>NC_055998.1:114803266-117373166 GCF_018446385.1 Zingiber officinale | reverse complement strand
ACATCGCTAAGCTATACCGCGCGAAAGTCGGGCTAATTAAAATTTTTGCTAACTAATTGATTCTTATAAACCAATCGCCTTTACGCATCGATCATCGACATCGTACGGTCAAGACCGATCGGTCCGCTGTCCGATCCGAAGCTTCATTGCTTCGTCGTGGATCGGCTCTGCATCGATCCAGAGTGCCCTCGATCGGCCCAGACCGATCCGCAGTGGCTTTCGTGCCACGTTACACCGGATCGGCCGTGACCGATCCTTAAACCCGTAATCCGGGTTCGCCATCGTTCGCGGCTGGATCTGGCCTGCACCGATCCAGCGAGGTCGGATCTTGGCCGGCATCGATCCAGATAGTCGATCGGCCGGCCGACCGATCCGTGCATCAAAATCTCTTCGAGGCTTATCAGAGGCAGGCTGATCGGCCGGCCGATCCGATCCGTGAGGATACTGCTATCAGATTCATCGGATCGGCCACGACCGATCCAGGCATCGCAACCGATCGGTCCGAGACCGATCGGTCTCGATTTCGCCGAACTCGATTTGTGACTCAGCAAAATACAATCCAACAACTACCTACTGCATAATAAACTATTCTAATAACAGGTAGTGGCAATTCTAAACTGGTTCATGACATTTCACTCACTAAAACACATTTTAACAACTTAACGTGCATGAAAACGACAGTATCAAACTAATAAACTGAAAGTGCTGAAAGTAAATGCTAAAGAGTTCTAATGTATAAATGAAGCTCATTAGATCCCTAAGATCTTTCATTCCAGTTCCTGCCACACACACCATCTTCGCATTGCCCTCCAGCTTCCTCTGCTAGTCCATCTTTCCTTTACCCTTATCTGCAGTATAAGGAAAAATAGAATCTGTAAGCTTAAAGCTTAGTAAGAAACCATCTACCTCACAAAAACATGCAACGATGCAATTATGGATTTAAATCATGCTATTTGAAAACATGCACTGAAAAGCTAAACCATGGCATACTGAAATCTAATGGCATAACATATAAGCATGGCATATACACTAGAATCATGGCATAGCAAGTAATAACACTAAGCTAATCATAAGTTAAGCTAACTGGAACTAAAGCTGTAACTGAAAACAAACTCCACTAGCATATCTGATTTTGAGTTTGAAACTAATACATAATAAGGAAAATATTAACATGTCAATAGTCTTAAGAATCAGACTTACATGGTCCTTACTAGACCCGGTCAAAGTCCTCAATTTAGGCAGGGTTGGGTTTATTGGGTTGTCCGAACTCTAGGACGACCGTGGGAGTCCAAACCCAATGGATATCTAACCAAAGATGCCACCTAAAATAAAATACTAATATCTTTAGCTAACTGAGGTAATATTATCGATTCTAGGCCTCAACCTAGAAATAGTTATCAACCCAGAGGCGAATGAGCCAACGATCGGAATTCATAGTCCCATATGTGAGTGAGTGTTACTGTTCTAAATGCTACTAATGCATTTAATCATTAATAAACATAATCAAGGGTACTAGCTAAACCAACTCTTTCTAACACTTGTGTGCTTCAAACCTCTCCCCATTAGGAAAGAGCACCCTAGCAGTCCCAACTCGCCCACGATCCCAACCTGGAAGGAGACAAAGTCTGTCCAGCTCCATCAGTGGTGCTAACTAAATTCCTAATCTTCTAGGAAGGGTTAAAAGACATCCTAGGTGCCTAAACTACATACATAGCTAATAACTAACGACATAAACGAACGGAGCCATTATACTGCAGGAGGCTCTTTACCCCGATCTTAATTCTCACATTCTATTCTAGAGTTCCGTGGAGATGATCCTCTGGATGGATCACGCCTCGCCCTCCTCATGGGAAAGAACCTCTTCTGCTGGAGCTCAAGTGAACCATGGACCCTTGGCCTGTGTGCCAGTGAGGAAGATAGGAAGAGCAAGAGGAGGCGCGTGAGGGTTTGAGAGGATCGCGGAGTTAGTGAGAAGGAAGTTACGTAACCAAACTAAAATAAACCAACCCCACTTAAAACCCCTCTATCGAGTATTAAGGGTAACCAACCAACTCTAATATAACTTAATTGTCTCCTTCCTCTCAAGACTACCTCAATGTCGTCTAACCGGTTACTAATACTATCCTTATAGGGTCCCAAGTCTCGATTCCCCGCTTTAGACCAGTTGAATATATTGTTTTGCTATCACACTCCTGAAAATCGAAAATATATAAAAATCCTTAAAATCATACTATATTTCAAATAATGAGAATTGGATGCTGAAGTAAACCTATAATTTATAAAAAAGTCTGCCCTAACTTAGAACAATTCTGCATCATTCTGTCATCTTCCGGTCATTACAGTGATTTTGCCAAACACGAACTAACAAAATTTCCTTGTTCCAACTTTTTACCATGTCATCCCATTAGGGCCAACTGCAGCTGAGATCATCACGACTCCAGACGAATCAACACCACTGGTACTGAATATTTTCAAGATGGAGATGGACACCACATCTCCCGAGGTAGTTTCACCATATGCATTTTGCCTACCTCCTGCATATAAATGGTCCACATCTGGGGCCAGGCTATTCTTCTTCCAAAACGTGATGAATTCCTCCCCTCATGGTTACCTATGGAAGACTGTGATCCCTGTCTAGAACTGAAATTGCATGCCAGACGCAGACAGCTCTTCCGCGCCTCAGCTGCCTCGGCCCTCTCAGACCCCGGGAGTGGTCATTGTAGCCATGTATTGATCATTCAGCTCTGTCCTTCGCTCATCACTCATACTAAAGAGATTGGTGATTCCACTCTGTGAGTGTCTCATATGTGCCGATATGGGCTCGATAACTGCCAAGTATGCAAATTGCTTAGACTCGTATATTTGCACCAATCTCCTGAAATCTAGGTACAAGCTCTATATATCTTCAGCACCATTTACTCACCCGTCTCACTCATCCGTCTCGAGGATGGAAAGTCAGGTCAATTTTAACTGTGCCCATCGCTGATCGTGTACACACTCCTTATGTGTGATGTGAATCACGCCTGGCTCAAATGATGGTTCTGTATTCCATGTGTCCGACGACCTCGGAGATATAACCCGAGCTAGCTTCCATGGAATAGGATACCTTGATAAGTTAAAGGGTGAAGCAATGATTTAGTCAACCCTGTCACTATTACCTTAGTGGCGCCAAACCATTCAGCCTGGTAGTCCTACCACAGAAACCATGATATCCTCCACTTCCATTCCTCGAATCAGATAGGGCCGGGTAACTCGGGTCACCAAGGGGCCCGCCTCGACCTCCGAGATGTGTGAGGCAGACGCTAATATATTCGCGATGTCTCACATCCCGCCACCAAAATGTTTTCAGTCTTGATACATTTTGTGAGCCTGGAGCGTTTAGGAGTCCTTGTGAGCCTCATCTAAAACTGCCTCCCGAGCTCCCGATCTCAAACACGTAGAAATCAATACAAAAATACAACACCCCGCCATCTACACTGGTTTCTTTACTGATTCTCATAGCCCCAGCTGATTCAACTGTGGTCCTGATCCCGAGCCACCAACATCACCAAGCAGACTCTAAGGTCATAGTAGAGAGCCGTCCTCACAGAGCTCGCTGCTGACCAAATCTACTATCTCCTCTGTAGGGCTGCTGTATATGGTCAGAGATACAAGGTGCACCGATTTTCTCAAGGCCTCGCTTACTCATTGGCTTTCCTCGATGGTGGAGGATGTCTATGTCGTAATCTTGACCAAACTGTCACCAAGGCCAGGCCGCATATCTGCATCCTCCGAGGAAGAAGTATTTCAAACTCACGACCGATACACTCCGTGACCGAGTTCCCATATGCGAGTACCAAATCTTGAGAGAGAAGATTTAGATCAAATGGGGCCTGTCATGAGTAGGTAGTTTCCTGCACCTGAGCGGTCAGAGGCAGAAGCGATCACCTTGCCATTTTACCCAGACGCCCGGTCCCAACTCAGGCATCACCACCACAAAAGCCGGGCCAAAATACTGCCCGTAAAGCTAAAATGAGCAATCAATAATCCTCCTTTAGCTCACAGTTTCTGCTCATGTACCGTCCATCAAACCTCTGCTCTTTCCGCAAGAGCGGGCCTGGGGAGGCTATCTCGAGAAACTTTCTACAAATTTGTATCCGGCTAATCCTGCAGAAGCCCTAATCAGGCTCTAGGTCTCTTCCAGCTTATCACTGCTTCATCTTGCCAGTCTACTACTATCCTTGGAGATTACACCTTAAAGGACAGATCGATCTAGCCAAAACCACATTTCGTGAATCCCATGAAGTCGTTCACATCAAGTAACCGCAATACTAGTTTCAGCCTGATGTTCTTCCTGAGTTCCGAGTAGATAAGAATGTCATCGATAAACACAACAAACTATCTGCAAATACTCTACTCGCTCATGAGATCCATGAATGTAGTTGGAGCATTGGTCACGCAAGGCATGACCACGAACTCAGAGTGTCCGATCGTTCTCAATGTCGCCTTCGGTATATCCCTCTTAACCTTACGATGATAACCATCTGAGATCTACCTTAGAGAACACCGATGCCCCTTCAATTGATCAATAGGTCATCTATTCCGAAGAGGATACCTGCTTTTGATTGTGACCGTGATCCAGAGTCGATTCATGCACAATGACATGCTTCCATCCTTCTTCTTCACGAACAACACAAAGCGCCCCATGGGAGTGACCATGATGAAACCTTGTCAAGAAGCTCCTCAGTTGTTCTTGGGTTCCTTCAGTTCAGCTGGAGCCATGCAGACGGTGCCTTGGAAATTGGATTTGTGCGAGTTGAGCTCTATCTCAAATTCAATCTCCTGCCCCGTGCTAAGCTCGCAGCTCCTCGTGCCGGGTAGCTCAAACGACTCGAATCTCACAGAATGTTGGTCCGTCTGACTGTGCCGATTACGCAAAGCAGAATCCTGCATCTCGAATCCAGAATTTCAATGAGAAACCTCTGGCCTTTCTCCTTGGTTCTCAACGACCAACCGGCTCGCTTTGTGTTGAACGTGATTTTTTCACACTCATAGAGGCACCGATCGACCAAAAGTCCATTCCAAGATACATCGCCATAGTCGGTCATTTCTAGCACTATCGATCGCAAAGAGCCTCGTCTCGCTATAATGACCAAGAATGCTCGAGCCAGCAGACGCCATGATCTCTCTCACAAGGTAGCACCAAAAATCGACACGAGTATCTCTCGGGATACTTAATTTTTCTGAGAACATCCTCAAGCAATATATGAATGGTTGCCCGTGAATGTAATGAGAATGAGTAACTATACAAAAATGCTAATCAATTGGTGACGATCACCGAGGCATTTCTACGCCCTTCTCCGTGAGTGAGTAGATCTCGATTCGCCATAGCTGGGGGCTTGAATCGGCCGGCTGATATGTGGGCTTCTAGAGCTTCCTGAGCACCAGATAATCGAACAAGGCCGGGGTGACATCAATCATGGGCCGAGGACCCACTTTGTCTCACCAGCCAGGTCTTCCTTGTCCACATTCAGCATCCTCGCAGGCCTCATGACAAACCCCGTGGAATTTCTGCACAGTAGCAGAATTGATAACTGTCGTGCCACAGATGGCCTCTGGGTCACCCTCGATTCCAGCCACGTTGGAGTTCCCTTCCACTGGAGCCGTGTCTCACGTTTCTCGAGTGTGAGAGCCTTCGCCTTGACCCGAGGAACCTTGCTTCTTGTTCGCTCGTGTTTCAGGTCAAGGCACCGTCACATCCCGTGGTCTCTGTGGGCCTGCGAATGCCACCGCCACGCTCATCGCGATCTCATTCAAGATCTTGAGCATCAACCTGGACTCTGCCCTTCCTACACGACTAACTCGACATAGATTAGCCAATTGCTGAATTTCTTCACGCTTCCTCCACCCGAAAGGTTGCTCCGACGAAACCAAAGAACTGCTGTGAGTGGCGGGTTTGTAACCCGCATGTGAAAGAACTCTCAAGAATTTCCCAAGTCCCCCCATGACATCTGATCATACACGGGCTGCCTGATCCTTTCCCACCCACATGCGGTATCTTCCCGCTGCTGCAAGGAGGCACCACCTCCGGCTCGCCACCCGGCTCCCATCACCTCCAGCTTGAATCAGGCCTGGCATCCCACGGTTCACCAGTGCCCAGTTCTCCGCTTGGACTCACGCCGCACCGGATTGATAGGGCTTCTCTCACCACCGCCTGGGGTCACTGTGCCAGTCAAATGTGAGGGTCGAGCTGGTGAATCTTCTAAGACTGTCGTGAGCTGTCAAACTATCCATGATCAGGCATTGGTCGATTAGCCTTATATATCTCATGTCGTCATCAGAACCTGTTTCACCAATGCCTGTGAAGGTCCGAGGAGGCACCCAACCCGCCTGTCAGCTCAAAGAGCTTAGTGCCCTTATTAAGCGCCCTGCTATTTTCTAATGATATAGAGAACATATGTAACCAATACCATTGCTTATATAATTTCCACATCATGTTTAAATCATCACACTAATCGGCAGAATAAGTATAACATGAATCAACTAAACAAGAACACCAGAGAGTAGAGGATTTCATTGGAAGTCGAGGCACGGCGTCGATGCGTGTAGGAAGGCGAACACGTCGATACTCACTTCAGAACACCCGCCTTCTACCATTAAAACATATAAGGCTAATCGCAGGGTCAGGTTTGCAAGCAAATCACATCGCATAAAGCTGGCTAATTAAACTTTTGCCATTAACGATTCTCAATAAACCACCGCCATGCATCGATCGCATCGACATCGTGTTTGGCCATAAGACCTGATCGGTCCGGTCAGTTCGATCCCAGCCATTGCCAGCCGACCTACGCATCGATCTCAGAGTGCCCCGACTACCAGAGATCGATTGCTGGCTGTAAGCATTGTTGACTCGGATCGCCCACGCACACCCCATCCTTAAAACTCGTAATCCCGGCTCCGCACACCAGGCCGGACGGTCGGCATCATTCAGCGAGGCCGGACGGCTGACCGTATCCAGAAGGACGGCCAACACCATCCGTAATCAAATCTTCGAGGCTATCAGATTGTGCCGACCTACGGGCTGACCGATCCGTGAGGATACAGATGTTATCAGATTCACCGGATCGGCCTACCGACATCCAAAGGGCATCGCTGCACTGACGGCTCGAGACCAGATCGTCCCATTTCGCCCTGAATCATCAGACCGGCAGTTAAATACAATCCAACAACTACCTATCAGAGCAATAAACTATTTAAATAACAGTAGTGGCACCAAACCCAGTTCAAGTGTATTTCACCACTAAAACACATTTGTAAATAACTTAACGTGGCATGAAAACGGCATAAAAGATCAACTAAATCAGTACAAAGTAACAAGTAAAGAGTTTCGAATGTATAAATGGGGAAGTCTAGATCCCCAAGATCTTCATTCCAGCCTCGCTATAATACACCATTCCCATCACCCAGCCTCCGCTTAGTCCATCTTCCTTTACCCTTTATCTGCAGTATAAGGAAAAATAGAATCTGTAAGCTTAAAGCTTAGTAAGAAACCATCTACCTCACAAAAACATGCAACGATGCAATCATGGATTTAAATCATGCTATTTGAAAACATGCACTGAAAAGCTAAACCATGGCATACTGAAATCTAATGGCATAACATATAAGCATGGCATATACACTGGAATCATGGCATAGCAAGTAATAACACTAAGCTAATCATAAGTTAAGCTAATTGGAACTAAAGCTGTAACTGAAAACAAACTCCACTAGCATATCTGATTTTGAGTTTGAAACTAATACATAATAAGTGAAAATAATAAACATGCTGTTGGGCCCGGCAACTGTACTTGCTTCTGTTGCTTCATGCTGTTCTGGTAATGCTCTGTGGTCAAGGCACTGCTCACTAGCTCCTCCGTGGTCTGTGGCCTATGAATGCCACCTGCCACGTTCACTGCGATCTCGGGCCTCAGCATCTTGAGCATCAACCGGACTCGTTCCTTTTCTGAACTGAAGTGAAGTTATCTGAACCTAGAGGCGACTGTGGGAGCCTACCCATTGGACCATAGTCCCATATAAGCTGTAGTGAGCAAAGTTACTAATTTAAATGCTACTAATGCATTTAACTGGGCTAATAAACATAACTGAAGGGTAATTAGCTAAACTAACCCCTTTTTCGAACACTTGGTGTGCTTCAACCCCTCTCTGCATTAGGAAAGACACCTCTAGGCACCCAACCGCGTCTATGATCTCCAACTGAAGGAGAATAAACGTGTCCGGCCCATCTAAAGGTGCTAACTAAATTCCTAATCTTCGAGAAGGGTTAAAACACATCCTAGGTGCCGGAAACTACACATATAGCTAATAACTAATGCATATAAACGAACGGAGCTATTATACCGCAGGTGAGGGGTTTCTTACCTCCTGATCTTAATTTCTTACGATTCTATTCGCTAGAGTTCCGGTGGAGATGATCCTCTCGATGATCCGATCACGTCTTCGCGTTCCTCTCGCGGAGAAGAACCTCTTTCGTGTTGGAGTCGTCGCCGGAAAGTGAACCTATGGACCCTTGCCTTGGTGTGCCGTGCGTGAGGAAGAGGAAGAGGAAGAGGAGTGGGCGGCGGTGAGGGTTTGGAGAGGATCGGCGTGAGTTAGGGTGAGGAGAAGGAAGTTGCCGAACCAAAACTAAAATAAACCAAACCCCACTTTAAACTCTATTTATATTATGGGTAACCCAACCAACTCTAATAGTAAATTTAATTATTCCTTCTTTCGTTTGCCTCGCTGGGTTCAAATCAAGCATTAACATTATCCTCTCACACGAGTAGGTCTCAGTTCATTCCCTGCCAGACTGCCACAGAGGATGATTTTACACTACCTCGGAAAATCGAAAATATCCAAAATCCTAGAAAAATCATAATTTATATCAAAATAGTTTTGAGACCTTTATCATTTATTTAATCTCTCAATCGATCGCTGATCGATTAGATTTCCAATCGACCACCACCCATCGAGGGTTTCGATTTCAGATGTTCGATTTCAAAGACGCTCACAAAATCTCTTATATCAATTCTAAACTAATAGAGATGCCTCCTAACATCAATTATCTAGAATTTTTAACATGGCATGGTGCATAATCCACTAATTCATGACATTTAAGCAAACTGAACTGCAGAAACTAAAAGTAACAAAGTTCTAATAGTTAAAATTGCTAAATTCCTAAGATCTTCATTCCAAACTCCAGCTCACACACATCTTCATCGTTGCATTGACCTCCAGCCTCCACTAGTCCATGTTCCCTTTACCTTTATCTGCAGTATAAGGAAAATAGTATCTGTAAGCTTGAGAGCTTAGTAAGAAACCATCTACCTCACTAAAACATGCATTCGATGCAATATGCTTTTGAAAGAATGCTATTAAAATCATATGCTGAACTTGAGAAACACGGCATACTGAAATCACTACACATGAATACTAAAACATGGCATACAGGTTCATAAGATATGGAAATCAAAACTGATCATAAGACTATCACATGCCTCCATAAGAAAACTAAACAGAGCATGGACTGAACTAAGCTGCTGCTAAACTATTGCTAGAATTATACTACTTTCACATAGCTATTTTGTGAGGTTCTGAAAACTAATTACATAGTAAGTGAAAATACATAATCATGCTGCTGTTTGGGCCCGGCAACTGTACTTGCTGTGCGCGCATCCCTAACTAAACCCGGGGTTACAAATTCCAAATCTAGTAGGGTTTACTAGGTTAGCTGAACCTAGGGACGACTATGGGAGCCCAACCCAATGGATATCTAATCCAGTACAGTGCCACTGAGAAAGTAAAATACTGAACATAGCTAATTATTACTTGTCTTGCTCTTTCTAGGTTATCTGAACCTAGAGCTAGGTTGTCTGAACTTAGAGGCGACTGTGGGAGCCCACCCATTGGACGTCTAGTCCCATAATAGCTGTAGCAAGACTAATAAGCTATAAAATGCTTCTATTGCATTTATCTAAACCAGTAAAATGCTTAAGTTGCATTTTAACTGTGCTAATAAATTAATCGAACACGTGGTGTGCGCTAATTCGCATCCTTTGTGCCGAAAGTCTACGTACTACTAAACTGAAGCATGAAATTCATACGAAAGCTACTTATACTGCAGGTGAGGGGTTTCTTACCTCCTGTGCTGGTTTTCTTACGATTCTAATCGCTAGATTTCCGGTGGAGACGATCTTCTTGATGATTCTCTCGCATCTACGTGTTCCCCTCGCGAAGGGAAGCGTCCTCATGTCGGAGTCGTCGCCGGAAGGTGCTCCTAGAGCCCTTAGGCTTGGTGCACCGAGAGAGGAAGAGGAGGGAGAGGTGGGCGGCGGTGAGGGTTTGAGGAGAAGAAGAGTTGCGTTAAAACCCAACCCCACTTAATAATTTCCTATTTATATCAAGTGGTTAATTCACCCAACTCAAATATAAATATAATTGTTTCCCTTTCCTTTCAGCACGGCCCTGCTGGGTTCACTTGGTTTACTAAAGCTATCTATAAGTCATAGGGTTCGCTAGGTCTCGGGTTCAATTCTCGCGTAGACTATTTTTATTTTCTATTTATTTTTGCTACTTCCACTATTCTAAAAATTCCATAAAAATATCCTAAAATTCCAGAAAAATACTAGGATATTTCTAATAATTATTTTGAGAATTTTTCGGGCGTTACACCCCAGCAATCGGCTTTGCCAAAATGGGTAGCAAGTTGACATAGGACTTGAGCTCTTCAAAGGCCCGATCGCATTCCTCGTCCCACTGGAACTTAGTGGCTCGGCGCAGAATCTTGAAGAAAGGTAAGCTTCGATCATCCGTCTTGGAGATGAACCTTGACAGCACGGTTATCCGACCGGTGAGGCGCTAAGCTTCCTTCAGATTCCTGGGCGCCGGCATATCTTGTAGCGCTTTCACCTTGTTAAGGTTTGCCTCTATGCCCGCTCGGTAACTATGTAGCCCAGGAATCGCCCGCTTTTCACCCCAAACAGACACTTCTGGGATTCAGTTTGATGTCGTACGTCCGGAGGGTCTGGCAAGTCTCCTTGATATCTGCACAGAGATTGGTAGCTCGGCGGGATTTAATTAAGATATCATCGACGTATACCTCCATATTGCGGTCGATCTGCCGCCGGAACACTTTGTTCATCATCCTCTGGTAGGTGGCTCTGGCATTCTTCAGGTCGAATGGCATGACGTTATAGCAGTATGTGTCATCCGCTGTGATGAAGCTGACTTTTTCTTGATCCTCTCGGGCGAGCGGCACTTGGTGGTATCCCTGATATGCGTTCAACATGCATATTATCAAGAGGTTATTTGCTTACAAAGAAAGGTATAACTAGTAATTGTTTTTCCGCATCATACTAGTTTTCTTTGTATAGTTATTTTTGGAAATACCAAACACAAGAGGCATATGATTCTAGAGTTTTCGGATTTGTTTCGAATTTGTGTTTTTTGTTTGTTTTTCGAATTTGTGATTCGATTGTTCCTTTTGGTTAAACCTAATGTTATTTTAGGAAATTAAATATTTAATTTTGTTAATAGGTTTTGTCGAGGCAGTGGTGGATGCTCCCATACCCAAGAAGGTTATGTGCCTCGCCATGTTTGTCCTGGGAACCAATTTCCAAAATAGATATTTAATTGAATTTGTAACATAGGTTGATTTGGATCAATAGTGTTAAGTTTCGCTTGCGATCCAAATCTAAACCATTAAGAACATATAAGTTAAATTTGGAATCAATAATGTTAAGTTCCATTTGCGATTCATAATTTAACTTCTAAAGAACACAATAGGTTGTTTAGGAAAGGTTCGACACTTATATAAAAAAATTTTGTACAGTGGAACCAGTACGATCTTCCTAGGACCAACCAACAATTGGTATCAGAGCTAGGGTTTGCCTCTGTGTGTTTGGTTTTCAAATAGATTATGCACATGTCATACATAATTTAGGTAAGATAATAGTATGATGTGCTAACTTTGTGGTTACAGGCTCCAACTATTATGACATATAGATATTGTGTGTGATTGGACCCTTGGACATGTCAAGGGCATTATTTGTGAACACTGTATATATCAACACAACAGAGTCAGAAGAGTTTTAGGAATTTACTTTTTGTCTACCTAGAATACATGTGCATTCCTTTGTGGAATATAGGATCGATATATGTAAAATTCTATATTTGTCACAGATCGTATCCTTGTGAGGTGTGGTGCTATCGGAGGACCAGAAGCGCAGCGGAAAAATGAAGCTCGATGGACCCGACGGCATGAACCTAGGGATAGCAGCACGCGAAGGACAGTGATGGAAGAAGCCATAATAGTTGGAAAATTAATTTCCATATTTATTGCTTTTATTTACTGTGATGTGTGATAGCTAGGTTAAAATTCCTTACCATAAATAACTAAGTGGGAGAGGGATTAGTATATGAATCTCACGGTCTCCATTACTGGTGTGTAAGTGATGCAACAAGCTTGCGCGTTGGCTCTGAGTGCCTTCCTCCATATCAGATGAGTTTGCTTGCGGATCACTAGATCAAACTTCCATATATGGATGGTTATAGGAAATTATTTAGGAGCGTGTGATCTTCCCCATCGGAAGGGGCACAATCTTATTTAATGGACTAAGTATCAAGTAATGGTATACACTTATGCACATATCATAGTATCCTCCCCATCGGAGTCACTGCTATCATTTGTGTGACCGAAGGAAAACCAACTATTAATTTGTCATAAAGATAAATTGACAAGATAATAAAATTAAAACCCTCCTCTTACAAATGTTGAGTTTTTTGTATACATTCACACTATCGTGGCATACAAAATTCACGGTGTTTGAGGTAATTTTATTTGTCGAGTTGACAAGATAATAAAATTAATGGGTAAAACCCCTCTTACAAATGTTTGGATTTGTATACGTCCACACTATCGTGGCATACAAAATTCACGGTGTTTGAGGTAATTTTATTTGTCAAGTTGACAAGATAATAAAATTAATGGGTAAAACCCCTCTTACAAATGTTTGGATTTGTATACGTCCACACTATCGTGGCATACAAAATTCACGGTGTTTGAGGTAATTTTATTTGTCATAAAAATAAGTTGACAAGGTTATTAATGGGTAAAACCCTCCTCTTACAAATGATTGATTTTGTATACGTCCACACTATCGTGGCATACAAAATTCACAGTGTTTGAGGTGTTGGTGAATTTAAATGATATTGTTTTGAGGAATCAATATTATTTTAAATTCAAAGCCTTGACCAAAATATTTGATCAGAGATAGACCAACTATTAATTTTATTTATCATAGGTTGACAAGATAATAAAATTAATGGATAAAATCTCCTTTTAGAATTCGTATACATCCACACTATCGTGGCATACAAAATTCACTGGGATTTTGAGATGTTGGTCTTGACCAAATATTTTTGTGATTCTTAGGATTCCAAATGTTAGTCAATCCCCTAGTTGTTAGACTATAGAATAGACTTAGTAGTCCCAATTATAATGATTGGAAAACTTGGACATTAAGGTAAACTGTTCTCTCAGAATCAGAATACTAACGGTGTATTTTATTAGTTGTTAACATGTTTGCGGTGGCTACCGGTACCTGGTGTGTAGATACAGGAACCACTGATAATGTCTGTAAATCATTGCAGGGGTTCTAGGAAACCTGACAACTATATAAATCACCATCTACATGGGCACTTCTGCAAAAGTAGCAACTGTTGCAGTGGGAGATGTTTATCCTCCGATAGGAATAAAATATGGATTTTTGAGAAATTGCCTTTACGTACCAAATTTAGAAAGAACTAGTTTTCAGTTTCTAAACTATTCAAAGAATTTGATATTCTACCTCTTTTAATAACAAAGTTGTTATCAAGAAAAAGAGGGAAGTTATCCGTTCTGGTACGTTGATTGACAATTTATAATCCAACAACTCTCACGATGCAACAAATGGAAATTAATAACATATCTTCTAACTCTAATAAGAGAAAATAACCTTCGGAGATGAATCAATCATATCTTTGGCATCTAAGGCTAAGTTATATTAATTTGAGTAGGATTCAAAGGATAATAGTCGATGAACTTTTGGGTTCATTGGTAGTGGAAATTTTTTCCAACCTGCAAGTCTTACTTGGAAGGAAAATAACCAAGAAGCTTTTTAAGTCTAAGGGGTATAGAGCCAAAGATGTGATGGAATTGGTTCATTCTGATTTGTGTGGATCTATGACTATCCAGGCAAGAGGTGGTTTCGAATATTTCATCTATTTTATAGACAACTATTCGAGATACAAGTACATTTACTTGATGCACCGCAAGTCTAAATGCTTTGATAAGTTCAAAGAGTACTAGGCTGATGTGGAGTAACGTTGAGGTAAAAGTATCAAGACACTACGATGAGATCGTAGTGGCAAGTACCTCTTGGGAAAGTTTAGGAGTCACTTATCAAAAGTCGAGATTCAATCCCAACTGACTACACCTGGTACACCCCAACAGAATAGTGTAGTAGAATGAAGTAATAAGACTCTTATAGAAATGATTAGATCGACGATGAGTTATTTAGAAATTCATTTTTGAGGATATACTTTGGAAATAGAAGTGAACATAGTAACTTCCAAGTCAGAACTCTCTGCTCCCATAGAATTGTAGAATAGGCGTAAGCCTAATCTGAAGCATATTCGGAATTAGGGTAGTCCAGCACATGTTCTGAAGGGAGACACTAATAAGTTGGAAAGGAGTTCACTTGTTTGTGGGTTATCCTAGAGAAAACGAAAGCAGGTTTATAGTCCTTAAAAATCAAAAGGTCATGGTTAGCACCAATGCCCGATTTTTAGAAGATGACTAAATAATGAACCACAAGCCCATAAGTAAATTTGTTCTTAAGGAAATAAATAAAGGACATGTCTAATCTAGTACCAACTGTACAAGATGAAATATCACAAAGAAACTGCAACACGTATCACAAATGATACGCAATTACAGAAAATGCCTCCTCGTAGTGGGAGGGTTGTTAGGCAACCTAAAAGATTCATGTTTTGGGAAAGTCTTTGGATTTGATCCCTGGTGAACATGAACTTGATTCCCGGAAATATGATGAAGCACTCCAAGATAAAGATACAGCAAAGAGCAATGAATATATAATTAGAATATATGTATTCTAATAAAGTCTGGGAGCTTGTAAAACCACCAAATGGTGTAAAAGCCATTGGGTGTAAATAGGTCTACAATAGGAAAAGAGGGATAGACAGGAAGGTGGAAACTTTCAAAGTAAGGCTTGTTGAAAAAGAAAATTTTTTCGCTGGTAGCCATGCTTAAGTCTATCCAGATTCTTTTATCTATATGGACTATGAGATTTGGTAAGTGGATGTCAAGACAGCTTTCCTTAATGGAAGTCTTGAAGAAAATATCCATATAAAGCAACCAGAAGGGTTCATCGCAAAGGGCAAAGAGCATCTTGTGTGTAAGCTCCTTCAGTCTATGGACTGAAAAAAAGCTTAAAGGTCTTGGTTCATCTGGTTTAAGGAAGTAATCTAGACCTATGGATTTATTCAGTGTCCAGATGAGTCTTGTATATACAAGTAGTGTGATGGAAGCGTGGTGGTATTTCTTGTATTATACATAGATAATATTTTTGATAGTTGGAAATAATTTCAAAGTGTTGTCAGAAGTAAGGGTATGGTTGTCCAAGTAATTCGATATGAAGGACTTGGGAGAATGTGACATATTCACGATAAAAGGGATCACTAAAAAAGAATGTCGTGTTTATCTCGAGCTTCATATAATCCTAAATATGGCACGCAAGACCCCCTAAAGGTTTTTCACCTTTCGGCATGGAGAATCTTTATCAAAGAGATGTCTTGAAGACATCAAATAGATAGAGGACACGAATGTAATTCTTTATGGTTCGGCTATCGAAAGCTTAATGTATGCAATGCTATAAACTAGACCGGATATCTGTTTTTCCATGTGCATGGTTAGCATATATCAAAGTAACTATGGACAGAGACATTGGACTGCTGTAAAGCATATATTGAAGTACCTGAAAAGGACTTGGGATTATATGCTAGATTACTAAGCAGATGATTTGCTCCTTGTGGGTTACATGGATTTTGACTTCCAATCAGATAAGGGACAATAGTAAGTCAACCTCGGGGTTTTGCGTTTACTTTAGGAGGTAAAGCCATAACAATGGAGGAGTGTTAACCATAGAAGTTTTTCAGACTCCACCATAGAAGTTGAGTATGTGGCAGCCTTTGAGGCAGCCATAGAAGTTGTATGGCTTAGTAACCTCAAGATGGACTTAGATATATTTTCTGGTTTGACCAAAGATTATTACAATTTATTGTAATAATAGTGGTGCAGTAGCAAACTCGAAGGAACCATAAGTCCATAAGGCAAGTAAACACAATAGAGTGCAAGTACCACCCAATACAAGACATCAGATAACGAGGAGAAGTTGTCACTAGATCGATCAAGAGATAACCTATAGATCCTTTCACCAAGGTCCTTGAGTGCTTTTGATGGATGTTAAAGGGTTGGGAATCAGATGTATAGCATTTATGCAAGATAGTCTTTAGTATAAGTGGAGATTGTCGATATATTAAAAGCCTAGCTTTTGTATAAATATCGAATCACATTGGTCAAGTATCTACATTTATATATACTGAGTGTAGACGTTCAATTAATTTATATTGTAGATAACACGGTGTGTGGTGTCACACACAGGAGATCGTGTTATCGGCTCTTTATAAATTATAAACAGTAGCTCATGACTAAGATGGAAAGGAACAAACCATTGGAATAGTCGTAGTGTAATTAGGTATTAGTTTATCTTGACTAATAAATTACACTAGTACACTCTAAGTGTATTAAGTAGGATCATTTAAGGAAAGTTTTTTTTATACTGATTTAATAAAAGAACTATACCTTAGTTATTATGGAAGTGTGTGCTCTTAATCCTAATATAATAACAAGCACATGTATTTAATATTTATTTCTTTAACTTATCAAATGGTGCAATTTAGCTTGATAAATCAAAATGCCCGATAAGTTGAGAAATGGTATTACTTATAGTGTGTCTTGTTGATTATAGAAGGAAACTGTGTCCCAGTAATCTAGGTTGATAATGTCCCCAAGAGGAGCTCATAAAGATTGTCATGTTAAATCCTGCAGGTGGACTTAGTCCGATATGACGATAAGGTTGAGTGGTACTACTCTTGGACTGAGATATTAATTAAAATGAGTTGTCAGTAACTCAATTAATTAATGGACATCCGACATCTTAAACACAGGGAGACTAACACACTCATAATAAGAAGGAGCCCAAAATGTAATTTGGGATTGGTGCGGTAGTTCAATAATAATTCTTTAGTGGTATGAATTATTATTGTACGAACACGGGAAGCTTAATTTCATCGGGAGACCAAAACCAATTCCTCCTCTCGGTCCCTATCGTAGCCTCTTGTATATAGAGAATTATACCCACCTATACCCACCTTTCTACCTAACCCAAGGGAGCCGGCCAAGCTAGTTTGGAACCCAAGCTAGGGTCGGCCAAGACCAAGAGGTTGAGCCAAGTTGGTGGCCGACCATTGCTTGGAATCCAAACATGATGTGTCTGACCACATCACATTAAAAAGGATTTTATTTATAAATTTTTCTTATGTGGATTCCATGGTTTAAAAAGAGAGTTTAAAATTTAAATCTTTCCTTTTATAGATTTCTACAAATGATTAAGAAAAGATTTGAAATCTTTCCTTATTTGTAGATTGAAAGGTAGATTTTAATTTTGAGAAAACTTTCCTTTTTAACCATGTCGATGATTTAAAAGAGCGTTTAAAAATTAAATATTCTCTTTTATAAGTTTCTACAAAAGATTAAGAAAAGATTTGATATCTTTCCTTATTTGTAGATTGAAAGGAGATTTTAATTTTTAGAGATAACTTTCCTTTTTGGAAATCATCCACATGTTTAAAAGAAAGATTTTAATTTATAAAATTTCCTTTTTACAAACCACGATGAAGGGAAAAATTATTGGAGAAATTTTTTATAAATTTTCGGAAACAAATTAGGAAGTTTTAATTCTTGTGTTAATTAAAACTCTCCTTGTTTTGGGGATTAAAGTGGTCGGCCATGTTATAATGAAAAGAAAATTGTTTTTTTTATTAAATAAATTTTCCTTTTCATGGCAAAAGAATTAAGGAAGTTTTTATTTAAATTTCCTTATTTGCCATGACCAAGGATTATAAAAGAGGGGTTAGAGATGCCTTCAAGAGAAGAACTCTATTCTTTTTCTTCCCCTCTTTTCTTCCTTGGTGTGGCCGGCCCTAGAGGGTTTCCTTCTCCTCTTCTCTTCTTCTTTAGTGGTCGGTTTCATCCTTCTCTTGGAGCTTTTGATGGTGGCCTGTTCTAGCTAGGAGAAGAAGGAGAGAAAGGAGGCTTTGTTTCTAGCATCCCTTGGAGCTTGGTGGTGGTGGCCGAACCTCACATCTCTTGGAGTTTTTGTGGTGGCCGAAACTTGCTTGGAGAAGAAGGACTTGGGTGGTTCTCGTCTCAGAAGATCGTTGTCCACCCAACGTCCGAGATTAGAAGAGGAATACGGTAGAAGATCAAGAGGTTATTTGCTTACAAAGAATGGTATAACTAGTAATTATTTTTCCGCATCATACTAGTTTTCTTTGTATAGTTATTTTTGGAAATACCAAACACAAGAGGCATATGATTCTAGAGTTTTCGGATTTATTTCGAATTTGTCGTTTTTGTTTGTTTTTCAAATTTGTGATTTGATTGTTCTTTTTGGTTAAACCTAATGTTATTTTAGGAAATTAAATATTTAATTTCGTTAAGAGGTTTTGTCGAGGCAGTGTTGGATGCTCCCATACCCAAGAAGGTCATGTGCCTCGCCATGTTTGTCCTAGGAACCAATTTCCGAAATAGATATTTAATTGAATTTGTAACATAGGTTGATTTGGATCAATAGTGTTAAGTTTCGCTTGCGATCCAAATCTAAACCATTAAAAACAGATAAGTTAAATTTGGAATCAATAATGTTAAGTTTCGTTTGCAATTCCTAATTTAACTTCTAAAGAACACAATAGGTTGTTTAGAAAAGGTTCGACACTTGTATAAAATTTTTGTACAGTGCAACCAGTACGATCTTCCTAGGACCAACCAACAGGAGCCTCCGAGTGGCAAGTACTAGCGCAAAGGTGAGCTTCCCGAGACTAGTGTACCGGGATTCAGCGTCTTTTAATATATGACTAAGGAAGTACACAGGTTGTTCCTCACCCTCAGGCCTTACAAGAGCTCCCCAGCGACCGGCTTTGCCAATATGGGACAGATTAATCTTAAGGGGCTCCCCAGCGACCGGCTTTGCCAATATGGGTAGCAAGTTGACATAAGACTTGAGCTCTTCAAAGGCCCGATCGCATTCCTCGTCCCACTGGAACTTAGTGGCTTAGCGCAGAATCTTGAGGAAAGGTAAGCTTCGATCAGTCGTCTTGGAGATGAACCTTGACAGCACGGTTATCCGACCGGTGAGGCGCTGAGCTTCCTTCAGATTCCTGGGCGACGGCATATCTTGTAGCGCTTTCACCTTGTTAGGGTTCGCCTCTATGCCCGCTCGGTAACTATGTAGCCCAGGAATCGCTCGCTTTTCACCCCAAACAGACACTTCTGGGATTCAGTTTGATGTCGTACGTCCGGAGGGTCTGGCAAGTCTCCTTGATATCTGCACAGAGATCGGCAGCTCGGCGGGATTTAATTAGGATATCATCGACGTATACCTCCATATTACGGTCGATCTGCCACCGGAACACTTTGTTCATCATCCTCTGGTAGGTGGCTCTGACATTCTTCAGGTCGAATGACATGACATTATAGCAGTATGTGTCATCCGCTGTGATGAAGCTGACTTTTTCTTGATCCTCTTGGGCGAGCGGCACTTGGTGGTATCCCTAATATGCATTCAGCATGCATATTAACTCAGACCCAGTCGTTGAGTCCACCATTTGATCAATTCTGGGCAAAGGATAAAAGTCCTTCGGGTAGGCTTTGTTCAGGTCTCTGAAATCAATGCAGACCTGCCACTTGTTGCCCGGCTTGGAAACGAGCACCACGTTGGTGAGCCAGCTCGGGAACTACACCTCCCATATATGGCCGGCTTCCAAGAGCTTTTCGACTTCCGCCTGAATAATCACGTTCTACTCGGCACTGAAGTCTCTTTTCCTTTGCTTGACGGGATAAGCGTCTGGTCAGACATGAAGCTTATGCTCTACGACGCTCGGCGAGATGCCTGGTAGTTCATGCGTCGACCACACGAATACGTCATGATTTTGCCGAAGGCATCTGATCAACTCTTCTTTCTACCCCACCTCCAGGTCGGATGTTATGAAAGTGGTGGCCTCTGGCCGACCGAGCTAGATCTGCACTTCCTCCTTTTCTTCATAAACTAAAGTAGGAGTTTTCTCGGTTATTGTGTTTACCTCAAGTCGGGGGTCTTCCGAGCGGTACAAGAAATAAGAATCACATTGGTCAAATGTCTATATTTATGATAAATGTAGTTGCTCAATTAATTTATATTGTAGATAACATGATGTGTGGTGTCACACACAGAAGATCATGTTATTGGTTCCTTATAAATTATAAACAGTAGCTCACGACCAAGATGGAAAGGAGCAAACCATTGGAAAGTCGTAGTGTAATTAGGTATTAGTTTATCTTAACTATATAATTACACTAGTACACTTAGAGTGTATTGAGTAGGACCATTTGAGGTCGTTCCTTTTATACTGACTTCACGAAGGAACAAAGACCTCAAGATATTATCATAATCCTAACATAAACAAGCACATATATTTGATATTTATTTTTTAATTTATCAATGGGTGAGATTTAGTTCGATGAATCAATAAGCCCGATAAGTTGGGAAATGATATCACTTATAGTGTGTGTTGTTGATTATAGAAGGAAACTGTGTCCTAGTAATCTAGGTTGAGAATGTCCCCAAGAGGAGCTCATAAGGATTGTCATGTTAAACCCTGCAGGTGGACTTAGTCCGACATGATGATGAAGTTGAGTGGTACTACTGAGCTAGACATTAATTAAAGACAGAATGTATTAATTATGACATTCATCTTAAACGTGAGATCTGACACACTATAATAAGAAGGAGCCCAAAATGTAATTTGGGATTGGTAGTTCAATAATAATTCTAGTAATGAATTATTATTGATAAATTGTTGTGTTCTAAGCGCACGGATGCTTAATTTTATCGAGACCAAACCACCTCCTCTGGTCCCTATCGTAGCCCTTATTTGTAGAGTCTATACCCACCCATACCCACCTTCACCCACCACAGGCCGGCCCTAGCTTGGTAAACAATCAGGCCGGCCCTAGCTTCAACGTAACAGCCAAATTAAAAAGGGATTTAAATTTTAGTTTTTATTATGTGGAAGAAATAATTTATTAAAGAGAATTAAAATTAAAATATCTCTCTTGTAAAAGATCTACAAAAGATTAAAGAAAGAGATTAGATCTCTTTCCTTATTTGTACATTGGTGAGTTATTTTATTTTCTCTTTAAAAATTATCCACATGTTGATAAAATTAAAATTATAGAAATTTCCTTTTACCAACCATGAAGAGATTTTTAAAGAGAAATTTTAAATTTTAAAATTTTCGGAAACAAATTAGGAAGTTTTAATTGTTGACTGAAACTTGTCCAATTTGTTCTCCAACGCTGATGTAGATTTAATTGGGAAATTTGTTTTATTTTTTCTCAATTAAATCATGTCAAGGAAAAATTAAGTTAAACGGACACCAAATTTACTCATTTAGGCCAAGGAACAAATATAAGCATAAGAGGTGCCTTCAGACACAAACACCATTATTTCTCCTCGTTCCCTTGGTATCCTTCCTCTCATAAGCCTCCTGAGCCTGGTGGTGGCCTTCTGAGCCTACTTTGGAGAAGAAGAAGAACATGGAGAGGAAGCCAGTGAATTTTAGAGCTTGGTTGGTGTTTCGATTTTCTTCCTCGTGATGCTTCTGCCTGCCGCCCCAGCCAGAGGAGAAGAAGGTGGTTGGTGAGTTTCATCATCTCAAGATCGCTTCCTACACAACGGTCCTCGGGAGAAGGTTAGAAGATATGATATAAGATCAAGATATTTTCAAGGAATTTATAATTTCTTTCCGATCATACAGTTATTTATGGAAAATACTTTTACCAAAATTACAAGAGGTTTACGCCTAGAACTCAATATGGGCCATGTCAGGTCTTTGTTTTCTTTTCCTTGATTTGATTATTCTCGTTAACCTGGAAGTTATTTGAGAATTAAATAGCCCATAAAAGGCCTGTCTAGCCGGTGGCAGGCTGTCTCATATCCACAGGGCGGCCGCTGGCCTCAATATCAAGATTTGGGAACCAATTATGGAATTATATTTAGGAATTAATAAGCTACTGGGTCGAACGGTTAAGTTTTCCGAAAACCTAAAGAACAAATAGATTAAGCCTTGGATCAAACGTGTTAAGTTTCGCAGACGATCCAAAATTTAATTTAAAAGAACACATGGTAGCTAGGAAAAGGTTCAGACCTTTGTACAAAATTTTTGTACAGTGGAACCTATAGGTTTTCCGAGTAGCAACCAATAGTGGGTGGCCGACTGATGAAAGGCACAGAACATAGGAGTCCATACCTTTCCCTTGGTCCTTGATCATTCAGCAGCCACGTGCTGGATGGCATATGGTCTCGCCTTGTAGTGCGGTCGTGCCCCTTCAGCTCGAGACCCTCAGGGTGGCTGATGGCTGGCCGGCGGTCTTCTTTCGGTCGGCGCAGCAAGTTTGGCAGGCGCCTCCTTTCTTCTGGCCGCTTGAGCTTCCTCTATGTTGATGTATTCGCTTGCATTTTTTAGCATCTGGTCGTAGTCGCGCGGTGGCTTCTTGATGAGCGAGCGAAAGAAATCCCCATCCACCAGCCCTTGGGTGAAGGCGTGCATCATGGTCTCAGATGAGACTGCAGGTATGTCCAGGGCTCGATGCGTCCAAGGGACGAGGTGACCGTGGAAGAGTACACCGGTGGACGAGAAGAACGTACGCGACGTTCGAGGGATGAGAAACCGGGAAGGAAGGCTGCTCGAGGAGAAGACCGGAACTTGGGTTCGGGTCAGCCCTATTCCGAATGGCCGAGATAATCCAAGCTAGCGGAGCCGGAGCGGAAGACCTGGACCGAGACGAGCTGAACCGGAGCAGAGGTCCCGGACGAAAAAAATCAACTCTTGTTGACTTTAGGGCTCCGGGCGCTCGGAACCGCCGGGGCGCCCAGAACCCTTCCGGGCGCCCGGACCGAAGTTTTTGACCAGATCGAGTCAAACGCGATCTGAACGTTGAGGGATAAAGTTTTATCCCCCCAGGGCGCCCCGACCAGTGCTATAAATATAGCACTACTCTACACAGTTTAATCAATCAACTTGTAATCCATTTTCTCTGTGCTTTACTATTCTTTTGTGTTGTCAACGTTGTAAGAGGCTACTCTGCCCAGAGGAGATCATCAGATAGTGCGCCATCCTTTCTTTGGATTAGCAATCCTTTGATTGCCAACCAAGTAAACTCTTTTATGTCTGCTTTTAATTAGTCTCTGTCTTTTTTTATTACAAGTTCTATTAGTAGTTGAAAATCCGAGAAAGGTTATTTTTATTTTTTTAGGGCAATTCACCCCTCCCTTCTTGCCGAACTCCAAGGGGACCAACAAGTGGTATCAGAGCAAGGACACTTCAGGAGGACTAACCGCTGATCGAAGCAACAAGATGGTCGGACCAAGCATCGTTCCACCAAAATTCGAGGGGGACTTCGCACAATAGAAGTGTCGTATGGAGGTATTTCTAAAAATTGATTTTGAAATTCGTTTAATAATGAAATACGATTTTGTAGCTCCTATAAATCAGAATGGAGAAGAAAAAGAGGAGAACCTTTGGACGAAAAAGGAACAGAATGATTCTGTAGCGAACAACCAAGCGGAGTATCATTTGCTGAGCGTGCTACCGCCTCAAGAAGTCAACCACGTCGGAAGCTACTCGTCGGCCAAAGAGCTCTGGAAAAAATTCCTGGAACTCCACGAAGGCACGTCCGAAGCAAAGCTCGCTAGAAGAGACATCCTCCAGAACAAACTGACGAGCATCCATCTAGAAAAAGGTGAGAAGGTAGCTAATTTATACGCGAAGGTAAAGGAATTGATTACCGGTCTCGAGAACCTCGGTGAAACGGTAACAAACTGGGACACCATACGCTATGCACTCAACGCGTTTCCCAGAACTCTATAATGGGCGTCAATCATCGACGCCTATTGTTAGTGAGAGCCCTAGAGCCAATCATGTGATGATTGTTGTATGGACTCGATATATCATATTCCTATATATTTATAAAGGCATTTCTTTATGGTTATTATACTTACTTGTATTGGTGCCAAATAACTAAGTATAATAACGTCCTTGAGTAGAAGGTTCTTATCTATATCAATCGATTGGTTGAATTGATAGTGAGATGATATAGAGAACACTACTCTTAATCATTCTTAGTCAAGTATTAACATTCAGGGACAATGTTAATGTGATGAGACTAGCATGTAGGTCAACTCGATGACTTGATCTCACAAGTCATGGATATAGAGATATCAAGTTGACACATGGGTATGCATTGGAGAATGTATACTGAATGACCCGCCATGAGAAAGTATCATGGATCGTTATATGAGTGTCATATACTTTCTCATGTGACTATTAGTATGACTATCAGTCCTTGGACCTGAAGTCACCATGGTTCCCTACATAAGGAGTTGCATACTTTAGTTTCGTCAAACGTCACCCATAACTGGGTGAACTATAAAGGCGATTATTGGGTATGTAACAAATTATGCGGAGAGATGTGAGTGATGTAGATGGGATCTATCCCTCCTATATGACGGAAGTGACATCATGATTCTTAATAGAGTGAGACCACTAAGTGCATGTCCATGCCCAAATGAGTCAATATGAGATATTAAGCTCATTTGTTTAGAGCGAGTCTACTTGGAGTTCAAGATATAGATTGGTTAGAGGATGACACGGTCTATGCCTCAATTGATCAATCTAGATGTCAAGGATAGAAGGACATTGTCACATATTGTGAGAGTCACAATTAGTAGTCACAAAGGTGATGTTGGATCTCAACATTCTTGTAACTTGGGTAGTAATGATGTGTTTCTAGATACCGCTCATTACTTATGTTTCTAAATGGGTTTAAGAGCATTGCCAACGTTACAAGAACCTATAAGGTCACACACAAAGGGCAATTAGATGGAGATTAGGTTCATATGATGGACCAAGAGGATTAGGTTCATATGATGAACCAAATTGGATTAAGAGTAATCCAAATTAGACTAATTGAGTTGGACTCAATTTGATTCATGTGTTGAATGAGTCTAATTTAGACTATGATTCAATGAGTCAATTTAATTCAATGAATAGAGATTCATTAAATTAAATTGACTTGAATCAAAGGTTAGATTTGATCAACCATGGGAGATAAGAGGTCAAGTTTGACTTGACTTGAGAGGGAAGATGAATGGTCAAGTTTGACTTGACCAAATGCCACTTCATTGTGACTTAGAAAGGGCCGACCAATGATGTTGTTCCACATCATCATGACTACATCATTATGTGCCACCTCAGGAGGGAGACCAAGAGCCATGACTCTTCGTATTACATGGAGGTATAAAATCTCTCATGAAGTGGCCGGCCACTTTATGTGGGTGTTACAATTGAGAATTCAAGTGCTCATTCAAGGCTTCTTCTTCCTCTCTTCTTCTCTTCTCTCCCTCTCCTCCATTGCCAAAACCCCTTGAGAGTTCTAGCACACTCTAAGTGGTTTTTCTCCACCTTTTGTCCGTGTGAATACTTGTAAAGGAGTGTTCACTTGACACTCTACGAGATTCGACAACTTTTGGACAAGCGGGATAAGCGAAGGGCTTCGCTACAAAGGTATAATCTCTACCATGTAGATCTAGTGTAGATCTAGGAGAAAACTATGTATATGTAAATTTTATCTTCACACGGATCCGTGGCAAGAACTTCGAGATTTTCCGCAACGCAAAAAAGTGATTTTTGCAGCTCGAAAGTTCTAACAGTGGTATCAGAGCCACGTATGAAGCATATACTAGTTTTATTTGCATTTTTATATAAAATTTGCAAATCTATAAATTTCTGTAAATTTATTAAATTTTAACATCTTTATGAGTATATTTCTCTTGGGGGCAAAACAACAAGTGTATAGTCACTTGGAGGTTTCGACCACTAAGAGATAATTTTCGCAAACGAGTTGGTCTCAGCCAAATCGGTGATCTAAATGATTTTAGGTACTGTAAGGTCTATGTAACACTCACAAAGTTAATTTTTTTAGTAGGGGTGCTGCCCCTAACCCCGCAAGGGGAGTTGTTACTTGACCTCGGGCGAAAAATCAACAAACTAGACCGCCGCGAAGTTGCGGCTCATAAAGGGTTGTTAGAATAGTAGTAAATTTATGAAAATTTATGAAGAATGCATATTTTGAATATGTGTGTGATGTGTTCATGGTTATGGCCTAAAAGACCCAATATGATTGGAAATTATGTGTTGTAATTCATAATACGGCCTGCGAGCCGTCATTTGGTTGTGCGTGTTGTATTTTGTTACACGACCTATGTGTCGTGCCCTCCTTCTTTTAATATTCCTGTTGTAAAATAGTTTTAGACTTGAATGTAACTCGAGTTTGACTTTTGTAATGTACAATTGAAGATGGAGTTACAAGAAGGAAGTCGACAACACAAGGTGGTCAAATGAAGACCTTAGAGAAGGTGCTATCCCTAGGTTGACCATTCGATCTTCTCTTTGGCTAGAGAGGATCGTAGTAGGGTCATAACCATGTCACATTATCTTTGAATATTGATATATTCTTTGTGTGTATGTAATGCATGCTATTGTAGGGTAATTAGTGCTTTGATGCATATATGATACACATTAACGATTAGATTAGATTTTAATCAAGTCAACCTGAAATGTCTACCATGTTTTGATACCCATCACTACCTCGATCATTTGTTATTATTGAATTTGCCAAAGCAGAGCAACGCATATTATCTTGGTAGGGTGCGGAGGGACAATCTTGGTCCCGCCTATCAAATCTTGGGTGAGTACAAACTCAATTAGATTGAGTATAACTAGTTAACTCAATTGGATCGGGTATAACTATAGGCATTTTCCAACGGTTGGAAGATAGGATACAAATCACATTTATACAAAATCTTGGGCGATTTAGCCAAAGCTAACTCAAGTTTTAGTATAAATGAGGATCTTGATCCTATAAACAAGAGTTGCATAGAGATGCAATTGATAATTAGTTATCTACCGATTATACTAAGTCTTGGGTGATTTAGCCAAAGCTAACTCAAGGCGTAGTATGATGTGGATCTTGTCCCGCGAGAATTATAGCTAATTGGTATGAATCTAGTAGTGTGGTATGACCACATCCATGACTTGATTCTATAAAAAAGTCCTATAATTCAGTGGGAGCATTATTTAGTTAAAGGTCTAATTAAATGATAAATGAAATATGATATTTACTTTCTGCATTATTTCTGTTGTAGATTGTCATGTCGACAAACACGAACACTTTCTCCCTACATTCTGTCCTTGACAAGGACAAGCTCAATGGAGCTAATTTCCTGGACTGGTACAGGAATCTGAGAATTGTTCTCACACAAGAAAGAAAACTATATATCCTGGAGCAGCCCATTCCGGAGGCACCTCCTGCCACTGCCATGCGAGCTGACCGAGATGCTTATAAGAAGCATCAAGATGATACATTAGATGTGGCATGCCGCATGCCTCATGCTCGCCACCATGAACTCTGAGCTTCAGAAGCAACACGAGTTGATGTCTGCTTATGATATAGTTGAACATCTTCGTCAACTATATCAAGGACAAGCGAGGCACGAGAGATTCGAGATCTCCAAGGCACTGTTTCAGTGTAGGATGCAAGATGGGACTCCCGTAAGTCCATACGTGCTCAAGATGATTGGGTACATAGAAAACCTACAGAGGTTGGGATTCCCACTTGGCCAAGAACTAGCCACTGACTTGATCTTGCAATCGTTACCAAAGAGCTACAGTCAATTTGTCATGAATTACAACATGAACAAAATTGACAAGCCACTGCCTGAGCTGCTACGTATGTTGAGAACTGCTGAGCTCAACCTTAAGAAGGTAAAGCCCAACTCCATTTTGATGGTGCAAAAGCATAAAGGAAAGGGCAAGCCTAAAGGTAAGGGAAAGTCTCAAGCCAAGGGCAAAGGCAAGATAATGAAACCTAAAGGAGGGGTTGCCAAGGATGCTACCTACTTCCACTGCGGTCAGACCGGGCACTGGAAGAGGAACTGCAAAGGATACCTGGAAGATCTTAAGAAGAAGAGAAGTGAGATTTCTACTTCAGGTATATATGTTATAGAAGTCAATCTATCTATTTCTGCATAGTGGGTATTAGATACCGGATGTACTTCTCACATTTGTACTAATGTGCAGGCGCTGAGAAATAGCAGGACATTGACGAAGGGCGAGGTGGACCTACGAGTAGGTAATAGAGCACGGGTTGCTGCTGTTGCTGTAGGAACTTACTATCTATCTCTGCTCTCTGGGCTTGTACTAGAATTAGATGAATGTTGTTATGTGCTTGCTCTCACAAAAAACATCATTTCGGTATCTTGTTTAGACAAGAAAGGCTTTTCGTTTATAATAAAGAACAAATGTTGTTCCGTTTATTTAAACGATATATTCTATTGTAGTGCACCTCTGATGAACAGACTCTATATTCTAGACTTAGAGAACCCCATCTATAACATAAGTACCAAAAGGTTCAAGTCAAATGAAATGAATCGAACCTATCTCTGGCATTGTCGCTTAGGTCATATAAATAAGAATCGCTTATCCCGGTTCCATAAAGATAGTTTGCTGGACTCATTTGATTTTGAATCATATGAGACATGCGAGTCATGCCTACTAGGCAAGATGACCAAGACTCCCTTTAGTAGACACAGCGAAAGAGCAACTGACTTGTTAGGACTTATACATAGTAATGTATGTGGCCTTTTCAATGTCACTGCCAGAGGTGGTTATAGGTACTTCATTACATTTACTGATGACTTCAGTAGATATGGTTATGTGTATCTGATGACACATAAGTCACAATCCTTTGAAAAGTTCAAAGAATTCAAGAATGAAGTACAAAACTAGCTAGGCAAGAATATTAAGGTACTTCGATCAGATCAAGGTGGTGAATACCTTAGCCATGAGTTTCATGACTATCTAGCTGAGTGTGGGATTCTATCCCAACTCACTCCTCCTGGAACACCATAGTGGAATGATGTATCCGAAAGGAGGAATCGTACCCTATTAGATATTGTACGATCTATGATGAGTCACGCAGATCTTCTTATGTATTTTTGGGGATATGCTCTAGACACAGCAGCCTTCACACTTAACCATGTTCCATCCAAGGCTGTGATAAAGACACCATATAGGATATGGACTGGGAGAGATGCCCAGGTGTCTTTTATGAGGATTTGGGGTTATGAGGCTTACGTTCGACGTCAAGTCTCGGACAAACTGGGACCCAAATCCGATAAGTGCTATTTTATTGGACATCTCAAGGAAACGAAGGGATATTACTTCTACATTCCCAGTTAGCACAAAGTGTTTGTGGCTAAGACTGGGGTATTTCTAGAAAAGGACTTTGTTTCTAGAAAAACTAGTGGGAGTTTGTTCGATTTTGAAGAAGTTCAAGATATGGACCATAGCACTGAAGCCTTGATGGAAGTTGAACTGGAACCACAAAATGTTGTGGATGATGAGATTGTTCCACAAGGAGTTGAGGAATAACAATCAGTTCAAGTAGACCTACCTCTTCACAGGTCTGATAGGGTACGTCGTCAGCCTGAGATATACTCATTTCTCTTGTCTGACCATGATGACGTTATGCTCGTTGAGAATAAGTCTACCTCCTATCAGGAAGCTGTGATGAGACCAGATTCTGAGAAATGGCTAGAGGCCATGAGATCCGAGATGGAATCTATGTACACCAACTAAGTATGGACTTTGGTTGATCCACGTGAAGGCGTCAAACCCATTGGGTGTAAGTGGGTCTTTAGGAGAAAGACTGACATGGATGGACTTATTATCTATAAGGGTCGTTTGGTAGCTAAAGGTTTCAAGTAAATCATGGTATTGACTATGATGAAACTTTTTCTCCAGTAGCGATGTTTAAGTCCATTCAGATCATGCTTGCTATTGTAGCATACCACGATTATGAGATCTGGCAGATGGATGTCAAAACTATATTTCTGAATGGAAACTTGCTCGAGGATGTGTACATGATATAACCTGAGGGTTTTGTAGATCCATTGCATACTGGTAGAGTATGCAAGCTGCATAAGTCCATTTATGGACTAAAGCAAGCTTCTCGGAGCTGGAATCTTCGATTCGATGATGCGATCAAATAGTTTGGTTTCATCAAGAATGAAGATGAACCTTGTGTCTACAAGAAGGTTGTTGGGAACACAGTTGTCTTCCTTGTATTGTATATGGATGGCATACTACTCATTGCAAATGACATCCCTTTGCTACAGTCTATAAAGACTTGCCTGGGGAATTGTTTCTCAATGAAGGACTTAGGTGAAGCAGCCTGTATTCTAGGCATAAAGATCTATAGAGATAGATCTAAGAGATTGCTTGACCTAAGTCAAAGTACATATATTGACACGGTATTACTACGGTTTGCCATGCAAAATTCCAAGAAAGGATTTCTGCCGATGTCACATGGTGTGAGTCTTTCGAAGACTCAAAGTCCCTCTTCTAGAGAGGAGAGAGACCGCATGGATAAGATCTCTTATGCTTCAGTCATAGGATCTATCATGTACACCATGCTAGCAATTACGTAGGCTAAGGAATCTCGCTCACACCAGCGGACCAAACACATACTACGGCGCTTCCATCTCAGTCGAGAGATCATCGATAGAGGATATGTGAAAATTTCCAGAGTATCCACAGAGGCTAACGTCGCTGATCCCTTGACGAAGACTTTGGCACAGAGAAAGCATGATGGTCACACTAGGTCATTGGGTATTAGACCCTACACTGATTGGCACTAGTGCTAGTGAGAGATTGTTAGTGAGAGCCCTAGAGCCAATCATGTGTTGATTATTGTATGGACTCGATGTATCATATTCCTATATATTTATAAAGACATTTCTTTATGGTTATTATACTTACTTGTATTGGTGTCAAATAACTAAGTATAATAACGTCCTTGAGTAGAAGGTTCTTATCTATATCAATCGATTAGTTGAATTGATAGTGAGATGATATAGAGAACACTACTCTTAATCATTCCTAGTCAAGTATTAACATTCAGGGACAATGTTAATGTGATGAAACTAGCATGTAGGTCACCTCGATGACTTGATCTCACAAGTCATGGATATAGAGATATTAAGTTGACACATGGGTATGCATTGGAGAATGTATACTGAATGATCCGGCATGAGAAAGTATCATGGATCGTTATATGAGTGTTATATACTTTCTCATGTGACTATTAGTATGACTATCAATCCTTGGACCTGAAGTCACCATGGTTCCCTACATAAGGAGTTGCATACTTTGACTTCATTAAACGTCACCCGTAATTGGATGGATTATAAAGGCGATTACTGGGTATGTAACAAATTATGCGAAGGGATGTGAGTGATGTAGATGGGATCTATCCCTCCTATATGACGGGAGTGACATCATGATTCTTGATAGAGTGAGACCACTAAGTGCATGGTCATGCCCAAATGAGTTAATATGAGATATTGAGCTCATTTGTTTAGAGTGAGTCTACTTGGAGTTCAAGATATAGATTGATTAGAGGATGACACGGTCTATGCCTCAATTGATCAATCTAGATATCAAAGATAGAAGGGCATTGTCAAATATTGTGAGAGTCACAATTAGTAGTCACAAAGGTGATGTTGGATCTCAACATTCTTGTAACTTGGGTAGTAATGATGTGTTGCTAGATACCGCTCATTACTTATGTTTCTAAATGGGTTTAAGAGCATTGCCAACGTTACAAGAACCTATAGGGTCACACACAAAGGGCAATTAGATGGAGATTAGGTTCATATGATGGACCAAAAGGATTAGGTTCATATGATGAACCAAATTGGATTAAGAGTAATCCAAATTAGACTAATTGAGTTAGACTCAATTTGATTCATGTGTTGAATGAGTCTAATTTAGACTATGATTCAATGAGTCAATTTAATTCAATGCATAGAGATTCATTAAATTAAATTGACTTGAATCAAAGGTTAAATTTGATCAACCATGGGAGATAAGAGGTCAAGTTTGACTTGACTTGAGAGAGAAGATGAAGGGTCAAGTTTGACTTGACCAAATGCCACTTCATTGTGACTTGGCAAGCAACCGCCAATGTTGTTGTTCCACATCATCATGGCTACATCATTATGTGCCACCTCATGAGGAAGACCAAGAGCCATGACTCTTGGTATTACATGGAGGTATAAAACCTCTCATGAAGTGGCCGACCACTTTGTGTGGGTGTTACAATTAAGAATTCAAGTGTTCATTCAAGGCTTCTTCTTCCTCTCTTCTTCTCTTCTCTCCCTCTCCTCCATTGCCGAAACCCCTTGAGACTGCTAGTACACTCTAAGTGGTTTTTCTTCACCTTTTGTCCATGTGGATACTTGTAGAGGAATGCTCACTTGACACTCTACGAGATCCAGCAACTTTTGGATGAGCGAGATAAGCGAAGGGCTTCGCTACAAAGGTATAATCTCTACCATGTAGATCTAGGAGAAAACTATGTATATATAAATTTTATCTTCGCACGGATCCGTGGCAAGAATTTCGAGGTTTTCCGCAACGCAAAAAAGCGGTTTTTGCGGCTCGAAAATTCTAACACCTATTACATTTCAAAGGACCTGGAGGTAAGTATCCTAGAAGAGTTATTTTCTACTCTTGAATTACATGAAACCAGGTGTGCAGGGACAATAACGGAATCAAGCCAGATTATGGCACTGAAAGGAACCAAAAAGGATGAACCCGAGTCAGACACAGAAGAAGACCAAGAAGCATATATGGTAAGAAATTTTAGAAAGTTTTTTAGATCTAATTAATTTAAAGAAATGCAGAATAAGAAGAATCCAAGAAACAGAAGAAGGGTTCGTTGCTACCAGTGTCAAAAGGAAGGACACTTAAAGGAGGATTGCCCAGAACTCAAGAGGACAAAGTCAAAATGCCCAAGAAGCACAAGATTCTAAAAGCCACTTGGGACGACACTTCATCATCTGAGTCCGAGATTCAAGAATATGTCGGGATAGTACTGATGGCAAGATATGAAGGGCAAAGTACATCAGAACCCAGCATCGATGAAAGGAGAGCGTCTTCAGATGAAAGCAGCAAAGCAGTGGGAGAGTCAGGCTTCAAGTCTGATATGGTAAGTGAGGTATGCCTCTTACCTCCCGATAAGCTTTATTTCGGTATTAAGGCTATGGCAAAGTCTATGTACAAATTAAAAAGTAAAAATACTAAATTAAAAAAATAAAGACTTAGAAATAAAAAGAACTTTAGCAAAATCATGTCTAATAGAGGATTTTGATAAAATTAAACTTGAAAATGGAAAATTAAAAGAAGAAATAAAAAGATTGAAAAACTCTACTTGTTCAAATATTTCTACTTTTAGAAATTATAGAGGACTAAATTGGTACTATAGGTTTCACCAAAGTCAAATTAGAAAAATATCAAAAACCTGCATGCTTAGAAAATATTTAATTAACCCTGTAGGAAGGAACCTCTATTGGGTTCCAAAAACTTGTTTAATTTAAAAACTAAAATTAGACTTAGCATTTTCAGTAAGAAAATTAAACATTTAATTTCTTTATAAGGCTTTGTCTAGAAAATCGTTGTTGCTCCAATAACCAAGAAAGCCTAGTGCCTCACCACTAACTGGAAGCTAAGTATTGAAATGAAAAGTTTAATTGATTAACTAAAAAAACATTAATTCAAAATTAAATAATGCTTTAAAGGGTTATTCAATTTGTTTTAGAAAATATTTTCAAAAAATATTCATGTTTGCAAAAACTTAGAAAATTATTTTTGGAAATTAGAAAATTTTTCCTTGAAATTTTAAATAAAAAAATTTATTGTTTTACTTTAAAAAAAAATTTTAATTTTGCCTTAGGAATTTTTTTTAACACTTATGAAAATTCCTTCTAAAAGAAAATTTTGAAATATGTTTCCAACTTAAAATATATTGTTTCAAACCTAAAATTTTGAAAATTATTATTTTACTTAAAAATCTTTGCCTACTTAGAAAATTTTTAAGACAATTATTTCACTTAAATGTTTCTTAGATATTTTTTTAAGATTAACCTTAGACTTGTCTCAAAACCCCAATTTTTTATATGATCAAAGGGAGAGAAGTATGTTAAGTCTAAGGGGAGGTATATAATTTTTTCATTGAAAAATCTTTGGACTAAATTACAAATTAATTATTTTTATTGCATTTGTTTTCCCTATCTTAACTTGGGTTGCTCACATCAAAAAGGGGGAGATTGTTGGAACCCCAAGGTATTTTGATGTGATCAAACAAGTTTAGTTAGATCCTGTTTAGTTTAACCCTTGTGTCTAAGTGTGCAGGAGCTTAGGAACACAGGAAGTCGAGTGGAAGACGCGGCTAGCGAGAAGGATGACACGAGGAGAGAGCCGACGGGCTCGGTGTGTCCGAGGGACGAGGTAACCGTGGAAGAGTACACCGGTGGACGAGAAGAACGTAAGCGACGTTCGATGGACAAGAAACCGGGAAGGAAGGCTGCTTGAGGAGAAGGCCGGAACTTGGGTTCGGGTGAGCCCTATTCCGGATGGTCGAGATCACCCAAGCTAGCAGAGCTGAAGTGGAAGACCCGGACCGAGACGAGCTGAACCGGAGCAGAGGTCCCGGACGGAAAAGGTCAACTCCTGTTGACTTTAGGGCTCTGGGCGCTCGGACCGAAGTTTTTGACAAGATCGAGTCAAACGCGATCTGAACGTTGGGGGATAAAGTTTTATCCCCCCAGGGCGCCTGGAACCCCTTCGGGGCGCCCCGACCAGTGCTATAAATATAACATTGATCTACATAGTTTAATCAATCAACTTGTAATCCATTTTCTCTGTGCTTTACTATTCTTTTGTGCTGTCAACGCTGTAAGAGGCTACTCCGCCCAGAGGAGATCATCAGATAGTGTGTCATCCTTTCCTTGGATTAGCAATCCTCTGATTGCCAACCAAGTAAACTCTTTTGTGTCTGCTTTTAATTAGTCTTTGTCTTTTTTGATTACAAGTTCTATTAGTAGTTGAAAATCCGAGAAAGGTTAGTTTTATTTTTTCAGGGCAATTCACCCCTCCCCTCTTGCCGGCCTCCAAGGGGACCAACAGTTCGGAAATCTTTGAAGCTCTGAATTGACCCGTCCAGCAACCTCCGAAACCATCATTGTGCCGAGCCAGACAAGGTGGTAAGGAAGACTCGACACTTAACTCCGTCAGTATATTGATGGAGAGTAGTAGCGTTGTCAAACTTACCTAAGTGGTCGTCCGGGTCAGTCGTGTCGCTAGACTCTACGATCGCTAGAGGAGTGTAATGCCTTGGGAGCGGATCCTACAGAATAGACTTAGAGAACTGGCGATTGATCCGCTCGGGGGATGACTCGATCCGAGGCGCTTTGCCCTTCTTGGCGTCCCGCGCGGGAGCTTCATCGGAGGATCCTTGGTATTGGGGCGAGATCGGAGGGTGTCTGGAACAGGGCCCGATGAAATGGAATTGGGGCGGGCGGTACATTTCCTAGCGTGCCAGTTTACCCTTTATTCTGTGCCCAGGTAGAAAATTGCTCTGGTCGATCTTCCGGTGCTGCTCGACCACCTAATGCTGAGGTGGCCTGCTGCGCCAGCCGCTCGGCTTGAGCCTTCTGCTGTTGCTCCACTATCTTAGCTACTCGCACCTGGATGAGCGCGTTGAGTTCTTCTTGAGAGAGTGTCACAGTGTGTGGGCGTCCATCTTCCTCCATCTTCTCGGCTCGGATTCAGGTGTGTTCCCACAGACGGTGCTAAATTGATCCCGTCCAAGAGTGCCTGGAAGGGGTTTTCGGCGACGGCACTCCGACGCTCAAGTTAGACACCAGTGAGAAGAAATTGAAGCAGAGTAACGAGACTGTAGCTACAGTAAATGATGTTGCATACCTCCGTCGAAGTCTGGGAGTCCTTATATAGGATCCCTGGGATGCGCGTGCATGCTTCCCGAGGTGTACACACACCTCAAAGCATACCTCGGCATGGACGTATCAGAAAGCATGCTTGACGCCATACCTTAATCGTCCGAACATATCTTTGACATGACAGTGGAAGCTTCCACCGTACGATTCTCTATCTGATCCGGTCGCCGACCATGCTTCCTGTCGACGGTGCTTGTCTCGAGGAAGATATCGCCAGCTACTTTTGTCGGTTGCGGGCTGAGCAAGAGAGCCGCTCGACCAACCAGCAGCTCGGGCGATATAGTAGTCAGGCCGAGCAGACGCTCCGCTCGACCATCCTTTTTCCCATGCTTGGGAACTTGTGAGTGTCGGAAGCTCGACCCTTGCCGAGCTGTCATAGCGATCGATCAAGTGTGGCAGCTTATATCGTCGATCAACTCCAGAGCTCCGACTTTTTCTTGACCTCCACAGGTCGATGACCACTCTCGGCCCCGGATCACTTGTATTATTATTATTATTATTATTATTATTATTATTATTATTATTAACACTATTCTATTTAATTATATGTTTTATTAAACCTAATAAACTCTTTGCTTCACAATATTTCTTAAAAATCCTAGTTGTTCTCTCATCTGTGATTCCCTTTTTCTTTTCTCATCAACGATTATGTATGTTTCTCCTTTCTTGCGGATGATACTATCAAAGAACGCTCTTCTCCTCCCTAGCTGATAATATTTTTTCCTCGTTCTTTCTTTTTCTTCCTCGATAATAATATAATTAGAGATTTTTGAAACATTTTTCTTAAAAAGTAATTAAATAATTTAGTAATTTTATTAATGGAAAATAAAATTATTATCAAAATATCAGCTAAAAACTAAATTATATATATATATATATATTTTAAAAAATAATATTTGATTTTAAAAAATCAAAAAAAATTAAACCTATCATTTTTGGTCCCAAAATTCAAATAAAAAATATTAGGAAAAATTTAAAAAGATATTATAGAACTTTGTTTTTTAATTTTTTTTGCCTAGGGCCTCCAGGTATCTTGAGACGACCTTGACTGCAACAGTTGCAATCGTGCCCTCAAATGCTCGGAACCGAGAGCATCCAACGTTAATTTACGCATCTAAAATTTTAGATAAATAATTTATTTTATTAAATTTAAATAATTATTTTTCACTACACACTGTATTAACTATTTTAAAATTTCTATTATCTTTAATTTTTTATTATTTTTATTCTCTTTCTTCTATTTTTGTATTATTATAATTATAGAATGAGTGGAAGGAAAGAGATTGAAAAGAATGAGGAGAAGAAGAGATTTGAAAATAAATATTATTTTACTTTTAGAGTAGAGGTTTCATTCCATAAATTTAGAGAATCATTATTCATCAAATCTAAATTTAGAAAATAGATAGGCTAGCTGATGCAAAGATTTTTGAACTACTCTATCCTAAATTTTAGATAGGACAATCATCTTTTTGAAGATGACCAGGACTCAAAAATGAGTATAGATGAAGGGGGAGGAACATCAGAAGATAAAAGCTACGATAAAGGGGGAGCATCACAAAGTAAGGCAAGTAAGGTACGTGTTCTAAACCTTAAACAGTCGTTTCAATTTATTAAAGCTCTTTCTAAAGACTTAGCTGAATCAGAAAAAGAAATTGCTAACTTAAATAAAATGTTAGTTAATATGAAATCTGAAAATGATGAATTAAAACTCTAAATCGAAAAGTTAAAATCTGATGCATGTTTAAAAACTAATGTTTTTCAAAAATCAAAAATTAAGGTTTATGAAAAATTAAATTGGTACATAAGAAAACATCAGGATCAACTTAGAAGAATACCTAAAGGATATGTAGCCCCTAAGTTTTTAACCAACCCTGTAGCAAGGAATCTATACTGGATTCCAAAATCTTTACTGGATTAAAATCTCTTTAAATTAAGGCTTTCAGAAGAGAAATAAACATTAAAATTTCTTTTTGAGGCTTTGTCTAAGGAAGTGGTTTTTGCTCCAATAACCAAGAAGGCCTAGTGTCTCGTCACGACCTAGAAGCCAAAATATTGAAAATAAAATATTTAATTAACTTTCTGTTAAAAATATTAAAATTAAAAATAAATAATGTTTTGAAAAGTTTTTAAACATTTTCTTGAAATTCTTCAAAAATATTTTTAGACCTAGAAAAATGTTTCTTGCATAAAATTTTGACTTAGAAAATTCTTAATTTTTTTGTAACTAAGTTTTAACTTAGAAATTTTTTTTAACTTAGAAATTTTTCTCAAACAAATTTTTTTTTACTTAGACTATTTTTTAAAAAAAAAATTGGAATGTCTAAATAAAAAAAAAATTACTTGATTTTTTTTTCTTTCCTTGGAAAATCTTTAAACCTATTCTTGCCTAAGTTAAAAAGTCTTTTAAAGTTAGTTTTTTTTTAAATCTTGGTTTAACTTAAAAATTCCTACAAAAAAACTTTGAAATTTTTTTGAAAGACTTGGAATTTTGAAAGACTTAGAAAATCTTTTCAAATTCTTTTTGAACACGTTTTATAACCCGTTTTTGTTGTGATCAAATGGCGAGAGATAGACACAAGTTAAGGGGGAGTTAGAAATATTTTCAAATTATGTTTGAATTTTTTGGAAAATGATATTCTTTTCATCAATTGGTATTAAATAGAACTAAATTTTATGTTGCAATTTATTTTAATTGCAAATGTATACTTAAAATATGAGTTTAGTAATTTCTTTAAATTACTACATGTCTATTTTTACCCCTAACTTGAACTTGGGTTGATGCACATCAAAAAGGTGGAGATTGTTGAACCCCGTGATTGTTTTGATGTGATCAACCAAGTTGGGTTAGGTCCTGCTTGTTATCTGATCCCTGTGTCTAAGTGTGCAGGAACTTAGGATCACAGGAAGTCGAGCGGAAGACGTAGCTAGCGAGAAAGACGACACGGGAAGGGAGCCGACGGGCTCAGTGTGTCCGAAGGATGAGAGAGCTACGTAAGAGTACACCGGTGAGCGAGAAGAACGTGCGCGACATTCGAGAGATGTAAAGTTGGGACGGAAGCCTGCTCGAGGAAAAGGCCGGGAATTGGGTTCGAGTGAGCCCTATTCCGGTTGGCCACAATCACCTAATCTATCGGAGCATCGGAAGTCTAATGGTCTGTTTGGGAGGAGGTGAGGGAAGGGGAAGGAAGGGAAAGTAAGGAGAAGGGAAACCTTTTACCTCGTTTGGGAAGGAGTGAGGAAGGGGAAGGAAAGGTAAGGAAGGGTAAGCTTTAACCTTCGTTATCCATGGAAAGAGAGATTTTCTTACACCCCGAATTGGGGTGTAAGGAAGGGGAAGGGAAAATAAAATATTTTTTATTCCAATTCTATCCCTGTTCTTAATAGTTTAAGAAATATTTCAATTTCTAATTTTACTATGTCGCCGGAGTTCAATTTCCTCGCCTTTTTCACAGCTCGCTTGCTACCAGATTATTAGAGGAGGGGATTCGACACATCTTCTAACTGAATTGAAGGGAGAAACTATTTTTGTCGTCAAAATTTAAGAGGATATCTACTATTTTTTAATTTTTCCATCAAAATTTAATAAGTTTTTAAAGAATAGGAATTCACGTTATCAGTGTTAGCTTTCAATTTTTTTTATTTAAGATTTCTAAAATCATTATTTCCATTATTTCTCATTTAATTACTTGATTATCGATAATTCATTATTTTGTTATGAATAATATAAAAAATTAATTTTTTATTAAAAAATAGCTAATTTAAATGATAATATAAAAAATTAATTTTATTATTAAAAATATCTAATTTATATTTATAAAATAAATATTAATATTATGAAGTTTTTCTAATTTAAAAAATAAGGGTATTTTTGTAACTTTATCTATTTAACCTTCATTTCCCTTCCTTTCCTCCCAAACAAAGTAACACATGTTACGTTAATGAACCTTCCATCCCTCCTAAACAAGGAGAAGTTAAATACTTCCCTTCCCCTCCCTTCCCTTCCCTTCCCCTCCCTTCCCCTTCCGTTAATGAACCTTCCCTCACTCCATCCAAACAAAGGGTAAGTGAAGTCAAAAGGAGCTGGAAAGCTAGCTGGAGGCGCCTTCAACACTGGGCTGAATTCACCTCCGCTGCCTGCACTGTCTGAGGTGCCTCAGACAGCTTGGAGGCCCCTCAGACCCAATCCGAGGCGCCTCTAAGGCCATTTGAGGCGCCTCAGACCCAGTAAATATGAACACTTGTATTCGAATAAAGCTTTATCCGGTCAAACTATTGGAGGTTCCTTGAACCCCTATTGGAGGCACCTTGGACCCTCGAGATAGAATTTCCAGGAGCTATATAAAGGCCCCTGGAGCTAGGAAATAATGATTCAACTCAATTACAAATTCCTAGCAACTTGTGAGCTCTCTTAGTATGTAAAAAGGCGTCTCCGCCTATAGTGAAGGAGACATTTTAGTGGAGTTGTTCAACCACCTTGAATTAACAATCATCTTGGTTGTAACCAAGTTAAATTTCTGTCTCCCTTTTCTTTTCTATTATTTCATTATTTTTATAGTTGCTATTATTTTAAGTTGAAAGTCTAGAGAAGGATATACTCTTTTATTTTCAGGCAATTCACCCCCCCTCTTGCCGGCCCCGTTGCACCAACACATAGAACCCATACCTAATATCCTTCCCCCTTTGACTCCCCCAAACGCCTCTAGCCATAACTCCAAATTCTTAATAACAGATGTCTCGGATAGGGCATTGCCATCGCCATCACCTGAACTTCTCTGTGATGGCGATAGTTGATCATATCTGTCCTATGAAAAATTAAAATTTTAGTTATAGCATGTACAAAATTAATAAAATCTAGGTTAGAAATTAATATTAAAAATTAACTCAAACCTTAATGGTTCTAGCTCTGTCTCCGCTCCAAGTTTTATCTAGGTTAGTTGTACCTCTTCTAATGATGATGCATATGTAATAAACATTTGTTCAACTGTTGGAGGACAACTAGAACTAGGACATGTGGTTCAGGAATTAAATTCAGACCCGCTACATTAAATATCATTCTCTGATATGGATTTAATTGATTATAATAACTTTGATCCCTAGAGACTTGTATGTTGTGTCCATAATAATCCTCATCAGATACGAATGATTCACCATGACATGCCAAATTATAGTAATTCGGAGTAAAACCAAATCTACAAAGATACTTTGAAACTTTGCTAGATGATAAAAAATTACTATTATGACACTTTCTACACTGACACTATATTTGATTACTATCCATAAACTCAACATTACTATATACAAAATTTAAAAATTATCTCAACCCAGTAATAAACTCATTAGTTAAATCGCATCATTTAAATTTTTATTATATATCTAACTTCTTTCATTCTGCATTTTACCTGTTTACTCATCAACCTATTTACTTATTAATTAAGCAATCTATTAATTAGTTAATCCATCAATCTATTCCTTAATTGGTTAAGCATTACTATGTTAATTTAATCAAGTAACCTCAATTAGTCAATTAAGTATTAAATATCTAATACATCTATTAATCTCACTTAATCAACAGTTTAATCCTTCTAATCAATTCAATTAGTTCATCATGTAAGTACGTAACTCATAACTAAATTATAAATAATTCATTTAAACCAAACCTTCAATTAACCCTACATAAATATTTAATTAATCGAATTAATCAAACACATAAATTCGAATTTTAGTTAAAACCACTGTTTTGAAAATTCCTTAATACGCTAGATAATCCACAAACTTTAACCAAATGTATAATTGCATTAATTACATCCTTGCCTTAATTACTCATCGTTGTTACCTTTCGTTTCGCTTCTTCTTCTCCGACAGCATAACAACCTGCATCCCACGGGAAGTCAGCAATGGCGAGAGGTGCGCTGCAGCGGCATCTTAACACGGCTGCGCAGGATCGTGCGATGGTGCGGCATTAGTTCTCGCGGCGTGGGGTCGAACGGAGTTGCGCTCTGGTTGGACAACGCCACTGCTAATGAGGATGAGCGAATAGGGAGAATCAGAGGTTGTTATGATCGGTTGGATGGATCAGACGCCGAAAACTCTGGTTGCGAGGTCGTCGGGAATCCGTAGATGATCGAACAAGGGCGATGCCATGCACGCTCTGCTGGAGGAAAGTAGCGTCACGTTGTGGCCGTCAGGTCATGACGGAACGCCGGCGGGGCCTCTATCAGACATGATCGGATCTCTGCCTGGACACCGGTGTGAGAAATAATCCTCTCCACATCATTTTTTTTTTTGTTTTATTATCTTGATAATTAGTTATTACTTGGTCTAGATCCTATTTTTATGGATCTCATCTAGATCCTATTTTTATGGATCTTGTGTTCGTGCTCTTATCATTTGTGATGCTATATAAAGAGTCCTAGAGGCATGTAGAAGGCATCTCATTGTAAGGTTTTCTTTCATAAGTCAAGTTCCTATTTGTCCTATTCTTCTTGTTTCTTCTTGTGTGTTGTGTGCTTTGAGTGTGCTGTCCTATTCGATTCTAGGCCAACATCTGGTATCAGAGCATTGGTAGTATAAGACATCCAAGAATCTACAATTCCATAAAATGTCGAGCATCCCAGTAAAGGAGAACGGCGGAGTGCCATTTCCCTATCCGATGTTAAGTCCTCACAATTATACTGTGTGGGCAATAAAGACAGAGGTGATCCTTGATGCCCAGGGAGTCTGGGAGGCGGTGGAGCCAGCGGAAGGAGCCCAGGTGGATGCAAAGAAGGACAAAAAGGCACGTGCATACATCCTGCAGTGTGTCCCCGAAGACATCCTTCTCCATATCGCAACAAAGAAGACGGCGAAGGAAGTCTGGGACAGCCTCAAGACGAGGTACCTTGGTAGTGATCGGGTGAAGAAGGCACGTGTACAAACATTGAAGAGCGAGTTCGACGCTCTCCGGATGAAAGAGACCGAAACGATTGATGAGTTTGCTGGCAAACTCAGTGCCCTAAGCAGCAAGTTCTCCACCCTTGGTGGCACGCTTGAAAATTCCTCGTTGGTAAAAAAATTGCTCGATTCTGTCCCTGATAAATTCTTTCCTATTGTTACTGGTATTGAGCAATTTTATGACCTTGAGTCTATACCATTTGAGGAGGCTATAGGGCGACTGAAGGCGTACGAAGAACGAACGCTACGACTACGCAGCAACACCAACGGCACTGAAGGTGAGCTCCTATTAACCCATGCCGAATGGCAAATGCGACAGAAGGGGAGCAACATGGACACTTCGTCAGGAGAAAAGGGGCGTGGGTCCAACAGCCCTAGTCGTGGCAAATGGCGTGGACGTGGGCGAGGGCGCGGTCGTGGTCGTGGTACGCAACGCTAAGACAGTGCAGGAGGGACTAGCGGCAACAACAATAGCACTCGAGACAAGAGACATATAAAATGTTTCAATTGCGAGAAAATGGGGCATTATGCGTCCGAATGCTACAACAAGCGGCGTGATGATGAGGCTCACCTCACTTGTGCCACCGATGAAGAGCCGGCACTGATGATGACCGTGTCCCACGAGGAGTCTGACACTAGGCATGAGCGGCAGGATACCATTCTGCTCAGTGAAGATAGGTTGCTACCGGAGATGTACCGCGGTGTTAAGAAAGAAGATAAAGACGTCTGGTACCTTGACAACGGTGCCAGCAACCACATGACTGGCCATCGCGAGAAGTTTCAAGAACTAGATGAAACCATCACCGGGAGGGTGAGATTTGGCGATGGATCAACCATTGAGATCATGGGCAAGGGGACGGTTGTGTTCGAATGCAAGAATGGCGATCGGAAGGCTCTCCACGAGGTATACTACATTCCGAAACTTTGTAGTAATATCATAAGTCTCGGTCAATTGACAGAAACTGGGAACGAAGTGCACATGGAAAAAGATATCATGAAGGTGATTGATAGGAGCGGGAAGCTCTTGATACGGGTAAAGCGAACACAAAATCGCTTGTACAAGGTAACCTTGAAGACATGCAAGCAAGTCTGTCTCCTAGCAAGCCTAGAAGACCCAACCTGGTTATGGCACACAAGGCTCGGACATGTCAATTTTCACGATTTGAAGCTGTTAGGGGAGAAGAAATTGGCAGTTGATGTACCTCCATTGCCCCAGCCGAACAAGCTTTGCGAGGTATGTGTGGTCGCTAAACATACAAGGTCACCATTCCCGCACCAAGCAAACTTCAGAGCGACAAAGCCGTTGGAACTTCTCCATGCTGATATTTGCGGGCCAATTTCACCAAGTACACTGGCTGGTAACAAATATTTCTTTTTGATTGTTGATGATTGTACAAGATGGATGTGGGTATTTGTATTGGCAGCAAAGAAAGATGTATTCCAAGCATTCAAGAAATTCAAGTCCGTGACGGAGAACATGACTGAGTACAAGATCAAAACACTTCGGACAGACCGTGGCGGTGAGTTTCTATCCACAGAGTTCACTCGATTCTGTGAAAATGAAGGGATCGAGCGGCACTTTATGGCTCCCTACACACCCCAACAGAATGGCGTTGTAGAGCGCCGTAATCGCACTGTGATGGCCATGGCAAGATCTCTCCTCAAGGGTACACATATGCCGGCAAGGTTCTGGGGAGAGGCAGTTAGGCATGCTGTCTATCTGCTAAATCGTCTCCCAACTAAGGCGCTAGGAGACCGTACCCCATTTGAAGCCTGGATGGGGAGAAAGCCACATCTCGCCCACTTGAGAGTGTTCGATTGTGTTGCATACGTGAAAAATACAACCCCTCACCTGAAGAAACTTGACGACAGAAGTTCACCCATGGTATACTTGGGTGTCGAGGAAGGTTGCAAAGCTCATCGTCTATTTGATCCAAGGCATGACAAGCTACAAGTAAGTAGAGATGTAGTATTTCAAGAAAATAGTGAATGGACATGGACTGCAGGTGCTAACCATGAAGAAAACTTACCGGAGTTTATGGTGGAGGATGCACTCGACACCGACGAGGTGATTGTTGTAGCAGACATTGAGGCAGGAACAGAAGATGTCGCACCACCGGCAACAGCCGTGGTACCCATGACAAGAGCATCAAGTCCATCTACATCATCATCGAGCACCCATACAACTACCTCACCTGACTCTCATGAAGGGCCAGTTCGGTTTAGGTCCATTGCCGATATATATGCCAACACTGAGGAAGTGGTTGGTATTGATGAAGAAGAAAATGAGGTAATGCTGATGATGTCTGAAGAGCCGACCTGTTACCAAGAGGCTGCAACCGAGGCTTGCTGGTACGAAGCAATGGAGGAAGAACTGGAAACTATTAAGATGAACAAGACCTGGACCCTAACTGAGCTCCCATTAGGCCACAAACCTATTGGCCTAAAGTGGGTGTACAAACTGAAGAAAGATTCAGCGGGGAAAGTTGTTAAGTATAAAGCAAGATTAGTTACTAAAGGCTATGTACAGAGACAAGGCATCGACTTTGAAGAGGTATTTGCACCGGTCGCTAGACTTGATACTATTCGAGTCATTCTTGCACTTGCAGGGAATCGAAGCTGGGAGGTACACCATCTAGATGTGAAGTCAGCATTCCTTAACGGAGAGTTAGAAGAAGAAATATACGTCTCTCAACCGGAAGGGTTTGAGGTACAAAATCAGAAACATAAGGTGTACAGGTTATTCAAGGCCCTCTATGGACTGCGGCAGGCTCCACGAGCTTGGAACATGCGGCTGAACAGGAGTCTGGTAGAGCTCGGCTTCAAAAAATGTATTCAAGAACATGCAGTATATACAAGAGGTGAAGGAGAAGCAAGTATACTTGTTGGAGTGTATGTCGACGACCTCATCGTGACAGGAAGTAGCACAGGAAGAATCAACAAGTTCAAACAACAAATGATGACAGAATTTGAGATGAGTGATTTGGGTCTTCTCTCCTACTACTTAGGGATTGAAGTGGAGCTACAGAAGAGCCGAATTTCACTTAGACAATCAGCTTATGCCAAGAAAATTCTATCTCAATTCAAGATGGCAGACTGCAATGCCACAAAGCATCCAATGGAACCCAAGACACAGTTACATAAGGACTTGGAAGGGACTCCAGTTGACGCCACGGAGTACAGGCGCATTGTTGGTTGTCTGAGATATTTGCTTCACACACGGCCGGACCTGTCATATTCTGTTGGAATGGCGAGCAGATACATGGAGAGGCCTACAATCATGCATCACAGGGTGGTCAAACAGATTCTCAGGTATTTAAAAGGTACAATTTATTTTGGGCTTGTTTACATAAAGGGACCCTAGGAAATTGGTATATTCGGCTACTCGGACAGTGATTTAGCCGGCGATCTCGATGGAAGGAAAAGCACAAGTGGAATGACTTTCTATTTTAATGAAAGTTTGGTGTCCTGGAACTCACAGAAGCAGAAGACAGTGGCGCTTTCATCTTGTGAGGCAGAGTTCATGGCAGCCACAACTGCGGTCTGCCATGCTTTGTGGTTGAGGAGCCTTGCCAGTGAATTAACAGGTGTAAAGCCAAAACCGGTAACTTTGTTTGTTGACAACAAATCCGCCATAGCTCTCATGAAGAATCCGGTATTCCATGGTCGAAGCAAGCATATAGATACAAGGTTTCATTTTATCAGAGAATGCATTGAGAAGGGGCAGATTGTGGTGGAGTTCGTTAATACCGGAGAACAGCGAGCCGATGCGTTAACTAAAGCATTGCCAGGAGTGAAGTTAGCTGCCATGCGACAACTACTCGGCGTCCGTGATCTACAATCATGTCAGGATTAGGGGGAGTAATGTGAGAAATAATCCTCTCCACATCATTTTTTTTTGTTTTATTATCTTGATAATTAGTTATTACTTGGTCTAGATCCTATTTTTATGGATCTCATCTAGATCCTATTTTTATGGATCTTGTGTTCGTGCTCTTATCATTTGTGATGCTATATAAAGAGTCCTAGAGGCATGAGAAGGCATCTCATTGTAAGGTTTTCTTTCATAAGTCAAGTTCCTATTTGTCCTATTCTTCTTGTTTCTTCTTGTGTGCTGTGTGCTTTGAGTATGCTGTCCTATTCGATTCTAGGCCAACAACCGGTAGTTTTCCCAGTGAGGCAGCCACGACATTCTATCGGCGCACTGGGGTTACGCGAGTGCGAAGGAGGGCACGGCGGCAGACTCTCTATCGATCGCGACAGCAGACTCACTGTCGTTCACGACGGCAGACGCGCTGACGAGTGCATCCATGGAGAGGATGAGAGGGAGGGCTTTAATCAACTCCCAACTAAATAGAATATTTTAAACAAACTTTTTATCTTATATATTTAATCCCATAAAATCTAAAATAACTCATTTAAATTCTGAAAAAAAAAATTCATAAAATTCTATAAATTCATATTAACCTATTTTCTGATATATTATCCATTAAAATATATTTATTTTCCTTAAAATAATTTAATTATGTCACATTTGAATTATATGTTAAATCTTTATTATATTTTTGGTATATTATATCAGGAGAACAATACGGATAGATAGAAATTAATTTTGTGTCATTCTGAGTTCTCTGATATTAATTTATAATTTTAACAGGTACAACTAATTCAATTTTCTTACTAATTAGAACACGTTCAACTTCATTTGAAATCCATCTATTTCACATAGCTATATGAAAAAAAATATATTCGGTCAAAAAATTATTTGAGTACATTTACATAATCTTTAAAATGACACGAATCTATATGAACTTATTTTATCTCATTCCGAGCTACCTACGTCCATTAATCAGCTTCGAAGTATTTTTTTTTCTAAATACCAAGGTTTGCAACGAATTTCAGAATTCATTGCAAATTTGCCATGAATCTAAAAATTCGTTGCAAATTTGCAACGAATCCATAAATTCATTGCAAATGTTTGCAACGAATTCTGAAATTCGTTGCAAACCTGGATTATATATGTCTCAAGCCGGTTGATGGACTTAGAGAGCTCAGATTTGGATAAAATCAGTTCCTGTGTGTTCGTCTATTTATCCTAATTATATAAATGTCCTCAAATATTTTTTAAATTAATATATTTTGTTCAATGATTTTTTTATCACCTGTGTACAAAAAATATAATTCAGTTTTAAAAAAATCACACGTCCAAATCTATTGGGTCAAATTGATTTTTGAAGATATGAACATAATCAAAAGAACAATACAAATACATAGAAACTAATTTTGTGTCATTGTGAGTTCACATTAATTTGTAACTCTAACAAGTACAATTAATTCAATTTGCATGCTAATTATAACACATTCAACTTCATTTGAAATTCATCTATTTCACTTAGCTATATGAAAAAATATATATTCAGTCATCAAGTTATTTGAGGATATTTATATAATCTTAAGAATGGCACGAATTCATAAAAACATATTCTATATTATTCCGAGCTCCCTAGGTGCATTAATCGGCTTCAGAGTATTTTTTATCCAAGTACCAAAGTTTGCAACGAATTTCAGAATTCGTTGCAAACTTGGATTATATATGTCTTAAGACGGTTGATAGACCTAGAGAGCTCGGATTTAGATAAAATCAGTTCCTGTGTATTCTTCTATTTGTCCTAATTATATAAATATCCTCAAATATTTTTTTACCTAATATATTTTTTCAGTAATTTTTTGATCGCCAATGTGTATGAAAAATATAATTCAGTTTAAAAAAATCACACGTCCAAATCTATTGGGTCAAATTGATTTTTGAAGACATGAATATAATCAGAAGAACATTACGGATACAATAAAACTAATTTTATGTCATTCCGATTTCTCTGACATTAATTTGTAACTCTAACAAGTAAACTAATTCAATTTGCTTGCTAATTATTACATGTTCAACTTAATTTGAAATCCATCTATTTCACTTAGCCATACGAAAAAATATATATTCAGTCATCAAATTATTTGAGGATATTTACATAATCTTGAAAATGACACGAATCCATAGGAACTTATTTCATCTTATTCCGAGCTCCCTAGGTCCATTAATCGGCTTCGGAGTATTTTTTTTTTCCAAGTACCAAGGTTTGCAACGAATTTCAGAATTCGTTGAAAACTTGGATTATATATGTCTCAAGCCGGTTGATGGACCTAAAGATATCGGATTTAGATAAAATTAGTTCCTGTGTGTTCATCTATTTGTCCTAATAATATATTTGTAATCTGATTACATTACGAGGTCGCCATTTAACAAAAATTTGAATGTCAAATATATCCCTAGTCTGTCGCCGTCCATCGCCTGTCGCCGCCCGCCAGCAATCGGCGGCGGCGGCAGCGACGGCGGCGGCGGCGGCGGCGGCGACCTGCGACGGCGGCGGCGGCGTCGACCTGCGACGGCGACGGCGTCGACCTGCGACGGCGACCTGCGACAACGGCAGGCGGCAGCTGGTTGCCGATGGCTGCCGCAAACTCCGGCAGAGATGTGGCGACCGCCGGTAGAGGTTAGTATATTTTTGTCATTTTATAATAATATGAATTACATTCCTTATAAAAATAATGGACATCAAACAAAAGAATTTAATCACCTTTGTAATCAAAGATTTCATACATTACATTACCAAACGCAGTAATATAATCAAGATTACATTACATTACAAGCTAAATTACATTATGCCTAACTAGGGGTGTAAATGAACCAAGTCATTCGCGAGCTATTCGAAGCTCGATTCGATAAAAGCTTGTTTCAGCTCGTTTAATGAGGCTCGTTAAGATAAACAAACCAAGCTCAAGCTTCGCAATATTCGGCTCGTTAGCTCGTGAACACGTTCGTTAAGCTCATTAAACAACTTTTAAATAAAAATAATAATAATTTTGATATTTAATTTATAAATTTTATACTCTACTTATGAAAAATATAGACAAATATATTAAATTTATTTATTAGAATAAAATAATAAATTTTAATAATGATATTATAATTTTCTCTAAATATATAATTTAGTTTTTAATAAATATTTAAATTTATGATTTATATTTATTAAGCTCGTTTAGGCTCGATAAAAGCTCGAATAAGCTCGTGAGCCATGAATATATTCGTTAAATAAAGCTCGAGCTCGGCTCGATTATAAACGAGTCAAGCTCAAACATTCAAGAGTTCGGCTCGGTTCGGCTCGATTACATCCCTATGCCTAACCAAACGTAGCCTTAGCTATATGAAAAAATATATATTCAATCAAAAATTATTTAGTACATTTACATAATCTTAAAAATGACATGAATCTATAGGAACTAATTTTATCTTCTAAGCTCCCTAGATCCATTAATCGGCTTCAAAGTATTTTTTTTTTTCTAAGTACCAAGGTTTGCAACGAATTTCAGAATTCATTACAAATTTGCCACGAATCCAAAAATTCGTTGAAAATGTTTGCAACGAATTATGAAATTCGAAATTCGTTGCAAACATTTGCAATGAATCCATAAATTCATTGCAAATGTCTACAACGAATTCTGAAATTCGTTGCAATTTTGCAACGAATTCTAAATTCGTTGCAAACTTGGATTATATATGTCTCAAGCCGGTTGATGAACTTAGAGAGCTCGGATTTAGATGAAATCAGTTTCTGTGTGTTCGTCTATTTGTCATAATTATATAAATGCCATTAAATATTTTTTTTACCTAAGATATTTTTCAATGATTTTTTGATCACCTATATGTATGAAAATATAATTCTATTTAAAAAAAATCACACGTCCAAATTTATTGGGTCAAATTGATTTTTGAAGATATGAATATAATCAGAAGAACAATACACATAAATAGAAATTAATTTTGTGTCATTCCGAGTTCTCTGACATTAATTTGTAACTCTAACAAGTACAACTAATTCAATTTGCTTGCTAATTATAACCCGTTCAACTTCATTTGAAATCCATCTATTTCACTTAGATATATGAAAAAAAATATATATTCAGTCATCAAATTATTTGAGGATATTTACATAATCTTGAGAATGACACGAATTCATTGGAACTTATTTCATATCATTCCAATCTCCCTAGGTCTATAAATCAGCTTGAGAGTATTTGTTCCCAAGTACCAAGGTTTGCAACGAATTTCAGAATTCGTTGCAAACTTGGTTATATATGTCTCAAGACGGTTGATAGACCTAGAGAGCTCGGATTTAGATGAAATCAGTTCCTGTGTGTTCGTCTTTTTGTCCTAATTATATTAATATTTTCTAATTTTTTTTACCCAATATATTTTTTTCAATGATTTTTTGATCACCTATGTGTATGAAAAATATAATTCGGTTTTAAAAAAAATCATACCAAGGTTTGCAATGAATTTCAGAATTTGTTGCAAATTTGCCACGAATCCAAAAGTTCATTGCAAATGTTCGCAACGAATTCTGAAATTCGTTGCAAATGTTTGCAACAAATTCTGAAATTTGTTGCAAATTTGCAATGAATCCAAAAATTCATTGCAAATGTGTGCAACGAATTCTGAAATTCGTTGCAAATTTGCAACAAATTTGAAATTCATAGCAAACTTGGATTATATATGTCTTAAGCTGGTTGATGGACCTAGAGAGCTTGGATTTGGATGAAATCAGTTCCTGTATGTTCGTCTATTTGTCCTAATTATATAAATATCCTCAAATATTATTTTTACCTAATATATTTTTTTAAGTGATTTTTTATTACCTATGTATATGAAAAATATAATTCGGTTAAAAAAAATCATACATCCAAATCTATTGGGTCAAATTGATTTTTGAAGAGATGGATATAATTAGGAGAACAATACAGATATATAGAAACTAATTTTGTGTCATTCTGAGCTCTCTGATATTAATTTGTAACTCTAACAAGTACAACTAATTTATTTTGCTTGCTAATTAGAACTCATTCAACTTCATTTGAAATCCATCTATTTCACTTAGTTATATGAAAAAATATATATTCAGTTAAAAAATTATTTGAGTACATTTATATAATATTTAAAATGACATGAATCCAAATGAACTTATTTTATCTCGTTCCGAGCTCCCTATGTCCAGTAATCAGCTTCGGAGTATTTTTTTTTTCTAAGTACCAAGGTTTGCAACGAATTTTAGAATTCGTTGCAAATTTGCAACGAATCCAAAAATTCGTTGCAAATTTGCAACAAATTCTAAATTCATTGCAAACTTGGAATATATACGTCTCAAGCCGGTTGATGAACCTAGAGAGCTTGGATTTGGATGTAATCACTTCCTGTGTGTTCGTCTATTTGTCCTAATTATATAAATGTCCTCAAATATTTTTTTACCTAATATATTTTTTCAATGATTTTTTGATCTCCTATGTGTATGAAAAATATAATTCAGTTTAAAAAAATCACATATCCAAATCTATTGGGTCAAATTGATTTTTGAAGACATGAATATAATCAGAAGAACAATACGATACACAGAAACTAATTTTGTATCATTCCGAATTCTATGACATTAATTTGTAACTTTAATAAGTACAACTAATTCAATTTGCTTGCTAATTATAACATGTTCAACTTCATTTGAAATCCATCTATTTCACTTAGCTATATGAAATAATATATATTCAGTCATCAAATTATTTGAGGATATTTACATAATCTTGAGAATGACACGAATCCATAAGAACTTGTTTCATCTCATTCCAAGCTCTCTAGGTCTATTAATCAACTTCGGAGTATTTTTTTTCTAAGTACCAAGGTTTGCAACGAATTTCAGAATTTGTTACAAATTTGCAACGAATCCAGAAATTCGTTGCAAACTTGGATTATATATGTCTCAAGCCGGTTGATGGACCTAGAGAGTTTAGATTTAGATGAAATCAATTCCTATGTGTTCGTTTATTTGTCCTAATTATATAAATATCCTCAAATATTTTTTTACTTAATATATTTTTCAGTGATTTTTTGATCACCTATGTGTACGAAAAATATAATTCATTTTAAAAAATTCTCACGCCCAAATCTATTGGGTCAAATTGATTTTTGAACACATAGATATAATCAAGAGAACAATACGAATACATAGAAACTAATTTTGTATCATTCTGAGTTATCTAACATTAATTTGTAACTCTAACAAATACAACTAATTCAATTTGCTTGCTAATTATAACACGTCCAACTTCATTTGAAATTCATCTATTTCACATAGCTATATGAAAAAAAAAATTATATTCAGTCATCAAATTATTGGAGGACATTTTCATAATCTTGAGAATGACACGAATTCATAGGAACTTGTTTCATCTCATTCCGAGCTCTCTAGGTCCATTAATCGGCTTCGAAGTATTTTTTTTTTTTCTAAGTACCAAGGTTTGTAATGAATTTTTGAAGACATTGATATAATCTGGAGAATACTACGAATACATAGAAATAATTTTGTGTGATTCTAAGCTCTCTGACATTAATTTGTATCTCTAACAAGTACAACTAATTCAATTTGCTTGCTAACTCTAACACGTTCTAGCTATGAAAAAATATATATTCGGCTAAAAAATTATTTGAGGATATTTACTTATCATGAGAATGACACGAATATATAGTAACTTATTTCATCTCATTTCAAGCTCCCTAGGTCCATTAATCGGATTTGGAGTTTTTTTTAAGTACTAAAGTTTACAACGAATTTAAAAATTTGTTGCAAATTTGCAACGAAACTCCTATTTGTCACAAATTCTTAGTGAAAATTTATATAAACAATATTTGCAATGAATTTCGAATTCGTTTCAAAATCTGCAACGAATATTATTTTCGTTGCTAAATCCGCAACGAATAGTTTTTTGTTCCAAAATTTACGACGAATAATTTTTTTTTCATCGCTGATTTTGCAACAAATATTCGTTTTTGTCGCTAAATTGAAACAAAATTTAGAAACAAAAATTTTTTGTTTCTGATTTGCGTTGAAATATTTCGTTGCTAATTAGCAACAATATTTATTTTTGTCGTAAAATTCATCGCAAATCTGGGACAAAAATTTTTTTGTCGCAAATCTTCATCCCTAAATGACTGATTTTTGGTAGGTCAGCCAGCACCACGTTAGTACTGATCTTTAAAGACCAACATCACATTGATGTTGATCTTTAAAAACCAACACCAAAGCTAATTTCAAACCAGCATCACGTTAGTATTGTTTTTCAAGATCCGCACCATGTTGATACTGGTCTTGAAATATCAACACCAACACCTTGGTGCTAGTCTTCAAGGCCAGCACCAGTTGGTCTTCAAGATCAGCACCGACATTGGTTTGAAACCAATATCAGTTGGTGTTAGTCTACTGATTGGTGTTGGTTTCAAATTAATGTTGACGTTGATCTTTAAAATCTAACACCAATATGATGTTGGCTGATACTAATTTAAAATCAGTGTTACTTTAAAACTAGCACAACGAGTGCTGGTTTTAAATCAAAGTTAGTGCTTGCTTTGCCGGGTAAAAGAGAATATAAATTATTTGTTCCAATAAATTATTAAATAAGTAAAATTCTGTTAATTAGGATTCTGTTAATGAAAATTATTTTTTATTGACGAGGCAACGTACCATATCTATAAATAGTACAACCTTTAGCCAACAATCCCCAATTTAGAGTTTTGGCAAAGCAAAATTCGTCCCCTCTTCTCTTTCCATTATGGATGGTGATGCTCACGATTGGTCGTTGCTTCCTCTTGATCTTCTCAGACTTCTCGGAGAGAAGTTAGAACTCCAACATCGTATTGTATTTCGTACCGTGTGTAAGTCTTGGTGCTCGGCTCTCCCTTCTGTTATTGTTCCATACCCTTGGCTTCTTCTTCCCGCACAACAAATTGATGACTCGTGTACCTTTTTACCTTTACCTTCAGATAATGAGCATCATTCCTACTTCAAGTTTTCTCCCGTGCCTCCACTCCATGGCATGTGTTATGCTGGATCTAATGGCAGTTGGGTTGCCATTGTTGATTTAGCTTTTAATATTAGCCTTTTGAACCCCCTTACTGGTGCTCAAATAGATCTCCCTTCTTTGCTCCACCTTTTCCCTTGTGAATCTCTACCTAATTGTGGCGGTTACAGATTCTATAGGACAGATGGAAATTCTTACTTTCATGAATTCGAAACTTGTCGTGACTACCGCATAATGAAAGTCGTCTTCTCCTCCAATCCAACTCCCAATAATTATATGGCCATGGTTATTTGTAATGGATTTCCAAGTGCCTACACTAAAGCAGCCATATCCAAGTGGATAAGTCTAGACTTTTCTATGCGTGACCTTATTTATTATAATGGATTATTTTATGCTCTAATGGGTCCTTCATATATTATTGCGATTGACCTAAGTGGAGATGATCCGATCAAGAGAGTTATCATTGATGATGACATTGAATTCTTCGACTCCTTACCAATCTGTAAATATCATTATCATTACTTGGCATTCTCAAGCACTGGCGAACTATTCCTAATTCTGAGACGTGCAGAATATGTTTATCTAGATCCTTCTGATGATGATGAAGATCCAATAAAGCATGAGACCATAGGATTTATGGTTTTCAAGTATAATTGTGAGAGTAGTTCTTATTGGGATGAAGTTAGATGTTTGGGAAACAAGTCTATTTTTATAGGCATGAATAATGCTTATTTATTATCGATCGAAGATTTTGCTGGACTTGAAGCAAATTGTATCTACTTCACTGACACTTGGGAGGGATCAAGATGCAATGCAGATAAAGGAAGATCAAATTTAGACATTGGCTTCTTCAATTTGGAACAAAAAAAGTTTCAACGTTATTGCTTGCCATATGAAATTACGTTACCTCCGCCAATTTGGTTCATTCCATTCTTGTAACGTTATGAATGATGATCGATATAAATGGATTAATTATTCATATTATTTAGTGTAATCTTGCTTTCATTTTTTTTATCAATAAAAATATCATAATTTAAAATTTAGTTTATTTTTTTCTTTATGAATAAGGAAATGCCTTACCTATTACAATTATACGAATACAATTTTTTCTTTATTTTTTTTAGGTCGAGTCAAGTGGCCAGAAACTGTTGGTGCAGCAGAGCTGGCAAGAGGGGAGGGATGAATTACCTATAAAAAGAAAATACCTTCCTCGTTCTTTCAACTTTAAAACAGTAACAATAATAAAATAAAATAACAGAAAAGAAGAGACAAGAAATTTAACTTCGTTACAACCTAGGTGGTTGTTAATCCAAGGCAGTTGAAAAGCTCTACTAGAAATACCTCCTTCACTGCAAGCGGAGAAGCCTTTTACACACTAAGAAAGTTCTAAGAGTTGCTAGGAATTGAATACTCAGTTGAATGATTTAATCCAGCTCCAGGGCTTTTATATAGCTCTTGGAAATCCCATCTCGAGTCTTGAGGGTGCCTCCAAAGAAGTTGAGAGCGCCTCCAAGGGGATAAGCGGATAAAGCTTTATCCGATTGCTAACGATCACAAACACTGGGTTGAGGGTGCCCTCAACGCCATGGAGGGCGCTCTCAATGTGGAGGGCACCCTCAATGTGGAGAGCGCCCTCAACACGGAGGGTGCCCTGCTCGGCGTTGAGGGCGCCCTCAACGCCATGGAGGGCGCCCTCAATGCTGCAAGGTATAAATAGCTCCAACTTCTCTTTTTCTCCTTTTCAGCTTCCGAAGTCTCGATTGCTTGGGTGATTGCGACCAACCGAAATAGAGCTCACCCAAACCCAATTTCCGGCCTTCTCCTCGAGCAGGCTTCTGCCCCGGCTTCTCGTCCCTCGAACGTCGCACATGTTCTTCTCGTTCACCAATGTACTCTTCCGTAGCTCTTTCGTCCTTCGAATGCAACGAGCCAGTCGGCTCCCTTCTCGTGTCGTCCTTCTCACTAGCTGCATCTTTTGCTCAACTTCCTGTGCTTCTAAGCTCCTGCACACTTAGACACAGGGATCAAAATCAAACAGGATTTAACCTAACTTGGTTAATTGATCACATTAAAACAACTACGGGGTCCAACAATCTCCCTCTTTTTTATGTGCATCAACCCAAGTTCAAGTTAGGGTAAAAAAACAGACAAGTAGTAATTTAAAGAAATTATTAAACTAACATTTTAAGCATAAAGATTGTAATAATAGAATTTACAACTTTCTAAGTAAAAAATATTAACTCATTCTTATCCAAAATTTTTTTTTAAGTACCAACTGATTCTTATCCAAAAAAATTTTTAAGTACCAATTTTTTTAAAAAAATATTAACTCCCCCTAAACTTGTTCCTATCTCTCCCCCTTTGATTACAGCAAAAATGGGATAGGAATTTTTCAAAATAAGTTCTACGTTAACAAAGAACTCTAACCTTTAGGTAATTTAAACAAAATATTCTTGTGAAATTTTCAAAAAAAATTTTAAAAAATTTGTTAAAGCATTATCTAATTTTTATTTTCATGTTTTATCAGTAAGTTAATTAAATATTTTACTTCAATATTTTGGCTTCCAGGCAGTGGCGAGGCACTAGGTCTTCTTGGTTATTGGAGCAACAACCACTTTCTTAGACAATGCCACATAAAGAAATTAACTGTTTAATTTTTCTTACTGAAAGCGCTAACTTGCAAAAAATTTAATCTAGAAAAGATTTTGGAACCCAGTATAGGTTCCTTCCTACTGAATTAATCAAGTATTTAGAAGGTATATAACTTTTGGGAACTTTTCTAAGTTGTCCCTGATGTTTTCTAATGTACCAATTTAATTTTCCATAAACTCTAAGTTTTGATTTTTGAAAGTTGTTTAGTTTTAAACATGCATTTATTTTCAAATTGTCAATTTGCAATTTAAAGTTATCATTTTCTATTTGTAAATGATCTAACATTAATTTTAAGTCAGCAATTTCTTTTTCTGCTTTTACTAAGTCTTTTGTAAGAATTTTGATAAATTGAAAAGACTGTTTAGAGGTTAGAGTACGTACCTTACCTCTATTTCTGATGCTCTACCTTCATCATAGCTTTCTTCTTCTGATTCTCCCCTTCATTTATGCTCATCTTTGAGCTGGTTTATTCTTCAATTTGATGGTTGGCCATCAGTGCTAATACCAAGAAGGCTTCGACTTTAGATTCGGAGGATAATGGTTCATCCCATGTAGCCTTCATACTCTTGTGTTTAGAAGACGTCGATCTTTGGGACTTCTCCTTGTCCCTTTTCTTCAATTTTGGGCAGTCATCCTTTATGTGCCCTTCCTCGTTGCAGTTGTAGCATCGGGTCATCCTTTTGTTGCATTGATGCTTTCTCGACTGCGATCTAGATTTATTAGTCTTAATAAACTTATTTAACTTCCTTACCAATAACGTCACTTCAGTTTCATCGATCAACGCTTCGGAGTCGGGATCGTCCATCTTGGCTTGTAGGGCAACATTGAGATTTGACTTCTCTATTTGTTTAGGTTCTACAATTCGAGACTCGTGAAGTTCAAATGTAGAAAATAAATTTTCTAGCGTATTTACCTCAAAGCCCTTAGAGATGTAGTATGCATCTACTAAGGACGCACATTCTGGAGTTCTTGGGAAGGCATTGAGCGCATACCAGATTAAGTCTCGATTTGTTATGATTCTCCGAGGTTGTTCAGTTGAGTTATTAGCTCCTTAATTCTTGCTTGGAGTTGCTCTACCTTCTCGCCATTGTTCATCCAAAGATTTGTAAGCTAAGTTCGAAGGATGTCGCGGCTTGCTAACTTTGCTTTTGAGGTGTCTTCGTGGAGTTCTAGGAATTTTTCCCAAAGGTCTTTGGCAGAGTCGTAGCTTCCGATCCGACTTAGCTCCTGGGACGACAAAACGCTGAGCAGATGGAACTCTGTTTTTCCATTCGCCACGAAATCAGCTTGTTCCTTTTTCGCCCAGTTGTATTCTTCCTTGTCTTTAGGGACTGCAAAACCATATTTCATAACTAAAAGAATATCAAATTCTATTTTAAAGAATACCTTCATTTGACGTTTCCATGTAATGAAGTCTCCGTCGAATTTCGGTGGATGAATACTTGCACCGACCATTGTCTTGATCTTGATGCTTCAATCGTCGGTCAATCCTTCTGAGGCGGTCTGGCTCTGATACTACTTGTCGATGCAGTGGGGTCGGCAAGAGGGGACGGGTGAATTGCCTGTAAAAAGAAAAAACCCTCCTCGTTCTTTCAACTCTAAAACAACAACAAAATAAAATAAAATAACAGAAAAGAAGAGACAAGAAATTTAACTTGGTTACTACCTAGGTGGTTGTTAATCCAAGGTAGTTGAAAAGCTCCACTAGAAATGTCTCCTTCACTGTAGGCGGAGAAGCCTTTTACACACTAAGAAAGCTCTAAGAGTTGCTAGGAATTGAATACTCAGTTGAATGATTAATTCCTAGCTCCAGGGGTTTTTATATAGCTCTTGGAAATCCTATCTCAAGTCTTGAGGGCGTCTCTAAAGGGGTTGAGGGTGCCTCCAAGGGGATAAGCGAATAAAGCTTTATTCGCATGCCAACGGTCACAAAGACTGGGTTGAGGGTGCCCTCAACGCCATGGAGCGCTCCCTCAATGTGGAGGGTGCCCTCAACGCCATGAGGGCGCCCTCAATGCTACAGGGTATAAATAGCTCCAACTTCTCTTTTTCTCCTTTTCAGCTTTCGAAGTCCCAATTGCTTGGGTGATTGCGGCCAACTAAAATAGGGCTCACCCAAACCCAATTTCCGGCCTTCTCCTCGAGCAAGCTTCCGTCCCGGCTTCTCGTCCCTCGAACGTCATGCACGTTCTTCTCGTCTACCAGTGTACTCTTTTGCAGCTCTTTCGTCCTTCAGACGCACCGAGCCCGTCGGCTCTCTTCCCGTACCGTCCTTCTCGCTAGCTGCGTCTTCCGCTCGACTTCCTGCGCTCCTAAGCTCCTGCACACTTAGACACATAGATCAAAATCAAACATGACCTAACCTAACTTGGTTGACCACATCAAAATAATCACAGGATCCAACAGAGACTACCGGCAGTGGGCGGACAACCCTGCTCGACACCATACAATCAGTCCACTATCAGCGGCCTCCGACCGTCTAGCTCGACCCAAAACTATATAACCTAGGTGGAAAAGTGAACCCAGAAGAGATTGCAACTACTTTTGGTTGAATTCCGACCATAATCTAACATACAAATTACGAAAGAGACCAAAAAAAAAATTAGAGATTATGGACTAGAGGATTTGAACTTCAGATTCATACCACGAAGAGAGTGACTTAGCTTTTATAATATTTCAGATTCGTGTGCTTGAAATGAATTAGCTTTTATAATTTTAACAAAATCTTTTCATACTAAACATTTGAAATTCTTCAAAAACCTCACGCAATTCAAATCTTACATAATATTACTATATATACTTTGTTGTATCTCTACAAAAATCCGTCTGTTTTGCAATTCAATTAATCGCTAATGGACCATAGGCCCAAAAGGACAAAATCCAAGTTCAATAAATAATTAATCAATTAATAATTATCCGTTAAATTAAAAAGAATGATAATTATGTTCCTCTCATTTTATGATCTAATGGGTCCTTCATATATTATTGCGATTGACCTAAGTGGAGATGATCCAATCAAGAGAGTTTTCATTGATGATGACATTGAATTCTTCGACTCCTTACCAATCTGTAAATATCATTATCATTACTTGGCATTCTCAAGCACTGGCGAACTATTCCTAATTTTGAGACGTGCACATTATGTTTATCTAGATCCTTCTGATGATGATGAAGATCCAATAAAGCATGAGACCATAGGATTTATGGTTTTCAAGTATAATTGTGAGAGTAGTTCTTATTGGGATGAAGTTAGATGTTTGGGAAACAAGTCTATTTTTATAGGCATGAATAATGCTTATTTATTATCGATCGAAGATTTTGCTGGACTTGAAGCAAATTGTATCTACTTCACTGACACTTGGGAGGGATCAAGACGCAATGCAGATAAAGGAAGATCAAATTTAGATATTGGCTTCTTCAATTTGGAACAAAAAAAGTTTCAGCGTTATCGCTTGCCATATGAAATTACTTTACCTCCGCCAATTTGGTTAATTCCATCCATGTAACGTTATGAATGATGATCGAGATAAATGGATTAATTATTCATATTATTAGTGTAATCTTGCTTTCGTTTTTTTTATCAATAAAAATATCATAATTTAAAGTTTAGTTTATTTTTTTCTTTATGAATAAGGAAATGCCTTACCTATTGCAATTATATGAATATTATTTTTTTCTTTATTTTTTTTTATTTTTTCTTTAGGTCAAGCCAGGCAGCCAGAGACTACCGACAGTGGACGGACAGCCCCTACTCGACACCATACAGTCCGTCCACTGTCAACGGCCTCCAACCGTCTGGCTCGACTCAAAACTATAACTTAAGTGGAAAAATGAACCCAAAAGAGATTGCAGTCACTTTTGGCTAAATTCCGATCATAATTTAGCATACAAATTACGAAAGGACCAAAAAAAGACTAGGGATTATAGACTAGAGAATCTCGACTTCATATTCCATACCACGATGAGAGTGACTTAGCTTTTATAATATTTCAGATTTGTGTGCTCGGATGAAATTAGCTTTTATAATTTTAACAAAATCTTTTCATATTAGAACATTTTAAATTCTTCAAAAACCTCAAGCAATTAAAATCTTACATAATATTACTATATATCCTTTGTTGTATCTCTACAACATCCGCCTGTTTTGCAATTCAATTAATCGCTAATGGGCCACAGGCCCAATAAGACAAAATCCAAGTTCAATAAATAATTAATCAATTAATAATTCTCCTTTAAATTCAAAAGAATGATAATTGTGTTCCTCTCATTTTTATTGTGTGCCGGTCATGAAAGTTGTCCTTCTTCATTCCAAAAGCATTATGAATCACTCTTATAAATACATTCTCGTATTGAAATGATTATACAAATTCAAGAATGAAGACAAAAAATCCTCCACCCCTCTATGATGATTATGGAGAAATTCTATGCTTACCTTGTTTGAAAGACAATCCTTCCACAAAAATATATTTTTCAAAAAAAAATCTCAAATCGCATAATGGAGATCGCCATGATAGGCAAAACCCCTTTAAGTGTGAAAAATGCAGCAATGTCTTTGAAACCGAAGCCGAACGAGACATTCACCTAGCAGAAGAACACTAAAAGGTACATTCTATATTAGTTTTTCTAAGTTTCAATTAATAGTTATTTATTGATTATTTAATTAATTAATTTTTAAAAATTTTATTATAGGAATGCAATGGAGAACGATCTTCAATTTACTTGAAAGTTTTCATTTAGATGGCCTATGAAGTACCTATCAATATTTTTATTTTGAGTTGTGTGTTAAGTAGATGTTAAAAATTATATATGTTACTTAAGTGCTGATTAAGTGTAAGCGTCCTCTATTTGAGTGAGAGCCATCTGGTGAAAGTGCACAAAGATGTTACTAATTAAGTTTTTTCTTTACCTTGTGACAATGATGATTGTTTCTACTTAAGTTTTCTCTTAAATCTCTACTCCATGGCATGTGTTATGCTAATTTTATTGTCGGTTGATAGAATCCTCTCATTGGTGCTTAAATCTATGGGTATTTGAACACTTGAAGCGATTGTAAGTCAACATTTTATATCACCAGTAGCATACAATACAAAGACCAGGGAAAGTATAATTCGCCAAAATTAATCCCAACGCATGAAATGAGAGTTTACATTGACTACATTAAAATGTAAACTAACCAGCACATTTGTTCGGACCATATCCAAGAGATTCATTTTTAGTGAGGCAGCATAAGATGGAGCAAAAAGTTAGCTAAATTACCAAGAGTAATAATAGACAGATATCAAAAGACAGAGAGTTAAAACATCATACAAAAAATCTCATATTTTAACAAATTAGACAATAATTATCAAATATGAGATTCGCAAATGATACAATAAGTTCAAGGGGGAAAAAGGTGAGAGCAAAGTACCAGATTCACAATGAAGTCTAGTCACCACCAGCAGGTAGCATGCACTCATCACCATTAGTCTCCAAGCATGCTGTTGAAGGAACAATTGCAAGAGCATCCACTGAAGACACTAACAGAACAAAATGAAGTGTGAGAAATAATTAACTAGAAGAGAAGTAAATAAGTAGTAAAATGTGTCCTACCTTCTGTCTCATTTCCTATCCAATCTTGTGAACATATCAAGCATTCTATAATCGCTGGATCTGTTGAACTTAAATACTGATTTAGAGTTCTTGCTTCACTATCTAATGGAACGACTGAAATAGGAATGCCCATAATATCACGGGCCATCATAGAAAGCACAGGATATTTGGCAGCATTATATTTCCACCATGCCAGGATATCAAAATTGTCTTCAGAACCTTTTGAGGGATGCACAGCCTCTTCCAAGTACATATCCAGATCAGATCTTGCTGGATGACCGGAGGATGTCTCTTTAAGATATTGATCCAATCCACGCTGTGTATCAGACAATGTGATACGAGAAGTCTTGCATTCTCCACCATTTACATATTCACCCCCACTGTAGCCACTATTGTTCCCAGCATAAAAGGCTTGAAGTTTTGAAGAATTAGCAGAGTGGCCTACATACTCATTATATAGATTTATAAAGCTGTCACGAACATTGTCAATCCTTGTTTTTGCTTCAAATGCATCATCATAAATTTGCTTGAAGAAGTACTCGACAGACTTCATTTTGTAACGCGGATCTAAAACAGATGCAATTGCCATTAACATTCTATTCGAGTCCCAGTATTGTTCAAATTTCTCAAGCATCTCCTTAGCCATACATGCAACAAAGGGTTGCGGACTCTTATACCAAGTCTTCAAGAGAAGATGAAGACCACACATGTCATTGAAGTATAGATTTGCAGTTGGGATTTTGGTGGCAGAGAACTTCTCCAAAGCTTGGTAAAGAACATCTAGACACTCAATGACAGCTCTAACATCTTCCCAATCTTTGGGTGAAAGAAAGCTAGCATTGTCCACATCACTTTCTGCCAAGTGTTTGAAAGCCTCTTGATAATGGCATGCAGTTTCCAGCATCATATATGTTGAGGGCCAATTAGATGGAGCATCGAGAACTAATGGTTTTTCTAGGATGCCTATTTGCTCTGCATTTTTCTGAAGTATGGATAGCCTTTCTTGTGATGATTTTACAAATTGCACGCTGACACGAACTCTATCAATGACTTCACATGCTGCTTCCAGGCTTTTGTGAACAATGGCATTCAGCAAATGCCCACAAGACCGAGCATAAAATAGATCGCCATTTGAAATAAGAAAACCCTTTGCACGGAGGTATCCTATAAGCTCACTTGCCACAAAATCACTGGTGCTACAGTTATCTAGCAGTACAGCACATAGCTTCCCATCAATATTCCATTCCTGCAATCTCTCCATTATGGTTTTGCTCACATCTTGCCCAAGTTCAGAAGGCCCGAGAGGAAAGAAGTTGATAATTTTCTTCTGAAGCCTCCAATCGTTGTCAACATAGTGGCAGGTTAAACACACATAGTCCATGTCTGCAATAGATTTCCACATATCGACTGTGAGGCTAACTCGGGAATGTATCTTGTCTAGCATTTCGTGCAACCTGAGCCTCTCATTTTCATATATTTTCATGCAATCTGCCTTCACAATATCAGCAGATGCCATTTTAAACAGCGGCTGAAGGTTCCTGACAAAAGTCCTGAAACCAACATGATGAACAATATTGAACGGGTAACCATGCAGAATGACCATGCGAGCAAGATCTTGCCGGCTCAGTTCCTGATCAAATTGAGAATGCTCAGAACTCATGCCGCCCTCATTCTTGGCATCATTGGACTTAAGGACAAGGCGGCGCACCACCAGCTTCTTGCGTTTAACTCGTTTGGTTGATGTGCAGATCACAAGATGGTTCTTTAGATGAGTCGTACCACTCCGACTGCTTGCTGTGAGCTGCTTCTTGCAATGATTGCATATGGCAACATAGCTCCCATCTGGTCTTCTCTCCTTGGTGAAATCATTCCAAACTAAGGATCTCAACTTCCGGGCTCTTGGATTATGGACAGTAATTGCAGTGCTGTCATTTGCATCCATCATAGATGATTATGAGATTTAATTGATCGCCTCGCTGACTACAGTTGTCTCTACTACAAACTCATCAAATCAATAAGCATGTCACTTTCTACAACACTCACATACGAAGCTCAAAGTAGGGGGTAATATGTGTAAATTATTTTTTAAAAAAAATAGGGATAAAAACAAAGACTTGCAAGGAGAAAACAAACATACAATTGACAGACAACGATCAAGAAATAACAAGATCAAGTTTTTACTCCAGTAAATATTGTATGACGTGAAATTCACGAGATGTTTCATATATAATTAAACCCGAGTTGAAAATACCAACGATTAATGCGCATGAAGAAAAAAAAAACAACTGCGGGTTGTATCAAATTCCCAAGACTGTAATTCTGCAAGCGCAGGGGAGATTTTGGGATGGAAAAAAAAGCTACCTTTTTATCCAGAGAACCAAGTCGATGGATGCGAAAACGAAGTCTTGTGGGATCGTGACGAAGCGTAAAAAAATTGTCGGAGCCTTAATCGGAGCTCCGGAGGGAGAGGCGCGACCCTGGAGGAGGGTGATCAATTCGAACCTCCTCGAGAGAGGAGGGCAAGCGGCAGGAACAGGGGGTGCGGGAGATTAGGGTTTCGGTTTCGGATGGGAATTGGGAGGAACCGAAGCGAAGCGAATCGCTTCAAGCCGAGAGAAGAAGCGGATGCTAATGCTACTCCTTCCAATCTTTGCCGTGCTCATATTAATAGGATCGGTAACTTATCGGATGCGGACCTACTCTGATCCATAATCAAGTCCGATAAAAAGGGCTTGGTTGATGAATGGTTAGCTTCCGGATTCGGGTATTGGATCACGCGTTCGATTAATCGGATCGGGTAAACGGTCACGTCATTTTTTTAAAACAAGAGCAGTCAACTAACCCGCATATTTAAATTAGGGCAAGATTAAATTATTTTTTAAAATCCAAAAAAGAAAAGTGATGGGATAAAGTATAGTTGGTATAATATTTAGATTTTCAGCAGATTTTAATTACTTTCATAATAGCAACCTCGTATCCTGTGTTGTGTAAGATTTCTTAAGTTTTTTTTTTGGCATTTTTCTTATTAATTATTATTTTTTGTTAGATCCTAAAAGATTAGTGCCTTGTGGTTGGATCTTTCTGCTACTCTGTTTTTTATTGGCAAATGATAAAAACCGATAGTTTTCCACGACGTCCAATTGAAAATATCACACTAACAAATAATATAAGGTATAAAAGCACGTTTCAATCTCATAGTATATGATCGATTCACACCAATAAACCCGTCTAGAACAGCAACTGCTAGTCTTGGGGAGTTTCAAACTGAACTATGCACTACATTGCTGAATTCTCACAACCATCTCAGTGGACGATCCGGCTAGTCATCGTCTTCGAGCACACTTCGACGCCTCTGAATCTGAATATGGAAGAGCATCAAGATTGATACTGACTCCGGAACCAGATTAAGAAGCTAACTGTGTGTGTGTCGAGGCAACTTACGGTTACTTTTGTCTGTTTACTTGTTTGGCTGTTAATCTGCTCCAGAAGTGAAATAAGCCTTTCTTCAGATACCTGAATACAAACATGAGAATCCTTTCATCAATCCATCGTATAGTGAGCAGTAAATGCCTCCATTTCAAATTGTACCTTCTCAGATACTTGTCCCATTTGAGCTGCTCTTAGTAGAACATCCTCCACCCCTCTTGCTTTATCAGGTTTCACTAAAGCAATCCGAGCAACTACAGATAACAAGAATTACTATGTGCGAAGAACCTTATGTAAATAATCAAGTTTTTGTTAACTGCACAAGGCATGGTTAGCATATCAAAATAAACAAAGAGTATTGTGATTTCCAATTAACCAGCTAACGCAGCCAAGAATGTAATTATATTTAAAATCCAAGTTCCTTTTTTTCTAGGTGAGAATTGGTTATTTTCCTCAGGATGGAGATCTTATCTTTGTTCTTCCACTGTGCTGTGTCACCACCGCAATTCCATAAACTTCATAAGCAAGGTTTCATAGTTCCCATAACTTCACAGTTTGAATCTTAACACAATTAGCTTATAAGCCTTTCAAGATAATAGGCTGGTTCATGATTGGAAGTGGTTCATCATATATAGCAAGAAGCTATTTTTGAAATACCAGGACGTCATTTTCTTCTGGTTATTTCCAGTCATGTATAAGATTAGCTTGGCTACAAGACCCTAATCCAGCCAAAGGAGATTGGATCAAAGACTAGGACAAAAATCAAATAATTTTCAGTCAACATGATTGCACTTAAACCTAGAGTCCCAAACTCATAGATATCCAATCAAGAGATTGATTTTGATTGAGTTGTAGTAGATGTGCTATAACCATGGTAGACTTCCAATAAGCTTTTTCTTCACAGGGAAAGAGTCTATCTATAGAGGAGAAATAATAATGTTTTCATATATAAAAAAAATAGAAGAGCAAATATTAAAAGACATGACAGAACAACCGTGGCCAGAACACTATGTCTAATAAAACACTTACGCCTCTCTCTTGCCTGAGTTGACAATATCTGGCTCAGCATCAACTGCCTACGTTCCTCTGCATCCCTGTATTTTGAGTTACAAATAGACGAATCGTAAAATTTGGTATAACTAGATTGAAATAAAAAGAATTTGCAAGTATCTTGTAGTGAACCTTTTTGCTTCCTCTTGTGCATTCTGTTGCTCACCATTTTGTTGATTACCCTGACAAAAAGGTCAAAGAGATATAACCTACAAACTCAGCATTGTTTATACTCCAACATCAATGAAGATAACTTACAGAGCCATGTTTAGCCATTAACTCTTGCATTCTTCGTTGCCTAATAGCTTCAAGCTCTGGATCATCCTATGGAAAAACAATACATAATGTATTCAAGATTGTAAGGGTCAAGGACCTGTCTGAGAACAAGAAATTAATAGCTTCGGATCATAGGATCGAAGTATAAATATCTTTAGATACTACAATTGAATTAATTTTTTTAGAACTATTTTATAATTTATTTAATATACTATCTTTTGAAAAATAATATTAATATTGACATTTTAAGCTTTATCATAGTATCATGAAGCACAATTAAAATTATTGATTTAGCAATATGACAATGGATATTATTCTTAAAGTGATGCATCTTTATACAACAAGTAACAATTCTATAAGATGAATGAAGGTGGCCAATAACAGAAAAAGTTAAAAACACTTCTTTAATTAGGAGTTAAAAATAATCTCCTATAATTAAAATTTTTCTCAAGTGGCATACACAGAAAAAACTAGATCAAGTAAATGTCAATCTTAAAAATATCCAATTAAATGTAAATATATTCTATCCAAGGTTGTTAGACTGAGATCCTATACATGAATGATGAGGTAGCATAAGATTAGATCAAAGGTTCAATAGTGAGTACCGCTACAACCATGATTGTGTAAAGAGAATGAAGAAGCAACCAATAACAAAGATTGAAGGAGACAGTTCAAAGTAAAGGGAAACATGAGAAAATTCAACCAACTGATCCATCGTAAATGTTTCTCTTTGTCAAAACAAAAACTATTTTTCCAGTATGTAACAACTAGGATATCTGGTGGAAGCCTTTTGCTTCATAAGGCATGACTATATCAATTAAGGAAAAGAAAAGGGGCAATTTTATCTTCTGGCGAAATTAGATCTAAAAAATTACTAACATATAACTCCAATCAAGGGCATGAACAAACGGATCGATCAATCGGAATCTTCTCAGAATGAAGAACATAAATGGTAGCATTAGCATAAAGCATTTTTGTCTGGCTCCTCGATCAGGCTAGGTTAAAAATTCTAAAAACTTCGAGAGGACGAAGAAGTGAGGCTCTGATATAAGTAACGAAGAAAAAAACACCATCAGAGTCCAAAAAACAGACCAATTTGAATCCCGATTAAAAGAGCTGCAGAGAGAAACAAGATCACGACCAAGCCCAAGCAGAAGCGCGAAATCATCAACAAAAAGAAGCCGCCAAAATAGAAATAGATTAATCAATGGGGGAAAAAACGAACACCCATACCATGTCGCCGCAAGGTTGGATTTCCACTCGCGATCTCTTCAGCCTCAGCCTGTCTAGTATCACGCTGCTGCTGTCTTCTTCGTCGTTAATGGGTATATGAACGACAGGACCCCGAGTCCATCTCACACTCGCAGCAGGGAAAGGGATCGGAGAAAGGGAAAGCAAGCCTTCGTTCTTTTTTAATTCATAAAAAATAATTTTTTATTATTTATATTTATTCATTATGGAGAGAAGGAAATTAAGAAACTCCTTGAGCTCGCGAAAAAAAAAAATACTGAATAATTCAACTTATTCTGTCAGTTTATTGGACGGCATTTTAGTCGTAAAAATTTCTTCATTCTAATTTCTAATTGGAAGGAATTAGCCATTATTCTTTACAAGTTTACTCTTCGGCTCTGTTCTCCTTCCAGGTGGTATCGAAGTATAAACACAAGAACATCCTAGCAATAACAAAGACGCAATTCAGAAATCTGGTTTCGATTTCAGAGATGACTCCTTTTGAGATCTGAGAGCGTGATCTTTCCAAATTTTCCAGCGTCTAGCTTGTCGAATTGATTGCAGATGAGCGTGATGTCAGTTTCCGAAATCTTTCCCATTTCCTTGAGTTTGTAAATCACGTATTCTGATTTACTGCAGGGAGTAACATAACATGGAAAATGATAAGTACAGTGTCTGTACAAACTACTGCTGTATTAATACGCATTGAACATCTTTTTAGCATCGACCGACTATTTGAGGATCCTGCATTCTCTGGAGCAGAACCATTTTTAACTCCATGTCTATCGGAACTCATTATCGGATAATGGCATGAGTATGAGCTTCAGTTTGTCCAGATTCTTACTAAATAAATCTGAATTCTCATGGTGCATGTGCCAACCAGAAGGCGACTGTAAGAATGAAAAGATCTAAATAAGGATGAAGACACGAGAGATCATCGATCTTTTGAGGAATTGAATCAAAATGGTTCTGCGTTTCATGATTTTTTAGTAAATATAAAATTTTCGATTCGGCTTGACCGTTTCTGTTCGAACTGAGAATTGATTCAGATTTTGTCGTCATTTTTTTGTTGGGAAAGATTTTAATGGCAACGAGGCATTGTATAGCTCCGAAACTGTACCTTATGGAGCCATCATTGTCGAGGTCCGCCGCCATGACGTCGCCGGCGGTCATCCTCCGGCTCAACACCCACTCCGCAGCCCTCCGGTTCCTCTTCTCCACCCTCATCTCCGTCAGGTAGAGGAACGCCCTCGCCACCGCCAGCGTGCTCACCGGAAGCCAAACCGACGCGAACAGCCTCCCCTTCACCGTTCCGAAGGCGTAGTCCCCGTACCCCACCGTCGTCACCGACACCACCGCAAGATAGAAGCTGTCGACCCAGCACAGGCCCTCCAGCGCGCGCGCCGCCACCGTCCCGACGGCGACGCAGGCGACCACCACCGCCAGCGCGAGCGCAACCTTGATCCGCACCCGCATCCGCCGCTTCCGCACGTCCACCAGGAAGAGCGCGCGGCCAAGGGCGCGGCGGCCGCCGGCGTCGACCGCCGCGAGCAGCGCCTCCTCCTGCCAGTCCAGCGCGTGCGCAAGCAGACCGCCGAGCACGACGTCGATGAAGCCGAATCCGACGAGGATGAAAGCGCAGGCGAAGAGCTTGGCGGCCCGCGTGCCCGGCACGATGTCGCCGTAGCCGATGGTGCAGAGGCTGACGACGGTGAAGTAGAGACCATCAACGACGGGGGAGCCGGTGGTGCGGCCGACGAAGCTCTTGTGCCTCGCCGCGTAGACGGCGACGCCGACGGAGACGTACAGGACTACGCCGGCGGCAGCAAACTTCATGAAGGAAAGTGCAGTCGGAGGAGGTCTGGCAATGGGTTGGAGATCTATCGCAGGGGAAGACGGAGCATGGGAATCCTCGAAGATGGATGGAGAAGAATGCGATCTGCGAAAGTGCGGATCAAGAAGCGGATTTGAAAGGTGATTATTTGAAAGGTGATTGGCGTCGTCATGAAGGACAACATGAACAGAGGATTCAGCACAAGTGTTTGTCGGAGGAAGAGTAATAGAATCCATTGACGCAGGAGAGCCATAAAGCTTCGATTTTGAAACAAGATTTACAGTTAAGTTGACGTTTAGATACGAAGAGTAGTTGAGCAACAGGTATTACTAACAATCAGTGTGATAATGGAAGACTACTAGTCAAATGTTTTAGATAACCATTGACCGTTTTGCTATATTTCTGAACACAAAGATATAGATATTCATAAGCATTATAAATGAAATTGTAAGTACAAAAATCTATGAACAAAGGATGCAGTGAAGAATATTTCTGTATGTTTTAAGGTCTGTTTCGGTTCCTTCAAATCAGCCTTAAGGACCCAGCGAGCTTAAACGGAGCTTCTCAGGAGGTAGGCTACTATGCAACCAAGCAGGGCCCCTGCAGAAACCTGTGTCGAGAACTCGTGTCATTACAAAAGCCAGCTTCTCAAGAGATGAACCTAATAGCTTTGCTAGCAGATCAAAATTTAAGGACCGAATAGATTCTTATAAGGAGTGAAAAAGTCTGATGTGAGTTGCCATAGAGAAAATTTACTTGCACTATGAAATTGCATGTACATGCAGAGTACCTGGAGTTTCGTGTGTCCAAGAAGTTCATGTAAAGGCCTGTAGTTGGATACAGGATGCTCTGGTGGTAGCTCACATACTATTTGATTCAGCAGCTGCATAAATGGCCACACAGAAAGAAAAGTTATTAGATTTTCTTTTTCAGTAATTCACAACGCCAATAAGGTTTATTAAATGAATAGAAAAAGGCCAGATACATGTGATGTTTTAAAAGTCACGTATCAAAATAACAAAGACCGTATACACTTGACGTTTCATAAAATAAGAACGGGTCAATCATGTAGAGCAAGGGGGGAGATTTCGAACGTGAGGAAGGAGAAAATGCAATAGTCTTGTAATATACTTCATAACTTATGATTTCTACCAAACAGTTCACAAAGTTCTACAAGAATGACAATTAATTGAATTAAGATTAGCAAAAAAATGTTATCTAGCACATTTCAAATAAAAAAACAAGTATTGAAGAGACTTGAGCAAGAATCTATAGCGCAACCTCATGCTTAACAGCATGAGAGAATTAAGGCACTGTCATATGTAAACAATTTGCAAGCGGCAACCACAAAACCACAACAGTCAACAGGCAATATAGAGGTGAACTCACTGAAACCAAGTATCAAGAGGCTATGGATCATGCTAGGGTAGCCAGCACATATTATGCAAAACCATGGATTTGGGAATACTTTAAGATCTATATATCATCTGGACAAATCCTCAATGATAAGATAATTAGGTGACTCATTCTACATTTCATCAGATAAACAGAACAAGATAGCATGAGTCAATGACCAGTGTATATCTGAAATAAGTTAACACGTATCCTATTCACAGCTTGACAAGATGAAAAAAAATCGAAAACTTAACATGCAACATAACACATGAATATTTGGCATGCTTTGAAATAAATTAGTACACACAAACTTCGCCTACAGAAATAGTTTTGTCATTTTTATAAAATTCAAAAAATTAAAAGAAAATAAACTATTTCCTAACACTTTTCATGACTTCTCTATACAGTACAATTTATTTTCAACAAACAGGATGCTTGTTAGATCTTCCCCTAAAACAAGAAAAAGTTACTATCACAAATATTGGGAAACGAACACCTTTCTAAGAAAACAGAAAACAATTTGGTATCCACACAAATCAAATGCATGCTTCTTTATTAGGCTTACCTCAGCTTGCCGACCAGCATGCAATCTGATTCCTGATGCATCATACATTACCTGAAACCATCCAATAATTTAGATAGCAACTTATATGTGTGGGACATTCTGATGTTGCATGCATCAAATACTAATGAAGTTTGACAACATCAAGTTCAAACATCAATGAGCAAATATCATAATATCAGCATGAGTTGAAATGTAGACAGCGAAAGAAAGATCTGGGAAAATATGCCATGAAATAGTAAGCCCTCACCATGAGACAAAAAAAAACAAATATATATTTGAGCCAAAGACACAAAAAGAAGAAAACTTCAAACATAAGAAAATACTTTTGACAATTGAGAAAATTTGTCCCAAAAAAACAGTTCATGATAGAGATGCAGTCATGTAAAAGCTGCTGAAAAGATATATTGCACTGCAGGAAAAGATAAACAGAAGACATGTCTGTTGTCTAAGAAGCAACTAGCTAGCTAAAACTATGGATGGGCTCTAGCATCTAGGTGAAAAACTCATTTTATTGCATAGGATTCTGTGTAAGAACAAAAAGGGATAACAGGTTAGGACCTCATATATTCCTGTCAACATTTATTAACAAAGAACACTAAAAATATAAACTTAATATCATTGGATATACTAAAATGCTTCTTATTTCATAAAATCTAAGGCCACACTTATGTTCATTTGCAAGTATACTTAATTAGAATTTTTCACTCACAGATCAACATCAATATTCACAACTTTAGGAACTTTGCATGATATATATGCTAAATTAAATTTGAAAGGGAAAACACAGAAACTAACAATATACAGGGAAATTACTAATAGTCACATAAATTTAGAGATACTATCAAGGTTAGCCAAAACTTAGGTTTGTGCCTAATTTAAGCATAAAAACTTTACAAGTTATCATATATCTGTCCAAATAGATGAGGATTAGAAATTCCACTAGGAATTGAACATAGCAAGGTGATGTGGAATTCTGTCCATACCCTCTACCCAAGTGTTGCTTAATCATGGAACTAGAAAACAAGAAAAATTATATAGCTCTGACTCCCTAACTAACAGAATATTGCCCTAACAAATCAAATATCAATAAAGGTTATTACTGAGTAGAAGGTTATCCAGATCTATGATAAGACGTAAGGTCCAATCCCCAATCAATTAAGAAAGACAGATTCTGCCTGAGTATTTTAAAAGTCATATAGTTCAAGATACAAGTAATCAGCCAGGATATAATCAATTAATGAAACAGAAAGCGTGCAGAATCCAAAGAAATTGTGCATACAATGGATGCTAAAATTACAGCAAGAGCGAATGTAGTGCTGTCTATCCCTTCTTGTAGACCTACAGCCACCGCAAGAGCTACCACCGTAGCTGAATGCGAGGAAGGCATTCCACCTGAACCAAGCAACCTCCTGGAATCCCATCTTCTATCCTTGTACCTGCATTTATAGAATGAGTTTGTGAAAGACCACCAAGGAGCAAATATTGAAAGTGAGATGCAAAAGCAATACATAAACTTCCAGAAAGACAAAAAAAAGTCCATATTTTGGCTGTGCATTTGCTTCACAATATATCGAAGGTAACTAATACAGATGTATTAGGCAAAAGACCTGAGAAACTAGGAACATATGGAATACAAAAATTGGAACTTTTGAATGGCAAAGGACGAACCAGGTGGTGAAGAGCTTGAGGAATTGAGCGACCGAGAAGGCGAGGACTGCGGAGACGAGGGGGAGATTAGAGGACATCGGCGGCGAGGAGCCGTGCACCACCGACGCGTTCGACACTGCCACATCGGCGTAGGTCAACACCTCATCCATCTCGTCTTCTCTCTCGATTAGGAAGCTAGAGTGGGGATCGGCGGTATGTGACGGATGGATTGATGGTTAATTCGTTTCGCCCTTCGATGGCAAGCTCCGTCCACCGCGGCGAGGGATGGAATCCTGAAAAGCCAAAAGTCCAACCAAAACCCTAACCTGGCCTGCAGGGGAGATGTAGCCTCCTAAATCATTAAATTTATTATTATTTATATACAGAGAGACATTAAAATTAAGGAAATTATTTTGATTTTTAGAATCTGATCTCCTAATTAACATTATTGGAAGTTAATCAACTAAAAATTTGGTCCTTTTGATATCTCTTTTTCCATTAAATTATTTCTATCTTTTTAATTGGTTGTTAAAATAGTTCGTTCTTGGCTTATATCTTTCCTTCTTTGTTTATTCTTTTTTGATTAAACCTTCCTAGATTTTATTCCCTTGATGTCTGCTATTTGCTTAGTTTGTTCTTTGTGTGTCCTTTTTGGTGTTTGTTTGAACTTTCTTTTCGATTATCCTCTCCTCCGTCAAAAACCTTTGTCATACTACATTGCACTTCTTCTGTCTCGACGAAGTAAAATATGATTTCGCTCACCGTAAAACTATTCTTCATCTCCCGCCCCATAGTAAGATAAGAAGATATAAATTATGTACCGAATGGCCTCCTAAATGGAAACCCGTAATAAGATAAAAAGATAAATTATGTACCGAATGACTTCCTAAATGGAAAGATATTTAATCCTCCCAACTTTGTGTACCAACTTCACCAATTATTCAAGCGTTCACATCTAGTCACCCACTTTATCAACATTCACCATTTCAGTAACGTCGTATCAGAAAGTATGAAAATTACTAAAACAAAATATGAAAACTGGTGGCTCAAGTGTAAGCCACAATAGAGTTCTTCATTTAGAACATTGTATCATCCCTCGATAAATTTTCCCTATAAGCTAACAATTACAAGAGGAGTCAGAATCTTGCCGATTGAAATGCACTGTGTTTTGTTCTGTACAAATCTGCATCCGTAGTCAATTTCGATGATTTCAGGTTCTTATTTCATTTGGACTTTGCGAGTCGGATCAATTATCGGATAATCTGAATGCATCTGATTGAATGATCAATACCCGTGCTTCTGCAACTATTGAGCTATCCATAGAGGTAAAATTACGAGTCGGGAAAAAATAAAGAACCAGCGTCGAAGGGACCCACGAGACCATCGTTGAGAATGCGCATAGCAGCACCCCTCGAAAACTTCCTAGCAAACAAGAAACAAGGAACAAAAGTAGCATTGCATTGACACCACTCTGTGCGATACTCCGTCTCGTAGTATACATGATTGATACCCTGCAAAATATGGGGGAAAAAAGACTCTTCAGTTAAGGGAAAAGGAACTTGTAGCTAGTTCTTGAGAAATCAAAATAATTAGCTCAAATGGGAGGTGAAGTAGTAGATTTTATCGGATCTATTGGAGACAAAGGGTCATGCTTCTAGCAATTTAAAGTATGACAATCCTCGTGGCACATTCTTAAGATAGAGTGATTCATTGGCTTTAAGGAGTCTCTGGGTAATGCCAAAAGGCAGTAATTTTAGGCTGGTGAACGACACTAAATAGTATAAGCAACACATTTAACAACCTAGAGTTAGACAAAAGCTTGTGCAAACAAGCTTAGTAATTAGAAATAATCGATAGTAACTGACCTTTATTTCTGTAATATGTTGTGGACTCGCGTCAGCAAATTCAAATGTCTTAGGGTGCCAACTTCGTTTGTCCTTTGCATCAATAGATTGGTTCCATGAAGTATATGTTAAAGTTCTTCTCTCCAACTCATCATCAAGTTGACTCATCTACAAAAAGATAGAACAATCAGATCATGAAAAAACAACATGACAAACACAGGAACTGAGATATTAACAAATTAACTTCATAAGTATAACATAGTCTTTACAGAGAATAATGTTTGGACATAGTGTTCGTCTGGTATACAATCATGTTCCTTCTTTGTTGCTTCTTTCTGCACATGTATAAACTAAAGATTAATACTGAAAAAAGATTCATTGTTTTATAACACCAGTAGAAAAAGCAATTTCCACTTCCAATTGAATATGGAGAAGAAGAGATTTAAGTGATATCACAAATAAGCAACTCGAACGCACAAAAAGCCTATATAACAGAAATGTATAACCAAACCTATACAATGCTAGCCAACGTAAACAAAAAGTGACAGTAAATAAGAGAACTCTAGTTAAAAAGAAGAAGAATTTTCAGTTTGCACTGGTAAGCTTCCATCTTTACTTGAAACTTTTGTCTAGTACCACTTTTACTCGCATTCTATTTTCCTTGCACTCAGTGTCAGTATTGACACCATGGGTGTAGATCCAAGTGTTGGACATGGTCATTTCAAAGTTTTTACACATGATCAATAGGGTGTTGAGTGTCAGTCAATATCTAAGATGAGTATCAAATCTTATATTGTTTTGACTCTCATTTTGCAAAACAGTATCTTCCGGCCATATCTTAGTTATACAGTGACAGAGGCGGAAAATAAAAGAGACCATAATTTTAAGTCACTTGAATATATCGGAACAGTTGCAAAACTCTTTTTACTACAAAATCATGAAATATTGAAAAATTGTGAAGCTTGTTCTGTTTTTCCCTGAGAACATGTTACAATTAATGGACAAGACAAAGGAGACTTCAGATTTCCTACCTAAATACACATAAGATCAATGTTGTTGTGCCATAACATTATTCAACTATACACTTCCATTTAGAAGATAGCAAGAAACAAGCCATAAAACTATGATTATTCTTCCATAAGATAGCATATTGAGATTTTTCGTGCAATTCAACACGTATATTGAGGTTATTTCCCCAAACCTGTCTTTTTCTTGTCAAGTCTTTTGTTAACTTTAAACCTAAATATTTCTTGATTGTGCATGCATCATGTCAAACCTAACCAGCATCCCCACAGTTGAGAATATTGTTAGCAATCTCAATCCACAATGAAGATGTATGATCAGTGCTCAAATTTCCTATTAATTTGAGAAGCTTCTCTAAAGCTCACACAATTCCAGCATAAGCAGTCTCCTGAGAGAGCAACTTAATGCTCAGTTCATTTCATCTGAATGTTGATAGAAACACAAATCCCCTCTAATGGAGAAGGAGACAAAAAGGAAGGGGAAAAGGGATGATCGCTTCTTAGGGCTGACTTCCATTATGATATAGGCTCCAACTTCGAGGATTAAGTTTTTAGCTTCTAAGAAAGCAGCACAATAATGGTTGCTTATGGAAATACCAAGAAATTCCCTCAATGTTTATAATTTAATTAAAATTTAGAGAGACGCCGCTAGTAACTATTGTGTTGAAGAAATCTCAATTAAGAGGAATCATACCTAATGTGTTTGCACTATCCTTCTTAGGAAGCCAAATCTGATCTGTGCTTTGAAATAAAATATTTTCAGCATTCTGTTTTTCTTTTCAGGGATAAATTTTAGCATCTTCATAAAATTGAATCCATTTTTAAGCTCAAATATACATTTAATACAGAATTCATGTTGAATAGTCAACATGATAAATGAGATTACATGTTCCAACTAGAGTTTCTGTATTCGATCAGAAGAACCAAATCCTTGCTACATGTATTTGCAGGAAAGAACACTTTGAGGTATGAACCGAGCAAACTTAAGCTAATAGTGAAAAAAAACATCCTACCAAGTTTACAAATATATCATCGATGTAATATGAATTAAATAAGTTAAATGAAGTGATAGTGGTACAATGAAACACCATATTATACAAAGAAAAACATGAAGAAAATGATCACAATAAGGCCTGAGTTCATTTCAAGAGGTGGTAACTTGATTAAAATGCTAATGAAGCTACTCACATTTTTCTGTTTTCCTCCAAGTGCTCCTCCACTCAGGCGCTGCAAAATGATCACAATAAGAGGCTTCAAATATTTTGACTAATCCATAAACACGATCAAATTAATCCCAAATAGTTTAGATTTTGTAGCAAAGACAACCTAAGAGTATGTCATACCCATTATTCTCTAAGGTAGCCAATTCAGCTTGCAAATAACTCCAGACAAGACAAAGCTAAGCTCACAAAATATATAAGAATGCCAAAATTTCTCTATGTAACAGTCACTTCTCACCTTGCAAAATCTCCTGAATGCTGGAAAAACAACGGTATCAGCCACGATAATTTTGGCATGCTTTCTCACCAAGGTTATCCACTGGATTTAAAAATTATTCAGATATACAAACTAATTTGTTTTTCTTTGATGCGACAACTAGACACATTTGCGATCAATTAAAAGTAAAATACCTGAGAACCTTTTCTCCATCTGTCCCTGGGTATTGTAGGAAACATTTTTGGACTATAACGTCCTTCCTTTTTGTCAAGAAAGCTAGAACAAGGACGATATAGCTTAGTCATCACCACATTCTTCCAAAAAAATGAAAAAAAAAAACAATAAAACAAGCTAAGAATGCCCTTCCAGCTGTTTACCTATCCACGAAACTTTTTGGAGAAGATATCACATAGTTATATATGTAGCTGAAGTTGTAAAGAGGTACACAGCTGCAATACAGACGAAATGAATCAGAGATCCAGTCTGTCGTGATCAACCAAAGTGGATTCAAACCAATATAATATAAAGCAATTTGAAGAAGATGAAAAATAGCTAACAACAGGGAAAAAATTGACTCAGTGTGTTTTTAATTGCTCGGATATCATAAATCAAAAGAGGGATTACTGGATTGACACAAGATAATTGAATGAACTAAACCACATGTAAATATTCAACACAAGACTTGCTGGGATAAGCAACATATATCTGGAACAAAACAGATCACAGGAAATAGGGCTTCATTTTTTAGATAAGAGGCAAACCCTTCAATAGAAGAGGTTTTGCTTCAAACATGAAAGACAAATACTATATCCATTAAAAACACAAGTATGAAATATGTATAAACAGAAAACATTCAAGGAAGACAAGATACCTATCAGAAATAAAGGCAAAACGCTGGTTAGCAGGATCCTTGAGGGCTGCAGCAAGAAGCAGCCTCTCTGCTTCGATCATCGTGGACTCGCCCCAAATCACCTGCCACCCCAAAAACCCTCTCGCTCAGTTTATATAATTCTTCACCGAGTACCAAAAAATGAGGGGCGCAATTAACAAAGGGAGATAAACTATAATTCTAGGAGAATTCAATAGACCTTTATGCTATCCGGAATCTGACGGCCGAAAAAGAAAGGGGACCTCGTCGTCGTCCTATCGAACACAAATCCCGGCTCCGAGTGTACGTAAATCGAGTATTTCTCCTCTTCCGCATTCTGCACAACACATCGAAAGCAAGCTCATTCTAACCGCGCAAACGAAAGAAAACCCCTAAAGGCGAGATTTTTAGTGACGGAGATGCCTGGAAGAAGGCGTGCCAAACAAAATCGAGCGGGAGGTGGGAACGGGAGAGGAAGAGGAAGGCGATCTTAGGGGTGCCGCCGCTCAAGGGCGTCTCCTCGCCGACGGCCGCATCCAGAGACGGCGATCTCGCGGCGATGCGGATGAGCGCGAGCGAGCACGCAAGCACGGACAGCCAAATGATAAGCTGCAGGCCGAGCCAGAGCCTGCCCCGGGAGAAGACTACCGACGACGGCGACGACGCAGAAAGCGGCGACGCCCTTTTCTTCATCGCGTCGTGATCCGGCGACGGAGGAAACGGAATCAGAAACCCAAAAAAAACGCCTTGAAAAATCAAGCACACGGCTTCGATTTGCTCTCCCACTGCGTCGACGCCGCCATGGATTTCGATTTGGCTAATAAATATATAGCGCACGCAAATGAACCACTTCTCTTGTTGCTGACAAATATTTTCCTCCAAGAGCGTTTAAATCCCCTAATTCTATGTCGGTTAGACAGTTGATTTGTAAATAGTAATAAATCTAAATTAGAATCTAATAATATTTTATCATTTTGAGAAACTCAATTTCGCAAAGCAGAACGAAAACGATGTGACTGAATTAAAAAAAAAAGAATCCATCATTCATCTCTCATCGCACACTTGGAACAAAGAAGCGTGTCGAGCTACTTCTTCCGAGGTCGATTCAATTTTCAATATAATTTAAAAGAGCATGATACAAGTCGTGGCAGATGGAGTTCATGCCATTTGTGTTCTTGATGTCGTTGGATGACGAGTTGGAGGACAACACAGACGGCATGAAATCTGAACTCGTGATCCAACCTCCAACTTAATTCAAGTGTCTTCATTAATTAGTTCATCTGAAATCTAAACAGAGAGTAGCTAGCACAGAGGAGAAGGGAATATAATAAAATTAATTAATTTACACGTAAACATTTGAAGTCAAAATACACACAACCGAACCCACCAGGCACCATTATTTATACCCGAATTAACTCTAACATCCATTAATTAAGTAATTAACGACGAAGGTATCGTTAAGAACGTTGATTAATTGATTGCGCTACGAGACGGCGGTGAGGCCGAGGAACTCGACGGCGGACTTGGCCATGACGGCGGCGAACTCGGAGAAGCTTATGACGCCGTCGCCGTCGGTGTCGGCCTGGCGCATCATGTCGTTGAGCTCGCTGAAGGTGAGGGGCTGGCCCATGCAGGCCATGGACCGGGCCAGCTCGGCGGCGGAGATGTAGCCGTTGCCGTCGCGGTCGAAGGCGTTGAAGACGGCGAGGAGTTGCTGCTGGTTGAGCAGCGCTTGCTCGGTCATGATGGGCGCGATGGCGCCGGCGAGCTCCTCGAACTCCACCGCGCCGTTGCCGTTCGCGTCCATCCCCTCCAGCAGCGCGTGGATCTGGTCGCCGGAGGGCTTCAGGCCGAGGGAGCGGAGCAGGGCGGCGAGCTCCAGGTGGGTGAGGCTGCCGTCTCCGTCCATGTCGAAGCGGTCGAAGATGCTGCGCAGCTGCCGGAGTTGCTCCCCCTGCAGCCCCCGACCGCCGCCCATTAAATTCCGATGGATCGGAATAAAGAAAAACTTCGAAAAATTACAGAACGGATCGAATTAAAGGAAGAAATAATTGTTCTTTTGGCGGATTGAAATTGACGGTGTGGAAGACGGAATTCGAAATTGTTAGGATCGAAAAGTGGAGTTGGTAAAATTGGAAAACAAAAAAAAAAGGAAATAAAAAAAGGCACGGGAACGAATGGACGGAGTCCCAAATTGCGATGCCAATTTTAGAAAAAAAATAGATTGAAGTTCCCTTTTGAGGACTAAATTTGGAAGATTCGGATAGATTTTGTCGATAAGTTTTAAAGTTCATTTTAATATTAATTTATATTGTTATAATATATCTGTATATATTTAAGGGAAGGAGCATCGGAGTGGCGGTTGCGGGTCGGTGTAAAAGGAGACACTCTTGCGACCGTTTCAACATCTCCCTTCACAGCTATGCCCTCGACTCTACCTTCAGCACGAGTCGATAAATGCACTGGAGACGAAAGTTAAGATGGAATATGTTATGCAAGTCGATCGAAGCTATGCCACATGAACAATTAAAGGAGAATTTGGGAACCGAACCTTGTGTTTTTATTTGCCGTGAATTGGCAGTAGTTATTGCAGTCGATGAGAGAATGCCGACGATAAGGAAGAAGACGACGAGAGACGGGGAAGACGAATTATTCTTCATTTTTGTTCATGAACTGGTTACAAAATTAAGCTTCCCGGTCGTTTATATGGATCCAGAGATGCTTGTGTTGCCGGCAAGTGGTTACTTACTGGAATTTTGGGATTTGTTTGCTTTTCTACTTTCTTGCTTCTTCTTTAATTAAACCCTCTGATGTCTTCGCACATAATTCCGCCTTAATTTTTAGCCAAATATAATCCTATCATACATTGCTATTGTCAAAATTAATATAATTAACTCTTATTGGCAAGCACATTTGTTTGTCCTGAGCTTCGTTTAAAAACTCGGGTGCCTAGGCTTCGGTGATCGGAACAATACAGTTTTTCGTAGCTTTCGATATTTTTTAAATTATAAATATATTAATTATAAATAAAATTTTAATTTAAATATTTTAAAATAAAATACATTAATTAAAAATAAAAAAAATTTAAATATTTTAAAATAGAATATATGAAAAATAAAATTTTATTGTTTCACAGATCGAATAAGATGTTTCACTTATATCGAAAAAAAGGCTCTAGATTTTAATTCAGTTCTCGTAACTTATTTTTGCAACACTTTATTGAACTAATGTTTTAATCTATAACGCGACATTATATCGAGAAGTTTTGACTGGTGTGAGTCGCACGTGCTTCCTTCTCGTGGTCAAAAAACTAGTAAAGAAGGAAACAAAAATCATGAGGAGAAAACACAAGCATAAACACTTCGGCGATAACATTTCTTCCGGAGGCACAGCGAGAGGGAGAGAGAGAGGTGGATGGGAAGCACGGGTCTTCTTCTTCTTTACCCCTATGGGCAGTTCTCTTGCTTACCTCGGCATCGCCTCCGACCCCCTAATAATCGGGCCGCCGCCGCTTCGCTAGCGGCTTTTGCTCCCCTCTCGAAGCCCTTCCGCAAGCGTCGCCGCCTTTACTGCGCCGTACTCAAAGACGACGCCCCTCCGGAGGAGATACCGCGACAAAGTCCAGGTGAGGGAGTCCGCGCAGCTATTGAAGAAAGGCCTGGTGCGTTCTCTGCTTCTCTTTCGTCTTCCGGATAATTCGAAGATTAGTTTCAATTCCCAAATCGGCATCTTATTGTCCTCCTGTTTAAGTTAATTATTCAGTTTTGTTGATAATGTTACCATTGAATAACATTATTATTGTAATTTATTTGTTAAACAGTTTTGTCCTTTTTGCTAGCGATTATTTAAGTTTATTATCTTGTTTGGTATGGCCAAAGAAAAGTAATGGAAGAGGTGAATCGCATAATTTAACATATATAGATTTTGTTATGCGAACAAAAGTTCCACTTTTAAATGAATTAGTGAGAAGGAACACCACCAGCGAACAGTACTCATCGAAAACTAATGCAATTTCAAATATCTAGAACTTAATTCCACTCAGCTGTGATTTCTGTATCAACATCTAGCACGTTGCTTCTTCTTATCAAGTTATAAAAGCTCATTTGACTGCAGAGTCATGCTGATGTACTCACAGATGTGTTTGTATTATTGCTAAACAAATTTATCATTGTGATAGTAGCTGCATTCTCTTGGAAGACATTGCCAATATCGGAACAATTAGATGGACATTTCTTTCTCATTGTTTGCTTTACATATTTTAATTTTTTCTAGTTGAAGTCTAATCTTATCCACATTCTTGTTCACTTAGTTGTTTCTACATTGACAAGGAGACAGATGTATATCTGAACTATTCTAGCTATTCTAGTTAGCTATGGTAGTGAAGTTTTTGGTCTATTTTGTGCTAAATTTTAAACCTGACCCAACTTTCTGCCTTTTTAAGTCCGGGCAGATTAGGACTGACATGAGAAGCAATTTGGATAGCTCTCTCTACCCTCTTTTTTTCCTCCAAGGATAGGTTTACTTGGTGGAGAGATAGAATGGGAGGGGGAAGGAGAGGGAAAGAGAGAGGGAAAAGCTTGTAAATAACATATGGAGCATGAATTACTCATGTATATTTTGTGTGTCATTTCCCTGCCCCTACCCCTCTCCCTTTTATCTTTCCACCCAAGCAAACTCAGCCTAAGTGTTTTCTTCTTGATATTTAGGGGGCGTTTGGTTTAGGGGAATAGGAGTGGGAAATGGGAATGAGAATTATTGATTATCATTATTAATGTTTGGATTATAGGAATAGGAATACAAATAAGGGAATGAATCCTTGAAATTGGGTAATAACTCATTCCCATGTACTTCCCCTTCAATGAGTCATTATCCTATTTTCATCAATCAAAATATTTCCTTATTCCAAAAATACCCTTGACCTAAAATTAAAATTTTCTCCCTTAATATCAAAATATATTTATTTATGTTTTCCTTCGTATCACTTCTTTCTCCTTGTTCTCTCTCATCATATTTTCTCTCTCATCATTTTATCACACACTTTCTCTCTCTTTAATCTCTCCTATCACACTCTCTTTCATCTTTTTGTTTCTCATTACACTTTCTCTCTCATCATACTTTCTGTCTCCTCAATTTTTCCCATCGCACTCTCTTCCTTCTTTTTTTCTCATCATATTTTCTCTCTCATCATACTTTCTCTCTCCTCAATCTCACCCATCACACTCTCTTTTCTCATCACACTTCTGCTCTCATCACACTTTCTCTCTCCTCAATCTCTCTTGTAACACTCCCTCTTTTTTTTTTCATTAACACACTTTCTCTTTCATCATACTTTCTCTCTCATCGTACTTTCTCTCTCCTCAATCTTTCCCATTTTTTTCTCATCACACTTTCTCTCTCCTCAATCTCTCTCATCATACTCACTCTCCTCATTTTTTCTCATTATATTTTTTCTCTCATCATCCTCTCCCATCATATTTTCTCTGTCATCTTCTCTCATCATGCTCTCTCCTATCACACTCTCTTTTCTCATTTTCTCTCATCACACTTTCTCTCTCTTTATTTTTTCTCATCACATTTTCTCTCTCATTATAATTCTCTCTCATCATTCTCTTTCATCATATTTTTCTCTTACATTCATCTTTCTCTCACATCTAATTTTTTCTTTTATTTTCCTTTAAGGGTAAAAAAGGAAATTTTGGTTTATTTCAATAGAAAATATGCAACTAACCAAACATTGCTTTTAAAAGTGATATTCATGCTCATACCCATTCCCATTCCACAATACAATGATTCTCATTCCGATTCCTATTCCTAGGAAAGAACCAAACGCCCCCTTATACTTTCCCTTGTGGAATTACAATAAATATGGTGTTCATTGTTCCATCAGAAAATGTGGATATGTCTCCAACTTGGAATAAGGTATTGTCCTCATTACAAGCATAACCATGTTCCACTGTCCAACCTTACTTATGGCCCATTTTAGTCGCTACATTCACTAGGAAAACATCATGGTCTTTCTTATGTCCAGAAATGTCTTAAGCTGCTAAATTGGGAACATAAAAAATATAATAGGAGATTCTTCTAGACTGACGTGTAATGTTTCTTTTAGATGTCAAAATGAAAGAATGAATTTCATGTGATAAGATGAGCAGGATCTCTTTGATTTGGGCTTTTTTGGTTGCTTTATTTTCTCTACGCACGTCAAAAGTGCAGAAATTAAACTGATCCTATCTAGTGGCAGCTAAAGATAAGAAGCCATTTGTGTTTTTTATCTAATCGCTCAATTTCTGCATTCTAGGACATGCACCGCAAACTGTGAGGGTCATCTCATCAGATAGATAATCAAACCCTTCACTACTACAAACTCAACATTTTGTCTCTTTGGATCCATCTAATGTACCTCAGCTGCAAGTCCCATTACTTTCATTATAGTAATGAGGGTGGGAATCAGTTTTATTAATGTTTGAAATATTTGAAGCTTCATAGTACCTAAAAATGTCACCGATATTTGGTGCAGATGATAATATTATAGAAGATTCATTGCAAAAAATCCAACAAGATGAAGAGAAAAATGCCCTTTATAATTTTCTCTATCCTGATAAAGAGCTTCTTCCAGACGATAAAGAGATGAGCATATTTGACCATTTAGAAGAACTTCGTCAAAGAATATTTGTCTCGGTTTTGGCTGTGGGAGGTGCCATATTAGGCTGCTTCTGTTTTTCTAAGGATTTGATTGTCCTCCTTGAAGCACCTGTTAGTTCCCAGGGAGTTCGCTTCCTCCAACTTTCACCTGGAGAATTTTTCTTTACAACTATAAAGGTAAATTTCTTGTCCCTGAACTTTAGCAAAGTTTTCTCATACTTTACTTTCTTTTTCTCATGCCTGTGACTCAAATTTTAGCTTTCTGTTGCCTCTAAAAGCTTATCTTTTTGTCATAATTTGACAAAAACAGTTCTGTCTTCATGATAACTGTTTTTCTGATGCACTATCTCTCATTTGATCAAGTTAGAAAGGTTTACAAATAGAGGTGCTTGAACAGATGTATTTCGATAAATACAGGTATCAGGTTACTGTGGGTTGCTTCTCGGGAGTCCTGTCATTCTATACGAGATCATAGCTTTTATTCTTCCCGGTCTAACTAGAGATGAAAGAAAATTTCTTGGACCAATTGTGCTGGGATCCTCTGTCCTATTTTACGTCGGTATTGCCTTCTCCTACACAGTCCTAACGCCGGCAGCCTTGAACTTCTTTGTTAACTATGCGCAAGGTGCAGTCGAGTCACTGTGGTCCATTGACCAGTATTTCGAGTTCGTTCTCATTCTTATGTTCAGCACAGGATTGTCTTTTCAGGTGATGCTGGAAGACCATATATTCATCATAGTTCCTAAACAATGGCTTCAAAAATGTTTGTCACAACTTCTATTCTTGTGCAGGTTCCAGTCGTTCAACTACTGTTGGGGCAGGTTGGACTGGTATCTGGGGACCAGATGTTATCGATCTGGAGGTACGTCGTGGTCGGCGCTGTCATTGTAGCGGCGGTTCTGACACCCTCGACCGATCCCCTCACGCAGATGCTATTAGCAGGGCCTCTGCTGGGTCTTTACTTTGGCGGGGCATGGATGGTCAAATTAATAGGTCGCTAGTTAGATTATACATTGCTTTATCAAATTGTTACGCAAATCTCATGGAAGATTGTATATTTCTTTTCAAGCTGTATTAATCTTGTTAACAATAAGAGCTAATGAAAATATGGAGAGCGATCTTCAGACCCCGATTGAAATCTTCTGTTTTGTTTGCAAATTGAATGGGCAAATGAGTTGAATGAGTCTAGAGCATATAGCAGATTGTCTATTCTTCAAAACTCTGTTAATTGGATTTGCTAAAGCTTTTCTACATTATAGTATCTTCTCATTTTATTGGATTTTCTCTGCAATTGTTCTGAAAAGGTTGGGAAGAACAATAATTTTATCATTTCTGTTGATTGCAATGATCCCATTCAAGTTGATTTTATCAGTTTTGTCTGGAAATATAAGCCAGTGCATGCAATGATCCTTCTCGAATTAAAGCTACAAATCATACTTTTTATATATAATTAGTGTTCTCTTTTACAATGATTGCTCACAATTTTATACATGTATTCTTAATCCTAATTTTAGGAGAAGATGATGACGATGAATTCATCTTGAAAAACAAATTCCTTCCTCGTGGATAGTCTCCAGGTTCGGCCTCCTCGATCGGCACATGCTTGACCTGTACTTGAACTCTCCGATCTCAGCCGCCGCCGCCCCCTCCATACCCTCCCCCAACTCCTCCGCCGCCGTGTTTTCCGTCTCCGGGCCAACTATCATCGGCCGGTCCGGCAGCACCCGCGCGCCTCCCGCTTCCCTCCGCACCTCCCTCTGCGCGGCCAGCAGCAACGCCGCCATGTCCGCCGCCGTGACCACCGCGCCCGCCCGCTTCATGGGGAACATCGCGTACACGTGGCCCGTCTCCAGCTCCTCGTCCGCCGCCAGCGGCGCGAACCGCCGCCCCGCGTGCATCGACTGCGAGTCGACAACGAAGTGCCCCGGCGCGTTGAGCATCATCTCCGCCGCCGTCGCCGGCCCCTCCACCCGCTGCACCGCGCCGCCGGGAAGGATCACCTTCGCCGACCGCGAGCCGCCGCCCGGACCGCCGGCGAGCGCGCAGGACACGTAGTTCCCCATAGACCAAATCAATCGAGAACCAATCCACCACCAACAAAACTAAAACAGAGCAAGCAATTTCTCGACCAATTCGGGCGCTTAACGTCGATCAAACACAAACACGTACATATATACGCGGAGATGGATGGAGGAAGATTCGATGACTGGCACCGTGGCACGGCTTCTAACAGCTGGATCCGCGTTCAGAACAATGCTTGTACCGTGGCAAACGCAGTCTATTAAAAAGAGAAGGAGTAAAACTTGAAGCTCTGAGAATTGTCAGCGTGACTGCGCGTGGAACCCACAGTCGTTCCTCCCGGCTCTGTTCTCATTTGGAGAGCGGCGGCAGCGACCGCGGCGGTGGAATAATAAAGCAAAATTTAGGAGATAATTGTAAATATATTCAACATGTGAAAATTTTCGGTATGGCCATTGGATTTTCTAATTTAAAACTTTACCCACTGAGTTGTCAAACTGTATTAAATATCCTTCAGGTCAACCGCTAGTCGACGTTATTTTGTTTTTTAATAAAAAAGAAAAATATTTTATTTGAAATAATCAATTATAGTGTGAAAGCTGGAACTTCCTAGAGAATAAAACGAGGCCGACACTGCAAGTACGTCGACTGTTCTTTGTAATGTAAAAACAAAAAATATTTGTAGGGTGGAAAAAAAAACAGATCAGATTAATCACATCACTTGACCGATACTTGCAAGGAAATGCTAGTGCAATTTCTTAAAAACTTCATACTTGAGGGTCAATTAGGGGATTTGTTCAAAGTCAAGATTTATTTTTTTTGAATAGAAGCTTTTCTAATGGGCTTTTTATGTGGTCGTCAAATTATGAGATGAATTTAATTTCGATAGATTAATAAGTCAAAATTGACACCGTCTTACGTTCTACTCCAAAGCCCCAACTTTGGAAGATTAATCAGACGGTCCTTAGCAACAGTTGATTCCTGATAATTGCATTTGATTGCATGAGAATCTAACAAGTGGATGCTATTTAATTATTGCTGAGTTTATAACAAATGAATTAGATTTAGAGGTTTTTTTTTCTATTAAATCTATGTGTAGCAATAATAATATCACGCGAATGGATTTTATTCAAGGGTTGCTTTTAAATGATCACATTTAAAGTCTGAGAGTCTGTATATCAGCACACAAGCTTAGCCAACAGTTCGTGACGTTAGCCAAAAGATTCACATACAAGAACTTACCATCAGAACAAAAGTATTAATGTTTTTATTCCGGAAGTTAAACTATCGATCAACAAACGGATTGACGTATACGCTCTTAGGAAATCATCGATGAAAAGGATGAGAGGATCTAAAACACACTTCTATAGAGTTAGAGTTAGAATGACGTTAAGGAGGGATCCTACCAAACCACTTCACTCGAGTTAAGGATTGTTTGAGGTATGAAATTAGAGGAAGAGGAAGGGGAAAGAGAGAGTTGAGTGTGTTGGCTTAGAATCGGATAGGATAGCACACCCAAAGCACAGAGCACACAAGAAAAATAAGACAAATAGAAATTTAACTTATGAAAGAAAATCTTACATTGAGATATTTTCTACACGCCTCTACGACTCTTTAAATACACCACAAATGATAAGAGCAAAAACTACAAGATCCATAAAAATAAGATCACCTAGGACTAGATCCATAAAAATAGGAAGACCGAGTAATAAGAAATTAAAAAAAATAAACTAGCGACGTGGGGATTTAACCTTATCATGTTTGGATTATTTTCTCACATTACTCCCCCTAATCCTGACATGGTTGTAAATCACGGACGTCGAGTTGTTGTCGCATGACAGCTAACTTCACTCCTGGCAATGCTTTAGTTAATGCATCGTCTCGTTATTCTCCGGTATTAACGAACTCAACCACAATCTGCCCCCTTTCAATACATTCTTTGATAAAATAAAACCTTGTATCTATATGTTTGCTTCGATCATGGAATACCGGATTCTTCATGAGAGCTATGGTAGATTTGTTGTCAACAAACAAAGTTACCGGCTTCGGCTCTACACCAATTAATTCGCTGGCTAGGCTCCTCAACCACAAAGCATGGCAGGCCGCAGTTGCGACCGCCATGAACTCTGCCTCACACGATAAAAACGTCACTGTCTTCTGCTTCTGTGAATTCCAGAACACCAAACTTTCATTAAAATAGAAAAGTCATTCCACTTGTGTTTTCCTCCCATCGAGATCGCCGGCTAAATCACTGTCTGAGTAGCCGAATATACCAATTTCCTGGGGTCCCTTTATGTAAACAAGCTCAAAATAGATTGTACCTTTCAAATACCTGAGAATCTGTTTAACCACCTTGTGATGCATGATTGTATGTCTTTCCATGTATCTGCTCGCCATCCCGACAGAATATAACAGATCCGACCGTATGTGTAACAAATATCTCAGACAACCAATAATGCGCCTGTACTCCGTTGCGTCAACTGGAGTCCCTTCCAAATCCTTATGCAACTGTGTCTTGGGTTCCATTGGATGCTTTATGACATTGCAGTCTGTCATCTTGAACTGAGATAGAATTTTCTTGGCATAAGCTGATTGTCTAAGTAAAATTTGGCTCTTCTGTTACTCCACTTCAATCCCTAAGTAGTAGGAGAGAAGACTCAAATCACTGATCTCAAATTCTGTCATTATTTGTTGTTTGAACTTGTTGATTTTCTCTATGCTACATCCTGTCACGATGAGATCGTCGACATATACTCCAACAAGTATACTTGCTTCTCCTTCACCTCTTGTATATACTGCATGTTCTTGAGTACATTTTTTGAAGCCAAGCTCTTCCAGACTCCTGTTCAAACGCATGTTCCAAGCTCGTGGAGGTTATCGCAGTCCATAGAGGGCCTTGGACAACTTGTATACCTTATGTTTCTAATTTTGTACTTCAAACCCTTCTGGTTGAGTAGCATATATTTCTTCTTCTAACTCTCCATTAAGAAATACTGACTTCACATCTAGATGGTGTACCTCCCAGCTTTGATTTGTCGTAAGCGCAAGAATGACTCGAATAGTGTCAAGTCTAGCGACAGGCGCAAACACTTCTTCAAAGTCGATGTCTTATCTTTGTACATAGCCTTTAGTCACTAATCTTGCTTTGTGCTTAACGACTTTCCCATCTGAATCTTTCTTCAATTTGACCACCCACTTTAGGCCGATAGGCTTGTGGCCTAATGAGAGTTCAGTTAAGTTTCAGGTATTGTTCATCTCAATAGATTTCAGCTCTTTCTCCATTGCTTCGTACCAGCAAGCCTCGGTTGCAGCTTCTTGATAACATGTCGGCTCTTCAGATATCACCACCATCACCTCACCCTCTTCTTTATCAATACCAACCACTTCCTCGGTGTTGGCGTAGATATCAGCAATAGATCTAAAACGGACTGATCCTTCATAAGACTCGGGTGAGTTTGTTATCGAAGGCGAGGAAGCTGTATGAGTGTTCGATGATGGTGTAGATGGACTTGATGCTCCTGTCATGGGTACCACGGCAACTGTCGGTGTTGTGACATCTTCCGCTGCGACCTCAATGTCTGCTGCAATAATCACCTCGTCGGTGCCGAATGCATTCACCACAATAAACTCTGGTACCTTTTCTTCATTGTTGGCACATGCATTCCATGTCCATTAACAATTTTCTCGAAACATCACATCTCTACTTGCTTGTAGCTTGTCATGCCTTGGATTAAATAGATGATGAACTTTGCAGCCTTCCTCGACACCCAAGTATACCATGGGCGAGCTTCTGTCGTCAAGTTTCTTGAGTTGAGGGGCTGTATTTTTCACATATACAACACAATCGAACACTCTCAAGTGGGTGAGATGTGACTTTCTCCCCATCTAAGCTTCAAATGGCGTGCGCTCTCCTAGCACATTAGTTGGGAGACAGTTTAACAGATAGACAATATGTCTAACCGCCTCTCCCCAGAACCTTGTCGGCATATGTGTACCCTTAAGGAGAGATCTTGTCATGGTCATCACGGTGCGATTACGACGCTCCACAACACCATTTTGTTGGGGGTGTGTAGGGAATCGTGAGATGTCGCTCGATCTCTTCATTTTCACAGAACTGAGTGAACTCCGTGGATAGAAACTCGTCGCCCCGGTCTGCCCGGAGTGTTTTGATCTTGTATTCAGTCCTGTTCTCCGTCAGTAATTTAAACTTCTTAAATGTTCGGAATGCATCATTCTTTTCTACCAATATAAACACTCACATCCACCTTGTGAAATCATCAACAATTAAAAGGAAGTACTTGTTACAGGCTAGTGTACATGATGAGATTAACCCACAAATATCAGCATGGATAAGTTCCAACGGCTTCTCCGCTCTAAAGTTTGTTTGGCACGGGAATGACGACCTTGCATGTTTGGCGAGAACACACATCTCGCAAAGCTTGTTCGACTGGGGCAATGAAGGCACATCAACCGCCAATTTCTTCTCCCCTAACAGCTTCAAGTCATGGAAATTGACATGTCCGAGCCTTGTATGTCATAACCAGGTTGGGTCTTTTAGGCTTGCTAGGAGACAGACTTACTTGAATGTCTTCAAGGTTATCTTGTACAAGCGATTTTGTGTTCTCTTTACCAGCATCAAGAGCTTCCCACTCCTATCAATCACCTTCATGGTATCTCTTTCCATGTGCACCTCGTTCCCAGTTTCTGTCAATTGACCGAGACTTATGATATTACTACAAAGTTTCGGAATGTAGTATACCTCGTGGAGAGCCTTCCGATCGTCGTTCTTACATTCGAACACAACCGTCCCCTTGCTCATGATCTCAATGGTTGATCCATCGCCAAATCTCACCCTCCCAGCGATGGTTTCATCTAGTTCTTGAAACTTCTTGCGATGACCAGCCATGTGGTTGCTGACACCGGTATCAAGGTACCAAACGTCTTTATCTCCTTTATTAACGTCGCGATACATCTCCAGTAACAACCTATCTTCACCGAGCAGAATGGTATCCTGCTGCTCACGCCTAGTGTCAGGCTCCTCGTGGAACACGGTCATCATCAGTGCTGACTCTTCATCGGTGGTGCAAGTGAGGTGAGCCTCATCATCACGACGCTTATTATAGCATTTGGACACATAATGCCCCATTTTCTCACAATTGAAATACTTTATACAATTCTTATCACGAGTGTCTCTGTCGTTGCTGCTAGTACCTCTTGCACTGTCTTGGCTCGGCGTACTACGACCACGACCACGACCACTCCCTCACCCATCCCCACGCCATTTTCCACAACTAGAACTGTTGGACCCACGCCCCTTGCCTCCTGACGAAGTGTCCACATTGCTCCCCTTCTGTCGCATTTGCCATTCGACATGAGTAAGTAGGAGCTCACCTTCAGTGCCGTTCGTATTGCCGCGTAATCGTAGTGTTCGTTCCTCGTACGCCTTCAATCGTCCAATAGTCTCCTCAAATGGTATTGTCTCAAGATCATGAAACTGCTCAATACCGGCAACAATAGGAAAGAACTTATCAGGGACAGAATTAAGCAACTTCTTTACCAAAGAGGAATCTTCAAGCATGGCACCAAGAGTGGAGAATTTGCTGCTCATGGCGCTGAGTTTGACATCAAACTCATCAATCGTCTCGGTCTCCTTCATCCGGAGGGCGTCAAACTTGCTCTTCAACGTTTGAACGCGTGCCTTCTTCACCCGATCACTACTAAGGTATCTCGTATTGGGGTTGTCCCAGACTTCCTTCGCCGTCTTCTTTTTTACAATTTGGAGAAGGATGTCTTTGGAGATATATTGCAAGATGTATGCACGCGCCTTTTTGTCCTTCTTTATATCTACTTGGGCTCCTTCCGTTGTCTCCACCGCCTCCCAGACTCCTTGGGCATCAAGAATCATCTCTGTCTTTATTGCCCACACAGTATAATTGTGAGGGCTTAGCATCGAATAGAGAAATGACACTCTGCCGTTCTTCTTCGCAGCAACTTGTTGTATGCCAGACATTTTTGTGGAATCATGGATTCTTGGGTGTTCTATACTGCCAAGGCTTTGATACCAGATGTTGGCTTAGAATTGGATAGGATAGCACACCCAAAGTACAGAGCACATAAGAAGAATAAGACAAATAGAAATTTAACTTATGAAATAAAACCTTACATTGAGATATTTTCTACACGCCTCTATGACCCTTTAAATACACCACAAATGATAAGAGCAAAGACTATGAGATCCATAAAAATAGGATCGGCTAGGACTAGATCCATAAAAATAGGAAGACCGAGTAATAAGAAATTAAAAAAAAATAAACTAGCGATGTGGGGATTTAACCTTATCATGTTTGGATTATTTTCTCACAGAGTGGAGCCGAAGAGAGTCCAGAATCCCTTTGGACTTACCTTCTCTAAAGTTTATATAGTCAAAAGAGCATCTCCACACCATATGTTGCATTCGCCTTCATCATAGCTAGTGAAAAAATTAGATCTGGCAATCGTTAGTTGTTTCTTCATTCACCAAGTGCCACGTGTTTGAAAGAGGATATCTAAGAAACCAGATTTGACAACCACTTGATTATGTCTCTATTCATCCGGTGCCACGTGTTCTTAAATATTCATAGTTGTTGTTGTCGACATCTCTCGAGAAAAACAACATCATCAATGAGGTTGATACGTTGCCACCTTATCCACATGCTCCTCACATGATTTTAGCATGCCAACGTATGGTGTGGACCTAATCCGAGGAAAAAGAAATCAGGTTGATGTTAAGTGGCCTTGAGGATGGACAAAGTTGAGGTTGAAGCAGGGAGGATGTCAAGATCTGAGGCTAAATCAAGGACACTATTAGGATCCGATGTTGGAGCATGGATGGTACCGGGAGCTGAGGCCAAGACAAGGAGAATGTATGTGAATGAGGACGAGATCAGGATGGTGTTGGCGACTAAGATCGAGCCAGAGGAGATGTCAATGACTAAGACTGAGGCATGAAGGATATCGAAATTTAAAACTGAGACATGGAGAATGTCGGGACATGAGGCTGAAACATGGATGATGTCACGACTGAGGTCGAGTCCTAAACGAAGTCAGTGATTGGGACTGAGTTCGGGATGATATTGGTCGTCTTAAATCAAGACGTAATAGCCGACTTGACTTTGGTCAAATTCAAATATTTAAATGAATATATTCAGCTAGTTCACTTAAGTTCCTTCTAGACTGAGTTTGGCATCCACACATTTACCCCACCTTACTGACAAATTATCATGATTTTTTATCACATAGGACACGTGAGGTAACATTCATATTCAATTATTTAAACTAAAAGATTAACGACCAACGTTCAACACTGGATTAAACATACTCAAATAAAAGCAAATCAATACATCAAACATAATTTGATTGTGTTTCTCAAAACTTAAGGAGACAACTGATACTTTTATACTGACAAAATTGATTTCAACTCATATTGGCACATCACCATTGTTGTTTGATGATATTTTAACAACATACAATTAGCCACAACTCAGAAACTCGATCACTTCATTCTTAGTATTCTTCTATGCATAAACCATTTAACTTTCCCTCTTTATATAGCACAACCACATCGTCCTTCCTAACTTCAATGACTGACATCGCCAAACCTAGGAACATCCCATGCTCAACTACACCAGTGACCCTCAAGATGTCACACTGATAGCGGGTGGTGGCCATCAATTCCATCCTCGAAGAATAGGTCTACGATATAATTCTTGTTATCCATCACAAATGGTTATATTTCAGACTCTTTTTAGGTAAAGGTGCTAGATTTGGAGTTGATAGATGCAATCCTGAGCTTGAGGTTGAAGCTAGGTGTGCCGTTGAAGAGGCTCTAGAGTCGGTGAGAGTGAGGGCCCAACTGAAGGGGATGACCTCCACAGGGACTACTTGGCCACTGCCACCTAGGCGTGGGACAAGCTTTAACTCGTCGACGATGACCACGAAGTAGCGACCGACACCCTCCACCATCTTCTAGCAGAGGAGGATGGCGTCGCAACCCTTCATGAGGTTGAGCATTAGGTCAACCTTGTCTTCGCCATCGATGGACAGCGAGTTGAGGTCAAAGAGGGATGCTGATGGCGGGCCACTCAGACATGGGGATGACGACGACATCACGGAGGTTGTAAATGCAATTGAAGGCATGGGCAATGGTGGAACTATGCCGAGATCGAGGATCATGTCGTACCGCACCAACTCCAAGACATGGAAGGCAGCAACGAGCTTCAGGTTGTCCTACGACAAGCTTGCTACTGGAGGCACAACAGGAGGCACCACCCTTGCTTCCGCCTGGGGGGGGGGGGGGGGGCAAAAGGGGGGGGGGGGGGGCGGTGATCCTTTCTCTAGATTCATGGATTAATCCTGTTTGAAAGCGGAGAAGATGGCGCGCTAGTTAGGAGTGGAGTCAAGGTGACTTGTATGTTGATTGAGAGAAGACTCTAAGCTAGAAGAAGATGACACTAAGATGAACTTGCACACATCACAGACAGAGTCAACGAGAACGTTAGAGTGAGAACTAGGGAAGGGGTCCATAGCACAGACACTCTAACGCTCAAGTTAAAACAGTAACCGAGCGAAATAGAGAAGACGATGAACAATAAAATAATAGTGTAAATGCATAAGTGTGTCGATGGGTATTCATTCAAGCACATACCTGGCCAACGAAGATGACCTCTTTTTTATACCGCCTCTTATAACCTCCGTATTAATAAGATAGTAGAGAATGTCTGGTGTCAGAGTATGTCAGGTGATGGAGTATATATGACAGTCTTCCTATAGGCGGAGGAAGGTTCTATTGCATGCATATGTCAGAGTAATGACATATTCCCTAACAGGTTGTTAAGATTCTCTGACAATGTTGTCTCTCAAAGAGAGTACGACCGGCTTTGGGCCAATCTACTGTAGACTAGGAGTCCAATCTACTGTAGACTATGAGTCATGCTCATGTGGGGAACTATGCCTCAGATGTCTGACCGACGTTGGGGCAGGATGGATGTAAGCTAAGGGGCATGCCCATGAGCAGGAAGCTGAGTCCTAGAGGTCCAACTGACTTAAGGGCGGGACGGATGTAAGTTGAGAGTCTTGTATTTGGAGAAGTGGGAACCTGAGCCCCATAAATTCGACTGGCGCTGGGGTCAGGCAGACGTAAACTAAGAGTCTTATATTTGGAGAAGTGGAGAGCTAAACCCCTAAGATCCGACCTGCCTTTGAGCTGGTCGGGTTTATGCTGGGGATTCAGAATTTGCTCGAACAATTTGTCTAATCGGACTTTATGTCAGGGGTTCATTTTATATATGACTGCTATACTTGAATATAGAGTTTGGTCCTGCTGAGCGATGCGCTTAGCATGTCTAATCAACCTTTTGGTCTGATCGACCAGACCACTTAACGGTGACACTGAATTTATTTTGGCATGACATCGATATGACCCGAGAATTCATCCCTTCTTAAATTGGATCGTCACATCAACTAATTTTCTTGACGTCAAACCCAATTTTGAATGTTCCACCTTAGTCGTTATATCATGGATGAAGACGGAAGATCACATACTCCGCACTATCTTATAGAACGGTAAAAAGTGGGGAAAGGTACGATTTTGACACTAAAAAACTATCTAAGAAATCAGAAAAAGAGAGAAAAATCCACAAGCGAGGATGGAATGAACAAAAACGATTGTGGAAAATATTTTTCCCATTCAAAATTTGCTAAATCTAAGGTTTGCCCTTTTAGGACTAGTGTTAGGAATTGGACTCGTATAGGGAAGAGGAGGAGGAGGCGTAGCACGATGGTGAAGACCTCATATTTGGGTTTCAAACGAGTACTCACCTTTTAAGATGACAAGTGTTAATGAAGCCGTTCGGGTTCTTGGTGTTTGGGCATTACCCCAGATAGCATAGTAGAGATCTTCATACGTTATTGAGTGGAGAACAAAAGCAGATGGCTAAGATCTCTCACATCGAGTAGCATGTCGAACGTGTGCGTGTAATCGTTTTAGAAAAAGGGAGAACGAGAGATAAAGTGAGAATAAAATTTCACCTCTCATCCACTGCCCACCTACTCAAGAATAGGGTTGTAGAGCTCTAAGGGCATAGTGTCATCATAGGTTCTCCAGTAATAAATTCATGTATTTAAAATTTGAGATGCGGTATATTATTGAATTTTTTTTTAATGGGTAGCTGACCAAAAAATATTGACTGTTAGGATGAGTCTTCATGTGCACTTTCCCAATTTACCCCGACGATCGATGAAAAATTTTCGTAGGGCTGAACCGGTCATCCCAGGTTCAACGTTACCTTATTTGGTTAATCATTTTTTTTAAAAAAAATAGGGTCGTAGACAAATCCAATCCTACTAAATTTGAGAGTGTTGAAGCTTATTTAATAAGATAACCGAATCAAATTTAAAATGAATTAAGCCTTTGAAATGATTATTCAAATTTAACTTAATTAATTTTTTATGAACTTGAAGCTTAGTTCAAGCTTGGTTTGAGCTTGATTCATTTAGATATTATCAAATTTTTAATTTAAACTTAACTTGAGTTTGATTCATTTAGATATTATCCTCAATTGAAACTTATTTTATTATTTGAAATTTTTATATTAGTTATTCAACTTGAGAATTTAATTTAAATTTATTGATATATTTAAAAAAAATTAACATATTGATAAGACCTTTATTAAAAGCATCATTCACTCACGAATATTATTGACAAATAATATTCACAAATGTTATTCGTAAATATTATCTATGAATATTACTCATGAATATTAATGAATTGAACATATATGTATTTATATTTATTTATTTAATTTAATAAATTATTTAAATTTATTTATTTAATTGATCTCATATTAATTGAATAAATATAAACAAATAAATATAAACATTTCTTATCAAGTATCATGTTTGCTAGTGTTTTCCATGATGAACAAAATGGACGGCTAAGATCTCTCCCATCGAGTTGTGTGTCAGAGGCGTGCGTGCCAGTTTGGATCCTTTGTCCCCATTTCTCTCTGTCTCTATGTCCCACTACCGATCGGATGGACCAGATTACATCTTAAGGATACCTTGCACATCACGAGGATATTGCACACATCTTAAAGATGCCATGATGCATTAAGATGTAATCTGATTTGTCCGAGCGATAGTAAAATACGGGGACAGAGAGAAATGTGGACAGAGGATTTGACCCACTGACTACGTACTCGATGATTGGATAGTTTTTCTGAAGAACGAATTCTAGGGCTGGTATGGTTTAGTGAGTAAAGTTCCAGAAACTCGCAAATGCTGAACAACATTAAATTTTATCAACAAATTGTTTCCGGCCCAAATTGAAAATGACTATATGGGCTGGGCCGGTTTGTTGTCCTTTTATCAACAAATTGTTTCCGTCCTCGATCCTTGTTGTCCTTTCAGTATCCAGTTATCATCTTCGTGTTTCCCTCGCCGGCTTCTTCGCCGAAGAGAAGAATCGCCACGATCTCCAAATCGCTCATTGATTACGTGCTGGATGATTGCGACTCAAAGTCCGGCTGTTTGTTGCCGCCGTCCGCCGGAAAGGAAATCGTAGAAGGCTCACGTGGTCTCTTCTCTCCAGCCTCTGCGGCCGCCACCAGAAGTAAGTTGGTCACTCTTAATAGATTCATTCTGCTTCTCCTTCCTTCTTTTCTTTCAGCTTAATGATGATTGGTATCGTAAGGAATGCAAAAAAGAAAGGAACTTGATTATTCTGTCTAGGGTTTTCCTTGCTGAGAAACTGAAATAGGAGTATTTGATTATTACATACAGTTTCTAGGAAATCAATCTCTCGTTTTTTTTTTGTACCACTCATTCCCTCGTTATGCTTTAAATTTGCTTCTACCAGTTGTATCACATCCTACTTAGACGAAAGTCCGGAGGTTCATTAATTAGAGGACAAAGTTTTTTTTCCTTGATGTGGCTATTCTGTATCATCTTGATATCGTGCTAAATATTATTTCTTCCTTTTAGGTGACTACTGACATTAACTGTATTATTTGGGTGCCACAATAGTGTGCACGCGGAAGCACATCTAAACTCCCCAATTTGACAGTATCAATGGCGTTATCTAATGCTGTGTTAATTTTCTATTTTCAGGTTGAAAGTTTCACCACTTATACTAGTTCTATATTTTGCAAGCTTATCTCTTAGTGTAGAGCCATAGAAAATTCAAGGAGTAAGAAATCTCTGGGGCATGGAGAATGCGTATGATCAATCATTGCCTTCTGAATTTGATGCATACTCACATTCACATACTACGTCAGATGCTGCACCTATAGATCCACCTGCACCTAGTTCTCCGCTGCCTCCTACATACAATTGTGACAGACAGACTAATGGTTCAGCAAATCTTTTCCCTATCAGGCCCTCGAATATACCCTTCCCTTCAGCTCAAAACTTTCTGCATTCACAACCATCTCTATCCAATGGGCCCAGCGCTGCACCTATTCAAAGTTTGCAGGTGGAAAACATTTTTAATTTATCAGAACCGCATCTTGATAGTGAAAAGGTCCAGATTATCCAGGAAATCATTCATGATAGCACTACCAACTCTAATTCTAAGCTCCACAATAAACATCCTGAACAAAGTTTACCCATGCTAAATGATCAGATCTCTGGTGCAGTGTCACAAATTGCAGAGTATGGTATGGTAAATCATCTAGGATCAGTAGATAACAGCTCTGAGCTGCCCAGTGCTCCTGAAAGGGTTGAAGAGGATCCAGAGGTCAAAACATCAAATTTATGTAGTGAAGATTTCAGAATTGAGACTGCTGCTGAAAAAGCTGTACTACATAAACAGGTATATTTCCTAATTTACTGTTAAGACTTCATGTTTCTGCTTGTTGTGGTGTTGAAGTTATGCCAATTTGTCACATCCAGGAAATTATTACACAAGAAATTATAAAAGTTCAAAGGTCAGTTTTTCTTGTGCATCTCATTTCATGTTGCTGGGCACTTGATATTTTAATAAGTGATCATAAAAAAGTTTCAAGTTATTGTAATTTGTTTCTAATCACAGTCAAGTAGAGGGCAGAACTGGATCTTTGGATGACAGCAAAGATATTATGTCTGGGCGCTATGATCCCAATGCATTAAAGGTCTGTTACTTGTCATCCTATATATTTAACCATCATAGCATAACTATTTGCTCTGCATACTTTTATTCAAAGTGATTGTGTTTTTATGGCCTCTTTTACTGCTTACTGTAGGAGCACTTATTGAAGATGGCTTCTGATCATAGGACTGAAATGACCAATAAACGTGGAAAGTCGATCCACCATGACAATGGTATGTCATGCCTTTTTTTTATATGTTTCATGATATTTCCAGCTCTTTGCATTTGTTTAATTCATTTGTAATTCTTAAGTTTCCATTTTGATAAATTATGCCTCTTGGGATCTCGGAAGAATTTATATGCATTTTCCTCAAATCACATTAAGTTAATGCATAATTTTTGAGCATATGCTTTCTTCAAGGTTCCAAGATAATGATGCCCTAACATCATAACTATTGATAAAGCCAATTCTTTCCTGATCAATCATGATAATTCTTTCCTTTTCATTTGTATGATATTGGTTTTCTTTTGAAGTGATATGTTCTTGTCTATACTTATTTGACCATTGTAGATTTCTGGTCAGGCAATGTTGAAATTGGTAATGGCTATGGAGTGCCAGGTGGTGGTGCATATTATGCTGCTCCATCATTTAATGTTCAGTCCAGTAGGTTTCTTTAAAAAATTATCCTTTAATTTTATAATTTCATATGGAGAGGTTTGATGAGCATCTGGTCCATCAGGGAAAACCAAAGATGAAGGTCTTAGTTTGAGTTCCTCAATTGAAGTTTCAGAATCAAAGGTTGCTCAAAAGGAGTTACCCGAATATTTGAAGAAGAGATTAAAAGCAAGGGGAATTCTTAGAGACGTTAAACTTGATGATAGTTCCAAGTTAATTGAAGATGCAAGTTCTTATCCTAATCTAAAATCGTTGTCTTTTTGCATGTCTTGCTAGCTCTAATCAATGACTTCACAATGCATGCCAGAAATTGGATCATCAAAATGATTTGGCAAAAAGTGTCTCTGCGTTACCTATTGGTTGGGTAAGCATGTAAAATGTTAATGCATTTGCCATTCCTTATGCATCAGAAATTTCTGTGAAATGACAAGCTTGATCTTGAAATTTATGTGAGTTCAGTTCAATTTACACATTATCTGACATGTTTCCATACACAGTTTTGTCATGTGAAAGTTCTCAACTTTTGTTGTGGCTTGTGCTGCAGCACCCGGATAGATGTTTGCCTCAGTAGTTGATCTCATGTGGTTGTGTGACTTAACTAATGATCTCATAGAAGATGAGAAATATATTAAGGAAATTTTTATATTTAAAACAATGAACAATGATCTCTTTAATTAGGAATCTTTTCCATAGGCTTTATGTTTACATGGTATCATAAGGTTTAGCATAATTAGTGAGATGTGCTAGGTATTACAAATTTAAGCCAGGTAGAATAAAGTAGGGTTGTTATTTAGACACAAGTACTTATTTTATTGGGACCTTTTTAATTTTTGCAAAATGAAATATTTTTATTGTTTGAGATTCTACTAGTTAGGCTAACAAACAATGGTATGCATAAAATGAGGCTAATGACTTTTTCTTATTGTCTTAGATTGAAGCAAAGGATCCGGCGACTGGATCTTCCTATTATTACAATGAAAAAACTGGAGAAAGACAATGGGAAATTCCCAGTGCAAATGATAGCTATAAAGTTGCTTTAAGCCAGCACCCATTGCCCGATGATTGGCAAGAGGCAATTGATAATTCTACTGGTATGATGGAAAAGTCCTTATTTTTAGCTCAGACATTCACAAAACCTATGCACCTTGCTGAGACACTATTATCAGAAGGATCACTAGTTTTTTATTTTCTATTTTATATATTATCTGGATTTTATCATCTTTGATTCATCAAATTGCTATTTAATTTGAAAATTTTGCTATTGTTTATATCAGGGAGATCAAAACCATCATATTGTTCCCTTATCTACTTTAATCCATTGTTTTTTCAAATGTAATAGGACAAACATACTACTATAACGTAAAGACACATATCTCGCAATGGGAGCGGCCTGCTTCAAGTAGACTTGACTGTTCACAGAACAGTGTGCACAACGTTACTCATGGACATTACTTTAGAACCGAGCACTTATATCCCAATCAAGTGAAAAGATGCATGGGTTGTGGTGGATGGGGACTTGGCTTGGTCCAAGATTGGGGCTATTGCAATCACTGCACACGGTATTTCTTCTGAATGTGCTACTTTCAGTTTGTTTATAAGCATTTGATTTTCCTTATGTGTAGACAAATTATTGATTCTAGTTTGCCTTGGTATGTAGATATAGATATGACAACATAGACTGATATTTTTAAAAATTGGTTTGATATATCTTTCACAAATGGAAGGGGAGCCTTGACGCATCAAGAAAGTTGTTGCTATGTGACCAAAGGGTCACGGGTTCGAATCCTGGAATCAACCTCTTGCAAAAAGCAGGGTAAGGCTGTGTACAATGGATCCTTCTCCGGATCCCCGCATGGCGGGGACTTCGTGCATCGGGCTGCTCTGATATCTTTCACAAATGCTGATGGTGCAAAGAAAGGACATTATGACATTATGCTAATTATCTATTCAGGGACCAAGAGATGACTCCTAATTATGTTTTAAACCCGAAACTAAATCCAAATTCAACAATTTCTTGAGCTATGATTTTTTGTTTTAGTTTCTTAAGTTTAAGGTTGAAAGAATAATTCTTTATATTTATAAACATCATAGATAATGGGCTATCTAGGCACAAATTTGAGAACATACAAAAATTCTAGTCTTCAAGAGTTATAGTAGTAAACATGAAGTCAAGTTGTTTGAATCACCATTTGTCAGGGAGTTTTAGTAGTTACCAAGACATATAGTTAAACATCTGATCAGTTGGTTACATCTTCAAGAAGTCTGTGACAGATTAGTCTTTATTGGTTATCAGTAGCTTAAGTCTGCATCTTCTGCAATTGTGCATACTAAGCCAGACAGTGAGTTTTGATTGTTGGTTATTGACCAATTGCAATTTTTCCATGTATACTTCGAGTTGTGTGATCATTTGACATCTACTATCATGTGCTTAGCTATCCTTCCTTTGTGTATATGATATATCACTCTTATCCCAGAGTATGACCCCATGCTGGTTTCCTTCAATTAGCAAACAAATCTGCAGAACTACAATTAGTCAATCTCTCTTGCTATAACTTGTGCTTGACAACCAGTTCTTTCTTCTTGTATCAGCCATACACAGGGGAAAGTTAAAAGAAGCTTGTTTGTATCTCTTCAAATAAAGCCAAGAGTAAATTTGCACTAGTCATGATTCTCTACTAGTTAACGCTTGCTATATGGTGTTGACCTTTTATCCTTATCAATTATATTTACTCTGATCTCCCAGAATATAGAAATTAGGGTTACTTGTACCTCCACTTCCTCCAGAAAGTATGAATTGCACGAGTACTTTGTGATGTCCCATGTCATCTTTACTGGTAGTGGAGGTTTCTTTTATATTATTTACCATATGCAGAGGGGATGGAGCCGCAATTCACTGTGAAACTTAACATATTATACACATCAGCCTAATTCATTTTCTTTTTCATAGATCATTATGCTTTTGAATGTACAGAATCAGCTTATAGAAAAACTAAATAAAATTAATAAATGATATTTTGTTGCAGGATTCACAATCTCCCATTTAAACAAGATCCGGCACCTTACATAGTAAATGATCAACACGGAAAATATGATGCTAGCTCAGGAGATCAGTCAGGGAAAGCAATTCCCAAGCATAGGTAATTTATTTCCTCACCACAAAAAATACACAGCAGAAACAGAACAAAGCATGTTGAATCAGCACTTTTTAAATGTCTAAGCTAGTGTAACATGTGCAGTTATTACCCAATTGTTGATATGTAGGTCGAGCAAGCCTCCACTTGGAAAAGGCAATCGAAGAGATAGGAAACGAACATTCTCCGAGGATGATGAATTGGACCCAATGGATCCAAGCTCTTATTCAGATGCTCCACGCGGCGGGTGGTATGTTTTGTTAACTAAATTAAATGTAAACAAGTACCATTGCATTGTTAACTGCTATAGTGTTTGAGTTGTAGTTTGTAAGAGTTCTTGTTTGGTGTATCTGCTGAGAAGGAATATCATGCAATTTATGAACACTATTTGATCGGTTTTGTGATTGTTTAGGGTTGTGGGCCTTAAAGGGGTGCAACCACGAGCAGCCGACACCACTGCTACTGTAAGTTTTCTCTGATAAATGCTTCTTGTAAAAATTTACTAGGTTTATTTGACCTTTAGTTGGGACACTGTCTAGTTCTGCTGTGGAAATTAACATTAACATTTCCACCTGACCTATCGTGCATTTGTTCGTGTTTTCGGTCTGGTCCAGGGCTGATTTTATTCTGCATTGCAGGGTCCTCTTTTTCAGCAGCGTCCCTATCCTTCTCCCGGTGCCGTCTTGCGGAAGAATGCCGAGATTGCCGCACAGAGCAAGAAACACGGATCAAACAGTCGCATGATGCCAATATCCAAGAGGGGGGATGGAAGTGATGGACTTGGAGACGCGGATTGAACTTCATTCAGCAAGGCAATCCTACTGGGGATTTCCTGGAGAACACTCCCTGGAAAGATGAACATCACATGCCCGACTGCAATGCACCATTTTTCCATCATCAGAGAACGTAAAACACAAGCTAATGTAAAGGATCGGCATGTATGAGATTCATATGCAAGTTTAGTATATGTTTTTCTCCTTTTATTTCTGTTTCGATCATCTTTGTTTCCATTATACACTAAATCAAGAGCAACCGCAAGAACAGCTGTGATGCTCTTGTCGCCAACATGTCTACTCGATCTCTCTTGATGGTTACTGGTAAAATTGCATTATTTTATTTCTGATTTACGGTATAATAGATGAAAATAAAAGGCAGCTTGGTGGACGAAATTTTACAAATATGAAATTGAAAAAGGATCGATTATATGTGATGTTATTCTGCTTTGGAATAGGTTATTTTTAAAACTTGAATTAAAAATATATAAAAATAATTTTATTAGTTTTTTATTTTTCGTTTTATATCCGTGAGCGTTGGACTTGATTTTAAAATGACTCGTTTATCTGTGAGTGATAATGAGGTTTTAACTCAAATTTAATCTTATGAATTTGTTTGGTGGATAATGAACTATTGGCAATGTCTTTGATATGCATCTTTTATGCTTTAATGCAGTAGTACCTTTAAGTGGGTCCAGCCTAACCAATCGATAGCTAACTGACAGGGCTATCGACCTCACGCATTATATTTTACACGCGGAATCAATTAATCCACATATTTTGGGGAGCAAATCAAATTAGTTGACCCGAATCAAGAATAAATAAGCAAAAAAAAAAAAAAAACAATTATGTAGATCTGAACGCACTTAATGATTAGCTAAAAATATTATTGTTAACTTTTTTATGCACTTAATGATTAGCTAAAAATATTATTGTTAACTTTTTTATCATTTTAAATATTGTATTATTTAATAGGTGTATGATGTTATTAAATTATATTATAAATAAAAGTTGTATTATTTTCTAAATACTATTAAATTGGGTGGTAAAATACTATTAAATTATAATAGAATTTTAAAATTATATATAAAGAAAAATACTCTTTTATATTATCACACGTGAAGCGTCTTAAAAAGTCAAATTGTTTTCTATAAATAGTCAACGGTAAATCTAAAAAAATAGACTTGAGAGCGAGATGAGAGATCCTGTGCCGAGGTTGAACAACGTGCAGTCAATATGAAACCAATATGTCGTGTGTAGCCGTTCAGCCGCAAATATTTAAAAATAAACAAATAAAAAATATTTGTTTTCTAAAAAAAATAATAATTTGTACTCTCTCCTAAGTTATATTCATTGATTAGCTATAACTTTTTGAAATTAATTAAACAATCTATACAACCAATATCTTCCCTGATAGAGATATTTTAACCATTCATATCTAGTAAATTCAGTCATTAACTAATTAATTATTTTCTCTTTATTTCAATATACATTATTTATATCGATTTAAATGTCAAACATATGCATGAATATATATTGATAAGTTGAATATTGATTAAATTATTAATATTAATTATGATGATTCAATTTTTTGTTTTAAAGAAAATAACGATATAGAGTTTAAAGAGATAGAGTACGGGGAGAACACGTGAACGGACATTTGGGCGCTTCACCGACCTCCCACCCTGTTTAAACACATCCATCTCATTCTCAGGTTAGTTCCTCTGTCTCACTTCTTCAATCCCTGTCTCAGATGCGTTCCTTTCTGGCAATCACAAGCTTTAAGTTGGCCAAGGTGAAGTTTTTATCGGGTAAAGTTTCGATCTTTCATGTCTGCCTACTGTGATTAGGGTTCTGATATATGGAGGTAGCAGCTGTTTTACATGTGTTCTCTGCTTTGTTTTCCCCAAGGTTTTTTGGGGGTTGCTGATTTATTTTGTTCTTTTTTTTTCTAATTTAAGTCTACGAGATTGTTGTTTCGTACTTGTTTTTATGAAAAGAAAAGATTTTTTGTTTAAATCTGGAAGTTTGAAAAGTTAAGAAAGATTGGTCCCTTTTAGATCATTAGTTTGTCGCTTTTGGAATTTGATAGACTGTTTGCTTAATAATTTAAACCAAAAATTTCCATTTTTCATTCAATTTTGACTGCAAGACCTGTGATTTTGACCTCCTGATTCATGTTTGTCTCCAAGGCGATGCCTAAATCTCATTGTTTTTAAGAACCATGAGATGCATAGCATCAAAGGCTCTTCCACGTCGCATAAACCTGGAAATAGCTTTCTCAAGTTCTAGAGCTTGCTATGAAGGTAAGGATGATGGAATGGAAGCTCTCATTAAGAGGGCCCTCAATTCGGGAACGAGATGAAGTCCCTCAGTTTCAGTAGAAGGGACTTCCACTCGATGGCTCTCAAGGTTTTTTGCCCGGAAAGGTTTCTACTTGAAGGTTCTGTAAAATCAGAAACAAGGATTTCCATAAGGAGCTCCAAATCTAGTCCTTTGAAGATGAGATCACTCGAATCGAGCTTGAATATATCGACTGAGTGTCCCAAGCACCAAGCTGCTGTGAAACTGCAGAAAATCTACAAAGGATTTCAAACTCGAAGGAGGCTTGCGGATTGTGCTGTTCTCATAGAACAGCGTTGGTATGGACTTTGTTCTCAGGTTTTGTGGGTTTTCATTCTGAAAAGGATTTGCTTAGTGATTGTGTTCGGATTGCGCCTTGTAGGTGGAAATTGTTGGATTTTGCACTGCTCAAACTAAGTTCTGTGTCATTTTTCGATATCGAGAAACCGGAAACTGCGATTTCTCGATGGTCCCGTGCAAGAACCAGAGCTGCTAAGGTAGTTGATACTTTTTCTATGACAATTGTGTTCATTTTGGAATGATGTTCGAGCTTAAGCTTCTGGCTCTTCTTCGGTTATAGGTTGGCAAAGGTTTGTCAAAGGATGAGAAAGCTCAGAAACTAGCTTTGCAGCATTGGCTAGAAGCAGTAGGTTAATCACACACCACTTCTTTTGCATGTTAGCTCATGTTTTGCTCAATCTATTATTGTTAACCTATATGCGCAGATCGATCCTCGACATCGTTATGGCCACAATCTCCAATTCTATTATGATTGTTGGCTTCAATGTGAGAGCATGGAGCCCTTCTTCTATTGGTATGTTTGAAATATTCAATGAATTGTTTATAAGGGACAAAGTTCAATTAGGGAACATAACCACCACTACTAATGTGGATTAATAGGCTTGATGTTGGAGAAGGAAAGGAGGTCAATCTCGAAGAACAGTGCCCACGGTCGAGACTTCAACAACAGTGCGTCAAGTATCTTGGCCCCGTAAGCAATGCCATAGATTATCCAATTCTTTTCATTTCAAACACACATGCTATATACGAGTAACATTGCGAAGGAATATGTGAAAAGATTTCTCGATTTGCAGAAAGAAAGGGAGGCTTATGAAGTAGTAATTGAGGATGGAAAATTCTTCTACAAACAGAGCAGACAATTGCTGAACACATCTGATAGTCCTCAAGATGCTAAGTGGATTTTTGTCTTGAGCACATCAAAGAATTTATATGTTGGTCAGGTGGAAGTTTTCTCGATCCATTGAAATTTTATAAAAAAACACTTCTTTTTTTCGATATGGTTGTTTTATGTAACAGCAGCCTTTAATGAATTCTTCAGAAGAAAAAAGGTAAATTTCAGCACTCAAGTTTCCTTGCTGGAGGAGCCACATCTGCTGCTGGGCAATTAGTTGTAGAAGATGGAATTCTCAAGGTAAATGCTCACTAAATATGTTAGTTCATGGTCCTAAGAAATGATTTGCTACTCGAGAGGTTTAGCTATTCGATCATAATTTGTTAGGCTGTGTGTTCTCATAGTGGGCACTACCGACCGACAGAAGAGAACTTTGAAGAATTCATGAGCTTTCTTGTGGAAAATAAGGTTGATCTTGGTGATGTGAAGGTGAGCAAGTCCATGCACATTCTACTTGTTTAGAATGCTGACAACCTGAAAACTATGAGTTAAGTTACATAAGTGAAGTCTTGAGTGTCTTGGATTTTCGATGACTAATTTGAGTGGGTATGTTCCCCTTTGCTTGCTCTTACCAGAAAGGTGTCGCTGGAGAGGATCATGAATTCAATCATGAACTTCAAAAGAGCAACTCTGGGCTCAAATTGTCTGAAAAAGAAATCAGCACTGAACATGAAACCGAAGCGAACGAACAAACACTAAGCAGTGATCCAGCAGCACAGAGATCTTCATTTGAGGCATTTAAGGAAGAAAACTGTCCCCTTGCTGATCTCAAACCCTGTGGAAAAGAAAAGGACGATGAGGAAGTAGGCAGTTCGAAAGAACTAGATAGGACTAGTACAGATGGAGGAGGAGAAAGTGCAGTATCGGAAAATCCTTCGAGTTCAAAAACCAATTATATTTTCGTAAAAAAGAATCTCTTTAGCAAGGAGCAAGAGCAAGATGCAGGAGCTATTGTGCCATCAGAGTTGATACTTAGGAGGATCAAATCCAAGAATAGAATTGAGTCCTATCAGTTGGGGAAGCAGCTTTCTTTCAGGTGGATATCAGGTGCAGGGCCTAGAATTGGGTGTGTGAGGGACTACCCGCCGGAGCTCCGATTTCAAGCCCTGGAACAAGTAAACTTGTCGCCGAGAAGTGATGGGGTGTCAAGATTTGCTTCTCCTAGGAAATCCAACAGTCCAAGAGCCAAGGAAGCATCTTAGTAAGAACTGCACAAACCATAGATATCATAGAAGAAACCAGTCTCTTCGACAAAACATGTTGAAAGGATCGAATTCATCTTTTTGGTAGATCTCTCCACAGATGTAGAGTATACTACACAAACTGTACACAAGAAAATTGATGTCACAGAAAATAAATTACACACTACAAGTTGTGGTTTTCAGACGGATCTTAGTGCCATTGTTGTGTTCAGACTGATAATTTTCGAATTCCTTTTTAATCGTGTGCCAATATCTTGTGTTCCTCGATCATTCATCGTCATTTTCAGATAAAGAAATTTGATCTCAGTGGTGTACATTTCTGATCTTGAGAGGGAAACATTGAGAATGCTCCCATCTTCTCACGACCTAAACAACTAGTGCCTTTGACTTCAGCCATGCGGTCTGCCGTCCATGACTTTGACCTTTGACTTTTGACCTTTTGACCATGCATTCGTCCTCATCTGTCACTTGCATTCTTGATTCAATAAGTTTGATCGGTCCTGTAGTCCTCGAGCAATTCGCCAGCTAATAATTGCGAGACAAGAAAAATCAGCAAAAAGTTCTGGTGAACCACCAAAAATTGAAAGCCATGGACGTGAACTGTGGTCTAAGTCACGGAGGATCCAGTGGCCGACACGCTAGATTATTCAAATCTCCCCCGACCAATTATATTATTTCCTCATCCGCCGGCGTGTCTGATGACTCGGATCAAGACTTTTTAATTCCTCCGGCGATGAGTCTGCTTAATTGTCTACCCACTAATCCACAAACCCACGTGATTACCATAGCTAATTACTAAAACTTACTGCATCCTTTATAATTTCTTTTTTTTTTTTTAATTTTGAAATACTTCCGAGCTTTAAAATTTTCATGCTTTGCTATTTTATTTAATCAAGTAGTGACGTAAATCCAAGAGTGGAGACAAAAGCGGGGGACTCCTTGATCTGTAATGCTATATCCACGGCGTAACAAATATAAAATAATTTTCACTGGAATTAATAAAATATAGCAAGCGATTAAAAAGTTTAAAATAAAACAATATAAGAATTTAGCTAATCAAAAGAGATAAATTTGATAAATCCGTTTTTTGGGTGGGAGATTCGATTCATCCGGTTCCCTCAGTTGGACGACACGTGGGGGTGGTCCCGTGACCTGGCAACTGACAGTGCGCCGGGACTGCGCTGCGATCACCGTTCACTGTCGTTGATCCGGACGTCACCAGCCGTCTGATGGCGCGCGATCGCCGTCACGTTGCGTGATTCGCGCAGATGACGCGAGATACCGAGCTCCGAGGTTGAATCACCGCCATCCATTGGATGAGCCCAGCGGGCACGCAAGCGCCCATTTCGCACGTTACCGACTTACTGAGGGCGGCCGAATGGTAACCGGTAAAAATAGACGGGCATTCGGGCGAATACCTGTCGGGCGGAAGCGAGACCGTCGGCTCCGCCTATAAATACCCAATCTTGGAACCCCTTCGCTTCGCCTCGAAATCTTCTGGTGGCGATGGCGGCGGCGGCGGCGGCGGCGGGGGGAGGAGCGCGGGAGGAGGCTCACTTTCGTGGGGTGCGGAAGCGGCCGTGGGGGCGGTTCTCGGCGGAGATCCGGGACCCGTGGAAGAAGACGCGCAGGTGGCTGGGGACCTTCGACACGGCGGAGGAGGCCGCGCGGGCGTACGACGAGGCCGCGCGCAGCCTGCGCGGCCCCAAGGCGAAGACCAACTTCGGATCCGCCGACGACCAGCCGGTGGCGTGGGGCCTTACCCCGACGCCTCCGGGCTGGAGGCCGCCGGTGCTCGGGCGGCGGAACCTGTCGCTGGGGCTTCCGGCCGGAGGAGGGCCGGGGCGATCCGTGTGCCGCGTCGACGCCGTCGAGGTGGTGGCGCAGGAGAACACCGCCGCCGTCGCCGCTGGCGGCGCGGCGGAGGCGAAGACGCCCTTTGCGTTTGATCTCAATTTGCCGGCTCCTTTCTATTGATGTAGATCGGACGGTCGAGATGCCTCTGTTAAAAGTTTTCGGTTTTTTTTTAGCCGGTCGCGGCTTTGTACAGAGGGGTTCACAAGAAACCGGTTTAGACGCGAATCCCCCGGTTGACTTGTCCGGTTCGGTCTTTAATGCCATATGCGCGTCTTTTTCGATATTAAATGACCGAAATGCCACCGAAATATTGTCAATTACTTTGATGCTAGTCCGCGTACGGAGATAGAGCCGCACATTAAAAACAATTAATTAATGTTGTCGAAAACAACCATTTATTCTCGAATTATATATAACTGAATATTAAAAAACACAATAATATATGATTTTTTCATAGATGAAGGTAAAAGTATATTAAATATACTTCTAAAATTAAAATTTAGTTGAAGAAATAAGTGTAGAAAAAATAAGCTATAAATTGTCATGACAGCCAATAAAAGTTAAAAAAAAAAGTATATTAAATATATAGTGTTTTCAGAGATTTTACCGGCCACGATGTGATTTATATTAAAAAAAAAAAAAAGAAAAAAAAAAAAGTAAACGGCGGCCGCGGCGGGAGTAGAACAAATTGGCTGCTGCAGCGGCAGCCGCTTTTGGCAAGAGATAATGTAAAAAAAGAGATGGCAGCGCAGAGGCCGCATCAGCGAGGATTGCAGCGGGGCCCATCGTCTTTAAAGTTGAGGATAAGGAAGGGGACGCGTGTTGCGGAGGAAGCGTGGCGGCATGGGATTGGCAGATGGACGGCGAGATTTGCATCTTTGTTTTTCTCCCTCGATTTGTGCACTTTAAATGGGGTCATCGCCGGGGACTTGCCGACAGCGCGGGGGATGAGAAAACTGACCCATTCAGACAGACGCCTTGTTTGTGCGTTGGCGTTTGTCGCGGGGTCGGAGAGAGGAACCGTAACATCGACGGGATTCACACGTTAATTCTTATTTACGTTTGTATTTCAGTAAATGCAGCAAACAACAATATCAACAATTTTTTTTAAAAACAATATACATGATAATTAGAAACCAGAAGAATACAAACCGGACAAAAAAATCGTTTGGTTGATAGACCAAAGGCTGATAGAATATACAAACATAATAACTAGTTTGAGCCGGAGTGAGTTTCACTTACTTGTGCCCCTTCATTGGATGTCGGGCCACTTGGGGTAAACACGCTTGTACAAACTCATGCACACAGTGTCGCTCTGCTGAATCACGCCATCGAAGATACATTTCATAGCACCTGAAGTACGATAAACACAAGGCCACGATTCAGAAAACTGCATGCTCCTCGATCTAGGTCCCAATTTGTGGCATTCATTATAACTATAAAGTATACGTACATGAGTACCGACAGTATCAGTTATTCGACCGCGACGACCACCTTTAGTCCATACCTCTAGTGGCTGCATGTCAGGGAGAAAATGTATCAGGAACTTCAAATGGCACTTTAAGAACGTCGCCAAAAAATGCAGGTGAGACTTGCCTTGAACCATCTGACATCCTCAGGATTATGAAACATGTACCGTACGATGGACTTCGATTTTGAAATTCTTTGAGGGTAGCTGCAACAGAAATCTTGTGGGTTATTAACTCGGGATAATAAACGTAATCCAAGTACAAGTATCTTCTTAGGTTGATCGATTTACTATGCCTGAAAATTCACTTTATGTATGCCGTATGGCTGTGCAGAGATATTAAATTGCAAATATTAAAATATACTCATTGCTAAACCTCAAACAAGTTTGATCATTATACAATTATTGTATTATAGCATATAGTAACATCATCATGCATAATGAGTTGTAGCTAAGAAATTTGAGGGGAAAAGATGTGGCAATGATTGTAATTTGCAAGAGGAAGTGAAAAAAAAAAATCAGAGATGTGAGGGAAAAGGTATCATTCACAACAATTATTAGTTTGCATGACAAAGTAAAAAAAAATGTCTTCTTGGGAAAACGGAGTGCTTCTGCATTACATCTAAATATATTTCTAAGCTAACCTTTGAATGTTTGACATCAGAATTCAGGGTAGAATGATTGTGTTAGGGCACATAGCAAAAAAAGAAACAATTATTAGGTCTGCAACTAAGTATACAATTGTCTGCAATTGGTTAGTAGACAAATTCAAATTTACATGCGAGGAAAAATAAAGCTAAGAAAAAATTTACCCGGTTAAAATGATCTTCTTAAGAATTATTCTGTCTGGGTCCACTGATTTTAGTGAACCAATGGCAGCAACTGCAGGAGCTTCTCCATCCTGAATCTTCAGGACAACCAATGGTAATGAAGGAAAACTAATGCGAGCATAAACAGTAGCCACAGAATAACGTCCTGCATGTAGAAATCTCTCCATCTTATGCTTATCAGAGTTCAAGTTGTCAGAAGAAAACAATGGCCTACAAATAAAGCATGTTGAAGACTCTTCAACTTCTAAGTCCTTTATCGACAGAATTGTTAGGACTAAGGAAGCTTCAGTAAACATCTAAACGCCAAAAGTTCACCATAATAGTACCTTGCCAAAAACTGACGGAACCCTACATGAAAACTGAGCATCTCCTTGGACTGTATAGGGGCATCGTAAGGGTCATGTTTTTAATGCTGCAGACAGAGAAAAACATAAGAAATGCCTTTCAAGCTTTAGCCCAGTTATATAATGCAGAACTTATTAAATTGAGCTTAGCAGGTATTGGTCTTAGGACAATTGTTCTTCAGTTGATTTCATTGACCCATCCATCATCAGGTTCTCATAAGTACCAATTTAAAGTTGAGAATCCATCATATATTAATTTGTATGTAGACTTGTTGACATGGATTAAATAATTCGATCACAATTTCAAAAATGGAGTTCTAACAAATGGGAAGAAATCATACAAGCAAGTCACTGTACAATGTCGCACAGAGTGCTCCCGATGAGGATCTCACAAATAAGGATGCATAAGTCACGAAGGTTATCCACAATGTTCCTAAGGATTTGTTACATCATACAAAGTAGATGATACCTAAAGATAATTAACATGTGTTGGTGATGAAGGAACATTGATGATTGAATTTCATCATAAGTAGACTCAATGGACCCATAAGATTAACACAACTAGAATATAGTCAAAGTAAAGATCCATGGCAACAATCACAATCACCTTTCCGCATACTAACAATTGAAATAGTAAGCATTCTATCTGAATATGATAACTCACATAAACATACTATACCTGAAGTGAAGGACGGACATCTTTGATTCATGTCGCAGAAGCCCACATACAAGCACAGGCACTTTCCTTGAGGGTAAAGATATCCTGGCAGCGACATCCAAAGGTACATTTTTCAAGTATAATCTCACATACGATCCTATAGGAGCACATTCATTCATGTTTCCTTCGTCCACCTCGAGCATCTTTGCAAGGACGTTCTTTTGTGTTTTGGCAAAATTGTCAAGCAAAAATTCTTGCATATTCAGGGGGCAATGATTCCTGCCAATGAAGATAGTATATATGATATAAAAGAGAAATAAATAATTAACAAAAAGCTAATATAAGATGGACACTTTAGGATCCCATGAAGAGGTTCGAAAAGACTTTAGTCCTCTGTATTTGGCAAAACGCTTTTTAGCTGGGACATCAATTGGTGTTTCTACTTCATCAGGAAATTCTACAGGAAATAAGAGGTATTAGTTAATTAGAGCATTAAAATATGAGCACAAAAGTATTCAGATATATAATTGAACTATTAATGAAAACAATAGAATAATAGCATATCATCAACTGAAAGAAATAGGCATTTGCAATTCATGTTCAACTAAAGCAAAAAAAAAAAAAAAAAAAGGAAAGAAAACTAACTGGAGAAGAAAAGAATTGCTCTAACTGAAATTGCTTTCAAGAATGCAAATGATGATATTCCATTTCCTATATCGTATAAAATAGGTGAGATTCTCAACAATTACAGATTATAAGGTGGAGATTTTTTTATGTGTAAGTAATTGGGCAGATGAGAAGTACCTTGATCGTCAACATATGCTTCCTTAATTTTCTTAATCTCTGCTTCTATCTGCTCTTTTGTCATGTTTTCATCATCCTGTAACATGTGTCATATTATGTTCACATAGAACATTAACATGGAGAAACAAACAGAAATACGTAGTCAGACAAGTTACAAAAATTTCGAACTTTGATGATTGGCATGCGAACCATGCATAGAATATGTAAGCAAAACAAAAAGTGAAGCTACAACCAAACAATATCTGAATGATCAGAATTTAAGGTGAAGTATGCTTTTATTTAGAACAGAAAGGGTGAAAACTCACAGCCATCTCAGTATCCCCTATAGTTTTATTATCAAAATTTTGACTAATAAATTGACCATCAATTTCTGAATGATCAGAATCTTCTTGAGCTGTTTGGCCTTCATGTTCATCCATTATCATACCATCATGATCCTCATCACTAAGATCCAAGTCATCATCTGTATCCTCCACAATCCAAGCAGCCTAGAAAACATGGCAAATAAATGTGAACAATCAAGTTTTTCCACCTATGCATTTCAAAGAAAACTGAAAGAAACTAGACACAAACAGACCCAAAAAAGAAGAAAAAAAAGTTAACCACACATCCGGGAAAACAAAACTTGTAGCGTTCAAAGACAAGCAAAGAATTTGATTAGTAGATAAGCTAGAAGAAATTAGGTTTGAAGGTGTGAGGATTGAAGCCTTGAAGGGAGACTAAAAATTTTTAATAAACACATTTATAAGGATACTACAAAAATTAAATATTTGCAGTGATAGGTCACAATTGGATAAGATCCCAGCAATCTGTTCCAACTACTTGGATCTTGGGACTCATGGTTCATTCATATTGTACTTGGAAATGGAAAAAAGTAAGGGAAATGTATAATAACTCAAAAGGCAACATAACCTGGTAATCTGAAGTGCCTTGAGGAAGTCTCGTCCTAACCAACTTCCGCTCTTTGTTATTTGTCTCAGCTTCAGCCATCTCTGCTTCTGTTGCCATGTCTACTCAACATATACATATCAGTAAACAGAACTAGCCTATTAAAGCATAAAATCATGACTATTGGCAATGATCAGGAAACATTTGCAAGAAACATTGAGATTACCAATTAAGATGATATCCATGGTAACCAGCAGAAAAAATTGGCTTCTTAGCTTCCATGAAAAATGTCTTATTTGACACAGATTAATTAACAAGAACTATAAACCACAACCAAATATGTACAAAATTGTGTCTTATCAGACACATTATAGTAATGATATTGCAGGTTTCTCTCAGTCTATCTTCCTGTGCACAGTAACAGTTGAAGCGTAACAAGGAGAAGATTTGTCCTTTAAATTTTCTAAATTGGCAAGTGGACCATGAGGCACACCACATGTACAGAGATGAAACTAGGTGCCTGTTAAGGCATTTATTCATTTAATTTTATTGGGAGAATTGTTTTGCCTACAATGCACAGTAAGCATGGACACTAATATGGATATGACAACAGGAACCTACGGCTCACACAACAAATCCTATGATTTACTGCTCCAGTACAATCTCATTTGGAAATTGCTTGGTTGCAATATACTTATTGAACTAGTAAACTGCCAACATAGCAAAGGATAGTTCTATATGGTATGCTAAATACTAAAAAAAACTAACTTTGGAAACATACAACTCTGGTAAGCACTCCATGACCAGTCAGCCAAAAACCTCTAGCCAACTGGTTCGACTAGTATTCTAAATCATACTTGCTGACCTGTTCTGCGTATAATAATCAAGGCAGCAAAGCCTTATAATGTCAAAGCATAGGCACAAAGGCTGAACAATTACAAAAGAATTGTCTGGTTTCTAGAATGAACAAAATCTAAACCTAAGCTACTTAAATAGTTTGAGGAATTTCCAATCTGTAAAATTTCAGAAGCCAATTGCTCTTTATTTTGTATGATTTTGTTCACAGAAGCCAAAAAATTAACTAAAAAAAGATTTATTGATGAGCTAAAATCTTGATACATCAACAATGGCCAATGCATTAGAATGGAAATGGTGCCCTGTGCAGCTTCAGTGTAATTATTTGCCTCTAAAGTACTCCTGTGAAATACAGGTGATTTCAAATTGAAAAGCTAAAGCATGAATCTCAATACCAAATAGCATGCTTATTAGAATGGAAATGGTGGGAACAAAGTGGGCAATGCACTAGAAGTTTAAGAAACAAAAGAAATGGCACACCATATGTAAGATGCTGAAGTGCCTTTCATATATCTTATTAGCACACCATATAATCAGGTGGTCTATTCATTAAATGAAACTAAAATTTTCTTAAATCATCATACATTGGCCATGAAATATTTATCAAAAGAAACTATCAAGTCAATTAAACCACGACATTAGTACAAAAATCCGAGTTACACAAGTTCAAATAAGTTAATGCCCGAAATGGAAAGTTGTTCGGTGCAATTCACTGGTAATTTATATTGAGAGAAAAGGAATTGGGAAAATAATTGAGAAATATTTCTTAAACATAGAAATTGCCTTGAATCTTGACAAACATGGTAGATCCAACCTTCAAGTCAATAAGCAGCTGTAATGGCATAATTAACAAATAAAACTCGTTTCATATATATAACTCACAATAACACGAGGTGGACTTGATGATCCACTTGAGGCTCTTTTCTCCTTCAGCAAAGCAACCCTTTTTTGATCGCGGATCTGTAGTTTAAGAGAGAGGGACAAGAATTAGAGCAATAATCATTTATAAACAAATTGATACATTGCCACATTATGCAATTCAGCAAAAAAGACAATGAAAATTAAAAATGATGGTAAGCCAACATTGCAAGAAAATTTGCTCGCGCTTAGTCACAATCAAAATCTCTACTTGAATATAGAGTGTACAAAAACTAATTAAGCATATGGGGAAGGGAAAGAAACAGAGCAAGTGGGACCTAGTATGCAGCAAAGAAGAAAATTACGTGCAAATCATCAGTTTTGCAAAATTTTATTGTTTATGCCTCCGCTTATTGCCACTTGCAAGTTTGTTTATGCACGCTACCTATATATGTAAGTGATCCCTGCCTACTTGTGACTATAGTTTGTATAGATCCTATTTTAATAAAGTAGTTTAAACCCACTGAATCACATTAGAGAGAAAAAGTGCGTAACCATTCAAGATAATATGTATAATGCAGAGAAAGATATAAATACTCTTCAACCTTACTTTCGTTTCTGAAATCCCTAAGCAGTTAAAACACATCTGAAACAGGTACAAAAATCTTGACTGCAATTGAATTAACAACGCAACTTAAAGAGAATGAGAATAAAAAAAAAAGCCTTTTATACGGTTAAAACAAACAGATACGGAGAAGCACCTGTTAGTGACGCGTGCCATTTTTCCGCGCTGTATCCGAGAAGTACGTGCGCCCTTCACTGCTTTCCGGTGAGAATCCGGCTTCCCGATGCGTTTATTAACTAAATACCCACGGACGGTTCTTACATGAAACTTGCACCATGGAGAAATGCCAAATTATCAAATTAAGTTGAGCCAGACTCACCAGTTCCGGAGATCCGATGAAGCTGACGAGAAGCTTTGGACGCGAAGCGGCTCTTGTGAGCCTTGTTCGCCTGCGTGCGCAAGCCTCCCATTGAGGCGTAGTAGTCTACGAAGCTAAGCGAGACAAACCCAAGAGGATCCCAGCAGCACGATCGAACCACGCTTCAAGAGAGGCCAAATCGAATGGCAAAACCCCCAGCGGAGCAGAGGCGACGACGGCGGGCGGAGCAGCACTCAGCGACCAGGGTTTTGATCCAAGACGAGGGGAGGGAAGAGAGTTATTTGTACGTAATCGGGCTATTGGATTAGGATCCGCTTCTATGAATAACGGGTTATTGGATTTGGATCCACTTCATCGTATTTTCAGACGGAAATATGCCCATATGGGCTAACTTGTTCATAATACTCCTCCAGTTTTAAAAAATTATACTTTAGCTTGCAACATTGGTGAAGTTCAACCTTCCCTCTAAGATTAATTTCACCGGTTCAAAATGAGTGTTAACGATAAAAAAATTATTAAAAAAATTAAAATTATCAAATATTTTTTAAAAGAATTAATCCGTAACACTTTTCTCTTGACTATTAATATAATTATTTTGTTAGTTAAGAAGAAAATGATAATTTGTAAGATTTTGTAAAAGCTTTATAGTAATTAATATATGTATAAATTGACATGTCCAAACTACAATGCATAAATTAAAGTTGAATCAGCTTGTTTCTTAGATCAATGTAATGTAAAATTGTTCTAATTTATTTGCTATTTGGTCCTTCAAATTTCTATTTCTCGAATGTTTTTTCTTCTTCAAAAAAACTGAGCGTAAAGTTTGTGATTATTTTAAAAAGTATTGATGTTTTTATGACACAAGGTGATACGTATACTAAGTATTTGAAAGGGAGGTAAATCATGATTACAAAAAGCATCTCTTTATGTGAGAGAAATTTTATTCCTCTATTACTAAGTACCCAACTCGGTTATGCCGTGAAGGGCAAGAATTGAAACAATATTTAGAGATTTTTTTCAAGGTTTAAAAATCTAAAACGTATTTAATTAGGTTTATTAGATTTTTGCTATTTTTAGTAAAAAAAATTGACCCCCAGAGCAGTAATTTCTGGCGCACAGCCCCTGTTTCATATATCAAACCACGCAGGCCATCTGTTCCACCCTTTGGCTTTTGCCTTCTCCTATTCGACTCAATCTTACTTCCCCTTCGTCTGCTTTCTCCAATCTCCTATCGCAATTCTCATCCAATTCTCATCTCCAAGATCTCACCTTTCTCCTCTACAAAATTTTACCGACTATTTCAATCCGATAAAGAGCCTTTTTCCAATGAGAATTCGAGCATCAGAGGCTCCGCCTTTGAGCTCCATTTCCAATCCCTACCTCGCTTCCAGTGATCGCTGCGCAGGTCTCGATCTTCTGGCGCTGGCCGTCATTGAAGTATTCGGGGACAGAGCTCTGGACGCGGAGCGCATTGGAAGCAATGGAATCGGCGAGGAGGAGGAGAAGGGGAAGCGGGAGGCGGTCGAGAGGCAGGAGGAGGATACGGGCGGCGGAGTGTAAGATGGTTCGAAGAGGAAGCCGAGGAAGAGGCAACTGGCAATGCCCTCGAGGTTCCACGATTCCGTGATGCAGCCATGGAAGCGGAGCACAAGGCGACGAGTAGTGAAGAAGAAGAAGAAGAAGAAGAAGGGATCCGATTGAGTGCAAAGCTGGGGTTTTTCGGTACTTCCCTTTCTACTTGACTTTAGCGGATCGATTGTTTTCGAGGGGACGAGAAATTTTGTAAGAATTGGGCGAGAAATGGATGGAGCATCAATCAATTTGCTGCTGCTTTTCTAGTTAAATTACTTCCTCTATGGTTTCAGATTGATACAGTATGAGTTAGTTTTTTGATACATATAATGAAGATCTCATAGCTCAAGATCTTTTTGCAATGATTCATCAGAGTAGAAAAAAGTTCTCATATTTACAGTTTGTCAGTGCACTTGTCTTCTTGTGGAGTAATCTTCATCATAATTCATAGTTCTTTAGTTGATACTACTGATTAACTAAAGTCTTCAAGTTGTTGTGATCGCGTTGCTCTTTCTTTTGCTTTAACATTGAAGATCTCTGTTCATGCAATGTTATAGTTGCAGGTTCTTGTTCATGCATCACTGTTATTAGTCAAAATTTTGATTATTTTGTAGTCACAATGCTATCTATCTTCAATATTATTGAATGACACCTAAACATCAGTTATGTGGTTTTTTTGGTCGATATTATCAATAGCTGTTGCTTCCTTGAGTTTAGTCGTATAGACAAAGTCAAATGTAGCTTAAACACGCAGCATTCATCGATAAAATGGCCGGCTCGGGTTTCATTTGTCAGTTCTAGATTACTTTGTAAATTGTGTGATCTCATTCAATATGCTGCTTCTTAACATGTGAATTTCGACAGCATATTCAACTAATGAACATCACTACCTTCAAAGAAAGAAAATGGAGAAGTTAGATAAACTTGAACTTAAAATAATGCTGCGCTACCTTCGATTCGACTAATGATCATTGATAATCATCGGCAACCTTGAGCTCGAATAAATTATACTAGATCGAATATCTCCGCAAGCATACAAGTATCATCACTCTTGAACATTAGTTGTACAAGAACATTGCAGTATCTAAAGTTGCCTTCGTTTTCATATACACAATGAAGTTTGAGGCAATGCAAACAATAGAGAGGTATAATAGCAGATAGAGTATATATGCATTGTTTTGCGGGGACGGTTCATATAGGTTTATCATCTGTTATAAATATAAACACCAATGCTATTGGTTATTTGACGACGGCAACAATTCACCTCCACAATGTTCAAGTAAAACTAGTTGGCGACCAAAAGATCAAAACTGATAAACACCAAAAAAAAAACAAAAACCCAATACTTAATCTCTCTGCAGGAAGATGAGTAAGTAACCCAGAATTTTGTTTCTACAGATTTTTTTTTTTTAAAAAAAAAAAGCAAAACATGTTTTCCTTCTTTTGTGTGGAATGGTTATACCCTAACCATAGACATCAGACTCTCCGTTGGGTATAGGCTCCTTATGTAGAACCGATTTCTGATTCCTTACTGGTAGTGAGATGTTTCTCCTGCAAGAGAAACAACACAAGAAGTGTCTTTTTAAATGGTCTGCTGGATCAATGTTTATCAGCACAAAGAATTGAAATCCTAAAGAAAAGCTCATTTCAAACTTTGCAGCCATATGCAACTCTTCTTTATTTAATTGTATTGACAACCATTTCAAACTTTGCATGAAGAAAATTTGAAGATGTGCTAAACATTGATGATATTCTGCGTGAATACAATGAAAGCATCCTTTACTTAAGAAAGTAGTTTATTGTATTTTTATCTTGTTTCAAGGTTTGATCTGAAGGTTTTCTATCTAATAGAGTGATGCTAATCAACATGTAGTAAGGAAACGTACATATAACTTCATGCAAAGGCACAGATAACCAAACTTTCATCAAGGGAAACATACACTAAAACATATATAGTCTACCTTTTCCAGATTGTAGCAATGAAGCAATTATACATCCAAGAAATATGATAACAGATTGTTCTGGCAACAAAAGTGTTTATCATGCTCCAGCGAGCAGCAGTGCTACGAGTAAAACTTTTGCAAGTTCATAAGAAACATATACTTGTATATATGCAAAACCAACCAGTTCATGCAAAGAGTAATCATGCTTTTGAGAAACGTCATGAATAGAATTATATTCAGGCAAAAGTTGTATTATGCTCAAATAAATGCAAAGGTACAAGTAAAACTTATATGAACGTCAGAGGAATTAATGTTTTCTAAATAGTAAATGAGTAAATTCCAATAACCTACTTGATGTGGATGTACTACTTATCCTGCTGATTTTATCTTGTCGCCACTCATTTCCTAGATAACATGACAATAGGAACATTATCAGCCGCGAGAAGAAACAATGGTTAGAACATCCACACCAAATTTTTTTCCTTTTGTGGCAAAAAAACACACCATAAGATTAACTAAAAAATGCTCATTTTTATGGACGATAAACTGCAATTATAATAACTGACATACCACAACTGAAGCCGAATCCTTCCGAATCTTCCGAGTTGGGTTCCTCATTGTCACAAATTCCTCTGAGGAGGTTGGGTGAATTCCAACAGTGGAATCAAAATCCCATTTTGTTAGTCCAGCTTTTATAGCAATACCAATCCCCTGAAGTGTATGAAGCTAAACTTTGTGGGCTAAACTGGGGCAACCAGAAAGTAGAAAAGTATGCACTTGAACTAGAGGACAGTAACCTGTATAATCTCTGGTGCATCGTCCCCACACATGTGAGCACCTAATACTTTATTTGTATTTGCACACACAATGAGTTTCATAAACACACGATCAGGCAGACCAGAGAGGGTAGCCTTCAGAGGCCTAAAGTTGGTGGTATAAATATCAACATCACCATACTCTTGGATAGCCTACATCAGTTAAATTGTTCATATGGAAATAAAACATGAAAGCTCATAAGCACTATTATTGTGTACAAAGTGCACCTCACCTGCTCCTCAGTTAGACCAACTTGTCCAATTGGAGGTTGACAAAATACAGCAGAAGGCACAGCTCTGTTATAAATACAAAAGAATTAGTTTGATAAGTTCATCAAGTTTATCTGCCTCAAAGATTCTGTGTAACATTTATTGAGAGTTTGAATTCACAAACTGGAGCTTTGAAGTACATATGGGCATGTACTGGACACATAATTATTAAAATTTAAGCTGTAATGTTATTGAATTTGAATTCACAAACTGGAGCCTAGAAGTACACATGAGCATGTAGAGGACAAATAATTATTAAATTTAAGCTGTATAAAAGCCCATTTTAAATATGCACTATTGCATCTTTGTTGGTCAACCAAGACCACAAATCAAGAAATATTACCTGTAAAAATGTAGAATATTCAAAACCCAAAGGATAGTTATTAAAGGTCACAAGTAGTCTCATGTTCAAATAAGCAATAATCCTCAGGAATAGGAAAAGAAGCCCCAAGGTCTTGGGAAGCAGATATGAAGATTTCTTGTTTTGTTAGCAAGTATCATAATTAAACCATTCAACAATAGTAGGACTATGAATAGTTGGAAAATAAAGGTGAAACTGAGAAACCTAGCACTTGAGCATTCCATGAGCTCCAATATTATATTTTATCATTCCTACTGTATGTCGAGTTTTGAAAATAGAAGTAACTGGAAGCTATAAAGCTTTCAGATCTTCCTGCAAACAACCAGAAACACCTAGGGACATGTTCCACTCAATTAAAATTCTGGGAAACTTATGGATTAAAAAGACAAACTCGAATTAATCCTCAGATTGGGTACCTTAAAAGAAGGAAAAGAATGAAGGTGATACAAACCAGGATGATTCCATAGGAGAGAGAAAAAATTGCAAGCTTATTATGAGAGAACCCATCATTCCTGGCGTTTGTTTTGAAGGGGAAAACATTGATTTTCTAAAGGAACGAAGAGGAGTTTTGAGAAATATATCATTTCTTGTTGACGGTATATGCAAGTTACATAATCAGATTTTCCTTGAATCTCAAGACCAAGAAACATACCACTCAGTTCCAGTCTTCCAGAACAAGCTGGAAACCAATAACAGACAAGACTTAAAAATAACTGCATCACGTACAAATTCAGAATATGTAATGACTTCTAATTGATGATTAGCATTCCTATGTGTGTGACAAAAGTTTACAGCTTAGACTTGATGACACACTTCAAGCTACCAAAGACATCCTTAAACAGATTTATGAGTCCCAATAGCATCTTCCATTAGTACTGATGACTGATGAGGTACCTTTGAAGTGGTTACCGCAATATCTGAAATTTTTGCCCTTAGGCCACAGGAGCCTTTTTTATTGCTTGATTGATGTAATTAGTTTTCCCAAACAATTATCAAGTTCAGCAAATTTTTCATTAATGATGAGATTCTTCTTCTGCTTAACTTTAAAGTTTCCCTTATGTGCATATCCAGAAATCAGAAGGTGCAGCAACATCCTGGTACCATGTGTGTAACCAAAAATAGCTAACAAAATAAGAAAGTGCAGCTTAAATAAATGTGATAAATCACATTGAAAGATCAGATATGAAACTGCAAATAAACATGATCCATCAACAATAGAAATAACTAAAACTCTGAAAAATGATTATTCAGTTAACTACAGAATCTTGACCAAGAAATGAAAAGATAAACTCAGAAGAATGACTATCTAGTTAACCTTAGCTGATTGATCTTGACTAGAATATGAAAGATTCTGAACATTCTCTTGCTGTGTTCTTCTTTAAATTATCGTACCAATTTAATGAGTTTGTATATCACTATTTAAAATTTAAATTGCCACTAAAATGCTGTAAATACATACGTGAAATTGGGCTTTGTTGGTTCATTAAGAAAGACAGTTTTAGCAAATGCCCCTCCTTCCATTAGTGCAACAGGAGTCAAGTTTAACCTATCTGTAACATCTCCAACAGCCCAGATGGAATCTACTGATGTCTGAGAATACTCATCAACCTAGAGGAAACAAATAGATAGAATCAAAATGTTTTGAAAACTTCCAGTGAGTAAATGAAGTGCATAGTAACAATACCAGAATGGCACCATTCTCAGCCAAGTCTACTCCAACATTCTCTAGTCCCAAGTTCTGCATGTATGAAAGAAAATTATATATAGACATTATATTAGGTTTGTGACATAACATATAAGTTAAATTCAACCTCCAAACAACAAACCTTTGTATTTGGTCTTCGCCCTGTTGCAAACATTATATGTGAAAAACCATCAATTGTTCCTTTGTTAGTCCTAAGTGATAGTAATCCATCTGTTGACTTGACAAGTGCCTGAGGAGTCTCCTCTACATGAAACTCAATGCCCCGCAAGGACATCTGTTCAGAAACAAAGTCTCTAATCTGCATGAACCAAACTGTGAGAAGATGAATTCACAATCAAAAACATAAATGTACTCCTCTTAATTCAAGTTATCTTCCTCACCTCCTCATCAAATCCCCTCAAAACTTTCTTTTGTCGAATAAATACATGAACCTCACTCTTCAACCCATTGAAGATGCCAGCAAACTCTAAAGCAATATACCCACCTCCTACTATTGCAATCTTTTCAGGTTTTGAAGGCAAGTCTAATGCAGCATCTGAGTCAATAGCATATTCTATACCAGGAATCTCTGGAAGATTAGGTCGCCCACCAACAGAGATAAGTATATGCCTAGCTGTGTAGAGTTTCCCATCAACTTCAACAGTATGTGGATCAACTATCTGTACCATTAAGACCAAGAAAACAAATAAGCCATAACAATCAAAATAATTTATTCATTAAAATACTAAATTTTAAATCGATTTCAAAAGTACATCTAACCTTTCCACGGCCTTCAATTAAAGTGACACCAGCATTTTGAAGGATATTTTTGTAGATTCCTGTGAGACGTTGTAGTTCTGCATTCTTGTTAGCTATAAGGGTACTCCAGTCATGCTTTGGCTCAGATTCATATGCCCATCCAAAGCCATGACTCTCTTCAAAGTCATGGGAATATTGAGACGCATACACGAAAAGTTTCTTTGGGACACACCCACGAAGCACACATCTATATAAGAAAGAAGTATATAATCATTTATATGAACAAAAGGTGAATACAATAAAAATAAATGCCAATCATAAAATAATATATTTCCCCTCCGTTTGCTAAGAAAATCATTCTTACTTGAGGAACTTGTATCAAATCATGTGCTTTGGATGTGTGGCTTTCATGATGAACGAGATTGACTAAAAAAGAATGAGTTGAAAGTGCCAAAAGTTTATTCACATATGATACCTCAACACTATTATACTAAATCACAAGGCAAAGTAGGTGATCATTTATGTCTTTAGCATGATACTCCCTAATAACAACTCCAGCTCAATTCACAACTTCATGCCTGGCTGTCTTTGTTTTTTTTTTTTTATTACTTTTGAACAAATTGTCGTTCCCTGCTATGTAGGACGTGTCTAATTGTCTACCTTTAAAAACGTGCCTCTTTTTGGTTTTTCTTTAAATGATCTATCAGCCATAAAATCAACGTGTTAGTAAATATGGAACATCTCGTATATTAGCATGGACTAAGCTACAAATATAGAAATGCCTGTTCAATGATCTTCAACGATCTATAAGTTAAAAAGTATAGATTATAGAATTTGACACCTTGAAAATACACCTCCCAGAACAAACCCCGGAAAACTCAATCTACTTGAAAGAATGAATGATATGAAATTGTAATAGCAATTTATCAAAACAAACATAATTCTCTACATTAAAAGAAAAGCTAAATAGAACAAAATAAGCAGACAAAAGAACCAATACAGGGAGAAAAGGGAAAGGAGTAAAAGGAAAGTATCAAACGATATTCTAATAAGGAAAAGGAGTCAGAAAATAACCAAAACATAACATAGTCTATTCAAGTATGAAAATCCAAAATTCTGGAGATGATCCAACAAAGTTCGATTTCATACAGGCTGATAAAACAATCCTAGGTCAAAACCTCTTTGCTCTTTGGCATCATGAAGTTCAGTAGATTAATCATCTTACAGAAGATGCTACTTACGCAGCAAAAGAACAGCATATGAATCAGGGGTAAAATTTTCAGTCAATTAGACAACGCAGATGGATAAAAGAGAAATCTTACGTTCCTCCGACCCCGCCAGCATTTTCTGAGGATATAGTGGAGAACGGTAGCTCGCAGATGGCCACCTTGGCGCCGTAGGTCGCCGCGAACCGCGAGGCGCGGACGCCTCCGCTGCCGGCGCCGATAGTGAATAGGTCGAAGTCGAACTGGCGGGAGAAGGAGGCACCGTTTCCTCCGTCGGCGCAGGCGCGGACGGCGAGACGGCGAGAGGGGAGGAGGGAAAGGAAAGGTGGGAACGGGGTCGATCGCAAGGCCCTCGAGGAGGAGGCGAAGAGAGGTTTGAGGGGGGTGGAGAGGAGAGTCGTCGAGAAGGTTCGGAGAGCGATGGCGGAGGCAAGGGCGGGAGGCGGAGCTCGGAGAGACAGGGCGGCCGCCATCGCGTAAATTGGAGTCTAAAACGTAGAGCGAGAAGTAAAGTCAGATGGAACAAATGGAATAAATATATAGAACACAAAATCCAACTCTTCATGGGCCACAATTACGATGAAATCATTTTTTTATATACAAAAGTGGTCTAAATTGTGCATTTGATGTGATTATTTTATTATTTTTCTTGAAATAAATTTTCTTAAAGTAAACTCAAATTGTTAGTTTTCATCCTACTGCTTGTTTATTTATTATTATTTAAAATTTTCATGAATATGTGTCTATTAAAGGGCTGATTGAGTTAGTGCAATTAGATGGATTAGTGACCAACCAAAGTAGTAAATTAATTTAGTCGATCATCCAAGCAATTAAGTCCCTTCACCAAAGTTTTCTTATTCCTATAACATGAATAAATTACAGGAGAAAGTGATTCCATGATTTTTCTTCCAAACCAAGGAGTGTGTGAATTACCTCTTGTTCTTCAGGAAAAAAAAAATCATAAATCAAGGTGTAAAGATTGATCCACATGATCTTGTTGATTCCAAAGCAAAAATATCATCATAATCATCAACCAGGTGCCTAGCTATTCAGAACTTGTGATTGTGCAGTGTTTACAAATGTGGCACTCTTGTTGAGCCCTTCTTCAACTAGAATTCTCACTGCTTCCAGCCCTCTTTGAAAGGCAAAATCTAGCTGCAGAAACCAGATTGTAACATTCAGATGTTTGGTTGATCAACAGTTCTTGTCGTTGAATCAGGTAAGTAAAGATGCAAAAACCTCTTCTTGTTCCTTTTTGTTAAATGGTCGGAGAACAAAGCTCGCAGGATCCATTTTCCCGGGGGGTCTTCCGATACCTTGACAAAAAATGTATATTAGGTTTAGGAACCCATGTAAACTGTATCTGAAAGTTGCCTAGCTCACCTATTCTTAAACGAGGAAATTCATGACTTCCTTTCAGGTGATTGATCACGCTCCGCATCCTGTTAGAACAATCTCTGTTACTTACCCATGCATAGTTTCGTCAAGGCGAATACAATACAAATATAAATGGTAGATTGTTGGGGTGTCTGAAGTTGTTATATTAAGAACTGAACTGACACACTAGATAAAGCCCAGTCCACCAGTATTCATTCAATGTTCTAAGATCATTTCCATAGATGGTTATGTCATTCAAAATGTGGGTGCATATAAACATCGCCTTGTCGTATATCTTCCATTTTCACAGCAATAACGCCAGTAATCTCATGTATGTATTGCCCTTTCATCCTTGAACTATGTTTGAACGCCATTTAAGTCATGTGAACATTATGAAGAAGCTCGTATTAGTCTGAATAGTAATAATAATCTGGTGCCAGTTCATGAGAAGGCTTTCAAATTTTTGTGAAATGACCATAAATGAACTCACTACTCTTGACACGATAGTGCAAAAAACTTGGCGGGAAGAAATATATTACCCATTATGGCCGCCATGTCCACCTTTTGGCAATAAGCGCAGTTTTGCAAATGGCAAATCTAAATCATCATACATCTACATAGCAAAGACATTGGATTATCATAGAACATAAAGTTACAAATACCGGTCACCAAGTAATCCCAACAAAAGCCTTTTACCAAAAGCACTTGATTGAGAGGTACATTGAAGTATGATATTATTGGTCCAACCTGAAATAGTGTTCAAGATATGATGGTTTAGAAATTGCATATAGATATTGGCATATAAACTTATCAATTGGAAATGGCAGTATTAGTTACCGATTCACCACTAGCATTCATGAAGGTTTGTGGTTTTGCAAGCATGACAGGAACATCACAGATGAAACCTGATAAAGAAAAGAAAGTTGAGCCTTCCAAATTAGATAAGGACAAATGTCCCAAAGATAGTATTGCATTTTTCACATGTCACTCCTTTGGACATAATTGATTTAGTTTATGTAAGCTGAAAATAGGTAGTCATGTTACTGATTGGATGGGACATAATCACGAGCATATTCATGTGATCAAGACAGAACTTATAAACAAGAACTCGAGGCGAGTCATTGCAAAGCAGAAAGAGCACAGGAGATTATGGTCTAATGAAAACCCAGTATACAATCTTCTAACTGAACCATAAAACAACATAGACATGCAACAAGTAAAACAAAATTACCAGAATTACCTTTTCCAAACAGAGCTCTTGAACGCATAGTACTCATAGATATTCCTTCAGATTCCGCTATAAAATCTATCATCTCAAAACCCACCTAAAACAAAAGACATTGCTAATGGTAAGATTAAGAGGAGTTAAAGTTAATGATTTGATTATCATGTTATTATGATGGACTAGCATGGTGCGTTTGAAGTTTCAGAAAAGCATCAAGCAAATTGGGTTAGAAACCCATATGATACATTCAAAAAAGTTATGAAACATTCCAAGTTCACGAATGTGAAGGATATTAACCCTATATCACTGTTACTTTATAATTGATAGTACAATTCTTTAAAGTACTCTTAGCCTAGAATGCTTCTTTTAAATATGACTTGCTTGCCACATTTAACTCATGGATCTACCACTCTTAGCCAATACAGGGCTAAAGGGGAATTTGAATGAGGTGAAATAAATGGGAGGTCATACAACACATTCTTTCCTTTCCATATGTATACTTTATCATTGTGCTTGAGCCAATCAACCCACATTGCAACACCACATAAAATGTTTTCTTGTGTCAAATAAGTCGTGTAGACAAGCTTCCTGGGCTGACCCTTCAATTAGCAAGGTGCCCACCATAAATAAGCCAACAATGCACTCTGATGGAGCAGTTTCAGAGCTCTTTGAAACTGACCTCGTAAAAATCCACCTTTCAGCCCAATTTAGGCATCAATACAGCCATCAGTGTATCTATTCGTATTCTCCCATAGAAAAGATTGAGTGCAAGCAAAGTAGCGACCAAGACAGATAGTCAACGAGTGAGCGTAGTTCCAAGCCCATAACGATAACCATACAAGGAAGCGAATCAAGCTTATGTAGGCTACACATTTATCAATTTACAAAGCTCTCCAAACCAAAAAATTAAAAAATATCTTATGCGTAAAACAATCGAAATGAACGAGTATGAGGCATAACACCGAACATGTATGAGGCATTTTATTAAAACAAAACGGAACGTTTAAAGTACAAATTTAGATAGGTGCTCAGGCTCTTACATTGTGCCGTGTTCCCTGATATATCTTTCCAGGGTTTCCGAGCCCGACGAGGAGCCAAGGCCTGCGGGTAGATTCGCTGGGGGCCAAGGAGGAAGCGGTGGCGTCAGGAGGCGCGAGAGGGCGCCGCGTCGACAGAGGCATCTGCATCGTCCTCCGAGCCGCGCTAGCGAAGACCGGGAATGGAAGCCGCAGTCCTCCAGAGGAGGCGGACGCGGAGGAGACGACTGCGCCAAGCATCACATCAAACAGAGGTGCCGTCCCGCAGCCGCCACGGATGACCAGCGATGTATCGGAGAAACCCTCGCCATTTGCCTGGGAAATCTATTGGAGAATGATCCGACCCCACGTGACTCGATGAGCCCAGATTTTGTTTGTTTGATTTTTGATGTACCCCTATAGTCTTATTATTATCATTTAAGTCACTCTACTTACACATGTTAGCAGTATGTCTCTTACAGTTCCATTATTAACATTTTACTCCCCACCTATTTATCTATTAAGCCCTCTCTGCCATTTATAATAATATAAGGATAAACAACTTTTTAACGAGTGCATAAATTTTTAAAATTATCAAATCGTATATCCTATTTTTAAAATTATCAAACCACATCCTCACTTTCATTTTTATCGAGTGCATAAATTTTTAAAATGATCAAATCATATACCCTAATTTTAAAATTATCAAATCATATATTCACTTTTATTTTTCTCTATATTATTATTCCAGTGGAATGCCTTTTTTACACAGTCAGATCAAGTTTTTTTAAGATAGTTTTGATCGATTCGTGTTCAAAAAATCATTGTCATGGTAAAATTGATATTTTTATAACTAGGAGAACTAGATGAATATATAAAAATCGATTTCATATCATTTTGAGATATCTATGTCCATCAACCGATTTCGATCGAATTCATCTAATTCTTATGATTATATAAGTGTCCTCATTGTTATGGTAAAATTGATATTTTTATAATTAGGAGAATTAGACGAATATATAAAAATCGATTTCATATCATTTTGAGATATCTATGTCCATCAACCGATTTCGATCGAATTCATCTAATTCTTATGATTATATAAGTGTCCTCAAATATTAATTTGATCTAATATATTGAGAACGATGTTTTTCTAAATATAAATTAATTTTTTAGATATATTCGTGTTCAAAAAATCATTACTCTCAATATATTAAGTAAAATTAATATTTGATGATATTTTTACAATCAAGAAAATTAGATAAACATATAGAAACTGATTTCGTATCGTTCCGAGATCTATAAGTCCATTAATCAATTTCAGTTAAAATTGATTGATGGACATAGAGATTTTAAAATTATACAAAATCAATGTGTTCATCTAATTTTCTTAATTATAAAAATATTTTCAAATACATAACAATAATTTTTTAAAATATATTTGACCTCAAATGTGCTAAAACAAAATGCCCCAAAATAAAATACTGTCAATAGAAGGCTAAAGGATATGCCCTCCTTGGACTTGGAAACTGACCAGATTTCCATTTCTCTTTAATCCCAAGGGAAGCAGTTGCTTTGGAGTAAAAGTTAAAAGAACATCAATAGAGATATATTAGATCGAATTTAAACTTAACTCTTATTAAACTCCTCCGTTCAGCGCCGGTCCTTTGACTCAGGAGGCCCAGGACGAAAAAATAAAATGAGGTTCAAAATAAATTTTTAATAATATACAATTCATCTACAATGATTTCTTATAGTATTTCTATTTGTAAAATCATCTTTAATATTATCAGTTTCAAAATTTTTCAAAATATTTTTTTCAATACATAAAATTATCAATTCATTTAATTTTTCTTGCGATATTGACAATCTCATATATATTTTTCAATAATTTTAATTTTAAAAAACTCCTTTCAACAGATGCTACCGTAGCAGGTATAGTCAATAAGATTTTATAAGTAATTGTAATATTTAGATAACAATTTATACATTGAACAAATTCAAGAATGTTTACTAAAGTTATTTGTAATATTTGTTAATTCGGTAAATAAATTATCTAACTTAACATCTAATGAATTATTATGAGTTAGAGTAAATTTTAGATTGACATAATATTTTCGTAATTCATAATCGTACAAAGTTCTTAACATTTTTTAATTAAATAAAAAATCAAATATATTTTCAAAAATTTTCATTTGCTCAAATCTATATTTTAAAGAAACAATCGTCATGTCCACAACAACAACAAATAATCAATTCTAAAGGATTGTGAAACTTCATCGTCCTTTCTTTCATTAAATTATTTTTTACTAAAAATATGATATTTTGTTATAAGTATTGACTCTATGTTCATATATGATGTAAGACTTTTAATAATAATCAAACTTACAATAAAATCATCATTCCTATACTTTTCAAAAAAAAAAAAAAGATTATACCTTCCAATTGTTTCATGGCAGCTCCAAATCCCTAATTTTTCATTTGTTTACCACTTTGCAAATTGTAATCTAAAAAGATAAAAAGGAAAAGATAATATCAAAAGATTTTGAAATATGAATTTGAGCTCAACTACCCAAAGTCCCAACTACCTAAGGCCTCAACTAATGCCTACAATACATAATAATAAAAAAAAAAAAATTGTACCCTTCCAAATTCTGAGCCCAGGGTCATTGTCACCCTCCTCCAAGAGCGGCCCTGATCCTATTCAATATAAATTTAACCCCAATCAAATACATTACGAGACGGATTTAAATCCATTAATCAAATTTAGAAACAGATTCAATTTTAATGAACCCATCCTTTATAATAATAATAATAATAATAATATTTATATTTATATTTATATTATATAATAATAATAATAATAATTTATATATATATATTTATTTATTTAGCAGATTGACAAATCCAACTCATTATAGAATTGTCAGATTTTGAGCAGAATCGAGGTTGATTAAAAAAATTGACAGGACGGATCTAGATTCGGATCTATTTTTTTTTAACAAGACAGATTCTAAAATTGGCAAAACCTGAACCGAATCTGTCTCTTACCATCCCTAACATCAATGCAATCAAACAAATGTCAGCCATATTACACACCACAATGGCAACAAAGCATCATGTTTATTGAATTTTTTTTTTCTGCGGATCTGGAAATGCTTGCGGTCAAGATGGATCTCCTTGTACACTTCCGCCATTTGTCCCTTGAGTCAATGGAAAATTTTAATGGAGCCTGACCGATCGTCGTTACCTGACTTATTTTTTCTTTATGCAACGGTAACAACTCCAGCTTTACTCAGCAGGCCTGTGTTGCTTCTTCTTCTATCATGTGTGGCATTTCCTTCAAGTGGCATAGGAGAATAGTTGTTGGGCAAGAAGGGATTCGTCAATGGAGAATCCCTAGGACAGGGACTGTTCAATGGCAGGCCACAAGGATTGGGTTTTTCTGAGGAAAGCCGTCGGTTCTCTGTTCTCCACAGCAGCGGTATCGAACCGGAGAACCTATTGTGGAACAAATCTAGGGTTCCTTGAAGGTTAGTAAGATTAGCAAGCTCGACAGGAATTGAACCACTGAATCCATTGTAAGAAAGATTAGCAAGCTCGCCTGAAAGATCCAAGCTTTGGAGGTACAAAAGGTCCCCAATCTCCGGCGGGATAGAACCGGAGAAGAAGTTACCGTAACGGACCAAGCTTTGGAGTTTCCGGGAGGCGAAGAGGCAGGCGGAGAGTCTTCCGAAAAGCCGGTTGTTCCGGAGGGGAGTCTCCGGCGGAGAGGTAGTCTAGCAGCTTCTTCTTAGGCAGGCTCAAGGCGGCGGCCACGGATCCGCCCCTGCAACTGCAAGGGATGCCGTTCCAGGAGCAAGGGTCCGGTTGGGAGGAGTTCCAGTTGACCACGGAGCCACTTGGTCATCTCGAACAGCGAATTTAAAGGAGAGGAGGGCGGCGGCGACAAGGCCGTGAGGATGATGCCAAGCACTGAACTTCCGTTGGAGAGAAAATGTGGACGTAAGGAATTCAGCGGAGGAGATGAAATGAAGAGGTGGAATTGGCGATGGGTTCTTGAGGGGAAGAAAGGCGACGACTTGGTGAGTCGCCGTGAATGAGAAATGGTGAGAAGACGGCAGAGGAATTGATGAAAGTTAATTCATATATAACAATTTCCAATGAAAATATCCATCCATTTGAGTTAGGTCAAGCAACGGAATAGGCCAAGCTAACAGAGAAAAGGAACTCTCGTCCCAACAAATGTCACTAATTTTATTCGAAACCAGTCACCTTGATTTAATCAAAATTGGCTGTTTTGTTGAAGGATACAAAACAAAGATCCAAGTGGCTGTTTTGAAGAATATCAATCATGGAGGCTGAATTAAAGCGCGAGGTCTGAAACAAAGAGATACATTTTCAAAGTGCTAAGCAAATCACTTGATGCAAGTTGGTCCATGCATTTGGAAACAACTTTTTGCAGAGAATTTAAATAGAACCTATGAAGTTCCTGCAACAAATAAGTTCACCCTGACCTCCTAACTCAAAATAACAATTGAAATCATGACCTTTAATTGTAGCAAAACAGCATAGTCAATTAAGACAGACGACATCGACAATCTCTACTATGTAGCATAACATATGTGCGAGGCAAAGCTGCAATGGTTTGGGATCTCATCAGCATTGACCCATTCTCCAACGGTCAACACATCAATCTCAGTGCATCTATCATCTTACTGGTCTGCTCTATGATGTATGAAAACGTACTTGAGCAACCAATATCAATTCGTTCAAAGAAAATAGGGAACACCAGACCGCGGCCCCCGCATTTGATTATTCTCCTCTGTTTCTGTGAAGAATTTCACCTCCCTTTCCTGCCATCATGAAGGGAAAAGATCTTGAAAAGGGAATGTAACATTGGGATCGGCAGTACTTCAAAGTGTTTAGTATGAGTTGCACAAGAAACTAGACTGTCACATGATAAGTACGCAAACAACACCAAGTCAGACATAAGTGCGGTTGTCATACCATGTTTTCGTTGAAGCTCAATATTGAAGCTACATTCCCACACCTGTAACAATAATTAGGCGCTGACCAAACCTGCAAAAAGTTTATACAGCCCGTAGGACTTCGAATTTGCGAATCTAGTCACCAGATAAAAATTCAATATAGATGAAAGAAGGATCTAATTGATGGCTGAGAAACTTGTACTGCAAGTAACAAGGAAAGAGAGCTGTTTGTGCATGAGAATAACTTGCCGTTACGAGTCCCTTATCAAACATATACTTGAGGCCTTCTTGGACCAACTGATGAGCCCGACAAACTAGATCAAGTTTGTTTATCTGATTGAACTGTGAATACAAAGCTTTTGATCAGTGCAACCAACTTAGCTACAAACAAGCTAGGGAAAAAAAACAGAAATATCTGCATACTTCTGTTGTAACCCTTGATCCAAATAGCCAACCTGCACCTCGAGGGCTAACGGCCCATGTATCAATTTCTTCTGGGTCACTCCACATGAGATCGCAAAAAGGACCTTCATGGGGAATTTCACAGTTGCGATCAATAACCCTTATCTGCTCACCATAAAAAGAGAAAATAGAATGAGGATACTAATTATAAGAAAGAAATAAATCTTAGTCATTTTCCCATATTTGCATTTTTTTGACATGCACTTGTACTTTTCATTCTTTTAATTACCAAATGTAGTTCTCTCCGTATTATGAAACAAAATCTTCAACAGGGTAACCTAAGCGGCAACAAGTTGCTCCAGACCAAGATATAGTAAGAACTGATTCGACATGAAGAAACATCTATACATTCCATCCAGATATTAAAAGTTACCAAAGAATCAGAGACATAGTTGCCGTCAATGCATCAAGTTGAAATTCCATTAAAATGTAACAGAAGGCATAGAGGTCATACTTAAAAAGTTTATACAAACTCAAGACACCACTAACGTGACAACCAAAGGCATATTGGCAGACATAGTTTATGATTTTTGCAAACAATTAAAAGCAAAGTAAAGACGAACCTGGTCAATTGTTCTTACATCTGGAGAAAGGCCACCATGGACACAAAGTACCTGCATTCAAATGTTATATGAATAAAGCAATTGATTATCTGACACAGCACGAGAAATTCAATTCACTATTATATGAGAATACACGTGCACTCAAGTTTGAGTAAAATGGCTTACAGTTCCATCTATAATTGCTGATAGAGTAAGGTAGTCAAATACATCTGTGCAATAGCGCCATGCATTTGCATTCCCATACTTCCTCTGGCATTCATCATAAAATCCATAAACCTATGAAAATCACATCCCAAATTAATATATATTAAATTTGATTAAGTTAATTTAAAGATTTAACCAAATTATATAATGAAATCTGATCGTTAGCTGATTAATGGCAGTGGCATTCAGATCATGATCAGCCAAGAAAAAAAATTGCAATATTTTCGAAAACAGCAAATTTGATTTATTTATTTATTTAAAGCATCTATTTCCATTTTATGATTATACCTTCAAGGACTCTTATCTATATATATTTGTATCAAACACACTACACTTTCATTGACAGCATGTTAAAAGGTATTTAGAAATAGCCATGTCTGACATCTAAATTCAAACTAGTTAGATATGCACGCAGAAGGCAAAGTAGCAAAAGAACATGCACACAGTAACTGTCATAGTCATAGCAGAGGCAGTTAACCAAAAACAGCATCTCAGAATTGAAGATTTATATTTAAAAGCATAGCATCATCCCTTCTTTAGATCTGGAGTTTAAACATCTAAATAAACACAACAAACCCCAAAAGGTCTTCAAGAAAACAAGATTTTCTTTTATAACATACATCTAGTATAAAAATTAAAGATTCATGCAGATATGAGTAGTGAAATATTGAAAAAGTGCAACAAATGAATTAGATATAGTGAAATAGGAAGGTGAGCTTTGACAACACTTTTATCTATCAAATCTCAAAAAGACGGTTTATATAAAAATAAAGTGGTGAAATGTGATATATGAGATACATATGCATAATTTTAAAAACTGAAGCAAGAAACAAATGCAACTAAAACTGAAGAAGATCAAATAGAACTTTATAAAGAAATTGTCGCATCAAATAATTTTCATCTCTGCAAGGAAAGATCAGTATGCTTGTGATTGACTCTGTAATAAACAGACCACACTACCAAATAGAATTACCTGGGTTAACTGCCTGCTCTCATGATTGCCTCGCAAAAGGGTGATATTTGCAGGGTATCTGATGTACAAGGAAATCAAAAATTAAATAATATGAGTTGGGCGTGCTTCATGAAACTCAGTGAAATGGCTAAAAGTAGCTCCTGATAAGGATTGCAAATGATTAGCTCCATAGAAATCATTTTCAAGAAAATGCTGAAAGTGTCATACACAAGAGTATATTCCCTGGGTTAAAATTACAAACACATTATACAGAATAAAAGCATGAATTAAACCATTGTATCCCTTCCACAGTTGCACTTCAGAAACAAGAAAAATAATGTTGCGTGCATAAAGCTTGTAAACTGCATTTATGGAGTTCGACTATCACAAATATCCTTTCTAATGCCCAATCAGCTTGAAGAGAAGCACGTACTAGTTGAGCATTCACCTAACTTTAGCGGCCAAGAGATGTGGCATACATTAGAGGAATATCAAATTCCAAGCTGATTGACTAACTCTGGAACTCAAAAGGAACAAATTCATCATATAACGACCAAAATCTTATCCAAGTAATCTCTCGAATAATTTCAACTATAATTATACTTCACTCATAACTTGTTTTAGACTTTTGACACATCATTTCCAGATTATTCCAATGCAATGGCCAGTATCTTGTTATTTTAGCATAAATGCACTTTCAAGTATTACAGAGAAATAATGGGAGATTAAGAGAGTTAAAAATAGACAATGTGGCACATACTGATTACCTGGCTTTTAGCAGCAAAAGGATTGTGAAAACTTCAAGACTGTTATAACCACGATCAACAAAATCACCCTGGCAGATATATTGAGAAATTTTAAATCACAATACATAGTAGGTATTCTCACAAAATTATAAACAAACAAAATGGACCAATATTTTTTAGAAAATGAGAAGTTCACCATAAAAATATAATTTGTCTCAGGAACATGACCTCCAGTTTGAAATAGCTTCATTAGATCATGAAACTGACCGTGAATGTCACCACAAACAGTGACAGGGCTATTAACAGGTTGTACATTTGACTCCTCTATAAGTATCTCTTTGACCTGTCAAGGAAATTAATATGAAAACTGGAAAATTTAACTCAGAAGGATGTTCACCAAATGAGGGCTCGCCTTCATGTATGTATTATATATAATATATGGGCACGTTATTGGCCTTTCCCTTCCTCAGAAACAGAAGGAAATTATACAGATTTCACGAACAACTAGTCAAACAAGAAACCAATAGTTAATTATCTAGTTTGCACGTTGACCACAAGAGGGAAAGTGGATATTTATCTATGAACAATGATTTTGTAATATTTTTCTCCTTTCAAACAAAAAAAAAACATTGATTCAGCTATTGCTACATACTTTAACATCTCTTTGCCTATCTGCCAAACAAAGTTTAGCAAAATATGATTTCACAGTACATTTCTACATAAAATTGGAATGGATAAGGGCAATCTCAAACAAAAACAAGAGGTGAAGATACTTCACTTAATCAACCAACTTGGGATTAGCTAGTACTTCCTATACTTGTTGTCAGCACTCAACAATGAAGTATGGAAGAAAAGAAAATTGGCAAGCATGACTTTGTAGTTGCTATAAAATTGTTTCATGCTTTAATCACAAAACACAAAATAAGGCTCCCATCTGATCTTCAAGCAATGTTAGTTTCAATTATCAAGAGTCCTAACTGATCTAAAACGTTTACTTCAATTAAGGTGTCACTTTTAGCAACTGATTCCGAGTCTATGTAACCAACATAAAGAGGCAATATATTGTCCAACAAAGAAAATTTTTAGGTCAAAGATTGCTCTACATAGCCAAAGGGAAATCAAATGTGTGCTTGTTTGTTTGTTTTTTGTACAAGCTCTATAATTTACTTTTGAATATTGCTAATGATATAGCATTATGTAGAACCCAGTGGAGTGATAAAGATTCATGCACACTTCCCAACCAGTTGAGACAAACATATCTTAACATTGATAATAACTTGTTTAATTATATGTGAACATTATTTGACAAAACATAGACAAGGAAATGCAGAAATTTGAAAGGTTAAAACTCCTTCACAAAATCACTTTATCAAACTTCTAATACATAGAAAAATAATTGGTCAACTAGCCACAGAACACAGCGGATGATGGTGTGAAGAAAGGAACTTGAGCATATCAAAGAAGCCAAAAGTATGATGATGTAGTCAACCACAATAAATGCGAGCCTATTAGAAATTGTTCCCAAGTTTTTCAAGCTCACATACCATTCTCCGGTGACCTACAGTAAAGATGGGAGGATGCTGAAGAGGAAGTTGAAAACAGCTTCCCCAAGAAAAGAGACGTGTAAAATTTATATAAGTTGATGGATGAGACTCCTGTCTTACACCAAAATAAATTCTAAATATGAAGAAGGGCAGCTCAGTGCACGAAGCTCCCGCCATGCGGGATCCCGGGGAAGAATCCATTGTACACAGTCTTACCATACTTTTTGCAAGAGGCTGTTTCCAGGATTCGAACCCGTAACCTTTTGGTCACAAAGCAATAATTTTACCGTTGCGCCAAGTCTCCCCTTCAAATTCTAAATATGAAGAAGAAATAATAAACGTGATGGTTAACCATTAATATATGAGAGGCTGAGACGTTGAGCTAATAATAGTTATATTGTGAATGTGCACGGTTGTGCTTACACTAATGGGGTTGATCAATCAATAAATATTGAAACAAACAATACAAAGGTAAGATAACCGTAACTTGTGACGACAACAAAAGTCAAACCTTCAACCCCCCATGTATGCACTCTCCAACTCACATTGACTCCGAAGAGTGTATCATAAAGACATCTCATGCCATGGAAATAATGTTAGATTACACGGACTTCATCTCCTACAATATTCTCACAAAACTGAATTCCTCCAGATAAAGAGCCTACTTCCCTTCGACACAGGTTTAGGTCTCTTTTATGATTTCCAAACAAAGTGAATCTTGAAAACGAACATAAACTGTGGTTGGAGACGGAAGTGTGGTTGGATTACATACCAAGAAATAATTAACACATCTAGGTACTAATAAGAACTGCAGGCGTGTAACAAACCCTAGAAGAAGAGTCTTGGGGGAAAAGCACAAACTAAGATCAATAGCAGAGACGGGGAAAATGCCCTAGCGTACATATTCGCAGAGGAGTTGAAGCTCGTGTTCCTCAAGATGCTGCCCTTCCTTCACCTTGGAGATCCATTGATCTAGCTCCATGGCGAAGAGCACGAATTCCGATCCTTCGGGACGCTTCGCTCTCCGATGAAGCGAGAGAGGAGGAATCGAGATCGAACCGGTTTCCGAAATGGGGGCGAAGGGGTACGAAGCGGAAACTTGCAAAAATAACAGGTAGCGATTTTATGTGGCAGAAGATATAGATATATAGCGTATCGGCCCCGATTTGTTTCCTAGCTTATAACGCTTTCTTTTACCACAAATGAATAATAATAATCAAATTCATAAACAATAATTCATAAACAAATGAATAATGTTAATCAAAAGACCAACCCGCATTTTGTGGGCTGCAGGCCGGCGGACTCCGACAAACCTCTCTCCCTGCCTGCCGTTTCAGAATTACAGACACGCAGCTAGCCATCGGAAGAAGTCCGCCCCTCCCTTGTCTCTTCCCTGAAACTCTCAAATCAAGCCTCTATAGGCAGCCGCCGCCCCTTTCTTCCCACCTCCTCCGCCGTAAACAGAGTTCGCCTGCCGAATTACTTCGGCGATGTTAAAGTTAACTCGTTACCATTCCCTGCCCAGCAGCTTTAACCACTGGAGTTGGTGGCAGAATTCAAGGTTACACTTGCCTAGCATGCATGCACAATCCAACAAAAGGATTCCCCTATAAATACATCGATTTCCAGACCCAAATTTGCGATGCAGAGAACAGTTAATTGTATCGATGGAGCAGCACCCTTTTCTAGTTGTGCCGTGCGAGTACCTACGGGTGTCGGAGGCGGCGCGGGTGGCGTACGGGGTGACGAGGGCGGAGCTGGACGAGTTTCTGATGTACGAGTTCAAGGTGCGGCGGTGCGGGAAGGCGTACCCGCACCAATGGATGAAATGTCCGTACGCGCACCGGGGGGAGAAGGCTCGGCGGCGGGACCCCAGGAGGTTCCCCCACCACGGCGTGCCGTGCCCGGAGTTCCGGCAGAGCGGGGCGTGCCGGCGGGGGCTGCGCTGCGAGTTCGCGCACGGGGTGTTCGAGTTCTGGCTCCACCCCACGCGCTACCGGACGAGGATGTGTGTCTCCGGACCCACATGCGCACGCAAGATCTGCTTCTTCGCGCACTCCGCCGATGAGCTGCGGCCAGAGGCCGTCTCCCCGGCGGGGGATGTTGCAAGGGAAGCGTCAGAGCCGGCGAAGAGAGCGGACGAGCCGGATATCCGGTGGGTCTACGAGCTGGTGGATTAACTACTACTACCACTATAATTCATAATCCGTAGAGAGAATTGGGAGTAACTAATTGTAATTAGATACTCTAAATTTTAGAGCTTGCACTTAATTATCATCCAAACTGTTCTTAATGGAACTCAATTAGCTGATAACACCATGAACATTCTCTTCCAATGCACAAAAACAATTATAATAGAATAAAAAAATTCTACCATAATTAATAATTTCTGTGTGTCATGCAAAATATCAAGCTGTTGTATTTTCTTTTGTTAAAAAAAATGTTTGGTTAAAAGAAAATACTGAAAATCTAAACCCATGAAGCACGTGAGTCCACTGTCTTCTTCTCTCAGACAGTTGACAGTTGACAGTTGTGAGTTGTGACTTGAGACTTTCACGGAACTGACACGTCATCATGAAATTGCACTTCAACTCCACCAGTTGGGCCCGCCCCAGTTGTAACTGTCACCGAGCAGAACTACGCATGCCCACCTACAACGTCCACCTTCCTTCGACGCGTGGCTTCTGCCACGTCTTCAAGTGACCTGGCATTCGAAACGTGAACGGAAGCCTCTCGTGGTGGCAATGAGATAGAGTATCGTCGACGCCGCATCGTGTTTATGGGACAATAAGATGACCCCACGCTTTTCACCTATGACATTTCAGGTAATTGTACAGGTGTAGTCAAATTAGTAAACACGGGTTCTCACCCGGCCCTACTCTTGTTCTGAAATTTTCATTTTGTCTCCAAGGTTTTAGAAATTTTAATTTTACTATCAGAGTACTAAATTCTCTTTTGCCTTTATATTTTGAATAAAATATACATATCTGTTCCAACAATTTTAAATAAATTTAAATGTAATTCCCAACTTGATTGTTGAATTAAATCAATATCAAATAAATTTTAATTAATAGATAAATAGATTTTAAAATTGTAAGAGGTAAATGTAATTTCTTGATGACACAGATACGAACTTCGAAATTTTGAGAGGCAAAGTGAATATTTCTCTTGCATCGTTGCTTCTTAAGTAAAGAAGAAAACCAATAAGAAGATCTAGATGAATTCATTCTGCGAAGATCGAGATGAATTCATTCTGCGATCAATCTCAAATGCTCCCCCGAGTTCTTATCGTCTCTCGTCGCACCATTCGCAAGAACAAGTTCGTCGACTTCGTAGGTATGTGGTCTTGTTTCACCAAACCAAAGATTCTCTGTTTTTTTTATGATCAAACAATGGCATTTCTCTGCGTTCTTCATGCAGGGGAGTATCATCTCGAACTCATCGTCGCCTACGGTGGAGTTCCAATCATCGTCCCTCGAGTTTCCGGCGTCCACTCGCTCCTCCGCGGCTACGAGCCAATCCACGGCGTGCTCCTTTGTGAAGGAGAGGACATCGATCCGTCGCTCTACGACGGCGAGACCTCCAGCAGCCTCTCTCCGGAGGAGCTAGAGGAGGTCCGCCGCCTACACCCCGGCGACGCCTCCGTCGACCACGAGAAGGACTTCATCGAGCTTGCCCTCGCCGAGCTCTGCCTCGAGCGAGGCACCCCCATCCTCGGCATATGCCGCGGCGCGCAGATCCTCAACGTGGCATGCGGCGGCTCGCTCTTCCGGGACGTGGAAAAGGAGCTTCCAGATACCGGAAAGCATGTGGACTATGAAAACTACGACGGCCACCGGCATCCTGTGTGGCTGGTGGAGAACACTCCTCTGTATTCATGGTTCGGAGGCTCGCCGGAGATCTCTGTGAACAGCTACCACCACCAGGGGGTTAAGAGGCTGGCGGAGCGGTTCGTGGCGATGGGTGTGGCGAGAGAAGGATTGGTGGAGGGATTCTATGACCCGAACTCGTACTGCCCGGAGGAGGGCAAGTTCACGGTGGGGTTACAGTTCCACCCGGAGCGAATGCGTCGGCCGGCCACCGAGGAATTTGAGTATCCTGGCTGCCCTGCAGCCTATCAGGTAAAAGTACTGCAAAATTTTCAAAAGCATTTTTAGTAACTAATGTAATAATACCTTCTCTTGCAGGAATTCATGAACGCAGTCATTGCTTATAAGAAGAAGGTTAACAACTCAAAGAAAATGTAGATCGCAGGAAATTAAACAAGGCAATGGAGAAGAAGAGAAACAAAATAGTTCCAAGTGTCTCGATCGCAAAGCAAACTCACATGAGCAGGCATGCAACTGCCCCACAACGAGATCTCCAAGAAGAACATGAATATGGAAGGGGAAATAGAATAGAAGAACTTGTTGAATAAAGCTCTGAAGCTTTTCGTCTGCATCCATTTATCAAGAATTAATTAATGTGTTAGTTATCTGATGGGGATATAACTCAAGGGCAAAGGAGAAATTAGGAAAAGGAGGAAGGGTAATTTGGTTATTACACTGGGCCGGGTTTTTTCCTTCTTCATGAAAATTCTTCGCCGCCAGCACAGTAGAAGGGACGTCACCTTCGTCGGCACCGTCTCCCTCGCCGCGAGCCACCCCTTCTCTTCTACTCTCCAACTCCTACGGTCGACAGGTGCTTCTGGTTATCATCTCCTCTCCTCTTTCGACACCGCGCCTTCCCTTCTCCCTCTTCATGCCACCGCCGTCGCGACCGTCGCTTTCTCCCCCATCGCCGAGCGGCACCGCCGCCTCTTCGCGCCCTGGCCGCCACACAGGCGCCCGTAAGGATGCCGCTGCCTCTTCCTTTCTCTCCTCCAGGGCGACGTCATTGAGGTCGCCATAGCCGTCGCCGCGCTGCCGCCCTCCTCGCCGACGCCTCCTTCTCCCCTCTCAGCCCCAATGCCGGAGCCGCCTTCTTCCTTCAATCCACAGCCAACAGAAGAAGGAAGGTCTTCTTCTTTGAAGGGGCCACTGCCTTTGGGAGGAGAAAGGGCTTTGGATTCTTCCGCTACCAGAAAAACCTGCATGATACTGCACCGGCATCGGCCTCACCCACAACGCCAGCCTTGCCGCCTCCTACCTCTTCCCTCTCCCTTGGCACACCGGCGCCCACAACCACCGGCTGCCGCCCACAGCTGCCGACCGCCGCCCTTTGGACCGGGATCAACTACTAGTCGGGCGGGGTTCCTCCCTAGTCAGGGACACGCTCCACTCGGCATTCTGCCCGGCATTCCTCGTTCGCGATTCACTTGCTACTCTGTCGGGTACTCACCATTCGCGTCTCAATCGCCGCTCTATTCGGCACTCACTGTTCGCATTTCGCTCATCGCTGTTGCTCGATCGGCACTCACCACTCACTCTTCGCTCTGCCCGACACTCATCACGCTCGCTCAACTCACCGCTCTGCATGACACTTATCGTTCATGATTCATTTGCTACTCTGCCTGACACTCACTGTTCGCGTCTCAATCATCGCTTTGCCCGACACTCACCGTTCGCGTCTCAATCACCGCTTTGCCCGACACTCACCGTTTGCGTTTTGCTTATCGCTTGATCCGGCAGTAAGAATGGGGGACCCCATTTAGCAGAGTCAACACCACGTGGAGGTCACTGGAGCAGCCGCCCATCCGGGGAGAGTATGGTCCGACCGGACGGACGGCCGTAGACGGCCGGTCCGACCGGACTGCCGGCCGGCCGATGGAACCGAATACCCGGATGGGTCCGGCCGGCTCGCACTTATGGTTGGAAGGCACCCTGTCAAATCGGGGTTCCGACGCTCAGTTGAAAAGGTCATGGACCGAGCTGACCTTTTGACCGACCACAGTCATAAAGCACCCCTGTTTATTAGTCTCCACAAAGCACAAGTAAACCACTGCGGATGTCCGGCCGGATGTTGAGGGAGCTGTCAGCCCGGACGATAAGTTTGGAGCAAGGGAAAAGGACAGGAGACTTCTTTCTCTGACAACCGGTAGGTTTCACGTGTGTGCCATGCTCCAAATCTTGTGACAGGGGATTCTGCTGTCCCATCAAGGGCGTGCTTTGACTGTAATGATATGGGTCAGGTAAGCTTTCTAACAGCCGCATACCTAGGAAAGGACAGAGGACACGTATGCACCTCGGTACACGTGCCCAAACCCTTCACAGCTCTATATAAAGAGCCTCAGACTTCGTCGCCAGAGGACTTTTTGGGGGGAGGTATTTGGAGACACTGGGAGCCACCTTGTTTATCGTAATTTACCTGACTTGAGCGTCGGAGGGTCGTCGCCGGGAACCCCCTTCCCGGCCCGACTTCTGTGCAGGTTAGCCGGAGCATCGCGCCACCGGTTGGAGATCTACATCAGCGAGTCGGAAAGCGCCACATGCCCAGCGTCTGTTGGCTTCTGGTTCGGACAGGATCAATTTGGCGCCGTCTGTGGGAACGCACCTGCATTCGAACGGGAACAATGGACGAGGCTGGACGACAACACACGGTGACGCTTTCGACGAAAGAACTCGACGCTCTGGTCGAGATGAGGGCCGCCAAACTTGTGGAGCTAAAACAAAAAGCATCAGCCGAGCGGCCGGAGCAACAAGCAACATCTGCATCGGGTGGCCGAGCGGAAGCACCTCAAGCCACCGTTGCATTCCATCGGGCCTTATTCCGCACCCCTGAAGCCGTACCAGCTCGGAGAGATAGAGGATCTTCTTCCGACGAAATGCCTAGGCGAGACGCCAGAAAGGGGAAAGCTCCCCGAGCGGACTCATCTCCCGAGCGGATCAATCGCCAATTTTCGGAGGCTATTCTACGAGACCCTCTGCCTAAACATTACGCGCCCCCGGCGATTGGCGAGTACAATGGAACAACAGACCCGGATGATCATCTGGGTAAGTTCGATAACACAGCTACGCTCCATCAATATACAGATGAGTCTTTCTTACCACTCTCTCGGGATCGGCTCAACGGTGGTTTCGGAGGCTGCCGGACGGATCCATCACTAGCTTCAAGGACTTCCGAACAGCTTTCCTCCACCACTTCGCCAGCAGTCGGCGTTATCAGAAGACAAGTGTCAGCTTGTTCGCCATCAAGCAAGAGCCGAGAGAATCGCTTCGAGCTTACATCCAGCGATTCAACCAAGTGGCGATGGATATTCCAACGGCCACATCGGAGACGATGATGAATGCCTTCACGCAAGGCCTTGTGGATGGGGACTTCTTCCGGTCGCTCATCCGAAAGCCGCCCCAAGATTATGATCATATGCTGCACCGGGCCAATGAATATATCAACGTGGAGGAAGCGTAGGCAGCCAGGAAGAAAGAAACACCAACCGAACGGGCTCCTCCTGCCGAGTGGAGACCCTTGGCCGCTCATCAACCGCCAAGAGGACCAAGGGCCGAAGCAATCTGCTCCCCTCGTGTGAGGTCCCAAGTACAAGAGGTAGCTGCTGTAGGACCGTTAGATTCGATAGAGGGGGGGGGTGAATATCGATTCGAAAAGTTAGAGTATAAACACAGCGGAAAAGTAAAATAGACACAGTGTTTTTTACTTCGTTCGGAGCCTGTGACGACTCCTACTCGAAGGTCCGTACTCCGTGAGTACTTTCGTTGGGCAATTCACTAGTAGTTCGAAATAATGATTACAAAAACCAGTACAATGAATGCTAATGAAAATGAAAAGCAAATACCGACAATAAAGACAAGAAAGGAGCGTAGTGTCGGAGCTTTGTTCGCGTCGCAGAAGTGCAGAGCAGTGGAAGACTTTTCTTTTCGTTGTTATTCTGAAGCTCTCCTCTGACCCTTCTTTTATATGAGGCTCGGGGCGCCCTGGATGCCTTCCGGGCGCCCTGGTGAGACGTGGCAAGTCCAACCAGCGAGCTCCACGTGGCGACGCGTGATTAGGATGAAATTTCCCTCCCGGGCGCCCGGATCCCTTCCGGGCGCCCGGACCCTGTTTTCCCGCAGAATCCATCCTGCAAGACAAACGTTAGTCCGGAGGCAAATTTACCCTGCAACACAGATTGTTAGCAAAAGCAAAGTGAGTATGAATTAGCAAAAATAGTATGACTTAGATTCCGTCTTTCCGAGACCGGAATCTAGTCACGATCTCGACTTAGACTTCCGAAATGGATCTAAGCCGGATCGACGCCTAATGTTCCCTTCCCGGGAACGCGTCCTCGCAGTCACTCCCCTCCAGTGACTTACCTCACTTACCTGCCAGACGTCCGGTCAGCCCGTCGACCCGTCTGGACTTCTCGCCAAGCGTCCGGTCAGCCCGTCGACCCGCTTGGACTTCTCGCCAAGCGTCCGGTCAGCCCGTCGACCCGCTTGGACTTCTCGCCAGCTATCCGGTCAGCCCGTTGACCTAGCTGGACTTCGCGCCAAGCGTCCGGTCAGCCCGTCGACCCGCTTGGACTTCTCGCCAGCTATCCGGTCAACCCTGTTGGTGCAGCGGAGGCTGGCAAGAGGGGGGTGAATTGCTGAAAACACAAAATAAAAATACCCTCCTCGGATTTCAACTCAATTAATGCAATAGTAAAAAAGAGAATGCTGAAATAAAATTAAACTAAGCAAGGAAATAGATATTAAGTAGAAAACAGGATTTAACCTGGTTACAACCAAGGAGGTTGTTAATCCAGGGCAGTAAGAAAAAGCTCAGTAGAAAAATCTCCTTTGCCGAAGGCGGAGAAGCCTTTTACACTTTGGAAGCTTAGAACTATTGCTAGGAATGGCTACACAATGATTGCTTGAGTTGTTGTTGAATTCCTAGCTCCAGGGGCCTTTTTATAGCTCCTGGAAAGTCTATCTCGAGGGTCCAAGGCGCCTCCAACAAGGTTTAAGGCGCCTCCAACTCGATCTGTGGATAAAACTTTATCCGCATGCAAACGGCCAAATCATGCTCAAGGCGCCTTAAACAATCATTCAAGGCGCCTTCAATGTGTTCAGGCGCCTTCAATGTGTTTAAGGCGCCTTCAAGGTTACTGCTAATTTCAACCTCTTTTGTCTTCTTTTCTTCTCCTCTTTAGCTTAAGCTCCGTTCTTTTGGGTGATTCGACCAACCGGAATATGGCTCACCGAACCCAATTCCGGCCTTCTCCTCGAGCAGCCTTCCGTCCCGCTTAACGTCCCTCGAGCGCCGCGCACGCTCTTCACACGAGTACTCTTCCGCAACTCTCTCGTCCTTCGGACGCACCGAGCCGTCGGCTCCCTTCCCGTGCCGTCCTTCTCGCTAGCGTCTTCCGCTCGACTTCGTGTTCCTAAGCTCCTGCACACTCGGACACAGGATCAACAGACCTAACCAACTTGGTTGATCACATCAAAACTACCACAGGTCCAACAATCTCTCCCTTTTGATGTGCATCAACCCAAGTTCAAGTTAGGGTTAAAATAGACATAAAAAGTAATTTTAAAGAAAAATTACTAAACTAACAAGTTAAGCATAATTTTTGCAATTAGTAAAATTGCAACACTTTTATAATAACGAAATTTCAAAATTTTCTAACTCCCCTAAACTTGTATTTTCTCTCTCCCTTTGATCACAAAAAAATGAGGTTAAAAAATAACCTAAGTTAAGTGAAATGTATAGAATTTAAAAATTCTAATTCAAAATGAATTTTCCAAAAAAAATTCTAAGTCAAATTTTGAATTTTCAAAAAATTTTCTAAGTCAATATGAATTTTTCCAAAAAAAGTTTCTAAGTCAAATTTTTGAATTTTAAAAAAAATTCTAAGTCAATAAAAAAATTTCTAAGTCAAATTTAAATTTTTGAATTTTCACAATCTGACTTTTTAGAATTTTAAAAAGATTTAAGAACTTTTAAAGCATTATTTAATTCTAGTTTAATGCTTTTTCAGAAAATTAATTAAACATTTTTTTTCATTATTTTAGCTTCCAGGTCGTGGCGAGGCGCTAGGCCTTCTTGGTTATTGGAGCAACAACCACTTCCTTAGACAAATCTTCCATAAAGAATTTCAATATTTAATTTTCTCACTGTAAGTTTTTAATTTTTGAAAAATTAATTAAGCACAGATTTTGGAACCCAATAGAGGTTCCTACCTACAGGGTTATTCAGATACTTAGGGGGTACATAATTTTTGGGTATCCTTCTAAGCTGGCCCTGATGGTTTCTAATATACCAGTTCAATTTTCCATAAACTTTAATTTTTGAATTTGGAAATCTATTTAAACATGTACTATTTCTTAATTTCTCAATTTCTAATTTTAGATTTTTATTTTCAGATTTCAAATTTTTATTTTCTTTTTCTAATTGATCTAATTCTTTAGACAAAGCTTTAATAAACTCAAAAGACTGTTTAGAGTTTAGGGCACGTACCTTACTTACCTCATCTTGCGATGCTCCCCCTTCATCATTGCTTTCTCCTTCTGATGTTCCTCCCCCTTCATCTATGCTCATTTCTGAGCTAGACGTTTCTTCTAGCTGATGGTTGGCCATCAGTGCTAGTCCCGAGAATTCTTCGATGTCGGACTCGGAGGATGATGAATCACCAAGTAGCCTTCAGTTGTGCTTGGGGAGTGGGTTTCTTGCTTTTTTCCTTTCTTTCTCCTTTCTCTTTAATTTCGGGCAGTCATCCTTGATGTGCCCTTCTTCGTTGCAGTTGTAGCAGCGAACCGTCCTTTTTCTTTGTTGATGCCTCTTTTTCTGCGGTCTAAATTTATTAGAATTAAAAAACTTATTGAACCGTTTTACCAGTAGTGCTGCTTCGGATTCATCGCCCGAGGCTTCGGAGTCAGAACCGATTACTTTTGCCTTTAGAGCTATGTTCTGACCGGTCTTCTCTACTCCATTTGGCTCTGAAACTCGAGATTCGTGAAGTTCAAAAGTCGAAAATAACTGTTCTAACGTACTTACCTCGAGGTCCTTAGAGATGTAGTATGCATCTACTAAGGAGGCCCACTCTGGAGTTCTCGGGAAGGCATTGAGCGCGTACCGGATAGAGTCCCGGTTGGTTACCTCTTCTCCAAGGTTCGTTAGTTGCATTATCAGCTCCTTGATTCTCGCTTGGAGTTGCGCTACCTTCTCGCCTTGGTTCATCCGGAGGTTCGTCAACTGGTTCCGGAGGATGTCGCGCTTTGCTAGCTTCGCTTCGGAGGTACCTTCGTGAAGTTCCAGGAATTTTTCCCAGAGATCTTTCGCGGAGTCGTAGCTTCCGATCCGGTTTACCTCCTGCGGCGGCAGAACGCTGAGTAGGTGGAACTCAGCCTTTCCGTTGGCGACGAAATCTGCTTGCTCCTTTTTGCTCCACGTGTTTTCTTCTTTGTCTTTAGGAGCTGCAAAACCATATTTCATAGTAATTAAAATATCAAAGTTTGTTTTAAAAAATACCTCCATTTTGCGCTTCCATGTGGCGAAGTCTCCGTCGAACTTCGGGGGATGGATGTTCGCTCCGGCCATCGTCTTGATCGTAGTGCTTCAGTTGGCGGTTAGTCCTTCTGAGGCGATCAGGCTCTGATACCACTTGTTGGTGCAGCGGAGGCTGGCAAGAGGGGGGTGAATTGCTGAAAACACAAAATAAAAATACCCTCCTCGGATTTCAACTCAATTAATGCAATAGTAAATAAGTAAAGGCAGAAATAAAATTAAACTAAGCAAGGAAATAGATATTAAGTAGAAAACAGGATTTAACCTGGTTACAACCAAGGAGGTTGTTAATCCAGGGCAGTAAGAAAAAGCTCAGTAGAAAAATCTCCTTTGCTGAAGGCGGAGAAGCCTTTTACACTTTGGAAGCTTAGAACTATTGCTAGGAATGACTACACAATGATTGCTTGAGTTGTTGTTGAATTCCTAGCTCCAGGGGCCTTTTTATAGCTCCTGGAAAGTCTATCTCGAGGGTCCAAGGCGCCTCCAACAAGGTTTAAGGCGCCTCCAACTCGATCTGCGGATAAAACTTTGTCCGCAGCGCAAACGGTCAAACTGGACTGCTCAAGGCGCCTTAAACAATCATTCAAGGCGCCTTCAATGTGTTCAAGGCGCCTTCAATGTGTTTAAGGCGCCTTCAAGGTTACTGCTACAGTAATTTCAGCTACAGTAATTTCAGCCTCTTTTGTCTTCTTTTCTTCTCCTCTTTAGCTTCCGAAGCTCCGTTCTTTTGGGTGATTGCGACCAACCGGAATAGGGCTCACCCGAACCCAATTCCCGGCCTTCTACTCGAGCAGCCTTCCGTCCCGGCTTAACGTCCCTCGAACGCCGCGCACGCTCTTCACGCCCACCGGAGTACTCTTCCGCAACTCTCTCGTCCTTCGGACGCACCGAGCCCGTCGGCTCCCTTCCTGTGCCGTCCTTCTCGCTAGCTGCGTCTTCCGCTCGACTTCCTGTGTTCCTAAGCTCCTGCACACTCAGACACAGGGATCAAACACAGCAGGACCTAACAAACTTGGTTGATCACATCAAAACTACCACAGGGTCCAACAAACCCGTCGACCTAGCTGGACTTCGTGCCAGACATCCGGTCAGCCCGTCGACCTGTCTGGACTTCTCCTGCACACTCGATCAAAGTGTTAGACAAAAACAAACTAACTTAACCTGATTTGTCATTCATCAAAACCTGGGTTAAATCGTTAGTGCTAACCGCACCAACAATCTCCCCCTTTTTGATGGAATGACAACTTGGTTAAGTTAGTGAAAACATATGCAAGAACCATGCATTTATGTGGTTTTAAAGTTAGTTTGAATTTTCAGTTAGGTTCAGCTAACTTAACCTAACTTAACCATCTAACCCTCCCCCTTTGGCATTCATCAAAAATAAGCATGGATTAAGTAATTATAGACTTCAGACAAAAAAAATGTCAAGTTAATCTGGGAGAGTTTAAGCTTTTGAAAATTCGTTTAAAGCATTAGCTTTTAGCTTTTAGAAAGCTAGCTAAGTTTAGATAGTTTGATTTTCAAACATAAGTTTTCAAAAACCAAAATTCCAAAACTAAGTTTGAAAATTTTATTTTTCCAAAAACTGATTTATTTTTCAACACTAAGTTTGTAAACGATTTAATTTAAAACTTAAGTTTTGACAATGATTTAAGTTTGAAAAATCTAACTTTCATAATTTTCAACACTGAGTTTTTGCAAATCAAATTTCAATTTGCAAATATTGATTTTGAACTTTACTTTTAGTTTTCAAAGGAGTTTGGTAGAACTAATTTTGATAAAGTAAAATAATTAAATCTAATTTTCAAAAATCAAAATTTTAAAGTTCAAAAGTACTAGTTTCAAAACCATGGTTTAAAATACTTAAAAAGTTGAGTTTTCAAAAATTAAGTAAAAAGGATAAAAAGTTTGTGATTTAAAAGAAACAATTTTGAGTTGATTTAAAAAATTTTCACAATTTTAATCAAGTTGATTTTGAAAATTGATTTTTAAACTTTGATTTTCAAAATTAAGGAAAATGATTTTGAGAAGCTTAGTTTGTAAACTTAAGTTTTGAAAAATCTAATTTCCACAATTTTCAAAACTAAGTTAAATCTAATTTTCAAAATCAATTTTCAATAAAAAGTAAAACCCAATTCTTAAAAACAACTTAGTTTTATAAGAGTTAGTTTTCAAAAGTAGGTTTAAGAAATTTTTAAGAAAACATTTTTCAAACAAAATTTAAAATATTTTATATATAGGGAAATTTTTAATTAATTCCTCCCCCTGAACCTGACATAAAATTTGAAAACATTTGCTAAAAATATTCAAAGTAGATATATATTTATTTTTTAAATTGAGGTAGAATTTTCTAGAGAGATTTTAAAGAGAAGATTAAAAAATAACACTTCAGGAGATAATTAAAAAATAAACCTCCCTCTTAATTTGATACTCCTTTAATTTATTAATCCTCCTTATTTATTACTTCCCCTTAATATAAAATTTTACAACCGTAACATATTTTTGTACCTAAGTGTTTTAGACGATTGTATAATTATCTTTATAAAATTGTTCATTTAAATTTGACTAACCGTAATTAATGTTAGATTAAGTTGAAATAAATTAATCTTTAGTGTAATGTTAAGTAAGATAAGTTGTTATTAATTAATAATTGATCAATATTAATAATTTATTGATTAAATTTTGCTATAATCTAAATTTTGTATTAATTGATGAAGGTGTTAGTTATAATTTAACTTTTCATTTACTTCCTTTTAAGTTGGATTGACTTAGTTTAAAGTTGGTGGTAATTTGAAGTTAAACTCGTTATTAAACAAGGTTAAGTAAGGTTCAATTTAAGTCAAACTTTAATTATGTTTTAATAAAAATAATTAATATTTTAAAGGTTGATTAAGAAAAATGACTTAGAGTAATTTTAATATTTTTACTAAGGTTAAACCTAGGTTCTGATCAAATCAAGCTTAGTTCTCAAATAAAGTTAAGTTCTACTTATTAATTACATAATTAAGTTTAAAGTTGAAGTTAACGGATTTTAAGTTTTTAAGTTAGGTGTCTAAGTTTTAAATGAATTTAAAAGAATTATAATAATTATTATTTTTAAGGGATTTCTAACAGGAATTTAATGACACTTAATATACGTACAATTCAGTTTTGATTTTAGATTAAAATTAATATCAGTGATTAATTTAGCTTTAAGTTTTAAGTTTAAGTTAAATTTTTAAGTTTTAATTTTTAATTAGGTTAAATTAAGTTGAAAAGTAATGTTTAAATTAAGTTTTAATGAGTTTTAATTTAAGATCTAATTTTCAGTTAAGTTAAATTAAAAAATAATTTTAAGGTTAAAATGATGTTTAAAAATAAAAATGAGTTTAAAGTCAAAATAATAATTTTTAAAGTGAAAATAGTCTATAGAAATAATTTATTATTATTACTATTTTTTAAGTTAAAAGTTTTTTATTATAGTGAAAAAATAAGAAGAATTTTTTCAAAATTATACATAATTTTTAAAATAGTTTTTAAATGATTTTTAAAAGTTTTTAAAATAATTTTTAAAATAATTTTTAAGTTAAAATAATTTAAAAATATGATTTTTATATTAAAATAATTTTAAGTTAAAATAATTTTTAAGTTAAAATAATTTTTTAAGTTAAAATAATTTTTAAAATAACAATAATTTTTAAAAGGTTTTAAAAGAATTTTTAAAGTTTTTGAAAATGATTTTTAAAAGAGTTTTTTAAAAATAATTTTTAAAATGTTTTAAAAGAATTTTTAAAAGAATTTTTTAAAGTTTTTTAAAATGATTTAAAATAGTTTTTAAAATAATTTTTAAAATGTTTTAAAAGAATTTTTAATAGTTTTTAAAATGATTTTTGAAAGAGTTTTTTTTTTTTTTTTAAAAAAATTTTTAAATGTTTTAAAATAATTTTTAAAAGAATTTTTTTTAAAGTTTTTAAAATGATTTTTAAAAGAGTTTTTAAAATAATTTTTAAAATGTTTTAAAAGAATTTTTTAAAGTTTTTAAAATGATTTTTAAAATAGTTTTTTTTAAAATAATTTTGAAAAATTTTTTTAAAGTTTTTAAAATGATTTTTAAAAAAGTTTTTTAAAATAGTTTTTGAAATGTTTTAAAATATTTTTTAAAAGAATTTTTAAAAGTTTTTTAAAATGATTTTTAAAATAGATTTTAAAATAATTTATAAAATGTTTTAAAAGAATTTTTTAAAGTTTTTAAAATGATTTTTAAATGAGTTTTTAAAATAATTTTCAAAAATTTGGAAATAATTTTTATGTTTAGAATAAAATTTTTAAGTTAAATATAAAATTTTTAAAGTTAAATTTAAAATTATTTTTTTTTAAAAGTTAATGTTTGTTTTAAAATAATTTTTTAAAGTTAATTTAATTTTTAAAATAATTTTTAAAGATAATTTAATATTTTTTTTTAAAATTAATTTAGTTTTAATTCGAAATTTAATTTTTAATTAATTCAAAATTTAATTTTAATTTGAAATTCAAAATTTAATTTTAATTAATTTTAATTTAATTTGAAATTCGAAATTTAATTTTAATTTGAAATTCAATTTGAAATTTGAAATTTAATTTTAATTTGAAATTCAATTTAAAATTTGAAATTTAATTTTAATTAATTTTAATTTAATTGAAAATTAATTTGATCCTTATTCATCTTACCCGATCTAGATTATCAATCAGGGAATTCTATAATATTGTGAGATGAATTAGATTTAATTACAGAGTTTGGTTTAACTTTTGTTAGATTCAGGTTTAGCTTTGGTCTCAACAAATAGGCATTCTTCGGATAAACTTCTAAGCTTGGTGAGTCACTTGGACGTCATTAGAAGTAGCCAACCTTTCGAGGTTTTCCGAATAGTCCTATCCACAGAGCTTAGTATTAAACCTTGGTCTAACTAGTTAGGATCCATTTAAGGGTAGCTTCGGTCAGTTCCCAAATGCACCGATCGAAGCCATATCTTTCTAGACATGCGATGCCCAAGCTTCCTAACGTACTATCATCCAAAACTTCACCAGACCATGATTCAAGTTAAACTTGGTCTCTTATTAACTAATCCTAATTACCCGGGTTAGTTTGTTTGGGTTACCTGTGCCGGGTAAGTTAGTTTTGGAGGTGCCGGTATCGGAGCCTCCCCTAAATCATTGGTCTTTAATTTAAGATTTTTGTATAATTAGAGTTGGTTTTAGTTAAGTTGTAATGTTTAATTTGGAATTTAAATTTAAGTTTTTAATTTTGAATTAATTAAATTGGTCAAATTATCTTTCTTTAAGAGAGTGTATTTAATATTTGAATGTTCTTTCAATTTCAATTTTATTGGGTTAATTGAATTATCTTTCTTTAATAGCTTATTTTTAAAGTTTAAGTTTTTATTTATTTTTAAATTTAAATTAACTAAACAGTTTGAATTATATTTTCTTAATGGTTTATCTTTTAACTTTTTATTAATTGTTAATTTTGAAATTTCTAGATTATTTTTGTTTAATATGTTATCTTTAACATTTAATTTTAAGTTTGTTAAATTCCGTTTTGATTTTATCAAAGTGTTTGATTTTATCCTTATATTTTCCTTGCCTTTTAAATTGATATGGTTAATTGAATTTATTAGATTAGTTTTATCTTTAAAGTTTAATTTCTCATTAATTAAATTATCTTGGTTTTGGATAGAATTTTCTAGATTAAATAATTTATTAATTTTATCTTGATCAATATTGACCTTGTCATCTTTTTTGTTTGAATTTTCAAATTTGTTTAGGTTTAAATTCAAATTTTTAGATTTATTAATTATTTTCAGATTTTCTGTATTTTCTAAATTAATTATATTTGTTTTATCAGAAAATATCCTAGAGGTATTTTTGCAAGTATTGTCATGTACACTATTTTCACATATACTTTCAGACATATCGAAATTAACAGTCGCATATTTTAAACTACTACCAGCAAGGGTGTTTTGGTAAATATTACTAACCTTGAGCGCAACCCCTAATTTCTCCGTTGGATCTGACTCGAGTCCGGATTCGACTTTAACTTGATCTTCTAGCTCCATCGGCATCTCGTGAACCTTGATCAACTGGGTCCACAGCTCATATGCATTCTTGTACTTTTCTAATCTGCATAAAATATTGTTAGGTAAAACATTACAAATAATGTTACTTACCTTTTTGTTCAGTTCCGAGTTTTGAGAAGGTTTCCTCAAAATTAGCATATAATCGATGTCAACGCTTCCTAAGAAGCATTCCATTAATCGCTTCCAGTAGTTGAAGTCTTCATGATCGTATGGTGGCGGTTCGCAGGGGTTCCGTCCTTCTAGAAGAGTCATAATTTCTTGCACACAGAGAAACAAACAAAAGATCCCAAGACTTGATCTTGGATTAGCAGTGCCGAAAAAAATAATATTTCACTGTTTTCGAAAAAAAATAATAAAATATTATTAAAATATTAATAAAAAATATTATTTCAAATTGTTGAAAATGTAATATCTTGTCAATACTAAGTAATGGTGAAGAGATGACGATGTATTTTTCAAAAATAGTTTTGGAGGGGAAAAAAACGAAAGGCGTAAGGTTTTATTTTAAAGACAAACGATATCTAATTTTTCTTTCAAAAAGTCCCCCCTTTGCCTGATTGGTGGTTGCACCAAATCAGAGAGGTACCTGCTCTGATACCACTTGTAGGACCGTTAGATTCGATAGAGGGGGGGGGTGAATATCGATTCGAAAAGTTAGAGTATAAACGCAGCGGAAAAGTAAAATAGACACAGTGTTTTTTACTTCGTTCGGAGCCTGTGACGACTCCTACTCGAAGGCCCGTACTCCGTGAGTACTTTCGTTGGGCAATTCACTAGCAGTTCTAAATAATGATTACAAAAACCAGTACAATGAATGCTAATGAAAATGAAAAGCAAATACCGACAATAAAGACAAGAAAGGAGTGTAGTGTCGGAGCTTTGTTCGCGTCGCAGAAGTGCAGAGCAGTGGAAGACTTTTCTTTTCGTTGTTATTATGAAGCTCTCCTCTGACCCTTCTTTTATATGAGGCTCGGGGCGCCCTGGATGCCTTCCGGGCGCCCTGGTGAGACGTGGCAAGTCCAACCAGCGAGTTCCACGTGGCGACGCGTGATCAGGATGAAATTTCCCTCCCGAGCGCCCGGACCCTGTTTTCCCGCAGAATCCATCCTGCAAGACAAACGTTAGTCCGGAGGCAAATTTACCCTGCAACACAGATTGTTAGCAAAAGCAAAGTGAGTATGAATTAGCAAAAATAGTATAACTTAGATTCCGTCTTTCCGAGACCGGGATCTAGTCACGATCTCGACTTAGACTTCCGAAATGGATCTAAGCCGGATCGACGTCTAATGTTCCCTTCCCGGGAACGCGTCCTCGCAGTCACTCCCCTCCAGTGACTTACCTCACTTACCTGCCAGACGTCCGGTCAGCCCGTCGACCCGTCTGGACTTCTCGCCAAGCGTCCGGTCAGCCCGTCGACCCGCTTGGACTTCTCTCCAAGCGTCCGGTCAGCCCGTCGACCCGCTTGGACTTCTCGCCAGCTATCCGGTCAGCCCGTCGACCTAGCTGGACTTCGCGCCAAGCGTCCGGTCAGCCCGTCGACCCGCTTGGACTTCTTGCCAGCTATCCGGTCAGCCCGTCGACCTAGCTGGACTTCGTGCCAGACATCCGGTCAGCCCGTCGACCTGTCTGGACTTCTCCTGCACACTCGATCAAAGTGTTAGACAAAAACAAACTAACTTAACCTGATTTGTCATTCATCAAAACCTGGGTTAAATCGTTAGTGCTAACCGCACCAACAGCTGCCGCTCGGCCCAAGCCAAAGAAGAGATGGACCCCTATGTTCTGCTCCTTCCACCGAACGGATGCGCACAACACGAGGGATTGTCGAAGCCTTCCCTTCGTGGCTAATCCCGTTCCCAGGAATGCCGAACGACGGTCTCCTCCCATCGACAGGAGACAAAGGACCCATGAAGCCGACCGGACCCGCACCGAGAGGCGACATCAACAGACGCCCGATCGGCATCGATCTCCAAGGCAGGAGAATCGCCGAGCGTCAAGAGAACGATCCCGGCCGTCCGCTCGGGAAGAAGAGAATAGAAGCAATACTGCCCGAGGCGAGATCAACGTTATTGCTGGTGGGCCGACCGGAGGAGACTCCAACCGAGCCAGAAAGGCGGGCGTCCGGCAACTACAGATCCACGCAGTTGGTTGTAGCCAAGAGCGGGCAAGTGGACCGGAAATCACTTTCGGGCCCGGAGACTTAGAAGGAATAGAAGTGCCCCACGACGACGCTCTGCTCATTAAAGCGGTAATAGCAAATTACACTATTCACCGCATATTTGTTGACACAGGGAGCTCGGCCAACATTATATTCAAGAAGGCGTTCGATCAGCTGCAAATTGATCGAGCCGAGCTGCTGCCCATGACAACGCCGCTCTACGGGTTCACGGGTAACGAAGTGCAGCCAGTCGGACAAATACGGCTGGCTATCTCACTGGGAGAAGAGCCGCTCAGGAGGACGCGAACAGCAAACTTCGTGGTGGTGGACTCTCCCTCATCATACAACGTCATTTTGGGACGACCGGCGCTCAGCGAGTTCCGGGCGGTCGTCTCCACCTTCCACCAGAAGATCAAGTTCCCCGTGGAAGACAAAGTAGGAGAAGTACGTGGAGACCAGCTAGCAGCTCGGCGGTGCTATATAGAGATGATCCGAGTAGAAGCCTGTTCCGCTCGGAAGGCGCCCCGGATCGAGGTACACGCCATAACCGAGAAACCTCCTGCTTTAATTTATGATGAAAAGGAGGAGGTTCAGATTCATCCGACCCGATCGGATGCCACGACTTTTATCGCCTCTGATCTGGAGGAGGAGCAGAAGGAGGAGCTGATCCAATGCCTCCAACGAAATCATGATGTCTTCGTCTGGTCGACACATGAGTTGCCCGGAATTTCGCCGAGCATAGCGCAGCATGAGTTGCATGTCCGACCGGACGCTCGGCCAGTGAAGCAGAGAAAAAGGGATTTCAGTGCCGAGCAGAATGCCATCATCCGGGCGGAAGTAGAGAAACTTCTGGAGGCCAAGTGCAGTTCCCGAGCTGGCTGGCTAATGTAGTATTAGTCTCCAAGCCGGGCGGCAAGTGGAGAGTCTGCATCGACTTTCGGGACTTAAACAAAGCATGCCCCAAAGATTTTTATCCCCTGCCCCGGATAGATCAGCTGGTGGACTCTACGGCCGGCTGCGAATTAATTTGTATGCTCGACGCCTACCAAGGCTATCATCAAGTGCCGCTCGCCCGGGAAGATCAAGAAAAAGTAAGCTTCGTAACGGCCGACGGCACATATTGCTATAATGTGATGCCGTTCGGATTGAAGAATGCCGGGGCCACCTATCAACGCTTGATGAACAAAGTGTTCAGGGAGCAGATCGGGCGGAATCTGGAAGTTTATGTGGACGACATTCTTATCAAGTCCGCCCGAGCGGCCGATCTCTTCAAGGACATGGAAGAAACCTTCCGAATGCTGCGCAAATATGGAGTCAAGCTAAATCCCCAAAAGTGCCTGTTCGGAGCAAAAGGAGGGCGTTTCTTGGGGTACATAGTGACCGAGCGGGGAATCGAAGCCAATCCCAGCAAGGTGAAAGTTCTGCAAGACATGCCGCCTCCAAGAAATACAAGGGAAGTGCAGCGGTTGACCGGTCGGATAACTGCTTTGTCCATATTCATCTCCAAAACCGCCGACCGGAGCCTACCATTCTTCAAGATCCTCCGCAAGGCTACTAAGTTCCAGTGGGATGAAGAATGTGATCGAGCGTTCGGAGAATTGAAAACATATCTCAATTCTCTACCTATACTAGCCAAGCCGATCGGGGGTGAGTCACTTTATATTTATCTGTCTTCAACTGAGCATGTTGTAGGCTCAGCACTTATGAGGGCGAGCGGCGAAGAGCAGCCGGTGTATTTTCTGAGCCACATTTTAAAAGATGCTGAATCTCGTTACACCGGGCTCGAGAAGTTGGCCTTTGCTTTGATTCTAGCCGCTCGGCGCCTTCGACCATATTTCTTGGCTCACACCATCATTGTCCGGACGAACAACCCACTAGGAAGAGTGCTGTTGAATCCAGAAGCGTCCGGACGGCTCATCAAATGGACGACGGAACTAAGTGAATTTGACATCCAATACCAGCCCCGCTCGGCGATCAAAGCGCAATCCTTGGCTGATTTTGTGACCGAAGTGCAAAAGCCAGAGCCGGAAGCTCTGTGGAGAATATATGTGGATGGGTCTTCCACTCGGCTCAGAAGTGGGATTGGAATATTGCTGCTATCGCCTCAAGAAGAAAAGATGCACTTATCCGTCCGGCTGGATTACAAAGCTACCAACAATGAAGCAGAGTTTGAGGCCCTCATAGCCGGATTACAGGCAGCACGGCATGTGGGAGCCGGTCGGGTGACACTTTATTCAGATTCACAGTTGGCCGCTCAGCAACTATCTGGCACCTTTGAAATCAACAGCGCTCGGCTTAAACTCTACGCTGAGGCCTTTGAAAAACTCAAAGCTAATTTCCGCGAGGTTCTCATTCAGAAGATTCCCCGAACGGAGAACCAGGCGGCCGATGAGTTGGCCAAACTAGCAAGTTCTATAACGCCGGTCATTATCCCGAAGCCAATTGAACAAGTATCTTTGGTGGCACATGTTGACCGGATGGAAGGCCTCATGTTTCCGGACGACTGGAGGACACCCATCATGGAGTTTTTGCGCTCGGGCACCATTTCTGCCGATCGGGAAGAAGCCCAGCTGCTCAGGAGGAGGGCCGGTCGGTTCACACTCATCGGCGATCAGCTCTACAAGAAGGCTTTCTCTCGCCCGCTGTTGAAGTGTGTGAGCTCGGAAGACTCGGCTTACATCCTCCAAGAGGTACATCAAGGATCGTGTGGAGGACATCCGGGCGGACGATCACTAGCCAAGAAGATTTTGCTAGCTGGATACTTTTGGCCGACCTTACAAATGGACGCCGCTCAGACAGTATCTACGTGCCTTTCATGCCAGAAGTATCACAACTTCTCGCACCGACCGGCAGAGGAGATGAAGACATCAACCGTTTCATGTCCGTTCGATCAATGGGGAATGGATATTGTGGGTCCATTTCCGATGGCGACCGGGCAGAGGAAATTTTTGCTGGTAGCGGTCGATTATTTTTCCAAGTGGGTGGAGGCCGAGCCACTAGCCAGGATCACCGAGCAGATGGTCAAAAAATTCATCTGGCAACACATCATCTGTAGGTTCGGTATCCCTCGCCGATTGGTTTCCGACAATGGGCGGCAATTCACAGGGAAGGTGCTAGAAGATTGGTGCAAAAGCTACAGCATCGAGCAACACTTCACGTCCGTGGCTTACCCCCAAAGCAACGGTCAAGCCGAAGTAGCCAACCGGGAAATTCTCCGTATTCTGCGCGCTCGGCTCGACCACGTGGGAGGAAGTTGGCCGGATGAAGTGCCGGGCGTTTTATGGGCCATCCGGACGACTCCTAAGGAAGCAACGGGCGTCACACCTTTTCATCTGGTGTACGGCGGCGAAGCAGTCATTCCGGTTGAAGTCGGCGTCGAGTCCGTCCGGGTCCAATTGTACGATGAAGGCAACGCCGATCGGAGGAACATGGAGCTGGATTTGATTGACGAGGAGCGAGCCAAGGCATCCGTTCGGCTGATGGCATACCGTCAACGAATGAAGCAAAACTACAACCGCCGCGTCATTCCCCGATCATTCCAGGTCGGCGACCTTGTCTGGAAGAAAGTCAAACCGGTCGGCGACGTCGGCAAGCTTGAAGCTCCGTGGGCAGGTCCCTTCAAAATCATCGAAAAGCTCCGCTCGGGTGCGTATTATTTGGAGGATGAGGACGGTCGGCAGTTGGATAGACCGTGGAGCGCGAACCACCTCCAGCCTTACCGGGCGGGATGAAAGGTGTACCACTGTAAATCATCCCGTGTACTTTTTTCGACTGAATACTGGAAATGCAGAAATGAAGAATCAAGAGAACAAATATAAGGCATTGTCAACAACAAACGAAGGCCCCGCGTCGTTCGGCCGGAGGTAAATTATCCGAGCCAAAATGCTCGACGAAGCAGACCCTGAGCCGTTCGGCCAGGAGTACGTTCTCCAAGCTAGGTGAAAGGTGCGCTAAATATAAATTTATATACTTTTTGGTCGCTTATGTACTTGTGATGCAGGAAGCAAAAAGATGAAAACACTGTAACGCCCACCCTTCTTATCCAAGGGCGGCGCTACGATCTTATACTACTTACGTACATGCTTTAGTTATACTATAACAGCGGAAAATTTTAAATCATTCCTTTTATTTAAATAAGCATGATATCACATATTCTGATTAGTTCGAATGTGCATATATTGATCATATAACTAAAAATATTAATTTGTCCGAATCATTCTTGCCGAGCCACCACCACACACATCACTATCTGCTCCTCCTGCTGCTCCGTCGTTCCGAATATCCGTCCCCCATATCTGCGGTACAAGGAAAGTAAGCTATGAGCACTCATGGCTCAGTAAGTTCCTTTCCTACTCACTAAAACTGAATTCATATCATTGCATATCAATATCATGCGAGGTATCATAAGCATACGACATACAAGGGTATCATATTCATATTCATATAATATCACATGACATTATATCTAATCATCAGATAATTCAAGCACATATGTAGGCAATGCATCATGAATTTGAAAACTTATACTTATAAGTACTTGAAATTAATATCATCATTAGAGGGGATCCCGGTTTGTACCACATACATAATGCGCGCGCTTCATAGGTAGGTCCAAGGTAGCAAGTCTTGAACCCTACCATGCATACATACTAGGCCCGAGTCTTACTCCATCGACCTAGGGCATTCAGAGGCCCATTACTTACGAGGCCCGAGTCTTACTCCATCGATCCCGGGGCGTTTACGGAGCCCACCCTTGGTACAAACCATACAAAAAAAATAACTTATCATGCATAACTATCATATCGTGTCCCTAACAATCTTTCATGCATTTCTTTTTTTTTCATTTCTTTTCATTATGTATAGCATTTCCTATGCTATAACATATCATTACGTAACATAATTTCATTTCTTCTCATTATGTATAGCATTTCCTATGCTATAACATATCATGGCATATTACGTAACATAATTTCATTTCTTCTCATTATGTATAGCATTTCCTATGCTATAACATATCATGGCATATTACATAACATAATTTCATTTCTTCTCATTATGTATAGCATTTCCTATGCTATAACATATCATGGCATATTACGTAACATAATTTCATTTCTTCTCTTTATGTATAGCATTTCCTATGCTATAACATATCATAGCATATTACATAACATAATTTCATTTCTTCTCATTATGTATAACATTTCCTATGCTATAACATATCATGGCATATTATGTAACATAATTTCATTTCTTCTCATTATGTATAGCATTTCCTATGCTATAACATATCATGGCATATTACGTAACATAATTTCATTTCTTTTCATTATGTATAGCATTTCCTATGCTATAACATATCATGGCATATTACATAACATAATTTCATTTCTTCTCATTATGTATAGCATTTCCTAGGTTTCTTTCCCTTTTTCTTTTATTTTCCTTCATGGCCAAAACCTACCAGTCCTTAAGCTAGGTTTCTTAAGTGGCCTAAAGCATGGAAAGCCTAAGTAAATATCATGGCAAAAGTTACTAAGAACATCATACACAAAATTGGATCATAAACAAGCTAGGACTCTTGTGATCTTACATGTCTTATATCATGTAACTAATTTTCTACATTCCAATTAAACATGAGAGCATTAATCAACTTTCATATCATAATATCACAGAGGTCTTGAGCATATTAATATTTTTGTTTAGGCTAATCTAAGCTATCCCTTTTATCATGGCCGAAAAACCCTAAAAAGAGTTCATGAGTTTCTAGCAATGTGAACACCCTTTAAGAAACTTTATATCCTATCATAGGAGCATGTTTAGTCTTTCTAACCCTTAACCTTTTTGGTCCGAAGCATACAAGTGAGTTTTCTTTTGGTTCCAATTAATTTCCAAGCAAGAAAACCATAGAAAGGTCCTTAGCATTTCATAGAAGGAACCTTGCACTAGTTTGGTTAGACTATAATCTTCCTAGCCTCTTTAAAATATTTTTGGTTAAATCCTAGGGTTAGATACTCCTCCGATCATACATCATATCAGTATAAAATCATGGAAAAGAATCCTTCTACATAGTATAGAAAATCTTATCATGAAATGAGGTCTTGTTTAAATCATCTTAGATTTGAAAACCTTTTCTTTAGCCGAATTTTCTTAAATTCTTTCCTAGGTTTTCTAATCCTTATAAATCTGAAAATCACATAAAAACCTTGTACCACAGGTGAGGGGAAGCTTACCTTCTTTGCTTAAGTTTCCTAGAGTTGAGAACTTGCTTGTGGACCTTTCTTCCTTGCTTGCTTTGCTCGGCACCAATGGAGGAAGAAGTGGCTAGGTCTTTTGGTGGAGAGGAGGAGGAAGAAGAGGAGGCTTCTTCCTCTTGTGTTGCTCGGCAACAAAAAGAAAGAAAGAAAAGAGGGAGTGTCTCGGCACCTCTAGGAGAAGAGGAGGAGAGTGAGTTGAGGATGAAGCCACCCCTCCATGCCTATTTATACTAAAATGAGGGGAGGAAAACTTGACTTGATTCATCCTCCTTATTTATTTCTCCTCTTTAATGATAAGAATATTCTAGAGAAATGCTTCTTGAGTTCTCTCTTTTCTTTCCTTTAATTTCTCTCTTTTCTTTCCTTTAATTAAAATTCCTATCTCTCCTCTTACAATATCCTCTCCTATCACACTTGGTTAACATATGCATGCATCCACAAGAGAACCAAGGATCAAAACTTGGTTATGTATATTTTTACTTCTTTTTACTTCCTTTTCCTTTTAAGTAAAAAGAATCCTTTCTTATTCTTAACTACTTAGTCCTTTCTCTTTTTATCAATAATTCTCCTATCCCCTTTGATATCCTATACATGTTCCTTACAAGAGGTCCAAGGTTCAATCCTATTTCTCTTCTAACATATTATTGATATTCTTTTGTACATAATAATTCATATATCACCATATTATGCATTATGCATAAATATTTCATACACATATATATTATCTCATATTCCTTCCTTTTGTTTACATTAATTCCATGTATTATAAATATAGATGATTTATATTCTCAACTTTATTTTCTTTCATAAAGTTTTAATCATCTAAATCCTTCCCATCTTAATATTCAACTTAGAATATTTACACCTTCTTTTCACTACCTTCAAACTCTCATTATCCTTACTTTCTTATCTAGGCTTTCTAGGGGTGTTACAAACACATTGAGTATTCTCCGATGAGCGGCTTACCGTTCGGCAGGGGCGTATGGATTATCTGAGCCAAGCGCCCGAATAACGAAGGCCCCCCGAGCCGATCGGCCTGGAGGTTTATATATTTAAACTTGTAAGCGAATGACCCGTGCTGTTCAGCTGGGCATAAATATTTTTCGAACGCGTGATATGATATGAAGGCCAAGGTCGCTCGACCTGGTAAGGAGTTAGCCTTGAAGGCCGTCTAGCCCAGACGTTAAACCGTAGAGCCGCGCCGACCGGCTATAAATATCCGCACCGACGAGCTCCGTCGTTAAAGATCGAGAGACGAGCCGGCGTCTATAAATCCCCGAGCGGAAAACCGACGAGCTCCGTCGTTAAAGATCGAGAGCCGCGCCGACCGGCTATAAATAACCGCGCCGTCGAGCACCGACGTTAAATATCGAGAGACGAGCCGGCGTCTATAAATCCCCGAGCGGAAGACCGACGAGCCCCGTCGTTAAACATCGAGAGCCGCGCCGACCGGCTATAAATATCCGCGCCGACGAGCTCCGTCGTTAAAGATCGAGAGACGAGCCGGCGTCTATAAATCCCCGAGCGGAAAACCGTCTCGCCCAGACGTTAAACCGTAGAGCCGCGCCGACCGGCTATAAATATCCTCGCCGACGAGCTCCGTCGTTAAAGATCGAGAGACGAGCCGGCGTCTATAAATCCCCGAGCGGAAGACCGACGAGCCCCGTCGTTAAACATCGAGAGCCGTGCCGACCGGCTATAAATATCCGCGCCGACGAGCTCCGTCGTTAAAGATCGAGAGACGAGCCGTCTATAAACTCACTCGGAAACCGACGAGCCCCGTCGTTAAACATCGAGAGCCCCGACCGGCTATAAATATCCGCGACGAGCTCCGTCATTAAAGATCGAGAGACGCCGGTGTCTATAAATCCCGAGCGGAAAACCGACGAGCTCGCGTTAAAGATCGAGAGCCGCTACGACCGGCCGCGCCCTCGAGCACCGACGTTAAATATCGAGACGAGCCGGCTATAAATCCGAGCGGAAAACCGACGAGCCCCGTCGTTAAACATCGAGAGCCGCGCCGACCGGCTATAAATATCCGCGCCGACGAGCTCCGTCGTTAAAGATCGAGAGACGAGCCGGCATCTATAAATCCCCGAGCGGAAACCCGACGAGCCCCGTCGTTAAACATCGAGAGCCGCGCCGACCGGCAATAAATAACCGCGCCGTCGAGCTCCGACGTTAAAAATCGAGAGACGAGCCGGCGTCTATAAATCTCCGAGTGGAAGACCGTCTAGCCCAGACGTTAAACCGCAGAGCCGCGCCGACCGGCTATAAATATCCGCGCTGACGAGCTCCGTCGTTAAAGATCGAGAGACGAGCCGGCGTCTATAAACCCTCCGAGCGGAAGACCGTCTAGCCCAGACGTTAAACCGCAGAGCCGCGCCGACCGACTATAAATATCCTCGCCGACGAGCTCCGTCGTTAAAGAACGAGAGATGAGCCGACGTCTATAAACCCTCAGAGCGGAAGACCGTCTAGCCCAGACGTTAAACCGTAGAGCCGCGCCGACCGGCTATAAATATCCGTGTTGACGAGCCCCGTCGTTAAAGATCGAGAGACGAGCCGGCGTCTATAAATAATCCGAGCGGACTAACCGTCGAGCTCCGACGTTAAACATCGAGAGACGTGCCGGCGTCTATAAATAATCCGAGCGGAGTATCGTCGACACTGCAATTATCCGTCGATATTGTTAGACCGACGCTAAGTTCCGCTCAGACTCAAGGTATAAAGGTTCTGATCGGCTTATAACGAGCGATTCTTGCAACACCGAATGATATTCGGCCGAACGGAGGGGCTGGGGAAAACACTTGCAAGAATGCACCTCGAAGGCCAAAGGTGTGATAGTAGACGAGCAGGCAGCACAGGTGTTAGCAAGGGGATAGTGCAAAAAGATAGAGTACACGAAAGGAAAGCATTTCATTGAAATTAAAACCTTAGGCCGAGTGGCCTAAGTACAAAAAGATTCATGTTCAGCCGAGCGGCGAAATTACAAGAATTACTCGATGTAGTCGTAGAGGTCCCTCGGAATGTTGCTCAGGAGCTCCACCTGATCGCCGGCTGGAATATTGGTGGACTCCGGAAGAAGGCCCTTCGACTTCAAATAGGTCATAGTGGCCGTAATGGCCAAGTCGAAAGCTGAGTACATCCGCTCGCAAATTTTCTCCGAGAACTCGGGCGATCGGATATGGCTTTGTCGGAGAGCGGCAACTCGGCTCGGCTCGGCATCCTGGTATTCTTTGAAGGTCGCCTGGGAGCTTGTGAGGGCCTCATTCAGATGTTCAATCTTCTCCGCATCGGCCGAGCGGCCTGCCTTCTCCCGGTCGAGCTGCTCCGTCAGCTCCTTTATTTTCAGCTCCAGGCCCCGGGCCTCCACGTTTTTCTTCTCCAGGTCGGAGATGGCTGTGTTCTTCCGAGTGGTGGCCAGAGTTATCTTTGTGTCAAGCGACTTGACTTGTCGCTCGGACTCGGCTAGGGCGTGGGCCTGGTCAGCTGTTTTCTTCTGCTCAGCGGCCAGCAGAGTTTGAGCTTTCTTCAGCTCTTTTTGCAGCTCGGAGTAGGAAGGGCCTTGGGAGCCGCTCGGACCGCCTGCCGCCTTTAGTTGCCTTATCTCCTCGTCCGCCATAGCCAGGCGGTTGGAAACTGCTATCTCTTCCACCCATCTCTGAAGCAAGAAGGCGCAGTTGTTAAAAGCCGAGCGGAAATATTCAGGCAAAACTTCAACAAACTTACCCCCGTAGCCGCTTGCATGTGGCTGTTGGCTAAGTTCCGGAGGGGGATCATTGCTACGCGCGCCCGAGCGTCGGCCCACATCTCGGCGAGGGGCCCTTTCAAAGTAATGGTGTGCTCGGGCACGGTTGGCCGGTCGGGTTCTGGTAGCAACTCTTCAGTTGGAAGATGAAGAGTAACCCGTATTGTGCGGCCGTGACCAGGGATCGCCTGACCGGGATCAGAAGCTGGCGCAGAAAACCGCGAATGGATGGTCGAGCGTTGGACTGAACGGTGAGCAGGGGGGAGAGTGTCGACCGGAGTGGCCTCAACCGGAGCAGTCAGCTCGTCCCAGTCAGATGGCGTCCGGTCGGACGAAATGGTCTCGGGCACAGGCGCCTTGCCTTTAGCAGTCACGGCGGCCCGGTCGGAGGGTTGGACCGCGGAGGTAGCCGAGCGCAGCGGAGTCTCCACCCGCCGCCTCTTTTGCAGTGGCTGTTCCTCCTCCCGAACGGACCCTTCCTCGGGGGCCGTTGGTTCCCGGGAGGGGGTAGCTCTGCTGGCCACCTGCTGTTGAGAGGCCTGAGCGGCCGATTCAGCCGGGGTGCCGCTCTTGGCCGCCGCGGCCTCCAGCGCCGCTGCCTTTCTCTTCAGAACGCCGGCCATCAACGAGTCCATGACGATATCAGCTGCATGAAAAGAAGAAGAAATCAGTTAGCAATTAAAGCAAATGCCCAAGCAAAATTCTTACCGAAGCCGGTCGGAAGTGGGGTCCGTATAGGACTCAGCCCAAAAATGTATATCACTCCCTCGTGAAGAAGTTTGTTGATGTCAAGCCGCAGACCGGCTAGTACATTGGCAGCGTGAAGATAATCTGGTCGGGTCTTGAATTTCTTCAACTCGGGAGGAGGAGGCAGACTGACCTGCCACTGGGTCGGGAAGTTCGGCTGATTGGGCATGCGGATGTAGAAATAATAGTCCTTCCAATGTTTATTGGAGGTGGGTAGTTTGTTGAAGAAGACCAGACCGGGCCGAGCTTGGAACATAAAGGTGCCCGGCTCGGCTTGCTTAGGGTAGTAGAAATAAAAGAAGACCTCCGGTCGGAGGGGGATGTTGTGAATCTTGAACAAAACAACAACGCCACAGAGGAGACGGAAGGTATTGGGTACTAAGCTGCCGAGCGGCACACCAAAATAATTACAGACATCTACTATGAAGGGATGTACAGGAAACCGCAGACCGGCGGTAAACTGGTCGCGAAAGACACAGAAACCGCCGCGCGGCGGTCTGTGTGGCCGAGCGGCGGGACCAGCTAGGCGAACTTCGAAATCCTCGGGGATTTCGAAATTCTCAGCCAAAATATCAAAATCCCGTTGTTCGAAACGGGACCGCATGGTAGTATACCATGGGCCTGGGGATTGTTCTTCGGGATGAGAAGAACTGGCCATGAGCCGGACAGAAGAAATCAAAAAAGAAGTTTCAAAGACCAAGAAAAGGAGTTGCAAAGACTGGAGCTAGGGGAAGAAATGCGAATTAGATACCGGAAAGGAAGAAGGAAGATCTAAAACCTTACTAAGGGGAGAGGGATCGAGGAAAGGCGCCGAAGAGCGTCAAAGGGCAGAAACAAGATCGCCGGAGCTCCAAAGCGCAGAGGGCAACAGTAGAGGTAATGGAGGCGAGTAAAGGTGAGAAGGAAGCGAAGGATTTATAGGGTGAGGGCCGGGCGGCCTCCACCGTCGGATCCAGGTCACGGAAATCAAAGCATGCATCTAGCCGTTTATTTCGAATTGCTTCGATCACATCAAAATATCATGCCACTGCCTCCGTACTCTGATGGCATTGCTCCACGTGGCAGTCAATCATTCGGAGCATTTAATGAAGGTATGATCAACCTTGATGTCGAAGATTGGCGCAGAACGCGAGGAGATCCGGTGAAGGCCATCATCGATTCATTCAAGGATATCTCTACGGCTGACCGGGCGGAGAGTATTAGCATGGATTAGCCGTTCGGCTAGACTCACAGTCCAGTCAGTCGGACTATTCGTCTCCTTCGACTAGACTTGAAGGGGAGGCAAGTGATCCGGCAGTAAGAATGGGGGACCCCATTTAGCAGAGTCAACGCCACGTGGAGGTCACTGGAGCAGCCGCCCATCCGGGGAGAGTATGGTCCGACCGGATGGACGACCGTAGACGGCCGGTCCGACCGGACTGCCGGCCGACCGATGGAACCGAATACCCGGATGGGTCCGGCCGGCTCACACTTATGGTTGGAAGGCATCCTGTCAAATCGGGGTTCCGACGCTCAGTTGAAAAGGTCATGGACCGAGCTGACCTTTTGACCGACCACAGTCATAAAGCACCCCTGTTTATTAGTCTCCACAAAGCACAAGTAAACCACTGCGGATGTCCGGCCGGATGTTGAGGGAGCTGTCAGCCCGGACGATAAGTTTGGAGCAAGGGAAAAGGACAGGAGACTTCTTTCTCTGACAACTGGTAGGTTTCACGTGTGTGCCATGCTCCAAATCTTGTGACAGGGGATTCTGCTGTCCCATCAAGGGCGTGCTTTGATTGTAATGATATGGGTCAGGTAAGCTTTCTGACAGCCGCATACCTAGGAAGGGACAGAGGACACGTATGCACCTCGGTACACGTGCCCAAACCCTTCACAGCTCTATATAAAGAGCCTCAGACTTCGTCGCCAGAGGACTTTTTGGGGGGAGGTATTTGGAGACACTGGGAGCCACCTTGTTTATCGTAATTTACCTGACTTGAGCGTCGGAGGGTCGCCGCCGGGAACGCCCTTCCTGGCCCGACTTCTGTGCAGGTTAGCCGGAGCATCGCGCCACCGGTTGGAGATCTACATCAGCGAGTCGGAAAGCGCCACGTGCCCAGCGTCTGTTGGCTTCTGGTTCGGACAAGATCATCGCTGTTGCTCGATCGGCACTCACCACTCACTCTCCGCTCTGCCCAACACTCATCACACTCGCTTCATTCGCTGCTCTGGCCCGCGCTCACCATCCGCGTTTTGCTCATCCCTATTGCCCGGTTGAGATTTTTTGATTGCCAGGTCGGCATTATTCGATTGTCCGATCATAATTTACTATAGATCGATCGATATTTTCTCAATCGCGTATTTGATACTACTCGTCCATCGTCTTTCGACCCACTCAGCATTTTTCGATTACCTGGTCGACATTGTTTTGATTACCAGGTCGGCATTTTTTCGATCGCCAGGTTGGCATTTTTCGATTGCTAGATCAACATTTTTTCGATTGCCCGGTCAGTATTGTGCAGCCGCTCGGCCGTGATTTACTGTCGCTCAGTCGATATTTTTCTTGGTTGTGCTTATGGTTCTTCTCGTCCATCATTCTCTCTATTGCCCGACCCTGATTTATTGTCGCTCGGTTGGCATTTTTCCGGTCGCGCTTACGACTCTGCTCGTCTATCATTCTCTCTATTGCTCGATCGTGATTTACTGTTGCTCTATTAGTACTTTTTCGGTCGTGCCCTCAGAACCCTTTGCTCGTCGTCTTTCGACTCGCTCGACATTCTCCCTATGGCCTGGTCAACATTCACCTCATTCATCGTTCGCATCTCACTCGTCGCTCTACCCAGCTCTCATCGTTCGCATCTCACTCGTCACTCTGCCCAACGCTCATCGTTCGCATCCCACTCGTTGCTCTACCTGGCGCTCATCGTTCACATCTCACTCGTCGCTCTGCCAGGTGTCTACCATTCGTGGTTATTCGTTTGATGTTATACGACAGGCCTAACGATCTGACTCTATATTCATGAGGGATTTTGCTTTTCGTTTGGCTGGGTCTAGTCAGTCGGACTTACACCTCCTTCGACTAGACTTGAAGGGGAGGCTTGTAATGTCGATATAATTTAAGGGCAAAGGAGAAATTAGGAAGAGGAGGAAGGGTAATTTGGTTATTACACTATTTAGGGCTTAAGAGGGGGGCTAGGTTTTTTCCTTCTTCGTGGAAATTCTTCACTACCACCACAGTAGATAGAGCCGTCAATTTGGGTTGGGCCCATCGGGTTGGCCCGCCCCGCCAAACAATTTAAGCGGGTTGGGTTAGAATTTTATCAACCCAAGTCCGCCGTGGCCCGACCCGCCTAGGCCCGCGACCCGCGTGGGACGGCCCGCTCAGGCTTGGGTTGGCCCGTGGATTGAAAAACACATGTAAGATAAGTTTTAAGCCAATTTATTATCTTTCTTTGTTATAATTTTGAAATAAAAATAGTATTTTTCATCCAACATAAGTATTCGTTTGTTTTTATTTATATTTAAAATACATGTTTATGTATATATTTAATTATAGAAAACTTTTTCGAAGTAAAATATTGAAGATATGAAATATTTTTTAATTTTTTAAAAAATTTTTGATGGGCCCGCGGGTTGGCCCGCCAAACCCGCAACCCGCCTTAGAATGGGTTGAGTTGGAAATTTCCCAACCCGCCAAGTTGGCGGGTTGGCCCGCCCCGTCCCGCCAAATAGTTAGCCCGCCACGGGCCGACCCGCCCCGCCACGGGTTGACCCGTCTGACAGCTCTAACAGTAGAGGGGACGCCACCTTCATCGGCACCGTCTCCCTCGTCGCCGGCGAGCCACCCCCCTTCTCTTATACTCTCCCATTCCTACGGTCGACAGGCGCTTCTGGTCACCATCTCCTCTCCTCTTTCGACACTGACGCCGCCTTCCCTTCTCCCTCTTCACGCCACCGCTGTCGTGGCTGCCGCTTTCTCCCCCGTCGCCGAGCGGCACCGCCACCTCTTCGTGCCTTGGCTGCCACACAGACGCCCATGAGGACGCCGCTGCATCTTCCTTTCTCTCCTCCAGGGCGACGTCGTTGAGGTCGCCACAACTGTCGCGCTGCCGCCCTCCTAGCCGACGCCTCCTTCTCCCCTCTCAGCCCCAACACCGGAGCTGCCTTCTTCCTTTAATCCACAACCAGCATAAGAAGGAAGGTCTTCTTCTTTGAAGGGGCCGTTGCCTTTGGGAGGAGAAAGGGCTTTGGGTTCTTCCGTTGCTGGGAAAACCCGCACGACATTGCACTGGCATCGTCTCACCCTCACCCACAACGTCAGCCTTGCCGCCTCCTACCTCTTCCCTCTCCCTTGGCACATCGGCGCCCACAACAGCCGACTGTCGCCCTTCGAATCGCCGAACAACCAAGCGCTGCCTCACCAGCGGTCTCCTCCAGGACGCCACAACATTGCCTCTCTTATTGCCTCATCGTAGGCCACCTCCCGACCGTCCGCATTGTCGTGTGCCTTCGATGTGGGTCGACCCTCTAGGCCCTCGTCGCCAGTGGATTCCGATTTGATCGTGCTCCATCTCTGCTGTGTTCCGGCCTTCGAGATGAGGCTGCATTCCGATCCTCGCATCGTTGTCTTATTTGGGCATATTCGTTGTATCCTAACCTGCGTATCGATTTCATATCCCGACCTACGTGCCGATTTCATATCCCGGTCGGCATGACATGACGAGGTTCCGGCTTGCATGTTGTCTTCCAGATCTAGGTCATGCTCGATTAGGTGCCGTCAGATCTAGCTGGTCATCCGACTTATTCATCTACGCTTCCGGGTCACAACAACTCGAGTAACGTTCCATCCGAGGGCGTCTCCTTGGGTCAGGGTACGTTCTTCGTTCATATTCTATATGTATGTCATTATTTTATGTCTTAGTCTATTACTTATATACTCGTTGGATCTGGCTCGAGCATCGGGGTACTAGGGATCGGGGCGACCCAGTCGCTGGCTGCAGATAGCGTTGACCAGAGGACTTTTGACGACTTGGTCAACATAGAAGACATCTTAGCATACCTCCCTCGGGTCATCGTGATTCGATCAATATTTCATCCATCTCACTCGACAGTCCGTCTGACTCAGATTCCGGACATGATCATTAACCATCAGACTTTGCTTTACTGTCTTGATATATTGAAGAAGCATTACAACTAAGAAACATAATACAAGATTAAGTGGGGAGTATATATAAAGCTACAAGATTTGCTAGGATGAAACTTGTTGCAATGCAAATAATTCGAAGTCCATGTTCTCGATTACGATTGTGGTGTTCATCTGCATGTTGCTTTGCAAAGTTCTATTGTTGTCCTCTGATCTCCCTTGTTCATATGCAGGCATATTCATGTTCTGCTGCTGATAACTTGAAACTAGCCGAGTCTCTGCTCCATATTCCTCCACAGAATTCACTGGAAAGAGAGAAGGGAAATCCAATAAGTAATACGTTCATAATAGAGTTTTAATTTCAGAACAAAATTATAATAACGAAGAGAAGATCACTTTGTGTGGCAAAGCATCCATTATACGCCACTCCATTAGCTTTGTTCAACTGATCATTCATCTGCAACTGCCCTTGATAAAGGCACTGTTTCTCTTCAACTTTGCAAGTCCTTGCATGCTTTGTAGTTGCCTTCCACATCTTCTCGGACATACCTTTTCCTAGAATCTGAATCATCACCATCATTCACTTTGGTTAAAATTAAAGCCTTTGTAGAGAAAGATTTAGACATTTCAGCTTACGTTTCTGAGACGCTTTGGATCTTTGTCCATTAGCCTCACGAACTCTTCCACTGTTCTTACTTTTGCATTGTCCAACCTCACGTGGAATGCTCCATCTTTGCCGATCTTCTTCAATCTCCACACTTCATCATTAGGCATCGGTGGATAATGTTTCTTATATGCTGTTAAACATGAAACTTAATCATTAGATATCTGAACGGATTGAAATTTAGTTGGAGCTAGGTGGCGTTCAATCACCTTCACCGCGACGATCCAGGACTTTGAAAGGTTTGGTCGTTGCTTCCTTAATCCTTGCCCCTCCGCCATTGCCATAGCAAACCCTCGCACCCAGCACGAATTTCCCAGTTCTCACCCACCTCGAGTTGTCTGAGAACTCAACTTCTTGAAACGTCGCCATGCCTCCGGACAGCACCGCCGTGCATTCTCCGACGAGCAACGGCGGCTTTCCATCTCTCTGTTTCACGAGGTTGCTGTTGAACTCGTCTGCCGTCCAGTCTTCCTCTTTCTGTGAGGGGAAATTCCCATTGAGAACCACAATCTCTACCTTCATAGTCTTCGAGGGAGAAAAGACCGGAGTTTCTTTAGTCATGGCATCGACAAGCTTGACTTGCAGAGGCTTGTCGTCTCTGTTCCGTATCTTGCATTTGGTGTAGATGTGCGTTGACATTTGATCTACGAACATGAGTTCCAGGCTTGCTACTGGCGGCTGTTTCTCCATAAGCAAATGGTTAGATCTGGGGGGAGCAACTGACGACAGAGGCCGTTGCAGTGCGACCACGAACTGATCGAACTTCTGCTGAACCACCTCACGCACCTGCACTTTGTCAATTTGTTCAGCACAAGATCTGAACAAAAAATAAAAATACCACAAATGTTCTGATTTAGTGCATACATACCACATTTCGAAGCATCGGTTCTAACATGCTGCAAAAACTCTGCGCAGATCTGCTCGTGCTCATCTCCTCTCTGCACAAGTTGGAACCCATCCGTCTGAGCATGGCCGCCGTATTGCTATCCTCGTTGCCCTTGAGCTGCATATCTACGCAAAGGCTTTGGATCGCCATTAGTCAACGAGCTTGAGGGATCGATGCTTCATTTCGGGGGCAATGGCTGGCTTAATTTATATGGCGAGTTGGAGTAAGCTGGCGCGTAACGCGCGATGATATCCGCGGCAGTTGGGAGGTTGATTCGCTGTGTGTGCATGGAAAGTGGTTGGAAGGTTGGAGTTTGACTCTTGGGAAGTCAAGTCGGGAGGAAGATGGCTTGTAACTGTGGAGGGCTCAAGTCAAACACCAAACACTCAGCATGTCAACGGTTAATCTTCGGTACTATATAAGATTGATGAGAAATTTCTGTAAGATGGGAGCTTCCATGAAATATCAAAATGTAACATTTTGTCGACCAACTCAAATAAAAGCACCTAAATGAGCTTGGTCCCATGCAACGTTAATCATATATTGCATCATTGCCGACCTTAGGTTTGACATATCAAAAAAAGCAGATATTTGATGTGGGAATATAAATCTAGATGTGACGTGGTCCAGTCAAAGGTATGGATCAATAGTTAAGTAAAAATAGAGGTTAAAGTGATCATCGACTTCTCTAGCTGAGTCACTCATGATTTACCCTTTACATAGTTTGGTGAGCCGCTACTTCGGTAAATATGGATAATGTAGTCATTACTTTTCCCCTCCGAAAGATCATAGTAATATAGTTATTTATCCCAAAAGATATGAATAGTGTACCAATTTCATCTGGAGGATGTGGACAATATTAGTGTTCATCTTGGAGCACGTGGGGCATGAGAAGATATAGTTGTAGCTCTATAAAAAGACTCCCGCTCCCACATGCGCAGCTATGTGGACACAACCATTTGGACGCTTTGATTATTCCATCGCTTTCATCTTCCTTTAACTCTTGTGCTAACGTGAGCATCGGAGTGATTACGCCGAGTCCAGTCTCAGTACTCATTCTAACACCTTTGTTGAGTTGTCTGTAAGATTTTCGTGCAACCCCCTCACCATCATGTCACCTACTATCTTCTTCGTGATAGTTGCTTTTTGGTGACTCATTAAATTGCAGTCTCAAATATGTTCAAATTGGTGTCTGTGAGAATCACCTAAACTGAGACGTTGAGATGGTGGAACTTGGGAGAAATGTTGAGGATCCCAGCTACTTTGCAGGTGATGTTGCTCAAGGTGAAACTATCACCATGGCACAAGGATGACTTTTTTTCACTTGGTTTCACTTGGTTTACGGAGGAGAATCATTGGTTCTGATTGAAGTTGGTATGGAGATAGCTTGGATACAAACTTATGATTCCAATAACTTCGATAAACGACTATTGAAGCTAGATTTGATCAATGAAATTTAGAAAAGGCAGCATTTTGACCTGTGCCTTAACTCAATGGATGTGCCAGACTTACAACAAGAGAGTTATCTCACGTACTTTCCAAGTCAACAATTTTGTCTGGAAGAAGATCAAACCCGTGGACGATGTGGGAAAGCTAGAAGCTTAGTGGGGAGGACCATATCAGGTAACTCGCCATCTAAGCTCGAGAGCATACTACCTAAAAGATTTGGTTGGTAAAGAGTCTGACCGACCATGGTCGACTATGCATTTGTGGCCCTATCACACTTAAGGACCTCGGGTGTTTTTTTAATTTTCTATTTTGTCTCAAGTATTTATCTGTTTTGTATCTACCTTTGCCTCCTTTTGCAGTAAATAACTTTTCATTTCCGAAACGCCGAGTCCAAGCATGTTCCCATGAGATCAAATACAAGTGTGCTCCCACTCGGTCGAATTTAAACGTGCTTTTGCCCACCAAGTTCAAGCATGCTCTCATGTGATTGAGTCCAAACATGCTCCCACGAGCTAAGTCCAAGCATGTTCCTACCTGATCAAGTCCAAGCGTTCTCCCAGCAAACACGTCCAAGCGTACTCCCACATGACCAAGTCCAAGCATTCTCCCACGCGATCGAGTCCAAGCGTACTCCCACGCGACTGAGTTCAAGCGTGCTCTCACACTCCGAGTCCAAGCATGCTCTCACGTGCCGAGTTCAAGCGTGCTCCCACGTGTCGAGTGCAAGCATATTTTCACGTGATCAAGTCTAAGCATGCCCCCATGCGATTGAGTTTAAGCATGCTCCCATCCATCGAGTCCCAGTGTGCTGCTACATACCAAGTTCAAGCATGCTCCAATGCAAACAAGTCCAAGTGTGCTCCCACACGATCAAGTCCAAAAGTGCTCCCATGCATCAGGTTCAAGTGTGCTCCCATGCAATCGAGTCCAAGAGTTCTCCCGCACGCTAAGTCCGAGTGTTCTCTCACACAATCAAGTCCAAGTGTGCTCCCACGCAATCATGCTCTCATGCGACTGAGTACCCTCATAGACTTGGAGCCCTTTGACTCTCACTACTCATGACCGACCTCCCATAGTTTAAGAGAACATTCAAAAGTAAGAGTTTTATCTTTCATTTCATTTCAAAAATTTGGCTAAATATACCATCGAAGGCTTACAATAAGCAGCATATAATCAAACTACGCTAGTTGACAAACTCCTCTTTAGGGATGTTGTCGTAGACCCTTCGCAGGCTTATAGTGTTATCAAATAAGTCAGCAGGTAAGTGCTTGGCCTAGCAAAACTGTTTGACTACACTATCAATCTCATACTAGACCATTTTAAGGGTGTGACTATCTAGTAGATCATAGAATTCCTCGAACCGTATAAACTCTTCCCTCTTAATGGCCCAACATTTTTCTTCTCTAGCCAGATGACCTTCGAGTTGCACCTCCTTGCCCTTTAATTCACCCTTCTAGGCTACTAGGTCAGCCTAAAGGTATCTATTTTAGATCGCTAGGTCTTAGACAAGACCCTCCTGATCTCCAACATTGCCTTTAATATATCCATCTCTTCTTGCCGAGTCCTCGACTTGGCTTTCATCTTCTCTAATTTAGATGTGGCTTTCTTCTGCTATTCCTTTTCTGAGGAGGCGTGTGATTCCAATTTTTTCAATTAGGCTTAGAACTCGCTCGATTGCTCTTGGAGGGTGGCCACCTCCGCCTCTGCCATCTCTAGCTCCTGCTACATCATATGTAGCTGTGTTGCTTGGTCGGCGATTTCAGCTTTGAATCCCTCAGCTGTAGTCCTTGCCAACTACAATCCTCGATTGGGTGGAGCATGTCGAGCCAAGCTGGTATGTGTTGTATTATTTAAATCAAGTCATAATTAAGATAGAATATATCCGTATTTAATGGATATGCTTTGAATAAATGAAAGGCTAAGGCTAGATCTAGATGCATAATTTTAGGATCGGATTGTTTTTTCTTACTGCTATATAAAGACATATGTATAGCCTATGCTTTGTATGAACTTTAAATGAGAAACCAATAGTACATTAATTCTCTGCTATCTTTCTCTTATTCATCTAAGTGCTATCAGGTGTTTTCTTTGACTCTTCTTCATTTGAGTGTTATCAAAGTGGTATCAGAGCCGGTAACCTTCTAGCTCGTTTTTTTTTTGTAGTAAAATATGACAAACAATTTTAATGTTGTTTGGTCTGGTCCCAAATTAGATGGGAAGCTCGATTATAATTATTGGCAGATAATGATGTCTACACATTTAAAAGCTCAAAATCTTTGGAGCTCTATTGATTCAGGTCTTTCAGAAGGAGCCGATGCAAACTCTCAACGTCGAGATCAACTTGCGTTGGGACAAATTCATCAAGGAGTTGATTATTCAATTTTTGGTTTGATTGCAAATGCCAAGACGGCAAAGGAGGCGTGGGACACCTTAAAATTGTCATACAAAGGAGTTGATCGAGCACAAAAATCCAAGTTGCAGTCGCTACGAAGGTTATACGATCGATGCGAGATGTCATCTACAGAAACAGTTGAGCATTATTTTTCACGTCTTACTGATCTTGTCAATAAAATGAGATTATATGGTGATAAAATTGGAGATGATCTCGTTGTTGAGAAGATTCTTGAACCATACCATTGAAGTATGATCATGTGGTGGCCTCAATTCAAGAATCACATGACATTGAACTGCTGACAATTGCAGAATTAAAAGGTATGATAGAAAGCCATATTGACAGGATCGAAGCAAAGACGGAAACACCAGCAAATGAAGAAGCTTTAAAGAGTCAGGTTACTCTTAACACGACTGACTCTAGTCAAAGAGGAGGAGGATTCAATAGAGGTCGAGGAAGAGCAAGAAGAGGATATAGAGGAAGAGGTCGAGGTAACTACTCAAATCAAGGAAGAAGTGGAGATAATGCCATGCAAGAGAGGTTTTCGGCTCACTGCTATAATTGTGGAAAATATGGGCACAAAATTGCAGATTGTAGATACAAGAAATTCAACAATCATGGCAACCAGGCAAACATTGCTGGAAATTATGGTGAGGACTCTAATGAATCTGAGACTTTACTTTTGGCTAGTAATAGTTTACCTGCAAATGAGAACGTATGGTTTTTGGATACTGGATGTAGTAACCATATGTGTGGAAGAAGAGAGTTATTCTCGGAATTAGATGAATCAATTCAATCAGAGGTTACTTTTGGAAATAAGACAAAAGTACCAATATTGGGAAAAGGTAAAATTTATATCCAGTTGAAGGATGGTTCTCAAAATTTTATATCTGATGTCTTTTATGTTCCAGAACTTCACCAAAACTTATTAAGTATGGGACAATTATCAGAAAAGGGTTATAAAATATGCATTATTCAGGGGTATTGCATCATAACAGATGGAAATGGGAAGTTGATAGCAAAGGTAAAAATGTCTCAGAATAGATTATTTCCTTTGAAAATTCAGCATAAATTTCTTTCTTGCTTTAATTCTGAGATTTTGGATGATAATTGGTTGTGGCATATGCGCTTTGGGCATTTTCATTTTTCTGGATTAAATTATTTAGCAAGAAAGAAGCTTGTTTTTGAGTTGCCTGATATTGTGAAGTCTAATCATGTTTGTGAGACTTGTTTAATTGGCAAGAAGCATAGAGAACCTTTTCCTGTAGGCAAGTCATGGAGAGCCACAAAACAGTTAGAACTTATACATTCAGATTTGTGCACAGTGGAAGTACCATCACTTGGAGGTAATAAGTATTTTATTACTTTTATCGATGATTTGAGTCGAAAAACTTGGGTTTATCCTCTACATCACAAGTCAGAAGCATGTGATATTTTCAAGCAATTTAAATTATTTGTTGAAAAACAAAGTGGACTTGAAATCAAAATCTTAAGAACTGATAGAGGTACAGAATATATTGTGTGTGATGATTTTTTAAAGAAGCATGGTATTCAACATCAAATGACAGCTAGATATACTCCACAACAAAATGGAGTGGCTGAGAGAAAAAATAGAACTATTATGGATATGGTAAGATGTATGTTGAAATCAAAAAATCTGCCTAAGCATTTCTGGGCAGAAGCTGTATCTTGTGCTATTTATGTGTTGAACAGGTGTCCAACAAGAAGTGTTCATGATAAGACACCTGAGGAAGCTTGGAGTGGAAGAAAGCCGACTGTCAAACATCTCAAGATCTTTGGTTGTTTGGCATATGCACATGTACCAGATAAGTTGAGGAAGAAACTTGATGATAAAGGCGAGAAGTGTATTTTTATTGGTTACAGTGATACATCAAAGGCTTATAAGCTATATAACCCTGAAACTAAGAAAGTTATTATTAGTCGTGATGTGGTCTTTGATGAACATGGTAGTTGGAATTGGTGTATAGAAAAAGAAAAGTCTATTATTGTTCCTGATATTCCTGACGACTTTCTGGATGAACAGCCTACTCAAGATAATGTTCAAGTTTCTGTACAATCTGAAGCACCAACTAGAAGATCACAACGCGAGTGCCGATTACCAGCTCGCTTGCAAGATTATGTGTTAAGTAATGATAATGATCTGTCTGATGAAGAAATTGTTCAGTTTGCTCTTTTTTCAGATTGTGATCCTATATTTTTTGAAGATGCTGCTAAAAAGACTCATTGGTTGAAGGCAATGGACGAGGAAATTCAAGCCATTGAAACTAATGGTACTTGGGAATTAACTGAATTACCTCCAAGAAAAAAACCAGTTGGAGTAAAGTGGGTATACAAGACAAAGTATAAGCCAAATGGTGAAATTGATCGTTTTAAAGCGAGGTTGGTTGCAAAAGGTTACAAGCAAAAAGCAGGTATTGATTATTTTGAGGTCTTTGCTCCTGTAAGTAGACTTGATACAGTACGCATGCTTATTTCACTTTCTGCTCAAAATAATTGGAAACTGTATCAAATGAATGTAAAATCTGCTTTTCTGAATGGCTTCTTGGAAGAAGAAATATATGTCGAACAACCTGCAGGATATGTGAAGAAAGGGGAAGAGAATAAGGTGTACAGGTTGAAGAAAGCTCTATATGGTTTAAAACAAGCACCAAGGGCATGGTATAGTTGTATTGATTCTTATTTTATTGAAAATGGTTTTTTGAGATGTCCTTATGAGCATACTTTGTATGTTAAGCATATTGAATCTGGTGATACACTCATAGTCTGTCTTTATGTTGATGACTTGATTTTTACCGGAAATAACTTAAAGTTAATCATAGAATTCAGGGAAGCCTTGGTTAGTAAATTTGAAATGACAGATATGGGTCTAATGAGTTATTTCCTAGGGCTTGAAGTTATTCAGATGGATGATGGGTTTTTTGTCTCACAAAAGAAATATGCTTCTGATATTTTGAAAAGGTTTAGGATGGAATGCTCCAAACCAGTTCCTACTCCAGTGATTGAAAAGATAAAGTTGTCTAAAGATGAAACTGGTAAGAGTATGGATATTACTGCTTATAAAAGTTTGATTGGGAGTCTAAGATATTTGGTTGCTACAAGGCCAGATATTTCTTTTGGAGTTGGAGTACTTAGCAGGTTTATGGAGAAACCAAAGGATTCGCATTGGGCCGCAGCAAAGCGAATTCTTAGATATGTCAAAGGTACAATTAATGATGGAATTTTGTATTCTACTAATAAAACTGTGGGACTTATTGGATATACAGATAGTGATTGGGCTGGAGATGTTGAGACTAGAAAGAGTACATCGGGATATGCTTTTCATCTTGGTTCAGCTATATTTTCTTGGTCTTCTAAAAAGCAACCGGTGGTAGCACTTTCAACAACAGAAGCAGAATATATAGCGGCAACAAATTGTGCTATGCAAGCAATTTGGCTAAGAAAGATTTTAGATTTTTTACAACACAAACAAGATGGTCCTACGACAATTTTTTGTGATAACAAGTCAACAATTGCATTATCTAAGAATCCAGTATTTCATGGCCGCTGCAAGCATATAGATATCAAGTATCATAAAATCAGAGAATGGGTTGCGAAAAAACAAATCAACATCGAGTATTGTCCTAGTGAATGTCAAGTTGCAGATATCTTTACAAAACCAATGAAGACAGAGATTTTTCTCAAGTTGAAGAAGGCAATTGGGATGGCTAACATTTGTGACTTGGTTTAAGGGAGGCTATGTTGTATTATTTAAATCAAGTCATAATTAAGATAGAATATATCCGTATTTAATGGATATGCTTTGAATAAATGAAAGGCTAAGGCTAGATCTAGATGCATAATTTTAGGATCGGATTGTTTTTTCTTACTGCTATATAAAGACATATGTATAGCCTATGCTTTGTATGAACTTTAAATGAGAAACCAATAGTACATTAATTCTCTGCTATCTTTCTCTTATTCATCTAAGTGCTATCAGGTGTTTTCTTTGACTCTTCTTCATTTGAGTGTTATCAGTATGTCTATGGGATTGGAGGACAACGGGAACTCAAGTGGATAACTCCATCATCATAACCCATAACTACAATAGGGATAAGGTATGGATCACAAAAATTGGAGGCACAACTCCACCTTGATCTGATAAATTCTACAAATTCTTACCTCGATTGAGTCATGCGCTACCCACTCCGCCACTGCGCCGCCTCATTAATCTTGTGGCATGTCGTGGCCATCTCGTGGGTTAATATTATCAAGACGAGGTTGAATTCTCAAGAGAGTTTCTAAGCGCAAATCCCTACTTGCTCTTTAAGGTGAAATGGTTGACTTAGGATTACCAACTGAGCCCATCAGAAGGTCGCTTGGGAGTGGGTTGAAGAGTCTGGACCGTGAGGTGGACGTGTAAAACTCAGTTCGGCTCGTAGAGATCCTACCTTGATGGACGAAGTTGGTATCGGGACCACTATCGGCTGGATTTAAATACGACCGTGATTTGGAATCGACGGTTTGATGATTTTTGAGGAGTCAATCCTTAATCTTAATCATCCAAGATAATTACCATTCAAGGTTCGAAACTACCAGTTCACAATGATTACCATCCAAGGTTCGAAACTACCAGTTCACGAATTGTGTATGGCATAGTTTAAGATTATTATTATATTTTAAAAATAAAAAAATATAAATTAACTAACAAAATTCTCTTAATTAACTAACAATTTATAAATTATTATTATTACTTCATTAGTTTTTATATAAGAAAAGCAAACTATTGCTTACTTATTAAATAATTAACTAACATTGCATGTTAATATGTTAGGACCATATGAATAGGATATTTGGCTCACATAAGAGACCTAGGTTCAAATCTTGACAAATCATTCTTTTTAACAAATTTCTAGCAATAAAAATGTATCATTTATATTAAAATTAAAAAAACATCTATAATAAAAGAATCAATTGAATTGTTGGTTCAATGTTTGAACTAGCAGTTCTGGTTAATTAAAGCTTGAACCATAACCGACCCGCTGCATCACCCAAAGAACTAGCGGACGAAGCACCTCACTCCTCCAACTCAGCTTTAGCAGGTCTCGACCTGAGGTGAGGCCCAGGAGGCGCTTACCTGCCTCAACTAACTTGAGGGTAGAAGACCCCAACATCTATTTTTGTCACCACGTTTAAAATCATTAGGTATAAATATGTCAGATACCTATGACTCAATTGGTAAAATAGTTTCTCTCCCTAAAAATATATTTTTTTTACCGACGCATGAAGAAAATATTTTATTGTGAATGAAAAAATAATGGAAGACTCAGAGTGAGTGAGATTTAGTACAAGTGGAAAATGATGATTACTCCATAGAGTAGTCAAAAAGAGTTGGGCCCAATTGTTAAAGGTGAATATTGAAGTATTGACCGACCTCGATAAAGATCTCAAAATGAAAAATCGGAGGTCGTCTAACAGCTAACCCTTAAAAAAGGTGATGAAATCGATAGGGGGAGATGAGGTCAGTCAAGAGTCATTCAGGATTATTATTCGATGGTCAGCGAGAATTTCACATTGCAAGAACAATTGGTCCAAATCTCCTCCATTAAAATCAGACGTCATTGAAGTGTACTAGGGAGTTGAAATACTTTCAGTTGCCATGGATGCGCTGGAAGACTACGGAGGATGAAGGCTAAAGAGACAGCAAAAGTTGGAGCACAAGAAAGGTGAAGGAACTTATAGGAAAAAGGAAGTTTGGGGGCGATAGAAAATCATTGTTTCTAGAACTTGGACAAGATGACGAAAAAGTGATGACATTCTCCCCTCGCTAACCCTAATATACTCCGGTCTTGGAATTTTAACCATTGGATCAAAGTAATAAAACGACAAACTATCACGTTGAGCCGTTGAATCTGTCGCTCAAATCGACAAAATCTCAACCATCATTTCGATTTGATATATCAGCATGACTCTGACACGTGGCAACCCTCAACTCTATAGCATTTGTTGCAAGACAAGATGTGCAAATCATTACGTGGATATAGAGCTATTAGATGGGTTCAACCCATGGTGGGGTAGGTCGGTTCATGGCTGGTCAGCCATTTGGTGGGATGAGGCAGGGTGGGTCAATTCATTATCTTGACATCGTGAAAAATCTCCAATCCAATCCAACTTAAGGTGGATTCCAGATTAGGTGGGCTAACTCACGGGCCCACCACAAATATAAAAAAAATAAATAAATGGCAATGTATATGTAACACTCCTAGTTTTTGTTTTTACTTACAATTCATAAATAGAAATGCGGACGTCACTTTCTCATACTTCCATAGCTATTTCTTAGCTCAAATAAAATTACATAGACAGTTCAAAAACAACATAAGTAAATGAAGAATTTAAACTGGAAGGTTTTTGGGTTGTACTGCCATGGTTCTGAGCTGACTCACTAGTCAATGCCTCCTGCCTCGACTGTTCCCTTTTAAAAAAAAAAGAAGGTTAAAGTCTGTGAGTCGAGAGACTCAGCATATTCAAAATCATACCATGCAATAGTTAGCGCCTATAATCTGGTGTACTAAGAAAAACCACGTTCTAGGTAACTAGAGACCTTCCTATACATCAGCATAACGTAAGCATAAATATAAGCATACGAACAGACATAATCATGAGCATGTACATCAACATAACGTAAGCATAAACATAAGTATACGAACAATTATAATCATGAGCATGTACATCAGTATAATGTAAGCATAAAAATAAGCATAATATATCATAAATCCTTTTAAGGCAAGGATCGTTGAAAGTGACAAGCTATCATCATATGATCGATTGATCAATTTCAGTTGTAAAATCATGGTACTTGGTGGCGGGGCGTCAACAACTCTCGTCACTGGGTCATGGCCTATCATGAAAAACTGATATTGGGCTCCCGCCTTGTCTCGTAAATGGGCTCCCTTTGGGGCCTTTTCCCTCTTGGTATTCCCATCAAATCATTACCATTTTGTCATAGTCAACTTACCCGATATTGGGCTCCCTCTAGGGTCTTTTTCCATAAGCAGACTCCCTCTGAGACATTTTCTCTCACGGTATCCTCATTACATCTTTATCATTATCATTATCACTTTGTTACAGTCAACTTACCCGATTTGGGCTCCCTTTGGGGCCTTTTCCTGTAAACGGGCTCCCTCTAGGGTCTATTCCCTCATAGTATTTTTATTAAGGTGGCGTTTGGTTTAGAGGTTTAGGAATGAGGGAATGGATTCATTCCCAAATCTTATATTTGGTTGATGGGAATGGAATCAAGATTTTGGAATGAAATCCAAAAACTTGGGTATGGATGAAACCCACCCCCTCCTTTGGGTTTTGATGGAATGAGAATGAGAATTAAGTTTTGGACGAAAATACTCTTAGTATATTTGTTCAATTTTTCTTTCATTTCACTCTCTCTCATCATACTTTCTCTCTCCTCATTCTATCATCACACTTTCTCTCTCAATGTACTTTCTCTCTCCTCATTCTATCATCACACTTTCTCTCTCAATGTACTTTCTCTCTCCTTATTCTCTCTCATCACACATTCTCTACCATTTTCTCTCTATATTCTCTCTCATCACACACACACACACACTCTCATCATTTCTCTCTCTTAATTCTCTCCTCATTTTTTCATTATACTTTCTTTCTCATCATACTTTCTCTCTCCTCAATCTCTTTTTACCATACTCTCTCTACATTTTCTCTCATCATACTTTCTCTCATCATACTTTCTCTCTCCTCAATCTCTTTTTACCATACTCTCTCTACATTTTCTCTCATCACACTTTCTCTCTCTTTATTATCTTCCATCATACTCTCTCTCATCACACTTCCCCTTTCTTTATTTTTTTCTATCATAATTTCTCTCTCATCACGTTTTCTCTCCTCAATCTCTCATTCTCTCTCAGCACAGTTTCCCTCTCTTCATACTTTTTCTCTTCTCAATCTCTCCTATCACGCTCTCTCTCCTCATTTTCTCTCATCACACTTTCTCTCTCTTCATTTTTTCTCATCACACTTTTTCTCTCTTCATTTTTTATCATCACACTTTCTCTCTCATCATATGTTTCTCTCACATTCAACTTTCTCTTCCATCTAATTTTTTATCTTATTTTCCTCTAAGGGTAAAAAAATAAATTTAGGTTCATTCCTATTGAAAATATTTAATTAACCAAATATTATTTTTAAGAATGATACCCAAGCTCATACTCATTCCCATTCCAAAATACTATGATACCCATTCTCATTCCGATTCCTAGGAGAGAACCAAACACCACCTAAATCCTTATCATTATCATTATCACCTTAAGGTATAATAATCGTACATACGAAGCATATGAACATAAACTTGCATGTCAATTCATAACAAAGCTTAAGCCTCGACTTTTGTATCAACATAGCATGAGTAGGCGTAGAAATTTAGACATGGCATAATCGTAAATCTAAACGTAAGCATGTAAATTTATATCCTACCTATAGCCTTTTAAACTATCATGATGTGAAGCAGGGGTAATCACAAGCATACTAAACACATTCTGAAAACTTAAAAATTTATAGGAGCTAAATGGTATCATTTTCTTAACATAGACTTACAAACCAAAAACCGAAACTCATTTAGGGTAGCTAAACATATATGATCCTGAGGAACTAAAATAAAACATGATATGAGAAAAATCTGAACAATGGTAGAGCAACCATGATGAACAAACCCTTAAAACAGGATTTAGAACTACTCCTACCATATCCGAAACTTGCAAGGTTTATAACATAATCGGAGCATGCATCGTTCTCTAGTTTCTAATGCAACCCCATGGTGATTAAACCATTAAAAACAGAATTTAAAATGACTCCTATCATATCCGAAGCTTGCATGATCTATATCATAATTTGAGCCTGCAAAGATCTCTAGTTTCTAAGGTCAAACAAATAGTAAAACACGAAGCAACTTGTAGAGCAACATCATGATAATAAAACCTCTAAAAACAAAATTTAACATAATCATGTTAATTAAACCTCACAAATAGAATTTAACAATGTCATGATGATTAAAGCTCTAAAACAAATTTTTACAACATCATATTAATTAAAGCTCTAAACCAGAATTTAACCACTCCTTAAATCTGAAATTTTCTAGTTTTATAAGTTGAAATAAGCATAGAAAAGTTTCCCACCTTCTAATGGAAAACAACTAGAAGCATGGAACAAGCATGGAGTGCAACATCAAACTATATAGCCTCTAAAATAGAATTTTAATCTACTCATAAAATCTGAATTTTACAAGTTTTACAATTCGAGTTGGGTATCAAATGGTCTCCTATCTTCTACAGAAAAATAACTAGAAGCATGGAACAAACATGAAATGCAGCATCAAACTATATAGTCTCTAAAACAGAATTTTAATCTACTACGATAAATCTGAATTTTACAAGTTTTACAATTCGAGTTGGGTATCAAATGGTCTCCTATCTTCTAAACAAAAATAGCTAGAAGCATGTAACAAACATGAAGTGCAACATCGAACTATATCGTTTCTAAAATACAATTTTAAACCAAGATGTGTGAACTAAACCAAAGGTTTTATACCGCACCCTATAACATCCGAAATCCAACCTATTCACAATCAATTTAGAGCATAAAAAGATCCTAAACATGGTGTCATTAGCAAGAAAATAGCCAATCATTATAAACCCTAAAATCCAAAATCCAAAATCCAAAATCCTCCATTTAAACAACCTTTAAGAGCTTTAAGGAAAGAACTTAAACTAAAGCATCACAACTCAATCTATGGTACTCGAAATTCACAAGACATAGAGGCTAATCTAAAGCATTAACATAGTTGAAAATATGCACCATTTGTATGGGCCGAACCATGGTATCCTTAGCAAGCAAACAAACCAAAACCTCACAAGCCACAAAAATCCAAAACTACACAAGACATAGAGGCTAATTAAAATAATAACATAGTTGAGAACATGACTTAAGTACTTAGCTATATCTCCTTGTCTCTAGCATCGATGGAGAAAACAAAGGGTAGCGGAAACCTCCTTAGGCTGGTGGCAACAAGAAGACAAGGTGGAGTTGAGGGTTTAAATAAAAGAGGGAATTTAGGACTTGGTCTCAATTTCTATTTCCATATCTATCCACATATAAATTCATAACTTATATAAATGCTAAGTCATTTATTTTATTTATTTTTATAAAACTTAATAACAAGTCTAGATAGAAAACATAGTTATATAATTCCATATATATTTTACTTAGTCATATAAATTTTATTCATGATATATAATTTATAATACTATAATTTCTTAATTGGTTACCAAGTGCACATTCTTTATATATTAATCCTATATTCTCCTTATTTAATTCTATTTATTCTTTATAATTATAACTTATATCACGTAATATATTAGTTTATTTCCATATTAATTAGATGAATAATGTCTACAAATTTATACATACTAAGTTTTATCCCTAAATACTAATAAGTTTTATCCATATATTATAGTCTTTTCCTTTTTATTATCATCACGTTACATTTCTATAATTTATAGTACCTATATTATTTATATCTCATTTATGATTAGATGATAGTTTATATACATAAATACTAAGTCATGTATAATTTCTATATAAAAATTTATATCTATATGTTATACTAATTTTTATATACATACTAAGTATTTATAAATTTTATAAATAACAAAAATCTATATCTATGGTTATATAAAATTTTATATATTTACTAAATCATATACATTTTTGTATAAAAATTTATACAGTTATATAAATTTTTATATACATATTTAGTTTTTAAATAAATTTTATACATATTTATATTCAACCATTTTCTTAATTGGTTAATTCTAATTCCATAAATGTAAGCTAACTTAATCAAATCTAACTAAATCCATCTATTAAATTAATAATTTCTTAATTAAATATAAATTAAATTAAAATTTAATCCAATAAATATCCTAAATTAAATAAGTGGTTTCAGACGTTATAATACAAAATGACAGTTATAGTTGACCCCATAGAATAAGACTTGGGCGGCGTTGCTTCTGTTTTCTTCTTCCTGAGTGGAGAGTCTATTTTGCTTAGCCGAGACTCGAGCAGGATCAGCGTTATCCCTCCTCTGGTGCCGATGGTGCCACTTGGGCACTCTTCTTTCGTCCTCTCGTCGCCCGACAGATCATTGTCTATCTTGCCGATCTGAAGTTGGAGATCGATGATGGTATCCTCTCGACATCAGTTGGCTATCGATCGGTGTCAGATCGTAGTAGTCGCGCATGTTATTCGTCATCGACTGGTGAATGGAGCAGAACATCGGTGTCCATACCTTGCCTCTTGTCGTCTTCTGCCGACTGGAGGCCACATGCTGCACGACATGTGTCCTGGCTTCTTGATGCGGCCGCGCTCCCTCTGCTCTTGGTTCTTTGGGCGGCTGGTGGCTGTTCGATGGTCGCCACTCGGGTACCAGCGTGGGCTCGACCGACGTTTCCTTCTTCCTTACTACCTGGGTTTCTTTCACGTTTATGTATTCATTGGCCTTCTTGAGCAGGTGGGCAAAGTCCTTGGGCGGCTTCTTGATGAGCGACTGGAAGAACTCTCCTTCAACCAGCCCCTACGTGAAGACATTCATCATCGTCTTGGATGAGACCGAGGGGATATCCATGGCCACTTGATCGAAACACCTGATGTAGGCTTAGAGCGCTTCTTTCGATCCTTGCTTCAGGGCAAAGAGGTTGACGCTCGTCTTCTGATAGCGTCAGTTACTGGCAAAATGGTGCTGGAACGTAGCTCAAAAGTCCTTGAAGCTACATATTGATCCGTTCGGAAATCTTCGGAACTAGCGCTGCATCGAGCTGGAGAGAGTAGTGAGAAAGACATGGCACTTCACCGTATCTGTGTACTGGTGCAGCGTGGTCACGCTATCAAACTTATCCAGATAATCATCTGGATCCGTCGTTCCATTATATTCCCTGATTGCCAATGGGGTATAGTGCCTGGGTAGAGGGTCACCCAAGATCGCCTAAGAGAATTGTAAATTGATCCGCTCGGGTGAAGAGTGACTTCTAGGTGCCTTTCCTTTTCGTGCATCCTGAATGGGAGCATCGTCCGAAGATGACCCCCTTTCCTAGTTCGCCTAAGCTATTTCTGAGGGGGTTTGGAACAAGACGCGATGAAATGGGATGGGTGCGGGTGGCGCTTCCTGCGCGCCGGTCAGACCTCTATTTTGCCCCCATATGAAAACTAGTTCCGGTCGATCTTCCAATCCCGCTCGCCCTCCTGTTGCCGACGTCGTCGGTTGTTGTACTAACTGGCACTACAACAAAAATGACTTTCCGCAGCGCATCATCAACGACGCGCAGTTAAAGCACGTTGTTAATAATAGTTTTTACGGTGCACCTAATTATGTGCGCTGCTGATAGTATAGTATTTATATAAATGACGACATATGAAAAAAGTACACTGCCAATATACTTTTCAACGACGTGTATAGTGCGCTGTTAAAACATAATATTAATGGCATGCGGCGGACACTGTTAATAATTATTATACATATATAAATGACGATATGTAAAAATACACGGTGCCAATAAATATTATAAAATTTTAATAACGTGCAATTAGCATTGTTAATAGTCTTTTTGCCAAAATTATTCAAGCGAAACCCTCCACGATTATTTTTCACTTACTCCCCCCTGCGTACCAAACTCACGCAAAACCAATTGCGCGCACCTCTCTCACGCAAAAAAACCTAAACGCGCGACCTCTCTCTCATGCAAACTCCTCTGTCGCCAAAGCCCTCTCACTCGTAGCCCTCTGCCGAAGCCCTCTCACGTGAACTCCTTCGCCGAAGCCCTCTCTGTCGAAGCCCTTGTTGGCACTTTCGAGCCGTAAAAACCGCTTTTTACGTTGCGGAAACCTTGAAGTCTTGCCACAGATCCGTGCAAAGATAAATAAAATTCATGTACATGTTTGTTTATCCTAGATCTACCTTAGATCTACATGATAAGAGTGTTACCCTTGTCGCGATGCCCTTCGCTTATCTCGCTCGTCCAAATGGTTGTCGGATCTCATAGAGTGTCAAGTGTACACTCCTCTACATGTATCTGCACGGACAAAAGGTGGAGAAAAACCACTTAGAGTGTGCTAGCACCCTTGAATGGTTTCAGCAATGGAGGAGAGGGAGAGAACAAGAGAAGAGAAGAGGAAGAAGAAGGAGTTACAACAAGCACAAATGCTTGCACTCTCATGTGGCCGGCCACATAAAGGAGGGTTTTAAACCTCCTTGTAATACCAAGAGTCATGACTCTTGGTCTTCCTCATGAGGTGGCACACTATGATGTAGCCTTGATGATGTGGAACACCATCATTGGCCGGCCCCATGCCAAGTCACAATGAGGTGGCATTTGGTCAAGTCAAACTTGACTCTTCATCTTCCCTCTGAAGTCAAGTCAAACTTGACCTTTTTTATCTCCCATTGTTGATCAAATCTAACCATTGATTCAAGTCAATTTAATTTAATGAATCTCTATTCATTGGTTTAAATTGACTCAATGAATCATAATCTAAATTAGACTCATACTACACATGAATCAAATTGATTCCAACTCAATTAGTCTAATTTGAATTACTCTTAATGCAATTTGGTTCATCACATGAACCTAATGTTGGAACCCCAAGGTGTTTTGATGCGATCAAACAAGCTAAGTTAGGTCCTACGTTTGTTTAACCCTTGTGTCTAAGTGTGCAGGAGCTTAGGAACACAGGAAGTCGAGCGGAAGACGCGACTAGCGAGAAGGACGGCACGGGAGAGAGCCGACGGGCTCAGTGCGTCTGAGGGACGAGGTGACCGCGGAAGAGTACACCGGTGGACGAGAAGAACGTGCGCGGCGTTCGAGGGACGAGAAACCGGGAAGGAAGGCTGCTCGAGGAGAAGGCCGGAACATGGGTTCGGGTGAGCCCTATTCCGGATGGCCGAGATCACCCAAGCTAGTGGAGCTGGAACAGAAGACCCGGACCGAGACGAACTGAACTGAAGCGGAGCGACCAGACGAAAAAAGTCAACCAGAGTTGACTTTTGGGGTCCGGGGCGCCCGGACCGAAGTTGTTGACCAGATCGAGTCAAACTCGATCTGAACGTTGGGGGATAAAGTTTTATCCAGTGCTATAAATATAACACTGGTTTGCACAGATCATTTAACTCACTTGTAATCAATTCTTTCTGTGCTTTCAGTTGTGTTCTTTTCATTTGTGCTGTCAACGTTGTAAAGAGGCTTCTCCGCCCAGAGGAGATCATAGTGCGCTTACTTTCCTTGGACTAGCAATCCTCTGATTGCAAACCAAGTAAATCTCTGGTGTATGATTTCTTTACTTAGTCTCTACTTTTTATTACAAGTGTTTATGATATAGTTGAAATCCGAGAAAGGTTCGAGTTTTATTTTGTAGGGCAATTCACTCCTCCCCTCTTGCCGGCCTCCAAAGGGACCAACAAGTGGTATCAGAGCAAGGCGCTTCAGGAGGACTAACCGCCGATCGAAGCAAAAAGATGGCCGGACCAAGCATCGTCCCACCAAAATTCGAGGGGAACTTCGCAGACTGGAAGCGTCGTATGGAGGTATTCCTAAGAACTGATTTCGAAATTCGGTTTATAATGAAGTATGGTTTTTTAGCTCCGACGAATCAAGATAGAAAAGAAAAAGAAGAGAGCAATTGGACAAATAAGGAGCAGAGTGAATCTGTAGCAAATAGTCGTGCGGAATATCACCTGCTGAGTGTGTTACCACCTTAAGAGGTCAACCGCATCGGAAGTTATTCATCTGCTAAAGAACTCTGGGAGAAGTTCCTGGAACTCCATGAAGGCACGTCTGAAGCGAAGCTCACTAGAAGAGACATCCTCCGGAACAAGTTGATGAACATTCGTCTGGAAAAAGGTGAGAAGGTAGCCAATCTACACGCAAAGGTAAAAGAACTGATTACTGATCTCGAGAACCTTGGAGAAACGGTAACAAATGAGACAGCATACACTACGCACTCAACGCGTTTCCCAGAACTCCAGAGTGGACGTCAATCATCGACGCCTACTACATCTCAAAGGACCTGGAGGTAAGTACATTAGAGGAATGTTTTTCTACCCTTGAATTACACGAAACTAGATGTGCAAAGATATCAAAGGACACAACCCAGACTATGACACTGAACGCAACCAACAAGGATGAACCCGAGTCAGACTCCGAAGACGATCAAGAAGCGTACATGGTAAGAAACTTTAAAAAGTTTTTTAGATCTAATAAATTTAAAATGCAGAATAAAAAGAATAAAAAAGGTAGAAGAAAGGTGCGATGCTACCAGTGTCAGAAGGAGGGACACCTAAGGGAAGACTGCCCAGAACTCAAGAAGGTCAAAATGAAGACACCCAAGAAACACAACCTAAAAGCAACTTGGGACGACACTTCTTCATCCGAATCAGAAGCTCAAGAATATGCCGGGATAACACTGATGGCAAGCTACGAAGGACAAAGTACATCAGAACCCAGCATCGATGAAGGGGGAGCGACCTCAGATGGAAGTAGCGAAGCAGGGGGAGAGTCAAGTTTTAAGTCTGATATGGTAAGTGAGGTATGCCTCTTACCCCCTGATGAACTTTACTTTGGTATCAAAGCTATGACTAAATCCATGTATAAATTAGAAAATAAAAATGCCAAATTAGAAAATGAAATTTTAGAAACAAAGAGAACTTTGGCAAAATCATGTCTTATAGAGGATTTTGAAAAATTGAAAATTGAAAATGAAAAACTAAAAGAAGAAATAGAAAGATTGAAAAAATCCAATGGTTCAAATATTTCTACTTTTAGGAATTATAGAGGTTTAAATTGGTATTATAGATTTCATCAAAGTCAAATTAGAAATATATCAAAAATCTATATACCTAGGAAATACTTGGTTAATCCTGTAGGTAGGAACCTCTATTGGGTTCCAAAAACCTATTTAATTTAAAATTAAAATTAGACTTAGCATTTTCAGCAAGGAAATTAAACAACTAATTTCTTTATGAGGCTTTGTCTAAGGAAGTGGTTGTTGCTCCAATAACCAAGAAGGCCTAGTGCCTCGCCACGACCTGGAAGTCAAGTATCGAAATGAAAAGTTTAATTGACTAACTGAAAAAGCATTAATTTAAATTACTTGATGCTTTAAAATAGTTATTCAATTTGTGTTAGAAAATATTTATTTTTTTTTAACTTGACTTAAAATATTTAATTTTTTAATTTTAACTTAGAATTTTTTTTAACACTTATGACTGTTTTTATCTGAAAAATATTTTACTTAAAATTTTTCTCGAAAGAAAAATTCTGAAGAGTGTCTTTACTTTGACATTTTTAAATATTTTACACTAAAGTTTTTTTGAATTTACCTTAGACTTGTTTATAACCCCAATTTTTATGTGATCAAAGGGGGAGAAGTATGTTAAGTCTAGGGGGAGGTAATATAATTTTTTTTCAATTGAAAAATATTTGGACTTATTTGAATATAAATTGTTTTTATTGCATATGTTTACCCTAACTTAACTTGGGTTGCTCACATCAAAAAGGGGGAGATTGTTGGAACCCCAAGGTGTTTTGATGTGATCAAACAAGCTAAGTTAGGTCCTGCGTTTGTTTAACCCTTGTGTCTAAGTGTGCAGGAGCTTAGGAACACAGGAAGTCGAGCGGAAGACGCGACTAGTGAGAAGGACGGCACGGGAGAGAGCCGACTGGCTCGGTGCGTCTGAGGGACGAGGTGACCGCGGAAGAGTACACCGGTGGACGAGAAGAACGTGCGCGGCGTTCGAGGGACGAGAAACCGGGAAGGAAGGCTGCTCGAGGAGAAGGCCGGAACATGGGTTCGGGTGAGCCCTATTCCGGATGGCCGAGATCACCCAAGCTAGTGGAGCCGGAACAGAAGACCCGGACCGAGACGAGCTGAACCGAAGCGGAGCGACCGGACGAAAAAGTCAACCAGAGTTGACTTTTGGGGTCCGGGGCGCCCGGAACCCTCCGGGGCGCCCGGACCCCTCCGGGGCGCCCGGACCGAAGTTGTTGACCAGATCGAGTCAAACTCGATTTGAACGTTGGAGGATAAAGTTTTATCCCCCCAGGGCGCCCGGAACCCCTTCAGGGCACCCCAACCAGTGCTATAAATATAGCACTGGTTTGCACAGATCATTTAACTCACTTGTAATCAATTCTTTCTGTGCTTTCAGTTGTGTTCTTTTCATTTGTGCTGTCAACGTTGTAAAGAGGCTTCTCCGCCCAGAGGAGATCATAGTGCGCTTACTTTCCTTGGACTAGCAATCCTCTGATTGCAAACCAAGTAAATCTCTGGTGTATGATTTCTTTACTTAGTCTCTACTTTTTATTACAAGTGTTTATGATATAGTTGAAATCTGAGAAAGGTTCGAGTTTTATTTTGTAGGGCAATTCACCCCTCCCCTCTTGCCGGCCTCCAAAGGGACCAACACCTAATCCTCTTGGTCCATCATATGAACCTAATCTCCATCTAATTGCCCTTTGTATGTGACCCTATAGGTTCTTGTAACATTGACAATGCTCCTAAACTCATTTAGAAACATAAGTAATGAGCGGTATCTAGCAATACATCATTACTACCCAAGTTACAAGAATGTTGAGATCCAACATCACCTTTGTGACTGCTAATTGTGACTCTCACAATATATGATAATGTCTTTCTATCCTTGACATCTAAATTAATCAACTGAGGCATAGACCGTGTCATCCTCTAATCAATTTATGTCTTGAATTCCAAGTAGACTCACTCTAATCAAATGAGCTCAATATCTCATATTGACTTATTTGGGCATGGTCATGCACTTAGTGGTCTCACTCTATCAAGAATCATGATGTCACTCCCGTCATATAGGAGGGATGGATCCCATCTACATCACTCACATCCCTCCACATAATTTGTTACATACCCAGTAGTCGCCTTTATAGTCCACCCATTTACGGGTGACGTTTGACGAAGCCAAAGTATGCAACTCCTTATGTAGGGAACCATGGTGACTTCAGGTCCAAGGACTAATAGTCATACTAATAGTCACATGAGAAAGTATATGACACTCATATAATGATCCATGATACTTTCTCATGACGGGTCATTCAGTATACATTATTCAATGCATACCCATGTGTCAACTTGATATCTCTATATCCATGACTTGTGAGATTAAGTCATCGAGTTGACCTACATGCTAGTCTCATCGTATTAACATTGTCCCTGAATGTTAATACTTGACTAGGAATGATTAAGAGTAGTGTTCTCTATATCATCTCATTATCGATTCAACCAATCGATTGATATAGATAAGAACCTTCTACTCAAGGACGTTATTATACCTAGTTATTTGGCACCAATACAAGTAAGTATAATAACCATAAAGAAATCTCTTTATAAATATATAGGAATATGATACATCGAGTTCATACAACAACCATCACATGATTGGCTCTAGGGCTCTCACAAATAATCTCCCACTAGTATTAGTGCCAATCAGTGTAGGGTCTAATACCCAATGACCTAGTGTGACCATCATGCTTTCTCTGTGCCAAAGCCTTGGTCAAGGGATCAGCGATGTTAGCCTCTGTGGGTACTCTGTAAATTTTCACATCTCCTCTATCGATGATCTCTCGAATGAGATGGAAGCGCCGTAGTATGTGTTTGGTCCGCTGGTGCGAGCGATGTTCCTTAGCCTGTGCAATTGCTCCATTGTTGTCACAATAGAGCTCTATAGGATCGACTATGCTAGGAACCACCCTAAGCTTAATAATGAACTTGCGGATCCAAACTGCCTCCTTTGCTGCTTCTGATGCAGCAATATACTTGGCCTCTGTTGTAGAATCAGCAACTATGTCCTGCTTCGAACTCTTCCAGCTCACAACACCACCATTCAAATAAAACACGAACCCAGACTGCGATCGATAATCATCCTGGTCAGTTTGGAAGCTGACATCACTGTAACCCTTTACAGCTAGCTCGCCATCGCCTCTAAATATCAAGAAATATTCCTTAGTCCTTCTCAAGTACTTAAGGATATTCTTGACCGCTATCCAGTGATGCTCACCTGGATCTGACTGGTATCTGCTCGTCATGCTCAAAGCATACGAAACATCAGGACGAGTACATAACATGACGTACATGATAGATCCTATGGCCGAAGCATAAGGGATCTTATCTATGCAGTCTCTCTCCTCTCTAGAAGAGAGACTTTGAGTCTTCGAAAGACTCACACAATGTGACATCGGCAGAAATACTTTCTTGAAATTCTGCATGGCAAACCATAGTAATACCGTGTCAATATATGTACTTTGACTTAGGCCAAGTAATCTCTTAGATCTATCTCTATAGATCTTTATGCCTAGAATACATGCTGCTTCACCTAAGTCCTTCATTGAGAAACAATTCCCCAGCCAAGTCTTTACAGACTGCAGCAAAGGGATGTCATTTCTAATGAGTAGTATGTCATCCACATACAATACAAGGAAGACAACTGTGTTCCCAATAACCTTCTTGTAGACACAGGGTTTATCTTCATTTTTGATGAAACCAAACTGTTTGATCGCATCATCGAATCAAAGATTCCAGCTCTGAGAAGCTTGCTTTAGTCCATAAATGGACTTATGCAGCTTGCATACTCTGTCAGTATGCAGTGGATCTACAAAACCCTCAGGTTGTGTCATATACACATCCTCGAGCAAGTTTCCATTCAGAAAAGCAGTTTTGACATTCATCTACCAGATCTCATAATCGTGGTATGCTGCAATAGCAAGCATGATCCGAATGGACTTAAACATCGCTACTGGAGAAAATGTTTCATCATAGTCAATACCATGAATTTGTTTGAAACTTTTAGCTACCAAACGACCCTTATAGGTATGCAAATGTCCATCCATGTCAGTCTTTCTCTTAAAGACCCACTTACACCCAATGGGTTTGACGCCTTCAGATGGATCAACCAAAGTCCATACTTGATTGGTGTACATGGATTCCATCTCGGATCTCATGGCCTCTAGCCATTTCTCAGAATTTGGTCTCATCACAGTTTCCTGATAGGAGGTAGGCTCATTCTCAACGAGCATAACGTCGTCATAGTCAGGCAAGAGAAATGAGTATCTCTCAGGCTGACGACGTACCCTATCAGACCTGCGAAGAGGTAGGTCTACTTGAACTGATTTTTGTTCCTCAACTCTTTGTGGAACAATCTCATCATCCACAACACTTTGTGGTTCTAGTTCAACTTCCATCAAGGCTTCAGTGCTATGGTCCATATCTTGAACTCACTACAAGAAAAATCTTTATAGACATCGGTGGAACAACAGCGGTTTTAAGCAAAAACCAATGTCTTTGAGTATTTTACACCGATTTTTCCAAAAATCGGTGTCTATAAGCGTAAATTTTCGCTCATAGACATCAGTTTTTTAAGCCGATGTCTATGAGCTCCTTTTTTTCATTAATAAACATTGATTTTAACAGCAATTTTTAAAACCCGGTGTCTATGATAAAAAAAATAATTTAATTTTTCCACCAATACTTAGTCGAAATTTACAACACTTCACTCTTCCCTCCAAACCTAAACCTATATCGCGCCGTGCACCGTATCAGGAATGACTCACGACGCCTCTTAGATCGACGCCTCTTCCTCTCTCTCAGCTTCATCTCCCTCTTCCCCTTCTTAGATCGACGCCTCTTCCTTTCCCGATCAGGAATGACTCACGACGCATCTCCTCCACCTCCTCCCTTTGGGTAAGAAGAGGAACCCTTCTTCGTATTTCAAGAAAGGAGAGGTGACGAGTTGGTCTTGTTTTCTAGGGTTTCAGAGTAGTAGCGGCGGAGGGAGGCAAGATGAAGACGACTAAGGCGTTTGTCAAGTCTCGCTATTCCGCGTCGGCGTCGAGATCGGGAGATAGAGGGAAAGCGCGCTGAGGATAGGGAAAAAAAAACATGGCGGAAGAGAAGGAATCCACCTCCATTCCGCTAAGCCAGGCGGCAGACCCTGAAGACCCAGCCAAAGCACCCCCAATTTCTCCCAGTTCCTCCACCAGGAAGGTGCGTGCCTGCCAGATCTGATAGTGTCTGGGGTTATGGCCTCTTTGTTAGCCTTGATGCGGTCAGTTAGGGTTCCAATTTGGATCGGGAGAAAAGTTGGGCAAGATTATAGCGGGACATTTTTGTAGTTGTCTTTAGGTGTTTCTCGTATCGGATTTGTGCTCTTTCAGTTGGATAAGTCGAGTTTGGTAAAATTTTACTTAGGATCATTGTTTGTTTCCATCAATTAGTTTCTAGTTAGCTGGATGGCAGAGAAAGTTAACTACTTTTGAGCAAAGTAAATGAACCTCTAATATTAACCGATTCAGAGTACATGAAATAGAGTGATCATCTACGGAAGGGATTATAGCCATGTCGATACAGAAGGTCGTAGTTTTCATTATTAGTTGGTATGTTGGTATGCAATTTAATAGCTTTCGGGGTTCAGGTAGGCTTAGACACGCATTCTATAGTTACACCTCCATCACAGGATACAGAGAGCAGAGCCATGGGTGTATATAATTTGTATGTTACAGCTCAATTTGCACGTTAACCATTTATGACCGTCTTCTGCGAAGATAAGTTGTGTAAAACAAAGTTAAAATATTAATAAATGTGTAACAAAAATCGGAATTTGACACCGCCCATTTAACTCACTGCAAAAATACTCACCTATTTTCATCTGTACAATGATGACTATTCTTTTAATTTTATTTTTTTAATAGAAGAAGAAACTTGTATTAAGTACTGAGAATGCTATTAACATTTGGACATAACGAAGTGAAAATATCATAAATAATTATGTGAACCTTGAACTGCCCCATGACTTGTATTCGAGAATACATCTTTTTAAATTATTTTTTCTACCCTCTTTCTTTCCTTGGCTCTGTAACTCCATAAACAGGAACAATAACTAACAATTCTAACTTTTTCATTGTCTAAATTATCCTGATGTAACTTTTAGCCTTGTTATTTACAGGCCTGTGGTGTTGTTCTTCAGAGTTGGGTGTCAAAGAAATTTATGACTGGATGGTACAGTTATATCATATTCATTCTTCTGATTTCTTGCATTTAAATTTTTCTGACACTTGTCTCTCTTCTTTTTTTTTCAGTGTAGTTTTCTTCCCTGTTGCAATCACTTTTTACATTACATGGTGGTTTATTCAGTTCGTTGATGGTTTACTATTAACACTGTTTTACATTTTGGATGTTTCAGGAAGGATGTCTGTAGGCTCTAGGTAGGTGGATTTTTGTTTGCTTTCATTAGATCAAACTTTTTTGACTTAGTTTTTTGTTATCAGTATCTTATCATTCATTCATGCTATCACACTTCAAGTTTAGATTCTTGCAAGTTTGTCGCTAGAACCACACATTGGGCTTCGTGATATTAGTCGGATATCAGAGACAAATTTTGTAACGAATCTATTGATGCCTGCTTGTGTGATTTTTTTCTCTCATTTAGTAAGTCAATAGATGATTATTGAATTTGAATTCTGTTCTTTTGGAGTTGTTTTATGATCTTTCATTGGTTATGTTTTTTTTTGGGATTGGGTAGTCGAAGGATAAAAGTGTTTCTTTTTGTTGTGGAGTTTTGTTGGAAGATAGTTTTGAATATGATACAAAAGTAAAAGCTGAAGTCTTTTGAAGAAATGTCTAGTTAGTCACAATTTGCAAACAGTTTGTTTATGTTTTCTTCTTAATTATCTATGAAACTATTTCGTTATTAAAAAACATTATATTTTTTTGATTGCTCTTTTCAGAGCCATTGTAGCAGAAGTTTTAACATGTGGATTGACATCATTAGTTGAAAAGTAATAACTCCTTTCGGAGACAAACAAAAAATGGGAAGAAAAAACTTCTCATCCCTTTGTTCCCTTCTCATTCTTCTTCTTCACTTGTTTACCTTCAATCCTTATGTTATGCTTTCTTTTGGCTGCAAAGGTTTATACTTGATATGGTTATGAGGTGGAGAAACTGGCTGCATTCTATAAACCATCGAGCATTCAAATTGATCCGTATAAATACCTTTGTGATTTATACTAAATGTGTGCTTTCTCTCAAAATCTCAAATTAATACTATCCATTATGTTAGGCTGCACACGGTGCTGGCAGTGGACGTCTACAGCGACAAGATCAAGCACCTATTTGACGCGGTGGAGGGGCAAGAAGTTGCGCGCCGCCCTTGGGGTGGCCGGATCTAGTTCCTCCGCCTCAATATCAAGCACGACTCCAGGCTCGAGGGACTCATCAAGATGTCGGATTTGGTTAGTTCCCTTGTCCTGTGGAATAGATCTAACCCTGGATCTCTTCTTGCGTTTTTTTTTCAGCGTGATCTCTGCGGTTTTGTATTTTTTTATTGTCGCTTTACTTCTCAGCATCTTTTCCTTGGTCGTGATCGTTTGAGCGAATCTTTTTTTCGTCATCGTCGCAAGGCATCCTAATGTATATGCAATACAATTTTTTGTTTTCTTTGTAGACGATTAATCTGGCGACAATCTGCACTCCTGCTGATTGTCACACCCGCCCACTAGACACCATCTTCAGTAATTTCATTGATGCTCTCCCAGTTGTTAGTTTTGAGACCCCTGGGCTTGTTCATTTCCAGTTGGATTTTTTTTTGTACTCTTCTTTGGTATTGATTTAGTTTATTGTGGCATGTGCAAGTTAGGTATTGCTCAGAAAACAACAAGCGCGTCATTCACTTCTCAACATGTGAAGTGTATGGGAAAACGATAGGAAGCTTCCTACCCAATGATCATCCTCTTAGAAAGGTATCATTGGCATTTCTACATTTGAGATGCTATAAATTAATGAAACAATTTTCTTGATGATACTTTTAATTCTCCATTTCTTAATAACATTGCTTCTCGATGGTAATGACCTTATTTTTGACCTGAAAATGAGTCTTTATTGTGGGTACTATTCAAGTTGTGTCAATAGTCATGTAATGAGTTGAGGTTTACCTAGAAATAAGAGAAATATCATAAAAGATTCTAGAAAGAAAAACTAAAAAAAAATCTGATGATATATTTTTATTTATTGTTTTAAGTACTAGTTTTTTGCTCTGACATTAAACCGCCACAAATAATAATGTTGGTTATTTCTCATCATGTTTTGTTCTAAGACTCAAATTTCTGTTAATTAATATTATAACATTATCAGATGAGTTTAATATCTTGTCGTACATGGTTATTCCTACTTAGTATGCATGTAGATTTATATGTACATATCTATATATGTGATTTCTCTGTGGTTGAGTCCTCTCTCGACTTTGTCATTTTGTTTCATTTGACTTTATAGCAGTGTGGACTGTGATAAACAGTCATCTTTTAAATCCTATGATTGTATTTATTATTCTAACCTTAACATATTTTCTATGATAGAATAAGAAAGAAAGGAAGAAGGTCCGTGAGGTTGGCATCTTGAAAAATGATCCTGAGGCTATTCGAGACCAAATTGAGAAGATGGAAAGAATGAGTAAGTAATTTGGCCAAGATCCCCTTAAAATTCTTTTTTCACTGATATTGAATGTGGTCTTTTGATCTCATCGGTTTTCAACGTAACAATTTTTTTACTTTTTTTTCTAGGCATTCTTATAGTCCTCTTCTTTCTAGATTGAAATTTGATGCTTCTAGAATGATACATCAATAGAGGATCATTATGTTGTTTTCCTTGTCGCCATCTAGTACGATATATATAAATCCAATCAGTACAATTCATATAAATCCAATCAAATTTAATAAAAAAACCCAAAATTCGAGCCAAGCTAAACTATACAATAAGAAATATTTGTCCAACTCAAACTTAATAAAAGACATCCAAATCATCAAAACATAAAAAACCATTCAATCATTCTATAATAACTATAATTAGTGACACATGGGAGCAACCCTCCATGGGAAAATCATTTGCAAGCAACTGCAACCTCTAGTCACTTACTGATTATGTGATTTGACATTCAACATCCCCTTTTTTGACATCATTATTCTCTTCAAGCAATTGGTGCCTAAGTTCTAGTAAAGATGCCTTTGGAACAAGAGTGCAATTGTAACCTGAAGTTGTCTGAGTGTCTGGCTATCTGCTTTATTTATCAACTCTTATATATAGGCTTGCATGCAATTTAAACAAAATGCATCCTTGTTTATTTGGTCTCATCTCAACCTTCAAGAAATCAGAATAAAAATTTCATCCAAGATTGTGATGGATTGATTCTGGATTTAAATTTTAATATGATTATTACTACACTATGCTTCTCTTAGATTTTTCTCTCTCTTTCTTTACATAGTGAGCAATAGTGTAATACCTGCATTAAGATTTGATGCTTTTCTTATTATATACAAATTTAGTGTAATACTTGTAATATCATTTCGATCTAGTTAACTATTTTGAGACAGATCACTTCTTAGATTTGGATATTCAACAGTTCTTTATGTAAAGAAGTCTTGTGAATTGATGAATATCTTTTATATGGTAATGCTATTGTGTTTTATCTGGCTCGATATTTATGTAGTTGCTCACGTTTGTTGAGGTATCCTATTAGTGTAGGGAGAATTTTATTTTGCTTTCAATCACAAACATAGAGCTTTATTGTTACATTCTTAAAATTCCCAGGAATGATAGATCTATCATTATATGATATGGTTGAGATAAATGATGAATGTGTCTCTTTTTAAGCATTCAAATTAGTCATCTTGTTACCTGGTGCTCTTACTACTTTTTCAACTATGATTTTTGGTCTTGGTTTACTAATATATTATTTATGTGTTTTTACAGTTTACAAATCTCAAGTACTCCAGAGTTGAAATTGATGAAGTGCGGTTCGAGTGGGTTGAATGCATGCTAGATTACATTTGAGTAGGAAAGGTATTTGATTTTTGAAAACTTTGAATGATGCATGCATTTGCATGGAATGTAAATTGCGTATATTGTCCCATGTCAATTTCTTTCTGATGGTGATATTCTAGGACTTCTGCAGCATGTATAATTCTTTTGTTTTTGTTCTTTGTTGTAGTTAAGTAGACCAAATGATACTTTTGTTTGACAGATTAGAACAGTGGATGTTTTAACTCAGAAAACTAGGCATTTGAAGGTGAAAAGTGGTGAGATTAGGGAAATGAAAGGCGCAAGAAGAATGGAGCAGTATAGCAAGTTGAACAGATTTTGATTCTCATAATTTAATGTAGCCTCAGCTTGATTTTTGACTCACGATGTTCTACCTTGATGTGTACAATATTTATTAGCTTTTGATGTAAAAAGAATGTTTGTATATTTTATGGATACTGTTGTAAGAAGAATATTTATGTAATTTGTGAATATTTGTGTATTTTATGGATACTGTTGAATGAAGAATATTTGTGTAATATGTGAATATTTGTGTATTTTCTTGGATACTGTCGATTTTTCACTGTTTCGGAAATCGAATTTGTGTCGTTAAAAAATACTAATATTACATCGGTTTTCCACCGCTGCAAAATCGATGTCATTAACTAATATTACATCGGTCGTATACCGCTGCCAAAACTGGTGTTATTAACATATAATATTACATCGATTTTACACCGTTGATGAAACAGTGTCGTTAAGTGATACTACACCAGTTAATAATCGATTCAAAAACCGGTGTCGTTAAGTGATACTACACCGGTTTTAACCCGATGTCTAAAATGACAGACCTTTTACATCACCTTCATAGACATCGGTCGAAAATGTAATAGACATCGGTGGAAAACCGATGTCTATGAGGGTTTTTGTTGTAGTGACTTCTTCAAGATCGAACGTACTCCCACTAGTTTTTCTAGAAACAAAGTCTTTTTCTAGAAATACCCCAGTCTTAGCCACAAACACTTTGTGTTGACTGGGAATGTAGAAGTAATATCCCTTCGTTTCCTTGAGATATCCTATAAAATATCACTTATCAGATTTGGGTCCCAGTTTGTCCGAGACTTGATGTCGAACGTAAGCCTCACAATCCCAAATCCTCATAAAAGACATCTGGGCATCTTTCATAGTCCATATCCTATATGGTGTCTTTATCACAACTTTGGATGGAACACGGTTAAGTGTAAAGGCCGCTGTGTCTAGAGCATATCCCCAAAAAGATATAGGAAAATCTGTGTGACTCATCATAGATCGTAGCAAATCTAATAGGGTACGATTCCACCTTTCGAATACACCATTCCACTGTGGTGTTCCAGGAGGAGTGAGTTGGGATAGAATCCCACAGTCAGCTAGATAGTCACGAAACTTATGGCTAAGGTATTCACCACCTTGATCTGATCGAAGTATTTTAATACTCTTGTCTAGATGATTTTGTACTTCATTCTTGAATTCTTTGAACTTTTCAAATGATTGTGACTTATGTGCCATCAGATACACATAACCATATCTACTGAAGTCATCAGTAAATGTAATGAAATATTTATAACCACCTCTAGCAGTGACATTGAAAGGGCCACATACATCACTATGTATAAGTCCTAACAAGTTAGTTGCTCTTTCGCTGTGTTCACTAAAGGGAGTCTTGGTCATCTTGCCCAGTAGGAATGACTCGTATGTCTTATATGATTCAAAATCAAAAGAGTCCAGTAAACCATCTTTATGGAGCTAGGATAAGCGATTCTCATTTATATGACCTAAGCGACAATGCCAGAGATAGGTTCGGTTCATTTCATTTGACTTTAACCTTTTGGTACTTATGTTATAGATGGGGTTCTCTAAGTCTAGAATGTAGAGTCCGTTCATCAGAGGTGCACTACAATAGAACATATCATTTAAATAAACGGAACAACATTTGTTCTTTATTATAAACGAAAAACCTTTCTTGTCTAAACAAGAAACTGAAATGATGTTCTTTGTAAGAGCAGACACAGAACAACATTCATCTAATTCTAGTACAAGCCCAGAGGGCAGAGATAGATAGTAAGTTCCTACAGCAACAGCAGTAACCCGTGTTCCATTGCCTACTCGTAGGTACACCTCGCCCTTCGTCAATGTCCTGCTATTTCTCAGTGCCTGTACATTAGTACAAATGCGAGAAGCAGATCCGATATCTAATACCCATGATGAAGAAATAGAGAGATTGACTTCTATAATATATATACCTGAAGTAGAAACCTCATTTCTCTTCTTCTTAAGATCTTCTAGGTATACTTTGCAGTTCCTCTTCCAGTGTCTGGTTTGACCGCAGTGGAAGCAGGTAGCATCCTTGGCAACCCCTCTTTTAGGTTTCATTACCTTGCCTTTGCCCTTGGCTTGGGACTTTCCCTTACCTTTAGGCTTGTCCTTGCCTTTATGTTTTTGCGCCATCAAAATGGAGTTGGGCTTTATCTTCTTAAGGTTGAGCTCAGCAGTTCTCAACATGCTTAGCAACTCAGGCAATGACTTATCAATTTCGTTCACGTTGTAATTCATGACAAATTGACTGTAGCTCTCTGGCAAGGATTGCAAGATCAAGTCAGTGGTCAGTTCTTGGCCAAGTGGGAATCCCAACCTCTGTAGGTTCTCTATGTACCCAATCATCTTGAGTACATATGGACCTACGGGAGTCCCATCTTGCATCTTGCACTGAAACAGTGCCTTAGAGATTTTGAATCTCTCGGGCCTTGCTTGTCCTTGATATAGTTGACTAAGATGTTCAACCATATCATAAGCAGTCATCAACTCGTGTCGCTTCTGAAGCTCAGAGTTCATGGTTGCGAGCATAAGGCATGACACATCTAATGCATCATCTTGATGCTTCTTATAAGTATCTCGGTCAGCTCGCATGGCAGTGACAGGAGGTGCCTCGGGAATGAGCTGCTCCAGGACGTACAATTTTCTTTCTTGTGTGAGAACGATTCTCAGATTCCTATACCAGTCCAGGAAATTAGCTCCATTGAGCTTGTCCTTATCAAGGACAGAACGCAGGGAGAAAGTGTTCATGTTTGTCGACATGACAATCTACAACATAAATAAAGCAGAGAGTAAATATCATATTCCATTTATCATTTAATTAGACCTTTATCTAAATGATGCTCCTACTGAATTATAGATTTTTTGTAGAATCAAGTCATGGATGTGGTCAAAACACACTACTAGATTCATACTAATGGGCTATAATTCACGCGGGACAAGATCCACATCATACTACGCCTTGAGTTAGCTTTGGCTAAATCGCCCAAGACTTAGTATGATCGGTAGATAACTAATTATCAATTACATCTTTATGCAACTCTTGTTTATAGGATCAAGATCCTCATTTATATTAAAACTTGAGTTAGCTTTGGCTAAATCACCTAAGATTTAGTATAAATGTGATTTTTATCCTATCTTCCAACCGTTGAAAAAATGCCTATAGTTATATCCGATCAAATTGAGTTAACTAGTTATACTCAATCTAATTGAGTTTGTACTCACCTAAGCTTTGATAGGCGGGACCAAGATTGTCCCTCCTCACTCTATCAAGATAATATGTGTTGCTCTGCTTTGGCAGATTCAACAACAACAAATGATCGAGGTAGTGATGGGTATCAAAACTTGGTAGGCATTTTGAGTTGTCTTGATTAAGATCTAATCTAATCATGAATGTGTATCATATACGCATTAAGACACTAATTACCCTACATTAGCATGCATCATATACACACAAGCAATCATATATACTGATTAATTAAATTATGATGAGGTCATGACCCTACTACGATCTTCTCAAGCCAATGAAAAGATTGGACGGTCAACAACGGCTTCTTCAAGCGCCTCCCTTTGGCCGCCATGTGTTGAAATCACCCTCCTTGTAACACCTTCTTGAGTAGACCTTCCACCGCTTCATTTTATACATTAGAAATATGAAACTCAAGTTACATTCGAGTCTAAAATCTATTTACAACAGGAACATAAGAAAAGAGGCACAACGCGCAGGTCGCATATCATATACAGTACGCACAACACAAAAAATGGCGCACATGCCATATTATGAATTACAACACAATTTTATCCAATCAAATTTGGGGTTTTGGGGCCATGACCATCACAATATCATACATAATTCTAAATTATGTATTTTACATAAATTTCTATAATTTTACTACTATTTTTATCAATTTTATGAGTCACAACTTCCCGGCGGTCCCGATTAGCGATTTTAGGACGCGATCGTGGGACAATGCCCCTTGCGGGGTTAGGGGCAGCACCCCTACTCGCGAAATGAATATCACGAGTGCCCCATCTTGATCTAACAACGCCTTAAGCCGCTGTCCCAAAACAATTTGGGCGAGATCTTGCCGTTTCGGAAGATTTTTCTCGGTAGTTGAAGCCTACAAGTGTTCAAGCACTTGTTGCTTCACCTCTACTAGAAAATTACTCAAAAAATCCATAAAAATAGTAAACTTACAGAAACTTTCAGATCTGAAACATTTTCAAAAAAAAAAAAAATACAAAACATGTACACGCTTTGCACGTGGCTCTGATACCATTGTTGGGACTTTCGAGTCGCAAAAACCGTTTTTTGCGTTGCGAAAACCTCGAAGTCTTGCCATGGATCCGTGCGAAGATAAATAAAATTTATGTACATGTTTGTTTATCCTAGATCTACCTTAAATCTACATGATAAGAGTGTTACCCTTGTCGCGATGCCCTTCGCTTATCCCGCTCATCCAAACAGTTGCCGGATCTCGTAGAGTGTCAAGTGTACACTCCTCTACACGTATCCACATGGACAAAAGGTGGAGAAAAACCACTTAGAGTGTGCTAGCACCCTTGAATGGTTTCGGCAATGGAGGAGAGGCAGAGAACAAGAGAAGAGAAGAGGAAGAAGAAGGAGTTACAACAAGCACAAATGCTTGCACTCTCATGTGGCCGGCCACATAAAGGAGGGTTTTAAACCTCCATGTAATACCAAGAGTCATGGCTCTTGGTCTTCCTCATGAGGTGACACACTATGATGTAGCCTTGATGATGTGGAACACCATCATTGGCCGGCCCCATGCCAAGTCACAATGAGGTGGCATTTGGTCAAGTCAAACTTGACTCTTCATCTTCCCTCTCAAGTCAAGTCAAACTTGACCTTTTTATCTCCCATGGTTGATCAAATCTAACCATTGATTCAAGTCAATTTAATTTAATGAATCTCTATTCATTGGTTTAAATTGACTCAATGAATCATAATCTAAATTAGACTCATACTACACATGAATCAAATTGAGTCCAACTCAATTAGTCTAATTTGGATTACTCTTAATTCAATTTGGTTCATCACATGAACCTTATCCTCTTGGTCCATCATATGAACCTAATCTCCATCTAATTTTCCTTTGTGTGTGATCCTATAGGTTCTTGTAACGTTGGCAATGCTCCTAAACTCATTTAGAAACATAAGTAATGAGCGGTGTCTAGAAACACATCATTACTACCCAAATTACAAGAATGTTGAGATCCAACATCACCTTTGTGACTGCTAATTGTGACTCTCACAATATATGATAATGTCCTTCTATCTTTGACATCTAAATTGATCAACTGAGGCATAGACCGTGTCATCCTCTAATCAATTTATGTCTTGAACTCTAAGTAGACTCACTCTAATCAAATGAGCTCAATATCTCATATTGACTCATTTGGGCATGACCATGCACTTAGTGGTCTCACTCTATCAAGAATCATGATGTCACTCCCGTCATATAGGAGGGATAGATCCCATCTACATCACTCACATCCCTCCACATAATTTGTTACATACCCAGTAGTCGCCTTTATAGTCTACCCATTTACGTGTGACGTTTGATGAAGCCAAAGTATGCAACTTCTTATGTAGGGAACCATGGTGACTTCAGGTCCAAGGACTGATAGTCATACTAATAGTCACATGAGAAAGTATATGATACTCATATAACGATCCATGATACTTTCTCATGGTGGGTCATTTAGTATACATTCTCCAATGCATACCCATGTGCCAACTTGATATCTCTATATCCATGACTTGTGAGATCAAGTCATCGAGTTGACCTACATGCTAGTCTCATCGTATTAACATTGTCCTTGAATGTTAATACTTGACTAGGAATGATTAAGAGTAGTGTTCTATATATCATCTCATTATCGATTCAACCAATTGATTGATATAGATAAGAACCTTCTACTCAAGGACGTTATTATACTTAGTTATTTGACACCAATACAAGTAAGTATAATAACTATAAAGAAATGTCTTTATAAATATATAGGAATATGATACATCGAGTCCATACAACAATCATCACATGATTGACTCTAGGGCTCTCACTAACAGCCCTAAACCCTAAGTCCTCCACGCCGAAACCCTCTCCGCCTGATCCTGTCTGAGAAGCTGGGCAGGACGGAGATTCGGAAGAAGGAAACCCACCGCGCCGATGAAGAATAATGTCCGCAGAATACCGATCCGAGAAACCCAAAGTGGATCGGGAAAGATAGAGTCACTGAGAGTCCTCCTCGTACGAAGGCCCGATGATGAAGAAGAAATCCAAATCTGAAGAGAAAAAACCCAGATCCGAGGCTTCCAAGACTTCCTGCGCACAAGAGACCAACCAATACTACCGTCAGTGACCTAAGACCGGGGTGGGAATCCCTGGCTAGGCCCTCTGACGCTCAAGTCAGTGATCTCTCTCTCATTGTGGAAGAAGGAGGAAGAAGATGAACAGTAGTTGAGAAAATTAGGGTTATGAGTGTGCGCAATGATGTGAACTCACCTTGCCAACGGAGAGGATTCCCCTTTTTATACCACTTCATATAACCTCCGTAGTCATGAAGTGGACCCCGGTTTGTTAGAGTTTGTTATGAGATGACGTAAGTTGCGTACTTGTGGTAAATGACTTTTAAGGAATCTTTCTTGTACCCCAGATGTACTTCCTTTGTCGTTTAGCACCTGCAAAATAATCTAAAAGCACATTTCCCGCCGAAATATATAACACCTGTCATGTGGTTACATATTGCAGATATCCTCATTAATTATCCTATTTGAAATATTTAACTCTATTCTTCCTCATGAGGCTTCTGTCCGCGCCCTTCTATATTATTTATCCTAACTAGCAATAGGCTATATTTTATCAGGTATTTTTCCAAGGTGTTGGTCGACCTGGCTGATTTTAACCTTCCTTCTTCAGGGCATGTCGCGATCGATACTATTCTACATGCTTCAGAAGTATCTCCCGGCCGATATTAGCCTACCTCCTTTGAGGTATATAGATCTTCCTCCCGGGAAGGATATTTTGGTCAATATAAACTTATTTCTTATTGAGGTATGTCCCGACCGATATTAGCCTACCTCCTTTGAGGTTTACGCCAAGTGATATGGATCTTTCCCCCTTGAAGGCATATCCCGGCCGATATTAGCCTACCTCCTTTGAGGTATATAGATTTTCCTCCTGGGAAGCATATTTCTGTCGATATAGACTTACCTCTTATTGAGGTATGTCCCGGCCAATATTAGCCTACCTCCTTTGAGGTATATAGATCTTCCTCCTGGGAAGCATATTTCGGTCAATATAGACTTACTTCTTATTGAGGTATGTTCCGACCGATATTAGCCTACCTCCTTTGAGGTATATAGATCTTCCTCCTGGGAAGCATATTTCGGTCGATATAGACTTACTTTTTATTGAGGTATGTCCCGGCCGATATTAGCCTACCTCCTTTGAGGTATATAGATCTTCCTCCTGGGAAGCATATTTCGGTCGATATAGACTTACCTCTTATTGAGGTATGTCCCGGTCGATATTAGCCTACCTCCTTCGTTCGACTATCTCCTTTCCCTTCCTTATCGGGGGACCCATGACACCTAATCCATATCACCGCCGAAGCCCTCCACTGACTTGAACATCTTCGTTGGGATCTTTCTTAGGTTAGATTTCTTTTATTTGCTTTTATTTTTCGTATATTATGTTGTCGTTGAAAGCAATCTACTCCCCAAACCATAGCATATAGAGTCCTCTGGTTTGATGGATTGGTGAAGGCAAGAAGGATTAGCCAAGCAATGGAAGTTTTTGACAAGCTGTTGAAGAGGGGAATAAGATATAATCTGTTGAGTTATACCTAGATCGAACACGAGATCTGTTTGAGCAAATGCTAAGGAGTCGGATAAATGGTACTTCTGAACTTAGTGCCTTACTATCAGATGCTTTTGGCAAAAGTAGGACGAAGCCATGAGATAAAAGGGCTACTCGGTGGTGGCGGTGGCAATTCAAGCATTGTTGTTCCTCAAGCACAACAGGTAAGTATTTGAATCAAACATTTCTTTACCACTCAAAAATTAAAGGAGAATTTGACTTTTAATTTATTGGATGGAGTTTCAGTTGAAGGTGTTCTTGTTTGGATATTCTTGTGCTGTTTTGCTAAAGATAATGCCACTGGGCATGCTCTCACTTACCTAATAGAATAGCGGGTCAAAAATTTAAGAGTTATACACTTAAAAAATTAGATTAAGCTATTGACAGGATCTGAAATAAAATGGGTGAAATCTCTTTTTATACCAAGATTTAAGCTTTGATTGATATGGTAAAGTATTCGGATAGATTAGTTTTATGATTCTTCAGTAGATTTTATTAACTGAATCATGCTATTTGCTATCTAGTAACGGGTAATTAATATTCTTAATATCATTTTAATTACTTTTTTAGTGAATTGAATGCATTGATTATGTGTCTAGTTTCCATTAGAATCTCACTGCCATTGAGCCTAATCAGAACATTGCTTACTTGTTGGAATCCCTAAGTCATCGCATGCTAAGTAACATTAACTTGCTCATTTGCACATACTTGTTTTTTAATTTTATTAGCCCACATACTTTCTATTATTTGAGAAAGTATGACCATTTATAATATTTAGAACTTTCTTTCCAAAATCAGCTTTACTCTATTCCGATATCTCCATATCTCAACTTTTCTGAGCTAGTCTTGCATTTCAACTTACAACATTTAATTTAGTTTAGTTTATCATTGTGCTAAGGGTGATAGGCATTTATTGAATTTGAATTTTTTATGAGCAAATAAATTAGGTTCAATTAAGATGTGTTGCACCACTAAGAGATCAAAATTACTTGGGTAGTATCTACATTATAATAATTTTAATTATATGTACTGCAATGTGGATACTCAACGTAAAGTTTGAGATTTTGCATCATTGTGCTTTATGGGTTTACGTTTATCTTGTACATTGTTCTTACTACCATGATGGGAGTTGCACCATTGACAAATAATACTAAAACCACTTCAGCATTATTCACATTGTAATAGGTTTTCTATATATTGTATCAGTTTTATTGAAAATTAAAGGCATTTTAAGTCGTACTAATATTGTTCGTTTGGGGTTGTGCCCTAGTGACTATCATTTTAAGCACTATCAATAGTTTGGAGTTATGCTCCAGTGATTGTATCAAAACATTTTTCTATTATGCTATCAATGTGTTTCCAACTCCCTTTATTTCAGAATAAAAAAATTATCGTTTGATTCTTTTCAGACACATGAATCAGTGGTTGGTTATCTAATACTAACTTATGTCATTTGATTCTTGTAGAACTAGTCTCATGAATGTTACCTTGTAAGAACCGAGTGGTCTACTAATGTTATGACTATTTTATGTATTCCAATGCAAGAGAGTTAGAAAAATCAACGCAGCAATCAGAAATTAATGTGGACTTTGAACTATTTGCACTACTTCGGAGAGACATAGAAGGAGAGTAAAGGCTTGTTGCTTTTAATTTTTTTTTATCTTATCAACCTGTAATACAGTTATTTCTATTAGAAAGAAAAAGTATATGATGTTTATTTATTTTTATTTTTATATGCCTGTAACATAATTATTCCTTTAGCGATAATTGTACAATATTGATAATTATATGTGTGATATTTTGTTTTATTTTATATACAATTAATCGTAGCGCGCAGTTACGCGCTGTGAATGTAATTTACCGTAGCACACAACTATGCACTTCAAATTCAATTTATCGCAGTGCGCGAATGCGCGCTGCAATTCAATTTACAGCAGCGCGTGGTCGCGCGCTATGAATATTTTATGACTTTTAACAGCATGGAGTTGTGTAGCATGTGATTTTCGTTGCAGATAGCATAATTGCGCGTTGCGGAAAGTCATTTTTATTGTAGTGCGATCGGCTAGTGCTTGCTGTTGCTGCTGCTCGAACATCTTTACCGCTTGGGATTACACTAGCATATCGAGCTCCTCTTTGGTGAGCGTCACGGTGGTGAGTCGTCCAACGTTCTCCATCTTCTGAACTCGGATGTAGGTTAAGTTCCCACAGACGGCGCCAAATATAATCCTGTCCGAAAGTCTATGAGATGGAAAGCTAGGGATGTGGCGCTCCCGCTGACCGCCTATAGACTCTGCTCTGACATGCAACATAGATGACGTCAGTGCGGAGCCAGGGAAGGGGTCCCTTGCGTTGTCCCTCCGACGCTCAAGTCAGTTATCGGCGATGAAGTAGAAGGTGGAGTAACAACAAGAATGAATAATAGCACGAACAGTGTCTCTTGCATACCTCTGCCGATGTTTGGACCCCCCTTTATATAGAGCTCCTGTAGCGTGCGTGCACGCTCCCCAAGGAGAGCACGCTTCCCAATTTTTTTTTTGAAAAAACTTGTTAGTAAAGTATCCCTGACATAGTACCTTAACAAGTCAAGCATATTTTTGAAGTGACAGTGGAAGCTTCCACCGTATGATCTTCTAGTTGTTGATGTCCAGTGTCAGTGGCACTAACTCCCAAAAGGATGTCGATGGATAACAGAGGGAGTATGTTGCTAGGCCGAGCGGGTTGGCCACTCGGCTGGAACTTCACTAGTCATGTGCATGTATCCACTCGACCGTAACTCCGCTATTCTTGTGTCTCATCCGGTCGGCCGAAGCTCCACTCTGCCAATACCGAGTCTTATCGCAAGGCCGAACGGGGTAGCTGCTTAGCCCGACTTCTGCACATCGTCTTCCGTCTGGCGTCCACTACTCCCTTGAGCGTCAGTCATTTGACACTTCCCCGTGTCAAAGGCGGGATCAGATCGGAACCTTCTCCCCCCGGCGGGGCATGATCGCCCGATCGACCGATGTTGACCTGATCTCCAGACCGACCGATGATATCTGAGCGTTGACTTGATCGCTCGACTGATCGATGATATCTGAGCGTTGACCGCCTTGACTTTGATCTCCACCGTGGCAGCTATGCTCCACGGGGTGGAGCCCCTCCTTATCACTGCATCATGATGCATGTTGAAAAGAATGTCTGTGAGAATATCATAGGCATATTGTTAAACATGAAGAAAAAAAATCCAAAAATAGTGTTAATGCTCATAAAGTTTGATGCACTTAAAAATTAGAAAAGAATTACATCCTCAACAAAAGGGGAAAACATGTATCACTTGCCTGCTGTGCCTTACAGATTGTCTAAAAAAGAAATGGATGTATTTGTTAGATTGCAAGGTTGCAAACAAAGTCCCATATTAAAAATATATGGGAAAGATCATAGGTTTATAAGGGAAAGATACCATTGGTATAAGACCTTTTGGGAAGAGCTCAAAAATAAAACCATGAGAGTTTAGACCTAAAGTGGATAATATCACACTATTGTATTGATATCTAAATTTCTTTTAGTCCTAACAATTGGTATCAAAACTCGGACTACCAAAAGGTCTAACCGCCTACTGTGCACAAGAGATATGGTCTAATTAAGTCATGTGAGCAGAATATTGACCTTGAACAAAGGAAGTAGGGACTCCTGTGTCTAAATCAAGAGGACCAGACACCAAGCAGGAAGTCCTAGTTGCGGCTAGGCAAGAAAGTCCTAGTAGGTCAGGTGGACCAAGGGGCAGGAAGACCTAGTGGATCAAGGATCAGACGTGGGAAGCTTATGATCCTTTGTTTGAAGAGACGGAGGGATTTTGGGTTGTAAGATTACAAACAAAGCCCCACATTAAAAATATATGGGAATGATCATGGGTTTATAAGGAAAAGATATCTCTATTTGTATGAGACCTTTTGGATAGAGCTCAAAAATAAAACCATGAGGGCTTAAGCCCAAAGTGGATAATATATAAATCCCTTTTGGTCCTAACAGTATTTTTCTCTAGGTTGAAGAAAATAAAGCTACCCGATGGTTATAGCTCAAATATTGGTAATTGTGTTTCTTTAGAAGATTGTAAACTTATTGGGCTAAAATCTCATGATTGTCATATTCTAATGCAACAATTGCTATCAGTTTCATTGAGAAATCTTTTACTGAAAGGTCCATGCAATGCTCTATTTCTGTTGTGTACATTTTATAATGAATTATGTCAAAGAGTGTTAAACAGGAACCGTTTAGAACAACTTGAGGAGAATATCGTTGAAACTCTATACATGTTGGAAAGGTATTTTCCACTCTCTTTTTTTACCATTTCAGTTCATTTGATAATTCATTTAGTTAGAGAAGCTCGCTTGTGTGGACCAGTCCAATTCTGCTGGATGTATCCATTTAAAATGTAATAAATATTATACAACGAATTAGATTTTGTTATCAACACTTCTTTCATCTAATTTATTTTGTTATTTAGATTTATGAAAATACTTAAAGGTTATGTGAAGAATCGAGCAAGACCAGAGGGTTTCATAGCTGAGTGTTACCTTGCAGAAGAAAGAATGCAATTTTATAGTGCTTATATTAAAAAAAGTTGCTAGTATTGGTGTCCGCTCTAATCAGAATACGGATTTGGAGAATGGATTAGTGGAAGGTCGCCCAATTTCCCAAGGAAAAGTTAAGATTTTAGAAGACCATGTATTGCAAGACGCACATCGATATGTGTTGTTCAATACTGTAGAAGTTGAACCTTACTTACAATAAGTTTAGTTAATTATTAGATAATATTGGTCTAGTATATAATTCATATATTCTAACAATCACTCTTTAATGATTTTAAATAGGATACACATTGAAGAGCTTAAACAAGCAGATCGTCATTTCATAAGGAATGAAATGTTATTACAAAAATGACATATGGAAACATTTGCTCAATGGTTATCAAAACATGTTATGATACCTCTTCATGCCGAATTCAATGACTAACACATGGTCTAAGAAAGCATGTTATATCTTATATAGGTTATATTATAAATGGGCATCAGTTTCACATAATTGATGTTGGAAGGTTGACACAAGATAGTGGTGTTTCAATTGAAGTCGATACTGTTTGTCAATCTAGTGCTAATGATTATTCATATATAGTAGGAAGACTATCATACTATGGGGTTATATGAGATATTATTTTACTAGACTACTATTCTTTCAAAGTTCCTATCTTTAGGTGTGATTGGGCCAGTCATGGAACTAGTATTAAAATAGAAAATGATTTTACACTGGTCAACTTACACCAAGGACTAAGAACTTTTGAAAGCAATCCATTCATTTTAGAATCACAAGCAAAGCAAATATTCTATTCTAGGGACAATGATGAATCAAACTGGTATGTGTTGCTAAAAGTGTCACCTTGGGGTATTCATGAATTTGATTGAAGAGGATGCCTATATGTCATCAACACCTCTTGATGTGTCTAGACTTGAGATAACATTATCGAGAATATACCATATGTAAGGAATGAGTGTGAGGGAATTGATATAACTGATCCATGACTTAAATTTTATGGTGTATATTTTATAGTTAATTACTTCATCTAATAAATGTTCTTTTCAAGTTTCATTATACTTTATTTACTGTTTTATTATATTTTTCTAGTTTGTGTATTTTCAACGATGATCATGTCATATTGTAAATGAGTAGGTCATTAATTATATAACTTTCAAAAGATGAGAAAAATGGGCAAAAAATGCAGCAAAGTAGTTATAGATGAATTCAGATGATATTGTATTATGTTTTAAATCTTGGTTTACTTAAATAAAAAAAGAAGGAATTGATGATGACAAAATTGATAAGAAAAATGGACGTGGTCTATCAAAGTTGAATTTGGTTAGTAGTCAACAAAAGCCAAAAGAACTAAAGCGTAATGAATTTGGACAACCGATTGGAGATAATTCAGTTAAGTACTCTTCTTTCCTAGGTTGCATGATAAAAGAATTTGTAAAGGCTAGTAGCCGCCTGTGATTTACCTGCTCCGTGTTGGTCCTGTGACGAGTTGGCGGGGGCGCTGGGGGCGAGCGTATTCGCCTTTTTGCCACAATGATAAAAGAATTTGTGCCATATACATTAGATGGATAGAATGATGTAGGCGAAGAAGTGAAGAATAAGATGTGGGAATTGTTTTTGGGTAATGTCTTCGGTCACTAAATTTTTCTTGTTTGATATTAATTATAACAAAATGTAAATATATTGTTGTGCTTCTTAATGTACAGATGAATTATAATGTTGAGGAGTAGGGAAAGAAATCAATCTTTCAAAAGTTGGTTAAGTTGTGCTCGATAGAAAGTCCAAACTACAAATACTTATACGAGAAGCTAATGTTGGTCCAGTGGTTTCACGAAATCTTAATCTTTTGAAACCTAAATTTATAGATCAAAATCAATAGGAATTATTTGTAAAGAGGACAGTATTATCTACCTTTCAAGTAAATATTAATTAATAAATTTTACTATTAAAGTTTCTTTTGTTATTTTATGAACTTCATATATATTATTTATCTTTGTATTCTTGATTGCAAAGATAAATAATGTTGTGTGCTACCATGTGCCTAAAAGTTTGATTTCCTCAGCTCTCCTGTCTGCATGGTTTATTTTTCTCCAAAACATACATGTTGCACATTAATTGAGCAACTAGTTTGTAATAAAATTGAATTTTTATGAATGTGGAAAATGAAGGACTGGCCAGCCTACGTAGTATAAAATATTGAAAATTATGCTTCATATTAACTGAGCCTCTATTTTGTCATGAATTTGAAGTTTATGAATGTAAAAAATGAAGCACCAATGCCTACATACTTCAAAATATTGGAAAGTATGGAGTCGATAGATGTTGGAAACATGCATTTGGGATCCTTCTTTAATGAATGAGTTTATAATTATTACAGAATCTTGGAAAATATGGAGTAGACAGATGTTGTGAACATCTATTTGCGGTCTTTCTTCAATGAATGAGTTAATCGTTAACCATGAATAATATTGTTCAGAGAGTAATGACATATGACTTGTGGTAATTCTGTTTCTCCTCTAAACATGCACATTTAATTATATAGGAGTATTAACATTATGAGGTTTGTAGTGCGACCGACCTAAGTTCACTCTACTTACAATACAACATTATCCTTAGTTCTTAAGGGATCAATTTTGTTAGCTTGTCCAATACATTCCATCATGAAGATCTTGCGCTTGATATTTGTGTGACTTTATGAATAGCTTTAATATTCAGACTCTTCATATTAGAGCATTACATTGATAGTTTAACATGTCTTGGATATTGGCACCCTCATTCACATGTAAGTTTTTTTCTTTATTCTTTTTTTTTTAAGAAATAACCATGTTGATGTTAGACGTTGCATCAGTTGCAACGTCGGGAAGATGAAGGGATGCCGATCCTTCATTTTCCTCCATTGAAAGCTAGCCAACAAAGCATCGGTTGGTAACCGATGTTTTACTAGCTATATAAGATGGCGTCCAAGCAATCGTGAAAAGGAAGTGGAGAACGGAGGGCGATCGAGGTGAGCAGAGAGCTTTGCGAGGAGATTGGTGAGCAAAGGGAGAGCATCCAGAGGCTGGGATTTGGCTCGTGAACCTTAAAGCGCTTTCCGGTTGCTCCGTGATCGTGCTTCCGACACCGGCAATCTCCTCATCGACCGACGTCTTCGGTTGCAGTTCTTAGGGAGATCACTGTGAGTGGTTACCGCATTATTTTAATTGCTTCGTTTTAGTTTTCATGCTCTCAAAACTATCAACAATGGTATCAGAGCATGCATAGTTTTGAAAGCATGAAAATCGACGCGAAAAAAAATTCGCGTTTTTCTTCTTCTGTCGCGAAGAAGATGATACTGTTCATCAATTGAATCGATTAACTAATCGATTCAATTGGATTGAATCAATTGAAATTGTATTACAATCGATTCAAAATCGCGAGATGAATAGCGTTTTTGACGAAGCACAGTGTTGAATCGATTCAACACTGTACATGAATCGATTCATTAATCGATTCGATTTAATTGAATCGATTGAAATAAATTTCAAGGGATTCAAAATCGTAGTGCACAGTATATCTATTTTTTTTTTCGAATCAAAGTAAGAAAAAAAACTCGCCGAATCGACTCAAGATTTGAAAAAAAAAAAGAAGAATGAACAGTGAAGCACAGGATATATTTTTTTTCTCTACACGTGTATAAGTTGCTTGCATGTTATACACCACTTGCATGTTTAAAGTTTAATTAACATGAGTGGCCTAACAAAAAAATTTAATTAAATATTTTTATTAATTAATTAAATACATATAGAAATGTATTATTAATTAATAAATAAATATTTAATTAATTTATAGTTCAATTTATCAAAAATAGAACCAGACCAACTTGTCCAATCAAACCCAGGCCTGGTTTAAATTATTAGCTGATTTAAACATACCATTTTGATTCAATAATGCCTAAAGCTGGTTCAAATTATTTGTTGGTTTAACAAGTTCGGTTTATTATTGAATTAATTGGGGTATTTTTTATTACAAAAGTTGGGCTGATCAAATATGACCGGATTAGTTCCGTTATGTCAGATTTGATCAAAAACATTAAATTTGTTCTAATGAGTTAGACTTAATCCAATGAGAAATTGGACAATCAAACGAACCTGAGTTTGATTAATAAGTCTGTGATTGACTCAAATAGGCTTAAATAATAATAGAATATAGGTCCAATTAGATTAGTTATAATGAAGACAATAGATTAAGCTTAAGATTCAGATTCCTGATAGACCAATCCAATTTGTCAGTCACATGAGACTCCCCAAAATAAGAAAATTTGCTTTTCTTAATTGCTTGTGTAATCTATATATTTTGTTCTATATGTGGGAATTGAATTTGACCGATTTTTGTTACTGGTCAGTCGGTTTTGTACTGACATCATGATTTTCAATTCCAGATACAAAGAACGATATACACGATGACTGGTCGCTATGTACGACAACATGAACTGTGGGGGGAGATCAAGAAGCTGGAATATGACCCGGATCACAGAGTTGGTAGGCTTATTGGTCGGCTCGATTGGTTGTTCTGGAATCTCGAGCAAGAAGGGTATCCAGTTCAGGAAACAGAAAGAAGATGGTATCTGGTTTATTCATTATCGGAACATCTAAGGCAGATAGCATTCCAACTTTGGGATGAGTCTGATGGGCATATCTCATATTCAGAGATGTGCAGACAATTACTTCATTTGGAATGAGGTCCTGATGAATCTGAGGAGGATCCAGAAATGGATTATGAAGATTCAGAGGAGGATCCAAATCCCGAAGAATCTGAATATGATCTAGAAATGAACCTCGAAGAATTTGAAGAGGATCTAGAAATGAATCCTGAAGATTTTGAGGAGGATCCAAAGATGGATCCCGAGGAGGATCTAGAGATGGATCCATAAGAATCAGAGGAGGATCCTCAAGAATGTGTAGAAGATCCAGAAATGGATCTGATGGATACATCTGAGGCTGATCCACCTATCATAGAATCCGGGATGAACGGGATGCAATTACCCACTGCTCTAGCATTTATCCTAGTGGGAGTAGTGCTAGCTTATCTAGTCTATTAGTGTTCTGTTTACTGTCATTATGTACGAACAGTGTTAGCTCATCTAGTTTTGAGTCATGTAATAATTTCTGTTGTTTTGTACGAACAGAATTATATAATAAAAGTTATGTTACATGTTAACTAACTTGTAAATGATTAGTTCATTTCATGATATGATTAGTTCATATATGCATATGATTAGTTCATATGAAAAATGATTCGTTCATTAGATGGGATGTGTGCAATAAAATTGTTCAATGTTGATTAGATTAGAACATACAAATGATGAGTGGAAACAATGTTATCACTTGATTTTGTAAACTAATTCTAATTTACACTGAGTCAATGATTAATTGCACATATATGAATTACACTGAAATAATAAATAATTTGTTTATTTATGTAGATCATGGCAACTAAAAACATCATAGCTGAACTCAATAAGGGTGAGAAATTATATGGGGATAACTACAAAATCTGGCACCTCATGATACAATATGTTCTTGAGGAACAAGAAGTTCTAGAGGCTGTAAATCAAATCATGGAAGAACCAACTGATGGTTCTACAGCACAGCACAGACGTGACCTTGATGCCTATAAGGCATGGAAAAGGAAGGACTCCATTGCTAAGGGTATATTGATTAGTTCAATGGTGGATGACATGGTATTTGAATATGAGCCATTACCATCGGCTCATGCTGTCTGGGTAGCCCTTAGAGAGAAGTACAGTGGAGTCAGTCTGAGTAAGCTCCGTCAGCTAACTATTAAGTTTGATAGCTGTAAAAAGCGCTCGAATGTTACCATGGCCCAACATCTCAGGGAGATGGGTAACATGATTCGGGAGCTTAAGACTGCTGGTTATACGTTGACCGATGAACAACAGATTCAAGCAGTTATCCGTTCCCTTCCTGATTCTTGGGAAACGATGAAACAGAATCCGACCCATAGTGAGAGTATCAAGACTTTCACTGATGTCTCACGCCATGTGGAACTTGAGGCGGAGAGGATTGAATCTGCAAGGATTTCGGGTCAAGCTTTTGTAGCTGAAGGTTCTGGTTCCAAGAATAAGAACAAGTGGTTTAAGAAAGGAAAGGGGAAAGGAAAGGAGGCTAATGCTGTTGCTGCGAAAAACCAAATCAAGAAGAAAGGAAAGAAAAATGGACAAAAACCTAAGAGCAGGTTGACTTGCTTCAACTGTGGCAAGAAGGGCCATTTTGCTCAGGATTGTACTGAGCCTAAAAAGGTAGATCCATTTTTGTCTTCTTTCCATGAGAAATATGTTACAAGTACAGTGTTGTTAGCTGATTCGTATCCTTTGTGGATTGTAGATTCAGGAGCAACGAACCACGTAGCTCGTGATCGAGCTACATATGTGGAGTACCGTCGGGTACCAGCTGGCAACAAATGGATATATGTAGGAAACAATGCAAGAATTGAAGTCAAAGGAATTGGCACTTGCAAGCTCAACCTACGTGGTGGAGGCACTTTGTTTCTACATGATGTCCTGTACGCTCCTAAGATTCGACGGAATCTGGTTTCCTTCATTTGTCTTCTTGATTTAGGTTACAATGTAAATTTTTATAGCCGTTGTGTGGAACTTCGAATTAACTTTGTGTTAATTGGATATGGTTATGTAACAAATGATTTTATGGTTCTTGATGTAGAACCAAATAATAATAGTTGTTTTTCAAACATTGCTCTTACTAGTAATGCTGATGTTAATGATGAAATTTGGCATGCTAGATTGGGACATATAGGACAAGAACGAATGAATAGATTAGCTAAAGAGGGCCTCTTAGGTACTCATGCTAAGATTAACTTGTCTATATGTGAGCATTGTCTTGTTGGAAAGACAACTAGGAAACCATTTGGTAAGGCTATTAGGGCTGAATCACCATTGCAATTAATTCATTCGGATATTTGTGGTCCAATGAATGTGAAGGCTAGAAATAGGAGTTCTTATTTCATTACATTTATCGATGACTTCACATGTTTTGGTCATGTGTATTTGATTTCTCACAAATCTGAAGCATTAGATTGCTTTATTCGTTACTTGAACGAAGTTGAGAATCAATTGGAACGTAAGGTTAAAACCTTGCGCACTGACCGTGGAGGAGAATATTTGTCTGATCAGTTCAAGACAATGTGTAATGAGAAAGGGATTATTAGACAGCTAACTATCCCTGGAACTCCACAGCAAAATGGGGTTACTGAAAGAAGAAATAGGACTCTTCTTAAAATGGTTAGGTCTATGATGGCGCAAGCTAATTTGCCAATCTCCTATTGGGGAGATGCATTACTAGTAGCGACCTATATACTTAACAAAGTGCCTTCAAAGTCAGTTCCATCCACCCCACATGAACGTTGGACAGGCAGAAAGCCAGATTTGAGTAATCTGAGACCTTGGGGGTCAGTTGCCTACGTTCACGATAAGACTCATGAATATGAAAAATTATGACCCAGAGGTAAGAAGTATATCTTTATAAGGTACTCTGAGACTTCTAAGGGTTATGTTTTTATTGGTGAGCGACAAGATGGAATCATCTCTGAAATATAGTCAAGAGATGCTACTTTTCTTGAAACTGAGTTCCCAACACGAGGTGAAGTTGATAAAACAATTCCTCTATATGAGATAGAGGAGGAGGATAATGTTCCTTTATCAACAGATCAGGAGATGCCTGAATCTAGTCAACCGAGTGGGAGTAATTTGCCACTGAATGAGTCAGTTTCTCAATTGTCTAACCTTCGAAGAAGTAGTCGTCAGATTATTCCTCGGAGAAGGTTTGATATTGAGAATGAGGCATTAATGGTTCTCCCAGTTGACGATGAGGAACCTCGAACAGTTGAGGAAGCTTTGAGCAACTCAGTTAGAAAAGAATGGAAAGTTGCAATGGATGAAGAAATGGAGTCAATGAGAAAGAATCAAGTTTGGGATTTAGTCGATCTTCCTCCGGGCCGAAGGGCTATTGAGAATAAGTGGATTCTCAAAGTAAAGAGGAAAGCAGATGGATCGATTAATCGATACAAAGCTCGATTAGTTACAAAAGGATATACCCAAATGGAGGGTATTGACTTTAAAGAGACATTCTCCCCAGTTGTGAAGTTTGTGTCAATACGTGTCATCCTAGCTATAGTAGCACAATATGACATGGAATTACATCAGATGGATGTAAAAACGGCTTTCCTTAATGGTAATCTTGACGAAGAAATCTATATGGTACAACCAGAAGGTTATGTTGCTGAAGGCCAAGAGAAAAGAGTATGTAGACTTCGGAAGTCTATATATGGGCTAAAGCAAGCGTCAAGACAATGGAACATAAGATTTAATGAAGTAATATTATCTTATGATTTCGAAATGATCAATGAGGATCATTGTGTTTACCTAAGAAAGGAAAAAGGAAAGCTTGTCATTTTATCATTATATGTTGATGATATGCTAATAGCTGGAAGTGACATAAAGTGTGTGATAGAAGTCAAAAGTTGGCTTTCATCACAATTTGACATAATAGATATGGGAGAAGCAGAGTACATTTTAGGAGTGAAGATCGTTAGAGACCGATCAAAGAGGCTTTTGGGTTTGTCTCAAGAAGCTTATATCACTAAGATGCTGCAACACTTCAATATGTCAGATTGAAACATTGAACATATGCCTATTGCGAAAGGTACTGTCTTGAGCAAAAGTATGTATCTCAAGACTCCTGAGGAAATAGCCGAAATGAAGAAAAAATCATATGCTAGTGCTATTGGTAGTTTGATGTACACTATGTTGTGTACTCGTCCGATATAAGCTATGCTGTTGGCTTAGTTAGTCGTTTCCAGTCAAACCCAAGATCGAGACACTGGAAAGCGGTGAAGAGGATATTCAAATATCTTAAAGGAACATCTGATTATTGCCTTTGTTTCTAAGGATCAGATATGAGCCTTAGTGACTACTCAGATGCAGATTGGGCAGGGGACCTTGATGACAGGAAATCCATATCTGGTTATGTCTTCTTGTTGAATGGTGGCGCCATCTCATGGAATAGCAAGAAGCAGGCTTGTGTAGCCTTGTCGACAATGGAAGCTGAGTATGTGGCTTGTGTAGCGACTGTGCAAGAGGTTGTCTGGCTAAGAAGGTTCCTGAAGCATCTGAGAACTGCTGAGGACAGTGGGAGTCCTATTACAGTGTACTGTAATAGTCAAGCTGCAATAACTTTTTCCAAGGATCCCAAATATCACAGCAAAGGCAAGCATATAGAAATTAAGTATAATTTTGTAAGGGATATTGTTGACAAGAAAAAGGTGATTCTTGAGTACATCCCTACACGAAAAATGCTTGCTGATCCTTTTACTAAGCCATTGACTAAAGAGTCATTTCATGGGCATGTGAAGTCTTTGGGACTTCGAAGAATGTAACAATTGTAAAGACATTTTGATAAATGAAAATTTTCATGATCTATTCAGTGTATATGTCTTGGTTACATTCAAATAAAAGTCTCGATAAGCATGTTGGCAGATTGGGATTGGTCCACTCACATGGACAATCATCTCTATTTGTTAAGTACGAATAGAGGTAAGACCGTTGCTTATGGGACAACTTTTGTAGCTGTGAATAGAGACATACCCATAAGTTAAGGTCGCCTTGATATTTGTGTCAAGATGAGATCATTTGTGTAATGATTGGAGTAAATACACCCACCATTTACTGAATCTGCTTGAAGCCAGATTAGAATTCATATGTTGAATTCAGGATTAGACATTGGGAATGTCTAGATCGAAATCTGTATGATGTTAAATTTGGGAAAAACATCCGCTCTTTTTGGTAAAGAGAATAACATCGTAGCATGTGATTCATACCACATGTGCTATGGCGACAAGAAGGATGGTAGGAGAATGGATCCCTGTTTCTCTACTGTGTGAGACCCTTGAGATTATAAGTTAATCTCGATTTTACCCTAAGTGACTATTTAGCTGTCTACTTGAAGTTCTGATCAGTGTCTGCTACTTTAGCATGTTTCCTATTGGCTAGGATGATTTGGTCTATGGAGCATAACTAGGAAAGCTACTGATTAGAATGAATAGATTCTAGCTAAAAAGGAAGATTAAGATTGATTTACATCTGTGACATTTATTCACTGGTACCGGTTACATTTATAGTTCAGTACATAAAATGTAATTGTGAATAATTTATTTAATTGGATATATTGAACATACTCTTGACATATGGTCAATATGAGTGATTAGAGATGTTCATGATGATGTAAATAATTTAATCTGGGGTAAAGGCAAGACATTTATGTCTTTGATTCGTTCTATGGACATTTATGTCTCTGATTTGTTCTATGGAGCAGCTAAGCAAGGTGTGACAATCTTCTTAGCAATTGAATGCTCACTGTGCTTGCTGTCGCACGAACCATTTTCCCTAATGTATGGAATGGATGTTCTGATATGGTCTTCGTGACTTGATCCTCATAAAGTCTATGTGACTTATTTGGTCTTTGTGACTAAATTTTACTTTGGTCTTCGTGACTTGATCCTCATAAAGTCTTCGTGACTTATTTGGTCTTTGTGACTAAATTTTGCTCTGGTCTTCGTGACTTGATCCTCATAAAGTCTACGTGACTTATTTAGTCTTTGTGACTAATTTTGCTCTGGTCTTCGTGACATGATCACCTTGTAGTCTATGTGACTTGCATGGTCTATGTGACCATATGGATTGATTTGGACGAGTGGGAGATGTTAGACGTTGTATCAGTTGCAACGTCGGGAAGATGAAGGGGTGTCAATCCTTCATCTTCCTCCATTGAAAGCTAGCCATCAAAGCATCGGTTGGTAATCGATGTTTTGCTAGCTATATAAGATGGCGTCCAAGCAATCGTGAAAAGGAAGTGGAGAACGGAGGGTGATCGAGGCGAGCAGAGAGCTTTGCGAGGAGATCGGTGAGCAAAGGGAGAGCATCCAGAGGCTGGGATTTGCCTCGTGAACCTTGAAGCGCTTTCCGGTTGCTCCGTGATCGTGCTTCCGACACCGGCAATCTCTTCATCGACCGACGTCTTTGGTTGCGGTTCTTCGGGAGATCGCTGTGAGTGGTTACCGCATTATTTTAATTGCTTTGTTTTAGTTTTCATGCTCTCAAAACTACCAACAGTTGAATGCTTAGATGCTTACTCATGTTTGATACTCATTCTCAAGCATGAAGTAACATTGATGGACATAACCCTTTTAGAATTGACTTGTTGGAGTTTTGTTTAGTTCAGGTCTCTTCAGCATAATAAGTTGGTACTTGAGATAGGGTCATTGCAAGCCTATTCTACAAGCCTAGCAAATAGTAAGCTATGTTGTATCTTTGTATTCTTGATTCTCTATATTTCTATATACTTGATTCTTTATCTTTGCATTTAGTATTTGATTAACTCTTTTTGTAGAGGGGTTATTAGTATTTTTTTTCTGTTAATTTAGTATTCATATTTTATCTTTTATATCTTAATTGCTACTATTTATTTTCATTTCTCTTATCTAAGTAATTATTATTTGTTGATCAAATAGATAATTAGTTATATATAAATATGTTAGATATATTTTGATTCTTAGAAAAAAAGTGCAAAATTTAGAATAATGAGGGAAAATCAAGATCACATTCACATAATGAGCAATAGTGGTTATGTATGTTTGGCTTGCATGATGGTAAAAAAATTTATTTATCAAACTTTATGAAAAAGTTTTACATATACACTTAATTAGTAATATTATTTGTTCTAAAATTTTTTTATATGTCTTATACTTAAGGAAAAAGCAAGTTCTGCAAATACACTAATTACACGATCAAAAGTTTGGATTGAAGGTCATAAGAAAAAAATGGAGAATCTAGTAGTCAAGCTGTTGGAGAGAAAATATTAATAAAACTATCTCTTTATTATTTGTAGAATTTGTAAGAAAAAAATAGACAATCTAAATTTCTTATTTTATCATTTTTAAAAGTTGTCTCTTTTTATTTGCAGAAAGAAATAGAAGGGTGTCCACCTAAATCTCATAACACAACTAACATTCCTAATGACACAATTAGTCTTGTATTTGGCAAGGAAGCTCGAGGTAGAGTGCATGGAATGAACTTTGGAGTTACACCATCAAAAGTCGGAGCTTCTATGCAATAAAATGAAACTGTTAAACGACTTGAAAGGATGGTGAATAACTTTCAACAAGAAATGTAAGAAATGAGGTTCTTGTTTTTTCAAAACTATGAGGCAACAAAATGAGCAAGAACAGGTTAGTAGTTAATAACATAAGATATAATATGGAAAAGTTTGTCATCATTTGTCTTAATTACTTTGAGTTTTTGTGTTCTTGTTAGTAAAATTATCTTACGGTGATATTGATTGACACAATTTGTTTATAAAATTAGGTTGCTAGTGGTGGCATTGGTAGCGGTATTGGTAATGATGTTGGTGACGGTAGTCGTGGAAAAAACATAGTAATGTTGAGAATGTTAACCAAAATCTAATTGTAAGTCAGGTAATTATTTTGAAATTTATATTTTTTTAAATTACATATTTATTATAAAAATATACATGGTAGAATTAATAATTTTATATGATTATACAATAAAAAATGAAGGATATGAGTCATGGAGATATTAGGGATAATGCTAAATGTAAGCTACTTTATTAGTACATTGATGGAGTTGTGGCAGAAGGTCAAATTGTATCCACAGATCCAAAAGAAAAAGTACATCATTCTTCTTAGTGGATCATGTTGGAAAGTTTGGGTTGATAAAGTTTTTATAGAGAAGGTGGATCTAATTAGACCAAATGATGAAATACTTTTTCTTGAGGGTGCAATAGGAAGTATAGTCACTTGATATCTAAGTTTATAGTTGTGTATAACTGATATATATTCTATTTATTTTAAAGTCATATACTCTTTTGTAAACAAAGAAATTATGTTACTAAGTAAATTTTTGTTACTAGTTTGGATTATTTTACTTAAGTGTGATGTTTATGGTTGAATGTGATATTATAATTGTTTGAGTTTTGATTTTATAATTGTGTATATGTGGTATATGTATGTGCTATTATAATTTACGCGTGGTATTATAATTGTATGTGATATTGTAATTTGTTTGGTATCTGTATGTGGTATTTGAATGATTATAACTGCAGCGCATGACACGTGCTGTGACTAGTCTTAATCACTGTGTGTGGTATGTACTGCGAATGCTTTTAATCACAGCGTGTGGTGCGTGCTGCTAATGCTCTTAATTGCAGTTTGCAATGCGTGCTGCGAATGCTGTCCATTGCTCTTAATTACAGCGCACAATGCATGTTGCGAATGCTTGTAACCACAGTGTGCGACACACGCTGCGAATGTTGTTGATTACTCTTAACTGCAGTGCGCGGTGTGTTGTGAATGCTCGTAACTGCAGCACGCAGTGCACCTTGTGAATGCTCATAACCGCAGTGTGTGACACGTTCTACGAATGCTCTTAACCATAGCGTGCGGCGCGCTATCATGTTTTATGACTTTTAACAGCTTGTAGTTGTGTAACGTGCAATGCACGCTGCAGATGGCATATTTGCACGTTGCGGGAAGTCATATTTGGTGTAGTGATAGTCCATAACTATAACGGGGAAAAGATATTGATCACAAAAATTAGATGCACAAGTCCGCCTTGACATGATAATTTCTACAAATTCTTACTCGATTGAGTCATGCACCACCCACTTCGCTAGGGAGCCGAAGGATTTGCGCTGTGCTGCCTCATTAATCTCAGGCCACATCATGCTTAGCCAGTGGGTTAATATTATTAAGATGGGGTTGGACTATCGAGGGATCTTCTATCCTTGTGGCGATTGCTTGCTTTTGAAGGTGAAGTGGTTGACTCAAGGTTACCTACTGAGTCCATCAGAAGGTTGCATGGGGAGAGGTCGAAGAGTCTGGACCATGAGGTGGGCGAGCGAAACTCAGTTCAGCTCATAGAGATCCTGGCTCAACGGATGGAGTTAGTGTTGGGACCACTATAGGTCAGATTTAGGCTCGACGACGGTTCAAAATCGACAGTTCAATGGTCCGGAACCACTGATTTGATGATTTCTGTGGTCAACCCTTAACATTAATCATCCCAAATTAGTTACAGTTCATAGTTTAAAATCACCGGTTCACAGTTCATGCATGGTTCATCATGGTTCGCCAAAGTTCAAGATTATTATTATATTTTTAAAATTTAAAAATTAATTAATAAAAATCTCTTAATTAACTAATAATTTATAAATTATTATTATTTACTTAATTACTCTTTTTTATATAATAAAAGAAAATTATTGATTAGTTATTAAATAATTAACTAACAATAAATATTAATATGTTATAGACCTTATGGATAGGACATTTGTCTCTCAGCCAAAAGACTTAGGTTAAAATTTGATAACATCATTCTTTTTAACAAATTTTCATCAATAAAAATATATCATTTATATTAAAATTAAAAAAAACTATATAAATATAACTATCGATTCAACGGAATCATTGGTTAATTGAGGATTGAATCGTAACAAGCTTGATCGCACTGTCGCATCGTCCGAAGAACCAGCAAGCGAAGCATCCTACTCCTCCAACTCAGCCTTGTCCAACTTGAGGGTCGAGCATGAGTTTGATGTCAAAGTAAAGACAAGACAGTGTTTGCTGCTATAAGATAGGTGGGCTTCGACTTGTACCGATTCAGACTCGGCGGCTTGGGCAGTTACATTTGCTAGCTAGTTAGCCAGGAGAATTAAGTGAGAGGACAAATAAATAGGTAATGAGACTTTCATCCCTTGTGTGAAGTCAGCATCTCATCTAAGAAGCTGCTGGAAGGTCTTGCTACAAAGTAAAAGACCCCAACAATCATCTTCTTAACTACTACTCAGAGTAGTCAAAAAGAGTTGGCCCAGTTGTTAAAGGAGAATGTAGAAATATTGAGAGACCACAATAAAGATCTCAAAATGGGAAATTAAAGGACGTCTAACAACCAATCCTTAAAAAAGCTGATGAAATTGGCAAGGGGAGATGAGGTCAGTCAAGAGCATTCGAGATTATTATTTGATGGTCAACAAAAATTTTATATTGTTAGCGCAGTTGGTCCAAGTCCCCTCCATTAAAACCCGATGTCATCGAGGTGTACCAGAGAGTTGAAATGCTTTTCAGTTACCATGGATGCGCTGGAAGACTAAGGAGGATGGAGACAAAAGAGACAGCGAGAGTCAGAGCATAGGAAGCGTGAAGGAACTTATAGGAAAAGGAAGTTTGTGAGGCCACAGAAAATCACCACTTCTAGAACTCGGAGAAGATGACGAAAAAAGTGATGACATTCTCCACTCAGTAACCCTAATATACTTCAGTCTTAGAATTTTGATTGTTTAATCAGCAAAATAAAATGGCAGGCTATCACACTGAGCCATTGGATTAGGCACTCGAATTGACGCTGACTAGGATAGCGATTATCTTACGGATTGACGAGGAGAGGGGAAATTGAGGAGAAAGCAAGAAAACAAAGGAAACTTTTTATTAAGAATAGAGGATTAATTCCTCAACATTTAGATATAACTCTTATATAGATTACAACCTAAGACCTAAATAAGGAAAAAAATATATAATTAATAGATATTAATTTTAATCTTGTAGAGAAAGAAAATAGATCTTTTAACTGAACATAAAATAAATTACAATTATCAAATTTTAATTCCAATCTTATAAAGAAAGGATTTTTACCTGAAAAAGAAAGTAATTAACTAAATGATCTTAACTCAAATCAAGACATGAATCAAGACAAATTCTCTCTAATAAATATCAGGGATACAAAAATTACCCTAAATATAAAAAAAATAAACATTACTAAAAATAGTAAAAAGACCCTCAAAAGGGTTTAAATCATGGAATTTGGGGTTGAAATTTGGTGATTATAGTTTCACTAATAATAAATGTAGGATTTTGAATTCTACATGCGTGGCGATAGACAGAGTTTGATTTCGAGCCCCGAGTCAAAAATTATGATTGTTTGAAGTTTGAAGGCTCATATTGGACTTAAACATGGGTTGGACCTGCATTAGTCTCCTCGGGTTTAAAAGAACTTGCCCTTGAGTTCAGATTAGCTTTATCAGCATCTGCCAAATAAAGAGTTAGGTACTTCACATTGAAGACATCGGAAGTCTTTAGATGATCATTAGGAAGGCACAACCTATAGGCATTGCCATTAATCTTCTACAGTATCTCGTATGATCCAATTTTTCAATCCTTGAACTGATTATACTCTTTAATAGGGAAATGATCATGAGTCAATATAACCCAAACAAAATCCTCAATTTCAAACTATCGACCCGAGCCTTATAATTGGTATTACCTTCCATAATTGCTAGTTTTGCCTGCTTATAAATACCTTGAAGATGCTTTGCCATCTCATCCGCTAGGACTAATTCACCCTACACATGGAACAGGGGCTAAGTCTAGAACTTTTGATAGATTTCGGCCATATGCAATCTCAAAAGGACTTAATCTCATGGTTCTAGTTCTCGATCTAATGTAGGCAAACTCTACTTGAGGTAACACCAAGTCTCACTGCTTTGGTTTAGTTCATGTGAGGTATCTCAGAAGATTGCCCAAACTTTTATTCATCACCTCGATTTGTCCATCTATTTGAGGGTGGTAAGTGTTGCTAAAGTTCAACTGTGTATCTAATTTTCCCCATAAGCTCTTCCAGAAGTGATTGATGAATTTGGTATCTCAATCTGAAGTGATGGAGGAACGCCATGTAAACGCATGATCTCCTTGAAGTAAAGATGGACAATCTGAGCAGCATTCATAGTCTTCCTGTAAGCTACGGAATGTGAAAAAAAGAAGTGGTACTGAGATTATTTGCCCTATATGTGCAAATAAAATTCGGGCAGATCTTTTCCCGGAGTAGAACATGAACCTAAAAGAATTGCAAGGGTCCATTCAGGAACAAGAAAATTGCATCGTGATTTGAATATCGATGAAATAATACATCAATGAGAGAGATTAGTTCAATTTCAATAAGTTCAATAAATTCTTTTTTTATAAGTAAGGAAACGAGAACACATCTCATGTTTTTTGAAAAATTGAAGAAAAACCTATTAAGTTAAAGAAAAAAGAAATCCATCTTTGAGAATTTGTCAACCACAATAAGAAATGAATATGAGGTTTGTTGCGTGTAGGGTAATCCCAATACGAAATCCATGTTGATATCAAGCCAAGGAGCTCCAGGAACAAATAGGAGAGTGTACAAGTCTACATTTGTTAGAATCCCCTTAGACCATTGGCATTGAGAACATCGGTCAACAAAGTGAGCTATATCACTGGTTAACTTGGGCTAGTAGAAATTGACAGAGATGAGGGGCAACATCTTATCACATTCAAAGTGCCCCTCATTATGAAGCTCGCTCATAATATGCTGCTTTAGAAAGCAGTTTAGAATGCATAACTACAATCCACGAAATAGATAACCATTATACAAAATAAAATCATGTCAATGATCATCATATATCTCCTGGAATATCCTTCTGAATGATGTGTCAGCTGCATACATATATGGAAAAATCTCAAAGCCTATAACACTAGTACTCATGGTGGTGAGTAATGAAGAATGCTGACTAAGGGCATCTGCGGCATAGTTCTGACTCCCAGATTGGTGCCTTAGTGTAAAGGCAAACTCTTGTAAGTAAGCCACCCATTTGACATGCCGCTTTCTCATCTTGTGTTGACCATTGATGTACTTTAATGCTTCATGATTAGTAAATAGGATAAATTCCTTTTGTACTAGGTAGTGTCGCCAATGCTTCAAGGACTACATAATGACATAGAACTCCAAGTCTTAAGTAGAATAATTTTTCTTGAACCCATAGATCTTCTCACTGAAGAAAGCACTTGGTCGCCTAGATTGATTCATAACCTATGTCAGATGTATCACAGTTGATCTCTAATAATCTATCAAAATCAAGAAGGGTCAAAACTAGTGATGTAATCATCCTCTATTTGATCAGTTAAAAGCTAGTCTCTACTTCTTTAGACCACTTAAAATCCTTTCCCTTAAAACACTCGGTGATAGGAGCAATCGGAGTGTTGAAATTTCTGATGAATAGGTGGTAGAAAGAAGCTAAGTCATGGAATCTTTTGACATCGTGCAAGGTCCTCAGTTAAGGCCACTTCAAGATTGCATCTATCTTTATTTGATCTGCATGTACACCATAGTAGACTGAAGGATGGAGCATCCCAGGGACTGTGGACAAGGCAGCGAGAACAAGGGCCGAGGGAAGCGACTTCGAGGCATACGCGAAGGATGACAATGGGGACGAGCCGCAGGCTTGAATGCATCCGAGGGACGAGAGCCAAAGGAAATAGGCTTGAAGGCAAGAGGTCAAAGCTACAAAGGAAGCCTCAAATGAGTCGTAAGGGTGAGAGTCCGAGTGCTGAGAGATTGTACTCGGAGTAAAATCTTAGTTTTAGGGTTTTACTATAGCAGTACTGTAGCGTCACTGTAGCAGTACTGTAGCAGTCGACTGCATGTTTTAGCAATCAACTGGTACAGTCGACTGCGCAGTCGACTGGGTGCGAAAAGAATGGTTCTGTTCATTCGGTTAGTGTGGAGCAGTCGACTGCTAGTTTTAGCAGTCGACTGGTATCGAGCCGTTGGGATGTAACGGTCGAATTTCCACAGAGGTCAGTTGATTGCATGTTTGAGCAGTCGACTGCATGTTTTAGCAGTCAACTGGTAAGCGGGGTTTTCTAATCCGCGGCCTATATAACCAAGCCTTGGGAGCTTGGTTGAGGTTGACAAAATAGAGGTGGTTAATCTTTATTAGTAGTCTACCTGTGCCCTAGCTTGTAAAGAGTCCTTGGTGAGGGTTGTGGTGAGGTTTCTCCACCCACAAGGAGCTACGTGAGCTAGCTGGAGGTCTTCCGAGGAGTAATCCACCGACGGATAGGGATCATCCACCTCAAGGACACGCCGTGGAGTATGAGCTTTATCTCCGAACCATGTAAATGATCGTGTAGCTTGGTTTGCATTCTTTCTTGTCTTTAGTTTAATTTCCTTTAGCTTGTTTGTTTTATATATTCCGCTGCGCATACTAACAAGTGTAGGAAGATTAATCGATTTGGGGGCGCCGTCTATCCAACCCCCCTTCAAGCCGGCCGTCCAATCACCTACAAGTGGTATCAGAGTGAAGGTCGCATTTCACCGGACTAATCGCCGAGAAGAGCAAATACAAGAAGATGATCGACTTGATTGAACCTCCAAAGTTTGAAAGAGGAAGCCTTGGGGACATCACCTATTGGATGATGAAGATGGAGATCTTCTTCGACACTGATTGGGACACCATGATGGTGGTAAATGAACCGTTCGAAGTCCCGAAGGATAAGAAAGGGAAGAAACTCCGACCGCGATATTGGACGAAAGAGCAAACCTCACGGTCAAAGGTAAATTCAAAGGTAATATCGATTTTAATTGATATCTTGCCTAATAACTTGATGAGTTGTGTAGGTGACTATAAGAACGCCCACGATTTGTGGAACAAGATAATGAAGGTTCAATGGGAAGAACCTATGCCTACACAAGAAGAAGAAGAAGAGGCCAAGGAGATGGGTTTAATGGCTCAAGATGAGGAGGAGCAACCGGAAGGTGACGAGCACTCAACTTTCGAAGAGGAGAAGGATAAAGAAATGTCATCCACTAGTGTGGATGAGGATACATCCTCAAAGGTTGAAGAAGAGTCCAAGACAAGTGAATAAGAAGAAGTCTTGGAAATCAACCTAGTGAGCACCTCCACCGAAGCAAAATAAAAAGATCACACTGTGTGCTTTGGGTGCAATGAAAGGGGGCACTAGAAAAGTAGATGTCCTATGGGTAAGAAGAAGGTATCTCCTAAGCTCAATTCAATTCATTTTGAATCTAATTTGAGCTGTAGGAAGAAGAAGAAGGAGAAAAAGCACATAGTGTGCTTCACGTGTGGTGAGCGGAGTCATTACCACACCAAATGCCCAAAGAAGAAAGAAATCAAGAAGTTGGGGCATTTGAAGAAGGAGGAGAAGAAGTGGAGGAAGAATGGAGGCTCATGTCAAGGGGGAGCTCCAAAGGTAAAGGGTAAGGTAAACCCTAGTTTAAATTTGAAGTCAAATTTAAATTCCTCCATGCATGCTAGGAATAATTGTTATTATTTACCCATGCAAAATTTTGGATTTAAATATCATGATATGAATAGGGTAATTGTAGATCAAAACCCTAGAAGACCAATGCATGATAATTATAGAAATGGTAGACCTAAGGAGACCCAAGGCATTAATCCTAAGAAGGGGAGACACATGCCTAGAAAAATAGGTAGGTCTAGGAATGTCCAATGTGGGCATGTTGATTCTAGGTTTAGGAACCTAGAAAGGGAAAATCAAGCTTTGAAGGCAAAGCTTAATAAGTTGGAGAAAAACCTGGAAAGATTCAATGTTCGATCTAGAGGGTTAAGTATGGTGTTGGGTAGCCAAAGACCCAACAATGATAGATCGGGTCTAGGATACCGATCTAGTGTCTCCAAGGCTAAGGGAAAGTCGTATGCTAGGGTTGCATATGACTATAGCAAGGAGAAGTCAATAAATGGTAAGGGAAAGTCATTTAAAGGTAAGGAAAAATTAACCAAGGACAAGGTGTCGTCCAACGTTAAAAAGGTAAGGTTTATAGGCCAAGTGTCACCGGAAGTGCACCAATGTGGCCTAGCCATTGTGGATGAGTCACCTAGGGAGGTGGCTAAGGTTAAGTGCTCTAGGGGGAGCTCAAAGAGTTAATTTGGGACCCATGGCCAATGGATCTCAAGTGGGTTTTACTTGGGAGTCTAGGTTGTGTCATGGATTGTGCCAAGTGGTTTGGAGACGGACTTGAGTCTCAACCAAGGGAACTGGCATACAATTGAGTTGTGTTTCATGCTTAGAAATATGACATTGGGGTCATAGTGCATGACATTTGGTTTTCGATGTATAGATGCCATATAAACCAATGCTAGGGATGCATTGTGGGTTGGCATGGGCAAATACATCAAGAGGAAACCAAAACTAGGACTTTAGGTCAAGATTCTATTGAACCATTTAAGCTAGTTTTGGATTTTGTGTCAATCTTGGGATTGGTGATAGATACATTTTTGAATATATTTTTCCCAAGTAGACATGGGTAAAATAGACTTGTCCATAAAATTTGGGGATTTTTGGAGGTTTGTGGAATTATTGGTGCATTTTTGAATTTGGGTCAGAAATGTTGAAAAAGGCTGAAAAAGTGTGTCAGTCGACTGCTAGTTTTAGCAGTCGACTGCATATTTTAGCAGTCGACTGGCAGCGAACAGAAGCATTCTGTTCGCTCAACTAGTAGCGACCAGTCGACTGGTACTTCTTGCAATCGATTGATACCAGCCTGAAACTATCTTTCAACGCTGTTTGTGACCGAGTTAGCTCGTATAGGTGTATGAAATCCATGGGAGATTAATATATGAGTTTAGGGTCAATTTGGATGACAAGTTTTCAATAATTGGGATATTATTGGAGAACTTTTTGGATGTTAGGCAAAGGGGGAGAATAAGGTTTAGTTGGGAAACCTTGAAAATACCTTTGCAATGGTAAAAATCATAGCTCGGGAGCATAGGTGTAGGGGGAGCCTTGTGATAGGTTCTTAAATAGTCCTGTGGTAAACTTCCTAGCTTAATGGGGAGCTTAGGTGTAGGGGGAGCCTTGTGATAGGTTCAAATGCATGTTGCATTGTTTTTGATTCGGCAGTGTAAGTCCAAGTGTGTAGCCTTGGCAACGTAAGTCCATTCGGCGGTGTAAGTCCAAGTGTGTAGCTTTGACAACGTAAGTCCATTTGTTTTAGCATATTTATGTGCTATGTGTTTTCCCTAACTTAAACGTATTGCCAAACATTAAAAATGGGGAGATTGTTGGAGCAATCCTAATGGTTCATGCGATCATGTGTTTTGGTGCTTGGGCAAAGAGTTTAAGTTAGGTTCACCCTTGTATTTGATATGTGTATTTGAGCTGTGCAGGTTTGCAGGATACACATATGACTCAGGTTGATGGCTTCGGGTCCGGTGAAAGATGGAGCATCCGAGGGACTGTGGACAAGGCAGCGAGGACAAGGGCCGAGGGAAACGACTTCGAGGCATACGCGAAGGATGACATTGGGGACGAGCCGCGGGCTTGAATGCATTCGAGGGACGAGAGCCAAAGGAAATAGGCTTGAAGGCAAGAGGTCAAAGCTGCAAAGGAAGCCTCAAATGAGTCATAAGGGTGAGGGTCCGAGTGCTGAGAGATTGTACTCGGAGTAAAATCTTAGTTTTAGGGTTTTACTATAGCAGTACTGTAGCGTCACTGTAGTAGTACTGTAGTAGTCGACTGCATGTTTCAGCAGTTGACTGGGTGCGAACAGAATGGTTCTGTTCGTTCGGTTAGTGTGGAGCAGTCGACTGCTAGTTTTAGCAGTCGACTGGTATCGAGTCGTTGGGATGTAACAGTCGAATCCACAGGGCAGTCACCTGCATGTTTTAGCATTCGACTGGTAAGCGGGGTTTTCTAATCCGCGACCTATATAACCAAGCCTTGGGAGCTTGGTTGAGGTTGACGAAATAGAGGTGGTTAATCTCTATTAGTAGTCTACCTGTGCCCTAGCTTGTAAAGAGTCCTTGGTGAGGGTTGTGGTGAGGTTTCTCTACTCACAAGGAGCTACGTGAGCTAGCCAGAGGTCTTCCGGGGAGTAATCCACCGACGGATACGGATCGTCCACCTCAAGGACACGCTGTGGAGTATGAGCTTTATCTCCGAACCACGTAAATGATCGTGTAGCTTGGTTTGCATTCTTTCTTGTCTTTAGTTTAATTTCCTTTAGCTTGTTTGTTTTGTATATTCCGCTGTGCATACTAACAAGTGTAGGAAGATCAATCGATTTGGGGGCGCCGTCTATCCAACCCCCCTTCATGCCGGTCGTCCGATCACCTACATACTTCTTATTTACGAATAAGCACTCCATTTTATGCTTTTCAAAGACAACACGAAGATGATCGAAGTGTGATGCCCATGTTGGATTATAAATGAGGATGTCATCAAAGTATACCATCACAAACTTTCTCATAAAGGGTCGTAAGATCTGATGCATAAACCTCATGAAGATGTTGGGCACATTGGATATTCTAAAAGGAAGGTCCATTCACTCATATAACCCATACTGCGTCTTGAATGTCGTGTTCCATTCATCACTAGGCCTTATTATGATCTAGTGGTATATGCTTTTAAGGTTAATTTTTGTGAATAACTTAGAAATGGATAGTTGATCCAACATGTCATCCAAGTGGGGAATTGGAAACCTGTACTTCACTGTAATCTTGTTGATGGCTTTGCTATCAACACACATATGCCACAAGCCATCCTTCTTCGGCACTAGTCGGGCAAGAACTGCACAAGAGCTTATGCTCTCTCGGATGTGTCCCTTTTCCAGCACTCCACTACTAGATGTTGTAATTGTTCGTCTTCCTTAGGGCTAAGGCAATAAGTTGGCTGATTAGGCAAACTCGACCCCAAAACAAGGTCAATCTGATGCTGGATATCTTGCATAGGCAGTAGCCCAGAAGGAAGATCCTCTAGCTCAGCTCATCAAAATCTGCTAGCAGTTGTTGTACTTCAGCTAGTAACTCAGTATCCATGGTAGGAGCAACTCTCTGCATAGTAGCAAAGCATACACAACTCAATGCTCTACTTCATCTAAAAACTTGGATATAGAAAATAGATTAGTATTTTTAGATATCGGAATTGGATTAGTTGCTTTCCACCGCGGCGCAAACACAATTTTTTTCCCTTGACGTTAACAGTATAGGTATTTTTCCATCCATCATGAATAACACTATGATTATACTGCCAAGGTCACCCCAACAATATATGACATACATCCATGACTACCATATCACACCAAGCACTATCAAAATATTTGTCAATTGAAAAGAAAATGAGGCATTACCAGTCTATTGTTACCTCACTTTGTTTATTCAACCAAGATAACTTGTAGGATTTAGGATGATGATCTGTCTTTAGTTGTAAGTTTTGGATAACCTCCATGGATATTACATTTTCACAACTACCCTTGTTGATGATCATGTTGCAAACTTTATCTATGATAGTGCAGGTAATATGAAAAATATGCGTTCTTAACCAATTGTCTCCCAAATCACCCTTGGGAGTCAATAGACTCTTATGAACGATCAAAGTCTCATAGTCATCACCATAAATCACTTCGTCAGATGCTTCATACATTAGATCGTCAATTGCTATTGAATCTGCTATTATATCTTCCTCAATCAACAAGTTTTTCCCCTTCAGATCAGTAGAAGAAAGCTTTGTTGGGGTCTTGATCACCGGCTAGAGGGGGAATAGATGGTCACCCACTTCATTCACTTTCCTATACTTGTTAGCTCAGCAAAAATACACACAACCAAATATGAAAACTAACTCTAGAGACAAGAAGAAAGAAAACAAACTCTAACATGTTTATTTATGTGATTCGAAGATGATACTCCTACTCTATAGTTGTCAGTAAAGTGGGCATTCCCTCAATCTATTAGTGGATTAGTTCTCGAATCTGGTTAGCTCAATCCTCATTGTCGGTGGAGAAACCTCACTACAAACTCGATTAAGAACTCTTAGATTACTCTGAGCTTTGGAAACTCTATTAGGGGTTAACCATCTCTAATTTTGTTACCAAAGTCAGCCAATCCGAGTTCCATTATATAGAGTTTGAAAGGAAACACCCAAGTTATGTTTTCACCACCAGGTCATTGCCATACTTACAATTCGGCTGACCTCTATAGAATTCGACTATTACAACCTAACGACTCGATTCCATTCAATTGCTCACCATGGATCAGTCAACTAGTCTTCATGAGCTGAATGAATAGAAGTATTTTATTCACTCCCAGTCAACTGACCAGTCAATTGGTAACTTTACTAGTCTACTAGTACCCTAGAACCACAAACTCTGAAATTCCATTCTGGGTTTGCTGGTTTTTAACACCAGTCAACTGAGATATATATCAGTTGACTGGTAAATCCTAACTTAGGGATTTAGCTTGAGTATAAACATTCATGTACTCGTCCTCATCCGCACAACCTTGACCTTGCCTTCTAGCCTCCTCCATCAGTCTTGCATCCCTCGGATGCTTTCCCATCTTTCATGTCTTGTCTTTAAGAGCTTCTTTTGGCCTTGTCCTTGTTGTTGGGTCTTCATTTGCAAAGAGGCTTCTTACCTCTAGGTCTTCATCCTTGCCAAGAAGCTTCTCTCTCCCAGGACTTCACTTTCCAGGAGCTTCTCAGTTTAGGACTTCATCCTTGCCAAGAGCCCCTCACTTTGGGTCTTCACCTTATCAAGTCACACTTGGACTTACACAGCTAAGACTCAAGCTTGGACTTGACCTTTGTAAAGATCACACTTGATCTTTCATTGCACCTGTCACCTACCCACTTGATAGCACAAATCAAATACAGATGCAAATCATAACTTAAACTCTTTGCCCAAATATCAAAACCTATGGGTACATCATTTGCTCTAACAGGCTTCCTGCATTGGTGTTCCATATGTCCCTATTCACCACATTGATAACATTTGATAGGAGCCTTAGAGTAAACATGTGGTAACCGCTGTGGTGGCTGCTGTGATGACTACTATGGTGGCTACTGTTCTGAAGGGCAAAAAGTTTAAGGGCGAGTTGACTGATTGTTCTGGTCGCTTCTCCCCGCTAGTTTTTGTTTTTGTTGCTTTCTAGCAACCAATGCACACTGAAAGACCTTTGATATCGTTAAAAGTGAATGAAGACTGAGGGTGACTTACAAGGCCATGCGTAGACCTCCTAAGTAACGTGTCACCTTCTACTCCATCTTGGATAGGTAGTTTCGGGCCATTAGCTGGAAAAAATTCTTCTGCATATTCATCAACTGATCTTGCACCTTGTCTTAATGAGTGAAGTCATTGAAACAGAGTTTAGGTGTAGACGAAGGGAAGGAAATGTTCCTTCATATCTTCCCAGTCAATTATTTGGGATTTACCTTGGTTGTCTCGAAAGCACCACATCTATTTCCGCCATGCTAATGCTCACCCCTTGAGTCTAATGATAATTAACTTCACCTTCATTCGATATGAAACTCACTTATAGTTGAAGATCCGCTCTACTTCGTTGATCCAATTAATGAAGTCCTCTGCTCACAATAAACCAAAAATTAGGGCAGATCCCAAAATCCGAAGTCTCCTCTCCCACAGTGTTCCTGAGGTGAGTCCCACAGGTAATATGAGTTCTCGAAGGAAGACTCAGATCTATGATTCAAAGTTTCACAATCTCCAAGATCCTGCACTACCATACACTGGGTTAAATTTGAAACTTGCCTCCATAAATCTTCAATTATCATTATGTTTTAGACGTTACAACGACGATGCTCAGCTTCCTCCACCGAAGCTTGCCTGTTGTTGCGACCATGACTACGACCACGATGACCCACCATTAGATCTAACAAGGACTTTCACGTGCTCTGATACCAACTAACGCTAGGTAGGATAGTGATTATCATGCGCACTAACGAGGAGAGGGGAAATTGAGGAGAAAGCAAGAAGAGGAACCTCTAAAAAGGAAACTTTTTATTAAGAATAAAGGATTAATTCCTCAGCATCCAAATAAGACTCTTATATAGACCACAACATAAGACCTAAATAAGGATAAAAAAAATACAATTAACATATCTTAATTCCAATCTTATAGGGAAAGGAAATAGATATTTCACTCGAAAAGGAAAGAAATTACAATTAATAAATCTTAATTATAATCTTGTAAAGAAAGGAAATATATTTTTATCTGAAAAGGATAGTAATTAATTAAATAATCTTAACTTAAATCAAGATACGGATCAAGACAAATCCTTTCTAATAAATACCAAGAATACAAAGACTACCCTAAATACCACAAAAATGGAAATTATAAAAAATAGCAAAAATGCCCTAAAAAGGGTTTAAACAATAGAATTTGAGACTAATATTTGGCAATTACAGTTTCACTGATAACAAACGTAGGATTTCTAATTTTGCATGCGTGATGATAGACAGAGTCTGCTTCTGAGTCCCGAGTTAAAAGTTACATAGCATTTCGAATTTTACATGCATGATGATAGATAGAGTATGATTTTGAGTCCCGAATAAAAAATTATGATTGTTTGAAGTTTGAAGGCTGATATTGAGCTTCAATATGGGTTGAGCCCGCATCACGAATCCTTGAAATCTCAACCATTGTTTCCATTTGATATCTCGACATGGCTTTGACACGTGGCAAACCCTCAACTCGGTAGCATTTGTTGCAAGATACGACATGCCAATCATTACTTGGATACACCTTTGTGTGTATCGTTCATATTGATGATACTTGGCTCGTCGATTCCCGAAGTGTACAATGATATGGTGTTAAGGTTGTGGTCCATATTAGCCCTAACTATTGAGTGAGAAGTCTAGCCTAAAATGCACAGTCCAATCAATCGACCTTGAACCTCCTTCAAGTAGACTCGAAGGAGGCTTGTAATGTGGGAATACGAGAACCCACAAGTGGCGTGGTCTGGTAAAAGGTTTAGGTCAATAGTCAAGCAGAGGTGGAGATCAAAGTGATCATAGATTCCTCTAGCTCAGTTGTTTAACTCCTCTAGCTCAGTCGCTCAACTCCACTAGCTCAGTCGCTCGACTCTTCCAGTTCATTCGAGATTTGCCTCTTACGTGGTTTGTTGAGCTGCTACTCCTAGTAGATGTGGATAACGTATCTGTTACCTCTCGAAGGACGTGGGAAACAGATATGGTTGTTTATCCTAGGAGATGTGGGTAACATAGTTGTTTCATCCAGAGTACGTGGGAACCGTAAGCATTCATCTTGGAACACATGAAGCATGAGAAGATATAGCTATAACCATAGTTTGTAGAATTACGATTTTACGTAGAATCAATTTAGGGTCAGAATGGGATCGGTCAGGATTGGATCGTAGAATCGTACGATCCTACCAAAAACCCTTAAAATCTTATCATACATAATTAATAATTAGAAAAAATACCTAAAAAACTCATTTACATATAATAGATAACTAATTTTACATATATATGCAATCATTTACACTCAACACCTTATATTACATTCCTACATGTACAAATTTAAATTAACTACTAATTTAACTACCATTCTCATATTGTAATAATATTTATATTTTAATATCATAAAATGAAAGAATATAAAATTTCTATTAACATAATAATAATAACACATTCAACATCAAAAATATTTCCATGGTTTATAAAATGATCCAATTTAAACGCTCACAAAGCACTTAACATACATAACAGAAGCTATTCAATCCTTTGATTAAAATATGAATGCAGGAAATAATCTTATAAAGACGGGTTGATGCCACACAATACTAGATAACAAACATCCAAAAACTCATCATTTTGGGAAAAAGAAATAACAGAATATTATTGATTTAAAACTAACTCAAAAATAATTAAATATATGTTTAAATAATTTAAAACCCTAATAAAATGGAAAAAAGATAATAAAAAAGATAAAATCTTCTATGCCTCTGAAAAGGATTTAAATGATATTTTTTAGATTTGAAATAGGGTGGTTAAGGATAAATTTTGAAATTTATTAAAGATATCTAAACAAGATTTGATTTGATATATTATAGGTTCCGTGGTTCAATCTGAATCAAAATTTATGACCTCTCAAAGCTTCCTCCGATCCTGTTACGATCCTATCGATTCTGTTCTGATCCTACCGATCTTGTTGTAAAAATTGATTCTGCACGATCCTGGATCGATTTGTGCTTCTGGATCGTATGATCCTATGATCCAGGATCATGATTTCACAAACATGGGCTACAACCCTATAAAAGGGCGATTGTTCCCCTGGGCACAAGTATACTAACATAACCGTTTGGACCATTACTCCACTTTCATCTTCCCTAAACCCCTTACTAATTTGAGCATTAGCATGGTCACGTAGAGTCCAATCGCATCACTCATTCTAACTCTTTCGCTGAGTTGCATACATGTAGTACTTTCGTGTAACTCCATCGCTGTGTCACCTACGATGTTCTCTGCGGCAATTATTTTTTGCTGACTCACCAATTAAACTCGAAGATGCATGCTGTAATTAATACACGCTATAATAATATTTACAATTAATAATTAACTCTTTTATGAAATTAATAATTCCAGATATAGGGGTTTGTAATTAAAAGCTATTAGATCAAGGAAAATTAAGGTCGACCAAAATTTACCTTCTCTCGACCAAATTACTCCAACCTTGTCACTACTTTCACTATTGATTGTGTCGCTATCGATGGCCGAAATTCAAAATTAATTACATATTCGGAAAGCTTACTATTAATAGTTTGGTACTAAAATTTTGAAGTAATATCACCATCTTGAGACAAGTTGTTGACCCCTATTTCGCATCGGAGCTAGCTGCTGATGAATGTTTGCCATTGTTGACCACCATGAAACTGGGATTGTAATTTGTAGGAAGTTTTAAGCTTGATTCCAACATTAAATCAAGAATTTAGAGGCTATTTGAGGGTGAACAGATTTTTAGAATGATTTGTACAATTTTGGTTTGATTTTGATATCAAAAATTGATATTTGTTGTATTTTTGGATATAGGTACAAATTTTGCATCGATTTAATGTTCGAACGAATTTCTAGATTTGTTTGGGTATTATTTAAAAATTTTAGCTTGATTTATTGAAGATTAATTTTTGAATTTCTAGTGTAGTATAATTTAATATTTGAATATTTTGGTGCTTTAGAATTGTAAATGTCAAGTTTTGAAATCTTAGTTCAAGTTTTGATACTAGTTTCATGGTGTTCGGAAAAATAGTCGCTTGAATCTTAGTTTAACATTATTTAAAGCTAAAAAATAGAGTTTACCACTTACTTAATATTTGGTTTAAAGTTATTGTTATTATTCACTTGTTTGAACTAATTGTAAGTTTTCATTATCACAGGCTTCATACTTCAAATGAAAAAAATCTATTACAATTGATAAGTTTTTTTAAAGGAAGAGAGTAAATGAACTAGATCCAACTACTCCTATAACTTCATTGAGAAATCAAATAACAATATAATGATCTTCCATCTATATATGCTCCTAAATGATCCAAATTAAATACAGAAACTGAAGAGGTTAATCTCAATTGTTTAGAGCGTGATCCAGGATTACGACGACAAATTTGGGAATAACATCCTAACCAACAAAAAGAGATTCATTGAACTTACTTGAATCTGAACCATATCAACCTATTCTCTGAGAATATCCATTAAATAAAAATATTAAGCTTCCTCGAAGATTTTAGCCATCTTGGTATGAACTATTTCCTTATTTGGAGTATTCACTAGCTAATGATAAAGCATATTGATTTCTATGGTTTATTTTAAATAAGCGATCAGGATGCTCAAATCAAACTATATTTATTGTTGATGAATTTGATAATTAGAATAAAGTTCAAAATGAAAGAGCTTGTGCTTTCCTAGGCCATATATGGAAAGATAATGTATCTTCACCCCATCGTAATGTTGAAAATGCATGTGAGGATTTGAGGATTCAACCACAACATATATTAAGGAGTTTCACCAATTTTAATGTTGAACAAGTGTTACAAGTCGCAACTAATCATGTTTGATTAAAGGCTCACATAAATGTGGTGTTGTTGCTTGCACTTCAAGGAATTATGTTTAGAGACCATGATGAGAAATCTATTTCATTTAATCGTAGCAATTTTATTGAATTTTTGGATGTACTAACCATGTACAATGACAAACTTTCAAAGGCTATTGCGAAAGCTCTAAAAAAATGCCAAGTATACAAGTCACGATATTGAGAAACAAATACTTCATGTACTTTCAATGAGAGTGAAAAATACAATTCGTGAAAAAAAATTAGAGTTTCCAAGTATTACATAATTGTTGATAAAGCTCGAGATGAAATGAGAGCAAATGTCTATAGTATTGAAGTTTGTGGATCCTAATAGATTCATTCAAGAATATTTTTTTAGGCTTGTTCATGTATCTGATACTATACTGTGGCATTGACTTTAAAAGGATGTTATATATTATATTTTAGCTCACTATAATTTGGATGTTCAAAATATTAGAGGTCAAGGCTATGATATTACTAGTAATATGAGGGGTGAGTTTAATGGATTGCAAGCTTTAATTATAAATGATACAGAAGTGTTTATTATGTTCATTGCTTTGTTCATCAGTTACAATTTACTTTAATTATAACATCAACAAATGTTTCATCTTCATCAATTTTTTGATAGATTAACTTTTATAGTTAATATTGTTAATTTTTCTTGTAAGTGTAATAATAAATTAAAGAATGCTCATACGGATGACATTGCACATCTGAATGTTATTAATAAACTCGAGACAGGGTATGTACTTAATCAAATAAGTACTTTACAACCAGCTGTTGATACACGTTGGAGTTCTCATTTGAGATCATTGGTAGGTCTAGTTAAGATGTTTAATGCATCGTGTACAATATTACTCAAGGTTATGGAGAATGGACTTCCTTCTCTACAAGTAGATGCAACATCTTTTATGATGAAATGACTTATTTTGATTTTGTATTTAACTCAAATCTTATGAAAGAGATTCTAGGGATTACAAATATACTTTGTCGGATTTTACAAAGTAAGTCTTAGGATATTACAATGCAATGGAACTTGTATTATTTACCAAAAATTTACTTCAACAAATGAGATATAACAAGTGGGATGATTTGCTTGTTAAAATGAAATCTTTTTGTGAACTTCAAAATATTGATATTCCTAATTTTTGTGCTCAATATATTAAAAGATAGGTCGAGTTCATCTTCGTCAAGACAATTTCACCATTGAATATTATTATCAGGTAGACCTCTTTATGCTTCTTGCAAGAAATTAGTGATGATATTATGGAATTGCTCATTCTTAGTAATACCTTAAACCTTCAAAATGCGATGGAGTCTTTTAGAGTTGTGGATATATGTAAGTTAGTTGAAAAATTTTATGCTCAAGATTTTACAAGAGATGAAAAAGAGCAATTGGAGATACAATTAAAGCATTACGAGTGTAATCTAGTCAAAGGGTTTGACTATAAAAATCTTTCAACTATTTTAGAGTTATGTCAATGGTTAGTGAAGACTAACAAGTTTGTTATATATAACCTCATTTTTAGAATGATTGTATTTTTTCTTATTCTTTCTATTTTTACTGCTACTATAGAATGATCATTTTCCTATGATGAATATCATGAAAATAATACTTGGATTTATTTATTGAGATAGAACTCGCAAGAAATATGAGCATAATAGTTATCACTGAAGACTTTATATATATATATATATATATATATATATATATATATATATATATATATATATATAACTCGCAAGAAATATGAGCATAATAGTTATCACTGAAGACTTTAAAAATTTAACAGAACATTAAATTTCTTTTAGTCAGAGAATTATAATTGATACTTAATTAAATATATCTTAAAAACTTTTAACTTTACGCTTTTGCCAATATAATAATATTAACTTTTGGTAATATAATAATATTAAATTTGAGTATTCTATATTTTTTAATTATGGTATTTTGTTATTAAAAAGCTATATACAATATTAATAATTATTTTTATCATTTAGTAGACCCTCAACTTAAAATTCTGGATCCTTGAACAGGAACAACACTATATTAATTATAAGCAAAAACAAATAATAGAATAATATAAAATTAAAGAAATGATAATATTTGAAAGTGAGAATAATGGACGATACGGTGATTATGTTGACATAATCAATGTCTCATCAGACAAACAACAATCTAATTTGCTTGACAAGCACAACTACATTATGATATAGGATTCTCACTAATTAAGCAAAATGGAACCTAGTTGAAGAAATGTGTGAATCTTTTGTTGCTCTACTTGATCGAATGCAAATATAACTTAATTCCAAAAACACCTATATATATCATTAATTCCACGTCTGCACCACACCAACGTTTTTGAAACAATTTAGTTAGGCATGGAGGGTCCTACAAATTAAAGACCTCCCTCCACTTGTGGGTTTGTCCTATACATTGAAATCGACAAAGATGAAAAAGTAGATATTGACATTAAAAATTGATCCCTCTCAAACTTAGGTTACTATACGGAAGAAGAGTTAGGTACGTAGCTCCATATATAGATCATGCCTATCACGGTATAGCTCCATAGTTTAATTACTAACACTAAACATAAGAAATTTACTAGCACTATCTTAAATAACTGTTTAATAACAATTCTGCATGTATCCTCACACGATCAATCAGGGACTGAGGAGATCATACATCATGCAGAGACAGGAGAACACTAATCAGTCGTATATTTATTTGGCCGATGGACGAAACTCGCGGACCTACGTACGTGAGACGACATGCATGCATGCGCACTATACTGAAGCGTCGCGGTCTCCAAGTCACTCGCTATCGGCATTGATACACACACAGAGAGCCCGTGAGCAAACACACAATGCGAATACAGTGACACATGGCAACTTGCTATCGTACATCATCGACTTGTTGTAGGTAGCCCGGCCCCACAAATATTTGGTGAGGCCACGCACAGTGTCCTTAGATCCATGCATATCCTCATGGGCAATTTAGAATTCGATCGTGTAGTTCATTTATTACTGACGAAGAAGATGAAGATATAGATATGTTTAATTGATTTTTTACTCGAGTGGTAGTGGATGAGTTCACTTACTTGGGATGGCAGCAACCAATCACCTCAATCCGGGGTCTCTTCTTTCTAACCCCTACAGTGACATATATTCACTTTCGCCATCGTCATTTTGTTAATTATAGTATTCCTCCCTTTTGAAGAGAGTGATGTGAAGCACTGGTGGAGTTGAGAGAGGGAGGGATGGATCGGTACGTGGAGGAGAAGGCCACCGCGAGCCCGAGGATTAAGCTGTTCGGGATCCACGTGTCCGACGACGGCTCTGATGCGGCGGCCGGGGCGGCGGGAGGCGGCGATGGGATGAGGAAGTACGAGTGCCACTACTGCTTCCGGGAGTTCGCCAACTCGCAGGCGCTGGGCGGCCACCAGAACGCCCACAAGAAGGAGCGGCAGCAGCTGAAGCGCGCCCAGATGCACCGTCGCCACCTCGCCGGGGCCGCCGCCGGAGGCGGAGGTGGACACTGGGCCGGGAGCTTCTGCCACCAACCCATCGCCTCTGCCTTCGCCGCGCCGCGGGCTCCGACGCATCTCCTCTCGCCGTCGGTGGTGGGGTCCGAGGTGAGCTGGGTGTACTGCGCCGCCGGCAGGCCGATTTCCCCGGCGACCGGTCACCTGTCGTGCGGTTGCATCGCACCGCGTGCGCTGCCTGTTACAGCTGGCTGCGATTGCCTCGGAGACAGCAACGTCGTCCGCGGGAGGTTCTACGTCGCAAACCAAGCGATGGATAGGCCCGCCGGAGCATTCGCCGAGGCGTCGCCGGCTCCGGAGGAGGAGGTGGCGGAGGAGCCGTGCGGGTTGAACCTGCGGCTTAGCCTGGCGCCTGCTGGTTCATGATCCATATTCTCATAAAACCCCTATAAATATGCTGAATTTCATCCCAATCTAATTAGTTGTCTGTATATATTTAATTCGCAACCTCTCCAAATATTCTCTTCACTGAAGTTTGCAACACTGCATGGTTGCTTAGTAGACTTTAATTAATTAGGAGGTGTTAATTAAACAATTGAATATATATAAGGGCATCTCCGATGTAAAATGTATGAAAGGTTTGTAAAATTTTAAAAAATTAATAAAAAGTTTTGAACCATTATAGAGTGAGATTTAAAGTTTATAGTTTAAAAGTAGTAGTAAAAATTTAAATTTATTTTTTTATCTCGAAATTAATATAATATGCATAAAGTCATACAATTCACGCTATGAATTGGATAAAAAAAGTTTAGAGCATCTCTAATGTAAAATTTTTTAAAGAGGTTTTTGAAATGAAAAAGTTGAACAAAAAGGTTTTTATCATTGTGGGTATAAGGTTTGAAATTTATAATTCAAAAGCGGCAATGAAATTTCAAAGCTGCTTTTCAATTGATGTAAAGCTGCTTTTTAATTGATGTAATATGCATATAACCATACAAGCTCTAACTATTAGAGATGTTTTAATAAGTTGTTAGAATGTTGACATGGCATGATGTAACATATTGGAATCATAAAAGAAGTTGTTGTAGAACTTTAATGATTAGAGATGTCCTTATTTAGAACTCTAATTATTAGAGATTTTTAATACATTTTTATATTAATTGTTGATATGATATAAAAAAATTCATTTAGAATTTTAACAATGGAAGATGCCCCATTATGATTGATGTCATAATCAATTATCTTTGGAAGTAACAACCCTCAAATTGCTCTTTTAATGGAGTTAAATATAATTGTTTGTCCCTTTCTCCAAGATAACCACCACCAAAGGCAAAGGGACATATCTCTAAAGGAAAGGAAAGATATGAAAGGACCTCTAATTAAAAACCCTATATATCTTGTATATTGTCCCTAATTAGATCGCTAATGCAAGGTGGGACACATGAGATCACACTTACATTAGAGAAGAAGTGACAAGAGAGTTAGAGTTTCACTTTCCTAATTTAATTATATTCAGTGTTCGATAAAGATCATAGGACGCACCGACAACTTTCTCTTCAGCAGGAGCGAACTGCAAAGAACTTTCCTGGGCCAGAAAAGCGATGCGAGAGCTCTTGACATCGTTTGCGGCAGCCTTTGAGCAGAGCCACTACAACACAAACAATTCCATTAGATTTTCTGACCACGGCAGGACAGTCCTCGCCCCTGAAAAGCACGAAGAAAATAAATAACTATTTTAAAAAGTGAAATAGAAATTCAAAGAAAATAAAAACAAAATAAAAATTGAGTGAGATTCGAATTACACGCCTCTCGTCCGCTGTCACGGTTTTAAAGGCATCTATAGTCGTTGGAGTGCTTCCATATTGATGGAAGTTATTGGTTGTTATAATACTGAGTTGATGTTAAAATTAATATGAGAGGGTGTTAAATCGGGTTCACATATAAACTCACCTAGTGGATGCAGGCACTATGTGAGAGAAACATGGGAGGGTCATATGAGTACCCTCCCATGTTTTTTTATTAAAAAATTAAAAATTTTAAATTAAAAATCAACGAATAAAATTAAATTAGTGATATATTTTATAAAGTTAAAATAAAAAAAAATTAAATGACTAATTAACGGCTAGTAAATCCATATAATAACTAGTTAACAATTATTTTAATAAAAGATAAAATTTTATCTATAAATACTCATAATCTTACATAGCTTATTTCAATTACACAAATTCTGAAATCTCCCTAAAAATATTCTCTCTATTATTTTCTTTGAAAGGGATAAAAATAGTCAAGAATTTTTTTAGAAATTTTTAAGAAAATACTTCTTCCCAAAATTCACAAATTCCACTAAATTATTAATATTTTTATATTCACCAAATTATCCACATAATCTATACCCACTAAATAATCTATATGATTCATAACCACCAATTTATCCATGTATTTCATATCCACCAAATTATCCATCTAATCTACATATAATCGGTATGTCTTTTATATCTCTAACACAAAATGAATCATTTACTTTGACTTTTGTTCCAAAGAATCAACTGTCTAACTGTGAATCCCCAATTGAACTCGTAAATTTAGAGAAGGCAAATTCTGACATTGCGGATAGAAGAAAGCGATCAACATGGAGTAAGGTTGAAGACGAGACTTTAGCGAAATCGTTTGTCACTATCAGTGATGATCCAATCATCGACAATGATTAGAAGGTGGATGTCTTTTGGAACATGTTGCAAGCTACTACAATGAGAATTATCTATTGGACCCCGTGGTTGTTTTGATATGATCAATCAAGTTAGGTTAGGTCCTGTTTGGTTTAATCCCTGTGTCTAAGTGTGCATGATCTTAAGAGCACAGGAAGTCGAGCGGAAGACACGGTTAGCAAGAAGGACGACACGGAAGAGAGCCGACTGGCTCTGTCCGAGGGACGAGGTGTCGCGGAAGAGTACACCGGTGGACGAGAAGAACGTACGTAATGTTCGAGGGATGAGAAGCCGGGAAGGAAGACTGCTCGAGAAGAAGGTCGGAAATTAGGTTCGGGTGAGCCCTATTCCGGATAGCCGAAATCACCCAAGCGAGCGAAGTTTGAGCAGAAGACCTAGACCGAGGCGAGTAGAACCGGAGCAGAGGGTTCGGACCGAAAAAGTCAACATTGTTGATTTGGGTGGTCTGGGCGGCCGGATCCATTCCGGACGCTTGGAACTCAACTTTTATCAAGTTCAACGTGTACGTTGACTGACGTATCAGGGATAGAATTCTATCCCACTCCAGGCACCTGGAACCCTTCCAAGCGCCCGAAACAGTATTATAAATATAGCTCTGATTTCAGTAGATCAAATAACAACTTGTAATTCATTTCTCTCTGTTCTACTATTGATTGTAAGTTGTTATCGTTGTAAGAGGCTACTCCACCCGAAGGAAATCTTCATAAAGTGCACTTCATTTTCCTTGGATTAGCAATCTTCTGATTGTGAATCAAGTAATTCTCCTTGTGTCTTTGTCTTTTTAATTAGTCTCTTAATTGTTATTTACAAGTATTCATAATTAATTTATACGTCGAGAAAAGGTTGAGTTTATTTTTGCAGGGCAATTCACCCCTCCCCTCTTGCCGACCACCAAGGGACCAACAAGTGGTATCAGAGCAAGGATACTTTAGAAGGACTAATCATCGACCGAAACAAAGAAACCAATGGCTAGACCAAGCATCGTTCCACTAAAATTCGAGAGAGAATTCGCACACTGGAAACACCAAATGGAGATATTTCTAAAAACTGACTTTGAGATTCGTTTAATAATCAAGTATGGTTTTGTAGTTCCTATGAATCAAAACGGAGAGGAGAAGGAGGAGAGTCTTTAGACGAAGAAAGAACAAAATGATTCTGTAGCAAATAACAGAGTGGAATATCACTTACTGAGTGTGCTGCCACCTTAAGAAGTCAACCGCATTGGGAGCTACTCGTCAGCCAAAGAACTCTGGGAAAAATTCTTGGAACTCCATGAAGGCACTTCCGAAGCCAAGCTCACAAGATGAGACATACTTCGGAACAAACTGACGAGTATACGTCTAGAAAGAGGTGAGAAGGTAGCCGATCTACACACGAAGGTCAAAGAACTAATCACCAGACTTGAAAACCTCGATGAAATGGTATCCAACCGGGACTCGATATGCTACGCACTCAATGTTTTTCCCAGGACTCCAGAATGGACCTCGATAATCGACGCCTACTACATCTCAAAGGACTTGGAGGTAAGTACCTTAGAGGAACTCTTTTCTACTTTAGAATTACATGAAACCAGATGTGCAGGTACAACAAAAGAGTCAAGCCAAATTATGGCACTAAATGCAACCAAGAAGGATGAACCCGAGTTAGACTCAGAAGAAGATCAAGAATCTTACATGGTAAGAAAATTCAGAAAATTCTTTAGATCTAACAAATTTAAAGAATTGTAGAATAGGAAAAATCTAAAAAATAGAAGAAGGGCCCGTTGCTACCAGTCTCAAAAGGAATGACACATAAAAGAGGACTGCCCAGAACTCAAAAATAAAAAAGGCGAGATCCCCAAGCAAAACAAGTACAAGACTCTAAAGGCTACTTAGGACGACAACTCATCATTTGAGTCAGAAATAGAAGAATATGCCGGACTAGCACTGATGGCAAGCCATGAAGAGAAAAGCACCTCAGAAGCCAGCATCGATGAAGGGAGAGTAACTTCAGATGAATGCAGCGAAGCAGGAGGAGAGTCAGGCTTCAAGTCTGATATGGTAAGTGAGGTATGCCTCTTACCTCTTGATCAACTCTATTTTGGTATTAAATCTATGGCAAAATCAATGTGCAAGTTAAAAAGTAAAAATGATAAATTAAAAATTGAAAACTTAGAAATAAAAAGAATTTTAGTAAAATCATGTATAATAGAAGATTTTGAAAAAGTAAAACTTGAAAAATACTAAATTAAAGGAAAAAATAGAAAACTTAAAAGATTCCTCATGTTCAAGTGTTTCTGATTTAAAGATTAGAAACTATAGAGGATTAAGCTGGTACTACAGATTTCACAAAGGTTAGATCAGAAAAGTAACAAAATCTTATATTTCTAGAAAATACCTGATTAACCCTGTAGGAAGACACATATATTGGGTTCCAAAAACTTGTCTAAATTAAAAGTAAAATTGGACTTAGGGCTTTCAGATAGAGATTAAATATTTGAATTCATTAAAAAGATTTGTCTAGAAGTGGTTAATGATCTAATAACTAAAAAGGCCTAGTGTCGCTACAACCTAGAAACTAATTTCTGAATTGAATATTTAATTGACAAACTGATAAGTATGAAATAGCTAATTAAATTAAATGCTTTCAATATTTGTCAATGATTTAACATTTGTTAATTTTTTTTGCAGGACAATTCACCCCTCCTCTCTTGTCGGCCACCAAGGGACCAACATCATCCTCCAGGTACATCCAGTAGAATTGTAAGTGTTATACGATCACGCTAACACAATGCCATTCAAAAAAATGTATATCGCTTTAACGTAGATTACAATAGTATTTATAATGTTTATCGTAGCGACCACGGTGATGAGGATATATGCAGATTGTATATGAAAAATACCGAGAGGAAAATAATGATATGACATTTAATCTTGAGCATGTATGGAGAATCGTAAAAGACCATCCAATATTTACTCCATAGTTCGTTGATTACCTTATTGGCACGAAGAAGGCAAGGACTTCAGAGTCGGGAGCGAGCAACACCTCATCTAACCAAGATGTAAGTCTACATATAGACCTAAACGAAGAAGCAATTCATCTAATGGGTTAGAAGTCAACAAAAAAAAGAAAAAGGTAAAATGATATCAGACATTGAAGTTATGATAATAAATTTGGACAATATGTTTGTAAAGTTTACTAAGTATATAAGCATAAAAATGGTTGAAGTTGAAATGAAACAAAAACAACTCAAAGTTGAGGAGATGAAGCAAAAGTTGTCGAGATGAAAGCAAAAGTTGCCTTAGCCAAAGTTCAACTAAAGGAATACACAATCCTTTCGAAGGACACTTTGCAAATGATAGAGGAGCAACTTATCATCTATGAATATCTATGTCAAGAGATTAGGGGGAGATGGAATATGTACTTTTTGTTAGGATACTCCGACAAGTAAGAGGGGGGTGATTAACTCTAATCATTTCTTTAATGATTTGTTACAGCGGATAATCAAAGCGAAGACTCCACAATGTTAACATCCGTGATTTTACTTGGTATCCACCTCCTTGAGGTGACTAATCCTAGGGTCCACTCCTCACTCACAGATACACTATGAAAACCTCATTCGTGGAGGTGGAGAAATCTCGTACAAACTTAAACACAAGAGTACACGAGAGACTACAACAATAGATGCAACAAGAATAAGTAAATGAATACAACAATATGAAATCTTGTTCTTGATCTCTTGTTGATCTGGAAAATCCTCTTGTAGATTTGGAAGTGCAGCAACACTTCACCCTGAATCATCCATGAATCAGCGGTGAAGAATGGAGAAGAAGAAGTTGAGTTTGAATCTTCGCCGTCACCTTTATATCCCGCAGATTAGGGCTCCTAATCGATTGACCTTATCTCCAATTGATTGTCACGTCAGATTCAAGTGCATTTAGCTGTCAAAATCTTACAATGACTCTTTTCTTCATCACTTAACTGATTATCCAATCTATTATGGGCCTTCTTAATCGATCACACAATCAATTACGAAGCCCTCTGTTCATTCGCGAGCTTCTTCTAATTGATTACCCAATCGATCAAGCAGCTTTAATCGATCACCTGATTGATTCAAAAGTTCTCTGTTTGCTCACGGTGAAGATTAATCGATTATCCAATCAATTAAACCTCTTGCGATATCCTTAATCTATTAGAATTCTTCCCAATCGATTCATCACAGTGCAATGCACTATGCTTCACAAAAACCACCTTCCAATCGATCACTTGATCGATTGAGTTTAGGGTGAATCGATCACCTGATCGATTCACCATGCACTTCGCGAAGAGATGTGCTCAATCGATCAGCTGATCGATTGACACAGGTCTCAATCGATCACCTAATCGATTACTTAATCCTAACTTGCTTAACCCAAGTTTAGGGTTCTTTTGCCCAATCTTCAGTCAATTGTGACTTGTTGGCAATGGCAGATCCAGGACTTTAAGTATGGAGGGGCGATCACGATGAACAAGGGGTGATATCCTCCATCTCCATCGATAGAACCCTATAATACTAGGGGTTCCACCGCCGACAGGGGGGGAGGGGGCGACCGCCGATGCCGCCCCCACTGGATCCGCCCCTGCTTGTTGGTACTTCTTCACCAAGTGTCTGGTCAATTTTTTGACTCACTTGGATTTTTTCAACTTTCCATTGGACCTTCGATCACCAAGTGTGATCCTCTTTGACCCACTTAGATTTTCCTCTTGCCTAACCGCAGTTAAGACTTTACCTTACCAACGTGCGGTCTCCCTTGACCCACTTGAACTTCCCTTTACCTAACGACAGTTAGAGTTTTCCTTTGCCAACGTACGATCATCCTTGATCCACTTGGACTTTCCTTGGCAGCGTGCGGTCCTCCTTAACCCACTTGGACTTTCCTTTGGCTAACAGTAGTTAGAACTTTCATTGCCAATGTGCGATCCTCCTTGACCCATTTGAACTTTCTTTGCCAACATGAGGTCCTCCCTGACCCACTTGGACTTTCCCTGTGCTTAACTCTCGAGTTAGGACTTGTCGTGCCTAACCTTCGGTTAAAACTTTACCGGTCAAGTACTAGTCCTCCTTGACCTACTTGACATTTCTCACATATTGTCCAATAACATATTGTCTAAACATGGTGTTTAAAACATATTGTCTAAATATTGAAACTTAAGAATTAAGATAGAATCCACACGACCTTAGTCAAATTGGTCAACCTTGACCCGGGGAAAGATTGCACCAACAATCTCCCAATAATCTCTCCCTTTTTAATGTTCAATAATATGTTTAAGTTAAGCTAACCCATATTAGCTCCACTCGAACTTCATACCATGCTCAAAGCATGAATGTAGATTAAAGGATCAAAAGATACGATAGAGAGGGGGGTTGAATATCGCAAGTTAAAAACTTTTTCTTTGAAGCGTTGAAACAAGAGTAGTGCAGCGGAAAATAAAGAACTCGTTTTGGTTACTTGGTTCGGAGCGTAGGTCGACTCCTATTCCAAGATCCACGATCCTTGATTACACCATTAGGCAAACCACTAAAACTCTTTTTTCTAAAATCTTCAGAAAAAAGCAATACATACAATATGAAGAATATAAGATAGTAACACACTACTATCTTTTGGAAATTAAAACAATGCAAGCTTAAACAAAAGTTAGCACTTCTGGATGAAGTAGCTTGATTTGTGAAGGTGAACTGAAGGTGAAGCTCGGAGTAGCACAATGAACAGGAGCTTGGCACAATGTTGACTTGAAAATCAATACCTTGCCTCGAACCTCGAGGTCTACTTATATAAGCCTTAATCGGTCAACTGATAAAATGTTCGGTTAACTGATTAGTTTAGTCGACCGAACACCCTATCAGTTGATTGAACTCATGCCCTTCTTTTTTTGACGAGATCGGATCTTCGCACATTTATGAGCATTAATGGTTCAGTCGATCGAATAGTGAACTTTCCCTATTTGTCGATATTCACACTTAATTCATCATTAATGAGGTAATTGTTCAATCGATCGATCCCCGGATTCATTCGACCGATCAGTTCCTTCTTTGCTTTTGCTTGATCTGATCTACGCTTAGTGTCATATCATCAAGGTTCGGTCAACTGATCTGCTAGTTTGGTTGACTGATCAGGCTTTGATCAGACTACGCTTTGTTCTACTCTAATCTAATCTTTGGTCTGAGTCGCTCTAGTTCGTTCGACTCGTGTAAAACAGAATTAAACAGTATTTATATCCCTTCAAAATAAATGTTAGCAGAGTTATATGATGCATGAGTAGTATTTGACAGTAGCACTGTCTTGATCTCAACATAGAAACCTTCCCAATTTTTTCAATTGGATCAGCGACCTAGGGTTTATTCCTTCTAGGAACACGACCTCACTGTCGCTCCTCTCTAGTTGCTTACCTTAATCTACCTGCCAAACATTGGTCCTCCAGACTTGTTTGGACTTTATCGCTTAGCATCGGATCAGCTCACTAGGACTTTCCCTCCATCTTCAGTCCTCCAGACTTATAGAGTTTCCCTGCCAAGTGTCGGGTCATCTCGACCCACTTGGGCTTCTTGCTTGGCTTTCACGATCTGCTAAAAATTTTCTTGCTTAGCCGCGACTAGGGCTTTCACTGATTGAGTAAACAGTCTGCACACTTAGTAAACTTGTTAGATCACAACAAGACTTAACTTGAACCTTCGATAACATCAAAACTCATGTTTGATTCTAGTGCACTCTACATCAACAATCTCCTCCTTTTTGATGTATGACAACCAAGGTTCACAATTAAGTTAATAATATATGCAAAGATAACTAAATAAACATTTTTTAGTTAACTCCCCCCTAAGTTTAATAACTTCCCTTGAATTTATTATCTCTTCCCCTTCGACACACATCAAAAATAGGGAAAACACAAATATCAAGTTTAAAGTTAAAATTCTCAAGGAGAAAAATCCAAAAGATTTGGTGAATTTTAAAATTCTGAAAGCAAATTCGAACCATTGAAGATGTAAGATTTAAAACGATGGTTTTGAAAAAGGATTGTTTAAAAAGTTTAAGCAAGAATCCAAGACAGATAGATTAAAAAAATTTGAAAGTATGAAAATTATGAATTTTAAAGATAAATATTTGAAAAAATAAATTCTAAGAAAATAATTTTTGAAAATATTTGATAATTTAGAAAAGATAGATTTTGAAAATAATTCTAAAAATTTTAAAGGATAAATTTGAAAATTTTGTAAAGATTGAAAAATATCTTGAAAACTTAGTAACTAAAATACGAATATTGAAAATAATTTGTTAAAGAAAAATTTTAAAAATAATTTAAAAAATTTGGTAAAGATAAATTTTGAAAATAATTTGCTATAGAAAAATAATTTTGAAAATTTAGCAAAGGTAAATTTTGAAAATAATTTTAAAAATTTGGTAAAGGTAAATTTTGAAAATAATTTTAAAAATTTATTAAAGAGAAATTTTGAAGGTGATATTAAAAATTTGTTAATTTTTTAAAATTGGGTAAGAATAAATTTTGACAAAGCAAGTTTGAATTTCCTGAAAAAAAAATTCAAAAAGTGATATTAAAGCTCTCCTTAAAATTGATAAGAACCTAAAGTCCAAGCATGATTTTAAAAACTAGGAAAAAAAATATCCTTATGATGAAATGTCTAACCTTCATACTTAGCTGACTTCCACAAGATAACAGCTGTTAATTCAGGTTGGTCAATTTGAGTGTTTGATTCTAACTAGTTTGTTACTAGCTAGATTACTCAAATTGATCAATGAGTTTTGATTAAAGCCTAGATTTATAGCGATGCATTGACATAAGCATCTGAAATCTTATGCTAAGTCCTAAGCATCCCACACTGTTCTATATTTCAAAATACATAAGCAAGGTATCCTACTGTGCTTATGAGATGATGACTGCTAAAACTATAGGAACATGCAATTTTACGGTAGGGTTTAGGCTACTCCCAAAAGATAAAATATTTTGAAATCTATTTTAAAAATAAATTTTGAAAGGAGAATTTTAAAAATATAATTTTGGAAAAGTAATTAATAATTTTTAAAAATGTGTTAAGAAATAAACATATTCTATAAAGCACATTCATAATCTGTATGAAAAAAAGACAATAACATTTAAGAAAGAGCAAAATATCTCATAATGTCAACAAGTCATAAGTGTATCAAAATAAGTATCTAGTCCTAAAAGTCACTCGTCCTCATCATCATTTGTAACACGAAGATAATCAAACATCCTACGTTGCTCCTTCTCAAAAGCATCAGCTTGATCAGTCATCTCTTGACAAAAATATGCAATTTGTCATTGGAGAGAGTTGTACTAATGAGTCATCTTGATTTCTAAGGAGTCGAACCGTCCAAAAATGTCATCTTGAAGACAACTAAAAAATCATTAGTCAGTGGAGGAGGTGCATAAGAGTTGCCTTTGTTGGTCGCTACTCGGAATACCGTCCTAGTTCCCCTGTACAAAAATTTGTACAAGCATAGAACTATCCTAGCTACCCATGTGCTCTACTGAAGTTAAATTTGGATTGCAAACGTTACTTAATATTATTAATCCAAATTATCCTTCAGAAGTTAAACTTGGATTGGAAATGATACTTAACATTCTTACTCCAAGTTCAACCGATGTGATCTTCCTAAGTTAAACCATATTACAGAAGTTATCAAATATCTATTTCAAAGATCGACTTCCAAGTTAAACATAGCGAGGTACTAGGCCTTCTTGGGTATAAGATCATCCACCACTTCCTAGACAAAGCCTCACAAAGAAATCGGATATTTAACTTCTTACAGTAAACTAGGTTTAACTATAGAGACTTCAATAGAAACACATTATCAAAACATGAAATCAAAAAATAAAATCGATATCAAAAACAATAACAATAACTTAAAACCGATAACCTCTTGTGTTTGATTTTTCAAGATCTATACACAGAACATGAACTAGTTATGATGCAAAAACAAATAATTAGTTATACCTTTCTTTGTAGCTTAAAGACCTCTTGATCTTCTGTTGTATTTCTCTCCTCCTCTTGGACGTCGTGTGGACGACGATCTACCATGATGGAATTCACTCGAACCGCTTCTTCTCCTCCAAGACTCTCGAGCCACCAAGGGATGCCAAAATAGGAAATTTCCTTCTTCTTCTTCTCCTCCAAGCAACCGGCCACCAAGTGCTTCTCCTCTTCTTCTTCTTCCTCTCCAAGTAACCGGCCACAAGGATTTTCAAATCCTTGATGTCTCCGACCCTAAGGAAGCAAAAGAGAAGACTAGATGAAGAGGTGCCGCCGGCCTAAGAGAAAGGGAGAAGGGGAGGGGCCGACCACACCAAGGATAAAGAGAGGAATAGAATAGGGTTGCATCTCTCATGAGACACCCTCTCCTTCTCTTTTATAATCCTTGGTCAAGGCAAAAAAGAAAAGTTTTAAATATAATTAAAACTTCCTTATTTGTGACCTCCCTTTAAAAAAGAAAATTTTAACAACAATTAAAATCTCTTTTTTTTTAAATTTCCTATTGTACATGACAATAAAGGAAAGTTTTTAAAATTAATCTCTCTCTTTTAAAACATATAGACAACTACAAAAAGGAAAGATTAATTCAAACTTCTCCTTTTTAAATCATGGCTACAAAAAGAGAATGTTTTATCAAAAATTAAAATCTCTCTTTTAAACATTATAGATAACTACAAATAAGGAAAGATTTTAATAAAATTAAAATCTCTTTGTAGATAGCTATAAAAGGAAAGATTTTAAAATTTTAAAACTCTCTTTTAAATCCATGAAGATGGCTATAAAAGGAAAGTTTTTAACAAAAATTAAAATCTTTCTTTTAACCATTGTAGATAACTACAAAAAAAAAGAAAGATTTTAACAAAATAAAATCTCTCTTTTAACCATTGTAGATTACTACAAATAAGGAAAGATTTAACAAAATTTTGTTTACAAAAAATTCCTTTTCCTTTCTTAGTGGTCGACCCCTAGCTTGGGTACCAAGCTTGGCTGGCCACCTCTTGGCTTCCAAGCTCATGCTTGGCCGACCCCTTGCATTAAGCAAGGATGTGCCCTGCTTCTCGTCCCTCGAACCGCCGCGGGAGTCATTCTCGTCCGTTGGTGTACTCTTCCACAACACCTCATTCCTCGGATGCACCGAGCCCTTCGACTCTCCCCCGTGTCGTCCTCCTCGCTAGCTGAGTCTTCCGCTTGACTTCTTATGTTCCTAAACTCCTGCACACTTAGATACAAGGGTTAAACATTAACAGGACCTAACCTGACTTGGTTGATCACATCAAAACTACAACGGGGTACCAACACGTTGGAAGGCGCTTTCAGTCGGATAACATTGAGGACTTTATCGATAATAAGAGGCGTGTTGTTCGGGATAAAAGTTGGAGGGTTGAAGGTGCCTCCATTGCCATGGAAGGCACCTTCAATGCTCAATAAAAGAGAGCTTTGGCCAATGTATTCTACACATCTCATCTACAAACTTTTGCGCAACCGTTCGACGCTTCGACCGCTCTAACTTCTTGCTACTACTCTGCTACGACGCTGCAACATTCGACTACTGTTGTGAAGTCGTCCAACACCAAGCTCGATCCATTAAATCTACAAGTTTTGGGTAACGAAGTTTCTTTGTGTACTTAATTGTTGCATAAAGGAAAGTGTAGTTTACTACACTTATCCTATCCTTTTTATTATGCTCAATTCCCTTTTCTAGCGATTTCAAAAGATGTTATTAGTGGATTACCCGTTGATAGATCCGTGAGACTTGAGTTTTGGAGTAGGAGTTGCGAAAAGCTCCGAACTAAGTAACCAACCGAGTTATTGTGCTCTTAATTTTTTTATTTATGTTTTATTTTTTGCTGTGTATTTATTTTATAAAACAGAAAAAGATAAATTTTTTAAAATCACGTGATTCATCCCCCCCTCTCACATGCGTAACAATCCTACATAAATGAAAGTTCTAGTAGCTCAAATTTCTTCTGGCAGAACTCATAGAAGGTATTTAAATCGAGATCGTGAAGCCAAACATGATCGCCTCTTGAATTATTACTTCTCTAATCAGCCGATATCTTGATGAAATATTTCGACAGCGATTTCGGATGTAAAGAGAGTTATTCCTTAGCATAGTCAATGTCTTGTGACATCATTCAGAATAGTTTAAATGGAGGGTTGATGTAGAGGGAAGACGTGGTTTGTCACCCCTTTAGAAACACACGGTTGCTATCTGTCAATTGGTGTATGGATCCCCTGTCGACATTTGTGATAAATACCTATGCATAGGTGAAACAACTGCTCTACATTGCTTGGTCAAGTTCTGTCAGTGTGTGATTGAAGTATTTGGGCTACAATACTTAAGAAGGCCTATTGTTTTTGACATCCAACATTTACTTGAAATGTATAAACAGAGACACGACTTCCCTGATATGTTGGGTATCCTTGATTGTATGCATTGGGAATGGAGAAATTATCCAGTTGCTTGGAAAGACCAATTACTCAAGGCGATGATGGGGCCCTAATAATTATGCTTGAAGCGGTTGCATCTGCAGACTTGTGGATATAACACACTTTTTTTGGAATCACATGATTACGTAATGATATTAATGTGCTTAACAATTCACTATTATTCAACGAAGTTCTATAGGGAAATGCGCTAGAGATTAATTTTACACTAAATGACACATAATATACAAAGTGTACTATTTAACTGATGGGATTTATCCAAAATTGACCACTTTCGTTAAGAACTTTCCGTACCCCCAAATTTCTAAGAGAAAAATGTCCAAACAAAGATAAGAAACTATAAGAAAGGACATCAAGAGAGCATTTGGAGTGCTCCAATTTCATTAGGCAATGATTAGAGGTCTAGGACAATTTTGGTATAAGAATAATTTGAAGGATATTATGTATATGTATATTATTTTACACAATATGATTATTGAGAATGAGGGGTATACAATAAACAATTGGTTGAATGATGAAAAAGATCCTCCAACACCGATATTTTCAAGGCTCTATCCAAGAGTTTAAAAAATACTTTCGAATAAACTACAAGTTATTTGATAATCAAGTACATCATCAACTTTGAGCCAACTTGGTTGAACATATTTGAACACGCTACAAGTGCATCAGTAAAAATTATTTTTTATAAATTATTTGTAATAATTTATTATTTAATGTCATATTTCTTATTTTTAAATTTATAAATTTTTAATATTATTTTTTTTTAATAAATTAGGTTGTTCCTGTCTAGAAGCTGAGAAGACGAACCTGCCGGTATGACGTGTCTGGAAGGTTGACCGCATCCCCATGACCCGGTTGATGATGTGTCCGCTGCGTTGACCAGATCGTCAGAAGTCCTCCTCCGGTCAACTGTACCTGCATCCAGCGACCGGGTCGCCCCGGCCTCTGGTACCTCAGTAGTAACCGCATAATAGTATAGCAATAAAATGAACAGATACCGAGTATGATAACGTACCCTGGCCCAGGGGGGCGCCCTCGGATGGATGGAGGAGCTGATCGAGTCGCGGTCACCTGGAATAGTGAAGGCATCTGAGCCGACTAAAGAGGAGATCCGGAGGTGGCGACATGGAGCCTAACACTGCGCGGCTCCGAGAGGTGAGATACAACCGGAATACAACGGCGACACGGCCGACATATGACATCGGCTCGCAGGCCGGAATATAACATACAGTCACGACTCAGAGGCAGGTCAATAGCAACAGCTCACAACACCCATAGTGCTACGAAGAACCAAGCACCACGGCTCAATGGCCGAATACATCACGGGCGGCTGTCGGAGATGCCACAGTGGATCCAATCTATGCCTCAAATGATGGACAAGACGACTATAAGGCCGTCGGAGTCAGCTGTAAGGCTGCCAGGAGAGGTGGCAGCGGCTGGAGAAGCGGCAGTGGCCGCTGTACAGCACCAGACGCGGGAAGAGGTGGCTATTGGTGGTCGGAGTCGGCTGTAGGCTGCCATGAGAGGTGGCAGTGGCTGGAGATGGCGCCGAGCGCTGGAGGCGGCGCCGACCGCTGCTGTAGGCAGCGGTGGTGGCTGCTAAACCCGATGAGCCACAAATCACCCCATGTGGCTGCACGAGGAAGAGGAGAACTTCCCCCTCCCTACTCGCGGTAGCTATGGCGAGAGGAGGAGAAGGAGAGGCGGAGGTCCGATCCCTTGGCGGCATCAGCCGGCGAGGAGGCCGGAGGCAGTGCTGACTGCGGGTGGCGGCGGAAAAAAACCCCTTTCAGCTCGCTCCTTCTAGTGTCGGCGCTAGGATGCAGGCCGGAGGAAAGGAGGGAGAGTAGAGAGGCGGCCGGCGGCCGGCGCCGGCAAGGAGGGAGGAAGAATCTCTTCCTGGCAGCGGACCAAAAAACGCGAGCCCAAAAAAAACCCGTATCTCCCTCTCCTCGTGCTTGCCTTAATCACCAAAAAAAAACCTAAACCTCCCATTACAAAAATGCCCTTCTTCTTTTAATTGTCTTTGACCCCCTCACATATCCGGATCACAAGCCTCCCCTTCAAGTCTAGTCGAAGGAGGCGTGAGTCCGACTGACTGGACAGTCTATTGCAAAGAATTGAACCACTCTCGATGTCAAAGCCAAATCGCTGAACCAATAATATAATGTCGCTCGAGCGGTCGCTATAATAGTGGTGTCGTAGGAGATGGTAACGATACCGAGTGGACCAAGTCTGTAATCGAACCAATGCCGAGTGCGCAGCCGCGAAGATACCGACCGGACGATCGAAGTGCTATCGATCAGATGGATAGATGCTAGACGAACGCTGTCGTGCGAGCGATCGAAATGATGCCGATCGGATGGATAGATGCTAGACGGACGCTGTCGTGCGAGCGACCGAAATGATGCCGATCGGATGGATAGATGCTAGACAGACGATACCGCGAGCGCGATCGAAATGATGCCGATCGGATGGATAGATGCTAGGCAGATACCGCGCGTGTGACCAAATGATGCCGATCGGATGGATAGATGCTAGGCGGACGATACCGCGCGATGAATAGATGCCGGGCGGACGATGCCGCGCGATACCGGTCGGACGGCTATGAAAGTGCTGACTGAGTAGCCCCAAAAATAGTCAACAGGCGATCGTAAGGTGCCACCCAGCAATCGAGTGAACTAAATGGAATGATGTCGAGTGACCGCATCACTCGTGAGTCGATCGGAAGTGTAGCCCGTGAATCGAAGGCTCGTGGAGGCGAAAGTCACGAGCCAAACGGGCGCATAACCTATATTCTGGTTTGAAACCAGTGGAGATACTCCTTGTTCGCGACCATCGGAGATAGCTCGACCCCGATCGGGGGAGATAAGAAATACGATATGCTGATAAGCTGGCTCGAGGCCAGTGATAATCGCTCGACCCCGAACGGGGGAGATAGAATATCTGAAGCTGGTCCGAGACCAGTGCCGACCGCTCGACCCCGAACGGGGGAGATAAAATATCTGATAAACTAGTTCATGTCGCCTCTTTGCCACCGCTCCCTGCCTTGAGCCGGCGGAACTCAAGAAGACGGCGCTCTACGACTTCCACGTCGAGCACGGCGGCAAGATGGTGCCTTTCGCCGGGTTGAGCATGCCTCTCCAGTACAGGGACTCGATCATGGACTCCACCCTCCACTGCCGTGCCTCCGCCGGGCTCTTCGACGTGTCCCACATGTGCGGCCTCAGCCTCCGCGGCCGCGACTGCGTTCCCTACCTCGAGACTCTCGTCGTCGCCGATGTGGCTGGCCTGCAGCCTGGCACCGGGACGCTCACGGTCTTCACCAACGAGCGCGGCGGCGCCATCGATGATTCTGTGGTCGCCAAGGTGGGGGACGATCACATATATCTGGTGCTGAACGCCGGGTGTAGCCATCAAGATCTGGCGCACAGGCTCAGATCATCCTGGCCGAATGGCTCGGGGGTCTTCACCATCGAGCCCCTGGCTCGTATATAATCATCCCGGTCGAACGGCTCGGGGGTCTTCGCCATCGAAAGTGTGGCTCTTATATAATCCGCCCGGCCGATCGGCTCGAGGGTCTTCGCCATCGAGCCCGTGGCAGCCACGGGCTCGTATATAATCCTCCCGGCCGAACGACTTGGGGGTCTTCACCATCTAGCCCCTGGCTCGTATATAATCCTCTCGGCCGAACGGCTCAGGGGTCTTCGCCATCGAGCGTGTGGCTCGTATATAATCCGCCCGGCAGATCGGCTCGGGGGTCTTCGCCATCGAGCCCGTGGCAGCCACGGGCTCGTATATAATCCTCCCGACCGAACGGCTGGGTTCGCCATCGAGCCGTGGCGCCCACGGCTCAGATATAATCCTCCTACGAACCTCGGGGTTCACCATCGAGCCCTTGGCTCAGATATAATCCTCCTACGAACGGCTTGGGATCTTCGCCATCGAGCGTGTGGCTCAGATATAATCCGCCTACCGATCGGGGGGTCTTTCCATCGAGCCTGGCGCCACGGCTCAGATATAATCCTCCCACCAGGGGTTCACCATCGAGCCCGTGGCGCCCACGCTCGTATATAATCCTCCCGACCGAACGCCGGGTTCGCCATCGAGCCTGGCGCCCACGAGCTCAGATATAATCCTCCTACGTGGGTCTTCGCCATCAAGCCTGTGGCGCGGCTCAGATATAATCCTCCCTACCGAACCGGGTCTTCACCATCGAGCCCCGGCTCGATATAATCCTCCTACGAACGGGGTTCGCCATCGAGCCCGTGGCACCACGCTCAGATATAATCCTCCTACCGAACGGCCGGGGATTCGCCATCGAGCCCGTGGCGCCACGCTCAGATATAATCCTCCTACCGAACGGCCGGGGTTCACCATCGAGCCCGTGGCGCCCACGCTCAGATATAATCCTCCTACCGAACGCCGGGGTTCGCCATCGAGCCCGCAATATAATCCGCCTACCGACGGCCGGGTCGCCATCGAGCTGCAGCTCGATATAATCCTCCCTACCGATCGGGGTCTCGACGAGCCCGCGGCTGGATATAATTCTCCCACGATTGCCTTGGGTCTTCGCCATCGAGCCCGCAGCTTGATATAATCCTCCCTACCGACGGCCGGGTTCGCCATCGAGCCCGCACTGGATATAATCCTCCCTACCGACGGCCGGGGTCTTCCTCGTGACTAATACAGGTCATATAAATAACCGAGAACAGATAACGGAAAAACTGACCTAGGTCATGAGAATGGCAGAACTATCCGGCGTCGTCCATCTTCACGTTCCAGATCAGGCGCGTTCCCACAGACGGCGCCAATTTGTTCCTGTCTAGAAGCTGAGAAGACGAACCTGCCGGTATGACGTGTCTGGAAGGTTGACCGCATCCCCATGACCCGGTTGATGATGTGTCCGCTGCGTTGACCAGATCGTCAGAAGCCCGCGACCGGGTCGCCCCGGCCTCTGGTACCTCGGTGCTCGAGGCGAATCCCACAGATATATAAGTAACTGCATAATAGTATAGCAATAAAATGAACAGATACCGAGTATGATAACGTACCCTGGCCCAGGGGGGCGCCCTCGGATGGATGGAGGAGCTGATCGAGTCGCGGTCACCTGGAATAGTGAAGGCATCTGAGCCGACTAAAGAGGAGATCCGGAGGTGGCGACATGGAGCCTAACACTGCGCGGCTCCGAGAGGTGAGATACAACCGGAATACAACGGCGACACGGCCGACATATGACATCGGCTCGCAGGCCGGAATATAACATATAGTCACGACTCAGAGGCAGGTCAATAGCAACAGCTCACAACACCCATAGTGCTACGAAGAACCAAGCACCACGGCTCAATGGCTGAATATATCACGGGCGGCTGCCGGAGATGCCACAGTGGATCCAATCTATGCCTCAAATGATGGACAAGACGACTATAAGGCCGTCGGAGTCAGCTGTAAGGCTGCCAGGAGAGGTGGTAGCGGCTGGAGAAGCGGCAGTGGCCGCTGTACAGCACCAGACGCGGGAAGAGGTGGCTGTTGGTGGCTGTTGGTGGCTGTGACGGCTTCTGGATGCGGCGCCGATGGCCATGGGAGGCTGAGGTGGCTGCTGGTGGATGCTCCGACCGCTGGAGATGGCGCCGAGCGCTGGAGGCGGCGCCGACCGCTGCTGTAGGCAGCGGTGGTGGCTGCTAAACCCGATGAGCCACAAATCACCCCATGTGGCTGCACGAGGAAGAGGAGAACTTCCCCCTCCCTACTCGCGGTAGCTATGGCGAGAGGAGGAGAAGGAGAGGCGGAGGTCCGATCCCTTGGCGGCATCAGCCGGCGAGGAGGCCGGAGGCAGTGCTGACTGCGGGTGGCGGCGGAAAAAACCCCCTTTCAGCTCGCTCCTTCTAGTGTCGGCGCTAGGATGCAGGCCGGAGGAAAGGAGGGAGAGTAGAGAGGCGGCAGGCGGCCGGCAAGGAGGGAGGAAGAAGCTCGTCCTGGCGGCGGACCAAAAAACGCGAGCCCAAAAAAAACCCGTATCTCCCTCTCCTCGTGCTTGCCTTAATCACCAAAAAAAAAACCTAAACCTCCCATTACAAAAATGCCCTTCTTCTTTTAATTGTCTTTGACCCCCTCACATATCCGGATCATAGGTGATATAAGAGTGATCCATTAATAAATAATTGAGTTTTTTTTTTTTAAATATATGAATTGTTGAGTGTGGAGTCGGTAAAAAGTTATCGGGAGATTTTTGTACTGGAGAGAAGAGTGAGTTTTTTACTTTTTATGTGCCAATGATGTGGCACCTCAAAAATGAAAAAAAAAAATTGTTAAAGTTTTAAATGATTTTTTTTTATAATTCTAATATGTTATATCATCATTATAAAAACTCATTGAAACATTGATCCTCAATGGTTAAACCTCTAAGTGAATTTTTTATGATCTAATTTATAATATGTAGTTACATGACTCCATATATAATACATCAATTTCGATACAAAAGAGGAGGTTTGAGTTTTCACTACTACTCTTAAACTATAAACCTCAAACCTGACTTCTATCATAATTCAAACTTTTTATTTATTTATTTTTTATTATTATAGAAACCTCTTACAAACCTTGCATTGAAGATGCCCTTAGAGGACTCCATCATTGCCACATCCAAGCCACATCAAATAAAAAACCTCACACATCTCTCTACTATAAAAAAATATCTCTCAATAATTTCTTCATGAATCCCATATTTTTTATTATATATATTTCTCATCTCTCTTTTATATTTTACATTATCTTACTATTTTATTAAAAATCTCCCCCCTTTACTAACTAACTTTGGTGAAGCCTGAAATGTATTTACGTTAATGTCCTTTTTTCTATTTACACTAAAAATAATTCCAAGGTTTATTAGTAATTCCGCAAACGAAACAATCAGTGATCTAGAGTTCGAGACTCAACTACAACATATTATTATGAATTTTTCTCATTATTAATTTTCTCCCGTTGTTTTATATAAAAAAAATATAATTTTCTTTAGTCCCATATCTTAGAATTGACAACACTATGATCAAAGAAGCTTCTATAAATATTTTAGGCCGTTAAAAAAAATACTTTTCTTTTTTTACTAAGACAAGTATGATATTAAATTAAAATAATTTTTTGCATAGGGAAACCGTTAAAGTAGTTTGTTGCTGAATTTTTATCCAAATAATTAATTCTTGGTTTATAAGGATGACATTAGAAAATTTTCAAAGACCCAAATAATTTATATATTATTATCACGATCACACTAGTATATAATTAAATTTTTTTAAAATTTAAATTCATAAATTACTAATATACAAAATAACATTAATAATTTTCTAATCTCCCATCTCTTTGTATTTCCTTAATATTTTTATTTTTTTAAACTGAAACAAAAAAACCATTTAATTCAAAAAAAAAAAAAAAAAAAAAAAAAAAAACGAAGGAGCTCGAAACTTCCGTAGGTTCGGTTTTTCTGTGTGCGGCTCTGCGTTTGGGGCAAGCATCATTGAAGAGATGGCGGAAGGCGGAGCAGGCGGCGACAGGCCTCAGAAAGTGATGGTGGCCATCGACGAGAGCGACTGCAGTCACTACGCCCTCGAGTGGGTCCTCGCTAACCTCCGCCGCTCCTTTTCCTCGTCGCCCCTCATCGTCTTCTCCGTGCAGGCAGTCCCTGACGCCGCCTACTTGACCGCCGCCTCGCTTGGCTCCCCTCGTGCGTCGATCCGGCCCCGATCTTGCTTCCTGTTTTTGTTATTGAGAGTTTTTTGTCACGTTTATTACATGTTTGGGGAAATAGCTCTGAGAGGTTACTTTTGTGTTTTCTTTTCTTAGCTATGGAGTTGATCCAGGTGATTCAGCAGCACCAGAAGCAAGCTTCGGATGCTCTCTTGAAGAAAGCAGAGAAGATTTGTGCTCAGCACGGGGTATCACTACTGCTCTCTTCCTCTATCTCCTGTTTGATTTGTTGTGTTTGCTGTTTCTTGGAGCTACCAGCATTATTAATTCTCGACATCTTAGCTTTTGAATCCACGTCCTTTTTTCTGATATTTATTTTTGACAACTTTGACATTACCTAGTTTTCATAATTTAGTTGGATTCAAAAGAGGCTCACTCTTCTTCATGCAAAAAAATCAAGCAATTAGACATTAATTGAATTATACGTGTAACGTGCTGAAGCATACTACATGTGCGGAGTGTTGGTACGCTGCCATAATTATCAATAGGTTCAACATGTGTGGCACAGGAGAAGGAGAGATAGTCGGCGCCAAGATTTTTGTAATTTACTAGAATGAGACATAATTGTGCCATTCTGTACAACGCACAACGGGACCTCTGATCATGCTCCGTCCATCGCATTTCCTGATAAGAATTCAACACAATAATTGGCCCATCTTTAAATTGGGTCGTTGAAGGCTTGAATCTGGTTATGGCTCTGATGTACATCACTCCGTCTTTTTTTAATGTTGTTTCTGTTCTCAGTAATAGATAGCTTAAGATTCATTAGCTAGGTATGATAAAAATTCAGTGGCTTGTGTATATTATTTTTATACTATATTAATTTATGAGGGCTCACGACAACTTGTTATTAGTGTAAATCTCGCGTATATTATTTTTCTACTAGATTCATTTATAAGGGCTCATGTTACTACCAGTCACCTCAACTTCATGAATGTGCTGATATCTCGAAATCTATTGTAGTGCAGGCTTTGTTTGTAGTGTTTAAATGCTTATCTATATATAATAAGATTTTTTTTTGGTTGAAAATAACCCACAAATTTTCAACTCATGAACATTTAAACATATGCAAGTTCTTCTAACAGAGTAATACATCAATAACTGCAACATGCTTTGATTGAATACTCTCTTTCGCAGGTAGAGGTTGAAACAATTACTGATGTGGGGGATCCAAAAGAAGCCATATGTCAAGCTGCTGAAAAGATGAACATTGACTTGCTCGTCGTGGGAAGTCATGGTAAAAATGCCTTGCAGAGGTACACACTGCTCAACATTCTATTTTGGTCTGTGTTGAGAAAGTAGGATTCCCTTGAATTTGAAGATAATTTGGGATTTTGAATTCATATGATTCTGAATGTTAGCAATTCCCAAGTATGCAGTCCTGCCTTCATTTTTCTTTTCTTTTTGTGGTTGTAGTTGTGATATGCCAGGTGTCTTCAGTAATCGAAATGCTTTCTTCTTTAAATATATACCCTCATTTTGTGTTTTTCAGCATCCACCTTCAAGCAAAAGAATACTAATTATATAGTGCTAATAGTCATGATTGACTGCTAATTAGAGACATATTAGATGACCAAATTGAAAAACTATTCATTTCTTTCAGTTTAATGCCGTTAACGAACTGTTTTGAGGGAGGAAACTGGATGTTTTGTTATTATATCTTTTGGAAGTATGTTATCATTGTCTTCGTGTGAAAATTTTCCCTTTGGTTTCAACCTTGTCCAAGATATGGTTCATTTCAGTATCAACTCAACTTGTTGTAGGCTGCACCGTGGTGGTGAACTTTAGTTAATCTGAAGAGTGGTTCTTGCTATTATTGGATTCTAATCTCGACTCCAGATTATTGCCTTGACAATATGAATGTTCAGGTCTGCTTATCATTCTTTGTGTATGATGGCACAGGGCTTTCTTAGGGAGCGTTAGCAATTATTGTGTGCATAATGCCAAATGCCCCGTCCTCGTCGTCAAGAAAGCAGCGTAAAAATTTCAAGTTTCCATGGTGAAGCAGCTTGAAATGTTGTGATCTATCCATCATATCCTATCTGTGCATTTCTTAATGAGGTCGAGCAAAATAAAGTACTTGTTTCATCGCACAATATATATAGATATTAATATAGATTTTGTTTTCCGTACTTGAGATCTCTATAATAAAAATAACCGTGATTTAATTTTTCCCTTTAAAATGCACCATAAATTGATTTGCAAAGTTACATAAAGCAATTTTTTAAAAATTTTTTACAGCGCAATAATTTAAAATTGAATAATGAAAAATTGATCTGAATTTAGTTGTTTTGATATTCATAATTTTATTTTGTTTGAAATTAAATTGATAAAGTGACTTTAAACCCCCAAAAAACAATCAGTCAATGCCTTTTTCTTAAGTGGGAAGAGTTTTTTCTTATTTTTTTATTTCATTATAAAAACAACGACAATTTATCAAATCACGCACTTAAATATCTTAATTGACCAAAAGACGTATATTACTTTAGTTTTTACCAAAGGGCGCATTTTTTCAAGTGTATTTCCCTTTTTATTCTTTTGACAAATTAAACCTTTTTTTTGTCGTTTTCCTTTTCTCTCTCTTTTCTTTCCTATTACCTCTTTCATCAACGAAATGTAAGATTTAGTTATTTTTTTAATAATATTTTAATACATTTAGAGAAGATAAAATAAATAATGGATAGCATAGTTAAACTCCTTGCAACATCAGGAATCCACAGGAACTGAAATGGGTGTAATCTGAGGTCTCTAGGTTCATCAGTGGATTTCGGTCAAAACCGACTGATGGACCTAGAGAGCTCCGATTGCACCCATTTCAGTTTCTATGGATTCCTGGTGTTACAAAGAGTTCAAATATGCTATCCATTGTTTATTTTGACTTTTAAAAGGTGTTAAAATAGCAGAAGAAAAAATCAGCAAAAAGGCTCCAAATCAGGCCCACGTTGGGCCTGATATGGTTCCATATCAGGCCCAACGTGGGCCTGATATGATTCCATATCAGGCCTAACGTGGAGCCTTTTTGCTGATTTTTTCTTCTCCTATTTTAACATATTATAAAAGTCAAAATAAACAATGAATAGCATAGTTAAACTCCTTGCAACATCAGGAATCCACAGGAATTGAAATGGGTGTAATCTGAGGTCTCTAGGTCCATCAGTGAGTTTCGGTCAAGACCCATTGATGGACCTAGAAAGCTCCGATTGCACCCATTTCAATTTCTATGGATTCCTGGTGTTACAAGGAGTTCAAATATACTATCCATTGTTTATTTTGACTTTTAAAAGGTGTTAAAATAGCAGAAAAAAAAATCAGCAAAAAGGCTCCACGTTAGGCCTGATATGGAACCATATCAGGCCCAATGTGGACCTGATATGATTTTTCCTTGAGCTTCATACAATGTAGAGAAATTAATTTGATGATAGAAAACCAAGAGTTCTGTTAGTCCTATGATTTAATTATCTTTTTCTCAAGCATATTGTGCAAATTGATTCTCTGTTCCTCTGAACATTATTTTATCAGTATATTGCAATATCTGCTAATACCTTTGCCTTAATACTGCATCATATCTTCTGTATTCTCAACATTACCCTCATGATTCACATTACAGATCATCCTTGGCTGCAGAATGCCAATAAGGCACCCAATGTAAATCTTGGTGAAACTGTTCGAGCAAGACTCCAGCAATTTTCAATGATGAATAAATTTAAAAAGAAAGCTCTTAGGGTGAGAATATTTTCTTTCATGATTTCTTTCTGTGTGAATGCTTGACATTTGTCCAGCTGATTATTCTAAGACACACCTAGTATTATTATGTTCATTCTAAAACTGTGTTAATGCAGGTGATAGCTGAACACTTGTCTGTGGAGGAGATTGCCGACATAAAGGAAATGTTTGAGAATATGGATATCAACAAAAAAGGGCAGATAAATTTTGATGAGTTAAAGTATGGTTTGCGCAAGCTCGGACACCAGGTTGCTGATTCAAATGTCAAAGCATTATTGGAAGCAGTAAGTTATTGCTGAAGATGCAATCTTTTTTTTTTAAGTAAAAAAAATTGACTGTGGGTTATGGCAATCACACCATTTCCATTGGCATTACACAATTATGGGGTGACAAGGGAAAACAAACACAAAGAATTAGGCACAAATTCAAGCCACAACCCTACTAGATCCATCAAGAAATTCATCAAGAGTTGCTGACCAAACAAGATCCAAAGATGGACCTATCAGCAATATACTGATAAAACAATGTTCAGAGGAACAGAGAATCAATTTGCACAACATGCTTGAGAAAAAGACAATTAAATCATAGGACTAACAGAACTCTTGGTTTTCTATCATCAAATTAATTTCTCTACATTGTATGAAGCTCAAGGAAAAATCATATCAGATCCACATTGGGCCTGATATGGTTCCATATCAGGCCTAACGTGGAGCCTTTTTGCTGATTTTTTATTCTGCTATTTTAATATCTTTTAAAAGTCAAAATAAACAATGGATAGCATATGTGAACTCCTTGTAACACCAGGAATCCATAGAAACTGAAATGGGTGCAATCGGAGCTCTTTAGGTCCATCAGTGGGTTTTGACCGAAACCCACTGATGACCTGAGACCTCGACACACCCATTTCGGCAGATTCTCGATGCTGAGTTTAACTATGCTATTCATTGTTTATTTCGACTTTATAAGGTGTTAAAAGAGAAGAAAAATCAGCAAGGCTCCACGTTGCCGATATGGATCATATCGTGCCCAACGCACGATTGATCATATCGTGCCCAACGTGGCCCGATTTGGAATCTTTCACGATTTTTCTTCTGCTATTTTAACACCTTTTAAAGTCAAAATAAACAATGGATAGATATTTAACTCCTTATAACACCAGAATCCATAGAATGAAATGGGTGCAACGGAGCCTCTGGGTCCATCGCTGGGTTTGACCGAAACCCACCACGGACCCAGACCTCGACACACCCATTTCGCCTCGCATTCCTAATGGGAGTTTAACTATGCTATTCATTGTTTATTTTGATTTTTATATGTTAAAATAGGAGAAGAAAAATCAACAAAAGGCTCCACGTTAGGCCCGATATGGAACCATATCATATATATCGGTGCCCAACGTGGAGCCTTTTTGCTGATTTTTTCTTCTGCTATTTTAACACCTTTTAAAAGTCAAAATAAACAATGGATAGCATATTTGAACTCCTTGTAACACCGGGAATCCATAGAAACTGAAATGGGTCCAATCGGAGTTTTCTAGGTCCTAGAGAGCTCAGATTACACCCATTTCAATTCCTGTGGATTCCTGATGTTGCAAGGAGTTTAACTATGCTATCCATTGTTTATTTTAGCTTCTCTAAATGTATTAAAATGTTATCAAAAAAATAACTAAATCTTATATTTCGTTGATGAAAGAGGTAATAGGAAAGAAAAGAGAGAGAAAAGGAAAACGACAAAAAAAAAAGTTTAATTTGTCAGAAGGATAAAAAGGGAAGTGCACTTGAAAAAATACGTTCTTTGGTAAAAACTAAAGTAACATATGTCTTTTGGTCAATTAAGATATTTAAGTGCGTGATTTAATAAATTGCCGTAAAAACAATCAGTCTATTCCTCGTGTCGCATATGCTAAGCCTGTCTTTGTAGAATGACGCAGTGGATAACTGGATGGACTTTTGTCAAATGAAATTTTGAGGTCGATTTTTAATAACGAAATGCTTATTGGATTTCTGACCTTCGTCATTATGTTAAAAGCAAAAGTTTTCGTGGTTTATCTCTCTACGTATAGCTTGGGACCGTGAAAGATGTCCGCGTTTGCCACAAATGCTAACCAGGCTCCATTCTCCAATCATCACACGCCACGTCGGATGAGAAATCTTGTTCAGCAGCTGTCAGCGCCCTTGGTGAAGCGGTGTCACTCGTTCCTCTGAGCTACACCCTACACGTGTCGTGCCCGTATCCGCTCGTTTCCTGCGACGTCTCAAAGCTGGCCTGGCGTGTTTCCGAATCGCCATTAGTGATTAGTCGCCAAACTGGACGGAGAAGCTCATCCGCTGTTTGAATTCGAGTAGCGGATCCCCACCAGTCTACCCACACGCCGAACACGAGCTGACTCAGCATCCCAATCTCTTTACGCCACGTATAACCCTTCGCGACTGCTTCCTAAGCTGCTCCACCGTATATTTAACTTGACTCCCCCCATTCTTCCTCTTCCTCTTCCTCTTCCTCTTCAACCGTATATTAGGGTTAGGGATCCGATGGAAATACCTCTGGTGGCCGAGGCGCTGCGGATACCCGGCCTCGCCGCCCGCCATCTCTCGGACCTATCCGGCGCCTGGGCCTCTGTCGCCCTTCTCGTCGCCGGATTCGCCGCCTTCTACGGATTCCTTTCCCGCGCCAAGCTCGCTCTTCTCAGGTACGGTCGTTCCGCATCGGTCATTTCTTTCCCCTCCACCTACTCCTCCTCCGGCGATGATGACGAGGATGATGTCGACTCCTCAGAATCGCCTTCCGACGACGAGGAGGATGAAGAACCTCCATCGTCGTCGTCCGATGAGTACGATTCGGCGTCGGAGAACAACGGCGTGGACTGGAGGCCTGATGGTGGATGTTTGGATCTGGCGTTGGGTGGCACGGTGGTGAGGACGTGGGAGGGGCTGGGTTTGGGATTCGATCGCGCCGTCGGCGGTCTGATCTCTCTCGTGGACCTGAACCGAGACCAGGTACTCCGCTCGTTCCTCACGCAGGTCCCAGATGCGGCGGTGAGCCTGGCATCTCCCGCGGTGGTCCTGTCGGCGGCGGAGGGAGCCGCGGCGGCGGTCAGAGTGTGGGACGCCAGGGCGGCCGGCGAGTGGACCCCCGCAGCCGCCGCAGAGTGGCGGACCGTACGGAGGCGGCGGGTTGTTGGGGTCGCCGGCGGGGAGGGCAGGGTTTACGTGGGCGACGACGACGGGGTGGTGACGGCGGCGGACTTGAGAAGGGGCGGGTCGCCGCTGGTAGTGGAGACGTGGCGTGAGAGGAGATTGCCGCTTTTGCCCTCGTCCAAGTGATCGCAATCATTATCAATTTTTGCTTGAAAAAAGTTGTAAAAATTATTGAATTTCCATCCTCTTATTGTCTCATAATTGTCTGCTATTTCAAAACTCATTGTTGTGGCTTTTGATTTATCTCACAATCAATTTTCATTTCTACTAGATATTTTACATGAAATTTCAAAAGTCGGTGCTAAATTTAATAAACATTTGAACAAATATTGCAAACATCAAGTCTCATCGTTCAAACACAAGTGTGCTTGGTAGATTAATCTATGTAAACGCGGATCGCGTTTCATTATCATGGTTGATTCCACATGGTTGCCCTAATTAAGTTTGTGTTAGGTAGGTACACAACATGGTGGGTCAATTTATTGAATGTTGAATGTAGGACATAGTGGCATGTTTGAACCAGCCATTGAATGCAATTGATCATTCATTAATTGACTGCTAAAATATGTTTTGGTTTATTAATTGTGACCACAATTATTTGAGGATCGTTTTTTATCCTCAACCATATATGTTGTTTTGCTAAAAGCAATCTATCGTAAGAGATTCGAAGAAGAGGATTGATTGTGACATCTTGTCAATCTCTCTAATTGCATTTGCACGTAGGTTTGATAATAGGAAAAAAAAAACCAAACATTTAATTTTGTCCTCTAGTTTACCTAATCTTTTAAAAAAGGTTAAATATTTGTGTTTGAGGCGTACAAGTTGGAATTGTGATCAAACCATTCAGAATTAGCATTAATTAATGCTGGACAATCATATATGAATGGACAAACTAAAAAATGAATTATTTTCAGCATCCAGCATAGTTTATACTTTTGCATATTAAATTGTTTTCTAAGGAATTCTTTTGACGTGATCATCCAGCCAAGAGATGATATCGCCAAAAGCCTAATGTCATCAGGCTGATCACCCTCTAGAAGTGCATGATATGAATCCTTGTCGTCCCCTCGGGACGGTGCGATGATTAAGACATGAGGTGTTGCCACATGAGGTCTTGGGGTCGAAACTCGGCGTGACCGAGCATAACCTCCCCCATGTCTTGGCCATTAGGCATCCATAATTTATCTCTTCCGTGTTGGCCTAGGATGGGTTGGCGGCGGCGCTAGGGGCGAGCGAATCGTCTTTTTGCCACATGATATGAATCCTTGTAAAGACACAGCTTCTTGTCGTCGATGCAAGCTCGCTCGTACAGAGCATTGCTAACCGAAGGATTGGTCATAATGTCAGCCTCGGCATACATAATTAGTAATGGCAGAAAATTCTGTGTTGACCCTGAGGCGGGTTGACAGGGACGTTGGGGGTGAGCGCCTTTACCTTTTGCCACAAAGTAATGGCAGAAATACCTAAGGAGAAACCCGCAAGTTCTGATGTAAATGATGCCTTACTCATTGCATGCTAAGAACTCCGTAGTCCACCTCTCGTTTCCTAGTTCCTACAGTTTAGTTCATAGTTTTATTACTCAAATTTTGAATCCTAAAGAAAGATACTGATCGACCTGATAACGTTATTTGTGACTTGAGCTCTCGTCCTTGATCCACAATCATATGAGATGTAAGATGGCATTACATTAAAATTTTTTAAGATTTTTCCAAGTCAAGAAAAACTTTATTAGTTATCTTATCAGTTATAAACATTTGTAAAACTCACCCTACTTGTCACTTGTTTTCTCAGGTCATCGTAATTTATCTTCTCCGTGTTGGTCTTGGACAGACTGACGGGGGTGAACGTATTTATCTTTTGTCACATAAGTTATAAACATTTTGTAGTTCATCTTCCTGACAAATGGAAACAAAAAAAAAAAAAAGTAATACGACAGGCAAATCCTAAATGAAATCTCAAATGGAATTTGAAAAACCTGTAACCGAATTTTTAAGAAATGCTCATACCTCATGTAATCGCTGCTCTATCTCCTGGCTTGTTCTCAGCATTTCAAATGCTGTTCTCAGGCGTGGATTTCCCTTTAAGCAATGGCATTATATTGGGTCTGCAATCAAGAGACAAACTTCTATGTATTACTTATCTGAGAAAATGGACAGATTGGACAAAAAGAATAACAGTTTTTATAGTACAGTATCATAAGCCAGGAAGTTCAAGTTAATTTGCCATCAATTAAGAGATCCTTTTAGAGCTCTCTGAGAGTTTCAGACGAACCTGCTGCAATTTCTTTGGATCTCTAAAAGCCATTTCTCCTATATCCTTGTGAGGAACTAATTTCCTTTCTGGTAGAAGTTTAGCCATGCCGATGAGGAATTGCTTCACAGGCCATTGAGGAACAACATTATCTGCCATCTAGTAAAAAGCGAATTATTTCATCAGAGAACACAAGTCGTACGTTGAATGTTTTTCCAAAAGGTTCATGTCAAATATTTACCTTGCACATTGGTGCTACTAAAATTGCACCGTTCCAAGAAGCTGGCTTGTTTGAAATGCGCCTTAAGAGCCACGGCTCCGCCCATTTCATCTCCAAGAAAAAAGTTTGGAAGACCGTGGTACTCAGGCTTTTCTGCAACCCAAACAACGAGCAGACTCTCAATTAAAAAGAACATTCTGGAACCAACACAATAAAGCTGAAAACCTCTAGAGCACAAATGACCCACTGGAAAAGTGCTCGATAACATCGTTTACAAGAGTATCAAAGCTTGGAATATAGCCATGAAGTCCTTCTGAAAGACCAAAACCAGGGTAATCCATAGCAAAAACTCCGAAATCGCTTGATGCTAGCTTCCTGGCAACACCTAAGGATTGCAACATTCATGCAATCACAAGGCAGTTATTAGATTTTCACCAGAAACAGGGCAGAGAAAAAGGAGAGACAGACCGCAAACCTTCAAAGAAAAAGGTGCAAGTGTCTCCATAGCCATGACAAAAACAAACAAGAACCTTAATGGAAGAGTTTTTTGGAAGCCAGCTTTTGGAGAAAATTTCTACGCCTCTAGAATTCACCTCATATAACTGCATCAAAATGCTACTATATTAAATCCCTAAAAATAAGTTAGAATTAACATGACTTCTAACTACTATTGAAAGCTCTAATAGCCACCAATGGAAACAGAAAACTAATTGAATCGATCAATGGCCAATACAGAAAGAATACTAGTAGTGAGGGATTGTTTACTCTTTAAATGGAATTAGCTGAAAATGTAAATATCTCAATGCTTAGTAACAAGCATCAACCAAAAACATAGAGGGAAAAAAAAAATGGAAAGGAGGAGCAACGAGAGGCTGGAAATTGAAGCAGAAGCAGGTTTGGTTTCTCAAGGGTGAAAATCCCACAAATGTTTCAAATTGCAGCAAATTTAAGTAAATTAGCAGGTGTCTTCTTTCAAGTAAACAAAGAATAAATCATATCACCTCTTCTGTCTTTAATCCATCAGACTGTGCCTGCAAGTAAATGACAAAAAGCTGTTATAGATAAAACTTTCATCATGAAGAATTGAACTAAATTATCTTGTAAATTTTCAAGTAAAGAAAATTCATTTTAAATTGACTAGTATTGAAGATTTACGTACCCTCTATATGGCACCAAATTGTTGCTGCAAATAAGGTACGGAATATGCGAAAACTTGTTTCCAACCACATTAATCAGAAAGAGTAGTTTTCTTCTTCATTGGAATAAGTTTTGAATCAATAGCATAAAAAAAATAAAGAAGAAAATGAATTCATTAAGAAAAATGACTCCTAGATCTGATAAGAAAGGAAGCATCCCGTGGCACTATCTGCAGAGGAAGAGTCCGGTTAAATGCCTTCAAATCCATTGAAGACCCAATGCTTTCTCGCTCGAACGATTCAGAGAGCCTGATATTTCTCGATCGAATCGTGTTACAATTTCATCGCATTCTTTTGAGAACCCCCAAAGTTACATATTTCAACAATTAGCATACCCTAGCTAATATTGTTAACTTGCTGTGTGCATGCTAATTGCTATCGCCAAACAAGGTGCCGGGAAACTGGGAAAGGACAGAAAACAATATCTCCATTATCGGATAACAAGTTCCTGACGTGGAAAATACCTTGATAAGGCAATGGTCGATCCCTAGCTCCACCTCCTTGAAGGCGTCGCGGATCCTCCTCCGGTCGGGCGCGTCGTCCAGGTTCGCCTCCGACACCATCCTCGCAAGCTCGTCGTCCACGCCTTCCCACCTCATCCTTCCTCCCCTCCCTCCAAATTCCCGATTGGAATCGAAGAAGAACTCGAGAATCCGCTCCGCGAGCGCAAATATGCCAAGGAGAAGACGAGGAGGAGGAGCGAAGAATGGAAAAACACAAGGGTGGCGAAGGGTCCCACGGCGGAAAGAAAACACAACGAGGAAGAAGGCAAATGATTCGAGGCCCTCGAGTCGCCGACCCCACAAATGATTCCAGCGAACTGCACAGAGGCGTCGGAGGGGCCAGCTTGGATCGAACTATCGGAAGGCGAGTGGGCCCTGCGGTACCCACGACTCGTACCGAGATAACTTCAAGAAGAGAAGAAAATGTTGCTATCTCATTTGGGGTAAAATTAATGCGTTAATTATTATTATTTATTAAAAAATAGCTGGCTGTAAATCGTTATTTAAAATTTTGCCCATGACCAAATAATTCGGTCAACGGCCATCCCTAACAGCTCACCTCCAGAAGAGAGAGCCAACAGCCGCGCGCAAGCCCGTCGCGTGAGCTCTGAACGTGGAGTCCACGAGCGAGCCGACTTCACCGTCCGTCATCTTCATCATCGTTAGATTCCCTTCCGCGATCCATTGAGCCTCCTCGTCTCCAATCGAGGCGGCGACGGAGAGTGAGTGACGAGGACGTTGAAGGCCCTCGAAGCTAGACACTGTTACCATTTCGCGGTACTTTCTTTCTGGCTTGTAGCCCACCTTTTCGCCAGTACAAAAACCACTATTATTGGGATTGTAGCAAATCCGCCTTCCCACTCTTTGGAAACCATTGGCTCCATTTGGAAACCACGGCGGTTCTCCCTTCTCCTTCCCCTGCCATGCAATCTTATAAACTCCCCTCCCTTCCTCTCCTCTTCGTCTCGCATCTCCTCCTCCCCTGTTTTTGTTTGATTCACTCGTCGGCAGAGGAAAGTGCGTGGAGATGAAGATGAGCTGCAATGGCTGCCGAGTGCTGCGCAAGGGGTGTAGCGATAGCTGCAGCATCCGCCCCTGCTTGCAGTGGATCAGGAGCCCCGAGTCGCAGGCCAATGCCACCGTCTTCCTCGCCAAGTTTTACGGCCGCGCCGGCCTCCTCAACCTCATCAACGCCGGCCCCGACCACCTCCGCCCTGGTAAATTTGTGTGAAAGATTGCTCTCTGTGGGGATATGTCGATTGATTTTGTGGCTTGCAGCGATCTTTCGGTCTCTGTTGTACGAGGCGTGCGGGCGGATCGTGAACCCGATCTACGGCTCCGTCGGGCTGCTCTGGTCCGGCAGCTGGCAGGCCTGCCAGGCGGCGGTGGATGCGGTGCTGAGGGGGTCGCCCGTGGTGCCCATCCCCACCGAGACGGCGGCCTCCGCCTCGGCGCCGCCGCTCAAGGGCTACGACATCCGCCACGTCTCCAAGGACCCCGCCGGCGAGTCATTCCACAAGGTCAACTCGCTCGGCCGCGCCCGATTCAAGCGCCACGGCGTCCAGCCTGCGCCGGCACAACCCCAGCAACAGCATCGACCGACCGCTCAGTTCCTGAGCAGCCGGAGCCACGAGTCGACCTCCAGCTGCCGCGCGGCGGAGCCCGAGCCGCCGACTAACGAGAGCATGTCGTCGGCGGAGACCGCGGAGGCGGGATCGCACGTGAGCCAAGGCGAACCTGACCGGTCCTCCTCCTCCACCTCCTCCTCAGAGGCCCTGCTGGAGCTCACGCTGGGGTTCAAACCTTCCCTCGACATCCCTCAGTCAACGACGTCTCGACCCCTAGCCGCAAGCTCCGCCGACTTTGTCCTACCGCCGCCGGCGACAGCCACTTCGTAACCCGACGATCCTAAATAAAATAAATAAAAAATATACATCAAATCAAAGGCAGACAAAAATGCGAATTTCTTTTTGCGTTTTTGCTTTTTGTTCAACTTAATTAGGAAGAATTTTGTTGCTCCTCCTCTCGCTTTAGTTAACTTTTGGTTAATCTTTTTCCAATTAAGCATTAGTGTAGTGTTTCTCTGCATGCTTAGGTAATTATTACGTGGATGTACAGTTGAGGAACTTCATGTATCTGTAGTGCCCTACTGTAAATTAATATATGTAATATGAGCCGTGGCCAAACTTTGCTTCCTCTGGACAAAGGCATCGTTTCAATTCTTTTTTAGTGCGCGAAGTTTTTCATCAGCTCTCAAGTAGATCAGTAACTAGTCAATTCAGTATTTTAATCTATGAGATTTATTTATTTATTTATTTTTGAAATTGAGACTCCATCTTTAGGTTAATCGAAATTTATTCATTAACTTTATAAAACTTAAGTTTGATCCTTAAATATTTGAGAAAGATGCTCATCATTTTACAGGGAAAATCCTTTCAACTTCCTTATTAACCCTCTAATGGCTTTTTCATGGAAGAGTGGAAGAAAGAAAAGCTTTCTCCTCCTTCTGGGAATTTGGAACTGACAGGTAAACAAGCAATGGCAGGTGGAGTGTGCAGGAGTGTTGGTATTTAATGCCCAGTTACGGCTCTCTGGAAAAGGATGAAATAGGTGACGAAGATAGAGAGAGTGACAAAGATGGTGGCTGGATACCAACGACAAGGTGGTAGCTATGCATTAATCTAATAATTTAATTAACTTTGTTAATTAACATTTAAATGCAGATTTATTTATTAATTTTCCAAAGTATCATAGCTCTGTCCAAGGTCTCATTAAAGCCATAAACAAGGACCAATTATTTCTTTGTTAGAGTGGTTTTTAAGGTGCGTATTTTAAGTGTCATTAGAGATAATCACATGCTTATTGGATTCGAGAGCACTCTAAGACCAATTATATATGTGATAAAGTCACCACTTCAAACTTTAATGGTCCGACTACAATATAATTAAGAAGCTTGCTCAATTATTGATCTTAACAAAAATTAATGTACAAGAGCATAAAGCTGTCCATATTATTGGAAGGACTTAAAATTAAAATCGATAATTCTTGTTGGCCAGAATCTGACCAGCTAGAATTTTTTATGCTCCAATTAAAATGTATGTATGTACATGCATGTAATTAATATACACAGATGATATTACCAAAATATCCATATGTACACTTGCATGTATTAATTCTAGCTGATCAGATTCTGACCATTTAGCATTATCCAATTAAAATGAGCATACGAAGAGACATTTGTGAGTGTGGTCGCCACAGCTGTTCGTCCATATTACTGGAAGGACTAATTATTAATGTTAAAATAGCATGCAATGCCAACCGACCCTTAATAATCTGACCAGGGATAATTAATCATAAAAAAAAATATGATTTATTTTGTAATTTGTAAAGATTCTGGAAGTGGCATCCATGGATTTAGTGGAACCATTAGGATTAAGATATTGCAATTTGGCTACACGGAATGAGATTTTAACAGAGCAGAATCCATTAATTAATAGGGTTTCATTTGATGTCAAAGATCGCCTACAAGAGTAAGCATTATATTATTATTAATCGGAATGTTAACTTTTTGTTTTTAATGTGTTTCTTGCTACAATCAAAGAGATAAATGGTGCTATTTTTTAATTGTATTTTCTGATTATTTTTTAGTCAAATTAAATATATAATAATAATAATGAAATTAAAGATTTATTATTTTATTACTTCCGTGCTGTTTGGACCCCTGGTCCAATTGGCACAATTGGGCCTGTAAAGATTTAAAATGGTGCTTTACTTGTTAAAAAATAATCGGGGGGAAAAATGGAAAAGTGTATTTTTTATCTTATTTAATCTTTTTATTTTAAAAATATCTTTATTCTGACACTATTTATCTAGAATTATTAAATTTTAAGTTAAAATTAGAGTGATTCGATTAAAATTATTTTTGATTAAGTTAAGAATTTTGCTGTATAGTTTTGACTAATATTATTATTATAACCTTAAAATAAAGATATTTTAAGAATATTTTTATAAATAAATAACTAAATAATTTATTTATGTTAAATTATTCTCGTCAAGCATTAATTATTAATTATCTAAGGAATGGCGGAGACCAGGATGGTTGCGGTTGCCTTCCTCCTCGTCGCCGTGCACCTGGCCTCGTCGGCGGCGCCGGGCGCCGAAGCACACTGCTTCACCGACTACTACGGCCGCTGCACCACAAGACCGCCTGCTCTGCCGACGGGTGCGTCTACGTCTCCTTCTCCGGCGGCGTCCACTGAATTAGATGAAGGCCACGACGGCAAGGAACGCTCCTTGTTTATTGATTTATTTAGGAATACATTAATGATTACTAAATCTTTTTATCTCAAAAAAAATTTTGAAAAAAAAATCAAGAGAAAATACGCGATCCAGAATCGAACAAGTGTTCAAAACTTCAAATCACAGGTGTGCATTTCCCTTCTGAAATCCATAAAATTTTATGAAAGATCAAGTTGTGGAGCCACTGCATCTGTCACTAGTCGTTTGTCAAATTGTCTCAATGAGATTTCCAATCCGCAGGTCGCATCAGCAGCTGCATGCAATTTTTCACTGAAATTGCCTAACCATTTCTGTCTTCTTCTAGTCGAATTCCGTGAGATCTAATTGCAAGAACACGACTTAGGAAAACAGAGGATCTAACATAAACACCTTTTTAAACTTGTCCTCTCGGGATGATGTGATGGTTAAAACATAAGATTATTGTTATATTAGATCATGGGATCAAAATTCAATGCATATGAATATACCTTTCTTTATGTCTTGGTCACTGTACTAATGGATTGATGCGGATACTGAGGACAAGCGAATCATTTTTTGTGAATATCTTTCTAACTTAGCCAATGGTCGTTTGTTTTGTCTCCCCATTAATGATCATTATTTTGCATGTGGGTCATTTGATAATGACTGAGGAAAATGATGGAATTGTATTACCACTAAAAAGACCGTCGATGTAGCGATTTCTTTCAGCCCCATGTGTCCTAGCTAGGGGTCAACCATGTTGAGTTGTTAGTCAAAATCAAGATGAATTAGGCATGACTCAAAGATGATCAAATATAACTTAGATGAGACTGACTCGAATGCTGACATCGATCCTGGCTTAGCCCAAGGTCCCAGCACCATCTCTTAGTCTTGCCTCTCGATCCTGACATCTACTCCGGCTTAGCCTCAAGTCCTGACATCATCTCTCAGTCTAAACTCTTGATCTCGATGTCTACCTTGACTTAGCCCCAAGTCCTAACATTATATCCCAGTCTCGGCCTCGATTTTTGATCTTGACATTTACCCAAGCATAGCCCTAGATCCCGACATCATCTCTTCATCTCAATTTTAATCGTCCACATCATCTCTGTCTCGGCCTCAGTCATTTACATCTTTTCTCAGCATTAGATCTCGACATCTTCACAGTCTAGGTCTCATCTTCTGACTTTGTTTATTCTCAAGGTCACTCCACATCGATGTCACCTTTTTCACTCTCAAGACAGTCTTATACCCTACACGGGCTTGCTGACAATGATTGTGAATATTGCAGGACGCATGACATTTGAAGAATGGAGTAGCGGTAACGAGGATGTTAGATATGACCTCCTAACTAGATGCCTCCTGCTAGCACGTGACGCTAGATGAATGGGGAGACAACCAACGGTTATCAGATCTGGTCCCCTCACCGACTCCTACAATGATGATATTTTGGTTGACATAGAGTGTTCTCCTGACAACTATATAAATACTCACGAAAGTAATGCCAAAGGAGCTCTAATTCTCAAAACTCTATATTAGGTTCTCTCCTTCCTATCCATCTTCTCCATTTTGCATACTACCTAAAGCAAATCTTAAATTGAGCGTTAGAGTGGCTTCGGGATTCGTCCCCACCAGTCTATCCCTTTCTTTGAGTGCATCTCAGGTCTCTTCATCTCATTCATCGAAGGTCTTTGGAGCGGCGCACGTCAGTGAGTTCGTTGACTGGTGACTTGACCATCTACAATATTTGGCTAGAGCAAATTAACATCGCCTATGGGAACTCTAAGCCAAGACGTTACAATGATTAACACCAGAAAGACTATTGACAATCATGGTTTCGATGAGGAAAGAAGCTACAATAAAGCACGAAAGTCTCAAAGACATGGGGTCCGCTCCTTATAAGAAGCGTTTGCAGCTCAACCGAGCCAGAAAAAGAGGAAGCTCAAATTATACCAGGCCAGCCTAACTAGGTCACACATATAGTGATCGATTTGACATCTAAGATTAAAGAAAGATTAACTGTTTATCTCATTTAGAACAATAACATCTTGCCTAATCTCCCCTTGAAGTCACTAGCGTAGCACTCACCATGATAGAGAATCGCCTCCACATCCTTTTGGAATCTAGGCCTATTCTTAGAAGAAGTTGTAAGTACCCCTGGTTAGTTTTGATATGATCAACAAGTTAAGTTAGACTCTGCGTATTTAATACCTTGTGTCTAAGTATGTAAGGACTTATGAACACAGGAAGTCGAGCAGAAGACGTAGTGAGCGAGAAGGATGACACTGGAAGCAAGTCGACGGGCTCAGTATATCCAAGGGATGAAGAGCTGTAGAAGAGTACATCTGCGAATCAGAAGGATGAGAAGCCGAGAAGTATGTTTGCTCAAGGAGAAGGCCGGAGTTGGATTTGGGTGAGCTCAACTATGGATGGTTGGAGAATCACCCAAACAACTGAAGTAGTAGTCAGACAAGTCAACATAAGTTGACTTATCTAAGTGAATGAACTCCAAGTGCCTGGACCAGCTTGGGCTAGCAGAGGTGCCCTTTCGGAGAGGTTACAGCGAGGATAGAATTTGGATCCATGTCAGCAACATTCCAAGTGCTCGAACCAGTCTAGGCGCCCGGGCATGGATAAGAGACTTATCACGAAGTTGTTGTGGAGTCATTGCGGAGTGGATAAGGCATCACAGTGGAGACACCCGAACCTGGTCTAGGCATTCGGAACCAGCCACATCATCAACGACTATATTTTTACCAGTGAGCTATGTTGGGACCTTTGTGCCCGCTAGAGGGGGGGGGGGTGAATAACATTCATCGTGCACTTGTGCTTGCTTCATCTTGATATAGGTCTAGGGCACGGTAGGAAGATGAGGAGAGGAAATCGGAAGAGGGAGAGCGAATCGAGCGGCGGTGGCGTCGGCTAGGGCAGAGAAAAAGGCGGCGGTGGAGATCTTAGGGCAGAGGATGCCGTCGCCGTGAGGGGCAGAGGGTGAGGAAGAAGAAGGACGGCCGCGGCGCCGGTTAGGGCACGGGAGGAGAAGGCATCGCGAGGTTTAGGGCAAGGGACGGGCTCGCGGAGAAGAAAACGGGAAAAGGAAAACAAATAAGGAAAAGGAAAAAAAAAATAAATAAATAAATTCAACTTTTCCTCATTTAAATGGGTAGTCCAAACAGGCTTTTCCCGGGCCCTATTTTTATCCCCGTTAACTCGTCCATACGAGCTCCGAAAAATTCCCGAAAAATTTCCAAAAATTCCAGAAAATTCTTTTATTAATATTCGCCTATTTTCGGTATTTTACATTCTCCCCCACTAATAGAAATTTGGTCCCCAAATTTCGTTATCTACCATCAGCATGTACTAACATCAGATATATAGTATAAATGCTGAATGGTAAACTAAATCACACACCTCAAGTGAAAAGATGGGGATATCGAGCTCGGATAATATCCTCGAGCTCCCAAGTAACTTTCCCGTCCAAATGATACTGTCATCCGACTTTAACTAGCCGGATAGTCTTGTTCCGCAACTGACGCTCTTTCCGGTCTAAAATCCGTACCGGAATCTCCTCATCAGTGACGTCAGGCTGAACCGAACTGGGATATCTGTCAGTACATGTGTCGAGCTGAGTGCGTATCTCCTCAGCATAGATACGTGGAATACGTCATGAACTCTTGCCAAGTACGGTGGTGGTGTCAACCGGTAAACTACCGCTCCAATCCTTCCCGAGATCTGGAAAGGTCCAATGTATCGCGGGCTAGCTTACCTCTGAGGTCAATCTCTTCACCCCTTTCATGGGTGAAACTCGCAGAAATACATGGTTATCAACAGAGAACTCTAGTGGTCTGCGTCTCCGATCAGCGTAACTCTTCTGGCGGTCCTGCGCCTTTGACATCCTCCGTCTGATTGTACGGACCAACTCTGCATTCTGCTGAACTCTATCAATGTCAGATGGTCCTCCCAACTGCCTTCAAAATCCAATACACAAGACCTCAGCAAGTCCTCTAGAGTCTGAATGGTCTGCTCTAACTGTCCATCTGTCTGCGGATGGAAAGTTGTACTGAAACAGAGCTGCGTGCCCAAGGCCTGCTGCAGACTATATCACAAAAAAACGAGACGTGAACCGGGGTCTCTATCCGAAATAATACTCAAAGGAACACCATGTAGTCTGATGATCTCTCGGCAGTACAGATCTGCCAATCGATCCAAGGAATCAGTCCTCTGAATCGTTAAGGAATGCACGGATTTGGTTAATCGATCTACGATTACCCAAATCGCGTTATGGCCTCATCGTGTCCTCGGTAAACTCAACACAAAGTCCATGATAATATGTTCCCATTTCCACTCGGGAATAGGAATCCACTAAAGTAAACCAGCTGGTCTCTGATGCTCGGACTTCACCTACTGACAGACAGACATCTCGCCACAAATTCTATGATGTCTTTATTCATACCATTCCACCAATAGGAACACCTCAAATCTTGGTACACACGGGTACCGCCTAGGTGGACAGCAAATTATGAGCGATGAGCCTCTGACAGTAACCCCTATAAGACCGGATGAGACTGAAGTACGCATAATCTGCCTCGGAAGTGTATAACACTCTCCTCGTCTCGTGTGAACTCGGTCTGTTGCCCGGAAGCTATCTGGCTGCAAATAAACTGCAAATACCAACAGTCTAGGGCTTCCGGATCCTCGTCCTGATTGACGACTGAGCAACCATGATAACCAGAGTACCCTGCTCTGTCGGTCCCTGCTCCTCAAGGTCTAACTCAGAGAAACCCTGAATCAAGTCCGTGTCTGAAGTCCGGTGGCAAGCCAAAGTCGCTCTAGACTTCCTGCTGAGTGCATCAGCATCCACATTAGTTTTCCCAGGGTGGTAGCTAACTGTACAATCGTAGTCCTTCAGGAACTTCATCCATCTCCTCTGTCGGAGATCAAGTTCCTTCAGCGTGAACAGGTATTTGAGATTTTTATGATCAGTGAGAATCTCAAATATAATACCATATAAATAATATCGCCAAATCTTCAAGGTAAAAATAATGGCGGCCCACGACAAATCATGTACTGGGTAATTCTCCTCATGCTCCTTCAACTGCCGAGAAGTAGGAGACTACCCTATCGTGCTGCATCAGAACAACGCTCAAACCCTGAATAGATGCGTCGGCGCAGAGGACATATCCGTTCTCTCCAGAAGGTAAAACCCAAAAATCGGAGCCGATACTAGTCTCCACTTCAGCTCTTAGGAGCTGGTCTTGTCATCCTCAGTCCAAGTGAACTTCACGCCTTTCTAGGTCAGGCGTGTAAGTAGCATAACTATGCGAAAGAAACCCTCGACGAAAGGTCTGTAATATCCTGTCAGTCCCAAGGACTGCGGATCTCCTGCACTGATTTCGGCTGCTCCCAACGGTAACAACCTCTATCTCCTGTGGAACCACGGTACACTCCTACTGGTGATCGTGTGTCCCAAACATCATCTCATAAGACAATCCAAATCAGCACTATTGATAATCACATATAGATATTCTCGTCGAATCATCTCTAGATCTATGCAAAGGTGGTGCACGTGACTCACCTCGGATCCGAAATAGATCACCACATCGTCAACAAAGACAATGGAAACCAATCTAAACATCCTAGGAATACCCATATCATCGAGTCTATGATAACATCTAGGGCACCACAAGCACTAATGGTAAAACCAAGACACAAAATGTCCGTATCACAGACATTCCTAACCATGAGATCCTCAACAATAAATAGATCTAATCACCAACGATATATAATCATCAAAGAATAGAACCTCCAGTGTGAGAGCAATGCTCTATCACACGAAATATCATACATGTGGGAGCAACGCTCTACCACAAGAAATCCTCCATATGTGGGAGCAACGCTCCACCACAAATAATCCAGAATATATATCCACAATAAATATGGGAGCAATGCTCCGCTACAAACAATCCGTAATATGTGGGAGCAACGCTCCACCACAAACAATCCAGAATATGTGGGAGCTACGCTCTACCATAAACGATCCATAACATGTGGGAGCTACGCTCTACCACAACAATACATAAGTGCCCAAGCACCTAACTATCTAGCTAGAGACTGCACAAGATCTCTCTACCACAGATCAATGTGGGTAGCCTAGGGTATAACCACCCAGTAAGCAAATCAAATCCATAGTCAACTCTATCATCCTCCTAGTGGGTCGGTCACCCACTAATGGGAGAATTAGTTGACAGGGTATAACGACCAATATCATAATGTAGACATTTAATATTCTACATTTAACATAGGTAGAATTATCATGATGCTACCAACCATACATCTGACACACGTGCACACACAACATAGGTATGATCAACATAATCCTCTAATTAGTCCACACCCAACATACTCACAATATAGGTGTAAATCACCGTGATATCTCCAACAATACATACCGAACCCGTGTGCATATATCATCGTAGGTAAAATCAACAATACCCCCAAACAACACTCACATGACAAATATACACATATGCCAAGAGTATAATCAATATATACTTCCAATAAGGCATACTATAACCCAGGTGCATTTACAAATCGCACATAATCAACAAGATACCTCCAATATGTCAATCAGACACGTACAGCTAACTAAATAGCTATAATCCACAAGGAACCTACAATAACCATATCTAGATGGGAATACCCACACTATCCACAAATGAACTATCCATCATAGAACTCCTTCAACTCATAACAACCATATGTACACTTCATATATATGCATAATCAACATATTTAATCCAATCTATCACACAAATCATATACCACCTTCTAAGTTATCCAATCAGGTACATACAGTCTAAAATTAAAGTATCCATAGAATATGATACATCGATCCTCCATAGACTGACCAAAATCGACAATGATATACGATCAACTCTGTCTTTTCCACATCAGTACAAAACATGTACTCAAATGTACTTTAGATACCAAACTAAGCACAAACTACCCAAAGATTCAGATCGGACCAATAAAGCTAAATCGGTCATCTATTAACTAATCAAGAATACCTTAATCCTCCATAAGCTACTAAGGTATATCAATCTACGACTACCCAAGTCGACAAGCGTAAGTCAGTCTTTCACTGACCCATCTAACAAGAGTAAACCAGTTATCTACTGATGTAATTAATTAAGATAAAATGATATACTACTGGCTAGATCAACATGAAGATATAGATATTATCCACTACCCAGCTAATACTAGCAAAGGCTGGTATGTGCCTCAATCTGCTAAACAACTAGTAATAACAGAAGCTAAATACTACTGGTGTATGATATAATAAATCACCAGAAATTGTAATCCCTCACATGTAATATGGCTGCAACATCAGACAGATACCAGATACAAAGTGTCATAACTCTCACAGTCAACAATGCATACTCTAACTAAATAGAAGGATAACAGTATACCAACATACCTCTTATAGCTTGGAGATGTCCTGCTGCTGCCAGGTCCCAAAATCCAAAAAGTCACATCGAGAAGACCAAAACACAAAATCCGAAACACCGGAAAAATAAGACACGTAAGTCGATCTCTGATACCAAATAAATTGATATCAGACAAATCTCGAAAATCCAGCACACATAGCAAGTATCGTATACCTACTCTGATACCACTAAATTGTCACGCCCCGGAGGAGTATCTGTCCGAAGAAATTTCGGCAGCATCTCCCCTGTACGGCGGACAATCTGAAACTTTTCTACAAGCACTATATACCTCAGCCACATGCGGCTGGAATAATAACAATAAAAGAAAACAAACACCACGCAGTTAATAATAAATTCAGCCTCTGGCTGACACAACCACGCAGTAAAAAAATAAAGCAGCCCACTCGGCTGTACCAAAACCAAAACACAAAACTGCTAGCCGGCTAGGCTTACACAACCAATAACAAATACAAAACACCACATAACAACATCAACTCTCCAAAAATAAAACCAGAGTACCGAGCTAAACAAACTGATACATAAAAACAAGCAAAACATACGTGAAACCGATAAGTCCTCTGATGTGAGTGGGGACCAGCAGACAGGATGCTCCAAGCGACACCATAAATAACCTGGTACCTGAAAAATATAGAGTCCACGGGGGTGAGTTCAACAACTCAGCGAATACCAATAGACATGCCTAGTAAGATATATCTAATGGAATAAACATGGAATATATCTCTTAATCGAAATCTGGAAGATGCAAATCGAAGGCTAAGAGAACTGTACTCACCAGGACCTCCTATCAGAAAAGTCAGATATATGCATGTCAAACATATGCATCCAACCAAATGCAGCAAATAAATGCAGCAAACACAATCACAAGAAATAAATGAATCAATGCATATGATGTCAATGATGCGTCCTGGTCACCCCCGACGGTCAGTCATCTCACACAAATGGCGAGGCCGAGTGGGTAGGGCTGACAACCGTGCACTCTGTCGTCACCGCTCACGATGAGTGACCGAGTGGGATGCTGTCGGAGTACTCCCATCCTGTGACCCCAAATCATAAATGGGGAGCTCAATGCTCTCAACTCCGGTACACGATGACGGGAGGAATCCCTGCCGGAACGCTGTGTCACACTACCCATGAGCGGACCAACGTAGCCAAACAAAGTCCTGCTGCAACACACTCCTGAATCGACCACTAACCCATGAGTGGTGGTGTGTGCAGATCCATGTAACTGGCGATGTGCTCAACAACAATGGAGTCGACTATCGCACAGCATGCAATCATGATGCATGACACTAAGCATGGCAAAAAAACTGATCAACATAACCATATCCATACATACAAAATGGGTACTGTAAAAGCGATGGTCACATACCAAGATCTAGAGTACACAGGTCAGATAGAATATCAATAACCCTATGTCCTGAACATAATAAGTATGGAATATCCTGATCAGCATAGAAAAATCCATATATACATAATATGGGTACCATAGTATCAGTAAGTCAAATCCACGGATCTAGGGTATACAAGTCCTCTAAGGTATAACAACCTAGACCCAAATCATATCCCTCTTCCATAGCATATGTACCAACAATATACACAGATCAAAGAATCAGGGTCTAAACACCCGAATCATATATGATATACAAATAGAAGTACACAAATCTGATATGGCACAAAAACCTAAGTATCAGATAATCTAGATACACAGGCCAGAAACAACAATCCAAATCCTAGTCCTAACCTCAGTAAGCATGGTATGTCACTCTAGAAACTAAGATACTCATGGTAACAAGATAATCATGGCAACAAATCACGAGATATAATCACAGGTGACAAACCTAACATGCTATGGATATCAAACAGTGACATACCAAAGGCAAACATGTTCATTGCATGTAGTTATAAAATACTATGCATATCCAATGACAATATCATAAAAGATAAGTCAAGAGGTACCCGCCTTTATACGTAGACTGTGTCCAGTGTTCCCATGTCGAGACGCTTGTTCCAAATCCAAGTCCTGTGATCACAATACGCATAACATAACTAATCAAGTAGGATCTAGTTAGCTAAATCCATCATGAATCAAATAGCCACCTTAGCATCAAACTAATCAAGAATCCATAAACTCTTATCATTCCATAACTAAATCTGTAGCTCAATTCAAATAAACTAATCCATGACTAAATCATTTATCCTCTAGACTAATTAATTCCAAGCTTAAATACTCACATAAACTAAGTCCATAATCCAATAGATGAAACTACACATTTATCAATGCTAACCACTCACCGGAATTGATGGCTCCGCCAATGACTTATAGCTGGTATAACTCTCTGCCAGCGCAGATGAAATCACTGTCCCTCCCAAATCTGAGGACTCCACTGTTGCCTTGCGACCGAAACATCCTCCTGTCGATAACAGTGGTCAACACCAAGAGAAATTGCTGCCCAACCAACCTAATGCCCCAAAATCATCATCAACCTTAGCTTTACACCAAAAGCATTTATTAGAAATGAGTGGTTACCTCCAATGATAGTCGGTAGCAGGATACTCCACTGCTCATACCCTTTGAAGCTCTAGTTGGAACTCACAAAACAAAATCCACAGAGAAGGTGGCTCACAACCGGATGAAGGCTCGTGAGTTGTTGATAATGGCCATCATCAATCTTCGCCGGGACTGGGGAGTCAGAGCGATCTAGGATCACCATGGCGCGGCAACAACATCATACAGCGCCGGCACAGTCGAGAGTTGGACGATAAGCGATGCGGTACTGGTCGCGGTTGTAGCTTGCTCTGGCGAGGAGGGGTGTCGCACGAATGACGCTCAGTGTCGAAAGAAACTGGCGCGATCGAAAGATGGGGCGACATCACCGGCCAACAGCATCACTCCCATACCGGCAATGGTTGTTGTGTTGTCAGCGGATCTCACGCGGATGCTTGGTGTCAGCGCCGTTGTTGTGTGGCGAGGCTGCGTGGCTCAGTGTCGGCAATAGGTCTAGGGCACGGTAGGAAGATGAGGAGAGGAAATCGGAAGAGGGAGAGCGAATCGAGCGGCGGTGGCGTCGGCTAGGGCAGAGAAAAAGGCGGCGGTGGAGATCTTAGGGCAGAGGATGCTGTCGCCGTGAGGGGCAGAGGGTGAGGAAGAAGAAGGACGGCCGCGGCGCCGGTTAGGGCACGGGAGGAGAAGGCATCGCGAGGTTTAGGGCAAGGGACGGGCTCGCGGAGAAGAAAACGGGAAAAGGAAAACAAATAAGGAAAAGGAAAAAAAAAAACAAAAATAAATAAATAAATTCAACTTTTCCTCATTTAAATGGGTAGTCCAAACAGGCTTTTCCCGGGCCCTATTTTTATCCCCGTTAACTCGTCCATACGAGCTCCGAAAAATTCCCGAAAAATTTCCAAAAAATTCCAGAAAATTCTTTTATTAATATTCGCCTATTTTCGGTATTTTACACCAAGACCACATGCTTGGACTTTCCAATTGCCTGGCTCCTCACCAGGACTTTCTCCTTTACCAAGATCACACTTGGACTTTTCAACTGCCTGGCTCCTCATCAGGACTTTCTCCTGCCTAGCTCCTCACTAGGATTTTCCCGTTGCCTGGCTCCTCACCAGGACTTTCTCCTACCTAGCTCTTCACTAGGACTTTCCCGTTGCCTAGCTCCTCACCATGACTTTCCCGTTGCCTGGCTCCTCACCAAGACTTTCCAAATGCCTAACATCCAGTTAGGACTTTCCCAGTCAAGTCTCCTGTCAACCTTGACCTACTTGACTTGTATTCTCATCAACCTGGTCAATCCTTTGACCATCTCCTTAACCGGACAATTGCTCCAGCAATCTTCTTATATTGTCAAACATCAAAACTCAAATCCTGACTCAACTCAAGCTTAGTCAAACTGGTCAACCTTGACCTAAGGAAATTGCCCCAACAATCTCTCCCTTTTTGATGTTTGACAATACCTCTAAGTTAGGCTAAATCTCATAGCCTTAACCTCTTCTTTATCACAAGGCTAAATCCCATAGCCTTAATCGCTTCTTTACACCAAGGCTAAATCTTATAGCCTTAACCTCTTCTTTATCACAAGATTAAATCCCATAGCCTTAACCTCTTATTTATCACAAGGCTAAATCCCATAGCCTTAACCGCTTCTTTACACTAAGGATAAATCTCATAACCTTAACCTCTTTGTTATCACAAGACTAAATCTCATAGCCTTAACCCTTTCATGACAAGGCATGAATAAAAGTTTCCTTTATTCTCTCCCTTTCCTAGAGGACAAACTCCCTCTGCTTGGAATGAAGGCCTAACTTAACCTTCCATTCTCTCCCTTTGTCACATATCAAAAACTGAAACAAACTCTTTGTTGGTGCGGTTAACACTTACGATTTAACCCAGGTTTTGATGAATGACAAATAGGTTAAGTTAGGTTTATTGTTGATCTAACACTCTGATCGAGTGTGCAGGATAAGTCCAGACAGGTCGACGGGCTGACCGGATGTCTGGCAAGAAGTCTAGCTAGGTCGACGGGCTGACCAGATAGCTGGCGAGAAGTCCAAGCGAGTCGACGGGCTGACCAGACGCTTGGCAAGAAGTCCAGCTAGGTCGACGGGCTGACCGGATAGCTGGCGAGAAGTCCAGACGGGTCGAAGGGCTGACCGGACGTCTGGTAGGTAAGTAAGGTAAGTCACTGGAGGGGAGTGATTGCGAGGACGCGTTCCCGGGAAGGGAACATTAGGCGTCGATCCGGCTTAGATCCATTTCGGATATCTAAGTCGAGATCGTGACTAGATTCCGGTCTCGGAAAGACGGAATCTAAGTCATACTTTTTCTATTAATTCATTGTGCTAACAATCTGTGTTGCAGGGTATATTTTGCCTCGGACTAACATTGTTTTGCAGGAGAAGGAATCTCTGGAAAAAGGTGGTCCGGGCGCCCGGAGGGGATCCGGGCGCCCGGAAGGGATCCGGGCGCCCGGAGGCAAGTTTTATCCTCTGCGTCGCCTCGCCACGTGGAGCATCCTGACTGGACTTGTCACGTCGCACCAGGGCGCCCGGAAGGGATCCAGGCGCCCGGAGCAGCATATAAAAGAAGCCCCAGGGGTGGAGCTTCAAAAACACATCTCTCAGAATTCCCAGATTGCTTTGCTGCTCTGTGCTCCAGCGACGCTAACAAAGCTCCGACAACGCGCCCTTGCTCCTTAAGTTTTCTTTTTCTGTCGGTACAACTTTGTGCTTTGTTTCATTAGCATTTCTTGTACTCTTTTTGTAATCACATTCGAATTGCTAGTGATTGCCCAACGAAAGTGGTCAAGGACCACGGGCCTTCGAGTAGGAGTCGTCACAGGCTCCGAACGAAGTAAAATCAATTGTGTTCATTTACTTTTCCGCTGCGTACTTTTACACTCAAGTTTGCGAATCGATATTCACCCCCCCCTCTATCTAACGATCACGGTCCTACACTCTTCTCCATAAGAGTTAACTTTACGTTGTTTACAACCTCATATGTTGTTAACAACCCCACAATGAAAATCTCATATTCTTCATTGCCGCTTAAGCTCCCCCTTGAGCTCTACTTCACTTCACAATACTCATCCTAGAGCATGCATCAACTTCCCAATGAAACTCCCGTTCATTGTATTCAATGCTCTCCCTTGAGCAGTAATCTTCTTTTCAATGCTCATCCAAGAACATTTTTCACTTTACCAATGAAGATCCGATCCCCTTCATTAATCCAATGCTCCCCCTTGAACAGTAACCTACTCTACAATGCTCATCCGAGAGCATTTATCATCCTAGCAATGAAGATAACCAATCTTCCATTGTTCCCCAATACTCAACCTTGAGTATTATCCATCACGAAGGTTTAACCCCCTTCCAAGGTCCTTGAAAGTAAATTTTCATGCATTCAAGGAGTAACTCCCCATAAAAACATGATCAAAGTTCTGTCATTGTACCAACAATGACTTGGAGTTCCTAAACAGTTAGGAAAACCAAAACTTGAAGTTTTGAGGTTCAAAATTCAATAATGAAACTAACCCCAACCTAAACTTCACTTAAGTCTACCTTAACCAATCCATACTTGCTTTCATCATGAAAACTCCCCTTAAATATATACAAGTGTATTCCAAATGGTTAGGAATGGTTAATGACCCTTGAAAACCAAAACTTGAAGTTTTGAGGTTCCAAAATTTGAAATTAAAACTAAACCCCATCCTAAATTTCACTTTGATTTATCTTAACCAATCCATACCTGTTTTTATCAAGAAAACTCCCCTTAAATGTATACAAATGTATTCAAGGGATTTGGAATGATTATTGGAACTTGAAGTGGCTTAATGTGCTGAAATCAAGCTTTTCTAGCCAAAATCAGACTTCCCAATCGATTGAAGTTGGGACTCAATCGATTGAAGCTACTTCAATCGATCCATTGATCGATTCCGCAAGTTTCTGCTTGCAGAAATTCCCTCTGAATCGATCGACTGATCGATCCAGCCTGGGTCAATCGATCAGCTGATCGATCCACTGACTTTCTGTTCACGGGAATTGCCTTCCCAATCGATCGACTGATCAATTAAAACCATCCCAATTGATCGACTGATGGATTGAGTTTCTGATTTTTCTGAAATTCAATTTCAGCAGACTTTAGAAACTCCCTAAAAATTCTACAAACCTCTAAAAATCATGGAAACTCATGTAGACATTATTTAGGGTATATTCTATCAAGGAAAAATAATTTTCTATGAAAATACTTCCTATTTTCAAAGATTGATACAAACTTGAGACCTTGTAAAAACTTTAGTGTTTTCTTCTAAGTTTGTGTCTAACTATTCAATGATGATTACTATTAAAAGATAGTCTTCACCAAGGTTTTCCAAAAGCCTTTTAAAAACATTTTCAAAACCAATATCCAACCATGTTCTTTGGGCTCAATGCACATGACTTGTACATTAGCTTTCCCAATGATTGGAAAACACATAACTATGTGTTTTGATGAACCTAAAACTCAACAAGTACTAAATCAACATCTTGAGTTTTGTTCACCATCCTAACATCTCACTTGTATCTAATGTGTACTAAAACATATACAAGTCACCTTATGATTCTTAGTGAGATGTATATTTGGTTTTATCCTAAACTAAGGGATCATGCATATCTATCTAGGCATTATGATGGTTATGAACATCCGCCAAGGATGTTACTTGTTAGTGAATGTCATTGGTCCTTAATTGTAAGGAATTAAACATGATGCATGATGTGTTATGACATACATCAAGAAGGAATAATTTTCAAAAGAAAATTTCCTATAACTACATGATGTATGTATGATATGACATGGTAATTTTTTTTTAATATTTTTCATAATAATCATGAATGCAAAAATAAATATGATGTCCTGATATATGATGGCCAAACAAAGTATGGAAAATTAGCATAAATAAAATACTTATATTACCTATCTAAGTATCCTTAAACCTTAGCTAATCTTAAAATTAAATCCTAAATTGCCCAATTTCATCAAGAAAGTGTCAAACCCCAATTTGGCATTTCTTTTGCCTCTCTCAAGTGTGTCAATTTAAATTAGATTCAACTCCTCAAATTTTGACACATATATTACTCTTTCAAAGAGTAGCCCTAATAATCCTTCTCATTTTCAAAGGTTAACAATAACCTTGAAAATGCTCTCAAGTGTCAACTTTACCAAGGTTGGGTTAACTACCTTTCCAATTGAAGTTGACACTCTCTAAACCCATCTAGGGTGTAGAGAATATGCTCCTAGGAACCCAAAACCTATTGGTACTCCTTGGATGCTCTAGGTACTCACTAGGGATAACTTTCCTAGATACCTTCCTAAGAACCTTTCTAGGCTTCTTAGAAGCCTTGGTCACTTCTACTAGGTCACTCCTAGGGATAACTTCCCTTGTAACCTTCTTTGTGACTTTATTTGGCCTTTTTGGAGCCTTAGTCACCTTCACTAGATCAACTTTTGGGATGACCTCGCTTGTGACCTTCTTTATGACTTTGTTAGACTTCTTAGAAGTCTTAGTCACATTGGTCTTGCCAAAAGAATCTTTAGGGATTCCTTCCCTAGTATCCTTGACTTGACCTTTACACCTAGAGTTGGTCACATAGCTATATGGAACCCTATGAAAGGAAGTCACATCTTTCTTGGCTTTAGGTTTGTATCCCAAATCCCTATAGCCATTGGATGACTCTTGTCTAGCTTTTCCTAGGTTATGCTCATTTTGACCCCTAAGCATGTTTTCCATTCTTACTAAGGTCCTTTCTAAATTATCAAGTCTTGTCCTCAAGACTTGGTTTTCACTCTATAAATCCCTAGATTTTGGTTTTTCATTGAATCCTTGAGCATTTCTATTTTTAGGCATATATCTATAATCCTTAGAGTTATTGCCTAAGTTACTATCTACCTTCCTAAACTTAGGTGTGGTAGTTCTAGCATGAGGAGGAAAGTATTTTCCCTTAACGCTATCATGTTTCCTATTCTCATGATAAATAGCATTAAGATGATAAGCATTATTTCTAGCATGCTTTTTATCATGTGTCAAAGGAATGGATTCATTAAATGATACCTTGATTTTTACCTTGGAAGCTCCCCCTAGACTTGCGCTTCCTCCTTTGACTTTGGTTGTCTTCTTCCCTTTTGGACATTAGCTTCGATAATGTCCATTTTGTTTGCACAAGAAACACACAATGTGCTCCTTGCTTTTGCGTTCCACGGGACCAACCACTTTAGGCTTCTCCGTAGCCTTGGTTGCCACTTAATCCTTCTTCTTGGCCAATTTTGGACACTTGCTCTTATAGTGTCCATGTTCCCTACACTCAAAGCACATGACATGATTTTTATTTTTAATTGAGCTAATTATACCTTCACGTGTAGGGATGGTGCTGGATCCTCCATTTGATTTATCTTGCATTGTGGAGGTTACATCATCATCTTCTTCTTCTCCTTTTGAGGATGTGGGTAGTGCTTCCACCTCTTCAACCCTTGAGGATGTAGATGCTTCCACCTCTTCCTCTCTTGAAGATGTGGATGATCTCTCCTCATCTTCCTTCTCCTCCTCTTCCTTTTCCTCCTTGAATGTTGACCTTGTGTCAACATCGGATTGGTCCTTCTCTTCTTGGACCAATGAGTCTTTCTCCTTGGACTCCTCTACTCCTTGGAATTGTTACAGGTCTTCATGATAGGCAATGATCTTCTTCCAAAGATCACATGCACTTGTGCATTCACCTACAGTCAAAATTATGTTAGAGGGTAATAGATTTAACAAAGTTTTTGTTGCCTCCTTATCCGTCTCCGCTTGCTCCCTTTGTTCCTCGGTCCAATGTTGAGGTCGGAGGCGCTTACCCTTATTGTACGTTGGAGCTTCAAATGGGTCCTCCAAAACAACCCATTGGTTCCAATCCATTTGGAACCATGTTTCCAACCGAGTTCTCCAAAAATTGAAGTCCTCTTTGTCATACGGGGGTGGACTCCGGATGTCCCATCCGAGCGGTCCTTCGGACTCTATCTTCTTCTTCCTTTAGCTTCTTGCTCTCTTGGTGGTAGTCCGTAGAAGAGCGACCTTGTTCTGATACTAATTGTTGGGACCTTTGTGCCCGCTAGAGGGGGGGTTAATAGTGTTTCGGAGCACTTGTGCTTGCTTCGTCTTGATATGTAGCGGAAAATAAAATACAAACACACTACAATACTAACACACAGATTTACTTGGTATCCACCTCAAGATGAGGTGACTAATCCAAGGATCCACACACGACGCTATCTCCACTAATGAAACACTCCTTCTTGGTCACAGCTAGAGGCGGAGAAGCCTCGTACAAACTCACACAACAACACAAACAAAAATACAAGAAGAGAGTACAAGATACAAATGAAAACACTATTTCTTCTTACTTACTTGTTGCTTGTTGTTGCCTCTTGAACCTTGAGAGAACACTCCTAAGAGCCTTCAAGAACTGGCAATGAAGATCGGAGAAAGTCGCTGAAGATCGCTGTAAGCTTGCAGGAAAGAAATCGCAAAAGATCTGGCAAAGAAAACGCTACGCCCAGGCTTTAAACAATGCTCCCAATCGATCGAATTCATCCCCAATCGATTGCCACATTAGCACCGCTCCATCGTAACCATCCATCACCTGCATCCTGCGCAACGGTCACTTTCCAATCGATCGACCGATCGATTGGGACTTCCTGAATCGATCGCCCGATCAATTCAGAACCTTTCTGTGCTCTCGCATCCACATGAGAGCTTCTGTTGCCCAATCAATCGACCGATCGATTAGCAGCTCCCAATCGATCGCCCGATCAATTGGGAAAGCCTCTGTCCTTGCGATTCCACATCCCAATCGATCGGCCGATCGATTAGGCCTTCCCACAAATGCATCACAGTCCAATTGATCAACTGATCGATTGGACCCTGGTTCAATCGATTGCCCAATCGATTGACCAGCCTGGACTTGACTCAATCTCAAGTCCAAAGTCTCCAACCCAACTCCCAGTCAACCGTGACATGTTGGGTCTCAATGCCTAGCATTTGGCCACACCCGACCAACCTCGAACTAGCCTTCTAGCCTCCTCCATCAGCCTTGCGTCCCTCGGATATCTCCCCATCCTTCATGCCTTACCTTCAGGAGCTTCCTTCGGCCTCATCCTAGTTGTCGGGTTTTCCTTGCCAAGTCATACCAGGACTTACCTTGCCAAGACCACATGCTTGGACTTTCCAATTGTCTGGCTCCTCACCAAGACTTTCTCCTTTGCCAAGATCACACTTGGACTTTCCAACTCTCTGGCTCCTCATCAAAACTTTCTCCTGCCTAGCTCCTCACTAGGATTTTCCCGTTGCATGACTCCTCACCAGGACTTTCTCCTTTGCCAAGATCACACTTGGACTTTCCAACTGCCTGGATCCTCACCAGGGCTTTCTCCTGCCTAGCTTCTCACTAGGACTTTCCCGTTGCCTGGCTCCTCACCAGGACTTTCCAAATGCCTAACATCCAGTTAGGACTTTCCCAGTCAAGTCTCCTATCAACCTGGTCAACCCTTTGACCATCTCCTTAACCGGACGATTGCTCCAGTAATCTCCTTATATTGTCAAACATCAAAAGTCAAATCCTGACTCAACTCAAGCTTAGTCAAACTGGTCAACATTGACCTAAGGAAATTGCCCAACAATCTATAAATAGAGTCTTGGTCCTCTTCATCCAAAACACAATACTTGTTTACAAACTCTATACTTTCAATTATTTCATTTTAATTTGTAATTCTGCACTATCATTTTCTGTAATAGGCAACTCCACCTTTATCGAAGGAGAACTTCTAGTGAGCTGATATTTGTCTTGGATTAACAACCTCCCCAGTTATAACCAAGTAAACATTTTGTGCCTCTTCTTTATTTTAGCTTATGTTCAATTATTTCTTGTTTAACTAATTTGTGTTTGTCTTTGCTAAGAAAGAAAGAAAAAGAAAGTATTTAATCTAATTGGTAGGTCTATTCACCCCTCCCCTCTAGCTGGCCTCACCAGGAACTTCAATTGATATCAAAACGAGGATGCTTCAGAAGGACTAACCGTCGTCTATGCATAAATGGCCGGAACAAGTATTCATCTACCAAATATTCACATAGCATATATTTAATTTCGCACAGGCGTACAAATCTGACAGGTCCTCTATATAGTCAGGAAAGCCTGAAAGAACATTTATATAGCAGATATTCAATTTTGCTCGGGCGTACAAATCCGATCGACCCTCTATACAGTCAGGAAAGTCGAAAGAAGCATTTGGATGGAAGATAGTTAATCTCGCTCGGATATATAAATCCGACCGGTCCAATGGGCAAGTCAGAAATGCTTCATATATGAGCAAGGCACTTAACTTATCATACGAACCTGGAGAGCATCGAAAAAGAAGTTCATTCTGTTAGAGCAATCCCAATGGTCCGTGCGACCATATGTTTTGGTGTTTGGATAAAGGGTTTAAGTTAGGTTCATCCTTGTATTTGATATGTGTATATGAGTGTACAGGTTTGCAGGATATACATATGAATCACCTTGATGGCTTCGGGTCCGGTGTGTTGGTGCGGGAAGCATCCGACGATCGAACTCGTGTTTTGATAACGACAAAGAATTCAAAGTTAAGATGTTTTTTAGTCTAACAAGTCTACTTGAGGATTTCAGGAAAGTCCTAGCTGCGGTTAGGCAAAGGGAAAACCCTAGGGGGCGGTAACCCTAGGTCATAGGGGGTGGTAACCCTATGCAGAAAGTCTTGGCAGGTCGATAGCTTCAGGTAAAAGTCCTAGGGGGTGGTAACCCTAGGTGAAAAGTCCTGGTGTCGCGAACCAGGTGAAAGACTGGACTAGCCGGGGAAGCGGATGTCCAGCAGAAAGTCCGGAAGCATCGAGTGCTGAGAAAAAGTCCAGTCGATCTGGAGGATCGAATGACAACAGGTAATCTCCTGAGTGGAGTAGGTGAGGACGCGTTCCCCGCAGAGGGAACAGTAGGCGTCGGGTCGACCTAGGGTTTCCGGGAGGAAACCCAAAGTCAGACTCGGACAGTCCGAAGACTGTCAATTATTACTTACTGTGTTTTATCATATTCTAACATTGTCTTGCAGGGTATTTTGCTTGGACTAACCTTTGTTTGCAGGTGAGGAACCTGCTGGAAAAAGGCTGTCCGGGCGCCCGGGATGGATCCGGGCGCTCGGAGGTCCGGGCGCCCGGAACAGGTCCGGGCGCCCGGGACCAAATTCTATCCCCTGCGCGACTTCGCCACGTGGAGCATCCTGGTTGGTTGGCCACGTCACACTCCAGGCGCCCAGAAGGGATCCAGGCGCCCGGAACCGCATATAAAAGGAGGGTTGAGGTGCAGCTTCAAGAACAACGAATTCTAAGTGATCTTTCATCAACACGCTGCTCTAAAAAACGCTCCAAAGTGCTACTACAAGTACCCGACGACCCGAAGCTTCAGAATTAGCATTTCTTGTTGTCGGTATAATTTTTGATAGCTTTTATTTGTATTCATAATTGTAATCTTTTAACGAGCTTATAGTTGTTGCCCACCGGAAGCGATCAAGGATCGCGGGCCTTCGAGTAGGAGTCGACTTAGGCTCCGAACGAAGTAAAATCGACCTGTCTCTTTGTGTTGTCTCTTTATTTTATTTCTGCTTATTCCGCTGCACGTTTTAACTCCGATAGTTTTTCGATAATCGAACGAAATAGCCACGAGCGCTATTCACCCCCCCTCTAGCGCTTCTCAATCCAACAATTGGTATCAGAGCGGGGTCGTCTTGAATCAGTGCAACCACTATTCGAGACAATTTTTTTTTCGTGATTTTGTTCGGAGTCGATTAGAATTTAGCCTCATAGCTATATTCTAATTTCTTTTTAACGAATCGATTTTCTGCTCAAAGCTGGTCAATACCACTTGAGCCTGTTATTTTCACCTTACTCCCGCACTACTAATCCAAGACTTAGTCTTGGAATAGATCTTGTTGTTTCTGTTTTTTTTAGATCTAAATGGCCCAACAAGAAGGATTTAGCACCGTTCGTCCCCCATTATTTTCCGGAGAAGACTTCGGATATTGGAAGGGGCGAATGGAAATTTATCTAAAGATCCAGTTCGACACCTGGATGATCGTCAAAACAGGACTGCAACTACCAACTGGTACAGACGGTAAGCCGACATCCTGTGAGAACTGGGAGCCCGCATTCATCAAAAAGGTGGAAGCCGACGCCAAAGCTACCTGCACCATCCAGTGCGGTCTGACCAAAGAAGAGCTCAACAGAGTCGGTCCATTCTCCTCCACAAAGGAACTATGGGAGAAACTGATCGAACTACACGAGGGTACCTCGGAAACCAAGGTAAGTAAGCGTGATTTGTTACTTAATAAACTATACAATTTGAAAATGCAGGAAGGCGAGACGGCAAGCTCTTTGCACGCCCGAATTCAAGATATCCTGAATTCTTTACATGGAATCGGGCAGAAGGTAGAAAACAGAGATATAATAAGGTATGCCCTTAACTCATTTCCTAGGAGTACACTATGGGCATCAATGGTAGATGCCTATAAAGTCTCTAAGGATTTGTCCTCCTTGAAATTAGACGAATTATTTAGTGAATTCGAACTCCATGAACAAACTAATGCACAGCCATCCGAGAAAGGGATTGCTTTGGTTGCAGGAACGAGTCGAACACGGGAATCAAGAGGACGGCGAAAAGTTGAATCGGAATCAGAAGACGAACCCGATTCAGAACATTCAGAAGATGAACTGGCCAGCGAATTTGTGAATCTTGTAAAGAAACTCTACAAGAAGAAGAAGGGCTTCAACAAGAAAGATCTGAAGAAGGCAGTTCAATCCAAGGAGGCTCAACAGAACTCAAAGACAAAGTTCGAAGTCACTTGCTACGGGTGCAACCAAAAGGGGCATATAAAAGCCAACTGCCCCAATCAAAAGGAAGCCAAGAGGCAAAGAAGAAGGAAAGTCCTAAAGGCAACCTAGGACGAATCCTCTTCAGAGGACGAAAACGACGAACTCGACCAAACGAGTTTACTCGCATTGATGGCCCGGGACCAGATCAACGAATCCGAGAGCGAGTCAGAAGCCGACTCCGAGCAAAGCCACGGATCCGCATCCGTTTCTGAAGGGCCAGACTCCGCTGTAAGTATTCCTAGGCTTAATAATTTAGTCAATTATTTACTTCACAAATTAGCCAAGTTAAATTTGAAAATTAAGTCACTTTTAAAAGAAGTAACCATTCTTAAAGGAGTAACTAACTCAAAATCTTTAACTGAAGATTCAACTCAAGTACAACAACTTGAGAAAGAAAATTCAAATCTAAAAAATCAGTTAAAAGATTTAAAAATTACTTTAGAAAAGTTCTCTCTGGGCTCCAAGAATTTGGATCTAATTCTTGGGACACAAAGAGCCATCTACAATAGAACTGGGCTAGGATATAAAAGTAAAAGGAAATATAAATCTTATTTATCCTTAATAAACAAACAAAGTAGTAAATCAGTCCAAGCATGGGTCCCCAAGTCCAAATTAATCAATCAAATTGGACTTGGCCAATACTGGGTTCCGAAGGATCAAATATACTACCTCGACAGACCATATCGAGGCCATGATCCAGGGAAAGCTGAAATGAAAACGATCTTAATTAAAAATTCCAAATTAAATTAAATTAAAAATTCAAAATTAAAAATGCTAAATTCAAAACTCGAAATTAAATTAAATTAAATAAAAATTCAAAATTAAATTGAAAACTAGATGGAAGATCCAAACTAGCTGGCACCTCCAACTGAACTACCCGATAGGGTAACTGAACCTAATCTATCCAAAATGGGTAAAACAAGAATAGATTACCCGGCAGGGTAATTAAGATTAGATTAAAACGGGATAAGTTTAACTTGAACCACAGTACTGGTGAAGTTTTTGGATGATAGTACGTTAGGGAAGCTTGGGCATCGCATGTCTAGGAAGATATGGCTTCTACCTGGTAAATTTGCCCAAGTGGAACTGACCGAAGCTACCCTTAAATGGATCCTAACTAGTTAGACCAAGGTTTGGTACTAAGTTCAGTGGGTAGGACTATTTGGGAAACCTCGAAGGCATGGTTACTTTAATGAGCTCCTTGTGACTCACCATAGCCCAGAAGTTTATCCAAAGAATGCTTACTTGTTGAACCCAAAGCTAAATCTGAATCTAACACAAAGTTAAACCAAACCCTTGAATTCAACAATAAATCATCTCACATCAATTATAGGATTCTCTGATTGACAATTTAGATCGGGTGAGATGACTAAGAAATAAAATTAATTTTAAAAATCTTTTCAAAATTAATTTCAAAATTATTTAAAAAATCTTTTCAAAATTAATTTCAAAATTATTTAAAAAATCTAATCAAAATTAATTTCAAAATCATCTAAAAATCTTTTCAAAATTAATTTCAAAAATCATTTAAAAATCTTTTCAAAATCATTTAAAAATCTTTTCAAAATCATTTAAAAATCTTTTCAAAATTAATTTCAAAATTATTTAAAAATATTTTCATAATTAATTTCAAAATTATTTAAAAATCTTTTCAAAATTAATTTCAAAATTATTTAAAAATATTTTCAAAATTAATTTCAAAATCATCTAAAAATCTTTTCAAAATTAATTTCAAAAATCATTTAAAAATCTTTTCAAAATCATTTAAAAATCTTTTCAAAATTAATTTCAAAATTATTTAAAAATCTTTTCAAAATTAATTTCAAAATATTTTCAAAATTAATTTCAAAATTATTTAAAAATCTTTTCAAAATGAATTTCAAAATTATTTAAAAATATTTTCAAAATGAATTTCAAAATTATTTAAAAAATCTTTTCAAAATTAATTTCAAAATTATTTAAAAATATTTTCAAAATTATTTAAAAATCTTTTCAAAATTAATTTCAAAATCATTTAAAAATCTTTTCAAAATTAATTTCAAAATTATTTAAAAATCTTTTCAAAATTAATTTCAAAATTATGTAAAAATCCCTTCAAAATTAATTTCAAAATTTGAATTAATTCTTAATTAAACATGTTTAAGAATCTTAAGCATCTTTAAGTTAATTAAAACATTAATAAAGAAAAATAATAATTATATAAATACCAAGGTCAAAAATCGGGGGCGGGCGCCCCCGGTATTTAGACCCCGGGCGCCCGTAGCGATCCCGGGCGCCCCACCTCACACGACCCCAGGCGCCCAGAACACGTCCGGGCGCCCGGACTCCCTTATATATAGGGGGCAGGAGGCGTCCCCTACCCTTGCACCCAAGTTTTCCTCAAAGCTTCTTGGCTTACCTGCGAAGACTTTCAAAATTTAAATTTTTTGGGGTTAATACGGAGTCGTGACTCAACCGAGGTCGTCAGTTCTAAAATTTCTATCAATGGCTCCTCGGTAAAATGTCTAACCCCTCCTAAACTTTATTTCTTATAATGCTTGTTTATTTCTCAGTATAATATTAGTTTGAAATTTAGGAAGCGTACTAAGTCTGGTGCTGGGCCCTCTACCCCTAGCATTGACCCTAGGTTTCCCACCGACGAACTTAGGATTAAGTTTATGTCAACAAATTACATGGCCATCAGAACCAAATGTATAGACAGATCATTCTTTTTACGCTCTTGTATTCCAGTCTCCAAGACTATAAACCACTATAGGCTGCGAAACCTAGTTGAGTGCACCAGCGCAGTAAACATAAGTTTATGTGCTGAATTTTACAACAACCTAGTGAAAGTAGACGACTATTCCTATACCACTAGGGCAGCTGGCACGGATATCACATTATCTCCCACCACCATTCGTGAGTTTCTAGGGTTACGAGAGTCATCCTGCATTTTTTTATGCTATCCGCCTAGGGAGCTACCTTTTGGAGATCCCTACTCACATATTACCCTCGATACGATCTATTCGTCCTTCTTTGAGGACCAGCGGGATCCCACTGAGACCCAGTTTAGGTCACTTAACCTTAGAATTCAGGACTACGCCCTCTATAGGGTTCTAGTACTTTGTATTCTACCGCTAACCACTCACGACATTGCAGTGATGCGTCCATTTCACTCCTTCCTGCTCTATGCCCTGTGTCAGAGGTTAGATATAGACATCAGTCTTCACATCTTTTCCACTATTATTTATGCAGCTGGATATGTGACCAGCAGACGAGTACATATGCCTTATTGTCATATTCTGACAGCTTACATGTCCTCATTACACATTGATGTCACCAGAGGTGATATCCGCTACATGACCGAGTTTGACATCATAGGAGCTAGGAACTTTTCCCTAGCAAATATCCATATAAACGATGAGGGTACCATGTCCTAGCGTAGGGGGGCACAGCACCAGCAGGCGGAGGAGGCAGAGCATGATGAGTTCATGTTGGCACTATTTCCTGAGGAGGCTGCTCCTGCCCCACCACCACCTCGAGCACCACACCCAGCTCCCCGCACTCTCGCTGATCGAGTTTCCGGACTAGAGAGGGCTATGTCGAGTCTCCAGCACGAGAACTTCGAGTTTCATCAGTCCATGCGACGAGAGGTCTCCGATCTTCGACGAGAGGTCCGACAGGAGGTCTCCGACTTACGACGAGACGTACGACAGGAGCTCTCCGACTTACACCGAGATCTACGAGAGGACGACCGGGCTCGTCACACTGAGATCCTGACACTACTCCGGTCGCTGGGTTCCGGACCACCTCCCTCATCATCTCAGTAGCTCCTACTGTTGCTCTATTATGACTCTAGTATAGCTTGTAGCAGCTCTATTATGACTCTTTTATCTATGTCGACTTTTTAGTCTAATGGACAGTTTCTTTTCAGGCTTGATTGACTATACCTTAATCTAATAAATTAGCCTTTAGTCACATTTTTTTTATATTCTAGGAAAAACAATTTTCAAAACTCCAATTTTACTAGACTTTCAAAAGTTGGGTTTAGTCTAGGATTTCCCCCCTAGATATCATGTTCCCCTAGAATTAAACCAGAGCATCTCACAAAACACCTAGGTTTACTTTGATTGTGATTGAAAAACATAGAATGGCGTGAGATGCATAGGGTATAGCCTGGACTCAAGAATACTTATATCTGTGCATCAATATGAGTCCGGGCGTTAAATACGCAATAAACATTAATCAAGTTAAAGTTCTCCAGCTCTAGTCAAGTCTATCTGGACCTAAATAACTTAACTTGACTAACATAGTAAAAGCTATTGTCCTATAGACAATCAGCAAGTAACTAAAGGTTAGACAGTTGGCAAAAGATACTCAACTGCTTTTTTCAAGAATGTTTTGTTCTCTATGGCTCTGATACCTAATATATAAACATGACTTGTGCTTGGACTCAAGGACCAACTGAACTTAAATGAATAATCTTGTCCTAAAAAAAAAACTTAAATTCCAATTGACCTTAACTTCCAAACTCTGTTGAACATTGCTAACTTTAATCATGTACAACTCTTTATACATTGCCCATTTTTTGAGTTATGGCAAAGGGGGAGAATAGCAAAAATGTAAACATAAAATTGAAGTTAAAAGTTAAGGGGGAGCAAAAGTTAAAGGGGAGCCAAAGTTAAGGGGGAGTATATAGGGCAAAATTTACTTGAGTTACCTTGTTCATCTATACTTTACCTTGTTCATCTATACTTGGCAAATTTTGCCTGTGTTTAAAATGACTATCTATTCGCTTGTTTACTTAACTTCGAATTTGTGTTGCCATAATCAAAAAGGGGGATATTGTTGGTGCGGGAAGCATCCGACGATCGAACTCGTGTTTTGATAACGGCAAAGAATTCAAAGTTAAGATGTTTTTTAGTCTAACAAGTCTACTTGAGGATTTCAGGAAAGTCCTAACTGCGGTTAGGCAAAGGGAAAACCTTAGGGGGCGGTAACCCTAGGTCATAGGGGGTGGTAACCCTATGCAGAAAGTCTTGGCAGGTCGATAGCTTCAGGCAAAAGTCCTAGGGGGTGGTAACCCTAGGTGAAAAGTCCTGGTGTCGCGAACCAGGTGAAAGACTGGACTAGCCGGGGAAGCGGATGTCCAGCAGAAAGTCCGGAAGCATCGAGTGCTGAGAAAAAGTCCAGTCGATCTGGAGGATCGAATGGCAACAGGTAATCTCCTGAGTGGAGTAGGTGAGGACGCGTTCCCCGCAGAGGGAACAGTAGGCGTCGGGTAGACCTAGGGTTTCCGGGAGGAAACCCAAAGTCAGACTCGGACAGTCCGAAGACTGTCAATTATTACTTACTGTGTTTTATCATATTCTAACATTGCCTTGCAGGGTATTTTGCTCGGACTAACCTTTGTTTGCAGGTGAGGAACCCGCTGGAAAAAGGCTGTCCGGGCGCCCGGGATGGATCTGGGCGCCCGGGACCAAATTCTATCCCCTGCGCGACTTCGCCACGTGGAGCATCCTGGTTGGTTGGCCACGTCACACTCTAGGCGGCCGGAAGGGATCCAGGCGCCCGGAACCGCATATAAAAGGAGGGTTGAGGTGCAGCTTCAAGAACAACGAATTCTAAGTGATCTTTCATCAACACGCTGCTCTAAAAAACACTCCAAAGTGCTACTACAAGTACCCGACGACCCGAAGCTTCAGAATTAGCATTTCTTGTTGTCGGTATAATTTTTGATAGCTTTTATTTGTATTCATAATTGTAATCTTTTAACGAGCTTATAGTTGTTGCCCACCGGAAGCGATCAAGGATCGCAGGCCTTCCAATAGGAGTCGACTTAGGCTCCGAACGAAGTAAAATCGACCTGTCTCTTTGTGTTGTCTCTTTATTTTATTTCTGCTTATTCCGCTGCACGTTTTAACTCCGATAGTTTTTCGATAATCGAACGAAATAGCCACGAGCGCTATTCACCCCCCCCCTCTCGCGCTTCTCGATCCAACACGGTGAAGGATGGAGCATCTGAGGGACTGTGGACAAGGCAGGAAGGACAAGGGCCGAGGGAAGCGACTTCGAGGCATACGCGAAGGATGAAATTGGGGACGAGCCGCGGGCTTGGATGCATCCGAGGGACGAGAGCCAAAGGAAGTAGTTTTGAAGGCTAAAGGTTAAGCCTGTAATGAAGGGTCAAGTGAGTCGTGAGGGTCGTAGTGCATAAGAGATTGTACTCAGGGTAAAATCCTAGGTTTAGGGTTTCACTGTAGCAGTATTATAGCAGCACTATAGTCGTTGTTATAGCAGTCGACTGGTGAAAACAACAGTCGACTGATGTAGTCGACTGGGCAGTCGACTGGGAGCGAACAGAATACTTTTGTTCGCTCAACCAGCATGGAGTAGTCGACTGGTATCGAGCCATTGGGATGTAACGGTCGAATTTCCATAGAGGGTAGTCGACTGATAGTTTTAGCAGTCGATTGGTAGGCGGAGTTTTCCAACTCGTGGCCTATATAACCAAGGCTTGGGAGCTTGGTTATAGTTGATGAAATTAGTGGTGGTAAATCCTAATTAGTAGTCTACTAGTCTCAAGAGTCTTGGTTGGTGTTGTGGTGAGGTTTCTCCACCCACAAGGAGCGACTTGAGATAGCCGGAGTTTGTCGGGGGCTAATCCACCGACGGATAGGGATCGTCCACCATACGGACAGCCATGGAGTAGGAGCAAGCTATCTCTGAACCTCGTTACATTGACGTGTTAGCGGTTTGCTTTCTTTTCTTTGTCTTTAACTTTCATATTTGTAGTTAGTATTAGATTTTTACTGCGCATACTAACAAGTGTAGGAAGAAAGCGAGTATTTGGGGGCGTTGTCTATCCAACCCCTTCAAGCCGGCCACCGATCCCCTACACATTCATCATTACATATCACTCAGAGGATAATTAGGGCATCTACTTCCTTTGATTATAATTTTTCTATGAGATTTCTCTACATATGGTGAACATATTGAAAAAGGTCGTTTATATAAGCACTTGGGTGGTTCTGAAGAAAAGGAAATCACACAAGGGAAAGTAGGTAAGTATAAACTTTCATTAATATTTTATAAATAGAAAATGGTATACATCAGTTATAAATTGTGATAAAATGCAAGTACAAAATTCCAAGTTTACTCAAATTTGCTTAAAAGATCTTTTGGGAGTTCCCGGTTGAGTCGACGACGATCTATAAACAAGGGAGGAGGGTCCTCAGATAGACAACCCCCCTCTCTCAGTTGTTGGATTGCTCCTTCAACAGAGTGAGTGAGAGTTCCTGCAATTCGTCTATCATACTCCTCACCAAATTCAGGAGAACTTAAATAAGCTCTGCACCTACTTTGCCAGCGCTCTTCTTCACTTTTCTTATATGCTTGAAATTCAGACTGTATGCTATCTTTTTCCCCTTGCAAAGTAGTTTTCTCTGCCTTAACCTCCGCTAATTCTTTTAAGAGAGAGCTTATTTGTAAATCTTGAGCTTGCAATCTTTCTCGTTGTTGGAACAAGGCAAAGTCTTTGGAGGTCAATTCTGGGGCTAACTCAGAAGACTCTGAACCATGTGATTGTTGTAATTGTTTCAGCAAGGTGGTTTTGTGAGCAACATCTGGGAGGACTTTATCTTTTAAAGCCCTTTCAACGCTAAGTGTAGAATTAAGCCCCTGTAATTATAGCTCTAAGTTTCTATTTTCCCCCTCTTGGGATTTTAGCATTTGACGGGTGTCTTGTAAAGCCTTTTCTAAATTAATAGTGAACTCATCTTGTGACTTTATCTTATCTCGTAGCTCAATGAGTTCGTTGTTGGAGAGGTTGGAGGCAGCTTGCAACTCCTCCACTTTGTTTTTTAGAGTTTGGTTAGTCCTCTCCAAATCTACAACTAGCTTGCCCAAATGCAAGCTCGAAGCATGTAGCAGAATAGAATGATAGTAAGGTTACATTTTATAGGTACGAAATAAGAAAGTTAGATTCAAAAATTTACCGTAGTGGCTTGGCGATTGTGGTCGTCGGCACGCTCAGATAAGGTGCTTCTCTTCATATGCACCTGAGACTGCAGCCAAGATTCAGCTACTGCCCCCTTTAGTTGCAACAATCCATACGAAGCAGGGGTAGAAGTTTGACCGAGCTGAGACGGTAATCCATGGCCTTGTTGGAATAAGATGGAAGGGCGAGGGGAACTTGTAAATGGTGAAGAAGAGGAAGGAGGAGGTTCAGAGGCTTGTGAAGAGGGGTTAGGAGATGGGAGGCTCACTAATAGAGGATCTTGTTCAACGGGTGCAGTAATAGACCTGGGAGTAACTGATCTCCTGCAAGGAGTTCTCTTAGCACAAGGCCTGGTGGAAGAAGAAGGTAAAGCTGGAAGAAGAGGGAATGTATCCTCAGGAGCAGTGGATACCTCCTCCGGTAAAGAAGCAACTGGACGAATAACAAGAGACATAGGAATGAAAAGTCCTGGTCTCATCATATTTAATGTCAAATGGGAATGAACATGTGTAGAGGGAGCAATCTCTTTACCTCTATAGTGGGAGATTTTGGAAGGAATAATAAGAACTTACTCAAAATCAGCTATGGTGTGTGAAAGGGGACAAGGAGTTGAGGAACAAGGTATTCAATGTTTCGCCACAAAGGGACCCTCTTGTTCTGAAGGGCTTGAGGGTTCAGATGGAGGTAGTAGGCCAAGGGAAGGAGAGGGCTTATTAAGATGGCGATCTCTTAATAATTCTTCACCCATTTTAATTAAGACCACCCTTGTCAAGCGAGTATTCTTATACATAAAGGCAGGAAGGATAACATCATCTGAAGAAAAAAGAGAAATTTATGTTAGAAACAATGCAATAATGGTTCAAAATATGAGTAAGAAGAATAATCTTACCAAAGGAAACATCCAAGGTTGCGTCTGTTGTGCTAAGACCAAAAGCGAATAATAAGCCTTCGGCGATTAGGGCAAGTAAGTTAAATTTTGCGCCCTTTAATTTCCCCATTGAAGAACAAAGAACAGGATCTTCTAAGTGTAGGACCGTTGAGCCGGCTAGAAGGGGGGTTGAATAGCCTGTAAAAATAAGAACAAAAACTCTTCTCGAACTTTCAACAGAACACTTGCAGAATAATAAAATAAACAGAAAACAGAAAGTAAAGGCTCACAGGGAGTTGACTTGGTTACAACCGGGGAGGTTGTTAATCCAAGGAAGATGTCGTACTATTATCTCCTTCTGGCGGAGAAGCCTTTTACAGCAGTGAAGCGCACAACTAGAGAAGCTAAACTAGAGAGAGCGTACAAGTGTTGTTACAATGAGTTGTTCTGAATGAATTGATGAAAAACTTCTGGACCAAGGCTATATTTATAGCCTTGGTCGGGGCGCCTGGAAGGGTTCCGGACACCCTGGGGGGATAAAATTTTATCCCCCAATGTTCAGATCGCGTAAATCGCGATCCTGGTCAAAATCAAGGTCCGAGCGCCCGGAAGCATTCCGGGCCCGGAAGGGCTCCGGGCGCCCCGGAGGGCTCCGGGCGCCCCGGAGGGCTCCGGGCGCCCCGGACACCAAAGTCAACAGGTGTTGAATTTTTTGTCCAGGACCTCTTCTCTGGTTCAGTCCCGCCTCGGTCCGGTTCTTCTCCTTTGGATCCGTTCGCTTGGGTGATCTCTGCCATCCGGAAAAGGGCTCACCCGAACCCAACTTCCGGTCTCTCGAGCGGGCTTCCCTCCGGCTTCTCGTCCCTCGGAATCGCCGCGTGTTTCCTTCTTGTCTGCTAGCGTACTCATCCGCAGTCTTCGTCCCTCAGACGCACCGCGTGTTGTCCTTCTTGCTAGCTGCGTCTCTTGCTCCCCTAGCAATCTTCCGCTCCGGCTTTCATCCCTCGGAACCACCGCACACTTCCTTCTCGTCCGCCGGTGTACTCTTCAGCAGCACCTCGTCCCTCGGACTGTCGTCCTTCTCGCTAGCTGCGTCTTCTGCTCGACTACCTGTGCTCCTAAGCTCTTGCACACTTAGACACAAGGTTAGAAACACACAGGACCTAACTTAACTTGTTGATCACACCAAAACAACCTTGGGGTTCCAACATGTTGGACCCCGTGGTGTTTTGATGCGATCAACCAAGTTGGTTAGGTCCTACATTGAGTTTGATCCCTGTGTCTGAGTGTGCAAAAGCTTAGGAGCACATGAAGTCGAGCGGAAGACGCAGCTAGCGAGAAGGACGACATGGGAAGGGAGCTGACAGGCTCGGTGCGTTCGAAGGATGAGAGAGCTGCGGAAGAGTACTCCGGTGGGCGTGAAGAGCTTAGGAGCACATGAAGTCGAGCGGAAGACGCAGCTAGCGAGAAGGACGACATGGGAAGGGAGCTGACAGGCTCGGTGCGTTCGAAGGATGAGAGAGCTGCGGAAGAGTACTCCGGTGGGCGTGAAGAGCCTGCGCGGCGTTTGAGCGACGTTAAGCCGGGACAGAAGGCTGCTCGAGGAGAAGGCCGGGAATTGGGTTCGGGTGAGCCCTATTCCAGTTGGCCGCAATCACCCAAAAGATCGGAGCATCGGAAGCCAACGCAAAAGAGCTGGAAAAAGGAGCTGTGCTGGAAAATCTAGCTCAAGGCGCCTTCAAGTCTTGTTCAAGGCGCCTTCAACTGTCAAAATTGACCGTTTGCGCAGCGGATAAAGTTTTATCCGCTGACCGAGCTGGAGGCACCTTAAACCTTGTTGAAGGCGCCTTGGACCCTCGAGATAGGATTTCCGGGACCTATATAAAGACTCCTGGAGCTAGGAAATAAGATAACAACTCAAGCAATCATTGTGTAGCCATTCCAAGCAATAGTTCTAAGCTTCCAAAGTGTAAAAGGCTTCTCCTCCTTCAGAGAAGGAGAATTTTTCTACTGAGCTCTTCATCGCCCTGGATTAACAACCGTCTTGGTTGTAACCAGGTTAACTTCCGGTCTTCTCTGTCTTTCTATATTTTCATATTGCTTTATTAATTTATCACTATTGCACTAATTGAGTTGAAAGTACAAGGAGGGTAGTTTTATTTTTGTTTACAGCAATTCACCCCCCATCTTGCCGGCCTCCGCTGCACCTACAGTTGGTATCAGAGCCTGATCGCCTCAGAAGGACTAACCGCCAACTGAAACACTACGATTATGACGATGGCCGGAGCGAACATCCATCCCCCGAAGTTCGACGGAGACTTCGCCACATGGAAGCGCAAAATGGAGGTATTTTTTAAAACCGAATTTGACATTCTTTTAATAATGAAGTATGGCTATGCAGTTCTGAAAGATAAGGAGGAAAATACCTGGACGAAAAAGGAGCAAGCAGATTTTGTCGCCAATGGAAAGGTTAAGTTCCACCTACTCAGCGTTCTGCCGCCTCAGGAGGTAAATCGGATCGGAAGCTACGACTCCGCGAAAGATCTCTGGAAAAAATTCCTGGAGCTTCACGAAGGTACCTCCGAAGCGAAGCTAGCGAGGCGCGACATACTCCGAAACCAGTTGACGAACCTCCGGATGAACCAAGGCGAGAAGGTAGCGCAACTCCAAGCGAGAATCAAGGAGCTGATAACGCAACTAACGAACCTTGGAGAAGAAGTAACCAACCGGGATTCCATCCGATACGCGCTCAATGCCTTCCCGAGAACTCCAGAGTGGGCCTCCTTAGTAGATGCGTACTACATCTCTAAGGACCTCAAGGTAAATACTTTAGAACAATTGTTTTACACTTTTGAACTTCACGAATTTCGAGTTTCAGAGCCCAATGGAGTAGAGAAGACCAGTCAGAACATTGCCTTAAAGGCAAAAATGAACAGTTCTGACTCTGAAGCCTCAGTCGATGAATCTGAAGCGGCACTACTGGTAAGACGCTTCAATAAGTTTTTCAGTACTAATAAATTTAAATCGCAGAGGCATCATTGAAAGAAGAGGATGGTTCATTGCTACAACTGCAACGAAGAGGGGCACATTAAAGATGACTGCCCAAAGCTAAAGAGAAAGGAGAAAGAAAGAGAAAAGTCAAAATACAAGAAACCAGAACCCTCCAAGCACAAGAACTTGAAGGCTACCTGGTCAGATTCGTCATCCTCTGAGTCAGACATCGAAGAATTCTCGGGGTTAGCACTAATGGCAAACCATTAGCCGGAAGAAGACTCAAGCACAGAGATGAGCATCGATGAAGGGGGAGGAACATCAGAAGAAGAAAGCAGCAGTGAAGGGGGAGTGTCACCAGATTAAGTAAGTAAGGTACGCAATCTAACCCCGACTCAATCTTTTAAATTTATTAAAGCTCTTTCTAAAATGTTAGATAAATTAGAAAAAGAAAATGAAAATTTGAAATCAGAAAATGAAAATTTAAAATTAGAAATTGAAAAATTAAAATCTGATGCATGCTTAAAGATAAATGTTTTTCCAAAATCAAAACTTAAAATTTATGGAAAATTAAACTGGTATATAAAGAAGCATCAGGGTCAACTTAGGAAAATTCCTAAGAATTATATACCCCTTAAGTGTTTGACTAATCCTGTAGGAAGGAACCTTTATTGGGTTCCAAAATCTTTGTTGGTTTAAATTTCCCTTTTAGTTAAAAGCTTACAGTGAGAAAATTAAACATTGAAATTCTTTATGAAAGCTTTGTCTAAGGAAGTGGTTGTTGCTCCAATAACCAAGAAGGCCTAGTGCCTCGCCACGACCTGGAAGCTAAAATATTGAAAGAAAATGTTTAATTAACTTTCTGAAAAAGCATTAAACAAGAATTAAATAATGCTTTGAAAGTTTATCAAACATTTTTTAAATAAACAAAAAATTTCTTTTACTTAGAAATTTTTCTTGAAAATTCTAACTTAAATTTTTTTTTGTTAGAATTTTTTTTTCCTGGAAAAATTCTAGAAAACTTCATTTGACTTAGATTTTTTTTTTTTTTTTGGGAACATTCAAAAATTAGGTTTAACTTAGATTTTTTTTTTAATTCTAAAAATTTCCTTTTGCTTAGAAAATCTTTCTTAAAATTCAATTTAACTTAGAAATTTTTTTTCTAAAAATTCATTTCTGCTCAGAATTTTTTTTTCCTTAATAATTTGATTAGTATTCTCTTATTGCTACCCAATTTTTGCTGTGATCAAAGGGGGAGAGAAAGATACAAGTTTAGGGGGAGTTATGAAAATTAAAATTTTACCTATTTTTTTGAAAATTTGTTGTAATTTTATTGCAAAAGTTATGCTTAACTGGTTAGTTTAGTAATTTTTCTTTAAAATTACTTTTTATGTCTATTTTTTTCCTAACTTGAACTTGGGTTGATGCACATCAAAAAGGGGGAGATTGTTGGACCCCGTGGTGTTTTGATGTGATCAACCAAGTTGGTTAGGTCCTGCGTTGTGTTTGATCCCTGTGTCTGAGTGTGCAGGAGCTTAGGAGCACAAGAAGTCGAGCGGAAGACGCAGCTAGCGAGAAGGATGGTACGGGAAGGGAGCCGACAGGCTCGGTGCGTCCGAAGGACGAGAGAGCTGCGGAAGAGTACTCCGGTGGGCGTGAAGAGCGTGCGCAGCGTTCGAGGGACGTTAAGCCAGGATGGAAGGCTGCTCGAGGAGAAGGCCAGGAATTTGGTTCGGGGTGAGCCCTATTCCGGTTGGCGGCAATCACCCAAAAGATCGGAGCATCGGAAGCCAACACAAAAGAGCTGGAAAAAGGAGCTGTGCTGGAAAATCCAGCTCAAGGTGCCTTCAACAGTCAAAATTGACCGTTTGCGCAGCGGATAAAGTTTTATCTACTGACCGACCTGGAGGCGCCTTAAACCTTGTTGATAAAGGCGCCTTGGACCCTCAGGATAGGATTTCCGGGACCTATATAAAGGCTCCTGAAGCTAGGAAATAAGATAACAACTCAAGCAATCATTGTGTAGCCATTCCTAGCAATAGTTCTAAGCTTCCAAAGTGTAAAAGGCTTCTCCGCATTCAGAGAAGGAGAATTTTTCTACTGAGCTCTTCATCGCCTTGGATTAACAACCGTCTTGGTTGTAACCAGGTTAACTCCCGGTCTTCTCTGTCTTTCTATATTTTCATATTGCTTTATTAATTTATCACTATTGCACTAATTGAGTTGAAAGTACGAGGAGGGTAGTTTTATTTTTGTTTACAGCAATTCACGCCCCCTCTTGCCGGCCTCCGCTGCACCTACATAACAATCTCCCCCTTTTTGGTGTGATCAACCCAAGTTAAGCTAGGGTTAAAATAGACATTAAATAAAATTAAGTAAATTAACTTAATTTGTAATTTAAGGGCAAAAAGATAGACAAGAAAAAATTAAATTTATCTACCTCCCCCTAGACTTATACTTTCCTTTCTCCCCCTTTGATCACAAAAAAATGGGGTTCCAAGAAAAACAATCTAAGGGTTAAAAATTTAGTAAATTTTAAAAAATATTTAAAAGAAATTCTAAGTAAAGTTTCTAATTAAAGTTTTAAAAATCTAACTTAGCCAATTTTTTTTAAAAAAATTCTAAGTAATTTGAGCATAAATTGCTAATTTCAGAAAATCTTTTAACTTAAGAAAAACAAAAAAATCTTTCTAAGTAAAGATTATTTTTGAAAAAAAATTTTCTAACTTAATCATTTGAGAATTTTTAAGAGAAAAATTTTTCTAAGAAAAAAAAATGACTTAGTAAAAAAATTTAAAGTAAGTAAATTTCTAAATTGAAAAAATATTTTGAATAACCTTTTTAAAAGCATTAATTAATTCTTGCATTAATGCTTTATTTGTAAGTTAATTAAATATTTATTTCAATATTTTGGCTTCCAGACGAGGCACTAGGCCTTCTTGGTTATTGGAGCAACAACCACTTCCTTGACGAAGCTTCATAAAGAAATTCTTTGTTTAATTTTCTCACTTAAAATGCTAATTTTAATTTTAAAATTAATTTAAGCATGACTTCGGAACTCAATATAGGTTCCAGCCTATTGGATTAATCAAAAAATTTTTAGGGACATATTTTCTTGAAATGTTCTTAATTTGTCCCGAGTGATATTTAAAGTACCAATTTAAATTATTAAATCTTCTAAAATTGATTTTAGATGAACATGCATAGTTTTTCAAGTTATCTACTTGAATTTTCAAATCATCATTTTCAAGTTTCAAATTTTCATTTGCTAGTTTTAATTTACCTAATTCTTCTAATGGACAAGACTTAGCTAGAATTACCTTTAAAATTTTATTTTCACTTTCTAATTTGCAGCAATCTTTTGTTAAAAGTTTAACGAACTTAAACATTTTATCGGGAGGAAGAGATCGTACCTAACTTACCTTGTCGATCTCGTTGTCTGTTTCTCCCCCTGAGCTGCTACTTTCTTCCGACGTGTCTCCCCCTTTATCGATGCTCTCGATGCTCATTTCGGAAGAGCTTGAATCGCAGTCGTCGTCTTGATGACTCGCCATCAGTGCGAGTCTGGAGAATGCTTCGACTTTCGATTTGGACGACGTATTGTCCCACGTCATCTTCAGGGCCTTTCGTTTCTGGATAGGCTTCTTACCCTTCTCCTTGTCTTTGTTCTTCAGCTTGGGGCAGTTGTCCTTGATGTGCCCTTCTTCGTCGCAGTGGTAGCAGCGGATCGTCCTTTTCTTCTTCCCCTGCGGATGGTTAGTAGATCTAGATTTACAAAGTTTCTTGAATCTTCTTACCATCATTACCATTTCCTCGTCATCGAGAGAAGATTCCGACTCAGGTTCGTCTCTCGAAGCTTTGAGGGCGACGTTGTTCTTGGGCTCCATCATTCCTGCACATCTTGACTCATGCACTTCAAATGTTGAAAAAAATTCTTCTAATGAAATTTTTTCTAAGTCTTTCGAAATGTAAAAAGCATCTACTAGTGATGCTCATTTTTGAATTTCTCGAAAATGAATTTAACGCGTACCCGAGCGAATCTCAGTTACTTACCTTTTCTCCGAGATTCGTGAGTCCGGTGATGATTTCTTTTATTCTGGAGTGCAGATGTGCGACTGTCTCGTCTTCCCCAAGTCGCAGGCTGGTGAGCTGATTGCGAAGTAAGTCCCGTCTCGCAAGCTTGGCTTCGGATGTTCCTTCGTGTAATTCAAGGAACTTCTCCCAAAGCTCCTTTGCCGAGTTGTAGGTGCCGACACGGTTGACTTCTTGTGACGGAAGTACGGTTAGCAGATGAAATTTTGCTTTCTTGTTTGCCACGTACTCGGCCTGCTCTTTCTTTGTCTATTGATTTTTCGCTTTGCCCTTGGGTGCTTCAAAACCGAGTTCCATTGTTAGTAATAAATCAAAATCGGTACCGAAAAATACCTCCATACGCTTCTTCTAGCTTGCAAAGTCCCCCTTGAATTTTGGCGGGTGGATGTTAGATCCGACCATCTTGTTGCTTCGTTCGGCGGTTAGTCCTCCTGAAGTGTCTCGGCTCTGATACCACTTGTAGGACCGTTGGGCCAGCTAGAAGGGGGGTTGAATATCCCTGTAAAAATAAGAACAAAAACCTTTCTCGAACTTTCAACAGAACACTTGCAGAATAATAAAATAAACAGAAAACAGAAAGTAAAGACTCACAGGGAGTTGACTTGGTTACAACCGGGGAGGTTGTTAATCCAAGGAAGATGTCGTAATATTATCTCCTTCTGGCAGAGAAACCTTTTACAGCAGTGAAGCGCACAACTAGAGAAGCTAAACTAGAGAGAGCGTACAAGTGTTGTTACAATGAGTTGTTCTGAATGAATTGATGAGAAGCTTCTGGACCAAGGCTATATTTATAACCTTGGTCAGGGCGCCTGGAAGGGGTTCCGGGCGCCCTGGGGGGATAAAACTTTTTCTCCCAACGTTCAGATTGTGTAAATCACGATCCTAGTCAAAATCAGGGTCCGGGCGCCCGGAAAGGTTCCGGGCGCCCCGGAGCCCATAGTCAACAGGTGTTGACTTTTTCGTCCGGGACCTCTTCTCTGGTTCAGTCCCGCCTCGGTCCAGTTCTTCTCCTCCGGATCCGTTCGCTTGGGTGATCTCTGCCATCCGGAAAAGGGCTCACCCAAATCCAACTTTCGATCTTCTCGAGCGGGCTTCCCTCCGGCTTCTCGTCCCTCGGAATCGCCGCGTGTTTCCTTCTCGTCCGCCGACGTACTCATCCGCAGTCTTCGTCCCTTGGACGCACCACGTGTCGTCTTTCTCGCTAGCTGAGTCTCTTGCTCCCCGACCAATCTTCTGCTCCGACTTTCGTCCCTCGGAACCACCGCACGCTTCCTTCTCGTCCGTCGGTGTACTCTTCCGCAGTACCTCGTCCCTCGGGATGCCATCCTTCTCGCTAGCTACGTCTTCCGCTCGACTACCTGTGCTCCTAAGCTCCTGCACACTTAGACATAAGGTTAGAAACACACAAGACCTAACTTAACTTGTTGATCACACCAAAATAACCTTGGAGTTCCAACACTAAGATATTGCCCAATTGAGGAATAAGGGAAAGCTCCCGATGCCAAGTTATGGGATATGTAGGTGGAGAAGGAAGAGGCATAAAGAAAAATATATCCCGCCATTCTCCTTGAGGAGGAATTCTATAGAATAAGGTAGTTTTAGGGCGTGATTGAAATTTAAAAACACTATCTTCCACTTGGTGAGGAACAAAAAAGTGATGAAAAAGTCGAGCAGATAGGGGAAAGTCCAGTAAACGGGAAACAATGATAAAACTAACCATGATAGAAAATGATTGGGGAATGAGTTGATTTAGGAGGAGGTCAAAATATCTACTAACATCAATAAGGAAAGGATGAATGGGAAACCTAAAACCACATAGAACCTATTCCCAGAAAATCACCATATTTTCTGGAGGAGGAAGATGAGGACGATCTCTAGGGGTAGGAAAGGCTATGTATGTGGGGAAGTTGTAATTCCATTGATGCTCATAGGTTTTCACTACAGAAAACTCGGAAGAGCACTGGGTGTACCATTCATTGAGGGTCGACATTGTAATAGAATGAGGTAGGAAGAATAAGAATAGTTAGCAGAGAGCAAAGAATAAAAGATACACGAACTGGAGGAAGAAGACGAAGTGTTAGGGAGTTTTCCTCTCTTTTCCCTTTAAAAGCCTTGGTAGGGCATCACAAAATATGTTTTAAGTAAAAAAGTTGGATTGAGATGATAAGAAAAGAGGGACTAAAAAGGAGCCGTTGGATGAATTAGTGAGGTGACGGACATAGTAAAATAGGTACACACCAAACATTATAGGCAGACGTGTCACCAATAAGAAAATAGTATGGGTAGCTGATATAAAAGGTTGTATTCCCAAGATACTAGAATCATTATTGAAGTTAAGCTTAAAAAATTCGGAAAGCCCAGAAGGGATTTCTTGTATTACAAATTCGGCCAGGCAGTATTAGTCAATCGAAATTCAAGGTTAATTTAATATATATATATATATATATATATATATATATATATATATATATATATATATATATATATATATATATATATATATATATGCGTGTAAACTCGACCGGTCACCAAGGGTCGAGCAAGTATTGAGTTGGGAGGAAACTAAGACATAACCATAAACTTGATCGGTCATTAAAGACTAGCTGAGTATTAAGGATTAAATTGAGCATAAACTTGACCGATCGCTAAAGACCAGCCAAATATTAAATTTTAATTCAAATATAGAAGTAAACCGGATCGGTCACTAAAGGTCGACCAAGCGTTAAGGATGAAGTTGAGCATAAATGTAAGCTCGACCAATTATCAAAGGTCGGTCAAATGTCAAGTGTAAACAAAATCAAACATAAAATTAAACCTGCCCGATCGAAAGGAGTCATGAAAATGATTATCAAAGAAATAGAAACAAAGAGTGACAACAATTAGAATATCCTAAGAGATAAGAAATTGTTCTTCAATACAAAAAATCCCGATTTACAATTAAAATAACTTAGGAAACAAGTTGGGAGGTATCTCAGCAAGTAGTTCCCGACGATTCAAGAAGTTGGGTGGGGGTCAGAAACCAAGTGGCCTTGCTTCTTCAATTGTTTCACACCTCCCTCAACTCCCTTGGTGAAGGATTTAGCAATGGAGGCAGCAATAGGAGTATTAAATTCAAGAGATTCTAGCATTACCCTTTTTCTCCTTTCGAATATATCATCTTCACCCGCCATGTATTCTGCCAAAGCATCTTAAGAAGTTTTCAATTCAGACTTTTTAGAAGAACGCTCTGCTTTAGTTGTAGTTAAGGATGAACTTAGGGAAGTTAACTCAGAATTCTTGATTCCAGGGCAGCATCCTTAGCAGCTAATTCTAGAGTGTGAGCATCCTTCAACGCTTGTAGCTGAGACAACAACTGAGCATTCTCAGTAGTATATTTATCCACTTTGGATGTTAGTTCAGTGGGAGAAGGGTTTCTGACTTAGCATGAGATTCAAAATCTTCTACAGAGGCTTTCCACTTGCTTGAATTTTCAAGTTCTGCCTCAAGAAGTTTGTGAGTTTCTTGTAATTAGCGAGATAACTCTTCAGAGGCGTGAGAAGAGGATGCTCCAGAAGCTTGCTATTTTAGCTTGGCAACTTCTTGAGATAGATTATATAGGTGTTAGGCTATATTCACACTAATAATCCATCGCTGTCAATGAGTTATAGTTAGAACACATTAATGAACAAACAAAAAGATGAAGGACATATTACCTTAGTTTTCTCAAAAGATAACTTGTCAGCCCAATCGGCAGAGGTGAGATTCTCAAGCTCTTTACAAGCCTTTGCCCAAGCTGTAGTCAAAGAACCCCCACAAAAAATAATATTGGGAGAGTGGAAGAAGATGTGGAGGAGGATGATATAGAGCTATGGAGTGAAGGAGGAGAGAAAATAAGAATAGAAGAACCCTGAGTTCCTGAGGTCAGTAGGGAAATTGGTTCTGAAAAATTCATCATAAACTCAGGGTTAGAACTAGTACTGGGACGAAGGGGATCTTCCGATAATTGAAGAGAGGAAGAGGCGAGTATAGGGTATAAGGAAGAGAGGGTAGGTTATGGAGAAGAAGGAAGAATATCCCCTATAGGTATTGTTGGAGTTGCAAGGTTGCAAACATAGTCCCACATTGAAAACACATGGGAAAGATCATGAGTTTATAAGAGAATATATATCTCCATTGGCATGAGACATTTTGGGTAGAGCTCAAGAGTAAAACCATAAGGGTTTAAACCCAAAGTAGACAATATCATACCATTGTGGAGATATCTAAATTCTTTTCGATCCTACAGGTATATATTCAGAAGTAGAAATGAACCGTTTCTTAGGCTGGGGTGCTAATGTTAACCGCTACTTGGGGTGTTTTCTTATAGGAGTAGCCCCAGGTACCTATTCTTGTATCTCCCGAGAGGTGTCTTCTGGAGGTATGTTGGTGGATGCTTCCCCAAGAGTAATTGGAGAGCTAGGAGTGAACACTGGTTGGATTGAAGGCTCAGGTAGAGGAGCACCATACGTTTGAGTTAATGCAATATTGAGTTCAGCTCTAAGCTCTTACTCGTTAGCTAACACTTCTTCCTCCTCAAGGTGGATCACCTTGTCAACCAAAGCTCTGAATAAAGTATCCACTTCAATAAACAAAAAAGTATTTTAGTTAGTAAAGGAGGGATAGTTAAGAATTTCGAAACTTACCAAAGGAATATTGTAGGCTCTTTTGAACAGGGCTCACGCCAAAAAGATATAAGAGATCACTGCATATCCATTGATGAATATAAAAGTGATGACCTAGTTGTTGGGTGCTGCCGGAATTCCGTTCTGTTTCCCTTGTACAAAAATTTGTACAAGCACAGAACTTTTCCTAGCAACCCATGTGCTTTTCAGAAGTTAAACTTGGATTGCATACGAAACTTAACATTATTAATCCAAGTTCAACCCATGTGTTCATCAGAAGTTAAATTATATTACAGAAGTTGAGTAAATATCTATTTCAAGGATTGGCTTCCAGGTCGTTGGCGAGGCACTCGACCTTCTTGGGTATGAAATCATCCACCACTTCCTAGATAAAGCCTTTTAAAGAATTTGAATATTTAAACTCCTTACAGTAAACCCTAGGTTTAACTACAGAGACTTCAATCGAAGCACAAGATCGCTAGCCTCTTGTGTTGGTATTTCAGGATCCATACAAAGGAAAATTAAACTAGTACACAGCGGAAACAATTAACTAGTTATACCTTTCTTTGTATCTTAAATACCTCTTGATCTTTTGTTGTATTCCTCTCCTCCTTTTGGACATCTTGTGGACGACGATCTACCAAGACAACACCACCCGAACCACTTCTTTGCCTCCAAGACTTTCGGCCACCAAGGGATGCTAGAATAGGGAGCCTCCTTCTCTTCTTCTTCTCCTCCAAGTAACCGACCACAAGAAGATGGAGCCTCTTGATGCCGCTGGCCGTTGGTAAAGGAAACAAGGGGAGAATTGAAAGAGAAGAGGGTCAACCACAACAAGAATTAAAACAAGAGACTTAGGTTGTGTTCTACCATAAGACAACATCTACCTCTCTTTTATAATCCTTGGTGAATGCAAAAAAGGAAAGATTTAAAATTAAAACCTTCCTATTATGTGTGGCCAGCCCTTATTTGGGCAACAATTAAGGAAAAATTTTAAATTAAAATCTCTCTTTTAAACCATTGTGGATGGCTACAAAAAAGGAAAGATTTTAAAATTAAAATATCTCTTTTAAATCCCTTTATGGTTGACTATAAAAGGAAAATTAAAATCTCTCTTTTAAATCCCTTGGAGGATGGTTATAAAAGAAAAGATTTTAAAATTAAAATCTCTCTTTTAAATCCCTTTGTGGATGACTATAAAAGGAAAGTTTTAAAATTAAAATCTCTCTTTTAAATCCCTTGGAGGATGATTATAAAAGGAAAGATTTTAAAATTAAAATCTCTCTTTTAAATCCCTTTTAGGATGACTATAAAAGGAAACATTTTAAAATTTAAATCTCTCTTTTAAATCCCTTGGAGTAAAGCTATAAAAGGAAATATTTTTTTTAACAAATAAAAACTCCCTTTTAATTCCCTTGTGGTCGGCCCGTTATTGGGCACCAAGCAAGGCTTGGTCGGCCACCTCTTGGGCTCCAAGAAAAGCTTGGCCGACCCTTGCTTGGGCTCCAAGCAAGGATGTGGTTGACCCATTACTTGGGCAAGAAGTGGACTTGGTTGGATACGAGGCTTTTTACATAGAGGCTACAACATGGACCTAGAGAAGGAATTGACTTTGACCTCCTGATGAGCTTGAGCTTCCTGTGTTCGACCCGAACACCCAACTCAAGTTTATCAATAATAACTCATACCACTAAAGAGTTATTATTGAACTACTACACCAATCACATATTACATTATGGGCTCCTTCTTATCATGAGTGCGTTAATCTCCTTGTGTTTAAGATATCGAATGCCCATTAATTAAATGAGTTACTGACAACTCATTTAATTAATATCTAGCTCCAAGAGTAGTAACACTCAACTTCATTGTCATGTCGGAACTAAGTCCACCTGCAGGGTTTACATGACAATCCTTATGAGCTCCTTAAGGGGACATCATCATCCTAATAAATAGGACATAGTTTGCTTCTATAATCAACAACACACCATATAAATAATATTATTTCCCAACTTATCAGGCTTATTGATTTAACGAATAAATCTCACCCTTTGATAAATTAAAGAAATAAATACTAAGTACATGTGCTTGTTATTATATCGGGATTAAGAGTAGGTACATTCATAATAACAGAGGTTCTGTTCTTTTATGCAGTCAGTATAAAAGAAATAACCTCAAATGGTCCTGCTCAATACACAGATAGTGTACTAGTATAATTTTATAGTCAAGATAAACTAATACCAAATTACACTACAACCATTCCAATGGTTTGTCCCAATCCATCTTGGTTATGAGCTACTATTTATAATTTATAAGAAACTGATAACATGATCTTCTGTGTGACACCACACACCACGTTATCTATAATATAAATTAAATGGACAATTGCATTTAACTAAATTCAGATATTTGACCAATGAGATTCTCATTTCAAAATAAATATTTATACAAAAAGCTAGGCTTTTAGTATACATTCTAACACTAGTAATTTACTAGAGTATTCAGAAAAGATGAGTTGTTGATGAAGCTCCCTTACATCAGGGAGAGGGGGAAAAGAAGATTGCCATTTAGTGGACCACGCGATAGGGTCAGGAAATTTGACAAAGAAAAAAAGTGATTTCCAACCCTTGATGGATGAAGGTATTTCTTCAAAGAACACCATCTTCGGGCGATACTGGAAAAGAAATACTCTCGGTTTCAATTTTTTTGGGTACGAAAACATGAAAACATTTTGAGGAATAGGAGGTATACTGAAGAGGCGGAATATCATATACAACCCACATAGATATCTGAAGGTGTTTGGGGGAAAATTGTTGAAGAGGAATACCAAAATATTGACTTATATCTATCAATAATGTAGGGATGGAAAAGAGTAAGCCTGCGGCTAGTTGATCTTTAAAAAAGCTAATACAATCGTCAGGAGGAAGACAAGGATGAGCGCCATGTTGCGGAACCCTAATACGATATTCTTTAGGGATTTCATATAGAGAACGGATGGAAGTTCGGTCGGTAGCGGTGAAGGAAGAACAAATTTGAGAATACCAAGGGAGCAAAGATTCTTCAACCATAAGGAAAGATGGAAATACTCAAGAAGTAAAAGACTTACTGAATCCTTAAGGAGAAAAGGTCACAAAAGAAAACCAAAGAGGACGAAGGAGCGCGAGTTGTTGAAAGAGGTCGGAAAAGAAAATCGCCAAGGATTAACTGGAGGAAGATGAAGGGTAAAAGGTTAAAAAAATACTTAGGGTTTTAGGGCGATATAAGGATCATCGTCAAAATAAAATGATTCGATAGAGAAGAGCCATTGATCTGCCAAGGAGAATGTGTGATAAGACACGAACGAAAAATATACCGAGGGTTACTTAGAAAAAGGAGAAAAAAAAGGATATGTGGCGCTCACCCAGGAAGAGGTATTTATGATAGATAGAACAAATCGAATCATATACTGAACCGTCATATCTTCGAACATTCTCTTTCCGTTGAAGGACTAATTACCAATGAGACCACTTTGAAAAATTGCGCAAATCGTAAAATATAAGCAAGTAAACAAAATTTGTAAATAGTGAAGAGGCCCTGACCAAGTGTAATCTTGACCGACCATGTATAAAAGGGAACCTTGAAGTCCGGTCGAACTCATATTTATTCGGGCGTACACATGGGACCCCCCATCCGATCAATCCTCACACGATTGATCACATACTTCTTTATATCATCCTTAGCTATCCTTCTACTTTGATTCTAACTAGCCCATCATTCTTCTTAGCTACTAAGGTGTAGGCAAGGAAAATGCATCTATGAATGGGGAAAGATTGGTACAGCAAAGGGATGAATAGATTGAAAACTAAGAGTTGGTTAGGGACAAGGGAACTAAATATCTATGAATCAAGCTTAGATAAGGCAAGAAACACTTAGCAAGGTCAATAGCATAATCAAACATAAATACATAACTTTACATTATCATTAGAAATATAGTCATAACTCTTAGACTTTTGAAAAATCTCCCATAGACGGATACAACAGATAAATAATTTTTTACTTATCTCACTCCCTGGAACTACCAGATTGTTCTTCTCATCCCAAGTATGGGCATGTAGTAGAGTGATAACCTAGACAAAGAGGAGAAGTTCGTCCTGTCCTCTTGTGCTTGTGTGAATCACCTTTTGGGGCCTGTGGCCGAGACGCTATTGTTGGTCGCTACTCGAAAAACCTAGAGGTTCCACTGTACAAAAATTTTGTACAAAGGTCTGAACCTTTTCCTAGCTACCATGTGTTCTTTTAAATTAAATTTTGGATCGCCTGCGGAACTTAACACGTTTGATCCAAAACTTAATCTATTTGTTCTTTTAGGTTTAGACTTGGATCTCCTGCGGAACTTAACACGTTCGATCCAAATCACCTTAAGTTATTAATTCCATTAAATATTAATTTCCATAATTGGTTCCCAGTACTGACGTGGCGAGGCACATGACCTTCTTGGATATGGGAGCAACCACCACCGACTAGACAAAACCTTTTAAGGAAGCTAATATTTAATTTCCTAAAATAACTTTAGGTCGACCGAAAAGAACAATCAAATCACAAGGAAAAGAAAAACAAAAGAACACTATATCGAAAACAAATTCGAAACACTAGAATCGTTTGCCTCTTGTATTTAGTATTATTTCCAAAAATAACTAGTATGATGCGGAAAGAAAAATTACTAGTTATACCTTTTAGAAAGACCTCTTGATCTTCTACCGTATTCCTCTTCTAACCTCGGACGTTGTGTGGGCAACGATCTTCCGAGATGAGAACCACCAAGGCACCTTCTTCCTTCTTCCTTCAAGTTTCGGCCAAGCACAAGAACTTTCAAAGGATGAAGAATTTTCCACCAACCAAGCTCCAAGGGATGCATGCTTTCTCTCCTTCTTCGCCTTCCTTGATCCGGCCACATCCTCCAAGCTCCAAGAGATGATAGATTTCGGCCACAACAAGAGGAGAGAAGAGAAAGGGAAGGGTCGACCACCACACCAAGGAAAAGAGGGAGAAAAATAGAATAGAGTCCTTTGCCTTGAAGCCTCCTCTACCCCCTCTTTTATAATCCTTGGTCTTGGCAAATAAGGAAAAATTAATAAAAACTTCCTTAATTCTTTTGCCATTGAAAAGGAAAATTTATTTAATTAAAAATAATTTTTCTTTTCAATTTGTAATGGCCGGCCACCACATAAATTCTCCAAGCAAATAAAATTTTAAACAAAAATTAAAACTTCCTTATTTGCTTCCGGAAATTTATAAAAATTTCTCCAATAATTTTTATCCCTTCATGATTGGTTTATAAAAAGGAAAATTAATAAATTAAAATCTTTCTTTTAAACATGTGGATAAAAAGAAAGTTATCTCTATAAATTAAAAACTCTTTTAATCTACAAATAAAGAAAGATATCAAATCTTTTCTTAATCTTTTGTAGAACCTTATAAAAGAGAATATTTAATTTTAAACTCTCTTTTAAATCATGAACATGGTTAAAAAGGAAAGTTTTCTTAAAATTTAAAATCCTCCTTTAATCAACAAATAAGGAAAGATTTTTAAATTTTAAACTTTCTTTTAAACATGTAGATGATTTACAAATTAGGAAAGTTTTAACTAAAAATTAAAACCATCCTTTTAAACTACAAATAAGGAAAAAGATTAATCTCTTCTCTTAATCTTTTGTAGAAAACTATAAAAGAAAATTTTTAATTTTTAAACTCTCTTTTAAAATCATGATATCCACATAATAAATAATTTTAATAAAAATCCTTTTTAATATTCTAGTGGCCGGCCACCTACATGGCTCATCCACTTGGTCTTGACCGGCCCTAGCTTGGGTTCCAAGCTAGCTTGGCCGGCCCCATTGGATGGGTAAGAAGGTGGGTATGCGGTGAGTATAAATCTCTATATACTAGATGCTACGATAGGGACCGAGAGGAGGAATTGGTTTTAGTCTCCCGATAAAATTAAGCATCCCGTGCTCGCCCCGAACACACAACTTAATTTTATCAATAATAATTCATTCCACTAGAGAACTATTATTGAACTACCGCACCAATCCCAAATTACATTTTGGGCTCCTTCTTATCATGAGTGTGTTAGTCTCCCTGTGTTTAAGATAACAAACGTCCACTAATTAAGTAAGTTACTGACAACTCACTTAATTAATATCTAACTCCAAGAGTAGTACCACTCAACTTCATCGTCATGTCGGACTAAGTCCACCTACAGGGTTTAACATGACAATCCTTATGAGCTCCTCTTGGGGACATTCTCAACCTAGATTACTAGGACACAGTTTCCTTTTATAATCAACAACACACACTATAAGTGATATCATTTCCCAACTTATCGGGCTTATTGATTCATCGAACTAAATCTCACCCATTGATAAATTAAAGAAATAAATATCAAATATATGTGCTTGTTATTATATTAGGATTAAGAGCACACACTTCCATAATAACTGAGGTCTTTGTTCATTTATAAAGTCAGTATAAAAGAAACGACCTCTAATGGTCCTACTCAATACACTCTTAGTGTACTAGTGTAATTATATAGTTAAGATAAACTAACACCTAATTACACTACGACCTTCCAATGGTTTGTTCCTTTCCATCATGGTCGTGAGCTACTGTTTATAATTTATAAGGTACTGATAACATGATCTTCTGTGTGTGACACCACACACCATGTTATCTACAATATAAATTAATTGAACAACTACATTTATCACAAATATAGACATTTGACCAATGTGATTCTTATTTCTAGATAAATGTTTTATTCCAAAAGCTAGGCTTTTAGTATACATTCTAACAATCTCCCACTTATATTAAAAGACTAAGCTGCCATATCTGCTGCCATACATCTGATTCCCATGCCTTTCAAAAAGCTCTTGCCTTAAGGACCTTAGGTTATCATCTGATGCAATCTAGGCGGCAACAACTTCTCCTCGTTATACAATTTCTTATATTGGGTAGTATTTGCGCTCTATTGTGTTTACTTGCCTTATAGACTCATGGTTTCTTCGAGTTTGCTACTGCACCATTATTATTACAATAAATTGTAATAATCTTTGGACAAACTAGAAATCATATCTAAGTCTATCTTGAGGTTATTTAAGTCATTCAACTTTTATGACTACCTCAGAGGCTTGCATATACTCAACTTCTATGGTGGAGTCCATAAAAACACCTATGCTTATCACTCTTCCATAGTTATGAGTTTTCCTCCTAAAGTAAACACAAAACCTCGAGGTCGACTTATTATTGTCCCTATCCGATTGGAAGTCAAAATCCGTGCAACCTACAGGAACTAAATTAACTGCCTTATAAGCTAGCATATAATTTCTAGTGCCTCTAAGGTACTTTTAATATATGCTTTACTGCAGTCCAATGTCCTTGTCTAGGGTTACTTTGATATTTGCTAACTATGCCCTTGGCAAAACAGATTTCTGATCTCGTGCATAGCATACATTAGGTTGTCTAACTGCAGAAGCATAAAGAACTGCCTACATGTCCTCAATCTCCTTTGATGTCATCGGAGACATCTCTTTAGATAAAGACACTCCATGCTTAAAAGGTAAGAAACCTTTCTAGGAGTTTTGCATGTAAAAATGAGCAAGGATTTTTCCGATGTATTAAGCTTGGGATAAGTAATATATATTTTTTCTTGTGATCCCTTATTACTTTGATCTCAAAAATATATACATTCTCCCAAGTCCTTTATATCAAATTATTTGGACAACCATACCCTTACTTCTGACAACATTTTGATATTGTTTCCAACTACCAAAAATGTTATCTACGTATAGTACAAGAAACACCACCACATTTCCATCACATCTTTTGTATACACAAGACTTATCCGTTTACTCAATAAATCCATAGGTCTGGATTACTTTGATAAACTAGATGTTCCAAGACCTTGAAGCTTTGCCTCAGTCCATAGACTGATTGAGTTTGCACACAAGATGCTCTTAGCCCTTTACAATGAACCCTTCTGGTTGCTTTATATGGATGCTTTCTTCAAGACTTCCATTAAGGAATGCTGTCTTGACATCCACTTGCCAAATAGATAAAAGAATCCGGATAGACTTAAGCATGACTACCAGTGAAAAAGTTTCCTTTTTCATCTAGCCTTGCTTTTGAAAGTTTTTACCTTCTTGTCTATCCCTCTTTTCCTATTATAGACCTTTTTACACCCAAAGGCTTTTACACCATTTGGTGTTTCTACAAGCTTCCAGATTTTATTAGAATACATATATTCTAATTCTGTTATTCATTACTCTTTGCCAAGATGTTGCATCTTTATCTTGGAGTACTTCGTCATATGTCCGGAGATCAGGTTCATGTCCTCCAGGGATCGAATCCAAAAACTCTCCCAAAACATGAATCCTTTTAGGTTGTCTAACAACCCTCCCACTACGACAAGACACTTTCTGCAATTGTGTATCATTTGTGATACGTGTTGCAGTTTCCTTGTGGTATCTCATCTTGTACAGTTGGTACTAGATTAGACATGTCTTTTATTATTTCCTTAAGAACAAATTTTCTTATGGGCACATGGTTTATTACATAGTCCTTTTCTAAAAATCGTTCATTGATGCTAACAATGACCTTCTGATTTTTAAGACTATAATCTTGCTTTCATTTCTCTAGGATAACCCACAAACAAGTGAATTCCTGTCCAATTTATCATTATCTCTCTTCAGCATATGTGCTGGACTACCCGAATCCGAATATACTTCAAAATAGGCTTACGCTTATTCAACAATTCTATATGAGTAGAGAGTTCTGACTTTGGAAGATACTATATTCACTTCCATTTCCAGAGTATATCCTTAAAATGAATTTGGTAATAACTCATCATCAATCTACTTATTTCCATAAGAGTCTTATACCTTCCTTTTTCTACACCATTCTGTTGGGGTATACCAGGTGCAGTTAGTTGGGATTGAATCCCTACTTCTGATAAGTGACTCCTAAATTCTCCCAAGAGGTACTTGCCACTACGATCTTACCATAGTGACTTTTACTTTAACATTTCTCCGCATCAGCCTTGTATTCTTTGAACTAATCAAAGTACTTAGTCTTGCGGTACATTAAGTAAATTTATTTGTATCTTGAATAGTTGTCTATAAAATAGACGAAATATTTAATACTACCTCTTGTCTGGATAGTCATAGGATCACACAAATCAGAATGAACCAATTTCAACATATCTTTGACTCCATACCCCTTAGACTTAAAAACTTCTTGGTTATTTTTCCTTCCAAGTAAGACTCGCAGGTTGGAAAGATTTCCACTACTAATGAACCCAAAAGTTCATCAGCTACCAATGAATCCTACTCAAGTTAATATAACCTAGCCTTAGATGCCAAATATATAATTGGTTTATTTCCGAAGATTACTTTCTCTTAAAGTTAGAAGATGTGTTACTAATTTCCATTTGTTGCATCATGAGAGTTATTGGATTTATAAATTACCAACCAACGTACCAGAACAGATAACTTCCCTCTTTTTCTTAATAACAACTTTGTTATTAAAAGAGACAGAATATCAAGTTATTTGAATAGTTTAGAAACTGAAAACTAGTTCTTTCTAAACTTGGTGCGTAAAGACAATTACTCAAAAATCCATGTTTTATTCTTATCAAAAGATAAACATCTCCCACTGTAATAGCTACCATTTTTACAGTAGTGCCCATGTGGACGGTGTTTTAATTTTCATTTAGTTGCCGGGTTTCCTGGAGCCCTGCAATGAATTGCGGACATGATTAATGACATCTGTATCTACACTCCAGGTTCTGGTAGATAACACCACTAAACATGTTTCAACTAATGAATTAAATACACCTATATTGTTCTTAATTCTAAGAAGACAGTCTACCTTAATGTCCAAGTCCTATTTTCAATCATTACAATTTGGACTACTAAGTCTTTTCTATAGTATGACTACTAGGGGATTGACAAACATTTTAAATCCTAAGAATCACAAAAATATTTGGTCAAGATCAACTCCTTAAAATCCCCATGAATTTTGTATGCCACGATAGTGTGAGCGTATACAAAATCGAAGAGAAGATTTTGTTCATTAATTTTATTATCTCGTCAACTTTACTTTATGACGAATAAAATTAATAGTTGATCTGTCTTTGATTAAATATTTGGTCAAAACTTTTTGAATTTAAAATAACATTGATTCCTCAAACAATATTATTTAAATTCACCAACACCTCAAACACCGTGAATTTTGCATGCCACGATAGTGTGTACATATACAAAATTAAACATTTGTAAGAGGAGGGGTTTACCCATTAATTACCTTGTCAATAAATCTTTATGACAAATAAAATTACCTCAAACACCGTGAATTTTGTATGCCACGATAGTGTGGACGTATACAAAATCAAACATTCGTAAGAGGGGTTTTTAATTTTATTATCTTGTCAACCTATTTATTTGACAAATTAATAGTTGGTTTTCTTCGGTCACACAAATAATAGCAGTGACTCCGATGGGGAGGATACTATTAGACGTGATTACTTGACACTAAGTCCATTAATAAGATTATGCCCCTTCCGATGGGGAAGATCACACGCTCTTAATTACCTTCCTATAGTCATCCAAAATGGAAGTTTAATCTAGTGATCTGCAAACAAGCTCATCCGATATGGAGGAAGACACTCAGAGCCAACGCGCAAGCTTGCTGCATCACTTATAAACCAGTAATGAAGACCGTGGAATTTATTTAAAAATAAATCCCTCTCCCACTTAGTTATTTAAAGTGAGGAATTTTGCCTATGCTAGTCTACCTAACATGCATACTAACAAGCACACACAACACAGCATAAAAAGCAATAAATAGAAAAACTAATTTTCAACTATTATGACTTTTATCTATTGCTGTCCTCCGTGTGTCGCCAACCCTAGCTGCTGCCATCTTTGGCCACCGCCACCGGGTCTAATTGTCGCATCCATCTTGCTCCTTGTTCCGCTGCACCTCTGGTCCTCAAAAAGGTTCCACGCCTTGCAAGATTCAATCCGTGACATAAATAGAATTTTACACTTTTCGATCCTATATTCCTCGAAGGAATGTACATGTAAACTAGATCAAAAAATAAAATCCTAATAAAACTAAATACAGCTCCTGCTGTATTTTATAATACAATCATGCACACACAATAAATGCCCTTGACATGTCCAAGGGTCCAATCACACACATAATAACTATAAGCCATAATAGTTGGATCCTGCATCCACAAAGTTAGCACATCCTACTATTATCCTGCCTAAATTATGTATGATATGTGCATAATTAAACTAATACCAAATACACAGAGGCAAAACCCTAGCTGTGATACCAATTGTTGGTTGCTACTCGGAAAACCTAGAGGTTCCACTGTACAAAAATTTTGTACAAAGGTCTGAACCTTTTCCTAGCTACCATGTGTTCTTTTAAATTAAATTTTGGATCGCCTGCGGAACTTAACACGTTTGATCCAAAACTTAATCTATTTCTCTTTTAGGTTTAGACTTGGATCTCCTGCGGAACTTAACACGTTCGATCCAAATCACCTTAAGTTATTAATTCCATTAAATATTAATTTCCATAATTGGTTCTCAGTACTGACGTGGCGAGGCACATGACTTTCTTGGATATGGGAGCAACCACCACCGACTAGACAAAACCTTTTAAGGAAAGCTAATATTTAATTTCCTAAAATAACTTTAGGTCAACCGAAAAGAACAATCAAATCACAAGGAAAAGAAAAACAAAAGAATACTATATCGAAAATAAATTCGAAATACTAGAATCGTATGCCTCTTGTATTTAGTATTATTTCCAAAAATAACTAGTATGATGCGGAAAGAAAAATTACTAGTTATACCTTTTAGAAAGACCTCTTGATCTTCTACCGTATTCCTCTTCTAACCTCGGACGTTGTGTGGGCAACGATCTTCCGAGATGAGAACCACCTAGGCACCTTCTTCCTTCTTCCTTCAAGTTTCGGCCAAGCACAAGAACTTTCAATGGATGAAGAATTTTCCACCAACCAAGCTCCAAGGGATGCATGCTTTCTCTCCTTCCTCTCCTTCCTTGATCCGACCACATCCTCCAAGCTCCAAGAGATGATAGATTTTGGCCACAACAAGAGGAGAGAAGAGAAAGGGAAGGGCCGACCACCACACTAAGGAAAAGAGGGAGAAAAATAGAATAGAGTCCTTCGCCTTGAAGCCTCCTCTACCCCCTCTTTTATAATCCTTGGTCTTGGCAAATAAGGAAAAATTAATAAAAACTTCCTTAATTCTTTTGCCATTGAAAAGGAAAATTTATTTAATTAAAAACAATTTTTCTTTTCAATTTGTAATGGCCGGCCACCACATAAATTCTCCAAGCAAATAAAATTTTAAACAAAAATTAAAACTTCCTTATTTGCTTCCGAAAATTTATAAAAAAATTTCTAATAATTTTTATCCCTTCATGATTGGTTTATAAAAAGGAAATTTAATAAATTAAAATCTTTCTTTTAAACATGTGGATAAAAAGAAAGTTATCTCTATAAATTAAAAACTCTTTTAATCTACAAATAAGGAAAGATATCAAATCTTTTCTTAATCTTTTGTAGAAACTTATAAAAGAGAATATTTAATTTTAAACTCTCTTTTAAATCATGAACATGATTAAAAAGGAAAGTTTTCTTAAAATTTAAAATCCTCCTTTAATCAACAAATAAGGAAAGATTTTCAAATTTTAAACTCTCTTTTAAACATGTAGATGATTTACAAATTAGGAAAGTTTTAACCAAAAATTAAAACCATCCTTTTAAACTACAAATAAGGAAAGAGATTAATCTCTTCTCTTAATCTTTTGTAGAAAGCTATAAAAGAAAATTTTTAATTTTTAAACTCTCTTTTAAAATCATGATATCCACATAAGAAATAATTTTAATAAAAATCCTTTTTAATATTCTAGTGGCCGGCCACCTAAGCTTGGGACCCAAGCTTTGGCGCCACCAACTTGGCTCATCCACTTGGTCTTGGCCGGCCCTAGCTTGGGTTCCAAGCTAGCTTGGCCGACCCCATTGGATGGGTAAGAAGGTGGGTATGCGGTGGGTATAAATCTCTATATACTAGAGGCTACGATAGGGACCGAGAGGAGGAATTGGTTTTGGTCTCCCGATAAAATTAAGCATCCCGTGCTCGCCCTGAACACACAACTTAATTTTATCAATAATAATTCATTCCACTAGAGAACTATTATTGAACTATCGCACCAATCCCAAATTACATTTTGGGCTCCTTCTTATCATGAGTGTGTTAATCTCCCTGTGTTTAAGATAACAAACGTCCACTAATTAAGTAAGTTACTGACAACTCACTTAATTAATATCTAGCTCTAAGAGTAGTACCACTCAACTTCATCGTCATGTCAGACTAAGTCCACCTGCAGGGTTTAACATGACAATCCTTATGAGCTCCTCTTGGGGACATTCTCAACCTAGATTACTAGGACACAGTTTCCTTCTATAATCAACAACACACACTATAAGTGATATCATTTCCCAACTTATCGGGCTTATTGATTCATCGAACTAAATCTCACCCATTGATAAATTAAAGAAATAAATATCAAACATATATGCTTGTTATTATATTAGGATTAAGAGCACACACTTTCATAATAACTGAGGTCTTTGTTCATTTATAAAGTCAGTATAAAAGAAACGACCTCTAATGGTCCTACTCAATACACTCTTAGTGTACTAGTGTAATTATATAGTTAAGATAAACTAACACCTAATTACACTACGACCTTCCAATGGTTTGTTCCTTTCCATCATGGTCGTGAGCTACTGTTTATAATTTATAAGGTACTGATAACATGATCTTCTGTGTGTGACACCACACACCATGTTATCTACAATATAAATTAATTGAACAACTATATTTATCACAAATGTAGACATTTGACCAATGTGATTCTTATTTCTAGATAAATATTTTATACCAAAAGCTAGGCTTTTAGTATACATTCTAACTGCTATCTCTGATCTAATCTGACCTAACTCAGCTTGGAGAAAATTCACCTTAGCTCGCTGCTAGTCCATGTCTCGTTGTTGTTGTGATATCAGCAAACTATCTACATGAACCTTCCTAGTTAAAATGGTTATTTCTGAAGCATGTTGAACTTTCAGATCATCCAACTCCTCAGTCTTTTGCTTTAAATCTAAATAAGCTTTGTCCCTCAAAGTCACTTCTGATCGAATGTAAGACTGAGCTGCTAGTAGACGTACTTCTAGCTCTCTTTGATGCGAATGATGTAGATCTAAGGCTTGCATAGTCTCAGCCAAAGATTTTTCCTTCTCGGACAATAGTTGAAGCCAGGGGGGGAGATTCAAAGCCATAACTCTCAATAATATCTCTAGAGGAAAGTAAAGCAAGAAAGAGTAAAGGTTGATGTTACAAAAGTTAGGATCGCGCTTCTATTTAACTTGGTTACAAGATATGTACTCACGGTATCACTGTAGTAGGTATATGTAGAGGATGTCGCGGGATCACTGTAATAGATATTAAAAGAGGCAGAAATAGACTTAGGTCTAGTCAGTCGGTTATACCTCCTTCGACTAGACTTGAAGGGGAGGCTAGTGATATGAGTTATGATAGATCAGCCTGACAAGTGAAGAAGGGGTTTAGGTCAAGAAAGATAGGAAAGGTATATAGCCGGTCGAATAAAGGCTGAGTGAGCACCCACTCATATATGCTGGGCAAGATAAAGCCCGCTTGAGTATAAAGTCATTGGCCTTATATATTATTCTCAGCATATTACTGGCCTACCGTAGGCCGAGCGAGCGCCTACGCGCCCATATATGTTCAGTTGGGCAAAACCCACCCGAGCATAAAGGCATTTGGCCTTATATATTATTCTTAGCATATTATCGGTCGACCGCAGGCCGAGCGAGCGCCCATGCGCTCATATATGCTCGGCCGGGCAAAGCGTGGTTGCTTCGCGTGTGACCACACATGAGGGAGTCGCTGCCTAGCCAAGCGACAAGTGGTCACTTTGCATGTGGTCGTAGGTCAATGCCTCACCAAACTAGTTCGTGCACCAGGCAGGATTCTATTTTAATAATAAATAAGAAATTTAGAGTTACCTTTAAGCTCCTCCTTGCTTGCTGTGGAGAGTGAAGAAGAGCTCCTCCTTTGCTACCGAGAGGGAAGAAGAACTCCTATCTTGCTGGTGAGAGGGAAGAAGAGATCATCACTGCTTGCTGAGGTGAGGAAGAAAGGTCCTCCTTGTTGTACGAAGGAAAAGGGAAGAGGAAACGAATCGGCGGCGTGGAAATTTTGCCTGCGGTCTTGACGGAGAGGAGTTCGAAGGAGAGGTTCGTAGAGAGGGGTTTGCCGGAGAGGAGTTGGATGGAGAGGGCGTGAGATGAGGTGATGGACAGAGAGGATGTGAGATAAGGTTCGCGTGAGAGGGATTCAGGAGGAGATTGAAGACGCATGTTCGGGAGGTATTCAGGAGATATAGGTGGTGTCAAGGGAAACCTAGGGTTTTTCTACTCCTTACTTGATCCTAAGGTTCATATCATCCTAGATTTAGATGAGAACTTGACAATAGACAATGCTTTTTAAAAATCATTGTCGTAGACACTAAAAAATATGCTAATAGACAACGCTATTTAAGAAGCGTTGTCTTTGACCCATAAAATTCTCTAATAGACAACGGTTTTTAAAAAAGTGTTGTCTATTAGTGAGAAAATAAAGAGATAGACAACACTTTTCATTAAAAGCGTTGTTAAAAAAAAAAAGATAATGCTTTTTTAAAAAAAAATATTATCTTTGACGTGTTGTAAAATCTCAATTTTCTTATAGTGGGCAATGGTTGTTGGGAGATTCGATCTATCTTGGGAGACGCTATTAGCCCAATAAATTGAGCTTGTGTCTCACTCAGCAAGAATTGGTGTTGTAGGGGAAGAAACCTTAGTCTTGATTGCAATTATCGAGGTTTAGCCACCACACCCGAAGCTTTAGCAACTATAGACTCATCCCCAAGGAGGGAATGAGATGTTGGCAATTCTGATGACTCTTCAGCTACATCTGATGGGGACCATATGCTATCTATGGAAGTCAGATCTCACTTTAATTTCTTGCTTATTAATGCACTATACATGATTTTCCCTACAAAATTTAGAAAGTTAGTTGGTTACAAGGAAAAGCTAACTAAAAAAGTGCTTTACTCAAGCGGTCATCCAGTGCCACTACATTTGGGCTTAGCCCAGCTAGGTGAAGCAGGGTCTCATTCTCCACCAACAGACTGACATTGAACTTCAGCTCGGATAGGATCTTGATCATCTCCAAATACATTGGTTCCAACTTATAGTCGCCCAATGGTGGTTGAGCCGGTAGATCATCCAGCCAGAGCATCAACCACGTATATGATTGAGGTGGCTTCATAAAGATGAAGTGGCCCTTCCACACCTTATGTGAAGAGGGGTACTCTCCCAAGAAGCTACACCTTGTCCTAGCCGCGAAGTAAAAGACCCCAAGCTCTGTCTGATCGAGGTAAAAAAGGTAGTGGAAGATGGTAAGCTTAAATAGAATTTGTTACAATCTAAACTGCACTACAGATCAAATGGTAAGCGTTGGGATTAATTGAGACAAAGAAAATTTGAAATAGTTGGCCAAGTCTTGAAGAAGGGGTGGAGGGGAAACCTAAGGTCACTAGCCAACTATCTGAAAAGCACATAATATATCCCGGAGGTGGCTTGTGTGGTCATTGCTTTGGCATCAAAATCCTAATCTTATGATTGACAAGGATACCAAAGGTCGGCTGGAGCTATTGGTCCGCTAGGACTCGTACCACTTATCTGAGGGGTGATGGTGGCCATGGGCTCGAGAAATAAGTAGAAAGGTAGGTGAAAAGGGTTAAAAAGAAGAAGAAAAAGAATGACGGACTTATTGTATTGTCGGGCATAGAGAAGGAGACAAAGACAAAGACATTGAAGGCAAAAAGAAGTGAATGAATACTTCATCACGTTTGGTTAATCTAATAGTCCTTGGCGGCGATATAGTAGAGTGTCACATTGATTCACAATACAATTGGATGGCAGGATCTCTTCCCCACCATCAAATCACTTGGCTGGATGATCCCAATCATGACCCAATCTTCACTATTAAAGCACATTAGTGATAAGTTACAAGGCAACGTATCGATCTCTAAGATAGCTCAAATGCTGCTGTTGGATGTAAAGATTAAATAGGCGCCAATGCGCCCTTGCCATCAAATCCTAGGTTGTGTCAGTAGTGACATCATCTCATGCCATTACATTTAAAGCGGTAAGGGACTCCCGCGGCCTGAGGTGCATACCACATGCTACCCATTAATGTAGCAATACAGTGAGCCAATCATCAATATGATATGTGATCTAGCATATCACATCCATTGTATGGTAGGTTTTCTCTCCTCAACGACCAAGACTCAACCAGTTGTTTCAATAAAATGTGGGCGTCTCAGTTTGGCGTTCGAAAAAGTTCAGAGGGGGTAGGAAAATGACAACTTAACATAGTCCAATTAGTTGGACTGTGTCTCCTTCGACTAGACTTGAAGGGGAGGCTTGTGATATGATAATTTTCTTGAACCCTCAAGTATCCTATGGGCCAATGGTCATGCTGAGTTATCAGTCAAAGTCAAGGTGGATCAGGCATAACTCAAAGATGATTGGATATAGCCCATATGAAACTCAAGTCCAATTAGACCAACTCGAACGTCAACATCTACCTTGGCTTAGCCCTGGGTCCTAACATTATCTCTTAGTCTCGACTTCCGATCCTTACATCTACCTTAGCGTAGTCCAAAGCCCCAAGCCTCGACATCATCTCTCAGTCTCAGCTCTCAATTTCGACATATACCCTAACTTAGCCCCAAGTCTCGACATCATCTCTCAGTCTCGGCTCTCTATTTCGACTTATACCCTGACTTAGCCCCAAGCCTTGACATCATCTCTCAGTCTTGGCCTCGACTCCTGATCCCGACATCTACCTTGGCTTAGCCCTAGGTCTTGGCACTATCTCTCCATCTCGACATCAATCTATTTCGGGCCTTGTTACCAACACCCTCTCTTAGCATCAGATCCTGACATTTTCTTTGTCTCAGTCTTAGATTTTGACTTTGTCTATTCTTAAAACCACTCTACATCAACGTCACCTTTTTCACCCTTAAGATAGGTCTATGCCCTACACGGCCTTGCTGACAATGAATGTGAATATTCGAAGACGCATGACATCCTAAGAATGGAGAAGTGGGTACAAGGTTGTCAGATCTGGTTTCCTATATGTCCCCTATTGGCTTGTGGCGTTAGATAAATGAAGAGGCAACTAATGATTATCAGATTTGATCTTTTCACTGACTCCTACAATGATAATATTTTGATCGACGTGGAGATGCTCTCATGACAATTATATAGATACTCAAGAAGGTAATGACAAAGGCGTCCCAATTCTCCAAACCCTAAACCATGTTCTCTCCATCTTCTATGTTGTGCATACTACGTTAAGTAAATCCTAACTTGAGTGTCGGAATGACCCCTGTGAGTTTAACATTCTCTTTGAGTGCATCTCAGGTCTCTTTATCTCTATTGATGATCTCTAGAGCGTGTACAGGTCAGTAAATTTATTGATGGATGATTTGACCATCCACGGTATTTGACCAAAACAATAGCTATGTAGACCTTTTTCTTTCTTTTATTAAAAAAAAGGAGTACCTGTTGATGAGTGCATATACATTGTGATGCCTCAACCTTGGGCACCGAATAGAGAGTTTGACACTGAGCAAGATGGAGAAGTTTCTTGTTGGTGTCTTCTCTAGCAGCAAGTACTTCTAGTGTGGTGGGCAAAAAGAGTGCTCTGTCCTCCTCCTCTACTCTGTGGATTGTTCCTTTCTTTCCTTTTTCTTTTCACCCTTAATTTTCTCGAGAGATGGAAGTAAGCCAAGAAGCTAAGGTAATGGAGAGCAAAGGGAGATTTAAGAGGATATGTGTCTTCTGTGGGAGCAAGTCAGGCAACAAAAAGTCCTTTGCTGAAGCAGCTGTTGAGCTTGGAAAGCAATTGGTAAGAAATCCACCACTTTGAGCATTCCTCTGTTAGATTAATCTGCAACAGCACCAAGTCTCTGATAATTTGTCTTCGATTAGCTCCGTAATTACCTCTCTTGTGGCACTGGTTTCAGGTGGAGAAAAATATAGACCTTGTTTATGGTGGCGGAAGTGTAGGTCTGATGGGTTCGATATCCAGGACTGTGTTTGATGGCGGTTGCAGTGTTCTTGGGTTTGACTTATTATTAATTTGCATATCCAACAAGTCTACATTTTCTCAATTTTCTCGTAATTAAACTCCAATCTCTCTTCTACATGCACGTCGTCGACGGCAGAATCATTCCGACTGCTCTCCTGCCAAATGAGATATCAGAGGAGACTTACGGGGAGGTGATCAAGGTAGCAGATATGCACGAGAGGAAGTCAGAAATGGCTAAGCATGCCGATGCCTTCATAGCCCTGCCAGGTATAATTAGCCAGCTCACGACCTTGTTGTCCACTACTTCAGTTGTAGCCGTGTCGATTAATTAATTCGAAGCTCAGGTGGCTATGGAACCATGGAGGAACTCATGGAGATAATAGCTTATGCTCAACTTAAGATCCATGACAAACCAGTGAGTTGCAGAAACTGCATTAATGGCTTCTGCTTCTAAAACATGCTGATTCAGACTGAATATGCTTGGACAGGTAGGATTGCTCAATGTGGATGGATACTATGATGACTTACTCACACTGTTCGACAAGGGAGTGGATCAAGGGTTCATAGACGACCATGCAAGGCAAATTGTTATTGCAGGAGAGACAGCAGTGGAGCTTCTTGAGAAAATGGAGGTGATGATAATTTTTAGATTATATATATAAATATGATTCTGACTTTGTTGGTGGATGAATTATTGGTTTGGATGAGTGACAGATGAGATGAAAGGAGAGAGGAAAAGGGAATGATGTGTTGTTGTTTTGGCTGTGAGTTGCAGGGGTACGTACCAGCCAGCAGTTCATGAGAGGGTTGAGCCGGAAATGGCTGAGCAAGTGGCCCAGTTAGTGATGAAGCAGAGGCTACAAGTGTATATCAGTCTCAACATCAATTATTAGGGTTCATATATATATAAATATATAAATATATATATGTGTGTGGTACTGCCTAGCCCTCCTATTTCCAATGATTGTTGTACTGAGAAGATGTGACAAAGGCAGTTTGGTTGCCTTTGAAGGGGGATTAATTATGAGCATCAACTTGTTTAAGCAATGAAGAAATTGATCTGATCTATTCTTCTTTTCTTAATTCATCAGTTCTTTTGGCTCATGGTTTCATCACTCGACTCATTTGACTTCAGTCATTCAGCATGTTCAGCTACTTGAGCTCCTCTCAACTCATAAAGTAGAGCTAGCTATTTGATATGTTGATAGAAATGTTGTTTGCCACTTAATGAACAAATTGATAATGGATAGTCTCTCATATAGATTTTATTAATTTTTATCAATGAAAACGGTGTTCATGCTTTTAAATCCATAAACAGCTAATTAGATTTTTTTTTTTCATTTTACAAAATTATTAGAATTTTCATATTATATTAAATCTGTATATGATATTTTTTTTATTTTAAAAAATGAGAAAATTAAATATCTATTAATATATTTATTTAGTAGTTTGACCGGGTTGTTTGCTACGCCTACCGCCCTCGCAACGCGCCTCCTCCGCCTTTGCTAATTGAAGCGAGATCGATCGAAACCTAAAATTAGAACAAGGAAACAAAGAAGAGGAATCGACAGGAGGATGACGATCTCGGCGAGTCTTGGCCTAACAGATGTTGTCATCTTGTTTCTGTTCCTTTTTTTATCTTACCCACCTGTCATTGCCCGTCCTCTCTTTCTCTTCAATTTGAGGGCTTCCTCGAATTTGATCGCCTTGGGGTCATGTGACATGAGGAGGTTCCCCGTTCCGATTATCTTTTGCTAGATTATTCGAACGGGTTTAACCTCCCGAGCTTGGTTCTTAGTTCTTAGAGTTTTCCCCTCGTATTTTTATTCCTGAAGGATTCGTTTGCGGCTTCCCCAAATTATTGTTTTCTTCTTTGTTTGGGTTTTTGCCCACGGAAAGGTCTTACCTTGCCGTGGGTTCTGCTCGATCTCAACGAAATCCGTGGAAAAGGTTCGACCTTGACTAAATTCCAATGGGAAATTGCTACGCCACCCCCATTGATCCCGAGGAGACAACGTCGGAGCAACTCAATAAGAAGAAGTCGAGGAAGAGGCTCTTCGGTGGCGGACACCGCCTCGTCGTCCTAAAAAATCCCACTGGGGGGAACATCCGGAAGCGATACCAGCTCGGAGAGGAGCTCGGCCGCGGAGAGTTCGGCGTGACCTACCTCTGCACCGACAAGGTCACCAGGGAGCAATTCGCTTGCAAGTCCATATCCAAGAAGAAGCTCCGAACCAATGTGGACATCGAGGATGTGAGGAGGGAGGTGGCGATCATGAGGCAATTGCCGACCCACCCTAACATTGTAAGCCTGAAAGATACCTTCGAGGACGACAGCGCAGTCTACCTTGTCATGGAGCTCTGCGAAGGAGGGGAGCTCTTCGATAGGATTGTAGCAAGGGGGCATTACACCGAACGGGCAGCAGCAATGGTGATCCGAACCATCGTCGAAGTGGTCCAGGTGATACTTCTAGTTTTCCAGGGTCAACCATTTTGTATGCTCTTATGAGTTCACATGTTGGTTAATCTAAAGTACCACTTCAAGCTGGATTTGAACATCGTGATGCTTAAATATTGTCCTACTTTGCTGATATGATGACAATAATTTACTTGTTCAATGCCATGGCAGAACTGCCACAAGCATGGGGTGATGCACCGAGATCTTAAACCTGAAAATTTCTTGTTTGCAAACGAAAGGGAAAATGCTCCTCTGAAATCAATTGACTTTGGGTTATCTATATTCTTTAAACCTGGTAAGTAGTGAATGAAGAATTCTGGACATTGTGCAATGCCTATATTGGTATCCATATGATCGCTGATACCTCCAGTGGTTGTTTTTCTACTTTGCAGGCGAGCGGTTTAATGAGATAGTTGGCAGCCCTTATTACATGGCTCCAGAAGTTTTAAAGAGAAATTATGGCCCTGAAGTAGATGTTTGGAGTGCAGGAATTATCCTATACATCCTGCTTTGTGGTGTACCACCATTTTGGGCAGGTAATTTCTTACATGCGAGCTAATATTCAATTAAATATTTCTTTCTTCTGGCGCAAACCTAATTCAAGACACACTGAGCCCATAGAAAGGGTTGTCTACGTGATGCTGGAACCACCATTGGGCCTAACATGCTGACAGTTGCTGACGGGCTTTATTAGCTTAGATGACAGTGTTCTTCCATAATATACTTTAAAAGCTTTGCATTTTTTCCTAGATAAGGAGCAACTATATTGTCTGAGTCCATATGAAATACTCTTGAGCATCTGGTACTTACCTAACCTTTAATGGTTATGCAGAAACGGAACAAGGCATTGCACAGGCAATTATTAATTCAAAACTTGAGTTTAAAAGAGACCCTTGGCCAAAAGTTTCTGATGGTGCCAAAGACCTTGTCAAGCGGATGCTAGATCCAGATCCGAATAGGCGTTTGACAGCTCAAGAAGTGCTAGGTAAATCTGGAACTCAGTGACTGACTGACAAGTTGAAACTGATACTTTTCTGTTCAGTGCATCCATATTCATTTTGCCAAAAATGTGAAGGAACCAAAACATGCATGCTATCAAGAAATTATATTCTGTGCACATTATTACGATTTCTCTTTGGATTTATAACAAATTAAGAGTGCATCCCCAGACATGGAAGAAAAACATAGCATTTGTTTCATCTGTAAATTGTAGGCTTGAAGCTTATTTACTTCCTCCTTGAATTTAGACTTCACGTTATATTCTTTTTGCAGTCTATTGGACTTTCTCTGATCTTAAATACTTTTAAATAAATGCTTATGCCATAAGCTCTTCTGATCCAAACTATTTCCTTCTGTTTATATTGCAGATCACCCTTGGTTGCAAAATGCCAAGAAGGCTCCCACTACCAATCTCGGCGAAACTGTTCGTGCAAGGCTCCAACAATTCTCAGTCATGAATAAATTGAAGAAGAGAGCTCTTAAGGTAAAAACAGTTGTTCCGTTGCTACGAGTTTCTTTAAAACTCAATGCTTCAGGCAGAGTGCCCATCTTTATGATCATCTATCATTATAGAACTTTGATGTTTTACAAGTTCAATTTCCACATCTTTAACTTGCAGTAGCTCAAATTAGTGTTGAAATATTTCCAAACCAACTTCATGACAGGTAGTAGCTGAGCATTTGTCTGTGGAGGAAGTTGCTGATATAAAAGATATGTTTAATAAGATGGATATAAATGACAACGGACACTTGACTCTTGAAGAGCTAAAGCATGGTTTGCATAAGCTTGGCCACCAGATTCCTGATACAGAGATTAAGATTATAATGGAAGCTGTAAGTTTCTTCAGCGCTGATTGCATACTTATGGCAACCTCATTACTGTCTATAGCTTAAATTGGATGATTAATTTGAGATCTCTGCTATTTGGGATCTCCATTGAACTACTCGTGTGCTCCTCTGTATTTGTGATGGGCACTGACATTTAGACACACTGTCCGAGTGGTCAATCAATATTTTGATTTGACCACATGCAGAAAAAAAAGGGGGGAAAATAGCTGTTTTAGACACTTGGATCTACACACGTGTTGGGTACTCATATTTGAGTAACAACGTTGTGATCACAAGGGCATGGAAATGGGATTTAGTGGTCTTTTTGGTAGAAATTTGACTTCATGGTTGTTCTCATTTTTCTCACATTCTGATTTTTAGATTGTCCAAGTGAGGATTTAAATTCAATAATTCTTTTCCTAAAGAAAACATATTGCAGCAAATTTTTCATTCATGTAGATTAATGAGATGGGTAATTTAGATGATGCACTAATTTGATTCTGCCAAGCTTTAAGACATGATCCTTGAATCATGATCAAGTATAATTGATAACAAATACTTTGCACTGAATTGAAACTTCTTTCAATTTCTAACTTCATGCCAGGCTGATGTTGATGGAAATGGTAGCTTGGACTATGGAGAATTTGTTGCAATGTCGATGTATCTGAAAAAGATTGGAAATGATGAACACTTGCACAAGGCTTTCCAATACTTTGATCAGGATAAGAGTGGATACATAGAAATTGATGAGCTCAGAAGCTGCTTGGCTAATGATTTAGGTCCTAATCACGAAGAAGTGATTAATGCCATAATTCGTGATGTGGACACTGACAAGGTCAGTTTACACCTTCATTTATGTTTTATCTTTCATCCTCTAGACAACAAAATATTCTCTTTGTAAATGTAGAATGCACAAATGCTAGATTGTAAAGTATGGAAGACATCCAATCCGTGTCTGAATTTTGATCTTTTTTTTCTCAGGATGGGAAGATAAGCTATGAAGAGTTTGCCGCAATGATGAAAGCTGGTACTGACTGGAGGATAGCATCGAGGCAGTATTCAAGAGAGCGATTCAGTAGAGTAACTTCAAATCTGATGAAAGATGGATCTTTACAATGATTGAAGTATTTATTTGATAACTTTAAACTAAATATTTTTTTTTCATCCATTGGTTGTGATTGATATTCAGTCCCCAGTCAATTTGCGACTAAGTTCTTTCTGCACGCCATTCTTTGTTTGGCTTCTTTGAATATGTTCAAGGGATTGATGAAAGTTTGGGGTTTTGAGAAATTTGTATAACAGAGGATGCCAATGGGGTGAATGATCATAAATGTGTTTGTATGTGTCAAGTGCTAAGCAGGCACCTACTTGTAACTTTATACCTTGAAAGTAATAAATGATTGCATTTAAAATTTTCGAAAATCTTGTTTCTCTTTGGCCCAGCTTATGCTTTGTTTAGTAATTATGGTTTCAGATATCTTAATTGAATTGTTTTTGATGCTGAGAAATCTGTAATTGTTTTTGATTGTTTACGATTGAAGAATTTGTCCACATTTCACTTCCATCCATTCAAACTTCATCCTTTTCTCAAATGGCAGATATCATGGAAACACCTCACAGATTCTTCCATGAACAAATGCCATATATTAATGGAAACAATTAATGGGTTTATTATGAATGTTATTTAAATAATTTTATGTATATATTATGAATATAAATAAGCTTTTAACAGGTGTAACACTAAAATTGATGATGAACATTAAGTTTAGGAATCACATTTGAGCCAAGAATTAATGGGCAAAGGAGTGAGAATATTAAGATTTTTTTTTTTTACCGTATTTGACCTTTATCTATGTTGAACCGGTTCAACTCGGCAGCCCGATTTACCCCTTCCCGCCTTCGACGGCTTCACTGGCTCGATTATCGATACCCGTGGACTCACCAGTGATAAATCAAGGAACAATTTCTACCTTGAATAGTTCAAAGTTAGTAAATGTGAGTCGAGGTAGGTAGTGTGGCTGATTCCGGATGAAAATTCATTTGGCTCTCATTTGGGAAAGCATTTCATTTGTTTTCATTTGGTGTGCATCTGGGACCAGAATGAATATTGTCCGCTTCCCTTTCTCCTTCTGCCTCGTCGTGCATTGCTTCATCGGTGATGGAGGTGTGCAAGGTGAGTCAAGTGTTCTATTGCACAAAAGAGGGGTAGACCTTTCAACCTCTAATACAGAAGAATAGAAAGAGAGAAAAAGATCGCACGAGCAAGAAGACAAAGACCCAAAAAGGAGATCAAACATGAGAGGAAAAAGAGTTACCATGGTTCGACGATATACCTACTCTACAAAAATGACCGAAACTTTATTAGAATTCTCTCTACACAAAATAATCATATTCCACAATTCTTGTGATTATTGTTATAATAGATTTACAATGATCCCTATAAATAGTACATAAACCCTAAACCCAATAAAATTGTAACAAAATTTTGTTATGAAAAATCACAACAGAATTCTATTATGGAAATTGTAACAGAATTCTATTATAAAAATCGTAACAGAATTTTATTACGAAAAATCTTAACAGATTTTTCTTCCATAGCATCCATCGCATTGCCCTTCATTCAAATATGAGTCACCCGTCAACAATCTTCATCCTGACGAATATTCACCCCTTCGAAGAACATGAGTATCTGAATAAAGCTCCATCTAGATTTTTGGGGCTGGGCTTCCTTCTTCTAACATCTAGAGATATGGATTAAGTTCAAGCAATGCTAGAACTTCTCTGTGGTCACTGGCTTTGTCAGCATGTCTACAGTATTGTCTGCAGTGTGAACATTCTCAAGTTGAATTTCTTCGGAAGCAATCAACTCTCTGATCTTATGAAACCTCACATCAATGTGCTTGATTTTCGCATGATACACCTGATTCTTCACCAAATAGATAGCACTTAGACTATCGCATAACAACTTGACTCCACCTTGCTGAACATCCAGTTCTCTGACCAACCCTGTAAGCCATAGAACTTCCTTCACTGCTTTCGCTGCTGCAATGTACTCCAACTCCGTAGTAGACAATGCAACAATAGGTTTTATCATATATTTTCAACAAATAGGTCCTCCTGTCATAGTGAATACATATCATGCAGTAGACTTCTTATTATTTAAATCTCCTGCATAGTCCGCATCTATGTACCCAGCAACTGAAGAATCTTCCGATTATCTACTGAACATGATGTTATAATCAATTGTATTTCTCAAGTATTTGGAAATTCATTTCACTGCATCCCAATATGGTCGACTAGGATTTGATGGAAACGTGCTTATCATACTAACTATTTGCGCTAAATCTAGTCTCATGCAATCCATGACAGGCATCCGACAATCAATTGCACTGGTATAAGGAACCTTTGACATCTCTTGGATCTCGTCATCCGTCTTTGGACATTGTGTACTGATAACTTGAAGTGACGCACTAGGGGTGTGCTCACTGACTTTGCATTCTTCATGTTGAACTTATCCAACACCTTGTCCACATATCTATGTTGAGACAACCATAATCTCCCTACAACTCTATCTCTGTGAATCTCCATCCTAAGAATCTTCTTGGCATTTCCCAAATCTTTCATGTCAAATTTTTTACTCATTAGCCTCTTCAATTTGCTAACCTTTTTCATTTTCGTCGCAACAATGAGCATGTCATCTACGTATAGTAGTAAGAAACTAGTGATTCATCTTCAAGGCTCTTCACATTTATGCAGTAGTCATACTCATGTCTCCTATATTCGTTTTGAATCATGTATGAATCAAAACGTTTGTATCATTGCCTAGGAGATTGTTTCAATTCACAGAGTGATTTCTTCAACTTGCAAACCAACCGCTCTTGTTCGGGCTGACTAAATTCCTCAGGTTGTGATATAAAAATTTGCTCCTCCAAATTTTCATAAAGAAATGTCATCTTCACATTCATTTGCTCTAGCTGAGAATCGTGATGTGCCACCAAAATTAACACCGCTCTAATTGATATATATCTTACCACTGGAGAGAAAATTTCTTCATAGTCAATTGTTGGACCCCGTGGTAGTTTTGATGTGATCAACCAAGTTGGTTAGGTCCTGCTGTGTTTGATCCCTGTGTCTGAGTGTGCAGGAGCTTAAGAGCACAGGAAGTCGAGCGGAAGACGCAGCTAGCGAGAAGGACGACACGGGAAGGGAGCCGACGGGCTCGGTGCGTCCGAAGGACGAGAGAGCTGCGGAAGAGTACTCCGGTGGGCGTGAAGAGCGTGCGCGGTGTTCGAGGGACGTTAAGTCGGGACGGAAGGCTGCTCGAGGAGAAGGCCGGGAATTGGGTTCGGGTGAGCCCTATTCCGGTTGGCCGCAATCACCCAAAAGAACGGAGCTTCGGAAGCCAAAGCGAAGAAGAAAAGGAGTCAAAAGAGGCTGGAAATTACTGTAGCAGAAGTTACTGTAGCTTGAATGCGCCTTAAACAAGCTTGAAGGCGCCCTTGAAGGCGCCTTCAAGCCTGTTGAAGGCGCCTTCAACAGGTCAATTTTGACCGTTTGCGTGCGGATAAAGTTTTATCCGCTGACCGAGCTGGAGGCGCCTTGAACCTTGTTGGAGGCGCTTTGGACCCTCGGGATAGACTTTCCAGGAGCTATAAAAAGGCTCCTGGAGCTAGGAATTCAACAACAACTCAAGCAATCAATCTATAAGCAATTCCTAAGTAACTAGTGAGCTCCAAAAGTGTAAAAGGCTTCTCCGCCTTCAGAGAAGGAGAATTTTCTTACTGCGCTCTTTTCTACTGCCCTAGATTAACAACCTCCTTGGTTGTAACCAGGTTAAATCCCTGAGTCTTTTCTGTTCCTATTTCTTTTTCTATTTTATTAATTTAGTTGTTGTTATTTTTATTGCTGATTTAAATTCTGAGTTGAAATCCGAGGAAGGTATGTTCTTGCCGGTCTCCGCTGCACCAACAAGTGGTATCAGAGCCTGATCGCCTCAGAAGGACTAACCGCCAACTGAAGCACTACGATCAAGACAATGGCCGGCGCGAACATCCATCCCCCGAAGTTCAATGGAGATTTCGCTACATGGAAACGAAAAATGGAGGTATTCTTTAAAACCGAGTTCGATATCTTACTAACAATGAAATACGGTTTTTCAGCTCCTAAAGACAAAGAAGAGTTCCAATGGACGAAGAAGGAGCAGGCGGATTTTGTGGTGAACGGAAAAGCTGAGTTTCACTTGCTCAGCGTTCTTCCGCCCCAAGAGGTAAGTCGGATCGGAAGCTACGACTCCGCAAAAGACCTCTGGGAGAAATTCCTAGAGCTCCACGAAGGCACCTTGGAAGCAAAGCTAGCGAGGCGCGACATTCTTCGAACACAACTAACGAATCTCCGAATGAACACCGGCGAGAAGGTAGCACAACGCCAAGCACGGATCAAGGAGCTGATAACGCAACTGATGAATCTCGGCGAAACGGTAACGAACTGAGACTCCATCCGATACGCGCTCAACGCCTTCCCGAGGACTCCGGAATGGGCATCCTTAGTAGATGCTTACTACATCTCTAAGGACCTTGAGGTAAGTACCTTAGAAAGTTTGTTTTCTACCTTTGAACTTCACGAGTCTCTGATTGCAGAGCCTAAAGAAGTAGTGAAGTCAAACCTCGACGTCGCCCTACAAGCAAGGAGGGACGATCCCGATTCCGGAGCTTCGATCGACGAATCCGAAGCGACATTACTGGTAAGATGGTTTAATAAATTTATAAATTCTAACAAATTTAGATTGCAGTCGAAAAATCTCCAGCGAAAGAAAAGGGTGGTTCGTTGCTACAATTGCAACGAAGAAGGACATATCAAAAATGACTGTCCAAAACTGAAGAGCAAAAGTAAGGAAAGGAGCAAGAAGCCCACTCGACCCAAACACAATCTAAAGGCCACGTGGGATGATTCGTCGTCCTCCGACTCCGAAGTCGAAGAATTCTCGGGACTAGCACTGATGGCCAACCATCAGCTAGAAGAAACGTCCAGCTCAGAAATGAGCATAGATGAAGGGGGGAGGAACATCAGAAGGAGAAAGCAATGATGAAGGGGGAGCATCGCAAGATGAGGTAAGTAAGGTACGTTCCCTAAACTCTAAACAGTCTTTTGAGTTTATTAAAGCTTTGTCTAAAGAATTAGATCAATTAGAAAAAGAAAATGAAATTTTAAAATCTGAAAATAAAAATCTAAAATTAGAAATTGAGAAGTTAAGAAATAATACATGTTTAAATAGATTTCCAAATTCAAAAATTAAAGTTTATGGAAAATTGAACTGGTACATTAGAAATCATCAGGGTCAACTTAGAAGAATACCCAAAAATTATGTACCCCCTAAGTATCTGAATAACCCTGTAGGTAGGAACCTCTATTGGGTTCCAAAATCTGTGCTTAATTAATTTTTCAAAAATTAAAAGCTTACAATGAGAAAATTAAACATTGAAATTTTTTATGGAAGCTTTGTCTAAGGAAGTGGTTGTTGCTCCAATAACCAAGAAGGCCTAGTGCCTCGTCACGACTTGGAAGCTAAAATATTGAAAGAAAATGTTTAATTAACTTTCTGAAAAACATTAAACAAAAATTAAATAATGCTTTGAAAGTTTATCAAATGTTTGTTAAAATAAACAAAAATTCCTTAGAAATTTGTTAAAAAATTCTAACTTAATTTTTTTTTGTTAGAAATTTTCTTCTGGAAAATTCTAAAAAATCATTCACTTGACTTAGAAATTTTGTTTGGAACATTTGAACATTTACTTAGGATTTTTTTTATCTTTTTTTAAAAAATTGATTTTAACTTAGCAATTTTTTTTCAAAAATTCATTTTTAACTTGGAAAATTTTCTTACTTGAAAATTCTTAAGACCCCATTTTTGCTGTGATCAAAGGGGGAGAAAAAAGTACAAGTTTAGGGGGAGTTAAAAAAAAAATTAAAATTTAAAATTCTTTTTCTTGCAATTTTACTAATTGCAAAAATTATACTTAACTTGTTAGTTTAGTAATTTTTCTTTAAAATTACTTTTTATGTCTATTTTAACCCTAACTTGAACTTGGGTTGATGCACATCAAAAAGGGGAGATTGTTGGACCCCGTGGTAGTTTTGATGTGATCAACCAAGTTGGTTAGGTCCTGCTGTGTTTGATCCCTGTGTTTGAGTGTGCAGGAGCTTAGGAGCATAGGAAGTCGAGCGGAAGACACAGCTAGCGAGAAGGACGGCACGGGAAGGGAGCCGACGGGCTCGGTGCGTCCGAAGGACGAGAGAGCTGCAGAAGAGTACTCCGATGGGAGTGAAGAGCATTCGCGGCGTTCGAGGGACGTTAAGCCGGGATGGAAGGCTGCTCGAGGAGAAGGCCGGGAATTGGGTTCGGGTGAGCCCTATTCCGGTTGGCCGCAATCACCCAAAAGAACGGAGCTTCGGAAGCCAAAGCGAAGAAGAAAAGGAGTCAAAAGAGGCTAGAAATTACTGTAGCAGGAAGTTACTGTAGCAGAAGTTACTATAGCTTGAAGGCGCCTTAAACAAGCTTGAAGGCGCCCTTGAAGGCGCCTTCAAGCCTGTTGAAGGCGCCTTCAACAGGTCAGTTTTGACCGTTTGCATGCGGATAAAGTTTTATCCGCTGACCGAGCTGGAGGCGCCTTGAACCTTGTTGGAGGCGCCTTGGACCCTCGGGATAGACTTTCCAGGAGCTATAAAAAGTCCCCTGGAACTAGGAATTCAACAACAACTCAAGCAATCAATCTATAAGCAATTCCTAAGCAACTAGTGAGCTCCAAAAGTGTAAAAGGCTTCTCCGCCTTCAGAGAAGGAGAATTTTCTTACTGCGCTCTTTTCTACTGCCCTGGATTAACAACCTCCTTGGTTGTAACCAGGTTAAATCCCTGAGTCTTTTCTGTTCCTATTTCTTTTTCTGTTTTATTAATTTAGTTGTTGTTATTTTTATTGCTGATTTAAATTCTGAGTTGAAATCCGAGGAGGGTATAGTTTGTTTTTGTTTTTAGCAATTCACCCCCCCTCTTGCCGGTCTCCGCTGCACCAACATCAATTCCCTGTCTTTATGAATACCCCTTTACTACCTACCAAGCCTTGAACTTCACTTCTTCTCCCTCTGACATTGCTTCTTTCTTCTTGAAGATCCACTTGCACCCTATAGCTTTTTCTCCTTTAGGAAGTTCCACTAGATCCCACATTTGGTTTTTATGCAATGACTCCATCTCCTCTGTCATAACACTCATCCACCTATCCTTCTTAGAGTTGTGTATAGCCTCCTGAAAAGATGTAGAGTCTCCGCTACTAGTGATAAGCGCATAAGATACTAAGTTTTCGAATCTGTATTTGGTAGGTGGTTTTATGACTAGTCTTGTTCTATCACCAGGTATAGTGCGATGATCTGTGCGCTCTGAGCTAGAATCATCGGAGCCATGAGCCTCTAGCTCCACCTGCATAATATATTTTTCCATATTGCTTTGTGATGTTTCCTTTCCTTCTTCCTGAGTATGCTGTAGCATAATTTTTTCGTCAAACACCACATCTCTCACCACCTTATTTGCCTTAGGATCCCAAAGTTTGAAGCCTTTAACTCCTTTCTGATACCCCAGAAAAATACACTACTTTGACTTTGCATCCAGCTTTGATCTTTTCTCACTAGATATGTGCATATAGGTATGGTCGCGTGAAAGGCTCCAACCACATGGTTCTCGAGCGTCGGACACCCTTGATGGTTGCATCTACATACAGAAGCATCGATGTGTTCAATTTCATTGTCTCGTTGCCTTCCTCGCACCACTGGTCTTGATAGAACTACAGTCACCTGTGGTGGATCCTTTGATGTCGTTGATGCCATGAAAATACTCCTGGTTGCCAGCGCAGATCCTACTTTATTAGATGCTCATGGAAACTAATCGGTCAATGTGATTGTGGGGCCTCTCAAGTTGTTTGATGAAAAGGATGTCTTTGAACTACTTCTTGGAGGGAGCACAAATGGTATAGACAGGGAAGATCATCACACTCTTCCAATTTGCATGGTGACTGGATATGGACTCTGAATCCACGTCGCTTTCTTTGTCACTGGATGACGATGCCTCGCAATTATCAAACTCGGATTCTTTTCCTTCCTCAGCTAAGTTCCCTGAGGTTCCTCCCTCGTGTTGCTATCTTAGAGAAGAAAGTGTTGGAAATTAAACTTAATTTTATTGATAGAGATAAAATATTATGGATAGAGATAGAATGATGAGGTGATAATTCTTGATGAGAGCTCATGATAGGATAGAAATAGAATTTGATGAGGTGACAATCTTAATAAGGATAAAAGTTCATGGAGATAGAATAAAAAAAGTCTAGATTCATTGTATTTGAGATTAGTGCTTATCCAATAAGCCTATAAATATGTACATTCTCCAATGAATGAAGTAAGTTGAGTTTATTTATTTTATTCTCCTCCTCTTCCATATAGAGTGAATTCTTCTCCCATAATTCTTTTTTTCCAACAAAGTGATATCAGAGCTATGGCTAATGGAGATATGACTCCCTTCCAAGTTCCAATACTCAAGGTGAGCAATTATGATAATTGGAGTATCAAGATGAGGGCGCTTCTTGGAGCTCATGATGTTTGGGAGGTTATAGAAAAAGGCTACATTGAGCCGCATGATGACTTGGCGATATCTCTAATTGAAAAAGACAGTCTAAGATATTTAAGAAAGAGAGACAAGAAAACTCTGTTGGTGCAATCGACCTCCAAGGTTTTAATGTCCGACAAATATGTTTAAGTAAGTTTAATGGAGTTTGATCATGGGAAGTCCTAGTCACAGCTAGGCAAGGGTGGGAAGTCAACCGAGTGACTAGTCCTAACTACGGCTAGACAAGGGAAGTCCTAGTTGTAGGCTAGGCAAGGGAAATCTCGGTAGATCGTGGAAGCCAGGTGAATTCGATAGGTCTGGAGGACCTGATCCCTGGGTAGCCGAATACTATCCTAGTTGTAGGCTAGGGAAGAGAAATCTCGGTAGATCGTGGAATCCAGGTGGATAGGTCTGAAGGACCTGATCCCTGGGTAGCCGAATACTGAGTCTTGATGAGTGAAACCAGGTGGAGAAAACCCTAGGGGATGGTAACTGATCCTGTCCGAATCGCCGAACCAAAGGACGCTGGGCACGTGGCGCTCTCCTAGTCGATGACGCAGGCCTCCGAAGCTCCGACGATCCTGCACAGAAGTCGGGCCGGGAAGGGGTTCCCGGCGGCGACCCTCCGACGCTCAAGTCAGGTAAGTAGTGGAAAAAGGAGCTTCCAAGCTTGTCCAAAAATTGCGTACCTCCGGCAAAGGAAGAGGCTCTTTATATAGAGCGATGAAAGAACTAATGCACGTCCCCCGGGGCGCATTCGTGTCCGCAGCCCATACCTCGGTATGTACCTGTCAGAGAGCTTACCTGACACCATACTGCTACAGTTCAATCATGTCTCCGATGGGACAACAGAATACCTTGTTGTCAGACTTAGAGTATGGCCTGGCCATAGGACTTGTCGGCTGTCAGAAGATGTTCCTACCCTTCACTCACCGCCCGGCCAGGACGTCCGTCCGGACGGCCGCAAGAGCGTCGTCCGGATGGCCCTAACTCCCCACGCCAGCCGGCCGGCGCGCCCATTATGTCCTGCCTTCTCCTAGGCCTTCCGCTCGGTTATTATTTACTGTTTCATTGAGCGTCAGAACCCTGACTCCTGTCAGGGCGTCTTTCCCTATCAAACGTTTACGGGCAGGCCGAACGGCCTACCCTTTTTCCATGCGTCCGGTCGGCTCACCCTTCTTCGACGGACCACCTGGCCCTTTGACCTCCACGTGGCCTTGACCCCTCATTAGGGGGTCCCGGGCTCTTACCACCGGATCACTTGCCTCCCCCTCGAGTCTAGTCGAAGGAGGTGAAGTCCGACTGACTGGACTGCCGATCTGACTGAGCAATGATGGCTGCATTGGGCCGATCGGCCAGGCGTAAGGATGCTCATCCGTCCGGCGGTATCTTGTCCATGCCTTGTGTTTTCTTGGCATCCATGTCCGATGCTCTCCCCTATTACCCATCACGTGCGCTGAGCACGGTAAGGGGAGCTCATTAAATGCGGCCAGTATCCCGCTGACACGTGGCGATCATGCGTTTGTCAGCGTATGGCGGTGGCGTCACTTCCGATGGGACAACCGCCGTTTGAAATGGACGGCTGGATAATGACCTCGTTATTGACGACCTGGATCGGACGGTGGAGGTTGCTCCCGGGCGGCGATATAAAGCCCTCGACTTCGTTTCCGCCGCCTTGTTGCTTCGTCTTCATCCGGCGCTCCTCTGCTCGCTTTTTTTTCTCTGGCGACCTCGCCCCTTGATTCTTCGGCAACCCCCAGGCCCCCGTCGATCATCTTTCTTGCTCGTAAGACCCTCTTTCTCGTTCCCAACGTTTTCATTCGGTTTTCCTCCATTCCTTGCTTGAACCTTCCCCCTTTGTCCCGCATTCCTGTCTCTCGGTCATGACTGTTGGTGCAATTTCCAGTAGGTCAAGGTTGACCTAGTTGACCAAGCGTAAACCTTGGTCATGGTTTCGATGTTTGACAATACAGAAAGACATGTAGACATGGACAATGCAGGTGCAGTTGTCCATGCGGAGAGATACCGATCAGGGTCTGATCAGGTTGGATAAAGAAGAGTCAAGTAGGTCAAGGTTGACCAGATACTTGACTGGGAAGTCCTAACTGGGATGTTAGGCAGTTCGGGAAGTCCTGGTGAGTGAAGCCAGACAGTTCGGAAAGTCCTGGTGAGTGAAACCAGGTAGTTTGGAAGTCCTGGTGAGTGAAGTCAGGCAGTTCGGAAAGTCCTGGTGAGTGAAGCCAGGCAGTCGGGAAATCCTGGTGAGTGAAGCCAGGTGAAAATCCTAGTGAGTGAAGCTAGGTGAAAGTGAAAGTCCTGGTGAGTGAAGCCAGGAAACCCTGGTGAGTAAAGCCAGTAAAAGACCTAGTGAGTGAAGCTAGGCAGTTTAGAAGTCCTGGTGAGTGAAGCCAGGCAAGGGAAATCCAAATGGGTCAAGGTTGACCAGACATCTGGTGAAAAGTCCAAGCAGGGAGCTTGGCACGGGAAAAGTCCAAGTATGGAGACTTGGCACGGAGAAGACCAAGATGGAGACTTGGCACGGAAAGTCGGAGAGGGCTCGGTAGCTCGTTCTCCGGACTGTGGTCAGAGAGGGCTCGGTAGCTCGTTCTCTGGACCGGACGAAGTCAGAGAGGGCTCGGTAGCTCGTTCTCCGGACTGTGGTCGGAGAGGGCTCGGTAGCTCCTTCTCTGGACCGGACGAAGTCGGAGAGGGCTCGGTAGCTCGTTCTCAGGACCAAGTAGAGTTTAGGGCTGGGAGCTCTAAACCTGGATCGGTCTGGTAACCGATCCAGTGATACGCTGGGTTATCTGATCGGTCTGGTGACCGATCAGTAACCAAACAGAAGTATTCTGTTGCTTATCTGATCGTTCAGTAGACCGATCAGTAACCAAACAGAAGTATTCTGTTGCTTATCTGATCGTTAAGTAGACCGATCAGTGATCGATCAGTAGCATACGGTGAAGTTCCTGATCGGTCTGCAGACCGATCAGGAGACGATCAGAAGGAGATCACCTTCGGGAGGGAAAGGTCCTGATCGGTCATGGGACCGATCAGGGAAGGACCTGATCGGTCTCCATGACCGATCAGGGAAGGGCCTGATCGGTCTTGTGACCGATCAGGACCCTTGTGGACCGATCAGGATGAAGCCTGATCGGTCCACATCCTAGCCGTTGCGTAGCAACGGCTAGTTTCTTCTGTGTCTTCTTCGCAGGTTATAAAAGGAGTTCGAGGGCCTGTACAGTACTTCTTCCTTCTTCTTCTTCCTGCTGAGTTCTGCTGAGCTCTCGCTGCCGAAGCTTCGGGTGAGCTTCCTGCTAGTTTTCTAGCTGAGCTTGGATCCGAGAAGTTGCTGCTTCATCAGGATTCCAGTCGGCAACGAGAAGGCAAGCAAAGGGTTTTACATTTCGATTGTTCTTGTTTGCTTTCTCTACTGTTGTACTCCTTATTGCTGTTGCAAAGAGATTGTGGCGAGGTTTCTCCACCCACAAGGAGTATTTATTAGCCGGTTCTCCGGGGACTCATCCACCGACGGATTGATAGGGCTCGTCCACCTTACGGACACGCCGAGGAGTAGGAGTTTATCTCCGAACCTCGTTACATCGACGAGTTTGAGGTTTGCTATTCTCCGTTGTCGTTTCTATTGTTTATTTCCGCTGCGCTAACCTTGATTTGTAGAAAGAAACGAACGATTTGGGGTCGGCTATTCACACCCCCCTCTCTAGCCGCGACCATCGATCCTAACAAGTGGTATCAGAGCGAGGTCGCTCTTCGTTGGATCAACACCCGGGGGAGCACGAGCTAGAGAATGGATCTATTTGGAGAAGATGTCACGATTCCACCCTTCTACGATCGCGACGACTTCGCGTTTTGGAAGGTAAGAATGAAGTACTTTCTTATGACTAACCTTGAAAATTGGAGTTATGTTCAATTAGGTTTCAAGCCTCCGATGGACAAGAAAGGAGAAACCCTAGAGAAGAAGGAGTGGACCAAGGAACAAGTCCACCAATCCCTAGTCAACGATGAGGTATTGAAAATTTTTGAATTTTCTTTACCTAATGATGTTTTGTGTAGGATAGGTGGATATAACGATGCCAAGGAGTTGTGGAACAACTTGGCAAAGTTCCATGAGGAGAACTCCACTTCAAGTCTTGAAGAGGAGTCAAGTGAGCCATGTAGCTCACTTCATGGAGGAATGGATTTAGAAGTTGAGGGTCACTCAACATCTAAAGAAGAAGAAGAGGAGAGTTCTTCTTCAAGTTCGGAGCAAGAAGAAGAAGCTTCTACCTCCGGAAGGGATGAAGGAGAGAGCGTTCATCCATCCTCAACTCTAGGTAACTCAAGCCATTTAGTTTCTAGCAAATTACACATAATGTGCTTTGAGTGTAGGGAATTTGGGTATTACAAGAGTAAGTGTCCAAAGAGGGTTAGAAAGACTCCACCGGCGCCAAAGGTCAAGGAAGCCGGAGTCCCAACACGCAAGGGCAAGGAGCACGTGGTGTGCTTCCAATGCAAGCGAAGGGGACACTATAGGAGTCAATGTCCGAGGGGGAGGCAATCTCACAAGGACAAGAGATCGAGCACATGTATAGGGGGAGCTAGGGCAAACCCTAAGGTAATCTCTAAGGCACATTCTTGCAATTCTAGTATGATGCATGCTAGTAGCCTTATTGCTATTGTCAAGAATGATAAGCATGTTAATTATAGGAATCAATACATGAGCTTAGGAGCCAAACATGTTAACCTAGATAAGGATAATACTAGGAAAGCCAACCCTAGGATCAACTCATCCAAGGTTAAGGGAAACTTAGATAGGAATCCCAAAACTACTAGACATATGCCTAGGAGTACCTCAAAGAACAATGACAAATTAAAACTTGAGGTATTAGAAAAGGAGAATCAAGTCTTGAGGTCAAGACTTGACACTTTAGAAAAGACCCTTAAAAATTTAGAGAAGTCAACTCTAGGGTCTAAGGGTCAAAAACCCAAGTCCAAGGACATGAAAGGTTTGGGTCACAAACCTAAGTCCCAAGTGGTCAAGCCCACTTATCACAATGTTCCATTCGATTATGGAACAAGACCTAGGGCTAGAAAGACCATCACCAAGGTCACAAGGGGGGTCACCTCTAGAGTTAATCTTGATGAGTCCCAAATGACCAAGGCTTTAAAGCCTAGGAGGGTCATTAGAAGGGTTGCTAGGGAAGTCATCCCTAGTGAATACTTAGTGAACCCAATGAGCTCCAATAGGTATTGGGTTCCTAGTAGCGTGTTTTCATCACACTAGATGAGTTAGGGTGTGCCAACCTTACTTGAATAGGTAGTTAACCTAATCATGGCAAAAGGTGGCACTTTAGGAATTTTCAAGGTGTAATCAAGCCTTGAAAATGAAATGGAAAGCTATTCCTAAGGTGATTAAGATGTGCCAATCACATTTGAGGAGTTCTCTAGAGTCAATTGGCACATAGTGATCTAAAAATCTTTGGTATATGATTTTAGGTCTATTACTCTTAGGAATATAGAACCTATGGCAAAATGATCAAAACTGTCAAAAATGGCAACTAAGGCTAGAATTAGGTATTTCCTATACCTTTACATGTTATTTGCCATATATTGTTTGTCATATGCCATGTCATGACATCATATTTATTTTATGATCATTTAAAATGTCATGATAATGCTTAGGTTGTTTAAATGTCATGCTTTATTTAAGTTTCATACTTTATGCCATGACATCATGACACTGGCACATGTTATTATGTATGATATCATTTTATGCCATGTCATCTTCTCTTGCATTTATAATCAATGAAATTGATTTAAGGTTAAAAACACAATTTGATATGGAGATCAAATTGATGTTTAGAAAATGCATGAGACCTTAGCCTAAGATAACCTAAACCCATATCTCACATCAAAATTGACTTGGATGTGTTTGATACACCTTAGATGTGTGTGAGATATTAGGATGCTGAGTTAGGAACAAGGTGCATAGTTCTTGTACCTAGATGAGCCTAATTCAAAATTGGGGATCATAGGGAAAGCTTATGTACAAGTCATGTACATTTAGCCCAAAGATTGTGGTCCTAAATTAAATGGTTTAAAATCATTTCAAAATTGATTTGAAAAACCTTGATGAAGCTTTTTTAGTGATAGCATTCATCATTGAGCAAAGTGATACAAAGATGAGTTAACTTTGAGCTATTTCAAAGACTTGTGAACTTTGTATCAAGATTGAAAAATGGAAGTTATTTTCATAGAAAACTATTTTTCCTTGATAGTATATGTTATGAGGAATGTATCCTCAAAATTTCACAATTTTTGGAATTTTCTGTAATTTTCTAGAGGTTTCTGAATTTCGTGGAGAGAAATCAGACCTTTATCAGGTTTGTGGACCGATCAGAAGGGTTTCTGATCGGTCCAGGGGAGCCTGGATCGGTCACTGTGACCGATCCAGAGGGAGCCTGATCGGTCTGTCTGAAATTGCAGCTATGGAAGTGGTGTTTTAGAGTTCTAAAGGGTTGAAACTCTCCAAGACATTGTTGGTGCAATGGTCAAGGGGGAGTTGACCTTTAGGGGAATTTTACCTATTAGTCAAGGAGGAGTTGACTTTTAGGGGGAGTTTTTACTCGTCGAAATTTTTGAGGATGAGTGATATGGGATTATCACTAAGTTGATTATTGAATTTAGTATCAAGGGGGAAATTAAGGGTTTCAATGAAAGGTATGGGACTTTCATTAGGGAGAAACTCTTGACCTTGATTCACTCCTTTTGATGTGTGTCAAAAAGGGGAAGAATGTCTAGAGAATGTTCAAGGAAGAACATTGGAGTTAGTGAGAGAGTTTGTTGATCACGACGAGTGAAGTTGTGAACAACAATAACTTACTCTTCAGGGGGAGAGTTTGTTGATGTGTGCCAATAGGGGGAGAATGAAGGGTTTAAGTTAGACCTTCATTATCTAAGAAGGAGGTTGCCTTCTTAGAAGGAGAATGTAAGGTTGTAACTTATGTTTCATTACCTAGTGGCATGAAGAAAGTTGAGGCTATTGGATTAGCCTAACTTAAAGGTATTGTCAAACATCAAAAAGGGGGAGATTGTTGGTGCAATTTCCAGTAGGTCAAGGTTGACCTAGTTGACCAAGCGTAAACCTTGGTCATGGTTTCGATGTTTGACAATACAGAAAGACATGTAGACATGGACAATGCAGGTGCAGTTGTCCATGCGGAGAGATACTGATCAGGGTCTGATCAGGTTGGATGAAGAAGAGTCAAGTAGGTCAAGGTTGACCGGATACTTGACTGGGAAGTCCTAACTGGGATGTTAGGCAGTTCGGGAAGTCCTGGTGAGTGAAGCCAGGCAGTTCGGAAAGTCCTGGTGAGTGAAGCCAGGTAGTTTGGAAGTCCTGGTGAGTGAAGCCAGGCAGTTCGGAAAGTCCTGGTGAGTGAAGCCAGGCAGTCGGGAAATCCTGGTGAGTGAAGCCAGGTGAAAATCCTAGTGAGTGAAGCTAGGTGAAAGTGAAAGTCCTGGTGAGTGAAGCCAGGCAGTTGGAGAAAGTCCTGGTGAGTGAAGCCAGGAAACCCTGGTGAGTAAAGCCAGGTAAAAGACCTAGTGAGTGAAGCTAGGCAGTTTAGAAGTCCTGGTGAGTGAAGCCAGGCAAGGGAAATCCAAATGGGTCAAGGTTGACCAGACATCTGGTGAAAAGTCCAAGCAGGGAGCTTGGCACGGGAAAAGTCCAAGTATGGAGACTTGGCACGAAGAAGACCAAGATGGAGACTTGGCACGGAAAGTCGGAAAGGGCTCGGTAGCTCGTTCTCCGGACTGTGGTCAGAGAGGGCTCGGTAGCTCGTTCTCTGGACCGGACGAAGTCAGAGAGGGCTCGGTAGCTCGTTCTCCGGACTGTGGTCGGAGAGGGATCGGTAGCTCCTTCTCTGGACCGGACGAAGTCGGAGAGGGCTCGGTAGCTCGTTCTCAGGACCAAGTAGGGTTTAGGGCTGGGAGCTCTAAAGGCTTCAGTCTGATCGGTCTGGGGTTGCCTGATCGGTCGCGGTGACCGATCGGTAATAAACAATATACATTGCTTATCGATCGTTCGATGACCGATTAGTGATCGATCGATAGCATACGGTGAAGTTCCCGATCGGTCTGCGAGACCGATCGAGAGACGATCGAAGGAGATCACCGGGAGGGAAGGTCCGATCGGTCATGGGACCGATCAGGAAGGACCTGATCGGTCTCCATGACCGATCAGGAAGGCTGATCGGTCTTGTGACCGATCAGGATGTCGACCGATCGGGATGAAGCCCAGCGGTTGACATCTAGCCGTTGCTACGCAACGGCTAGTTTCTTCTGTGTCTTCTTCGCAGGTTATAAAAGGAGATCAAGGGCTTCTACAGCACTTCTTCTGCTCTTCCTTCTTCTTCTTACTGCTGAGTTCTGCTGAGCTCTCATTGCCGAAGCTTCGGGTGAGCTTCCTGCTGGTTTTCTAGCTGAGCTTGGATCCGAGAAGTTGCTGCTTCATCAGGATTCCAGTCGGCAACGAGAAGGCAAGCAAAGGGTTTTACATTTCGATTGTTCTTGTTTGCTTTCTCTACTGTTGTACTCCTTATTGCTGTTGCAAAGAGATTGTGGCGAGGTTTCTCCACCCACAAGGAGTATTTATTAGCCGGTTCTCCGGGGACTCATCCACCGACGGATTGATAGGGCTCGTCCACCTTACGGACACGCCGAGGAGTAGGAGTTTATCTCCGAACCTCGTTACATCGACGAGTTTGAGGTTTGCTATTCTCCGTTGTCGTTTCTATTGTTTATTTTCGCTGCGCTAACCTTGATTTGTAGAAAGAAACAAACGATTTGGGGTCGGCTATTCACACCCCCCACTCTAGCCGCGACCATCGATCCTAACAATGACTAGTACTTCACAATCAACCGGCGGTGCTCCGGGTCTATGGTACTCGACCATGGAAAGTCGTTTTGACGAGGAGGACGCGTTGCGTCTCGCTCGGACTTACGACATTCCTTCCGACCACCAAATAGTATTAGCCACACCGGCCGATCGGCCTCATGAACCGCCGATCGGCACAGTTCTTTTTTTCCGAGACCAATTTCTGGCCGGACAACGCTTCCCACCCCATGAATTTTTCCTGCAAGTCTGCCATTACTTCCGCATTCCGCTCGGCCTGGTAGTTCCCAACTCTATTAGGCTGCTGAGCGGAGTAATAGTTTTGTTCAAACTGAACGACATCCCCTTAGACCCAAAAATCTTCCACTACTTTTACTATCCCAAGCAGGCCGAGTGGGGAACTTTTGTTTTTCAATCTAGGATAGGTTTCGTCCTCTTCGATGGCATGCCGAGCTCCAACAAACATTGGAAGGAGCATTTTTTCTATATACGTTTTCCCGAGCGGCCAACTTTTCGGACCAAGTGACAGACGGTGATGCCGGCGCAACCGGAGCTCGGCAAATTTAGAGGCGATGCGGCCTACCTTCATGCAGCCGAACGGCTAGTTGGCCAGCGCTATCATATTGACAAGCTACTCCTCCCGGGAGTAATGCGCATATTCGGCTTGTCCTCTGCCACAGCCGACCTGCCCTACAGCATGAGTAAGTTCCCTTATCTTCCCGTTTGTTTTGTTCTAACTGATTTATTTTTTGCTTCTGCAGCTGAAGTCATGTGGCGCGCCAAAGCTACCGAGAAGCTCAAATTGACGCCGAGCGGGGCTTGGCGGCTCCAGCTGATCCGGCCGGCGAAGAAGGCGAGGGGACACCAACTGTCCCCGAAGCCTCAGACGCCCCTGCCTCTCACGATGAGGCCGCGGGCGACATAGAACCTCCTACCGAAGCCGAGGTGGATGGCCGCTCGGCCGATGACGTGCCGCTACTCACTCGGAAGCGCCGACGCCCGGAATCTGCGTCTGCCTCCACTCCCCTTGATGAGCCACAGCCCGAGCGGGGCGCGGATGCTCCAATGTTGTCCGGGATGATTTCCCTCGAGAATACTCTGACCCCACATGGCTCTCCGAGGGCCAGCTCTGAGGTGCCGCCATCCAGTCCTTCTAGAACTCTGCGCCGTATCAGGCGTTTGGGCGACCTCCCCTCCTCGTCCACCGGTAAGGCCGATGCCTCTCAGAGCGAGCCGAGTGGCTCGAATTTAATTAAGACCGTTCTGCGCCTCCCCTCAGAGAGATACATGGCTGCTGCTGATCGGCCCGTGGTCCCCGAGCAGCAGATCACCTTGACGGGCCACCTTGCAAAAGCTTGGGAGGACGCTCGGCGTCGCATAAAAGAGATGACTCCTGGGCAGCTCGGCGACAGCAACCTCCAACAGGCCACCGGGGTATGCCCTTCTTCTCTATTCGTGTAGTTGAATTAAGTTTTTAATCTATTCACCTTTGATCGTAGAACTGGGTGGAGCAGATTGCTATTAGCAATCGGTTGGCCGAGCTGGAGGACGAGCTGAGAAAACTTAAAGCCTCCGGGGACAACCAACAATCGAGAGAAGGCCAAAAATCACTGGAAGCCGAGCGGAAAAGGGCTTCCGATCTGGCGAGCAAGGTCGTCCGGCTTGAGGCGATGATCAAGCAACGAGATAAGGAGATCAAGACGGCGACCACCCGGAAGCTCCAGGCCATCGAGGATATGGACCGGATGAAAGTGGAGATCCGAGGGCTGGAACAACGCATCAAAGATTTGGACGCCCTGCTAATCTCCAAAGATTTGATGGAGATTTGAAGGATCTTCAGGCCGCCAGCGACGCTGCCCACGTCGCGCTCAAAGAGTATCAAGAGGGGGAGTCGGCTCGCTTCGAAGAAGGGAGGAAGGCGTTCCTCCGCTCGGAAGACTTTGGAGAGAAGTTTACCGACAAGATATCCCTCACTTTCGAGGAGGCGATCAAGGCGGCGGTGGGCTATCTGAAGACCAAAGGCCACCTACCTGCCGATCCCCCCCAAGGACCTCGCGAGCGTGATGGACTCCATCCCCGACGCTCTTTTTGATTTTGATGCGTGAGGAGAGTTTTCATGAACTTTTTTTTTTTTTTTGTATTCCCGCCGTTCGGCCCAACTTATCTCTGTAATGACTTGTTTGATTTACCTAATGAGTAATAGATGACCTTCTGCTCCTTTCACTTCTGTTTTAGCAAGGCATTTTTCCCTCGTCACGCCGAAGTGTTCTTTATATCCTTTCCGCTCGGCACCACGATTCCATCCGGATCAATTCGATCGTCTTAATTACATCTATCATGCGACCGCGCAGCGGCTAAGTTTTCAGACGTAACCGCTCGGCATTTACATGCTAATATCCCTAACTTTCACTGACCAACTTTTTCTTTGTGCCTTACCCCCAAAAGGATTTTCCGTACATTTTTGATGAGCGAGCCGCTCAGCCGTATAACCAGGTTATCGTTGATTGTATCATGTGACTAGCTATCCGCTCGGACGTTTATAGACGCCGGCTCGTCTCTCGATATTTAACGTCGGAGCTCGACGGTCTTCCGCTCGGATGATTTATAGATGCCGGCTCGTCTCTCGATATTTAACGTCGGAGCTCGACGGCCTTCCGCTCGGACGTTTATAGACGCCGGCTCGTCTCTCGATATTTAACGTCGGAGCTCGACGGTCTTCCGCTCGGATGTTTATAGACGCCGGCTCGTCTCTCGATATTTAACGTCGGAGCTCGACGGTCTTCCGCTCGGACGTTTATAGGCGCCGGCTCGTCTCTCGATATTTAACGTCGGAGCTCGACGGTCTTCGGCGCGTTTATAGACGCCGGCTCGTCTCTCTATATTTAGCGGCGGAGCTCGGGGGCTTCCGCTCGAGCGTTTATAGACGCCGGCTCGTCTCTCGATATTTAACGTCGGAGCTCGACGGTCTTCTGCTCGGACGTTTATAGGCGCCGGCTCGTCTCTCGATATTTAACGTCGGAGCTCGACGGTCTTCCGCTGGGACGTTTATAGACGCCGGCTCGTCTCTCGATATTTAACGTCGGAGCTCGACGGTCTTCCGCTCGGACGTTTATAGACGCCGGCTCGTCTCTCGATATTTAACGTCGGAGCTCGACGGTCTTCCGCTCGGATGATAGCATTCTTCTCGGCGCTGAAATCTCTTTTTCTCTGCTTCACGGGCCGTGCGTCCGGTCGGACGTGTAGTTCATGCTGCGCTATACTTGGTGAAATTCCGGGCAGCTCATGTGTCGACCAGACGAAGACATCATGATTTCTTCGGAGGCTTTGGATCAATTCTTCTTTCTGCTTCTCTTCCAGATCGGACGCTATAAAGGTTGTGGCCTCCGATCGGGTTGGGTGAATCTGCACTTCCTCTTTTTCTTCATAAACTAAAGAGGGTGGCTTTTCGGTGATGGCGTTTACCTCGATCCGGGGCGTCTTCCGAGAGGAACAGGCCTCTGCTCGGACCATCTCGATGTAGCATCGCCGAGCTGCTAGCTGATCTCCCCGTACTTCTCCCACTTTGTCCTCTACGGGGAATTTGATCCTCTGGTGGAAGGTTGAGACGACCGCTCGGAATTCGCTGAGAGCCGGTCGTCCCAAAATAATGTTGTAGGACGAGGGAGAATCGACCACCACGAAGTTTGTTGTCCTGGTCCTCCTGAGCGGCTCTTCTCCCAGCGAGGTAGCCAGCCGGATCTGTCCGACCGGCTGAACTTCATTACCAGTGAACCCATATAGCGGAGTTGTCATGGGTAGCAGCTCGGCTCGATCAATTTGCAACTGATCGAATGCTTTCTTGAAGATGATGTTGACCGAGCTTCCTGTATCTACAAAAACGCGGTGGATAGTATAATTCGCTATTACCGCTTTGATGAGCAGAGCATCGTCGTGGGGTACTTCAACTCCTTCCAAGTCCCCTGGCCCGAAACTGATTTTCGGTCCGTTCGCCCGTTCTTGACTACAGCCTACCGCGTGAATCTGGAGCTGCCGGACGCTCGCCTTTCTTGCTCTGTTAGAGTCTCCTCCGGTCGGCCCGCCAGCAATAACGTTGATCTCGCCTTGGGAGGTATTGCTTTTATTTTCCTCTTCCCGAGCGGACGGTCGAGACCGTTCTCTGGACGCTCGGCGATCCTCCTGCCTTGGGGAACGGTGCCGGTCGGGAGTCCGTTGCTGTCACCTATCAGCTCGTGTTCGATCGGCTTCATGAATTCTATGTCGCCTGTCGGCTGAGGGAGACCGTCGTCCGACATTTCATGGTACGGGATGAGACACGAAGGGAAGACTTCGACAATCCCTTGTGTTGTGCGTATCCGTTCGGTGGAAGGAGCAGAACATCGGAGTCCATTTCTTTTTTGGCTTGGGTCAGGCGGCAGCTACCTCTTGCACATGAGACCTGGCGTGGGGGGATCGGATTGCTTCGGCCCTTGGTCCTCTAGGCGGCTGATGAGAGGCTTGCTGTTTCCGCTCGGCTGGAGGAGCCCGCTCGGCTGGAGTTTCCTTTTTCCTTGCCGCTTGTGCTTCTTCCACGTTAATGTATTCGTTCGCCTGGTGTAGCATGTGATCATAGTCTCGGGGCGGCTTTCGGATGGGTGATCGGAAGAAATCCCCATCCACTAGGCCTTGTGTGAAGGCATTCATCATGGTTTCCGAGGTGGCCGTTGGAATGTCCATCGCCACTTGGTTGAACCGCTGGATGTAAGCTCGAAGCGATTCACGGGCTTCTTGCTTGATGGCGAACAGGCTCACGCTCGTTTTTTGATAGCGCCGACTGCTTGCAAAATGATGGAGGAAGGCCGTTCGGAAGTCCTTGAAGCTTGTGATGGATCCGTCCGGCAGCCTCCGGAACCACCGTTGAGCCGATCCCGAGAGAGTGGTGAGAAAAACTCGGCACTTTACTCCATCTGTGTATTGATGGAGAGTGACTGTGTTATCGAACTTACCCAGATGATCATCCGGGTCGGTCGTCCCATTATACTCGCCGATCGTCGGAGGCACGTAGTGCTTGGGCAGAGGGTCTTGTAGAATGGCATCTGAAAATTGGCGATTGATCCGCTCGGGAGATGCGTCCGCTCGGGGGGCTTTCCCTTTTCTGTTGTCCCGTCTTGGTATTTCGTCCGAAGATGATCCCCGCTCTCTATTAGTTGCTACAGCTCCAGGAGTGCGGAAGAGAGCCCGATGGAATGGTACTGTCGCTGGTGGTGCTTCCGCTCGGCCACCAGATGCTGATGTCGCTTGCTGCTCCGGCCGCTCGGCTGCTGCCTTCTGTTTTTGCTCCATAAGTTTGGTGGCCCTTATCTCAATCAGAGCGTCGAGTTCCTCAGTTGAAAGTGTCACCGCGTGTTGTCGTCCAGCCTCGTCCATTGTTTCCGATCGGATACAGGAACGTTCCCACAGACGGCGCCAAATTGATCCTGTCCAAATCGCCGAACCAAAGGACGCTGGGCACGTGGCGCTCTCCTAGTCGATGACGCAGGCCTCCGAAGCTTCGGCGATCCTGCACAGAAGTCGGCCCGGGAAGGGGTTCCCGGCGGCGACCCTCCGACGCTCAAGTCAGGTAAGTAGTGGAAAAAGGAGCTTCCAAGCTTGTCCAAAAATTGCGTACCTCCGGCAAAGGAAGAGGCTCTTTATATAGAGCGATGAAAGAACTAATGCACGTCCCCCGGGGCGCATACGTGTCCGCAGCCCATACCTCTGTATGTACCTGTCAGAGAGCTTACCTGACACCATACTGCTACAGTTCAATCATGTCTCCGATGGGACAACAGAATACCTTGTTGTCAGACTTAGAGTATGGCCTGGCCATAGGACTTGTCGGCTGTCAGAAGATGTTCCTACCCTTCACTCACCGCCCGGCCAGGACGTCCGTCCGGCCGACCGGCGCGAAGAGCGTCGTCCGGATGGCCCTAACTCCCCACGCCAGCTGGCCGGCGCACCCATTATGTCCTGCCTTCTCCTAGGCCTTCTGCTCGGTCATTATTTACTGTTTCATTGAGCGTCGGAACCCTGACTCCTGTCAGGGCGTCTTTCCCTATCAAACGTTTACGGGCAGGCCGATCGGCCTGCCCTTTTTCCATGCGTCCGGTCGGCTCACCCTTCTTCGACGGACCACCTGGCCCTTTGACCTCCACGTGGCCTTGACCCCTCGTTAGGGGGTCCCGGGCTCTTACCACCGGATCAGTAACCATAGGTTATGGTGAGTGAAGCCAGATGGAGAAAATCCTAGGGGGAGATTACCTTAGGTAACGAGAAGTCTTGGAGGAGTAAACTCCAAGCAAAGTTGATCGACGGATCTTGGTGATTCTAAGTTTAGTTTTACCATAGGATTCTGTGTTACTATTATTGTTGCTAGCTAATGTAGCATTGCAGGAAAGACCTTAGTGGATCAGGTGACCAGACACTGAGCAGAGAAAGTCCAAACAAGTCTGAAGGATCAATGTTTGGTAGGTAAGTTGAGGTAAGTAACTGGAGGAGCGACAGTGAAGTCGATCGTGTTCATGTTAGGAACAACCTAAGGTCGCTGATCCAACTGAAGAAACCAGGAAGGTTTCCAAGTTGAGATCAAGATAGTTCTACTGTCTAATACTACTCATGCATCTTACTATTCATATATAGTTGTGCTAAATTTATTTTGCAGAAATATTATTGTTATATTGAACTAACTTTGTGTTACAGAATTATATGACCCCTTGAACTTCAAAGAGTCATAACTTTTGTCTCAGAACTCGGAATCAGACTCTGTCAATGACCACACGTCCAGCACTCAGAAACCTTCATTTGGCCAAGGGTTCAGTCGACTGAACAAGAGATTCAGTTGATTGAAAAAGGTATTTTATCAGTCGGCTGAACAAAGGTTCGATCGACCAAACAGGCAAAATTGGGAAAATAGATGAGACTCGCAAACATGGTATCACAACATGATCGGTCGACTGAAAATGAGGTTCGATCGACCGAACAATAAAAGCATTAATGAAGCATTAAGTGTGAATCCGGCGAGAAGGGAAGTTCACCATTCGGTCAACCGAACAAGGTTATCGGTCGAAGAAACCATTAAAAATTAGTTAATGCTCGAAGATCAGATCTTAGCGAAGAAGGAAGGGAGCAGGTTTGGTCGACCGAACCTAGGGATCAGTCGGCCGAACATCGACAATTCTTATAAAAGAGAGCTCGAGGTCCGAGACTGGTAAACGCAATCTGATCAGTTCGAAGTTCATCTCTGTGCAAGGTACTCATACTACAAGTCTTCTACACATCTTCAAGCAAGCTACTCCATTCGGCCGACTGAGCTTCATCTTCTACTCTTGTTGATATAATTATTTAAAGCTTGCATTGTATTTGATTTAAAAGAAGATAGGAGTCTGTTAATATCTTCTATTTGCATTTGTACGATCTGCCTCTTTTCGAGGATTTTGGAAAGAAGGATTTTAGTGGATTGCCCATCGGTGCAGTCAAAGATCGCTGGCCTTGGAGTAGGAGTCGACCTAGGCTTCGAACCAAGTAACTGAACTGAGTCTTTTACTTTCCACTGCATATTCTAATTGTCTTTAAAATACAAAAAGAAAAGTTTTTTTAAGAGTGCGATATTCACCCCCCTTTATCACACTCGTTCGATCCTACAATTGGTATCAAAGCCTTGTAGCTCTGAAATTACATAATCATTTTTCAATCAATTTAAAAAAACTATTTCTTATTCTTTAAAAGTGTTTTCTCTTAATTCTTAAGTAATATTTAAATTTTTTATCCTGCACTACTAATCCCAAGACGAAAGTCTTGGAAATATTTTTCTTTTAATTCTTTGATTGCAAGAATGTCGATGTCATATCAAGAAGGGCGAAGCATCTACGACCCTCCACCGTTTGATCAAGTCTACTTCAATTCCTAGAGGCAAATGATGGAATGCTTCATTGGAAGCAATAATTTTGACAACTGGATCGCACTGAGGCAATCTTCTCAAAACTCAGAAGCAAACACAAAGGTAATTGAGACCTTAATTAGTGTTTTGCCTAACAAAATTTTGTGTCAATTAGAAGATTACAAGAACACATTCGAGTTATGGACAAAATTGATCGAGCTTCATGAGACTCCATCGAGGCTAGAAGATCAAGGCGAAAGTGAGCTCGAATCAGAGTTTGAATCCGGAGAGCTATCCTCAGAGCCAGGCTTAAAAGAACAAGACCAAATCAACTTCATCGCACTAGTGGCTGAGGAGGAGGCTGATGAATCTGAACTCGAGTCAAAACAAGTGTCCAAGCCCCAATCCGAGACGACGATGGCTAAGGGGAAGAATCCTAATGAGGATTCAGAAGGTAAAATTGTCAATTCTAAATTTAAAGATCACATAATATGTTTTGAGTGCAGTGAAAAAGGACACTACAAAAGCCAATGTCCAAAGAACTGATTCGCACAACCGGAGGCAAAGGAGGAACCGATGCCTAGAGTCCGGAAAATGAAGGACCACATCGAATGTTTCAAGTGCAAAAATATGGGACACTACAAATCTCAATGCCTGAAAAGAAGATCCAAGGATCCAGGGAGATCAATTAAGGTAAAACAATTTATTTTACATGAAAAATTGCATGCTTCTTGTTTGAATTGTAATATGAAACTAAAAATACATGAAAATCCTACATTAACATTACTTAACAAAAACAATCTAATTAATAAAAACTTAATTAATTCAAATATAACTAAAATTGACCAAATCAACCCAAACCTTAGTCAAGATCCAGATCCAGTTAATCAAAATTTATATATTCAAGATAATTTGAATCAAAATAATAATTATCTAAAATTAAATAACAATAAACAAAATTTAACTAAAAATTTAGAAAATAAAAATAAGAAACTAAACTATAAATTAAATACAAAATCAAATTTTAGAAAACTAGAAAAATAAAATAATGTTTTAAAAAATAAAATTGATAAATTAGAAAATATTATTAATAATTTTATCAACTCACAAAATCTAGATTTAAATTATAAATCAAAACCAAATCTAAAACAAAACTTTCACAAACCTAATTATAATCATGTACCCTTTAATTATGAAACTAATAAATAATAATAATAACAATAAAACAATAATATTAAAACAACAAAAATAAAACAATAATATTAGAACAATAATATTAAAACAACAACAATAAAATAATAATATTAAAACAATAACGATAAAACAATAATATTAAAACAACAACAATAAAACAATAATATTAGAACAATAATAATAAAACAACAACAATAAAATAATAATATTAATAAACAATAATAAAACAACAACAACAACACCAACAATTAGTATCATGCATAACCTATTTGAATTGTTTGGCTTGTCATGATCATGCATACTTATCTGTTATATAACATGTCATGCATCTTTTCTTAATTTAGAATAGTTAGTTAAAAAGGTTTACCAAACCCTAACAACATAGCATCAGAATGGATTGGGATGATAGTACATCAAGGAAACTTTGTCGAAGACATGTCTAGGCTGAATCTGTTGGATCGAAACGTGCTAGAGGGGGGGGGGGTGAATAGCGCTCGTGACTTTCACTTTTCATATTAGGAAAATTTAACGAGTAAGTGCAGCGGAAATTAAAATAAACGTAGAAGGACCCAAGTATTTTTACTTAATTCGGAGCCTTGGGCGACTCCTACTCCAAGGCCCACGCTCGTTGAGTGCTTACTTTGGGTAACAACTATAATCACGCAAAATTACAAGTATGAAATACAAATAAAATAATAATTATATTATACCGACAATAGAAATAATAAATTTGAAGCTCCTGGTCGTCGGGGTGTTGCTACAGCTGTTCTGGATCGTCTCTTTAGTAGCATACGGAAGAAGGATCGCTTGGAATGTCTTAATGTAAGCTGCTGGTCGAGACTGCCTTATAAAGGTTGTTGAGGGCGCCTTCAAGCCCCTTGAGGGTGCCTCCAATCTCCGGGTCAGCCACGCATGGATAAGGCCTGACTTCTTCGTCGCTTATCCTCTTAAAGGCGCCTCCATACTCCTTGAGGGTGCCTTCAAGGCTGCCCGAGGTGCCTCAAGCCTTCATGAGGGCGCCTCCAACTCTGTTGCGTAGACTCCTTCTGCCTTGCACCCGAGGCACTTCCAAGCTCCATGGAGGATGCCTCGGGTACTATTCATCTGAGGCAAAACATGCTCCTTTGTGCTGCAAGATATGTTAGTCCCAAAAATACCCTGCATCATAAAGTTAGCACATAATAATGAATATAAAAGGATGTTCGACAGTCACCGGATTATCCGGTTCTGACTTCGGATTTCCGACCAGAAACCCTAGGTCAAACCAACGCCTACTATTCCCTCAGCGAGAACGTGTCCTCACCTACTCCACTCAGGAGAGTATACCTGTTTGCTAGTCCGGTCCTCCAGATCGACTGGACTTTTGCTCAGTGCCCGAGTCTTCAGATTTTTTCGCTGGACGTCCATTCCACGACCCGCCCAGAATTTTTACCTAGTTCGCGACACCCAGACTTTTCACCTAGAGTTACCACCCCCTAGGGCTTTTGCCCCAAGCTTCAATCCGCTAAGACTTTCCGCCTAGGGTTACCACCCCCTAGGACTTTTGCCCCAAGCTTCGACGCGCCAAGACTTTCCGCCTAGGGTTATCACCTCCTAGGACCTAGGGTTACCACCCCCTAGGGTTTTCCACCTACCTAACCACAGCTAGGATTTTGCCTAAGAAACCTTAGGGCTTTTCCTACAATCTCATTCAACCATATTAGATAACAAGACAACTTAACTTTGAATCCTTTGCCATTATCAAAACTCGGGTTCGATCGTCAGATGCTTCCCACACCAACAATCTCCCCCTTTTTTATTATGACAACCGAAATTCAAAGTTAAGTAAAGATAATGTTATAAAGAACTTTTCAAGAAATGCAACCATAACAGAAAATAACAGTGCAAGCATAAGTGAATTTTAAATACAAGGCTCCCCCTTAGTTAAAGCTCGCTCCCCCTTAATTAAAGCTCTTCTTTTTAAAATTTTCATCTACTTTTTCAAATTTTCATACTTCATATTTGAATTTTCATACTCTCCCCCTTTGCCATATATAAAAAAAAAATCAGCAAAAATAGGGTATAATAGACAAGTTGAGAAGTTGATCATAGGCCTTAGTTTGAAAAGTATACAGCCAATAACTGTTTCAGCTTTTAACACTTAGCTTAAAACTTAGGCCTTAGACTTAGCTTTAAAAACTTAGTTTTAATAAAAACTTGGCTTTTTAAATACAATTTGATAGAAAACATTTTGATAGAGAACATTTTGATAAAAACTTAGCTTTTAGAATTAATTTTGATAAATAATCTGATGTTTGAAAAAATACTTAGAAAACCTTTTCCTTAAAAAAAAATTTAGAAACTAAGTTTGGAAGGAAGTTTTTATCTAAGTTTGTTGACTTTGAAAAGTAACTTAGCTAACTTTGATTTAGAAAAATTTAGTTTAAAAAAATGTGAGAAAATATTTGATAAAATTTTAGGATTTCAAAAGCTAATTTTATTTGTAAAGTACTTAGCTTAAATTTGAGAAGAAAAATAATGCTAAAAAAATTTTAAGTCTTTTTTCTAGTTAAAACCAAAGGCATACTAGTTGTCTTTAAAACAGAGAGTAAAGACAATTTTGCTAAAGAAAAATTTAGTTTTCTAAAGTCCTAAAGTCCAAGCATGAGTAAAATACTTAGTTTCCTTAGCCAAATGTCTAATCATTAGCTACTAGCTACTTACCTAAAAGGCAATAGCTTTCACTTGGTTAGTCAAGTTAAGTCAGTGATCCAGTTAGATTTGACTAAGATAGGATGACTTAGTTTGATTAATGTAAACTGGTATTTATCGCCCAGACTTATGTCGATGCATAGACATAAGCATTCTTAAGTCCAGGCAGTACCCTATGCATCTCACACCATAAGTGTTTTCATACACAAGCAAGTTAAACCTAGTGTGCTTGTGAGATGCTCTAGCTGAAACTAGGGGTACATGATTTCTTGGGGGTAAATTCCTAGGCTAAGTCCAAATTTTTGAAAACTAACAAAATTGGGATTTTTAAAACTATTTTTCCTAGAATTTTTAAGGATAATTTTAAAAGTAAGCTGATTTAAAAATATAGTAAGCAGAAATAAGTTCTATTCTACTAAGCACATCCCTATTTGTCTTCTAAGTGCACTGAACTCAAGTTCAGGTAAGGGCTTAGTGAATATGTCAGCCAGGTTTGATTTGGACTCAACATAGTTAAGCACAACATCACCCTTAGCTACGTGACCCCTTACAAAATGATGTTTTACTTCTATATGTTTAGTTCTTGAGTGGTGAATTGGGTTCTTAGTTAGATTAATTGAACTTATGTTATAAATTGAAATTTTCATATTTTGATATTCTAGTTGATAGTCTTTTAGGGTATGCATCATCCATAGTAATTGAGATGCGCATTCACCTAAGGCTATGTACTCAGCTTCAGTAGTGGATAAAGCAACACAATGTTACTTTCTGCTTGATCAACTTACTAGGCATTGACCTAGAAATTGATAGCTACCACTTGTGCTCTTTCTATCTAGTTTGCACCCGGCATAATCAGAGTTAGAATAGCTAGTTAGATCAAAGGTGCAAGACCTAGGGTACCAGAGTCCTACGTTTAGAGTTCCCTTAATATACCTAAGTATTCTTTTGACGTATATTAGATGTGACTCTTTTGCACAAGATTAGTATCTTGCACACATACCTACTGCAAAAAGAATGTTTGGTCGACTTGCAGTTAGGTATAGTAGACTCCCTATCGCACTTCGATAGTATTTCAAGTCTACCGATTTTCCTTCTAAGTCTGAGTCAATTTTAATGTTAGTAGTCATTGGTGTATTAATATTTTTTGAATTTTCCATTCTGAATTTCCTAATTAATTCCTTAGCATATTTTGTTTGAAAAATGTAAATACCATTTTTGGTTTGTTTAATTTGTAGGCCTAAGAAGAAATTGAGTTCTCCTACTAGGCTCATTTCAAACTCATTTTTCATTAACTTGGTAAATTCTTTTAAAAATTTAGAGTTGGTGGAACCAAAAATTATGTCATCTACGTAAATTTGGGCTATAAATATGTCTTTTTCTAGGGTTTTTACAAACAGTGTTCGATCTATTTAACCTTGATTAAACCCTTTAGATATCAGATGATTCGATAAACATTCATACTAAACCCTAGGTGCTTGTTTTAGTCCATATAGGACTTTCTTTAACCTAAAAACATGGTTTGGATGTTCTAAGTTCTCAAATCCTGGAGGTTGACTTACATATACCTCTTCTTTGATAAATCCATTTAGGAAAGCAGATTTTACATTCATTTGATATAACTTGAATCCTTTATGTGCTGCATAGGCCAGTAGCATCCTAATAGATTCAAGTCTGGCTATAGGGGCATAGGTTTCATCATAGTCTAACCCTTCTACTTGGCTGAACCCTTTAGCTACTAATCTTGCTTTGTTTCTAATTATTTCACCCTGATCATCTAATTTGTTCCTAAAAACCCACTTAGTGTCAATTATGATTTTGTTAATGGGTTTAGGTACTAGTTTCCAGACCTGATTTCTTTCAAATTGAGCTAACTCCTCTTGCATTGCTAATGTCCAATCTGGATCCGGTAGGGTTTCGTCTATATAGTTTTGGATTCAATTTTAGAGATTAGGGCTATTTGACTTAGGTTCCTATAAGATGATCTAGTTCTGACTCCTAGAGTTGGGTCACCCAAAATTTGGTCAGATGGGTGATAGGTACTTGCTCTTATTGGTCTTATATTTGGGTCAATAACTGGTTCTTGTGATTCACAAGGTTTAAGTTGAATTTCTTTATCATCTTCTATGTTTCTTGAGTTAATATTTTCTGTATTAATGTTTTCATTTGTTACATTGGGTAAGTTATTTTCTTTATAAAAAATTACATTGGTTGATTCTTCAACTTTTATGGTATTTTGTTATAAACTTTATATGCCCTACTGATTGTTGAGTATCCTAAAAATATTCCTGGGATTGTTTTTGACGTAAATTTTTCCTAAGTAGTCTTTGGTGTTTAGAATAAACACTTTACATCCAAACACCTTTAAATAGTTTAAATTGGGTATTTTATTATAATATATTTCATAAGGTGTTTTATTTTGAAATGTATTAATTAAAATTCTATTTTGTATATAGCAGGCGGTATTAATTGCTTCCGCCCATAATTGATTAGATAGATTGTATTCACTCAACATGGTCCTAGCGGCTTCTTGTAGGGTTCTGTTTTTACGTTCTACTAGACCATTTTGTTGGGGAGTCCTAAGGCATGAATATTCGTGTTTACACCCATTAATTTCATAAAATTCAATAAACTTGTGATTTTCAAATTCTCCCCCATAGTCACTTCTAATTCTTTTTATCTGAGTGTCTTTTTCATTTTCTATTAATTTACAAAAGATTTTAAAGACTTCGAAGGTTTCATCTTTAGTCTTTAGGAATTTTACCCAAGTAAATCTTGAGTAGTCATTGATTATTACTAAGCAATACTGGTTTTTGCTTAGTGACTTGGCCCCGTATGAATCAAACAAGTCTAGGTGAAGGAGCTCAAGTATATAAGTTGTTTTATTCAGGTTGGTTAGCTTACGGTTTGACTTGGTTTGCTTACCCTATTGACAAGCATGGCAAATTGAATTTTCAGTAAATTTTAATTTGGGCAAATCTCTAAATAAACCATTTTGACTCATTTTTGAAATGAGTCTAGTGTGAGTGTGACCCAGTCTTCTGTGCCACAACTCAGTTTCCTCTTGTTGTGTCAATAGGCACTCTAGTGAGGAGGTTGGTAGGTCTATTGTATAGATGTTCTTTTTCCTAATTCCCCTAAGTGTGATTTTAGGATTTTTAATATTCTTAATTATACACTCAGTTTTGAAAATGTGACTAAATATCCTGAGTCATATAAATGGCTAATACTAAGTAAATTAAAACTGAATTGTTCAACCAATAAGCCTTTTCGAATGTAAAAAAATCAGAATTTAATTATATATTACCTATTCCGATTACCTTAAGAATTCCATCGTTGCTGAATGCAATACACCCTAGGTTCTTGAGTTCCAGCTTAGTGAATTTCAATCTATCTCCAGTCATGTGTCTGGAGCATCCACTATCTGGCATCCATTGATCCAAATCTTTATATTTCTACATAAAGTATTTGATTTGGGTCAATTTAATGGATTCAGACGATGGCTTGATTGAAATCAACTCCTTAATGTTCCATCTCACCCAGTCTAGATGATCAAACACAGTATTTCTATTGGTGATTATGAGATGGTTATTAAGTTATGTTTAATTTAATTAAGTTGATTAATTAATTCGTTAGATTGAGTGAGTTAAACAGTTACATCAATCAATTAAATTAAGTTAATTATATATTTAAGTTAATTAAATTTTAAGTTAATTAATTAGATTAAGTTAATTTGATTAAGTTAGTTAATTTTAATTAAGTTGAAAATTAAGTTGAGTTTAATATATTTGATAGGTTAATTAAATAGTTAAGTTAAATAATTTGATTAGTTAATTGAATAGTTAAGTTAATTAAGTTGATTAAATAGTTAATTGAATTGATTAAATTAATTCATTAGATGAAGATAAATTAGGTTGATTAAATTGAATTAAGATTTGAATTGAATTAGGTTTAATTATATTCAACTAAGTTCAACTTAGATCCATCTCACCCGATTCTAAGTTATCAATCAGGGGACCTTATGTATTTTTGTGAGATGGTTAATTTTAATTTAGATTATGTCTAAGGATTAATTTACATTTGAGTTATACTTAGGTTTTCCACTTAGTCAATTAAATACACATTTCAAATATTCGCTCCCAGGCTATGACGAGGCACTATGCCTTCTTGGGTATGAGATCATCCACCACTTCTAGACAGAGCTTTTCAAAGAAATTATATATTTAATTTTCTTTTTGAAATCCCTAGGTTTAACTAATCAAGTGTAAATTACGCCTAGGTCCTTAATCTAGCCTAATCTAAGCATGCATAAAAATGAAATAGAAAATAACAATCATTAAGCAATTCTATTTATTTATTAAGATAGTTTTTGTATTGGCTCCCACTGGATCATAACCTCGAAATGGTTTATCAAGGTAATAGACTTTATCCTTGGGGACCCAATATTTACCAAGTCCAACTTGATTGACCAGGTTGGACTTAGGTACCCATGCTTGGACTACCTTTCTATTTGGTCTATTAACAAGTGACAAATATGAACGATATTTTCTTTTTGTTCTAAATCCTAGTCCGGATCGATTGTATACGGTCTTCTATTTTCCAAGAATCAAGTCAAGATTCTTGGAACCCAGTGTAAACCGTTCCAATGCAATCTTTAAATCCTTGACTTGAGTTTTCAGGCTAGAATTCTCTTCCTCAAGCTTTTGGACTTGAGTTGAGGTTCCAGTCTGAATTGAGTCAGTCAATGATTTGGAGATAGTCACTTCTTTAAGGGTTGTTACCTCCTTTAGAAGTGAGTTGATCCGAATATTAGATTTAGCTAATTTATGCATCAGATAATTAATTAAATTATATAACCGAGAAGCACTTACAGAGAGGTTAGGCCCTTCAGAAATGGAAATGGATCCGTGGCTTCTCTCAGACTCAGCTTCTGATTCATCCTCGCTTCCAGATTCATTGACTTAGTCCCGAGTCATCATTGCATGGAAACTCGTCTGTTCGAGTTCTTCATCATCGGACTCTTCTGAAGAAGACTCATCCCAAGTTGCCTTTGGAACTTTCTTCTTTCTCTGCATCTTCACATCCTTCTGATTCGGACAATTTTCTTTGATATGTCCCTTTTGATTGCAACCGTAGCAGATTACTTTGAATTTCATCTTTGAACTTGGTTGGGCCTCCTTAGACTGGATCACCTTCTTGATGTCTTTCTTGTTGAGGCCCTTCTTCTTTTTGTAGAGTTTTCTCACCAAGTTGACGAGTTCGGTCGTGAGTTCATCGTCGTCATCTTCTGAATCCGGTTTGGTTTTACGTCTTGCATTTTGTTTGCTTGTACCTGCAATTAAAGTTATACCCTTCTCAGTCGATCGAGCGTTAACTTGTTCATGTAATTCAAATTCCACAAATAGTTCATCTAATTTAATTGAAGAGAGATCCTTGGATACCTTGTAAGCATCTACCATGGATGCCCATAAGGTAGTCCTCAGAAAAGCATTAAGTGAATACTTGATTATATCTCTATTTTCCGCCTTTTGTTCTATTGCGTGGAGACCGTTGAGGAGGTCTTGGATGCACACATGCACCTGGCTGATCGTTTCTCCTTCCTGTAATTTTATATTATATAATTTATTAAGAATGAGATCCCTTTTACTTACCTTGGTGTCGGATGTTCCTTCATGTTGCCTTGGCATTGGCTTCTACTTTCTTTATCAGAGTTGCGTCCCAATTCTCGTATGATATTGGCTTGCCAGCGCCGTCAGTTGGGAGTTCCAGGTGGGTTTTGATGATCATCCAAACTTCAAAGTGTGTTTGAAGGTACGACTTCACTCGACCCTTCCAGTAGCTGAAGACCTCTCCAGTGAAGCCTTCTTGAAGAGCCATAGAAACTTGCACAAGGAAAAACAAAAAATTTGTCCCAGGACTTGATCCTGGATTAGTAGTGCGGAAAATAAGAAAACTAATACGCGATCTCGAGTGGTGTTGCACCAACTTCGAGAAAAAATTGATTATGAAAAAATTGGATCGAAAGACAGCAAGAATATTGATTCCGATCGACTCTGAAAAACTGGAAATTACCACGAAAAATATACTTGACTAGTTGTTGCACTAAATCGAAGCGACCCCGCTCTAATACCAATTGTTGGATTGAAACGCGCTAGAGGGGGGGTTGAATAGCGCTCATGGCTTTCACTTTTCGTATTCGGAAAACTTAACGAGTAAGTGCAGCGGAAATTAAAACAAACACAGAAAGACTCAAGTATTTTTACTTAGTTCGGAGCCTTGGGCGACTCCTACACCAAGGCCCACGCTTGTTGAGCGTTTACTTTGGGCAACAACTATAATCACGCAAAATTAGAAGTATGAAATACAAATAAAACAATAATTATATTATACCGACAACAGAAATAATAAATTTGAAGCTTCTGGTCGTCGGGGTGTTGCTACAACTGTTTTGGATCGTCTCTTTAGAAGCACACGGAAGAAGGATCGCTTGGAATGACTTAATGCAAGCTGCTGGTTGAGACTGCCTTATAAAGGTTGTTGATGGCACCTTCAAGCCCCTTGAGGGCGCCTCCAATCTCCGGTCAGCCGCGGGTGGATAAGGCCTGACTTCTTTGCCGCTTATCCTCTTGAAGGCGCTTCCATACTCCTTGAGGGCCCCTTCAAGGCTGCCTGAGGTGCCTCAGGCCTTCATGAAGGTGCCTCCAACTCCGCTGCGCAGACTCATTCTGCCTTGCACCCGAGCGCCTCCAAGCTCCATGGAGGACGCCTCGGGTATTGTTCATCCGAGGCAAAATATGCTCCTTTATGCCTGCAAGATATGTTAGTCCCAAAGATACCTTTCACCATAAAGTTAGCACATAATAATGAATATAAAAGGATGTTCGACAGTTACCGGACTATCCAGTTATGACTTCGGATTTTTGACCAGAAACCCTAGGTCGAACTGACGCCTACTGTTCCCTCAGCGAGGAACGCATCCTCACCTACTCCACTCAGGAGAGTATTCCTATTTGCCAGTCCGGTCCTCCAGACCGACTGGACTTTTGCTCAGCGCCCGAGTCTTCAAGTTTTTCCGCTGGACGTCCGCTCCACGACCCGCCCAGACTTTTCACCTGGTTCGCGACACCAAGACTTTTCACCTAGGGTTACCGCCCCTAGGACTTTTGCCCAAAGCTTCGACCCGCCAAGACTTTCCGCCTAGGGTTACCGCCCCCTAGGGTTTTCCACCTGCCTAACCGCAGTTGGGACTTTGCCTAAGAAACCTTAGGGCTTTTCCTGCAATCTCATTCAACCATATTAGATAACAAGATAACTTAACTTTGAATCCTTTGCCATTATCAAAACTCGGGTTTGATCGTCGAATGCTTCCCGCACCAACAGAATCTTGTGTATTCTACCTGGTGCACTAGACTTAGTGGATCTGACCCAAGCTACCCCAGTCAAACATGGACTAGTTAGACCAAAACTTAGTATTAAGTTTTTTGGACAGGACTATTTTGGAAAGTATTCAGCAAGTGGTTCACCGTTGATACACAAAAAGGTCATATGTTTCACCACTAAACTAAAAACTTATCCTTAAGAAGCTTGCTTGATTAACTCAAACTAAGTTTAAATCTAACATGGGTTGAACAACATTTTCAAAATTCAAAATACTTAACTAAAGTTTAACTTAATTATTAAAACTTAATTACATTTAATTAATTATTAATTAAAAAACTTAATTAAAATTATTTTAAACCTAATTAAAAATTATTTTAAAACTTAATTATTTTAAAATTATTTTAAACATAATTAAAAATTATTTTAAAACTTAATTAAAAATTATTTTAAAACTTAATTAAAAATTATTTTCAAAATTATTCTAAACCCTAATTTTAAAATTAATTAAAATTAAACTTAACTAAGCTATTTAAAACTATAAACTTAATTATTAAAAATTTAATTAAACAAATTTAAAAATAAAAAAATTCATAAAATTAATAAAATAAATAAAATCTAAATTAAATGATTAATCATTTAAACTTTAACTCACTGATTAATGTCCATTCAATTAATAAATTATCTTAACAATTACTACTTAAATTTAAAATTCAAAACTTAATTAAAACTTATTTTAAAACTTAATTAAAATTATTTTAAACATAATTAAAAATTATTTTAAAACTTTAAATTTTGGTAAAGCTTAATTAAAAATTATTTTAAACTCATTTAAAAATTATTTAAAAAACTTCACTAAATTTTTTAAAAAAAAACTTAATTGAAACTAAACTTAGTTGAAACTTAAAATTAAATTAACTCAAATCTAATTTAAAAACAAACTAAATAAATTTAAAATTAAAACACATAATCTTTAATGACTTTAATCAATAAATAAAATACTTTAAACTTAACCAATAATCATCTACTTAATTAACTTTAAATTGATCCTTAATTAATTAGTTAATTAAATCTTAAAGTTTCTAAATTAAACATAAATTTATAAATTCAATTAATTCAAAATAATGATGATAATGATAATGATAATAATAATTTTATCATTAATATCAACTTAATTAATCTTAATAATCTAATTTAACACACAATTAACTTAAAATAATTCAAGTAAAATTAAAATTCAAACTCAATTTTAGCTTAATTACAACGAAACTCACAATCAATAAAGTCATCTCACACAATTATAAGATTACCATACTTGAAAATTTAGAATGGGTGAGATGCTAAAAAAATTAAAATTTAAAATATTTTTTAAAAAATATTTTGAAAATTTATAAATATATTTTCTTAAGAAATATTTTTTAAATTTTGATTGATGATTGATTGGGTGTATTATATATATAAATTATTGTTATTCACCACCTAAGTCTTTAGATCTTTAAGTCAACCATGACCCTTAGACACATCTAGAAATATTTTCCTTGTGGGCAACAAGGATATATAAAAAGAATGTCTGGTTAAGGGGAAGAGACTATACTGAAGGACATATTTTTTAAAAAATATATCTTCAAAAAAGGTTTCAAAAGTTTTGATTTCAAGCATTTTTTTAAAAAACAACATATTAATCAAAATCTTACTTTTTAAAACTTATTTTGAAAAATGTTTTAAAACACTCTTTGGAAAAATGCTTGATAAACATTCTTTATAAAACTTTTTGGAAATTATCTTTAAAATCTCTTAATTCTTATCAAATATTTTATGAAAATTACTTTTACAAAACTTCTTGAAAAGTATTTCTTTAAACCATCTTGGTTTTGAAATTAACTTGAAAATATTTTTGAAAATTTCTTTCAAGAGTAACTTTTACAAAATTTATGTTTCATTCTTTGAAAAACTATCTAAAAAAGATGTTCTCTTTGTAAATCCTTTTGAAAATTATTGTTACTTATCAAATATTTTCAGAAATCATTCTTAGAAAATTTCTTGAAATATTGGAAGCATCATTATTTTGAAAAATATTCTTGAAACATTTTACTTAGAGAATTCCTTGAAAATACTTGAAAACATTTTTTGAAATCAGCTTTGAAATATTTTTAAAATTGTTTTCAAAAGCATCTTGAATTTTTTTTTTTTGAAAATGATACTGCAATTTCCTTCCAAAATTTTGAAATTATCAACAACTATTTTTCAAAATATATTTGATGCATGTTCATTCAGAAAACCATAAATACATTTTATTATTGTCTTTCAAAAGGGTGAGAGAATACCTTAGGAAATATCTTGTGAATGTTTAAGGTACTACATCATTGTTGGTACAAAACTTAAGAATACCTTAGCAATCAATGAAATTTATGAAGGGTTCTTTTTGTTGTGAGACAAAAGGGGGAGAAGAAGGGTTTAAGATAGATATCTAATTACTTCTAACTTAAACATATTTGTCAAACATTAAAAAGGGGGAGATTGTTGGTGCAATAGACCTCCAAGGTTTTAATGCCCGACAAATATGTTTATGTAAGTTTAATGGAGCTTGATCATGGGAAGTCCTAGTTGTGGCTAGGCAAGGGTGGGAAGTCAACCGAGTGACTAGTCCTAACTGTGGTTAGGCAAGGGAATGTTAGAGTGTATACTAAAAGCCTAGCTTTTTGTAAACATTTATTTTGAAATAAAGAATCACATTGGTAGAATGTCTATATTTATATGCTAAGTGTAGTTGTTCAATTAATTTATATTGTAGATAACATGGTGTGTGGTGTCACACGCAGAAGATCATGTTATCAGTTCCTTATAAGTTATAAAAAGTAGCTCACGACTAAGATAGAAAGGAACAAACCATTGGAATAGTCGTCGTATAATTTGGTATTAGTTTATCTTGACTATAAAATTACACTAGTACATTTTGAGTGTATTGAGCAGGACCATTTAACATAATTTCTTTTTATACTGACTATATAAAAGAACAATACTTCCGTTATTATGGAAGTGTGTACTCTTAATCATGATATAATAACAAATACATATATTTAATACTTATTTCTTTAATTTATCAAAGGGTGTGATTTGGCTCGTTAAATCAATAGGCTCAATAAGTTGGGAAATGATATTATTTATATGGTGTGTTGTTGATTATAGAATGAAAGTATGCCCTATTAATCTAGGTTGATAATGCCCCCTTGAGGAGCTCATAAGGATTGTCATGTAAACCCTGCAGGTGGACTTAGTCCAACATGACAATGAAGTTGAGTGGTACTACTCTTGGAGCTAGATATTAATTAAGTGAGTTGTCAGTAACTGATTTAATTAGTGGGCATTCTATATATTAAACACAGGGAGTCTAACACACTCATGATAAGAAGGAGCCCATATAGTAATATGAGATTGGTGGGGTAGTTCAATAATAACTCTTTAGTGGTAAGAGTTATTATTGATGAACTCGAGTTGGGTGTTTGGGGTGAACACGGGAAGCTCAAGTTCATCGGAAGACCAAAACCAATTCCTCCTCTCAGTCTCTGTCGTATCTCTTATTTATAAAGTCTTATACCCACCTATACCCAATTTCTTACCCACCTTAAGGTGGTCGGCCAAGCCTAGCTTGGAGCCCAAGCTAGGGCCGACCAAACCAAGGCATGATGGGCCAAGTTGTGGTCGACCCTAACTTGAACCCAAGCTTAGGTGGCCGGCAAAAATAAAATAAAAGGGAAGTTTAAATTTAAATATTTCCTAATGTGGAAGACATGATTTTAAAAGAGAGTTTTAAAATTAAATCTTTCCTTTTATAGCTTTCTACAAAGGATTATGGAAAAGGTTTGATATCTTTCCTTATTTGTAGTTTAAAGGAAGATTTTAATTTTTGATAAAACTTTCCTTTTTGTAATCATTCACATGTTTTAAAAGAGATATTTTAATTTATAAAACTTTCCTTTTATAACCAACCACGAAGGGAATTTTAAAAGAGAAATTTTTATTTTAAAAATTTCTAGAAACAAATTAGGAAGTTTTAATTTTGTGTTTAAAACTTTCCTTGTTTGGAGGTGATGGTGGTGGCCGACCATTAAGGGTTTATAAGGAAATTTTTAATTAAATTTTCCTTCTTAAACATTGGCAAGGAATATAAGGAAGTTTTATTTATAAAACTTTCCTTATTTACCAAGACCAAGGAATATAGAAGAGAGGGTAGATGTGCCTCACCTCACAACATATCATCTAGTACTCCTCTCTTCTCTTCCTTGGTGGTGGTCGGCTCTTTCTTCCTCCTTTTCTCCTATTCTTCTTCCTTGTGTGGTCGGCGGCATCTTCATCTTAAGGAGCTTGGTGGTGGCTGGATCTTGTTAGAGGAAGAAGGAGAGATAGGAGGCTTTGTTTCTTAGCATCCCTTGGAGCTTGGTTGGTGGCCGAAAGTTCTTCATCTCTTGAAGATTGTTGGTGGCCGAAGCTTTCTTGGAGAAGAAGGAAGTTTGGGTGGATTCTCATCTCAGTAGATCGTCGCCCATACGACGTCCGAGATAAGAGGAGGAATACGATAAAAGATCGTGAAGTCTATAAGCTACAAAAGGTATAACTAGTTATTAGTTTCTGCATCATAAGTAGTTCATCCTTTTGTTTAGATCTTGGAATACCAAACACAAGAGGCTAGTGATTCTAGGTTTTCGGATTTATGATTCAATTTGTGTTTCTTTTGTTTTTCGATCTTGTGATTCGATTGTTCTTATTGGTTAAACCTAGGGTTACTATAAGGAGATTAAATATTGAATTTCGCTGAAAGGCTTTGTCTAGGAAGTGGTGGATGATCCCATACCCAAGAAGGCCTAGTGCCTCGCCATGTTTAACCTGGAAGTCAATCTCTGAAATAAATATTTGATCGAATTTGTAACATGGGTGGATTTGGATCAATAATGTTAACATCGTTTGCAATCCAAGTCTAAACCTCTAAGAACAGATAAGTTGAATTTGGAATCAATAATGTTAAGTTCGGTTTGTGATTCCAAATTTAATTTCTAAAGAACACAATAGATTGTTAGGAAACGTTCAGGACTTGTACAAAATTTTTGTACAAGGGAACTGATATGATATTCTGAGTAGCAACCAACAAGGAAGTTCTAGTGTAGGCTAGGCAAGGGAAATCTCAGTAGATTGTGGAAGCCAGGTGGATTCGATAGGTCTGGAGGACCTAATCCCTAGGTAGCCGAATACTGAGTCTTAGTTGTAGGCTAGGGAAGAGAAATCTCAGTAGATCGTGGAATCCAGGTGGATAGGTCTAAAGGACCTGATCCCTGAGTAGTTGAATACTGAGTCTTGGTGAGTGAAACCAGGTGGAGAAAATCCTAAGGTGTGGTAATCTTAGGTTCTGGTGAGTGAAGTCATATGGAGAAAATCCTAGGGGGAGATAACCTTAGGTAACGAGAAGTCTTGGAGGAGTGAACTCCAAGCAAGGTTGATCGGCGGATCTTAGTAATTCTAAGTTTAGTTTTACCATAGCATTCTATATTACTATTATTGTTGTTGGTCAATGTAGTATTGCAGGAAAGACCCTAGTGGATCAGGTGATCAGACACTGACCAGAGAAAGTTCAAACAAGTTTGGAGGATCAATGTTTGGCTTGTAAGTTGAGATAAGCAACTGGAGGAGCGATAGTGAGGTCGTGTTCATGTTAGGAACAACCTAAGGTCGCTGATCCAGCTGAAGAAACCAGGAAGGTTTCCAAGTTGAGATTAAGATAGTTCTACTTTCTAATACTACTCATGCATCTTACTTTCATATATAGTTGTGCTAACTTTGTTTTGCAGGAATATTATTGTTATATCTAACTAACTTTGTGTTGCAGAATTATATGACCCCTTGAATTTCAAAGAGTCATAACTTTTGACTCAGAACTTAGAATCAGGCTCTATCAGCGGCCACGCGTCCAGCACTCAGAAACCTTCATTTGGCCAAGGGTTCAGTCGACTAAACAAGAGGTTCATCCAACCAAAAAAGGTATTTTATCAGTCGACTGAATAGGCAAAATTGGCAAAATAGATCAAGCTCGCAAACAAGGTATCACAACATGATCAGTCGACGAAAAATGAGGTTTGGTCGATCTAACAATAAAAGAATTAATGAAGTATTAAGTGTGAATCTTGGCGAGAAGGGAAGTTCACCATTCGGTTGACCGAACAAGGTTATCGGTCGACCGAACCATTAAAGATCAATTAATGCTCGAAGATAAGATCTTAGAGAAGAAGGAAGGGAGCGGGTTCGGTCGACTGAACCCAGGGATTGGTCAACTGAACATCGACAATTCTTATAAAAGAGAGCTCATCGGTGCGGTCAAAGATCGTGGGCCTTGGAGTAGGAGTCGACCTAGGCTTCAAACCAAGTAACCGAACTGAGTCTTTTACTTTCCACTGCATATTCTGATTGTCTTTAAAATACGAAAAGGAAAGTTTTTTTAAGAGTGCGATATTCACCCCACCCCCCCCCCCCCTCTATCGCACTCGTTCGATTCTATAGACTCTCTTCCTCATTTATCAAGCTTTAGAAGAGGATGGTTTGAGAAAATGTCAAGTGCTACTTCAGGCAAGCAAACATGGGAAAAGCTTCAAGTCTCATATCAAGGAGAAGAAAAAGTAAAAAAGGCACGACTGTTGACATTAAGAAGTCAAGTTAATGCTCTTCATATGAAGGAAGGTGAGTTGGTGTCTGATTATTTTTATAGAGTCTCTACTATTTCCAATCAACTAAAGAGAAATGGTGAGAAACTAGAAGAAATAACTATCATTGAGAAAAATCTTCGATCACTGAATTCAAAATTTGATAGCATTACAACCATCATCGAAGAGACTAAATATCTACAAGTCATGATGATAGAGCAACTCCAGGGTTCATTACAAGCCCATGAAAAATAGAAGAAGATAAATGAAGAAATTACTCAACAACTCCTAAAGAGACTCTTCAATCGACAAAGAAAGATGAAAGTTTCAGTAACAATAGAAGTCAATGTGGAAGAGGTCGTGGATATATTCAAGGCCATGCTAATGAGCAAGGATGCGCTTCCAACAATAACAATGAAAGAGGAGAAAATTCAAGAAGAGGTTATGCTAAAGAATGTAGATCGCCCAAGAATAAAGTATATGAAAGAGCAAACTATATGAAAGAAAGGAAACAAGAAGATGACACCCTACTGCTAGCATATAAAGATAATAAAAACGGCGAAGATATAATCTGGTATCTCGACACTGGTGCAAGAAATCATATGTGTGGAAAAAGAAACATGTTCATAGAGCTTGATGAATCAATTGATGGTAATGTATCCTTCGGAGATGAATCAAAGATCGAGGTGAAAGGCAAAGGTAACATTCTCATCCGTTTGAAGAATAGGAAACATAAATTTATCTCAAATGTTTTCTTTGTACCAAATATGAAGAGCAACATTTTGAGCTTAGGACAACTCTTGGAAAAAGGATATGATATTCATCTAAAAGATAATATGCTTATCTTGAAAGATGATATTGGTTACTTAATTGCTAAAGTGTCTATGTCAAGAAATAGAATGTTCTTATTTAATATTCAAAATGATGTTGTCAATTGTCTCAAAGCTTATTATAACGACATCACTTGGCTTTGACATCTTCGATTTGGGCATCTTAATTTTGGAGGACTAGAATTATTTTCAAAGAAAGAGGTGGTGAGAGGACTACCTTGCATCAAATATTCTGATCAATTATGTGACACATGTCTATGTAGGAAACAATTTAGAAGAGGCTTTCCAAAAGAGTCAAGTTCAAAAGCTCAAAAGCCACTTGAACTTATACACACAGATGTTTGTGGTCCGATAAAGCCAAGTTCACTTGGTAAGAGTAATTATTTCATTCTTTTCATAGATGACTTTTCTCGAAAAACTTGGATATATTTCTTAAAGCAAAAATTGGAGGTCTTCGGTATATTCAAGAAATTTAATGTTACCATAGAAAAGGAGAGCGGTCTCAAGATCAAAGCTATGTGTTTTGATTGAGGAGAAGAATTTACCTCAAAGGAGTTTCAAGAATTTTGTGAAGCCTACGAAATAAGATGACCTTGATAGTTCCAAGATCCCCTCAACAAAATGGAGTAGTGGAAAAAAGAATTGAACCATCCTTGACATGACAGGGAGCATTCTCAAAAGCAAGAGGCTACCAAAGGAACTTTGGGCAGAAGTGGTTGCATGTGCAGTATACTTATCCAACCTAGCACCAACAAAGAGTGTGTGGGACAAGACACCACAAGAAACATGGAGCGGAAGGAAGCCTGAGATTTTTCATCTAAGAGTTTTTGGGAGTATAGCTCATGTTCATGTGCTTGATGAAGCAAGAAGAAAATTGAATGATAAAAGTAAGAAGCCATACAATCCAGATACCAAGAAGACAATCATCAGCTGGGATGTTGCATTTAATGAAGAAGAAGAATGGTGATCCTACCCGAAAGTCGATAAGATGGAAAGCTGGGGATGTGGAGGTCCCGCTAACTGCCCGTAAACTTTGATCCTCCCTACAAAATAGATGACGTCAGTGCCGAGTCAGGGAAAGGGTCCCCGGTGTTGGCCCTCTGACGCTCAAGTCAGTCACAGATGATGATGTAGAAGGCGGAGCAACAAGAATGAATACTGTAGCGTAAATAGTATATATCGTGTACCTCCGTTGATTCTTGGACCCCCTTTATATAGTTTCTGTAGTGCGCGTGCACGCTTCCCTAAGTGAGCACGCTTCTTGAAGTTTCTCCTGAAAAGACTTGTCAGTAAAGTGTCCCTGACACAATACCTTAACAAGCCGAGCATATCTCTGATGTGATAGTAGAAGTTTCCGTCGTATGATCTCCTTGTTGACCATGCCTGGTGTCAGCGGCAATAACTCCCAAAAGGATGTCGAGAGATAACACAGTGGGTTCATTGCTAGGCCGAGCGGATTAGCTGCTCGGCCGGAACTTCGCTGCTCCTGTGCCACGTCTGCTCAGCCGGAACTCCGCTGCGCCTGGGCCGAGTCCTGTTGCAGGGTTGAGCGAGGTAGTTGCTCGGCCCGAATTCTACATATCATCCGATCGACCAATACGATTATCATCTGTTTGGCCATATGATACCTAAACTTTGACTGCCCAAACTTTGACCTCCATCTTGGCAACTAACCCCTGCAGAGTGGGCCCCTCGTTATCGCCACATCAAATGGAATTGGGAATCTCAAAATGAAGATTACAACTTCTTCCCATAGTTTGAAGAAGAAGATGTGGAGCAACCAAGGGTGAAGCAAACAAGAGAGGAGCCTACTACTCTAATAGTAACATCAATATCAAGTACTCAAGGAAATTCATCTGCATCAACTTCAAGTGAAAATTCAAGTGAAAGAGTACCATGCTTTAGAAGCTTACGAGAAATTTATGAGATAACTGAAAATCAAGATAATCTTATTCTATATTGCCTCTTTGCCAATTGTGAGCCTATGGATTTTCAAGAAACTATAAAGAGCAAAAAATGGAAAGATGTGATGGATAAAGTCAAGGTGATTGAAAAATAAGGTACATGGGGGGTTAACTCCACTTCTTGAAGGGCATAAGACAACTAAGGTTCGAGTTGATAATGAGTATGCATTAATACTAGCAAAGAATCCAATTTTCTATGATAGAAATAAGTACATCGATACACGTTATCACTATATCAGAGAATGTGTTACAAGAAAAGATATGCAAGTGGAATACATAAAGTCTCAAGATCAAGTTGCTGATATTTTTACCAAGCCACTCAAATTTGAATACTTCATCAAGATGCGATATTTGCTTGGAGTCACAAAATTAAGTTTAAAAGGGGGTGTTGGAAATTAAACTTAATTTTATTGATGGAAATAAAATATTATGGATAGAGATAGAATGATGAGGTGGTAATTTTGGATGAGAGTTTGTGATAAGATAAAGATAGAATTTGATGAGGTGGTAATTTTGATAAGGATAAAAGTTGGTGAAGATAAAATTTAAAAAAAAATCTAAATTTATTGTATTTGAGATTAGTAATTATCCAATAAGCATATAAATATATTTCTTCTCTAATGAATTAAGTTGAGTTTATTTATTTTATTCTCCTCTTCCAAATACAAAATTCGACCTTGCTCTTGGGCTTATAATTCCCTTGACTGGATTGAGTGTCCTTTTGTCCATCCAGGTGAGAATGCTCGCCGGCGTGATCCAAGGAAGTACAAGTACCACTAGAGTTGTGTTCCTTGCCCGGAGTTTCAAAAAGGAGCATGCCGGAGAGGAGATATATCCAAAGTATGCTCATGGGATGTTTGAGTGTTGGCTACATCAAGCACAGTATGGAACTAGGCTATGCAAAGATGGTACCAGTTGTGCTCGGCGGGTTTGTTTCTTTGCACACGCGAGTGAGAAGCTACTCCCACTTTATATGTCGACTGGCGATCTGCTGTGCCCTCTCCCCGGTTATCATCCTCTGCTGCCATGGAGATGGCTGCAACTTTAGGTATTATGCCTGGATCTCCATCTTCGGTTTCTTCTGTTATGTCTCCCTTCAAGCCGCCCATGTCTTCATCTGCCTACTCAATCTCAAGTTGGCCTCAGCCAAATCTGCCTATCCTGAATCTTCCTGCAAGCAATATCCAATCAAGTAGGCTGTGCTCATCTCTCAGTGCAAGAAATATGCCTATGGAGGACCTTTGAGTTTGATACTCAACAGCTGTTAAATGATGTATGCTAATGTCGCCTGAGCATGTTGGTTGGGAACCGCTTTGTTCTTGATGAGCTTTTATTAGCTGAGATTGCTCCATCTCCTAGGTTTAATTCTGATCAGGGGTCCATTTTTTCGCCATCTCACAGGGCTGCTATATTCAGTCAAATACAGCAGCATGGTTTGATATCACCGATTAGCACTGGTGTATTCTCACCAAGGGCTGCTGATGCCCAACATTTGCCTGTTCATTCTTCTTTGTTACAGGCATCACTCATGCATCTTCCCCTAGTTTCATGTCAACACGAGGTGCGGAGCCTCCCTCTCCAATGAGGCAGAAACAGCAGCAGACTTTACGTGGCCTTGCACCGAATTCTTCTCCAATTGTTGGCTGCCCTGTTTGGAGAGTGAATCGCGAAGAGCTTGGTCGTCTCAAGCGATCATCGTCCTTTGAGATGCGTGGAAATGTAGATGAGCCTGATCTGTCATGGGTTCGTTCACTAGTAAAAGAATCACCATGGTATCTTTGACGATGGTGACCTTTCTCCTGTGCCTCTCATTTATGGTGAGTATTCAAGCTCAAATAATAAGTTGGAGCACAATAATTAAAAATAATCTCAAATTAATTTTAATCAATTGAGATTTATCATACAATTAATTAAGATCTATATGAATTAAATAATAAGAATAATACTTTTAAATCTATTATATTTATTATTATGCTTATAAATTGTATTTCATATTTAATCTTTTCATTATTATTTGGACAACTTGTATAAATAAGTCTATTGACTTTAGTAAATACAGATTAAAGAATTATTCTCAGTTCTATTTCTTTTCTTCCTCTATTAGTTTCAATATGGTATTAGAATCATCTTCTCTTCCTCTTAATTTTCCTCTTCCGAATTTTTATTATAGTAGATATAGGAGTTTGTACATACAAGTTTAATATCATCGTCTACAGTGCAGCAACTTTGGCAACTTCGACAGCAATAGCTTTTCTTTTTCTTTCATTAACAACTCTTTTCCGTCGATGGCAGTAACTTCGACAACGTTAGTCGTACAAGGCAAAGTTGTTATTTGTTCATTTTATTTTTCTCTTCGTTTTTTTTCTTTCATCGTGTTTTTTTTTCGTTCTGTTAGACTGAAAAGAATAAAAACAAAAAAAAAAAAGCATCCCTACATCATCACAAAATATATCTTTCCCTTTTCATATGGTTCCTTCTTTTTTCGTTAAGCTTGACCATGAAAATTATTTTCTTTAGAAATTATAATTTTTTTTCTTTACTTTGTGGTCACGACTTACTTAGTCATGCTGATGGTACTTCATCTCCACCTTAAAAAGATGATCCATCCTATACTATTTGATTTAAGAATGATCAATTAGTCTTGTCTTGTGTAAAATACTCTTCTTTCATTCTGATTGAGGTGGAGAGTATCAAATGCTTTATCATAATCTTACTTCCTATGACATTCTTCATCGAGTCTCTTGTCCCCACACTTCTGAACAAATTGGATATGTCGAGAGAAAACATCATCATACGGTTGAAACTGCTTAGTTCTTTTTAATCATGCCTCAATTTTACTTAAATTTTGGGATGATGTTGTCCAAACTGTAGTCTACCTTATCAATATTTACCCACTCCATTACTTCAAAATAAGTGTCCCTTGGAAAGATGTTATAATTGTCTTCCAGATTACTTTTCTTTTGTATCTTTAGTTGCACATGTTATCCTTGGCTACGACCATACTCTAAACACAAGTTAAACTCTCGCTCTCTATAATGTGTTTTCCTTGGTTATAATAATTTGCATCATGGGTATCATTACTTCCATATTTCAACCGGGTGGATATATATTTCTCGACATGTTACTTTTGATAAATTTTTTTTGTTTGTAGTTGCTACCTCATATCCTCCTTCAAATAATCAAGGAACTTATCTAATATCACCAAGAAATATACTAGAATCCTCATATATTGATTCATCAGGGCATATTGAAAGTACAAGGGGAGGTATCTTGGGTCCTGCTCCATCTCCACAAATTCTTTAGCGGCTAGTGGTGATCTATTCTTTAGTTTTGATTCTCATCCATTTGACCACTCATCTCCGAGTAGCTCTGATGATGATACTCCTCGGCGAATGCTTCCTCTAAGTGATATTTATGCACGATGTCAACCAAGTTCCACTCGTTATCGTCTTTCATGTGCTCTTATTACTTCTTCAAATTTTGTTGAACCTTCTAGCTTTAAACAGACAATCAAAGATCCAAATTGGCGTACTACAATTACTACAGAATTTGATACTCCTATTTACAATGTAACCTGGAGCTTAGTTCCTCGTACTCCATCTATAAATATTATGGGCTCAATGAGTTTACTGAATTAAGTATCGTGCAGATGGATCTATTGAATGTTACAAAACTCATCTTGTTGCTAGGTTTTAATCAACAACGAGGTATTGACTTCAATGATACTTTTAATCTAGTCGTCAAAATTACAACTATCAGATTGCTACTATCTATAATTGTTAGCTCCAATTGGTCGATACAACAATTAGATGTTTCCAATGCTTTTCTTCATGGACACCTTGAAGAAACTATTTATATGGAGCAACGACCTGGATTTATCTACTCGCAACTTCCAACACATATGTGTCAACTTTAGAAATCTATATATGGTTTTCAACAAGCATCTCGTGCATGGTTTCATCATCTATCTACTTGGCTTCATACTAAAGAATTTTTTGGCACAAAAACATATTCTTCCCTATTCTACAAATGTAATAAGTAATTTTCAATATTTATTTTAATTTATGTGGATGATATATTAATCACTAGTAGTGATTAAAATGACATTACTACTCTATTCCATCTTCTTTGTTAAGAGTTTTCTATTCGGGATTTTAGCAATGCTCGTTTTTTCCTTAGCATAGAGTTTCTCTCACATTCTGAAGGTTGGCTTCTCTCTCAGAGCAAATATATTACTAAACTTCTACAATGAGTTAAATGGATGCAGAGTCGTCTCAATCATTCTTGAGGTCCTAGGCGGAAAAAAGAATTTAATATTTTTTAAATAAATATTATTAGAAACATTTAATTTTATTAGTTATAGTAAAAGGTGGAATTTGTCATCCTAGCGGCCCAACACGACTGACCCTATGACCATCTGTGAGGAGGTAAATCAGGAAGCTACAGTTAGCTAATGTGGGAGAGCATTTTTCTTGACTCTGCCGAGATTCAACACCTTGCCCATTGTAACAATATCTACCCCGTATTAGTCAACTTAATCATGTCCCGGGGGCGACATTTAATTCTGTTAGTAAGATTTAAAAGGGCATTTTTATATATTGTCAATGATTATTTATACTATTAAAAGCAATGATCAACTAGGCCACGTAGCAATAACTTTATCTTATGTCAAACCTCACTTTTTTATTATTAGTAAAATTTTAAAAATAAAAAATATTTTATATTATCTAATTTATAAACAGTAATAAATTATTGTAATACTATTAATATACATTTTAATTATAATTTTTTTAAAAAAAATATCAATCATTTTTAACTTTGAGGAGGAAAAATCTTGACACACCAGTAAAATTATTGTGTGACCTAGAGGAAATAGATTCAATTACTAGATATAGTTACTACGTATAATAGACTCTTCCTTGGAATCCCTCGTTGAAGGGAGGTTCATGAATTAAACTGCCTTTTTATCAATTTTAACTTTGATAAATTATTAATAAAATTTATTTATCCAAAAATATTTAGTTAGAAAATATTGATGGTGAATTATTAAAAATCAAATATATATATATATATGAATTAAGTGTAACCAATAAATATTTTTAATTTATTAATAAAATTTAATTTTTATCATTAAAAAAAATAAAATTATCAATTAAATCTAACACGAGTAAAAAAATAAAAATGATCCAAATTTAATCTATAAAAAATTTAAAATTTTTGACCAAATATAATTTAGCTAGTAAAAAAATTTAAATTAAGATAAAAATAAATCTTGACCAAAATTTATTTTAATTATATTTTAAATATTTAATATTCATACTCATATGTTTTTAAATTAATATTCATATTTAATTTATATAGGTATACATATGTAAAATTTGTGGGCCCCAATATAATAGGGGCCTTGGCATAGGCCTTAATGCCCTATGCCTTGAGCCGACCCTGAATGGATGGTGCACATTCTATCTCCACACCAATAATTGAAGGTGGTTTCACTGCACCTTCATCCTCCTCTTCAATGTTTGACCCCCAGATATACCGAAGCATTGTTAGTGCTCTACAATATGTCACCATTACAAGACCCAATATTACTTTCGCTGTGAATCATGTTTGTCAATTTATGCATGCTCATACTGAACACCATTGAAAAGGTGTTAAGAGAATTCTTGGATATCTCAAATACACTATTGTACATGGTATTATTTTATATCATCAGTCCTCACGAGAGTTGATTGCCTACAATGATGCAGATTGGGCTGGATCTGCTAAAGATAGACATTTTGCTAGTGGATATGCCATATTTCTTAGGTAGAGCCATCAATTTAGGTTGGGTCCGTCGGATTGGCCTGCCCTACCAAATAATTTAAGTGAGTTGGGTTGAAAATTTATCAACCCATCATCTAGAGGGCATAAATGGATCATCTCGCACGGGTCGCGGGTCTAAGCAGGCTAACCTGTGGCGGGCTCGGGCTGGCTCGCGGATCTCACAAAAAAAAAATCAATCAATATTTCAAACTAAATTAGAATTATAAATGAATAATAAATATCAATCCAATGGTTAAGATTTCTCATGTTATTGTAGCTGTAACAGTAGAACATAAAAGTTAAAAGTTAAAACCCTATTTCCCATCCGCTTGAGACTGCTTCGACTTGATCGAATCGCCGCTACCTACCTTGCATAGTCACACTCGCAAAGTCACAGTCGCAGGCGCACACACTGCAAGCACCTGCTGTTGAATCACCGCCTACTGCTAGCAAAGTCGTAGGCTCGTACGCACTTGCCTCATCAGTGGCCAACGCCTCCCCATAGCCGTGAAGCAAAACGACATTCCGCCTCTCACACATCTACCTCAATGCCTCCCTGTAGTCGTGTCTACCTCAACGCCTACCTTGCATAGTCGCACTCGCAAAGTCGCAACTACAGGCGCACTCTCTCCAAGCACTTGTAGTCAAATCACCGCCTACCTTGTGCTAGCAGAGTCGCAGGCTTGCACCCACCTGCCTTATCAACGACCAACACCTCCTCACGACCTTCAAGAAGAACGACATTCCGCCTCGCACGCATCTACCTCAACGCCTCCTCGTAGCCGCATAAAGCCTGTAGAGTGTAGAGTGCTTAAATAAGGCAGTCCAACTTCGAATTCGATAGATGATAAGCTTGAATCCACAAGTTCGGCGGTCTCATACTCTCCATACTCTTGTTTGAGACTTTGAGGTAAGAGTTTTTGGCTTCCTTTCCTAATTTCTTTCTATTTGCCAGTAGCCCACAGTTCCTACTCTCTAATATTTTAGCATTTATTGATTGTTCTACGATACTAGTTCTCTCTTTTGATGCTCAACATATCTTGTATGTTTTGATTGATTTGTTTTGCCATCTAAAAGGCTAACATAAAAATAAATTGGTGATATTCTGCTATTGACATGCAGAGTTTTTGTTTGATTGATTTAATTAGAAACTAAATTTATTTATTTATTGTATTTTAAATTGATTTTAAGATGGACTCTACTTCTCAAAAGCAAACTATTATTTTAGATGATGAATTGGAAAGTGCTAAGCATGACAAGGGATCAATTAAAAGGTCTAAAGAAACTTCTGATATTTGGGTGTGTTTTAAGAAAATCAAACGGGTTGATAGTATAGATAAAGCTAAATGTATTGGATGTAAATAACAGTATAAGTGTGGGGGTAAACAATATGAAATTTCTATGTTATGGTGTCAATTTAAAATTTGTGACAAATTAATGTTTCATGATGTAGGACAAATCGTTCTTGATCAAAATGGGAAGATGAGGTCTAAGAAAATAAATTAAAAGATTTCACGTGAGTTACTAGCTTGTGTAATCATCAGACATGATTTATTATTTTTATTTGTTGAGTAAGATGGTATTAGAGCTTGGACGAAGTACATAAATCCTGATGTTGCATGCATTTCTAGAAATACTCTTATTTTTTTATATTAATCGAATTTACTTGAAGGAGAAAGAGAAACTCAAGTATGTTTTGCCTACTATTCAAAATAGAGTTTGTTTAACTTTAGATTTGTGGACTGCGTGCACTAGTGAGGGTTATATTTGTTTGACTGCCCATTCTGTTGATAATGACTGGAAATTGAATAGTAAAATACTTAGTTTTCTCATCTACTGCCTCCACACTCAAGAGTTGAATTAGCTGTACAATTGTTTGAATATTTGAAGGAATGGGAGATTGAGAAAAAGGTTTTCTCTTTGACATTGAGTAATGCATCTAGTAACAATAACATGCAAGTTCATTTGAATGAGCAACTCTCTTTGCATGATAGTTTATTATGTGATAGTAATTTTTTTCATATTCGTTGTTCTACTCATATATTGAATCTCATTGTCCAAGAAGGTTTGAAAATGGCTACTATAGCTTTGAATAAAATTAGAGAGTAGGTCAAGTATGTTAAAGGTTTAGAGACTAGGATGAAAAAATTTGGAGAGTGTGTACAAGCAATTGGTAACATTAATAATAGTATTGGTTTGCGATTGGATGTGTCTACTCATTGGAACTCAACATATTTAATGTTGGATAGTGTCATCAAATATAAAAAAAGCTTTTGCTTCTCTTCAATTCAATGACAAGAATTATAAATATTGTCCTTCAAGTGAAGAGTGGAAAATAGGAGAGAAAATATGTGAGTTCCTTGAGCCATTTTATGACACTACTAATTTGATCTCTGGTTCTTCTTATCCTATATCAAATTTATATTTTATGCAAGTCTAGAAGATTGAAGTTTTGTTAAAGGAAAACTTATCGAATGAAGATGAGGTGATAAGTTGTATGTGTAAAAAAATGATGGAGAAGTTTGACAAGTATTGGACTCAATATAGCATGGTGCTTGCATTTGGAACTATTCTTGACCCATGAATAAAGCTTTCAATGTTGGATTATTTTTATTCAAAGGTTGAAAGTGATTGTATTTAATGCCAAAAGAAGATGGATCTTGTGAAGGCAAAATTGTATACGCTTTTTTGACTAGTATTCTAATACTAACAACACAAATTCTTCACAACCACAATCTTCTACCACACATACACTTTCACAAAGTGTAGGAGTTAAAGAAAAGAACAAAAGAATCTTTGATGTAAGTACTCTAATATTTTTTTCTTGTATTATCTGATTGATTTATAATTTTTTTGTCACCACTATTCCAATTAATACAAGAAATGATGGCATATGAGAGTCAAACAATTAGAAGTGCTGGAAAATCTTAAATGGATCTCTATTTGGAGGAGCCAAAACTTAAATTTGCTTATTATCAAGATGTGGATATTTTGGAGCATTGAAAGAATCAAAAGCATCGGTATCCAACACTTGTACTAATGGCATATGATGTTTAGCTATTCCTATAACTACTATTGCATCAGAATAAGCTTTTTTCCGTTGGTGCTCGTGTTCTTACCAAGTATAGAAGTTGCACCTTCATGAAAAAGCGCAAGCTCTTATTTGCACTTGCAATTGGTTACATGGTTATGATATTGGTAATTTTATTTATTTTAATTATGTTCTTAACTTAGTTGATATATTAGTTTATTGTTATTTTATTTTTTCAACTATCTACATCTTTGTGTATTTTATATGTAGATAAAGATAACATTGTGTAAACAAGAATCAAATATTCTAGAAGAGGATATCAATGAAGAGAAAAGAGTGTTGGTGCAATATCCCTTAGGTCAAGGTTGATTGGTTTGACCAAGCTTGAGTCTTGGTCATAGTTTCGATGTTTGACAATACATGTAGACACATGGACAATGCAGGTGCAGTTGTTCATATGGGGAGATTCTGATCAGGGACTGATCAGTGTAAATGAAGAAGAGTCAAGTAGGTATACCTGACTGGATGGAAATCCTGGTGAGTGAAGCCAGGTGAAAGTCCTAGTGAGTGAAGCTAGGCAGATGGAAATCCTGGTGAGTGAAGCCAGGTGAAAGTCCTAGTGAGTGAAGCTAGGCAGTATGAAAATCCTGGTGAGTGAAGCCAGGTGAAAGACCTAGTGAGTGAAGCTAGGCAGATTGAAAACCCTAGTGAGTGAAGCTAGGTGAAAGTCCAAGTAGGTCAAGAGAGTGACCGGATACTTGGCATGAAAGAAAAGTCCAAGTGGGTCAAAGGGATTGACCGGACACTTGGTGAGGGAGTCCGACCGGACACTTGGTCAAGGGAGTCCGAGTTCACGTCTTGATACATCTTGGTAGAACCAGGATGCATGGAGTAAGGTGTACTATGAGCTTCTTCTAAAATTTTCTTTCTCAGCTCTTCATCATTGGGGACACACAGGCGACTTCCTTGATAAAGAATTCCACTGTCTGATACTCGAAATTCTGAATTTCCCTCTTCTTGTATCCCTTGCTTGATCTTTTGGATATCTGGATCTTCACTTTGCTTTCTCTGTATATCCTCAAGCAGGGTTGACTCTAAGGTCAATGTAGAGAGTTGCCCATAAATAATTTCCATTCCAAAATCTGACAACTCCTTCTGCAGTGGTAGGGCTAATGATGACAAAGACATCAGGGATGCACTGGATTTTCTGCTTAGTGCATCTGCCACTTTATTAGCTTTGCCTGGATGGTAGAGGATTTCACAGTCATAATCTTTGACCAACTCTAGCCACCTACGCTGTCTCATGTTTAAGTCCTTCTGAGTGAAAAAGTACTTAAGACTCTGATGGTCTGTGAAAATTCTGCACTGAACGCCATACAAATAATGTCGCCAGAGTTTTAGTGCAAAGACCACAGCTGCCAACTCAAGATCATGAGTGGGGTAGTTCTTTTCATAATCTTTGAGTTGTCTGGAAGCATATGCTATCACTTTTCCTTCCTGCATGAGTACAGCTCCTAAGCCCATCTTGGAAGCATCACTATAGATGTCAAAACTCCTGTCACTTTCTGGAACAGTCAGAATAGGAGCACTGGTCAGTCTCTTCTTGAGCTCTTGGAAACTCTGCTCACATTTATCAAACTTCTTATTCTTTCTGGTGAGGTGTTAGTGGAGAGGCTATCCTGGAAAAGTCCTCCACAAATTTCCTGTAGTACCCAGCTAAACCCAGGAAGCTTCTGATCTCCCTGGCGTTCTTGGGTCTACTCCAGTTGTTGACTGCTTCTATTTTTGCTGGATCCACTTGAATGCCTTCTTTAGAAATTATGTGACCTAGAAATGCCACCTGATCTAACCAGAACTCGCACTTTGAGAACTTAGCGTAAAGTTGCTTTTGCTGAAGAGTCTGCAGTACTATCCTCAAATGTGTGTCATGCTCCTCTGGGGTTCTGGAATAGATTAAAATGTCGTCGATGAATACAATGACAAATTTGTCAAGGTATTCTCTGAACACTCTGCTCATCGGTCCATGAAAACCGCTAGTGCATTAGTCACACCAAAAGGCATGACTATGAACTCGTAGTGTCCGTATCTGGTCCCGAAAGCCGTTCTGGTAGGTCTCTTTCCTTCACTTTTAGCCGATGGTACCCAGAGCGCAGGTCTATCTTTGAGAATACTGTCGCCCCTCTCAACCGATCAAATAGGTCATCGATCCCGGGAGGGGTACTTGTTCTTGATTGTCACTTGATTTAGAGCTCTATAATCTATGCACATCCGCAGATCCGTCTTTCTTCTTGACGAACAACACGGGAGCTCCCATGGTGAATGACTAGGCGGATGAAGCCTTTGTCAAGCGGCTCTGAAGTTGTTCTTTAGCTCTGCTGGAGACATGCGAGATGGAGCTTTTGAAATTGGACCGTTACCCAGTTCAATCTCAAACTCCACTTCTCTGGGAGGTAGTCCGGTAGTTCTTCGGGAATACCTCGATACTCCTGACTACCCGAACTTCCTCCTGCTGGGTCTTTCTTGTTCTTCCACTCACAATGTGCGCAAGAAAGCCAGCACACCCTTTAGCTAACATCTGGTGAGCTGTGAGAGAAGAAAGGAACTTCTGGGTCTTCCTCCTTGGCACCCCTGTGAACTCAAAGGATGATTCACCTTCTGGACTAAAGATCACTTTCCTTCTGCGGCAGTCCACTGAAGCACTGTACTTGCTGAGGAAATCCATACCCAAAATGATATCGAAATCTTGCATGGCGAGGACCACCAGATTTATACATAGCTCACGGTCTGAAATTCTGACTGGTACAGCCCGAAGCCACTGGTCGGATTCCATGACTTTCCCAGAAGGTAGGGTCGTCAGGAACTTGGAGTTCATGTTTTCTGTAGGTACCTGTAATTCTTTGGCAAAAGGTATGGATATAAAAGAATGGGTCGCCCCAGTAGCTATATGCTGAAAAATAACTACTTGACCTGTTACGACCGTCGAGGCACTAGCAGCTTCTTCTTTGGTGAGGGAGAATACTCTGGCACTGGCTGGAACTGGTGGGGCTTCCAACCTTCCCTGACTGATCTGAGGTCCTTCCAAAGTTGCAGGCATATAATGTAGCTGAGGTTTGTCTCCATATTGTATTGGCTGTGGCTGAGGTGCTTTGAGCTTGTTAGGACATTCTCTAGCCATGTGTCCTTCCTGCCCACATGCATAGCATCCAGTCTTACCCAAAAGACAGGCTCCTGGGTGTGTTCTCCCACATTTAGGACAGAGAGGGATCTTGGTCTGCTTATTTGCTGGTCCTCCTTTCTGGTTACCTCCTGAGTTCCACTGCTTTCTTTTGTTACCCTTGCCTTTCCAGTTCTGCTTATTTGCCTGAGGTTTCTGACTCCCAGCTGTCTTATCTTCGATCTTGACTGACTTTTGCTGCGCTCGTTGTGCTCTGATGCTGTCCAGATAGTGCTCAGCAACTAATGCTCTACTGACCAGCTCTTCGCCAGTCTGAGCCTGATGAGCTCCACTACTCACGTTAAGTGCTATCACTGGCCTCAGCATCCTGAACATCAGTCTGACTCGTTCCTTTTCCGTGCTTACTAGCTCTGGGCAGAGACGAGCTAGCCTATTGAATTTCTTTACTGCTTCTTCCACCGACAGTTCACCTTGTCTGAATTCTATGAACTCCTCATAATGCTTATTGGTGATCCGCTGACGAAAGAATTCCTCATAAAACTCTGCTTCAAAGTCAGCCCAGCTCATCTGATTAACTGCTCTCTTGCTTTTAACTCTTTCCCACCACATACGAGCATCTCCAGATAGGCAGAATGAGGCACACTTGACCTTCTCAACTTCTGGCCAGTCAAGAAGCTCCATGGTGCTCTCCAGTGTCTTGAACCAAGCCTGGGCATCCCAGGGCTCAGTCGTGCCTGAGAAGCTCTCTGGTTTCAGTTTCAGCCACTGTATCAGATATGCTTCTTGTCTTCTAGGTGCTGTGGGGACCTCCAGGACGGCTGGTGGAACCTCAGTCACCACTGGAGTCTCCACAGTGATTGTTGGAGGAGTGGGAGGAACTGGCTGCTGATTCGCTATCAGATTGACGATCACTTGCTGCTGCTCTGCTACCTGTCTCTGGAGTTGAGCAACAACTTCAGCGAGATTTGGTTCAGCTGCTCTGGGCTCTTCGTTCTCCTGAGCCTGGTCCTCAGTACGAGTGGTGCGGGGGCGTCCTCTTCTTGACATCTAATTATGCAAAGAAAAGAAAGACTTGATATATTCTTTATCCTTTCTAAACATACATATGTATGCATAAAGAGAAACAAACTTTTTATCTTACTAAAGCACATACAAGCAAATACTCTATACTGCAAATAATAATGAAAGCATAAGAAAGAAAACTTAAATACTTTCTTACTTGAAGACGGCAAGGATGATGCTGATGTGTGATGCTGGAGAATGGGACTTGCTCTGATACCAACTGTAACGACCACCCTTCTTACTACTACTACTCTCTAAGGATGACCGTTACTTAACTACTAACTCTACTTAACCGGTGTGATTAAAAACCACATGGAAACCCTACTGAAAAATTTCGGCAGAGTCTCCCTTGTACCGGTGACCATATTCAACAATACATGCAGTATATATACTCAGCCACAAGCGGCTGGAACACATAGCAATCAACCACGCAGTATAAAAATTCTAACTCAGCAACAATAAAGGAAAACTAATCCACAACCACAACTGAATAGCAAACATAGTATCAAGTGTCCTTATAAACAGTTATCAAATTTCCTTAACACATAAAAACTTAATTAACTCAAAGAACAAATCATAATTCATCTTATTCGCAAGGATCCCTAGAACTTCCATAGTGCAGACATCACACACCCCTCTTGCATCTCCTTGTCGCCTTCCTTCATATTAGCTTTACTTTTCCTTTATCTGCAGTAGGAGAAAGTGCAGTCTATAAGCATAAAGCTTAGTGAGCGCTATCTAACTCACAAAAACTCGATATGCATGTATACAAATAAAAACATGCTAAAACTGAATGCTAATATGTAAAGCTACTCATGCTCATAAATAGCGAAGGAATCAACTAACAGAAAAGATAACATGTATAACTACACATGCTCATAAACTAATAAAGAAGGCAAACTAACTGAAATGCTAACATATAAAGCAAAACATGCTCATCAACTAGCAAATAAATAACATGTAAGAAACCAAACATGTAAAAGCTGCTAGCATAAAAGAAAGCTAAACTTGCTAATCTTTAAAACAAAGTGAAACTTACTTCTTTTACTCTAATCTTATTCTTTTATTTCACTTGTTTAAAATTTATACTTTAATACTTGAAAATAATAATCAACTTCTCTTGGGCCCAGGCTTAGTACCATTTATGCGCGTTCCCTAATAGGTTGGGGTAGCGAGCCGCCAATCCTAAAAGAGCAGACCTTGGTCTACCAGGGCCAAGACCTTGGAATTGGACACCTGGATTTGTTTAACGACAACCTTGGAAGTCGGGTACTAGCCTCTTCTTAAAAGTAAAATACTTTTTATCTTAAATACTTCTTCTTTAAATGCCTTGGCATTTTAATAGCTTCCTATGTGCCAAAATCCCTAAAGTCTTGACTTTGGGATTATCCTAAGGCCTTGGCCTTTACTTTCTTTTCTTTACTTATACTTCTCATACTCCTTGATTAAAGCTTATTAAAATCCTGTAGATATATCTATCAAGTGTAGAATTACAACCAACCAAGCATGCTATATAAAAATAACATAAGGAAAACAGATCTAAACTCTCTAAGCATGTTATAAAATAAAGCAAAGGAAAACAAATCTTAACTTACTAATCATGCTATAAAATAGTATAAAAGAAAGCAACTTTAAGCTTCCTAAACATGCTGTAAAATAGGGCAAAAGAATGCAACTTAAAAATAGAAAATCTGTTCATGTACATCTATTGCTACACAAACAGAAATGCAAATAAAGAAAGGTTGTTCTAGGCCCTAAAGGAAATTGTTCTTGCTTACGAATATGCGATAAAAGAGAAACTGTTCTAAGCTCTAAACAGAGCCGTTCATGCTTGCAGAAATGCAATAAAACTAGTATGCTAAGACTGAGATGCTAATTAAGGTAACAAAGAAATCTATGTTTGAAAAGATAACTATAAGGGATGTTCTTCTTTTTTTTTTCATATTTGCAGCAAACCAAGAATCTAAAATCTGAAGTGCTACACCACAAAACTAAACTACATGCCCCACTTAAAACTAATAGCAAGTAAAAATCTGCATATGCTCACAACAGCTGAGGAAAACCAAAACGAAGGAGTCTACGCTGCACCACCAAAGGAAACTCTATACGGCAACTAAAAACAACTCTGCACAACATGTTCTCCTTCTTGTATAAAACTTCATATGTACTTAACTCAAAGACGAACCACTCATCTTGATTTCATATGTTCCAAAAGCAAAGGAAGAGGGCTAAATCCCTAGCAACTAAATTCTGTACACTATGTTCCGAAAGCAAGGGAGAAGAACCAAATCCTTAGCATCAAATTTTACTGAAAATTCATAATAACGCCACCAATCCACAACTCTACTTACCATGATTTAACCAACCAGTAGTGTAAGGAAAACTTTAGGGTTGAACAACCAAAGCCTAACAACCCACGGTTGCAGCACCCATGAACCCGATTCTGTGAACACAACTCTATCTCAAGGAGGCCATGAAAACACCAAAGCCGAAACATTTCATCCAAATTCACAACACAGAGATCACAGGCAGCATGATCCGAAAACAGGGTAAGCAAGGAAACTTATGCAAAGCTTCGGAAACAAAGAAAATAACAAGAAAAAAACTCGGAGCTATCCTACTGCAGGTGAGTAGCAACTCACCTCGCTGTTTTGAACTTACAACCGGAGAAGAGCAAAATTCTAGGGTTTCGGGTGAAGCTTGAAGATCTCGGCGATTTCTTTGCGTCCGCGAGCTCCCCACGACGAGAGGGTCACGGTGGAGTGAAGACCGGCCGGAAAAAGCCTAGCTCAGTCGCCTTCTCCGCCCCAAACCGTGGAGTCGCCGCCGCCGTCGCCGTTCGCGCGAGAGAGAAAAAGATTTCGAGAGGAAATTTAGATTTTCCGAAAATAAAACCTAAATTTCTTTTCTTATACTAGGGTTTAAACCGAACTATACCTTAAATCAATTTGTTCTCATATCTAGTTAACAAATCGAGCACAGCTCGGTTGGTCGGGCTGAGTTCTGCTTGGGCCGAGGAGCTGGGTTCGAACCCTAGCTTCTACAAACTTATTTTTCTTTTATTTTATTTTATTTTTAAAACTTCTTCCTCTGGGTAAAAATACCAAACGAACTCCAAAAATTGCATAAAAATACTCTAAAAATTCCTTAAAATCTCTAGAATATTTTAAAAGCATTTCCAAATATTTTTATGGACATTTGGAACTCGAAATAGAGAAATTTGGGTCGTTACAACTCCCCATACCTTATAAAAAGTTCGTCCTCGAACTTAGAACAACTCTGGATACTTCTGTCTCATACTGTCCTCCTGCTCCCAAGTGACTTCCTCATGCTTCTGGTTCTGCCAGATAACCTTCACTAGTAGTACTTCTTTGTTTCTTAGTCTCTTGACTGCTCTGTCCACTATCTGTGTAGGTCTGCTCTCATAACTAAGATCCTCTTGGATCTGCACTAACTGAGGCTGAATCACTTGGCTAGGGTCGTGGAGACACTTCTTTAGCAGAGAGACATGAAATACATTATGTATTACTGACATGTCCTGTGGTAAATCCAGCTTGTAAGCTACTTTCCCAATTCTTTCTGTGATCAGGTAAGGTCCTACATAACGAGGACTTAATTTGCCCTTCTTGCCAAATCTCATCACTCCCTTCATAGGAGCGACCTTGAGGAAGACTGAATCCCCTACTTGAAATTCAAGTGGCCTACGGCGTGTGTCAGCATAACTCTTCTGTCTACTCTGGGCAGTCTCAATCCTCTGTCTGATCTTCTGGATAGCCTGAGTAGTCTCATCTATCAGCTCTGTCTGAATGCCCAGTTCCACTTCCATCTCTCTTCTTTCACCTGCTTCTTGCCAGCAAATGGGTGATCTGCACTTCCTACCATACAGTGCCTCATAAGGTGCCATCTTGATGGTGGCCTGATAGCTGTTGTTGTAGGCAAATTCAGCTAAGCATAGATACTTGCACCAACTTCCTTTGAAATCTAGTGCACAAGCTCTGAGCATATCCTCTAGAATCTGATTTACTCGCTCTGTTTGTCCATCAGTCTGAGGATGGAAGGCTGTGCTGAACTTGAGTTTGGTGCCCAGTGCAGTCTGAATACACTCCCAAAAGTGAGAGGTGAAGCGCCCATCTCTATCAGAAACAATAGATTTAGGAACTCCGTGAAGTCTGATCACCTCTTTAACATACAACTGCGCCAACTGCTCTATAGAGTGGGACACCTTGATGGCTAGAAAATGAGCAGACTTGGTCAATCTGTCCACTATCACCCATATCGCATCATATCCATTTGCGGTTCTTGGAAGACCTGTTATGAAGTCCATGGATATGTCTTCCCACTTCCACTCTGGTATAGGAAGAGGCTGTAGAACTCCTCCTGGTCTCTAGTGTTCTGCTTTGACCCTCTGACATGTCAGGCAGGTACTGACATATTTAGCTACATCTCTTTTGAGTCCAGACCACCAGAATCTCTGTTTCACGTCTTGATACATCTTGGTAGAACCAGGATGCATGGAGTAAGGTGTACTATGAGCTTCTTCTAAAATTTTCTTTCTCAGCTCTTCATCATTGGGGACACACAGGCGACTTCCTTGATAAAGAATTCCACTGTCTGATACTCGAAATTCTGAATTTCCCTCTTCTTGTATCCCTTGCTTGATCTTTTGGATATCTGGATCTTCACTTTGCTTTCTCTGTATATCCTCAAGCAGGGTTGACTCTAAGGTCAATGTAGAGAGTTGCCCATAAATAATTTCCATTCCAAAATCTGACAACTCCTTCTGCAGTGGTAGGGCTAATGATGACAAAGACATCAGGGATGCACTGGATTTTCTGCTTAGTGCATCTGCCACTTTATTAGCTTTGCCTGGATGGTAGAGGATTTCACAGTCATAATCTTTGACCAACTCTAGCCACCTACGCTGTCTCATGTTTAAGTCCTTCTGAGTGAAAAAGTACTTAAGACTCTGATGGTCTGTGAAAATTCTGCACTGAACGCCATACAAATAATGTCGCCAGAGTTTTAGTGCAAAGACCACAGCTGCCAACTCAAGATCATGAGTGGGGTAGTTCTTTTCATAATCTTTGAGTTGTCTGGAAGCATAAGCTATCACTTTTCCTTCCTGCATGAGTACAGCTCCTAAGCCCATCTTGGAAGCATCACTGTAGATGTCAAAACTCCTGTCACTTTCTGGAACAGTCAGGATAGGAGCACTGGTCGAGTCTCTTCACATTTATCTGACCATTCAAACTTCTTATTCTTTCTGGTGAGGGCTGTTAGTGGAGAGGCTATCCTGGAAAAGTCCTCCACAAATTTCATGTAGTACCCAGCTAAACCCAGGAAGCTTCTGATCTCCCTGGCGTTCTTGGGTCTACTCCAGTTGTTGACTGCTTCTATTTTTGCTGGATCCACTTGAATGCCTTCTTTAGAAATTATGTGACCTAGAAATGCCACCTGATCTAACCAGAACTCGCACTTTGAGAACTTAGCGTAAAGTTGCTTTTGCTGAAGAGTCTGCAGTACTATCCTCAAATGTGTGTCATGCTCCTCTGGGGTTCTGGAATAGATTAAAATGTCGTCGATGAATACAATGACAAATTTGTCAAGGTATTCTCTGAACACTCTGTTCATCAGGTCCATGAAAACTGCAGGTGCATTAGTCACACCAAAAGGCATGACTATGAACTCGTAGTGTCCGTATCTGGTCCTGAAAGCCGTTCTGGGTATGTCTCTTTCCTTCACTTTTAGCTGATGGTACCCAGAGCGCAGGTCTATCTTTGAGAATACTGTCGCCCCTCTCAACTGATCAAATAGGTCATCGATCCTGGGGAGGGGGTACTTGTTCTTGATTGTCACTTGATTTAGAGCTCTATAATCTATGCACATCCGCATAGATCCGTCTTTCTTCTTGACGAACAACACGGGAGCTCCCCATGGTGAATGACTAGGGCGGATGAAGCCTTTGTCAAGCAGCTCCTGAAGTTGTTCTTTTAGTTCTGCCGTATGGAGCTTTGAAATTGGACCGGTACCAACCAGTTCAATCTCAAACTCCACTTCTCTGCTGGGAGGTAGTCCGGTAGTTCTTCCGGAATACCTCGGATACTCGCATACTACCCGAACTTCCTCCCGCTTGGGTCTTTCTTGTTCTTCCTCATAATACGCAAAGCCAGCACACCCTTTAGCTAACATCCGGTGAGCTGTGAGAAAGGAACTTCTGGGTCTTCCTCCTTGGCACCCCGTGAACTCAAAGGATGATTCACCTTCGGACTAAAGATCACTTTCCTTCTGCGGCAGCCCACTGAAGCACTGTACTTGCCGAGGAAATCCATACCCAAAATGATATCGAAATCTTGCATGGCGAGGACCACCAGATTTATACATAGCTCACGGTCTGAAATTCGACTGGTACAGCCCGGATTCCATGACTTTCCCAGAAGGTAGGGTCGTCAGGAACTTGGAGTTCATGTTTTCTGTAGGTACCTGTAATTCTTTGGCAAAAGGTATGGATATAAAAGAATGGGTCGCCCCAGTATCAAATAGTGCAGTAGCTATATGCTGAAAAATAACTACTTGACCTGTTACGACCGTCGAGGCACTAGCAGCTTCTTCTTTGGTGAGGGAGAATACTCTGGCACTGGCTGGAACTGGTGGGGCTTCCAACCTTCCTTGATTGATCTGAGGTCCTTCCAAAGTTGCAGGCATATAATGTAGCTGAGGTTTGCCTCCATATTGTATTGGCTGTGGCTGAGGTGCTTTGAGCTTGTTAGGACATTCTCTAGCCATGTGTCCTTCCTGCCCACATGCATAGCATCCAGTCTTACCCAAAAGACAGGCTCCTGGGTGTGTTCTCCCACATTTAGGACAGAGAGGGATCTTGGTCTGCTTATTTGCTGGTCCTCCTTTCTGGTTACCTCCTGAGTTCCACTGCTTTCTTTTGTTACCCTTGCCTTTCCAGTTCTGCTTATTTGCCTGAGGTTTCTGACTCCCAGCTGTCTTATCTTCGATCTTGACTGACTTTTGCTGCGCTCGTTGTGCTCTGATGCTGTCCAGATAGTGCTCAGCAACTAATGCTCTACTGACCAGCTCTTCGCCAGTCTGAGCCTGATGAGCTCCACTACTCACGTTAAGTGCTATCACTGGCCTCAGCATCCTGAACATCAGTCTGACTCGTTCCTTTTCCGTGCTTACTAGCTCTGGGCAGAGACGAGCTAGCCTATTGAATTTCTTTACTGCTTCTTCCACCGACAGTTCACCTTGTCTGAATTCTATGAACTCCTCATAATGCTTATTGGTGATCCGCTGACGGAAGAATTCCTCATAAAACTCTGCTTCAAAGTCAGCCCAGATAATCTGATTAACTGCTCTCTTGCTTTTAACTCTTTCCCACCACATACGAGCATCTCCAGATAGGCAGAATGAGGCACACTTGACCTTCTCAACTTCTGGCCAGTCAAGAAGCTCCATGGTGCTCTCCAGTGTCTTGAACCAAGCCTGGGCATCCCAGGGCTCAGTCGTGCCTGAGAAGCTCTCTGGTTTCAGTTTCAGCCACTGTATCAGATATGCTTCTTGTCTTCTAGGTGCTGTGGGGACCTCCAGGACGGCTGGTGGAACCTCAGTCACCACTGGAGTCTCCACAGTGATTGTTGGAGGAGTGGGAGGAACTGGCTGCTGATTCGCCATCAGATTGACGATCACTTGCTGCTGCTCTGCTACCTGTCTCTGGAGTTGAGCAACAACTTCAGCGAGATTTGGTTCAGCTGCTCTGGGCTCTTCGTTCTCCTGAGCCTGGTCCTCAGTACGAGTGGTGCGGGGGCGTCCTCTTCTTGACATCTAATTATGCAAAGAAAAGAAAGACTTGATATATTCTTTATCCTTTCTAACATAATCCTTTCTAAACATACATATGTATGCATAAAGAGAAACAAACTTTTTATCTTACTAAAGCACATACAAGCAAATACTCTATACTGCAAATAATAATGAAAGCATAAGAAAGAAAACTTAAATACTTTCTTACTTGAAGACGGCAAGGATGATGCTGATGTGTGATGCTGGAGAATGGGACTTGCTCTGATACCAACTGTAACGACCACCCTTCTTACTACTACTACTCTCTAAGGATGACCGTTACTTAACTACTAACTCTACTTAACCGGTGTGATTAAAAACCACATGGAAACCCTACTGAAAAATTTCGGCAGAGTCTCCCTTGTACCGGTGACCATATTCAACAATACATGCAGTATATATACTCAGCCACAAGCGGCTGGAACACATAGCAATCAACCACGCAGTATAAAAATTCTAACTCAGCAACAATAAAGGAAAACTAATCCACAACCACAACTGAATAGCAAACATAGTATCAAGTGTCCTTATAAACAGTTATCAAATTTCCTTAACACATAAAAACTTAATTAACTCAAAGAACAAATCATAATTCATCTTATTCGCAAGGATCCCTAGAACTTCCATAGTGCAGACATCACACACCCCTCTTGCATCTCCTTGTCGCCTTCCTTCATATTAGCTTTACTTTTCCTTTATCTGCAGTAAGAGAAAGTGCAGTCTATAAGCATAAAGCTTAGTGAGCGCTATCTAACTCACAAAAACTCGATATGCATGTATACAAATAAAAACATGCTAAAACTGAATGCTAATATGTAAAGCTACTCATGCTCATAAATAGCGAAGGAATCAACTAACAGAAAAGATAACATGTATAACTACACATGCTCATAAACTAATAAAGAAGGCAAACTAACTGAAATGCTAACATATAAAGCAAAACATGCTCATCAACTAGCAAATAAATAACATGTAAGAAACCAAACATGTAAAAGCTGCTAGCATAAAAGAAAGCTAAACTTGCTAATCTTTAAAACAAAGTGAAACTTACTTCTTTTACTCTAATCTTATTCTTTTATTTCACTTGTTTAAAATTTATACTTTAATACTTGAAAATAATAATCAACTTCTCTTGGGCCCAGGCTTAGTACCATTTATGCGCGTTCCCTAATAGGTTGGGGTAGCGAGCCGCCAATCCTAAAAGAGCAGACCTTGGTCTACCAGGGCCAAGACCTTGGAATTGGACACCTGGATTTGTTTAACGACAACCTTGGAAGTCGGGTACTAGCCTCTTCTTAAAAGTAAAATACTTTTTATCTTAAATACTTCTTCTTTAAATGCCTTGGCATTTTAATAGCTTCCTATGTGCCAAAATCCCTAAAGTCTTGACTTTGGGATTTACCTAAGGCCTTGGCCTTTACTTTCTTTTCTTTACTTATACTTCTCATACTCCTTGATTAAAGCTTATTAAAATCCTGTAGATATATCTATCAAGTGTAGAATTACAACCAACCAAGCATGCTATATAAAAATAACATAAGGAAAACAGATCTAAACTCTCTAAGCATGTTATAAAATAAAGCAAAGGAAAACAAATCTTAACTTACTAATCATGCTATAAAATAGTATAAAAGAAAGCAACTTTAAGCTTCCTAAACATGCTGTAAAATAGGGCAAAAGAATGCAACTTAAAAATAGAAAATCTGTTCATGTACATCTATTGCTACACAAACAGAAATGCAAATAAAGAAAGGTTGTTCTAGGCCCTAAAGGAAATTGTTCTTGCTTACGAATATGCGATAAAAGAGAAACTGTTCTAAGCTCTAAACAGAGCCGTTCATGCTTGCAGAAATGCAATAAAACTAGTATGCTAAGACTGAGATGCTAATTAAGGTAACAAAGAAATCTATGTTTGAAAAGATAACTATAAGGGATGTTCTTCTTTTTTTTTTTTTCATATTTGCAGCAAACCAAGAATCTAAAATCTGAAGTGCTACACCACAAAACTAAACTACATGCCCCACTTAAAACTAATAGCAAGTAAAAATCTGCATATGCTCACAACAGCTGAGGAAAACCAAAACGAAGGAGTCTACGCTGCACCACCAAAGGAAACTCTATACGGCAACTAAAAACAACTCTGCACAACATGTTCTCCTTCTTGTATAAAACTTCATATGTACTTAACTCAAAGATGAACCACTCATCTTGATTTCATATGTTCCAAAAGCAAAGGAAGAGGGCTAAATCCCTAGCAACTAAATTCTGTACACTATGTTCCGAAAGCAAGGGAGAAGAACCAAATCCTTAGCATCAAATTTTACTGAAAATTCATAATAACGCCACCAATCCACAACTCTACTTACCATGATTTAACCAACCAGTAGTGTAAGGAAAACTTTAGGGTTGAACAACCAAAGCCTAACAACCCACGGTTGCAGCACCCATGAACCCGATTCTGTGAACACAACTCTATCTCAAGGAGGCCATGAAAACACCAAAGCCGAAACATTTCATCCAAATTCACAACACAGAGATCACAGGCAGCATGATCCGAAAACAGGGTAAGCAAGGAAACTTATGCAAAGCTTCGGAAACAAAGAAAATAACAAGAAATAAAACTCGGAGCTATCCTACTGCAGGTGAGTAGCAACTCACCTCGCTGTTTTGAACTTACAACCGGAGAAGAGCAAAATTCTAGGGTTTCGGGTGAAGCTTGAAGATCTCGGCGATTTCTTTGCGTCCGCGAGCTCCCCACGACGAGAGGGTCACGGTGGAGTGAAGACCGGCCGGAAAAAGCCTAGCTCCGTCGCCTTCTCCGCCCCAAACCGTGGAGTCGCCGCCGCCGTCGCCGTTCGCGCGAGAGAGAAAAAGATTTCGAGAGGAAATTTAGATTTTCCGAAAATAAAACCTAAATTTCTTTTCTTATACTAGGGTTTAAACCGAACTATACCTTAAATCAATTTGTTCTCATATCTAGTTAACAAATCGAGCACAGCTCGGTTGGTCGGGCTGAGTTCTGCTTGGGCCGAGGAGCTGGGTTCGAACCCTAGCTTCTACAAACTTATTTTTCTTTTATTTTATTTTATTTTTAAAACTTCTTCCTCTGGGTAAAAATACCAAACGAACTCCAAAAATTGCATAAAAATACTCTAAAAATTCCTTAAAATCTCTAGAATATTTTAAAAGCATTTCCAAATATTTTTATGGACATTTGGAACTCGAAATAGAGAAATTTGGGTCGTTACATTCATCTTCAAGAGAGTGCAATGAAGAGAACAAGGAGGGAGCATACTCCTTGTTCCATGTACAAGATGATGAAGCCTCCACCTCTAGGATTGAGGGGGAGCAATCTTCATTGACACCGGATCAAGAGCAAGAAGAATCGTCTACATCCGGGTCAAGAAGAGAAGAGGATGAAGAAGCTTCCACCTCCACAAGTCAAGAAAAATCAAATGGAGGAGCATCACTATCGGATCAAGAGAAAGCCTCTACATCCACATCACATGGAGGAGAAAGCGCCACCCCTACACAAGAAGGTATAAATGTTTCATTTAAAAATAAAAATCATATAATATGTTTTGAGTGTAGGGAAAGTGGGCACTACAAGAGCAAGTGTCTCAACTTGGCCAAGAAGAAGGGTCAAGTGACACGAAAGGGCAAGGAGAAGCCAAAGGAGACCACCCCCGGGACAAAGAAGAGCAAGGAGCACATTGTGTGCTTCTTGTGTCAACAAAAAGGGCATTACCGAAGTCAGTGTCCCAAGGGGAAGAAGATGGTCAAGGCTCAAGGAGGCACCAGTCAAGGGGGAGCTTCCAAGGTAAAGAAGAAGGTAACATTTATTGAGTCTACCCCTCTACGTTATGGTAAAAAGCATGATAGTTCAAATTTTTATCATTTTAATGCAATTTACCATAAGAATAGAAAGCATGAGGGCATTAAGGAAAAGCATGTGGCCCTACATGCCAAGACTACCCAACCTAAGGTTAGGAAGGTAGATAGACATTTGGGCAAAAACACTAAGGATAATAGATACAAGCCCAAGAATAAAAATGCTCATGGATCAAATGAAAAATCAAATACTAAGGACTTAGTAAGGGAAAATCAAGTCTTGAGGTCAAGACTTGATAAATTAGAAAAGACCCTAAAAAGATTGGAAAATATCCTATTAGGGCAAAATGAGCATAACCTAGGTTTAGGGGTACAAAAGCCATCCAATGACCATAGAGGTTTGGGATACAAACCCAAAGCTAAAAAGGATGTGCCTAGTTATCATAGGGTTCCATATAGTTATGGAACAAACCCTAAGTCTAGAGATCAAGTCAAGGATACAAGGGAAGATATCCCTAGAAGTATCTTTGCAACCGAAGTGACTAAGACTTCTAAGAAGTCTAAGAAAGTCACCAACAAGGTCACAAGGGAGGCTATCTCTAGAGTTGACCTAGAAAATGTGACCAAGGCTTCTAAGAAGCCAAACAAGGTCACTAGGAAGGTATCTAGGGAAGTTATCCCTAGTGAATACCTAGAGCATCCAAGGAGCACCAATAGGTGTTGGGTTCCTATGAGCATTTTCTCTACCCCATAAATGGGTTAGAGAGTGTCAACTCTAAGTGAAAGGGTAGTTAACCCAATCATGAAGAAATTGACACTCAAGGAGCATTTTCAAGGTTTTTGTTAACCTTTGAAAATGAAATTGAATTATTATTTACTCCTTGAAAGAGTAAAATGTGCCTAATGGTGAAAAATTGATTTTATCTTAAAATGGTATAAATTGGGAAAACCTAGAGAAATACCAAGTTGGGATTTTGGTATTCTCTTAGAAATTTAAGGCAATCCGGGCCTTGATTTATGTGATTATTCTTGAGGAAAAATGGAATATGCCAACATTTGAGGATATGCTTAATTTTTAAGTGGCATAAACAAATCAAGAGAAATAGAAATGTCAATTTAGGTTTTGACATTTCTTTGAAGCATTTAGGGCAATCTAGGTTTAACATTTTAAGTTAAAACAAGTGATATATTTTGGGTTAGCTAAGTGGTTAAGGATACTTAGATAGGTAATCTAGGTATATTTTACTTATGCTAAACCTTGCCATGATTATTTGCCCATCATATGTCATGACATCATGTCTATTTTTGCATTTATGTTTTATTATGAAAAAAAAATCCAAAAATATCATGTCATGACATTCATACATCAAGTAGTTATAGGATATTTTCTTTTGAAAATTATTTCATCTTGATGTATGCCATAACATAATCATGCATTAAGTTTAAATTCCTTGAAATTAAGGACAAATGGCATTTAACATCACTTATTAACAAGTGACATCCTAGGTGGATGTTTAATATATTTAAAATGCCTAGATAGGTATGCATGATCCCTAGAATAGGGTAAAACCAAAATCTCACATCTCACAAGGACTATAAGGTGACTTGTATGTGTTTAAGTGCACATTAGATACAAGTGAGATGTTAGGAAGATGAACAAAACTCAAGATGTTGATTTAGTGCATTCTTCTGAGTTTTAGGTTCATCAAAACACATAGTTATGTGTTTTCCCATCATTGGGAAAGCTAATGTACAAGTCATGTGCATTAAGCCCAAGGAACATGGTGGGATATTGGTTTTGAAAATGTTTTTAAAAATAATTTTGGAAAACCTTGGTGAAGGCTATCTTTTATTAGTAATCACCATTGAATAGTTAGACACAAACTTGAAGAAAACACTAAAGTTTTTGCAAGTTCTCAAGTTTGTGTCAATCTTTGAAAATATGAAGTATTTTCATATAAAACTATTTTTCCATGATAAAGTATGCCCTAAATAATGTCTACACAAAATTTCATGATTTTTGGATTTTTGTAGAATTTTCTAGGGGTTTCTGAAGTTGGCTGATTTTGAAATTCAGCTACTATCAGAGCTCCGATCGATCCATGGATCGATTGGAGTTCCTGAATCGATCCGTGGATCGATTCAGAAGGCAAGTCTTCCGCGCTGGATCGATCAGCCGATCGATCCAGGAAGTCTGAATCATCAGTGGATCGATTCAGAAAGGTTCAATCGATTGGAACCCAACTCCAATCGATCCAAGTTGCTGATTTTGGCTGGGAAAGCCTGATTTCAGCATCTTTAAACCTAATTTAGTCTAGATAACCTTTCCAAACCCCTAAAAATACATGTGTATACATAAAAAGGGTGTTTTCATGTGAAAACAAGGATGGATTGGTTAAAGAAGGCTAAGTTGAAGTTTAGGTTGAAGTTTGTTTCAGATTTTGAATATTTGAACCTCAAAACTTCTACAATAGGGTTTCCTAAAGTTTTAGGGAATCCAGGTCATTGTTGGTGCAATGACAGAAGTTATCACCATGTTTTTAGGGGGAGGGACTCTTTAAAGGCATGAAAATTATTTTTCATAAACCGTGGAAGGTGGTTAATCGTCCGTTAAGTGGATAATGCTCAAGGATGGGCATTTGTCTACATTGAGGAAGAATGTAGGGTTCAGGATAAATGAAGGGTATGGGACCTTCATTTGAGTCATTAGACCATGTTAATGCTCCAAAGCGAGCATTATTTGAAAATGAAGGGACTGGGTCCTTCATTATCGTGTTGGTCACAACGAGTGAAGTTGTGAATAACGATGAGCAACTCTTCAGGGGGAGAGTTTTCAACAATGGGGCATTTGTTGAAGAGTGCCCAAAATTGAGGCACGGGTTGATGTGTGCTCAAAGATGGGTTGATGTGTGCCAATAAGGGGAGAATGTGTGGTTTAAGTTAGACCTTCATTACCTATGGGGGAGGTTATAGGGGGAGAATGAAGGGAACCAACATTCATACCTTGGCATGAATGGAGTTAAGGCTATGGGATTAGCTTAACTCAGAATGGTCCAAACTTAAAGGTATTGTCAAACATCAAAAAGGGGGAGATTGTTGGTGCAATATCACTTAGGTCAAGGTTGACTGGTTAGACCAAGCTTGAGTCTTGGTCATAGTTTTGATGTTTGACAATACATGTAGACACATGGACAATGCAGGTGCAGTTGTTCATATGGGGAGATTCTGATCAGGGACTGATCAGTGTGAATGAAGAAGAGTCAAGTAGGTATACCTGACTGGATGGATAACCATGATTTTACTATACTATTCTCATTCACACAATCATGGTTTGATGTAGTTTTCATATATAGAATCCACATTTACACTACATTTTTATACTTTGTATCAATTTTGGACCTAATTGTAAATTAGTCTATTTTCATGGTATTTGATGCTAATATTTGCTTATTATTTTGTAGGCATCAAAAGGGTCATGGACCCGATCAGATCAGGCTGCATTTGGGCTCAAATCAAGGGCTAAACAAGAAGATCAAGCCTCGGAGCATTATAGGCCGTTCATCCAAGATTGAGTAGATCTGAGCCATCCGTTGAAGATCTGGCCGATCCAACTTAAAGGGGAGCAGATCTGAGCCATTTATGAAGATCCAGAAGTTTTGATCCAGATCTGAGTTCATCCAGCCATTGATCCAGCCGGATTAATCTGGACCGTTCATTGAAGACTGGGCTGATCTGGACCATCCAGTGATGATCTGATCGATCCGACCTACAGGAGAGTAGATCCAGACCCTAGATCAACATCAGTACATTCAGATCGGATTTTGGATGACTTTCCACCGTTGATCTAGCCCAAATGAATCTCAGCCGTTGGATCTGAACTGAGGAGGTTTAAAAACCTGCGTGAGAAGCTACAGTAGCTGGGCTCGGCGTGTTCGCGATTTTGCTACAGTGTTTCTCCTTCTTCTTCCTTGCGGCGCCGTTGCTCCCATTCCTCGATCCAGATCCGTGAGCTAGATTTCTTCGACGACGACGATCATCAGCTGCCGGCGTTCATCTTCCGGTGATCAGAGAGTGTTGAGAGAGGTTTCTCGGACGCGACTCAGGTTCTGCTCCCTGTCGCGATTCCGATTGTGGAGGTCTCCCAATCGGCGATTTTCGCATCCCCCAGAGCTTAGAGGGAGGTCTCCTGAGAGCTACTGGACCTTTTCCGATCTTCATTACGCAGCAAAGCTGGGTCGATTTGGCCAATCGATCTGATTTGCGACTCAACAGAACCTGAGCTCTGTTTCTTCGGCCGATGAGGTTTCCAGATGGATGGAGCTTGAACGGAGGTTTCCGTGAGCTGTGAGTGCCCTATGGAAATAGCTAGAAGCTTGTTTGATTGTTGTTGAATGCTTATAGGGGTTCCGAGAGCATTTCTGCTTCACGGCAGATTGTGAGGAGTCTTTGCTACGGGATTTGGATTGAGGGATGTTTAGGGTTTTAGTTTTCTTCATTAGTTGTCTTTGAATTGTCCATGAATTTGCTCAGATCATCAGATCTGATTCTATTCCTTGCTATCTTGTTTTGTTTGAATTTCAATTGCAATTCTATTCTTGATTTCTTGTTTGTAACTTGGATTTCTTTAGATTTCTGCAATTCAAACCCCATGCTTTGCTACTGACTTAGGTATTAATCTAGTTACTGTTTTTGACATAGATAATTCGCTTGTCACAAATTGTTGAGTGTTGTTCATTTAATTCGCAAACCTTAGTTCTATTCGATGGATTTGTTGTCACTGATTGAGCTTTTGAGTTTAATAGTTGAATTTTGTGGTGATTGTGATTATGCTTGAAAATGGAATGTTGAACTTGAGCTTGAGATTTGTTATCTCTGTCCAAGTTTAGTTATTTGAGCTTAAGAAATTGATGGAAATTGTGATTGTGAATTGGAGAGATGGTTATTAATTTATTTGATCCAATGATGCTTAATTGTTAACAACTTGAATTGAAAGAAGTTTAATCATGTTTTGATGAGGATGAATTATCTTTAATTCTGATCTTGAATGAATTAGATGAAGATAAATTGAATTGTAAGTCAAATGATGTACTTAATTGACCTTGTTGACGTAAGAATTTGATTAGAACCAATTCCAGAATGCACACACATATTAGTTATCCTTGGAAAAATACGACTTGGGACTCGTACTACACGCATTTTCTTTAGCTTGAATGGGTTCCAATCTTTATTAATTTGGAGCGCCTTGTGACATGCAAAAAGGTCGACACCAAATTTTGGCGCCGTTGCCGGGGAACAACTAACTAGTAGTGTGTGTTTATTTTAGATTGATGCATTGATTGATTTTATTTGTTAGCATGTTGATTGATTTGATTGCTTATTTCTCTTTTGTATTTTCATGTTGGGTTGTTCTTGAATTATTAATTTCTTTTACTGTTCATGTTTTCATGTGTATAAAACTTTATGCTCTAGAATCTTCTAACATTGATTGGTAGTGTTGTTTTGAAAGAACAGGAGATTTCTTTAGCATGGATCCATATTTTCAGAATTTTGAAGGTGGAATGGAGAGTTATCAGTGTTTTCAACCTGAGTATCAAATTTACCCAAACATGGATCAAGAAAATAGGTATGAGTCATTTTCAAATGGTTTTAATGCTAATTGGGTGGATAATTCATGTTTCAGGTATGAAAGTGCACAAGGACCATTTATTGAGCCATATCCAGTCTACCAGAGTTCATATGGATTTCAAGAAGTTTCAACAAATTTTATGCCACAACCTTTTCAACAGAATGACCCTCAAATGGATGATACAACATGGAAACTCAGGGAGATGATGCAACAAATGATCGAACATCAAGAGCAACAATTTTCAAGGATTCAGAACATACAGATTCAGTTAGATCAAATTGCATCATCTACTAATCAGCCGCAAGCACAAAACTCCCGTGGAGAGATGGAAAGTAGCGATTCTGTCAGGCCTGACCCTACTTCTATCAATTCACATGATTTTTCTAATATTTTTTGTGATGATTATGTGATTATGCAAATTTCTGATCCTACTGATATTGTTGTTGAAGATGTTGTTAGTGAATCAGGTTCTGAATATGTTTTTGAAGATGATTTAAGTGTAGGGGATTGCTTAATGGAAGCATTACCTCAAGAATCACCAAGAGTTGAAGATGTAAGTGTAGGGACTTGTGCTATGGAGCCAAGCACCCAAGAATCACTATATGAGGATGAACCATCACCAGAACCACAGTTTGAGCCATTATATGATGAGATGGAGGTAACAGTCACCACTCCAGGTACCATTCAAAACGACAAGGTGAGTATTTTTTGTGATTCATCGGAAAATTCAATAGAGGTACCATTTGTTGATTTCATTAGTTGTGATTCATTCCTTGCTAAATTTTCTACCCACACTAATATTCTCCTATTTTCTTACCCCACATGTGTGTGGGAGGTGTTGTCTTTTAATGATGTTGTAGGAGAATACAAGCTCCCGGAGTGGATGCTTGAACTGAACCGCCTCCGTCCTCCAGAAAGAATGTGCAATGGAAAAATGATCAATAAAAAGGATTTGACTACAACCAAGGATACTCCACTACAGGGGTGGCTTCTTTTGCTTAATCTTCTTCGACCACCGGAATCTAGGGGAGTTGGTTCTAATTTCACTTTCTTTTGCATTTTAATTCATGCTTAGTTAATAAATTCTTGCTTTATACGTTCCTCTAGTTTTATACTTAGCAATTGCATTTTATTTCCATATTTTGCATTTTGTTTAATACATAGCATTTTATTTTGAATAAATCCTCCATGGAATTTTCTAGTAATATTTTTAAGATGGTAAAAGCTTCTTAAATTTGATCATCAATTTAGATCATGTGACATGATTGGATGCTTTACTTGCATGATATTGGTTAGTTTGGTGGTGGATTCCATTTTGATCAATTAAGCTTGATTGTAATAAATACCTAGTGAGGTCCACTTTAAGCCTATACACTATTATTTTCTCTTGTGTGACATGCACTCATAGCAATTGAAACTCTAGAACTTGCTTAGTTTCTTTTCAAAGTCATAATAACATTGGTATGCATGGAAATTGAGGATTTTGTCAATTTTATTCCCCTTCGTACTTTCCAATTCCTTTTCTCCACAATTTTCTTGAAACATTCTCATCAAACTCTTGATAACTTTGCTTTGCCTTCATTCTATTGGGAGTGTTGGTTGAATTTTTGATGAGTTTGATCAACAAGATGGACAATAGCTTAAGTTTGGGGGAGGGTTGCTTATGCTTGAGGTTTATGGAAGTTTCTTACTACTAATTGGCTGGAAATTCTGAAATGGTGAAATCAATTTAGAATGTATTGTGTTTCCACTGAAATTCTGTCAATTGGCGAGGCATTGGTCTATTGGAATTTGGAACTAAGTAAGGTTAATTGTTTACTAAATTGATAGGCACATTACAGTGAATATGTGTAGCTTGCTGATGCCAATTTCTGTGGCTATTGCATTTTCTGTGTAGCAATCCCAGAATTCAGAAGTTGGTATGCATTCTAAGCTAGTTGGAAGTGGAGAATCTAGACTTGCAATTTCTGCAACATCTGCAGAAATGAAACCTAAGTATCAACAAGTCCATGTGTAGTGCAAAACCTCTATGTTGTTTTTGATTGGAAGTAGCATCATGAACTCATTCTCTTGTCATTCCAGTATCAATTAATACCTTCAGCCAGATGCATTCTATATGATTTGAATTTAAGCTACCTTAGGCTGCCAATTTTGAAACTTAAAGTTTCAATTCTGGAAATTCTGATTTCTGGTTTTATAAGCTGAAATTCTGCAATGTCATATTATGTAAAGCAAGAAAGATCTACATAATCCAAAATTCAGAATCAGAAATGCAGATGTTGTTAATAAAATTTGATACATAATCTGAATTCAGACTTGTGCTGTTTATCAAGGAACTAAGGAGTTGTTTATGTTCTAAAACTCAGCTTTGGTTCATAAGTGATATAAGGTGATGCAAATCTTCAAGATATCCAAGCAACAAATGAAATTTTCCAGACAATTGTTGGAAGAAGAAGTTGATATGTTAGATTCTGTAAAGATGAGAATGAAGCTGGAATTTACATGTAAGATTCTGGAATTTACTCCAAAACCTTTTGAGTTCCTGAAAGCTTTAGTTGAAAGCTGCAAAGAGTTGAGAATGGCATTGTTAAAAGTTGAATCCCAGAAGTTAAATATCACTGAATTAGAAGAGGTAGAAATGTGTAGATACCTATTTGGGAATGCAGGATTTTGTGCCAAAAGTGTATCAAAAATCAGGTACAAAAATTAAACAAGTGAGAAGTTTAAGAGAAGCTTTGGTATTTGCAGTAACAAATGGTGCCTTTGTGTTTCTATGTCTTTCAGGTTTTCAGAGGTAATATTTCAGCTCTCCATAATTCAGAAACATTAGGGAGGATTTAATAACTGATGTAGAATTGCCAAAGCATTAGGAAGTGGTAACAGCCATAATTAGATCAGATTCTTGGAAATTCTGTTATCAGATTCTTAAACTGAAGCATCCAACCAGAATTCATCAACCTAAATTGTTCAGCATCTCAATCTGTTTGCAGGAATCAGTAGTGGAGTTTGAAGTCAATGGTCGAAGCTGTAGAAGAGGAAGAGAAGCTGTAGAGTAAATCTGATGACAGAATTAATTGTCGAAACAATTGAATGAAAAATAAAAGAAACAGTGGCACGAAGGCAATGTATCAAGTGAGATCTGCACTCTGCTGTGCTAAGGAAATTCAAAGCAATTTGTTCACTGGAAATTGGAAGTTAGCTGTTTGTAGAGTGTTGATAGTTTAATTGAATTCTAGACTGGAAAGTTTATTGTGTTCATGTAGTCTAATTCTGAATTCTGAGTGCTGAAGCTTAAAATTGTAGAAATACTTTAAGATTTTTGGAACTGATCTATGGAAATGCAGAAATTATTTGACATTGCTTCTGGACTTGGTTTATGAAGAATCTGGAATTTGAATTCCTTGGCAATTCATTGAGTGTCTGCTGCAGAATTTTATGAAGTTGCTGAAGAAAGAAAGTTGCAGAGTGGCTGGAATTGTGTATGATTACTTCATTGATTTCAGAACTGAAATTCCTGATTTTTAGTATCAAATGATTTTGAGCATTAAATGCAGATCAGTTTTGTGCCAATGGATTTAAGGAGTATGCAACTGATTTTATCAAACTATCCAGCAACAATGAATGCAGTTATCAGAAAAAGAGTTGGGCTGAGTTATGATTTTGGAAATGAAGTCTGCTGGAGATTGTGCAGACTGTGACTTTCTATATCTTTGGCAGCTATAATAATATGTGCTCCTACTGGATCTTAATTTGAATTGAGAAATGGACTAGAGATGCAGAATAAAAAAAAAAACAGTTGCTAAGAGAGTATCATGTTTTTGGGTACATGTTATGTTTCCTTTCCACTGTTTGGTACTGCCTTTGCAGTTTTCTAAGATTTCCTTTACAGAATTTGTGCAGCAGATCTTTGAATCCAGAATTTGGTTTTATTTGTATGACAAATATTGATGATAGACTTCTAATTAGTTTGAATCCAATTGAAGTTGTTGGTATTCTATTCTCTTCAAGCCTTACATGCTGAAATACATGACTGCATTTTTCAAGTTGAGTTGAAAATTCTGCTCTTTGGAATTCTTTAATATCAATTTTGAATTTGATTTTTGAAGTCATTAGTTGTAGAAGTGCAGAGAGTAAACAGTACGGAAGGGCAGGAAAAATCAGAAACAGAGAGTTAAATAAGTGCAGAACTGAATCTGCTAGAGGGGAATAATTGTTCAGTAACTAGTTTTATCTCTGAAATCTTATGTTGATTGAGGGTTTTACTGATTTGGGATGACTGTTTAGCCAGAAAGATATTGCTGTTGGATAGGAAACAAATGTCTGATTTCGAATCTGCCAAAACAGAAATAGAGAAAATTTTGCAGAAAAAAAAAAACAGTGGTTTAAATGTATCAAGTTTTGGAATTCTATGATGCTTTCTATTGTCCGAGACGGCCAACATTTTAAGTGTGGGGGAATTAGGGGCATCTTTTTCATGAGGGGCATCTTTTTCATGATTTGAGATTGTTTTTAGCTTCAAAGTTATGGAATTGAAGTGGAAAAATTCAGTGAAAACAGAAGAAAAAAATGGCAAAGAATAAGTGTATCAAATGTGGAGATAAGAGTATCAAGATTCTTTGTTTGCCATCAAATTGAAGGGGAGGTTAGCTTGATATGTTGAATTGTTAAAAACAAATGGTATTCATCTCTTTTCACATCAAAATGGTCAACTCATCAAGTATATTCCTCCAATACTCTTATCTTCTCAATTTTCTTCATTATTGCCTTTTCTTTTGCCTATTACATTCACTTCACTTGTTCTTTTTGCTTCCATTTCAATTCTTGTTGATAAAATCCTTTTGATTCATGTATGCTATGTTTATGGTGGTGGAGAAGTAGAATATAAGCAAGCTTATGGTAGTGAAATGTTGTGAGTTGCATTGAGTGAGCTCCACTAATACATATTTTGAGTGTGAGAGCTAGAATAGGTAAATCCCTTGTGAGATTGCATCTTGCTTAGTTTTTCAATTGGATTGAAACTATCATACCTACTGATTATTGTTTGGATTGTATTCGTGATTGTTTGTGATCTTTAAGATGACCTTAGTTAATTACTTCTTACCATCTTTTAGGTATTGCTAGGGAATTTTCTATGGAGATGATTTTTAGTTTTCTTTACTTTCACGGGACGTTCAAGAGTAAGTGTGGGGGAATTTGATAACCATGATTTTACTATACTATTCTCATTCACACAATCATGGTTTGATGTAGTTTTCATATATAGAATCCACATTTACACTACATTTTTATACTTTGTATCAATTTTGGACCTAATTGCAAATTAGTCTATTTTCATGGTATTTGATACTAATATTTGCTTATTATTTTGTAGGCATCAAAAGGGTCATGGACCCGATCAGATCAGGCTGCATTTGGGCTCAAATCAAGGGCTAAACAAGAAGATCAAGCCTCGGAGAATTATAGGCCGTTCATCCAAGATTGAGTAGATCTAAGCCATCCGTTGAAGATCTGGCCGATCCAACTTAAAGGGGAGCAGATCTGAGCCATTTATGAAGATCCAGAAGTTTTGATCCAGATCTGAGTTCATCCAGCCATTGATCCAGCCGGATTAATCTGGACCGTTCATTGAAGACTGGGCTGATCTGGACCATCCAGTGATGATCTGATCGATCCGACCTACAGGAGAGTAGATCCAGACCCTAGATCAACATCAGTACATTCAGATCGGATTTTGGATGACTTTCCACCGTTGATCTAGCCCAAATGAATCTCAGCCGTTGGATCTGAACTGAGGAGGTTTAAAAACCTGCGTGAGAAGCTACAGTAGCTGGGCTCGGCGTGTTCGCGATTTTGCTACAGTGTTTCTCCTTCTTCTTCCTTGCGGCGCCGTTGCTCCCATTCCTCGATCCAGATCCGTGAGCTAGATTTCTTCGACGACAACGATCATCAGCTGCCGGCGTTCATCTTCCGGTGATCAGAGAGTGTTGAGAGAGGTTTCTCGGACGCGACTCAGGTTCTGCTCCCTGTCGCGATTCCGATTGTGGAGGTCTCCCAATCGGCGATTTTCGCATCCCCCAGAGCTTAGAGGGAGGTCTCCTGAGAGCTACTGGACCTTTTCCGATCTTCATTACGCAGCAAAGCTGGGTCGATTTGGCCAATCAATCTGATTTGCGACTCAACAGAACCTGAGCTCTGTTTCTTCGGCCGATGAGGTTTCCAGATGGATGGAGCTTGAACGGAGGTTTCCGTGAGCTGTGAGTGCCCTATGGAAATAGCTAGAAGCTTGTTTGATTGTTGTTGAATGCTTATAGGGGTTCCGAGAGCATTTCTGCTTCACGGCAGATTGTGAGGAGTCTTTGCTACGGGATTTGGATTGAGGGATGTTTAGGGTTTTAGTTTTCTTCATTAGTTGTCTTTGAATTGTCCATGAATTTGCTCAGATCATCAGATCTGATTCTATTCCTTGCTATCTTGTTTTGTTTGAATTTCAATTGCAATTCTATTCTTGATTTCTTGTTTGTAACTTGGATTTCTTTAGATTTCTGCAATTCAAACCCCATGCTTTGCTACTGACTTAGGTATTAATCTAGTTACTGTTTTTGACATAGATAATTCGCTTGTCACAAATTGTTGAGTGTTGTTCATTTAATTCGCAAACCTTAGTTCTATTCGATGGATTTGTTGTCACTGATTGAGCTTTTGAGTTTAATAGTTGAATTTTGTGGTGATTGTGATTATGCTTGAAAATGGAATGTTGAACTTGAGCTTGAGATTTGTTATCTCTGTCCAAGTTTAGTTATTTGAGCTTAAGAAATTGATGGAAATTGTGATTGTGAATTGGAGAGATGGTTATTAATTTATTTGATCCAATGATGCTTAATTGTTAACAACTTGAATTGAAAGAAGTTTAATCATGTTTTGATGAGGATGAATTATCTTTAATTCTGATCTTGAATGAATTAGATGAAGATAAATTGAATTGTAAGTCAAATGATGTACTTAATTGACCTTGTTGACGTAAGAATTTGATTGGAACCAATTCCAGAATGCACACACATATTAGTTATCCTTGGAAAAATACGACTTGGGACTCGTACTACACGCATTTTCTTTAGCTTGAATGGGTTCTAATCTTTATTAATTTGGAGCGCCTTGTGACATGCAAAAAGGTCGACACCAGTGAAGCCAGGTGAAAGTCCTAGTGAGTGAAGCTAGGCAGATGGAAATCCTGGTGAGTGAAGCCAGGTGAAAATCCTAGTGAGTGAAGCTAGGCAGTATGAAAATCCTGGTGAGTGAAGCCAGGTGAAAGACCTAGTGAGTGAAGCTAGGCAGATTGAAAACCCTAGTGAGTGAAGCTAGGTGAAAGTCCAAGTAGGTCAAGAGAGTGACCGGATACTTGGCATGAAAGAAAAGTCCAAGTGGGTCAAAGGGATTGACCGGACACTTGGTGAGGGAGTCCTAGCAGGTCAAGGGAGTGACTAGATGCTAGGCATGACGTACGAACAGGTTAAGTTTGACCGGATGTTGGTTTGGGAGGTTTGGGACTTGGTTTTGGGCAAAAAACCAAGCTCTGGATCGATCAGTGGATCGATCCAGGCTCTGGATCGATCAGTGGATCGATCCAGACCTTTCCCAGTGATCCAGGCTCTGGATCGATCAGTGGATCGATTGGGACGCTGCTGCTTCGCGCGATAAGCGCTGGATCGATCCGTGGATCGATCCAGGCGTTTTTCCAAAGCACAGAGGCGCTCTGGATCGATCAGTGGATCAATCCAAAGCCTCCCCGATCGATTGGGAATAATCGAATCGATTGGGATCCGACCGTTGCGTCGTATTTGAGCCGCAGACGAGCGTTGTCTTCGGCAATCACTTCACAGATTCATTTCAGATCTTCACCAGCTCCTCCACAACTCTTCTCAAGCTCGAGATCGCCAGTTCTTGAAGGTTCTTGGAGGCTCTTCCAAGTCAAGAGGCGGATCAAAGCAAGAAAAAGAAACTAGGGTTAGGGTTTGTGCACTCATTGTAAGCTTGTAAGCTTGTATTTCTTTACTACCCTTTCTTCTTCTTGTATTGAGTCTTGTAGGGCTTCTCCGCCCTTGGTAGTTACCATAAAGGAGAGTTTCATTAGTGGAGGGTGTGTGCGTTGTGTGGATCCTTGGATTAGTCACCTCCTTTGGAGGTGGATACCAAGTAAAATCCAAGTGTTAGCGTTTTTGTATTTGTTTCTTTGTATTTCCGCTGCGCATCCTTGAAGAAACAAGCAACACCGAGCAACGAGCACGCGAAGAGCCTCTAGCTACTTTTCGGTCCTAACAAAGAGATGAAGGAGGATTAGAAGAAATTGATGTGGATGATGTTATTAATAAAATTTTAAAAATATTATATTATTTATTTAGGTTCATCTGTGCATAGAGTATTAGGGTTATTGAACTTTCTATTTCAATTTTATTTTATGTTTTTGATCACTACACATTGACTAAGTCACTGTGGTGTGTTTGGTATTTTGTGGTGTGGTGTGGTGTGGTTCATCTTTGTGTATTTTAACTATCTTCATTATCGTTGTGTATTTTAACTATCTTCATTTTTGTTTAGGTTATTGTTGTGTAATCTCTTAAGTCTTAACTCTTAATTAGTTAATTATTTTGTGTTATAGACTTGTAGTCTTGTAGACCGCATATTAGAATATGGAATTCTGGATTCTGCAGTCTTTGTTAGAATTTATAGACATAGAATCTTCAATTCTGGATTTTAATATGAGTCTTCATTAGAATTTGGCAAAAAATGTGAATTAGTACAGTTTTGTAATGAAGTAATGAATGAGAATAATTATCAGTGATGATTTTTTATATTGATCAATTTGTGTTTTTTTATTTATTTTATTTTTTTACAAGCATGTGGGTTGACTCATTTAATCCGCAGTCCACCTTACATTGAGTTGGGTTGAAAATTTTATAGTTCATCAGGATGGTGGGTTGAGCCGCCCCGCCTTGCTAGATATTGGGTTTTTGGTGGATTGGCCCGCTCCGCTACGGATTGACCCGTTTGACAATTTTATTCTTGGGTGAAATCTTGTTTCTTGACTTTCAAAGAAATAACGTACAACCTTTCGCTCAAGTACTGAAGCTGAATATAAAGCTATAGCTAATATGACGTCAGAAATTATTTTGTTACAATCTCTTCTTTCAAAATTATACTTTTCCCAAACTATTACGCCTAAAATCGATATGATGATATTAGAGTAATTTATTATTTTTTATGTTCGTACCAAGTATGTAGAGATTGATTTTTATTTTGTTCGTGAACGTGTGGCGACTCGACAACTTTCAATTTGTTACACCTCTATTTAATATAAAATTATTGATATATTTATTGAGTCATTATACAAACAACATTTTACCAAGTTAATAGTCAAATTAAACTAAACATTCAGGTATTCTCATTGAGTTTGTCGGGAGGCCAGATCCTCTGGTCTAGAATTTTTTGGACCAGAAGAGGTCCTATTAACAGGTAAAGTCCAGTTCACCCAACCAGTGAATGAGCAAGGGATCAGGACTGAAACAGGAATCCTCTAATCTAGAGGATCCCTGCCCGTTTGTCGGAGGTAATGACAATAATGAAAAATAATCTGATTTTAATCAATTGAAATTTATCATATTTAGCACCACAATCAAGATCGACATCACAATTGAATCAAATAGTAAAAATAATATTTTTAAATTTATTATATTTATTACTCTGCTTATAAATTGTAGGTTATATTTAACTTATATAGATAATTATATTGATTTTAGTAAATAGAGATGAAATCTACTAGTTGTCACAAGAGGGCATGATTAAGCTGCACTGCTTAATCCATGGCTCAAGCAAATGCATCTTCATCAGGTGACATTGTAACCATCAAAATCTCCTGTTTTTTGCTGGAATCTCTATTGGAGGATAGTATTTTCATTTTGTTCTGCGCTGTAGAGAAAGATGCAAGGAGTAAGTTTTTTAGATTCATTTTATTAAAGACAGATTTATTATTACTTTAGGTGTAGTCTGTTCAAAAGTGATTTATTTTCCAAAGCGGGCAGCGTACGTAGGAGACACAATACAGTAGCGACAGTGGTGCATGACAACTACACGGTTCACATTTTGAGTCTTAATTGTTAATGATCTTCAAGTTCTCTTGCTCTCCTCCGCCCTGCCCTGCGCGGCGTCCTTGGCCTTCTGGCCCACCTCCCCCATCCGCCGCCTCACCTGCTCCACCTGCTCTGGCGCCGCCTGCTGCACCAGCGCGCTCGCCTTTCTCAGCAGGTAGCCCAGGGACGAGAGCCCAGCGAGGCCGAGGGCGCCGGAGCCCAGGAAGCCCGCCACCGCCAGGGCGGCCAGCAGCGCCGCCGGCACCAGTACCGGGCTGAACAGCAGGAACACCGGCGTCAGCACGGCGAGGCCGATGAGGGAGCCGACGAGGGTGAGGCAGGAGAGGGCGAGGAGGCTGCCGCCGACGGGGAGCAGGATGGCCACCGCCAGCGCCTGGGGACCGGAGGGGCCCTTGTCCGGCAGGAGGCTCTTTATCGCCTCGCTTGGCGGCTGCTGCTGATGCCTGTCGCGGTCGCCCATGGAAATGGTTGTGTCGACGATTGCAGAGCACTTGGTTACTCCCGATTTTGGAGCAGAAGGGGCTGAGTCAGTGGGTTGATAAAGAAGAGGAAGCGAGTGACGCGTGTGTGGAGGGCGCCCCGTGGAAAGCGGAGCAGGGAGGGCGAGGCATTTGCAGCTTTGCATGGGTTGTCGCCGAGCGTCAAATGGCCATGAAGGACGGTGAACCACTGTAGCTTTGGACGCAACAATCAAGTTGGACGTATTTTAAAAATAAAAATAAAAATAAAAATACAATGAATACAAAAATGGAAGATGAATGTTTTATTAAATGGATGTAGGTATACTTTACAGGTAGGTGTACACGTGTGATTAAGCTAAAAAATTATTTCAATTTTTTTTAAAAAATAATTTCTTTTATCTATAATTGTTTGATTTGCTTAAAAAATAATTTTAGATAAAAATATTATTATTTATTTCTTTTCCTTTTTATTATTTTAGGAAAAAAATCTTATTTTTATTTATTTTAATTTAAGATTATTTTTAACGAGAAAAATTTTACAGTTCAAATTCAAATATTATTTTTTATTTTAATTTAATATTTTTTTCTTCTAATGTTTGTTTTTTTCTTGAATTATGAGTTGAGTTATTTGAAAATAGTAAATTTTAATTTTTCAAATTTTTTATTGATGAATAATATTACGATCTCTCGGTGAGAGTTTTCATGAAGTAAGTTATCATGAAGTAATATAGGAACAATAACAAATAAAATTGGGTGGAAGAAATATGAATTTACATTCATCTTAAAATTAGAGTCTTCTAACATATAAAAAAAAATAATCATCAAAATTCAAATATATCTAATTACATATCCAATTTACTTGCTTCATAACTCATTACACCCTTAGATCATATCACTTCATCCCTCATTCGAACACCGTCTTGCTTGATCAATTCCGTAGTTGGATACTAAATGTGCTCCGTAATCGATATTCCAAGGATGGTGATGAACAACCTATAATTATTATACAAATGTAAGAAACAAACATAAACATAGATATGATTAACAACATGAAAGTTGAAAACATAATATCATACCATTAATTGTTCTGATAAAGATAGTGGAGTCATCACATGTGGTAAAAAGGTAATTCGCTCATCCCAGTATCCTCGTCAACCTGTCCCTAGGTCAATAATATGGAAAAAGTAAATCTCAGATGACTACTAGCCATTAGTACAGGTGGCCAAGATATGGAGAAAGACATATTCAAATACGCCGAGCTTCAACTTGAAAACCTAATATGATAATATCTCATATCTCAATCAGTGCATTGTCCAAGGGGGCGAGAGCAAAGTTATCACAAAATTTTGATCAAGTGGTTGAATAAACACGTTATTGTATTCAATATTTTTGGGTTGAGAGTTTTTTCCTTTGCTCGATTTCATATCTCAATCACTGCATTGTCCGTGATGCACACCACCAGTGCTTGGTGTGCATCACGAATAATTATTAAATCTTGGAAAACAGGCGACTCGAGAAACCCTCGAAGCACAGTCAGAGGTAGGGTGAATCTATTTCAAGGAAACTGCATCCATTGCAGGCCTCAATTCATCCGCTTTGCTCATTTGCTCGGCTGCTCTACCTATTGGCTCAGCCACTCTTCTCATTCGCTCAGCCGCTTTGCTCATTCGCTCTACCCATTTGCTCAGCCACTCTGCTCATTCGCTCATCCGCTCTGCCCATTCGCTCAGCCGCTCTGTTCATTCGCTCAGCCACTCTGTTCATTTGCTCAGCCACTCTAAGTCACACCCCAGAAGAGTCCTTGCCAGAAGAAATTTCGACAGCATCTCCCCTGTACGGGTGACAATCTGAGACATATCTACAATGCCCTCAGGGCCACATATACCTCGACCAACACGGCCGGAATAATAACAATAAAATAACTAAACAACCACGCAATTATATATGTAGCAGCCCACTCGGTTGTACTAAAACCAAAACACAGCGAAAAATGATAGAAAATCAAATACAAAACAAAATACAAGACTACTAGCCGGCTAGGCTTACACAACCATCAAACAACACTCCAGAAACAAAACCGGAGCACAAAGCTAAATACACTGATATATAAAACAAATAAAACATAAATGGAAACGATAAGTCTTCTGATGTGACGTGGGAACCGGCAAACAGGATACTCCAAAAGACTCCATAAACAACCTGGTACCTGAAAAGATAGTGTCCACGGGGGTGAGTTCAACAACTCAGCAGATACCTAGTTGACATATATAGTAAACTATAACAAATGGTAATAACTATGGAGTACAGTTTCCTGGACAAAAGCTGGAAGATGCACAATAGAAAAGGCTGAAGAGAACTGTACTCACCAGAGCCTCCTATCAGAATAATCAGGTCGTCAGACCGAGAGTATCATAAATCCTGTATGCATGTCAAACATATACACCCATCCAAATGCAGCATATAAATGCAACAAACACAATCAGTAAATGCATAAATGCATATGATACTAATAACATGGTCACCCCTGACGCCAGTCAGCCATCTCACACACAATGGTGAGACCGAGTGGGTAGGGCTGTGACAACCGTGCTCTCTGCCGTCACTGCTCCTGATGAGTGACCGAGTGGACGGGATGCTATTGGAGTACACCTATCCTCCTACCCCAAATCATAAATGGGAGAACACAATGCACTCATCTCCCGGTACACGATGACGGGGAGGGATCCCAGCGTGCTACCACGTTGCAGTCACACTACCCATTGTTGATACAGTCTGACCTGGCTGTTGTTTTGATGTTGACACTGATTTAAGTTTGTATTAGATATTAATTAAACTCAGACTGATTGATGATCAAGGTTGATCATGAGGAGAGGAAAAGTCCAAGTACGGATACTTGACACGCGAAGTCGGAGAGGGCTCGGCAGCTCGTTCTCCGGACTAGGTCAGAGAGGGCTCGGTAGCTCGTTCTCTGGACCGGACGAAGTCGGAGAGGGCTCGGCAGCTCGTTCTCCGGACTAGGTCAGAGAGGGCTCGGTAGCTCGTTCTCAGGACCGAACGAAGTCGGAGAGGGCTCGGTAGCTTGTTCTCTGGACTAGGTCAGAGAGGGCTCGGTAGCTCGTTCTCTGGACCGGACGAAGTCGGAGAGGGCTCGGCAGCTCGTTCTCCGGACTAGGTCAGAGAGGGCTCGGTAGCTCGTTCTCTGGACCAGACGAAGTCGGAGAGGGCTCGGCAGCTCGTTCTCCGGACTAGGTCAGAGAGGGCTTGGTAGCTCGTTCTCTGGACCAGGAAGACGTTAGGGTTTAGGGCTGGGAGGCTCTAAAACTAACACAAGACATTGGATCGGTCTGTTGACCGATCCAGTGAAACTCTGGTTGTCTGGATCGGTCGGCAGACCGATCCAGTGATACATGAGTCACCTGATCGGTCTCGTGACCGATCAGTGACCACACAGGAAGTCTCTGTGGGTTATCTGATCGGTCTGGGGACCGATCAGTAACCACACAAAAATATTCTGTGGGTTATCTGATCGGTCTATAGACCGATCAGATAGAAGCAATGAGATCGCTGGGACTCAAAGCGATAGAGGGGGATCGGTCTGTGGACCGATCCACCCATAGGCTGATCGGTCCACAGACCGATCAGACTCTTCCCGGACCGATCAAGATGAGTTCTGATCGGTCCAGAGAGCTATGGATCGGTCTGTTGACCGATCCACAACTTGTCGTTTGTTTCTGCTGCTTCTCTGATTTTTCTGATTCACTTCTGATTCACCTTCAAATCATCTGCTGTGAGATTTTTAAGTTACAGGTTGCAGGTATCGTGCCATTGGTTAATTTCAAATGAAGCTCCATCAGAAGAATAAGAACAAGTGCCCTTTATGCTGTATTTCACTGCAAGTGATGCAATTCGGGCTTCAACGTTCACTGCCCGCGATCAGTTGGACTCTTGCTCATTGGTTCGAGCTCAGAGACACCAGTGAAGATCATGGATGGTATTGGTGTGAGTTCAGAGAACCAGAGAAGAAGGAAGAGTGATTGGCGACGCCTGAGTTGGTTGCAGAGATTCGACACAGGTGACAGCGATTCGGGACAGTGAGGAAGCAGAATAAGAAGAAGGAAGAAGAGAGGTTCGAAAAGGTTCTAGAAAAACTCTCTGTCGATCAAGAGGCTGTGTGTGTTGTTGAGCTCTTGGCTGATTCCTTCTGTCTTTGCATTTGTGCTTCGTGGCTGTAAGTTCATCTATTCAATCCTTAGCCACTGAACTCTGTAAGTAATTGTGCTTCACTTTCAAATCTATTTTGTGATCTTTGTGGAGAGGTTACTCCACCGAGAAGGAGAAACATTTAGCCGGAATTTGTCCGGGGTGTGATCTATCGAACGATCAAGGGATCGTCCACCTTACGGACACGCCGAGGAGTAGGGGCAAGTTATCCCCGAACCTCGTACATACTTGTGTAAGCTGTGGGTTGTGCTTCTTTCCTTGCATCAGTTTTATTTTTGATTATTTCTGCTGTACTAACAAGCTTTTGTGAGAAATTGATTGAGTTTTTAGTGGAGGCTATTCACACCCCCCTCTCTAGTCATCCCAAGATCCTAACAAGTGGTATCAGAGCAAGACGCTCTTCATCCGGATTAACACCCTAAAGAGCAAGAAGATGGCTATGAAGGAAGGTTTTAGTACCAATCGCCCACCCTACTTCGATGGAGCGGATTTCCAATATTGGAAGAGTCGTATGGAGTATTATCTCAAGACCGACATCTCCATGTGGTTCTCGGTCAAGGAAGGTTTCACACCTCCGAAGGATGAAGAAGGTAAGGAACTAGAGTCGTCGAGGTGGTCCGCCGAGTAAACTCGCAAAGGACAAGCCGATGCCAAGGCGGTGGTCACACTACAATGTGGAATAGCCAAAGATCAGCTTGTCAAGGTAGGTCCATTCGTGAGTGCAAAGGATTTGTGGAACAAGCTCATCGAGCTCCTAGAAGGAACTCGAGACTCTCGGATCGCCAAGAGAGACTTGTTCCTAAACCAACTACAAAATCTCACCATGAAGGAGAACGAAACGGTAAGTGAACTACACGGAAGGTTCAAGGAGATCATCAATGGTCTTCATTCCATGGATGAACGCGTAGAAAATCGCGATCTCGTAAGGTACGCTCTCAAAGCTTTTCCAAGGAATGCCTTGTGGTTATATATGGTAGATGCCTACAAGGTCTCCAAGGACCTCTCAATTGTTAAGTTAGATGAATTCTTTTGTGAAATGGAACTTCATGAGCTTGCTAACAAGGGTCAAAAAGAGAAAGGCATTGCTTTAGTTGCAGGAGAAAAGAGCAAGGATGGAAGGAGGAAGAAAGAAAAGAAGAAGGAGAAAGAAATTCCTACATCCTCATCCTCCTCCGAGTCCGATGATGAAAGAGGATCATCATCAAGCGAGATGGCCAACTTCGTGAGAAGAATCATGAGAAGGAGCCGAAGATACAAAGGGAAAGGTAAGTCTATTGATCAAAATATTGATAAGACTAACGTTACTTGTTATGAGTGTAGCAAGAAAGGACACTATCGGAGCGAGTGTCCGAAACTCAAGAAGAAGGAAGAAAGGGCCAAGAAGAAGAAAGCTCTCAAAGCTTCTTGGGATGAATCCTCCTCAAGCTCATCGGAGGAAGAGAAGGAGAAAAGCACTCGTCAATTAGCACTCATGGCAAGGGAGGAATCGGACTCCGGAAGTGATACATCAACCACGGCTTCATCATCTTCGGATGATGAAGAGGTAACTTCTCCACATTTAGAAAAATGCTATAAGACTATTGCTCACTTATCTACACTGCTTAAGAAATCAAAAACTGAAATCAAATTATTAAAAGAAGAAGTAGAACACTTGAAGACTCTTAGGGAAGATGAGGTTGATGACCTTCATCAAGAGCTTCTTGAGGATGAAAATAATGCCCTTAAGAGTGAAGTTGAGAAACTCAAGAAAATGCTTGAGAAATTCTCAACTAGCTCTAAGACCTTAGATATGATTCTAAATGCCCAAAGGGCGGTCTACAACAAGGCTGGATTAGGATACCAACCTAAGGAGTCTAGTTTCATTTCCTTAGTGTCTAGAACCCAATTTCATAGATCACATGCTTCTAGGGTTCATGAGACTAGGAAGGGTGTGACCAAGGCATGAGTTCCTAGGTCTTTCATTGTAGATGCATTAGGTCCTAAGATTTGGGTACCTAAAACACCTATCTTTCGTGTCTTGTAGGCATTTGTCAAGGGGGAGCATCTATCAACTTGGTTTGTTGATAGTGGATGCTCCAAGCACATGACCGGGGACAAGTCACTCTTTACTACCCTTCAAAATAAAAATAGAGGTAATGTGTCCTTTGGTAATAATGGTAGTCTTAAGGTTATAGGAGTTAGAGATATTCAAATATCCGAATGTCTCCAAATCAAAAATGTCCTTCTAGTCAAGGGGATGACTTTTAATCTCCTAAGTGTCAGCCAATTGTGTGATACAGGTTACACAATTGAGTTTCATTCAAGTCAATGTCTGGTCAAACACATTGACACACTTGACACGGTACTAGTAGGCACAAGGGTAGATAACATTTACCAAGTATCTTTTAAAAGTGCTACTAATGCCTCTGCTAAGTGTCTCATGTCAAAAGAAGAAGAATCATGGTTGTGGCATAGAAGGTTAGCTCACGTAAACATGAAGAACATTCGAAAGCTGGCCAACAAAGGATTAGTGCGAGACTTACCAAGCATCCAAGTATCAAAAGACAAAATTATGTGATGCGTGTCAAAAGGGTAAGCAAACAAAAGCGGCTCATAAAGGTAAAAGCACTGTAAGTACATCTACTGCTTTAGATTTATTGCATATGGATTTGTTTGATTGCAGTAATGTTATTTCATTGAATGGGAGTAGATACTGTTTAGTGATCATTGATGATTTTACTAGATATACATGGACCTTCTTTTTGAAAAATAAGGATCAAACAATAGATGTTTTTGTTTCTTTTTGTAGAAGAACTGAAAATGAAAAATCGACAACAATTAAAACAATTAGAAGTGATCATGGTGGAGAATTTCAAAACCATAGATTTTTAGAGTTTTGCCAAGAAAAAGGATATAGGCATGAGTTCTCTACTCCAAGGACCTCACAACAAAATGGGGTTGTGGAGAGAAAGAACCGAGTTTTGCAAGAGGCTGCACGAAGCATGCTCAATGAGTACTCATTACCGAGCTACTTATGGGCTGAAGCGGTAAATACCGCTTGCTATGTGCAAAACCGAGTCTTGATACATAGGTTTTTAGGAAAGACCCCCCATGAACTTTGGTTTGGAAAACTCCCTACAATTAAACATCTTAGGGTGTTTGGTTGTAAGGTATTTATCTTGAACACCAAGGATCATCTTGGAAAGTTCACGGCTAAGGCTGACGAAGGGATACTAGTCAGGTACTCTCTAACCAGCAAAGCCTATCGAGTCTACAACAATAGGACTAAATTGATTGAAGAGTCCTCTGATGTAGCATTTGAAGAAATCCCTAAATCAAATGATCAATCAAAGGATCTAGGAGAAATTCAATTTGAACTTAGAAATCTAAGTTTAAATGATCAAAACATAGAAGGAGTCGAAGTTGATTCCGATGACGATGAGCAAAGGCAAGAGAGGACTCAGTCTGATCCTTTACCTGATACTGAGCCCTTGCCTGTGTCTAGTGAGACCATTCATGAGGCACCGCCAACACCAAGGCAATCTAGGATAGCCTCTAGTCATCCCCAAGACCAGATTGTGGGAGACATTCAACAAGGGGTTAGGACTAGGTCATTCTTTAGAAATGAGTCTAATGAGGTCGCCTTGATATCAGAAATTGAATCAAAATTAGTTGATGAGACATTGCACGATCCTGATTGGATCATAGCTATGCAAGATGAGTTAGGTCAATTTGAAAGGAGCCAAGTGTGGGACTTAGTTCCTAGACCTAAGAAGACCACCATTATTGGAACCAAATGGGTTTTCAAAAATAAGTTAAACCAAAAGGGAGAAGTAGTAAGAAACAAGGCAAGACTTGTAGCCAAGGGCTATAGTCAAGTCGAAGGTCTCGATTATGATGAGACTTATGCTCCCGTGGCTCGATTAGAATCCATTCGCTTAATGCTAGCTTTTGCTGCACATAGAGGCTTCAAGCTCTATCAAATGGACGCCAAATCAGCCTTCTTAAATGGTTTCATTAAATAAGAGGTCTATGTTGAACAACCACCGAGGTTTGTGAATACCGAAGCTCCAAACCACGTGTACAAGCTCAAGAAAGCTCTTTATGGGCTTAAACAAGCACATCGAACTTGGTACGAAAGGTTGTCAACTTACCTATTAGAAAAGGGTTTTGTGAGAGGTCAAATAGACCCAACACTTTTTCTGCGTAGAGATGGTGAAAACATATTTGTAGCCCAGGTGTATGTCGATGACATAATTTGTGGCTCAAATAACAAGGGTTATTTGAATGAGTTTATCACTCACATGGAAAGTGAGTTTGAGATGAGTCTGGTGGGAGAATTGACATTCTTCCTTGGACTTGAAATCAAACAAACTCGAGATGTCATTTATGTACATCAAACAAAATATACTCAAGAGATGCTCAAGAAATTCAAAATGAGTGACTCTAAGGAAGTATCCACTCCAATGGCGACAAACACTTGCCTTGACAATGATGAGAGTGGAAAACCAGTTGATCTAACGCAATATAGAAGCATGATTGGTAGTCTTCTATATCTCACAGCTAGTAGGTCGGACATACTTTTTGTTGTGGGTGTTGGTGCAACCTTAGGTCAAGGTTGACCCGACTCGAGTTGACTTGACTCGAGTTGTATTTTGATGTTTGACTTGGGAAGATTGTTGATGCAACCTTAGGTCAAGATTGACCTAGTTGAGTTGCATGTTGATGTTTGACACTCGTGGAAGAGTTGTATTCTTGATGTGAGACAAGAATAGATGGTTGGGAGATTATTGATGCAACCCTAGGTCAAGGTTGACCTGGTTGACCTGAAAAGTCCAAGTATGGAGACTTGGCAAACGGAAAAGTCCAAGCAGGGAGCTTGGCACGCGAAAAGTCCAAGTATGGAGACTTGGCACTGGAAAAGTCCAAGTACGGAGACTTGGCACGGGGAAAAGTCCAAGCAGGTAGCTTGGCACGCGGAAAGTCCAAGTATGGAGACTTGGCACGGGAAAGTCCAAACAGGAGTTTGGACGGAGAAAGTCCAGTGAGTGAAGCCAGGTTGGAAAGTCCCGTGAGTGAAGCCGAGCAGGAGTCTGGTGAGTGAAGCCAGGCAGGGAAAGACCTAGTGAGTGAAGCTAGGCGAAGGTGAAATCCAGTGAAGCCAGTGAAAATCCTAGTGAGTGAAGCTAGGTGAAAGGGAAAGTCCGGTGAGTGAAGCGTGAAAGTCCCGTGAGTGAAGCCGGGGGAAAGTCCTAACGGGATGTTAGGCAAGGTGGAAATCCGTGAGAAGTGGGTGAAAGGTAGTGAAGCCGTGCAGGAAAATCCAGATGGATCGTGGATGATCGGACATCCGTGTTGAGGAAAGTCCAAGTAGGTCAAAGGGATTGACCGGACACTTGGCGGAGTTCTAGCAGTCAAGGGAGTGACCAGATGCTAGGGATGAAGTACCAATAGGTCAAGGTTGACCGGATATTGGTTTGAAGTCTTGGGACTTGGTTTGGGCCAAACCCAAGCTCGGATCGGTCACCGCCGATCCGGATATTGTTTGCTCGATCGGTCCGTGACCGATCGATATCGGTCAAGCTCTGTTGATCGATCGGTGACCGATCGCAAACAGAGGCAAAGAGAGGCCGATCGGTCCACGCATCGATCGTCCCGACGGTCGGGGACCGATCGAGACGGCGTCGCCGAGAAAGCAGGTTGGGATCGGTCGTGGACCGATTCCGGCCGATCGTCCACGCACCGATCGTAACCCGCATGTAAGGTGGGCAGGAAGAAAGTCGATCGTCCGGGACCGATCGAATAGGTCTGATCGGTCCCCCGATTCAGTACTCAGCCGCGCCGCAACGGCTAGATTTCTTCTGTGTTTTCTTCGCTTTCTTCGCAGGTATAAATGAGGGCTACAGGACTTCGGTGAAAGCTCTCGGTCCTGCTACTGCTTCTTCCTTCTGGAAGTTCTCTCCTGCCTGAAGCTTCTGCTTCTTCTGGTGCTCCGAGCTTTGCTGAGCTCAACCGCTGCTGAAGCTTCGCGTGAGCTTCCCCGACAGTGTTTTTCTTCGACTGGCTTGCTGTTGCATCTGTCCGTGAAGTTGCTACTTCATCCGGGACCCCAGTCGACGAGAAGGCGAGTTAGTGTTTGTACATTGTTCTTATCTTTCTACTTGTATTCCTTGTACTCTTTGTTTGCTGTTGCAAACGTTTGTGGCGAGGTTTCTCCACCCACAAGGAGTATATTGTATTAGCCGGTTCTCCGGGGACTCATCCACCGACGGATTGACCGGACTCGTCCACCTTACGGACACGCCGAGGAGTAGGAGCCCTAATCTCCGAACCTCGTTACATCCTCGTGTTAAGGTTTGGTTTTCTTCTCTTTCGTTTCTTTGTATTTTCCGCTGCGACTAACCTAATTGTAGGAAGAAACGAGAGCGATTTGGGGCGGCTATTCACACCCCCCTCTCTAGCCGTACGAAGGATCCTAACAAGTGGTATCAGAGCGAGGCCGCTCTTCGACGGATCAACACCCGGGGGAGCACGGGCTAGAGATGGATCTCTATGGAGAAGACATCACCATTCAACCCTTCTACGAGTCTCACGACAACTTCACATATTGGAAGGTAAGGATGATGTATTTTCTTAGAACTAATATGTTAAATTGGTTTTGTGTACAAGAAGGGTTTTCCTCCGATGGATGAGGAAGGAAAACCTATCAAGAAGAAGGAGTGGACGAAAGAGCAAATCCGACAATCCGAAATCAATGACGAGGTAACAAAAATTATTGAATTTGCTTTACCTAATAATGTTTTGTGCAAGATAGATAGGTACAACAATGCCAAGGAGTTGTGGAACAACTTGGACAAACTCCATGAGGAGAGCTCCACTTCAAGCCATGAAGAGGAGCCTAGTGAGTCAAGTAGCTCACATCATGGAAGAAGCGAATTGGGAGTTGAGGGCTACTCAACATCCAAGGAAGAAGAGGAGGAGAGTTCTTCTTCAAGTTCGGAGCAAGAAGAAGAAGCTTCTACCTCCGGGAGGGATGAAGAAGAGAGCTCGCATCCACCCTCAACCCTAGGTAACTCAAGCAATTTAAGTTCAATTAAATTACATATTATGTGCTTTGAGTGTAGGGAACATGGACATTACAAGAGTAAGTGTCCAAAGAGGGTAAGAAAGACTCCACCGGCGCCAAAGGTCAAGGAAGCCGGAGTCCCGAAACGCAAGGGCAAGGAACACATCGTGTGCTTCCAATGCAAGCAAAGGGGACACTATAGGAGCCATTGTCCGAGGGGGAGGCAACCTCACAAGGGCAAGAGACCGGGCACATCGGTAGGGGGGGCTAAGCCAAGCCCTATCGTAACCTCTAAGGTTCATTTTTGCAATTCTAATAAAATGCATGCTAGGAATTTTATTGCACTTGTCGATAATGACAAGCATGATAACCTTAGAAATCAATACATGTGCTTAGGTGCTAAACATGTCAACCTAGATAGGGATACTACTAGGAATGCTAACCCTAGGATTAACACTTCTAAGGTTAAGGAAAACCAAGGTAGAAACCCTAAATCAACTAGACACATGCCTAGGAATATCTCAAGAGAAAATGACAAATTAAAACTTGAGGTATTAGAGAGGGAAAATCAAGTCTTGAGGTCAAGACTTGATAATTTAGAAAAGGCTCTTAAAAACATGGAGAAGTCATCTCTAGGGTTTAAGAGTCAAAAACCCAAGTCCAAGGACAAGAAAGGTTTGAGTCACAAACCTAAGCCCCAAATGGTCAAGCCCACATATCATAATGTTCCATTTGATTATGGAACAAGACCTAGGGCTAGGAAGACCATTACCAAGGTCACAAGGGGAGTCACCCCTATAGTTGACCTTGATGAGACCCAAATGACCAAGGCTTTAAAGCCTAAGAGGGTCATTAGGAGGGTTGCTAGGGAAGTCATCCCTAGTGAATTTTAGTGAACCCAATGAGCTCAAGTAGGTATTGGGTTCCTAGGAGCATTTTCTCTACCCCATAGATGGGTTAGAGAGTGTCAACTCCAATAAGAAGGGTAGTTAACCCAACTTTAAGGAAATTGACACTCAAGGAGCATTTTCAAGGTTTTGGGAACCTTTGAAAATGAAATGGAATAATCTTTATCATTCACTCCTTGGAAGAGTAAAGTGTGCCAAAGTGAGAATATATTAATCTCACTTTAAGTTGACACAATTTGAAAACCTAGAGAAATATCAAATTGGGATTTTGATATTCTCTTAGGTAATCAAGGCAATCCGGGCCTTAAATTAGAAGTGCTACTCTTGTAGAATTTTAAATGGTATAAATCAAACAAGAGATCAAGAAATGCCAATTTGGGTTTTGACATTTTCTTGGAGCACTTTGGGCAATCTAGGATTAGGACTTAAGTTAGCTAAGTGATTAAGGATACTTAGATAGGGAATTTAGGTATTTTATTTGTGCTAACTTGCCATGATTGGTTGCCATATGCCATGCCATGACATCATATTTATTTTATTATCATTTGAAATGTCATGATAATGCTTAGGTTATCTATATGTCATGTGTTAGTTTAGTTTCAAACTTTATGCCATGACATCATGACATTGGCACATGTTTTCATTTATGTTATTAATTTATGCCATGTCATCATCTCTTGCATTAATAATCAATGAAATTGATTTAAGGATGAAAAACACATTTTGATATTAAGATCAAATTTGTGTTTAGAAAATGCATGAGACCTTAGTCTAAGATACCTAAACCCATATCTCACATCAAATTGACTTGAATGTGATTTGATACACCTTAGATGTGTGTGAGATATTAGGATCATGAGTTAGGATCAAGGTACATAGTTCTTGTACCTAGATGAGCCTAATTCAAGAAATGGGGGATCATAGGGAAAGCTTGTGTACAAGTCATGTGCATATAGCCCTAAGATTGTGGTCCCAAATTAAAAGGTTTAAAATCATTTTGAAATTGATTTGAAAAACCTTGATGAAGCTTTCCTAGTGATAGCACTCATCATTGAACATTGTGATACAAAACTGACTTAACTTTGAACTATTTCAAAGTTTTCGAATTTTGTATCAAGATTTGAAAATGGAAACTAGTTTCATAGAAAATTATTTTTCCATGATAGTGTATGATATGAGGAATGTATCCTCAAAGTTTCGTAATTTTTCGAATTTTCTGGAATTTTCTAGGAGTTTCTGCATTTCGGGAAGGAAATTTCAGAAATCTGCCGATCAGAGTCTGGACCGATCTGCGTGGATCGGTCTGCAGACCGATCCAGTGAGTTCCAGTAGCACTGCGATCTGGTGAAAGGCTGGATCGGTCTGGGGACCGATCCAGAGGGGTTCTGATCGGTCCGGGGACCGATCAGGGCGTGCCAACCTGCTGAATTTCAGCTGTTGTCTGAAATTTCAGTTATGGAAGTTGTGATTTTGGATTTCTAAAGGTTTGGAACTCTCAAAGACATTGTTGGTGCAATGGTCAAGGGGGAGTTGACCTTTAAGGGGGAGTTTTTACCTAATTGTCAAGGGGGAGTTGACTTTTAGGGGGAGTTTTTACTCCTTAAAACTTTTGAGGATTAGTGATATGAGATTATCACTAAGTTGATTGTTGAGTTTAGTATCAAAGAGAAAATAAGAGTTTCAATGAAAGGTATGGGACTTTCATTAGGAAGAAACTCTTGACCTTGATACTCTCCTTTTTCTTTTTGATGTGTGTCAAAAAGGGGAGAGTGTTCATTGGAGAATTATTAGAGAACCCAAGTTAGGTTATCGGTTTAACCTAAGCTAGGGAAAGAATGTCAAGGAATGTTCGAGGAAGAACATTGGAATACCTTTTGATGTGTGTCAAAAAGGGGGAGAATTATTGGAGAACCCAAGTTAGGTTATCGGGTTAACCTAAGGGGAAAATGTCCAGAGAATGTTCAAGGAAAGAACATTGGACATTGGAAGATGGTTGGAAAACCTAAGTTAGGTTATCGGGTTAACCTAACTTGATTATGATTTTGTCAAACATCAAAAAGGGGGAGATTGTTGGTGCAACCTTAGGTCAAGGTTGACCCGACTCGAGTTGACTTGACTCGAGTTGTATTTTGATGTTTGACTTGGGAAGATTGTTGATGCAACCTTAGGTCAAGATTGACCTAGTTGAGTTGCATGTTGATGTTTGACACTCGTGGAAGAGTTGTATTCTTGATGTGAGACAAGAATAGATGGTTGGGAGATTATTGGTGCAACCCTAGGTCAAGGTTGACCGGTTGACTGAAAAGTCCAAGTATGGAGACTTGGCAACGGAAAAGTCCAAGCAGGAGCTTGGCACGAAAAGTCCAAGTATGGAGACTTGGCATCGAAAAGTCCAAGCACGGAGACTTGGCACGGGAAAAGTCCAAGGTGAGCTTGGCACGGAAAGTCCAAGTATGGAGACTTGGCACGGGAAAGTCCAAACAGGGAGTTTGGCAGGAGAAAGTCCCGTGAGTGAAGCCAGGCAATGGAAAGTCCCGTGAGTGAAGCCAAGGTGAAAGTCCCGTGAGTGAAGCCGAGGGGAAAGACCTAGTGAGTGAAGCTAGGTGTGGAAATCCTGGTGAGTGAAGCGGTGAAAATCCTAGTGAGTGAAGCTAGGTGAAAGGGAAAGTCCCGTGAGTGAAGCCGTGAAAGTCCCGTGAGTGAAGCCGGGGGAAAGTCCTAACGGGATGTTAGGCATTGTGGAAATCTGAGTGAAGCGGTGAAAGTCCCAAGTGAAGCAGGCAAGGGAAAATCCAGATGGATTAGGGATGATCGGACATCCGGTGTTGAGGAAAGTCCAAGTAGGTCAAAGGATTGACCGACACTTGGCGAGGAAGTCTAGCAGTCAAGGAGTGACCAGATGCTAGGGATGAAGTACCAATAGGTCAAGGTTGACCGGATATTGGTTTGAAGTCTTGGGACTTGGTTTGGGCCAAACCCAAGCTCGGATCGGTCACCGGACCGATCCAGATACTTTGCTCGATCGGTCCGGTGACCGATCGATCAAGCTCGTTTTCTTGATCGATCGGCCCGTGACCGATCGCCAAACAGGCAAGAGAGGCGCTGATCGGTCCACGCATCGATCAGGTCCCGATCGATGCGGGGACCGATCAGAGACGATGTCGCTGAGAAAGCAGGTTGGGATCGGTCGTGGACCGATCCAGGTCTTTGATCGGTCCACGCACCGATCGTAACCCGCATGTAAGGTGGGCGTCAGAAGAAAGCCGATCGTCCGGGACCGATCGAATAGGTCCGATCGGTCCCCGACCGATTCAGTACTAGCCGTTGCGCCGCAACGGCTAGATTTCTTCTGTGTTTTCTTCGCTTTCTTCACAGGTATAAATGAGGGCTACAGGACTTCTTCCTTTTGGAAGTTCTCTCCTGCCTGAAGCTTCGCTTCTTCCGGTGCTCCGAGCTTTGCTGAGCTCAACCGCTGTCGAAGCTTCGCGTGAGCTTCCCACGTTTTCTTCGACTGGCTTGCTGTTGCATCTGTCCGTGAAGTTGCTACTTCATCCGGGACCCCAGTCGACGAGAAGGCGAGTTAGTGTTTGTACATTGTTCTTATCTTTCTACTTGTATTCCTTGTACTCTTTGTTTGCTGTTGCAAACGTTTGTGGCGAGGTTTCTCCACCCACAAGGAGTATATTGTATTAGCCGGTTCTCCGGGGACTCATCCACCGACGGATTGACCGGACTCGTCCACCTTACGGACACGCCGAGGAGTAGGAGCCCTAATCTCCGAACCTCGTTACATCCTCGTGTTAAGGTTTGGTTTTCTTCTCTTTCGTTTCTTTGTATTTTCCGCTGCGACTAACCTAATTGTAGGAAGAAACGAGAGCGATTTGGGGCGGCTATTCACACCCCCCTCTCTAGCCGTACGAAGGATCCTAACAGTGGGCATGTGCGCTAGATATCAAGTCTGTGCCAAGGAATCTCATTTAATTGCAGTTAAGAGAATTCTGAGATACCTTAAGGGCACAATTCGAGTAGGTCTATGGTACCCTCACACGGAGTCTTTTGACTTGATAGGTTATACCGACTCCGATTACGCTGGGTGCAAATTGGATCGGAAAAGCACTAGTGGGGGTTGCCAATTTTTAGGTTCATCATTAGTTAGTTGGTCAAGTCGGAAGCAACATTGTGTTGCTCTCTCCACGACCGAGGCTGAATACATTGCCATGGGAGAGAGTGTATCACAATTGTTGTGGATGATCCACACTCTAGAGGATTATGGGCTTTCGTATAAGAGAGTGCAAGTGTTGTGTGACAACATCAGCACAATAAACCTAACAAAAAACCCAGCCCATCATTCAAGGACCAAACATATTGAAGTGCGTCACCACTTCATTAGAGATCACGTAGCTAGGGGAGACATTGCACTCACCTATGTTGAGTCAAAATCAAACCTAGCCGATATTTTCACCAAACCTCTTCCGGAAAATGAATTTAGTCATTTGAGGAGAGAATTGGGAATGTGTTTGGCTCAATAGGCCATTAGGACTTCATCATGATCAATAAGAACAATTAAAAAAACAAGAGAAATAGGGAAATTAACTTGGGCAACTTGGGAACATCTCACACAAACTATAAGGTTTAACAAATGATTTTTGTTTGCTAGAAATGGGGTGAGATGCTAGGATCAGCCGAATTATTCAAAATGTATCATGCATCCCTTGAATAATTAGGTTGAAGAGACATAAATTGAGTATGGGGAAGACCATTACATAATTCATGTGTATTTGGTTCCTAGATCTTACTCATATATTCCAACCAAGGAAACTTGGTTGGACCTTTACCTAGAAATTATGAAACTTTGGTTGATGGACTGTTTGATACACTTGAACGATGCTTTTCATGATTTTGATTGATACTAGGACAAGTCCTTGAAAGAATGATAGCAAGTTGGTTATATTTTGACAAACTTGAAACTGAACATAACAAAGGTCAAAAATTTCAGTTTTTCAGGTCTTAAGTTGTTTATTTTCTAAATGTCTGCAACTTTAGGGCTATAAACAAGTTTAGACCATAATTTTTAGGTAATCGTTATGCTTATAGATCCTCCAGGTTCTAGGTTCTGAACTTGGAAGTTTTCCTAGAGAAACTTCCACGAACTATCGAACATCTCTATGAATTTCAGTTACTGAAATTACTGAATTACTGGAGATCTAAGTATCAGACACTGATCGGTCTACGGATCGATCAGGTCAGCCTGGCACGCTACTGATCACTTTCTGATCGGTCTACAGACCGATCAGGGAGTTCCCTGATCGGTCCGGAGACCGATCAGAAAGTTCCATGATCGGTCCCGGGACCGATCAGCGAGTACTGATCGTCTCCTGATCGGTCTACAGACCGATCAGGATGTTCCTGGATCGGTCCATGGACCGATCAGGAGGCTCCTGATACTTCCTGATCGGGCAGCCGTCCGATCATTTCATCAACTGTACACCCATCAATAAACCCTTAAATCTTCCCGATCCCTTCTTTTCTTCTTTCACGTGGAACCCTAGCCGACTCTTCCCTACACCTTCTCTTCCCTTCTCTTCTCTTTGCACGCTGGAACCCTAGCCGAAGCTCTAGCCAACATCCCAATGGCACCAAGGTAACTCCTTACTTCTCTAGAACTTGGCATTTCGATTTCATTTCTCACCATAACTGTGGTTTTTGTTTCGGGTGGCTCCTGTGCTCATTTATTTCCCATTGTATCCCATTGTTAACTCTTAGAAAGAAACCAGTGGTGAGAGGACCTCTAAGTCACCTGAGAAGTCGAAGTCAAAGGCTCCTTCCCGACCTCAACCATCTATTTCCGGGAGATTCCCGAACCACAATTTTGAGGAAGCCTTTAGACAAAGAACCTTTAAATTACTCCCTTGTAGGTCTGTAGATCGTAAATTCATGGACGAATTTTGTCCAACTGTGTCTGAAATCATTGCCTACTACAAACTTGACTCACTTGTCTACTTAGAACGGGATATCAACTATGACTTGGTCTCTGAGTTTTATAACAACCTTCATCAGACTAATGATGCAGGTTATAAAACAAGAGTTGCTAAGTGGACTCTTGATTTCAGTTTCTCATCCTTCTTTGACTATCTCGATTGTCGGAGGTGTTCCGGTAATGTCTTTTCGATATTTCCTGATTTACCAGATCCTTTACCTCCACCTTTTGATATCTCATCTGACGATATTTATGAGTACTTCTTCAGACATCCTAGACCGGGTGGCCTTGATGAGCTAGATGTTGACTTCCCTACCTTTGCATCCTTGAGATTATCTCCTCAAGACTATATTCTTTTTAAAATTGTCACAAACTGCCTTCTACCTATCACATCTAAACCATTGTCTAAGATCCGACCATATCATTGCCTGATGCTTTATGGATTGCGTCGGCGTCTCGACTTTGACATCGTATCTAGCATCTACTCTTCGATCATCTCCTATAGTGAGCCGAGCGGATACACTGTTTATATGCCTTATGGGCATATAATTACAGATTGGCTTGAGACCCTTCAGATTGATGTCTCTAAGGGTAGAATAGTCAAGATGGTCAGACAGGATTGCAGACTTGGGAAGCGGGCATTTTCCAAGTCTGGAATCATAGGACAAAATGGGGATGTTTGGTGGAAGGATGGGAGAGCTCTAGGTGAGTTACCACGGGGACCTCCACGACAGGTTGCAGCTGCTCCTGTTGCTGCTCCTCCTGCTGCTGACGATGGAGAGGTCGATCCTGATCTGCGCTGGCAGATCGCCGAACTGGAGAGTCGCTTTGATCGACACGATGAGCTGCTGGTTGCTGAGCTTCACAGGTTGCACGTCCGGATTGACCAGCGCTACGATGATTTACGCAGTCAGCAGCTGGCGACACATCAGGTGATTATGGATTGGATGGCCAGATACCCACCTCCGCAGGATTTCCCGGGCTATCCATCCTCGAGCAGCGGCATGCCACCTCAGGGACCCATTCCTCCCGTTGATGATCCTGATGCTCCTCATGATGAGGAGGCTGATTGATATACATTGTTCTATGATGTCATTTTGACTGTCTATGTTTTTGGATGTTGCTTGTTGGATATTTTATGTCTGACCTGGATGCTTGTTCATTTCATCTATGTATGCTGTTTATTTTCTTTCTTTATGTTTCGCTCCTTATTGGTTTTTAATATGCTACTCATATGCCTTGTCTTGTATGTCTCTTATTCATTTATCACTGTCTTATAATACACTTAGAGGGTGTTCTAGGTGAATTAAGAAAAAGACAGTATGAGTTAAGGGGGAGTCTTTTAAAGTTTTATTACCTAATTCGCACCTTTTTAGTGTTTGACAAATGGGGAGAGAATAACTAAGTTTAGATATAAATGAAAGTTTGGCTTTAGGGGGAGGATCTTGATTCCCCTATCCTTACATGGTGTTATATCTGTCTTAGGGGGAGGATCTTGATTCCCCTAAAATTAGGGAAATATGGAAATATGAACATTTCTGATCTAAACTTAAATCGTATTGTCAAACAACAAAAAGGGGGAGATTGTTGATACAGTCTGACCTGGCTGTTGTTTTGATGTTGACACTGATTTAAGTTTGTATCAGATATTAATTAAACTCAGACTGATTGATGATCAAGATTGATCATGAGGAGAGGAAAAGTCCAAGTACGGATACTTGGCACGCGAAGTCGGAGAGGGCTCGGCAGCTCGTTCTCCGGACTAGGTCAGAGAGGGCTCGGTAGCTCGTTCTCTGGACCGGACGAAGTCGGAGAGGGCTCGGCAGCTCGTTCTCCGGACTAGGTCGAAGAGGCTCGTGAGCTCGTTCTCTAGACCGAGCAAGTCGGAGAGGGCTCGGTAGCTCTTCTGACTAGGTCGAGAGGGCTCCAGAGCTCGTTCTCCGGACCGGACGAAGTCGGAGAGGGCTCGGCAGCTCGTTCTCCGGACTAGGTCGAGAGGGCTCGGTAGCTCGTTCTCTGGACGAGCTCAGAGAGGGCTCGGTCGTTCTCGGACTAGGTCCGAGAGGGCTTGGTAGCTCGTTCTCGGACCGGGAAGACGTTAGGGTTTAGGGCTGGAGGCTCTAAAACTAACACAAGATTGGATCGGTCCGCTGACCGATCCAGAGAAACTGTTGTCCGGATCGGTCGCGGACCGATCCAGTGATACATGAGTCACTGATCGGTCTCGTGACCGATCGGTGACCACGTAAAGTCTCTGGGTTATCGATCGATGCGGGACCGATCGAACTCGTAAACATTCTCGGGTTATCCGATCGCCATGCACCGATTAGATAGAAGCAATGAGATCGCCGACTCAAAGGATAGAGGGGATCGGCGTGGACCGATCCACCCATATAGGCCGATCGGTCCACGCATCGATCGACTCTTCGACCGATCAGGATGAGTTCTGATCGGTCCAGAGAGCTATGGATCGGTCTGTTGACCGATCCACAACTTGTCGTTTGTTTTTGCTACTTCTCTGATTCACTTCTGATTTACCTGATCAAATCATCTACTGTGAGATTTTTAAGTTACAGGTTGCAGGTATCGTGCCATTGGTTAATTTCAAATAAAGCTCCATCAGAAGAATAAGAACAAGTGCCCTTTATGCTGTATTTCACTGCAAGTGATGCAATTCGGGCTTCAACGTTCACTGCCCGCGATCAGTTGGACTCTTGCTCATTGGTTCGAGCTCAGAGACACCAATGAAGACCATGGATGGTATTGGTGTGAGTTCAGAGAACCAGAGGAGAAGGAAGAGTGATTGGCGACGCCTGAGTTGGTTGCAGAGATTCGACACAGGTGACAGCGATTCGGGACAGTGAGGAAGCAGAATAAGAAGAAGGAAGAAGAGAGGTTCGAAAAGGTTCTAGAAAAACTCTCTGTCGATCAAGAGGCTGTGTGTGTTGTTGAGCTCTTGGCTGATTCCTTCTGTCTTTGCATTTGTGCTTCGTGGCTGTAAGTTCATCTGTTCAATCCTTAGCCACTGAACTCTGTAAGTAATTATGCTTCACTTTCAAATCTATTTTGTGATCTTTGTGGAGAGGTTTCTCCACCGAGAAGGAGAAACATTTAGTCGAAATTTGTCCGGGGTGTAATCTACCGAACGATCAAGGGATCGTCCACCTTACGGACACGCCGAGGATTAGGGGCAAGTTATCCCCGAATCTCGTACATACTTGTGTAAGCTGTGGGTTATGCTTCTTTCCTTGCATCAGTTTTATTTTTGATTATTTCCGCTGTGCTAACAAGCTTTTGTGAGAAATTGATTGAGTTTTTAGTGGAGGCTATTCACACCCCCCTCTCTAGCCATCCCAAGATCCTAACACCCATGAGCGTCCCATCGGAGCACCACTGAGCACAACTGACGTGCTACCACGTTGCGTCACGCTACCCATGAGCGGACCAGCGGAGCACCGACAGAGATGAAACTGGCAATGTGCTTAACAATAATGGAGCAGACTATCGCGCAGCATGCAATCATGCGAATGGTGCAAGACACTAAGCATGACAAAATCTTGAACAGCATAGCAATATCCATATATATATAATGTGTACCATAGGATAATGAACCAAATCAAAAGTACACAGACCAGATAAGGTATATAAACCTAGATCCTGAACATAAAAAACACATGGTTGTGTCACTGCCCCTATAAGCATGTATAATCAGATAGGTACTAACATGAAGTGCATAATAAGTAAACAAAACAAGCATGTAACAGGTATCGGGTAGTGACCAACCGAAGCAAAGACGAACATAATCATTACTAAAGCTTATAACCTACTAACATGACATTATCAAAGATAAGTCAAGGTACCCGCCTCCAATAGAAAGGTCCAATCTAGTCCAAATCCGACGTTGAGATGCTCGTCTCACGTCAAAATCCTGCGTCAATCAATATATATTTTTATTTAGCTAAAATTCATAAGAATTTAAATAGCTAAATAAAATCCACAAGACTAAATTAGGGAAAACCCTAATCCACACAATCCCAATCAATACACCCTAATTAAATCCCATGGTCAATTAGGGTTAGTTACCTTAACCCCAAACAAACCATTAGATAGAAATCCAAAAACCTAAATCCAATTACACCTGAATCTAAAACATGATCAACCACATGTTTCATTCTAAATTCATAGACCACATCAATTACAAAATGTATTAAGATTCCTACATCATACCTCAAGTTCACAGCCGATAGGGTTATTGGTTGGAGTGTTGCCGGCAAAGAAACACTACTGGAATTTACCTCTCTGCCCTGATCAAACATGCTGTCCACCAACCGAATACCCCAGTACACAGAACCTCACCTCTTGGAATTCTTCCCTTCTGTTCGATTCTCAACCATAGATGGTTGCTGTCGGAAGAAGACTCCACAACCAGATTACCTCAACAACCTAATGCCTCTTGTGAGCAAGGGGAAAAATATGAATCGATCACATAACATCTCAACAACCCATTGAGTACGACGCCTTACCTCCAAGATCCGGCTAGGGCACAGGTTGACATCAAAGGGTGGTGGCAGAGGTCGTCAGCGGCTAACGGGTGGTAATCGACCTCACAGCTTGGCATCTATCTTGGTGGTCACCGGGAACAGCGAGAGGTGATGGAGGGAGGCCGTGAGAGGGAGTCGGCGATCGGGTTGGGGAGATGAAAAGGTCGACTTTGTGGAGAGGGCGACATCGTGAAGGAGACAGATTCGGCGAAGATGAAGAGGAGGGGGAAAGAAGAAAGAGGACTCAAAACCTCCTTTGGCCGACGGTTTTGTACGAGAGAGGAGAGGAACCGATGGAGTGTTGGCGGTGTCGGTTAGGCGGTGGTGACGCCGTAGGGCACGAATCGGGTGAGGAAAGGGGTCGTGACACGCAGGGAATAGAAATGGTGACAATAAGAAAAAAGTGAAAGAATAAAGAAAAAGAAATAGAATTTAGAAAATAAACATTTCCTCGCTTAAATGGGGTAGCCTAAACAGGCTTTCCCAGGGCCCCGTTTTTATCTCCGTAAACTCGTCCATACGAGCTCCGAAAAATTTCTAAAAATTTCAGAAAATTCCTTTATTATTATTCGCCCTTTTTCGGTATTTTACATTCTCCCCCACTAATAAAAATTTGGTCCCCAAATTTTGTTATCTACCATCAGCAAGTACTAACAACAGATAAAAGTATAAATGTTGAACGGTAATAACTCACATACCTCACGTGAAAAGATGGGGGTATCGAACTCGGATCGTATCCTCGAGCTCCCGGGTAGCCTCGTCCGAATGATGCTGTCATCCGACTTTAACTAGTCGGATAGTCTTGTTCCGCAGCAGACGCTCCTTCCGGTCTAGAGTCCGTATCAGAACCTTCTCGTAAGTGGCGTCAGGTTGAAGGGAAATCGATATATCAAACAGCACATGTGCTGGGTCAGCTATGTATCTCCTCAGCATGGATATTTGAAATACGTCGTGCACGCTTGTCAGAGCCGGTGGTAGCGCCAGATGATAAGCTACCGCTCCAATTCTCTCCAAGATCTAGAAAGGTCCAGTGTATCGTGGAGCTAGCTTACCTCTCAGGTCAAATCTCATCACCCCTTTTGTGGGTGAGACTCGTAGAAAAAAATGGTCACCAGTAGAGAATTCCAGGGGTCTCCATCTCCAATCAGTATAACTCTTCTGGCGGTCCTGCGCCTCTGACATCCTCCATCTGATAGTACGGACCAACTCTACCTCCTGCTGAGCTCTATGAGATCTCAACAGTTGGACCTCCCCAACCTCATCCCAGAGGGTGGGTGTCCGACACGGCCTACCATACAACGCTTCAAACGATGCCATCTGGATAGCCGAATGATAGTTATTGTTATAGGTGAACTCTACAAATGGCAAGTGGTCCTCCCAACTGTCTCTAAAATTCAATACACAAGACCTCAGCAAGTCCTCTAGAGTCTGAATGGTCCGCTCTAACTGTCCATCTGTCTGCGGATGGAAAGCTATACTTAAACGGAGCTGAGTGCCCAAGGCCTGCTGCAGACTCTGCCAGGATCGGGACGTAAAACGAGGGTCTCTATCTGAAATGATACTCAAAGGAACACCATGTAATCTGATGATCTCCTGACAATACAGATCTGTCAATCGATCCAGGGAATCATTCTTCCGGATCGCTAAGAAGTGTGCAGATTTGGTTAATCGATCAACGATTACCCAAATTACGTCATGACCTTGTCGTGTCCTAGGCAAACCCACTACAAAGTCCATGGTGATGTGTTCCCATTTCCACTCAGGAATAGGAATCCTCTATAATAATCCAACAAGTCTCTGGTGCTCAGCCTTCACCTGCTGATAGACAAGAAATCTGCTACGAATTCTGCGATGTCTTTCTTTATGCCGCTCCACCAATAGGAACGCCTCCTATCTAGGTACATATGGGTACCGCCTGGGTTGTTAGCAAATCGAGAGCGATGAACCTCCTGAAGTAGCTCCTGTAAGACTGGGTGAGACTGAGGTACACATAATCGGCCTCGGAAATATATAATACCCGTATTATCTTGGGTGAACTCTGACTGCTGCCCTGAAGCTGACTGATTGCCAATGGATTGTAAATACTGATCTCCGGCCTGAGCCTCCTGAATCCTCATCCTGATCGACGACTGAGCAACCATGGTAACCAGAATATCCTGCTCTATCTATCCCTGCTCCTCAAGGCCCAATTCGGAGAATCTCTAAATCAAGTTTGTGACCACAACTCCGTGGCAAGCTAAAATCCCTCTGGACTTCTTGCTGAGTGCATCGGCAACCACATTAGCTTTTCCCGAGTGATAGCTAATGGTACAATCGTAATCCTCCAGGAACTCCATCCATCTCCTCTGTCGGAGTTTAAGCTCCTTCTGAGTAAAAATATATTTGAGACTCTTATGATCAGTGAGAATCTCAAATGTAATGCCGTATAAATGATGCCGCCAAAGCTTCAGAGCAAAGATGATGGCAGCTAGCTCCAGATCATGAACTGGGTAGTTCTTCTCATGCTCCTTCAACTGTCGAGAAGCATAGGAGACTACCCTGCCGTACTACATCAGAACACTGCTCAAACCCTGAAGAGACGCGTCAGTGTAGAGTACAAATCCATCCTCTCCAGAAGGTAAAACCAAAACTTGAGCCGACACTAATCTCCGCTTCAGCTCCTCAAAGCTGGTCTCGCAATCCTTGGACCACGTGAACTTCACGCCTTTCCTGGTAAGGCGTGTCAGCGACATAGCAATACGTGAGAAACTCTTGACAAAAAGTCGGTAATATCCGGCCAATCCCAGAAAACTACGGATCTCCTGCACTGACTTCGGCTGCTCCTAGCTGGTAACAGCCTCGATCTTTTGAGGGTCTACTGAAATACCTCTGCTAGAGACTATGCGTCCCAGAAAATCGACTGAAGATAGCCAGAATGCACACTTGCTGAACTTCGCATATAGCTGATGTCGTCGAAGAGTCTCCAAGACTATGCGAAGATACTATGCATGTTCCTCCTCGGAACGCAAGTAGATCAATATTTCGTAGATGAAAACGACAACGAACTGATCTAGATACTCCATAAAGATTCAGTTCATCGAATCCATAAATACCGCTGGAGCATCGGTAAGCTCAAATGGCATCACCAAAAACTCATAATGTCTGTACAACAAACATTCTCAACCAGAGATCCCCGATAACAAATCCGAAATCTGATTAATAACTATAAATCACCAAAGAATAGATCATCTAATGTGAGAGCTACGCTCCATCACAAGAAATACTACATATGTGGGAGCAACGCTCCACCACAAACAACCCATAATATGTGGGAGCAACGCTCCACCACAAACAACCCATAATATGTGGGAGCAACGTTCCACCACAAATAATCCATAACATGTGGGAGCAAGCTCCACCACAACCATCTAAAATATGTGGGAGCAACGCTCCACCACAAACAATCCAAAATATGTGACCAAGACATCTTACTATCCAACTAGTGACTGCACGAATCACTCTACCACATATCACTGTGAGCAACCAAGGGTATCACAATCCAGTAAGCAAATCGAATCCATCGTCAACTCTATCAACATCGTAGTGGGTCACCCACTAATAGGAGAATTAGTTGACAGGGTAATACAACAAATGATATAATGTAGACACTCCATATCCTGCATTCAACATAAGTAGAATCATCATGATGCCACCAACAATACACCTGGCACACGTGCACATAGAACATAGGTATGATCGACATAATCTTCCAATTAGTACACACCCAACACACTCATATCACAGGTATAAATCAACGTGATACCTCCAACAATATATATTGAATCCGTGTGCATATATCAATGTAGGTATAATCGACAATACACCTCAAACAACATTCACCTAATATATATATACACCTATGTCTAAAATTAAAGTACCCATGGAATAGGATACATCGATCCTCTATAGACTGACCAAACCGAAAAAGGTATACAGCTAATTCAGTTTTTTCCCACGTCAGTACAAGCCATGTACTCAATGTGCTCAAGATATCCGACTATGCATGAATAACCCCTAAGATCAGCATCTTTATAAAATAGAGTAAGTCGATCCCCTGCTGATCGGACCAACCAAAAAAATGAATCGGTAATCGACTATCTAAATCTAACAAATGTACGTTAATCCTCCGCAAGCAACTAAGGTAAATCGATCTACGACTACCCAAGTCGACAATCGTAAATCAGTCTTCTACTGACCGATCTAACAAGAGTAAATCAATTATCTACTGATGAAATTAACTAAGATAAAATAGTATGCTACTGGCTAGGTCAACATGAATATATAGATACTATCCACTACACAACTAATAATAGCATAGGCTGGTATGTGCCTCCATCTCCTTACCAACTAGTAGTAACAGAAGCTAAAACTACTGGTGGTATGATATGAAAAATCACCAGAGCCTGTAGTCCTTGATCTTTATTAGGGTCGACCATGATCAGTGGCTAACCCATCACATGTAATATGTGCTACAACAACCAGACATGTACTAAATACAAAGAATGCTAATACATGTCATAAACTATAATAGTCAACAGTGCATATACTAACAAAAAGGTAGGATAACAGTATAACAACATACCTCCTATAGCTTGGAGATATCCTGTCGCTACTAGGTCCCAAAACCCAAAAACGTCACATCGAGAAAACTAAAACACGAAATCCGAAACATGGGATATAAGACTCGTAAACCTCGCTCTGATATCAATAAATTGTCACACCCCAAAAGAGTCTCTGCCAAAAGAAATTTTGGCAGCATCTCCCTTGTACGGGTGACAACCTGAGACATATCTACAATGCCCTCAGAGCCACATATACCTCGGCCAATACGGCCGGAATAATAACAATAAAATAACTAAACAACCACACAATTATATATGTAGCAGCCCACTCGGCTGTATTAAAACCAAAACACAGCGGAAAATGATAGAAAACCAAATACAAACCAAAATACAAGACTGCTAGCCGGCTAGGCTTACACAACCATCAAACAACACTCCAGAAACAAAACCGGAGCACAAAGCTAAATACACTGATACATAAAACAAATAAAACATAAATGGAAACGGTAAGTCTTCTGATGTGACGTGGGAACCGACAAATAGGATACTTCAAACGACTCCATAAACAACCTGGTACCTGAAAAGATAGTGTTCATGGGGGTGAGTTCAACAACTCAGCAGATACCTAGTTGACATGTATAGTAAACTATAACAAATGGTAATAACTATGGAGTACAGTCTCTTGGACAAAAGCTGGAAGATGCACAATAGAAAAGGCTGAAGAGAACTGTACTCACCAGGGTCTCCTATCAGAATAGTCAGGTCGTCAGGCCGAGAGTATCATAAATCCTGTATGCATGTCAAACATATGCATCCATCCAAATGCAGCATATAAATGCAACAAATACAATTAGTAAATGCATATATGCATATGATGTCAATGACATGATCACCCCTGACACAGTCAGCCATCTCACACACAATGGTGAGACCGAGTGGATAGGGTTGTGACAATCGTGCACTCTGCCGTCACTGTTCCTGATGAGTGACCGAGTGGACGGGATGCTATCGGAGTACACCTATACTCCTACTCCAAATCATAAATGGGGGAGCTCAATACTCTCATCTCTCGGAACACGATGACGGGGAGGGATCCCGGCGTGCTACCACGCTGCAGTCACACTACCCATGAGCGTCCCAGCGGAGCACCACCTAGCACAACTGACGTGCTACCATGCTGCGTCACCCTACCCATGAGCGGACCAGCGGAGCACCGACAGAGATGAAACTGGTGATGTGCTCAACAATAATGGAGCAGACTATCGCGCAGCATGCAATCATGCGAATGGTGCATGACACTAAGTATGGAAAAATCCTGAACAGTATAGTAATATCCATATATATATATATAATGTGTACCATAGGACAATGAACCAAATCAAAGGTACACAGACCAGATAAGGTATATAAACCTAGATCCTGAATATAAAAAACACATGGTTATGTCACTATCCCTATAAGCATGTATAATCAGGTAGGTACTAACATGAAGTGCATAATAAGTAAACAAAACAAGCATGTAACAAGTATCGGGTAGTGACCAACCGAAGCAAAGACGAACATAATCATTACTAAAGCTTATAACCTACTAACATGACATTATCAAAGATAAGTCAAGGTACCCGCCTCCAATAGAAAGGTCCAATCTAGTCCAAATCCGACGTCGAGATGCTCGTCTCACATCAAAGTCCTGCGTCAATCAATATATATTTTTATTTTGCTAAAATTCATAAGAATTTAAATAGCTAAATAAAATCCACAAGACTAAATTAGGGAAAACTGTAATCCACACAATTCCAATCAATACACCCTAATTAAACCCCATAGTCAATTAGGGTTAGTTACCTTAACCCCAAACAAACCATTAGATAGAAATCCAAAAATCTAAATCCAATTACACCTGAATCTAAAACATGATCAACCACATGTTCTATTCTAAATTCATAGACCACATCAATTACAAAATGTATTAAGATTCCTACATCATACCTCAAGTTCACAGCCGATAGGGTTACTGGTTGGAGTGCTGCCGGCAAAGAAACACTACTGGAATTTACCTCTCTGCCCTGATCAAACATGCTGTCCACCAACCGAATACCCCAGTACACAGAACCTCACCTCTTGGAATTCTTCCCTTCTGTTCGATTCTCAACCATAGATGGTTGCTGCTAGAAGAAGACTCCACAACCAGATTACCTCAACAACCTAACACCTCTGGTGAGCAAGGGGAAAAATATGAATCGATCACATAACATCTCAACAACCCACTGAGTACGATGCCTTACCTCCATGATCCGGCTAGGGCACAGGTTGACATTAAAGGGTGGTGGCAGAGGTCGCCGACGGCTAGCGGGTGGTAATCGACCTCACAGCTTGGCGTCTGTCTCGGTGGTCACAGGGAACATCGAGAGGTGATGGAGGGAGGCCGTGAGAGGGAGTCGGCGATCGGGTTGGGGAGATGAAAAGGTCGGCTTTGTGGAGAGGGCGATGTCGTGAAGGAGACAGATTCAGCGAAGATGAAGAGGAGGGGGGAAGAAGAAAGAGGACTCAAAACCTCCTCTGGCTGGCGGTTTTGTACGAGAGAGGAGAGGAACTGACAGAGTGTTGGCGGCGTCGGTTAGGTGGTGTCGGCGCCGTAGGGCACGGATCGGGTACGGATCGGGTGAGGAAAGGGGGCGTGACATGCAGGGAATAGAAACGGCGACAATACAAAAAATATGAAAGAATAAAGAAAAAAGAAATATAATTTAGAAAATAAATATTTCCTCGCTTAAATGGGGTAGCCTAAACAGGCTTTCCTAGGGCCCCGTTTTTATCCCCGTAAACTCGTCCATACGAGCTCCGAAAAATTTCCGAAAAATTTCTAAAAATTTCAGAAAATTCCTTTATTATTATTCGCCCTTTTTCGGTATTTTACACTCTACTCATTCGCTCATCCACTCTGCCCATTCGCTCAGCCGCTCTGTTCATTCGCTTAGCCACTTTACCCATTTGCTCAGCCACTTTTCTCATTCGCTCTACTCACTCGTTCATTCGCTCTGCTCACTCGTTCATCCACTCTGCTCGCTCATCCACTCTGCTCACTCGCTCATCCGCTTTGCTCACTCGCTCATATGCTCTTCTCACTCATCCACTCATTCGGTCATCCTCTCTGCTCATTCGCTCATCCTCTCTGCTCATTTGCTCATCCGCTCTTCTCACTCATCCACTCATTTGGTCATTCGCTCTGCTCATTCGCTCAGCCGCTCGGCCTCTCTGCCTGCCTGGCCGTATGCCCGACTGGCTGCACGCTCTACCTGTTCAGTTATTACACAGTCTGCACTTAGCACTTGGTAGAAACTAGCCCCTGTTGGTAGCCTGAGATTATCTGTTCAGGTCATCTCGATAGATAAGTTAAATTTAATTTATTGTAATTTAAATTCGACTAATTCCCCTGATCCTATCCGGAATCTGAGTCGGATGAAGGTCGGATGAGCTGTTGATGGAAGGGCGACTGAGACACCATTTTCGTGTGCACCTTCAAGAATGGACCCCCATGTGGTGCTGACCGACGCTGATGACTGAACCAGTGGTACTTCAACTCTGCGCACACTCAGACAAGTACACGGGACGTTAGAGGCCAAAAACCAGGGAAAAAGTCCCCGGAGCAGGCCCTCTAACGCTCAAGTTAGGTATTTTTTCCCAGAAGAACAGTGTACGAAAGAGAAAGAAAAGTAGAAGACAAGTATGAATGTGCCAGAGAGCGTACCTATACAACAGAGAGGACCTCCCTTTTTATATGACAATGTGTACCTCTGGAGGCTAGCTGATGTCAGAGAATGTCGGGTGTCAGGTCCTGTCGGGTGTTGGAGGACATGTGACATCCTCCTATAGGCTGAAGGAAGGTTCCATTCGTAGATGATCGTAGCCCGTTGGAATATTCCCTAACACTCAGCAGTTATTCTCTGACAGACGGTTACGATTCCCTGATCTCGTTGTCATGTAGTGCCTTATGTCCTGACCAGGTATGAATAGGGCAGCTCGAGAAGATCAGTTGGGTATACCACCTGGCCTAAACCGTGGGGGTCGGGAGCTATGGAGAGATTGTCCAAGAGCCGACCAGGAGTTGGTTGACCGAGCGTTTAACTTACTGAGAGCACTAGGCCTAAGTACAACCAGGTCGTGAGAGCCCGACCAGTCAGATCCAGGTTAGGTATCACCCCGACTGTCTGCAAGGTCTTAGACCAAGGTGTCTCAAGTCTGGAGTTCCAGTCTGTGAGAATCCGGCCAGGAATCATGTTGCTGACGTCGTCACACGATCCTACCTCCTCTTTCCATACCTATTGACTGTCCTATTCTCTTGACTTCTGACTGTCATACCCCCTTGACTTCTGATTATCATGTCTCCTTGACTTCTGACTGCCACGTCTCATTGACTTCTGACGGTCCAATCTTATCAGATACCACTATTATACATCGTATCATCCCCAAATCTCCAGTAGATTGTCCAATAATTTTTAGGGCCTCCTTTTGTTTTAGTGTACTTTGGATTAAGAACTTTGCAAGTAGAAGCTTAGGTTGCGTCATCAACATGATCAGACTGTACTTGCATGCTTAGTGGTGACACCAAATTACATGCACAACCTATCGCAACTTTGCTATAGCGAGATCATTTGCTTTACTTTCAATTCACTTGAGCAGCTTTTGAGTTTCATCATCATTATCTGCAACCAAATCTGCAACATTTATCCATCCATTATAATTGATCTTCACCCTCATATACAATCTATTCACATATTTCCTCCAACGTCGACGTATATATTGCTTGGGAACCACAGACAATTTATTACTGATCAAAACTAAAATAGCATGCCTACAAATTATTCCTCTAAACTTAAATAAGTGACACCTACAAGAAAAAGTGCATTAATATTTATCAAACATAATTTCAAACTTTTTTTCCTTTAACTCTCTCACGCACCGTAAACTCTTCTGTGACCATATATCTAGTACAAAAAAAACCCCCTCCTCAATGGACCGGATTCAACCTCACAACACATCTTTCCTATCAATTCTTGTTGAAATACTACTTTTAATTTTTTAATTGTATAAGCACTTTAAAATTGCCTCTCCATATCGAATCAAGTAATGCAAGGGACCATCTAGGAGAAAGACTTAAAATCGGCTCGAAACTCTTTCTCAACTTTACTCCTCAGAGCTCGTTCATATTGCTCCACAAATTGTTTTAAAGATGTTTTTGAATGCATATACCTGTCAAAAAAGGCATTTATGCCCTCACGTTGTTGAGTTGTTGACATTCCGGCCCCAAAAGTCTTCTCTCCCTAAAATGACTAATCAAACAATCATTATTTTGCAACATACATTTAAAGCATAGAAATCCAACATTGTTCGAACTCATCAGCACTTTGTGATTCATATACCAATTCGTATACAGATGAAAGTATGGAAGCCTTTTGATAATGGTATTCAAATTTTTTCAGATAATTTCTCAAGTATATGCCATAAACACCACTAATGTTTTGTGTTAGGAAATACGGCTTCTATGACATTCTACATTGCCCTGTCCTTATCGGTGATTATCCCTTGAGGTATTCAAAATTCCATGCATTCTAGCCATATCCAAAACAACCATACAAATGTCTCTATATCCTCATTAGAAAGTAGACCCCACCCAAGCAGTGCCGATTGCCCATGATAATTTACACCGATGAAAGGAGCAAATGACATGTCGTTACTTATTAGTTAAGTATGTTGTATAAAAGGTCACTACATCTCCAAATTCCTCATAAGCTTGCCTACTCCTATTATCTGCCCAAATACATTCTTTAATTGACCCTCATCATCCAAATCCAAGCTAAAGAAAAAACCAGGACAAAGTGACTGCATTTTGGAGAAATAAGCTTGAATAGCAGCTGCATCTCCCTCTTTAAGTTTTAATTTTCTGACCTTATCAAATATAATTTCGGCAATCTTTTTCGATAAAAGTTGTCTTCTCATATCCACCTGCTTCAACAACAATAGAGTTATAACCTTTATGAAGAGGAATACCTTCTATATCATTCACCTCTAGTTGCCGTTTCACATGAGCATTCAATTGACGATAGCATCCAAATACTCTGGATTTGGAAGGACTAGTTTGGTGATTGTGCTCGAGATGGATACCGGTACTTTTCCATACTCCAGCAACATCTGAACAAGCTGACAACCTAACTTTATAACCGACTTGACTATTTGGTTGAGGATTCAATGTAGTATTTGTATTACTACCTTTGCGTCCTTCTCAACTACATGTGAATGAAACGTATGTAACAAGCTGTGAAGTTCTTCTTCTAACTAGAAAACCAAAATGATAGACATACATATTGTAGAATTGAAAGACTTCATTCTCATTTTTAAATTTCATCCCAACCTTAGGCTCAATCTCACTATCTTCTACAAACAACGGTGCATCATTCATTAAACCATCATCTTCTGAATTTAAAGCACTTACCAAAAAAAATATGATACAAATAAACTTAGCTCAAACTAAAAGTAAATTTTGGGAACTTTATAATTACTTTATTTTGTTATTATCAGTCTTAAAGATATTATCTCCTAATGTCTTCATCACAGATCAGTTTAGGTAGATAGAGTTATTATCTTCAATTTAAATCCATAAACATGTAGTAGAAATTAAATAAAATATATTAAATTACCTAGTTCAGACATGAGAGAGCTTTGTTGGCCACAAGGAGATGCCACTTCTCCAATATAGCACCTAAAGAATATCAGTAGTATAAACCAAAGAAAATCAAAGATCAAAATATAAAACCTTCAATTACTAACACAATAACTACTTTGAACTTGTGATAAGCATGTAGTTAAACTCTTGTCATAATTGTGATACAACTGGTTGTTGGATATGTGTGAATGGAGAAAAGGTGGAAGAAGCAAGAAGCTCTATTGTGAATGAGATTGTAGTCCTACATTGGGAGTTTTAAGGTATTTTGATTAGTTTATATTGATTCACATGCTTTGATGATGTAAACAAATGCATAGGTAGAAGTTGTCTCTCATACATGGATGCGAGGGGGGGGGGGGGGGGGGCATTAAAGAAAGATTAATGCAACCGAGTGAAATGTTGGTGTTTCATAGCTAGCATTATATACGGAGGCTGCGACCACAGGAAAAAGGTTACACGCTCAAAAAGTTGAAGCTCTCCACTTACGTTCCCCTTCTCCTTTGGCATGCATCTCTTGCTCAGCGGAGTACCTGTGATAGCAATCGGGTACCTCTCAATTCGCCGTGACCATCAGTGCTTGGTGAGAATCACAGTTCATCATTGTATCTTGGAAAATAGAAGACCCAAGAAAGCCTCGAATCATAGTCGGAGGTGGAGCGAATCTGTTTCAGGGAAACTGCGTATCGCAGGCCTCAGTTCACACGTTCGACAGCTCGTATCGCTCGCTCAGTTGTAGCGCTCATCCTGCCTCATCGACTGTCGGCCTCATAGCCCGTTCGGCCGCTCACATCGGTCGGTCGGTTACAGTGCCCGCTCGGCCTCATAGCCTGCTCGGCCGCTCGCCGAGTTCAATCGACCGCTTGTTCGCCTGGTCGCTCGGCTTCAGCCCGGTAGGCAGCACACTCGCCCATTCGCTTGTTCGTTCGGTCACCCTTTCGTTCATTCGGTCGCTCTACCTAACCGGCCACTCGGCTGCTTCGCCCAACTGATCACTCGCTCGGCCTGTCTGCTGGCCCGATCGACCTCTCACCCGGTCGATTGCTCTGTCAGCTCGAACTTGCTTGGCCTTACTATCCGATCGCCCCCTCTGCTCTGCGACTCAGATGCGGGGTTGGTCGCTCATCTGCTCGGCCTAACTGCCCGGCCGGACTAACTGCCTGGTTGGACTAACTGCCTGGTTGGCCTAACTGCCTGGTTGACCTAACTGCACGCACGGTCACTCTGCACTCTTCCCGGTCGGCCAATCTATTGCTTGCCCGCCCGACCCATCAATCCACTCGGACTTTGCTGTTCGGACTCAGAGCTTAGTCTGCACTCAGCAATTAGCATAAATTAGTCGTTGTTGGTAGTTTAAGAATATTAGTTCAGATCATCTCTACATATAAATTGAATTTAATTTCATATAATTTAAATTCGATAAAGTCTTAAATATCTCCGACAGATGATTTTGCCCAACACTGGTAACACATTATGCAGTACTCCACAGACATATGGACTGAATTGAATTTTATTAGGTCCTAAGTCATAAATGTGTTTTATGCAATGAGATAGATAACTCCGCATGGAAACTGTTAAATTTTGTGCTTTATGTAATGAGTTGAATCAAAGCAAAAGTTGGAAACGTCATTAGTGAAATAATTATATCCTATACTTCTCTCTCAATAGTGGAAACTAACATACTACATATGTGCATGCAAACTTATCATCTTTGAAGTTGTGATCCTGTTAAGTACTGAAAAATTAGCTAGTTTTTTTTAACGTCGAAAAATCTTGCCTAATTATCCTACAACAAAGATGTTCAACGTCAGTTTACAAAATGAATCCTCGTGCTAGAGCTGTTCCATATTCACCTCCAACTATAACGTTTCATCAATCACTTATACATGCATGTTTGAAGGACAAAGATCGAAAATCCTAATTCAATAAATTTGAAACTTCGAAATAATGCCTAAATAAATTCTGAAAAATAACCAATACATCCAATCAACTCAAATATGGCACCTACAACCATCAATATATCACATATCAATTATAAGAATTCAAATGAACCCTAATACCCAATTTTCAAAACCTTAGTTTTGGAAATTACATCAAAGAAAGCTCAAAACTTCGGTTATTGTTGTGAAATTCTAGTTAATTTCCACCAAAAGTATAATAATTATATCTAACAATAGCTATTAACTAAATATGAAAGAGAACAACAAAATTTAATGAGGTTCTGCTAATTCTGCCTAAATCCTTCAAACACTACAAACAATATTTCATTAATTTTTAGGAAATATTACAAAATCTGAGAGAAAGAGTTAATTGCTTGAAAGCAAATACAGATATCCAAATTCTAATATCATAATAAAAAGGATAGGAGTCTTTTATATCCTTAGACACCTCCCTATTTCTCAATTCCCAATGTGAGCTTATTTAATTTTATCAAACAAACAAAAAAGCAACCAATCTCCATCTTGGAAAAATTCTATACGATTTTTTTGACAAAACCAATCTTCTGTATTGTCGCAAATTTCAGCTATCAATTTTGAATAATATTGGTCAAGTCTAAATAATATTTAAACTTGCTTATAGTTACCATTTTTGTCATTATGTCAGTAAGATTTTTAGTGGTTTGAATCTTTAGAATTATGACTTCACTGTCTTCTATAATCTCATGTATAAAATGATGTTGAACATCAATGTGTTTCGTTCTTGCATGATAAATCTAGTTCTTTGCTAAATGAATAACATTTTGACTATCATAATGCACTTTGATGTGCTTCTATTCCATTCCTAGTTCACAAAGCAACCGTTGAAGCCAAATTGCCTCCTTCACAACCTTTGTAAGCGTCATATACTTTGTCGTAGACAAAGCAACTGTTGACTCTAGGGTGGACTTCCAACTGACTAGTGCCTTTGCAAAAGAAAACATATAACCAGTAGTTGATTGACACTTGTCCAAATCACATGCATAATTAGAATCACAATACTCAACTACATACGAACCATCTTGTTTGTCGTGACATACCAAACCAACATCTATGGTGTTCAAAATATATCGTAGAATCCATTTAATAGCTTGGCAATGCTCTTTTTTAGGATCATGAATATACCTGCTCACAAACCCCAACTGCTTGTGAAATATTGGGTCTCGCACACACTATTGCATACATCAAACTACCAACAACATTTGCATACGGTACTTTTAACATGTATTCCCGTTCTGCATCATTCTTGGTGACATGGATACAGTAAACTTGAAATGAGGAGCAAGTGGAGTACTAACTGGTTTTGATTTCTCATTCTTGCTAAAATGTTTTAGTACCTTCCCCAAATATTCTTTCTGAGAAAAACAAAGCCTCCCCAATTACTTATCTGTAACGACCCGCCTTTCTCACTACTCTCTAAAGATGCCCGTTACATAACTACTATAGAATCTTACTTAGCTAGTATGACCAACTGTACTTAAATATTTTTTTTCCAGAAAACTTAAAATTTCGGCAGAGTATATGTAGTTCAGCATGACTAAAATACACATATAACTCATAATAGCAGAAACATATGAAACTATATCTCAATGCAAACACAAAAATATCTACTTATTAAACAACACTCATCTTAGCATGCAATCTAAAACAAAAATAATCTCAAATGTTTCTTATCCACTAAAACACGGAAACTAAATAATGCCCCCAAGTCTCTCCCATAGTCCTGGTATCACACATCCATCTGCACCTCCTTGTCGCCTTCCTTTGCTATAACTTTTCCTTTGCTTTATCTGCAGTAAGAGGAAATACAAACTATAAGCGAATGCTTAGTAAGCGCTGTCTAACTCACAAAACTCGGATATGCATGTATTCAAGAAGAAACTAGAAACTGAATGCTTTAACAGGGAAGCTGCTCATGCTCATCTAATAGCAAATGGAAACTAAAGAAACTGTTCATGTATATCTAGTAGTAAAGAAAACTAGGAAATACTGCTCGTGCTCCCTAATAGCAAAATGGAAAAATCTGGAATGCTTATCACTTGGCTGTACATGTCCAATTAACTGCACTGCTACATATTGTTGTTCACGCCTAATGCAAACACAAAGGGAAACTAGAAGCTTGAAGAGAAATCTAACTATGTGCTTGGAATAAAAGGGTAGTTCGGTTTTTTTTGTACAGCAGCAAAGAAAACTAACTCGAAACTGAATTTACACTTGCTAAAACTGTAAATTGAAAGGGATGTTCTAAACTCCATGTGAAGCTGTTTGGGCCTGCAGGAATGCAAATAACGAAAAGCTGTTCTAAGCTCTAAACAGAGCTGTTCATGCTTGCAGAAATGCAAATAAACTAAGGTTTGCAGTGCTAAAAGGAACAACAGTTCTAACTTGCTGAACTTGGGAATAAGAAGCTAACTTGCTGAATTAAACTTCTATGACACTTGCTTTGCTAGTTCAAATACGTATAGTTTAATACTTCAAAATAATAATAAACTTTTCTCTTGGGCCCAGGCTTAGTACCAATGTGCGCTCCCTAATAGAGACTGTGGTAGCTAGTCACCAGTCCTACGAGAGTAAAGACCTTGGTCTTACCAGGGCCAAAACCTTGGAAATGATCACCTGGATTTGTTTAACGACAACCTTGGAAGTCGGGTACTAGCCTTTTAAAACTAAAATACTTGTTATCTTTTATTACTTCTAATATATAATGCCTCAGCATTTCTTCAAGCACTAAGCGTGCCTTTGATCCTCAACTTCTGGAACTTAGGATCAAATCAAGACCTTGGTCTTTTCTTGCTTATAATTACTCATAAATGCATATGTACAAAAGTCCGAAAACATGGTAAGAAAGTATTCATATGACCATTTATTCTAATCAACAAGAAATCTATCTATATACTCGGAATAAGAGGGCAGTTCAGGTTCTATACAGCAGCAAAGAAAACAAAAGAAAACTCAAATATGATCTGCACTTGCTAAGCACGAGTTACTTAAAGAAACTGCACTAAAATTCTGCACTACAAGGAGATCTATACTGCACTAAAATTCTGCACTACAAGGAGATCTAAACTACATGCTAATCAACAAGTCTATGCTTTCTCATGTTCAACCAAAATAGCCGAATTGCACAGCAACCACAAGGGAGCTACTCGTGCACCTTTTCTTTGCATAAGATCAAGTTAAACTTGCAGTAAAATTAAAACAAAACCTATGTAAACAAATTCACAGCTTAAACTTTTGTAAAGCAACCGAAAATCTCTACAACCAAAATCCGAAAGCCAAAGAAGCAATTCCTCCTGGAACTGTGGCATGGCAGGAAACCAAAAAGGAATGAAATGCTCCAAATTTAAACCAAAACTACAAGGCCAGTTACAGTAACAATAAGATGCTACAACTGAGATGTTGTGGATCTAAAACTGAGAATTCGAAATGCTGATTACATATACATATCAGTAACAATGAGATGCTACAGCTGAGATGCTAAAACTGAAATCAGAAGAAAGAAATCAGAGCACGCAATGCTACTCTTAACCTCTAACAAATCCTAATTTTGCACACAAACACCCTTCTTTATACCCACCGATCCTAGGGTTTTCATAGAGCATCAAAATCTTCAAACATGCTACAATGGAAACAAACGAAAGAAATCTATTCTCGGAACTACTCTTATTGCAGGTGAGTAAGCAACTTACTTTGGTTTCTTGGACTCACAACCGAGAAGAGAACTTCTAGGGTTTCGGATAGCTCAAGATTCCGGCTTCTTCTTCGTGCCCATGGACTCTCCTTGACAAGAGGATCTCAATTCGGTGAAGAAACCCTTCGGATCGAGCCTTGGCCGGCCGCCGGAGACGTGCCCTAGGTTTGTCTTCGTCATCGCCTGAGCCGCCATCGCACGCAAGTAAGGAGAGGTGAGGTAATTAGGTTACGGTAAATACCTACGCCCTCTCTTTATAACTCCAATATCCTGTTACCAACTACTACTTAAATAAAATCCGCTCCTTCCTTAATCAACAACGCCTGCTTGGGCACTTGGTCAGCTGGATCCGCTTAAGGTTCGGGTCGGGTCACGGGTTCGAACCTCGGCCGAACCTATTTATTTTTTTTTGAAATTTCTTCCTTTTGGTAAAAATACTAAACGAACTCCAAAAATTGCATAAAAATACTCTAAAAATTCCTAAATATCTCTAGAATATTTCTAAAGCATTTCTAAATATTTTTAAGCACTATTAAGACTCGAAATGAGCAAATTTGGGTTGTTACAATTCCCCATACCTTATAAAAAGTTCGTCCTCAAACTTAGAATAATTCTGGATATTTCTGTCTCATGCTGTCCTCACGCTCCCAAGTAACTTCCTCGTGCCTCTGATTCTGCCAGATGACCTTCACTAGTGGCACTTCTCTTTTCCTTAGTCTCTTAACTTCTCTGTCCACTATCTGTGTAGGTCTGCTCTCATAACTAAGATCCTCCTGGATCTGCATTGACTGAGGTTGAATCACTTGGCTAGGGTCGTGGAGATACTTCTTTAGCATGGAGACATGAAATACATTATGTATTGCTGACATGTCTTGAGGTAAATCCAGCTTGTATGCTACTTTCCCAATCCTTTCTGTGATCAGGTAGGGTCCTACGTAGCGGGGACTTAACTTGCCCTTTTTGCCAAATCTCATCACTCCCTTCATCGGAGCAACCTTGAGAAAGACCGAATCCCCTACTTGGAATTCAAGTGGCCTACGGTGTGTGTCAGCATAACTTTTTTGTCTGCTCTGACCAGTCTCAAGTCTCTGTCTGATCTTCTGGATAGCCTGAGTGGTCTCATCTATCATCTCTGTCTGGATGCCCAGCTCTACTTCCATTTCTTTTTTTTCACCTGCTTCTTGCCAACAAATGGGTGATCTGCACTTCCTGCCATACAACGCCTCATATGGTGCCATCTTGATAGTGGCTTGATAGCTATTGTTGTAGGCAAACTCAGCTAAGCACAGTTACTTGCACCAACTTCCCTTGAAATCTAGCGCACAAGCTCTGAGCATATCTTCTAAAATCTGATTTACTCGCTCTGTCTGTCCATAGTCTGAGGATGGAAGGATGTGCTGAACTTGAGTTTGGTGCTTAGTGCATTCTGAACACACTCCCAAAAATGAGAGGTGAAACGCCCATCTCTATCAATAGATTTAGGAACTCCGTGAAGTCTGATCACCTCCTTAACATATAGCTGTGTCAACTGCTCTATAGAGTGGGACACCTTGTTGGCTAGAAAATGAGCAGACTTGGTCAATCAGTCCACTATTACCCATATTGCATCATATCCATTCGTGGTTCTTGGAAAACCTGTTATAAAGTCCATGGATATGTCTTCCCACTTCCACTTTGGTATTGGAAGGGGTTGCAGGACTCCTCCTGGTCTCTGGTGCTCTGCTTTGACTCTCTGGCATGTCAGGCAGGTACTGACATATTTAGCAATATCTCTTTTGAGTCCAGACCATCAGAACCTCTGTTTCACATCTTGGTACATCTTGGTGGAACCAGGATGCATGAAGTAAGGTGTACTATGAGCTTCCTCTAGAATCTTCCTTCTTAATTCCTCATCATTAAGAACACAAAGACGGTTCCCCTGATAAAGAACTCCACTGTATGATACTCGAAACTCTGTATCTTCTTCTTTTTGTATCCCTTGCTTGATCTTCTAGATTTCTAAATCTTCACTTTGCTTTCTCTGTATATCCTCAAGCAAGGTTGACTCTAAGGTTAATGCAGAGAGTTGCCCATCAACAATTTCGACTCCAAAATCTAACAATTCCCTCTGCAGTGGCAGTGCTAATGATGACAAGGACATCAGAGTTACACTGGACTTTCGACTTAGTGCATCCGTCACTTTGTTAGCTTTACCTGGGTGATAGAGGATTTCACAGTCATAATCCTTGACCAACTCTAGCCACCTGCGCTGTCTCATGTTTAAGTCTTTCTGGGTGAAGAAATACTTTAAACTCGGATGGTCTGTGAAGATTCTGCACTGGACTCCATACAAATAGTGTCACCAAAGTTTTAGTGCAAAGACCACAGCTGCCAGCTCAAGATCATGAGTGGGGTAATTCTTCTTATAGTCTTTGAGTTGTCTGGAAGCATAAGCTATAACCTTCCCTTCTTGCATGAGAACAGCTCCAAGGCCTATCTTGGAAGCATCACTGTAGATGTCAAAACTCTTGTCACTTTCTGGGACTGTCAGAATAGGGGCACTGGTCAGCCTTTTCTTCAACTCTTAAAAACTTTGCTCGCATTTGTCTGACCATTCAAACTTCTTGTTCTTCCTGGTTAAGGTCGTTAGTGGAGAAGCTATCCTGGAAAAGTCCTCCATGAATTTCTTGTAGTACCCAGCTAAACCAAGGAAGCTTCTGATCTCCCTGGCATTCTTGGGTCTACTCCAGTTGTTGACCACTTCTATTTTGGTAGGATCCACTTGAATACCTTCTTTAGAAATGATGTGACCTAGAAACGCCACCTGCTCTAACCAGAACTCGTACTTTGAGAATTTAGCATAAAGCTTCTTTTGCTGAAGGGTCTGTAGTACTACTCTCAAGTGTGTGTCATGCTCCTCTAGGGTCCTTGAATAGATCATAATGTCGTCGATGAACACGATGACAAACTTGTCAAGGTATTCTCTGACCACTCTGTTCATTAAGTCCATGAAGACTGCAAGTGCATTGGTCACTCCAAAAGGCATGACTACAAACTCGTAGTGTCCATATCTGGTCCTGAAAGCTGTCCTGGGTATATCACTTTCTTTAACCTTCAGATGGTGATATCCCGAGCGTAAATCTATCTTCGAGAAAACTGTGGCTCCTCTTAGCTTATCAAAGAGATCATCTATTCTGGGAAGAGGGTACTTGTTCTTAATTGTCACTTTGTTCAGCGCCCTATAATCTATGCACATCCGCATAGATCCATCTTTCTTCTTGACGAACAACACTGGAGCTCCCTATAGTGAATGACTAGGGTGGATGAAGCCTTTGTCGAGCAGCTCTTGGAGTTGTTCTTGTAGCTCTTTCAGCTCTGCTGGAGACATTCGGTACAGAGTTTTGGAAATTGGACCGGTACTAGGAACCAACTCAATTTCAAACTCCACTTCTCTATTGGGAGGTAGTCCAGGTAGCTCTTCTGGAAATACCTCTGGATACTCACAGACTACCTGAACATCTTCCTGCTTGGGTCATTTTTGTCCTTCTGTTCTGCTTACTTGCCTGGGGTTTCTGACTCCCTGCTGTCTTGTCCTCTATCTTGACTGGCTTGAGTTACGTTTGTTGTGCCTTGATGCTGATCAGATAGTGCTCAGCGACTAATGCTCTGCTGAACAGCTCTTCACTAGTCTATGGTCGGTGAGTTTCACTACTCACATTAAGTTTTATTTCTGGCTTTTCTAAGTAGAATATCTTAATTACTTCATTTTTAAATGCCTTGGCATTTTAACAAACACCTTGTATGTCAAAATCCCTAAAGTCTTGACTTTGGGATCTACTTAAGGCTTTGACATTTTTCTTTCTTTTCTTTATCTTTCTTATACTTTTCTTAAACTAAAAATACTGATAGGGTATTTTTTTCCATATGCATCCATATGTGAAACTAACTAGGTAACACACAATCATGTGTTGGTGCGGGAAGCATCCGACGATCGAACCTAAGTTTTGATAATGGCAAAGGATTCAAAGTTAAGGTGCTTTGTTATCTGACAGCGTTTGCTGAGTGTGTCAGGAAAGTCCTAACTGCGGTTAGGCAAGGTAAAACCCTAGGGGGTGGTAACCCTAGGTCATAGGGGGTGGTAACCCTATGCGGAAAGCCTTGGCAGGTCGATGGCTTCAGGCAAAAGTCCTAGGGGTGGTAACCCTAGGTGGAAAGTCCTGGTGTCGCGAACCAGGTGAAAGTCTGAACTGGCCGGTGAAGCGGATGTTCAGCAGAAAGTCCGGAAGCATCGAGTGCCGAGCAAAAGTCCAGTCGATCTGGAGGATCGTACTGGCAACATGTAAATCTCCTGAGTGGAGTAGGTGAGGACGCGTTCCCCGTAGAGGGAACAGTAGGCGTCGGGTCGACCTAGGGTTTCCGGTAGGAAACCTGAAGTCAGACTCGGACAGTCAAGAGACTGTTAAATATTTCAATAGTTATTGTTTTTGTGCTAACTTTGTGCTGCAGGGTATTTTTGGGATTAACATATCTTGCAGGGACCAAAGTACAAAAAAGACCTCGGATGAACAGTGCCGAGGCGCCTCGGGTGCGAGCCAGGAAAAGGCCAGCGCAGCAGACTGGAGGCGCCTTGAATGGAGTTCAAGGCGCCTTGGACCGGAGGTGGAAGGCGCCTTGGATAGGCTAAAGGCGCCTTGAACCAGATAGAGTTCGACCAGGTCCGTGCTGATCCACGCGGGTGACTCGGCTCTGTTCAAGGCGCCTTGGTGAACAGTATAAGGCGCCTTGAACCCCCTTTATAAGGGGTCTCGACCAGCAGCTTCAATTAACTTCTTCCAAGTGATTCAAGTGCTAAGTGCTGCTCCAAATGATGTTCCGAAGTGCTGCTACTTGTGCCCGACGACCAGGAGCTCCGAATCTTCATTTCTTTGTCGTTGGTATAATTATTTACTGTCGTTTATTGTACTTCAACTTGTAATCTTTTATCGAGCTTATAGTTGTTGCCCACCGGAAGCGATCAAGGATCGCGGGCCTTCGAGTAGAAGTCGCCTTAGGCTCCGAACGAAGTAAACGACCGTGTCTCTGTGTTTGTGTTTATTTACATTTTCCGCTGCGTATTTTACTCCGATAGTTTTACGAATCGAACGAAATAGCCGCGAGCGCTATTCACCCCCCCCCCCTCTAGCGCGTCTCGATCCAACAATTGGTATCAGAGCGGAGTCGTTTTGAAGTGGTGCAACCACCTTTCAAAACAAATTTTTCGCAGTTTTTTTCATTTTCGGAGTCGAATTAGAATTTAGCCTTACAGCTATATTCTAATTTTTTTCCCTCGAATCGACTTTTGCTCGAAGTAGGTGCAACACCACTCGAGTTCGTTTTTATTATTCTTTATTCCAGCACTACTAATCCAAGACTTAGTCTTGGAACATATTCTGTTATTTTCTTGTGTTACATATTATAAATGGCCCAACAAGAGGGTTTTAGCACTGTACGTCCCCCGCTATTCTCCGGAGAGGATTTTGGCTACTGGAAGGGAAGAATGGAAACGTATCTAAAGATACAATTCGAAACGTGGATGATCATAAAGACGGGACTGAAACTGCCAATCGATGATGACGGCAAAACTACACCCTGCGAGAAGTGGGACGCTTCTCTAATAAAAAAGGTGGAAGCCGACGCCAAAGCTACCTGCACCCTCCAGTGTGGTCTTACCAAAGAAGAACTCAACAGAGTTGGCCCGTTCTCCTCTGCAAAGGAACTCTGGGAAAAGCTCATCGAACTCCATGAAGGCACTGACGACACCAAGGTAAGTAAAAGAGATCTTTTACTTAATAAATTATATAATCTAAAAATGCAGGAAGGCGAAACGACGAGTTCTCTTCACGCGAGAATACAAGACATCCTTAACTCTCTTCACGGAATTGGCCAGAAGATAGAAAATCGGGACGTAATAAGGTATGCCCTAAACTCGTTTCCAAGGAATACATTGTGGGCATCAATGGTAGATGCCTACAAAGTTTCCAAGGATTTATCTTCTTTAAAACTAGATGAACCTTTTAGTGAATTTGAACTTCATGAGTAGACTAATGCACAGCCTACCGAGAAAGGTATTGCGTTGGTTGTAGGTACAAGCCGAACCCGGGAACCAAGACCACGACGGAGAATCGAACCAGCATCGGAAGCTGAACCAGATTCTGACGATGAAGAAGGTGACATTACAACCGAGCTGGTAAACCTCGTGAAGAAGCTCTACAAGACGAAAGGATTCGACAAAAGAGATCTAAAGAAGGCAGTAAAATCAAAGGAAGGCCCACAAAATACAAAGATGAAGTTTGAAGTTACATGCTACGGGTGTAACCAAAAAGGGCACATCAAATCCAACTGCCCTAACCTGAAGGAGGTCAAAAAGCAAAGAAGGAAAAAGGTCCTTAAGGCAACATGGGACGAATCTTCATCGGAGGACGACGACGACGAGCTCGAACAAACGAGTCTACTCGAATTAATGGCCCGGGACCAAATCGTTGAATATGGATGCGAGAGCGAGTCTGAGGCAGAGTCCGAGCAAAGCCACGGATCCGTATCCGTTTCCGAAGGACCAGACCCCGCTGTAAGTATCTCCCGGTTGAACATTTTAGTTAGCTATTTATTACGCAAATTAGCTAAGTCAAACCTGAAAGTTAAGTCACTTCTAAAGGAAGTAAGTGTCTTTAAAGAAGTGGCTGACACCAAACCCTCACCTGACCAGAGTCAGACTGAATTTCCAACTCAAGTTCAAAAACTTGAGGAAGAAAATTCAACTCTAACAAATCAGGTTAAAGATTTAGAAAATACCTTAAAACGGTTTACTTTGGGCTCCAAGAATTTGGACTTGATTCTTGGGACACAAAGAGCCGTCTACAACAGAACTGGGCTGGGATACAAAAGTAAATATAGATCTTATTTATCATTAATAAACAAACAAAGTATTAAATCAGTCCAAGCATGGGTCTCCAAGTCTAACTTGGTCAATCAAGTTGGACTTGGCCAATACTGGGTTCCGAAGGATCAAATATACTACCTCGATAGACCATATCGAGGCCATGATCCAGGGGGAGCAAAAAGAAAAACAATCCTAAAAATTTAAAATTCTAACAAATCAAAATTAAAATTAAATTCAAAATTTGAAATTGAAATTAAAATTCTAAATTCAAAATTAAAATTAAATTCGAAATTAAAATTAAATTCAAAATTCGAAATTAAAATTAAAATTCTAAATTCAAAATTTAAAATTTAAATTCAAAATTCAAAATTAAATTCGAAATTGAAATTAAAATTCTAAATTCAAAACTTAAAATTAAAATTCAAATTTAATTTAAAATTCCAAATTCCAAATTCGAAATTCTAAATTCGAAATTCTAAATTCAAAAAATAGATGGTGGATCCAAACTAGCTGGCACCTCCAACTAAACTACCCGACAGGGTAACTGACCTAATTTACCCGAAATAGGTAAAACAAGAGTAGATTACCCGGCAGGGTAATTAAGGATAGTTTAAAAAGGGCTGAGTTTAACTTTAACCACAGTACCGGTGAAGTTTTTGGATGATAGTACGTTAGGGAAACTTGGGCATCGCATGTCTAGGAAGATATGGCTTCGACCTGGTGCATTTGGCCAAGTGGAACTGACCGAAGCTACCCTTAAATGGATCCTAACTAGTTAGACCAGGGTTTAGTATTAAGTTTAATGGGTAGGACTATTTGGGAAACCTCGAAGGTATGGTTACTTTAATGAGTTCCTTGTGACTCACCATAGCCCAGAAGTTTATCCAAAGAATGCTTACTTGTTGAACCCAAAGCTAAACCTGAATCTAACACAAAGTTAACCCAAACCTTAAAATTGAATTATAATTCATCTCACAACAATTATAGGTTTACCTGATTGAAAATTTAGATCGGGTGAGATGACTAAGAAATTAAAACTTAATTTCAAAATCATTTCAAAATCTTTTAAAACTTATTTAAAATCATCTTTTAGAACTTATTTAAAATCATTTCAAAGATCTTTTAAAACTTAATTTCAAAATCATTTCAAAGATCTTTTAAAACTTAATTTCAAAATCATTTCAAAATCTTTTAAAAAAAACTTAATTTCAAAATCATTTCAAAAATCTTTTAAAACTTAATTTCAAAATCATTTCAAAATATTTTAAAACTTAATTTCAAAATCATTTCAAAATCTTTTAAAACTAATTTCAAAATCATTTCAAAAATCTTTTAAAACTAATTTCAAAATCATTTCAAAATAATTTAAAACTTAATTTCAAAATCATTTCAAAATCTTTTAAAACTTAATTTAAAATCATTTCAAAAATCTTTTAAAACTTATTTAAAATCATTTCAAAAATCTTTTAAAACTAATTTCAAAATCATTTCAAAAATCTTTTAAAACTAATTTCAAATTCATTTCAAAAATCTTTTAAAACTTAATTTCAAAAATCTTTTAAAACTCAAATTTCAAAATTATTTTAAATTTCAAAATTATTTTAAAAACTTAAATTTCAAAATTATTTTAAAAACTTAAATTTCAAAATTATTTCAAAACTTAAATTTCAAAATTATTTCAAAAAACTTAAATTTCAAAATTATTTCAAAACTTAAATTTCAAAATTATTTCAAAAACTTAAATTTCAAAATTATTTTAAAAACTTAAATTTCAAAATTATTTCAAAAACTTAAATTTTAAAATTATTTCAAAAACTTAAATTTCAAAATTATTTGAAAACTCAATTTCAAAATTATTTTAAAACTAAATTTCAAAATTATTTCAAAACTAAATTTCAAAACTCTTTCAAAAATTTATCTCTAACAAGTTTACTTCAACTTAACTATCGTGAAATCCATTAAAACAATTCAACCACGTCCTATGTAGGAATTGGATCAATGGATATTGGATAGTGGCTGCTCTAGACACATGACTGGAGATAAATTGAAGTTTACTAAACTCACGTACAAGAACTTAGGATCAGTTGCATTCGGTAACGAAGGTCAACTTAAGGCAATCGGAAGAGGTAATATCGAACTCAACTCCGAATTTATTATTCAAAAAGTCCTTTTAGTTGAAAATTTCAAGTTTAATTTACTAAGTATAAGCCAATTGTGTGATAGTGGATACTTAGTAACTTTTGACAAAACCAAGTGTTTAGTTAAAAACATTGAAAATCCTGAAATCTTACTTAAAGGACTTAGGATAAATAATATGTATTCAATTAATCTACCGACATCCTCAACAAAGTGTTTTCTAACACAAAAAGAGGAAACTGATTTGTGGCACAGAAGATTGTGTCACACTCACACTAGACTCATTTCAAAAATGAGTCATAATGGTCTAGTTAGAGGTTTGCCCAAATTAAAATTTATTGAAAAATCAATCTGTAATGCTTGTCAACAAGGAAAACAAACCAAGTCAACCCACAAGTCAACCAATCTAGAAAGAACTAACACTTTACTTGAGCTCCTTCACCTTGACCTATTTGATTCACATGGAGCCAAGTCACTAAACAAAAACCAGTATTGTTTAGTGATAATTGATGACTACTCTAGGTTCACATGGGTAAAATTTCTAAAAACAAAAGATGAAACCTATGAAATATTCAGTAATTTTTGCAAATTAGTAGAAAATGAAAAAGACACTAAAATTAAACGAATAAGAAGTGATCATGGGGGAGAATTTGAAAATCATAGGTTTACCCAACTCTTTAAAATAAATGGATATCAACATGAATTTTCATGTCCTAGAACCCCCCAACAAAATGGTCTAGTGGAACGTAAAAATAGAACACTACAAGAAGCTGCTAGAACCATGCTAAATGAATATAATTTAAATCACCAATTTTGGGCTGAAGCAATAAATACTGCAAATCATATTCAAAACAGAATCTTGATCAACAAATTTCACAAGAAAACTCCTTATGAACTATATTATCATAAAATTCCTAACTTAAATTATTTAAAAGTATTTGGATGTAAAGTTCACATTTTAAATACTAAAGATTATTTAAGAAAATTCACACCCAAATCTAACAAAGGAATATTTTTAGGATACTCCTCAAACAGTCGAGCCTATAGAATCTACAATCAAAACACCCTAAAAGTTGAAGAAACAACTAATATAATATTTGATGAAGAAAATAATCTACCAAATATAAATGAGAATGTTGATATTGATCCAAGAAATATAGAAGATGATGAAATTCAACCAAATCTTAATAAACCAGAGGAACCAGCCCCTGACCCACTTATAAGACCAACTAGGGCCAGTACCTCTCACCCATCTGATCAAATTTTGGGTGATCCAAACCTAGGAGTCAGAACTAGATCCTCCTATAGAATCCACAGTCAGATTGCCCTAATTTCTAAAATCGAACCAAAAACAATAGAAGAAGCACTACCTGACCCGGACTGGATCATAGCTATGCAGGAAGAGTTAGCCCAATTTGAGAGAAATCAAGTCTGGGAACTTGTATCTAAACCCTCAAATAAATCAATAATCGATACAAAATGGGTATTTAGAAACAAGCTAGATGATCAAGGCGAAATAATTAGAAATAAGGCTAGACTTGTAGCTAAAGGATTTAGCCAAGTTGAAGGTTTGGACTATGATGAAACCTATGCCCCAGTAGCTAAACTCGAATCCATTAGAATGTTGTTAGCCTATGCAGCAAACAAAGGATTTAAACTATACCAAATGGATGTCAAGTCAGCATTCTTAAATGGATTTATTAAGGAGGAAGTATATGTAAGCCAACCCCCCGGATTTGAGGACTTAGGATATCCTAATCATGTATTTAAGTTAAAAAAGGCCTTGTACGGACTTAAACAAGCCCCTAGGGCATGGTATGAACGATTATCAAATCACTTAATATCCAAAGGTTTCAACCAAGGTCAAATAGATCCAACTCTATTTGTAAAAACTGTAGAAAAAGACATCTTCATAACTCAAATCTATGTTGATGATATAATTTTTGGATCAAATAACTCTAAATTTTTAAAAGAATTTATTAGACTAATAGAAAATGAATTTGAAATGAGTATGGTTGGTGAACTTAATTTTTTCTTAGGCTTACAAATAAAACAAACTAAAGATGGAATATACATTTATCAAACTAAATATGCAAAGGAATTAATTAAAAAATTCTGCATGAAAAATTCAAAAATAATAAATACTCCAATGGCAACCAACATTAACATAGACTTTGACCCTGAAGGAAAACCAGTAGATCCAAAGTACTATAGGAGTGTCATAGGAAGCTTGCTTTACCTAACTGCAAGCCGACCCGACATATTATTTGCGGTTGGTATGTGCGCAAGATATCAATCTTGTGCAAAAGAGTCACATTTAACCTATGTTAAAAGAATACTTAGGTACATTAAAGGTACTCTAAATATAGGACTCTAGTACCCTAGAACTTGCACCTTTGACCTTCTTGGCTATTCTGACTCGGATTACGCCGGATGCAAGTTAGACAGAAAAAGCACAAGTGGTAGTTGTCAATTTCTAGGACAATGCCTAGTAAGTTGGTCAAGTAGAAAGCAACATTGTGTTGCCTTATCTACCACTGAAGCTGAATATATAGCCTTAGGTGAATGCACATCTCAATTGCTTTGGATGATGCACACTCTTAAAGACTATCAACTGAACTATCATAACACAAAAATCTCAATTGATAATATAAGTTCCATAAATTTAACAAAAAACCCAATTCATCACTCAAGGACTAAACATATAGAAGTGAAGCACCATTTTGTAAGGGATCATGTAGCTAAGGGTGATATTATACTCAACTATATTGAGTCAAAATCAAATCTAGCTGACATCTTCACAAAACCCTTACCTGAACTTGAGTTCAGCTCACTTAGAAGACAAATAGGAATGTGTTGGGTAGAATAGACAATGTTTTTTAAATTGGTTATCATTTGCTTTTAAAATTTCTAGGAAAATACTTATTTCAAAATTTCCAATTTCTTAGAATTTTCAAAAATTCGGATTACGCCTAGGTTTCCCCCTAGAAATCATGTTCCTCTAGCTTTAAGCCAGAGCATCTCACAAACACCTAGGTCTACCTTGCTTGTGTTTTGAAAAACTTAGAAAGGCGTGAGATGCATAGGGTATTGCCTGGACTCAAGAATGCTTATATCTGTGCATCAATATGAGTCTGGGCGTTAAATATGCAATAAACATTAATCAAGTTAAGTTCTCCAGCTCTAGTCAACTCTAACTCGACCAAATGGACTTAATTTGACTAACCATGTGAAAGCTACCGCCCTCTAGGCAATCAGCAAGTAGCTAAAGGTTAGACAATTGGGAAAAGTGTGTTTCAATTTTTGTTTAAGCATGATTGTACTTTAAGGTTCTAATCAAATTACTTTACCTGATTATTTTAAGGCTCTGATACTTAATCAAATTAAACTCAGTAATTTAATTTGACTCATGCTTGGACTAGAAAACAAACTACTGCTACTCCCTGTGTCCTAAAAACTAAATACTTTTCTTTAATATCAAAGTTTCTTCAAAATGCGTATTCAAAACCTAATTACAGTTTTTCAAAACTTGTCCATGTAATTGAGTATTCAAATATTTTCAAATCTAGTCAACTTTTTATAACGTTTTAAAGTTTTCAAGTGACCTCATATTTTATAACTTCTAAGCAAATCCTTTTATTGAAAATTCAAATACTCATATTTTCAAACTTAGTTAATTTTAAGACTATTTTAACTAGACTTAGTTAGATTGTACTCTAAACTTAGCTATTTGGCAAAATATTTTCTCAATACAAATCATTTCGACGCTGAATATATAGCTAAGTATTTTCAAATTTGGCAATCTACGAAGAAAATTTATTATTATCCCTCCTTGAAAATTTTCCTTCAGAAAAATACAAATCTACTTTCAAACTAGTTTATTTTTGATATATGGCAAAGGGGGAGAGTAGGTAAATTAAAGTTAAAGGAAAATTCAAAGTATTTAATAAAAGGAGGGCTTTTATTAAGGGGGAGTCTAATATTACGAAGTTAAAAGTTTCCAGCTTAAACTGTTAGTGCATTTGAAGTTTATTTATTTAAGCTTGGTTAACTTTATGCATATGTTGTTTTTATTAACTTTGAATTACGTATTGCCATAATAAAAAAGGGGGAGATTGTTGGTGCGGGAAGCATCCGACGATCGAACCTAAGTTTTGATAATGGCAAAGGATTCAAAGTTAAGGTGCTTTGTTATCTGACAGCGTTTGCTGAGTGTGTCAGGAAAGTCCTAACTGCGGTTAGGCAAGGTAAAACCCTAGGGGGTGGTAACCCTAGGTCATAGGGGGTGGTAACCCTATGCGGAAAGCCTTGGCAGGTCGATGGCTTCAGGCAAAAGTCCTAGGGGGTCGTAACCCTAGGTGGAAAGTCCTGGTGTCGCGAACCAGGACTGGCCGGTGAAGCGGATGTTCAGCAGAAAGTCCGGAAGCATCGAGTGCCGAGCAAAAGTCCAATCGATCCGGAGGATCGCACTGGCAACATGTAAATCTCCGAGTGGAGTAGGTGAGGACGTTCCCGTAGGGAACAGGAGGCGTCGGGTCGACCTAGGGTTTCGGTAGGAAACCCGAAGTCGACAGTCAAGAGACTGTTAAATATTTCAATAGTTATTGTTTTGTGCTAACTTTGTGCGGGGTATTTTTGGGATTAACATATCTTGCAGGGACCAAAGTACAAAAAACCTCGATGATAAGCGCAAACTGGAGCGCTCATCTGCTTGGTGGACTCGGAGCTGTGGAGGCGCCTTGAATGGAGTTCAAGGCGCTTGGACCGAAGGTTGAAGGCGCCTTGGATAGGTTGGCGGCTTAAACCCGATAGAGTTCGACCAGTCGGTGCTGATCACGCGGTGACTCGGCTCGTTCAAGGCGCCTTGGTGAACAGTATAAGGCGCCTTGAACCCCCTTTATAAGGGGTCTCGACCAGCAGCTTCAATTAACTTCTTCCAAGTGATTCAAGTGCTAAGTGCTGCTCCAAACGACGTTCCGAAGTGCTGCTACTTGTGCCCGACGACCAGGAGCTCCGAATCTTCATTTCTTTGTCGTTGGTATAATTATTTACTGTCGTTTATTGTACTTCAACTTGTAATCTTTTATCGAGCTTATAGTTGTTGCCCACCGGAAGCGATCAAGGATCGCGGGCCTTCGAGTAGGAGTCGCCTTAGGCTCCGAACGAAGTAAACGACCGTGTCTCTGTGTTTGTGTTTATTTACATTTTCCGCTACGTATTTTACTCCGATAGTTTTACGAATCGAACGAAATAGCCGCGAGCGCTATTCACCCCCCCTCTAGCGCGTCTCGATCCAACATCATGCATAAAAGAAATCTGCACATATAAGTAAATATTTCTAAGGATTTCTCTATACTGCAAATAATAAAGGAAGAGCATATAAAGTATAAATATATTCTTACTTGAAGACGGCAAAGTTGGTGCTGATGTGTGATGCTGGAGAATAGCAACTGCTCTGATACCAACTGTAACGACCTGCCCTTCTCACTACTCTCTAAAGGTGCCCGTTACATAACTACTATAGAATCTTACTTAGCTAGTATGACCAACTGTACTTAAAATTTTTTTTCCAGAAAACTTAAAATTTCAGCAGAGTATATGCAGTTCAGCAGGACTAAAATACAATACAATACTCCAAATTCTGACATGCACATATAACTCATAATAGCAGAAAAATATGAAACTATATCTCAATGCAAACACAAAAGTATCTACTTATTAAACAACACTCATCTTAGCATGCAATCTAAAACAAGAATAATATCAAATGTTTCTTATCCACTAAAACACGGAAACTTAATAATGCCCCCAAGTCTCTCCCATAGTCCTGGTATCACACATCCATCTGCACCTCCTTGTCGCCTTCCTTGGCTATAACTTTTCCTTTCCTTTATCTGCAGTAAGAGGAAATGTAAACTATAAGCGAATGCTTAGTAAGCGCTGTCTAACTCACAAAACTCGGATATGCATGTATTCAAGAAGAAACTAGAAACTGACTGCTTTAATAGGGAAGTTGCTCATGCTCATCTAATAGCAAATGAAAACTAAAGAAACTGCTCATGTATATCTAGTAGTAAAGAAAACTAGGAAATACTGCTCGTGCTCCCTAATAGCAAAATGGAAAAATCTGGAATGCTTATCACTTGGTTGTACATGTCCAATTAACTGCACTGCTACATATTGTTGTTCACGCCTAATACAAACACAAAGGGAAACTAGAAGCTTGAAGAGAAATCTAACTATGTGCTTGGAATAAAAGGGTAGTTCGGTTTTTTTTGTACAGCAGCAAAGAAAACTAACTCGAAACTGAATTTGCACTTGCTAAAACTACAAATTGAAAGGGCTATTCTAAACTCCATGTGAAGCTATTCGGGCCTGCAGGAATGCAAATAACGAAAAGCTGTTCTAAGCTCTAAACAGAGCTGTTCATGCTTGCAGAAATGCAAATAAACTAAGGTTTGCAGTGCTAAAAGGAACAAAAAGTTCTAACTTGCTGAACTTGGGAATGAGAAGCTAACTTGCTGAATTAAACTTCTATGACACTTGCTTTGCTAGTTCAAATACGTATAGTTTAATACTTCAAAATAATAATAAACTTTTCTCTTGGGCCCAGGCTTAGTACCAATGCGCACTCCTTAATAGAGACTGTGGTAGCTAGTCACCAGTCCTACGAGGGTAAAGACCTTGGTCTTACCAGGGCCAAGACCTTGGAAATAGCCACATGGATTTGTTTAACGACAACCTTGGAAGTCGGGTACTAGCCTTTTACAAATAAAATACTTGTTATCTTTTATTACTTCTAATATATAATGTCTCGGCATTTCTTTAAGAACTAAGCGTGCCTTTGATCCTCAACTTCTGGAACTTGGGATCAAATCAAGACCTTGGTCTTTTCTTGCTTATAATTACTCATAAATGCATATGTACAAAAGTCCGAAAACATGGTAAGAAACTATTCATATGACCATTTATTCTAATCAACAAGAAATCTATCTATATACTCGGAATAAGAGGGCAGTTCAGGTTCTATACAGCAGCAAAGAAAACAAAAGAAAACTCAAATATGATCTGCACTTGCTAAGCACGAGTTACTTAAAGAAACTGCACTAAAATTCTGCACTACAAGGAGATCTATACTGCACTAAAATTCTGCACTACAAGGAGATCTAAACTACATGCTAATCAACAAGTCTATGCTTTCTCATGTTCAGCCAAAATAGCCGAATTGCACAGCAACCCCAAGGGAGCTACTCGTGCACCTTTTCTTTGCATAAGATCAAGTTAAACTTGCTGTAAAATTAAAACAAGACCTATGTAAACAAATTCACAGCTTCAACTTTTGTAAAGCAACCGAAAATCTCTACAACCAAAATCCGAAAGCCAAAGAAGCAATTCCTCCTGGAACTGTGGCATGGCAGGAAACCAAAAAGGAACGAAATGCTCCAAATTTAAACCAAAACTACAAGGCTAGTTACAGTAACAATAAGATGCTACAACTGAGATGCTACAACTGAGATGTTGCGGATCTAAAACTGAGAATTCGGAATGCTGATTACATATACATATCAGTAACAATGAGTTGCTACAGCTGAGATGCTAAAACTGAAATCAGAAGAAAGAAATCAGAGCACGCATGCTACTCTTAACCTCTAACAAATCCTAATTCTGTACACAAACACCCTTCTTTATACCCACCGATCCTAGGGTTTTCATAGAGCATCAAAATCTTCAAACATGCTACAATGGAAACAAAAGAAAGAAATCTAATTTCGGAACTACTCTTATTGCAGGTGAGTAAGCAACTTACTTTGGTTTCTTGGACTCACAACCGAGAAGAGAACTTCTAGGGTTTCGGATAGCTCAAGATTCCGGCTTCTTCTTCGTGCCCACAGACTCTCCTTGACAAGAGGATCTCAATTCGATGAAGAAACCCTTCTGATCGAGCCTTGGCCGGCCGCCGGAGACGTGCCCGAGGTTTGTCTTCGTCGTCGCCCGAGCCGTCGTCGCACACGAGGAAGGAGAGGTGAGGTAATTAGGTTACGGTAAATACCTAAGCCCTCTCTTTATAGCTCCAATATCCTGTTACCAACTACTACTTAAATAAAATCCGCTCCTTCCTTAATCAGCAACGCCCGCTTGGGCACTTGGTCAGCCGGATCCGCTTAAGGTTCGGGTGGGGTCATTGGTTCGAACCTCGTCCGAACCTATTTATTTTTTTGAAACTTCTTCCTTTTGGTAAAAATACTAAACGAACTCCAAAAATTACATAAAAATACTCTAAAAATTCCTAAAAATCTCTAGAATATTTCTAAAGCATTTCTAAATATTTTTAAGCACTATTAAGACTCGAAATGAGGAAATTTGGGTTGTTACACTATCTCTTGATGTTTCCATGCCGAGAATCCTCTTTGCTTCATTGAGATCCTTCATATCAAACTCCTTGTCTAATTGATTATTTAATATTTGTATTTCTATCTGACTCTTGGTATCTACCAACATATTATCTATATAAAGAAGAAGATATATATAGGATCTATCTTGTATCTTACGCAAATACACACAATGATCATATTTGCTTCTCATGTACTTTTGCCCTATCATAAACTTATCAAATCACTTGTACCACTGCCTCGAAGATTGCTTCAATTCATACAGCGATTTTTCCAATTTTCATATCATCTTTTCCTCTCTAGCAACTTTGAATCCATCTGGCTGAGTCATGTAGATGTCTTCATCCAAGTCTCTATGCAAAAAAAGTAGTTTTTACATCCATCTGGACTAGTTCCAAATCCAACTGTGCTACAAAAGCCAACAAAATTCTGATGGAGGAATGCTTTACAACTGGACACAATACTTCATTATAATCAACTCCCTCTATCTGAGTGTAACTTTTAGCCACCAATCTTGCTTTGTAGCAAACATTATCCTTGTTAGGAAATCTAACTTTCTTTGCGTATACCCATTTGCAACCAATTACTTTCTTTTCCTTTGGAAGACTTGCTAGTTTCCATATCTGATTCTTATGAAGGGATTGCATTTCTTCATTCATGGTGTTCCTCCATTTTTTTTGTTATAAACTTTGGATGCTTCATTATAAGTAGCAGGAACGTCATCAATTGGAATTTCCAAAGAAACTGTATTGACATAGCGAGTAGGTTATCTTATAGTCCTTTTTCCCTTCCTTAGTGCAATTGATTCATGTTGCTATGGAGATTCATCTTGTTGTAAAGGTTCTTGGATTTGAAACTCTTCATCTACTATAAGAGAATCATCATTATTTCTATATTGGCTGGGATAATTTGTTAGTGTTGGTACCCCGTGGTAGTTTTGATGTGAGCAACCAAGTCAGGATAGGTTCTGTTAGTGTTTAATCCTTGTGTCTAAGTGTATAGGATCTTAGGAACATAGGAAGTCAAGCGGAAGACGCAGCTAGCGAGAAGGACGACATGGGAGAGAGTCGACAGGCTTGATGTATCCGAGGGATGACGTGCTGTGGAAGAGTACACCGGCAAACGAGAAGGACACACGTGGCGGTCCGAGGGATGAGAAGCCGGAGAGGAAGTCTACTTGAGGATAAGGCTGGAAAATAGGTTCGGGTGAGTCCTATTCCGGTTGGCCAAAATCACCCTAGCAAACAGAGCAGCAAGAGCCAAAAAGGAGCTGCTGAAGGCCCCTTCATTGGAGTTAAAAGTGCCTTCCCGCCTTTTAGTGGGAAGGTGCCTTCAATAGCGTTGAAACCACCTTGAACCCACATGGAAGATGCCTTTAACCTTGATTGAAGGCGCCTTCAATCTGGCAGATTTGAACATTGCCAAGGATAATGTTTTATCCTCGACAGATAAAGTTCTATCCCTTGAAGGCGCCTTCAAGCTATGGATAAGATTCTACAGGGGCTATAAAAAGACACTTAGACCGAGGAAATATGGAACAACTTCTGTATTCATTTCCTAATTACTTTCTGAGCTTCCAACGAGTGTAAGAGACTTCTTCGCCTTCAAAGAAGGAGATCTTTAGTATGTTTACTTAACTTGGATTTAACAACCTTCCCAGTTGTAACCAAGTAACTCTTTTGGCCTTGTTTTTTTTGTTGTTCATTTATTCTTTTTTTTTTTTTTGCACTACTAATCTGAGTTAAAAGTCAAGGAAAGTTTTTCTTAACATCCAGTTCACCTCCCCTCCCTCCGGCCTACCTGGGCCAATAATTGGTATCAGAGTAAGGTTCGCTTCAGGAGGACTAACCACCGAACGAAGCATACGAGATGGTCGGATCAAGCATCTACCCACCGAACTTCGAGAAAGATTTCTCCAACTGGAAGAAGAAGATGGAGGTATTTTTTCAAAACTGATTTCGATTTATTTTTAATAATGTAATTGGATTTTGTAGCACCCGAAGGAAAAGAAAAATACCACTAGACCAAAAAGGAGCAGACTGATTTCATGACAAATAGCAAAGCAGAGTTTTATCTACTAAGCATCTTACTGCCACAAGAATTCAACCGGATCGGAGCCTACGAGTCTGTAAAAGAGCTCTGGGAGAAATTTCTAGAATTATATGAAGGAGCCTCAGAGGTGAAACTCACGAGATGGGATCTGATCAGAAACCAGATCAGCAAAATCAAACTGGAAGAAGGCGAAACCGTTGCACACCTTCACTCAAGGATCAAGGAGTTCATCACTGGACTCACGAATCTTGGAGAAAAAGTAAGTAACTGAGATTCACTAAGGTACGCTCTTAACTTATTCCCTAGAAATCTGAATGTGCATCATTAGTAGATGCTTATTATATATCTAAGGATCTAGATTCAATTACTTTAGAAAAATTATTTTCTACTTTTGAAGTCCATGAAACGAGATGTGCAAGTCCGAAGAAGGAGCATAACATTGCCTTAAAGGCAAAGGTAGACGAACAAGATTCAGAATCTTCTCTCGTGATAATGAAATAGCACTTATGGTATGTAAATTTAAAAAGTTATTTAAAATTAAAAGATTTAATCAAGTGCAGGGTAGAAAATGAAGGATAAGATGCTACCACTGTAATAAGGAAGGGCATGTGAAAGATAACTGCCCTAAATTGAAAGACAAGGACAAGATCAAGAATAAGAAGCTGACCCAAGCGAACAAGTACAAGAATATGAAGGCGTCGTGGGATGAAACGTCGTCCGAATCAAAAATTGAAGCCATCGTCGGACTTGCGCTAGTGGCAAGTCATCAAGAAGAAGGAGACAAAGCAAGCTTGTTTGAAATGAGAATTGAAAGCATCGGTGAAGGAGGAGCGACATCGGAAGAAACAATACTTCAGGGGGAGCTTCGGATCACGGGATTGACAAGATAAGTCAAGTACGGTCTCTTCCTCTTGACAACTTATTTTAGTTTATAAAACTATTAACAAAAATTACTGTAAATTAAAAAAATTAAAGAATTAAAATCAACTCTATCTAAATCTTGTTGATTAGATGAATTTGATAAAATAAAAAATAAAAATCAAAGTTTGAAAAATGAAATATAAAATTTGAAAAATCATGCATGCTCAAATATTCAATATATTAGAAAATATAGTAGATTGAATTGATAACTTAAATACCATAAGGGTCAAATTAGGAAAATTTCACAGAAATACATATCTAAGAAACTTTTAATTAACCTAATAGAAAGGAACCTATATTGGGTTTCAAAATCATATTTTAATTGAATGTTTTTAATAATGGCTTTCAGAGTAAATTAAATATTAAATTTCTTTAAGAGGTTTTGTCTAGAAAGTGGTTATTGTTCCAATATTCAAGGAGATGTAGTGCCTCGCCATAGCCTGGATGTCAATTATTGAAATAAGTATTTAATTGACTAACTGTTAAGCATTTAGAAGTTATAAAAATATCTTAATTTTTTGTTAAAAAATTAATTAAATATGTTTTTTAATTAATTCTTATTTTTAAAAAAATAGTTAGATTTATTTTTTATCATTTTTACTCTTAGACTTTTAAAAGTACCCAGATTTTTAATGTGATATAAAGGGGCAATAGTAAGAGATTAAGTCTACGGAGAGAGTAGTACAACAAATTTTAATTTTTATACTTGTAAACATTTTTACTTGCAAACTATTTATATAACTATTTTTTATTTGTGGTTTACCCTAACTTAACTTGGGTTTGATCACATCAAAAATGAAGAGATTATTGGGACCTCGTGGTAGTTTTGATGTGATCAACCAAGTCAGGTTAGGTTATGTTAGAGTTTAACCCTTGTGTCTAAGTGTATAGGAGTTTAAGAACACAGGAAGTTGAGCGGAAGACGCAGCTAGCGAGAAGGACGTCATGGGAGATAGTCAATGGGCTTGGTGCGTCTAAGGGGCGAGGTGTTGCGGAAGAGTACACTGACGAACGAGAAGGGCATATGATGAGAAGCCGGAGAGGAAGTCTGCTCGAGGAGAAGGCCGAAAAATGGGTTATGATAAGCCCTATTCCGGTTGGCCGAAATCACCCTAGCAAATGGAGTAGCAAGAGCCAAAAAGGAGCTGCTTAAGGCGCCTTCATTGGAGTTAAAGGTGCCTCCGTTCCTTTCAGTGGGAAGGCGCCTTCAACAACGTTGAAGGCACCTTCAACTCACATGGAAGGCACCTTCAACCTTGATTGAAGGCACCTTCAATCTGACAGATTTGAACATTGTCGAGGATAATGTTTTATCCTCGGAAGATAAAGTTCTATCCCTTGAAGGTGCCTTGAACCTCTATTGAAGGCGCCTTCAAGCTGTAGATAAGATTCTACAGGGACTATAAAAAGACCCCTGAACCTAGGAAATATGGGAAAATTCTTATATTCATTTCCTAGCTACTTTCTGAGCTTTTAATGAGTATAAGAGGCTTCTCCACCTTCAAAGAAAGAGATCTGTAGTGCGTTTACTTGCCTTGGATTAACAACCTCCCCAGTTGTAACCAAGTAATTTTTTTGGCCTCATTTTTTTTATTGTTCATTATTCTATTTTTTTTTGCACTACTAATCTGAGTTAAAAGTTGAAGAAGGTTTTTTTTAACAGATAGTTCACCTCCCCTCCCTCCGGCCTACCTGGGCCAACAGTTAGGACCTGTGCAGCTGGCAAGAGGGGGTGAATTGCCCTTAAAAAGAATGAAACTTTTCTTGATCTTTTGAATCTTGAAGCACTTGTATAAAAAGAATTGATAAACTAATTAAAAGAAAGAGGCTACTGATTTTACTTGGTTACAACCGGGAAGGTTATTAATCTAAGACTTTGAAGCACTAATCAAATTCTCCTTTCATTGTAGGTGAAAAAACCTCTTACAAGCGTTGGAAGCACACAATCAAAGCAGTAGAATAGTAAAGAAACTCGTGTACAAGTGATTCTAAACTATTGGGATAAAGGCTGTATTTATAGCCCTAATCCGGACAACTGGAAGGGTTCTGGATGCCTGGGTGTAGATAAACTTTTATCCATGGTGCAATATATCGCGACAACATGACAAATGATAAGTTTTGGGGTTTGGGTGTCTGGACCAAGTCCGGGCACCTGGACTGGGCTGAACCAACCCATGACCAGGGCTTGCACCTGAGGTGCCTTAGCTGCCCCGGGTGATCCGCGAGCTCGAACCAGAGTCAACTCCTAGTTGACTTTTTGTGTAGGTCTTCTACTCCGATTCCGTTCTCTTGGATGATTTCGACCATCTGAAATAGGGCTCACCCGAAACCCATTTTCCGGCCTTCTTGAGTAATCTTCCACTCCAGCTTCTCATCCCTCGAAAATGATGTGCGTCTCCTTCTCATATGCCAACGTACTCTTCTGCAACGCCTTATCTCTTGGATGCACCGAGTCCGTCGACTCTCTCCTGTGTCATCCTTCTCGCTAGCCGTGTCTTTTGCTCGACCTCCTATACTCCTAAATTTCTGCACACTCAGATACAAAGCATCAAAACACAATAGGACCTAACTCTAATTCGGTTGACCATATCAAAACTACCTCGGGGGTAGTAACAATCCCCCCTTTTTGATGTGCATCAATCCGAGTGAGAGTTAGGGTAAAAAAAACATAAAGGTAATAAAATAACAGTTAAAACTATAATTTTATAATTTACAAAATTAACCTCCCCCTAGATTTAAGCTCTCATCTCTCATTCTTCCTCTTTGATCACAACAAAAATAAAGTCGAGGAAAAATAACGTTAGAAAAAATTTACAACTTTTTCTAAGGGTTATAAAAATAAAACTTTTATAAAATAATTTTCTAACAAATCTGAAATTTCTAAGATTTAATCATATTTATAAAATTATTTTGTGTAGAACCATAATTATTATAAGTTAAATTTTAAAATTTGATTTGTATATAAATAAATTTCTAAATTTTTTAAGTAATGCACAACAATTGAAAAAAGAAAATTTTCAAAGATAAGTTTTCAAGATTTTTTAACTTTAAAAATAAAGTTTTTGGTAATTAATTCATAGAAAATTTATTATTTATAAAAAAATTTACAAAAAAATATTTTCAAATTGAATTTCAAGGGATCTATCACTATAAAAAATTTGGATAAGAATTTCAAAAAGAAGGACTGTAGGAAAAATATTTAAAATAGATATGATTCTTTTTGAAAATAAATATTTAAAAATAATTTTTAATCTACAAATCATTCTAATTTTTCTCATTATTCAAAATATAATGGTAATTCCTCAAAAAATTAGGTTTGTCAAAATACATATCCAAAACATTTTAAATTTTAAATTATAACTTTTGAATAAAAAAATTCTTAAAATAATTTTTAATCAAAAAACAATTCTAAAAAATTTAATACTAAGAGATTTTCCTTTCTAGCAATAGAAAAAAATTCAAAGATAAATATTAACGGTAAGTATATGAACTTAATTTTGAAAGTGAAATTCATATTTATAAAACATACATAATCATTTATTTTAGACTAAGCAAGATCTGGGGACCCAAAATAAATTTTTACCTACTAGGTTGACAAGAAATTTCTTGGGTACATATTTTTGGGACACATTTCTAATTTGACCTTTATAATATTCAAGATACCAATTTAGGATTCTATAATTTTTTCAACTATTTTGATTATCACATGCAAAGTTTCTTGATTTTTTAATTTGGTCCTTCAATTTTTCATTTTTCATCTTTTAATTTATCATACATTTCTAAGGGGCATGGACTTGATAAGATTGTTTTTAATTCAAACAATTCCTTTTTCAAATTATTATTTTTTGATTTTAACTTACATAATGATCTAGTCATTGATTTAATACATGAATATAACTAGTCAGGGGTAGTAAGCATACCTCACTTACCAGATTTGCACTGAAGTTTATTTCTTTCTCCTCGCTGTAACTTTCTTTTAAGGAGCCTCCCCCTTCGTTTATGATCTCCTCCTAGTGACTTGCCATCAGTACAAGCCCACCGTACTCCTCCAAATAAGATTCTGATGATGACTCATCCTCAGTCGCCTTCAGATTTTTGTGCTTTGTTGTTGTACTTGGTCCTTTCTTGTTATCCTTCTTCTTCATCTTTGGGCAGTCTTCCTTGATGTGTCCTTCTTCATTATAGGTATAGCATCTTATGTTCCTTGCTCTTCTTTTCTTTGCCTGTACTTGATTAAACTTATTAATTCTAAAAAATTTCTTAAATTTTCTTACCATATATGATGTTTCATCATCATCAAAGGAGGTGTCAGCGTCTGATTCATCCTTGTTGATTTTTAGAGCAATATTATTTAATTTTTCTACTTCTTGAGAATCTATATAGCGAGACTCGTGAAGTTCAAAAGTTTAAAATAAGTTTTCAAGAGTACTTATCTTGAGGCCCTTAGAGGTGTAGTAAGCATCTACTAAGGTTGACCACTCTTGAGTTCTCGGAAAGAGTTAAGTGTGTACCTTAAAGAGTCATGATTTATTACCTTTTCTTAGAGATTGTTGAGCTGAGTGATCAGGTCTTTAATCCTTGCATGGAGTTGGACTACCTTTTATCCCTTGTTCATCCGGAGGTTCGTCAGTTGGCTTTGGAGGATGCCCCGCTTTGCCAGTTTGGCTTCCGAAGTACCTTTGTGAGGCTTTAGGAATTTCTCTCAAACATCTTTGGCAAAGTCGTAGCTTCTGATCTGGTTGACCTCCTAGGGCGGAAGTACACTAAGCAGATTGAACTCTGCTTTTTTCCATTAGCCACGAAGTCAGCTTGCTCCTTCTTCGTCCATGTGTACTCTTCTTTCTCGGCTCCGTGCTCATCCGTAGGTGCTACAAAACCTTATTTTCTAATTAATATAATTTCAAAGTAGGTTTTGAATAATACCTCCATGCACTTCTTCCACATTGAGAAGTCTCCCTCAAATTTCGACGGGTAGATGCTGGATCTAGCCATTTCTTTTACTTTAGATGGCAGTTAGTCCTTCTGAAGTGAGCCTGACTCTGATACCACTTGCTAGGACCCATGCGACCGACAAGAGGGGGTGAATTAACCTTCAAAAAGAAAATAACACCTTTCTTGATCTTTTGAAATATTGAAGCACTTGTATACAAAGAATTGATTAAGTAATTAAAAGAAAGAGGTTACCGATTTTACTTAGTTACAACCGAAAAGTTTGTTAATCCAATACTTTGAAACACTAATCAAATTCTCCTTTAGTCATAGGCAGAGAAGCATCTTACAAGCATTGGAAGCACACAATCAAAGCAGTAAACAGTAAAAAAACTCGTGTATAAGTAATTTTGAACTACAAAGATCAGGGTTGTATTTATAGCCCTGATCCTGACACCTTGAAGGGTTCCAAGCTCCTGGGTATAGATAAACTTTTATCCATAGCGCAACAGATCACGACAGCATGGAAAACGTTAAGTTTAGTGGTCCGGGCGCTTAGACCAGGTCCAGGCACCCGGACTGGGCTGAACTAGCCCGTGACCAGGGCGCACGCTACCCTAGGTGATCCTAGCGCTCGGAGTCCGAGTGCCTGGAATAGCTCTGGACGCCCAGACTAGAGTCAACTCCCAATTGACTTTTTGTCTGTGTCTTCTACTTCGGTTTTCTCATGGGTGATTTTGACCATTCGAATAGGGCTTACCCGAACACATTTTTTGACCTTCTCGAGCAGTCTTCCACTTTAGCTTCTCGCCCCTCAAAAACACCACGTGCCTCCTTCTTGTCTTCCAGCGTACTCTTCTGCAGTGCCTCATCCTTGGGACACACCGAGTCCGATGACTCTCTCTCGTGTTGTCCTTCTTGCGAGCTGCATCATTCGCTCGACCTTATGTGCTCCTAAGTTCTTACATACTTAGACACAAGGCATCAAAACACAACAGGACATAAATCTAGTTTAGTTGACCACATCAAAACTACCTTGGGGTACTAATATAATTTTACTACCTTCAAACTCCACTTGTTTGGTACCATCTGTTGGAGCATTTTAAGTGCCCTAGGTTTTGATGTTTGGGCAAATATTTAAGTTAGGTTTATTGTTGTATTTAATATGCATTGTGAGTGTGCAGGATACAGGTACAACAAGGAAAGTCCAAGTGTGATCTTGGCAAAGGAGGAAAGTCCAAGGATGAGTCTTGGCGGTGTAAGTCCAAGCATGTAGTCTTGGCAACGTAAGTCCAAGTGTGACTTGGCAATGGATGAAATCCCAGAGGCGCAACCTCTTGGCAAAGGAAGACTCGACAACAATGACAAGACCGATTGAAGCTCTATAAGTCAAGACGTGAAGGATGGAGAGGCATCCGAGGGACGCAAGGCTGATGGAGGAGGCTAGAAGGCTAGATCTAGGTTGGTCGAGTGAGGACGAGTGCTGAGTGAATGTACTCGGGGGTTAAATCCTAGGATTAGGGTTCCACTGTAGTGTCAATGTAGCATTACTATAGCGTCACTGTAGCAATACTGTAGCAATCGATTGGTGTTTTCAACAGTCAACTGGTAGCCGACCATTGGCTTATAACGGTTGAATTTCACTTTAGACCAGTCGACTGGTGGTTATACCAATCGACTGGTGGTGAGGAAAATAGTAGGTGTTTTCCTCTCGAGCTCTATTTAATAGAGTCTGGGGTGCTTGGCTAATGTTGACGAAAATAGAGTGGTTATCCCCTATTAGAGTCTCCAAGGTCTTCTTGAGTGATCAAGAGCTTATGCGAGTTTGTGGCGAGGTTTCTCCACCCACAAGGAGCTACTCGAGCTAGCCGGAGGTTTTTCGGGGAGTCATCCACCGATGGATCAGAATCGTCCACCTTACGGACAGTTGTGGAGTAGGAGCTTCATCTCTGAACCACGTTAAACAACGTGTTAGGTTTGATTTCTTTTGTTAGTGTTTGTCTTATATTTCCGCTGTGCACACTAACCATTGTAGGAAGCGATGTTTTGGGTGAGATGCTATTCACCCCTCTCCCCTCTAGCAAACATCAAGGTCCTAACAAGTGGTATCAGAGCTAGGTTAGCTCTTGTTGGACTAATCGCCAAGAGAGCGGCTAGAGGAAGAAGATGGAGTCGGAGGGACCTCTCGGATGAGACATCTGAATTCCACCTCCATACGAGTGTGAGGACTTCGATTATTGGAGGAAGCCCATGGATATGTGGTTCTAAATGAATTGGAACCAATGGATTGCGTTGAAGGAATTGTTTAAAGCTCCAACAGATAAGAAGGGAAAGTGTCTCAGACCTCGATATTGGACCGAGAATGAAAGGGAGCAACCAGAGATGGACAAGGAGGTAACTAGAATTTTAATTAATTTATTACCTCCTAATGCGGTATTGAATGTAGGTGAATATGAGAACGCAAGCGACCTTTGGAAAAAGGTAAATGCGCTTTATGAGAGTCCTACACAAATCCAAGAAAAGGAGGAGCCCAAGGAGAAGGACTCATTGGCCCAAGAAGAGAAGGACCAATCGGATGTTGACACGGGTTCAACATCCGAGGAGGAGAAGGAAGATGAGGAGGTATCATCCACATCTTCAAGGGAGGACGAAGTGGAACCATCCACATCTTCAAGTGAAGAAGAAGAAGAAGAGCAATCCAAGGATGAGGAGATCTTAGAAGCTCAACCCTCAACCTCAACTACCAAGAAGAGCGAGAAGAGCCACATCAAATGCTTTGAGTGTGGTAAGATGGCTCATTATAAGAGTAGGTGTCCTTCGCTCAAGAAGGTAAAGGAGGTAATCCCAAAACTTAGTAAAGTTACTTTAAGAACTAATGTGGGTTGTAGGGATGGAGTCAAGGAGAAGAAGCATATTCGATACTTCACATGTGGTGAGTGGGGTCACTACCACACAAAGTGCCCAAGAAGAGGAGAGCTCAAGAAATTGGCACACTTAAAGAAGTGGGAGAAGAAGAGAGCTTCAAGGGTAAGGGAGGTAAACCATAACTTGAATTCAAGTTCAAATTCAAATTCCTCCATGCATGTTAGAAATAATATGAATTATTTGCCCATGCATATTTATGGTTTTAGATATAATGATAGGAATAGGGTTAATGTAGGTGATAACCCTAGGAAATCATTTTCAATTGATAGATCTAAAAGGAAACAACCTATCTTGCCTAAGGAGAAGAAGGTGGTCGAAAACCTAGGCATTAATTCCAAGAAGGGAGGACACATGCCTAGGAAGGGTAGGTCTAGGAATGTCCATGATGGACATGTTGATTCTAGGGTTAGAATCCTAGAATTGGAAAATCAAGCCTTGAAGGCAAAGCTTGAGGAAATGAAGAAAGTCCTAGAGAGATTCATTATTAGACCTAAAGGACTTGACATGTATTTGGGTGGTCAAAGATCCAAAAATGTTAAATTGGGTCCCTCCAAGACCAAAAGAAGGTCAAGTGCTAAGGTGTCACATGACATAGGTAAGGGAGGAGTGACCAAAGATAAGGGAAAGTCATCCAAGGCCAATAAGAAGGAATATACTAGGGTGACATATAATTACGGCAAGGATGAGGTGTCCAAGGTTAAGTACAAGAAGAAATTAACCAAAGACAAGGTGTCTAAAGTTAAGAAGATGAGTTTTGTGGGTCAAGTGTCACCCAAGGTGCATCGAAGTGGCCTAGCCATAGTGGACGAGTCACTAGAGAGGTGGCTAAGACTAAGAGCTCTAGAGGGAGCTCAAAGATTCTTTAGGATATATGGTAAATGAATCTCAAGCGGACCATTCTTGGTACTCAAAATGGGTTTTCAAGTGTGCCAAAGTGGTTTAGAGATAGACTTGAGTCTCAAATCCAAGAAATTGACACAATTAGGTTGAGTATCATGCATGAAAATATGAAAAAAGTTTCATATTGCATGAAAATTAGTTTTGGATATATATATATATATATATATATATAAACTAATACTAGGGATGCATTATGATTTAGTATGGGCAGATACATAAAGAAGAAGCCAAAACTAGGACTTTAAAACTAGGACTTTAGGTCAAGGTTTAATTGAACTATTTAGCTAGTTTTGAATTTTATGTCAATCTTGGGATCTATGATAAATATATTTTTATATATATTTTTTCCAAGTAAACATGAATAAAATAGACCTCTCCACAAAATTTGAGATTTTTTTGAGGTCGGTGGAAAGGTTGATTTTTACAGAAATAGAGTACCAGTCGACTGGTACAGTTACCAGTCAACTGGTAATAGTATTTTTGAGCATAGAAGGTCTCTGTGAGCTCATTTTGACGAGGACAGTCGACTGGTAACATTGTTCATGAGCACAGAATGTCTTTGTAAGCTTGTTTTGATGATGCCAGTCGACTAAGACTTATGGCAGTCGACTGATACAATCTGAAAATATTTTTCACCATTAGAAAATGACCAAAAGAGTGGCGAATATGTATGTAATCTTATGGGGGATTAATACATGATGTTTATGGTCATTAGAGGTCAAAGAGTCCAATAATTGGAATATTATTGGAGTTCTTTTCGATGTATGGAAAAGGGGGAGAAGTTTAGGTTTAAGTGGACAACTTACATACCTTTGCAAAAAAAATCCTAACTCAAGGGGGAGGTTAGGTGAAGGGGGAGCAATTGCTCATTTATTTACAAAGGGAGAGAAGGCTGCCTTTTGCGGGGGAGCTTAGGTGAAGGAGGAGCCTATGATTAGGTTCCATGATTTATGCATGTGTAGATTACATGTTTATTTGCATTATTATTGCTATATTGTTTCCCTAACTTAAACGGGTTGTCAAACATCAAAAAGGGGAGATTGTTGGAGCAATCTTGGTGCCCTAGGTTTTGATATTTGGGCAAAGGTTTAAGTCAGGTTTATTATTGTATTTGATATGCATTGTGAGTGTGCAGGATACAAGTACAACAAGAAAAGTTCAAGTGTGATCTTGGCAAAGGAGGAAAGTCCAAGGATGAGTCTTGGCGATGTAAGTCTAAGCATGTAGTCTTGGATACGTAAGTCCAAGTGTAACTTGACAATAGATGAAGTCTCGAAGGCGCAACCTCCTGGCAAAGGAAGACCCGACAAAAATGACAAAGTCGATGGAAGCTCCAGAAGGCAAGACGTGAAGGATAGGGAGACATTCGAGAAACGCAAGGCTGATGGAGGAGGCTAGAAGGCTAGGTCTAGGTTGGTCAGGCGAGGACGAGTGCTGAGTGAATGTACTGGGGGTTAAATCCTAGGATTAGGGTTCCACTATAGCGTCAATGTAGTATTACTGTAGTGTTACTGTAGAAATACTATAGCATTACTATAGCAGTACTATAGCAGTCGACTGGTGTTTTCATCAGTCGACTGGTAGCCGATCGTTGGCTTGTAATGGACGAATTTCACTTAGGATCAATCGACTGGTGGTTGTACTAGTCGACTGGTGACGGGAAAAACAGTAGGTGTTTTCCTCCCGAGCTCTATTTAATAGAGCTCGGGGTGCTTGGCCAAGATTGACAAAAATAGAGGTGGTTAACCCCTATTAGAGTCTCCAAGGTCTTCTTGAGTGATCAAGAGCTTGTGTGATTTTGTAGCGAGATTTCTCCACCCACAAGGAGCTACTCGAGCTAGCCAGAGGTTTTCCGGGGAGTCATCCATGGACGGATTGGGATCGTCCACCTTACGGACAACCGTGGAGTAGGATCTTCATCTCCGAATCACGTTAAACAACGTGTTAGGTTTATTTCCTTTGTTAGTGTTTGTCTTGTATTTCTGCTGTGCACACTAACCATTGTAGGAAGTGACATTTTGGGTAAGACACTATTCATCCCCCCTCTAGCGAAGATCAAGGTCCTAACACCATCTGACTACAATATTTGTTTAGAAGTTACCTTCCTAAACATGGTATCTTCATCAAAAGTGATATCCCTGTTGAAGATGACCTTCTTTGTTTCTGGACACCAAAGACGATAGCCTTTAACACCTGAGGTGATTCCCATGAAGATTGCCTTCTTTGCTCTTGGATCCATCTTTGACTCCTTAACATGATAGTATACGGTGGAACCAAATACATGTAATAAATCATAATCTGTATCAGGTTCTCTAAACCATTTCTCCATTGGTGTTTTACCATTTATAGTAGTTGACGGTAAACAATTAACAAGGTGAAAAGAATATACCAAACCCTCAGCATAAAATTCTTTGTTTAACCCAGCATTAGAAAACATACATCAGACCTTCTGTCACGCCCCAAAGGAATCCCTGCCAGACAAAAAATCCGGCAGAGTCTCCCCTGTACCAGTGACAATATGAAGCATCACTACAAGCAAAATACATCAGCCACATGCGGCTGGAATATTTATATACACAACCACGCAGTTATAATAACAGCCCACACGGCTGGAATGAAACAATCACAACCACGCAGTTATATATAAAACAGCCCACACGGCTGTACTAAAAACCAACACAGCGGAAAAACGAAAACGGAAAGCCCACACAAGACAAATAGATACAATGCATGCCGGCACGGCTTAAACACAAATACAACACCAAAACCTGAAGATAGCCACATGGCTAAACACAAATACAATGCCAGAAATAATAAAAATATATACAAAAGAAAACAAGTACGGTCTTCGGATGTGACGTAGGACCCGGCAGACAGGATACTCCGAGCGACACTCCAACCATCTACCTGAAAATATAAAGATATACATGCGGTGGTGAGTATAGGTAACTCAGCGGGTAATAGAAAGGATAGTGCATGGACTATACATAAACATGGAGATCACAAATATACAGTCTCAGTAGAGAATAAGAACATGATCATACTATCATAATCAATGCATCTGAACATACCTGACATAATAACCTGACATAGACTGTACAAACAACAACTAACATAATGACAGATACATACCCAATCTGGAATCAACACATGGTACAATGATCAGTAAACTCACCGGATCTGCAACAGATATACCCGTGACACCTGTGCAATATAAGTACGACTGCATATACATGTAAAATAAATGACATGTATGTAACATGGCAACCAAGTGCAACAATCATATCTCAAACAAGTGCAACAACGACAATCACATGCAACTAGTAACTACTAGGCATGTATGCAAATGCAGATGCACCGCGCATCAAATGCAAGAATAATAACTGCGTATGCATGCTCCATGGTTACCCCCGCCACCTCTCTAGACACCACGACCCCTGTATGGCCGAGAGGCTTGGGTCTGTGACGACTGTACTACCCTCCAGCCCACTATATAGTGGTCGAGGCGGACAGTCCGCTAATAGCTATCTAGCTAAATAGCATCAGGGTCCCTGACTGCTCACAACGCCGGATCTCACTAAACCTCGTGACCGGGTGGCACGACAGGACTAGCAGCAACTGCTCCAACTACCACTACCCATGAGTGGTCGAGTGTGCGGTGCTAAACCAAACCAACTGATGACTCTCTCACCACAAGGGAGACAATGGTCATCAGATGCAATGAATGATGAACATGATATATATATATATATAATCATCATCCATGCAATAACTCCAAACCTCAAAAAATACCTCCAACAAGAGTATAATCGTCATGATACCACCACGTATCCCACCAAACACATATACACAACTATACGCGTATAATCAACCAAAAATCTCCAATAATCCACTAGACACATATGCACCGAACGTAAGTACCATCAACATGTATCCTCCAATAATAACCACATCAGACACGTGTATAAACCATAAACATACAATCAACACAACTCCTCCAAAAATACATAACCAAACATGTGTGTACATACAACATGCAAATGTAGGGTCAACATGATGACTCCTAAAATACATACCAAGCTACATACAATCAACATTATATGCATAAATCAGCATGATAAACCCAACAACTCGACAATCCCCACTATACATACTCTACACGCGTAATCCCAGCAGAGTAGAAATCAAGAGTAGAGACTGCATATGATATAACTAGGACATCTCAAAGATCAAGCATAAGTATCAAGCAGGAAAACAACCAACAAATACGATATAAGGAAGAGCAACCTAATCCATCACATAAAAGCCATGCACTAAGATCAAGAAAAACTACGTAGAGGTCAAGGAAGAAATACCCGCCTTAAATCTGTCGATCGTGATCCGGAAATCCCACGTCGAGACGCTTGTCCCGAATTCAAGTCCTGCAGAAATCAATATATTTATATTTTATTTAGCTAAATTCATATGAATTAAATAGCTAAATAAAATCTCTAACCCAATAGGAGCACTCCAATCAAATCTGATCTCCGACTAATCCTCCAAATCAACACATCATTTAATCCAATAACAAATCTCCACATAATGAAATCAAACCACAATAACCTATCATAAAAATCAAATCTCCATCATAAGTCCACAACAACCTATCATCATCATCAACAACTAATCAAATCCATCCATTAATCCTTCTAAATCCACTAATCAATCCAATACAACTTAATTTAAATTTCTACAATCCATCACTACTAATCCAAACCAATGTAGACATGAAATTAATCTTCAAAACTCACCTAAATCAACATATCACAATACTTCCAAATACGAGAATCATCCAATCATTTAAACCATTAAATCAACCACTAAACATCATGAATCCAACATGTATAACTCGTCCACATAATCAATCCAATGATCCTAAGAATGATCACATAATAATCTACATCAACCTATCATCATATCCACAAATTTCAATTCAATATAAACCTCAATCAATCCAACACACACCAATAATGATCATGTATCCATTCACATAATTCATTCACCAAATAACCATAACAAATCAACTTATCACAACCAAATCCCTTAGAAAACCTAATAGAGTAGCATTCTAATAAAACCAACAGAAATACTTCATTGGAGCATCCCATACCTTGGAAGGTAGCAGCAAATCCAAAAACTCACAGCCTCTTCAAACACTGCCCACTGCCACCAATAGCTCCTACACCAATTCTCCAAGATCAGTCTAGAATACCAATCATACAGCAAAAGGGTTTGTTGAAACCCTAATCAACAGTCGATTCTTACCTCAATCGGAACCCCAATTCTTCAACCAAAACCGCAACAGCCGCAAGAAAGGCAGAGAGCAGTGATCAGCATAGAGGAAACTCCACAATATACTGCTCCAATGCTTCCTCTAATCCAAAACAGAAAGATCATCACAAGCGAAACCCAATTACACAAGAAACCTTGAATTCACAGAATTTCCAGACCAAACCTTACCTCAATTGATCACCTACAACTGGAGACAATCCGCAATACCCTCCAGTGAACAGATCAAGGAGGGGAACTGAGAGAGCTCAATCCGCCAAGAGAGATGCGAACCGACTCCCCCTCCCCCTGCCGTGCCCTAGCTCCGCCGTGCCTTAGCCGTTGAGTCGCTGCCGCGCGTGTAAACACAACCGGGGGAGCGGTCGCTCCATCAAAGATAGGCGATACCCTCGAGATCCAGCGCCAATTTCTCTCCGACAGCACGTGAAGGCGAGATCGCGATGGAAGAGACCCCCCTCTGTCGGCGATCCAGGGCAGAAGCGCAAGAGAGAAGAAAGGAGGAGAGGGCGTCGGTGGAACACGTAGAGGGAAGGACGAGGGGAGGACTACTGCCGACGGTGAACTCGCGGTGGTCGGCGATCGGGAACGGAGGAATCGCCGGAGAGAGCTCGGGAGGAAGGGAGTCGCGGGCGAAGGGGAAAATGAAGCGGATCGGGAAAGAAAGGAAAGAAATTAGGGATTTAAGGATAATTTAATACTTAGGGTTAACTTAATCAAACTCTAAGTTCACTCCTTAATCAACTCCCACTTAAAATAATATTTAGGGTCTCCACTGTACCCCGAAACCATCCTCTTGAAACCAGTCATACGAACTCCGTTTAAATCCCGAAAAACTTCTAAAAATTTCTGAAAAATCCAATAAGATTTTTCGTCCAATAATATTTATTATTAAATTTTGCGATATCTTACACCTTCTCCAACAATGTTCGATTCATACGCTCTACCACTCTATTCTGCTGTGGTGTATTTTTGACAGTGAAGTGTCTAATAATACATTCATTTTCACATACTTTTAAAAAAAATCATTTTTAAATTCTCCACCATTGTCTGTAAGGAGAAGTTTGACTTTTCTGCCAATTTGAGTCTCCACCATTTTTTCCATTTAAGGAAAGTTCCCAAAACCTCATCCTTAGTCTTCATAGTATACACCCAAATTCTTCGGGAAAAATCATCAACAAAGGTAACATAATAGTATTTTCCTCCCAAAGCAGTTGTCTTGGAAGGTTTCCATACATCTGAATGAACATAATCCAAAATACACTCAGTATTATGGATTCCTAAACCAAATTTTACCTTTGTTTTCTTCCCTCAGATGCATTGCTCACAAAAATCCAATTTGCAAGCATGTGCTCCTTTCAATAATCCTTGATCTATCGACAATTTCAAGGATTTTTCTCCAATATGCCCCAAGCGCATATGCTATAACTTGGTTGCTACTGACTCTTGTTCATCAGTAGAAGCTATTACTACTGCTATCCCAACAATCGTACTACCCAAAAAATAATACACATTATTTCTGTTCTGGATTCCCTTCATTATCACAAGTGCACCAGATATGATCCTCATTATCCCATCTTTTGCCCTCACTTCGAAACCTTTTGACTCTAAGGTTCGTACAAAGATGAGATTTCTCATCAAATCTGGCAAGTAATGAACACCTGTTAAGGTTTTGACTGATCCATCCTAGTTCCTCAGGGAAATTGAACCAATCTCATATGTATTAAGAGGGAACTTATTTGTTGTGTAGACAACTCCACCTTCTAGTTCTTTAAAATTAGAAAACCATTCTTGATTGGAGGACATATGGTGACTACAAGCCGAATCTAGCAACCATGAGCTAGAATTACCGGTTAATGGTGTAGCAGCAATTGAAAGGTTTGAATTTGCATCATCACACTAAATTACATTTGACTCTACGACACCCTTTCTCTTTATAGGGTTGCTTTTATTTTTAAATTTAGGATAATCTTTCTTCTAGTGCCCTTTTTCTCGACAATAGGCACATTCATCTTTACTTAATCTAGACTTTAGCTTATATCTCCCTCTCTCCATCCTTTCTTTTGGCTCTGCGAACGACCTCTAACAGCAAGAGCTTCTGCTTCTACACTTATGTTTCCTTGCTTTTCTTTCTTTCTCAATTCATAACTATATAAGGCATCAGTTGCCTTACTAAGAGACACATCAACCTTCCCTTTAAGTAGAGTAGTTTCAAGATACTCAAACTCATCAGCAAGGAAGTGATGCCATCAACATTAGAGCTCACATCCATATTCATCAAATTACTTACCAGCTGATTAAAACTAGTAATGTGATCATTCATAGTGGCACTTGAAACATAGTTAAAGCTGAACAATCTCTTCTTCATGTAGAGTTTGTGCTAACTGCTTTCTTCAAGAAATTTTCCTCCAATGTCGTCAATAATCTATTTGTAGAAGTTTCTTTAGAAAATGCATACTTTTGCTCTCTAGAAAGACATGATTGAATAGTACCACATGTCATTCTATTGATGTCACGCCCCAGGTAGTCCCTACTAGAAGAAATTTCAACAGCATCTCCCTTGTATACGGGTGATAATATGAAACTTCCTACAACCATCCAGATACTTCGGCCAACACGGCCGGAACAATAACAATAAAAATAAGCAAACACCCGCGCAGTTTAATAGTAAAACTAAACTATTGCAACGATAAGGAAACTCATCTCAAAAATCCTACTCAACTATACCCATAAAGCTCAAAACTTATATCCTACTCAACTACACCCATAAAACACAAATCACAATGGTAATTAGGGATCATACAAGATCCAAGTGCCAAAAATCCAGAATAAGTCTAAAACACAGTTTAGATAGTATAATAAGAAAAACCAAAAGACCAAATAAATATCCTCGTGATCTACAGGGGACTAACGATTGGAACTCTCCGGACAGCCTCAACCTGAAAATAATAATAACAATGGGGTGAGCCAACTCCTCAGCGGGTAACTGCTGACATGCATAGTAAGAAAATAACCATTAGCAATAATTATTCGTACAGTTTCCTGATATAGGAATGATAAATGTAAACTGAAATATATAGGAGAAAAACTGTACTAACCAGGACTTGGTGTATGGATAATAGACCGAGAGATATAGAAATCTTGTATGCATGTCAAACATATGCATCCACCAAATATGCAGCATATAAGTGCAGCAAACACAAGTAATAAATGCGTCAATGCGTATGATGCCAATGACATATCTTGGTCACCCCTACTGCCAGTTAGTCATCTCACACACGATGGTGAGACTGAGTGGGTAGGGTTGTGACAATTGTGCACTCTGCCATCACTGCTCCTGATGAGTGACCGAGCGGACGGGATGCTGTCGGAGTACATCTATCCTCCTTACCCCAAATCATAAGTGGGGGAGCTCAATGCTCTCATCTCCCTGAGCCAGTCCATAGGAGGGATCCCTGTCCTGCTACAATGCTGCATCACACTACCCATGAGTGGACCAACGGAGCCCTTGACAGATCAACCTGCTGCAACACACCCTTCCTGATAGAAACCACTAACCCATGAGTGGTTGTGTGTGCAGATCCATGTAACTCGCGATGTGCTCAACAATAATGGAGTCAACAATCGCACAGCATGCAATCATGCGAGATGATGCATGACACTAAGTATGGAAATATCCTGATCCTATCCATCTCTGCATAATGTGTACCATAGGATAAATGAATCAAATCAATGGTCTACATACACAGGTCAGATAAGGTATAAAAAAAAACTAGGTCCTGAACATAATAAGGCATGGTTATGTCACTACCTCTATAAGCATATAAAATCAGGTGGGTACTAACATGGAATGCATAACAAGTAAGCAAAAATAAGCATGTAACAGGTATTCGGTAGTGACAAGCTGATGCAGATAAGAAACATAATTATTACTACTTGTTAAAAATTACTATGCATATCAAATGACATATCTAAAAAGATAAGTCAAAGTACTCACCTCCAATAAGAGGATCATATTCGAAATAGATCCCTCGTCGAGACACCGTCTCGAATCAATGTCCTGTAATATCAAATATATAATTTTAGCTAATTACATATAGCTAAATAAAATCTCCAAACCTATTTAATAATCTTATCCTTCCTTAGCTTCAAATCTGTATACACTATAACAATTCTTCTTCTTCTTACCTCAACACTAAGCCTCTTCTGTTGGTCCAAAGCTAGGGATCACAGCTGTTGGAAATCCTCGGCAAAACACCACTGCTCTTGTTGGAAACCTCCAGCTACCAATGATGTGTTGGCTGAAAACCAGCAGATCCTGGAACCAGAAATCCAGAATCAAACCACCTAATGTTCAGATATCCAAAGTAGAGGTTAGGGTTGAATACCTACTTCAAAGACCACTGCTAAGGCACAGAGGAAAGGCTTGGATGTGGCTGCCGTGGCCCTGTGCCGACGATGAAGAGCCTCGGCACTGGCATGATCGAGGTCGAGAGGAGGCGATGGGTCGAGACGCCGAGAACAGAGGGAAGAAGCAAGGTCGTGCTCGGCAATGGCATGTAGAGGAAGAACTAGGGCTCCTCTCTCTGCCCTAGGTCGAAAAGGGTCCCGTGCAAAGGTGCGTCGGCGAGTGATCTGGTGATTGTGAACTCAATATAGGGCACAGGATTCGGCCAGATCGAGCGATGGCACTGGCCAGTGGCGATGTCCAGCGATCGGCGGTGGCAAAAAAATCTAGGGTGCAATGGCACGATGGGTCGGATCTGGTGGCCGGTAAGTGGATTTGTGTCGGCGAGGAGAAGTCCTTGCGTCGGTGCTCGACGAGGCAGTGGAGCAGATGGTGATGCGGGAAGAGGAGAAAAACTCGGCACAGGGGAGGCGGCCGGCTGGTCCAGATCTCAGCGGCGGAGACAAGGAAGAAGAAGGAAGGGGGAAAGAAGAAGAAGGAGATGAGAAATGAGGGGCCACGACTTAAATCACAAGGAGGCAGGAACCGTCGCGTGCGGTGCCGGTTAGGAAAGGGAGGAGACAGTGTCGCGAGGCTAGGGCACGGGCACGTGAAGGAAATGAAGGAAAAGAATAAAAGAAAAATAAAAGAAAAAGGGAAAAATCCAACTTTTCCTCGTTAAAACGAGGTAGCCTAAACAGGCTTTCCCGGGGCCCAAAATTTATTCCCGTAACCTACACTATACGGTCTCCGAAAAATTCCCAAAAAATTTCTAAAAATTTCAGAAAATTCCTTTATGATTATTCGTCCTTTTTTAGTATTTTACATTCTCCCCCACTAATAAAAATTTGGTCCCCAAATTTTGTTAACTACCATCAGCAAGTACTAACAACAGATAGATAGTATAAATGCTGAACGGAAAATAACCCATATACCTCAAGTACAAAGGTGGGGGTATCGAGCTTGAATCGTATCCTCGAGCTCCCAGGTAACCTCCTCATATGAATGATGTTGTCATCCGACTTTAACTAGTCGGATAGTCTTGTTCTGCAGTCGACGCTCTTTCTGGTCCAGGATCCGTACCGGAACCTCCTCGTAGGTAGCGTCAGGCTGAAGGGGAACTGGTATATCAGATAGCACATGTGATGGGTCGGCTATGTATCTCCTCAGCATAGACACATGGAATACGTCGTGAACGGCTGCCAAGGACGGTGGTAGTGCCAGACGATAAGCTACCGATCCAATCCTCTCTAAGATATGGAAAGGTCCAATGTAACGCGGAGCTAGCTTATCTCTGAGGCCAAATCTCTTCACCCCTTTCGTGGGTGAGACTCGCATAAATACATGGTCACCAGTAGAGAACTCTAGGGGTCTCTGTCTCCGATCAACATAACTCTTCTGGCGGTCCTACGCCTCTGACATCCTCCATTTGATAGTACGGACCAACTCTGCCTCATGTTGAGCTCTATGAGGCCCTAGTAACTGAACCTCCCCAACCTCATCCCAGAGGGTGGGTGTCCGACAAAGCCTACCATACAACACTTCAAACGGTGCCATCTGGATAGCCGAATGAAAGCTGTTGTTGTAGGTGAACTCTACCAATGGCAAATGGTCCTCCTAACTGCCTCTGAAATCCAATACACAAGACCTCAGTAAGTCCTTTAGAGTCTGAATGGTCCTCTCTGACTACCCATCTATCTGCGGATGGAAAGTTGTACTGAAACGGAGCTGAGTGCCCAAAGCCTGCTGCAGACTCTGCCAGAATCGAGACGTGAATCGAGGGTCTCTATCCGAAATAATACTCAAAGGAACTCCATGTAATCTGATGATCTCTCGACAATACAGATATGCTAATCGATCCAGGGAATCAGTCTTTCAGATCGCTAAGAAGTGCGCCGATTTGGTTAATCGATCAATGATTACCCAAATCGCGTCATGGCCTCGACGTGTCCTAGGCAAACCCACCACAAAATCCATGGTAATGTCTTCCCATTTCCACTCAGGAATAGGAATCCGCTGAAGTAATCTGACAAGTCTTTGGTGCTCTGCCTTCACCTGCTAACAGACAAGACATCTAGCTACAAATTCTGCAATGTCTTTCTTCATGTCGTTCCACCAGTAGGAACGCCTCAAATCTCGATATATACGGGTCCCACCAGGATGGATCACAAATCGAGAGCGATGAGCCTCCTGAAATAGCTCCTGTAAGACCGGGTGAGACTGAGGTAAACATAATCTACCTCGGAAATATATAATACGCTCCTCATCTCGGGTGAACTCGGTCTGCTTCCCGGAAGCTATCTGGCTGCCAATGAACTGAAAATGCTGATCACCGGCCTAGGCCTCTCGGATCCTAGTCTTGATCGATGACTGAGCAACCATGGTAACAAGAATACCCTGCTCTATCTGTCCCTACTCCTCAAGGCCTAACTCAGAGAAACCCTGGATCAAGTCTGTGACTGAAGCTCGGTGGCAAGCCAAAGTCCCTCTGGACTTCCTGCTGAGTGCATCGACAACCACATTAGCTTTCCCCGGATGGTAGCTAATAGTACAGTCCTAATCCTTCAAGAACTCCATCCATCTTCTCTGTCAGAGATTAAGTTCCTTCTGGGTAAAAATATATTTGAGACTCTTATGATCCGTAAGAATCTCAAAGGTAATGTCGTGCAGATGATGTTGCCAAATCTTCAAAGCAAAGATGATGGTTGTTAGCTCCAAATCATGTACTGGGTAGTTCTTCTCATGCTCCTTCAACTGACGAGAAGCATAGGAGACTACCCTGCTGTGCTGCATCAGAACAGCGCCCAAACCCTGAAGAGATGTGTCAGTGTAGAGCACGAATCCGTCCTCTTCAGCGGGCAAAACCAAAACTGGAGCTGACACTAATCTCCGCTCCAGCTCTTGGAAGCTGGTCCCGCAAGCCTCGGACCACGTAAACTTCACGCCTTTCCTGGTCATGCATGTTAGTGGCATAGCAATCCAGGAGAAACTCTCTACGAACCGTATGTAATATCCAGCTAGTCCTAGAAAACTGCGGATCTCCTGTACTGATTTCGATTGCTCTCAACTGGTAACAGCATCGATCTTCTGAGGGTCTACTGAAATACCTCGGCTAGAAACCACGTGACCTAGAAAATCGACTGAAGATAGCCAGAAGGCACACTTGCTGAACTTCGCATATAGCTGATGTCGTCGAAGAGTCTCCAAGACTGTGTGAAGATGTTGTGCATGTTCCTCCTCGAAACGCGAGTAGACCAATATGTCATCGATGAAAATGATAACAAACTGATCAAGATACCCCAAGAAGACGCGGTTCATCAAATCCATAAATACCGCTGGAGCATTGGTAAGCCCAAATGGCATTACCAAAAACTCGTAATGGCTATATCTGTTATGGAATGCTGTCTTCTGAATATCAGATTCTTTGACTCTCAGCTGATGATATCCGGACCGCGGATCAATCTTAGAATACACTGAGGTACCTCTGAGCTGATCAAACAAATCCTTGATCTATGGTAAGGGGTACTTATTTCTAACGGTCACTGCATTCAGCTGTCTATAATCTATGCACAACCTCAGAGTACCATCCTTTTTCTTGACAAATAATACTGGAGAACCCCATGGAGAAGCACTATGGCGTCTAAATCCCCTGTTTAAAAGCTCCTGGAGTTGAACCTTCAGTTCGTTCAACTCTTTTGGTGTCATACGATAAGGAGCTTTCGATGTTGGCATGGTTCCCGGAATCAACTCAATAGCAAACTCCACCTGCCTTCTGGGAGGCAAACCTGGTAGCTCCTCTGGAAATACATCTGGATACTCTCGGACTACTGGAACGTCGGAGAGTTGAGAACTACTGCCGTCTTCAGTATGAATCAAAGATAACAGAAAATCTGACAACCATGTGATAGCAGCTTCTGAGCCTGAATCGCCGAAATAATCGATATGCCATCGTCCCTGATGCCAGTGAAATCTCACGAGGGTTGGTTCGGAGGTCGGAATGTGACCACCCTCATCTGGCAATCAACGGTGGCATAATATGCTGACAAACAATCCATGCCAAGAATAATATCAAGGTCGACCATTTCCAGTACTAAAAGATGTACCGTAAGTATCATGTTGCCAAAGTCTAACGGGCAACCTCTGACCTCTTGGGTGACATCCAAAGCATCACCGGATGGTAGAGAGACGGTCAGTCGCTGCGGTCTAATAGTGGATAATCTACCAATCTCCCTCATAAAAGTACAGGATATAAAAGAATGTGAGCTACCAGTATCTATCAGCATATCAGCAGATAAGGTATAAATGGAAATCGTATTGCGAAAAATGGATCTATCGGCCCGCTGCGCATCCTCTCTGGTAATCGCGTGTATCCGTCCAGTCTTTGGCGGAGGTGGAGGTGGTAGCGCTGCCAGCGGCGGTTGCATCTGAGCAGGAGCTGCCCATTGAGGTGGTGCTGGATACGGGGTCAGAGGTGGAAGAGAGGGCTGCGACTGATATTACACTGGTAGCTGGGACTGTGTCTGGTACTGAACCAGTGGCTGGGGCTGTAGATACTGGACTAGGGGCTAAGGCTGCAACTGATATGGAGATCCCACGATAGAACTCTGTGGTACCATGAGGGCACTGGGGTGCTCTTGTCCATACATGTCATAAGCAGCAGCTGCAGGGGGAGCTGTCCTCTGCTGACGATGTGAAGATTGGCCTCTGTGCCCTCCTCGCTAAGTCCTTGTCTGACTAAGCTGAACACCATGACCAGAAACTCCGGAAGCAATATGCTGAGCCTTCAGCAAAAAATCTCGGCTCATGTGCCCAGGAAGTTTGCAATAATAACAAGCTGACTGCCCCAGGGTGTAGGCTGATGTAGTGTGCTCTCTGGATCCACGCCGAGCGCAGTGGATGTCACTAGCGGTTTGTTTCCGGGTCTACTGAGGAGGCCGGAAACGTCCTGATGAAGACCACCTCGACTTCTGAGGCTGACCAGAAGCCCAGAAGTACCTTGACCTGGCCGACTGCAACCACTCTGCTGCTGTCCAGTCGCCTGTGCCTGCTGGATTTGCCCTGATGCCTGACCCGTCTGTTTTCTTTTCTTGTCCGGATACACTCTTTGGTGAGCTTACTCTATCATCAGGGCTCTGTCTAGTGTCTCTATGTAAGATGAGTTCCCAAAACCGGCAAGCTTTACTTGTAGATGTCCATCCAGTCCCTGAATAAACTGATACATACGGGAACTATCCTCAGCAACTAGTTCTGGACAAAATTTGGCCAACCGATTAAACTCGGCATTGTACTCTGTTACAGAGCGGTTGTTCTGCCGCAAACTCAGAAAATCTTGCCGGTGAGTCATCTGATAATGCTCGTGGGAAGTAGCGGCTCTCAAAAGCTTCTCTGAATCTGACTCAGGTGATGTTTTGCTCGCCTATGATGGAATGATGTGAAACCCACCAGGTGTCAGCCTCATCCTGTAAATGGAAAGCAACCAACTCTACATTCTCCCACTCGAAGCAAGCCATGTAGAAGAAGGTCCGGTCCATGGTCTCTATCCAGGACTGGGCCACACTCAGATCAGTCTCTCCTTGGAATAGTGTGAATCGACTCTACATCAACTCTATCAATGCTAGAATCCGGGCTCGTGTCGCGACAATATTAGTGAGGTGGGTAGGGATCGTCGCGGGAACTGACGGAATCCCCAGAGCTGGTGGTACAGGTAGTACCGCTGGATAGACCGAGGGAGGCACTCTTGGTGCTGCTGCATAAGCTGGAGCATGTGCCACTGGTGGTACTGCAGGGTCGATATAAGTGACCGCGGCTGGAGGTACGGTAGGTGGTGGTACCGGAAATGAAGCAACCGGTACCACTGGTGCTGGGTACATTGTAGGCACTGGGTGCAGGTGTCGTTGGTGCCGGGTACACGGTATGTCCAGGAGGCGGTGGTGTCAGGTACGCCGCAGCCTCTGCCGGAGCAAGTGTCGGGTATACCGGTGGTACCCGTGGTGGTACCGTAAATACGGTAGGGGTGGGAACAACGGGTGCAGCCGAGGTATGTACCTCTAAAGGAGTCATCGGGGTCTGAGAGCCTGACGCGCCCACAGTATCCTGAGTCCGTCCCTGACCGACAGATTCAACCCCAGTAGACATCTCTGGCAAGTCCAGAGATTCCAAAGTCCTCTTACGTGACCATCCAGCACCACATCTCGGCACAGGAGCACGTGCACCTCGCCTCATATCTGTTAAATTATGATGTGGATATTACTTCCAGTATCACACTATAAAATTAAACATCATACCTATATGACGTCTGAAGATGTTTCGTCGGTGTCCACCCCCTTTATGACCTCAGAATCCCGTACGAGAAAATTGATGGAAATCCATACAAAACCAAAACGGAATTCCGAAACATGAAAATAACGGAAATCCGTACAAATCCGAAAGTACCCAGTTTAACTCGCAAACTTGGCTTTGATACCAAAAATATTAGTATCAGATTAACACACAAAACCAAAATACGAAAATCAAGTATCTGAAACTTGGCTTTGATACCAAATAAATATTGTCATGCCCCAAGTAGTCCTTGCCAGAAGAAATTTCGATAGCATCTCCCCTGTACGGGTGACAATCTGAAACTTCCTACAACCATCCAGATACCTCGGCCAACACGATCGGGACAATAACAATAAAAATAAGCAAACACCCACGCAGTTTAATAGTAAAACTAAACTAATGCAACGATAAGGAAAATCATCTCAAAAATCCTACTCAACTACACCCATAAAACACAAATCACAATGGTAATTAGGGACCATAGAAGATCCAAGTGCCAAAAATCTAGAACAAGTCTAAAACACAGTTTAGATAGTGTAATAAGAAAAACCAAAAGACCAAATAAATATCGTCGCGATCTGCAGGGGACTAGCGATTGGAACTCTCCGGACAGCCTTAACCTGAAAATAGCAATAACAATTGGGTGAGTCAACTCCTCAGCGGGTAACTGCTGACATGCATAGTAAGAAAATAACCAATAGCAATAATTATGCGTACAGTCTCCTGATATAGGAATGATAAATGTAAACTGAAATATATAGGAGAAAAACTGTACTAACTAGGACTTGGTGTATGGATAATAGACCAAGAGATATAGAAATCATGTATGCATGTCAAACATATGCATCCACCAAATATGCAGCATATAAGTGCTGCAAACACAAGCAATAAATGCATCAATGCGTATAATGTCAATGGCATATCCTGGTCACCCCTACTGCCAGTCAGCCGTCTCACACACGATGGTGAGACCGAGTGGATAGGGTTGTGACAACCGTGCACTCTGCCATCACTGCTCTTGATGAGTGACCAAGTGGACGGGATGCTGTCGGAGTACACCTATCCTCCTTACCCTAAATCATAAGTGGGGGAGCTCAATGCTCTTATCTCCCTGAGCCAGTCTAGAGAAAGGATCCCTGTCCTACTACAACGCTGCGTCACACTACCCATGAGTGAACCAACGGTGCCCTTGACAGAGCAACCTGCTGCAACACACCCTGCCCGATAGAAACCACTAACCCATAAGTGGTTGTGTGTGCAGATCCATGTAACTGGCGATGTGCTCAACAATAATGGAGTCAACAATCGCACAGCATGCAATCATGCGAGATGATGCATGGCACTAAGCATGGAAATATCCTGATCCTATCCATCTCTACATAATGTGTACCATAGGATAAATGAATCAAATCAATGGTCTAGGTACACAGGTCAGATAAGGTACAAAAAAAACCTAGGTCCTGAACATAATAAAGCATAGTTATATCACTACCTCTATAAGCATATAAAATCAGGTGGGTACTAAATGGAATGCATAACAAGCAAAAACAAGCATATAACAGGCATTCGGTAGTGACAAACCGATGCAGATAAGAAACATAATTATTACTATTTGTTAAAAACTACTATGCATATCAAATGACATATCTAAAAAGATAAGTCAAAGTACCCGCCTCCAATAAGAGGATCGAGACCGAAATAGATCCCTCGTCGAGACACTGTCTTGAATCAATGTCCTGTAATATCAAACATATAATTTTAGTTCATTACATATAGCTAAATAAAATCTCTAAACCTATTTAATAATCTTATCCTTCCTTAGCTTCAAATCTGTGTACGCTATAACAATTCTTCTTCTTCTTACCTCAACACTAAGCCTCTTCTGTTGGTCCACATCTAGGGATCGCAACTATTGGAAATCCTCGGCAAAACACCACTACTCCTGTTGGAAACCTCCAGCTATCAGTGATGTGTTGGCTGAAAACCAGCAAATCCTGGAACCAGAAATCCAGAATCAAACCACCTAAAGTTCAGATATCCAAAGTAGAGGTTAGGGTCGAATACCTACTTTAAAGACCACTGCTAAGGCATAGAGGAAAGGCTCGGATGTGGCTGCGGTGACCCTGCGCCAGCGATGAAGAGCCTCGACACTGGCGTGATCGAGGCCGAGAGGAGGAGATGGGTCGAGACGCCGAGAACAGAGGGAAGAAGCAAGGTCACGCTCGGCAGTGGCACGCAGAGGAAGAACTAGGGCTCCCCTCTCAGCCCTAGGTCGAAAAGGGTCCCGTGCAGAGGTGCGTCGGTGAGCGATCGGGTGACTATGAACCTAATCTAGGGCACGGGATTCGGCCGGATCGGGCGATGGCAGTGGGCAGTGGCGATGTCCAGCGATCGGCGGTGGCAAAAAATCTAGGGTGCAATGGCACGTTGGGTCGGATCTGGTGGCCGGTCAGTGGATTTGTGTCGGCGAGGAGAAGTCCTTGCGTCGGTGCTCGACGAGGCAGCGGAGCAGATGGCGACACAGGAAGAGGAGAAAAACTCGGCACAGGGGAGGTGGTCGGCTAGTCCTGATCTCAGCGGCGGGGACAGGGAAGAAGAAGGAAGGGGGAAAGAAGAAGGAGATGAGAAATGAGGGGCCACGGCTTAAATCGCAAGGAGGCAGGAACCGTCGCGTGCAGTGACGGTTAGGAAAGGGAGGAGACGACGTCGCGAGGCTAGGGCACGGGCGCGCGAAGGAAACAGAGGAAAAGAATAAAAGAAAAAGAAAAGAAAAAAGGAAAATCTAACTTTTCACTAATTTAGGAAATATTACAAAATGTGAGAGAAAGAGTTAATTGCCTAAATAGAGGAGACAATTACAGATTCCAGATTCTAATATCATAAAAAAAAGGATAGGAGTTATCTTATGACTCCTTATTTTCTCAATTCCCAATGTGAGATTATTTAATTTTACTAAACAAATAAAAAACAACAATTAAGACCTGAAATTGAGTTACCCAAGTCCTAAGGAGCTAGAAATCGATGAACGATAGAAAAAACACAAGCAAGGGCTGACAGGTTTAAATAGGATGAAAGAAAACCTTGCAAAATGAGTAGTATTAGATAGATCTTGTGAAGAGGTTCCAAATCTACTCTCGGATCTAAATTTTAAGTACCGACTGACAGGTTTGAATAGGATGAAAGAAAACCTTGCCAAATGAGTAGTATTAGATCTTGTGAAGAGGTTCCAAATCTACTCTCAGATCTAAATTTTAAGTACCGACGATGAAGTTATCGATGGGCAAAGATGACGATCAATGGTGGCGTGATGTGGATATAGGTTAAGGGTAGAGAAGAAATTTGAGGAGGAGAGGAGGGCATTTTGGTCAATGGCTAATTAGGGCTTTAAGGGGGGACACTATAGCATGCAAGGGGGGAGGCGTCAATTTGGTTTCTTCCTTCTTCTACGTGCGTTGGGCCCAGCCGCCGGGGGATGCCTTCTTCTTCCCTCGCAAACTTCTCACCGGCGTCAACACTGGTCGCTTCCAGATTTTCTCCTCCCTCTCCCCCGTCGCCACCATCTCCTCCTCCTCTCCTCCTCACGACGCAGCCATTGGACGGTTCGCCGCCAGCTTCTCTTCTCCTCCTCACGATGTCACCACTGCCGGACCGGTTACTTCTCCTCTCCCCTTCCTCACACTCCGCTCTTCGCCGGCGCTTGCCACGGCCTCTTCACTTCCTCCTACTACTATCGCCGGAGGCAGCCAAGGAGGCACCAACTCCCCTTACATGGACAGTCGGAATCCCCACCCTCGCTACCGGCTTCGTTGGAACCTCCTCTCCTGTCGAGGTTCCCAAGCATAGGTTCGGCCACCATGGACGTAGGCCCTATGGTGATTGATCTGGTGGTGTTCCCTTTTCGTTGTGCCCTGGCCTTCATGCCAATTTATGTGTGTTATGTCTTGACCTTTGCACTGATTTGATTTGGAGGTCGTATCCCGACTTGTACGTCGATAGTGTGTTATTTCGGCCTGCGTGCCAGTGTCGTCTCTCGGCTTGCGTGCCAATGTTTTATCTCAGCTTACGTTCCATTGTTATATCCCGGCCTACGTACCGTTGTCTTCACCTGGTCTGCGTGCCGCTAGTATTTCCCGACCTGCAGCTCGTCTCCCGGCTTCGTGCCGCATTCGGCTCCATGTCGTCAAATCCATCCCTCTATCCTGATCGGACGTCGTCTACTCTTCCAAGTCGCGACAACTCGAGCAGCGCCCCATCCGAGGGCGCCCCCTGGGCCAGGGTACGTTTTCTGTACTCGTCCTTCATTTATTTCATTATTTTATTATTAGCCTGTTATTTATATATTCGTTGGATCCGCCTCGAGTCTCGGGGTACCAGGGACCAGGGGGACCCGGTCGCTGGCTGCAGGTAGCGTTGAACAAAGGACTTTTGAAGACTTGGTCAACATAGAAGCCATCTCAACACACCCCCCTCCAGGACATCGCGATTCGGTCAACATTCCATCCAACTCACCCGATGATCCGTCTGACTCAGCTTCCGCACGGGATCAAATTTGGTGCTGTCTGTGGGAACACATCCACCTGTTCTGGGACATGAAGATGGATAGCGTCGGGAGGTTCTCTGTAATTATCACAGTTCTGGAGGATCCCGACGAACATATTACCTTATACCCTCACTCCACCGGTATTCGGGAGTCTAGGGATCAAGAGGAGCTTTAGTTGGTCGACAGGTTAGTTTTTCCATTATGTTTTTTTCCCTCACTCCACGGGTATTCAGGAGTCAAGGGACCGAGACAAACGCTTAGCCGGTTGGCACGGCTCCCCGATCAAGTATGTTACCATCTTTGCTCCCTTTTTACGGTTATAGGAGCTGCTATAGCTCCCTGATAAGAGAGTAAGATCCTAGTACTTGATCAAAGACTAGGGCCTTCGATTTTTGATCGGACACTAGGGACCCAGCTCCCCACTCATACACTAGGGACACAGCTCCCCGCTCTTACACTAGGGACACAGCTCCCGAATCATTGACTCGCAGTACGACTTTCCGATCAGGATCTAGGGGCCTCACTCTTTGATTACACGCTAGGGGCCTTACTCTCCAATCAGGGACCAAGGGCCCAACTCCTCGATCAGGTATACTACAGGATCTGCACCCTTCATCATGAGGGTCTGCATCCTCTTACTGTTACAGGCTCTGCACCCTTCACCATGAGGGTCTGTATCCTCTTACTGCTACAGGCTCTGCACCCTTCACCATGGGGTTCTGCATTCTTTTACTGCTATAGACACTTCACTCTATTATTACTATATGCTCTGTATTCTCCACTTGTTTTGCGTGCTTTTTACGTCTACAGGATCTGGTCCCTTCACCCGCGGTGCTCTGCTTCTATTGCTACGGACTCTGCTCCCTTATATGGCTATGGGCTTTACTCCCTTTGACGGTCGGGGCTCAGATTATTCTTCTCTCTGACTCCGCGGACATTTGGGAGTCAAGGTATCGACACTATTTCTCTTACTAGCTGTACGGGCATTTGGGATTCGAGCCAGTCGATTGACATCACTTCTCCATCAGGTATGATACTGTCCTCTCATTGCTATAGGCTCCTCTTCTATGGATTTCAAGGCTTATCCTCCCCCGGTCGGGGTTGAGTTATCGCCACTGGTCTCGGACCAGAGTATCACCACTGGTCTCGGATCGGAGTATCGCTAACGATCTCTCGGTCGAGCTTCCAGACCAACTCTCGGTCGAGCTTCCGGACTAATTCCTGGTCAGGTCTCCAAATCAAGTCTTGGTCAGACCTCCTGTAATGACCACCCTTCTCCCTACTATACTACTCTCTAAGGATGACCGTGTTGGTTGCTACTCGGAAAACCTATAGGTTCCACTGTACAAAATTTTTGTACAAAGGTCTGAACCTTTTCCTAGCTACCATGTGTTCTTTTAAATTAAATTTTGGGTCGCCTGCGGAACTTAACACGTTTGATCCAAAACTTAATCTATTTGTTCTTTTAGGTTTTGACTTGGATCTCCTGCGGAACTTTACACGTTCGACCCAAGTCTCCTTAAATTATTAATTCCATTAAATATTAATTTTCATAATTGGTTCCCAGTACTGACGTGGCGAGGCACATGGCCTTCTTGGATATGGGAGCAACCACCACCGACTAGACAAAACCTTTTATAAAAAGCTAATATTTAATTTCCTAAAATAACTTTAGGTTAACCAAAGAGAACAATCAAATCACAAGGAAAAGAAAAACCAAAAGAACACAGCATCGAAAAAAATATATTCGAAATTCTAGAACGTAAGCCTCTTGTATTTGGTATTATTTCCATAAATAACTAGCATGATGCGGAAATAAAAATTACTAGTTATACCTTGTAGAAAACCCTCTTGATCTTCTACCGTATTCCTCTTCTAACCTCGGACGTTGTGTGGGCAACGATCTACCGAGATGAGAAACCACCAACCACCTTCTTCTCCTCCAAGCAAGGTTCGGCCACAAAGGAAAAACTTCACCAAGGAGAAAAACCAAAATACTAACCAAGCTCCAAGAGATGCTAGCTTTCTCTCCTTCTTCTTCTTCTCCAAGTAGTATCCGGCCACCACAAGAGCTCCAAGGAAGGGAGAGAGGTTCGGCCACCACAAGAGGAAGAGAGGGAGAGGATGGCCGGCCACACCAAGGAACAAAAGAGGGAGAGAAATAATAGATGTTGTATCTCATGAAGGCACCCTCACCCCTTCTTTTATATTCCTTGGCCTAGGCAAATTAGGAAATTTAATTACAATAAAATTTCCTCAATTTCCTTGACATGATTTAATTGAGAAAAATAAAATAAAATTTCCCAATTAAATCTACATTGGCCGGCCACATCATTGGAGAACAAATTGGACAAGTTTCAATCAACAATTAAAACTTCCTAATTTGTTTCCGGAAATTTTAAAATTAAAATTTCTCTTTAAAAATCTCTACATGGTTAATAAAAGAAATTTCTATAATTTTAATTTTATCAATATGTGAATAATTTTTAAAGAGAAAATAAAATATCTCACCAATCTACAAATAAGGAAAGAGATCTAATCTCTTTCTTTAATCTTTTGTAAATTTTACAAGAGAGATAATTTAATTTAAATTCTCTTTAATAAATTATTTCTTCCACATAATAAAAATTAAAATTAAAATTCTTTTTAATTTATTTTGGCCGGCCCTACTAGCTTGAGTTCAAGCTAGGGCCAACCACCCAATCTTATACCTAGGCCGACCCTAGCTTGTTCCCAACCTAGCTTGGCCGGCCCCTATTGGGTGGGTATAGAAGGTGGGTATAGGTGGGTATAGAACTCTATAAATAAGAGGCTACGATAGGGACCGAGAGGAGGAATTGGTTTTGGTCTCCCGATAAAATTAAGCATCCCGTGTTCGCCCCGAACACACAACTTAATTTTATCAATAATAATTCATTCCACTAGAGAACTATTATTGAACTACCGCACCAATCCCAAATTACATTTTTGGGCTCCTTCTTATTATGAGTGTGTTAGTCTCCCTGTGTTTAAGATATCGAATGTCCACTAATTAAGTGAGTTACTGACAACTCATTTAATTAATATCTAAGTCCAAGAGTAGTACCACTCAACCTTATCGTCATGTCGGACTAAGTCCACCTGCAGGGTTTAACATGACAATCCTTATGAGCTCCTCTTGGGGACATTATCAACCTAGTATCTCTAGGATACAGTTTCCTTCTATAATCAACAACACACACTATAAGTGATATCATTTCCCAACTTATCAGGCTTATTGATTCATCGAACTAAATCTCACCCTTTGATAAATTAAAGAAATAAATATCAAATATATATGCTTGTTATTATATTAGGATTAAGAGCACACACTTCCATAATAACTGAGGTCTTTGTTCCTTTATAAAGTCAGTATAAAAGAAACGACCTCAAATGGTCCTACTCAATACACTCTAAGTGTACTAGTGTAATTATACAGTCAAGATAAACTGATACCTAATTACACTACGACCTTCTAATGATTTGTTCCTTTCCATTTTGGTCGTGAGCTACTGTTTATAATTTATAAGGTACTGATAACATTATCTTCTGCATGTGACACCACATGTTATGTTATCTTCAATATAAATTAATTGAACAACTACAAACAAATGTAGATAATTTGACCAAATGTGATTCTTTATTCATAATGAATGTTTACAAAGCTTAGGCTTTCAGTATACACTCCAACAGACCGTTACTTAGCTACTAACTCTACTTAACCGGTATGATCGAAACCACGAGGAGTCTCTATCGAAAAATTTTGGCAGCATCTCCCCTGTACCGATGACCATAAACTGAGATACATACATAGTATATGTCAGCCACAGGTGGCTGGAACATATATCAAACAACCACACAGTTAAATAAATGTCAAACTCATCTCAGCATACAATCTAAAACAAAATAATCTCCAATGACAAGAAATGTAAGATACAATCTCAAATATTTATTAATCACTAAAATGCGGAAACTTAAAAATGCCCAAGCATCTCCCATAGTCCTGGCATCACACACCATCCGTACCTCCTTGTCGCCTTCCTTTATCTGCAGTAAGAGGAAATGCAATCTATAAGCAAAATGCTTACTAAGCGCTATCTAACTCACAAAAATCTCGATATGCATGTACATATATCTATAACATGAACTAACTGAATGCTTACTGAAGACTACTTATGTTCATCCAATAGTAAAGGAATCAAACAGACTGAAATGCTAAACATGTAAAGCTACTCATGCTCTTCTAATAGCAAAGAACAGTAAGCTAATCTAAATAACATGCTAGCATAAAAGAAAACTAAACTTGTTGATTTAAAACAAAATGAAACTTATTTCATTTATTCTAAACTTATTCTTTTATTCCACTTGTTTAAAACTTATACTTGAATACTTTTATACTTATGTGAAACTTATTTTACTTGTTTAAAAGCTTATACTTATAATACTTCAAAATAATAATCAACTTTCTTCTTGGGCCCAGGCATAGTACCATCTTATGCGCGTTCCCTAATAGGTTGGGGTAGCGAGCCACCAATTCTAAAAGAGCAGACCTTGGTCTACCAGGGCCAAGACCTTGGAATTGGACACCTGGATTTGTTTAACGACAACCTTGGAAGTCGGGTACTAGCCTCTTCAAAGTAAAATATCTTATTATCTTAATCATTTCTTCTTTAAATGCCTTGGCATTTTAATAAGCACCTTGTGTGCCAAAATCCCTAAAGTCTTGACTTTGGGATCTACTTAAGGCCTTGGCCTTTTTCTTTCTTATACTTTATCTTTCTTATACTTGTTAATACCTCTATTAAAAGGATGTCTCATACAAAACTGCACTAAAATGTTTATTAACATTGCACTGAAATGCTTAACAGAATTGCATGAAAATACTTAATAAAACTGTACTGAAATGCTCAATAAAACTGTATACTATGCTAATCAAAATTCTGCATATTTAGCTAACAGAAATCTGCATACTGTGCTAACAAAACTGCACTATAAGCTTAACGAACTACACTTGAATGTTAACTAAAATCTGCACTTGAAATGCTTAATAAAATATGCTCTACTTAATAAAAATCTGCACTGCTCTTCTTAATAAAAATCTGCACTACTCTTATTAATAAAAATCTAGATGCTACATTCAAGCTAAACAACTTTCGACCGAATTCTCCTAAGACTAAACTGTTCATGTCCGGTTAATTGCAAAATAAACCAAAATCTGCAAGTCTAAATAAACTGCTGGAAGATCTAACTAAATACAAACTAAGGCTGTCCATAACTGTAAATTTAACCATATCACACATCTCATCTAAACTGTCAATTTATCATAAGTAAGCAATGTATCCTTTTTAGAACTTCAACTATACATCAACATTGAAATTATCCTAAGGAAACAATGGACCACAACTACTCATCACATGCATTCCTCCATTTTCTTCAGTTTTGTCCAAAGGAACCTGTAAAACTCCATATGAACTGATCATGCCCATTAAGATCCCAAACAAGAAGATCTACTTCAAAAATATTCCGAATTTCTACTACAAAGCCTGAAGAAATCCAAACCATATGCCTAACTAAACAATTCATCTCTTTCTTAATTGTCGTTTATTCCTCATAATCAACAACTTGCAACACAATACGGCATGTCACAATATGCAGGTGAGTAGCGTTATCTTAAACTCAAAGACAACAGATATCATCTAATAGTGCTTAAAGAAAATATTACAATTAACAAACTTCGGATCAATTGTTAATACAAGTAATCTGAAATGGCAATTATAGTTTCATCGACTTCGAAAGTTCAGATTTGCTACTGTCCAAATCTTAATCTAAATCTAAAGCATCTCAGTTTGGGTTGCTGGAGAATATGTCATAATCGCTACAAACCTTAGTCTGTGACAATTTTAGTGCTTAAAAGAAACAACCCGAAACCAAAATCTTTCCCCCTGTTCTGTTCCACGGCAAGGAAACAATAAGGAACAAAAGGGCACTAGTAAGGATAATTACTACTAAGGATCCAACATGAAACTCCCCTAACTAAATCTGTTCATTGTTGTTTACTCCCCTAACTAAATACCAAACGACCTCCAAATATTACATAAAAATACTCTAAAAATTTATAAAAATCTCTAGAATATTTCTATAGCATTTTCAAATATTTTTAACCACTATTAGAACTCATAATGAGGAAATTTTGGGTCGTTACACCTCCAGATCAAGTCTGGGTCAGACCTCCAAATCAATTCTTGGTCAGACCTCCAGATCAATTCCTGATTAGGCCTCCAGAATGCTTCTTGGTCAGACATTCAGATTATTTCCTGGTCAAGCCTCTAGATTGCTTCTTGGTCAGACCTCCAGATCAATTCCTGATTAGGCCTTCAGAATGCTTCTTGGTCAGGCCTTTGGATTGTTCCCTGGTCAGGTCTCCAGATCAAGTCCTACTCAGACTTTCAGACTCTCGCCCCAGTGCGAGTTATAAGTGAGCATGCTTTCACGCCTCCAGACTCTCGCCCCAGTGCGAGTTATAAGTGAGCATGCTTTCACGCCTCCAGACTCTCGCCCCAGTGCGAGTTATAAGTGAGCATGTTCTCATGCCCAACAACCTTCCAGGTCGAGTCCCAAACTCTCGCCCCAGTGCGAGTTATAAGTGAGCATGCTCTCACGTCCAACGACCTTCCAGGTCGGTGTCTCAGACTCTCTCCCCAATGCGAGTTATAAGTGAGCATGCTCTCACACCTAACGTCCTCCTGGTCGGTGTCCCAGACTCTCACCCCAGTGTGAGTTATAAGTGAGCATGCTCTCATGCCTCCAGACTCTCGCCCCAGTGCGAGTTATAAGTGAGCATGCTCTCACGCTCAACAACCTTCTAGGTCGGGTCCCAAACTCTCGCCCTAGTGCGAGTTATAAGTGAGCATGCTCTCACGCCCAACGACCTTCCAGGTCGGGTTCTAGACTCTCGCCCCAGTACGAGTTATAAGTGAGCATGCTCTCACGCCCAACGACCTTCCAGGTCGGTGCTCATTGCTCACCCACAGCTTTACTTGGCACTCATCTCACTCACTTCACTCGTCGCTCTGCTCGGCACTCATCACACTTGCTTCACTTACTGCTCTGCCCGGCACTCTCATCATGCACGTTTCGCTCACCGTTGTTGCTCTGTCGGCACTCACCGCTCACTTGCCGCTCTGCTTGGCACTCATCACACTTGCTTCACTTGTCGCTCTGCCCGGCACTCTCAGTTCGTGTTTTCGCTCACCGTTGTTGCTCGGTCGGCACTCACTCCTCACTCGCCGCTCTGCCCGGCACTCATCACACTTGCTTCACTTATCGCTCTGCACGGCACTCTCATCATGCACGTTTCGCTCATCGCTGTTGCTCGATCGGCACTCACCGCTCACTTGCCGCTTTGCTCGGCACTCATCACACTTACTTCACTTGTCGGTCTGCCCGACACTCTCAGTTCATGTTTTTGCTCACCGCTATTGCTCGGTCGGCACTCATCTCACTCGCTACATTGCTGGAGCTTCGAGTCTCACTCGCTGCTTGATTCACGAGCTCTGCGCCTGCTCAGCTCAAGGGCTTTCTTCCCGTTTGCCTTTGATCTCATTGGCTCCATGCTTGCGTCGTTCACGAGACCCGCTTTCGCTCTACTCATGAGTTTTGTGACCATTCGTCATCGATCTCTTGGTTCAGCTGGACGATTGTCTCTTTACCCGGTCGACATTTTTTCGGTCGCTCGGTCGTGATTTATTGTCGCTCGATCACGTGCTCAACCCTGCTCGCTTATCGTCTTTCAACCCTCTCGGCATTTTTTGATTGCCCGGTCGGTATTCGATTGCCCGACCACGATCTATTATCACTCAGTCGTTATTTTTCTCGGTCGCGCTCACGGCTATGCTCGTCCATCATTCTTTCTATTGCCCGATCACAATTTACTGTCACTCGGACAATATTTTTTCGGTCGCGCGCTTGACACCGCTCGTTCATTATCTTTCAACCCGCTCGGCATTCTCACTATTTCCTGGTCGGTAATTCTCGATTGCCCGGTCGTGAATTGTTATCACTCGGTAGACGCTTTTTCTCGGACGCACTCACGGCTCTGCTTGTCCATCATTCTCTTTATTGCTCGGTCACGATTTACGGTCGCTCGGTCGGTATTTTTTCGATCACGCTCAAGGCTCTACTCGCCTATCATTCTCTCTATTGATCGGTTGTGATTTATTGTCGCTCGATCGCACGCTCGACACCACTTGCTCGACATTCTCGATCACTCGGTCGACATTTTTCGATCGCCCGATATTGATTGTCGCTCGATCGTTTTACTCAGCATCTCTCGACTGTTTGCTCGATATCATTCGACATCTGCTAGATCGCTTTTTCGACACTCGCTCAGTATTGCTTTTGACGCTTGGGCGACACTTCTTTTCGTTGCTCTATCAGGCACTCGCTGTTTGCAGTTACTCATTCGGCGTGATAAGACGGGCCTAACGAGCTGATTCCGCATTTGGTAGTGATTCTATTTTGGGCTTGGTCTAGTCAGTCGGACTTGCGCCTCCTTCGACTAGACTTGTAGGGGAGGCTTGTGATGTGAATATAGGTTAAGGGCAGAGAAGAAATTTGAGGAGGAGGGGAGGGCATTTTGGTCAATTGCTAATTAGGGCTTTAAGGGGGAACACTGTAGCATGCAAGGGGGGAGGCGGCGATTTGGTTTCTTCCTTCTTCTTCGTGCATTGGGCCTAGTCGTCGGGGGGATGCCTTCTTCTTCCCTCGCACACTCCTCACCGACGCTGACGTCGGTCGCTTCCAGATCTTCTCCTCCCTCTCCCTCGTCGCCACCATCTCCTCCCCCTCTCCTCCTCACGACGCGGCCATTGGACGGTTCGCCGCTAGCTTCTCTTCTCCTCCTCGCGATGTCACCACTGTCGGACTGGTTACTTCTCCTCTCCCCTTCCTCACACTCCGCTCTTCGCCGGCGCTTGCCACAACCTCTTCTCTTCCTCCTACTACTATCGTCGGAGGTAGCCAAGGAGGCACCAACTCCCCTTACATGGACAGCCGGAATCCCCACCCTCGCTACCGGCTTCGTCGGAACCTCCTCTCCTATCGAGGTTCCCAAGCACAGGTTCGGCCACCATGGACGTAGGCCCTATGGTGACTGATCTGGTGGTGTCCCCTTTTCGTTGTGCCCTGGCCTTCGCGCCAATTTATGTGTGTTATATCTTGACCTTTGCACTGATAGGATTTGGGGGTCGTATCCCGGCTTGTACGTCGATAGTGTATTATTTCGGCCTGCGTGTCAGTGCCCTCTCCCGGCCTACGTGCCAGTGCCCTCTCCCGGCCAGCGTGCCAATGTTTTTCTCGGCTTGCGTGCCATTGTTATATCCCGGCCTGTGTGCCGCTGTCTTCACCTGGTTTGCGTGCCGCTAGTATTTCCCGACCTGCAACTCGTCTCCAGGCTTCGTGCCGCATTCGACTCCACGTCGTTAGATCCAACCCTCTATCCTGATCGGGCATCGTCTACTCTTCCAGGTCGCGACAACTCGAGCAGCGCCCCATCCGAGGGCGCCCCCCTGGGCCAGGGTACGTTTTCTGTACTCGTCCCTTATTTATTTCATTATTGTATTATTAGCCTGTTATTTATATATTCGTTGGATCCGCCTCGAGCCTCGGGGTACCAGGGACCAGGGGGACTCGGTCGCTGGCTACAAGTAGCGTTGGCCAGAGGACTTTTGAAGACTGGGTCAACATAGAAGTCATCTCAGCACACCCCCCCTCTGGGACGTCACGATTCGATCAACATTCCATTCACCTCACCCGACGGTCCGTCTGACTCGGCTTTCGGACAGGATCAGTGGCGTGAAAGAGAGAATGAAAGCAAAAAATGCAAAGAATTTGGAAAGAATGTTTCATGAGAAATTTATTAAAGTATTGGTGAGATTTCGAGGAGATTATTTGTAATCTTGTATATAACATTATTTGTACATTAAGCATTATTCTTATTAAATAAAGGACCAAGATAAGTATAAAATTATCATCCTTGAACTTCTATAACAAACATAATTACTCAAAGACAAAGAAATTTTAATTATGAGACACTCAAAATTACTTCTCTGGACTACATCTTATTGCATGAACTTAAAAGATCTTGATAGATGTTATTTATCCTTTTGCTTTGAATGTTCTTTACTCATTGGTTTTAACCATCTTCTCGCTTATATCCCAAAGCTTTCTTGCTAGTTCTTCGTCCTTGGCGTGATTACTCGTATCCTCCTCATTGCAATCATCGAAATACTTCCCAGTCATACCCCTGAGGTTCGGATGCAGTGCCACATAGCATGTAGTTGCTGCTCCCTGCAATTATTCATACAAATATATTATCATCTCATTTCTTGACTCGTTCAAAAAATTTATTAAGATTTTATATGGAATTTCTTGAATAAAACTAGGGTTGAACTAAGGTGCGAGTTAGTTCAACTATATTGCTATATTAAAGACGGTGATCAGCAAATCTGACAAACCTGAGGTACATTCTTCCACAACATGTAAGTGAAAAATCTAAACACTCCTGCAAACACAAACACATCCAAAATATTAATGAGAGACCGGTTTTGACAGCAACCATTTCCATCTCCTTTCCCCTTTTAGGCTCAAATTAACACTACTCATTTTAAGGTTTAAGAAACATACTCATTAAAAGAAGGGAGTGTCTCATCAAGTTTGTCGTAATCAGACCAGGATGAAGAGAATTGACTGTAATGTTTGCGTCCTCTGCCTGTTAACCATAAAAGTGGACGAATCTATGAGTAACTAGCAAAAGCATGTCACTTCAGTTGCCATGCAATCAAATTAGGAACAAGAAACAAAATGCAGTTTATAGTCAACTTCAATGAAAGTCTTGTGCAAACTAAAGTTTGGTTTAATTTTTCTACCACCATTTTTGCAGGATCCCTTGCAGAGTTCATACACACAAGCAATTCATATTCAGTCTGTGCATGAAAATGGAGTACCTGTAAGCGCCTAGCGAGCTCATTGGCATGCAGTACGTTGGCCAATTTGGATTGTCCATATGCCAATTTATCGTTGTATCTATAAAGCAAGATGGAAACTTTAAGTTCATTCAACTAAATGCAGAAAGCATTGCCTTGTTTTAATGCAGGAGAAACTTACGTGTCCTTATCGTTAATTTTGTCGAACCGTATTCCTTCTGGATACGTATTCACATGAGCTAGCGATGAGACATTCACAATACGCCCTTCAATTCCTGTACTCTTCGCGGTGCTTTTCATCTTTTCAAGTAGAAGATCGGTCAACAAAAAGTGACCTGCAATAAAACAATTCCGCATGAAAAACATGTCAAACTCATAGTATTGGTGTAAAGTGTGTCCGCTAAAATTCTAGTTTAGAGTTAGCGAAGTGGATTTGAGCAGGCAAAGATACCCAGATGGTTTGTAGCAAACTGCATCTCGATTCCATCCTCCGTAAGCGTGTAAGGACAGAACATGATGCCAGCGTTGTTTCTGGAACAAAAGAGTTGAAGATGAAAAAATGACCCAAGAAATAGCTGGGCACACAAAAGGTAGATACTTACATCAGTAGGTTGAGGGGCAGATTCATGGAAAGGAATTTCTCCGCACAAGCTCGCACAGACTTGAGAGAACCGAGTTCGAGCTGTATGATGTCGATTTTGGCAGATGGAATTTCATCTACGATGCGCTGCTTCACCTCATTGGCAGCTTGCATATTCCTCGCAGCGATGATGACATGGGCTCCTCGGAGGGCCAAAACCCTAGCCGTCTCGGCTCCAATCCCACTACTTCCCCCTGGATTGAAAAACCGAAACCCTCGCTCATAAATACATCTAATTTTTGACGAAATCGGGAAAGGAAGAAACGGAAACTGGGCTGAAATTAGGGGAGTGGACAAACCGGTGACGAGAGCAGTGAGACGGGAGGCGTCGACGCCTTCGGTAACCTGCTCGGAGGTGGATCCGGATCCGAATCCGCTGGGGCCGCGGATTCCGGTGGCGAGTCTGAGTAAACCCATGGCGTGCGCGAGCTGGTTCCGACGAAGAAGGGGTGAAGCGGAAGAGCTGCAGAGAAGAGGAAGGTGAGATTCGAACAGAGCAAGAAGAGCAGAGTTGCCGGAACGCCATTTATAACGGCTTCGGCCGTCGGGAGTGGACCGGTAATTTGTCTCGTAGCCTACCTCGCTTTCCAAGTAATTACCACAATTAATAGACAATAAATATTTTGAGAACTTTTATTTCACTTCTTAAAGTTTAACATATTATTAAAACAACTATAAAGTTTATGATAACCAAAATATTTTGAAAACTCTTGTTAGTTAAATTATTAGAGAAGAGTTTCAAATCTTAACTTTTAGTCCTTAGTTTACTTCTACAATTTAAAAATTCACCTCACCTTCCTCTCTATCTATGTTTCACTATTTTTATGCAGATGAATGATAATTTCGAAACTATGAGAGGTAAAGTAAAATTTTGAGGAAGGTTAAAATGAATTATTTTACTAATTAAATAAAACACTTGTAAGGCCGTGGGGAGTTAATTGCATAATGCAAAGTCAATAATGGAGTCCCTCGACAGCAGTTGAGCGTACCCGGCATTTGCAAGTTGGAAAACGACATGGTCAACTCCCTAACAGTCACGACGTATAAACGGTCAAGTCTAACGTTGACCTTGGGGCAAATTAGATTTTGAGTAAAACGAGTGGGCAAATAATGGTCAGAATTACTTGTTTTAAAAAAAAATATTTTAGCCAATTTCAGAACTCGTTAATTGTCCATTCAACTACCGTTGAATTTTGTGAACTTTTACCCTTATTATTATTTTCTTTTACATTGTTCCTGTTCCTGACTTCCAGCAAAGAGCATAGATGAATGGAGGCACGACTCCCAAGTATAAGGGAGACGATCAAGAACAGGACCTGAAGAATTCGATAAGAGGGATTAGAATAATATGTGGAATCCAACCTAGCCAGATATGTGGAATCCAACCTAGCCAGGCGTCTCAAGGTTTCCGAGGCCTAGGAAAAAAAAATTTAATCTTTAATAATATTTTTAAAAAATTAAAAAAAATTTATTCTTTTTTATTCAGACTTGGGACCGGAGGATTTATTTTAAAAATTAAACTAGATTTAAAAATTCATGTCATGTAATTTTAATTTGATGATATTTCAAAGTTTGACTATTATCGACACAAATATATAAAAAAATTCTGATGCAATTGTTAATAATTTAGATTTGAGTTCATAGTCCATTCCTTCCATAATTAAAAAAAAATAAAAAAAGTATTACCAAGTAAAATAGGAGAAGAATGTATTCTCAAAGAACCAATGATGAAAGAGGAAAAAATACATAGAACATTAATGAAAGAATGAGTAGATGTTTAACTAATTATAAAAATGAGACGAAAGAAAAGAAATTAGATGTAAGGTCTTATATAATTATATTATAATTTTAGGATTAGAGAATATAATAATTATAATTAATATGTAATTAAATATAGTTGTCATTGGAATTAATTGAAGAGCACAGTGGAAATTAAAATAAAATAAAATCAAGTAAAATCGTTGCATTGGAATCAATACAGAATCTGAAGTAAAATCTAGAGAGCACTGGAACGGAAATCGAAGCAAGTCAAATTAAAGCAAAATATGCATGAATGCGTGCATAATGCAGCTTGGGACTGCACAGTATATCTTTTAAATGCAAATATTAGATATTTAATATATTTATTTATTTTTAACTAATAATGGGCCTTAAATTTTTGGGGGTCTAGGCATAGGCTTTAATGGCCTATACCTTGAGTCAGGCCTGGCCAATCAAACACTTAAGTTAGTCTAGTAATCAAGGAGTTAAAAAGCTGGTTTGGACTTGTGTGTGAACATGTACTTATGTCTGTGAAAACGGACTTCCTTTTATAGTATTCCCATAAAAAGCTTCAATCCATCGAACAATGACTAGAAGACATAAAAGAAGAGGTAGCAAATATCCGAATTTAGTTAGTACTCAAGATGAGTTGACATTAATGAGATCAAGATAAGATATACTTGAATACTTGAAGCACTACAATCCTTGATCCACGATCCATCTTCAAGCTCCACCTCCTCCTCAATCTTAGCATTTGATGTTGTGAGTATTTTTGTTAGACTTGTGAATTTGGATGTTAACTTGATGTTGTGAACTTTATTTGTTTGTTGTGCTACTTACTAGAACTATGTTACTTGTTGTACTATTTGATATTGTGAACTTTATTTGTTGTTATGTTACTTGTGCTATTTGATATTATGAGCTTTATTTGTTGTGCTATTTTTAGAACTATGTTATTTATTGTTGTACTATTTGAGGTTGTAAACTTTATTTGTTGTGCTACTTTTTATAACTATGTTATTGATTGTTGTGTTACTTGACGTTGTGAACTTGTTAGTATCATATTACTTATTTGTTATGCAACTTGCTTTTAGAGTTGTATGAGTTGTTTGTGAATATTAAAGCTGTGAATGTTTTGTGATTGTTGTGAACTTGATGATATTAAAGTATGGGTTACTTGTGAGTTTGTGTATTTGTTTGAGTATGTGTATTTGTATACAGGATATGAACAAAATAAATAAAATTATTTTTTTAAAAAAAAATAAGGGTTAGCGATAAATTTATTGTAATTCGTCACTAAATCCCTTAATTAACGATGAATTATAATAAATTCATTGCTAATCCCTTAATTAGTGATGAATTATAATAAATTAGTTGCTAATCCTCGCAATGTATCGAAAGATTTGGTTGGGTCGTTCTGACGATTAACGAAGAGAAAAATAAGCCAGTTTCGTCGCTAACACCCTTAATTAGCAATGATTTTTGGCTTGTTTCGTTGCTAATCACATATTATTAGCGACAAAAATTATCATATTGGTCACCAATCACATGATTAGTGATGATAATAATCATTTTCATCGCTAATCATTTGTGGTTACCAATGTTATTTGTTTGGTTTTAACAGTGATTATTTTTTGTAAATTTAGCGACAATTTTGTGTTATGTCGTTAAACTTAGCAACGATATAATTCATATTGTCACTAAATATATAGCGACAAAATTTTATTGTCGCTATATAGGGTTAGTGATGAAAATTAGGTTAGCAACGAATTGCTTCGTTCGCTGCTATTATATAAATATGATAGAAGAAATGTCTACTTGAGAGTATCCTATTGAGTTGAGAATTGATTGAAGTAAACTTAGGTTTTCTTCTATTAAAACCTAGGTTTATTTAGATCCCCGCTGCAACCCTTCTCTCTCTCTTTGCATTTTCCTCCACCCACATGCACGGTGTTGAACTAACGCGAGAAGGACTAGCGCTACATTTTTACACGGCCAACCGTTGGCGTTGTACCTTGTCGATGAGAGTAAGACAACGTCGATAGTGTTTTCCCTCTTCCTCAACGTTGACCGAGTAGAATCCCAATCGATACATCCCTTGTCGCACTTCGAACCGACAGGGTCTTCACCGTTGAGCTCACGCGCCCTCACCAAGTTGACATCACTGGATGTCGATGTGTGTCGTCGTAGCTTCATTGTTGGAACGCAACCATTGACCTTTGGCCACCGATCGCTTGTTTCTCCTTTTCCCCGCCACGGGCAACAGTCGATTAAGGTAATTAATCTAGGTTAATTAACTACTTAAAGGGGTTGTAACGAGATGCTTAATTGAATTATAGTACACTTGAATGTTGGTTTTGGAATTGGATGATCAGTAAATGATTTCGTTATTAGTGTTATTAATGTCAAATGATTAATTGATTTAATTTCATAATCAATTGAATAGTTAATTAGTTAATGTAATATATATTTAAAAGGATAATGGCTTAATAATGGATTAAGTGATTAATTAACTTATCTAGGTTAATTAGATATTAATCAGATTGATAATTGATTAAATATCAATTAAGAATTAATTGAATTATTAGTTTCATAGTCAATTAATTAAACTAACTTGATAGTTAATTGACTAATTAATAAATTTAATGAGTAATAGATCCTTTGAGTTTCTTTGTATCTTATACAGATATGAGCTAGAGACAGATCATTTGACTAGAAAATAATTTGGACACTCTATATTAGGGATGAATCATTCTTCCTTGACCTATATAAATCTTTGATTTTGGTACATAATTTTTCTTTTATTTATATTGCTTAGGTAGCATTTACTACTTATCTTGACTCCACTCTTATTTGTCCTTAAGTGTGGTACTTACATGCTTAAACTTAGATGTGTTCCACTTGATATTTTGCAATGTCGTTGCTATCTAGGTTACTTAGTATCATGTGTATATGTTATTTTTATATACATCGATTTTAGCTCATACTTCTAGACATAACCGTGTTACTATTGTATATATATGATTATATTTGTGGATGTAATTGTCTATTTTTTATTTATCATTACATTGTATATATCCTATCAACCATGTATCCCATTCATGATTTAGAAAGTCATCAGCGATTGTTGGTATATTCTATCGACAATATCTCCCATTCGTGGTTAAGAAAATCAGCAACGACCGTTGATATATCCTATGGACCATGTCTCTCATTCATGGTTAAGGGAATTTTCAACGACTGTTGGTATATCTTATCGACCATTGTCTTCTACTCATGGTTGAGAAAGTCGTTAACAATCATAATACATTTGACTATCCACTCACCCACTCAGGATAGTGGTAGGTAGAGTTATATATAGTCAGTAGCTAGATGGCTACGTATATACCCTGTTTGCCCATAGGATCATCCGTAGTAGAGTGTTCTCCAGTAGACAGTGGCCACACTACAACAAAAGTGACTTTCCGCAGCGCATCATCAACGGCATGCGGTTAACACGCGCCGTTAATAATATTTTTTACGGCGTGCCAAATTATGTGCGCTGCGGATAATATAATATTTATATAAACAACAGCATGCAGAAAAAGTATGCTGTCGATAATTATTTCTACGACATACAATGTGCACTATTAAAAGTTAATATTAACAGCGTGCGAAGCATGCTGTTAATAGTTATTATACATATATAAATAACGGCGTGCAAAATGTATGCTGCGAAAAAATATTACAAAAATTTAACGGCGTACAATGTGTGCTGTTAATAATCCACAAAATTTTCTAAACATATCAAAAATTTTCACACCAAATTTACCTCTGTCGCTAAACATCCTCGCTCACACGCCCGCGAACTTAATCACACATAAAACATCCTCGCGCAAAACCTAAACTCGCGCCACACGTACTCTCTCCGCCGGAACCTCTCCTCACGCAACCTCCTCCTCACGCGAACCCTAAACTCCTCTCCGCCAATAGTGAAGACCTCTCTGTCGAAGCCCTCCTCCTCAGACGAACTCTCTCCACCGAAGCCCTCTCCACCGAAGCCTCCTCACGCGAACTCCCTCCGCCGAAGCATCCTCACGCGAACTCCCTCCGCCGAGATTAGTTCATAAGGTCTCTTCTAACTTTTTTCCCTTCCTTTTCCTTTCTTTATTGATGCTGATTTTAGGTTAAAGACATGCCAATCTGAGTAAAAGGGCTTTGTTCAGTATCTTCTCAATGGTTTGCATATGAATGGGTTGTGATCGGAGCTCTTGTGATGTTTTACCTTCGTTGGGTGGTTTCTCTCGGTTTCTTGTAATGGTTTAGGGCATGCGGAATTTAACCGAGTGTTGATCAATTTCTTCTCAATGTGTTGAATTTCTGGACTGGATTTTTTGTGGTTTTGACTAGATTTGCGGTAGGAGAATGTCTCCTTGCTACCTCTACTGCTTTTGAGAATCGAGGAAGATTGGAGATGGTTTTGAATTTAAATGCCAAGGATTGTTTCTTAAAAAGTCTCTGAAGGTCGATGAAGTTTCTAGTGGCATAAATCTTGGTGGGTAACATTTTTGGTGTTTTGCTACTTTTTATGTTGGTTGCTGGATTTTTTGTGGTTGCCAAGGATTTTTTGTTGGTTGCTGGATTTTTGGACTGAATTGGAGTATTTAAGATGGTTGTTCGATGTGTTCTAGTTTAGGTAACATAAATGGATTTGATACCAAGATTTCTTGTTGATGATTTCCATGTGTGCTAGCTTAACCTTGGTAGTTCGAGTTGGATGATTGTTGTTCTGCTCCGTCTTATAATTTCTGAAATTTCTGGAAATATTTCTAATGGTTTCCCTATGAGGTTGTGTTGGTTTTCTTGACTGGATTTAGTAGATTGATTTGCTGGAATTTTGTTTTGTTTTTCTCGGAGTCCTCTTGTGATTTCTGGAATTGGGATTGGATGGGAGTTACTGTCGGTTTTCCTTGCAAAGTCGTGATGGTACTCTGGTATAGTTTGTTTGTGCTTTGCCTACATGTGAATAGCATGTCTTATTTCATTATTGGTGTGTCTAATTTTAGTTTGCATATGCAAGTTTCTCTAGCTCATGTGATAAGCTAAGCATACATGGTTTTATTCTACTTATAATATTTGCCCATGTTTTTATTCTACTTATATTAAAATCAGATAATGCAAGCTTTAAATTTAATGGAATTATCTCATTAAATAACACATCAAAAGATGTGTATCTTCAACATAATTAGCTAACTCATCTAGTATTAATATAAAAAAGTAGGAGCTTAAAACTCTAAGATATAATTTTTGTTTTGACTAAAACTCTAAGACATAATTAGCTAACTCATCTAGTATTAATTATTTATGTTTTTGAGTTGAGCAAAATATGTAAGCTGATAATACTCAGATATAATTTTTTTGTTCTGTTGTATATCATTGTTTTTTATAAGTCCATCTTTTCCTAAAATTTGATGGATTAAATATTGTAACACTAAAATTATTTATAAAAATAGGATAATTTTCTTTTATTTATTTTTTTTCAGATTATTTTATTAGTATCAAGGACCATTGTTTTCAAAATGGATAAGGAATGGATCCATCTTCCTTCAAGGCTTGTACCCGAGTATGAAGAAGGGGTTCAAAAATTTCTTACACAAGCTAGGAACTATGCCAAAACACGTGAAGTAATCTTATGTCCTTGCAAACATTGCAAAAATAAGAAGTATATGAAATTTGACCAAGTGTATGATCACTTAATTATTAACGGGTTCAATCCTTCTTACACAATTTGGGTCTTCCATGGTGAAACTTATACTCCAAATTTTCAAGGTCAAAGTAGTTCAAGAGGAATTCAGGAAGAGGAGGATGAAACTAGAGAGGCATATAACTTATATAAAGATGTCTTTGCCTCTGATGAAAGGGTTGGCCACACTATGTCTGAGGCAAGAGATTATGAATTTGCTGATTTATTAGTAGATGCAGAAACTCCTCTTTTCCCTAGTTGTACAACTTACACGAAGTTGTCAGCAATCGTTACATTATACAATTATAAGTCTACAAATGGTCACACAGACAATAGTTTCAATGAGCTCCTTAAGATCTTAGGTGACATGCTTCCAGAAAAAAAACACACTTCCAAAGGATGTTTACTCAATGAGAAAGTTGTTAAAACCATTTGATTTAGGATATGAGAAGATTCATGCATGCCCAAATGACTGTTGTCTATTTAGAAAGGAGCTTAAAGATTTGGACTCATGTCCAAAGTGTGGTTCTTCAAGATGGAAGGTAGACAAAGTCACCACCAAAGTTTGTAAAGGAGTTCCTGAAAAGGTGCTACGGTATTTTCTTGTGATACCAAGATTGAAAAGGGTGTTTAAATCAGAACAAAAGGCCGAAGACTTGATTTGGCATTCCAACCATAAAAGTCATGATCATATGATGCGTCATCCAGTTGATTCAATAGCTTGGGATACGATAAATCATAAGTGGCCAGCTTTTGCATCAGATCCTAGAAATCTCCGGCTTGGTCTTACAACAGATGGATTCAACCCTTTTGGTGATCTTAGTTCTAGATATAGTTGTTGGCCAGTTATTTTGGTAAATTACAACCTTCCTCCGTTGATGTGCATGGCGAAGGAAAATCTTATGTTGACATTATTGATTCCAGGCCCGAAGCAACCAGGAAATGATATAGATGTATACTTGGAACCCCTAGTGGAGGATTTGAAGGAGTTATGGGACATTGGTGTGGAGACGTATGATGCATTTAGCAAGTCAGTGTTCAATATGAAGGCTATTTTGATGTGGACAATCAATGATTTTCCAGCTTATGGAAACTTAGCTGGATGTGCCACAAAAGGGAAATTTGGTTGCCCAATATGTGGTGAAGGCATATCTTCTATGTGGCTTAAGTATAGTAGAAAGTTTGCATATTTAGGGCATAGGAGATTTCTTGCTCCTAATCATCCATTCCGTCAGAAGAAGAAGTGGTTTGATGGGAATAAAGAGACAAAAGGAAAACCTAGGCCTCTGAATGGATTAGAAATTCTTAATGTATTGAAAGACATTGAAAATGACTGGGGTAAAAAAAAAATGGGTAAAGATATCAATAATACAAAGAAAAAGAGGAAGGAGCGTGATGGTTCAAAAAAAGTTCAAAAACCAGTTCAAATGTGGAAGAAGAAGTCAATATTTTTCAATTTGCCATACTGGAGTGTAAGTTATTTTGCACTCTATTATTTGTATTTTATAAATTTTTTATATTTTATGCACAATTTATTTTGAATCTTGAACTAATATATGAAATGTGTTGATGGTTAAACTTGTAGGGGCTCCTGCTACGTCATAACTTAAATGTTATGCATGTTGAAAAGAATGTTTGCGAGAATATCATAGGTACAATGTTAAACTTAAAGAAAAAAATCAAAAGATGGTGTTAACGCTCGCAAAGATTTGAGGCACTTAAATATTAGAAAAGAATTACATCCTCAAGAAAAAGGAGAAAACATGTATCACTTGCCGGCTGCACCTTACACATTGTCTAAAAAAGAAATGGACGTATTTTGTTCTAGGTTGAAGAAAATAAAGTTACCTGATGGTTATAGCTCAAATATTGGTAACTGTGTTTCTTTAGAAGAACGAAAGCTTATTGGGTTGAAATCTCATGATTGTCATGTTCTTATGCAACAATTGCTTTCAGTAGCATTGAGAAGTCTTTTACCAAAAGGTCCACGTAATGCTATATTTTTGCTTTGTGCATTTTACAATGAGTTATGTCAAAGAGTGTTAGATAGGAACCGTCTAGAACAACTCGAAGAGAATATTGCTGAAACTTTATGCATGTTGGAGAGGACTTTCCACCAGCTTTCTTTACCATCTCTGTTCATTTGACAATTCATTTAGCAATAGAGGCTCGTCTGTGTGGGCCAGTTCAATTCCGCTGGATGTATCCATTTGAAAGGTAATAAATAATAATCTATCTTTTTACTACTTTAATAATATCATACAACAACTTAGATTTTTCTATCAACATTTATTTCATGTGATTTTTCATTATTTAGATTTATGAAAATGCTTAAAGGCTATGTGAAGAACCAAGCAAGGCCAGAGGGTTGCATATCTGAGTGTTACCTTGCAGAAGAACGAATGCGATTTTGTAGTGCTTATATAAAAAAAAAACTGCTTGTATTGGTCTCCGATCTAATCGGAATGACGATTTGGAAAATGGAGTAGTGGAAGGTCACCCCATTTCTCAAGGAAAAGAAATTATTTTAGAAGAACATTTGTTACAAGCAGCACATCGATATGTGTTGTACATACAGTGAGTATTAAATTGCAACCCTAATATTCTTGGTGTATTGCATGATTCATATATTTTAACAATCATTTTTCAATGATTTTAAATAGGATGCACATTAAGGAGCTTAAACAAACAGATCGTCGTTTCTCAAGTAATGAAACACTGTTACAAAAACGACATATGGAAACATTTGCTCAATGGTTATCAAAACATGTTCTTGATAACTCTTCAGATCGGATTCAATGGCTAGCACATGGTCCAAGAAAGCATGTTATATCGTATACAGGTTATATTATAAATGGACATCGGTTCCACACAATTGATGTTGGAAGGTCGACACAAGATAGTGGTGTTTCAGTTGAAGCTGATACTATTTGGCAATCTAGTTCTACTGATTCACATACAGTAGGAAGACTATCGTACTATAGGGTTATACGAGATATTGTGTTACTAGACTATTATTTTTTCAAAGTACCTGTTTTTAGGTGCGATTGGGCTAATCCTGGAACTGGTATCAAAATGGATGATGGTTTTACACTTGTCAACTTACACCAAGGACTAAGGACTTTTGAAAATGGTCCTTTCATTTTAGCCTCACAAGCAAAGCAAGTTTTCTATTCTAGGGAAAATGATGAATCAAATTGGTATGTGTTGCTAAAAGCGCCACCTCGAGGTATTCATAACATGGATTTGCTTGAAGAGGATGCATATACATCATCAAAACCTCTTGATGTGTCCAGACTTGAGATTAACATTACTGAGAAAGAACCATATTCTAGAAATGAGTGTGAGGGAATTGATGTTATTGATATCCCATGACTGAACTTTCCAGATGTAGATTTATAGTTATTTATTTCAACAAATAAATGTTTTTTTCAAACTCCACTACTCTTTATTTACTTTTGCAATATATTTTTGTTCTAGTTTACAATATTTCAATGGTGCATCATGTCATATTACATATTTTATCAGGTCATTATTTAGCATTCAAATGATGAAAAAAATGGGCAAAAAACGCAGTAGAGAATCTATAGTTGAAGTTCAGGTGATATATTGTAATTCTTTTTTAATTCTTGGTTTATTTTAATAAGTACACTTATGCATTTCAACATCTCTTTATGCTATTTTGTAGGAAAAAATTGTAATCAACTATCGAGAATGGACTCTAACACTGCCTCTGATTCTTCACAACCTTTGCATGGTAAAGAATCGGTTGATGACAGTAAAATTGATGGGAAAAAGGGACGAGGTCCATCAAAGTTGATGTTGGTTAGTGGCCAACAAAATCCCAAAGTGCTAGAGCGTAATGAGTTCGGACAACCAATTGGAGATAATTCGGTGAAGTATGCATCTTTTCTTGGTTGTATGGTAAAAGAATTTGTTCCATATACATTGGATGGATGGAATGATGTAGATGAAGATTTGAAATATAAAATGTGGAGTTGTCTTCAGGTAATGTCATGTATCACTGAATTATTATTTTCCAATTCTATAACAAAATTTAGTCATATATTCATGCTTTATATTTTACAGCTACATTTTAATGTTGAGGAGTGGGAAAAGAAAACAATCTTTCAAAAGTTAGGTAAGTTGTGGCGTGATAGAAAGTCCAGGCTGCAGATACTTATACGAGAAGTTAATACTGGCCAAGCAGCTTCACGAGATCTTAGCCTTTTGAAGCCCGAATTTATGGACCAAAATCAGTGGGATATTTTTGTAAAGAAGACACTGTCACTTTCCTTTCAAGTAAGTATTAATTCACTGTTATGGACCAAAATCAGTAAGTAGTATCATATGCTCACTCACTTTAATCATTTGTAGTAATGTTGATTAACTATATATTCTAACCTCTCTTCCATTTGTAGTAATTCTGTTATGAATTTGATTTTGTCCCATTTAGAAGCTATCTCATACCTGACTACTGTATTGTAATCCAAATCAGCCCCATTTTGATTTTGCCCCATTTGTAGTAATGTTGATTTTGTCCCATTTAGAAGCTATCTCATACCACATCAGTAAGTTTTTGTTTTTAAAAAATTATTGTTTCTTTGATCTGTTAGTGAGGACTCAAATTTTGGAGTGCATTTCCATTCACTTTTTATCTAAAGCCTATATAAGGATGCTGTCTCATTACTGCATTTCCACCTTGTTAACTTGAGCAGATTAATGTGAGCATAGTGGAATTTACCATAGTTGTCATGGAAGTTGTGAGTGGGAGCAGGGCCATCTTTAGTGCACAGTGCATTTACTTGAATATATAAGACATGTGAATGATATGTGTGACAATCTAATCTCTACGTTGTTTTCCACCAAATCACCATTAATATACTGCAAGCATGGTTTATAGTTTGCATATTTGTCCGGGTGTATTAGCAAATAAACTTGAACAATATAAAACTACCAACTCAGCAAGCTTACAGCCCTACACAATTTTATCTTGAATTGTTATCCTTACTATGAATTTTTTCTTAGATTTTAACTGCTCATGGTTGTATTTTTTCCTTGTTGCTTATCTTTTAATTCTCAGGAGAAGAGTGCCAAATTTAGAGAAATGAGGGTAAAACAAGACCATAATCATACAATGAGCCGGAGAGGTTATGCCAATTTGGCCAACATGATGGTAAATATTATTATCTGTACAACTTTATGGATAGTTTGTTTTAAAGTTTTCTTATTTAAGCAATGATACATCTTTTCAATTTCTTTTCTAATGAGTTTTTATATATTCTATATGTTCCATACTTAAGGAAAAAAAAAGTCCTGCAGATACACCAATTACAAGATCAAAAGTTTGGATTGAGGCTCACAAGAAAAAAAATGGGCAACCTAGTAGTGAAGCTGTTGGAGAGAAAATGGTAATAAAACTATCTCTTTGAATTTTGTAAAACGTTAGAAAAATTTGTTATTTACTAAAAAATTATCTGTTTGTTCTATTTGATAGAGAAAAATAGAAGAATGTCCACCTGAATCTTTAAATACAACTAGCATTGCCGATGACGCAATTAGCATTGTATTTGGCAAGGAAGCTCGAGGTAGAGTGCGTGGGTTGGGCTTTGGAATTACACCATCAAAAACTGGAGCTTGCATTCAACAAAATGAAACTATTAAGCAACTTCAAAGTATGATGAATAACTTTCAACAAAAAATGCAAGAAATGAGGTCCATGTTTCTCCAAAGTATGAGGCAACGAAATGATGAAGAACAGGTTAGTAAATTAACCATCATTAGATAAAATAAGTTAAGTATGTATAGTTAAATTATTGGATTTAATTACATGATGACATTACTTGACATAATTTGTGTGTCAAATTAGGTTGCTAGTGGTGGCATTAGTAGCGGTATTGGGAATGATATTGATATCAATGGTACAAAACAATTTCAGGTAATTATATTCAAATTGTATGCCTTATAATCCAAAAGTTCATTGTTTAAGCATCATGTCATATTAATAATTTTATATTGTTTAACTATATGCAGGCAAAGCTGAAGAATGTGAATAGTGAAGTTGTCCATGATAATCATAAATGTAAGTTACTTCATTGGTGTGGTGAGGGAGTTGTTGCAGAAGGTCGAGTTGCATCCACAGATCCAAAAGCAAAAGTGCATCACATTCCTCTTGGAGGATCTTGTTGGAAGGTTTGGGTTGATAAAGTTCTGGTGGAGAAGGTAGACTTGATACGACCAAATGATGAAATGTTTTATCTCGACGATGCATTAGGAAGCACAGTAGCATGGCTGTCTAAACTTGTAGTTTTGTGTGAGTGAGATAGATTCTACTTATTTGAAAGTCATACATTTTTGTTGGATCTAAATCATGTTACTAAGTGAACTCTTGCTATGTTATGTTAAGTGTGGTGCATTTTATGTTTCTGCAAGTTGTGTTTGTTTTTGCATTTTGTGTGTCGACATTTTATGTTTTTTGCACATTATGTTTCTGCGTTTTGTGTATATTATTGCATGTTGTTGATAACTCTAACGGCAGCATGCATTGCATGCCGTGAATACTATCTATTGCGGCGTGCATTGCATGTCGTTGATAATCCTAACAACAACTTGCATTGCATGCCGTGAATACTTCAATTGCAAATTGATAACACTAATGACAGCATGAATTGCACGCCGCGAATAATTAAATTGCAGCGTTTATTGCACGCCATTGATTACCCTAACAACAGCATGCATTGTCCGCCGCAAATTCTTCAATTGCAGCGTTTATTGTACGCCATTGATGACACTAACAACGGCATACATTGCACGCCGCGATTACGTCAATTGCAGCATGTATTGCACGTCGTGGAGGATGCAATGCACGCCGTGGATAGCATATTTGCGCGTCGCAAAAAACTATATTTGTTGTAGTGCCACTTATACCTCCTATCTACTCACGAGACTATTGGTGGTAGAGCGTTCTCCGCAGATAGTGATAGTTTACATAGCCTAACTGCCCACCAAAACATCCGTGATAGAGCGTTTCTCTCGCAATCAGTGGTTGAGAAACTAGATAATTATCTCATCCTATTCACCTACAGGACCATCTGTGGTAGAATATTCTCTCACGGACAGTGACTATTTAAATACCTTGGTTGCCCATGAAATCTATTTTGTGGTAGCATGTGTTGTGTGCAATAAGGACTTATTATATGCTTGTTATGCACTTGTTTTTATGCAGATGATTTTTGAATGTACTATATGTACTCTTAATTTACTAGCTATATTTAGTTGAGCAGGTTAGTGAAGGGTTATGTTGGATCAAGTCACATGTGAGAGGGGGGGGGGGTGAATCACGTGGTTTTGAAAATTCGTTCTTTCAGTTTTGAAGTCAAAGTGCGTGGTGGAAAACTAAGTTAGGAAGCCAAGTAGAAAAATGAGCAAAAGAACAAGAACACAAGCAGTTTTATTTGGTTCGGAGCCTTAGACGACTCCTACTCCAAGAACCAGGTCTTGCGGATCTATCAATGAATAATCCATTAAAATACCACTGTCGGAACCGCCGGAAGAGGGGATTGAGTATAAAGAAAGTTGGAGAAGTGTAACACGCTACACTTTTTGTTTGTAGAAATTAAGTACAATAAAAGAACTTTGGTTACCAAATAATGTTTGGAGTCAGTTGGCTTGAGCTCGGTGTTTGGTAGGCTTCTCGGTGATAGTCGGGCATAGTAGAGTCATAGCAGGGCAGCAGTAGGAGGCCGAAGTAGTCAGGAAACCGTTTGGACACGTAGAAGCTCGTATCGAAGGTATCTCTGAAGCTTTCTCAACCCCTCCTTTTATAGCCCTTGGGAGGGGTCTCCAGAGCTTATCAGATCCCAAAAATTTGGATCAGATGAGGAGAATTCAGCCTTATCCTTTACTGTTTGAATCTGGCTGATTCGAGGTGCCTCCATCAAGCTAGTTCAACACATTAATCTTCCGAAAGCCATATCTTTTTACTCCGAGCTCAAAATCAAGCTCTGTCAGTTACCATGCGTGCAGAATTTGAAGATCTACATTTGTCTCTACAATATAGAGTTAGAATATATGCATGAATAGTTTATATATATTTATGAGTTAGATTCTATCTTAACAAGACCAAGATTTAGTCAAGGTCTCAATTTAGATTTTTGAAATGGACTTAAATTGGATCGACGCCTATTGTCCCTTCGAATGGAGACACGTTCTCATGTAGCCACTCTCCTCCAGTGACTTACCTCTACTTACCAGGTGTAGAGTTATCTTCCGGAATTGCATATCTGGACTTCAGGAATCAAACATCTTGGACTACCATAATCACACATCCGGTCTTCTCCAGTCGGGAATTGCACATCCTGACTTGCAGGAATCGCACATCCAGACTTTGCCCATCGGGAATCGGACATCCTAACTGTCAATCAAGAATCGAACATCTCGACCGGACTTTCTTTCAATTAGTAATCAAACATCCCGACTACCAATCGGGAATCAAACATCCCAAAATCTGCACACTTAGTAAATGCATTAGATCATGATAATGCCTAATTTAACTCATTTGTCATTCATCAAAACCTAAGTTAGACCGTTAGTGCAAATTACAACAATAATATCTCCCTTTTTGATGCAATGACAACCTGTGTTAGAGTTATGAAAAATAATATAGAAGGAAATAGCAATAAAAACTAGCAAGTTTTGTTTTATTTCCTTAAGCATTTTTGAGTTAGTGTTTTCAAGTTTTCACTTATGTTTTAGTTTTTCTTACTTAACTCTTACCCTCCTCTTTTGGCATTCATCAAAAAAAAGTATGCATGGAAGTACACATGGGAGTATAATTTCTTCAAACATAAGCATAAAAAAGATTTTTCAAACTTTTTTCAAAGGACTTAAACAAATACTTTTCAAAGCATTTTTCAAAATGAATATTTGAGAAGTATATGTGTGTTTTAAGGCAAGTTTTGAGAGTGAAATTTTCAAAGAAGATTTTTAAAATAGGTTAAGAAAAACTCCCCCTGAACCTGATATATAGTTAGAAAAATATTCATCTTAAATGTCTAAACATGAGTTACTAACTAACTACCAGAAGATATTAGTGTTCACTTGGTTAGTCAAGTTAAGTAAGTGGATCTAGGTAGTGTTTGACTAAAATAAATTACTTAACCTGATCACTATAATTTTGATATTTTTCATCCAGACTTGTGTTGATGCACTGATATAAGCATCTGAAGTTCAGGTAATCTATCTATGCATCTCACATCATTCTATGTTTGTGAATACACAACCAAGGTATACCTATTGTGTTTGTGAGATGCTCAAGTCCTAGAACTATAGGAACATGCTTTCTATGAATTTGATCTAGACTAAAGCTAAAATTAATTTTGAAATACTAAGAAAATGAGAATTTTTAGAAAAATATAAGTAAAGAATTTTCTTATAATTTATAAATCATTTTAACAAAATATTTTAAAAATAACAGTCCTAGTCTATTGTGCACATTCCTAGTTATCTTCGTAGATTACTAAAATCATATTCTGATAGCAGTTTAGTGAAGATGTTAGCCAGATTTGACTTGGGCTCAACATAATTGATTTTAATGTCTCCTTTGGTGACGCGATCTCTAATAAAGTGATGTTTAATTTCAATATGTTTGGTTCTTGAATGATGCACTGGATTTTTAATTAGGTTAATTGAGCTAATGTTATCAATATGGATTTTTACATTTTTATATTCTAGGTTAAAGTCTTTTAATGTGTGCATCATCTATAATAGTTGTGCTACACACTCACCTATTGCTATGTACTCAGCTTCAATAGTAGATAAAGCAACACAATATTATTTTCTACTAAACTAGCTGATAAGTGATGGTTCCAGTAATTGACATCCACCACTTGTACTTTTACAATCTAGTTTACAGTCAACATAATCTCAGTTAGAGTAACCTATTAGTTCAAAATTAAGTGCCCTAGGGTACCAAGTTCCTACATTTGGTGTGCCTTTCAGATATTTAAAAAAAAAATTACATTAGTTAAGTGGGATTCTTTAACACATGTTTGGTATCTAGCACACATACTAATTGCAAATAAAATATTAGGTTAACTTGTAGTTAAGTATAAAAGGTTGCCTATGACACTCCTATAATATTTTAGATCTATTAGTTTTCCATTTGGATCATTATCTAAGTTTGTATTAGTTGCCATTAGAGTTTTTATTTCTTTGGTATTTTCCATTCCAAATTTTTTTAAGTAATTTTTTGATATATTTTTGTCAGTAAATATAATTTCTTTCATTAGTTTGTTTAATTTGTAATCCTAAGAAATAGGTTAGTTTACTTACTAGGCTCATTTCAAATTCTTGTTCCATTAAAGTTATGAATTCTTACAAAAATTCTGAGTTAGTTGAACAAAAAATTATGTCATTTACATATACTTGTGCTATGAAGATGTCTTGTTTGAGTGATTTTACAAATAGAGTTGGATCAATTTGACATTGGGTGAACCCTTTGGAAATTAGATAGGAGGTTAACCTTTCATATCAGGCCCTAGGTGCTTGTTTAAGATCATACAAGGCTTTCTTTAGTGTAAAGATATAGTCAAAATGATCTAGGCTTTCAAACCCAGGTAGTTGACCTACATAAACCTCTTCCTTTATTAGCCCATTTTAAAAGGTGAATTTAACATCCATTTGATAAAGCTTAAATCCTTTATGGGTTGCATAACTCAATAGCATTCTAATAGACTCAAGTCTGGCTACGAGAGCATATGTTTCATCATAATCAAGTCCCTTTACTTGACTAAACCCTTTAGCTACTAGTCTAGCCTTGTTTTTAACAATTTTCTTATTTTCACTTAATTTATTTTTGAATACCCATTTTTTTATATTACCTTTTTATTATCAGGTAGTGGTACTAAATCCCAAACTTTATTTCTTTTAAACCGTGCTAGTTCTTCCTGCATGGCTATGATCCAGTCTAGGTCAAGTAGGGATTCTTCTACTATTTTGGGGTTGGTTTTAGAAATTAGAGATATTTAATTTAAGTTTCTAAATAAGGATCTAGTTTAAACCTTTAGTTCAGGATCACCTATTATTTGGTCAATTGGGTGATCTGAGCTTACTCTTATTATTCTAGACTCTGTTTATGTTTGTTCATTTTTTTTGTGGTTGATTTTGTTCATCTTCGTATTCATTTATTGGGTTTTTATTTGCTCCCCCTAGATTAGTGTTAGCTCTAATGAAATCAATTGGTTGATATTGAGTTGAGTCAAATTCTTTGATAGTTTCATTGAATTTTACATTGGTTGTTTCCTCAATTCTTAGAGTTATTTTATTTTAAACTCTATATCCTCTACTGTTTAGGGAATAACATATAAATATTCTATTTTTTTATTTTTGAGGTAAATTTTCCTAAATATTCTCTTATGTTTAATATGTAAACAGGACATCCAAGCATCTTAAAGTATTTTATACTAGGTAATTTATCATAATAAATTTCAAATGGAGTTTTATTTTATTTTTTATTAATTGTTGTTCTATTTTGTACATAGCAAGCTGTACTAACAACTTCTGCCCAGAAATATTTTGGTAGTTGATATTCATTAAGCATTGTCCTAGTGATTTCTTGGAGAGTTCTATTTTTCCGTTCGACTATTCCAATTTGTTGAGTTGTGTTAGGATAAGAGAACTCTTGATGATATCCATTTTCTAAGCAAAATTTAGGGTCTAAACATATAGTTTTTAAATTCCCCACCGTTATCACTCCTAATTCTTTATTTTTTAAGTCTTTTTTTTTTCAATTTGTTTACACAAATTACTAAACATTTTGTAAGTTTCATCCTTGTTTTTAAAGAATTTTACCTAAGTAAATCTTGAGTATTCATCAATTATTACTACACAATATAAATTTCCATTTATAGATTTTATTCTATATGAGTCAAATAAATCCATGTGTAATAATTTAAGCATTGAATTGGTTTGGATTTGATTAGTTGGTTTGTGGGTTGATTTGATTTGTTTCCCTTATTGACATGCATTACAAATTGTTGAATCTAAATTAGGTAGTCTTGGTAGTCCTCTAACTAAGTCATTTAGTTTGGTGAAGTTTCTAAAGTTGGTGTAGGATAGTCTTCTGTTCTATAGCCAGGTTTCCTCCTTTTGTGTCAAGTGGCACTTAAGTGAGGAGCTTGCAAGGCTAATTGTGTAAATATTTTTTATCCCTAAATCTTTTTAATTTCATTGTGGGGTCTATCATATGTTTAAGTAAGCATTCAGTGGATGTAAATCTAACCTTATACTCCGAATCACACAATTGACTGACATTAAGTAAATTGAATTTAAAATTTTCAATCAGTAGGGTTTTATGAATAATGAAATTAGATTCTAGTTAAATGTTACCTATTCCAATTACCTTTAGTTTGTCGTTGTTTCCAAAGGTATCTATTCTTAATCTTTTGAAGGTCAATTTTGTGAATATGGTATGATCCACGGTCATGTGTTGGGAGTAATCATTGTCCACTATCTATTTAAATTCCTATAAAGTGTAGGAGAAAAGACATAGTACTTGGTTGATCTATTTTGCTTTTCAGTTTAAGTTTAGTTTAAAGAAAAAAACTTATGTTTAATTTAAGTTTGATTTTTAAGTTAAGTTTAATTAAATTTTTAATTTGAGTTTTAATTTTTTAGTTAAGTTTAATTAAGTTCTTAAGTTTAATTTTTTTAATTTGAGTTTTAATTTAATTTAGTTTAATTTATTTTTATGTTAATTTAATTTTAATTTAATTTAATTTAATTTAATTTAATTTTAATTTAGTTTAGTTTAGTTTAATTTAATTTAATTTAATTTAATTTTAATTTTAATTTAATTTAATTTAATTTAATTTAGTTTAATTTAATTTAATTTAAATTAATTTTAATTTAAGTAATTTTATGTTAATTTAATTTTAATTTAATTTTAATTTAATTTATTTGAAGTTAATTTAATTTAGTTTAATTTAATTTAATTTAGTTTAGTTTAATTTAAGTTAAGTTAATTTGAATTTGAATCCTTAGTCATCTCACTTAATCTATATTTTCAATCAGGAAATCTTATAATTTTGTGAGATGAGTTAAGTTGAATTTCAGGATTTGGTTTAACTTTGCGTTAGATTCAAGTTTGGCTTTGGGTTCAACAAATAGACATTCTTTGGATAAATTTCTAAGCTATGGTGAGTCACCTGAACATTATTAGAGTAACCATACTTTCAAAATTTTTTAAATAGTCCTATTCAATAAACTTAGTATAAAACTTTGATCTAACCAGTTAGGATTAGTAAGAGGTAGCTTCAGTTAATTCCACTCAACAAAATGCACCAGGTCAAAGTCATATATTCTTAGACATGCATAGACAAAGCTTCCTTAACCAACTATCATCCAAAACATCTCTAGTACCGTTTATTAGGTTAAACTTTTGTCCCTTTTTAATTTAATCCTAATTACCCAGTCGAGTAAATTGTTGTTTTTGGAGGTGCCAATTAGTTTAGAGCCTCCCCCTTAATTATTGGATTTAGGTTTTAGGTTTGTGTCGATTTATTTTATAGTTATTATAGACTTGCTTATAGTTTGAGTTTCGATTAATTTTGTATTTATTTAGTTTAGGTTTATTTGATTTGATTTTATTCTTTTGGTTTGAATTTATTTTAAGAGGTTTAAGTTTAGAATCTAGAGTTGAGTTATTTGAATTTAGTTTAGAAGGTTTAAGGTAGTGTATTTTATCTTTCGACACATAGTATTGACTGAGTCCTACTTGTGTGGTTAGACACGCTTTTGGAACCCAAGCCTTGGTCATTTCTTAGTTTGAGTCAAGGTTAGAAATGTTTTGTATTTTATATTAGATTAATATCCGAGTCTGAATTTGTTGTATACTGATCTTTGGGATCCAAGCATCATATTTTGGCAACTTGAAGTGGCGTCGCAGCTCGACTTGAAGCGATATAAGAGCCGCTCAGACTATCTCCATGTAGCTTCCATGCTGGCCGATCATAAATATCACATTTACAAGCTATTACTGGAGGGTGTATTGTACATTTTTGGCCTGAGTTCGATCCGCACCGAGCTGCCGACCAGCCTAGGTATGCAATCACTTTATCCTTTCCCTTTGATGCTAACTGTTCTTTCTTTTTCTTCCATAGCCGGAGTCATGATGCGAGCAAGGGTGTCCGGCAAAGCGAAGCTTTCGAAGGTCGCGATCGAGGCGGTGGCCACCGAAGAGTTGGCAAGCCGAGGTCGGCAACCGGTTGGCTCTCCTGAAGACCCACTCAGGCTGAGCAAGGAGACGCATGTAGGGGTAGATGAAGGTGCGGCCAGCCACACGCCGAGCGGAGGAGCTACCCCGAGCTCTCAGCCTCAGTTAGAGCAGCACCAAATCACTTCTTCCGAGAAGCCCTCTAGATCGGCCACCTCCGACTTGCTGCTGACCCGGCGCAAGAGGCGCCAAGCGGAGCCATCTCCACGTTTTGCTGCCTCGGGGGTGCAACCGGTCGAGCGAGTCAAAACCTCGACTCCGGCCACGCTCCCTGAAAATGCGGAGGCTTCCTCGTCCGACCGGACACCTTCCTTGACTGAGCTACCGCCAGGTGTCGTGGTTGCATCGCCCGTGGCCTTCATACCACCACCACCAAAGCTCGTAGCAGTCCAACGGTCCAGGATCCTACCGACTTCCGACACATCAACCTCCTCACACTCGGCTCTGGGCGGTCGATGCTCTATCACGGCGGTCCTCCACTTGCCAACGGAGGACTACAACAAGCCGAGCACCCAATCCCATACCCCAGAGCATTAGATCCTCATTCGGGGCAGCTCGCCTAAGTCTGGCAGGACGCCCGAGCCCGCACGATGATGCTTCCTCCGGGTGCCTTGGCCAACAGCCATAGCCAAATGGCCATCAAAGTAAGCTTTTTTTACTGTAAATTCATGGCTTGCCTCCATTTGACGCTAACCTTCTTTTGCTTGCCTACAGTATTGGGTGGAGAGCCTGGACATGTGCCACAAGCTGGCATATTTGGAGGATGAGTTCAGGAAACTCAAAGTCTCGAGTGGTGCCTCTTCCTTCCAAGGGTCATTCCTCTCCGAGGTCGAGAAATTGAAGGTCGATATGAAGAAAAGTAAAAAACTCCTGGAGATCGAGCGGAAAAAGTCTGTCGACCAAGAGGTAATGCTGGCCCAGTACAAAAAATAAGTCGTCACCTTCAACAAGAAAATAGAGTCGGACACCGCTCGGAAGCAGTGGGATATCAATGACCTCGAGTTGAAGAACCAGGAGGCCGAGGATTTCATGGTGACCGAGCGGAGTAGTCGCTCGGCCGAAGAAAAATCCCTCCAGGACCAAATAGTCGCCACTAAAGACAAGATGGAGGGCTCTAGGATGGCCCTATGCATCTGCCAAGACGCCGAAGGGGGTAGGTTTGAATCCATGAAGCAAGCCTACCTTCGCTCGGACACGTTCTATGACAAATTCATTGATTGGGCCCTTCACCTTTTTGACTTGGTGATCGAAGGGACGATCGGCCAGCTTCACGAGGGGGGCCACTTGCCGACCGCTATGACGGGCAAAGTCATAAGTTGGGGTAAGCTTATAGCTGCTTTTCCTGACGACGTGTTAGACTACTTAGAGTGAGGCTAAGAGCTTGATCTTTGTAATCCTTTTTTTGTAAGCTCTTCCAAGTATTAATGCATGCTCCGCCATTCGGCATGACTTTTTTCTCATTCTGTTCTCCCTCTAACTGTGCTGTAGCCTCATAATTCTTCCGTTCGACCATGATTTTTATGTGTGTCGCACTTGATTCGCCTTTCATTTCGAGTTGCTGGGCCTAAAGTATTCTGAGGTGTTCTCTCGAATGGGCCCTTCATTTGCCCTTTTGGAGGCTTTCAGGCAACCCTCATCTATAGTCAATCGTTCAGTCACCTACGTCGTTTTGGGTTTGTTGTTGTCGCTTGTCTAATTAATGAAGCTTCAAATATGACATCATCATTCGTCAGTTCGAAGCAGGCTCGTGTTTAACGTCGCCACTCGACGATTCGAGATAGACCTGCGTTTAACGTCGCCGCTCGACGATTGGTGGAGATGAGGGTTTAAGGTCGTCGCTCGACCGTTGGTGGAGACGAGGGTTTAAGGTCGCTGCACAACCGTTGGTGGAGACAAGGGTTTAAGGTCGCCGCTCGACCGTCGGTGGAGACGAGGGTTTAAGATCGCCTCTCGACCGTTGGTGGAGACGAGGGTTTAAGGTTGCCGCTCGACCGTCGGTGGAGACGAGGGTTTAACGTCATCGCTCGACGATTTGTATATATTTACACCCGGGTTTAAGGTCATCGCTCGACCATTGATGGGGGTGTACTTAAAAGAAGCTTCTGTTTTTTTATTCAAACTTTCCCTGCACTCAGCAAACACAATAACTGAAAAATACAAGATTCACTTGCGCACCTCTCATCCAGCCCTATAGGGTTGCAGATGGTTCACGCTTCAGGGCCTCTCGAGATGCCTCCCCTCATCGCCCTCCAAATAATAGGTGCCCGAGCGGAGTTTCTATATGACCTTGAATGGTCCTATCCATGGTGCCTCGAGCTTGGCGACATAGTCGACCGGCTTCACTTTCTTCCAGATGAGGTCGCTGACCTAAAAGGATCTCGGGATCACCCGCCAATTATAGTTTTGCCTCATACGTTGTCGGTAGGCCATCAGCCGAATAGTGGCTTTTACCCACGCTTCATCCACCAGGTCGAGCTCCATTTGCCTCCGTTCGGCGTTCCCTTCATCGTAGTGTTGCACCCGATCGGATTCTACTCCCACCTCCACTGGGACAACTGCTTCGCCGTAGTACACCAACTGAAATGGGGTTACATCGGTCGCCTTTTCAGAGTGTGTGGAGGGCCCATAACACATTGAGGAGTTCGTCGACCTAGCTGCCTTCCATGTGGTCGAGCCAAGCGCACAAGACTCGGAGGATTTCCCGATTGGTGACTTCTACCTACCCGTTGCTCTGCGGATAGGCCACAGAAGTGAAGGCCTGCTGGATACCATATCCCTCACACCACTCCTAGAGCCTCTGACTGGCGAATTGTCTTCCATTTTCTGAGATGAGCCGGCGAGGAATGCCGAACCGATAGATGATGCTCTACTATATGAACTTCACAACCATCTGCTCATTTATTTTGGCTAGGGGCTCGGCTTCAACCCATTTGGAGTAGTAGTTCATCGCAATGAGCAGGAACTTCCGCTGATCGGTTGCCATAGGGAAAGGCCCCACAATATCCATGCCCCATTGGTCAAACGGGCACGATACCGTAGACGCTTTCATTTTCTCGGTCGGTCGGTGCGATAGGTTATGGTACTTCTGGCAAGATAAACATGTGGTCACCGTCCGAACGGCATCCTCCTAGAGGGTCGACCAAAAGTATCCAGTCAGAAGTATTTTCTGAGCCAACGCGTGGCCGCCATGGTGACCCCCACAAGCGGCTTGGTGTACCTCCTTCAGGATGTAATCGACGTCTTCTAGTCCGACACAATTGAGTAGGGGGCAAAAGCCTTCTTAAAGAGTTGGTTGCAGATCAGGGTGAATCGACCGACTCTCTTCTTTATCAAGTGAGCATCCTCTGGATCGGTAGGCGCAATCCCCGAACGTAAGAATTCTATTAGGCACATCCTCCAATCGTTTGGAAAGGTGATTCCCTCCATACGGTCGATGTGGGCCACTAGCGATACTTGCTCGATCGGCTGACCTATGACGATCGGCGTTAACTAGATGGCCAGCTTTGCTAGCTCATCTGCCGCTTGGTTCTTTGATCGGGGGATCTTCTGGATAACCATCTCTTCGAAGTTGGTCTTCAGCTTTTCAAAAGCCTCTGTATAGAGCCTTAACCGCGAGCTACTTATTTCAAAGGTCCCGGCTAGTTGCTGAGCCGCGAGCTAGGAGTCCGAGTAGATGAGGACCTTATCCACTCTCACGTGTTGAGCTACTTGTAGGCCAGCTATCAGTGCCTTATATTTTGCTTCGTTGTTAGTAGCTCGGTAGTCCAGCTCAACGGATAGCTACATTCTGCCTTCCCAAGGTGATATGAGGATTAAGCCAATCCTGCTGCCTTGCCGAGTGGACGAGCCAGCCACATATATCTTCCATGTCGTCGGTGCTTCGTTACTCTGGACTTCTATAACAAAATCTGTCAAGGCCTGAGCCTTGATTGCCACTCGGGGCTGATATTGGATGTCAAACTCACTAAGCTCGGTTGTCCACTTGATTAGCCGTCCAGACGCTTCCGGATTGAGGAGAACTCTCCCTAGTGCGTTGTTAGTTAGCACTATTATTGAGTGCGCTAGGAAGTATGGGCAAAGCCTCCGAGCGGCGAGTACTAGTGCATAGGCCAATTTTTCGAGATCGGTGTAGCGAGATTCAGCGTCCTTTAATATATGACTTAGAAAATATACAGGTTGCTGATCTTGGCCGCTTTTCCTGACTAAAGTCGACCCAACGGCATGCTCGTTGGATGACAAATATATCCAGAGCGGCTCACCCGCGACTGGCTTGGCTAAAACAGGTAGTGAGCTAAAATATGCCTTCAGCTCCTCTAGCGCTCGGTCACATTCGGCGTCCCATTGGAATTTTATGGCTCGACGCAGTATTTTGAAAAATGACAAGCTCCGATCGGATGACTTGGATATAAATCGGGATAATGTCGTGATCCGACCAGTCAGCGTCTGGGCTTCCTTTAAGTTCTGAGGCGGAGGCATGTTCTGCAAAGCTTGGACCTTACTGGGGTTGGCTTCGATGCCCTGACAATGCAGCCTAGGAAGCGACCACTCTTTGCGCTGAACAGACATTTGCTCGGGTTTAGCTTTATCCCGTATGCTCTTAACGTCCGGTAGGTTTCGTCGATATTTGTGCATAGATCAGCCGCTCAGAGGGATTTAATGAGTATATCATCGACATATACCTCCATATTACGGTCAATCTGCCATCGGAACACTTTATTCATTAGTCTTTGGTAGGTGGCTCCAGTATTCTTCAATCCAAACGGCATGATGTTGTAGCAGTATGTCTTGTCGACCATGATGAAGCTGACATTTTCTTGGTCTTCACGGGCGAGCGGTACTTGATGGTACTCTTGATATGCGTCGAGCATGCAGATCAGCTCACAGCCCGCCGTCGAGTCCACCAGTTGATCTATCCTGGGCAGTGGATAGAAATCCTTCAGGCATGCCTTGTTTAAGTCACGGAAATCGATGCAGACCCGTCATTTGTTGTCCGGCTTGGAGACTAGCGCCACATTGGCAAGCCAACTTGGGAATTGGACTTCCCTGATGTGGCCAGCCTCCAACAGCTTTTCTACCTCCGCCCAGATGATTACGTTTTGCTTAGCACTGAAATCCCTTTTCCTTTGCTTGACCGGTCGAGCATCCGGTCAGACATTCAACTCGTGTTGGGTCACGCTCGGGGAGATGTCGGGTAACTCATATGTCGACCATGCGAACACGTCATGATTTTTCTTGAGGCAGAGGATCAATTCTGCCTTCTGCTTCTCCTCCAGGTCGGTGGCTACGAATGTTGTGGCTTCCGACCGGCTCGGGTGGATCTGTACCTCTTCCTTTTCTTCGTATATTAAGGTAGGATGTTTCTTGGTAACAACATTTACCTCTAGCCGTGGAGCCTTCTGCACTGCTTTGGCCTCGGCCTTGACCATCTCCACATAACATCGCCGAGCGACCAGTTGATCGCCTTTGACCTCGCCCACCTAGTCATCTACCGGGAACTTTATCTTCTGGCAGTAAGTGGATACTATCGCATGAAACGCGTTAAGGGTCGGTCGGCCCAAAATGACGTTGTAAGCCGATGGTGCGTCCACAACTATGAAGTTGGTGGTTCGAGTCCTCCTCAACAGCTCTTCTTCCAATAAGATGGCCAGTCTTGTTTGGCCGATCGACAAGACTTCATTGCCTGTGAATCCGTAGAGTGGGTCGCCATGGGCAGCAGTTCATTGCGATCGATCTGTAGTTGATCAAACGCCTTCTTAAAGATGATGTTCACCGAACTCCCTGTGTCGACGAAGGTTTAGTGAAAGGTGGAAATGGCGATCACAGCTCGGATGATCAAAGCATCATCGTGAGGGATTTCGATCCCTTCCAAATCGCTGGGGCCAAAACTAATTTGGGGTCCCTCGTCCTTCTTCCTACAACATCCGATGGCATGGATCTCTAACCACCGAACGTATGCCTTCCGGGCCCGATTGGAATCTCTGTCGGTCGGCCCTTCGGCAATCATGTCTATCTCTCCACGGGAAGCGTTGTTTCTATTTTCCTCTTCCAGGGTGGACAGTCTATTCCTCTCAGACAAGATCCTGGAGGGATCGGTTTCCTCCCTCCGCTGATGATGATGTCACTCGAGTTCTATTCTCTCTTCTCGTCACTCAGTCTAGCGGCGGCGATCCCTTCGATCAGGAGATGGAGAGCCACGGCGATATCCCCTGGGGGTCGGTCGGTTGGCGATCGATGTCAGTCCTCGATAGTCCCTCGTGTTGTGCATTGTCGACTGGTGAAACGAGCAAAATATAGGCGTCCATATCTTTCCCTTCGGCGCCTTGGGTCGGTCGGACGCCACATGCTGTACAACGTGCACCCTAGCTTCTTGGTTTAGTCGTGCCCCTTCAACTCTCAGCCCCTTGGGCGGCAGATGGCTGCTAGGTCGACGCTCGGTCGGCATAGGATGCTCGATCGGTGTATCCTTTCTTCTGGCCGCCTGGTCTTCTTCCACATTGATGTACTCGTTGACCTTTTTTAACATGTGGTCGAAGTTCCAGGGCGGCTTTTGTATAGGTGACCGAAAGAAGTCTTCCTCTGCAAGCCCCTGGGTGAAGGCATTCATCATGGTCTCAGATGAAACAGAAGGGATATCCATGGCCACTTAGTTGAAGTGTTGGATGTACGCTCGGAGCACTTCCTTGGTCCCTTGTTTCAGGACGAAGAGGCTGACGCTCGTCTTCTGGTAGCGTCGGCTGCTGGCGAAGTAGTGCTGGAAGGTGGCTCAGAAGTCTTTGAAACTTCGTATCGAGCCGTCCGGCAGTCTCCTGAACCATTACTGCGTCAATCCGGAGAGAGTCGTGAGAAAGACTCTGCATTTTACTTCGTCTGTGTACTGGTGCAGCATAGCCTCATTGTCGAATCGATCCAGGTGATCATCTAGGTCGGTTGTCCCGTTATACGTCCCGATCGCCAATGGGGTGTAGTGTCGAGATAGAGGGTCTTGTAAGATCACCTATGAGAACTGCTTGTTGATCTGTTCGGGAGATGCGGTGTTCAGGAGCGCTTTTCCTTTCCTTGCGTCCCGCACGGGCGCCTCATCCGAAGATGGCACCCGCTCTTGATGCGCTTGAGCTATCTCCGAGGGGGTTTGGAACAGAGCCCGATGGAAAGGGATCGGTGCGGGGCGGTGCTTCCCCTTGTGTGTCGGTCGGCCTACGGTTCTGTCCCCAAACGGAGAGTTGCTCCGCTTGGTCTTCTTGTCCCGCTCGTCGATTGGCCGCTGAGATCGCAGGCTGCGGTGCTGGCCGATTGGCTATCGCCTGTTATTGTTGTTGCTCCATCATTTTTGCAGCTTGTGCTTGCACGAGCATCTCCAACTCCTCTTGCGTGAGCATCACGATGGCTAGTTCTCCAATGTCTTCAATTTTCTCGACTCGGATTCAGGTGGCATTCCCACAGACGGCGCCAAATATGATCATATCCAAAACTTGAGGAAGCGGATGTTGGGGACGTGGTACTCCTACTGACCTCCGAGGGACTTCTGCCTATAACACAAACAGCGTCAGTGCCGAGCCAGGGAAGGGATCCCCGGCGATGGCCCTCCGACGCTCAAGTCAATCTCCGCGCGAAGCAAGAAACAAAGAAAACTGTAGCGCAACTGTAGAAATCGCGAGAAAAGCATACCTCCGCCGATGCCTGGACCCCCCTTTATATAGGGCTTCTGTAGCGTGTGTGCACGCTTCTTAAAGCGAGCATGCAATCCTAAGCTTTCCCTTAAGAGACATGTCGGTAAAGTGTCCCTAACACAGTACTTTAACGAGCTGAGTATATCTCTGAAATGATAGTGGAAGCTTCCGTTGTACAATATTCTATCTGACCATGTCGCCCGTCGGCGGCACTAACTCCCAAAAGGATGTCGAAGGATATCCTGCTGTCTGTTGCTCAGCCGAACGAAATGGTCGCTCGACTAAAAGTTCTCTGTCCAGTGTCGTTCGTTGCAGGGGCCGAGCGTGGTGGTCGCTCAGCTAGAATCCGTTGTCTGGCACTGTATGGTTGTTGCGCGTGTCTAGACCGAATGGGATAACCACTCGGCTGTAGTAGCTTTGCCCGCATGTGGCTTGCTCGACTATGACTCTACTCCGCTGATATGGATATTGATGTAAGGCCGAGCGGGGTAGCCGCTCGGCCTACTTCTGTATAAACTTGGCGTTCATTCCTGTCTTGAGCATTTTAGCTCAGCTGGTGGCCAAGCTAGTGATGATGCTGGATCGGACCTTTCATATCTTGGTCAGACAAATCACTTGCCTGCCCCGCCTGCGATAGAAGACGTTGACCGTCTTAATTTTGACCTCTATTGCGGCGAAGACCTTTCCCAAGATGGGTCGCTCCTTATCACTGCATCACTTTTGATTTATTTTTTTGGACATCAAATATCTAATTTTTCTAATTAACTAATCCTGAGAATGTCTAATTCAATCCCACGAAAATATTTCATCCATCGATGAATAAAAAATACTCTACAAACATATCCAAATAATCAATATTCTTAACATTCTTAAACTCATTTTTTACTAAAGAAAAAACATTTCCTATGAAATTCAAACTTTGCATTTCTTAACGCATCATTTTTTAGTTAAATATTGTTGCTGGTTTAATCAAATGTTTTTCATAATAAAAAAAGATGAATATATTTATGCTTCGTGCTCTTGTCAATTCATTCTGGATAAACATAAAAGAGATAAATCATGGATGATTATTAATTTTTGAAATATTAATTAATACATAAAAAAAATATAATCGAGTTTCGAATTCTAAATTTTAGGACGACAACACTTCAATCAAATGATTTTCATATGGTAAAAAAACGATTCACTCGCCCCTCCACCCCATGCCTTAACCATGTGACAATCAAATGCTTTTCATGACCTTTGTCTGAGACGACACACAACGCTATCCTTTCAGTACCACCAAGCCAAGTTGAAAAATAGCTTCACACGTGGCAAACAGGCACTGGACCATGGCGAAGTATGCAGATTAGGTTCCCCCATCAGGAATCTCGATAATGGATAATTAACTATATCCATATGAGGCTGTACCTTAACCATTTAATCAAGAAATTCTCAAAAACTCTCAAAAAGAAATAATTAGGAAATTCTCAATCAAATAAGACAACTAATTCATTGCTCAAGAATTTGATGGTTATGTTAATATTAGTTAGTTTAGGAATAGTCGTGCAGATTATGAATCATTTTTTGTTTTTTAAGTGAATAAATAAGAAGCAGAGACGACAATAGATCGAACGGCCCCTGATTCTCCGAGGCCGAAAACTATCGGTGGAGATCATGACACGCCCACAGGCTTGGACAGGAAGAGCAGCGACGCAGGCTTCTGCTGCCTTCCACCGGCCGCCGCCGTGCCCACGCCCAGCCTCTCGTAGCAATCGATGGAGAAGAGCGACAGCGACAGTGACAGAGAAAGGTGGCGCGCGGAGGAGGCCGAAGGTGGCACGTTTCCTCCGCCTCCGGAGGCGAGCCGGTCTAGCGCCGGGCCGATGCAAAGGCGGTACAGCCTGCGGTACCCACCCAGCGCGGCCACCACGGACCGGGTGGAGCCAACGGTGGCTGTCTCCGCCGCCCCCTTTCCGAAGGGAGCGTGGCGGAGACAGACGGCCTCCCACACGCCCTCCCGGCGGCCGACGGCGCTCCAGAGACTGCAGACGCAAGCAGCCACCGCCAGCGACCGTCCGTCGAGGCGGCCCAGTATCTCGGAGAGAAGGTCGACGTTGTCGTTGATCGAGAAGAGCCTAGTCTTCCCGTTTCCTTCTTCTTCTTCTTCCGGTAACATTATCCCCGCTCAAGCGCTCTGCCTCTCCTTTCTGTTTTTACAGAGACGAAGGAATATGGCAACGTTTTATAATTACGAGACTTAGAGATATTTTCCTTTTTTTTCTTTTACTCTCTCGTAATTCTTATGTTTTTATTTAAATTTTAATATTTATTAACAAAATGAATTTTATTATTATTAATAATAATAAAAATATTAATGAGGGAGAGAAGGAGAAAGGTATCTCTGAAGACGAGGGGATGGGGCCAACAAGGAAGGGCCAAGAGCTTGGGGATGCGCAAAAAGTGTACGTGAACTTTATGTTGTATTATTTTGATCTCCCTTTCCTCCCATGCATTAATTAACGAAACACTCTTGTCAGCCACTAAATTTGATTGGGAATTGAAAATGCATTTCCCTGTTGTTTTTGGTGCATGCATGGTGGTGTTATATATATACACCTATACCAGCGGTTTCTGCTTCTCTTCTTCATCGTCATGCATCAGGCCTCTTTTTTTCTCTCGACTTCAATGGAAGTTACAGCAGCTAGCAAAGTGGATGGCCACCAGTTCATAGCCTTTCCTGCGCAATTAAGGCAGTCCAAGACAAATTGACAGCGATCAGTATCATTCGAACATGATTAATCCATGATGCGATCGAAGTACTTAATTGAAACACATTCATAGATCCGGTGTCACATCGGGCATCATTTTGTTCACACGTGACATACACAATAATTAACGGCACCAAAGTCGAACAATTACGCAACCAAACATTCTTTTTGCAGCTACCTTGGTGCTCAAATAATGGTAGTTCAATTTACACCAAAGGGCGTCGCAGTTAAAGCCACCAGCCATGGAGGACAGATTCCTGGAGGAACAAGTGGAGAAATGGAGAGGCTCCAAAATCTGCTCTGGCAATCTCTCCGCACCACCCCTGGAATCACTGCCAAAACATTAATTTCGCAGAATAAGTCAACAGAACACAGAGGCCACCATCTGTCTCTGCCTCGGCTAAGGGCTTCACAAGATAGCAGAGGAAGAAACAAACAAAAAGATGGAGATTGTAGAGAAGTAAGTGGAGTGCATGGCGATGGGCCGATGGCATGGTTGTCATGTCACCACCTCATCATCTCGTGATATGAGAGGGGAAAATATATATCGGAAACATAGAAAAAAAAAAGAAAAAGGAAGAAATAGGAATAGAAATAGAAATAGAATTAGAAGAGGGTTAGCCAACTGCTCTTTAGGTAGTGAGACAGTGAGAGGGAGGGTGGTTTTTAGTATTTAGTAGGCAGGAATGAAGTGCTTGAACTCGAGCACTCGGCGCAGCCTTTCGAGCTATTGCGCCTGTCGTCTTGCTGCTCGGGACCTGTCTTTGGATTTTGCAAGCCGAGTTACTGCATGAGCTGTGTCTATCAGCTTGCGAAACGTGTGGGTTGAGTTAGCTCAAAAAGAGAGAGAGAGTGTGCGAGCATCGTCTTCTCCTGTTTGAGTATATCATTGTTGAGCTCGTCTATTTGAGTATATCATTGTTGAGCTCGTCTAGAGGTGATTGACTTGAGTTGGGACGTGCTCCTTGACAAGAATGTAATTGGTAAAAAAAGAAATAATTATTTTTTTTTATTAAATCCATTTACAACGATTAAAAAAATCAATAAGGAATTGATGAAATAAATTAACATAGAATAAACTTTCATTCGACTCTCAGAAAAAAAAACAAAGAACTTTCCTAATCCTAATAACAATTTAAATACTTATTACCATATATCCTCCTTGTCCCAAACATATATATTTTATAAGAAAATAAAGAATTCTTAAATAAATGGACGGAAAAATTGGAACAGATTTATTTATACAAATGATCAAATAATATATAAAAAATATTATGATAGATATATTAACATATTACAATACCTATGATAATAATAAATATAGAAATAATGATAAATATGATTGTGATTATAATCCAAATATAGTAAGCTATTAATAATTGAAATCAATTCCTTATTTCTATTCGGAACATGATAAATCTTCTGATTATTATCTTGAACTGTTATCTTTGTTGTCATTACTCCCGATAAATTTAACGGGATGTGCAATACGTTGAGTTTGATTGTCATTCTATGAAATCGTTGTCTAGATAATGATTTGGTGAAGATGCAAGCAACTTGATCCTCTGTAGAGATATATGAGACTGATAGTTGTTTAGCCGTTACACATTCTTGTACAAAGTGAAAATCTATCTCCATATGTTTTGTGCGAGTATGAAAAATTGGATTTACAGTAAGATATGTTGCTCCAGTATTATTACATCATATCTTAGGTATAACATTAGTAGAAATATGTAACTATGATAAAAGGGTTTAGAGCCAAATGATTTCAAATGTTATATTAACAACAACTTTATATTCAGCTTCAGTACTAGATCAAGATATGTAGGTTGATTTTTAGAATGTCATGAGATAAGATTCCGTCCAAAAAAAATAATGTATATCCTCCAGTAGAACATTTATCTTTAGGAGAGTGTTCAATCTGCATCACTAAAATGCATTTAACTCTCGTAAGGAATGTTGATACAAAAAGAGACCATGAAATATAGTGCCTTGAGATGGCAAAGGATTCTCTTAACTCCTTCCCAATGTTGTTCAGTGGGATAATACATATATTGACAAGCCTGATTGACAACAAAAGATAAATCAGGATATGTGATAATGACATGTTATAAGGCTCCAATAATACTCTAATAAATTTGAGGATCGACTGTAAGAGATGATGATGGTGTAGACAAGTTGATGGGGAGAAATGAAGGATTATGCCTTTGATACCACGATAAGAATGCAATAATCATAAGAAAATACTTATTTATTTCTCTCTTTTTGGATTCTTTTCATTTGTAATTAAATGGATGACATGTGCTATTTAGTGCATTTTTTTCTCGTTGCTTTCTTATTGATTGATCCGGTAGTAAGAGTGGGCCCCCCCTTTCTTGCAAAGTCAACGCCAAGGGGAAGTCACCGGAACAGCCGCCCACCCAGAGGAGAGTGTGGTCCGACCGGACGGATGGCCGTAGACGGCCGGTCCGATTGGACTGCCGGCCGGCCGATGGAATCGAGTACCCTGAGGGGCCCGGCCGGCTCGCACTTGTAGTTGGGAGGCACCCTGTCAAATCGGGGTTCCGACGCTCAGTTAAAAAGGTCATGGACCGAGCTGACCTTTTGACCGACCGCAGTCATAAAGCACCCCTGTTTGTTAGTCTCCACAAAGCACAAGTAAACCACTGCGTATGTCCGGTCGGATGTTTAGGTATCTGTCCGCTCGGACTACAAGTTTGGAGCAAAGGAAAAGGCCAGAGGATTTCTTTCTTTGACAACCTGCCAGAGGATTTCTTTCTTTGACAACCTGTAGGTTTCACGTGTGTGCCATGCTCCAAATCTTGTGACAGGGGATTCTGCTGTCCCATCGAGGGCATGCTTTAACTGTAGCGATATGGGTCAGGTAAACTTTCTGACAGCCGCGTACCTAGGAAAGGACAGGTAAATAGCCGCATACCTAGGATAGGACAGGGGACACTTATGCACCTTGGTACGCGTGCCCAACCTTTCATCACTCTATATAAAGAACCTCGTTTCATCGACAAGAGGGTATGTACTCCGAGACTTCGGAGCCACCTTGTTCATCGTGATTTACCTGAGCGTCGGAGGGTCGTCACTGGGAATCCCCTTCCCGGCTGCAAGATAGCCGGAGCATCTCGACACTAGTTGGAGATCTACATCAGCGAAGATCTACGTCAGCGAGTCGGAGAGCGGCACGTGCCCAGCGTCCCCTCTGTGGGAACGCTCCCGCATCCGATCGGAGACAATGGACGAGGCCGACGACAACACTGTGACGCTTTCAACGAAGAACTCGGCCTACGGTCGAGATAAGGGCCGCCAAACTCATAGAGCAAAACAAAAAGCATCCGCCGAGCGCAGCAAGCAACATCTGCGTCTCATGGCCGAGCGGAAGCACCTCAGCCACCGTCGCATTTCACCGAGCCTTGTTTCGCACTCGAAGCTGCACCAACTCGAAGAGATAGAGGCTCCTCTTCGGATGAAATGCCAAGGCGGGATGACGAAAAGGGAAAGCCCCGGGCAAACTCATCTCCCAAGCGGACCAATTCTCGGAAGATATTTACGAGACCCTCTGCCCAAGCACTACGTGCCTCCGACGATCGGCGAATACAATGGAACAACGGACCGGATGATCATCCGGGTAAGTTTGATATCAGCCACGCTCCATCAATACACCGATGGAGTAAAGTGCCGCGTCTTTCTTACCACTCTCTGGGATCGGCTCAACGGTGGTTCCGTAGGCTGCCGGACGGATCCATCACAAGCTTCAGGACTTCCGAACGGCCTTCCTCCACCACTTCGCTAGCAGTCGGCGTTATCGAAAACAAGTGTTAGCTTGTTCGCCATCAAGCAAGAACCAAAAGAATCGCTCGAGCTTACATCCAGCGATTCAACCAAGTGGCGATGGACATCCCAACGGCCACATCGGAGACGATGATGAATGCCTTCACGCAAGGCCTTGTGGATGGGGATTTCTTCCGGTCGCTCATCCGAAAGCCGCCCCGAGATTATGATCACATGCTACATCGGGCCAACGAATATATAAATGTGGAAGAAGCGCAAGCCGCTCGGAAAAAGGAAACTCCAGCCGAGCGGAAACAGCACACCGCTCAGCAGCCACCCAGAGGACCGAGGGCCGAAGCAATTCGATCCCCTCACGTCAGATCGCACGTACAAGAAGTGGCTGCCGCTCGGCCCAAGCCAAAGAAGAGGTGGACCCCTATGTTCTGCAAATTCCACCAAACGGATACGCACAACACGAGGGATTGCCGAAGCCTTCCCTTTGTGTCCAATCCTGTTCCCCGGAGAGCCGAACGACGGTCTCCTCCCCTCGACAGGAGGCAAAGGACCCAGGAAGCCGACCGGACCCGCATAGAGAGGCGACATCACCAGACGTCCGATCGGCATAGATCCCCAAGACAGGAGAGTCGCCGGACGTCCAGAGAACGGTCCCGACCGTCCGCTCGGGAGGAGGAAAATAGGAGCAATACTTCCGGGAGATCAACGTTATCATTGGCGGACCGACCAGAGGAGATTCCAACCGAGCCCGGAAGTCGTCCGCGCGATGACTGCAGATCCATGTGGTCGGATGCAGCCAAGAGAAGGCAAGCGGGCCCGAGATCAGCTTCAGACCCCGAGACTTGGAGGGAGTCGAGATCCCTCACAACGACGCCTTGATCATCCGCGTGGTGATCACTAATTATACCATTCACCATATCTTTGTTGACATAGGGAGGTCGGTGAACATCATATTCAAGAAGGCGTTCGATCAGCAACAAATTGATCAGGCTGAGCTGTTGCATATGACTACCCCGTTGTCTGGGCGGACGATCCGGTACCGCCACCTCACCGGGGAAGAGCCGCTCAGAGGACCAGACAATAAACTTCGTGGTGGTCGACTCTCCATCATCCTACAATGTCATTCTGGGACGCCGTCGCTCGGCGAATTCCGAGCGGTTGTTTCAACCTTCCACCGGAAGATAAAGTTCCCGTGGAAGACAAAGTAGGAGAAGTGCGTGGAGATCAACTAGCAGCTCGGCGATGCTATATAGAGATGATCCGAGCGAAGCTTCTTCCGCTCGGAAGGGCCCCGAATCGAGGTACACGCCATAACCGAGAAACCTCCCGCTTTAATTTATGATGAAAAGGAGGAAGTTCAGATCCATTCGACCCGATCGGAGGCCACCACTTTCATCGCCTCGGATCTAGAGGAAAACAGAAGAAGAAGCTGATCCAATGCCTCCAGAAAATCATGATGTTTTCGTCTGGTCGACACATGAGTTGCCCGGAATTTCGCCGAGCCTAGCGCAGCATGAGTTGCATGTCCGACCGGACGCTCGGCCAGTGAAGCAAAGAAAAAGGGACTTCAGCGCCGAGCAGAATGCCATCATCCGGGCGGAAGTAGAAAAACTTCTGGAGGCTGGCCACATAAGCGAGGTGCAGTTCCCGAGCTGGCTGGCCAACGTGGTATTGGTCTCCAAGCCAGGCGGCAAGTGGAGAGTTTGCATTGACTTTCAGGATTTGAACAAAGCATGCCCCAAAGATTTTTATCCCTTGCCCCGGATAGATTGCACCAGAATAGAAAGAGGTAATGAGTTGGGTTCGAATTTACAATTGACTGAGTCAAACTGCATGCTGTCCAAACTGTGCCAATCTGCCAAGAGCCAGCTGCCAAATTGAACGGTTCAAATTTGAAATTCAAATTAAAACTGAGTCAAAGCAGCAAGCTGTCAAAACAATCTGCAAAGCTGCAAGCTGCCACTGCAAGCTGTCAAGCACGCTAGCTGCTGAGGCACGCAAGCTTCCAACACCGCAAGCTGTCAAAAGCCAGCAAAACCACAAGCTGTCAAAGCACGGATGCTGCTGTCAACACGCAAACTGCCAAAAAACTGCAAAGCACGCAAGCTGCTAAAGCAAACTGCCAGCTGCCAAGTCAGAGCAGCCTGCCAACCGTCTCACATCCGATTCATCTCCAAAACTGCCGACCGGAGCCTGCCATTCTTCAAGATCCTGCGCAAGGCTACTAAGTTCCAGTGGAACGAAGAGTGTGACCGAGCATTTGAAGAGTTGAAAACATATCTGAATTCTCTGCCTATACTTGTCAAGCCGATCGGGGGTGAGTCACTTTATATGTATCTATCGTCAACTGAGCATGCTGTAGGCTCAGCACTTGTGAGGGCGAACGGTGAAGAGCAGCCGGTGTATTTTCTGAGCCATATTTTGAAAGATGCTGAATCTCGCTACACCGGGCTCGAGAAGTTGGCCTTTGCTTTGGTTCTAGCCGCTCGGCGCCTTCGACCGTATTTCTTGGCCCACACAATCATTGTCCGGACGAACAGTCCACTCGGAAGAGTCCTGTTGAATCCAGAAGCGTCCGGACGGCTTATCAAGTGGACGACAGAATTAAGCGAGTTTGACATCCAGTACCAGCCCCGCTCGGCGATTAAAGCCCAATCCTTGGCTGATTTTGTGACCGAAGTGCAGAGGCCCGAGCCGGAAGCTCTGTGGAAGATATATGTGGATGGGTCTTCCACTCGACTCGGAAGCGGGATTGGGATATTACTTATCTCACCGCAAGAAGAAAAGATGCACCTATCCGTCCGGCTGGACTACAAGGCCACCAACAATGAGGCAGAGTATGAGGCCCTTATAGCTGGATTACAGGCAGCACGGCATGTGGGAGCCGGTCGGGTGACTCTCTATTCGGATTCACAGTTGGCCGCTCAGCAACTTTCCGGCACCTTTGAAATCAACTGTGTTCGGCTTAAACTCTACGCTGAGGCCTTTGAAAAACTCAAAGCTACTTTCCGAGAAGTGCTTATTCAGAAGATTCCCCGAACGGAGAACCAGGCGGCCGATGAGTTGGCCAAACTCGCGAGCTCAATAACGCCGATCGCCATTCAGCAGCCAATTGAAAAAACGCTGATGGTGGCGCATGTCGACCGGATGCAAGGCCTCGCGTTTCCAAGTGACTGGAGGACACCTATTATAGAATTCCTCCGTTCGGGCACCACACCATCCGATGAATATGCAGCCCGGCTCCTCAGAAGAAGAGCCGGTCGGTTTACACTCATCGGAGATCAGCTTTACAAGAAAGCTTTCTCGCGTCCTCTGCTAAAATGTGTAAGCTCGGAGGACTCAGCTTACATCCTCCAGGAAGTACATCAAGGATCATGTGGAGGTCATCCGGGCGGACGCTCGTTAGCCAAGAAGATCCTTTTGGCCGGATACTTTTGGCCAACTTTACAAGCAGATGCGCTCGGACAGTATCTACATGCCTTTCATGCCAGAAGTATCACAACTTCTCCCACCGACCGGCAGAGGAGATGAAGGCATCAACCATCTCATGTCCGTTCGATCAGTGGGGAATGGATATTGTAGGTCCATTTCCGATGGCGATCGGGCAGAGGAAATTTTTACTAGTGGCGGTAGACTATTTCTCCAAGTGGGTGGAGGCCGAGCCGCTGGCAAAGATCACTGAGCAAATGGTTAAAAAATTCATCTGGCAGAACATCATTTGTCGGTTCGGCATCCCTCGCCGATTGGTGTCCGACAACGGGCGGCAGTTCACAGGGAAGATGTTGGAGGATTGGTGCCAAAGCTACGGCATTGAGCAACATTTCACATCCGTGGCCTATCCTCAGAGCAACGGTCAAGCTGAAGTCGCCAACCGGGAAATTCTTCGTATTCTGCGCGGGAGTTGGCCGGACGAGGTGCCGAGCGTCTTGTGGGCTATCCGAACGACGCCAAAAGAAGGGACGGGAGTCACACCGTTCCATTTGGTATATGGCGGTGAGGCTGTCATACCGGTCGAAGTAGGCGTTGAGTCAGCCAGGATCCAGAACTATGATGATGACAACACCGAACGAAGAAACATGGAGCTGGACTTGGTAGAAGAGGAGAGGGCAAAGGCGTCCGTTCGGCTGATGGCGTACCGTCAGCGGATGAAGCAAAACTACAACCGGCGCGTAATTCCCAGATCGTTCCAAGTCGGCGATCTTGTCTGGAAGAAAGTCAAGCCGGTCTGCGACGGCATGGGCAGGCCCTTTCAAAATCATCGAAAAGCTCCGCTCGGGCGCGTATTATCTGGAGGATGAGGACGGACGGCAGCTAGATAGGCCGTGGAGCGCGAACCACCTCCAGCCTTACCGGGCAGGGTGAAAGGTGTATCACTGTAAATCACCCTGTGTATTTCATTTTTCGACTAAATACTTGAAATGCAGAGATGAAAAGTCAAAGGAGCGAATATAAGGCATTATCATCGTAGCGCGAAGGCCCCCAGGCCGATCGGCCGGGAGGTTTATGTGGTTAAGACTTGTAAGCAAATAACCCGTGCCGTTCGGCCGGAAGTAAATTGGTCGAGCCAAACGCTCGAAGAACGAAGGCCCCGCGCCGTTCGGCCGGAGGTAAATGGGTCGAGCCAAACGCTCGAAGATCGAAGGCCCCGTGCCATTCGGACGGAGGTATATTATCCGAGCCAAAATACTCGATGAAGTAGATCCTGAGCCGTGCGGCCAGGAGGGCATTATCCAAGCTGGGGGAAAGGCAAAGAGCTACTCCGAACGGAAGTGTCAAAATTAGCCTTGACGGCCGTCTAGCCCAGACGTTAAACCGTAGAGCCGCGCCGACCGGCTATAAATATCCGCGCCGACGAGCACCGTCGTTAAAGATCAAGAGACGAGCCGGCGTCTATAAACCCTCCGAGCGGAAGACCGACGAGCACCGTCGTTAAAGATCAAGAGACGAGCCGACGTCTATCGAAGGAAGACCGACGAGCACCGTTAAAGATCAAGAGACGATCAACCCTCCGAAGCGGAAGACCGACGAGCACCGTTAAAGATCAAGAGACGAGCCGGCGTCTATAAACCCTCCGAGCAAGCCGACGCGCACCGTGCTTAAAGGTCAAGAGACGAGCCGGCGTCTATAAACCCTCCGAGCGGAAGACCGACGAGCACCGTCGTTAAAGATCAAGAGACGAGCCGGCGTCTATAAACCCTCCGAGCGGAAGACCGACGAGCACCGTCGTTAAAGATCAAGAGACGAGCCGGCGTCTATAAACCCTCCGAGCGGAAGACCGACGAGCACCGTCGTTAAAGATCAAGAGACGAGCCTATAAACCCTCCGAGCGGAAGACCGACGAGCACCGTCGTTAAAGATCAAGAGACGAGCCGGCGTCTATAAACCCTCCGAAGCGGAAGACCGACGAGCACCGCTGCGAAGATCGAGAGCCGCGCCGACCGCTATAAATATCCGCGCCGACGAGCACCGCCGTTAAAGATCGAGAGCCGCTATAAATAATCCGAGCAGGCCAACCGTCGAGCTCCGAGGTTGAACATCGAGAGGTTCGGATCGTCTCATAACCAGCGATTCTTGGTAGCAACACAGAATTATGTGCGGCCGAACGGAAGAGCTGGAGAAAATACTCCAGCGATTCTCCAAAGGTGTGATGTGACAGGAGATGAGCGGACAGCACAAGTGTTAGCAAGGGGACAGAGCAAGAAGATAAAATACACGAAAGGAAAGCATTTCATTAAAATTAAAACCTTAGGCCGAGTGGCCTAAATACAAAAGGGTTCATGATCAGCCGAGCGGCTAAATTACAAGAATTACTCGATGTAGTCGTAGAGGTCCCTCGGAATGTTGCTCAGAAGCTCCACCTGATCACCGCCCGGAATATTGGTGGACTCCGGAAGAAGGCCCTTCGACTTCAGATAGGTCATATTAGCCGTAATTGCCAAGTCGAAAGCCGAGTACATCCGCTCGCAAATTTTCTCCGAGAACTCGGGCGATCGGATGTGGCTTTGTCGCGGCGACTCGGCTCGGCTCGGCATCCCGGTATTCTTTGAAGGTTGCCCGGGAGCTTGTGAGGGCCTCATTCAGACGCTCGATCTTCTCCGCATCGCCCGAGCTCCGCCTTCTCCGATCGAGCCTCGCCTCCGCTCTTTATCTTCGACCCCCGGGCCTCACGCTTTTCTTCTCCGGATCGGAGATGGCCGTGTTCTTCCGAGTGGTGGCCGAGTTATGTTTGTGTCGCGACTTGACCTGCGCCGGACTCGGCTAGGGCGTGGGCCAGTCACTGCTTTCTTCGCTCGCCAGCCTTCTTCAGCTCTTTTTGCAGCTCGGAGTAGGAAGGTCCTTGGGAGCCGCTCGGACCACCTGCCGCCCGCAGTTGCCTTATCTCCTCGTCCGGACGGCTGGAAACTGCTATCTCTTCCACCCACCTCGAAACGAGAAGGCGCAGTTGTTAGAAGCCGAGCGGAAATATTTTAGGCAAAACAAAAACAAAAACAACGAAGAACTTACCCCGTAGCCGCTTGCATGTGGTGTTGGCTAAGTTCGGGGCGCCCGAGCGTCGGCCCACATCTCGGCGAGGGCCCTTTCAAAGTAATAGTGTGCTCGGGCACGGTTGTCCGGTCAGCCGCAACTCTTGATCGGAAGATGAAGAGTAACGACATCGGCCGTGACTTGGATCGAGGATCGGAAGTGGCGCAGAAGACCGCGAATGGATGGTCGAACGTTGGACTGAACGCAGGGGGAGAGTGTCGACCGGAGTGGCTTCAACCGGAGTGGCCTCGACCGGCGCCAGAAGGCGTCCGGTCGGACGAAATGGTCTCGCACAGCGCCTTCCTCGCAATGAGGCGGCCGAGGGTTGGACCGCGAGGTAGCCGAGCGAAGCGGTCTCCACTCGGCGCTCTTTGCGGGCTGATCCTCCTCCCGAACGGACCCTTCCTCGGGGCCGTTGGTTCCCTGGAGGGGAGCGCCGCTGTCCACCTGCTGTTGAGAGGCCCGAGCGTCCGATTCGGCCTGGGTAATACCCAGCGTCTTCATTTCCTTGGCTGCCACGGCCTCCAGCGCCGCTGCCTTTCTCTTTAGAACGCCGGCCATCACCGAGTCCATGACGATGTCAGCTGCAGGAAGAGAAAAAGAAATCAGTTAGCAATTAAAGCAAGTGCCAAAGCAAAGTTCTTACCGAAGCCGGTCGGAAGTGGGGTCCGTATAGGACTCAGCCTAAAAATGTACATCACTCCCTCGTGAAGAAGCTTGTTGATGTCAAGCCGCTAGTACGGCGTGAAGATAGTCCGATCGGGTCTTGAATTTCTTCAGTTCGGGAGGGGGAGGTAGACTGACTTGCCACTGGGTCGGAAAGTTTGGCTGACTGGGCATGCGGAGGTAGAAATAATAGTCCTTCCAATGTTTATTGGAAGTGGGTAGTTTATTGAAGAAGACCAGACCGGGCCGAGCTTGGAACATAAAGGTGCCCGGCTCGGCTTGCTTAGGATAATAGAAGTAAAAGAAGACCTCCGGTCGGAGGGGGATGTTGTGAATCTTAAACAAAACGACAACGCCGCAGAGCAGACGAAAGGTATTTGGTACTAAACTGCCGAGCGGCACGCTAAAATAGTTACAGACGTCTACTATAAAAGGATGTACGGGGAACCGCAGACCGGCGATGAATTGGTCGCGAAAGACACAGAAACCGCCGCGCGGTGGTCTGTGAGGCCGAGCGGCAGGACCAGCTAGGCGAACTTCGATATCCTCGGGGATTTCGAAATTGTCAGCCAAAATATCAAAATCCCGTTGTTCGAAACGAGATCGCATGGTAGTATACCATGGGCCTAGGGATTGTTCTTCGGGATGAGAAGAACTGGCCATGATCGGGACAGAAGAAATCAAAAAGGAAGTTTCAAAGACGAGGAAATGGAGTTTCAAAAACTAGAGCAGAAGTGCGAATTAGATATCGGAAAGGAAAAAGGAGAGATCTAAAACCTTACTGGGGGAAGAGGGATCGAAGAAAGGCGCCGGATAGCGTCAAAGGGCAGAAGCGAGATCGCCGGAGCTCCAGAGCGCAGAAAGCAACAATAGAGGTGACGGAGGCGTGTGAAGGTGAGGAGGAAATGAAGAATTTATAGGGTGAGGGCCGGGCGGCCTCCACCGTCGGATCCAGGTCACGGGAATCAATGCATACATCTAGCCGTTTATTTCGAATTGCTTCGGTCACATCAAAATATCATGCAACCGCCTCCGTACTCTGATGGCATTGCTCCACGTGGCAGTCAATCATTCGGAGCATTTAATGAAGGTATGATCGACATTGATGTCGAAGATTGGCGCAGAACGCAAGGAGATCCGGCGAAAGCCATCATTGATTCATTCAAGGATACCTCTGCCGCTGACCGGGCGGAGAAGATTAGCATGGAAGAGCCGTTCGGCTAGACTCACAGTCCAGTCAGTCGGACTATGCTCCTCCTTCGACTAGACTTGAAGGGAAGGCAAGTGATCCGGTAGTAAGAGGGCTTTCTTGCAAAGTCAACGCCAAGGGGAAGTCACCGGAACAGCCGCCCACCCAGAGGAGAGTGTGGTCCGACCGGACGGATGGCCGTAGACGGCCGGTCCGATTGGACTGCCGGCCGGCTGATGGAATCGAGTACCCTGAGGGGCCCGGCCGGCTCGCACTTGTAGTTGGGAGGCACCCTGTCAAATCGGGGTTCCGACGCTCAGTTAAAAAGGTCATGGACCGAGCTGACCTTTTGACCAACCGCAGTCATAAAGCACCCCTGTTTGTTAGTCTCCACAAAGCACAAGTAAACCACTGCGTATGTCCGGTCGGATGTTTAGGTATCTGTCCGCTCGAACTACAAGTTTGGAGCAAAGGAAAAGGCCAGAGGATTTTTTTCTTTGACAACCTGCCAGAGGATTTCTTTCTTTGACAACCTGTAGGTTTCACGTGTGTGCCATGCTCCAAATCTTGTGACAGGGGATTCTGCTGTCCCATCGAGGGCATGCTTTGACTGTAGCGATATGGGTCAGGTAAACTTTCTGACAGCCGCGTACCTAGGAAAGGACAGGTAAGCTTTCTGACAGCCGCATACCTAGGATAGGACAGGGGACACTTATGCACCTTGGTACGCGTGCCCAAACCTTTCACAGCTCTATATAAAGAACCTCAGGTTTCATCGACAAGAGAGGCTGGTATGTACTCTGAGACTTCTGGAGCCACCTTGTTCATCGTGATTTACCTGACTTGAGCGTCGGAGGGTCGTCGCTGGGAATCCCCTTCCCGGCTCGACTTCTGTGCAGGATAGCCGGAGCATCTCGACACTAGTTGGAGATCTACATCAGCGAGCCTTGGAGCGTCACGTGCCCAGCGTCTGTTGACTTCTGGTTCGGACAGGATCATTGATTATTAAATATTGTCAAATAAAATATAAAAAAATATTAATTATAATAAATATAGTAACAATATTAATGATAATAATAAATATAGAAATAATGATAAATACAATAAATTATCAATAAATTGAAATCAATTCCTTATTTCTATTGAAACATGATAAATGGGAGCTTATTAATTCAAGGCAAATGAAAAGTGTATAAAAAATTTTCTCTGAGCGGAGAAGCTTCTTACAACGTTGACGCACAAGAAATAGAAGCTTAACTCTAAAATGAAGTGTACAAGTGCTAGAATTGAATTACTTGTGATTATTGAAAATCTTCTAGACCAAGACTGTATTTATAGCCTTGGTCGGGGTGCCCCTAAGGAATTCCAAGCGCCCTGGGGATATAAAACTTTATCCCCAGCGCACGAATTGTGGTTTGACCGCGATCTGGAAAAGGTCCAACTCGGGGCGCCCGGAATGGTTCCGGGCGCCCGGACCACTAAGTCAACCAAGTTGACTTTCTGGTCCAGGCCTTCTGCTCCAGTGATGCTCGCTTCGATTCGGGTCTTCCGCTTCGATTCCGCTTGCTTGGGTGATATCGACCATCCGGAATAGGGTTCACCCGAACCCAAGTTCCGGCCTTCTTCTCGAGCAGCCTTCCTCCTCGGTTTCTCGTCCCTCAAACGTCGCGTACGTTCTTCTTATCCACCCGTGTACTCTTCCGTAGTCACCTCGTCTCTCGGACGCACCAAGCCCGTCAGCTCTCTCCCGTGTCGTCCTTCTCGCTAGTCGTGTCTTTCGCTCGACTTCCTGTGCTTCTAAGCTCCTGCTCACTTAGACACAAGGGTTAAACTAAACAGAACCTAACTTAACTTGTTTGATCACATCAAAACACCTTGGGGTTCTAATAATCTCCCCCTTTTTGATGTGAGCAACACAGGTTAAGTTAGGGTAAAACAGACATAATAAAAAAACAAATAATGTTGCAAATATGTGTAAGTAAGATTTTTCAATGAAAGAAATTTTAAATACACCTCCCCCTAGACTTAACATTATTCTCCCCCTTTGATCACATAAAAAATTGGGGTTCTTTAAACATGTCTAAGGTAAAAATCTTTAAAAAATTGGCAAGTAAAGAAAGATATTTTTTAACTCTAAAAAAAATTTCATAAGTGTTGAAAAAAAATTCTAAGTGAAAAAAAAATTCTAAGGCAAAATAACTTCTGAGGAAAAAATTTGTAACGGAAAGATTTCCTAACTTAAAAAATTTTTCTAAGTTTTTGTAAACATGAATATTTTTGAAAATAATTTCTAAAACACATTGTGTACCCCTTTAAATAATTAAGTAATTTTAATTTTAATACTTTTTAAGTTAATCAATTAAACTGTTTATTTCAATACTTGGCTTCCAGGCAGTGGCGAGACACTAGACCTTCTTGGTTATTGGAGCAACAACCACTTTCTTATACAAAGCCTTATAAAGAAATTCACTGTTTAATTTTTTCACTGAAAGCGCTAAATTTAATTAACAGTTCAAGTTAAACACGACTTTGGAACCCAATATAGATTCCATCCTACAGGATTAATTAGGTATTTTCTAGGTACATAAGCTTTTGATATTTTTCTAATCTAATTTTTATGAAACCTATAGTACCAGTTTAATCCTTTATAATTTCTAAAAACAGAAATATTTGAATTGTTAGAGTTTTTCAAATTTTCAATTTCTTATTTTAATTTAACATTTTCAAGTTCAATTTTATCAAAATCCTCTATCAGACAAGATTTTGCTAACATTCTTTTTATTTCTAAGTTTTCATTTTTCAATTTAGTATTTTCACTTTTTAATTTATACATAGACTTTGCCATAGTCTTGATACTGAAATAAAACTGATCAGAAGGTAAGAGACATACCTCACTTACCATATCAGACTTAAAGCCTGACTCTCCCTTTGCTTCGTTGCATTCATCTGAGGTTGCTCCCCCTTCATCGATGCTGGGTTCTGATGTACTTTGCCCTTCATAGCTTACCATCAGTGCTAACCCGACATATTCTTGTATCTCGAACTCAGATGATGAACTATCATCCTAAGTAGCTTTTAGATTCTTGTGCTTCTTGGGTATCTTCACTTTGTCCTCCTTGAGTTCTGGGCAATCCTCTTTTAAGTGTCCTTCTTTTTGACACTGGTAGCAACGAACCCTTCTTCTATTTCTTGGATTCTTCTTATTCTGTATTTCTTTAAATTTATTAGATCGAAAGAATTTTTTAAAATTCCTTACCATATACGCTTCTTGATCTTCTTCCGAGTCTGACTCGGCTTCATCCTTCTTGATTGCGTTTAGCACCACAATCTGATTTGATTCCTTTGTTGTCTCTGCACATCTAGTTTCATGTAATTCAAGAGTAGAAAATAACTCCTCTAGGGTACTTACCTCCAGGTCCTTTGAAATGTAGTAGGCGTCGATGATTGGTGTCCATTCTGGAGTTCTGGGAAAAGCGTTGAGTGCGTAGCGTATGGTGTCCCGGTTGGTTACTATTTCACCGAGATTCTCGAGTCCTGTAATTAACTCTTTTACCTTTGCATGTAGATCGACTACTTTCTCACCTCTTTCCAGATGGATGTTTGTCAGTTTATTTCGAAGTATATCTCTCCTTGCGAGTTTGGCTTCGGATGTCCCTTCGTGGAGTTCCAGGAATTTTTCCCAGAGTTCTTTGGCCGACGAGTAGCTTCCGATGCGGTTGACTTCTTGAGGTGACAGCATGCTCAACAAGTGATATTTTGCCCGATTGTTTGCAACAGAATCATTTTGTTCCTTCTTTGTCCAAAGGCTCTCTTCTTTTTCTTCTCCATTCTGATTCGTAGGAGCTACAAAATCATATTTTATAATTAGACGAATTTCGAAATCGATTTTCAGAAATACCTCCATATGACGTTTCCAGTGTGCGAAGTCCCCCTTGAATTTTAGTGGAACGATGGTTGGTCCAGGCATTAATTGCTTGCTTCAGTCGGCGGTTAGTCCTTCTGAAGCGTCCTCGCTCTGATACCACTTGTTGGTCCCTTTGGAGGCCAGCAAGAGGGGAGGGGTGAATTGCCTTGCAAAATAAAATAATTCCTTTCTCGGATTTTCCACTAAAACACTTGCACTAACAGAGTAAACAAAATAGAACAGAAAAAACGAGGCTCACAATTTACTTGGTTACAGCTGGGGAGCTTGTTAATCCAAGGTAGATGAAAAGTGTACTAAAAAATCTCCTCTGGGCGGAGAAGCCTCTTACAACGTTGACGCACAAGAAATATAAGCTTAACTCTAAAATGAAGCGTACAAGTGCTGGAATTGAATTACTTGTGATTATTGAAAAGCTTCTGGACCAAAGCTGTATTTATAGCCTTGGTCGGGGCGCCCCTAAGGGGTTCCGGGCGCTCTGGGGGATAAAACTTTATCCCCAACGTACGAATTGCGATTTAACCGCGATCTGGAAAAGGTCCAACTCCGGGCACCCGGAATGGTTCCGAGCGCTCGGACCGTCTGAGTGCCTAGAATGGATCCAAGCTTTCTGCTCCGGTGCTGCTCGCCTCGGTCCGAGTCTTCCGCTTCGGCTCCGCTTGCTTGGATGATCTTGGCCATCTGGAATATGGCTCACCCAAACCCAAGTTCCGACCTTCTCATCGAGCAGCCTTCCTCCCCGGTTTCTCGTCCCTCGAACGTCAAGTATGCTCTTCTCGTCCACCGGTATACTCTTCCGCGGTCATCTCGTCCCTCGGACACACCGAGCCCATCGGCTCTCTCCCGTGCCGTCCTTCTCGCTAGCCCGTCTTCCGCTCAACTTCCTGTGCTCCTAAGCTCCTGCACACTTAGACAGAAGGGTTAAACCAAACAGGACCTAACTTAACTTGCTTGATCACATCAAAACACCTTGGGGTTCCAACAAGTCCGACCAGACATATTGTTCGAGTGGACGTCGAATCACCAACATAAACCCGGTTGGCTCAAAGGCCAATTGGACCTTAAGGGCTCAAGTTCCCACTTCTCCAAATGCGAGGCTCTCAACTTATAACTGCCCGGCCCGAGCGCCGGTCAAATTTATGGGGGCCAATTCCCCACTTTTCCAAATACAAGACTCTCAACTTACATTTGTCCGATCCCTATACTGGTCAGATTTACGGGGTCCAGCTTCTCACTTTTCATGAGCATAACTCCCAGCATAAAGCCAGTTAGCCCCAGTATTGGTCAAACATCCAGGGCACAATTCCCTGCATGAGCATGACTCTTAATCTATAGTCGATCGACCCAGAGCTAGTTGGACTCTCTCTAGGAGCAACATTGTTAGAGAATTGTAACAACCATTCAAGAAATATACTATATATTATTCTGACATATACATATAACGAAATCTTCTTCCAAACATAAGGAAACTATTGTACATCCTTCACTATCTGATATATTCTGATACTAGACATTTTATGTTGCTTCATTAATTGCGGAGGTTATGATAGAGAATATAAAAAAGGGATATCTCTGTCAACCAAGTATGCTCAGGTATGCGAGGTTTCTCTACTATAGTTTATCAGTTGTTTCTATTGTTCATCTTCTTCTCTATTTCACTCGGCTACTGTTCTGACTTGAGCGTCGGAGTGTCTGCGCTAAGGATCTTTTCCTTGGCTTGGTGACTAAAGCTTCCTTCTCCTAATTCCTGTCTTTGTTGTGCAAGTTCACTCGATGTCACTTTACTCTAGCTCAGAGTCTTCACATAGTGAACATCAACACCATCTCGACGCCACTCCATAACCAACACGCTATCTCTCGTGCTTTCAGATAAGATCATATAAGTTTAACATCAAATGAAAATAGATCGCTCAAGAACATTCCGCCACACTCGAATATACATCCTAATTCTTAAGCAAATCATCATATCGATCGCCATGATCGAGCATATTGAATTTTAATAGGTTGGTCTTTTAGGCCCATGATTTTAAGGCCCACTGTCATCAACAAGCCAGTGGCAGATAATAAACGCTTAAGTAAACAAACTACAATTCCCTCTTACATATTCTTCGACTGATTTCTTTAAGCTTTCTTATATGTAATTGCTCTATTTATTCTACACGATCTTCTTACAGATTTCATCCGAAGCACTGGGGTATCTCTACTGGGCAAGAACATGACTTCCCCTACAGGGGCTGTACCTTCTTCTGCTGCATGAAGAAATTTAAGGAGAGGACAGGGAGGTTGGTAGGAAATTAAACTGTGAATTGTATGGCTTTACCAAGGCTCAGTGATCTACTCAAATAGCTTTGAGTTCTTCTTCCTGCTGTTTGGAGTTTGCTGTGAGTTAGTGTTGTTAGTGTTGTCAGCAATAATTGTCCAGTGACACTTTATGAACTCTTCTCGACACGTTAAGTGTGATTTAACAGTGCTATACATCTTGATAAAGCCAATGAGGTAGGCCTTCAGAGACTCTCTCTTGCCATGCTGTCACCATTAATTCTCTGCTGTGAATGAGAGCTGTCATTGACCCCAACATCCCTTCCTGTGTTGTGATGGAGAGGCACAAATCAATCCCCACAGGAGACACACCATCATTGCAACCTCCTCACGTTGTCAAAATCTGCATCAAACCTTTCAGAGGGGAAAAATACGCATGATAATTTCTAACACATATTATAATATGCAAAGTTGCTTCCGACGATCACCTTATCTCTTCTCAATTTGTGAGCTAGGGATCTCATCATATGATTTGTATAAACTATTTGTTTGCTGAATTGGGTCACCAAAATTCGAAAGCTTCGCTTTACTTTACTGATTCTCTTCTTTGGCACGTAGTCGCTGAACCTCTTCATAATTTTTAATTTTTAACCATGCAGGAGGTGCTGTCGATGGAGCTCATCCATGGGACAATGATCAGAAGAAAAGCCCAGATGACTTCTTTAAAAACTCGCCACTTTGGAGTCTTTACTGCATATTTTAAAGGCTGTTTCAGTTATAAAGATTCAATCAGGATTCACCAATAAACTAGTCCCTAACCAGAGAAGTTTAGTCCGCTAAGACCGTAATTAACAGAGGATTAATGGTGATGACGAAGAAGATGATGGAGAGGAGAAGTTTTTTTTTTTTTTTAGAAAAAAAACTGCCGGCCTTTTGGTCGTATTCTCGGAAAGGGCCTTGTTGTAAATTAGGTTTCTTTTTTTGTTTGGGTGAAGTTGAAAAATGGAGAAAATGTTGGACGGAAGCGAAGTTGTGCTGTGCTGTTGCAGTGGGGCGCTTCGATCATTTTCATTAATAGCAAAGAATCTTTTGGTTGCGCATTTTCCACATTGCCCCTCCATTTTCCGGGGAGAAGTAGGCTAGACTTAATGGTAATTATTCGAACATTGAAAATGACATCTGCCTCACAGGTTAATTTATAACTTAAATCGGAAGTATATTTTTTTTTAGTCTAATTTTTTGGGTAACTCATTAATTAATTACGGAGGAGAAAATAAGTAAAAAGATAAATTATTGAGGAGTAGATGGGAAGTGGGAAACACCTACTTCAAAATATCTACAAAACGAAATATTTGTTTAAAATTTACGTTAAAATACAAGGCAAGTAAAACTCCACGCTACCCGACAAAAAGCGCACTGGGGACAGATGCCAAAGCATCTGCCGTCCATCTTGCCCCAGTTTGGACGTCGATGGATGAGATCCGAGCGCGTCGCACAATGGAACCTCTGGTTCTGTTTTAACCCGAGTTTAGTAGCCTTTCTTCGACATTTCTATCCTTTCTTCTTCTCTCTCCTCGCCCTCTTTTGTTTTCTTCCGAAGTTGAGCTCGCGAAGACCGCCGCCGCTGGCGCCGTGGACGTTCCTCTTTTCCTCTCTCACTTCTTCGTCGCTGCTGTTCCGTGCATGGGCCGATTATTCGTCGGCGGATTTTTGGTATTTGTTTCGGTTTCAAGGTGGGTTGCGTAGGTGACCGGGAAAGGGTTCAAGGTCTGCCCTTTTTTTTTTTTTCCTGCCGGTACCTGGCTTCTCCGTCGCCGTTGGAACGGTGGTTGGGAGCGATCGTGTGGGCCTGTGACAGTGCGAGAAAAGACTGGTAGCTGGCAAAAACTTTGCCTTTTTGGGAGTGAAAAGGAAGCGGCTTGAATGATGGAATATGAGAATTCCTCCGTTATGACCGTCTCTAACTCGGGCTCCGGCGAAGCCAGCGTATCTTCCTCCGGGCAGCTTCCGCCCGCTGCGCCTCCTTCTCTGGGTCCGCTGCAGCCGATTCCGGTAGTCAAGAAGAAGAGAAACCTCCCCGGAACGCCAGGTAAGTGATATTGAAGCTGCTTGATAACATTCTAAGTGCTTAGCTGTTGTGGTTTGATCGAGGGAGTTGGATTGAATAGATCCGGAGGCTGAGGTGATCGCGCTCTCTCCGAAGACGCTCATGGCGACCAATCGGTTCGTGTGCGAGATCTGCAACAAGGGATTCCAGCGGGATCAGAACCTGCAGCTTCACAGGAGAGGGCACAATTTGCCGTGGAAGCTGCGGCAGCGGACGGGGAAGGAAGTACGGAAGAGGGTTTATGTGTGCCCGGAGCCGACCTGCGTGCACCACGACCCGTCGCGGGCGCTGGGCGACCTCACTGGCATCAAGAAGCACTTTTGCCGGAAGCACGGCGAGAAGAAGTGGAAGTGCGATAAGTGCTCGAAGAAGTACGCCGTCCAGTCAGACTGGAAGGCGCACTCCAAGGTCTGCGGCACGCGCGAGTACCGCTGCGATTGTGGCACCCTCTTCTCCCGGTAATTCCACAAATTCCTATGTTATTCTCGTGTGGTTTCTTTGAGATTTGGATCTTTGATCGTTCATCGCCGGATTCCTTTGACTTTGTTTGTGCAGGAGAGATAGCTTCATCACCCACAGAGCATTCTGCGACGCGCTAGCTGAGGAGAGCGCGAAAGCCGGAACGACTCCGCCGACTGCAAATCTAAAACCGGCAAGTGAGGACGACGGAAAGGCTGAGGCGGCGTCCGAGAAAGCCACAGAAGCGGAGGAAGCGACGGCAACCGTGGAGACAGCTCCTGCAGTAGCGGTCGACGCTCCATTGCCGCTGCCGAAGGTGGCGCCGCCGCTGGAACGGCAAGGTTGGCTTTTTGTCCTTTGTTCTTATTTTCTTCCAAACAATGCGAAGCGAAGGGGGGGTTTTGTCGGATTTGAAGCTTCTCCTGCAATAAAAAAAAACGCGAAGTCTGCGGGGATTAAGACATGGAAGCTCTGGTTCTTGTCCTCGGACGCTCTTCGAGGTGCCCCTGTTGCAGATCCAAATGGAATCGAAAGAATGAAGTTTTTCTATGGATGATTTTTCGTCTCTTCCAAAAGCTCGTCTCTCGTTAAGAACTTTCCATCTCAGGTACTGTGATAAAGGAGTTGGATTGAATGGAAAGTGAGAAGAAGAAATCTATTCATCGCCATGGCATCATTGCGCCTCTTTATATCTTGCTTTTGCTTTCCTTTCTCACGCAATAGAAAGCACTCAAGCAGCGCTTTTTAGTCGCTTAACGTGATCGCATTTTCTTGTGACAGAGCCGGAGAAGTCGGCCGGCCTGCTGCCATACGTGCGGCAGTCCCCGGTGGCTCTGGCCAACACCAGCAGCGCCGCGGTTGCCGCCTCCACCACTACTAGCAGCAGCAGCAACAGCAATAACATCAGCATGTTTGCGAGCATCTTCGCTTCGGTATCCGCAACTACTGCAGCTCACAGCAGCACCACCTTCTCGGACCTCATGGGCGCCATGGGCCACCCCGATCGGTCCCTGGCGGAGCCGCTTTCCCTCTGCCTCGCCCCTAACGGTGGGCCTCCGTCATCCTTGTTTTCCCCGCCGCAAAATCAATCTCACGACTGGCGTCCGTTTTCCGCCCCTCCGCCGCCGCCGTCCCCGCACATGTCGGCGACGGCGTTGCTGCAGAAGGCAGCTCAGATGGGCGCTGCGGCGACCGGCTCATCCTTCCTCAAGGGGTTCGGCCTCGATGGGCCCGGAGATAGCAGCCTGCGATGGGGACATCATCGTCAGCAGCAGCAGCATTTGGAGCCGGAGCCATCTCCGATGCTGCCCAGCGGCCTCGGTCTCGGGCTCCCCTACGAGCAAGACTTAATGATGGGCTCGTCGGCCTTGTTTGGGACGAAGCCGGCGACGCTGGATTTCCTGGGGCTCGGAATGGGACCTGTCGGCGGCACCCCCAACGGAGGTCTATCGGCATTGATGACCTCTATCGGAAGCAGCAGTCTCGACATCGGAACAGGACCAGCTACCACCGGTGGGTGGGAAGGCACCGAGAGGAAGTCCACCAGTTCCGCCAATCTGTAGATTTTTCGTTAGATTGGGAGAATCAAAATGGTCGAATTGGAGGATGAATGCCCTGGAGACCAAAGCTCATTCTCTCGGTCTCGTCTCTTCTCTTCTCTCTGCTTTGTTATTGTTCCCCCCATCTCAGAGCACGTCTGAAAGCTTACAGGAAATACAACATTATGTACATATTGTTATTTAAACTTCGTCACTGTAACCAGTTCTTCTACTCGAGCGATCCTTTTTGCAAATCAGATTCGAGATAGAGCGAGCAATCAAAACTTCAGCCTTAGGATCATTACCAGAGCAGAGATAAGAGAAGCCATGAGAAACTTGGGCAATGAATGCCTCATCTCTGAGGCGTAGAAATTTGGTTCTTTGGGTTCAGTGTCGGTCAAATTTGACAACCGGACCGGCCTTGATTGGTTTTGTCGTGTACTGCTTGGAAACGACCTGCTTGTCGTTTTGCGCTTTGTTCGGAATTTATCGGCTCACTGTTCCTGGACAGCTTTTCGGAAGAAATTAAATATTGGGTTCAGCACGGGTATACACTCCTGATTACAATGGGCCGTTTACAATATTGGGCTCAGGCCCAATCAGTCCCTTAGCGTATACGGCCACTTCTGTGACAGTTCAACTAAGCATGAATATATATATATATATATATATATATATATAGAGAAATCTTCTGCTGCGGTGCTTTATCTGCGGTTTTGTTGCGGTACTTGCCACGTCAGTGAGAAAACACAAAAAAAAATCAACGCTGCTCTCCTCCTGATCGGCCTGGACCGATCAGGCTCCAACCTGATCGGTCTGGGAGTCTCCTGATCGGTCTGTGGACCGATCAGGCTCTAGGCTGATCGGTCCACAGACCGATCAACCAACGCTCAGGAGGCAGACCGATCGGTCACCAGACCGATCAGGAAACGATCAGAGGTAGAAAAAGGTAGGGGGATCGGTCTGTGGACCGATCCACCTATAGCCTGATTGGTCCACAGACCGATCAGGCTTCGAAGCCAACTCTCACAGAGAGTTGGTTGATCGGTCTGGGGACCGATCAGCCTAGGGCCTGATCGGTCCACAGACCGATCAGGAGACTCCCAGACCGATCAGGTTGGAGCCTGATCGGTCCAGGCCGATCAGGAGGAGAGCAGCGTTGATTTTTTTTTTGTGTTTTCTCGCTGACGTGACAAGTACCGCAGCAAAACCGCAGATAAGGCACTGCAACAGAAGATTTATATATATATATATATATATATATATATATATATATATATATATATATATATTACATTGTATGACACGTGTGGGTATCTCTCATGGGGAGGCGTCTCTACCCATGAGAGGTGGCCCCACGCGTGTCATCCAACATAGTTTGCATATATACACCTTGCTTATCTTTACACGAGCATATGTGAGCAACGTTCGACGTTCGACGTGTGCGATTTGACATGGTTAAAATTATAATATTTTAATCTCTTTCTTATCTGTATGCAACTCTCTTCTCTCTTCTACATACAAGGTGGTGATGGTCTATTCGAGCTTGTCTTTAAAAATTAGCTCTAACGTATTAGTCTTTAAAGACCAGCACCATCACATTGGTGTTGATCTTTAAAGACCAGCACCAACTCCAATGTGATGCTGGTTTGTACAAACCAACACCAACAGTTGGTACTGGTTCGTACCAACACCAATTGCTAGAATTGGTCTTTAAAGACAAAACTCCAGCGTGTTGGTCACCAACACATTGCAGTTGGTTTCTAAAAGAGAGCATTTAGCTCGCGGTTCTCTAAATGCAGTGCATCCCTCGTGGAAATGTCATGTATTTTTATTCTATAGAAAAATGCTCCTTCCCATCTTTTTTGCCGACCTCGCCATGAGCTCCAGAATCACCGACCGCCGCTTGCCCGCCGGCCTTCCACTCGACGTCCGGTCGGATTTCGGCCACGATAACAGCTAGAATTGACAGCGTTGCGTCTGCTAACGTTGCGGCCAATTCAGGCCATGAAATGGTCAGATTTTGGTCGCGATCCGACCAAAATCTATTGGTCTCTTGGCGTCGGCAAGAGGGGGTGAATTGCTTTAAGAAAATAGTAATACCTTTCTCAGCTTTACAACTTTGAATAAGACAATCACTTTACTAAAATAATCTAAAATGAATAAAAGAAGTACAAGATAAAAGGATTTACTTTTGCAAGCAGGAAAGTTGCTAATATAAGGCAAATCAAATTCAACTAATCAAGTCCTTCAACACAGGTCGGAGGCAGAGAAGCCTAGTATAGAATGTTAAACGCACAAACAAATGAAGAACAGAGTGAAAGAAATCAAATACAGAAGTGTTGCTTTGACTATTAAGATCAGGGTTGTATTTATAGGGTTGCTCTGAGCGCCTAGAAGGGTTTCGGGCACCTGGGTGCGGATAAGACTTTATCCATGGGGTAACGGATTGCAACAGCCCGACCTGGATAAATTTCTCTAGTCCAGCCGTCTGGAATAGCTTCGGGCAAACGCCTTCGCATAGGGGTGTCTCGCGAAGGCACCCCGGCTGGACCAAAATCGGTCTGAGCGCCCAGAGTAGCTCCAAGCGCTTGGAATAGCTCTGGGCACCCGAACCACAATCAACTCCTCATTAATTTTCTGTCTGAATCTTCCGCTTTAGTTCCACTCCCTTGGGTGATTTTGACCATCCGGAATATGGCTCACCCGAACCCATTTTCTGACCTTCTCGAGTAACCTTCCGCTCCGGCTTCTCATCCCTCAGAAACGTCGCGCGCCTCCGTCTCGTCCGCCAACTTACTCTTCCACAGTGTCTCATACCTCGGATGCACCAAGCCCATCGATTCTCTCCCGTGCCATCCTTCTCGTTAGCTGCGTCTTTTACTCGACTTCCTATGCTCTTAATTAAGTTCCTGCACAATTAGACACAAGACATTAAAAGACAACATGACGTAACTTTGACTTGGTTGATCACATTAAAACTACCACGGGGTATTTACAATCTCCCCCCTTTTGATATGAGCAATCTAAGTTAAGTTAAGGCAGACCAAAAACAAATAACAGTAAGATAATAAATATAAATTTTATAATTATAAAAAATATGTAAAAATAAAGATGTACTCTCCTTCTGGACTTAACCTCCAATTCTCTCCCTTTGATCATATTAAAAATAAAGATATAAATTGAGATAAATTCAACACGGAGTCTAAGGGATAAAAATATAGTGACTATCATCTAGAAAAATTATGAACTTTAAATTTTAAAAATCAGGATTTTTTAAACTTTATAAACCATTTTTGAAAATAAATAATTTGAAAAATATTTTTAGTCGTGGGAAAATTCTGAAAAGTTTTATAACAGTTAAACAGACATATCAAAAGTAGAGATAAGATTTTCACGAAAAATTGAAATTAATTTAAGTAGTAATAAATTCTTTTCCATATAAAGACATATTTTCTATAAAAATTGCTTAAAAATAGTTTCTAAGGTCAAAAAAATCGTGAAATTATTTTTGAGAATGTAATGGAGCAAGTATTTTTATAAAAAAATAAATTTTCAAAAATTCGATCTTTGAAAATTTTTAATATTAAAAATTATCATTTGGATAAATAATTCAAAAAAAAAATTCAATAACAGTTTAAAAAAATTTAAAAATATTTCCTTAGATAGAGAATATGATAAATATTGACAAAAAAATAAATTATTTAAAAAAATAGCACTGTGACATATTTGTAAATAGAAGATTATTAATTTTATTAAAAAATTCATAAAAAATAATACAACGGTAAAAGATTGTTGAAATTTTTTCTACCGTTAAGAAATAATTTTTTTTCAAAAGAAATTAATGTCCAATTAATTTTGAATAGAAATTATACAAAAAAATTTATTTAGATAATTCTAAGCAAACATCAGATTTTAAATCAATTCAAAAGTATGACATGCATAAAAATTTAATTTAAACACGATTTTGGAACCTAATATAGGTTCCTTCCTACCAGATTAATTAAAAATTTTCTCAGAATATATTTTTATGATATTTTTTTAATTTAGTCCTTATGATATCTAAAATACCAATTTATTCTTTTAAAATTTGAAATAGCTATATTCGAATATGCAGAATTCTTTAAATTTCCTATTTCTACTTTTAATTTTTAATTTTTAGTTTTTTGAAATCATCTAATTGATAAGATGTTGCTAAAGTTTCTTTTAACTCATTATTTTCTTTTAATAATTTATTATTATTATTTTCTAATTGACAGAATTTTTTTGATAAAATTTTAATAAATTTAAATAACTAGTCAGGAGGTAGAGACCGTGCATGACTTACCTTATCGATCACATTATCTGAAGCTCCCCCTGTAGTGCCGCTTCCCTTTAACATTGCTCCCCCTTCATCGATATTCTTGATACTCATTTCGGATGAGTTTGTTTCATCTTTTTTTTTCTTGGTGACTTGCCATCAGCGCGAGTCCGACGTGGGCTTCAATTTCTGATTCTGACGACATTTTGTACCACGTTGCCTTTAGGTTTCTATGCTTTATTTGGGTCGGTTTCTTGTCCTTTTCCTTGTTCTGTAATTTTGGGCAATTGTCTTTGACATGCCCTTTTTCCTTGCATTGATAGCATCTTACTTTTCTTCTCCTTTTCTTGGCATGCACTTGATTGAAATTATTAGCTTTAAATTTTTTTTTGAACTTCCTTACTAGAAATGTCGTTTCGTCATCTTCAAGGGATGCCTCGGAATCTGGTTCATCCATTTTTACCATTAAGGCAATGTTGTACTTGGCCTCCTTCAGATCTACACATCTAGGTTGATATACTTCAAATGTAGAAAATAACTCCTCTAAAGTACTTACCACTAGGTCCCTAGAGATGTAATATGCATCTACTAGGGTTGGCCATTCAGATGTTCTAGGGAAAGTGTTAAGCACATATCTTAGTGAATCTCGGTTGGTTACATTTTCTCCGAGATTCCTGAGTCCGGTGATGAGTTCTTTGATCCTCAGGTGGAGGTGTGCGACGGTTTCACCTTCTTCTAACAGGAGGTTACTGAGCAGGTCCCGTCTCACGAGTTTTTCTTCCAAGATCCCTTTATGTAGTTCTAGAAATTTCTCCTAGAGCTCCTTCGCTGACTCATAGGCTCCGATTCGGTTGACTTCTTATGGTAGTAAAATGCTCAGCAGATGAAATTCTGTCTTGTTGTTTGCCACATATTCGGCTTGCTCCTTTTTCGTCCATTGATGTTTTTCTTTGTCGTCCCCTTGCTGGTCCTTCGGTGCTACAAAACTATACTTCATAATTATTAATAATTAAAAATTTATTTTAAAGAATATCTCCATTTTCTTTCTCCAAGTAGCGAACTCCCCCTCGAATTTAAACGGGTATATGCTTGGTCCGACCATCGTCTTTTGTGCTTCTGTCGGCGGTTAGTCCTTCTAAAGTGGTTGGGCTTTGATATCACTTGTTGGTCCATTGGTGGCTGACAAGAGGGGGTGAATTGTTTTGATAAAATAATAATACTTTTCTCAGCTTTACAACTTTGAATAATACAAACACTTCACTAAAATAATATAAAAGAAGTACGAGACAAAGGGATTTATTTGGTTTGCAATTAGAGAGGTTGCTAATCCAAGGCCAATAAAGCTTAACTAATCAACTCCTTCTTCGACATAGGTCGGAGGCAAAGAAGTCTCATACAGAACGTTGAATGCACAGACAAATAAAGAACAGAGTGAAAGAAATCGAATACAGAAGTATTGTTTTGACTACTAAGATTAGGGCTGTATTTACAGCCTTACTTCGGGTGCCTAGAAGGGTTCCAGGTGCCTGGGTGTGAATAAAATTTTATCCACGATGCAACGGATCGCAACAACTCAATCTGGATAAATTTCTCTGGTCCAGGTGCCTAGAATAACTCCGGGTGCTCGGACCGCCTGGAACAGCTCTGGGCGCTCTGTACATGATCAACACAAAATAATCATTAAACAGTCCTCGTTTGTTATTTTTTGGACATACAAAATATTCTGTAAATTCGTGGTCTACGCGTGAATATATTTCAAAATTGGAATTCAACATCTCAAACCTTTATATTTTCAGGTACATTTTCTAGTATTGAAAGTTAGAAGTTTATAATAGAAAACTAATCAATTTTAATTTTTAGGTGTCCAGTAGCTTTCATTAGAAGAGATGTATCTCTATTGCTCGAGGCTCCTTGGATCATGCGAGGCACCTCGAACATGTGAGAGGGGCCCAGGCGTGGCGTTCATATAGGTGTGCAAGGTAAAATTTTCATATATATATATATATATATATATATATATATATATATATATATATATACCTCGAACATGTGATGGGTATCCATGTGTGAGGCTCATGCTTGCACAACCCGTGAACACATAAAAAAAAAATTATTTTATGTTTAATACTATAACTCAACCCGTAAATCTTAAAGTCAAAATTTTATTGACACAACAAGAAGATTTAAAAAAAAAAACAACGCATTCGAGGGCTGTGAGCGTCACTCACGACATTCGAGAAGGATTATATATATATTCCCTACACATCCTTATATGGGAGATTATGGGCAATATGCAACGTGACGAGCTGACGCGGACAAAAATCCAACATTTTATCCTTCTCTTCAAAGCACGTGGGCACATTTTGGCTCTCTCGCTTCCCTTCCCTTCATTTCCCGTTGTTGGTTTTCAAAATGTTGGTGCCCTAAACCCTCTTCCCCTCTCATCTCACTCCTCTCTTCCCTCTCATCATATCTTAGATCCAGACCATCTTCTTTAGCATACCTTCTCACGTGGAGTTAGTTAGGATTTTTGTCCAACCTGTACCACTCATCGCCCTCCTCTCATTTTTCTACTCATATTTCTTAATGGCTCATTCCACGGGGGTTGTAAAGGTATGTCAAGTGTTTTTCTTTTACCCATCATTGTAGCTAGTTTTTACAAACCAACACCAACCTTAGTGTTGGTGTTTGCAAACTAGCAACAACGTGGTGCTATTTTTTCAATACTAGCTACAATATTGTGTTGGTATGTAAAAACTAGCACAACATGTGATGATTTTCCTTAATTATAGAAATATTATTTTTTTCATATATACATTTATTTATTTATTCTAATAATTGATATTTTTCCATGGGATTCCAGTCATCAGTTGATCTTGGTCATAAACTCCAATGGACTAGTATTTTATATCACTTTAATGGTTTTTTTTTGCCATCCAACAATGAAAGGACAAGATCATGGTTCTGTTTGTTTACATGATCAAAACAAAACGATCATTAAATAGTTTCCCTTTGCTATTTTTTTGTATATACAAGATATTTAACAAATTCGTGGTCTACTCGTGAATATATTTCAAAGTTGGGATTAAGCATCTCAAACCTTTATATTTTTAGGTATATTTTCTACCATTGAAAGTTAGAAGTGCATAAAAGAAAACTAATCACTTCAAATTTTTAGGTGTCCCAGTAGCTTTCACTAGAACAGATGTATTTCTATTGCTCAAGGCTCCCCAGATCATGCAAGGTGCCTCAAACATGTGAGGGGGCCCATGCGTGGTGCTTACACGGGTGTGCAATGTAAAATTATACACACACACATATAAAAAAATTTTAATTTTATTTTTTTCCTTAACATTATAACACAACCCCTAAATCCTAAAGTTAAAAGTTTATTAACATAATCGGAAGATTTTAAAAAAGCAACGCATTCGAGGGCTGTGAGCGTTACTCACGACATTCGCGCAGGATAAAAAGAGCACGTGTGTGTGTGTGTGCGCACACACACACACACACATTTATTACCCTACACACCCTTATATGGGCAATTGTGGGTGACAGGAAACGTGGTGATTTCTGACTACTTGACATTCCATCATAAAATATATGCCTAAAATAAATGCGTGCCCACCTCTGTCGCAATTCATATATCAATGGACAAATTAGCAGACTTGATAACCTCTTGCCATGACTTCTCAAATTTATCAGGTATTGTAGAATTTACAATGATATTCTTTATATTTTGATAATGGCTTTGAAAAGTCAAAGGGTCTAATTTATCTAGAAATTTATTCAGTATATGGCACAAACAAAATCCATACACTATTTGAGGGAAAACATGGGCAATGACTTTCGTCATAGTAGGATCCTGATAAATGATGATCACATTTAGTGCACCTTTAGGCATGACTTCTATTAACTTGTTAAACAACTAAATAAAATACTCTATTTTCTCATCACTTAGAAACCCACAACCAAAAATAATTATCTAATGATGATTATTCTCTTCTACAAATGGTGTAAAAATCAACCCATATTTGTTGGTGTTATATGTCATATCAAATACGACTACATCACCAAATACACTATATTCCCTTCTTGATACATGATCCGTTCAAAAATACCTATAAAATCTGTTATCTGAATCAATATCGTAATTAAAGGAAAAACCTAAATGATTCTTTTTATTAGAGGCAAATAACTCAATTATTGTTTCAGCATTGATACCATTTTGTTCATCCCTTAGCTGTTTCTCGAAGTTTCTAATATCTCTTTTTATGCAACATACATGTTCAAGGCCTCCAGGCTCTATATCCAATAATCATACTTGTTGATAGGTTGGTGCATCAGCCTTTGAAAATTATTGAGTGAATGATTTCTTTGTCGCCGAAATACTACGATGTGAGTGTAGCAATGTTGTACGAGACAAGAGTGGATGATTATGACTTTCAATGAAGTTAGTGATAACCCAATTAGGTCTAGTTTGTTTCTTCACTAATGAAATCTTTGACTTACATCTAGTTCTAATTTCGCCACGTGCTTTTGTCTTTTTGATTTTATCACTTTGTATGTGCATATTCCGTTGACCATCTGTATGCCCTTCTTTAAAGCATACAAATTTTTTCTAGGATACTTCATTAGTTTTCTTTTTTTTCCTGCTATTGCTTATTCTTGTGCCAAATCCGGCTTTTTGTGCATCTTGATTATATAATGAAAATTCCTCTTCGAATGATGAAAATTTCATCTCAATTTTTGATTTTCAATCATCATTAATTTAGGGAATGCATAGCTGAGTATCACACTAATTTTCTTCCATTAATGTGGAATGTCTGATTCAAAAAATCGAGTAATAGTATAGGGGGAAGCACAACAATATATCATTTGTTGAAGAGATATAAGTTGAGCTTAAATGCTATTTGGAAGTTTATTAAGCAATGGTTTTCTTGCTTTGGATGTATATGCTAAGATAATTTGTATTTGCCTATTTTTTAAAAAAAATTAAAAAACCCAGCACCAATGTGCTACTGGTTTTTGAAAACCAGCACTAACGTTGGTGTTGGTTTTCAAAGAACAACAGCATGTTGGTGCTGGAATTAAAAGAACAACAACACGTTGATACTAGTATTGAAAGAACAGCAACACGTTGATGCTAGTATTGAAATAACAACAGTAACATGGTGGTGGTGGTATTAAAACAACAGCAACATGTTGGTGGTGGTATTGAAAGAGCAATGCCACGTTGGTGCTAGTATTGAATGAACAATGCTACGTTGGTATTGGTATTTAAAGAACAACGACACATAGTTGATTTTCTTTCAAAAACCACCACCAACATGCTGCTGATCTTTCAATACCAGCACCAACGTACTGTTGCTCGATTTTGAAAGAAACCTAGCACAAAACCATCACATTGGTGCTGGTTTTAAAAGAAAACCAACACATCATTGATCGACATCGCTTTTAAAATTAGTATTTTGAAGATAATTAGCACACGAGTGGTGCTGATATTTCAAAATGGCGCATTCCAGCTCTTAATAATCTCCCGTGGAATGTGCCATTAAGAAATATGAGTAGAAAAAGGAGAGGAGGGAGATGAGCAGTACAGGTTGGACGAAAACTTTAATTGACTTAACATGAGAAGATATGCTAAAGAAGATGACCTGGGTCTAAGGTCTAACGTGGGGGAAGAGGGTTTAGGGCACCAACATTTTGAAAGCTAGTGACGGAAAATGAAGGGAAGGGAAGAGAGAGAGAGAGAGAGAGAGAGAGAGAGAGAGAGAGTGCCAAAATATGCCCGTACATTTTAAAGACAAAGAGAAAATGTTGGATTTTTGTCCACGTCAGCTCGCCACATTGCTTGTCGCCCACAATCACCCATATAAAAGTGTGCAGGATAACAAAATTGTATATTTATATATAGGAATGCTAGTTTGTACACTCGTTTGATACACACTCTTGGGCGACTATCATAACTCCGGACGTCTTGATTTAATTTTGAGAATTAGAGCACTTGGGGATACACCCGGACACTCGAAACTATAAGGGTCGCCCAAGTGTGTCACTACAAAAAATCAATGGATAAGGGATGAAATTTTGGGACAAATAATTTTTGTCCTAAATTTGCAACATATTTAGTGTTAGTGCGAGAAACATCCGATGATCGAACCTATGTTTTGATTATGTCAAAGGATTCAAAGTTAAGGTGTTTTGTTTATTAATATGTTGAATGAGCATTGTAGGAAAAGTCCTAAGTGTACTTAGGTAAAAGTCCTAGCTGCCGTTAGGCAAGTGGAAAACCCTAGGGGACGGTAACCCTAGGTCATAGGGGGTGGTAACCCTATGCGGAAAGCCTTGGCGGTTCGAGGTCTTCAGGCAAAAATTCTAGGGGGCGGTAACCCTATGTTGAAATCCTGGTGTCGCGAACCGGGTAGAAGATTGGACGGGTCGTGGATTGGACGTCCAGCATGAAGACCGGAAGACTCGAGCACCGAGCAAAAATCCAGTCGGTCTGGAGGACCGAACTAGCAAAAGGTAAAACTCTCCTGAGTGAAGTAGGTGAGAACGCGTTCCCCAGAAGAGGGAACAGTAGGTGTCAGTTCGACTTAGGGTTTCCGGTAGGAAATCCGAAGTCAGAACCGGACAACCCGAAGGCTGTCAAACATTTCATTTATTATATTTACTATGTACTAACTTTGTCCTGCAGGATATTTTGGGACTAACACAACTTGCAGGAACTAAAACACAAAGTTTGCCTCGGATGAACAGTACCCGAGGCACCCTCCATGGAGCTTGGAGGCGCCTCGAGTACAAGGCAGAAGCTGGCTGTGAAGAGAAGCTGGAGGCGCCACCATAGACATTAGAGCCGCCTTGGACTGCTTCTTGGAGGCACCTCCATGGGGCATTGGAGGCGCCCTCAGGAGGATAAGAGGCAACGACGAGAGCTTATCACAGCGGTCAACTCGGGATAATTTTTTGGGTCTGAGGCGCCTCCATGGGGCATTGGAGGCACCCTCAACGCCCAATAAAAGGCAGTCTCGAGGCAGCATCGAAGACATCACCTTCTAAGCAATCCCTGTGCAACGAGCTGCTAACGAGACGTTATGACAAAGCCGCAACTTGACGCCGACGACCCGGAGCTCTGAATCTGTAATTTTCTATTGTCGTTGGTATATTTAGTTGTTCTTTTGATTATTGTACTTCATTTTGTAAACACTTAATGAATTTATAGTTGTTGCCCAACGTAAACGCTCAACGAGCGTGGGTCTTGGAGTAGGAGTCGCCACAGACTCCGAACCAAGTAAATAGCCTGTGTCTTTCTGTGTTTGTCTTTTAGTTTATTCCGCTGTGTTTCTTTGATAAAGTTTTAAATCGTAACGAATTAGCCATGAGTGCTATCCCCCCCCCTCCTCTAGCGCTTCTCGATCCAACATTTAGCAACAAAAAAAAATCTGTCCCAAATTAGCAATAAATTTTGCAACCAAATGATTTCGTCCCAGAAATAACAACAAATAAAATTTCGTTACATATTTCGTTACAATTTGGCAACGAAATTTAATTTTTGTTCCAACTTCTGCGACAAATAAAATGTTCATTGGTGATTTTGCAATGAAAATGAGATTCATGGAAACTTCTGTGACCCAAATCTGGGATGAATCCAAAATTTGTCCCCAAATCAGGGATGAATCCAAGATTCGTCCTAGATTTCAAAAAATAAAAAAATAAAAGAAAAATTAATCGGAACCCCTAACTATTGACCTAGAGATGTCAGAATTCCATGAAACAAGTTTCTATGGATTTCAAATTTACTCCTAATCATAAATATGTCCTCATCCATAATTTTTAGCTAATATGTTGAGTGTGGTGATTTTTTTAACATGAATTAGGTCATATTCATGTTAAAAAATCACCACACTCAATATGTTAGGTTAAAATTATGGATGAAGATATATTTATGATCAGGAGAAAATTAGGAACCCATAGAAACTTGATTCATGGAAATTCTGACATGTCTAGGCCAATATTTAGAACTTATGATTGATTTTTCTTTTATTTTCTTATTTTTTGGAATCTGGGACGAATCTTAGATTCGTCGCAGAATCTGGGACGAATCCAGGATTCGTCCCAGAAGTAAAAAAATAAATAAAGAAAGAAAAATGAATTGGAGGCCCAAAATATGGACCTAGAGATGTCAGAATTTCATGAAATATGTTTCTATGGATTCCTAATTTTCTCCTGATCATAAATATATCCTCATTCATAATTTTAACCTAACATATTGAGTGTGGTATTTTTAAACATGAATATGACCTAATTCATGTTAAAAAATCACCACACTCAATATGTTAGGTTAAAATTATGGATGAAGATATATTTACGATCAGGAGAAAATTAGAAACTCATAGAAACTTATTTCATGAAATTCTGACATCTCTAGGTCCATATTTAGGACTACCGATTGATATTTCTTTTATTTTCTTATTTTTTGAAATCTAGGATGAATCAACAGATTCATCGCTAAATCTGGGATGAATCTAAGGATTTGTCACAAAATCTAGGATGAATCAAGGAATTGTCCCAGAAGTAAAAAAATAAATAAAGAAAGAAAAATAAATTGAATGCCCTAAATATAGACCTAGAGATATCAAAATTTCAGGTTCTTTGGGTTCCTAATTTTCTCTAGATCATAAATATATACTCATCCATAATTTTAACCTAACATATTGAGTGTATTGATTTTTTTAACATGAATATGACCTAATTCATGTTAAAAAATCACCACACTCAATATGTTAGGTTAAAATTATAAATGAGGACATATTTATGATCATGAGAAAATTAGAAATCTATAAAAACTTGTTTCATGAAATTTCGACATCTTTAGGTCTATATTTAGGGCTTTCGATTGATTTTTCTTTTATTTTCTTATTTTTTTGAAATCTAGGATGAATCTTGGATTCATCCTAGATTTGGTGACGAATCGAAGATTCATCCTAGATTTCAAAAAATAAGAAAATAAAAGAAAAATCAATAGGAAGCCCTAAATATAAACTTAGAGATGTCAGAATTTCGTCAAAAAAGTTTTTATAGATTTTTAATTTTCTCCTAATCATAAATATGTCCTCATCTATAATTTTAACCTAACATATTGAGTGTGGTGATTTTTTAATATAAATTAGGTCATATTCATGTTAGAAAATCACCACACTCAATATATTAGGTTAAAATAATGGATGAGTATATATTTATGATTAGGAGAAATTAGGAACCCATAGAAACTTGTTTCATGAAATTCCGACATCTCTAGGTCCAGATTTAGGGCTACCGATTGATTTTTCTTTTATTTTCTTATTTTTTAAAATCTGGAACAAATCTTGGATTCATCCTACATTTGGGGATGAGTCCACAGATTCATCGCTAAATCTGGAATGAATCCAGGGGTTCACAAAATCTGGGGTGAATCCAAGATTCGTCCCAGAAGTAAAAAAATAAATAAAAAAAGAAAAATGAGTCAGAGGCCCTAAATATGGACTTAGAGATGTTAGAATTTCATGAAACAAGTTTTTATGGGTTCTTAATTTTATTCTAATCATAAATATGCGTTTATCCATAATTTTAACCTAACATATTGAGTATGGTGATTTTTTAACATGAATATGACCTAACTAATGTTACAAAATCACCACAGTCAATATGTTAGGTTAAAATTCTGGATGAGGAGATATTTATGATCAGGAGAAAAATATGAACCCGTAAAAACTTATTTCATGAAATTCTAGTATCTCTAGGTCGATATTTAGTGAAACATATATACTTTACTATTAATTAAGTATGTCAATGTTTAGCGCATGTTTGGATATCTTTCTGAAACTTAAAATATAGAGCTAGAGATGTCAGAATTTTATGAAACAAGTTTTTATGGATTTCTAGTTTTCTCCTGATCATAAATATGTCCTCATCCATAATTTTAATCTAACATATTGAGTGTGGTGATTTTTTTTTAACATGAATTAGGTTATATTCATTTTAAAAAATCACTACACTCAATATGTTAGGTTAAAATTATGGATGATGACATATTTATGATCAGGAGAAAATTAAATCCTTAAAAACTTGTTTCATGACATTTCGACATCTCTAGGTCTATATTTATGGCTTCCGATTGATTTTTATTTTATTTTCTTATTTTTTGAAATCTGGGACGAATCTTGGATTCGTCCTAGATTTGGCGACGAATCCATAGATTTGTCCTAGATTTGACGATGAATCCCAGATTTGGCAACGAATCCCTAGATTCATCCCAGATTTCAAAAAATAATAAAATAAAATAAAAAACAATCGGAAGCCCTAAATATAGACTTAGAGATTTTGGAGTTTCATGAAACAAGTTTTTACAGATTTTTAATTTTCTCCTGATAATAAATATGTCCTCATCAATAATTTTAACCAAACATATTGAGTGTGGTGATTTTTTTAACATGAATATGACCTAATTCATGTTAAAATATCACCACACTCAATATGTTAGGTTAAAATAATGGATTATTATATATTTATGATTAGGAGAAAATTAGGAACCCAAAGAAACTTGTTTTATGAAATTCCGACATTTTTAGGTCCATATTTAGGGCTACCAATTGATTTTTCTTTTATTTTCTTATTTTTTGAAATCTGGGACGAATCCAGGGATTCATCCCAAAATCTAGGAACGAATCTGATTCATCCCAGAAGTAAAAAAAAATAAAAAATGAAAGGTCTTAAATATGGACGTAGAGATGTCAGAATTTCATGAAATAAGTTTCTGTGGGTTCATATTTTTCTTCTGATCATAAATATGTTCTCGTCTAGAATTTTAACCTAATATATTGATTGTGGTGATTTTTTAACATGAATATGTTAGGTTAAAATTATGGATGAGCACATTGTTGGTTGCTACTCGGAAAACCTAGAGGTTCCACTGTACAAAAATTTTGTACAAAGGTCTGAACCTTTTCCTAGCTACCATGTGTTCTTTTAAATTAAATTTTGGATCGCCTGCGGAACTTAACACGTTTGATCCAAAACTTAATCTATTCGTTCTTTTAGGTTTTGACTTGGGTCTCCTGCGGAACTTAACACGTTCGACCCAAATCACCTTAAGTTATTAATTCCATTAAATATTAATTTCCATAATTGGTTCCCAGTACTGACGTGGCGAGGCACACGACTTCTTGGATATGGGAGCAACCACCACCGACTAGACAAAACCTTTTATGGAAAGCTAATATTTAATTTCCTAAAATAACTTTAGGTTAACCGAAAAGAACAATCAAATCACAAGGAAAAATAAATCAAAAGAACACAACATCGAAAAACATATTCGAAATACTAGAATCGTAAGCCTCTTGTATTTGGTATTATTTCCAAAAATAACTAGTATGATGCGGAAAGTAAAATTACTAGTTATACCTTTTAGAAAAACCTCTTGATCTTCTACCGTATTTCTCTTCTAACCTCGGACGTTGTGTGGGCAACGATCTTCCGAGATGAGAAACCACCAATGAACCTTCTTCTCCTCCTAGCTAGGTTCGGCCAACACAAAGAAAGCTTCACCAAGGATGAAAGAAAAACACCAACCAAGCTCCAAGGGATGCAAGCTTTCTCTCCTTCTTCTTCTTCTTCTCCAAGTAGTATCCGGCCACCACAAAAGCTCCAAAGGAAGAGAGAGAGAGGTTCGGCCACCACAAAGAGGAAGAGGAAAAGAGAGGATGGCCGGCCACACCAAGGAATAAGAGAGGGAGAGAAATAATAGAAGTTGTACCTCATGAAGGCACCCCTACTCCTTCTTTTATATTCCTTGGCTTTGTCAAATAAGGAAATTTATTTATAATAAAATTTCCTTAACTTTATTTGACAATAATTAATTAAAAAAATAAATAAAATTTCCTAATTAATTGAATTGTGGCCGGCCACCTCATGGGAACAAATAAGCAAATTTTTAATCAACAATTAAAACTTCCTTATTTGTCTTTGGAAATTTTAAAAAATAAAATTTCCTTTTAAAATCCCTTCATGGTTGATAAAAAAAAATTTCTATAATTTTAATTTTCAATCATGTGAATAATTTTTAAAGAGAAAAAATAAAATATCTTTCCAATCTACAAATCAGGAAAGAGATCTAATTTCTTTCTTTTAATCTTTTGTAGATTCTTTAAAGAGAGATATTTTAATTTTAATTCTCTGTAATAAATTTTATCTTCCACATAATAAAAATTAAAATTAAAATTCTTTTTAATTTAATTATGGTCGGCCCCCTCTAGCTTGGATTCAAGCTAGGGCCGGCCGGCCCTAACTTGATTCCAAGCTAGCTTTGCCGGTCCCCTTTAGGTGGGTATAGAAGGTGGGTATAGGTGGGTATAGTACTCTATAAATAAGAGGCTACGATAGGGACCGGGAGGAGGAATTGGTTTTGGTCTCCCGATAAAATTAAGCATTCCGTGTTCGCCCCGAACACACAACTTAATTTTATCAATAATAATTCATTCCACTAGAGAACTATTATTGAACTACCGCACCAATCCCAAATTACATTTTTGGGCTCTTTCTTATTATGAGTGTATTAGTCTCCCTGTGTTTAAGATATCGAATGTCCACTAATTAAGTGAGTTACTGACAACTCATTTAATTAATATCTTAGTCCAAGAGTAGTACCACTCAACCTTATCGTCATGTCGGACTAAGTCCACCTGCAGGGTTTAACATGACAATCCTTATGAGCTCCTCTTGGGGACATTATCAACCTAGTATCTCTAGGACACAGTTTCCTTCTATAATCAACAACACACACTATAAGTAATATCATTTCCCAACTTATCGGGTATATTGATTCATCGAACTAAATCTCACCCATTGATAAATTAAAGAAATAAATATCAAATATATGTGCTTGTTATTATATTAGGATTAAGAGCACACACTTCCATAATAACTGAGGTATTTGTTCCTTTATAAAGTCAGTATAAAAGAAACAACCTCAAATGGTCCTACTCAATACACTCTAAGTGTACTAGTGTAATTATATAGTCAAGATAAACTAATTCCTAATTACACTACGACCTTCCAATGGTTTGTTCCTTTCCATTTTGGTCGTGAACTACTGTTTATAATTTATAAGGTACTGATAACATCATCTTCTATATGTGACACCACATACTATGTTATCTACAATATAAATTAATTGAACAACTACAAACAAATGTAGATAAATTGACCAAAATGTGATTCTTTATTTAACATAAATGTTTACAAAAGCTTAGGCTTTCAGTATACACTCCAACACACATATTTATGATTAAGATAAAATTAAAAATACATAGAAACTTGTTTCATAAAATTCTGACATCTCTATGTTGATTTTAAGAGCTTCTGATTTGTTTTTTTTTGTTTTCTTATTTTATGAAATCTAGGACAAATCTTGGATTCATCCCAGATTTGGGGACGAATCCAAATATTTGTCGCCAAAAATAGGGACAAAAATGGCACGAAATATTTTTGTTGCTAAAAAACCCTAAAATTCATCCAAAATCTCTCGTTCCTACCCTATCTAGATCCCCTTTTCAAAAGTCTCTCATTCCCCACATTCGGATCTTGTTCTTCTCTCGGTAGTGGTAGCGATCTCCGGCGATTTCACCCGCGACGCAGTGTCTTGGTAAGTCCCTCTCTTCTCTTTTCTCTCCCCTCTCCCCTCTTCGTCTATGGCCGCGATTGGCTTGCGACAGGCCGTGCGTGGCCTCGCGTGGCCTCTCGTGGTCATGCCTGGCTTCACCTGGCCTTGCGTGGCCGCGCTGGGCCGCGCCTAGCCTGTAACGACCCGCCTTCTACTAACTAGGCTGTAAGGCTGATCGTCACATTAATCTGTGCTAACTATTCCCTGACCATCACTAAATCTAGCTGCGGAAGCTGTACTAATTAAAATTTTGCTAAGCTGTTATCATTTCTTGGCTCTATACATGCTAAGGTAGGCAAACTAACTATTCATTACATGGTTTACCTTCCCCATGGTCAAGGAACTGAACTTAAACATTTTCCCGCTGATATCAGACCTCCCAATCGATCCATTGATCGATTGGAACATCGGATCGATCCAGCACGCTACTGTGCTCGGGACAATAATTTGGATCGATCGGCTAATCGATCCAGGCTGGTCAATCGATCCATTGATCGATCCCAGAGCCTACTGTTCGCGACAGAATTTGCTGGATCGATCGGCTGATCGATCCAGAAGCCTACTGTTCACGGTACGAACTCCCCAATCGATCGGCTGATCGATTGAGAAGCCTCCAATCGATCGACCGATCGATTGGGGTTTCTGATTTCATACCAGAACTCTGATTTCAGTACTGTTTCGTGCCAAATTCATACACGTGAGTTCTAATATGGCTATAAACATACTAACAACATTTAACTGACATTCTAAGCATGATTACTAACAATCTAAACAGGTCTTTCATGATTCATGCATCAAAATAACTAAAAATGCGGAAATAACGTTATATAAAACTAAAGTTTTAGTTTGCTAGTTTCTCCAAGATCTCTACTCCAGGTTCCTTCCACACACATCTTCATCATTGCATTGACCTCCAGCCTCCGTTAGTCCATCTTTCCTTTACCTTTATCTGCAGTATAAGGAAAAGAAAGTATCTGTAAGCTTTCGCTTAGTAAGAAACCATCTACCTCACTAAAACATGCAATCGATGCAAATCATGCTTTGAAAACATGCTATTTGAAAAGAACATACTGAATATGCTAAACATGGCATATCATACAACACATAGAAATGAAACTGATCATAGCAATAGAACTAATCATAAACTATCATGTTGTATCAACAGAAAATTAAACTGATATAAAACTGAACTAAGCTAATACTAATCTGATGCTAAAGCTGACTGAACTCACATGACTAATTTGTGATGTTTGAAAACTATATTCATAAGTAGATTAAAATAATAATCAAGCTGCTGTTTGGGCCCGGCAACTGTACTTTGCTGTGCGCGCATCCCTAACTAGACCCGGGTTTGCAAGTCCCGAATTTAGTAGGGTTACTAGGTTAACTGAACCTAGGGACGACTATGGGAGTCCAACCCAATAGATATCTAATCCAGTACAGTGCCACTGAGAAAGTAAAATACTGAACATAAGCTAATAAAATCTTGTCTTGCTTTTACTAGGTTGTCTAAACCCAGAACTAGGTTATCTAAACCTAGAGGCGTCTGTGGGAGACCACCCATTGGACGTCTAGTCCTGTAAAAGCTGTAGCAAGACTATATGAGCTGTGAAATGCTCCTATTGCATTTAACTAAGTTATCACAATGCCTAAGTTGCATTTTAGCTGTCCTAGTAATTTATTCGAACACTTGGTATGCGCTAATTCGCTTCCTTTGTGCCGAAAAGCTATATACTACTAACTAAATCATGGAATTCACACGGAAGCTACTTATACTGCAGGTGAGGGGTTTCTTACCTCCTGTTCGTAATTTCTTACGATTCTAATCACTAGATTTCCGGAGAAGAAGATTCCTCCGTCGATTTCCTCACGTCCACGTGCTCTTCTCGCGGGGAGGAACGTTCTCGTAGCCGAGATATCGCCGGAAGGTGTTCCCCTTGCCCTTGGGACGGAAACCCTAGGTTTCTTGAGGTTGGCGCCGAGAGGTGAGGGAGAAAAGGAGAGGGCGGCGTGACTAGGGTGAAGGAAAGGTTTTTTCCTCCTTTAAGAAAAATAACAATTCCTCACTTAAATATTTATTTATATTAAGTGGGTAATTCGGCCCAACTAAATATAAATATAATTGATTCCCTTTCTTTTCAGCACGGCCCTGCTGGGTTCACCTGGTTACCATGGTTCACCATAAGTCATAGGACCCAATAAGTCTTGGGTTCAATTCCCGCTTAGGCCGTGTTCGTTTTCTATTTGTTTTTTGCTACTTCTGCTACTCTAAAAATTCTGTAAAAATATCCTAAAATTTCAGAAAAATCATAGAATATTTATAAAATAGTTTTGAGAATTTTTGGGTGTTACAATCCCCATACCTTATAAAAAGTTCGTCCTCGAACTTAGAATCACTCTGGGTACTTCTGTCTCATACTGGCTTCTATCTCCCAAGTTGCCTCTTCTGCTGTGTGACTGTGCCAAACGACTTTGACTAATGGTACTTCCTTGTTCCGTAATTTCTTAACTGCTCGGTCTATTATCTGAATAGGCCGGCTGTCATAGCTGAGGTCTTCGCGGATCTGTACCGACTGGGGCTCAATCACCTGGGTGGCGTCTGGGGTATGCTTTTTCAGCATAGAGACATGAAATACATTGTGTACAGCTGACATTTCCTGGGGTAGCTCTAGCTCATATGCTACCTTGCCCACTCTTCTACTGATAAGGTATGGTCCCACATATCTGGGACTTAGTTTGCCCTTCTTCCCAAAACGCATTACTCCCTTAATGGGAGCTACTCTGAGGAATACTGAATCCCCGACTGAAAACTCTAAAGGTCTGCGCCGTGTATCAGCATAGCTTTTCTGGCGGCTCTGAGCTGTCTCTATCCTCTGGCGGATCTGTGGTATCTGCCACTAGATCTGTCTGAAGTTCTAGTTCTTTCTGTTCACCACTCTCATACCAGCAGACTGGAGATCTACACCTTCGCCCATAGAGAGCCTCATAAGGTGCCATACCGATAGTGGCCTGATAGCTGTTGTTGTATGCAAATTCTGCTAGACTCAGATATTTACACCAACTTCCTTTGAAATCTAGGGCACATGCTTGGAGCATATCTTCGAGTACCTGATTTACCCGCTCCGTCTGTCCATCTGTCTGAGGATGGAAGGCTGTGCTAAACTTCAACTTCGTGCCCAAAGCTGACTGTACACACTCCTAGAAGTGTGATGTGAATCTACTGTCTCTGTCTGAAATAATGGTTCGTGGGACTCCATGTAATCTAACGATCTCCCTGAGATACAACTGAGCTAGCTGTTCCATGGAGTAGGATATCCTGATAGCTAAGAAGTGGGCTGATTTAGTCAACTTGTCGACTATTACCCAGATGGTATCAAAACCATTCGTGGTTTTGGGTAATCCCACTATGAAGTCCATAGAAATGTCTTCCCACTTCCATTCTGGAATCTGAATAGGCTGCAAGACTCCTCCTGGTCGCTGATGTTCTGCCTTAACCCTCTGATAGGTTAGGCAGGTGCTGACATATCGAGCGATGTCTCTCTTCATCCCAGGCCACCAAAAACGTTTCTTCAAGTCCTGATACATTTTGGTGGAGCCAGGATGCATCGCATAAGGAGTCTTGTGAGCCTCGTCTAGGATTTTCTTCTGTAGTTCCTCCTGATCTGGAACACATAGCCTGTCGCCGAAATAGAGTACCCCGCTATCTGATATTCTAAACTCTCCACTTTCTGATTCTGCTAAGCCTTGCTTGATTCTCTGAATTTCAGGATCCTGTTCCTGAGCTGTCTGGATGTCACCAAGCAAGGTAGACTCTAAGGTCATAGTAGAGAGTTGTCTAACTATGAGTTCGAGACTAAAATCTGTGATCTCTTTCTGTAGGGGTGGTGACATGGCTGCTAGAGATAATAAGGTAGCACTGGACTTCCTGCTAAGTGCATCTGCTACCCTATTTATTTTTCCTGGGTGGTAGAGGATGTTTATGTCGTAGTCTTTGACCAGCTCTAGCCATCTGCGCTGTCGCATATTCAGATCCTTCTGAGTGAAGAAGTACTTCAGACTCTGATGATCTATATACACTCTGCACTGAGCTCCATACAAGTAATGTCTCCAAATCTTGAGAGCGAACACTACTGCTGCAAGCTCAAGGTCATGAGTAGGATAGTTCTTCTCATAATCCTTGAGTTGTCTAGAGGCGTAGGTGATTACCTTGCCATCTTGCATCAGCACTGCTCCTAGTCCCAACTTAGAGGCATCACTATAAATATCAAAGCTCTCTGCGTTCTCTGGTAGAGTCAGAATAGGTGCACTGGTCAATCTCCTTTTCAGCTCGCTGAAACTGTTCTCACAGTCCTCTGTCCACTGATACTTTCTGTTCTTTCTGGTAAGAGCTGTCAGTGGGGAGACTATCCTAGAGAAGTCCTCTACGAATTTTCTGTAATAGCCTGCTAATCCCAGAAAGTTTCTGATCTCGCTAGCGTTCTTGGGTCTCTTCCAATTGCTCACAGCTTCTATCTTACTGGGGTCTACCATAATACCATCCTTTGAGATGATATGGCCTAGGAAGGACATCTGATCTAATAAAAATTCACATTTCGTGAACTTGGCGTACAGCTGGTTCTGTTGAAGGGTCTGCAATACTATTTTCAGGTGCTCTGCATGTTCTTCCTGAGTTCCTGAATAGATAAGAATGTCATCGATAAACACAATAACAAATTTATCTAGGTAATCCCTGAATACGCTATTCATGAGGTCCATGAAAGTAGCTGGAGCATTTGTCACGCCAAAGGGCATGACTACAAACTCGTAGTGTCCGTATCTAGTCCTAAATGTTGTCTTGGGTATATCCCCTTCCTTGACTTTCACTTGATGATAACCTGATCTGAGGTCCATCTTAGAGAACACTGCTGCTCCCTTTAGCTGGTCGAACAGGTCATCAATTCTGGGGAGAGGATACCTGTTCTTGATCGTAACTTGATTCAGTGCCCGGTAATCTATACACAGGCGCATGCTCTCGTCCTTCTTCTTCACGAACAATACAGGCGCTCCCCATGGTGAGTGACTAGGGCATATGAAGCCTTTGTCAAGCAGCTCCTGTAGTTGCTCATGAAGTTCTTTTAGTTCTGCTGGAGCCATGCGGTAAGGTGCTTTGGAGATAGGATTTGTACCGGGGATGAACTCTATCTCAAATTCGATCTCCCTGTCTGGTGCTAGGCCTGGTAACTCTTCAGGGAAGACTGCTGGGTAGTCACATACGACTCGGACCTCTGCTAGCTGTTGGTCCTTGTCCTGGCTACGTGTGCTAAGAACCCCGTACATCCTGAATCCATCAACCTCTGTGCCTTCATAGCTGAGAGAAACTTCTTGGCCTTTCTCCTGGGTTCTCCGACGAATTCGAACTGTGTTTCCGCTTCAGGTTGGAATATGACTTTCTGTTTACGACACTCGATGGAGGCACCGTATTTAATCAAGAAGTCCATCCCGAAGATAACGTCGTAGTCGGTCATATTAATCACTATCAGATCGCAAAAGAGCTCTCTGTCTGCTATAGTGACCGGCACTGCTCTGAGCCAGTGCGTAGACGCAATGATTTCTCCTGAGGGTAACGTCGTAAGGAACTGGCTACTGAGTACCTCTGGAGGTATTGCTAACTTCTCGGCAAATGCCCTGGATATATATGAATGGGTTACCCCAGTATCGAATAAGACAGTTGTACTTTGCTGTAAAATACTGATCTGACCTGTGACAACCGTCGAGGCATTTGCTACATCCTCTCTGGTGAGTGAGTAGATCCTCGCATTCGTCATAGCTGGAGGGGCTTCTAGTCTGCCCTGGCTGATGGGTGGACCATCCAGAGCGGCCTGCATCTGATGTAACTGAGCTGGCTGGCCTTCATACTGAATCGGCTGTGGTAGAGGAAGACTGGTCTTGTTCGGGCACTGCTTAGCCATATGCCCTTCCTGTCCGCATTCGAAGCATCCTCGTGTGCCCTTACGACAAACTCCAGGGTGGAATTTCCCACAAGTAGCACACTTTGGATAACTGGGTTGTTTACTAGCTGGTCCTCCTTTTGGGTAACTCCCTGGTTTGCGCTTGTTGCTGGAGTTCCCTTTCCAGTTAGATCCATGGGAGTTGTGGCCCTGCTGTTTCTGAGTGCTTGAGCCTCCTTGACCTTTAGCTTCTGAGAGAACTTGCTTCTGCTGCTTGATGCTATTCTGGTAATGCTCAGTGATTAGAGCACTGCTCACTAGCTCTTCTGTGGTTTGTGGCCTATGAACGCCACCAGCCACGTTCATTGCTATTTCCGGCCTCAGCATCTTGAGCATCAACCGGATTCGTTCCCTTTCTGTGCTGACTAATTCAGGGCATAGACGAGCCAATCTGTTGAATTTCTTCACGGCTTCCTCCACTGAGAGGTTGCCCTAGCGAAACTCGGTGAACTCGTCGTAGTGGCGGTTTGTGACCCGCGTGTGAAAGAACTCCTCAAAGAATTCTTTCTCGAAGTCTGCCCATGTCATCTGATTTACTGGGCGCTTCGCTCTGATTCTCTCCCACCACATGCGTGCATCTCCTGTCAGACAGAAGGAGGCACACTTCACCTTCTCATGTTCTGGCCAGTCCAGAAGCTCCATCGTACTCTCCAGTGTTTTGAACCAGGCTTGTGCATCCCATGGTTTACTGGTGCCTGAGAAGTTCTCGGGCTTGACTCTCTGCCACTGGATCAAATAGGCTTCTCTCTTTGCCTCTACTGCTGCTGGGGCTACTGGTGCTGTAGGCTGGACTGGTGGAACCTCTAAGACTACTGGTGTCGCTAAGTTTGGTTCTGGGGTGACTGTGGGGGTATTCTGCTGACTAGCCTTCAAGGTGGCTATCTCCTGTTGCTGTTCAACTAGCTGCTGCTGTAACTGAGCCACTAATGCTGTAAGGTCTGGGGGAGGCACTGAACTGCCTGCCTCATGCTGGGGCTCAGTAGCTGGTGCCCTTCTAGCTGGGCGTCCTCGTGCCATTTCTAGAGACATAGAGGACATACATAACTAATACAATCATAATTGCATATCTACGGTTATCATGTTAGGTACTATCATAAGTAAACATGCTTCATTTATTTCTAACATGAAAACAAGAAACATAAATAAAGTGAGAAGTGTTCTTACTTGGAAGCTGCAGGTTCAATGCTGATGTATGTGTAGGAAGTATGGAAATTGCTCTGATACCACTCTGTAACGACCCGCCTTCTACTAACTAGGCTGTAAGGCTGATCGTCACATTAATCTGTGCTAACTATTCCCTGACCATCACTAAATCTAGCTGCGGAAGCTGTACTAATTAAAATTTTGCTAAGCTGTTATCATTTCTTGGTTCTATACATGCTAAGGTAGGTAAACTAACTATTCATGACATGGTTTACCTTCCCCATGGTCAACGAACTGAATTTAAACATTTTCCCACTGATATCAGACCTCCCAATCGATCCATTGATCGATTGGAACATCGGATCGATCCAGTGATCGATCCAACACGCTACTGTGCTCCGGACAATAATTTGGATCGATCGGCTGATCGATCCAGGCTGGTCAATCGATCCATTGATCGATCCCAGAGCCTACTGTTCGCGACAGAATTTGCTGGATCGATCGGCTGATCGATCTAGAAGCCTACTGTTCACGGTACGAACTCCCCAATTGATCGGCTGATCGATTGAGAAGCCTCCAATCGATCGACAGATCGATTGGGGTTTCTGATTTCATACCAGAACTCTGATTTCAGCACTGTTTCGTGCCAAATTCATACACGTGAGTTCTAATATGGCTATAAACATACTAACAACATTTAACTGACATTCTAAGCATGATTACTAACAATCTAAATAGGTCTTTCATGATTCATGCATCAAAATAACTAAAAATGCGGAAATAACGTTATATAAAACTAAAGTTTTAGTTTGCTAGTTTCTCCAAGATCTCTACTCCAGGTTCCTTCCACACACATCTTCATCATTGCATTGACCTCCAGCCTCCGTTAGTCCATCTTTCCTTTACCTTTATCTGCAGTATAAGGAAAAGAAAGTATCTGTAAGCTTTCGCTTAGTAAGAAACCATCTACCTCACTAAAACATGCAATCGATGCAAATCATGCTTTGAAAACATGCTATTTGAAAAGAACATACTGAATATGCTAAACATGGCATGGCATACAACACATAGAAATGAAACTGATCATAGCAATAGAACTAATCATAAACTATCATGTTGTATCAACAGAAAACTAAACTGATATAAAACTGAACTAAGCTAATACTAATCTGATGCTAAAGCTGACTGAACTCACATGACTAATTTGTGATGTTTGAAAACTATATTCATAAGTAGATTAAAATAATAATCAAGCTGCTGTTTGGGCCCGACAACTGTACTTTGCTGTACGCGCATCCCTAACTAGACCCGGGTTTGCAAGTCCCGAATTTAGTAGGGTTACTAGGTTAGCTGAACCTAGGGACGACTATGGGAGTCCAACCCAATGGATATCTAATCTAGTACAGTGCCACTGAGAAAGTAAAATACTGAACATAAGCTAATAAATTCTTGTCTTGCTTTTACTAGGTTGTCTAAACCCAGAACTAGGTTATCTAAACCTAGAGGCGTCTGTGGGAGCCCACCCATTGGACGTCTAGTCCTGTAAAAGCTGTAGCAAGACTATATGAGCTGTGAAATGCTCCTATTGCATTTAACTAAGTTATCACAATGCCTAAGTTGCATTTTAGCTGTGCTAGTAATTTATTCGAACACTTGGTATGCGCTAATTCGCTTCCTTTGTGCCGAAAAGCTATATACTACTAACTAAATCATGGAATTCACACGGAAGCTACTTATACTGCAGGTGAGGGGTTTCTTACCTCCAGTTCATAATTTTTACGATTCTAATCGCTAGATTTCCGGAGAAGAAGATTCCTCCGTCGATTTCCTCACGTCCACGTGCTCTTCTCGCGGGGAGGAACGTTCTCGTAGCCAAGATATCGCCGGAAGGTGTTCCCCTTGCCCTTGGGACGGAAACCCTAGGTTTCTTGAGGTTGGCGCCGAGAGGTGAGGGAGAAAAGGAGAGGGCGGCGTGACTAGGGTGAAGGAAAGGTTTTTTCCTCCTTTAAGAAAAATAACAATTCCTCACTTAAATCTTTATTTATATTAAGTGGGTAATTCGGCCCAACTAAATATAAATATAATTGATTCCCTTTCTTTTCAGCACGGCCCTGCTGGGTTCACCTGGTTACCATGGTTCACCATAAGTCATAGGACCCAATAGGTCTCGGGTTCAATTCCCGCTTAGGCCGTGTTCATTTTCTATTTGTTTTTTGCTACTTCCGCTACTCTAAAAATTCTGTAAAAATATCCTAAAATTTCAGAAAAATCATAGAATATTTATAAAATAGTTTTGAGAATTTTCGGGCGTTACATGGCCTCGCTTGGCCGCACATGGCAACGCCTGGCCGCGCGTGCCAACGCGTGGCCGGGCTTGGTTGTGCGCGGTCGCGCCTAGCCTTAGTCGAGTGGCCAGGAGTGGCTGCGGCCGACCCTGGTGCCCGTGTGCTGCATGCCCCCGATGCCCGTGTGCTGCGCTCGGTGGCAGACCGGTGGCCGCGACTATCCCCAGTGGCAGACCGGTGGTCGTGGCTGCCCCAAGGGGCATACCGATGGATGCAACTGTCTCCGGGGGCCGTGGTTGCCGGCGGCGGCTGCAACTTCCCCCGGTGGCCCGACTGCCCCTGTGGTCGCGATTGTAGATGTCTATTTTAATTATTATATTAACTAATTTTATTTTTGATTTATTATCGTAAGGTATTGACTACATTTGTAATATTGTTTTTTGCAGTCTCAATTTGCAGTAAGCTCGGTGTAGTTGGAGACACTCATATTTGTGATTTATTATCGTAAGGTGCATTCTGATTAATTGTAATAGATCCAATATTTCCATAAAATTTTCTTGTAGATCTTCCTCAAATGAACTAGTTGAAAATTATAACTACTATATTATTAGCTAGAATTCTAAATTATGATTAGAGTTTTATTCGCAGCAAAGTAACCATGGGCACTAAATGCAAGTCTAGTATCACTTAATTGATCTTGACTATTTTGTATTTTCATCATTTAAGACATTTTTATATGATAAGAATTTTAAGAAGGTATCCATTCTTTCCATGTTAGATTAAACCTAATAGGATTTTTGTAGCTATAGTTTGATGTAGTGAAATAGGTTGTATCATATTTAGGATATTTGTAGTTATAATTTGATATAGTGAAATATGTTGTATCATATTTAGGATACTTGTAGTTATAATTTTATGTGGTGAAATATGTAAGTATCATATTGAGGTAATTTGTTGTTACAATTGAACGTGGTGAAATAGGTTGTAACATATTTAGGAAACTTGTAGCTAGTGAAGAGGGAGGTGGAGAGGAAGGTGTTAAATTGTAGGACTTGCAAGCATAGTGGTGCTTGACAAGGATTGTACCTTGATTTAAAGTCTACTAAAAATATTACTTACTTGAGAAAAAAAATGATTCCTTTATACTTGATATAAGCATCCTCGAAATCATACTTTCTCGTGGAGGACTTTTAGATGCAAAGTGCAAGAAATAAAGTCGGATAGAGATTTGTTCTAGTATAGAGACAGTGTATCCACATCATAATAACTATTTTCCTTTCAAGTGATTTTCTTTGTTGGAATAGATGGAGAAAACTCTTTTAGTATAAGAGCATTAGTGTTTGTAGGATTGGCAACAAGTACCTTGCAATTGGGAGCAGCATGTGATTCTAATGCTAAAGCTTGAGACTTATAGATGGAAACATTTTTTGACATACATATTCATCAGTAGTTATCAATTACAACAATTAACGTTCCATTTTTATATATAAACCATAAGGGTAGAAAAAAATAATATATTGATGACAAATGCATTTAAATTCATCATACTATATTATTTGTTATCACTCTAACTTTATAATTTAAGTAATTATCTTTCTCGTTAGAAATGATCTGATTTATTTGTATGTTTTTATGCAGAAAAAAAAGATTTGATAGAGAAGATAGTTTATGGAAAAAGAAGATGAGTTCATATATGTATTGTTTATTTTGAAAAAACTGGTATAACTTTTAGGAGATATTGAATTTCTATTATTTTTTGGACTATTGAACTTGTATAAGTTCTCGTAGTCTTAAGAAGAATGTTCTTGTATAACTTTTTGAGAACTTTGAATTTGTATTACTATAAAATTGATTTTAAATATTAATAGATGTGTATATATGTTAAATAGGATATGATAATGTTAATTACTATGTGGTAAATGTTTATGATGTGATATTGAATTTTGTTGTACACGGGTTTATATGTATTGAATTGGAAATTGCATAAACAGATTGATTCTGCTGGAATTTATGAGATATAGGGACGAATTTGGCGATAAAAAAAAATTACCGTTAAATTATCATAATTTACTGTATATCGATAATTTTGCGACAAATTACTTTTCGTCCCAAAATTCATCCAAATTCTGGGACGAATACACATATTCGTCCCAGATTTTGGGACAAATTCGTGATTTCGTCCCGGATTCTAAGATGAATCCGTGGTTTCGTCCTAGAATTGGGACGATTTTTGGGATGAAAATAATTTATCGCAGATCATAATTTTTTTTTTATTATTTTCGTCGCTAAATTTGTTACAAATTTGGAACGAAAATTTATTTGTCGCAGATCATAAATTTTTCTATATTATTATTTTTGTCGCCAAATTCGTTACAAATTCTGTAACAAAAATATTATTCGTCGCAAGAGTTATTTTCATTGTTAAAGACAATTTTGCAATGAATATTATTTTGTTGTAGAATTTGTAACGAATTTGGTGACAAAATTTAAATTTGTTGTTAATTTTATCGCCAAATTCGTCTATAATTTTACAGCAATTTACGATGATCGACGAATATTATTTTTGTCGTAAACTTGACGACGAAGATACTATTTATCGCTAATTTCGTCCCCAAATTCATCGCCAAGTTGACAACGAAAAATTTGAGTTAAAAATTTTTTCGTCACAAATTTCGTCCTCTGCATATATATATATATATATATATATATATATATATATATATATATATATATATATATATATATATATTTCTCTTTTGTTGGCATCTCAAAGTTGTAACTTGCAAGCAAACTGAGCAACTTTTCACTTCTTCCTCACAACAAATGCGCTAGCACTAACTTATCAGCCAAACTCTGTCTCCATCATCTCGCTCACAGAGTCAAGAGCTAGAAAATGACTCTTGAGTAAATTATTCCCGAAATATCATCAAGCCATCTTGCACTGCCCATCTCACGCCATGCAGTTCAGCAGCAGCTTTCCTTGAATCTCTTCTCGCTTCCTCACCGTGCCAAAGCAGGACAGGGGTCGACGAGAAATTAACTGAACTAAAAGTTATATTGTTCATCCAAAGAATTTGCAGAACTTGCTGAATTAACGAGGACTTGGGCAACATAATTAATCCACTTTTCTACAACTTTAAAGGAGATGAAGAGTACAGGCACAGAACATAGCAGCCGTACTAGCTAATGCACTAGGAATTCCTATCACTGTGGAGTGAAATGATTTAGCAGAGTTTAGAGAGATTGATTAATCTACAAGGGTAGATTATGGCCTTAATAATAGCAATAATTGACAGATTAGACATGTACTTAATTAATTAAACACCGTAAAAGTTTGCCCACTCCATCATGTACTTGTTGAAGTCATGCTCCTGCTGGTGCGCGTACACGAAGTCGCCTTCTCCTCCTTCCAAGCCGAGCTCTCCGACGACCGAGAAGGATGAGCTCGGGCTGCTGCTGCCGCCGCCTGCGGCGGTGACGTTGCTGAGGCCGGAAGCTCCTCCGTTGATCCCCAACGACAGCTTCCTTTTCTCCTCCTTCGCCTCAAAAAGCTGCTCCCTCAAATTTAACACCTGCCCCAATTGATGCCTATGTTAACTTTGTCGAAGTCAAAAACTTTAAAAACTTCTCTAATAATTCAGTACTTGGGATTCAAGGAGGCATTTTTGGAGGACGACGGCGTCGTGGGCGGACTTGAGCTCGGCGTAGGCCTCCTCCACCTGCTTGTTCTTGTGGCGCGCGCGGCGGTTCTGGAACCAGACGGCGACCTGCTTGGGGTCGAGGCCGAGCTCGGCGGCGAGGTGCACCTTCCGCCCCGACTCCAGCTTCCTCTCCTTCTGGAAGCTCATCTCTAAAAACTTCACCTGCACATCGCTCAGCCGCCTCTTCTTCGCCTCATCATTCTCCGATGATCTCTTCCTCCGCGGCCGCCGCCTCCTCCTGCTCCCCTCCCCCACCGTCGACGCTGAACGAGAACAATACACAAACTCATACTCAACCATCTCTCTTAATTCTCTTTCCAATGCAAGTAGAGAACATACTAAGTAATTAATAATTAACTACCTGCAGGAGTTTGAGAGCAGAGTTCGGACAACGAAGAGAACCGCCTCTGTTCTTCCATTGACTATCAAAACGCTTCGCCAAGTCAATAGAAAGCAAGAAAGATACTATAAACTGGCTTATATTCGACACATCACCCTACCTCTGTCTCTGCCTCTACCTCGATCGAATAATTAACAGCCGAAGGAAGAAGGAAGTAGGAAAGGTAGAAGGCGGAGCCGGAGGAAGAAGCAGCACTATACCAGCACGCCATGGTTAAAGTCTCGAGGCATATTTATAAATGGCTGATGGATAAAGAATCCTTTCGAAATTATATATTTTCCGCCTCACTTTATTCAAGCCTAGCTACTTCTCATCCTTTACAAAATCAACATCGAAGGATAATGACTTTTCAATTATCCTTGGAAACTTTTTTTTACAATACTTTTAACACAGTTGACTGTCTCGTCGCGCCCTTTTAATACAGGGAAATGACGCCGATTGTAAACCAGAAGGCGGCAGAAGCTGGAAATTTGAACGCCGTTGTCCCTGTTCACGAGTCGTTTGACTCGTGCGCATACTTGGGATAGGGAGGGAGGAGTCAATGAGCGAGGCAGGTAGGCACATGGTGCGCACCCACGCGAGGGAGGGGCTTCCTGGCGCTAACACGCGTCGCTGACAGGGACGTCGCCCCGAGGGAGGGCACCCTCTAACCTGCCGTCCTGACCTTGGGCACTAAGGAACAGGTGTCAGCTCCTCATGTGCCTGTGCCCGCTCGCTGCGGCCCAAGAGATAAGCTCGCTGTTTCAGTTGCACGCACAGACGGTGGTAGCTTTTGTTGCTTTACTGCTCCTGCTGATTACTGGAATCACTCATCTCGTACCGCCTCGGTTACCTGTTGACGTCGAACTCTGCGCGGGCGAGTGAGACGGAACATGGCTGCATCCATTGATGGGAATTAGAGAACGGAAAGTTTGGCGGTGCCCGTCGCCATGTGCGGAAGCTGCCTTTCCTGATATCTCGAGCGGTCCTTATACATCGGATCCAGTTTTTCATTCAAATCTAATTCTAATACATATAATTTGAAAGCTTTAACATTTTTCCTATCCTTAACATAAACGGCGAAAGAATTTTGAGGTGTTTGGTGTGGCCACCAGCTCATATTCTGGCCTATGTGCATGCCAACCAGGCCATCGACACTTTTGTGCAGCAGTACCATCGCCATCTTCTTTCTCTGAGTCAGGCGGTCACATTGTGGGAGTAACTGAGATGATCTCCACGAGCACGCACACATTCATGGCGGATGCATTGTATCTGGAAACAGGATACAGAAGAGCAGATTGAATGAACTCTCTAAAATTGGGTGCCTCCACTGGGAGCTTTTGCTTCGCCGCTGCTTGCTTTGCGTGACGAGGGAAAGGAAAGTGAGCAGCTTTCGGGTGCCTGTCTCCCCTTCCGATCTCGGGAATAAACACGAGATGAACGAGCCACGCGTCGCACGCCAATTAATTCATTACTTGTCAGATACTTTATCGAAAAAAAATATCTATTTTTATATTTGTATTTATATTTATATTTAGACAAAAAATTAAAAGGGCTTAATCCTATCACATGCCTAATTAATCCTCTTCAATACCTAAGTGATTAAAGTCATTAAACAAATAATTAACAGAGTTACAGACAAAATTGTTTGTCAAAGGGGTTCCTACTTTAATTAGTTTAATTAAGGAGTAGCGTGTTGTCAAACTTTAGACGTCTACGTCACTACTGTTAACGTAAAGTAATTAAGCGTGCGGATTATTTTGAGCGAAAGCAATCTCATGATTGATGGAGAATTCCTCGACATTTGTGACTTTTGTTACCCGTTTTTCAATGGAGTAGCTAGACATGATCCATGTAATATCCAATTAAGGGTCAATGACAGATGCGATTAAGAACAGTAGGGGTGGCCAATTCTGTCTTCCACAAGACTTCCATCAAGTCACTATCAATTTAAGTGATTTTAGTTAAATGATTGAAATGGTTATGAGTATAAATAAGAATAAAAATGAGAATGAGAATAAAAATAAAATTTATTTAATTATATGAGTTTAGTTGATTTTTATAAATCTAAAATTCATCTTTAAATTATATTCTTAAATTTACAATCTAAACACTATTTTTTATTATCATTTCAATTCTTTATTTTTAAATCCATCAATTAAACATCCCCTTAATTCACATAGTTCGATGAGATGGCCAAATCCCGAGCATCATACAATCCTGAACACTCACATATACAAGGCCCAATTACAAAGATTCGTATCCTCTTGCTTAGAGCTCAAGCTGGCCAAACCCATTCTTTGGCCCGGCCCATATATCTTGGCTTTTGGACTATCTCAACTCTACCAAAAGATGAAATCCTCTCAGTATTGTTTTTTCTATCTCAAGAACAGATGGGATTGAAATTGTTTGAAACTTCAATCAATATTTTTGTTACACTAGTGCTCATCTTTAATGATTCCAGTGAAGAAGTGAACAGAAGATATTGTTGGATAATCTATCAATGATTTTTAGTGAATTAGCCAAATTTAAATATACTAAATTAAATTCAATTTATATGTCAAAATAACCTGAGCTGATAATCTTAGGCTGCCAACAGATCTAGTTTCTACCAAGTGCTGAGTACTAACTGCAGAGCGATTGAGTGGGTAGAGCAGATCGTGAGGCAAAACAACCAAGTGGAGGAACAACCAAGTGGTAGAGTGACCGAGCGGGCAAATCAGCCAAGTGAGCAGATCAGCCGAGTCACAGATCATACCGACCGAGTGATTGACTGGGCAGAGCAACCGTCCGGTAGTACAGTCAAGCGAGCAAAGCAGGATGAGTGGTTGACTGGGCAAATCAGCCTAACAGTAGAAGACAGGGCGGCTTAAAGACATAGATGCCTAAAGGCATAGCAGCCCAAGTGATAGAGCAGGTCGAGCGGTCAAAGTGACTGAGCGATCAAAGTGGACAAACGGGCGAAGAGGCCGAACATCTGAAGTGGCCGAACGGGCGAAGAGACCAAGTGGGCAAAGTGACTGAGGCCCGTGAAGGACGCAATTTCCTTGAAATAGATTCACCCAACCTTTGGCCGTCTTCGAGGTTTTCTCGGGTCATTTGTTTCCCAGAATACAACAATTAATCGTGATGCACACCAAGCACTGGTGGTCACGACGAACTGAGAGGTACTCGACTACTATCAAGAGTACTTCGCCGAACAAGAGATGCACGACAGAGGAGGAGGGGAAATGTAGGTGGAGAGCTTTTGCTTTTTCTTGTATGTGTGTCTTTTGCTTGTGATCGCAGTCTCCTTATATAGGAGCTCTGCCCAATGGGCCCCGACTGGTTTGGCATTCAGGGCGAGTAGGTCGTGCTCGCATACGAGTCAATTTGGTTTAGTGCAATCCAAGCCCTACATTTGCACCCCCTGTGCACCAATGTATTTGTTCACAGCATCAATACATGTGAATCAATATAAACTAACTAATATACCTTGAAACTCCCAATGTAGGACTAAATTCTCATTCACAATGTAGCTTCTTTCCTCTTCCATATCTTTTCCATTCACCTATATCCAACATCCCCCCACATGAATGGAGATAGGGTATGTGATAGCATTCAATAGTTGAGTTCAGTATAAGACAAGTAGGTTTAACGCTTTGAACCTTTCCTTGTGAAGATCTATTTACTTACTGGTTGATAGTAGACACGATGTCCTTGAACTATTCTGTTGTTTGTGTAAGCATTGTCATATCTCACCCAAGACTTTCCCTGATATAACTCAGTTCTCATGAGTGTGTTCGTTCTTGGCCATGAACATATCTGGTTCTATGAGAAGTTCTAAGAATTGTATCTCCAATTCTTTTCGAAGCGACCCCACTTCTTTCTCACATAAGTGATCACTTACGAGTATTCCATATTACTCTTTTGGATCATTAAAAGTTGGGTGTTTAACCTCCATCCTTCACTGATCCATTGGGTCGTTCCCCCATAGCGAGTAATTTTGTCGGTACAATTCGATTATCCCTTTGAATCTAATTCTTGGGATCTCCAGTCTGCATAAGTTGGGTTTTCTTTGCACCAACATTTTCTATCGGCATCAAGCTTATCCCATGCAATCAGCTTGCAACTAACTTTTTGTTTAACCCTTTGGTTAACGGATCTGCTAGATTATCCTTTAACTTCACTTAGTCAAGAGTGATAACTCCTGTTGAAAGTAGTTATCTAATGGTATATGTCTACAATGTATATGTCTAGACTTACCATTATATAGATGACTTTGTGTCCGACCAATTGCTGGTAGACTATCGTAATGTATGCAAATTACCAACACCAGTTTCGACCATCTTGGAATATATTCTAAGAATTATCACAGTCATTCAGTTCACCATATTTGTCAAGAGCCACAAACTCATATTCCATCATGGATCTGGTTATTGTTGTTTGTTTAAAAGATTTCCAAGAAATGGTTGTACCTCCTAGAGTGAATGCATATCTACTCATAAACTTGGAGTCTTTTATGTCAGATATCCATCTCGCATCACCGTATCCTTTAATCATAGTAGGATATCTCGTATATGTTGGTCCCTTTGGAGGCCGTTAAGAGGGGAGGGGTGAATTGCCCTGAAAAATTAATTCTAACTTTTCTCGGATTTTGAACTAATTAAGAAACACTTGTAATAATAAAAAGAAGAGACTAATTAAAGAAACCAGACACAAAGGGTTTATTTGATTTACAATAAGAGGATTTCTAATCCAAGGAAAGGATGGCGCACTATCTGATGATCTCCTCTGGGCGGAGTAACCTCTTACAACATTGACAGAACAAAAAGAAAGAACAGAATTGAAAGCATTGGATTACAAGTTGAGTTAATAATCTGTGCAAATTAGTGCTATATTTATAGCACTATTCGGGGCGCCCCGAAAGGTTCCGAGCGCCCTGGGAGGGATAAAACTTTATCCCCCAACGTTCAGATCGAGTCAAACCTCGATCTGGTCAAAATCCACTTCCAGGTGCCTGGACGGTCAGGGCGCTCGGAATGGATCCGGGCGCCCGGACCACTTAAGTCAACCCAGTTGACTTTTTGTAGTCCGGTTCCACTGCTCCGGTTCAACTCGTCTCGGTTCGGGTCTTCTGTTCCGGCTGCGCTAGCTTGGGTGATCTCAGCCATCTAGAATAGGGTTCACCCGAACCCAAGTTCCAGCATTCTCCTCAAGCAGTCTTCCTTCCAGGTTTCTCGTCCCTCAAACGTCGCGTACGTTCTTCTCGTCCACCGATGTACTCTTCCGCGGTCACCTCGTCCCTCGGACGCACCGAGCCCGTTGGCTCTCTCCCCATGCCGTCCTTCTCGTTAGTCGCATCTTTCGCTCGACTTCTTGTGTTCCTAAGCTCCTGCACACTTAGACACAAGGGTTAGATAAAACAGGACCTAACCTAACTTGTTTGATCACATCAAAACTCCTCGGGGTTCCAACAATCTCCTCCTTTTTGATATGAGCAACCCAAGTTAATCTAGGGTAAACATATGCAATAAAAATAATTAATTTACAAATAAGTCCAAAAGATTTTTCAATTTAAAGAATGTATACCTCCCCCTAGACTTAACATTCTTCTCCCCCTTTGATCACATAAAAAATGGGATTTTTTTTAACAAGTCTAAGGTAAATTCTAAAAAGAATTAAGTGTTAAAACTTTAAGTTAGAAAATTTCTAAGTAATCAAAATTTTAAGTTTAAAAGAAAATTTTCATAAGTAAAAAAAAATTCTAAGGCAAATTGCAATAGAGAAAATTTTCAAAGTTTTTGAAAACATAATTTTTAAGGTCCAAAAAAAAATTCAATTTAAGTTAAATTTTTTTTAAAAAAATTCTAAGCAATAACTTAAAAATAATTTTTATGTAATGGAAAACTTTCAAAATTTCTAAGTTAAAAACATAGGAATTATTTTTTCTAATTTCCAAAAATAATAATTTTCTATTTTTTTTTCAAACATGACTATTTTTGAAAATATTTTCTAAAACAAATTAAATAACTATTTTAAAGCATTAAGTCATTTAAATTAATGTCTTTTCAGTTAGTCAATTAAACTTTTCATTTCGATACTTAGCTTCCAGGCAGTGGCGAGGCACTAGGCCTTCTTGGTTATTAGAGAAACAACCACTTTCTAGACAAAGCCGCATAAAGAAATTACATGTTTAATTCTCTTGCTGAAAATGTCACGTCTAATTTTAATTTTTAAGTTAAACAAGTTTTTGGAACCCAATAGAGGTTCCTTCCTATAGGGTTAATCAAATATTTTCTAGGTATATAAGCTTTTGATATTTTTCTGATTTAATTTTGGTGAAACCTATAGTACCAGTTTAATTCTCTATAATTTTTAAAAGCAGAAATATTTGAACTGTTAGACATTCTCAATCTTTCTATTTCTTCTTTTAATTTTTCATTTTCAAGTTTCAATTTATCGAAATCCTCTATTAGACATGATTTTGCCAAAATTCTTTTTGTTTCTAAAATTTTATTTTTTAATTTGGTATTTTTATTTTCTAATTTATACATGGATTTTGTCATAGCCTTAATACCAAAGTAAAGCTGATCAGGAGATAAGAGGCATACCTCACTTACCATATCAGACTTGAAGCCTGATTCTCCCCTTGCTTCGCTGCATTCATCTGACGTCCCTCCCCCTTCATCGATGCTGGGTTCTGATGTACTTTGCCCTTCATAGCTTGCCATCAGTGTTATCCCGACATATTCTTGAATCTCGGACTCAGATGATGAACTATCGTCCCAAGTTGCTTTTAGATTCTTGTGCTTCTTGGGTATCTTGACTTTGTCCTTCTTTAATTCTGGGCAGTTTTCTTTTAAGTGTCCTTCCTTTTGACACTGGTAGCAACACATCTTTCTTCTATTTCTTGGATTCTTTTTATTCTGCATTTCTTTAAATTTTTTAGATCTAATTTTTTTTTAAAAATTTCTTACCATATATGCTTCCTGATCCTCTTTTGAATCTGATTCGGGTTCATTCTTCTTGGTTGCGTTTAGTGCGATCATCTGGCTTGATTCCTTTGTTGTCCCTGTACACCTAGTTTCATGTAATTCAAGAGTAGAGAACAATTCTTCTAAAGTACTTACCTCCAGGTCTTTTGAAATATAGTAAGCGTTGACGATTAATGTCCATTCTGGAGTTCTGGGAAACGCATTAAGTGCGTAGTGTATGGTGTCCTGGTTTGTTACCGTTTCACTGAGATTCTCGAGACCAGTAATCAATTCCTTTACCTTCGCGTGTAGATCGGCTACCTTCTCACCTTTTTCCAGACGGATGCTCGTCAATCTGTTCTGAAGGATATCTCTTCTTGCTAGCTTGACTTCGGATGTTCCTTCGTGGAGTTCTAGGAACTTCTCCCAGAGTTCTTTGGCCGACGAGTAGCTTTCGATACTTTTGACTTCTTGAGGAGCAACACGCTCAGCAGGTGATATTCCGCACTGTTGTTTGCTACGGAATCACTCTACTCCTTCTTTGTCTACTGACTCTCTTCTTTTTCTTCTTCATTCTGATTCATTGGAGCTACAAAGCCATACTTTATACTTAACCGAATTTCAAAATCAGTTTTTAGGAATACCTCCATACGACGCTTCCAGTGTGCGAAGTCCCCCTCAAATTTTGGTGGAACAATGCTTGGTCCGGCCATCTCGTTGCTTCAATCGGCGGTTAGTCCTCCTGAAGCGCCTTGCTTTGATACCACTTGTTAGTCCCTTTGGAGGCCGACAAGAGAGGAGGGGTGAATTGCCCTGAAAAATTAAATCTAACATTTCTCAGATTTTCAACTAATTAAGAAACACTTGTAATAATAAAAAGAAGAGACTAATTTAAGAAATCAGACACAAAGGGTTTACTTGGTTTGTAATCAGAGGATTGCTAATCCAAGGAAAGGATGACGCACACTCTGATGATCTCCTCTGGGCGGAGTAGGCTCTTACAGCGTTGACAACACAAAAAGAAAGAACAGAATTGAAAGCACTGGATTACAAGTTGAGTTAATAATCTATGCAAATCAGTGCTATATTTATAGCACTGTTCTGGGTGCCCCGAAGGGTTCCGGGTGTCCTGGGGGGATAAAACTTTATCTCTCAACGTTTAGATTGAGTCAAACCTTGATCTGGTCAAAATCCACTTCCGAGAACCTGGAATGGTTCCGGGCGCTCGGACGGTCCGGGCGCCCGAACCACTTAAGTCAACCCAGTTGACATTTTGTGGTCTGGTTCCACTGCTCCGGTTCAGCTCGTCTCGATCCGGGTCTTCTGTTCTGGCTCCACCAGCTTGGGTGATCTCGACCATCCGGAATAGGGCTCACCCCAACCCAAGTTTCGGCCTTCTCCTCAAACAGCCTTCTTTCCCAATTTCTCGTCCCTCGAACATCGCTTACGTTCTTCTCGTCCACCGGTACACTCTTTCGCGGTCACCTCGTCCCTCGGATGCATCGAGCCCGTCAGCTCTCTCCCCGTGGCGTCCTTCTCGTTAGCCACGTCTTCCGCTCGACTTCTTATGTTCCTAAGTTCCTACACACTTAGACACAAGGGTTAGACAAAACAGGACCTAACCTAACTTGTTTGATCACATCAAAACTCCTTGGGGTTCCAACAGTATAGTGCAGTCCATATTCACGAGTATACCTTAAGTACCTTAGTACTCTTGTTATCCCTTTCCAGTACTCAACATCGGGATTACTCATGTATCTACTCAGTTTACTTATTACATAGGCTAAGTCTGGTCGTGTACAACTCATCACGTATATCAGACTTCTAATCACTTCAGAGTGCTCTATCTGAGAGATACTTTCACCTTTATTTTTTGATAGATATTGACTCGTATCTATCGGTGTTCTGCCAACATAATATCACCCTTGGTGAATTTCTCAACAATCTTATCCATATAATTGGACTGACTAAGAACAAGTCCTTCTGTTATTCTAAGAATTTTGATTTCTAGAATTACATTAACTGGGCCCATGTCTTACATATCAGATCTTGAGTTCAATATATCTTTAGTGGATTTGATTATTTTATCATTACTTCCAATGATAAGTATGTCATCTACATATAGACACAAGATGATGTAATCATTCTTTTTAGTTTTTATGTAGACATATTTATTACACTCATTAATCTCAAATCTACATTTCTTCATGGCATTATCAAATTTCTCATACCACTACTTTAGTGTTTGTTTTAAGATATATAATGACTTCACTAATCTATAAATCTTATTTTTCTGTCCAAGCATAGAAAACCCTTCAGGTTGCTCTATATAGATTTCCTCTTCTAAATCTCCGTTTAGAAAGGTTGCCTTTATATCTATCTGATGTATTTCGAGATTCCATAGAGCTTCAATAGCTAACAATATTGGACCCCGTGGTTATTTTGATGTGATCAACCAAAGTTAGTTAGGTCCCGTGTATTTTTGATCCCTGTGTCTAAGTGTGCAGGAGCTTAGGAGAGCAGGAAGTCGAGCGGAAAATGCGGCTAGCGAGAAGGACGACACGGGAAGGGAGCCGACAGGCTCGGTGCGTCCGAAGGACGAGAGAGCTGCGGAAGAGTACACCGGTGGGCGAGAAGAACGTGCGCGATGTTCAAGGGACGTAAAGCCGGGACGGAAGACTGTTCGAGGAGAAGACCGGGAATTGGGTTCGGGTGAGCCATATTCCGGTTGACCGCAATCACCCAAAAGATCGGAGCATCGGAAGTTAAAACAAAGGAGAAAGGATGCTAGAAATGCAGCTCAAGGCGCCTTCATCAGGTATTGGAGACACCTCAACATTGGAGGTGCCTCAATCAGCATTGAAGGCGCCTCCACACTGGAGGCACCTTCAATCTTGTTTGAGGCGCCTCAGCCTGGGTCAATTCGACCGTTTGAGCGCAGATAGAGTTTTATCCGCTTGATTTGGTTGGAGGCGCCTTGGACCTTGTTGGAGGCACCTTGGACCTTCGAGATAGGATTTCCAGGAGCTATTTAAAGGCCCCTGGAGCTAGGAAATAATCATTCATTCAAGCATTCAATTCCTAGCAACTTGTGAACTCTTTTAGTGTGTAAAAAAGCTTCTCCACCTACAGTGAAGGAGACATTCTAGTGGAGCTGTTCAACCGCCTTGGATTAACAACCGTCTTGGTTGTAACCAAGTTAATTTCTTATCTCTTATTTTAATTCTGCCTTTTCCTTTAAGTGTTGCTATTTATTTTGAGTTAAAAATCCGAGGAGGGTATACTTTTATTTTTCAAGCAATTCACCCCCCTCTTGCCGGCCCCGTTGCACCAACAAGTGGTATCAGAGCCCGATCGCCTCAGAAGAACTAACTGCTAACTGAAGCACAAAGATCAGGACAATGGCCGAAGCGAACATTCATCCCCCGAAGTTTGACGGAGACTTCACTACGTGGAAACGCAAAATGGAGGTATTTTTTATGACCGAATTCGACATTCTTTTAATAATGAAATATGGATATATAGCGCCAAAAGACAAAGAAGAATGCAACTGAACGAAGAAGGAGCAGACCGATTGTGTAGCCAACAGAAAGGTGGAATTTCACCTGCTCAGTGTTCTGCCACCCCAGGAGGTAAGTAGGATCGGAAGCTATGACTCTGCCAAAGACCTCTGGGATAAATTCCTGGAGCTCCACGAGGGCACCTCAGAAGTGAAGCTAGCAAGGTGCGACGTCCTCCGGACACAACTAACAAATCTTCGGATGAACAACGGCGAGAAGGTTGCACAACTCCAAGTGAGGATCAAGGAGTTGATAACGCAACTGACAAATCTCGACGAAATGGTAACAAACCGAGATTCCATTCGGTATGCACTAAACGCCTTCCCAAGGACTCCAGAGTGGGCATCCTTAGAAGATGCTTACTACATCTCTAAGGACTTTGAGGTAAGTAGTTTAGAAAGCTTATTTTCTACCTTCGAACTTCACGAGTCTTGACTTATAGAGCCTAAACAAGTAGAAAAGTCGAATCTTAACATTGCCCTACAAGCCGAAAAGGACGATCCCGACTTCGAAGCATCAATCGCCAAAATCGAAGCGGCGCTACTGGTAAGACGTTTCAATAAATTTCTTAAAACTAATAAATTTAAATCGCAATCGAGGAAGCATCAACATAACAAAAGGACAGTCCGGTGCTACAACTACAACGAGGAAGGGCATATCAAGGATGACTGCCCCAAATTAAATAAAAAGTACAACGAAAAGTTTGAAGATCGACGTTCTCGAAGCGCAAGAGTCTGAAGGCTACATGGGATGAATCATTATCCTTGGAATATGAAGACGAAGCCTTCTCGGGACTAGCGCTGATGACGAACCGCCATCTAGAAGAAGAGTCAAGTTCAAAAATGAGCATAGATGAAGGGGAAGGAACATCGAAAGAGGAAAGCTATGATGAAGGGGGAACATCATAAAATAAGGTAAGTAAGGTACGTGCTATAAACCCTAAACAGTCGTTTCAATTTATTAAAGCTCTTTCTAACGACTTAGCGGAATCAGAAAAAGAAATTGTTAAATTAAATAAAATGTTAGATAATTTGAAATCTGAAAATGATAAATTGAAACTTCAAATTGAAAGTTCAAAATCTGATGCATGTTTAAACACTAATGTTTTTCAAAAATCAAAAATCAAAGTTTATGGAAAATTAAACTGGTATATAAGAAAGCATCAGGGACAACTTAGACGAATTCTAAGAAATTATATACCCCCTAAGTTCTTAAACAATCCTATAGGAAGGAACCTATACTGGGTTCCAAAATCTTTGCTAGTTTAAAGTATTTTTAAGTTAGGGCTTACAGCGAGAAAATTAAACATTACAATTTCTTTATGAGATTTTGTCTAAGGAAGTAGTTGTTGCTCTAATAACCAAGAAGGCCTAGTGCCTCGCCACGACCTGGAAACCAAAATATTAAAATAAAATGTTCAATTAACTTTATGGTAAAGCATTAAAATTGAAATTAAATAATGCTTTAGAAAGTTTTTTTTTAACATTCAACAAAAATATGTCTTGCATAATTTTTTTTGGAAAATTCTCTATAATATTTTTCTGCCTAAGTTAAAAATTTCTTCTGAAATTATAACTAAATTAGAAAGTTCTTTTTCTTGCCTAAGTTTTAACATAGAAAATTCTTTCAAAAGTCTCAAAAATTTGTTTTACATGACTTGGAAATTTTTTTTATCCTGTTTTTGCTGTGATTAAAGGGGGAGAGTTAGGTAACAAGTTTAGGGGGAGTTAGGGGAGGAAAATTAAATTTTTTTTATTCTAACTTATGTAAATTCTATTATTACAATTTTTGTACTTAAAATGTTAGTTTAGTAATTTTCTTAAATTACTATTTGGTTGATTTACCCTAACTTGAACTTGGGTTGATGCACATCAAAAAAGGAGAGATTGTTGGATCCCATGATTATTTTGATGTGATCAACCAAAGTTAGTTAGGTCCTGTGTGTTTTTGATCCCTGTGTCTAAGTGTGGAGGAGCTTAGGAGCGCAGGAAGTCGAGCGGAAGATGCAGCTAGCAAGAAAGACGACACGAGAAGGGAACCGACAGGCTCGGTGTGTCCAAAGGATGAGAGATCTACGGAAGAGTACACCGGTGGGCGAGAAGAACGTGCGCGACGTTCATGGGACGTAAAGCCGGGACTAAAGACTGCTCCAGGAGAATGTCGGGAATTGGGTTCGGGTGAGCTATATTCTGGTTGGCCGCAGTCACCCAAAAGATCGGAGCATCGGAAGTTAAAAAAAAGGAGAATGGATGCTGGAAATGTAGCTCAAGGCGCCTTCATCAGGTATTGGAGGCGCCTCAATCAGCATTGAAGGTGCCTCCACACTGGAGGCACCTTCAATCTTGTTTGAGGCGCCTCAACCCGAGTCAATTCGACCGTTTGAGCGCGGATAGAGTTTTATCCGCTTGACTTGGTTGGAGGCGCCTTAGACCTTGTTGGAGGCCCCTTGGACCTTCAAGATAGGATTTTTAGGAGCTATTTAAAGGCCCCTGGAGTTAGGAAATAATCATTCATTCAAGCATTCAATTCCTAGCAACTTGTGAACTCTTTAGTGTGTAAAAAGGATTCTCCGCCTACAGTGAAGGAGACATTCTAGTGGAGCTATTCAACCGCCTTGGATTAACAACCGTATTGGTTGTAACCAAGTTAATTTCTTGTCTCTTATTTTAATTCTGCCTTTTCCTTTAAGTGTTGCTATTTATTTTGAGTTAAATATCCAAGGAGGGTATACTTTTATTTTTTAGGCAATTCACTCCCCTCTTGCCGACCCCGCTGCACCAACAAACAATACTCTAATGGAAGTTATTCTCGACACAAAAGAATACGTATCAAAGTAATCAAGGATTTCTCGTTGTCAGTATCCTTTGATTATCAATCTGGCCTTATACTTATTAATTGTCCCATCTGACTTCATTTTCTTCTTGAAGATCCACTTGCAACATAGTGGTTTACTTCTTGGTGGAAGATCCATAAGTTCTCAACTGTGATTTTGCAAGATAGATTCTATCTCAAATGCAATTGCCTCTCTCCAGTGTGGTCCATCAGAAGAGCTTACTACTTCTGAGTAACTGTGGGGGTTCACTTTCCAACATGAAAGTGATAAAATCTATTCCATAGAATTTTCCACCCAAGCTCTTTTACTCTGTCTAAGCTTAACATCGACTAGTTCCTCATCATCATCTTCACCTTGTGTTTCATATGCCCGTTTTGAGAAGCTAGCTTCCTCTCGGGTATTATGAAGAAACACATACTCGAAAACTGAGGTATTTCTTGATTCTATTATTGAGTTCTTGTGTATATTCAGTATTTATAACTCATACATAAAAAATTGATACACACTGCTGTTATGTGCATATCCAATAAATATGCAATCAACAGTCTTTCATCCTATCTTAATCTTTTTGGGACCAGGCACCAAAACTTTGACAAGGCACCCCTATATTCGTAAATGTTTATAGAATGATTATCTTTCATTCCACAACTCATAAGGGCTCTTATCTATTTTCTTCTAGGGCATCTTATTTAAGGTAATTAGCTATTAACACTATTTCCCTCCACATGAATTCTGACAATCCAGAATTCAATAGAAGAACATTTATCATCTCTTTTAGAGTTTGATTCTTTCGCTTAACAACTCCATTTTGTTGAGGAGTATAAAGAGTTATTATTTCGTGTCCGATCCCATGTTCAACACATAACTTAGCGAACAGTGATATATATTCACCTCCTTAGTCACTTCGAACCACCTTAATATTCTTATTAAGTTGGTTTTCAACCTCATTCTTATAGAGAACAGATTTCTTTATAGCTTCATCCTTACTTTAGAGAAGATACATATAATAATATTTTGTGTTATCATTGTTGGATCAAAAGCACCAAGGGGGGGGGGGGTGAATAACACTCATGGCTTTCACGTTCATTTCGGAAAACTTTGAGTAATACGCAGCAGAATAATAAAACACAAACACGGAAACATACCAAGGGTTTTACTTAGTTCAAAGCCTATGGCGACTCCTACTCCAAGGCCCACGCTCATTGAACGTTTACTTTGGGCAATCACTATAAGCTCGGAAATATACAATTTTGATTTACAATATAAAGCAAAATGGAAATTATACCGACAATGAAGAATAGAGAGTTTGAAGCTTCAGGTCGTCGGTGTCGAGTTATAGCTTTGTAGAATCGATTTTTGAGCAGCACACGGAAGAAGGATTGTTAGTTTTCGTTGTGCTTTGGTTGCTGCTCGAACTGGGCTTAAGTAGCCCGTGGAGGGTGCCTCCAACTGTAGCGACCATCCTTCTTACTACTACTCTCTAAGGGTGACCGTTACCTAACTACTACTCTACTCACTAGTGTCACTTATGCTATTATTAGCGACACTTAGATTTATCACGGCCCTAGAGGAATTCCTACCGAAAAATTTCGACAGAGTCTCCCCTGTACCGGTGACCAAATCAACAATACAAACACTATATACACAGCCACAGGCGGCTGAAACATATTTTTCCACACCCACGCAGTAAAAATAACACAGTAAGTAAACGAAAACTATTCTAGCAATAGTAAACAAATATCTAACTCCAACAATAGGACATATCAAGCTACAAGTACGGAATAAACTCAATTACAATCCCAACTTCATAATAGTATTTAAACTAAAAGAACTCTAAATAGGAAAGTCTTGATAATTCCTTAACAAACTCTTGATCTCCCCATAGTCCAGCCATCACACACCTTCATCACCACCACCTTGTCGCCTTCCTTTCATACTTTAGCTTTTCCTTTATCTGCAGTAGGAGGAAAAAAGAAATCTATAAGCGAAACGCTTAGTAAGTACTAAACTATCTCACAAAAACTCAAAGTGCATAAAAATGCAAACGATACTGAAACTGAAATGCTAAAAGAAAAGGTACATGTACTCATCTAATAGCAAAGTACTCAAATAAACTGCATACTCATGATATACCAGAATAAAGCTGAATACTAGAAATAAAACTAAACATGCTCACTAAACTGATAAGAAAAGTAATGAAACTCATGCTGTATGCTTAGAATTAAAGGAACTAAACTTCTGTTGATTCTAAACATAGGTGGTACTTGTTTCATTTACTTATAGCTTTATACTTGAAATTAATCTTTTAATTTCTTTTACTTTTACTTTTCTTTCTTCTTCTTTTTCTTTTTCTTTCTTCTTCTTTTTCTTTGGGCCTAGGCTTAGTACCATCTTATGCGCGCTCTCTAATAGTGACTGGGGTAGCGAGCCTCCAGCCCTATGGGGATAAAGACCTTGGTCTTACCAGGGCCAAGACCTTGGAATTGGTCACCTGGATTTGTTTAACGACAACCTTGGAAGTCGGGTACTAGCCTCTTACTTTAATTTACTTGTTATCTTTTCTAACTAGACCTTGATCTTTTCCTTTACTTATAGTTACCCATAATCCTCAAAAGGTTTAATAGGGCACATAATTATTCCACTAAAATACGTGGCTATTCATCTTATTAAAATAGCAAAAACAACTAACTATATGCTTCGGATTAAAGAGCTATTAAAAGCTATCTAACACATATATATGCATATGTATCAAAACAGGAAACTGGAAACTGAATTATAATTCGATACTGCTCATGCTATTCGAATACTGCAAGTGTATCTAACAAGTAGAGGATTGCAACTAACTGAGCATGCTATAAAAATAAAGCAAGCAAATCAAACTACAAGATAAGCTTAATAGCTGTTCATGTTCAAGAAATTCAAGAAACTAACACTACATACTTTAAATGAAGGTTGTTCTTGCCTTTCTAAGTAGCAGGGAAAATGCTAAACCCATTCTAACTAAATAAAGGGTTGTTCTTGCTCTTTGAATTGCAAGGAAAATATTAAACCCATTCTAACTAAATAAAAGGGTTGTTCTTGGATAAGGAGCTACTCATTCTTATTTAAGAAACTTTCCTACTTAAAGCAAAGCTGTGAAATTCGGCAACTGACTTGCATGTTGAATACAAAGGAAACTAAGCAATTGAAATGCAAAGAAACCAACCAACCCTTCAAGTTATACAATTCGCAACCTTCACAGGACTATAGAACCAAATAAAATCATTAACATAATTGGAAATGTGCACCCTTCATGGAACCTGGAACATAGGAAAGGTCACTGCTGCTATCAAGCATCTACACATGATATACCAAAGCATGCATCACTAAATCTACCCATGTTGAATTATTTCCAATTAGGCAAAGTGTAAGAAAAGGTTGCTTCTACTGATAGTAAGGGTGAATCCTGCACATGCTCACATAGCAACAAATCACAACGGCTCATGTTTATGAAATAACCAAGCAAACTAAATTTGCAATGCGATTAGAAACAAAACTAAATCATAAACAAATCTGCACTTGCTTAAAGAAGCTAGACTAAGTTTGCACTTGCTAATAGGAAAGGACATAACCCGGTTCTACACTTGCTAACAGGAAGGGCAACTAATTTAAATCCAGCAATACAAATAGCGTGAGCAACCTCTAATTTCTCTAGCAATTAAAGGAAAGACTCCTATTAAACTCTTAATAAATTCTTAGCAAGAACCCAATCAAATTCTCTAGCAAGGAAAGAAAACTCTAGCATATGTTTCTACTCGACACTGTGAAGTCCGGAAGCAAGGAAAGAAACCCTAGCATGTATTTCTACTCGGCACTGTGAAATCCGGAAGCAAGGAAAGAAAATCGAAGTTCGGAGCAACTCCTACCACTGGTGAGTAGTACTTACAGCGATTTCTTGGACTTACAGCCGAAGGAAAGGGCTGCTAGGGTTCAGCGAGACTCAAAATCACAGCACCTTCTTCGCGTCTACGTGCTCTCCACGTCGAGGAGGTCACGAGGATGAGAAGGATTCTCGAAAAAACCCCCTCACCGGCCGCCGGAGGAAGAGCCCTAACTCGACTTCGTCTTCGCCCAAGCACAGCGCCGTCGCACGCGTCGGGAGAAAGGTAGGAAAGGTTTTGGTCTCGGGAAAAAGAAATTAGGTCTTTTTAAAACTAGGGTTTTATTTATCAACTATAACATATATATTTCTCGCTTCATACTTATTAACAAAACACTCGCAGCTCGGTTGGTTGGCTGCGTTCGGTTAAGTCAGGTTCGGCCGAAGGTCTTGGGTTCGAGTCTCAACTTCCACATTTTTGGTCAAAACTTCTTTCTTTTTGTAAACATACTAAACGACCTCCAAAAATTACGTAAAAATACTCTAAAAAGTCCTAAAAATCTCTAGAATATTTTAAAAGTATTTCTAAATGTTTTTGAAGACATTTAGAACTCGAAATAGGGAAAATTGGGTCGTTAAACCAACACCATGGAGGGCACTCTCAATCCCGTCGAAATCACAGCGTGGATGAGCTCCGAACTGGTTGTCGCTTATCCGCCTGAGGGTGCCTCCAACCTGCATGCAGGGCACCCTTGCGCCAGTGTCTAGGGCACCCTTGCGCCAGTGTCTAGGGCGCCTCCAAGCTCCATGGAGGCGCCCTCGCGCCTTGTTGTGAGGTCGTCTCTGCATGTGACCTTGAGGCGCCTCCAAGCTCCATGGAGGGTGCCTCAGGTACTGTTCATCCGAGGCAAATGTGTCCAATTCGCTTACTGTAAAATATATTAGTCCCAGAAACTAACCATACCCTGCAAAACAAAGTTAGCACAATATAGACATGATAAATAAAGTATTTGTCAGTCTCTGGACTGTCCAGTTCTGACTTCGGATTTTCTGTCCGGAAACCCTAGGTCGAACCGATGCCTACTGTTCCCTCATCGGGGAACGCATCCTCACCTACTCCATTCAGGAGAATTTACTTGTTGTCAGACCGGTCCTCCAAACCGATTGGACTTTTGCTCAGCACCCGAGGCTCCAGGACTTTCTGCTAGATTTTTGCTCCATGACCCATCCAGTCTTCCACTTGGTTCATGACACCAGGACTTTCCACCTAGAGTCCCCGACTCTAGGACTTTTTCTTGAAGCTCTCGACCCGCCAAGACTTTCCGCCTAGGGTTACCACCCCCTAGGATCTAGGGTTACCGCCCCTAGGATTTTCCCTTTGCCTAACCGCAGCTAGGACTTTTCCTCATCTAGGATTACCATCCCTTAGGACCTAGGGTTACCACCTCCTATGATTTTTCACGTGCCTAACCATAGTTAGGACTTTTGCCTAAGTACACAAAGAACTTTTTTGCAATCTCATCAAACTTGTTAGATAACAAGACAACCTAACTTTGAATCCTTTGACATAATCAAAACACAGGTTTGACTGTCGGATGCTTCCTGCACCAACAATCTTCCCCTTTTTGATTATGCCTACATGATTCAAAGTTAAGTAAAACATAACAATAAAATGAAGGAATTTAAGCATAAGTATCATGAGCATAAATAGAAAAACTTTGTGCTGTGCGCCCCCTTATGCTCCCCCTTTTATAAAAATTATGTTTAAATTCTTAACTTTCTTAACTTTGACTTCTTTTTTCCCCTTTAACATACATAAAAAAGGCATACTAAGTAGAGAGAGGGTTGTAAAAAATTTATTCTTTTTAATTTTAAGCTCCCCTTGAAGGGTCGCACTCAACGAAATTTAGCTTTGAAAATAATTTCTTTTAAAAAGACTTAGCTAAAGTAGAGATTTTTTTGAAAATACTTATCTATTTATAAAAAACTTAGATAAATGTAAGTTTGAAACTGTCGTAGCCTTTCCAAAGAAAACTTAGCTAAATTTTTAGTTTTGAAAATACTTAAATTAAAAAATACTTTGATAAATTTAGTACTTAGCTTTCAAAACTTAGCTTTTAAAAAGACTTTGATAAATTTAGTACTTAGCTTTCAAAACATAGTTTTTTAAAAAAGACTTTGATAAATTTAGTAGTTAGCTTTCAAAACTTAGCTTTTAAAAAGACTTTGATAAATTTAGTACTTAGCTTTAAAGGTTTTGAAAAAAAAAACTTAGTTAGAAGTACTCAACTTTAAAAAAGATTTTGATAAAAGCTTAGTTTGTTAAAAATTTTGATAAAAGCTTAACTTTAAAAATATTTTCTTGTAAAAATACTTGAAAATATTTTAGCAAATACTTAGTTTCTGTCAAAGATAATTTATTTTAAAAAAATTGAACTTCCTTTTAAGAAATGTTTTGAACTTTTTGAAAAGTTTAACTTTGCAAAACAATGTTTTAAGAAAATAAAGATAAAAATTAATATCTTAAATTAATGCCAAAACAAATTTTTAGGGTCATAGAGTCCAAACATGTAAATAAAAAAAATATAAAAGTTATTATTTATTTTCCTATTTTTCCATCTCATCCATTTTAGGTTATCAAGTAGGTTCAGCTTATGAGTGTATGTGAGACAGAGTTAACTTTATTTTAAAAATATTAAAATTTAGATTTAAAATATAAATTGAATTTCCAATGAGTTTGAATTTCAAGTTTAAAAATATGAGTAAACATTTAAAATTTTTAAGATTTTGAAAAAAAAAGTTAATTAAGTTTAATATTATAATCTTACATATTAAATATGATTTGAAAATTAATTATCATTAAGATTTTGAAAATCTAAGAATTAATAATTTGAAATTTAATTATAATTTTGAAAATAATGATTTTGGAATTAATCATAATTTAAAAATAATTATAATTTAATTATAATTATAATTTAATTATAATTTTAAAATAATTAATATTTTGAAATTAAGATTTACATTTTGAAATTAATTAAGTTAACTTAATTGAATTAATTAATTTGGGTATGATTAACTACTTTAAACCTAGGTCCATCTCACCCTTTTCTAGATTTTCAATCAAGGAGCCTTAATAGATTTGTGAGATAGTTAATTTAATTTTCAATTTAAATTATCATTTAAGGGTTGATTTACATTTGAGTTAGACTCAAGTTTTACAGTTAGTCAATTAAATAACTATTTCAATGATTGACTTCCAGGCTGTGGTGAGGTACTATGCCTTCTTGGATATGAGATCATCCACCACTTCTAGACGTAGCCTTTCAAAAAAATTGGATATTTAATTTTCTTTCTGAAACCCTTAAGTCTAACTAGTCAAGTGTGAATCAAGTCTAGGTCCTTATCTAACCATTCTAGATTATACAATTAATAATCATGATTGACATTTATCAATTTAGCATATGCATGGTCATGGTAATTTGCATGGATCAACCAAGTCAAGCGATTTATTAGTTAAGTTAACAAGTTTAAGTTAACTTTTGAGTTTTAATTTGATTTAGTTTAGATCTAAGTTAATTGAATTTAAGGTTAGATTTATGTTAGATTAGATTTTAGTTTAGGTTAGATTTTATTTAAGTTTAGATTTGAGTTAGAGTTAATTTAGTTTAGGTTAGATTTTATTTAAGTATGTTTTATAATTAAAATGTCCTTGATTATAGCTTGGTTTGTAGGGATTAAGTTTTACCTTAGACTTGTAACCCAAGTCTAGATCTTGTGGATTAGTTAAATTATTAATAATCTTTTTTAACTTATATATTTTATCTTTTAAAATATTACTTTGTTTCTCTAATTTTCTAAAAGTTAATTTTTTATGTTTATTAAATAATTTTGAGTTATTCTTATTTAGATTTGAATCAAATTTATTCATTGTATTATTAGCATGCATATCTAATTTTCTAAAGAAATCTATACTAAAGTAAGCGGAATTAGTTAGGGGACAAACATGCATTGCAAAAATTGGATTTTCATGTAATGTAAATTTACTTATCTTGATTTCTCCTCCTGAATTTTTGGATCTTCTTTCTGGACATTTACTTTTGTAGTGACCCATTCGTTTGCACTTGGAGCATTCAATGTGCTTCTTCCCTTTCTGGATCAATTTCTCCTTCTCCGATTGTGCCGACCGAATCTTACAAGTAGAGCACTTGTTTCTATAGTGCCCTATCTCCCTACACTTAAAACATGTTATGTGAAATTTACAATTTGAGTTTATAATTTTACCTTTTAGATCCATGATAGGATTCTCCCCCTTGACTATTGTCATCTCGAATTCGGACTCAGATTCAACTATCTCTTCTTTGGCCATCAGTACTATGAAATTGGTCAGATCTGATTCTTCCGAGTCTAGTTCGGAGGTTAACTCTAGAGATTCATACTCTGATTCGAACTCAGGTTCAACTTGGTCTTCTGGTTCTGAAGGAATCTCATGAAGCTTGATGACCTTCTCCTAAAGCTCCTTAGCATTGTTGAACTTTTCAACTTGATCAAGCTCTGAATTTGTTAGTCCGCATAGGAGAGTATATGTTGCTTTTGCATTTGCCTCGAATTTTCTTCTTGTTTGTGCATCCCACTTGTCGCAGGTGATGGGTACACCTTCTTCAGTGGGGAGAATAAATCCGATCTGGACTATGGTCCATATCTCCACTTGGATTTTCAGTTAGTGCTCCATCTGGTCTTTCTAGTATCTGAAATTTTCGTTGGACAAGAGTGGTAGTCATGTGGTGCTTTTCCCATCTTGGTAGGCCATTAAAAAGGAATCTCGCACACAAAGAAAAACAAAAACAAATATTCCAAGACTTGGTCTTGAATTAGTAGTGCGAGAGAAAGATAAAAATAACAATTCACTAATTTCGAGAAAAAATTAAAAAAATATTAAAAAAATATATAAAAAATATTATTTCAAACTTTTGAAAAGGCGATATTTCGCTAATGCCGACCAATGGTGAGAAGATGAAAATGAATTTTTCGAAAATAGTTTTGGAGGGAAAAATGAAAGGCGTTAGAGGGGGGTGAATAAGAATGCTTGAACAGTAGTTGTACCAATTCAGAGAGACCCCGCTCTGATACTAATTGTTGGATCAAAAGTGCTAGAGGGGGGTGAATAACGCTGGTGGCTTTCATGTTCGTTTCGGAAAATTTTGAGTAATACATAGCGGAATAATAAAACACAAACACAGAAACACACCAAGGGTTTTACTTGGTTTGGAGCTTGTGGCGACTCTTACTCCAAGGCCCACTCTCATTGAGCGTTTACTTTGGGCAATCACTATAAGCTCAGAAATATACAATTTTGATTTACAATATAAAGCAAAATGGAAATTATACCGACAATGAAGAATAGAGAGTTTGAAGCTTCAGGTCATCGGTGTTGAGTTACAACTTTATAGAATCAATCTTTGAACAGCACGTGGAAGAAGGATTGTTAGTTTCTTGTGTTTTTGGCTCCTGCTCGAATTGGGCTTAAGTAGCCCGTGGAGGGCGCCTCCAACACTATGGAGGGCACCTTCAACACCATGGAGGGCATCCTCAATCCCATAGAAATCATAGCGTAGATGAGCTCTGAACTGGTTGCTGCTTATCCACCTGAGGGCGCCTCCAACCTGCATGGAGGGCGCCCTCGCGCCAGTGTCCAGGGCACCTCCAACCTCCATGGAGGCACCCTCACGCCTTGCTATGATGCGGTCTCTGCAAGTGACCCCAAGGCGCCTCCAAGCTCCATGGAGGGCACCTTGGGTACTGTTCATCCAAGGCAAATGTGTCCAATTCACTTTCTGCAAAATAGGTTAGTCCCAGAAACTAACCAAACCCTGTAAAAAAAATTAGCACAATATAGACATGATAAATAAAGTATTTGACAGTCTCCGGACTATCCGGTTCTGACTTCAGATTTTCTGTCCGGAAACCCTAGGTCGAATCGACACCTACTATTCCCTCACCGGGGAACGCATCCTCACCTACTCTACTCAGGAGAATTTACCTATTCCTAGACCAATCCTCAAGACCGACTAAACTTTTTCTCAGCGCCTGAGGCTCTAGGACTTTCTGCTGGACGCCCGCTCCACGATCGTCCAGTCTTCCACCTGGTTCGTGACACCAGGACTTTCCATCAAGAGTCCCCGACTCTAGGACTTTTGCCCAAAGCCCTCGACCCGCCAAGACTTTCCGCCTAGGGTTAACACCCCTAAGACCTAGGGTTACTGCCCCCTAGGGTTTTCCCTTTTCCTAACAGCATCTAAGACTTTTCCTCATCTAGGGTTACCACCCCCTAGGGTTTTCCACCTACCTAACCGCAACTAAGACTTTTGCCTAAGTACACTTAGGACTTTCCTGCAATCTCATCAAACTTGTTAGATAACAAGACAACCTAACTTTGAACCCTTTGACATAATCTAAACACAGGGTTGACTGTCGGTTGCTTCCCACACCAACAATCATCTACAAAAGTGATGAAGTATTTATTTCCACTACGTGTTGGTGTACCTTTGAGGTTGGACACATTGGTATGAATTTGCCCGAGTGGTTCGTTGCTTCTCGCAATATGTTGAAAGGATGACCTTGCCATTTTGCTTCAACACAAATCTTATACTTGTGTTTTGGGTCAAAGTGGAATGTAGGTATGCTTTATATGTTTATCAATCTATGCACCACATCGTAGTTAACATATCTTAGTTTAGCATGTCACAAACATGAAGACTCAAACATATAAGTGGAAGAGCTTTTATTTTTATTTATTTTAGGACTAATTGCAATTACATTGAGCTTGAATCACTACAAGAAAATATAGCTTTAGAAAAGGAATTTTAAGATAGAATTAAAATCTGTTTCAAATTTTAATAAATCAAAAATAGATTTGCTATAAAATTATTGATCTATTTCAGTTAAATAAAATATAATATATAAAAAAAATACTTGAGATGGAATTTAAAATAAATTTAAGATGAATTTATAAATAAAATTTTATAAACAAAAATAAATGCATATTATAGACGGAATCTTAAACAAAATTATATTTGTCATAAAATCTATTTTAAAATTTTAAATAGGAAAAAAATTCTATTTTAAATTTCTATAAATTAAAAAGAAATTTATTAAGTAATTATATATTTTATTTTATTTTAATAAAAAATATCTAAAATAATTTTAAACTTCAGCCTCTAATTTATTAATCTGAATCTCTTCGTGCCACAACATCCAAGATTCTTAGTTAATTCTAATAAAAACCCTAATCTCTTTTTTCCCCTCTTCCGCCCACATATCTATTTTTTCCTCCACCACTGTAGCCGATTGTTGCTGAGACTGCCTTCGCACCTATCGAGTTCGCTGGCGCAATCATGCTTTGCGACCATTGCCATGATTGCCGACGTGGTAGCCTTGAGCATCCAAGTCTTTTTTTTATGAAAGGTAAATTATATCATCCAAAAAAGGTGTACAAATATACATGTCCTAGGTATCCAGTTGTTTCTAATGAAGTATTAGAATCAACTGGCTATTGGAGGTATTAACTTAAATGAGCTCATATACATGCAGTGTACTCTCATTGTACCATCCTCCCAAAATACAACCAATGTCATGTGCTCTCACTACACCATCCTCGCAAATACAACCAGCACCATGCACTCACGGTACTTATTATACTATCCTCTAAAGATGCTAGCAATGCCATCAATGTCGTGATGCACAACTCATCTATATCACCTCTCCTCAGACCGACACTATGTAGCATGTGTCGTCGATCTGCCACCTCCTGTGTCCCAAATGTCTCAGCCAAGTCTCTCTAGGATCTGTGCCAGATAAGTGATCAGCGCTGGCCATGCGTCGTCCACAACCCCAGCCACTTGTATCACCCTCACCAAGCCTATCACCCGCCATGTGTCTTCACCCCACTTTTAGCAAGTGGTCAACTATCAATGGATTTGTTGTGTCTTTACTATGAGCCATTTGCTGTGGATTAGATAGATCATTCCGGTCTATCTATGAACCCTCTCAGGCTTTTTGGCAAAGCCTCAGCCATCAACGGATTTGGTATGGTCCTTACCGCAAGCAGTTTGCTGCGGACTAGATAGATCGTTATGGTGGATCTATTCATCCTCTTGGGCTTTTTGGCAAAGCCCTAGCCATCAACAAATTTGGCATTATCCTTATCGTAAGCTATTTGCTATGGACTAGATAAATCGTTACGGTGGATCTATTCACCCTCTTGGGCCTTTTGCAAAACCCCAATCATTAACAGATTTGGTGTTGTCCTTACCTCGAGCGTCCAAGTCACTGCCGTGGGGAGTGGATCATGCTCATGGTTGTGAGAGTTCAACGTGACTCACGTGGCTGCTACCTTGGCTACGCTCACATCCAAATAGTGGCCACATCAGCTACCACTCAAAAACACTATAGCGATGGCCACGATAGAGGCTGAGGGAGTGGATCACGCGAGTTGGATGTGCATGTAGTGAAGGGAGCGACCCTTCTTGAAGAAGACAGTAACACCCCAAAATCCTTCAATTTAGGGTTTTGAGTAAGAAACAAATAATAAGACTGTAATTTATGGGTTTCCTTCTCTTCGAACAAAAATATGTTTTCAGGTATTAATTTATTCAACATGTATATCTTATTGTAGAACAATTTATAGTTTGGAGTAACCATTGAATCTATACTTGTAGATGCAGCGGAGGCTGGCAAGAGGGGGGTGAATTGCCTGCACAAATTAAAACTACCCTCCTCGGATCTTTCAACTCGAAAGTGCAATAAATAACTAAAACAATAAAGCAAAATAGAAGGACAGAGAAGACAGAGAGTTAACCTGGTTACAACCAAGAAGGTTGTTAATCCAGGGCGATAAACAGTGCACTAGAAAAATCTCCTTCTCTGAAGGCGGAGAAGCCTTTTACACTCTAACAGCTCAGTACTATTGCTAGGAAAGACTACACAGTTGATTGCTTGAGTTGTTTTTTATTTCCTAGTTCCATTGGCCTTATATAGCTCCTGAAAAGTCTATCCCGAGGGTCCAAGGCGTCTCCAACAAGGTTCAAGGCGCCTTCAGCTCGGTCAACGGATAAAACTTTATTCACAGTGCAAACGGTCATTTTGACCAGTCGGAGGCGCCTTAAACCAGATTGAAGGTGCCTCCAATGTGGGGGCGCCTCCAATGCTGTTTGAGGCGCCTCCAAGGTGGAGGCGCCTCCATCACTGGTTTAAGGCGCCTTGAGCTTTATTTTCAGCCCACTTTCTCCTTTGCTTTGACTTCCGACGCTCCGATCTTTTGGGTGATCTCGGCCAACCGGAATAGGGCTCACCCGAACCCAATTCTCGGCCTTCTCCTCAAGCAGTCTTCCTCCCGGCTTAACGTCCCTCGAACGCTGCGCACGTTCTTCTCGCCCACCGGTGTACTCTTCCGCAGCTCTCTCGTCCTTTGGTCGCACCGAGCCCGTCGGCTCCCTTCCCGTGCCGTCCTTCTCACTAGTTGTGTCTTCCGCTCAACTTCCTGCGCTCCTAAGCTCCTGCACACTCAGACACAGGGATCAAACACAAGGCAGGACCTAACCAACTTGGTTGATCACATCAAAACACCCACGGGGTCCAACAATCTCCTCCTTTTTTATGTGCATCAACCCAAGTTCAAGTTAGGGTTAAAATAGACAGAAAAGTAATTTTAAAAGAAAATTACTAAACTAACATGTTAAGCACAAATTTGCAATAAATAAAATTGCAACTAATTAATTAAGAGTTTTCAAAAATATTTAAAATTTTTTAAAAAAATTCTCTTCTCTCCCCCTGAACTTGTACTTTTCTCTCCCCCTTTGATCACAGCAAAAACGGGGTAATAATAATAGCATATTTTAGAAAGTGTTTAGAATTAAAAAAGAAAATTAACTAAAATGATTTTTTGAATTATCCAAAAAAAATTCTAAGTTAAATGACTTTTTAGATTTTTTTTAAAAAAATTCTAAGTCAAAATGAATTTTTAGAATTTTCCAGAAAAAAATTCTAATTAAAATAAATTTCTAAGTCAAAATTAATTTTTAGAATTTTCCAAAAAGAATGTTTAAAAAAACATTATTTAATTTTAGTTTAATGCTTTTTCAGAAAGTTAATTAAATATTTTATTTCAATATTTCAGCTTTCAGGTCATGGCGAGGCACTAGGCCTTCTTGGTTATTAGAGTAACAACCATTTCCTTAGACAAAGCTTCATAAAGAAATTTTAACGTTTAATTTTTCTTCTGAAAGCAAAAAAAAATTAATTTAGCACAGATTTCAGAACCCAATAGAGGTTCCTTCCTACAGAGTTGGTCAAAAACTTAGGGGATATATATCCTTTAGGTATTCTTCTAAGTTGGCCTTGATGTTTTCTTATATACCAGTTTAATTTTCTAAAAATTCTTAATTTTGATTTTGGAAATTTATTTAAGCATGCATCATTAACTTTCAATTTCTCAATTTCAACTTTTAATTTTTCATTTTCTAATTTTAGATTATCATACATTTCTAGTGGACATGCTTTTGCTAGGTTCAATTTCAATTCAACATTTTCTTTTTCTAATTTGAATAAGTCTTTAAAAAGAGACTTAATAAAGTGAAAAGATTGAGTCGGGGTTAGATTGCGTACCTGACTTACCTGACTCGGTGATGCTCCCCCTTCATCGCCGCTTTCTTCTGATGGTGTTCCTCCCCCTTCATCTATGCTCATCTCTGAGCTTGAATCTTCTTTCATCTGATGGTTAGCCATTAGCGCTAACCCCGAGAAGGCTTCGACATCTGATTCGGAAGACGACGAATCTGACCAAGTGGCCTTCAGGTTCTTGTGCTTGGAGGATTATGGCTTCTTGTACTTGACTTTTTCCTTTTCTTTTTGCTTTCTATTTAATTTCGGGCAGTCATCCTTGATGTGCCCTTCTTCGTTGCAGTTGTAGCAATGAACTGTTCTTCTTTTTCGCTCATGCTTCTACGGTCTAAATTTGTTAGATTTAAAAAACTTATCAAATCGTCTTACCATTAATGTAGCTTTAGATTCGTCGATCGAGGCTTCGGAGTCAGAATCGTTTGTTCTTACCTTCAAGGCAATGTTCTGACTTGCGTTCCCCACTTTAATAGGCTCTGCAATCCGAGATTCGTGAAGTTCAAATGTAGAAAACAAATTTTATAAAGTACTTACCTCGAAGTCCTTAGAGATGTAGTACGCATCTACTAAGGAGGCCCACTCTGGAGTTCTGGGAAAGGCGTTGAGCGCGTACCGGATTGAGTCCCGGTTCGTTACTTCTTCTCCAAGATTGGTTAGTTGCGTGATCAGCTCTTTGATCCTTGCTTGGAGTTGTGCTACCTTCTCGCCTTGGTTCATCCGGAGGTTCGTTAATTGGGTCCGGAGGATGTTGCGCCTCGCTAGCTTAGCTTCCGAGGTACCTTCGTGAAGCTCCAGGAATTTTTCCCAGAGGTCTTTCACGGAGTCATAGCTTCCGATTCGACTTACCTATTGTGGTGGCAGCACACTAAGCAAGTGGAATTCTGCCTTTCCGTTGGCGACACAATCGGCTTGCTCCTTCTTGCTCCACGTGTTTTCTTCTTTATTTTTTGGAACTGCATAACCATATTTCATAATTAAGCAAATGTCAAATTATATATTGAAAAATACCTCCATCCAGCATTTCCACGTCGCAAAGTCTCCGTCGAACTTCGGGGGATGAATATTCGTTCCGGCCATCGTCTTGATCGTTGTGCTTCAGTCGGCGGTTAGTCCTTCTGAGGCGGTCTAGCTCTGATACCAATTATAGGTGCAGCGGAGGCCGGCAAGAGGGGGGTGAATTGCCTGCACAAATTAAAACTACCCTCCTCGGATCTTTCAACTCGAAAGTGCAATAGCAATAATAATAAAATAACTAAAACAATAAAGCAAAACAGAAGGACAAAGAAGACGGAGAGTTAACCTGGTTACAACCAAGAAGGTTCTTAATCCAAGGTGATGAGCAGTGCACTAGAAAAATCTCCTTCTCTGAAGGCGGAGAAGCCTTTTACACTCTAACAGCTCAGAACTATTGCTAGGAAAGACTACATAGTTGATTGCTTGAGTTGTTTTTTATTTCCTAGTTCCAGGGGCCTTTATATAGCTCCTGGAAAGTCTATCCCGAGGGTCCAAGGCGCCTCCAACAAGGTTCAAGGCGCCTTCAGCTCGGTCAGCGGATAAAACTTTATTCGCAGCGCAAACGGTCATTTTGACCAGTCGGAGGCGCCTTAAACCAGATTGAAGGTGCCTCCGATGTGGGGGCGCCTCCAATGCTGTTTGAGGCGCCTCCAAGGTGGAGGCGCCTCCAGCACTGGTTTAAGGCGCCTTGAGCTTTATTTTCAGCCCACTTTCTCCTTTGCTTTGACTTCCAACGCTCCGATCTTTTGGGTGATCTCAACAAACCGGAATAGGGCTGACCCGAACCCAATTCTCGACCTTCTCCTCAAGCAGTCTTCCTCCCGGCTTAACGTCCCTCGAACGCTGCGCACGTTCTTCTCGCCTACCAGTGTATTTTTCCGCAGCTCTCTCGTCCTTCGGACGCACCGAGCCCGTCGGCTCCCTTCCCGTGCTGTCCTTCTCGCTAGCTGTGTCTTCCGCTCGACTTCCTGCGCTCCTAAGCTCCTGCACACTCAGACACAGGGATCAAACACAAGGCAGGACCTAACCAACTTGGTTGATCACATCAAAACACTCACGGGATCCAACAATACTTTCTATGATTTTCTTTAAGTTGGCATAATATGGAAAAAGATTCTAATTATGTGTTTGTAAATGTGAAAATATTTCATGAAATTGTTGTATTTTATTGGTCTGTATTAGATTAGTTAATAGAAACTAATCTTCTATAATTTTCTTTCATGTTTGATGAACTTTGTCTTTTGTTTGTGTTTGCAATTGATTGATACAAACCTTACGAATCCAAGTTATACTTATGCAGTAAAAAAAGCTTCACTTCATAGGAATCCAAGTTACAATAAGCTCAGAGAAATGTTCAAATTCCTGTCGGAATGAGATATAATACTTACAAGAAACATGCAAATGCAAGTAAGCTTGTAGCTAATAATCAAATGGTGATGAGTTATTTATTGAATTAGTGTTTACCAAATTTGACTTCTAAGGTTATGAAAGTAATGTGTGTTGGACCTCATGGTTGTTTTGATGTGATCAGCCAAGTTGGGTTAGGTCCTTCTTTTTATTTGATCCCTGTGTCTAAGTGTGCAGGAGCTTAGGAGCACAGGAAGTCGAGCGGATGATGCAGCTAGCGAGAAGGACGGCACGGGAAGGGACTCGACGGGCTCGGTGCGTTCGAAGGACGAGAGAGCTGCGGAAGAGTACACCGGTGGATGAGAAGCCAGGTCGAAAGCCTGCTCGAGGAAAAGGCCAAAAATTAGATTCGGGTGAGCCCTATTTCGGTTGGTCGAAATCACCCAAGCAATCGGAGTCTCGGAAGAAGAAAACAAGCCAAAAGGAGCTGAAAAGCTAGCTGGAGGTGCCTTCAACGAAAGGCTGATGGTGCCTGCGCTACTTGCAGTGTTGGAGGCGCCTTCATTGGCTTGAAGGCGCCCTCAACCTTTCCAGGGTACCTTCAAGCCCTTTGGAGGCGCCTTCGACTTGGCCAAAGTGGTCGTTTATAATCGGATAAAGTTTTATCCGGTCAAACCTCTTGGAGGCGCCCTCAACCTCATTGGAGGTGCCCTCAACACTCGAGATAGGATTTCCAGGAACTATATAAAGGTCCCTGGAGCTAGGAAATTATTGATTCAACTAAGTATTCAATTCCTAGCAACTTGTAAGAGCTTTTAGTATGTAAAAGGCTTCTTCGCCTTCAGAGAAGGAGATTGATAGTGTGCTATTCCACCGCCTTGGATTAACAACCTTCTTAGTTGTAACCAAGTCAACTACAAGGTCTTCCTTCCTGCTTTTCTGTTAATTGATTTTGTTTTTATTATTGTTGCTATTTCTAGAGTTGAAAGTTTGAGGAGAGTATTTTTATTTTGTAGGCAATTCACTCCTCCCCTCTTGTCGGTCCCGCTGCACCAACAAGTGGTATTAAAGCCAGATCACCTCAGAAGGACTAACCGTTGACTAAAGCACAAAGATCAAGACGATGGCCGAAACAAACATTCATCCCCCAAAATTTGACGGAGACTTCGCTACATGGAGACGAAGAATGGAGGTATTTTTTAAAACAAATTTTGACATTCTTCTAACTATGAAATTTGGTTTTACAGCTCCAAAAGACAAAGAAGAGTATCAGTGGACGAAGAAGGAGCAAGCCGATTTCGTGGCCAACGGAAAGGCGGAATTTCACCTGCTCAACGTTCTGTCGTACCAGGAGGTAAGTCGGATCGGAAGCTACGACTCCGCCAAAGACCTTTGGGAAAAATTCTTGGAGCTCCATGAAGGCAACTCAGAAGTGAAGTTAACAAAGCGGGACATCCTCCGGACTCAGCTGACGAATCTCTAGATGAACAACGATGAGAAGGTAACGCAACTCCAAGCGAGAATCAAAGAGCTGATAACTCAGCTAAACAACCGCGGAGAATCGGTAACAAATCGAGACTCAATCCAGTACGCACTCAACACCTTCCCAAGGTCTTCAGAATGGGCGTCCTTAGTAGATGCATACTACATCTCTACGGACCTTGAGGTAAGTACTTTATAAAGTTTATTTTTTACATTTGAACTTCATGAATCTTGCATTGCAAAGCCTAAACAAGTAGAGAAGCCAAATCTCAACATTGCCCTACAAGCCGAAAAGGACGATCCTGACTCTGAAGCGTCGATCGAAGAGTCTGAAGCGGCTATATTGGTAAGAAAATTGATTGAATTTATTAAAACTAATAAATTTAGATCGCAATCAAAAAGGCATCAACGCAGCAAAAGGACGATTCGTTGCTACAACTGCAACGAGGAAGGACACATCAAGGATGACTGCCCAAGACTGAAGAAAAGGGACAAGGAGAAGTTTCAAAAGCCGACATCCTCGAAGCGTAAAATTCTGAAGGCTACATGGGATGAATCATCATCCTCGGAATCAGAAGTCGAAGCCTTCTCGGGATTAGCACTAATGGCCAACCATCTTTTCGAAGAAACCAACTCGGAGATGAGCATAGATGAAGGGGGATCATCAGAAGAAGAAAACTGTGATGAAGGGTGAGCATCAGAGATAGAGGCAAGTCAGGTACGTAATCTAACTCCCAAGCAATCCTTTCAATTCATTAAAGTATTCACTAAAGATTTAGTTAAATTAGAAAAAGAAAATAGTGAGTTAGAATTAAATTTAGCAAAAGCATGCCCACTAGACATGTACGATAATTTAAAATTAGAAAATGAGAAATTGAAAAATGAAATTGAAAAATTGAAAAATGATTATGCATGCTTAAATAAATTTCCAAAATCAAAATTCAAATTATATGGAAAATTAAACTGGTACATTAGAAAACATCAGGGACAACTTAGGAAAGTTCCCAAAAGTTATATTCCTCCTAAGTTCTTGATTAATCCAGTAGGAAGGAACCTTTACTAGATTCCAAAATCTTTTCTAGAGTAAATTTTTTTAAATCTTTCAGCGAGAAAATTAAACGTTAAAATTTCTTTATGAGACTTTTTCTAAGGAAGTGGTTGTTGCTCCAATAACCAAGAAAGCTAGTGCCTCGCCATGACCTGAAGCCAAAATATTGAAATAAAAATATTTAATTAACTTTCTGGTAAAGCATTAAAATTAGAATTAAATAATGCTTTAAAAAGTTTTTCAAACATTTTAATTTTTTTAAAAAATATTTCTTGAAAAATGTTCCTTGCATAAATGTTTTTTAGAAAAATCCTCAAATTTTTTTTGCCTAAGTTAAAAATTTTCTTCTACTTAGAAAAATAGTTATGTTTGTAAAATCCTTAAAAATTTTTAGTGATTATTGTGAAACTAATTTATTTTAAATCTTATTTAAAAGCTTGAGTATTTACTTAAGAAAATTGTTCTTTAAAATTGAAAATTTTTTCTTCATAATTATTATCCCATGTTTTTGATGTGATCAAAGGGGGAGAGATAGGACAAGTTTAGGGGGAGTTCTAGATTTTATAGGAATTAATATTTTTTTGGTGTTGCAATTTTTATTTTTGCAATGTTTATGCTTACAATGTTAGTTCAGTAATTTCTTTAAATTACTACTTATCTGTCTGTTTTCCCTAACTTGAACTTGGGTTGATGCACATCAAAAATGGAGAGATTGTTGGACCCCATAGTTGTTTTGATGTGATCAACCAAGTTGGGTTAGATCCTACTTGTTATTTGATCCATGTGTCTAAGTGTGCAGGAGCTTAGGAGCACAAGAAGTCGAGCGGAAGACGCAGCTAGCGAGAAGGACGGCACGGGAAGGGAGCCGACGGGCTCAGTGCGTCCGAAGGACGAGAGAGCTGCAGAAGAGTACATCGGTGGACGAGAAGAACGTGCACGACATTCGAGAGATGAGAAGTCGGGTTGGAAGCCTGCTCGAGGAGAAGGTCGGAAATTAGATTCGGGTGAGCCATATTTCGATTGGCTGAAATCACCCAAGCAATCGGAGCCTCAGAAGAAGAAAACAAGCCAAAATGAGCTGAAAAGCTAGCTGGAGGCGCCTTCAACGAAGGGCTAAAGGCGCCTGCGCTACCTGCAGTGTTGGAGGCACCTTCATTGGCTTGAAGGCGCCCTCAACCAGTCCAGGGTGCCTTCAAGCCCATTGGAGGCGCCTTCGACCTGGCCAAAGTGGTTGTTTGTAATCAGATAAAGTTTTATCCGATCAAACCTCTTGGAGGCGCCCTCAACCTCTTTGGAGGCACCCTCGACACTCGAGATAGGATTTCCAGAAGCTATATAAAGGCCCCTAGAGCTAGGAAATTATTAATTCAACTAAGTATTCAATTCCTAGCAACTTATAAGAGCTTTTAGTGTGTAAAAGGCTTCTCCGCCTTCAAAGAAGGAGATTAATAGTGCGTTATTCCACCGTCTTGGATTAACAACCTTCTTGGTTGTAATCAAGTCAACTGCAGAGTCTTCCTTCCTGCTTTTCTGTTAATTGATTTTGTTTTTATTATTGTTGCTATTTCTTGAGTTGAAAGTTTGAGGAGGGTATTTTTATTTTACAGGCAATTCACCCCTCCCCTCTTGCCGGCCCCGCTGCACTGACAATGTGTGTGCTTTTACAGCGGCCTACGAGGTGAGGAATGACAAAACTCAATCTAAAATATTTGCCAATAGAGCCAAATGGCTCTAGTATTTTCTTGATATGGACATTCAAGATTTATAGTATTCCTTCTTTCATGCTACTTTTTTGCCCTATTGTACTTTGAATGCCCTTATCTTATAATAATTTCAAATATTCTCAAAATTTATCAATTTTTTTCAAAGCAAGTTCAATTTTCTAAGCTATTTTTTAAAAAGGAAGTTGGGTTCTAAAATCCCCCTTGTTCAATGGCAAAAATATCCATTTAAAGGCCTCCACAATTAGTTGCATTGAACTTGCCAAATATGATTTTATTTAGCAAGTGCACATGATTAGTTATTTGGCTTGTACCTTCTTGGTTTGTATGCTTGTAAGACATTTGCATTGATGTAGGATTTCAAGTAGAGAGAAGGATTTTGGTTCCAACAAAAGAATATCAAGGGGAGGGGAGTAGGAGGAGAGGATGATGGAGATGACAATCTCCTACAATACTAGATGAGTATGTATATTTAATGCTAGTTAGTGGTATACAATTTGAATAAATTATTGAGTTATATAATATTTAATTTAATGATGATGTATGTAGGCAATGTGATACAATGCCTAAATTTGACAACATATCAAATGAAATATAGGTTCATGAATGCATAAAAGGAAGCAAGGTATCGGAGAATTTGTGGACAACAAATTAGCCCAAGTTAGTGTAAGTCAAATAATTAATTGTGTTGGGGATCTTGTATGACCAGCTAGAAGGGAGGTTGAATAGTCGGTGCCCCCAAATCGATGGCTTCCTACACTTGTTAGTTTGCGCAACAGAATAATACAAATCAAACAAGCTAAAGGCTAAGAAAGAATAAGCAAACCAATACACGTCGATGTACCGTGGTTTGGAGATTAAGGCTCCTACTCCATGATTGTCAATAAGGTGGATGATCTCTCAATCTATCAGTGGATTAGTCCCCGAAAGACCTCCGACTAGCTTACTTAGCTCCTTGTGGACGGAGAAACCTCACCACAACTCTTACAAGAACTCTTGAGAAGCTAAGGCACTGGTAGACTACTAATAGGGGTTGACCACCTCTATTTTGTCAACCTTAACCAAGCTCTAATGCCTTGGTTATATAGGTCACAGGTTGGAAAACCCTGCCTACCAGTCGATTGCCAAAACCATCAGTCGACTGCCCTCTATGGATATTCAACCGTTACAATCCAATGACTCGATACCAGTCAATTGGTGAAAGTACCAATCGATTGATCCACACTGACCGAGCGAACAGAAACATTCTGTTCGCTCCCAATCGACTGAACCAGTTGACTGATGAACCACCAGTCGATTGGTACTGAGTACAATCTCTCAGCACTCGGACCCTCACCCTTACGAATCACTTGATTTTTCATTGTAACCTTGACCTCTTGCCTTCAAGCCTACTTCCTTTGGCTCTCGTCCCTCGGATGCAATCAAGCTTACGGCTCATCCCCAATACCATCCTTCGCGTATGCCTCGAAGTCGCTTCCCTCGGCTCTTGTCCTTGCTTCCTTATCCACGATCCCTCAGATGCTCCATCCTTCACCAGACTCGAAGCCATCAAGCTGAGTCATATGTGTTGGATCGTGAAAACACTAGAGGGGGTGAATAGAGTTCGAAAAATTCATAATTAAATCAAATCGAGTACACAGCGGAAATATGAAAGATACAATGCTAACACTAACCAATTTTACTTAGTTCGGAGCCTTTGTCGACTCCTACTCCAAGGCCCACATTCGTCGAGTGCTTTCGTTAGGCAATTCACTAGCAGTTCGCAAAAAGAATTACAAAGATAAGTATAAGAACTCTTAAAAGAAATACCGACAATAATTGAAAAGCACTTGAGCCGCAAGTTGTCAGAGAAGCTTCAAAGCATAGTAGGAGTAGGGCGCAACAGAGCAGTCGTGGAAAGAAGTTGTTGTTCGTAGCTCTAGAGGAAGGCTCCTTTTATAGGAGAGCACTGGGTGCCTGGTGTTAGAGTGTATACTAAAAGCCTAGCTTTTTGTATAAATATTTATTTAAAAATAAAGAATCACAATGGTCAAATACCTACATTTATTGGTTAAGTGTAGTTGTTCAATTAATTTATATTGTAGATAACATGGTGTGTAGTGTCACACACAGAAGATCATGTTATCAGTTCTTTATAAATTATAAACAGCTGCTCACGACTAAGATGGAAAGGAACAAACCATTAGATTAGTCGTAGTGTAATTAGGTATTAGTTTATCTTGACTAATAAATTACACTAGTACACTCTGACTGTATTGAGTAGGACCATTTGAGGTAGTTTCTTTTTGTACTAACTTTATAAAAGAACAAGACCTCTGTTATTATGAAAGTGTGTGCTCTTAATCCTAATATAATAACAAGCACATATATTTAATATTTATTTCTTTAATTTATCAATGGGTGAGATTTAGTTTGATAAATCAATAGGCCCGATAAGTTGAGAAATAATATTACTTATAGTGCGTGTTGTTGATTATAGAAGGAAATTGTGTCCTAGTAATCTAGGTTGAGAATGTCCCCAAGAGGAGCTCATAAGGATTGTCATGTTAAACCCTGCAAGTGGACTTAGTCCGACATGATGATAAAGTTGAGTGGTACTCTTGGAACTAAATATTAATTAAGTGAGTTGTCAGTAACTCATTTGAATTAATGGACATTCGATATCTTAAACACAGGGAGACTAACACACTCATAATAAGAAGGAGCCCAAAATGTAATTTGGGATTGGTGCGGTAGTTCAATAATAGTTCTTTAGTGGAATGAATTATTATAGATGAAATTAAGTTATGTGTTCGGGGCGAACATGGGATGCATAATTTCATCGGGAGACCAAAACCAATTCCTCCTCTCGGTCCCTATCGTAGCATCTTAATTATAGAGTACTATACCCACCTTCTTACCCATCCTATAGGGGTTGGCCAAGCTAGCTTGGAGTCCAAGCTAGGGTCGGCCAAAGGCATGGTTCATGGGTTCATGAGGTGGTCGACCCTAGCTTGAACCCAAGCTTAGGTGGTCGGCCCTATTAAAATAAAAAATAATTATATTTTTAAAAAATTTTCTTATGTGGATTCCATGGTTTTAAAAGAGAGTTTAAAATTTAAATCTTTCCTTTTATAACTTTCTACAAAAGATTAAGAAAAGATTTGAAATCTTTCCTTATTTGTAGATTGAAAGGTAGATTTTAATTTTGAGAAAATTTTCCTTTTTTAACCATGTTCATGATTTAAAAGAGAGTTTAAAAATTAAATATTTTCTTTTATTAATTTCTACAAAAGATTTAAAAAAGATTTGATATCTTTCCTTATTTGTAGATAAAAAGGAGATTTTAATTTTTAGAGATAACTTTCCTTTTTGAAAATCATCCACATGTTTAAAAGAAAGATTTTAATTTATAAAATTTCCTTTTTACAAACCACCATGAAGGGAAAAATTATTGGAGAAGTTTTTTATAAATTTCCGGAAACAAATTAGGAAGTTTTAATTCTTGTGTGAATTAAATTTTCCTTGATTGGGATTAGAATAGTGGTCGACCATATGGTTTGAGAAAAGGAAATTGATTTTAAATCAATTAAAGTTTCTTTTTCATGGAAAAGGAATTAAGGAAGTTTTTATTAAAATTTCCTTATTTGCCAAGACCAAGGAATATAAAAGAGGGGGTAGAGGTGTCTTCATGGGTGATAACCTCTATTCTATTTTTCTCCTCTCTTTTTCTCCTTGGGTGTGGTCGGCCCCTCCTCTTTCTCTCTTCCCTTTCTTGTGGCCGAAACCTCTTCATTGGTGGAGTTGCTTTGGTAGCCGGATCAAGCAAGGAGAAGAAGGAGAGAAAGGAAGCCTAGTCTTTAGCATCCCTTGGAGCATTGGTGGTGGCTGAACCTATCCATCAAGAAGGACTCTTGGTGGCCGAAACCTAGAAGGAAGAAGAAGGTGCTTGGTGGTTCTCATCTCGGAAGATCGTTACCCACACAACGTCCGAGGTCAGAAGAGGAATACGGTAGAAAATCAAGAGGTTATTTGCTTACAAAGAAAGGTATAACTAGTAATTGTTTTCCGCATCATACTAGTTTTCTTTGTGTAGTTATTTTTGGAAATACCAAACACAAGAGACATATGATTTTAGAGTTTTCATATTTGTTTCGAATTTGTGTTTCTTTTGTTTTATTTTTCGAAATTGTGATTCAATTGTTCTTTTTGGTTAACCTAGAGTTATTTAAGGAAATTAAATATTAGCTTTCCTTAAAAGGCTTTGTCTAGGCGGTGGTGGATGCTCCCATACCCAAGAAGGTCATGTGCCTCGCCATGCAGTCCTGGAAGCCAATTTTGGAAATTAATATTTAATAGAATTAATAACATAGGTGGATTTGGATCAATAGTGTTAAGTTCTGCTTGCGATCCAAATCTAAACCATCAAGAATAGATAAGTTAAATTTGGAATCAATGATGTTAAGTTCCATCTGCGATTCCTAATTTAACTTCTAAAGAACACAATAGGTTATTTAAAGAAAGGTTCGACACTTGTACAAAATTTTTGTACAGTGGAACCGGTACGATTTTCCTAGGACTAACCAACACCTGGATCCCTTCCGGGCACCCAGATCGTGATGTTGGCCCGACCAATTTGTTGGAGTGTATACTGAAAGCCTAAGCTTTGTAAACATTTATTATGAATAAAGAATCACATTTGGTCTAATTGTCTACATTTGTTTGTAGTTGTTCATTTAATTTATATTGTAGATAACATAGTATGTGGTGTCACATACAGAAGATGATGTTATCAGTACCTTATAAATTATAAACAGTAGCTCACGACCAAAATGGAAAAGGAACAAACCATTAGAAGGTCGTAGTGTAATTAGGTATTAGTTTATCTTGACTATATAATTACACTAGTACACTCAGAGTGTATTGAGTAGGACCATTTGAGGTCGTTTCTTTTATACTGACTTTATAAAGGAACAAAGACCTCAGTTATTATGGAAGTGTGTGCTCTTAATCCTAATATAATAACAAACATATATATTTGATATTTATTTCTTTAATTTATCAATGGGTGAGATTTAGTTCGTTGAATCAATAAACCCGATAAGTTGAGAAATGGTATCACTTATAGTGTGTGTTGTTGATTATAGAAGGAAACTGTGTCCTAGAGATACTAGGTTGATAATGTCCTCAAGAGGAGCTCATAAAGATTGTCATGTTAAACCCTGCAGGTGGACTTAGTCCGACATGACAATAAGGTTGAGTGGTACTACTCTTGGACTTAGATATTAATTAAATGAGTTGTCAGTAACTCACTTAATTAGTGGACATTCGATATCTTAAACACAGGGAGACTAACACACTCATAATAAGAAGGAGCCCAAAAATGTAATTTGGGATTGGTGCGGTAGTTCAATGATAGTTCTCTAGTGGAATGAATTATCATTGATAAAATTAAGTTGTGTGTTCGGGGCGAACACGGGATGCTTAATTTTATCAGGAGACCAAAACCAACTCCTCCTCTCGGTCCCTATCGTAGCCTCTTATTTATAGAGTTCTATACCTACCTATACCCACCTTCTAAACCCACCCAATAGGGGCCGGCCAAGCTAGCTTGGGAACAAGCTAGGGCCGGCCTAGGTATAATATTGGGTGGCCGGCCCTAGCTTGAACCCAAGCTAGTGGGGGCCGGCCAAATTAGATTTAAAAGGGATTTTAATTTTAATTTTTATTATGTGGAAGAAATAATTTATTAAAGAGAATTAAAATTAAAATATCTCTCTTGTAAAAGATCTACAAAAGATTAAAGAAAGAGATTAGATCTCTTTCCTTATTTGTAGATTGGAGAGATGTTTTATTTTCTCTTTAAAAATTATTCACATGTTGATAAAATTAAAATTATAGAAATTTCCTTTTATCAACCATGAAGAGATTTTAAAGAGAATTTTTTTTTTTTAAATTTCCGGAAACAAATTAGGAAGTTTTAATTGTTGATTAAAACTTGTCCAATTTGTTCTCCAATGATGTGGCCGGCCATTGGTTTTAATTTGGGAAATTTTATTTTATTTTTCTCAATAAAATCATGTCAAGGAAATTGAGGAAATTTTATGGTAATTAAATTTCCTAATTTGCCTAGGCCAAGGAATATAAAAGAAGGGGTAGGGGTGCCTTCATGAGATACAACATCTATTATTTCTCTCCCTCTTTTGTTCCTTGGTGTGGCCGGCCAACCTCTCCCTCTCTTCCTCTTGTGGTGGCCGAACCCTACTCTTCCATTGGAGCTCTTGTGGTGGCCGGATACTACTCGGAGAAGAAGAAGAAGAAGGAGAGAAAGCTAGCATCTCTTGGAGCTTGGTTAGTATTTTGATTTTCTTCCTTGGTGAAGCTTCCTCTTTGTTGGCCGAACCTAGCTAGGAGGAGAAGAAGGTGATTGGTGGTTTCTCGTCTCGGAAGATCGTTGCCCACACAACGTCCGAGGTTAGAAGAGGAATACGGTAAAAGATCAAGAGGTTTTTCTACAAGGTATAACTAGTAATTTTTATTTCCGCATCATGCTAGTTATTTATGGAAATAATACCAAATACAAGAGGCTTACGTTCTAGTATTTGAATATGTTTTCGATGTTGTGTTCTTTTGTTTTCTTTCTTTTCCTTGTGATTTGATTGTTCTCTTTGGTTAACCTAAAGTTATTTTAGGAAATTAAATATTAGCTTTCTATTAAAGGTTTTGTCTAGTCGGTGGTGGTTGCTCCCATATCCAAGAAGGCCATGTGCCTCGCCACGTCGATCCTGGGAACCTTTATGGAAATTAATATTTAATGGAATTAATAACTTAAGGAGACTTGGGTCGAGCGTGTTAAGTTCCGCAGGAGATCCAAGTCAAAACCTAAAAGAACAAATAGATTAAGTTTTGGATCAAACGTGTTAAGTTCCGCAGGCGATCCAAAATTTAATTTAAAAGAACACATGGTAGCTAGGAAAAGGTTCAGACCTTTGTACAAAATTTTTGTACAGTGGAACCTCTAGGTTTTCCGAGTAGCAACCAACAATTTTGAGCTAGGGTTTTGCCTCTGTGTATTTGGTATTTAGTTTAATTATGCACATGTCATACATAATTTAGGCAGGATAATAGTAGGATGTGCTAACTTTGTGGATGCAGGATCCAACTATTATGGCTTTTAGTTAATTATGTGTGTGATTGGACCCTTGGACATGTCAAGGGCAATTTATATGTGTGTGCATGATTGTATTAAAATACAGCAGGAGCTGTATTTAGTTTTATTAGGATTTTATTTTTGATCTAGATACATGTACATTCCTTTTATGGAATATAGGATCAAAAATGTAAAATTCTATTTATGTCGCGGATCGAATCTTGCAAAGCGTAGAACCTTCTAAGGACCAGAGGCGCAGCGGAACTAGGAGCAAGATGGATGCGACAGCTAGACCCGGAGGCGATGGCCAAATATGGCAGCAGCTTGGGATGACAACACACGGAGGACAATTAAGAGATAAAAGCCATAATAGTTGAAAATTAAATTTTCTATTTATTGCTTTTATATTGTGCTGTGTGTGCATGTTAGTTTACAAGTTTAGTAGGCTAGCATAGTTAAAATTCCTCATTTATAAATAACTAAGTGGGAGAGGGTTTTTTAAATAAATCCCATAGTCTCCATTACTGGTTTGTAAGTGATGCAAACAAGCTTGCGCGTTGGCTCTGAGTGCCTTCCTCCATAACGGATGAGCTTGTTTGTGGATCACTAGAACAGACTTCCATTTTGGATGACTATAGGAAATTAATTAAGAGCGTGTGATCTTCTCCAACGGAAGGGGCATAATCTTATTAATGGACTTAGTGTCAAGTAATGGTATACACTTAGACACATCTAATAGTATCCTCCCCAACGGAGTCACTATTATTATTTGTGTGACCAAATAATACCAACTATTAATTTTATTTGTCAAAAGTTAGGTTGACAAGATAATAAAATTAATGGGTTAAACCCTCCTTTTACAAATGTTGAATTTGTATACGTCCACACTAACGTGGCATACAAAATTCACGGTGTGATGAGGTGTTGGTTAATTTAAAATAGTATTGTTTGAGGAATCAATATTATTCTAAATTTAGAGTTCTGACCAAAGGTTATTTGTGATTCTTAGGATGACTTTCAACCCACTGTCCATCATACTTCAACAAAATAGACTTACTGGACCTAATTACATAGATTGGAAAAGGAACACGGACATTGTTCTGACTGCTGAAAGCTATAAATTTGTACTGACTTAACCTGATGCACCCACCGGTGAATCTACCCAAGAGGAGATTGAATACCATAAGAGATGGGTAAAGGCGGATGAGATGGCGCGGTGTTACATTTTGGCTTCAATGTCAAATGTATTGCAACATCGACATCAAGATTTACCAACTTATGATATTATGAACAATCTCAAGGAGCTCTTTGGTCATCGGGATAGGGCTTCTAGACAAGAAGCTATGAGAAAGATAATGACCACCATGCAAGAGGGTACTCCTGTAAGGATCATATCCTAAAATGATGGCTTATCCGAACGAGATACTGATCCTTGGAGGAGAAATTGATGGGAAACCCGGATCGATATGATCCTCCAAGCGCTACCTAGAAGTTTTGAGCAGTTCACTTGAACTATAATATGAATAAAAGGATTTATTCATTAGGGAAACTATTGACAGAACTTGCAGAAGGATTATTTCGTCACAATTCTCAAATTCACTTTCTTTGAAAATGGTTCTACTTCTAAACCGAAAGGAAAGAAGAAGAAGAAACAAGTGGCTCAAGAAAGAAAGTGAATAAATCTCAGTGTACGGGATTTAAAGTGGAGTGAAGAAGCCAAGGGCAAGTGCTTCATCTATAAGCAGGCAGGGAAGGCGGACTGCCCTCGTAGGAACCAAAACAAAGGTATATCTCATGCTCGGTTGTTGAAACATGTTTAGCGGTGTTATCTACCAAGACTGGTGTGTAGATCAGGAGCCAATGATCATGTCTGCAATTCCTTGCGGGTTCCAGAAACCCGACGACTATCTCGAAAGGGAGATTACCGTCTACATGGGCAATGCTACTAAGGTGGCATCTTGTGGGAGACGTCTACTTGTCTTTTAGTAGAAATAGAAATTTGGTTTTAAGAAATTGTCTTTATGTACCCGTTTAGAAAGAATTTAATTTCAGTTTCTAAACTGTTTATAGATGGATATTCGGTTTCTTTCGAGAATGATGTAGTTATTAAAAGAAATAAAGTGATTATCTGCTCGTGCATTAGTTGACAATTTGTATATTTTAAATCAATTTCTTCCACAAAGCAAAACATGGAAATTTATAACTCATCTTCTAATTCTAATAAGAGAAAAGAACCTTGAAATGAACCAAGCATATCTTTGGCATCTAAGACTTGGTCATATTAATTTAAGTAGGATTCAGAGGCTTATAGCCGATGGACTTTGAGTTCATTAGAGTTGGAAAATTTTCCAACTTGTGAATCTTGCTTAGAAGGTAAAATGACCAAGAGGCCGTTCAAGGCCAAGGGTATAGAGCCAAAGAAGTGTTAGAGTTGGTTCACTCTGATTTGTGTGGTCCTATGTCAATCCGAGGCAAGAGGAGGTTTTGAATATTTTGTCTCTTTCATAGAGCGATTATTCAAGATATGGATACATTTACCTAATGCGTCATAAGTCCGAGTGCTTTGACAAGTTCAAAGAATACAAGGCGATGTGGAGAAATGATTAGGTAAAGTATCAAGACACTACGATCGATCGTGGTGGCGAATACCTCTTAGGAGAGTTTAGGAATTACTTATCGAAGGTCGGGATTCAATCCCAATTGTCCGCACCTGGAACACCCCAACAGAATTGGCAGAGCGAAGGAATATGACTCTTATGGAAATGGTTAGATCGATGATGAGTTATTCGAATTACCAAATTCGTTTTGGGGATATGCTCTGAAACAGCAGATATATGTTCGAACTTAGTACCTTCTAAATCGGTTTCTTCTCCCATAGAATTGTGGAATGGGTGAAAACCCGTCTAAGACATATTCGGTTGGGGTAGTCCACCATGTGTCAAACTCTATGATAAGTTAGAATCTCGCATGAAGTTCGCGTGTTTGTAGGATATCCCAAAGGAACGAAAGGTGGTTTATTTTATAGTCCTAAAGACCAGAAGGTCATTGTTAGCACCAATGCCCGTTTTTAGAAGAAGACTACATAATGGATCACAAGCCCAGGAGTAAAGTTGTTTTAGAAGAACTTAGAGAGGACATGTCTACTTCAGTACCAACAGACAAGATGAAGTACCACAAGAGACGCAACACGTGTCACACATGATACACAACCACGGATGCCTCGTCGTAGTGGGAGGGTTGTGAGGCACTGAAAGATTCATGTTTTGGGAGAGTCTTGGACTTGATCCGGGTAAACATGAACCTGATCCCTCGTATATGAAGCACTCCAAGATATAGATGCGATCTTGGCAAAAGGCAATGAATTCGAAATAGAGTCCATGTACTCTAATAAGGTTTGGGAGCTTGTAGAACCACCGATGGTGTAAAAGCCGTTGGATGCAAGTGGATCTACAAAAGGAAAAGAGGGATGACGGGAAGGTAGAAACCTTCAAAGCTAGGCTTGTTGCAAAGGGTACACTCAAAAGAGGGAATCGATTATGAGGAGACCTTTTCACCGGTAGTCATTCTTAAGTCTATCCGGATACTCTTATCCATTCTTGCTCATATGGATTATGAGATTTGGCAAATGGATGTCAAGACGACTTTCCTTAATGGAAGTCTTGAAGAGAACATCCATATGAAACAACCAAAAGGGTTCATTGAAAAGGCAAAGAGCATCTAGTGTGCAAGCTCAATCGGTCCATTTATGGATGAAGCAAGCTTCAGGTCTTGGAACATCCGGTTTAATGAAGTAATCCACCATATGGATTTATTCAAAGTCCGGATGAGTCTTGTGTATATAAAAGTGTAACGGAAACGTGGTGGTATTTCTTGTACTATCGTAGATGATATTTTGTTAATCGGCAACAATGTCAAGGTATTATCGACGTAAGGGTATGGTTGTCCAAACAATTTGATATGAAGGACTTAGGAGAATGTGCACACATTCTTGGGATCAAAGTTATAAGGGATCGTAAGAAAAGAATGTTGTGTCTATCTCAAGCTTCATATATAGATACAATCCTTGCTCGTTTTAGCATGCGAGGATTCCAAGAAAGGTTTCTTACCTTTTAGACATGGAGTAGCTCTATCTAAAGAGATGTCTCCAAAGACATCAAAGAGATAGAGGACATGAAAGGAGTTCCTTATGCTTGGTAGGAAGCCTAATGTATGCAATGCTATGTACGAGACCGATATCTGTTTTCTGGGGCATGGTCAGCAGATATCGGAGTAACCTCGACAAGGACATTGGACTGCGATAAAGCATATATTAAAGTACACGAGAAGGACTAGAGATTATATGCTAGTTTACCAAGCAGACGATCTGCTCCCTGTGGGTTACACAGATTTCCAATCAGATAGGGATAACAGTAAGTCTACATCAGGCTATGTGTTTACTTTAGGAGGTGGAGCCATTTCATGGAGGAGTGTTAAGCAGAAATGCGTTTCGGACTCAACCATGGAAGCTGAGTATATAGCAGCCTCTGAGGCAGCTAAAGAAGCAGTATGGCTCAGGAACTTTCTAATGGACTTAGATGTGATTCCTGGTTTGCCCAAAATCATCACAATTTATTGTGATAATAGTGGTGCAGTTGCAAACTCGAAGGAACCATGAGCTCATAAGGCAAGTAAACATATAGAGCGCAAGTACCACCTGATACGAGATATTGTGAAGCGAGGAGAAGTTGTCATCGCCAAGATTGCATCAGCGGATAACCTGGCAGATCCTTTCACTAAGGCCCTTCCGGCGAAAGCTTTCGATCGGCATGTGGAAGGAATGGGAATCAGATGTATGGTAGAAGATATGGCAGCTTAGTCATTAGTATAAGTGGGAGATTGTTGGAGTGTATACTGAAAGCCTAAGCTTTGTAAACATTTATTATGAATAAAGAATCACATTTGGTCTAATTGTCTACATTTGTTTGTAGTTGTTCATTTAATTTATATTGTTGATAACATAGTATGTGGTGTCACATACAGAAGATGATGTTATCAGTACCTTATAAATTATAAACAGTAGCTCACGACCAAAATGGAAAAGGAACAAACCATTAGAAGGTCGTAGTGTAATTAGGTATTAGTTTATCTTGACTATATAATTACACTAGTACACTCAGAGTGTATTGAGTAGGACCATTTGAGGTCGTTTCTTTTATACTGACTTTATAAAGGAACAAAGACCTCAGTTATTATGGAAGTGTGTGCTCTTAATCCTAATATAATAACAAACACATATATTTGATATTTATTTCTTTAATTTATCAATGGGTGAGATTTAGTTCGTTGAATCAATAAACCCGATAAGTTGAGAAATGGTATCACTTATAGTGTGTGTTGTTGATTATAGAAGGAAACTGTGTCCTAGAGATACTAGGTTGATAATGTCCTCAAGAGGAGCTCATAAAGATTGTCATGTTAAACCCTGCAGTGGACTTAGTCCGACATGACAATAAGGTTGAGTGGTACTACTCTTGGACTTAGATATTAATTAAATGAGTTGTCAGTAACTCACTTAATTAGTGGACATTCGATATCTTAAACACAGGGAGACTAACACACTCATAATAAGAAGGAGCCCAAAAATGTAATTTGGGATTGGTGCGGTAGTTCAATGATAGTTCTCTAGTGGAATGAATTATCATTGATAAAATTAAGTTGTGTGTTCGGGGCGAACACGGGATGCTTAATTTTATCAGGAGACCAAAACCAACTCCTCCTCTCAGTCCCTATCGTAGCCTCTTATTTATAGAGTTCTATACCCACCTATACCCACCTTCTAAACCCACCCAATAAGGGCCGGCCAAGCTAGCTTGGGAACAAGCTAGGGCCCGCCTAGGTATAATATTGGGTGGCCGGCCCTAGCTTGAACCCAAGCTAGTGGGGGCCGGCCAAATTAGATTTAAAAAGGATTTTAATTTTAATTTTTATTATGTGGAAGAAATAATTTATTAAAGAGAATTAAAATTAAAATATCTCTCTTGTAAAAGATCTACAAAAGATTAAAGAAAGAGATTAGATCTCTTTCCTTATTTGTAGATTGGAGAGATGTTTTATTTTCTCTTTAAAAATTATTCACATGTTGATAAAATTAAAATTATAGAAATTTCCTTTTATCAACCATGAAGAGATTTTAAAGAGAAATTTTATTTTTAAATTTCCGGAAACAAATTAGGAAGTTTTAATTGTTGATTAAAACTTGTCCAATTTGTTCTCCAATGATGTGGCCGGCCATTGGTTTTAATTTGGGAAATTTTATTTTATTTTTCTCAATAAAATCATGTCAAGGAAATTGAGGAAATTTTATGGTAATTAAATTTCCTAATTTGCCTAGGCCAAGGAATATAAAAGAAAGGGTAGGGATGCCTTCATGAGATACAACATCTATTATTTCTCTCCATCTTTTGTTCCTTGGTGTGGCCGGCCAACCTCTCCCTCTCTTCCTCTTGTGGTGGCCGAACCCTACTCTTCCATTGGAGCTCTTGTGGTGGCCGGATACTACTCGGAGAAGAAGAAGAAGAAGGAGAGAAAGCTAGCATCTCTTGGAGCTTGGTTAGTATTTTGATTTTCTTCCTTGGTGAAGCTTCCTCTTTGTTGGCCGAACCTAGCTAGGAGGAGAAGAAGGTGATTGGTGGTTTCTCATCTCGGAAGATCGTTGCCCACACAACGTCCGAGGTTAGAAGAGGAATACGGTAGAAGATCAAGAGGTTTTTCTACAAGGTATAACTAGTAATTTTTATTTCCGCATCATGCTAGTTATTTATGGAAATAATACCAAATACAAGAGGCTTACGTTCTAGTATTTCGAATATGTTTTTCGATGTTGTGTTCTTTTGTTTTCTTTCTTTTCCTTGTGATTTGATTGTTCTCTTTGGTTAACCTAAAGTTATTTTAGGAAATTAAATATTAGCTTTCTATTAAAGGTTTTGTCTAGTCGGTGGTGGTTGCTCCCATATCCAAGAAGGTCATGTGCCTCACCACGTGAGTACTGGGAACCTTTTATGGAAATTAATATTTAATGGAATTAATAACTTAAGGAGACTTGGGTCGAACGTGTTAAGTTCCGCAGGAGATCCAAGTCAAAACCTAAAAGAACAAATAGATTAAGTTTTGGATCAAACGTGTTAAGTTCCGCAGGCGATCCAAAATTTAATTTAAAAGAACACATGGTAGCTAGGAAAAGGTTCAGACCTTTGTACAAAATTTTTGTACAGTGGAACCTCTAGGTTTTCCGAGTAGCAACCAACACAATCAACCTGCTCCATGTTTGCGACGAGATAGACTTTTGCCTTCTGGGCGCCTGGACCAATTCTGGGCGCCCGGACCAACTTTGGCCGCCCGGATCCCTTCCGGGCTCCCGGACCACCATTTTCTAGAAACCCATTTTTCTGTAAGAAAATATTAGTCCGAGGTAAAATAAAAGTTATATTATCCTGCAAAACAAAGTATTAATATAATTATATTAAAAAGGGTAGTAATTAGATTCTGTTTCCCTGAGACTAGAATCTAGTCACGATCTCAACTTAGATTCCCAAAATAGTTCTAAGTTGGATCGACGCCTATTGTTCCCTCGAATGGGGAACACGTCCTTACCAAGTCACTCCCCTCCAGTGACTTACCTTAACTTACCTGTCAGACATCCGGTCAGCCCGTCGACCTGTCTGGACTTCGTGGCAGCTACCCGGTCAGCCCGTAGAGCTAGTTGAACTTCTCTGCAACACTGAGTTAGCACAATAGATAAAATGATAAGACAAAATAATGATAACAGAATTCAAGTAACCTAGGGTTATCTCCCCCTAGGGTTGCCTAGCTTTACTCACTAGGACTTCCATTGCCTGGCTTCACTCATCAGGACTTCCTTCTCCTAGCTTCACTCACCAGGACTTCCTCCTCCTAACTTCACTCACTAGGGCCCGACTTCACTCACTAGGACTTCCTCCACCTAGCTTCACTCACTAAGGCCTGACTTCACTCACCAGGACTTCCATCACCTAGCTTCACTCACTAGCGTTCGACTTCACTCACCAGGACTTCTACTATCTAGCTTCACTCACTAGGGCCTGACTTCACTTACCAAGACTTCTACTACCTAGCTTCGCTCACTAGGGTCTAGCTTCACTCACCAAGACTTCCATCCACTACCTAGCTTCACTCACTAGTGTTGGGTTTTTCGAGCCGTAAAAACCGCTTTTTTGCGTTGCGAAAACCCTGATTCCCATGCCACCGGATCCGTGCGAAGTAAAATAAAATAAAATTCAAGTACGAGTTTACTAAAGCCTAGATCTACACTAGGAGAAGAGCCTTTTACCCTTGATGCGTTGCCCTTCGCAATCCCGCTCGTCCAAAGGGTGCTGGATCTCAAGAGTGTCAAAGTAGACACTCCTCTAGAAGTTTCCACACGAACAAATCAATGAAGGGAGAGCCTTAGAGTGTGCTAGCACTCCTAGAGGGTCTCGGCCAAGGAGGAGGAGAGGGAGAGCAAGAAGATGCAAGGAGGAAGATGATAGAATCAATTGGCTTGAATGAAAAATCAATCTCATTCACTCACAAAAGTGGCCGGCCACATGTGTAACTCCTTCTCATTTAATGTGGCCGGCCACATTAAATTGAAAGGGGATTTGTAACCTTCATGAGGTGGCACACACATGTGCTAGCCTTGATGATGTGGCACATCATCATTTGTTCTCCTAATGCCAACTCACAAATGAGGTGGCAAATGGTCAAGTCAAACTTGACCTTTCATCTTCCTTCTCAAGTCAAGTCAAACTTGACCAAATCTCTCTCATGGTTGATCTAATCTAACCATTTGATTCAAACCAACTTAATATAATGAATCTAATTCATTTAATTAAATTGATTCAATGAGTCATAATCTAAATTAGACTCATTGAACAAATGAATCAACTTGAGTCCAACTCAATTAGCTCAATTAGGATTACTCTTAATCTAATTTGATTCATCATATGAATCTAATCCTCTTGGTTCATCATATGAACCTAATCTCCATCTAATTGTCCTTTGTGTGTGACCCTATAGGTTCTTGTAACGTTGGCAATGCTTCTAAACCCATTTAGAAGCATAAGTAATGAGCGATATCTAGCAATACATCATTACTACCCAAGTTACAAGAATGTTGAGATCCAACATCACCTTGTGACTACTAATTGTGACTCCTCACAATATATGACAAGTGTCCTTCTATCATAGACATCTAGATTGATCAATATGAGGCATAGACCGTGTCATCCTCTAATCAATCTAAATCTTGAACTCCAAGTAGACTCACTAAATCAAATGAGCTCAATATCTCATATTGACTCATTTGGGCATGGTCATGCACTTCGTGGTCTCACTCTATCAAGAATATCGATGTCGCTCCCATCATATAGGAGGGATAGATCCCATCTACATCACTCACATCCCTCTGCATAATTCGTTACATACCCAGTAATCACCTTTATAGTCCACCCAGTTACGGGTGAAGTTTGACGAAGCCAAAGTACGTAACCCCTTATGTAGGGATCCATGGTGACTTCAGGTCCAAAGATTAATAGTCATACTAATAGCCACATGAGAAAGTATATGACACTCATATAACGATCCATGATACTTTCTCATGGCGGGTCATTCAGTATACATTCTCCAATGCATACCCATGTGTTAACTTGATATCTCTATATCCATGACTTGTGAGATCAAGTCATTGAGTTGACCTACATGCTAGTCTTATTGCATTAACATTGTCCCTGAATGTTAATACTCAACTAGGAATGATTAAGAGTAGTGTTCCCTATATCATCTCACTATCGGTTCAACTAACCGATTGATAAAGGTAAGAACCCTCTACTCAAGGACACTATTATATTTAGTTATTTGGCACCAATACAAGTAAGTATAATAACTAAAACAAATGCCTTTATTAATATAAGAATATGATACAACGAGTCCATACAACAATCATCAAATGATTGGCTCTAGGGCTCTAACTAACAATCTCCCACTAGCACTAGTGCCAATCAGTGTAGGCTCTAAGCTCCAATGACCTAGTGTGACCATCATGCTTCCTCTGTGCCAAAGCCTTGGTCAAGGGATCTGCGATGTTAGCCTCTATGGGTACTCTGCAAATCTTCACATCTCCTCTCTCGATAATCTCTCGAATGAGATGGAAGCGCCGTAGTATGTGTTTGGTCCGCTGGTGTGAGCGAGGTTCCTTCGCCTGTGCTATAGCTCCATTGTTGTCACAATAGAGCTCAATAGGGTCAGCAATACTAGGAACCACCCCAAGTTCAGTGATGAACTTGTGGATCCAAACTGCCTCCTTTGCTGCCTCTGATGCAGCAATGTACTCGGCCTCTATCGTAGAATCAGCTACTGTGTCCTGCTTCGAACTCTTCTAGCTCACAGCACCACCATTAATGCAAAACACGAACCTAGACTGCGATTGATAATCATCCTGATCGGTCTGGAAGCTGGCATCACTGTAACCCTTTACAGCTAGCTCATCATCGCCTCCATATATCAAGAAATATTCTTTAGTCCTTCTCAAGTACTTAAGAATATTCTTAACCGCTATCCAGTGACTTTCACCTGGATCTAACTGGTATCTGCTCGTCATGCTCAAAGCATACGAGACATCAGGTCGAGTACATAGCATGGCGTACATGATAGATCCTATGGCTGAGGCATAAGGGATCTGATCCATACGGTCTCTCTCCTCTCTAGAAGAGGGACCTTAGGTCTTCGAAAGACTCACACCATGTGACATCGGCAGAAATCCCTTCTTGGAGTTCTGCATGGCAAACCGAAGGAGTACCTTGTCAATGTATGTACTCTGACTTAGGCCAAGCAATCTCTTAGATCTATCTCTATAGATCTGTATCCCTAGAATGCGGGATGCTTCACCTAAGTCCTTTATTGAGAAACATGTCCCTAGCCAAGTCTTGACAAACTATAACAAAGGGATGTCTTTCCCAATGAGTAGTATGTCATCCACATACAATATGAGGAAGACAACTATATCCCCTACAACCTTCTTGTAGACACAAGATTCATCTTCATTCTTGATGAAACCAAACTGTTTGATTGCATCATCGAATCGAAGATTCCAGCTCCGAGAAGATTGCTTTAGTCCATAAATGGACCTATGCAGCTTGCATACTCTGCTAGTATGCTGTGGATCTACAAAACCCTCAGGTTGTGTCATGTACACATCCTCGAGCAGGTTTTCATTCAGAAATGCGGTTTTGACATCCATCTGTCATATCTCATAGTCATGGTATGCTGCAATAGCAAGCATGATCCGAATGGACTTAAACATCGCTACTGGAGAAAATGTTTCATCATAGTCAATACCATGAATTTGCTTGAAACCTTTAGCTACCAAGCAACCCTTATAAATAAGTCCATCCATGTCAATTTTTCTCTTAAAGACCCACTTACACCCAATGGGTTTTACCCCTTCAGATGGATCAACCAAAGTCCATACTTGGTTAGTGTACATGGATTCCATCTCGGATATCATGGCCTCTAGCCATTTCTCGAAATCTGGTCTCATCACAGCTTCCTAATAGGTGGTAGGCTCATCCTCTATGAGCACAACGTCATCATGGTCAGACAAGAGAAATGAGTATCTCTCAGGCTGACGACGTACCCTATCAGACCTGCGAAGAGATATGTCTACTTGAACTGGTTGTTGTTCCTCAACTCTTTGTGGAACAACATCATCCACAACACTTTGTGGTTCCAGTTCAACTTCCATCGAGGCTTCAGTGCTATGGTCCGCATCTTGAACTTCTTCAAGATCGAACGTACTCCCACTAGTCTTTCTAGAAACAAAGTCTCTTTCTAGAAAGACCCCAGTCTTTGTCACAACTACCTTGTGCTGACTGGGAATGTAGAAGTAATATCCCTTAGTTTCCTTGGGATATCCAATAAAGTAGCACTTGTCGGATTTGGGTCCTAACTTGTCTGAGACTTGACGTCGAACGTAAGCCTCACAATCCCAAATCCTCATGAAAGACACCTGGGCATCTCTCCCAGTCCATATCTTATATGGTGTCTTTATCACGACCTTGGATAGAACTCGGTTGAGTATAAAAGCTGTCGTGTCTAAAGCATAGCCCCAAAGGAATGTCGGAAGATCTGTGTGACTCATCATAAATCGTACCATATCTAATAGGGTATGATTCCTCCTTTCGGATACACCATTCCACTGTGGTGTTCCAGGAGAAGTGAGTTGGGATAGAATTCCACACTCAGCTAGATAGTCACGGAACTCATGGCTAAGGTATTCTCCACCTCGATCTGATCGAAGTATATTAATACTCTTGCCAAGCTGGTTCTGTACTTCATTCTTGAATTCTTTGAACTTTTCAAAGGATTCAGACTTATGTGTCATCAAGTACACATAATCATATCTACTGAAGTCATCAGTAAATGTGATGAAGTACCTATAACCGCCTCTAGCAGCGACATTGAAAGGGACACATACATCACTATGTATAAGACCTAACAAGTCAGTCGCTCTCTCACTGTGCCCACTAAAGGGAGTCTTGGTCATCTTGCCTAGTAGGCATGAGTCGCACATCTCATAAGATTCAAAATGAAATGAGTTCAGCAAACCATCCTTATGGAGCTGGGATAAGCGCTTGTCATTTATATGACCTAAGCGACAGTGCAAGAGATAGGTTTGGTTCATGTCATTTGACTTGAACCTCTTGGTATTTATGTTATAGATAGGGCTTTCAAGGTCTAGAATGTAGAGTCCGTTCATCAGAGGTGCACTACAATAGAACATATCTTTTAAATAAACTGAACAACATTTGTCCTTTATTATAAAAGAGAAACCTTTCTTGTCCAAACAAGAAACTGAAATTATGTTCTTAGTTAAAGAAGACACATAACAACAATCATCCAACTCTAGTACAAGCCCAGAGGGCAGAGATAGAAAATAAGTCCCTACAGCAACAGCAGCAACCTGTGCTCCATTGCCTACGCGTAGGTCCACCTCGCCCTTTGCCAATGCCTTGCTATTTCTCAACGCCTGCACATTAGTACAAACGTGAGAAGCACCATCCGGTATCTAATACCCATGATGAAGAAATAGATAGATTGACTTCTATAACATATATACCTGAAGTGGAAGTCTCACTTCGCTTCTTCTTAAGATCTTCCAAGTACACCTTGCAGTTTCTCTTCCAATGCCCGGTCTGACCGCAGTGGAAGCAGGTAGCATCCTTGGCGACCCCTCCTTTCGGCTTCAGTGCCTTGCCTTTGCCCTTGGCTTGGGACTTTCCTTTGCCTTTGGGCTTGCCCTTGCCCTTGTGTTTCTGAACCATCAGAACAGAGTGGGGCTAACCTCAGCAGTTCTTAACATGCTAAGTAGCTCGGGCAGTGGCTTGTCAATTTCGTTCATGTTGTAATTTAGAACGAATTGACTATAGCTATCTGGCAAGGATTGCAAGATCAGGTCAGTGGCCAGCTCTTGGCCAAACGGGAGTCCCAACCTCTGTAGGTTTTCTATGTACCCAATCATTTTAAGTACATATGGGCCTACGGGAGCCCCATCTGATATCTTGCACTGAAATAGTGCCTTAGAGATCTAGAATCTCTCGTGCCTCGCTTGTCCTTGATACAGTTGATGAAGATGTTCAACCATATCGTAAGCGCCCATCAACTCATGTTGCTTCTGAAGCTCAGAGTTCATGGTCGCGAGCATCAGACAGGGCACATCTAATGCGTCATCTTGATGCTTCTTGTAAGCATCTCGGTCAGCTCGCGTGGCAGTGGCAGGAGGAGCCTCCGGAATGGGCTGCTCCAGAACGTACAGTTTACGTTCCCGAGTGAGAACTATTCTCAAGTTCCTGTACCAGTCCAGGAAATTTGCTCCGTTGAGCTTGTCCTTCTCAAGGACAGAACGCAGGAAGAAAGAGTTCGTATTTGACGTCATGGTTATCTACAACAGAAAAATGCAGAAAATAAATATCATATTCTTTTAAATCATTTAATTAGGCCTTTAACTAAATGATGCTCCCACTGAATTCTATAATTCATGTGGGACAATATCCATATCATACTACGCCTTGAGTTAGCTTTGGCTAAATCGCCCAAGACTTAGTATGATCGCCCAAGTGGCGCTCACTTGGCTACCAGGATTCATAAACTCTAATACTTAAGCCTGGAGGTTTAGAGTTCGAATCCTGGGGGAGGCAAAAATCCACGGCCAGGGGTGGAAAGTCCTAGTGAGTAACGGCACGGCCAAGAGTCGTCGGTCGACGACATTAGAGGTCACCAAATTGGTCGACGACATAAGGGGCCGCCAGTGGGCCGCCCAAGAGGCCAAAGGGTCGGGTCGTTACAGAATCTGCTGTTGCCATCGTCAAAGTTACCAAGGTTGCCGCATTGTAAATGATGATATCAAACCAGCACGTAGGAACTCCTGTAACTGCTATAACAAAAATTTGGAAGAGGAAAATTGGGAGCAAGAGAATATGGCTCTGATTCCATGTAGAAACTAATAAATAGAGAAAGAAAATATAATAGAGAATAATTCTTTAATCATCTTATTACTAAAATCAATAGGTTTATTTATTCAAATTATCCGAATAATAATGGAAAGATTAAATATGATATACAATTATAAGCATAGTAATGAATACAATAGATTTGGAACTATATTTTTGCTATTTGATTCATGTCTATCTTGATTGTGATGACAAATATAATAAATCTCAATTAATTGAAATCAATTAGATATTATTTTCCATTATTGTCATTAATATGCACTCATGACAAATGAACTCTAGAACTTGCTTTACTCTTTTCAAAATTACAATGTCATATGCGTGTACGAATATAATGAAGGATATCTCTTTGCCTATTCTTTGATTGCTTTTTCTTCCCAAATTCTAATTTTAAAATTAATTCAACAATTTTTACCTTCCATCATATTTTGCCTTAATTCTATTGGAAAGTTTTGGATTGATGTCTTGATGAGTTTGAATGTCCAAAATTCTAAGTGTGGGGGAGGGTTGCACATGTTTGGAGATCTTGAAGGTTTTGGATGATTTCATGAGCATTGAATTCTGTATTTGAGAATGGTAAGGGAGTCTCAAACATTGCCTTGCTATTGTTACTTGATACATAAAATGTGCAGTAATTAAGGTTGGAATGTGAAAGTTCAGTTCATGGCTCTGTTTGCCGTGTTTTGAAGGTAGGAAAGTTTGATTTTGGTCAGGTGTGCAGCTGAAAAAGAAAGAAAAAAACCAGTGACCCAAGGAGTTTAGTATCAAATTGGAATTTTGTGCCAAGTCTTCTCACAAACTCGCTGGATAGTAATTAAGCCAAGTTAAGTACTTAATTCGCAAAGTCATTTGATGTTCCATCCTCCCCATGGAACTCATTCTTGATTGGCTCAAAAGCCTAAGAAGGAAGGAGTATCAAGTTTGATGTCTGAAACTGAAATGTGGGAGTAGTGATTTTGGAAGCTACTAAAATATGTTCTTCTTCTTGCTGTAGTAGTTATTGATGAGGAAGTTTTGAGTGCTTAACATCAGTGATAAGATTAAAACTTATTAGTATGAATTCCAAGTTATACTTGTTAGTACTCAAACTATTCATCACCTGGAATTGAAGAAAATCTGCTGGAAACTGCATTGCAGGAAGAAAACGTGAAGAAACTATTTAGTGCCAATTTTTTGAGCTATTCCTGACCAGCAACAATTGTGATTTAAGCTCATATCATTGTAGTGCTAAATGGCAACTCTTTCCGAGCTAAAGTTTTCATAATTTGAGCTAAATTACATTGAATTCCAGAGTATGAAACTGAAATCTGGAAATCCTGAATTCAGAAATCAGTTCTATTTCTTGGATTTCTTCTTGATTCTGAATTTGAATTCTAAATCTCTGAAAAGCATTCAGTCGGCCTAACTGTTGGGGAGTCAGAACCCTCATCTTCAAGGGGTTATAGATGAAAACTTCTTGTTTCAGGAAGATGTCTGAGGTAAGAAAAAAAAAGAACAAGACTTTCACCAAAAATGGCTCAACACAAGTATGAGTTGCCAAATGAAGATGATATTCAGTATGGTGATTAGAATTTCTGTAAATTAGAGATTGATACAAGAAATTCAGACATCTTGGCAGATTTTCACTAATGAAACAGGGACCAACATTCAGCCAATAAAAGCTGTGAATGAATGTATCAACTTCAACATGCTGTGCACCAAGTTCTCCTTGCAATTTCTTACCGGTGGACATTTCAAGTACAGATTTTGTTCCTTCAAGGTCATTTGGTGTTTTACATAAGCTTTTTTGAATCTGAGGACTTGGTCCCAATTTCTGAAATCGTGAAACTGAATTCTGAATGCAGCAGTTCTTCAGCGGATCAGAATCTGATTCTCTGAATTTGGCAGCCTTAATTCCTTGAGCTGGAGTCTGAATTTGATGGTGGAATGTGAATTAGAGTTGCTAGATAATTGAACTAATCTCATTGTCTCCCCATTCTTATGCAAGAGCAAAACCAAACCTGCTGGAATCAAAGGAAGAGTGGCTGAATTGCTGCACATGTGTGGAACTTATGAAGAGGAATCTGAAATTGGTATATTAGCAGTGTGCCAATTTCTATTGCATTTTCTGGCCACCAACAACTTGAATTTGATCTCCTATCATTTCAGTGGTAAATGATACATTTATCTGAGCTGAATTCTTCATGACCTTCAATGAAATTACATTGAATTCAGAATTCTGAAATTGAAGCCAGAAAAGGAAAAAACAAACTAGAATTTCAGAAATCAGCTAAAATCTGAAATTTTCTTTTGAATATGGTTTTGAATGCAGGAATTATAGGGATTAGTTCCATATTAGAGACTTCCTATCTGACATTGATAGCATCACAAATGTTCTGAATTCTCGAAGATCATATTCTCCATTGATGCAACTTGACAGGAATATGTTGTCTTGATCTGCTAATGCCCGAATAGTAGTAAATTGAGTTCCAAGGGGCTGTTGTCGGTATCCATAAACCTTGTTTCAGTTCCTTATCTATGCGAAGTGAATGTTGTAAGTACCCCATGGTAGTTTTGATATGGTCACCTAAGTTAAAGTGTTTGATCCTTGTGTCTAAGTGTGTAGAAGCTTAGGAACACAATGTTGGTGCAATTTGTACTAATAATCTAACTCGGATTTTGATTAATGATAAATGGATTAAAGTTAGAGTGTTTGTGATCTAATTGCTTAACCAAGTGTGTAGGAGTTGACGGGTTTGAAGGACCTAACACCAGGCTGAAATCTAGCTAGGTTTATGGGACCTGATAGTTGGTGCAAAGTCCAGATAGGTCCACTGGACCTGATATTTGGCGGGAAGTCCGATTTGGTCCAAAGGACCTGACAAGCGACGGAAATCTAGTTGGGTCTGCGGACCTGACAACTGATGGGAAGACCTGGTGGGTCAAAGGTAAGTTAAGCAATTGTAGTTGGTAAGTAAAAGGTAAGCAATTGGAGGAGAGATCCAGTGAGGACGCGTTCCCGGTTGAGGGAACTGTAGGTGTCGGTCCAGCTTAGGTCCATTTGGAAAACCTAAGCTGAGACCTTGACTAGATCCCAGTCTCGAGGAGATAGGAACTAATTACTACTCCTATCTTATTATATTGTGCTAACTCTATTTTACTGGATAAACATATTTTTATTTACCTAGACTAACTCTTTTTTACAGGAAGGAGAAGTGAGAAAAAGGAGTCTGGGCACCCGGAAGGGATCCAGGTGCTCTAACCAGCTCGCTCGGGCGGGTGCATGGATAGGCACCCAGGCTATCCTGGCACTTGAATTGGTCCAAGTGCCCGGACTAGAAAAGTTATCTAGGAGCTGAGTTGGAGTGTGTCGACTGGCCGAGTCCACGTCAACTGTCTAGGTGCCTAGAGGGGGTCTGGCCACCTGGATGTGGATAAAACTTCGCAGATGAAGTTTAGATGAGAGGTTGCCATGTCAGCATGGTCCAAGCACCTGGAGGGGCTTCAGGTGTCTAGAATAGGCCTATATAAGGGTCTTCGACTAGCAGGTTCAAAACATCAATTGCTATAACTTTTGTACTCACGTGCTGCTCTGAAAAGGTCTCCGAGATACCTAAAAGCTGCATCGACAACCGACGCTCAAGTTTTCAAAGTTTTATTGTCGATATAATTTAATTCCTGCAATTGTACTTAAATTCTGTAATTGCTTCATGATTATAGTGATTGTCCAACAAAAGTACTCAACGAATGCGGGCCTTGGAGTAGGAGTCATCAAAGACTCCAAACCAAGTAAAACCACCTATGTTAACGTTCACTTTTTGTCTCTGTTCTTTTCTGCTACATGCTCTTGATTTCTGAAAAAGAGAAAAATGCTATTCACCCCCCTAGCGTATTTACATTCCTACACACAAAAAGTTAAGCAGAAGACGTAGCTACCAATTGTTGGTTGCTACTCGGAATACCGTCCTAGCTCCCCTGAACAAAAATTTGTACAAGCATAGAACTATCCTAACTACCCATGTGCTCTACTAAAATTAAATTTGGATTGCAAACGATGCTTAACATTATTATTCCAAATTTTCCTTTAGAAGTTAAACTTGGATTGGGAACGAAACTTAACGTTCTTACTCCAAGTTCAACCGATGTGATCTTCCTAAGTTAAACCATATTACAGAAGTTATCAAATATCTATTTCTAAGATCGGCTTCCAGGTTAAACATGGCGAGGCACTAGGCCTTCTTGGGTATGGGATCATCCACCACTTCCAACAAAGCCTTACAGAGAAATTGGATATTTAACTTCTTACAGTAAACTAGATTTAACTATAGAGACCTTAATAGAAACACATTATCGAAACATGAAATTGAAAATTAAAATTGATAACAAAAACGATAACTTAAAAACCGATAACCTCTTGTGTTTGGTTTTTCAAGATCTATACAAAAGATGAACTAGTTATGATGCGGAAACTAATAACTAGTTATACCTTTTATAGCTTATAGACCTCTTGATCTTCTATTGTATTCCTCTCCTTCTCTTGGACATCGTGTGGGCGACGATCTTCCAAGATGAAATCCACTCAAGCCTTCTCTTCTTGCTTCCAAGTTTCGGCAACCAGCAACCTTCAAGGATGATGAGTTTCATCCACCAACCAATCTCCAATGGATGCTAGGAAACAATGTCTCCTTTCTCTTCTTCTTCTCCAAGCAAAGTCCGGCCACCAAAATCTCTCCAAGAAGGTGATGCCGCCGACCACAAAGAAGAAGAATAGGGGAAGAGGAAGGGTCGGCCACTAGGAATAAGAGAGGAGGAATAATAGATGTGTTATTGGGTGATGCACCCCCTCCTCCTCTTTTATATTCCTTGATCTTGGCAAATAAGGAAAGTTTTAAATATAATTAAAACTTCCTTATATTCCTTGCCAATGACTAAAAAGGAAAGTTTTAAAACAAAAAATTAAAACTTCCTTTTCTTCTTGTCATGGCCGGCCATATCTATTGCTTCAAACAAGGAAAGTTTTAAACAAAAAATTAAAACTTCCTTATTTGTTTCCCGTAAGAAATTTTAATTAAAAATTTCTTTCTTTAAATCCCTTGTTGGTTGTAAAAGAAAAATTATATAAATTAAAATCTTTCTTTTAAAACATGTGGATGGTTGCAAAAAAAAGGAAAAAGTTTTATCAAAAATTAAAATCTTCCTTTTAACTACAAATAAGGAAAGATATCAAACCTTTCTCTTAATCCTTTGTAGAAAGCTATAAAAGGAAAGATTTAAAATTTTAAAAACTCTCTTTTAAAAGCATAGCTTCCGCATAAGGAAAGATTTAAAATTCAAAACCTCCTTTTAATCTTAATGTGGTCAGCCACCCTTGCTTGGGCTCCAAGCTAGAGACGACCATAACTTGGCTCCCTTCTTAGTTTGGTTTGGCCGGCCCTAGCTTGGGCTCCAAGCTAGGCTTGGCCAGCCACCAAGAGGTGGGTAAGAAGTTGGGTTTTGGTGGATATAAGACTTTATAAATAAGAGGCTACAATAGGGACTTAGAGGAGGAATTGGTTTTGGTCTCCTGATGACCTTGAGCTTCCCGTGTTCGTCCCGAACACCCAACTCGAGTTCATCAATAATAACTCATACCACTAAAGAGTTATTATTACACTACCGCACCAATCTCATATTACAATATAGGCTCCTTCTTATTATGAGTATGTTAGTCTCCCTGTGTTTAAGATATTGAATGTCCACTAATTAAATGAGTTACTGACAACTCACTTAATTAATATCCAGCTTCAAGAGTAGTACCACTCAACCTTATTGTCATGTCAGACTAAGTCCACCTGCAGGGTTTACATGACAATCCTTATAAGCTCCTCAAGGGGACATCATCAACATAGATTACGAGGACACAGTTTCATTCTATAATCAACAAAACATCATATAAATAATATTATTTCCCAACTTATCGGGTCTATTGATTTATCAAACTAAATCGCACCCTTTGATAAATTAAAGAAATGAATATTAAGTATACGTGTTTGTTATTATATCATGATTAAAAGTGCGTACTTCCATAATAACAGAGGTATTATTCTTTTATATAGTCAATATAAAAAGAAACTACCTCAAATGGTCCTGCTCAATACACTTATAGTGTACTAGTGTAATTTTATAGTCAAGATAAACTAATATCAAATTATACTACAACCACTCCAATGGTTTATCCCATTCCATCTTGGTTGTGAGCAACTATTTATAATTTATAAGGAGCTGATAACATAATCTTCTGTGTGTCTCCTCACACCATGTTATCTTCAATATAAATTAAATGGACAACTACACTTAGCATAAATATAGACATTTGACTAATGTGATTCTTATTTCAAAATAAATGTTTACAAAAAGTTAGACTTTTAGTATACATTCTAACAAAGGTTTCAGTTTAGGAATCCAAAATGGACCTAAACTGGACTAGCACCTAAAGTACAAACTTGGACTCATCCTCACCGGAACTCTCTCCTCTAGTGACTTACCTTCACTTACCAACTTGTAGTCTATTGACTAGCCTCTCGACCCACCACATCTCCCCACCATTTGTCAGGTCCGTAGACTCAACTGGACTTTGTCCAGCTATCAAGCCCCACGGACCCAGCCGAACTTCCTGCCATATATCAAGTCTGTCCTTTGACCTATCTGAGTTTCGCACCAACTATCAGGTCCTTAGACCTAGTTAGATTTTATCCTAGTGTCAAGTCCCCTGGACCCGCCAATCTCTGCACGTTCGGTAAATGCATTAGATCACAAAAACACCTAACTTAATTCATTTATCATTCATCAAAACCTAAGTTAGACCGTTAGTGCAAATTGCACCAATAATTATAATACAAAAAATTTACAACATTGCAAAAAATAAATTAAAAAGATATACTAACTCATAATATGATGATACTTCTGGACAATTCAGTAAAATATAGGTTTGGGATGTCCATCATTCTTTACCAATTAAGTATCTTTGCTTACATGGTCCACTTAGTCAACCAAGATAGTTAAAAAATTGAAAATAAGTTCACATTTGGATTAATAGGACCTCATCATTTCTTCCCGCTCTTCTCTTTTTGCTATGAACGTGAGGTTCAAAATAATATGATGTAAAGTTGTTACTTCCTTCATAATGTATGCATTAACAATAGAGACTTCAACTCGTACTTTATGTTTCACCTTTTTCAAATAATATAAGAATCTGTTGGTAATAAAATAAATTATATTAAATATTAATATATAATAAAAGTAGTCATTTTTTTTATTTAGATTGTCGAAGTATAAAAAATAAAAATTACACCTTTCAAATGGATACATCCATCGAAAATGGATAGGTCCTCTAACTTTGGCCTCGTATGGCAAATGAACCAAAAGATGTTCTAAGGAATAAAAAAAAAGAGGGTGGAAATATCCTTTCTAAATTACATAAAATGTTTAGAATATCTCTCTCTAACTTCTCTATGTGTGAATGCCTCAAAACTGTTGAGCAAATATCATGTATAAAAATACTTAACTTCGTAATCACATCCCATACAAAATGTGGTATGAGTTCCTTAAATGTAATAGGAATGAGTCTTTGCATTATTATATGACAGTCATAACTTTTCAAACCAATCAATTTGTATTCTTTCATATTGACACATCTTCCAAGATGAGAAACATACCCGTCTAGAAATTTTAAAGATTTCAACCATTCACAAAGACACATCTCTGATCCTTATTTAATGTATAAGTACTTTTGGCTTTAGTCCCCTACTATTTTCATCGACATCAAGAGTGGGTCATTTACAAATGAGTCGCTTATCTTTTCTTGCATTCAGATTGTCTTTGGTTTTTTTGTTGATATCCATCACTATATTTATCATATTATCAAAAATATTCTTCTCAATATGTATTACATCGAGATTATGATGTTTCAAATGACTAAACCAATACAGCAAATCCCAAAATATACTCTGCTTAGTCCATTTATGTGTACTTCCATATTTATATATTGTACCATGTGGCTCTTCAATAACAGATAGAAAGTGAAGCACGCTATACCAAATATCTAGACTTTTCAATCTCAATGGCGGAGGTGTTCTTTCAATTCTATTTTAGTGAATTCATCTTATTCTTTCTGAAATTATGATTTGGTGGTAAAAATTATCTATGACGATCAAAATAACTTGACTTCTTCCCGTATTTCAATCTGATTGACTTTGATCTCTCCATACATATTGGGCATCCAAAGATACCAATGACACTCCAACCCGATAGCATACCATAAGTTGGAAAGTCATTTATGGTCCAAAGAAGGGCATCCTTCATTACAAACATCTGATTAGTATGAACATTATATGTAGGAAAACTTTCATCCCATAGTTGTTTCAGTTCTGCAATCAAGGGTTGCATATCTATTAACTTCTTTAGATTTTGCGGGTCAGGCACAACCAATGTTAAAAACATATAAGGTATTTTCATGCATATAGAAGTGGAAGATTATATGGAGTTAAGATAACTAGCTAATAAGAATAATTTCTTCCATATTTTCCAAATAGAGCAAATCCATCAACACAGAGACATAATCTAATATTTCGAGTCTCCTTTGTAAATTTCAGATATGTTCTATCAAAATTTTTCCATGCATCTGCATCTAATGGATGACACATTAGCCTCTCTTCTGCTTGATGAGTTGCATGCCAAGTCATGTGTTCAGTTGTTGCCTTTGATGCATAAATTCTTTGTAACCTAGGAGTTAAAGGCAAATAAAACAACTGACTATATGATTTAAATTATTGTTAACTCTTTCTGGTAGTCTTGTACCTATCTTGATTACAGAATTTACAAACATCTGCATCATCTCCCCAATATAGCATACAACCATCTCTGTAAACATAAATTCTTAACACCGGAAGACCTAATTCTTTCACGGATTTTTTCATACCGTAAAAATCAGGGGCAATATGTGATCATATGGAAATGCCTCTTTAAAAGTTTGAAAAAAATCATTAAAATAATCTTGCGACATATTATGCTCTGCCTTGACATTCAACTGTCATGCGGTAAGAGATAATTTAGTATGACTGTCACAATCGGCTCATAATGGTGCATCTACAACACCCAACACTTCATGAAATTTGTGATATGCTTCATCAACACCTGATACTTCTGGCTCCCCCAACGGTGATATATAAGTAGTAAACATTTGTTCAACTGTTGGAGGAAAACTAGAACTTGCACCATGCATTTTGGGAATGAAATTCTAACCTGTTGCATCAATTACCTCCTCTGATATGGATTTAATTGATTATAATAACTCTGATCATCACTAACTGAGACTAGTATGTTTCGTTCATAATCCTCATTAGATATAAACGGTTCACCATGCGATGTCCAATTCTAGTAATTCGGGGTAAAACCAAATATATAAAGATGTTCTTCAACTTTATCGGAGGGTAAAAATTTACCATTGTGGCATTTTCTACATGGACACCTTATCTTATTATCATCCATATACTCAACATTACTAGTTGCAAAATTCAAAAATTGATTCAACCCAGTTACAAACTCATCAGTTGAACCCGACGTTTAGGTAGATTCATTTTGTACATTCTACATTTTGTCAATATTTATTTATCAAAACATTATTAAAAATTACTACACATAAATCTAAATTGAAGACAAAGGAACAAAGAGCGCTTTGTCAAATTGAAGAAACATGCATATGTATAATATATCACTAGCATTAACGTAGAATCCAGCACAAGCACATTGTGTATGGTAGATGAAATTTTGAGATGAGACATGCTAGTACTAGCATGCTATAGGAACAATCTATAGGAACTCTTTTGAGATGAAGATCTATAAGAACTCTTAAGTGTTGGAACCCCAAGGTTGTTTTGATATGATTAAACAAGTTAAGTTAGGTCTAGTTGTATTTAACCCTATGTCTAAGTGTGCAGGAACTTAGGAGCACAGGAAGTTGAGCAAAAAATGTAGCTAGCGAGAAGGACAACACGGGAGAGAGAGTCGACGGGCTCAATACGTCAGAGGGATGAGGTGCTGCGAAAGAAGACACTGGCCGTCAAGAAGGGAGCATGCGGTGTTTCCGAGGGACTAGAAGCCGGTGCAGAAGATTGCTTGAGGAGCAAAAGACGCAGCTAGCGAGAAGGTCGGCACGAGAGAGAGCCAACGGGTTCGGTGCGTCCGAGGGACGAAGAGCTGCGGAAGAGTATGCTGGCGGATGAGAAGGAAGAACGCAACGATTCCGAGGGACGAGAAGCCAGAGTGGAAGCTTGCTCGAGGAGAAGGTCGAATGTTGGGTTCGGATGAGCCCTATTCCGGATGGCTGAAATCACCCAAGCGAGCGGAGCCGAAGCAGAAGACCTGGACTGAAGCAAGCGGAGCCAAAGCTGGAGGCTTAGAGAGAAAGTCAACAAAATGTTGGCTTTCCCCCTTCGGGCGCCCGAAACGATTTTGGGCGCCCGGAATGATTTCGAGCGCCCGGAGCAGGCCGAGCGCTCGAAACCCTTCCGAGCGCCCAGGACCCAAGTTTTAGCTATTTCGATGTGGTCTTTGACCGTTGCATCGGGGAAAGATGTGTTGTTAAAGGGGAAAGATGTGTTGTAAAGTTCTAACAAATCTCTCTTCCTCACGTTAGAGGTTAAGATGTGTTGCCCCCTCTTTGCACAACAATTGGTATCAGAGCTATAGGTTTTGGCGGATTTCTTCAACATGTCAGGGACGACTTCTGCGAAGTTTGATATGGTGAAGTTTGACGAAATTGAAAACTTCGGATTATAGTAGAGAAGAGTCAAGGACTTGTTAGTGCAACAAGGCATGGTGAAGGCGCCAGGAGAAAGGAAACCAGAAAGCATGGAGAGATCAGATTGGGAAAAACTTCAGGCAAAGGCAGTAGCAACAATCAAGCTTTATCTTACAAATGATGTGATGTACCATGTCATAGATGAGGAGTCACCGGTGGCAGTTTGGCAAAAGCTGAAAAGCTGGTATATATCAAAGTCACTGATAAAAAAGTTGTATCTCAAACAAAAATTATTCGGGCTAAAGATGACAGAAGGAACCGATCTGAGCCAGCACATCAACGTATTCAATCGGATTGTAAACGATCTGAAGCGGGTTGATGTAAAGATCGAACACGAGGATAAGGCGCTGATGTTGTTGAATTCTCTACCTTCATCTCCTATGTATGAGAATTTGGTTACTACTTTGATGTGGGGTAAGGAAACTCTTAAATTGGAGGAGATCACAGGTGCATTGCTAGATTTTCACCAAAGGAAGAAAACAAGCGATGAAGTTTCTCAGGGAGAAGGACGTTTGGTAAATAGCAACCAAGAGCGTGGTAGGAGTAAATATCGACATGGATCGGGTAACAACAACAAGGATCATTCTAAATCTTGGAAGAAAGTGATCACGTGCTACAAATGTGGAGACAAAGGTCATATCAAGAGAGATTATCCAGAGATAAAAAAACATGTTGCAGAGAACAAAAATAGTTTGGCAAAGTCTGCAAGCATAGTTGAAGAATAAAATTCAGAGAGCGGTGATGGAGATATGTTATCAATTATGTCGAGTTTAGAGCAGCTGATGGATGCATGAATTTTAGACTCTACATGTTCATATCACATAACTCTAAATAAGGAGTGGTTTAACACTTATAGGGCAGTGGATTCTCGTTCAGTGTTGATGAAAAATGATGCGTCATGCAGAGTTATCGGCATAGGGAACGTCAGAATCAAGATGTTTGATGGTGTGATTAGAACCCTATGTGATGTCAGATATATACCAGAGCTAAGGAAGAACTTGATCTCACTAGACATACTGGATGGTATTGGTTGCAATTACAAATCAGTGAGAGGGATGATGAAGGTCAGCAAGGGAGCTTTGACAATAATGAAAGGACAAAAGGTAGTAGAAACACATCTACAAGTTGATAGGGACTACAGTTGTAGGTAGAGTCGCTTCAGTGGAGTCTAAATCAAACAGTATTATCTTGTGGCATATGCGGCTAGAGCATATGGGTGAAAGTGGGATGCTAGAACTTTACAAGAGAGATTTGTTAAAGGGTGTCAAGACATGCAAGCTTGAATTCTGTAAATTTTATGTTCTTGGGAAATAAAGCAAAGTGCAATTCAAGATGACAACAAACAAGACTGAGGGAATTTTGGACTATGTACATACGGATCTCTAGGGACCAGCCAGTGTAACATCACATGGAGGGAACTTGTATTTTGTGAGTTTTACTGATGATTTCTCATGAAAGGTCTGGGTATACCTTATGCGTCACAAGTCAAAAACTTTTGTAAAGTTTAAACTATGGAAGTGGAGAACCAGACCGGAAGAAAGATCAAATGTCTTAGGTCAGACAATGGGACTGAGTACACAAATTCAAAGTTTTAGGAATTTTGTGAGCAACATGGGACAATGAGACATTTCTCGATTTGCAGGACACCTCAGCAAAACGGGGTAGTAGAAAGGTTGAATAGGATCATCATTAAGAAGACAAGATGTCTCAGGCTGAATGCAGGGCTTGCAAATAATTTTTGGGCGGAAGCGGTTAACATGGCATGTTATTTCATTAATAGATCACCAAGGGCAGCACTAGAAGGTAAAGTATTAGAGGAAATATGGACAAGGAATCAAGTAGATTACTCTCATCTTTGAGTTTTTGGATGTCCAACCTATATGCACATATCTAGTGAGGAAAGATCAAAGATGGATGCGAAGTCAAAGCAGTGCATTTTTCTGGGGTATCAGAAAGGAGTTAAAGGCTTCAAGCTTTAGGATTCTAAGGCAAACAAGGTGGTGATCAATAGAGATGTGGTGTTTGAAGAGAAAACTATGCTACAACGTACTCAAGAAGAAGGAAAGGAAACACCACAAAATAATATGGAGAAAGATGTTATGTAGGTGGATCTAGAGACTTATGACTTTGATGATTCTAGCTCAGAGCACATGGAGCATCGCACTATAGCTGGTGGTAGAACGAGATGAGTCGTAAAATCACCCACCATATACGGATTCGAAGACTTGGTATCTTATGCGCTTATCACTAGTAGCGGAGACCCTACATCTTTTCATGAGACAATACACAGCTCTGAGAAGAATAGGTGGACTGGTGCTATGGCAGAGAAGATGGAGTCATTACATAAGAACTAAATGTGGGATCTAGTGGAACTTCCTGAAAGAGAGAAAGCTATAGGGTGCAAGTGGATATTCAAGAAGAAAGAAGCAATGTCTGAGGGAGAAGAAGTGAAATTCAAGGCTCGATTGATAACAAAGGAGTATTCACAAAGAAAGGGGATTGACTATGAAGAAATTTTCTCTCCAGTGGTAAGACTTATGTCAATTAGAGTGGTGTTGGCTTTGGTGGCATATCATGATTTGCAACTGAAGTAAATGGATGTGAAGATAACATTTATTCATGAAAATTTGGAGGAGCAAATTTTTATGTCACAACCTGAGAGATTTAGTCAGCCCGGACAAGAGCAGTTGGTTTGCAAGTTGAAGAAATCGCTCTATAGATTGAAACAATCTTCTAGGCAATGGTACAAACGTTTTGATTCATACATGATTCAAAATGAATATAGAAGATGCGAGTATGACTGCTGCACATATGTGAAGAGTCTTGAAGATGAATCATTGATTTTCTTACTATTATACGTAGATGACATGCTCATTATTATAAAAAAAATGAAAGAGGTTGATAAATTGAAGAGGCTATTGAGCAAGGAATTTGACATGAAAGATTTAGGAGAGACCAAGAAGATTCTTGAGATGGAGATTCACAGGGATAGAGCTGCAGGGAGATTATGGTTATCTCAATGTAGCTATGTGGAGAAGGTGTTGGATAGGTTCAACATTGAAGAATGTAAAGTCGGTGACTACACCCCTGGCGCATCACTTCAAGTTATCCAGTACACAGAGTCCAAAAATGGATGACGAGATCCAAGAGATGTCATAGGTTCCTTATGTCAGTACAGTTGGTTATCTAATGTATGCCATGGTTTGTACGAGACCAAATTTTGTGCAAGCAGTTAGTATGGTAAGCAAATTTCTCTCAAATCTTGGTTGACCACATTGGGATGCAGTGAAGTGGATTTTCAGATGCTTGAGAAATATAACTGATTATGACATCATGTTCAGTAGACAACCAGAAAATCCTTCAGTTGTTAGGTACGTAGATACGGACTATGTAGGATATTTAGATAATACGAGGTCTACAACAGGATACGTGTTCACAGTGGCAGGAGGATCTATTTGTTGAAAATCTATGATACAATCTATTGTTGCATTGTCTACTACGAAGTTGGAGTACATGGTAGTAGTTGAAGCAGCAAAGGAAGCTTTATGGCTTATAGGATTGGTCAGAGAACTAGGTGTTTAGCAAGGTGGAGTCAAATTATTATGCGAGAGTCAGAGTGCTATCTATTTGGCAAAGAATTAGGTGTATCATGCGAGAACCAAGCATATTGATGTGAGGTTTCACAAGATCAGAGAGTTGATTGCTTCCGGAGAAATTAAACTTGAGAAGGTTCAGACTACAGACAATGCTACAGACATGTTAACAAAGCTAGTGACCACAGAGAAGTTCAAGCATTGCTTGAACTTAATCCATACCTCTAAATGCTAGAGGAAGGAATCCCAGACCTAGAAATCCAGTGGAGTTTTGTTCAGATACTCGTGTTCTTCGAAGGAGTGAATATTCGTCAAGGTGGAAACTGTTGACGAGTGGCTCATATTTGGATGAAGGCCAATGCGATGAATGTCATGAAAGAAAAATCTGTTAAGATTTTTCGTAATAAAATTATGTTACGATTTTATATAACAGAATTCTATTATGATTTTTCATAACAGAATTCTGTTATGATTTTTCATAGTAAAATTCTATTATGATTTTATCGGGTCTGGGGTTTATGTATTGTTTATAGGGATCATTGTAAACCTATTGTACAACAACAATCATAAGAATCATTAGATGTTATTCTCTTGTCTCGAGAGAATTCTAATAAAGCTTCGTCTATTTTAGTGGAGTAGGTAGCTCGCCAAACCACAATAAGTCTTCTGCATTCTCTTCTTCTCCTTTCTCGTGTTTGCTCTCCTTTTGTGTGTCTCTCTGTCTTATTGCTCTGCACGATCTCTTTTCTCTCTTCCTCTTCTTTCGCACGTTAGAGGTTGAGAGGTGTTGCCCTCTCTTTGCGCAACAGAGGGGGAGCTTATGCTTCGTCACCTTCGCCATCGTCGCCAGGGAGGGGAGATTAAAGAGAAGAAGGAATAGAAATGGGGCCGACAGGGAGGAGCGATGCGCGATCGGAGGGAGGTCGGCTGCAAGGGGAGAGTGAAATTTGGGATCGGGTGGATTTTCGATTATGTGTTCTTTTTCTTTTTCAATTCTGGGATGAATCCTGGATTCATCCCAGAATTGGCGATGAATCTTGTGATTTGTCCCAGAATTAGGAGAACAATATGAACATATAGAAACCAGTTTTATGAAATTCCAGAATCTCTAGGTTCATATTTAGGTTTATGATTCTTTTTATTATTATTATCATTATTTCAATTCTAGGAAGAATCTTAGATTCATCCCAAAATTGGCAACGAATATAAGGATTTGTCTCTAAATCTGGGATGAATCTAGGATTCGTCACAAATTTAGGGATGAATCTAGGATTCATCACAGATTTAAAAAAATAAATAAATAATCAGAACCCCTAAATATAGAATTTTATAAAACAAGTTTCCATATATTCGTATTGTTCTCCTGGACATAAAAATGATCTCATCTATAATTTTAACTAAATATATTGAGTGTAATAATTTTTTATAATAAATTATATTTGTTTATAAAAAAATCATATTTGATTATCATATTTATATGTTAATTTTTTAATATTAAGATAATATTTTTTAATATTAGGTTAAATTGTTCCTATTCGTGTTAAAAAAATCATAACTCTCAATGTATTAAGTCAAAATAATGAATGAAAATATTTATATAATGAGCAGACGAACACATGTAAATTGGTTTTATGTCATTCGAAGATATCTGGATCAATATTTAGGATTTCGAACTAATTCCTATTAAATTTTAATTATTTTCTATTTTGGGATAAATTTTAGATTCATCCCGGAATTGAGGATGAATACATAATTCGTCCCATATTTGGTTTCCTTAAAATATTAGCCTTCTGCGACGAATTATTAATTCGTCGTAGAATTTTCAACGAAAATCATTTTCGTTGTAAATGTGGCAATGAATATTTTATTTGTCGCATAATTTGGAATGAAAATTAAATTTCATCTCAGAATTGATAACTAATTTTATGTTAAAATTTATATTGGTTGCTAATTTATGATAAAATATTTACTATAGTTATTTATAAGTATTTTATAGTGATAACAGAAGAATACATACCGACATCCCCGAATTTATGAAACAATTTATTAATGCATAATATTTTACGCGGATCGATCATCTTTCTATATCAGCATCACACGCGTATTGATATAAATTATAATAATATAATGATTCGTGAAAATCTAGGTGGATTGGTGAATTAGCAGCCCTCGACATGCATCTTCAGCTACTCGTCAATTTTTTATTCCCAATCAATCACTCAGACAGGCGTCTTCCTCTTCACTTCCTCGTCTACCAAATATTATGACAACTTTTAGTCCATTCATCATTCACTTAATCTCGAATGTTATTTCACTTTTTCCAAGTTTAATATTATTTTATTATTTCACATTTAGAAAGTATGAATCACTCACTCAGTGGTGAGTGGTTTAGCGTTTCAAAGTTTGCTGCTAGTGCCAGGTAGTGAGTGAACGTCAAGGGACACATAAATCTAGTGCGAATCTGGACTCATATCAATCCCCTCCGACAACTTTTGTTCTCTTTCAATTTAGTCAAATATGATCAACAAAAAAGACTGATCATGATATATGTATATATATATATATATATTCAGAATTTTAAACATGATCAATTAAAAAATAATAAATATAATTAAGAAGTTATAATATATTTGCTACTCGATCATTAATCTAGAAGCTCTGCGCACCATGAATGCAGTGTCTTTGTGTTAAATTTAGCTATATTTTTAAAATGCAATGTGAATTTGAATCCATTAAAATATTTTTTACCTTATTCAATACAGTGCACAACACAATGCTAATAGTTCATTTATCTTTATGCAACGTTTTAAAAACAAATTAAACAAATAAATTTATATTAATTCACAAATAATTACTTTACCTATATTTTTAAAGGACAAAAATCAAAAGAATACTTTTTTTTCTTCCAAATAATCATATTCTACTATTCAATCATATATAATTATCTAGTCATTTATAATTATCCCACTATCCTGTAATACTTTTCACTATCTATCATCTAAATTACAATCGTCTCAACTATTTTTGATGTCCTAGGTAAAAAATATTTAGATTTTTAATTATTTTTAGAAATTTTAATATTCCAACTTTTAAAAATGTAAAATTAATAATTAAATTTTTATATTTCAATTTTGATAATAATTTTTTTAATTGATAAAATTATTAAATTATTTAATCTTCTGACATATTATGGAACATAAATAAATAAAATTTTATTAATTTTAATTTTAAAAAACTTATTTTTGTTGAATATATACTAATAGGTAAGTATTCTATAAGTTATTTATGTAGTGGGAAAATAATTTATTTTTTTATAAGTTTAATATTTCAAGTGTTATTTTTAATTTGGAGTTATTATTGTTTTTAAAAAATTTAATCCTGAAAATAAATCTAAACCATATATTAGATAATATATCATATTTTAAAAAGTTTTCAAGATTCAAAATAAAGTCTAAAATTTTCATCTAAATAAGAAGAGAAATTGAAATTGGTCATTTTTAATTTATACAATAAAAAAATTCAATTTAATACTTTAAGAACATACTATTTTGCATTGGATGAATAAAGAAACACCATTCTCATCAAGAAGTGGAAGTAAGAGCATTCATAGTGGTTAGAATTCACTGTGAGCTCCTTTGTTACCACGTTTATGTCACATCAAAAGTTAAAAAATTTCATACCTCTTTTCACTATCAAAAAACCTCTCAACAACTTCTTCATAGGTCTCACACTTTTCATTATATATATTCCATTATCTCTTCTTCATATTTACATTTTATATAATTAAATTTTAATAAAATTTAAATTCATAAATTACTAACATGAAATAACTTTCATAATTAAAAAAATTATATAAATATCACAATTCATATATCACAATTAATAAATTTTTTTTTTCACCGGTTACAATTATAGCGTGCTCAGATATACTCAACTAAGTCGGCTCGAAGTTGATGATGTAGTTGATTATCACGTAGCTCGTAATTTCTACGGATGTATGCTTAGAATTCTTGAGTGGGGCCTTGAAATATTTGTAATTGAGAATCTCCTTCATCGTCTGACCAATTGACTACTGCATCTCCCTCATTCTCAATAATCATGTTGTGCAAAATAATACAGGTATACATGATGTCCTTCAAATTATTCTTGTACCAAAATCGTCCTAGACCTTTTATCATTGTCCATCGTGATTGGAGCACCCCAAATGCCCTCTCGACATCCTTTCTCGTGGCCTCCTGTTGTTCCTTAAATATTTTTCTTTTGGGATCCTGGGGACATGGAAAGCTCTTGACGAAAGTAGTCCATTCTGGATAGATCCCATCGGTCAGATAATATTCTTTTGTATATTGTGTATTATTAATCGTAAAATTAACCTCGGGTGCATTCCCTTGTAAGACGTCGTTGAATAACGATGATTCATTAAGCACATTGATATCATTACGTGACCCTGCAATCCCAAAAAAAGGCATGTCATATCCACAAGTCCGAAGATGCAACGACTTTGAGCACAATTGTTGGGACGCCATGATCTTCTCGAGTAAACTGGCCTTTCCAAGCGACGGGGCAATTTTTCCTTTGTCAATGCATACAATCAAGACTGCCCAACATGTCAGGGAAACCATGTCTCTGCTCATGCATTTCAAGCAAGTGTTGGATATCAGCAGCATTAGGTCTTCTTAAATATTGGGCCCCGAACATTTCAATTACACATCGACAAAAGTTAAATAAACATTGGATAGTAGTTGTTTCAGCAATCCGTAGATACTCATCATAATGATCAGCAGGACTCCATACGTCAATTGACAAATAGCCGCTGTGTATTTCTGAAGTGGTGACAAACCTTTTTTCCCCGCTGCATCGACCTTCCATTGAAAATATTCGGAATGATTTTTCACAGCATCAACTATACGAAGGAATAACTCTTTTTTCATTCAAAATCGACGTCGAAATATGTCATAAGGATATATCGGATCATCAGAAAAGTAATCATTGAAAAGATGAGCATGCCCAACTTCACGATTCCGATTCAAATACCTTCTCCTCTGTGTTCTACCAGAAGAACTTTGAGCTCTTTGACGTACCGTTTGTCGCTGCTCATATAGTTGGAGCATTCTTCGTTCATCTATGTCCTCCGCATCTTCTGCCAATTCATTTCTTCAGAATTCCTGGAGCATAGATCGATCTGGATTTTGAGTCATTTGAAATAAATCAAGATATTTTTGTGGTTGAAAAATATAGAGAGTTGAGGAAAGAAATCGAAAGCAAAGATAACAAGGAGATGAATGAAAAATATGAAATCGATCATGTATTTATAAAAAAAATAAATTAAAAAAATAAAGTTAATCGTTTTAGCCGTTGTTCAACGGCATAGTATACCAAATCTATTACTGTGACCATTGTTTTTTTTTAATTATTAAAAAAAATTAATATATAAAAAATAAAAAAGCACGACGAAGCGGCTCCGTAACTACTGACCGCTTCGTCATGTGAGATGAAAAACCTCCCTCCCACTATGGGAGGGAGGTTTCTCCCTCATGACATGTCCGCAGTGGGAGCTCCGAAGGAGCTCCCACTGTGGATGCCCTAAGTGCGAAGAAAGAAGATCACTGATAAGTGATGGGGGAGAAAAACTGAGGCCCCTTTGAGGATATCATCGGTAAAGAAGAAGGGCATGAAATTATTAGGTGATAGATGAAAGCGGACAGGAATATGGACGAGAGAGTCACGAGATCACTGGTGCAAAGGTGCACATTTTTTAAATCAATATAGAAAAGAAAAAGTTGGTTAAGTATTAAAAATAAGATATATAATTTAAAAAATCAATAACAAATAAAATTAAAATAATTTAAAATTAAAAATAGATGTCTCTTTTAAATTAGTCTAAAATTTAAAAATGAATATTTTTTAAAAATTGATTATAAATAATATTAAAATATAAAAAATGGCTCTTAAATTAATCATGTGGTTTTTTTTAAAAAAAATAATTATAAATAATATTAAAATATAAAAAATTGAGGTTTCATGAAATGGGGCACCAATAAAATGAGGCCCTAAGTATAGACCCGACCACGGGTTAGGTCCTCACCGGCCCTGGCCCAAGCCCGTAATCGAGTCAACGGACTAGCTACTCGTTGACACAGGTCACGGGCTAAAATTGTAACCGACCCAACCCCCCGTCGGGTCGGTTACAGTTCAAATCTATTTTTAACCGTGTCGGTTCAAACCATCAATCGCAGGTGTGGACCGGAGGTTCAATGGGATTTTTTTTTGTTAAAATTATTTTCTTGAAGGTAGGATTTGAAACCACATCTCCCATATGAAAGCCAAACAACTTAACCATCCAGACTATAATGATTATTATTATTATCTTATGTGAATTAATTTATTAATATCTAATGAATAGTTTTCTTTATAAATTTGATACACAACCAACAAATATTATGGGAATAAAAAATAAAAGTGAGTAACAACGCCATAAAAGATTAAAAAATAAGAAAATTATATGGGTTTTGATTATCATATACTCTAAGAGATATGTACGTAACTTAAATAAGTGTGCAAGTTTTCTTATATGAATTTATAATTTTAAATTTTAATATAATAATATTGAATTATGGTAAACCATGGTGAATCATGCATGAACCATGAACTAGTGGTTCTGAACCGTGGACTGTAATCATCTTGGATAATTAAGGTTAAGAGTTGACCCCTTATGAATAATTTAACCGGTGGTTCTGAACCGTCGAACCGAATCATGGTTGGATTTAGGCACAAGTCATTATGACCTAAGCCTTGAGCCAGTACTTGTCTAAATCTTCCACCTAAATCTTAAATCGGTCGAACGTATTGTAGCAGCTACAATTTGATAGTTACTGCACATATTGTAGCAGTTACAATTTCATAATTACTATAATACATACTTAATCTATTCAACGTTAGGAGAAATTTGCATTGTAGTAGTTACAAAATCATAGTTACTATAACTATTGTAGCAGTTAAGAAATCATAACTACTGTAGCAGTTAAGAAATCATAACTACTATAACTCGGATTTGACATTCATGTTGTAGTAGCTATGAAATTGTAGCTACAATAGCGCAAATTTGACTTGCTCACTTAACATTCATGTTATAGCAGCAACAAAACCGTAGTTACTATAATATATGTAGCAAGTACAGTTCGTAATTGCTACAGCGTGCTCGACTAGTTCAGAAATTATGTTGGAGATAACAATATTAAACAGTACTAGAAAATAGTTGTGTAATTATACATGACTAAATAATAGAGTGAGGCGATCTTTTAATAAAGAAATTAAAGTAGGATGCCTCTTAGATGATTTGGGAAAAAGAACGTCTTCTTGATTTTAGCCATTTAAAATTGTACATTTAAGTATATATAGATATAGAGTTGTGTTATGCTGCACGTACGTCTAGCCAGGTGTGCATGCTTAGAGATGGAGTCCACATGGGTAGAGGCCCACTTAAGCGTGCACACCTGGCGTGTAGCGTGTAGCGTGTAGCATGTAGCATGTAGCATGTAGCATGTATAGTTATAATATATATCAGTGTAAATATATTAACTAGTAATCGTGCGCACACATTGTATGTGTAATATAATACATGAATACGTGTAAATTAGTATTCGAGACTCATAAATTAGACTTGGTAAGGGTACGTCAGACTCATGCAGTAGTACAACATAAGAGCGAGTCTCCCTCATAAAAATTAATTTAATTTTTTATATCATATATTAAATTGATATAAAAAGATATTACACTAGATCTTAGCTAAAAGGTCAAGAAATGCATGCTTTCTAATGTCATCGGCCCAAGATATTTATAGAAACTTCTCTGCTCGTAGTGTTGTCAATGCTAAGATGTAGAATTAAAAAAATCATGACAGTGCATATTTTTTATATAAAAAATAACCAGAAAAATTACTAATAAGTCTTAAAATTATTTTTAATATGGAAAGAAAAAATATTAACGTAATTTTATTTTAGACTTCACCAAAATTAGTTAGCAAAGAGTTCATATTTTTAATAAAATAGTAAGATTATATTCTCTATTAGAACGATGTTGTCATTAAATTTGAGATATAACACTACCTTTTAAAAACTTGATAAAAGAATTTTTGAAAAATGATTAATGAGGTCAGGTAATATCGAACCTAAGGTGATTGGTCTAGCCCTATGGAAGTTTTTCACTGGCCATCAGGATAAATCGGAAAACGCACATAGCGGACGACCCAGAAGCCTAGCATCTCTTTATTACGTGTCACATTTAGAGAAAAAATTCTACAAATGCATTGTAATTGGGAATCAAACCGTGGTATTCGAGGACAGAGTTGAGTTGACTAGTGTCAGGTAGAGTTTCTACCATAGGGTATGGGCTCAAATCTCGATAAAGCCAAGGAAAAAAATCCCTCCCCGCACTGGTCAACTATAGCTTTCCAATTTACCTAGTAAGAAATGATAAGTTATTCCTTCCTGTAAGGAAGGGGAAAAGAAAATAAAAGATTTTTTATTTCAATTTTATCCCTATTCTTGATAGTTTAAGAAATTTTTCAATTTCTAACGTTACTATACCACCAGGAGTCCAATTCCTTCACCTTTTTCACAACTCGCCTGTCGCTGGATCATCGGAGGAGCAGATCTGACGCGTCTTCTAACTGAATTAAAGGGAACAACTATTTTTGCAATCAAAATTTAAAAGATCTATAGTTTTTTAATTTTACCATTAAAATTTAATAAATTTTAAAAGAACAAGGATTCTCATCATCAATGTTATCTTCTAATTTTTTTATTTAAAGTTTCTAAAATCATTATTTCTTATTAATTCATTATTTTCATAATTCTATTGATAGTATAAAAGAGTTATTTTTAAAAAATTAACTAATTTAAATGATAATATAAAAGAATTAATTTTATTATTAAAAATAATTAATGTATATTTATAAAATAAATATTAATATTATAAAAATATCTAATTTAAAAAATAAAAGTATTTTTATAATTTATCTATTTAATCTTTATTTTTTTTCATTTTCTTCCAAATAAAGTAACATGATGCGGTGATGATGAAAGGTCTCACCCCGCTGCCATGGTAGAGGTCAAATGAGGTCAAAGTCAAGACGATCAATGAGTGAACGACATCAGCCGGTTGGGCGAACCATGCTCCGACCGGGGATTAGGCTCCAACCCGCCATCTTTGACACGGGGAGCAATCAAACAACCAACACTCAAGGGAGGCGGCACTCAAAAGCCAAGCCGAGCGGCTACCTCGCTCAGTAAGACAGCAGGCATGACATCAAGAGTTCAACTCCGGTCGAGCGGCTACCCCGCTCAGCCAGACAGCAAAGTATGACATCGAAAGAGTTCAACTTCAATCGAGCGGCTATCCCGCTTGGCCCAGCAATAGAGCATGCAGACAGTGGACTTCCGGTCGAGTGGCTATCATGCTCGGCCCGACAACGGGCAACACATGGACAATGAAATTTGGGCCAAGCGGTCGGCCAAGCAACAGAAACAATAGGATATCTTTCGACATCCTTTTGGGAGCTAGTGTCGCTGACAGACGGCATGGTCAGAAGAGGATCGTACAGCAGAAGCTTCCATCGTCACTTCAGAGATATGCTCGGCCTGTTAAGGTACTGTATCAGGGACACTTTATTGATATATTTTTTCAAGGAAAGCTTTGAGATTCGTGCTCGCCTTGGGAAGCATGCACGCGCGCTACTGGAGCTCTATATAAAGGGAGGTCCAAGCATCAGCAGAGGTATGCGATATTTTTCTGTTGCGCTACAGTCTTCTTGTTGCTCCGCTTACTGCTTCTTCTTCTTCTTCTTCGCCGGAGACTGACTTGAGTGTCGGAGGGCCGTCGTAGGAGACCCCTTCCCTGGTTCGGCACTGACGTCAGTTGTGTTGCAAGTCGGAGTGAAGTCCATAGGAGGTCAGCGGGAGTGCCACATCCCTAGCACCCATCTCATCGACTTTTAGATAAGATCATATTTTGCGTCGTCTGTGGGAACGTCACCTGCATCTGAGCCAAGAAGATGGAGGACGCTGGACGACTCACCATCGTGACGCTCACTTAGGAGGAGCTTGAGATGCTCGTTCAAGCCCGAGTAGCAAAAATGATCGAGTAACAGCAATAAGCGCTGACCGATCGGCAAGCTCCATAGCTTGCAACATCGGCAGTCGGCAGACGAACGGGGCCAGAAGATCGAGCGGAGCAAATCTCCATATAGGGGCAGAACCGAAGGCCGACCGACACAGAGGGGGAAGCACCGCCCGCGCTGATCCCCTTCTATCGAGCTTTGTTCCAAACCCCTTTGAAGATAGCCCAAGCGCATCAGGAGAGGGATCATCTTCATATGATGATCCCGTTCAGGATGCACAGAAAGGCAAAGCGCCCCGAAGCAACACGTCTCCCGAACGGATCAACCAGCAGTTCTCAGAGGAGATCTTACAAGACCCTCTGCCCCGACACTATTCCCTGCTGGTGATCGAGACGTACAACGGGTCGACCAACCCAGATGATCATCTGGATCGGTTCGATAACGAAGCCATGCTGCACCAATATACGGATAGAGTGAAGTGTCGTGTATTCCTCATGACTCTCTCCAGATCGGCCCAGCGCTGGTTCATAAGACTACCATATCAGGAGGTTAGGACACATGTCGTACAATATGTGGCCTCCGATCAGTCGAAAACGACAAGAGGCAAGATATGGACACCCATGTTTTGCTCTTTTCACCAATCGTCGACTCACAACATGCAAGACTACCGCAGTATGACGCCAATCGCTAGCCGACTGGCTCCAAGAGGATACCGTTGTCGATCTCCAACTCCCAATCGGCGACAAAGGCATCGATTAACCAGCGGGGAGAGGAAGAAAGAAGGGAGCCTGAGTGTCATCATCATCAGCGGAGGGACGACACCGACCCCTCCCGAGTCCCGGCCGAGTGAAACAGATACTCCACTCGGGAAGAAGAAAACAGGAACAACTCTTCCTGAGGAGAGATAGGCATGATCGCTCGAGGGTCGATCGGCGGCGACTCCAACAGAGCCAGGAAGTCGTACGCCCGACGGCTAGAGATCCATGCAGTAGGATGCAGCAAGGAGAAGGCCGAAGGGCCCGAGATAAGCTTCATCCCCAGTGACTTGGAGGGAGTTGAGATCTTTCACAATGACACACTGATCATCCAAGCGGTAATCATCAATTATACTATTCATCGGACTTTTGTTGATACAGGGAGTTCGACGAACATTATTTTCAAGAAGACGTTCGATCAATTACAAATTGATCGAAGTGAGTTGTTGCCCATGATGACCTCGTTGTACGGCTTTACGGGCAATGAAGTAATGTCGCTCGGACAGGCCCAATTGGTCGTCTCGCTCGAAGAAGAGCCATTAAAGAGAACCAGGACCAACTTCATTGTAGTGAATGCACCATCAGCCTACAACGTCATCTTGGGTCGACCGCCCTTCAATGAATTCCGGGCGGTGGTGTCTACGTACTGCCAAAAGATCAAGTTCCTGATGGACGACCGGGTGGGTGAAGTCAAAGGCGACCAATTGATCGCTCGGTGATGCTATGTCGAGATGGTCAAGTTTGAAGTGAGAAGCGCTCGGAAGAATCCGCACTTGGAGGTGAATGCCATCACCAAAGAGCTTCAGGGGTGGGTCTACGAAGAAAAGACTAGTCTGAAATCCACCAGAGCCAAACGGAGGCCACCATGTTAATCGCAATCGATCAGGAACTCGGGAAGGAGGCAGAGCGGCTGTAGAGCGTGAATCATCTTCAACCCTAGAGGGCGGGATGAGAGATCCGCAAGTAAATATTGTCCTTTTGTATTTTTGTATGTCTCCCGAACGCAAGGCAAAATTCGAATAAAAAAACAAAAGCCTCTTGAAGTGTGCCTACATTGACAGTCGAGCGACAACCTTAAATCCTTATCTCCATCAACAGTCAAGCGGCGACCTTAAACCCTTATCTCCATCGACGGTCGAGCGACGACCTTAAACCCTTGTCTTCATCGATGGTCGAGCGACGACCTTAAACCCTTGTCTCCATTGACGGTCGAGCGGCGACCTTAAACCCTTGTCTCCATCGACGGTCGAGTGGCGACCTTAAACCCGAGTCTTCGTCAAATCGTCGAGCGGCGACGTTAAATGCGTGCCTTCTGTTGGTGCAATATCCCTCAGGTCAAGGTTGACCTGGGTAACCAAGCTGAGTCTTGGTTTGGGTTTAGATGTTTGACAATAAGATATTGATTGAAGAAGAGTCAAGTAGGTCAAGGTTGACTGGATACTTGACTGGGAAGTCCTAACTGGGATGTTAGGCAAAATGAAAGTCCTGGTGAGTGAAGCCAGGCAGAAGAAAAGTCCTGGTGAGTGAAGCCAGGCAGATGAAAGTCCTGGTGAGTGAAGCCAGACAGATGAAAGTCCTGGTGAGTGAAGCCAGGCAGATGAAAGTCCTAGTGAGTGAAGCTAGGCAGATGGAAACCCTGGTGAGTGAAGCCAGGTGAAAGTCCTAGTGAGTGAAGCTAGGCAGATGGAAAACCCTAGTGAGTAAAGCTAGGTGAAAGCCCTGGTGAGTGAAGCCAGGCAAGGGAAAATCCAGATGGATCAAGGATGATCGAACATCTGGTGCTGGGAAGTCCAAGTAGGTCAATGGAGTGACCGGATACTTGGCACGACGAGTAAAAGTCCAAGTGGGTCAAAGGGATTGACCGGACACTTGGTGGGGAGTCCTGGCAGGTCAAGGGAGTGACCAGATGCGAGGCATGATGTACCAACAGGTCAAGGTTGACCGGATGTTGGTTAGGGAGGTTTGGAACTTGGTTTTGGGCAAAAACCAAGTGCTGGATCGATCCGTGGATCGATCCAGGCTGTGGATCGATCAGTGGATCGATCTAGATTCTTCCCAGCGAACAGAAAGCTTCTGGATCGATCCGTGGATCGATCCAGAGGTCCCGATCGATCAGCCGATCGATCGGGACGATGCTGCTTCGCGCGATAAGCGCTGGATCGATCCGTGGATCGATCCAGGCGCGTTTCCTGAGCACAGAGGCGCTCTGGATCGATCCAAAGCCTCCCCGATCGATTCGGAACATTCGAATCGATCGGGATCCGACCGTTGCGTCGGGTTTAAAGCCGCAGGCGAGCGTGGTCTTCGGCATCTCTTCACGAGCTCTTCTCAGATTCATTCCAGCTCCTCCACAGCTCTCTACAAGCACGTGATCGCCAGTTCTTGAAGGTTCTTGGAGGCTTTCCAAGTCAAGAGGCGGATCTATTGCAAGAGGAAGAAGTTAGGGTTAGGGTTTTTACGGCACATCTTGTAAGCTTTTGCTTAACTTGTATTTTCCTTTCTTCTTCTTGTATTGAGAGTGTTGTAGGGCTTCTCCGCCTTTGGTAGTTACCATAAAGGAGTGTTATTCATAGTGGAGGGTGTGTGCGTTGGTGTGGATCCTTGGATTAGTCACCTCTTGTGAGGTGGATACCAAGTAAAATCCTAGTGTTAGCGTGTTTGTGTTTGTTTCTGTATTTTCCGCTGCACATCCAAGAAGAAACAAGCAACGAAGAGCACCGAGCGAACGCGACGAGCTATTCACCCCCCCTCTAGCTACTTTTGGTCCTAACAAGTGGTATCAGAGCAAGGCCGCTCTTCACCGGAATCATCGCCGGAAGGGTCAAGCATATCAAGAAAAGCTAGAGGGTGAAGAAGTTGGAGCAAATTCTTCAAGTTCAAGACTTTATCAAGCTCAACTTCAAGATGCAATTCCAAGATGGACTTGGATTTGACACAAGGGTGGCTCCACCATACACATCGGCAAGCTTCGATTCTTGGAGATCAAGAATTGAAAATTTTCTTATGATGGAGATAGAGCAATGGTTTGCTCTCATGGAAGGTTTTGAAGCTCCCACAAATTCCAAGGGCAAAGTACTCAAAAGGAGCAAGTGGAGCAAAGACCAAATTCAAAGATGTGAGGCCAATGACAAAGTGACCAAGCTTTTGGTCAATTTATTGCCAAGCAACATCTTGGAACAAATTGGAGAGTTTGAAGATGCCAAGGAGCTTTGGAGCAAATTGGCAAGAATTCATGAGATCCCCTCCACTGTATCAAATCAAGGAGAATCCAAAGAGGGCGACTCATTGGATCAAGACCAAGAGGAGGACTCCGAGGTTGAGAGATGCTCAACCTCCGAAGAAGAGGAGATCCAAGAAGCTTCATCCTCAAGGGAATGCAACGAAGGGAACAAGGAGGGAGCATACTCCTTGTTTCATATTCAAGATGATGAAGCCTCCACCTCTAGGATTGAGGGGGAGCAATCCTTGGTGACGCCGGATCAAGAAGAAGGAGAAGCTTCTACATCCGGGTCAAGTGAAGAAGAAGAAGATGGTGCCACCTCCGAAATTCAAGAAATAGCAAATGGAGGAGCAAGTGCCATCCCTACACAAGAAGGTATAAATGTTTCAATTAAAAATAAAAATCATATAATATGTTTTGAGTGTAGGGAAAGTGGGCACTACAAGAGCAAGTGTCCCAACTTGGCCAAGAAGAAGGGTCAAGTGACGCAAAAGGGCAAGGAGAAGCCCGAGGAGACCATTCCCGGAACAAAGAAGAGCAAGGAGCATATCATATGCTTCTCTTGCAATCAAAAGGGGCATTACCGGAGTCAATGCCTCAAGGGGAAGAAGATGGTCAAGGCTCAAGGAGGCATTAGTCAAGGGGGAGCCTCCAAGGTAAAGAAGAAGGTAACATTTATTGAGCCTACTCCTTTACATTATGGTAAAAAGCATGATAGTTCTAATTTTTATCATTTTAATGCGATTTACCATAAGAATAGGAAGCATGAGGGCTTTAAGGAAAAGCATGTGGCCCTACATGCCAAAACTACTACACCTAAGGCTAGGAATGTAGGTAAAAGTCTATGCAAGAACTCTAAGGATTGTAGCTACAAGCCTAGAAACAAAAATGCTCATGAACTTAATGGAAAACCAAAAACTAAGGACTTAGTGATGGAAAATCAAGTCTTGAGGTCAAGACTTGATAAAATGGAAAAGACCCTAAAAAGGATGGAAAATATCCTATTAGGGCAAAATGAGCATAACCTAGGTCTAGGAGCACAAAGGTCATCTAATGGCCATAGAGGTTTGGGATACAAACCAAAGGCTAAGAAGGATGTGCCCTCTTACCATAGAGTTCCATATAGCTATGGAACAAACCCTAGGTCTAGTGGTCAAGCCAAAAATACTAGGGAAGTCATCCCTAAGAGTATTTTTGCAATAAATGTGACTAAGACTTCTAAGAAGTCTAAGAAAGTCACAAACAAGGTCACAAGGGAGGTTATCCCTAGAGTTGACCTAGAAAATGTGACCAAGGCTTCTAAGAAGCCCAACAAGGTCACTAGGAAGGTATCTAGGGAAGTTATCCCTAGTGAGTACCTAGAGCATCCAAGGAGCACCAATAGGTGTTGGGTTCCTAGGAGCATCTTCTCTACCCCATAGATGGGTTAGAGAGTGTCAACTCCGATTAGAAGGGTAGTTAACCCAACTTTGAGGAAATTGACACTCAAGGAGCATTTTCAAGGTTTAGTTAACCTTTGAAAATGAAATGGACCTATTATTTACTCCGTGAAAGAGTAAAATGTGCCTAATGGTGGAAGATTTGATTTTAATCTTAAATGGCACATATTGGAAAATTAATAAGAACTATCAAGTTGGGTTTTTGGTATGCTCTTAGGCAATTTAAGGCAATCCGGGCCTTAAATTTAAAAGTACTGCTCTTGAGGAAAAATGGAATATGCCAACATTTGAGGACATGTTCATTTTAATTGGCATAAATTAATCAAGGGAATAAGAAATGCAAACTTAGGCTTTGGCATTTTCTTGAAGCACTTTGGGCAAGCTAGGGTTTAAGTCTTAGGATTAGCTAAGATTAACGATACTTAGATAGGTAATCTAGGTATATTTTATTTATGCTAAACCTTGCCATGATTGTTTGCTCATAATATGCCATGACATCATATTTAATCTTATTTGTATTTTGCATTCATGGCTTATCATGAAAAATACAAAAATACCATGTCATGCCATACATACATCATGTAGTTATAGGAATCTTTCTTTTGAAAGCTATTTTATTTTGATGTATGTCATAACATTATCATGCATTATGTTTATTTCTTAAGGACATATGGCATTAGTTAAACAAGTGGCATTTGTTTAAAACAGGTGGAATAAACAAGTGACATTTGTTTAACAAGTAAATCAACAAGTAACATCCTTTGTGGATGTCTACCTCTCAAAATGCCTAGATAGATATGCATGATCCCTAGAATAGGGCAAAACCAAAATCTTACATCTCACAAAGACCTATAAGGTGACTTATATGTGTTTTAGTGCATATTATATACAAGTGAGATGTTAGGATGATGAACAAAACTCAAGATGTTGATTTAGTGCATTCTTTTGAGTTTTTAAGTTCATCAAAACACATAGTTATGTGTTTTCCCATCATTGGGAAAGCTAATGTACAAGCCATGTGCATTATGCCCAAGGAACATGATGGGATATTGGTTTTGAAAATGTTTTTAAAATGTTTTTGGAAAACCTTGGTGAAGGCTATCTTTTGATAGTAATTACCATTGAATAGTTAGACACAAACTTGAAGAAAAACACTAAAGTTTTTGCAAGCTTTCAAGTTTGTGTCAATCTTTGAAAATATGATGTATTTTCATAGAAAACTACTTTTCCATGATTAAGTATGCCCTAAATAATGTCTACACGAAATTTCATAATTTTTGGATTTTTGTAGAATTTTCTAGGGGTTTCGTTGACCGAAATGGAATTTCAGCAACTATCGAGCTCGATCGATCCATGGATCGATTGAGTTCCATGAATCGATCCATGGATCGATTCAACGACAATTCCGCGATAAGCGCTGGATCGATCAGCCGATCGATTCAGGAGTCTCGAATCGATCCGTGGATCGATTCGAGAAGGTTCAATCGATTGGAACCTAACTCCAATCGATCCAAGTTGCTGATTTTGGCTGGGAAGGCCGATTTCAGCATCTTTGAACCTCTTTGAGTCTAGGTAACCATTCCAAACCCCTTAAATACATTTGTATACATACAAAGGGTGTTTTCATGTTGAAAACAAGGATGGATTGGTTAACGAAGACTAAGTAGAAGTTTAGGTTGAGATTGTTTCAAATTTTGAATATTTGAACCTCAAAACTTCCACATTTGGGTTTCCTAATGGTTTAGGGATTCCAAGTCATTGTTGGTGCAATGACAGAAGTTACCACCATGTCTTTAGGGGGAGGGACTCTTTAAAGACATGAAAATTATTTTTCATGAACCTTGGAAGGTGGTTAACCTTCTGTTGTGAACTTGCTCAAGGTTGAGCATTTAAACTTGAAATGGGAAAAATGGGGAGTGGATATCCTCATTATTTCAAGTGGACACTCAAGTGGTTGAAAATGCTCAAGGTTGGGTATTTGTCAACATTGAGGGAGAAGTTAAGGATAAATGAAGGGTATGGGACCTTCATTATCGTGTTGATCACAACGAGTGATGTTGTGAACAACGATGAGCAACTCTTCAGGGGGAGAGTCTTCAACAAATGGATTTGTTGAAGTGTGCCCAGAATTGGAGCATGGGTTGATGTGTGTCCAACGATGGGTTGATGTGTGCCAATAGGGGGAGAATGTATGGTTAAGCTTAGTCCTTCATTACCTATGGGAAGGTCATAGGGGGAGAATGAAAGGACTCATGAAAGGGAGTAAGTTAGGCTTTCATTACCTAGAGGGAGTTTGCCCTCTTAGGGGGAGAATGAAGAGCTTAATTTATGCTTTCATTACCTAGTGGTATGAAGAAGGAAGCTATGGGATTAGCCTAACTTACATATGGGATTGTAAGTGTTATTGTGGTATTGTCAAACATCAAAAAGGGGGAGATTGTTGGTACAATATCCCTCAGGTCAAGGTTGACCTGGGTAACCAAGCTGAGTCTTGGTTTGGGTTTAGATGTTTGACAATAAGATATTGATTGAAGAAGAGTCAAGTAGGTCAAGGTTGACTGGATACTTGACTGGGAAGTCCTAACTGGGATGTTAGGCAAAATGAAAGTCCTGGTGAGTGAAGCCAGGCAGAAGAAAAGTCTTGGTGAGTGAAGCCAGGCAGATGAAAGTCCTGGTGAGTGAAGCCAGGCAGATGAAAGTCCTGGTGAGTGAAGTCAGGCAGATGAAAGTCCTAGTGAGTGAAGCTAGGCAGATGGAAACCCTGGTGAGTGAAGCCAGGTGAAAGTCCTAGTGAGTGAAGCTAGGCAGATGGAAAACCCTAGTGAGTAAAGCTAGGTGAAAGCCCTGGTGAGTGAAGCCAGGCAAGGGAAAATCCAGATGGATCAAGGATGATCGGACATCTGGTGCTGGGAAGTCCAAGTAGGTCAATGGAGTGACCGGATACTTGGCACGACGAGTAAAAGTCCAAGTGGGTCAAAGGGATTGACCGGACACTTGGTGGGGAGTCCTGGCAGGTCAAGGGAGTGACCAGATGCGAGGCATGATGTACCAACAGGTCAAGGTTGACCGGATGTTGGTTAGAGGTTTGGAACTTGGTTTTGGGCAAAACCAGGGATCGATCCGTGGATCGATCCAGCCGTGGATCGATCGGTGGATCGATCCAGATTCTTCAGTGACAGAAGCTTCGGATCGATCCGTGATCGATTCAGGTCCCGATCGATCACCGATCGATCGGGATGATGCCAGCGCGATAGCGCCGGATCGATCCGTGGATCGATCCGCACGTTGGATTGAGGCACGGATCGATCGTGGATCGATCCAAAGCCTCCGATCGATTGGGAACATTCGAATCGATCGGGATCCGACCGTCGGCGTTTAAACCGCAGGCGGGCGTGGTCTTCGGCATCTCTTCACGAGCTCTTCTCAGATTCATTCCAGCTCCTCCACAGCTCTCTACAAGCACGTGATCGCCAGTTCTTGAAGGTTCTTGGAGGCTTTCCAAGTCAAGAGGCGGATCTATTGCAAGAGGAAGAAGTTAGGGTTAGGGTTTTTACGGCACATCTTGTAAGCTTTTGCTTAACTTGTATTTCCCTTTCTTCTTCTTGTATTGAGAGTGTTGTAGGGCTTCTCCGCCTTTGGTAGTTACCATAAAGGAGTGTTATTCATAGTGGAGGGTGTGTGCGTTGGTGTGGATCCTTGGATTAGTCACCTCTTGTGAGGTGGATACCAAGTAAAATCCTAGTGTTAGCGTGTTTGTGTTTGTTTCTGTATTTTCCGCTGCACATCCAAGAAGAAACAAGCAACGAAGAGCACCGAGCGAACGCGACGAGCTATTCACCCCCCCCTCTAGCTACTTTTGGTCCTAACACCTTCATCAACGATCGAGCGATGACCTCAAACCCTTGTCTCCATCGACGGTCGAGCGACGACCTTAAACCCTTGTGTCCATCGACGGTCGAGCGACGACCTTAAACCTGAGTCTTCGTCAAATCGTCGAGTAGCGATATTAAACGTGTGTCTTCATCAACGATCGAGCGACGACCTTAAACCCTTCTCCACCGACAGACAAGCGATGACCTTAAACTCGGAGTCTGCATCAAACCGTCGAGCGACGACGTTAAATTCTTGTCTTCACCGACAGTCAAGTGGCGACCTTAAACCCAAGTCTACACCAAACCGTTGAGCGACGATGTTAAACCCTTGTCTCCACCGACGGTCGAGCGGTGACCTTAAACTCGGGTCTTCACCAATGGTCGAGCGGTGACCTTAAACTCGAGTCCACATTAAATCGTCAAGCGGCTGGACTCAAATCGTCGAGCGATGACGTTAAATGCGAGTCCACATCAAATCATCGAACGGCGACGTTAAACACATGTCTACATTAAATCGTCGAGCGGCGACGTTAAACGAGAGTCTACATCGAATTTTCGAGCAGCGACGTTAAACGCGAGCCTACATCAAATCGTCCAGCGACGATGTTAAACCCGGGACTTTTAGCAACCCGGGATATGTTGACCGACCAGCTCGGCTGTTTTGCTATAGCTTTTCGTGACTGACTGGAAAGATGCCGCTTAGGGGTAGTGAGAATACCGCCGAGCAGGTGTATTTTAACGGGATGAACACATAAGAAAGTAACGCCGAACAGGCGGTAGTGCATTGATACTTGGAAGATTACAAAAAAGGGAGGAGTACAAGATTGCTCCAACTAAGCTCACTCTTTGTAATCTAATACGTCGTCCGACAGAGACGCGGTGAGCTTGTCCCGACTGATGATGTTGTCGGTCATAGCAGTTGGTAAATGGCCTCCTTCTGGGAGCTAGTCGATCGTCCCGTTGATCACCAAATCGAACAGCCGGAGTGCTCGGTCGATGATTTTATCGTTGAAAGTGTCCGAGCGGACGTAAGCTTGCTTCCTAGTCTCAAACCTACTCGACTCGGCATCTTGGTAAATCTTCAAAGCCACTCGGGAGCCCCCAGCTCATCCTTGATGGCGGCTAGCGCAGCATCCTTGGAGGCAAGTTGGTCACGAAGGGTCGTTTCTTCGACCGAGCGATTGTTCCGCTCGACAATCAGGAAGTCCTCAGCTTCCTTGAGCTTTTGAGTGAGGATCCGGGCCTCCTTATTATTCTCATCGAGGTCCGTGATGACCCGGTTCTTCCGCACGTTCGCCGACTCGATCTTATTATCAAAAGTGGTGACTTATTTATTAAGTCGCTCCAACATCGTGGCCTGCCCGGTGCTCTTGGCCCGTTCGGTGTCAAGCAGTTTGTCGCTCTTCTCCAGAGTGACCCGCAGCTTGGCCACCTAGACGTCTATTTTTTCTTGAGAAGTAGAGGATTGGCCCCTCGACGCCTTCAGCTTCTTAACCTCCTCCTCCAAAAAGGTGAGCCTCTGGCACAAAACTAGGTTCTTTACCCAATATTGCAGTCAAGTGAGGAAAGGTAATCGTCGATCGGCAATAAAGTAGGAAAATACACTAAGGGGAACACTTACTCCAGTGGGTATCTAGGTATGGTTGTCCGCAAGCGCGTCTGGAAGCATTATCGTCGCACGGGCTCAGGCGCACTCCTAGATTTTGGCGAATGGCCCCTGGATGATGATCAGGTGCTCGGGGGCTTGAGACTCAGCGCTCGACTCGCGATATTCTTCGATCGGCAGGTGGAGGATCGTCGTGATATGGCGTTGGCCGCTCGGGGCTGATTGAGCTGAGGTCGCTCGGCCTGACGGTCGGGAGGTGGACGCCGGACGGATGCCGGACTTTTTTACCTTCGAGGGCTCCAAAAGCAGCAAGAGTCCCCTGCGGCAGATCAGCCAAGGAGAGAGTCCAATCAGACGATACGGAGGTCGCCGTTTGAAGCGGAGTTGGGGTCGAAGTTTCGACTTGCTCGGTAGACCGCGCAGCTGAAGTAGCGGAGCGCGATGAAGGCTCTACTCGACGCCTCTTGCGCTTGTTTAGTGGTACATCGGAGGAGGCCGAGCCCGATGGCTCCTCAACCAGAATGATCGGGCGCCGCTCGGATGGAGGCTGTGATCCTTGGTGGCTCCTCTGCTCTGCGCATGGCTAGCTCGCCTCTGCTCACTAAGATGGGTGTCGCATCACTCTAATCCTGAGGCTCTTCATGTGAGCGATCGGCTGCAGGCTGTAGTTCGCCAGTTCTTTAACAGCAACCGCATTGATCGCGACATCCTTGAGCTTCGCATTGGCAGCCAGACGTGCTCGCAACATGACTTTGGCTGCAAAAGAGAAAGAGAAATCAGTTAGCATCAAAGGAAGAATTAAAGAAGCTTCATACCTAGGCTGGTCGGCAGCCGGGTGCGGATCAGACTTAAGCCGAAGATATAAAGGACGCCTTCCAGTAGCAACTTGTGGATGTCGTAGTTCTGACCAGCCAACATCGAAGCTGCGTTCAGGAGGTCCGATCGGCTCTTATAACTTTTCAAGGGACGCTGAGGCGCCACTTCAAGCTACCAGTGGGTCAGGAAGTCTGGCCGCTCGAGAAGGGGCATGAAGAAAAAATATTCTTTCTAGCGCTTGTTGGAGGTAGACATCTTGTCAAAGAATACTAAACCGACCCGAGACTAGTAGAGGAAAGTCCTCGGATTAGACAATTTAGGGTAATAAAAATAATGAAAGATCCGGGGTGTAAGAGTGTAAGAGGAATGTCGTGCAGACGGAATAGGACAATGACTCCGCACAATAGCCGAAAGGAGTTCGACACTAATTGAGGAAGAGAAATGCGGAAATACTTACAAACGATTAAAATAAAGGGGTGGATCGGAAATCGCAGACCAGTGATAAACTGATCTCGGAAGAAACAGATACAGTTGGTCAATGGAGAATTGAGCCGATCAAAGGGAGAAGGCAGAATGATCTGATGATCGGAAGGGATTTCGAAAACGTCTCTCAAACTCTCAGCGTCACCTCCATTGAACCTAAACTCCATGGATATATACTAGAGTCCACGGATAGAGGTAGGTGACTGTGAAGAACTTGCCATGGAAACAGAGAGCAAAGAGAAAAGGCGGTCAAAAAGAAGAAACACGAGTGTAAGGGAAAGAGCTTACTAGGAAGTCGTTGGAAAACAAGTAAAAAGAATCGCCGAGGAACAATGGCGGAAGGTTGTCGGAGAAGGTCACACAGGAGCAGAGGAAGGTTGCTGCTAGGGGTATAATCGAGCCGAGCCGAGCCGAACTCTTGAATGTTTGAGCTTGACTCGTTTATAATCGAGCCGAGCTCGAGCTTTATTTAACGAATATATTCATGACTCACGAGCTTATTCGAGCTTTTATCGAGCCTAAACGAGCTTAATAAATATAAATCATAAATTTAAATATTCATTAAAAACTAAATTATATATTTAGGGGAAATTATAATAATATTATTAAAATTTATAATTTTATTCTAATAAATAAATTTAATATATTTGTCTATATTTTTCATAAGTGTAAAATCTATAAATTCAATATCAAAACTATTATTATTTTTATTTAAAAGCTGCTTAATGAGCTTAACGAACGTGTTCACGAGCTAACGAGCCGAATATTGTGAAGCTTGAGCTTCGTTCGTTTATCTTAACGAGCCTCATTAAACGAGCTCAAACGAGCTTTTATCGAATCGAGCTTCGAATAGCTCGCGAGCGGCTTGGTTCATTTACATCCCTAGTTGCTGCCAGAGAACTCGAACTCGAAGACGAAGTGTGCAAAGGAGGCAACGCAGCAGGCTTATAAGCCTTAGGGGCGGCCGAGCGAAGCCATCCGATCTAGGTCTCGGAAACCTAGGCGAAGATCAGGCCGTTAAATTCAAATCATCAAATGTCACATCACGTCTGTCACGTCAGGCGTGCGGTGGCATCGGGCGCGACACGTGGCGCCTCACCACAGGTCAGCATTTAATGACGGCATGGAAGCGTACTCAGCCTTAATGCGCAGAGATTTGCACGATTTCCTAGAAATTTGGGTGATGCCAGCATGGCTCGCGCTCACCCAAGACAGCCTAAGGAAAGATTTCACAAGTGCAAACCTTCGTCGTGTCGATCAGATAGAGGAAGCATACCTATGCCCGAACGACAAGCTTCAACAGGCTATCGGCGAGGATCTGTCTTATCTCGATCATAAATCACACAGTGTCGAAGGCTGATTGGGAGGAAACCTACTCGGACAATTGTCCAGTCAATCGGACTGCAGACTCATTCGACTAAACTTGAGGGGGAAGCTTGTGATGCGGTGATGATGAAGGGCCCCACTCCGCTGCCACGGTGGAAGTCAAAGGAGGTCAAAGTCAAGACGGTCGACGAGTGGACGACTTCGGCCGGTTGGGCAAACCATGCTCCGACCGGGGATCAGGTTCCAACCCGCCGTCTTCGACATGAGGAGCAATCAAACAACTAACGCTCAAGGGAGACGACGCTCAGAAACCGAGCCGAGCAGCTACCCCGCTCGGCAAGACAACAAGCATGATATCAAATGTTCAACTCCGGTCGAGCGGCTACCCCGCTCGGCCAGACAGCAAAGTATGACATCGAAAGAGTTCGACTTCAGGCGAGCGGCTATCCCGCTCGACCCAACAACAGAGCATGCGGGCAGTGGACTTCCGGCCGAGCGGCTATCCCGCTCAACTCGACAACGGACAACACGTGGACAGTAAAATTTCGACCGAGCGACTATTTCGCTCGACCAAGCAACAAATACAGCAAACTATCTTTCAACATCCTTTTGAGAGCTAGTGCCACCACAAGCGGCATGGTCAGATAAATGATCGTACAACTGAAGCTTCTACTGTCACTTCAGATATATATTCGGCCTGTTAAGGTAATGTGTCAGGGACACTTTACTGACAAGTCTTTTAAGAGAAAGCTTCGAGATGCGTGCTCGCCTTGGGAAGTGTGCATGGGCGCTACCGGAGCTTTATATAAAGGGGGTCCAAGCATCAACAAAGGTATGCGATATTTTACTGTTGTGGTACAATCTTCTTGTTGCTTCGCTTATTGCTTCTTTTTCGTCGGAGACTAACTTGAGCGTCGGAGGGTCATCACCGAGGATCTCTTCCCTAGCTCGGCATTGACATTAGTTATATTACAAGTCGAAGCGAAGTCCATAGGAGATCAACGAAAACGTCATATCTTCAATATCTATTTCATTAACTTTCGGATAGAATCATAACCCATAATAACCTTTCCTGCCTCCCAATTAAGAGGAAGTTAAATACATTTTCCTATCTTTTCTTTTCACCCCCGGCCCATTCAAACGTAGGGTTAAAGTTGGGTGCAGGCGTGCAGCTTGTTGCCGGTTCCTTCTTACCTTGATTAAATTGGACACGTGTCCAATCAACCAACCAAAATACCTAATCGTTTTCGCCCAGTGCCCGTCCCTACACCGGGCCCTACTCCAAGCACCAATTCCTTTCGCTCTATTTAATGGTCTCATCTCTCTTCACCGCCCCTTCTTCCTCTGAGAAACCTCCATTGTTCAACCGCCCGATTAGCTCCGCCCACAGATCCAATGGAAGTGATGGTGGTGGAGAGCCCGCCGGAGTTTCTTCCGCACATCGCCCGGAGTTACAGCGACTGCAATCGCCGCCGTTCCGACGATTCCCCACTCGTCCGCTGTCAAACAAGCTGCTCCTCCTCCCTCCATCGCTTACTCGTCCACTCCGCCGCCGAATGCTCCGACGACGCCATTTGCAAGCTCATCGCCGACCTTGACTCGCCCTCCATCGAATCCAAGCGCCTCGCCGCAACGGAGCTCCGTTTCCTCGCCAAGCACAGCCCCGAGAACCGCGTCCGTATCGCCCGCGCCGGCGCCGTCGCTCCCCTCGTCGCCCTCCTCTCCCACCCCGATCCTCAGATCCAGGAGCAAGGCGTCACCGCTATTTTAAACCTCTCCCTCTGCGATGAGAACAAATCCGCCATCGCCGGTGCCGGCGCCATCCGCCACCTCGTCTTCGCTCTCCGCTTCGGCACCCCCGCTGCCCGTGAGAACTCCGCTTGCGCCCTCCTCCGCCTCGCCCAACGTGACGACCTCCGCGCCGCTATCGGCTGCTCGGGTGCCATCCCAGCCCTCGTCTCCCTCCTCGAGACAGGCGGACCTCGCGGGAAGAAGGACGCCGCCACCGCCCTCTTCGCCCTCTTAGCTGCGAAGGAGAACATGACCCGGGCAGTGGAGGCTGGAGCGGTGCGCCCCCTTCTGGATCTGATGTCCGATCCGGAGTCGGGGATGGTAGACAAGGCGGCATACGTGCTCCACCGGGTGTTGTCGTTGCAGGAGGGGCGTAGGGCAGCGGTGGCGGAGGGCGGCGTACCTGTGCTGGTGGAGATGGTGGAGGTCGGGACACGCCGGCAGAAGGAAGTATCCATGCTATCGCTTCTCGAAATATGCAAGGAGGGCGCTGCGTACCGAAGAATGGTAGTCCGCGAGGGCGGCATTCCGCCAGTCGTTGCTCTGGTTCAGTCCTCCTCGGAGAAGACGAAGGAGAAGGTAACCTCACCTCCGACTAACTCGGTGCTCGGACTCGAACGGATAAATTATTTCCTTTAACGGCTGAAAAAAATTAAAATATTTATTTTTTCAAATATTTTTACAGGCGGAGGCGTTGATTGCGCTTTTACGGCAACCGACCGCACCACCTTCATAGTTCAGGCTTACCGACACGTGTCGGCAGAAGGTGGGTAAATAGTTACTTTCGGCCGCCGCATCCTATCAACGGAGGTGATGATGGTCGGCTCGTTTTTTTTTTCCCTTTTTTGTTTTAGTGAAAATGGTCGGGTTTTATTATATCAGAAACTCGTTTTTTTTAAAAAAAAAACGAACGAGCTGTGCTGGTCTTTTGAATGTCCTGGGTCGGACGTTAATGATACAAGTTGTAGTGTACTAAATTGCTAGTGCACTTGTATTGAACTTTGTGTACAAATGATTTAATTTGGTTCCACTCAATCAATATCCATATTTCTCCATTGGAATAATAATTAATTGCTAATAAGACAAACAAAATCAGTAGCGGATTTGCATCTTGGCTTGATTCTTAATAATTTATGACACGTGGAGGTAGGATATGCAAGCAATCTCATCATTTCCTTTTAATTTATGGTTTTTGGTGGTTGCATGACTATTTAGTGGGATATATCATGTAAATAAAAAAAGAATGTAATTTTTTTAAAAATATAAATGTATTGTTAAAGTCTAGACAAGAAAACTCTAAATTCATGCCGACATCCAATTTATGCATCAATATTTAAAAATTAAAAAAGGAAAATCAATATAACTTTAGTTGTTGAGATATATGCTCCTCACTTGTTTTCTCCTATAATGTAATTAAACAATGATATAAATAATTAAATTGGAATGAGGTGCCACATCTAAATCTGATCCAAATCTCTAAGATAGTTTTTTTTTTGTTTTAGTTTAATTTTCTTGCTTTGTACCTATTGTAAGAATACTAATTATCATTATTATAAGAATGTATAAGAATGAAAATGTGATATGTGAACGTTGTGGCTTAGGTGGGTGTTGGGTGTGATTGTTGAACGTTTAATATGGATGCCAACAACTCATGTCTCCTAAAATCGAGTTAAGACGTTTGTTTGTTGAGGGTGATTTGATAAATAATTTTGTTATTGTTAATAAATTATAGGAGTATATCAATTATATTAATTTGATTTTGATTTCAATTTAAGACCAGGAATCCAATTTGTCAGAATCTATTTCATTCAAATTCAATAGCTTAAAAAATGGCAGCTCCTTATTTTAGGAATCATCAGGAATCTAATTTGAAAGAATCTATTTCATTCAAAGCCTTTTATTTTATGAATCATCAGCTTGTGGCATAAGCATCTCCCGCCTAAATCTTAAACTTGTCATATTTGTTATAACAATTATGAAATCATAGTTATAATGGTGTAACAACTATAATGACGTAGTTACTACAATACAACTCCGAATCAAGATTTAGATTGGAGATGCATATGTGTCAGAAGCATCCATATGTCAAAAGCGAGTAGTGTATAAGAAGGTATTTATGTCATTTTACAAGAGGATGGGGTGTCCTTTTGATTAAAAATCAACATAGGGCATCATTGACGATTTGGTAAAAAAAATTGTCCTTTTCAATTTTGTTTAAAAAAAATATTTGGGCTGCCAAATTAAGGCGTGGTGCGATATAAAATACTCAAAAGAATAATAAAAAGAATAAGATTTGAATTTCAAATGAAATGAATATTTTTAAAGGTCAATTTTTGAATGAGTATAAGTTGTATTTTGAAGTTATCTAATAGATGAACTAAAGAGAAGATAGACTATCTCTTGGTGTAGTTGGCATCGATGATCAAATTTAGATTTTGATAGATAATAAATAGATTAAAGTTAGACACTACAAGAAAATAGTAAAATAGCAATGAAATACTCATTTGTAGTTAAATTAAACTGTTAGCGGCAAAATACAGGTTCATTGCAAATAATAATATTAAAAATTTAGTTTTGCGTAAGGTCATAAATATTTGCAACGAGTTTACCATATTCATCACTAAAAGTTTAGTATTAGTGGCGAATTAAGTTAAGAGTAATGATAAACAGAGAGAAAAAAACCTCAAGGAAAAGCTCAGAGATAAACACATAAATTCATGACCTGCCATTTTCACTTTTGTGCGCTCCATCACTTTATGTGTCTATTCCTGAGCTTTTCCTTGAGATTTTTTTCCTTTGCATATCATTTTTCTTAAGTTAATCGCAGTTACTATTTTTTTGAGTGGGCCCGTAAATAAAAAAGGATTAGCGATGAATTTGGAAATTTCACCGCTAACCCTTATATATTAGTAGCGAAAGTAGACAATTCACCGCTAATCCTTATTATTAGCGGCGAAATTTGAATATTCGCCACTAATATATTAGCGGCGAGTTTTCCAGTTTTACCCCTAATAAAATGGATTAGCGACGAACTTCCATTTTCGTCACTAATCTCGTGCCTTACTTTTCCCTGAAGCCACCGCGATTAGATCCACCTTCTCCTCTGTGCGTTCTCTTCTTCTCTTTTGATGCTGCTGCAATCAGGTTTTAGGGTTTAGGGTGCGTGATATCTTCTTCTCCTCTGTACGCGCTCTCTTCTTCTCCTCTGACGCTGCCGCGATCAAGTTTTAGGGTTTAGGGTGCACGATCTCTTCTTCTCCTTCGGCGTTGCCGCAAATCTTCCTTGTTCTGGCGAATCCTCCTTCTTTCCTACTCTGACTCCAATGACTCTTGTTCTGACCCAACTCAGGTTTTCCTCCGCTTCTTTCCTAATATGAGAAAGGTATTGCTATCTATATTTTTTTTTCTTTCCACATGATTGCACTTATATGATCTTGTTAGCAGTGTACTTGTCTTGCTATAATTTTACAGAAATTATCTTGCTTTTAAATTTTGAATAATGAATACGCATTTCACTTCTATGCTCACTAAATCCTTTACATGCCCATCCCTTCACATGCCCTAACTTTCTTCTACTGTTTGAATTTTTATACTTCTTGTGGTTTATATTTTAGCCATATATTTCATCTACGCTCCAGTTGTTGTTTAAGGATTAAATGGCATGTTTTGAGTTGCTTTAGGACAATCTATTCAATAAGGGAGGGCAAGGACATCCATTTGGTAACTGCATGCGCAAGATTAAGGTCAATAGAACTCACTAGTACTGTGATGCATTGTAAATTCACATGCAATGTTAAGATAGGGTCAATTGACAGATCATGTTAAGATATGTACTTATTTTGCCTCGATGATCATGTTTAACCAAATTATTCTGAACTTCTCTTGTTGGAAGCTACATAGTTGATAATTTTTTAGTTATTTTGATATGATTAATTAATTTAAGTTATTTAATGTAAGTTGCTTATTAATTTCATTAAATCTTATCATCAAACTTATTGATAAGAGTTATTTATTAAATAATATGAATTTTTTTTATATATTTAACTAGGTTTTTTAAATATGGATAAAAGTTAGATAATGCTTGAGAATTGGATTAGCCTTGAATATATAAATGTGTTAAATCAGTTTTTAAATGTGACAGAGAATTATATGATAAATCTAAATTTATCCAATATTCGTTATCCCTGTCGAAGGCGTGACAATTTATTTAAATATGAGTTGGATTATGTTCGAGGACATCTTTATAAGTGAGGATTTGACAAATTATACAAAGTCTGGAACTTTCATGGTGAAGCTTCTACATCATCTGTTAATATAAATATTATCAATGAAGATGAACTTGATTGTGATTTTGAAGGAGATGATTTTCAAGACATTTTTATTGATTTAAGAAATATAGAAAATATCAAAACTAGAGGGCCTCAATTAGATGATATTAATGAAAACATGAATACAGATGATATTAGAGGAAGTTATAGCTCAATGTTTGAAGAAGTAAAAAAAGAATTGTATCACACTTATACTAATTTTTCTGTATTTAATTTTTTTAGTCAAGTTAATGCATATGAAGGCGTTAAATGGCTAGAGCAATAAGTCTTTTGATATGTTACTTCAGTTATTGCAAAAGGTATTTTTTTAAATCGAATGTGATTCCAAACTCTCATTATGAAGCAAAGAAAATGTTAAAGAGTTAGAATTGGCATATTACATGTATATAAGAATGATTGTATATTATTTTGAGATCCGCACAAGAATAAAGATATATGTCCAGTGTGCAAAGAACCTAGATACAAGTATGATGGGATGAATAAGAAAATGAATGCTCAGAAAATTCTTCGATATTTTCCTTTGAAGCCCAGACTTAAGCGGTTGTTTATTGCCAAACATATAGCAAAAGATATGAGATGGTATAAAGAAAAGAGGGTTGAAATAGATGGTATATTAAAACACCCAGCATATAGTGAATTATGGAAAGAATTTAACACTTCACATGAAATATTTGCTAGTGATCTACAAAATATTCACTTGGGGTGTGCTACTGATGGTTTTAATCTGTTTGGAAACATGTCAACTGCTTATAGTATGTGGTCTGTTATACTTGTGAATTATAATTTACCACCATGGAAAATGATGAAGTCATCATACTTGATAATGTCTCTTTTAATTCCTGGGAAAGATATAGATGTGTATTTATGACCTTTGATCAATGAACTGAAGGAGCTACAGGATGATGGGATGGAAGCATATGATGCATCAATTGAACAAGTATTTCAATTACATGCTATTGTGATGTGGACCATTCATGGCTTTCCAGCATATGGAACGGTATCTGGATGGAGCACAAAGGGTTATAAAGCATATCCAGTATGCCTTGATGAAACTAAATCTCAAAGATTACAGAGTAAAATATACTACACATGCCATCGTCGATTCTTGAATGTGCAACACCCATGGCATAGAAATAAGAATTCCAATGGAAAGGTTGAACAAGAAGGACCACCACGAAGATTTAGTGGTTATGAGATTTTAGCACAGTTAGATACGTTACCCCAAGTGGCATTCAGTAAATATTCTACATTAAGTAAAAAGCGGCAACGATCTTTGGATGATACAAATTGAGTAAAGAAGTATATATTTTTTGAGTTAAAGTATTGACCAGATTTAAAGTTGAGACATAATTTAGATGTGATGCACATTGAAAAAAATATTTGTGATGCTTTGGTTAGCACATTATTTAATATAGATGGAAAGTCAAAGGATACGTTTAAAGCAAGGTTAGACTTGCAAGATATGGGGATTAGAAGTGAATTGCATTTAAAGAAAGTTGGAGACAAATTTTATAAATCATATGCAAGTTACACGTTGACATTGGAAGAAAGACATGCATTTTGTCAATTTCTAAAATCTGTGAAGTTTCTTGATGGATATGTTGCTAATATATCTAGAAATATGAATGTAAATGATGGAAAGTCACATGGACTAAAATCAAATGATTGTCATGTCTTAGTGCAAAGAATACTTCCAGCTGTTGTACGAAATTTTTTCCAAAAGATATATGTGGCACACTAATTGAGTTAAGTGATTTTTTTTTAAAAAAAAGATAACTGCAAGATCTTTACACAGTGGACTTATATAAAATGGAGGAGGAAATAGTATTCATATTGTGTAAGATGGAGCGAATATTTCCTCCAGTATTTTTTGATATTATGATTCATTTGATAGTTCATTTACCCCGTGAAGCCATGTTAGCTGGACATGTTTTGTCATGATGGATGTATCCCTTTGAACGATATTTGGGCAGACTAAAAAAATATATTCGTAATAAAACAAGACCTGAAGGATCTATTGCAGAGGGGCATATTATAAATGAAGCATTGACTTTTAGTTCTTTATATATGAGTCATATTAAGACAAGATTTAGTAGGTCAGAATGAAACAAAGATGTTCAACCAATAACATGTAATTTAAGTGTTTTCTGACAACAAGCAAGAGTGTTTGGCAACCAACATAATCTGAAATTATCTTTGACTTTATATAAGAAACCACATTGGTATGAGGGACGAGGTGTTGCGGAAGAGTACATCGGCGGACGAGAAGGGAGCATGAGGTGTTTCCGAGGGACGAGAAGCCGGAGCGGAAGATTGCTCAAGGAGCAAGAGACGCAGCCAGCGAGAAGGTCGGCACGGGAGAGAGCTGACGGGCTCGGTGCATCCGAGGGACGAAGAGCTGAGGATGAGTACGCTGGTGGACGATAAGAAAGCACGCGATGATTCCGAGGGACGAGAAATCGGAGCGGAAGCCTGTTCGAGAAGGCCGAAATTGAAATCGGGTGAGTCTTATTTTGGTTGACCGAAATCACCCAAGGGAGAAGAGTCAGAGCAGAAGACCCGGACCGAGGCGAACAGAACCGGAGCAAAGAGCTCGGACCACAAAAAGTCAACAATGTTGACTTTAGTGGTCCGGGCGCCTGGAGCGATTTCGACGCCCGGAACCCGACTTTGACCATATCACAATTTGACCGTGATCCGTTGCGAAGGAGATAAAGTTTTATCCCCTTTCAAGCGTCTGGAAGCCTCCAGACGCCCCGACCAAGGCTATAACTATAGCCTTGGTCCAGAAGTTTTTTAACACAACAAGCAATTGTAGCAACACTTGTGCGCTTTCCTGTTTTATTTAGCTTCCTTCTTTCTGTGCTTACACTGCTATAAAAGAGATTTCTTCGCCTGAAGGAGAATTTAGTGCGATCATCTTCATTGTATTAACAATCTCCCCGGTTGTAACCAAGTAAACTCCGGTGTCTCTTTTCTTTTAAGTCCAGTCTTTAATTATTTATGCAAGTGTTATTTTAAAAGTTCGAGAAGGGTATCTCTTTTATTTTTGTGTAGGGCTATTCAACCCCTCCGACAGCCGGCCACCAACGGTCCCCAACAAATGGTATCAGAGTCAGGACGTCTTAGAAGGACTAACGGTCGACTAAAGCAACGAGATGGTCGGAGCTAACATCTATTCACCAATGTTCGAGGGGGAGTTCACATTTTGGAAGCGACGGATGAAGGTATTTCTTAAAATAGATTTTAGTATTTTACTAATAATAAAATATGGTTATGAAACACCAAAGAATGCAAACGGAGAATAAATTGAAAAACGCCTCTGAACCAAAAGTAGCGCGACAATTTCATATCAAACGGTAAGGCTGAATATCATCTCATAAGTGTACTACCGGTGAAAGATCTCAACAGAATTGGCAACTACCAAAGTGTAAAAGAACTATGGAAAAAGTTCTTGAAGCTCCACGAAGAACTGATTGAAGCCAAATCCGACTCCTCAATGGACACCGAGTCGTCGTCAGAAGAATCCGAGACTGAAGAAATTGTCGGGATAGCCCTGATAGCCAAATTCCTTCCCGAGGACATAGAAAGCTCATCCCAGATGAGCATCGATGAAGGGGGAGAGTCTTCAAAAGAAAGTAGCTCAATAGGGGGAGTATCAGAAGGCGACAAGGTAAGTCAGGTACAATCTCTTCCACCTGACCAAATGTTCAAATTTGTAAAGTTATTAATTAAAGACTGTTGCATGCTAGAAAAATAAAATAAAAAGATAAAATTAACTTTAGATAAATCTTGTTTGTCGGAAGATCTTAAAAGATTAGAAATAGAAAATGATAAATTAAAATTAGAAAATGCTAATTTGAAAATACAAGTAGATATTTTGAAAAATCATGCATGTTTAAATAATCAATATATTAGAAAATTTTATGGATTAAATTGGTAGCTTAGATATCATAAGAGACAAATTAGAAATATTACAAAGAAATATGTCCCTAAGAAATTTCTAATTAATCCAGTTGGCTTGAACCTATATTGGGTTCCTAAGTCTTGTCTTACTTGAACCTTAATTTAGACTTAGCGCTTTCAGTGAGAAAATTAAACATTTAATTTCCTTATGAGGGTTTGTCTAGAAGTGGTTGATGATCCAATAACCAAGAAGGCATAGTGCCTCGCTACAACCTGTAAGTCAAAATATTGAAATAAAGTGTTTAATTGACTAATTGATAAAGCATTAAATTGAAATTAGATAATGCTTTAAAGGGTTATTCAATTTTTTAAAAAAATTCTCAAAAATATTTTTGCTTACAAATTTCTTTTAATTAGAAAATTTTCACAAAAATATTCTTACTTTAAATAAATTATTCCAACAATTTTTTGGAAATTTCTCAAATTTTTTCAAAGTTGTCTAACTTAGAATTTTTTTCTACTTAAATTTTACTTAGAATTTTTTCAAAAATGATTGCAATTTTTTTATATCAAAATAATTTTCAAAGTTTTCAAAATTATTACCCTTAGATTTTTTTTGGAATCCCATTTTTTATGTGATCAAAGGGGAAAAGGAAAATATTAAGTCTAGGGGGAGGTAGATCAAATTTTTTGCACTTTCATGCAAAATTTATTACTCTTGATTTATGTTGGTTTACCCTAGCTTAACTTAGATTGCTCACATCAAAAAGGGAGAGATTGTTAGAATCCTAGATTGTTTTGATGTGATCAAACAAGTTAAGTTAGATCCTATGGTGTTTTGACCCTATGTCTAAGTATGCAGGAACTTAGGAGCACAGGAAGTCGAGCGGAAGATGCAGTTAGCGAGAAGGACGACATAGGAGATAGAGGCGACGGACTTGGTGCGTCTGAGGGACGAGGTGCTGGGGAAGAGTACACCGGTGGACGAGAAGGGAGCGTGCGGTGTTTCCGAGGGACGAGAAGTCAGAGCGGAAGATTGCTCGAGGAGCAAGAGACGCAGCTAGCGAGAAGGTTGGCACGGGAGAGAGCCGACGGGCTCGGTGCGTCCGAGGGATGAAGAACTGCAGATGAGTACGCTGGCGGACAAGAAGAAAGAACGCGATGATTCCGAGGGGCGAAAAGCTGGAGCGGAAGCTTGCTTGAGAAGGCTGAAATTGGGTTCGGGTGAGCCTTATTTCAGTTGGCCGAAATCACCCAAGTGAGCAGAGCCGGAGCTGAAGATCCGGACCGAGGCGAACAGAACCGGAGTAGAGAGCCCGGACCGTAAAAAGTCAACAATGTTGACTTTAGTGGTCCGGGCGCCCAGAGCGATTCTAGACGCCCTGAACTCGACTTTGACCAAATCACGATTTGACCGTAATCTGTTGTGAAGGGGATAAAGTTTTATCCCCTTCCACACGTTTGGAAGCCTCCAGGTGCCCCGACCAAAGCTATAAATACAGTCTTGGTCTAGAAGCTTTTCAACACAACAAGCAATTGTAACAACACTTGTGCGCTTTCCTGTTTTGTTTAGCTTCCTTCTTTCTGTGCTTACACTGCTGTAAAAGAGGCATTTCCGCCTGAAGGAGAATTTAGTGCGATCATCTTCCTTGGATTAACAACCTCCCTGGTTGTAACCAAGTAAACTCTAGTGTCTCTTTTCTTTTAAGTCTAGTCTTTAATTATTTATGCAAGTGTTATTTTAAAAGTCCGAGAAGGGTATCTCTTTTATTTTTGTGTAGGGCTATTCAACCCCTTCGACAGCCAACCACCAACGGTCCCCAACACTGATGATGGTGACAATTTAGATTTTTTTTTGTGGAGTGTTGAAAGATGTTGTTCAACTATTTTACTCTTTCAAGTATAAAGTACAATTATTCTTGTATGAATGGTTCCAATGTAATCTGAAAAAAAAAATAATGATTGAAGAGTTTGGTCTCTTATGTATTGACACTTCTAAAATATGGTACGTTGATGACCGATTCATTTTGGCCAACCAAGAAAATCAAGCTTATTATTTAAATGATATAAGTGTGGAGGTCATTGGAAGGTAGTACAAAAGGTTCAACATCGAGAAATATATGAAGTAACTGAAGTTGATGAAGTATCTAAAGAAATTGAATCCGGAAATAATTTCAATATTGAGACTAACCAGGATATTTCTTCTAATGAAGCAACTTCAGTAGTTGGTGATGACTTAGAGATATCCCAACTTGGTAGATTAGATGTTTAGCATCAACATATAAATATGTCAAATGTACAAGTTGAGCTGACTAGTGATGCTCAAAGTTTTCTTAATAATGAAGATGAAAATATTGAAATTGATAGTGACCCAGTCAAATATCTCTTTTAGATGATGATAGTAATTAATTTTTATTTACATGGTATTTATATTTTTCTTTATTTTTTAACTATTTATAGAAGATAAAATTTTATTACTTGTAGATGCCTATATATGTTGATGTATATTTGTTGATATATACATGATGATTATGTGACAGTCATGCCGTCCAAGAGGATTGAGCATCTACCAGTTATGCAGACACCTACTGATGATAGTTCTTCTAGTGGTTAGTGGTTTTATATTTAAATTATAAAATTTTTATTTAGGTATTTCATTTTTTAACTGTTAACACTTTTGCATTTGCAGGCCGATCGCTACGTAGGGAGACACGTGGCACACATTCTAATCGGTTGCGATGCCAAATCTCTGCCCAAGGTAGATTACCTATTACTTTTTGTCAGAGCGATGGACATCCAATTAGCCCAAACGCAACTTCATTTATGACCAAGTTAGGTCTCTCGATAATGAAGTTTGCTCCTTTATAGTTAAGAGTTGGAAGCACACCCCCGCTGATAATAAAAGGATGATATATGATCGATTATCAGTAAGTATAAGCAATTCAACATATTTATAATCACTCCTTTATTATTAATCATATGCAAAATAATTTTTTTTTCAAGCTGCTTTTGATATCAGTTTTCAGGAGGGTACATCGTCAATTATAAAGGAGACTGATCAATTAATGAGTGCATGGTATAAAGATAATAAAATCAAAATGCATAACCATTATAAGAAGTTATCGCACCTTCCTCCTGTTGAGCGCCGTCAACATATTCCGATCGAGTTTTGTGAGACTCAAGATGATTGGAACTACTTGTGCGCTTTGTTTGAATTTGAGGTATTTTAGGTAACTCATTCTATAATAAATGTCTTTTTTATATAAAAATTTAATTATTTGTTCTTTAACTATTATTTTATTTATATGAAATTTTGTGTTATAGAAAATATTTACAATAAATGATGAAAATCGAGGGAAGCTCCCATATAACCATCGCGGAGGTTCCAAATCATTCATTTAGTATAGTTACGACGATGTAAGTGCTAATTTTATAGTTTCGTATATTGTTTGTTGCTAACATATTAACACATTATTTTTTTAGATCGATCAATCATAAAGAAAAAATTGGATGACTGTCTTTAATGAAACTCATTATAGTTCCTCAAAAGGGTGGATTGATGGCACGACCAAAACTGCTTATATATGTTATGACCTTATTTAGTGAATTTATTTTAAACTGTGTATTATTATTTTATGCTATTTTTTATATATTTATTTTTTCTAGGATGATATGGTGAGACTACGTGATGAGTATATTCAAACACAAAATTCAGAAGTGGGTATCGATGTAGTCCAAATTGTAAATACAGTTTGTGATCAGGTTCATGATACTCATTCTTATATTTGCTTGTCATGTTTGACACAATTTGATTGATACTTGCAAATTTTGTTACTATGTAATTTCTTCTATAATTATTAATTATTGCTACTTGTTACTCTCTTCTAGGATTTTCACAGTTACTAATTATTAAATAGTTATGTGCTATTTTAAAACATGGAACTTGTATCAGGTCCTCGGTACTCATTCGAGATACATTAAAGGACTTGGAAGTGGGCCAAAACCAATTAGATCTGTTGGTGCAATATCCCTCAGGTCAAGGTTGACCTGGTTGACCAAGCTTGAGTCTTGGTTTGAGTTTCGATGTTTGACAATACAAGACTTTGATGATATGGACAAGTGCAGGTGCAGTTGTTCATTTGGGGAGATTGTTTGGTGCAATTCCCCTCTGATCAGGGTCTGATCAGGTTGGTTGAAGAAGAGTCAAGTAGGTCAAGGTTGACCAGATACTTGACTGGGAAGTCATGGTGAGTGAAGCTAGGCAGAGGAAAATCCTAGTGAGTGAAGCTAGGTGAAAAACCTGGTGAGTGAAGCCAGGCAGAAGAGAAGTCCTAGTGAGTGAAGCTAGGCAGAAGGGAAGTCCTGGTGAGCAGGCAGAGGAAAATCCTAGTGAGTGAAGCTAGGTGAAAGACCTGGTGAGTGAAGTCAGGCAGAAGAGAAGTCCTAGTGAGTGAAGCTAGGCAGAAGGGAAGTCCTGGTGAGTGAAGCCAGGCACGGGGAAATCCAGATGGGTCAAGGTTGACCAGACATCTGGTGAAAGTCCAAGTAGGTCAAAGGAATTGACCGGATACTTGGCACGAGGAAGAAAAGTCCAAGTAGGTCAAAGGGATTGACCGGATACTTGGCAAGAGGAGAAAAGTCCAAGTGGGTCAAAGGGATTGATCAGACACTTGGTGAGGAGAGTCCTAACTGGTCAAGGGTGACCGGATGCTAGGTTTTATGTACCAACAAGTCATGGTTGACTAGATGTTGGTTTAGGAGGGCTTTGGACTTGGTTTTGGGCAAAAACCAAGATTTGGAGAATTTTCAAGGTCAAAGGGCTTTGGACTTGGTTTAGGAGAAAACTCTAAGAAGAAGGGTAGTTAACCCAACTTTGAAGAAATTGACACTCAAGGAGAATTTTCAAGGTTATTATTAACCTTAGAAAATGAAATAGATTTATGATTTACTCTTTGAAAGAGTAAAATGTGCCAAATTTAAAAAGTTTTGGTTCTATTTTAAAATGGCACATATTGGAAAATCATAAGAACTATCAAGTTGAGATTTTGGTATGTTCTTAGGAAATTAAGGCAATTTGAGCCTTAATTTAAAGTGCTACTATTGTGGAAAAATGAAATATGCCAACACTTGAGGAATATGCTTAATTTTAATTGGCATAAATTAATTCAAGAGATTAAAGAAATGCTAAGTTGGGTTTCGGCCTTTTTTTTTAGGATATTGGGCAATCTAGGGTTTAAGTTTTAGGATTAGCTATGTGCTTAAGGATACTTAGATAGATAATCTAGGAATATTTTATTTATGCTAAATCTTGCCATGATTGTTTGCCCATTATATGCCATGACATCATGATTATTTTTGCATTCACATTTTATTATAAAAAACACAAAAAATACCATGTCATGACATACATACATCATGTAGTTATAGGAATTTTTTTTTTGAAAATTATTTCGTTTTTGATGTATGCCATAACATTATCATGCACTATGTTTGTTTCCTTAAAATTAAGGACAAAAGGCATTTATAAACAAGTTGAATTAACAATTAATATCCTTGGTGGATGTTTACCACTCAAAATGCCTAGATAGATATACATGATCCCTAGATTAGGGCAAAACCAAAATTTACATCTCACAAAGACCTATAAGATGACTTGTATGTGTTTTAGTGTACATTAGATACAAGTGAGACGTAAGGATGATGAACAAAACTCAAGATGTTAAATTAGTGCATTCTTTTGAGTTTTAAATTCATTAAAACACATAGTTATGTGTTTTCCCATCATTGGGAAAGCTAATGTACAAGTCATGTGCATTAAGCCCAAGGAACATGGTGGGATATTGCTTTTGAAAATGTTTTAAAATGATTTTGGAAAACCTTGGTGAAGGCTATCTTTTGATAGTAATCGCCATTGAATAGTTAGACACAAACTTGAAGAAAACAATAAAGTTTTTGTAAGTTTTCAAGTTTGTGTCAATCTTTGAAAATATGAATTATTTTCTTAGAAAACTATTTTTCCATGATAAAGTATGCCCTAAATAATGTCTACACAAATTTTCACAATTTTTGGATTTTTGTAGAATTTTCTAGGGGTTTCTGAAGTTGACTGAAATGAAATTTCAGCAACTATCAGAACTCAAATCGATCTCCCGATCGATTGGAATGCCTCAATCGATCGGGCGATCGATTGGGAAGGTAAATCCCGCGAGTAGTAGCTCGCTGGATCGATCCACCGATCGATCCACACTACCTGAATCGATCAGTGGATCGATTCAGCATGGTCCGATCGATTGGGACCCAACTCCAATCGATCGAAGTTGCTGATTTTATCTGGTAAAGCCTGATTTCAGTATTTTTGAACCATGGTTAGTCGAAGTAACCATTCCAAACCCTTAAAAATATATTTGTATACATAAAAAGGGCGTTTTCGTGTTGAAAACAAGGATGGATTGGTTAAGAAAGACTAAATTGAAGTTTAGGTTGAGGTTTGTTTCAATACTGAATTTTTGAACCTCAAAACTTCTAAATTTGGGTTTCCTAAAGGTTTAGGGATTCCAAGTCATTGTTGGTGCAATGACAGAAGTTACCACCATGTCTTTAGGGGGAGTTACTCTTTAAGGATATGAAAATTATTTTTTATACACCTTGGAAGGTGGTTAACCTTCTTTTACGAACATGCTCAAGGTTGAGCGTTTGAACTTTAATGGGGAGTGGATATCCTCATTGTTCAGATGGTTCAAGTTGGTATATGCTCATGGATGGGCATTGGACTACAATAGGGGGAGAATGAAGGGTATGAGACCTTCATTATCGTGTTGATCACAACGAATGAAGTTGTGAATAACGATGAGCAACTCTTCAGGGGGAGAGTCTCAAAGGGGAGAGGCTTCAACAAGTGAATTTGTTGATGTGTGTCCAAAGATGGAGAATATTAGTGATGTGTGCCAATACGGGGAAAATGAAGGGTTTAAGTTAGGACTTCATTATCTAAGAGGGAGTTTGCTCTCTTAGAAGGAGAATGAAGGGTTTAACTTATGCCTTCATTACCTAGTGGCATGAAGGAGGTTTTGGCTATGGGATTAGCCTAACTTAAATGAGGTATTGTCAAACATCAAAAAGGGGGAGATTGTTGGTGCAATATCCCTCAGGTCAAGGTTGACCTGGTTGACCAAGCTTGAGTCTTGGTTTGAGTTTCGATGTTTGACAATACAAGACTTTGATGATATGGACAAGTGCAGGTGCAGTTGTTCATTTGGGGAGATTGTTTGGTGCAATTCCCCTCTGATCAGGGTTTGATCAGGTTGGTTGAAGAAGAGTCAAGTAGGTCAAGGTTGACCGGATACTAGGGATGGCAATTTCACCCGAACCCGATGGAGGATCCGACATCCGACCCGAATTGAGGAGGGTATGGAGGGACTATCAATACCCGATACCCGACCCGAATACCCGATTAAATAATATATATACATATATTAAAGAAAATTTTATTTTTCTAAAATCAATTTACTATTTTTTTGTTGATATTAGTAGGCCTATATAGATGTTTAATCTATTTTTTATAATTATATATAAGTTTTTTAATAGGATGTTAATTTTAATATGTTTTTGTTAAATGATAATAGCTCGATAGAAAGAAGAAAAATTACACATATAAAATATATGCGGTCCTTTAATGGGTATGGGTATACCCATTGGATATCCTATACCCGATGGGTATGGGTACGGAGGATATAGAATCCGACCCGAACCCGACCCATTGCCATCCCTACCGGATACTTGACTGGGAAGTCCTGGTGAGTGAAGCCAGGAAGAGGAAAATCCTAGTGAGTGAAGCTAGGTGAAAAACCTGGTGAGTGAAGCCAGGTAGAAGAGAAGTCCTAGTGAGTGAAGCTAGGCAGAAGGGAAGTCCTGGTGAGTGAAGTCAGGCAGAGGAAAATCCTAGTGAGTGAAGCTAGGTGAAAGACCTGGTGAGTGAAGTCAGGCAGAAGAGAAGTCCTAGTGAGTGAAGCTAGGCAGAAGGGAAGTCCTGGTGAGTGAAGCTAGGCACGGGGAAATCCAGATGGGTCAAGGTTGACCAGACATCTGGTGAAAGTCCAAGTAGGTCAAAGGGATTGACCGGATACTTGGGACGAGGAAGAAAAGTCCAAGTAGGTCAAAGGGATTGACCGGATACTTGGCAAGAGGAGAAAAGCCTAAGTGGGTCAAAGGGATTGATCAGACACTTGGTGAAGAGAGTCCTAACTGGTCAAGGGTGACCGGATGCTAGGTTTTATGAACCAACAAGTCATGGTTGACTATGTTGGATCGAGACGCGCTAGAGGGGGGGTGAATAGCACTCGCGGCTATTTCGTTTTTCGGAAAACACTCGAGTAATTAAAACGCAGCGGAAAATAAGAAAGCAAGCACACAGAGACAGGAGGATTTACTTCATTCGGAGCCTTGATCGACTCCTACTCGAAGGCCCGCGATCCTTGATCGCTTTCCGTGGGCAACAACTATAAGCTCGTAAAAACTATTACAAACTAATTACAATTCAAAGCAGTAAAAGATTATACCGACAACAAAGGACTAAATCTGAAGCTCCGGGTTGTCGAGGTATCGTTGCAGCACTTCGGGATCGTCTCGTAGGCAGCTTGTAGCAGATAGTTCACTTGGAAGAAGATATTTGAAGCTGCTGGTCGAGACCCCTTATAAAGGGGGTTCAAGGCGCCTTATACTGTTCACCAAGGCGCCTTGAATGAGCCGAGTCACCCGCGTGGATCAGCACGGACCTGGTCGAACTCTATCTGGTTCAAGGCGCCTTCAGCCTATCCAAGGCGCCTTCAACCTCCGGTCCAAGGCGCCTTGAACTCCATTCAAGGCGCCTCCAGTCTGCTGCGCTGGCCTTTTCCTGGCTCGCACCCGAGGCGCCTCCAAGCTCCATTGAGGCACCTCGGACACTGTTCATCCGAGTTGTAACTTGCTCCTTTGTTCCTGCAAAATGTGTTAGTCCCAAACACATACCCTGCAAAACAAAGTTAGCACAGAAACATAATAGAAGTGATAATGATAGTCTCCGGACTATCCGAGCCTGACTTCGAGTTTCCTACCGGAAACCCTAGGTCGACCCGACGCCTACTGTTCCCTCTACGGGGAACGCGTCCTCACATACTCCACTCAGGAGATTTACCTGTTGCCAGTACGATCCTCCAGATCGACTGGACTTTTGCTCGGCACTCGATGCTTCCGGACTTTCTGCTGAACATCCGCTTCACCGGCCAGTTCAGACTTTCACCTGGTTCGCGACACCAGGACTTTCCACCTAGGGTTACCACCCCCTAGGACTTTTGCCTGAAGCCATCGACCTGCCAAGGCTTTCCGCATAGGGTTACCACCCCCTATAACCTAGGGTTACCACCCCCTAGGGTTTTACCTTGCCTAACCGCAGTTAGGACTTTCCTAAAACACTCAGCAAAAGCTGTCAGATAACAAAGCACCTTAACTTTGAATCCTTTGCCATTATCAAAACTTTGGTTCGATCGTCGGATGCTTCCCGCACCAACAATCTCCCCCTTTTTGATTATGACAACACGTAATTCAAAGTTAAGAAAAACAACATATGTAATAACTGCATAAAGTTAACCAAGCTTAAGTAAATAAACTTCAAATGCAATAACAGTTAAGCTGGAAACTTTTAACTTTGTAATATTAAACTTCAAATGCAATAACAGTTAAGCTGGAAACTTTTAACTTTGTAATATTAGACTCCCCCTTAATAACAGCCCTCCTTTTATTAAATATTTTGAATTTTCCTTTAACTTTAATTTACCTACTATCCCCCTTTGCCATATATCAAAAACAAACCAGTTTGAAAATAGATTTGTATTTTTCTGAAGAAAAATTTTCAATAAAAGGATTTGCTTAGAAGTTATAAAATATGAGGTCACTTGAATGAAAATAATTTTAAAACGTTATAAAAAGTTGACTAGATTTGACAATATTTGAATATTCATTTTGAAGAAAATTTGATATTAAAGAAAAATAGAGGGAGTAGCAGTAGTTTGTTTTCTAGTCCAAGCATGAGTCAAATTAAATTATTGAGTTTAATTTGATTAAGTATCAGAGCCTTAAAATAATCAGGTAAAGTAATTTGATTAGAACCTTAAAGTACAATCATGCTTAAAAAAAATTGAAACACACTTTTCCCAATTGTCTAACCTTTAGCTACTTGCTGATTGCCTAGAGGGCAGTAGCTTTCACATGGTTAGTCAAATTAAGTCCATTTGGTCCAGCAAGAGTTGGCTAGAGCTGGAAGACTTGACTTGATTATTATTTATGATGTGTTTAACGCCCAGACTCATATTGATGCACAAATATAAGCATTCCTGAGTCCAGGCTGTACCCTATGCATCTCACGCCTTTCTAAGTTTTTCAAACACAAGCAAGGTAGACCTAGGTGTCTGTGAGATGCTCTGGCTTAAAGCTAGAGGAACATGATATCTAGGGGAAAGCCTAAGCTAGATCCAAATGTTGAAAATTCTAAGAAATTGGAATTTTGAAATCATTATTTTTCCTAGAATTTAAAAAATTGGTAACCTCTAGATCATTTGAAACTAAGTAAACTGTTGACTGGGAGCATGCAAATAAGTAGATATCACATCAAGAAGGTCTAACAAAACAGATACACAGTGAAGTGTTAGTTTCATAGTCAAAAGTCCTTAATACAATGCATAAAATAGTCGAATCAAAGAGTAGGATCATCGACTCGAGGAGTATCAGTTGGCGGAGCATCAACGGGAGGTGGCGCATGGGGCTGCGCAAGTGCTGGCTGACCCAGACGTCGTATCTCGTCTCGGAGGGAGGTAAACCCGGCAGCCATCTCGGATCGAAGGGTGAGAACTATCCGTCGTGTCTGAATGGACTCGACCTCGAGTCTAGCAAGTCTATCCTCGGCAGAGAGTGATGCCGAGGTCGAGGGCCCGGCTGATGTGGAAGGTCCGGCAGAGGAGGAAGGATCCGCAAACAAATCCTCGGCTAAGAAGTCGGCCCACTCCTCTCCCTCACCCGGTATATCCTCGGCCTCTGGAGCGATAGGGGCAGCGGCTGGCTGTGGTCGCCCTGTCCAGGCTAGAACTCCATCAGCAGTGACCTCAGCATGGGCTAGTCTACAACTACGAGACCCTAGCTCATCGTAAATAGTTAGAGGGATGACTGTCCCTCTGGTCACATCTATGCCCTCTATGGTCGAAAAGAGTCGAGTCAAAATATGACAATAGGGCATGTGTACTATGCGGGAAGTGACTGTCCCAGATGCACAAATGATGTTCTGGAACATATGCAAGGCAATATTGATATCTAATCGATGACACAGGGCGTACAAGAAGAATGAATGTGAGGACCGCATCTTCGGGACATCCCGAGATGAGATCGGCAAAATACATGCAGTCAGGACCCTATACATCACATAGTCCTGAATCCGAAGAGAGACTGATCTGAACTCAGTCAGGCCAAGAGGTCTCTCCTCCCCGAAGAAATACGTATAGATAGTATCTAACGTAATATGGGAGTAGGGATCGCCAAATGGTAATTCCCTACTGGGATAACATAGGAAAGTGGACTCTGAGGGCCTAAGTCCTAGGGTGGTATGTAATAAAGTGGGGGTAAGCTGAATGTCAGCGCCAGCAACTCTGGTGGAGTACGTACTATCATCAACCCTCTCAAGGTTGTGATAGAACTGTGCACATAACTCCTGATTTACTGCATCAGTGCAGTAAACCAGTGTGTCCAGCTGATAGTGCTCTATCATCTGGACTGATGGCAAGCAAAACTGGGTAAAGAAGGGCCTATTTAGGTATCTAGGCTTGATAGGATCAAAAGTGTAACTAGAAAAGGTATCCCTAAGATGGATAGTAGGGAATCTGAGGTCTGCTGATGGAAGTCTAGCTGTATCGGGATCTATTTGACGTCGTTTTCTATTTTCAGTGATTTATCACAAAAATTGGCAAAAATAAACCCAAAAATTATGTAAAATTTGATTGGGAAGAGTTTAGGGTTTACCTAGGAGGCATTGTAGGGTGTAGAGAGGGGAAGAAACGGTTGAAGGCGCCTTAGTTGGGAAGAAAACGCACGAGTATCGCGTGCTCGGCGTCGGCAGAAAACGAACAGAAAAGCTTCTGTTCGTTTTGATATAAAGTGTTGAAGGCGCCTTAAAACAAGGTTTAAGGCGCCTTATATACGTTGGAGGCGCCTTGGGTTGATCCGAGGTGCCTTAAGACGAAGCGGCGGGAATTTTCTCGCTGCTTGCTAGGGCGCCTCCTTTTGATGGGAGGCGCCTCCGATAAGCATCACGCAAATTTTTTTTTTTTTTTTTTTTTTAATTTTGAAGAGGTTTTAAAAGTAGTTTTAAAGTTAATTAATTTTGAAAAAAAATTTTAAGGAATTTTCAAATTGAGTTTAAAATAATTTTGAAATAGATAATTTTGAGATTGAGTTTTGAAAAAATAATTTTGAAATTGAGTGTTAAGATAATTTTGAAATTTAAGTTTTTAAAATAATTTTGAAATTTAAGTTTTTAAGATAATTTTAAAATAATTTTGAAATTTAAGTTTTTAAAATAATTTTGAAATTTAAGTTTTTAAAATAATTTTGAAATTTTAAGTTTTTAAAATAATTTTGAAATTTTTAAATTTTAAAATAATTTTGAAATTTTGTTTTTAAAATAATTTTGAAATTTAGTTTTTAAAATAATTTTGAAATTTAAGTTTTTAAAATAATTTTTAAATTTTAAGTTTTAAAAATAATTTTGAAATTTAAGTTTTTAAAATAATTTTGAAATTTAAGTTTTTTAAAACAATTTTGAAATTTTAAGTTTTTAAAATAATTTTGAAATTTAAGTTTTTTAAAACAATTTTGAAATTTTAAGTTTTTAAAATAATTTTGAAATTTAAGTTTTTAAAATAATTTTGAAATTTAAGTTTTTTAAAATAATTTTGAAATTTTAAGTTTTTAAAATAATTTTGAAATTTAAGTTTTTAAAATAATTTTGAAATTTTAAGTTTTTAAAATAATTTTGAAATTTTAAGTTTTTAAAATAATTTTGAAATTTAGTTTTTAAAATAATTTTGAAATTTTTAAATTTTAAAATAATTTTGAAATTTTGTTTTTAAAATAATTTTGAAATTTAGTTTTTAAAATAATTTTGAAATTTAGTTTTTAAAATAATTTTGAAATTTAGTTTTTAAAATAATTTTGAAATTTAGTTTTTAAAATAATTTTTAAATTTTTAAATTAAGTTTTAAAAATTTTGAAATTAATTTTGAATTAACTTGATTTAAGTTAATTTTAGTTTTAATTTCTTAGTCATCTCACCCGATCTAAATTTTCAATCAGGTAAACCTATAATTGTTGTGAGATGAATTATAATTCAATTTTAAGGTTTGTGTTAACTTTGTATTAGATTCAGGTTTAGCTTTGGGTTCAACAAGTAAGCATTCTTTGGATAAACTTCTGGGCTATGGTGAGTCACAAGGAACTCATTAAAGTAACCATGCCTTCGAGGTTTTCCAAATATTCCTACCCATTGAGCTTAGGACTAAACCTTGGTCTAACTAGTTAGGATCCATTTAAGGGTAGCTTCGGTCAGTTCCACTTGGCCAAATGCACCAGGTCGAAGTCATATCTTCCTAGACATGCGATGCCCAAGTTTCTCTAACGTACTATCATCCAAAAACTTCACTAGTAATGTGGGTCAAGTTAATCCTTGCCTTTTAATCTAACCTTAATTACCTTGCCGAGTAATCTACTCTTGTTTTACCCACTTCGGGTAGATTAGGTTCAGTTACCCTGCCGGGTAGTTTAGTTGGTGGTGCCAGCGAGTCTGGATCCTCCATCTTTATTTTGAGTTTTAATTTCAAGTCTTGAATTTAATTTTAATTTTGAATTTATAATTTAATTTTGAATTTTGAATTTAATTTTAAATTTTGAATTTTGAATTTTAATTTCAATTTCGAATTTTGAATTTTAATTTTAATTTTGAATTTATAATTTAATTTTGAATTTTGAATTTAATTTTAAATTTTGAATTTAGAATTTTAATTTCAATTTCGAATTTTGAATTTAATTTTGAATTTTGAATTTAATTTTAAATTTTAAATTTTGAATTTAGAATTTTAATTTCAATTTCGAATTTTGAATTTTAATTTTAATTTTGAATTTATAATTTAATTTTAATTTTGAATTTAGAACTTTAAATTTTTAGGATTGTTTTTCTTTTTGCTCCCCTGGATCATGGCCTCGATATGGTCTATCAAGGTAGTATATTTGATCCTTCGGAACCCAGTATTGGCCAAGTCCAACTTGATTGACCAAGTTAGACTTGGAGACCCATGCTTGGACTGATTTAATACTTTGTTTGTTTATTAATGATAAATAAGATCTATATTTACTTTTGTATCCCAGCCCAGTTCTGTTGTAGACGGCTCTTTGTGTCCCAAGAATCAAGTCCAAATTCTTGGAGCCCAAAGTAAACCGTTCTAAGGTATTTTCTAAATCTTTAACCTGATTTGTTAGAGTTGAATTTTCTTCCTCAAGTTTTTGAACTTGAGTTGGAAATTCAGTCTGACTCTGGTCAGGTGAGGGTTTGGTGTCAGCCACTTCTTTAAGGACACTTACTTCCTTTAGAAGTGACTTAACTTTCAGGTTTGACTTAGCTAATTTGCGCAATAAGTAGCTAACTAAAATGTTCAACCGGGAGATACTTACAGCGTGGTCTGGTCCTTCGGAAACGGATACGGATCCGTGGCTTTGCTCGGACTCTGCCTTAGACTCGCTCTCGCATCCGTATTCGACGACTTGGTCCCGGGCCATTAATGCAAGTAGACTCGTTTGTTCGAGCTCGTCGTCGTCGTCCTCCGATGAAGATTCGTCCCATGTTGCCTTAAGGACCTTTTTCCTTCTTTGCTTTTTGACCTCCTTCAGGTTAGGGCAGTTGGATTTGATGTGCCCTTTTTAGTTACACCCGTAGCATGTAACTTCAAACTTCATCTTTATATTTTGTGGGCCTTCCTTTGATTTTACTGCCTTCTTTAGATCTCTTTTGTCGAATCCTTTCGTCTTGTAGAGATTCTTCACGAGGTTTACCAGCTCGGTTGTAATGTCACCTTCTTCATCGTCAGAGTCTGGTTCAGCTTCCGATGTTGGTTCGGTTCTCCGTCGTGGTCTCGGTTCCCGGGTTCGGCTTGTACCTGCAACCAACGCAATACCTTTCTCGGTTGGCTGTGCATTAGTCTGCTCATGAAGTTCAAATTCACTAAAAAGTTCATCCAGTTTTAAAGAAGATAAATCCTTGGAAACTTTGTAGGCATCTACCATTGATGCCCACAATGTATTCCTTGGAAACGAGTTTAGGGCATACCTTATTACTGTTGGTGCAACCTTAGGTCAAGGTTGACCTGGTTAATCTGACTCGAGTTGACCTGACTCGAATTGTGTTTTGATGTTTGACGATGTTTGACGAGAAGAGAGTTGTATTCTTGATGTTTGACAAGAATAGGTGTTTGGGAGATTGTAGGTGCAACCTTAGGTCAAGGTTGACCTGGTTGACCTGATTCGGGAAAAGTCCAAGCAGGGAGCTTGGCACGCGAAAAGTCCAAGTATGGAGACTTGGCACTGGGAAAGTCCAAGTATGGAGACTTGGCACGGGGAAAGTCCTAACTGGGATGTTAGGCAGTGTGGAAAGTCCTGGTGAGTGAAGCCAGGCAGTGGGAAAGTCCTAACTGGGATGTTAGGCAGTGTGAAAGTCCTGGTGAGTGAAGCCAGGCAGTGAGAAAGTCCTAACTGGGATGTTAGGCAGTGTGGAAGTCCTGGTGAGTGAAGCCGGGCAAGGGAAAATCCAGATGGATCAAGGGTGATCGGACATCTGGTGTTGGGAAGTCCAAGTAGATCAAGGGAGTGATCGGATACTTGGCGAGGAAGTCAAGTGGGTCAAGGGATTGACCGACACTTGGTGGGGAGTCTTAGCAGGTCAAGGGAGGACCGGATGCTAAGCATGATGTACCAATAGGTCAAGGTTGATCGGATATTGGTTTGAAGGTTTGGGACTTGGTTTGGGCAAAACTGTTTCTAGATCGGTCTGCAGACCGATCCAAAGGATATTTGTATTTGATCGGTCACGACCGATCAAATGACAAATGTAAGGCACGGATCGATTGGAGCTTACCGATCGGTCCGGGACCGATCAAGATGGAGCCCGATCGGTCCGCACCGATCAGTGATATCTCGATCGGTCCGCCGACCGATCAGTGACGATCTCTGCGGGAATCAACCTGGCCTGATAAGCCCCGATCGGTCGGACCGATCCCGATCGGCCGCCAGACCGATCAAAGCATACCGATCGGCCGCCAGACCGATCGCAGCACCATCGCAGCTAGCGGATTTCGAGAGCGCTGATCGGCGTGGACCGATCAGACACTCGATCGGCTCGGATCGATCGGAACTAGCCGCGCGACGCAACGGCCAGATTCCTTCATGTTTTTCTTCGCGGTATAAAAGACGCTACAGGATTGCTGGCGATCGCTTCCTCCTTAGAACTTCGTTCGTGTGCTCTAGAGCTTCTGCTCTTACCTACTATCAGAGCTTTGCTGAGCTCCTCGCAGCTGAAGCTTCGCGTGAGCTTCTCGACTGGATTCTCGTCAGCTGCTGCTGGTGTGAAGCTGCTGCTTCATCACTCCAGTCAACAAGAAAGGCAAGCAAGTGTTTCATATTATCTTTTGCTTTCTTGTATCTGTTGTACTCCTATCTTGCTTGTGCAAGAAACATTGTGGCGAGGTTTCTCCACCCAGAAGGAGTATATTGTATTAGCCGGTTCTCCGGGGACTCATCCACCGACGGATTGATAGGGCTCGTCCACCTTACGGACACGCCGAGGAGTAGGAGTATCATCTCCGAACCTCGTTACATCGGTTTGTTTGAGGTTTGTCTTCTTGTTTTCGTTTCTTGTTCTTATTTCCGCTGCGCTAACCCTAGTTTGTAGAAAGAAACGCGAACGATTTGGGGCGGCTATTCACACCCCCCCTCTCTAGCCGAGTACGAACGATCCTAACAAGTGGTATCAGAGCGAGGCTGCTCTTCGACGGATCAACACCCGGGGGAGCACGGGCTAGAGATGGATCTCTATGGAGAAGATGTCACGATTCAACCCTTCTACGAGTCTCACGACAACTTCACATATTGGAAGGTAAGGATGATGTATTTTCTTAGGACTAATATGTTAAATTGGTTTTGTGTACAAGAAGGGTTTTCCCCTCCGATGGATGAGGAAGGAAAACCTATCAAGAAGAAGGAGTGGACGAAAGAGCAAATCCGACAATCCGAAATCAATGACGAGGTAACGAAAATCATTGAATTTTCTTTACCTAATGATATTTTGTGTAAGATAGGAGGATACAATAATGCCAAGGAGTTGTGGAACAACTTGGCCAAACTCCATGAGGAGAGCCCCACTTCAAGCCATGAAGAGGAGCCTAGTGAGCCAAGTAGCTCACATCGTGGAGGTGAGGAATTAGAAGTTGAGGGCTACTCAACATCTAAAGAAGAAGAGGAGGTGAGGTCTTCTTCAAGATCGGAGCACGAAGAAGAAGCTTCTACCTCCGGGAGGGATGAAGAAGAGAGCATCCATCCATCCTCAACCCTAGGTAACTCAAGCACTTTAAGTTCAAGTAAATTGCATATAATGTGTTTTGAGTGTAGGGAATTTGGACATTACAAGAGTAAATGTCCAAAGAAGACTAAGAAGACTCCACCGGCGCCAAAGATCAAGGAAGCCGGAGTCCCGACATGCAAGAGCAAGAAGCACGTGGTGTGCTTCCAATGCAAGCAACGGGGACACTATAGGAGTCAATGTCCAAGGGGGAGGCAACCTCACAAGGACAAGAGGCCAAACACGTGTAAAGGGGGAGCTAAGGCAAACCCTAAGGTAACATTTAAAGCCCATTCTTGCAATTCTAGAAGGATGCATGCTAGTAGTCTTATTGCCATTGTCAATAATGATAAGCATGTTAACACTAGAAATCGATACATGTGTTTAGGAACCAAGCATGTTAGCCTAGATAAGAGCAATTCTAGAAATGCTAACCCTAGAATTAACTCATCTAAGGCTAAGGAAAATCTAGATAGAAATCCCAAATCATCTAGACACATGCCTAGGAATACCTCAAAGAAAAACGATAAATCAAAACTTGAGGTATTAGAGAAAGAAAACCAAGTCTTGAGGTCAAGACTTGATTATCTAGAAAAGGCTCTTAAGGATTTGACTCTAGGGTCTAGGGGTCAAAAACCCAAGTCAAAGGACAAGAGAGGTTTGGGTCACAAACCTAAGTCCCAAGTGGTCAAGCCCACTTATCATAATGTTCCATTCGATTATGGAACAAAATCTAGGGCTAGGAAGACCACCACCAAGGTCACAAGGGGAGTCACCCCTAGAGTTGATCTTGATGAGTCCCAAATGACCAAGGCTTTAAAGCCTAAGAGGGTCATTAGGAGGGTTGCTAGGGAAGTTATCCCTAGTGAATATTTAGTGAACCCAATGAGCTCTAATAGGTATTGGGTTCCTATGAGCATCTTCTCTACCCCATAGATGGGTTAGAGAGTGTCAACTCCGATTAGAAGGGTAGTTAACCCAACTTTGAGGAAATTGACACTCAAGGAGCATTTTCAAGGTTTTGAGAACTTTTGAAAATGAAATGGAATTATCATTTACTCCTTTGAAGAGTTAAATGTGCCTAAAGATTGAAAATTTCATTTTTAATCTCAATTGGCACAATTTGGGAAAATCTAGAGTTCAAAAAGTGTCAAAATTAGGATTTTGGCATTTTGGGGCAATCTAGGGTTAAATTTGAAGTTAGCCAAGTGGTTAAGAATATTTAGATAGGTAATCTAGGTATATTTATTTATGCTAAATCTTGCCATGATTGTTTGCCCTCACATGTCATGACATCATGTTTAGTTTTATTATCATTTGAAATGTCATGATAATGCTTAGGTTAGTTTTTATGTCATGTTTATTTAAGTTTCAAACTTTATGCCATGACATCATGACATTGGCACATGTTTTCATTTATGATACCATTTTATGTCATGTCATCATCTCTTGCATTAATAATCAATTGAATTGATTTAAGGATGAAAAACACATTTTGATATTGAGATCAAATTTGTGTTTAGAAAATGCTTGAGACCTGAGTCTAAGATACCTAAACCCATATCTCACATTAAAATTGCCATGGATGTGTTTGATATACTTTAGATGTGTGTAAGATATTAGGATCATGAATTAGGATCAAGGTGCATAGTTCTTGTACCTAGATGAGCCTAATTCAAGAAATGGAGGATCATAGGGAAAGCTTGTGTACAAGTCATGTACATTTAGCTCTAAGATTATGGTCCTAAATTAAAAGGTTTAAAATCATTTTGAAATTGATTTGGAAAACTTTGATGAAGCCATCTTAGTGATTGCATTCATCATTGAACATTGTGATACAAAGTTGAGTTAAACTTGAACTATTTCAAAGTTTTTAAACTTTGTATCAAGATTGAAAAATGGAAGTTATTTTCATAGAAAACTATTTTTCCTTGATAGTATATGTTATGAGGAATGTATCCTCAAAATTTCATAATTTTTGGAATTTTCTGAAATTTGTTGTGAGTTTCTGAAATTCGGGAGAAGGAAATCAGAACTCGAATCTGTCCAAGGCTGGATCGGTCACTGGACCGATCCAGGGAAGGCTGGATCGGTCTGGGGACCGATCCAGAGGGGTCCTGATCGGTCCGGTGACCGATCAGGCGTGTTGAATTTGCTGAATTTCGACTGGTTGTCTGAAATTTCAGCTCGGGAAGGTGGTGTGTTGGATTTCTAAAGGTTTGAAACTCTCCAAGACATTGTTGGTGCAATGGTCAAGGGGGAGTTGACCTTTTGGGGGAGTTTTACCTATTAGTTAAGGGGGAGTTTTACCTATTAGTTAAGGGGGAGTTTTTTTTTTTTTTTACTCCTAAAGACTTGAGTGATGTGGGATTATCACTAAGTTCATTAGGAAGAAACTCTTGACCTTGATTCCCTCTTTTTTATGTGTGTCAAAAAGGGGGAGAGATGTCCCAAGGGGGAGAGTGTAGGTTTTGGAAGAATGTTCAAGGAAGAACATTGGAAAACCTAAGTTAGGTTATCGGGTTAACCTAACTTGATTTTGGATTTTGTCAAACATCAAAAAGGGGGAGATTGTTGGTGCAACCTTAGGTCAAGGTTGACCTGGTTAATCTGACTCGAGTTGACCTGACTCGAGTTGTGTTTTGATGTTTGACGATGTTTGACGAGAAGAGAGTTGTATTCTTGATGTTTGACAAAAATAGGTGTTGGGAGATTGTAGGTGCAACCTTAGGTCAAGGTTGACCTGGTTGACCTGATTCAGGAAAAGTCCAAGCAGGGAGCTTGGCACGCGAAAAGTCCAAGTATGGAGACTTGGCACTGGGAAAGTCCAAGTATGGAGACTTGGCACGGGGAAAGTCCTAACTGGGATGTTAGGCAGTGTGGAAAGTCCTGGTGAGTGAAGCCAGGCAGTGGGAAAGTCCTAACTGGGATGTTAGGCAGTGTGAAAGTCCTGGTGAGTGAAGCCAGGCAAGGGAAAGTCCTAGATGGGCAGATTGGAAGTCCTGGTGAGTGAAGCCGGGCAAGGGAAAATCCAGATGGATCAAGGGTGATCGGACATCTGGTGTTGGGAAGTCCAAGTAGATCAAGGGAGTGATCGGATACTTGGCACGAAGAGGAAAGTCCAAGTGGGTCAAAGGGATTGACCGGACACTTGGTGGGGAGTCTTAGCAGGTCAAGGGAGTGACCGGATGCTAAGCATGATGTACCAATAGGTCAAGGTTGATCGGATATTAGTTTGGAAGGTTTAGGACTTGGTTTGGGCAAAAACCAAGCTCTGGATCGGTCTGCAGACCGATCCAGTGATACTCTTGTGTATTTGATCGGTCTGCTGACCGATCAGATGACAAACAGAAGGCACGGATCGATTCTGTGAGCTTACTGATCGGTCCGGGACCGATCAAGATGGAGCCCGATCGGTCCGCATCGATCAGTGATATCCGATCGGTCCGCCGACCGATCAGTGACGATCTCAAGAGTGCGAGGAACCGATTATTAAGCCCCGATCGGTCGGACCGATCAAAGTTATACCGACGGCCGGACCGATCAGCATACCGATCGGTCGCCAGACCGATCGGCGATGATCAGAAAGCGGGTTCGGAAAGCGCTGATCGGTCCGTGGACCGATCAGGCCTCTCGTGCCTCGGATCGATCGGAACTAGCGTTGCGACGCAACGGCTAGATTCCTTCATGTTTTTCTTCACAGGTATAAAAGACGCCACAGGATTTCGTTGCTGCTACCGCTTCCTCCTTAGAACTTCTGCTCGTGTGCTCTAGAGCTTCGCTCTTACCGCCATCGAGCTTTCGAGCTCCTCGCACTGAAGCTTCGTGAGCTTCTCGATCGATTCTCGTCACCGTCACGTGTGAAGTCATCACTCCACCAACAAGAAAGGCAAGCAAGTGTTTCATATTGTCTTTTGCTTTCTTGTATCTGTTGTACTCCTATCTTGCTTGTGCAAGAAACATTGTGGCGAGGTTTCTCCACCCAGAAGGAGTATATTGTATTAGCCGGTTCTCCGGGGACTCATCCACCGACGGATTGATAGGGCTCGTCCACCTTACGGACACGCCGAGGAGTAGGAGTTTATCTCCGAACCTCGTTACATCGACGCGTTGAGGTTTGATCTTCTTGTTTTCGTTTCTTGTTCTTATTTCCGCTGCGCTAACCCTAGTTTGTAGAAAGAAACGCGAACGATTTGGGGCGGCTATTCACACCCCCCCTCTCTAGCCGAGTACGAACGATCCTAACAATTACGTCCCGATTTTCTATCTTTTGGCCAATTCCGTGAAGAGAGTTAAGGATGTCTTGTATTCTCGCGTGAAGAGAACTCGCCGTTTCGCCTTCCTGCATTTTTAGATTATATAATTTATTAAGTAAAAGATCTCTTTTACTTACCTTAGTGTCATCAGTGCCTTCATGGAGTTCGATGAGCTTTTCCCAGAGCTCCTTTGCAGAGGAGAACGGGCCAACTCTGTTGAGTTCTTCCTTGGTAAGACCACACTGGAGGGTGCAGGTAGCTTTGGCGTCGGCTTCCACCTTTTTTATTAGAGAAGCGTCCCACTTCTCGCAGGGTGTAGTTTTGCCATCGTCATCGATTGGCAGTTTCAGTCCCGTCTTTATGATCATCCACGTTTCGAATTGTATCTTTAGATACGTTTCCATTCTTCCCTTCCAGTAGCCAAAATCCTCTCCGGAGAATAGCGGGGGACGTACAGTGCTGAAACCCTCTTGTTGGGCCATTTATAATATGTAACAAAAGAAAACAACAGAATATGTTCCAAGACTAAGTCTTGGATTAGTAGTGCTGGAATAAAGAATAATAAAAACGAACTCGAGTGGTGTTGCACCTACTTCGAGCAAAAGTCGATTCGAGGGAAACAAAAATTAGAATATAGCTATAAGGCTAAATTCTAATTCGACTCCGAAAACGAAAAAAAACTGCGAAAAATTTGTTTTGAAAGGTGGTTGCACCAATTCAAAACGACCCCGCTCTGATACCAATTGTTGGATCGAGACGAGCTAGAGGGGGGGTGAATAGCACTAGCGGCTATTTCATTTTTTGGAAAACACTCGAGTAATTAAAACGCAGCGGAAAATAAGAAAGCAAGCACACAGAGATAGGAGGATTTACTTCGTTCGGAGCCTTAATCGACTCCTACTCGAAGGCCCGCGATCCTTGATCGCTTTCCGTGGGCAACAACTATAATCTCGTAAAAACTATTACAAACTAATTACAATTCAAAGCAGTAAAAGATTATACCGACAACAAAGGACTAAATCTGAAGCTCCGGGTTGTCGGGGTATCGTTGCAGCACTTCGGGATCGTCTCGTAGGCAGCTTGTAGCAGATAGTTCACTTGGAAGAAGATATTTGAAGCTGCTGGTCGAGACCCCTTATAAAGGGGGTTCAAGGCGCCTTATACTGTTCACCAAGGCGCCTTGAACGAGCCGAGTCACCCGCGTGGATCAGCACGGACCTGGTCGAACTCTATCTGGTTCAAGGCGCCTTCAGCCTATCCAAGGCGCCTTCAACCTCCGGTCCAAGGCGCCTTGAACTCCATTCAAGGCGCCTCCAGTCTGCTGCGCTGGCCTTTTCCTGGCTCGCACCCGAGGCGCCTCGGACACTGTTCATCCGAGTTGTAACTCGCTCCTTTGTTCCTGCAAAATGTGTTAGTCCCAAACACATACCCTGCAAAACAAAGTTAGCACAGAAACCTAATAGAAGTGATAATGATAGTCTCCGGACTATCCGAGCCTGACTTCGGGTTTCCTACCGGAAACCCTAGGTCGACCCGACGCCTACTGTTCCCTCTACGGGGAACGCGTCCTCACCTACTCCACTCAGGAGATTTACCTGTTGCCAGTACGATCCTCCAGATCGACTGGACTTTTGCTCGGCACTCGATGCTTCCGGACTTTCTGCTGGACCGTCCAGACTTTCACCTGGTTCGCGACACCAGGACTTTCCACCTAGGGTTATCACCCCCTAGGACTTTTGCCTGAAGCCATCGACCTGCCAAGGCTTTCCGCATAGGGTTACCACCCCCTATGACCTAGGGTTACCACCCCCTAGGGTTTTACCTTGCCTAACCGCAGTTAGGACTTTCCTGAAACACTCAGCAAAAGCTGTCAGATAACAAAGCACCTTAACTTTGAATCCTTTGCCATTATCAAAACTTAGGTTCGATCGTCGGATGCTTCCCGCACCAACAGACTTGATGTTGGTTTAGGAGGGCTTTGGACTTAGTTTTGGGCAAAAACCAAGATCTGGATTGATCAGCCGATTGATCTAGCAGATCTGGATTGATCAGCTGATTGATCCAGCAGATCTGGATCGCTCAGTGGATTGATCCAACAGATCTGGATCGATCAGCCGATCGATTGGATCATGCCCGATCGATTGGATCATGCCCGATCGATCGGCTGATCGATCGGGTGAGTCCCCACGAACAGAACCCCTCTGGATCGATCAGTGGATCGATCCAGAGGTCCCAATCGATCAGCGAATTGATTGGGAGCTGCTGTTTGCGCGCGATAAGCCTTGGATCGATCAGTCGATCGATCCAGGCTATTCCAGAAAGCACAGAGGCTCTCTGGATCGATCAGTTGATCGATCCAAAGCCTCCCCGATTGATTGGGAGCATTCCAATCGATCGGGATCCGACCGTTGGCATCGTATTTAGCTGCAGGCGAGCGTTTCCTTCAGCAGAACTTCACCAATTCATCTCAGATTACTTCAGCGCTTCCACAGCTTCTCCACAAAGATTAGATCGCCAGTTCTTGAAGGTTCTTGGAGGTTTTCCAAGTCAAGAGGCGGATCTACAGCTGAAGAAGAAAGCTAGAGTTAGGGTTTCTATACTCATTGTAAGCTTTTGCTTGTATTTGTGTATCCTTTCCCTTTCTTCTTGTAGTGTGAAGTTGTAGGGCTTCTCCTCCTTCGGTAGTTACCGAAAAGGAGTATTTATTAGTGGAGGTGTATGTGTGTGCGCGTGGATCCTTGGACTAGTCACCTCTTGTGAGGTGGATACCAAGTAAAATCCCAAGTGTTAGCTTGTATGTTTTTGTTTCTTGTATTACCGCTGCACATCTTCGAAGAAACAAGCAACGTCAAGCACCGAGCACGCGTCGAGCTATTCACCCCCCTCCCCTCTAGCTACTTTTCGGTCCCAACAAGATCCACTCCTTCAAATGCCATCTCCTCATCCAGAATAACTAACACCGCATTGTGTGAAAAACTTGAATCCACTCAAGAAGAGTTAGCAAACACCAAAGTTCAATTAGCAAGCACCCAAGATGAGTTAGCATCAATGAAATCAAGACAAGATATGTTTGAACAAATTCTTAACCGATTAGCATCTAGAGCATTAGATTTCTTGATCCATGATTCATCTTCGGCTCCACCTCCTCCTCGATCTTAGACTTTGATGTTGTGAATTTTTGAATATGAACATGATGTTGTTAAGTTTATTTCTTGTAGAGTTTGATGTTGTGGATTTTTGGTTGTGAACGTAGTCTTTGTTTTGAACTTGTGACTTGTTGTGTACTTTATTTGTTGTGTTACTTGTTGTTTGACTTTGATATTGAGTACTTGCATCTCTTGTTTGTGAATGTTGCTAGAGTTGTGAACTTATACTTTAATGAAGTATGAGTTGTTTGTGAGTTTATTTGTGAATTTGTTGTTAGAGTTATACTTGTATAAGTTTGTGAATATTGTTGGTAGAGTTGTGATTGTTGTGAATATTGTTGTTAGAGTTGTGATGATTGTATAAATTTGTAAATTTGTATACTATTGGGGTTACAAGGTTGTAAATATAATCCCACATTGAAAATACATTGGAAAGATCATGGGTTTATAAGAAAAAGATATCTCCATTAGTATAAGACATTTTGGGTAGAGCACAAGAGCAAAACCATGAGGGTTTATGCCTAAAGTGGACAATATCATACCATTGTGGAGATATCAAAATTTTTTTCGATCCTACAATTGGTATCAAAGCGAGGTTACTCTTCACCGAACAAACTGCCGGAAGAAGCACGGACTAGAGTCGTGATCCAAGATCGAACCATGTGAGTGAAATCTTGAACGAAGTAGGGGAGGCCCTGAGTAGGTCAGTGATTTGATGCTTGAGGGGAGGCCCCAAGAAGGTCAAGAGTGACCTGATGTTTGAGGCGGCCACTGTGGTCCTTTGTTGGAGGGGGCGGGGGGATTATTGGGGTTACAAGGTTGGAAACATAGTCTCACATTGAAAACACATGGGAAAGATCATGAGTTTATAAGAAAAAGATATCTCTATTGACATGAAGCCTTTTAGATAGAGCTCAAGAGCAAAACCACGAGGGCTTATTCCAAAAGTGGACAATATCATATCATTGTGAAGATATCTAAATTCTTTTCGATATCATAAACTTTTATGATGAAATACGATTGTGTTAGCGATGAATATAATAGGGTTAGCGAAAAAATTTGTCCAGTTCTAAAAAATTATCAATGATGAAAGACGAAAAATTGTAGCAATTGTTTGCAACGAATTCAAATGAATTTGCCGCAAACCTTTAACTTAGTGAAGAATAAAACAAGTTCGTCTCTAACAATTTAGCTATGATTATTATGGTTTAGCGATGAGTTTTATCACGTCGTTAATATATTAGCGACGAAATATAAATAATCGTAACTAATAAGTGTTTATGACAACCGTACAACAACGATACTATCATTGTAAATATTTGTTAGCGACGATTATTTATATATTAGCGGTAAGTAATTTCATCGCTAAATATCAGTTTTCTTATAGTGAGATGTGCTTGTGATCTAATCTTGTTACCGAATGTACAGTGTTGACTAACTTGACGGATCAAAAGGACCATACACCAGGCAGGAAGTCCGGTCAGGATATGTGATTCTCAATTAACAAAGTCCATATGTGGGATTCTAGCAAAAGATCAGGATATTCAATTCCCGATGGGTTGAAGACCGGAAGTGCGATTCTGGTAGGAGGTCGGGATGTTCAATTCTAGATTGGTGAAGTCTGGATGTACAATTATGACAGGATGACCTGGTGGATCAGATTGGATGCCGAGGAGGTAACTTAATATTTGGTAAGTGGAGGTAAGTCATTGGAGGAGAGTAACTCAGTGAGAACACGTCCCGTTTGAAGGGATAGTAGACGTCGGTCTAATTTAGGTTCATTTTGGAAAATCTAAACCGAAACATAACTAGATTCGAATCTGGAGGACAGAATCTAATTAATACTATTTTTATTATGCTAACTCTGTCTTGCAGGTTATTATTTGTTTTAGGTTAATATGAACTTACAGGATCAAATTGCACAAAATGTCTCAAGTGAACAATATTTGAGGCGTCTTCCATGCGAAGGAAGGCGACTTAAGCTTAGCGATGGAAAACGCCTTAGATGGCATGGAAGACATCTTCGGTCGGATAAAATAGAAAGCTTCGTTGACAATAAGAACTGACTTTTAAGGGATAGAGGTTGCAGTTGAAGGTGCCTTCAGTGGTGTTGAAGGTGCACGTCTTCCATCCCCTTTAAAAGGGCTACTCGACCATGAAGTTAAACAAACCTCTGTTACAAGCTCTACGTAATCGTGTATCGTTTCGACTGATTCGACTTTGCACTACTGCCCCACTACGGTGTTATTGTGCCCGACTACTGCTAAGAAGTCGTCCAACACTGAGCTCAATCCTAGAAATTACAAGTGTTGGGTAACTTCTATTTACAGTTAATTTCTTTATTACTTTAAAAGGAAAATATAGGGTTGTTATACTCTTCTAATAGTAAATCGTCTATCAATAGGTCCGAGGGACCTGAGTCATAGAGTAGGAATTGACAAAGACTTCGAACCAAATAAAATCATCTGCGTCTTTTTTTGTTGTTCTAATTTTTCTACTACATACTTTGATTTCAAAAAAGCTTTTAAAACACATGATTCATCCTCACTCTCTTTCATATATATCTTGATCCAACATTATATATCTCTAGAATTAATTAGGTGAAACATATACATCTATTTTTTTTTTGTTTAAATCTAATTTTAGAGTGCCATTGTATTTACCCATCAATTTTTTTAATCCAATTGTTTAAATTGTGAACTCAATTAATTAATTAGAGAGGTGGACGACCTTCCCCGATTTACCCACCTGTAAATTTGAAAGCTCCAGTGGATATACGTTCAACTTCTTAAAAATTTTATTTCATTAGAAAAAAATATAACTATAGATGCTTTAGAGTCTGCTGAATGTTTTGCTATGCCCTGTCCGAGGAACTAAGTAGACGCAAACCGAGAACTTCATGGGGAGTTGGCCCTCTTGATTATGAGATTTCATTGTCTGAAAGTAGAAGACAAGATTTAGTGTATCTATCAAATTCAAATCTAGTCCTCGATCGTTTGACTGAAATAAATACGAGAGAGTGAGAGCTCACTGAAAGTTCGTGACCTCCCCCTTGCAGTGGAGAACTGTGTTCACAGGCATCTCGTGAAGTCGATCCTCCATCCACCCCTTCCATGCTCTTACCCGCGTAGAAAGTCAACGTAGTTGATAAAAAGGAAGAAAAACAGTGTACGGGAATCGACAGATTTATCCACTGCACTGCCATTTCCGACGAAGAATTCAAAAAAAATTAGAATATTATCTTTTTAATATTTATTTTATTTTATCTGAAAAGTTTTATCAATCTAATTCAGAATTACGAAAGAAAAGGAAAGAGCTTTAAGGGACGCGTTTTCTTTCAATTTCCGCGACCTTCCGCTTTTCTATATATTAGCTGTCACCCTTCCAATCAAATCGTCGTCATTTGTCAATTTCCAAAAAATGAAACGGTGCTTCGGTTGGTGCTCCGCCGGCGCCGGGGCCAGCGCCAGCAGAGAAGGAGGAGGTGGCAGTGTGGAAAGCAGAGATGGGCTTCTTTGGCATACGGACCTCAAGCCGCACTCCTCCGGCGACTTCTCCATTGCCGTCGTCCAGGCTAACGACTCGCTCGAGGACCAGGGGCAGGTGCTTGCCTCATCCTCCGCCACCTACTTCGGCGTCTTCGACGGCCACGGCGGCCCGGAGGCCTCTCGCTTCGTCAACGCCCGCCTTTTCTCCCACCTCCACGGTATCGACGCTTTGGTACTCTGGTTCGATCATTTTTTTTTTTAAAATTTTTTCAGTAGGATTCATAACGCTGTTCTTCGCAGAGTTCGCGTCGGAGCAAGGAGGCCTCTCCGTGGAGGTGATACGCAAGGCGTTCACCGCCACCGAGGAAGAGTTCCTGCAACTGGTTAAGCAGTCGTGGCGTTCCCGCCCAAAGATCGCGTCCGCCGGGTCGTGCTGCCTCGTCGGAGCCATCGCCGACAACGTGCTCTACGTGGCGAACCTGGGGGACTCGAGGGCGGTGCTCGGCCGGCGGGGAGCCGACGGAGGGGCGGTGGTGGCGGAGCGGCTGTCCAGGGACCACAATGTCGCGGAGGAGGAGGTGAGGAGGGAGCTGACGGAGCTCCACCCCGACGACTCCCGCATCGTCACCTACAACAGAGGCGCCTGGCGAATCAAAGGGATCATCCAGGTCACAAACACTCACCGATCTCTCTCACTTCCAAAGATCCCACGCTCTTGGTCTGACACGCGCCGTGTTTTCAGGTGTCGAGATCCATCGGCGACGTGTACCTGAAGAAGCCGGAACTCTCCGGCGACGCTCTGTATCAGAAGCTTGCCGCTCCGGTCCCCTTGACACGGCCCGTGGTGACGGCGGAGCCGTCGATAAGGATACGCAACATCAAGCAGAACGACCTATTCCTGATATTCGCATCGGACGGCCTCTGGGAACATCTGAGCGACGAAGCTGCCGTAGATATCGTCTCCAACAACCCCCGATCGGTTTGTTCTTGCTCTCTCCGTTCAATTTCCAGTTCTTGATTCGTGATCCCTAATTGTGGTTGCGGCGCAGGGGATAGCGAAGAGACTTGTACAAGCTGCCGTCGCCGAAGCAGCGAAGAAGAGGGAGATGAGATACGACGACATCAAACACGTGGAGAAGGGGATCAGGCGGCTGGTCCATGATGACATAACGGTCATAGTCATCTACCTCAGCCATGGCGGCAGCGACGACGGCGAAGAAGGAGAAGGTTCCAAGTTCGAGGGAGGCAATGTCGACTGCACTAATGCACCGGTGGACGTCTTCTCGCTCCATGCTGCATAATTCAGACAACCTTAGCATATTTGAAATCGTGTTTATGCTATCAAGTAAGAAGAAAGAACTGGGATGAAGAATAAATTTCTAAAAAACTTATTGTTGTAAAAATAAGTTTAAAAATGTTTAGAATTATAATTCCTAAATCATAAAGCATGCTTATTTGTCTACGACTAAGAGGGTGCTCTTATCACTTCTGAACACTTCGACCCTAGTCGCAGACGAATGGCACGAACGATAAATTGGGGAGTATGTCATCTCGTTATATATATATTGATACGGTGCATAATCGTAGGATCCGACCGTCGGAAATCAAGGAGACGTGGCAGTCAGAAGTCAAGGAGATGTGACAGTCAGAAGTCAAAAAGACGTGACAGTCAGAAGTCAAGAGGGGTGACAGTCAACAATTAGGAGGACATGGCAGTCAGCAGTTAAGGCGGCGCTCAAGTCAAATACTTTTTCTCCAAAAAAATAGTGTACAAAGGAGAAAAAAAGTAGAAGACAAGTGCGAATATGCAAGAGAGCGTACCTGCGTGAGGGAGAGGACCTCCCTTTTTATATGACAGTGCGTACCTTCTGGAGCCTGACTAATGTCAGATAATGTCGAGTGTCAGGACTTGTCGGGTGATGGGGGCCACGTGGCCTCCTCTTGTAGACTGAAGGAAGGTTCCTTTCGTAAGTGACTGCAGACCGTTGGAATATTCCCTGACACTTAGCAGTTATTCTCTGACAGACGATTACGATTCCCTGACCTTGTTGTCATGTAGCGCCTTTTGTCCCGACCGAGCATGAATAGGGCAACTCAGGATGATCAGTCGGGTATAACACCTGGCCTAAACCTTGGGGGGTCGAGAGCCATGGAAAGATCGCCCAAGAGCTGACCGAGAGTTAACTGATCGAGAGTTTAGCTTACTAAGAGCACTAGGCCTAAGTACAACTAGGTTGTGAGAGCCCAACCCATCAAATCCAGGTAAGGTATCACCTTGACTAAGTACTCAAGTATCTCAGATATGGAGTTTTGATCTGTGAGAATTCAACCGAGAATCAAGTTGATGACGTCGTCACCTGGTCTTACTTCCTCTTTCCATACCTATTAACTGCCCTGCTCCTTTGGCTTATGATTATCACACCCCTTGACTTCTGACTGTCACGTCCTCTTGATTTCTGACTGCCACGTCCCCTTGACTTCTACTGCCCAACCTTATCGGACCCCACCGTTATGCACCATATCACAAGTCTTCCCCCTAAGTCTAGTCGAAGGAGGCTCAAGTCCGACTGATTAACCTCATGCTCTAGTTTACTTGTTCCACCATGACATCCTTAAATGCTGCTCCTTTCCCCAGATCCTTGAATACGTAACCTGTTTAATCACCCAATCCACCTCAGGAGAAGGACCTCACCAACCCTTCGAAGCCGACTCTTCACTTCCCTCTCTTTAAAAAGGGTCCAGTCCCCCCACATCATTGTACTTTTCCTGCTGACTTCTTCTAACCATGGCCTCAACCTCTGAGTCTGGCAAGGTGTCACTCCTACGCCAACAGCTAGTCCATCTGACTCAGCTACTTGCCTAAAAGGATACTGTTTTAGCCAAGATGACCCATGATAGAGATTTTCAATCTTCTCTCTGTTGAGTATTGAGGAACTTTGGTTAGCCGCTAAGTCACGGACCCGGCCTGAAGTAGCACTGAAGCAGAAAGCTTATGCAGATTTGGAGAGCCAGACTCAATTCCTGATCTATCTAAAAGAGAAACATGTCGCATCTATAGCCCTTCTTCAAGAAGAGAACCGGCTCAAAGACGAAACTATCCATCATCAGCGCCGCATTATTCAATTCATCAAGGCAGAGCTGATTCAAGCGCAATCTTATTCAAGGCAAGCAGGTCATGCAGAACACCTTTGCTCGAGATACCGACCGACTACTGACACTGGCATGGACTTCTAATTACTAAGATATCCTTAATTGTGGGAATGAGATTTTGAGTGGAGTCCTCTGTATTCCACTCAATAAATGTAAATCTGGCTAGGCCTTAGTCTTTGTTTTTCTTTTACTTTCTTTCTTGGCACTTCTTTGCTTGCTGATAACTTGTTTGGGGATAAGAGTGTAAAAATTGACCCATGAGTTATTGAGCGCGGTAGTTTGCTTGTTTATAGCGCACGCTAAGATGCGAGGCCGAGAGTTCAAAATCCTACCCGAGGGATCATTGGTCATGAGAGCAGGCTCACTTGTAACTCACACTGGGGGTGAGAGTCTAGAGGCGTGAGAGCAAGCTCACTTATAACTCACGCTGGGGTGGGAGTCTGGAGGCGTGAGAGCATGCTCACTTATAACTTGCGTTGGGGCGAGAGTTTGGAATCCTGACCGCGAGATCGTTGGTCGTGAGAGTATGCTCACTTATAACTCGCATTGGGGCAACAGTCTGGAGATGTGAAAGCAAGCTCACTTATAACTCGCGCTGGGACGAGAGTCTGGAAGCGTGAGAGTATGCTCACTTATAACTTGTGCTGGGGCGAGAGTCTGGAGGCGTGGGAGCATGCTCACTTATAACTCGTGCTAGGGCGAGAGTCTGGAATCCGGACCGCGAGGACGTTGGTCGTAAGAGCATGCTCACTTATAACTCGCTTCTGAAATCCCGACCGTGAGGCCATTGGTCGTGAGAGTTGTTGGGGTTGAAAGGTTGCAAACATAATCTTATATTGAAAACGCATGGGAAAGATCATGTGTTTATAAGAGAAAAGATATCTCCATTGGCATGAGGCCTTTTGGGTAGAGCCCAAGAGCAAAATCATGAGGGCTTAGGCCCAAAGTGGACAATATCATATCATTGTGGAGATATCTAAATTCTTTTCGATCCTACGGATGATAGTTTGGTTTTATTTTGGTTCTACAGTTATTTCTATTATTTGATTTTGGTTTAATTGATTTAATTTTATAATTAGAATTCTAAATTGGGTTTTTGAATTTTACATAATATATTTCATTTTTAGGTATATAATATTTATTAATTCCTACTTGCGTGGTTAAACACGCTTTCAAAACCCAAGCTTTGGTTTATTTTTTATTTTGCATTATTAGTGATATAAATGATTTATTTGAATTTGACTTGTATCCAAGTCCAAATTTATTGTATACAGCCTTTTGATTATTTAAAATAAGATCTAAGTTTTTTGATCTTGCTGTAAATTTTTCTAAAAGTCCTTTTAGTTTTATAATTTCAATTTTTAGTGTTGAATTTTTCTCCTTAAGTGTTAAACTTTGATTTGGATTTGATTTTTCAATTTGTTCCTTGAGTTGTTGGTTTTCTTCAAGGAGCAATTTATTTTGATTTTTTTGTTCTGTTAATTTTCTATTCAAACATGAAATAACCTTAAAAAACTTTTTTCTTAAATGGAAATTTACCTCATCGGGACCTTCGGAAACAAGTACGGACTCGTGACTCGATTCGGGTTCGAACCCGTCTTCCGATTCGTCCTCTGATTCTGACTCGTGAGCCATTAGCACGAGGTGGCTTTGGTACTTCTGCTCTTCGGCTTCTGACTCCTCTGAAGATGAATCATCCACGTTGCTTTGAGTGCCTTCTTCTTGGTTGTCTTTGAATTGTCATTCTTCAATTTTGGGCACTCATTCTTGTAGTGACCCTTCTTGCTGCATCCAAAATAGGTCATGTTTCTTGGTTCAGTTGTGGAGTTGATCTTCTGCTGGTCTTTTCTGCTGAAGTTCTTCTTTCTCCTGGTGAACATCTTTCTTACCAAGTTCACCAGGTACTCTTCGTCTTCTGAATCTTGGTCAGACTCATCTTCAAGTTCAGGTTTGGTCTTTGTCTTTTCCTTGGAGGAACCTACAAACAAAGCGATACTTTTCTTGGTTCTGGCGTTAGTTTGCTCATGTAGCTCAAGTTCACAAAATAGTTCATCTAACTTTTACTTAGAAAGGTTCTTCAAAATCTTGTAGGCATCCACGATGGATGCCCACAATGCATTTCGAGGAAACGTGTTTAGAGCATACCTGATTAAATCGCGGTTCTCCATTTGGTGGCCAATAGCATGAAGTTCGTTGAGGATGTCTTTGATCCTCGCATGGAGCTGATTCGCAAATTCTCCTTCCTGCATTTTAATATTAAATAATTTACTTAAAAGAAGGTGTAAAATACTGAAAAAGGGCGAATAACCATAAGGAAATTTTCCAGAATTTTTAGATATTTTCTGAGAATTTTTCGGAGCCCGTATGACTTAGGTTACGGGGATAAATATTGGGCCACGGGAAAGCCTGTTTAGGCTACCCCATTTAAGCGAGGAAAAATTTGATTTTTCATTTGTTTTTGTTTTTCTTTATTTTTTTCTCCCGCGTGCCCTATTTCTCATTTCTTCTCCCATCTCCAAACTCACCTGATTCTTCTCCTCTCTTCTCTTCTTCACCCCTTCGTCCCTTCCACCCACTGGCGCCGCCCACCCTCGCGTCGTTTCCTCTTCTCCCTCGTGTACAAACGTAATCGGCCAAGGCAAGTCCGAGCCTCTGCCCCGATTCTCGTCTCCTTCCTCTTCCCTTCTTCTTCATCGCCGGAGTAGTTCTTCTCGACCGGTGATGCCCACGTGAGCCTGAAGAAGTAGTGTCGCCTCCCTTCTTCCACGCGACGCCGACCATCGACATTTCTCCCGATTTTGCGACACTGGTGCCCTAATTCCTTATCCATGATCGCCACCACTGCCACCCGAGGCCGAGCCCTAGTTTCTTCACTGGTGCCCTAGTTTAGATCTCTGCCCTACCGCCGGCAGCCGTAACCGCTGTGCCCTAGCACGGTCGCTAGATCAGATTGAACTTTCCCTTCCTTGCTGTGATTGAAGTCTCGATTGAAGGTGAGTAATGTTCTTTCTTTTGGATTTCGTCAATTCACTGGTTTCAGGTGATGAATGGTTGGCTCCGAATAGAATATTTGAGGTATAGGTATTCTTGGAAGCTGTCGGCAGAGGCAAGTAGGGTTGTGAATTTGGAATTGTGTTCTGTTGGCTTTCTTGGTTCCAGCAGCACTTTGTTTCCACAGCGGCTGTGAATTGAGGTAAGGTGTAGGAATTTTGATGCTTGTTGTAGATGGTTGTTTGATAGGTTAGCAAGGTTATTTAGGTTTATGTTTTGAATTAGGTATGATTGGATTATGAATAGTTAGGGTTAATGGAGCTAACCCTAATTAACTTATGAGTTAGGTTTAATTAGGGATTAAATAATGGATTTAAACTAAGCTCGGATTAGACTCGTTTAGGAAGCTAACTGAGATTAATGAATGAATTAGGGTTCTTGGTAAATAAGGATTTTGGTTTAGCTATTTTGTTTACAATAAAACTTAGCTAAACCGTACGATTTATTACAAAATTCGGATTCGGGACGAGCACTTCGACATAGAGGTTGATTAGCTCGATCTACATTGGAGGCGGGTACCTTGACTTATCTTTTAAATAATGTCATGTTGATATGCTTAGTAGATTTTAACAAGTAGTAATAATTATGTTTATATCTGCATCGGTATGTTGCTATTTGTTTCCGAACATGTTTTGTTTGTTACCTGTTTAGTATTCATGCCCTTGTTTATTATTTATGTTATACAGGTAGTGACATACCATGCCATGTGATATACCGGACTAGTCATTTACCATATCTGGCATGTATACCTAGATCTATTTATTTGATCCATTTATTTTTGGTACATATTTTATGGAGGTAGATATGGTCAGGATTTGTATGCTTAGTGTCATGCACCATCTCGCATGATTGCATGCTAGCGATTGACAGCTCCATTATTGTTTAGTACATCGCCAGTTACATGGATCTGCACACACAACCACTCATGGGTTAGTGGTATATCAGGCAGGGTGTGTGCCATTTATGCTCTGTTAGGCTCCGCTGGTCCACTGTTGGGTAGTGGGACGCAGCGTGGTAGCTGGCAGACAGATTTGCTCTATTTGGCTCCGTTAGTCCGCTCATGAGTAGTGTGACGCAGCGTGGTAACCGGCAGGGATCCCTTCTCAGGATTGTCTCAAGGAGATGAGAGCATTGCGCTCCCCCACTTATGATTTGGGGTAGGAGGATAGATGTACTCCGACAGTATCCTGTCCACTCGGTCACTCATCAGGAGCAATGACAGCAGAGTGTACGGTTGTCACAACCCTACCCACTCGGTCTCACCATCGTGTGTGAGATGGTTGACTGGCGTCAGGGGTGACCAAGATATGTCATTGGCATCATACGCATGATGCATTTATTGCTTGTGTTTGTTGCACTTTGTTTGCTGCATATTGGATGGATGCATATGATTGACATGCATACAGGGACATGTATTTTCGGTCGGACGACCTTATTATCATGATAGGAGGTCCTAGTGAGTACAGCTTCTCCCTTATCTTCAGTTTTGCATTGTTTCATTACTTCTGGAGACTGTACGCATATTTATTACTGCTGGTTATTATTTACTATGCATATCAACTAGGTATCCGCTGAGTGTTGAGTCACCCCCCGTTTTTACCATTTCAGGTTGAGGCTGTCCAGAGGAGTTCCAGTCGCTAGTTTCTCCCTCCAAGTTGCAAGGATTTCCGTTTTGGATCTTCTCTTTGGTTTTCTTATTATGTTATCATCTACGTTTTCAGACTTGTACCTTTTGGCACTTGGATCTTGTATGATCCCTTATTATCGATGGGTTTTCGTTTGGATGTATGCTGGTGATTTAAGTTTTATGGGTGTAGTTGAGTAGGATATTTGAGATGTTTTCCTTATCGTTGTTTATGTTTGGTTTTTACTATTAAACTGCGTGGGTGCTTGCTTAATATATATTGTTATTATTCCGGCCATGTTGGCCGAGTTATATGTGACCCTGAGGATATTGTAGGAAGTTTCATATTGTCACTTGTACAGGGGAGATGCTGCCGAAATTTCTTCTGGCAGAGACTACCTGGGGCGTGACAGAAGGTCTCGTTTGTTTACCTTGGTGTCGTTGGTTCCCTCATGTAGTTCGACGAGCTTGTCCCATAGTTCTTTTATATTTTGGTGTGGTCCTACTCGGTTCAGTTCTTCCTTCGTCAACCCACATTGCAGTGTGTTGAGCGCTTTGAAATCCGTCTGGGCTTTCTTCTTCATGTCTGGATTCCACTGTTCCCAGTCCAATGGATTACCGGAGTTGTCAACAGGCACCTTGTAGCCACGAGTGACGCTAAACCATTGGTCGAAATCGGTCTTTAAGTAGACCTCCATTCATTTCCTCCAGTATGGGAAGTCGTCGCCGTTGAATAGAGGGGGAAGAACTGTCCTGAAACCTTCGAGTTGAGACATTGATCTTGCACATAAGGAAACAAGAAAAAAAAAAATCCCAAAACTTGGTCTTGGATTAGTAGTGAGGGATTAATAAAAAAAATCTAAAACTAAATTGGTGTTGCACCAGTTCAGCTTAATTGCACGGGAAAAAAAATTCCAAAAAGGTAATGATACCAGTTTGGATTATATCGTAAAACTTAAAACTGAAAAGAAAGGAAAAAGAATTTCACCACCTTTGTCTGATTGATGGTTGCACCAAATCAGAGCGGTACCTACTCTTATACCACTTGTTGGATTGTAGAAGTCGCTAGAGGGGGGAGGGGTGAATAGCGATCGAAAATTCGTTATCGAATTAGAGTAAGCAACGGAAAAGCACAAAACACAATGCTAACACGAACCAATTTTACTTGGTTCGGAGCCTTGGCCGACTCATACTCCAAAGCCCGCACTCGTCAAGTGCTTTCGTTGGGCAATTCATTAGCAGTTCGAAAAGTGATTACAATTGAAAGTACAAGAACTCATTTAAAAATAAGAAATATGCCAACAACAATTAAAAATAACTTGAGTCGCAAGTTGTCAGAGAAGCGTCGTCGCCGTCGCAGTCGCAGGAGTAGAGCGCAATAGAGCAATCGTAGGAAGCAGTTGTTGTTCTCAGCTCTAGAAGTAAGCTCCTTATATAGGAGTGCTCTAGGCGCCTAGATCCCTTCCGAGTGTCCAGACCGTGACGTAGGCCCGGCCAATCAGCGCGCTCCTTATCTGCGACGGGATAACTTTTGCCTCTTGGGCGCCCGAATCCCTTTCGGGCGCCCGGACCACCATTTTCTAGAAAACTCCTTTCCCTACAAGAAAATGTTAGTGCAAGGCAAAATAAAAATTATATTACCCTGCAAAATAAAAGTTAGCACAAATATAATAAAACAGGGTAATAATTAGATTTTGTCTCACCGAGACCGGAATCTAATCATGATCTCAACTTAGACTTCCAAAATGGATCTAAGTTGGATCGACACCTAAGTTCCCTAACCAAATCAATCCCCTCCAGTGACTTACCTTAACTTACTTGTCAAACGTCCGGTCAGCCTGTCGACCCGTCTGGACTTCGTGCCAGCTATCAGGTCAGTTCGTCGACCTAGCTGGACTTCGTGTCAAATATTCGGTCGGCCCGTCGACCAGTTTAGATTTCGTGCCAGCTATCCAGTCAACCCATCGACCTAGATGGGCTTCGTGCCAGCTATCCGGTCGGCCTGTCGACCTAGCTGGTCTTTTCCTACATACTTCGTCAAAGTGTTAGATCACAACGAAATTAATTTAACCTATTTTGTCATTCATCAAAACCTGAATTAGACCGTCAGTTTTAACTGCACCAACATCATCAAGTTGATTACAATTACCAAAGTAATTGACATAAACTCAACTAAAATTTAACTCAGATCAATAATTCAGGGGGAGGCACCAAATTAGTTGGCACCTCCAAAAAATAACCTACCCGGCAGGGTAATTAGGATTCGTTTAAAAAGGGACTAAGTTTAACTTGACCTACGGTACTAGTGAAGTTTTGGATGATAGTAGGTTAGGGAATCTCAGTTTATGCATGTCTAGGAAGATATGGCTTCGACCTGGTGCATTTAGCTAAGTGGAACTAACTGAATTTACCTCTTACGTAACCACTTAGACCAAAGTTTTGTACTAAGTTCAGTGGATATAATTGTTTGGAAAACCTCGAAGGTATGGTTACTCTAATGATGATCAGGTGACTCACCATAGCCCAGAAGTTTATCCAAAAATATCTGTTCGTTGAGCCCAAAGCTAAACCTGAATCTAACACAAAGTTAAACCAAACCCAAAAAATCAAACTTAACTTCACCTCACAAAAATTATAGGTTTCTCTGATTGAAAACATAGATCGGGTGAGATAACTAAGGATTTCAAATCAAATTAAATCGAATCGAATCGAATTAAATTAAATTAAATTAAACTAAATTAAATTAAATTTAAAATTTTCTTTAAAATTATTTTAACTTTAAAAAAATTATTTTAAAATTTATCTTAATTTAAAATTTTCTAAAAAATTAGTTTAACTTAAAAAAAATTTATTTTAATTTAAAATTTTAATAAAATTATTTTAACTTCAAAAAAAATTATTTGAAAAATTATTTTAACTTAAAATTTTCTTTAAAAATATTTAATTTAAAAAAATATTTTTTAAAAAAACTTAACTTAAATTATTTTAAATTTTAAAAATTATTTTAACTTTCAATTTTTTTTAATTTTTTTTATTTAAAAAATTATTTTAACTTTAAAAATTATTTAAAAAAAAACTTTTTAACTAAAATGATTTTAACTATAAAAATATTATAAAAATCTTTTTAACTTTAAAAAATTATTTTAACTTTATTTTTTTTAAAAAAAACTTTTTAACTTTAAAAAATTATCTTAACTTTAAATTTTTTTTTTTAAAAAAATCTTTTTAACTTAAATTATTATTTTGACTTTAAATTTTTTTTTAACTTTGAAATTATTCTAACTTTAAAAATTATAGTTTTATTTAAAATATATATATATATTAACTTTAAAAATTTTATTTTAACATTAAAAAATTATTTTAACTTTAAAAATTATTTTAAATCTTTTTAACTTAAAAATTTAGTTTAAAAATTATTTTAACTTGAAAATTTTACCTTTAAAAAAATTATTTTGACTTTAAAAATTATTTTAAAAAATCTTTTTAACTTAAAAATTTATTTTAAAAATCTTTTTAACTTAAAAAATATTATTTTACTTTAAAAAATAATAATAACTTAATAAATTATTTTATTATTTTAAGTTAAAAATTATTTTAACTTAAAAAATTATTTTAACTTAAAAAAAATTTTAAGTTAAAAATTGTTTTAAAAATTTTGTTAACTTAATCATTTCAAAAAAAATTTATCATTTTAACTTTAATACTATTTTAAAAGTTTACTTTCACTTAAAAATTAATTTAAAAAAATATCATTTTGACTTAAACACTATTTTAAAATTTTACTTTCACTTAAAAATTAATTAAAAAATAAAAATAAAAAATCTGGTCAGAAATTAGGGGCGCTCGCCCCGGTATTGCCTTCCGAGCACCCGAAAGGCAGTCCGGGTGCCTCGCCCCGGCACTCTACTCCAGGTGCCCGGAGTTAGTCCGGGCACCCGGAATGCCCTATATAAGTGGCGGCAGAGGCGCCCCCAAATCCTTGCACCTCTCCTTTCCACTCTTGCAAAGGCTCTGACCGAGTTTTAACGCAAGAGAGATTAAATTTAAAATTTTTACTTCCTTCTTCGGTTGATTCGCAGTGCGAATCTACCAAGATCGTCATTTCTAGTATTTTTTAACGATGCGTTGGTAAATTTTCTCTCTTTTTCTAAATTTCCTTAAATAAGTATTTTCTATAATTGATTGCTTAGTCTAGTTTTTCTTTGATAAAGTAGGAAACGTTCTAATATTGGTGTTGGGCCCTCTACTGCTAGTACAAACCCTAGGTTTTCGACTGAGGAACTTAGGATTAGGTTTGCTAGTACTATCTACATGTCTATCTTAACTAGGTGTTTAGATAGATAGTTTTTCGTATGTTCATGGATTCCTGCTGTAGAGGTCATTGACTACTACAGCTTGCAATGCCTTGTTTATTGTACCAGTTCAATTAACATAGGTTTATGTGCTTAATTGTACAACAATGTAGTTAGAGTAGATGACCTTCTATACACTACTAGAGTAGTTGGTATTGATGTCACGCTATCCCTAGCTGTCATCCAAACCTTTTTAGGTCTACGACCATCGGCATGCACTTTTCAGTGCTACCCACCTAGGGATCTACCATTTGGTGATCCTTACTCGCATATTACTCTAGATACGATTTATTCGTATCTTTTTAGGGGAGAGTGAGTACCCACTGTTACCCTGTTTAGATCCGTCTCCCTTCGAGTCCAGGACTATGTCCTCTATATGGTTTTAGTCTCCTGTATTTTGTCGTTCACCACTCGCGACGTCGCGATGATGCGTCCATTTCACTCTTTTCTCCTTTATACCTTTTGCCATAGATTAGATATAGATATTAGCCTACATATCTTTTATGTCATTATCTACTCAGCCGGAGTCACTACCAGCAGATAGGTTCATATGTCGTACTGTCACATTTTGACAACATATATTGCCTCCTTAGATATTGACGCCACTAGAGGTAATGCCCGAGTTCTGACTGAGTTTGACGTTGTAGGATCTAGGAACTTCTCTTTATGTGGTATGCATACCGATGATGGGGATATCCTGTCCTGGCAGAGAGGGGCACAACACCAGCCTGACCCAGATGTAGAGCTAGATGCCCAAGAGGAGGAGGCAGGGCAGTATGAGTTTATGATCGCACTATTCGGCGAGGCCGCTCTTGCCCCAGCATCGCCTCTAGCCCGAGCACCACATCCCGCTCCTCGCACTCTAGGTGACCAAGTTGTCAGACTAGAGCTATCTATGATGAGTCTCCGCCAAGAGGTCTGATTTTCACCGAGGTATGCGTCAGGAGGTCTCCTACTTACGACGGGATATGCGACAGGAGGTCTCTGACTTGCGACGGGATATGCAGCAAGAGATTTCTGACCTTCGACGTGACCTATCCAGCTCTCGAGAGGATGACCGGACTCATCACTCTGAGTTGATGGCGTTGTTATGCTCCTTGGGCTCCGGACCACCTCCTTCATCATCCCAGTAGACTAGGCGTTATTGTATTTTCATCATGACTATAGTATATTGACTATATTATATCTTAAGTTTTTGACTTTTACTTCATATATTGCCTTGTCATGAATAGACTAGGATTCTTAAATTACAAAATCATTTTCAAAAATTGTCTTTAAAATTCTAGGATAAAACTTTTTATACATTTCTCAAAATTCCCTATTTTTAGAATTTTTGAAAATCGATTTTAGCCTTAGAATAGATCAATCCCTTAGAAAACATGCTCCTATAGATCTAAGGTTTAAGCATCTCACCAACACATTAGGGATAACTTGTTTGTGTATTTCTGAATTTAGAAAAGGGTGAGATATATAGACAGATTGCCTGGACTTAAAGATGCTTATATCAGTGCATCGACATAAGTCTGAGCGTTAAAAACTAAACAAATATGAATCAGGTTAAGTATTTTAGCTTAGTCAAACACTAACTGAATACAATCAACTTAACCTGACTAACCAAGTGAAAGCTGCTATACTCTGATAGTTAGTAAATAACTAATGGTTAGATAGTTGGACTTTTTAATGTCAGGTTCAGGGGAAGGATTAATTCAAATTATTTTCATACTTAGTAAAACTATTTGTAACAAAATTATTTTCTCTTTTGAAAATATTTTTGAAAATATTTTTGAAAAGTGTTTTCCATTTCCTTAAAAATATTTTAAATCTGCTTTAAACTTATTTTTGAAAATTTGCTTTCATAAACTTATTTTTGAAAATTGGCTTTCACAAACTTATTTTTGAAAATTGGCCTTCATAAACTTATTTTTGAAAATTGGCCTTCATAAACTTATTTTTGAAAATTGGCCTTCATAAACTTATTTTTGAAAATTGGCTTTTATAAACTTATGTTTGAAAATTATTTTTGCCTTAATTTTGCAAGCTTATGTTTGAAAAGTGGTTTAATTTTGTAAAACTTGTTTTTGAAAAGTACTCTAAAAATTAACTTACAAAGTCAATAGGTTTTTGCCTTAAAATTTCTGATAAAAAGTTAGCTATTTTTCAAACACTTAGCTATTTTGAAAAAGTTAAAGGACGTTGAAAATTATTTCTAATCTCAAAACTTATATTTTTGCCTTAAACGACTTTTTCAAAATTTTCCTTTAACTTGTTTTCTACATTAAACTCCTCCAAGTAACTCTGACTTCAATTAACATTCTCTATTTTGTTTTTTTACTTAGCCTATCTATTCTATGTTTTTTTTATGAATGTCAAAGGGGGAGGGTTAGGTGGTTTAAGTTAGTTAGCAACAAAATACCAAACATAAAACAAAGCTAACTTAAAAATCATGTCATTTCTTATAATTAATTATGTTTTGCATATTTTTTTCACTAACTTAACTCAGGTTGTCATTACATCAAAAAGGAGGAGATTGTTGGTGCAGTTAGCACTGAGGTCTAACTCAGGTTTTGATGAATGATAAAATAGGTTAAGTTAGTTTTGTTGTGATCTAACACTATGACGAAATGTGTAGAAGAAGCCCAGCTAGGTCGACAGGCCGTCTGGATAGCTGGCACAAAGCCCAACTAGGTCGACGGGCCGACCGGATAGCTGGCACGAAGCCCAGCTAGGTCAACGGGCTGACCTGATAGCTGGCACGAAGTCCAAACTGGTCGGCAGGCTGACCAGATGTCTAGCACGAAGTCCAGCTAGGTCGACGGGCTGACCTGGTAGCTGGCACGAAGTCTAGACAGGTCGACGGGCTGACCGGACGTCTGACAGGTAAGTTAAGGTAAGTCACTAGAGGGGAGCGACTTGGTGAGTACGTGTTCCCAGTTAGGGAATTTAGACGTTAATCCAACTTAGATCCATTTCAGAAGTCTAAGTTGAGATCGTGACTAGATTCCGGTCTTGGTGAGACAGAATCTAATTATTATCCTATTTTATTATATTTGTGTTAACTTTTATTTTGTAGGGTAGTATAACTTTTATTTTGCCATGGACTAACATTTTCTTGCAAGAAAAGGAGTTTTTTGGAAAATGATGGTTCGAGTGTCCGGAAGGGATCCGGGCGCCTGGAGTTGGTCCGGGTGCCTAGAAGGGATCCGGGCGCTCGGAGTTGGTCTGGGTGCCCGGAAGGGATCCGGGCACCCGGGAGGCAAAAGTTATCCCGTCGTAGATAAGGAGTGCGCTGATTAGCCGAGCCTATGTCACGGTCTGGGTGCTCGAAAGGGATCCAGGCGCCCAGAGCACTCCAATATAAGGAGCCTACTTCTAAAGCTGAGAACAACAACTGCTTCTTACGACTTCTCTATTGCACTCTACTCTTGCGACGCAACGATGCTTCTCTAACAACTTATGGCGCAAGTTATTTTTAATTGTTGTCGGTATATTTCTTCTTTTTAAACGAGTTCTTGTACTTTCATTTGTAAACACTTTTCGAGCTGCTAGTGAATTGCCCAACGAAAGCACTCGATGAGTGTGGGCCTTGCAGTAGGAGTCGACGAAGGCTCTGAACCAAGTAAAACTGGTTTGTGTTAGCATTGTGTTTTGTGCGTTTTCCGCTGCTTACTCTAATTCGATAACGAATTTTCGATCACTATTCAACCCCCCCCCTCTAGTGACTTCTACGATCCAACAAGAGCATGCTCACTTATAACTCAAACTGTGGCGAGAGTCTGGAGGCGTGAGAGCATGCTCTCTTATAACTCGCGCTGAGGCGAGAGTCTGGAATCCCGACCGCGAGGTCGTTGGTCATGAGAGCATGCTCACTTATAACTCGCGTTGGGGCGAGAGTCTAGAGGAGTGAGAGCATGCTCACTTATAACTCGCGCTGGGGTGAGAGTCTGGAATCCCAACCGTGAGGTCGTTGGTCGTAAGAGCATGCTCACTTATAACTCGCACTAGGGCGAGAGTCTGGAATCCCGACCGTAATGTCGTTGGTTGTGAGAGCATGCTCACTTATAACTCGTACTCGGGCGAGAGTCTCGAATCCCAACCGTGAGGTTGTTGGTCGTGAGAGCATGCTCACTTATAACTTGGCTGGGGCGAGAATCTGGAATCCCGACCGTGAGGTCGTTGGTCGTGAGAACATGCTCACTTATAACTCGTACTAGGGCGAGAGTCTGGAGGCATGAGAGCATGCTCACTTATAACTCGCGCTAGGGCAAGAGTCTGGAAGCGTGAGAGCATGCTCACTTATAACTCACACTGGGATGAGAGTCTAGAGGTGTGAGAACAAGCTCACTTATAACTTGCGCTGGGGCGAGAGTCTGGAATCCTAACCGCGGGATCATTGGTCGTGAGAGCATGCTCACTTATAACTCACACTGGGGCGAGAGTCTGGAGGCGTGAGAGCATGCTCACTTATAACTTGCACTAGGGCAAGAGTCTGGATGCGTGAGAGCATGCTCACTTATAACTAGCACTGGGGCGAGAGTCTGGAATCCCGATAGCGAGGTCGTTGGTCATGAGAGCATGCTCACTTATAACTCGTGTTGGGGCGAGAGTCTGGAGGCGTGAGAGCATGCTCACTTATAACTTACGCTGGGGCGAGAGTCTGGAATCCCGACCACAAGGTCGTTGGTCGTGAGAGCATGCTCACTTATAACTCATGCTGGGACAAGAGTCTAGAGGAGTGAGAGCATGCTCACTTATAACTTGCGCTAGGGCGAGAGTCTGGAATCCCAACCGCGAGGTCATTGGTCGTGATGGCATGCTCACTTATAACTCACACTGGGGCGAGAGTCTGGAATCCCGGCCGCAAGGTTGTTGGTCGTGAGAGCATGCTCACTTATAACTCGCACTAGAGCAAGAGTCTGGAATCCTGACCGCGAGGTCGTTAGTCGTGAGAGCATGCTCACATATAACTCATACTGGGGCGAGAGTCTAGAATCCCGACCATGAGGTTGTTGGTCATGAGAGCATGCTCACTTATTGTTGGTTGCTACTCGGAAAACCTAGAGGTTCCACTGTACAAAAATTTTGTACGAAGGTCTGAACCTTTTCCTAGCTACCATGTGTTCTTTTAAATTAAATTTTGGATCGCCTGCGGAACTTAACACATTTGATCCAAAACTTAATCTATTTGTTCTTTTAGGTTTTGACTTGGATCTCCTGCGAAACTTAACACGTTTGATCCAAATCACCTAAGTTTTTAATTCCATTAAATATTAATTTCCAAAATTGGTTCCCAGTACTAACGTGGCGAGGCACATGGCCTTCTTGGATATGGGAGCAACCACCACCGACTAGACAAAACCTTTTAAGGAAAGCTAATATTTAATTTCCTAAAATAACTTTAGGTCAACCGAAAAGAACAATCAAATCACAAGGAAAAGAAAAACAAAAGAACACTATATCGAAAACAAATTCGAAACACTAGAATCGTATGCCTCTTGTATTTAGTATTATTTCCAAAAATAACTAGTATGATGCGGAAAGAAAAATTACTAGTTATACCTTTTAGAAAGACTTCTTGATCTTCTACCGTATTCCTCTTCTAACCTCGGACGTTGTGTGGGCAACGATCTTCCGAGATGAGAAACCACCAAGCACCTTCTTCTCCTCCTAGCTAGGTTCGGCCAACACAAAGAAGCTTCACCAAGGACGAAGAACAAAACACCAACCAAGCTCCAAGGGATACAAGTTTTCTCCCCTTCTTCTTCTTCTTCTCCGAGTAGTATCCGGCCACCACAAGAGCTCCAAGCCAATAGAGAAGGTTCGGCCACCACCAAGAGGAAGAAAGGAAGAGAGGTTGGCCGACCACAACACCAAGGAAAAGAGGGAGAGAAATAATAGAGGTTGTATCTCATGAAGGCACCCTCACTCCTTCTTTTATATTCCTTGGCCTAAGCAAATTAGGAAATTTAATTACAATAAAATTTTCTTAATTTCCTTGACATGATTTAATTGAGAAAAATAAAATAAAATTTCCCCAATTAAATTCTAATGGCCGGCCACATCATGAAATCAAATTAGACAAGTTTCAATCAACAATTAAAACTTCCTAATTTGTTTCCGGAAATTTTAAAATTAAAATTTCTCTTCAAAATCTCTTCATGGTTGATAAAAAGAAATTTCCATAATTTTAATTTTTCAACATGTGAATAATTTTTAAAAAGAAAAATAAAATATCTCACCAATCTACAAATAAGGAAAGAGATCTAATCTCTTTCTTTAATCTTTTGTAGATCTTTTACAAGAGAGATAATTTAATTTTAATTCTCTTTAATAAATTATATCTTCCACATAATAAAAAATTAAAATTAAAATTCTTTTTTAATTTAATTTGGCCGACCCCTCTAGCTTGGGTTCAAGCTAGGGCCGGCCACCCCAATTTATACCTAGGCCGGCCCTAGCTTGGTTCCCAAGCTAGCTTGGCCGACCCCCTTTAGGTGGGTATAGAAGGTGGGTATAGGTGGGTATAGTACTCTATAAATAAGAGGCTACGATAGGGACCGAGAGGAGGAATTGGTTTTGGTCTCCCGATAAAATTAAGCATCCCGTGTTCGCCCCGAACACACAACTTAATTTTATCAATAATATTTCATTCCACTAGAGAACTATTATTGAACTACCGTACCAATCCCAAATTACATTTTGGGTTCCTTCTTATTATGAGTGTGTTAGTCTCCCTGTGTTTAAGATAACAAATGTCCACTAATTAAGTAAGTTACTGACAACTCACTTAATTAATATCTAGCTCCAAGAGTAGTACCACTCAACTTCATCGTCATGTCGGACTAAGTCCACCTGCAGGGTTTAACATGACAATCCTTATGAGCTCCTCTTGGGGACATTCTCAACCTAGATTACTAGGACACAGTTTCCTTCTATAATCAACAACACACACTATAAGTGATATCATTTCCCAACTTATCGGGCTTATTGATTCATCGAACTAAATCTTACCCATTGATAAATTAAAGAAATAAATATCAAATATATGTGCTTGTTATTATATTAGGATTAAGAGCACACACTTCCATAATAACTGAGGTCTTTGTCCCTTTATAAAGTCAGTATAAAAGAAACGACCTCTAATGGTCCTACTCAATACACTCTTAGTGTACTAGTGTAATTATATAGTTAAGATAAACTAACACCTAATTACACTACGACCTTCCAATGGTTTGTTCCTTTCCATCATGGTCGTGAGCTACTATTTATAATTTATAAGGTACTGATAACATGATCTTCTGTGTGTGACACCACACACCATGTTATGTACAATATAAATTAATTGAACAACTACATTTATCACAAATGTAGACATTTGACCAATGTGATTCTTATTTCTAGATAAATGTTTATACCAAAAGCTAGGCTTTTAGTATACACTCTAATAATCTCCCACTTATACTAAAAGACTAAGCTGCCATATATGCTGCCATACATCTTATTCCCATGCCTTTCAAAAAACTCTTGCCTTAAGGACCTTAGGTTATCATCTGATGCAATCTAGGCGGCAACAACTTCTCCTCGTTATACAATTTCTCGTATTGGGTAGTACTTGCGCTCTATTGTGTTTACTTGCCTTATAGACTCATGGTTTCTTCGAGTTTGTTACTGCACCATTATTATTACAATAAATTGTAATAATCTTTGGACAAACTAGAAATCATATCTAAGTCTATCTTGAGGTAATTAAGTCATTCAGATTTTATGGCTACCTCAGAGGCTTGCCATATACTCAGCTTCTATGGTGGAGTCCAGAAAAACACCTATGCTTATCACTCTTCCATAGTTATGACTTTTCCTCCTAAAGTAAACACAAAACCCCGAGGTCGACTTATTATTGTCCCTATCCGATTGGAAGTCAAAATCCGTGTAACCCACATGGACCAAATTAACTGCCTTGTAAGCTAGCATATAATCTATAGCGCCTCTAAGGTACTTTAATATATGCTTTACTGCAGTCCAATGTCCTTGTCTAGGGTTACTTTGATATCTGCTAACTATGCGCTTGGCAAAACAGATTTCTGATCTCGTGCATAGCATACATTAGGTTGTCTAACTGTCGAAGCATAAAGAACTGCCTACATGTCCTCAATCTCCTTTGATGTCATCGGAGACATCTCTTTAGATAAAGACACTCCATGCTTAAAAGGTAAGATACCTTTCGAGGAGTTTTGCATGCTTAAAACGAGCAAGGATTTTCCGATGTATCAAGCTTGGGATAAGTAAAATATATTTTTTCTTTCGATCTCTTATTATTTTGATCTTAAAAATATATACATTCTCTCAAGTCCTTTATATCGAATTATTTGGACAACCATACCCTTACTTTTAACAACATTTTGATATTGTTTCCAACTACCAAAAATGTTATCTACGTATAGTACAAGAAATACCACCACGTTTCCATCACACCTTTTGTATACACAAGACTTATCCGTTTACTCAATAAATCCATAGGTCTGGATTACTTTGATAAACCGGATATTCCAAGACCTTGAAGCTTTGCCTCAGTCCATAAACTGACTGAGCTTGCACACAAGATGCTCTTAGCCCTTTGCAATGAACCCTTCTGGTTGCTTTATATGGATGCTTTCATCAAGACTTCCATTAAGGAATGCTGTCTTGACATCCACTTGCCAAATAGATAAAAGAATCCGGATAGACTTAAGCATGGCTACCAGTGAAAAAGTTTCCTTTTTCATCAAGCCTTGCTTTGAAAGTTACTACCTTCCTTTCTATCCCTCTTTTCCTATTATAGACCTTTTAACACCCAAAGGCTTTTACACCATTTGGTGGTTGTACAAGCTTCCATATTTTATTAGAATACATATATTCTAATTCTGTTATTCATTACTCTTTGCCAAGATGTTGCATCTTTATCTTGGAGTGTTTCGTCATATGTCCGGAGATCAGGTTCATGTCCTCCAGGGATCGAGTCCAAAAACTCTCCCAAAACATGAATCTTTTTAGGTTGCCTAACAACCCTCCCACTACGACAAGGCACTTTCTGCAATTGTGTATCATTTGTGATACGTGTTGCAGTTTCCTTGTGGTATCTCATCTTGTACAGTTGGTACTAGATTAGACATGCCTTTTATTATTTTCCTTAAGAACAAATTTTCTTATGGGCACATGGTTTATTACATAGTCCTTTTCTAAAAATCGGTCATTGATGCTAACAATGACCTTCTGATTTTTAAGACTATAAACCTACTTTCATTTCACTAGGATAACCCGCAAACAAGTGAATTCCTGTCCAACTTATCATTGTCTCTCTTCTGCATATGTGCTGGACTACCCGAATCCGAATATGCTTCGAAATAGGCTTACGCCTATTCAGCATTTCTATATGAGTAGAGAGTTCTGACTTTAGAAGGTACTATATTCACTCCCGTTTCCAGAGTATATCCTTAAAATGATTTTGATAATATTCTTAATAACTTATCAATCTACTTATTTCCATAAGAGTCCTATACCTTCCTTTTCCAACATCATTCTGTTGGGGTGTACCAGATGCAGTTAGTTGGGATTGAATCCCTACTTCTGTTAAATGACTCCTAAATTCTCCCAAAAGGTACTTGCCACTATGATCTTACCGTAGTGTCTTGATACTTTTACTTTGTCGTTTCTCCACATCAGCCTCGTACTCTTTGAACTAATCAAAGCACTTAGACTTGCGGCACATCAAGTAAATATATCCGTATCTCAAATACTTGTCTATAAAATAGATGAAATATTTGAAACAACCTCTTGCCTGGATGCTCATAGGATCACACAAATCAGAATGAACCAATTCCAATATATCTTTGACTCCATACCCCTTAGACTTAAAAGCTTCTTGGTTATTTTTCCTTCCAAGTAAGACTCATAGGTTGGAAAGATTTCCACTACTAATAAACCCAAAAGTTCATCAGCTACCAATGAATCCTACTCAAGTTAATATAACCTAGCCTTAGATGCTAAAGATATAATTGGTTCATTTTCGAAGGTTACTTTCTCTTAAAGTTAGAAGATGTGTTATTAATTTCCATTTGTTGCATCGTGAGAGTTATTGGATTTATAAATTACCAACCAACGTACCAGAACAGATAACTTCCCTCTTTTCCTTAATAACAACTTTGTTATTAAAAGAGGCAGAATATCAAGTTCTTTGAATAGTTTAGAAACTAAAAACTAGTTCTTTCTAAACTTGGTGCGTAAAGACAATTACTCAAAAATCCATGTTTTATTCTTATCAAAAGATAAACATCTCCCACTGCCACAGCTACCATTTTTACAGTAGTGCCCATGTAGACGGTGTTTTAATTTTCATTTAGTTGTCGGGTTTCCTGGAACCCTGCAATGAATTGTGGACATGATTAATGGCATCTGTATCTACACTCCCGGTTCTGGTAGATAACACCACTAAACATGTTTCAACTAATAAATTAAATACACCTATATTGTTCTTAGTTCTAAGAAGACAATCTACCTTAATGTTCAAGTCCTATTTCCAATCATTACAATTGGGATTACTAAGTCTTTTCTATAGTATGACTACTAGGGAATTGACAAACATTTTAAATCCTAAGAATCACAAAAATATTTGGTCAAGATCAACTCCTTAAAAATCCCCATGAATTTTGTATGTCACGATAGTGTGGACGTATACAAAATCGAAGAGGAGATTTTATTCATTAATTTTATTATCTCGTCAACTTTACTTTATGACGAAATAAAATTAATAGTTGATCTGTCTTTGATCAAATATTTGGTCAAAAACTTTTGAATAAAAAAAATATTGATTCCTCAAACAATATTATTTAAATTCTCCAACACCTCAAACACCGTGAATTTTGCATGCCATGTTAGTGTGGACGTATACAAATTCAACATTTGTAAAAGAAGGGAAAATTAACCCATTAATTTTATTATCTTGTCAACCTAACTTTTTGACAAATAAAATTAATAGTTGGTATCATTTGGTCACACAAATAATAACAGTGACTCCGATGGGAAGGATACTATTAGATGTGTCTAAATGTATACCATTACTTGACACTAAGTCCATTAATAAGATTATGCCCCTTCCGTTGGGGAAGATCACACGCTCTTAATTAACTTCCTATAGTCATCCAAAAATGGAAGTCTGTTCTAGTGATCCACAAACAAGCTCATCCGTTATGGAGGAAGGCACTCAGAGCCAACGCGCAAGCTTGTTTGCATCACTTACAAACCAGTAATGGAGACCATGGGATTTACTTAAAAATCCCTCTCCCACTTAGTTATTTATAAATGAGGAATTTTAACTATGCTAGCCTACTAAATATGTAAACTAACATGCACACACAGCACAATATAAAAGCAATAAATAGAAAATCTAATTTTCAACTATTATGACTTTTATCTCTAGTTGTCCTCCGTGTGTTGTCATCCCAAGCTGCTGCCATATTTGGCCACTGCCACCGGGTCTAGCTGTCGCATCTATCTTGCTCCTAGTTCCGCTGCGCCTCTGGTCCTTAGAAGGTTCCACGCTTTGCAAGATTCGATCCGCGACATAAATAGAATTTTACATTTTGATCCTATATTCCTCGAAGGAATGTACATGTAAACTAGATCGAACATAAAATAAAATTTACATCCATCGATCCTATATTCCATAAAAGGAATGTACATGTAACTAGATCAAAAATAAAATCCTAATAAAACTAAATACTCCTGTATTTTATAATACAATCATGCACACACAATAAAATGCCCTTGACATGTCCAAGGGTCCAATCACACACATAATAACTATAAGCCATAATAATTGGATCCTGCATCCACAAAGTTAGCACATCCTACTATTAACCCGCCTAAATTATGTATGACATGTGCATAATTAAACTAATACCAAATACACAGAGGCAAAATCCTAGCTCGATACCAATTGTTGGTTGCTACTCGAAAACCTAGAGGTTCCACTGTACAAAATTTTTACAAGGTCTCAACCTTTCCTAGCTACCATGTGTTCATTTAAATTAAATTTTGGATCGCTCATGGAACTTAACACGTTTGATCCAAAACTTAATCTATTTGTTCTTTAGGTTTTGACTTGGATTTCGGAACTTAACACGTTTGATCCAAATCACCTAAGTTTTAATTCCATTAAATATTAATTTCAATGATTGTCTAGATCGACGTGGCGAGGCACATGGCCTTCTTGGATATGGGAGCAACCACCACCGACTAGACAAAACCTTTTAAGGAAAGCTAATATTTAATTTCTTAAAATAACTTTAGGTCAACCGAAAAGAACAATCAAATCACAAGGAAAAGAAAAACAAAAGAACACTATATCGAAAACAAATTCGAAACACTAGAATCGTATGCCTCTTGTATTTAGTATTATTTCCAAAAATAACTAGTATGATGCGGAAAGAAAAATTACTAGTTATACCTTTTAGAAAGACCTCTTGATCTTCTACCGTATTCCTCTTCTAACCTCAGACGTTGTGTGGGCAACGATCTTCCGAGATGAGAAACCACCAAGCACCTTCTTCTCCTCCTAGCTAGGTTCGGCCAACACAAAGAAGCTTCACCAAGGACGAAGAACAAAACACCAACCAAGCTCCAAGGGATACAAGTTTTCTCCCCTTCTTCTTCTTCTTCTCCGAGTAGTATCCGGCCACCACAAGAGCTCCAAGCCAATAGAGAAGGTTCGGCCACCACCAAGAGGAAGAAAGGAAGAGAGGTTGGCCGGCCACAACACCAAGGAAAAGAGGGAGAGAAATAATAGAGGTTGTATCTCATGAAGGCACCCTCACCCCTTCTTTTATATTCCTTGGCCTAAGCAAATTAGGAAATTTAATTACAATAAAATTTTCTTAATTTCCTTGACATGATTTAATTGAGAAAAATAAAATAAAATTTCCCCAATTAAATTCCAATGGTCGGCCACATCATGAAATCAAATTAGACAAGTTTCAATCAACAATTAAAACTTCCTAATTTGTTTCCGGAAATTTTAAAATTAAAATTTCTCTTCAAAATCTCTTCATGGTTGATAAAAAGAAATTTCCATAATTTTAATTTTTCAACATATGAATAATTTTTAAAGAGAAAAGAAAATATCTCACCAATCTACAAATAAGGAAAGAGATCTAATCTCTTTCTTTAATCTTTTGTAGATCTTTTACAAGAGAGATAATTTAATTTTAATTCTCTTTAATAAATTATATCTTTCACATAATAAAAAATTAAAATTAAAATTATTTTTTAATTTAATTTGGCCGGCCCCTCTAGCTTGGGTTCAAGCTAGGGCCGGCCACCCCAATTTATACCTAGGCCGGCCCTAGCTTGGTTCCCAAGCTAGCTTGGCCGACCCCCTTTAGGTGGGTATAGGTGGGTATAGTACTCTATAAATAAGAGGCTACGATAGGGACCGAGAGGAGGAATTGGTTTTGGTCTCCCGATAAAATTAAGCATCCCGTGTTCACCCCGAACACACAACTTAATTTTATCAATAATAATTCATTCCACTAGAGAACTATTATTGAACTACCGCACCAATCCCAAATTACATTTTGAGCTCCTTCTTATTATGAGTGTGTTAGTCTCCCTGTGTTTAAGATAACAAATGTCCACTAATTAAGTAAGTTACTGACAACTCACTTAATTAATATCTAGCTCCAAGAGTAGTACCACTCAACTTCATCGTCATGTCGGACTAAGTCCACCTACAGGGTTTAACATGACAATCCTTATGAGCTCCTCTTGGGGACATTCTCAACCTAGATTACTAGGACACAGTTTCCTTCTATAATCAACAACACACACTATAAGTGATATCATTTCCCAACTTATCGGGCTTATTGATTCATCGAACTAAATCTCACCCATTGATAAATTAAAGAAATAAATATCAAATATATGTGCTTGTTATTATATTAGGATTAAGAGTACACACTTCCATAATAACTGAGGTCTTTGTCCCTTTATAAAGTCAGTATAAAAGAAACGACCTCTAATGGTCCTACTCAATACACTCTTAGTGTACTAGTGTAATTATATAGTTAAGATAAACTAACACCTAATTACACTACGACCTTCCAATGGTTTGTCCCTTTCCATCATGGTCGTGAGCTACTGTTTATAATTTATAAGGTACTGATAACATGATCTTCTGTGTGTGACACCACACACCATGTTATCTACAATATAAATTAATTAAACAACTACATTTATCACAAATGTAGACATTTGACCAATGTGATTCTTATTTCTAGATAAATGTTTATACCAAAAGCTAGGCTTTTAGTATACACTCTAACACTTATAACTCACATTGGGGCAAGAGTCTGGAATCCTGACCACGAGGTCGTTAGTCGTGAGAGGATGCTCACTTATAACTCGCGCTAGAGCGAGAGTCTGGAATCCTGACTGAGAGGCTGACCGGGAAGCAATCAGGGGGCCTGTCCAGGACTTGGTCTGGAGACTTGACCAGGAATGGATCTGGAGGTCTGTCCAGGAATGGATCTGGAGACCTGACTAGGGCTTCCTCTAGAGACTTGACCAGGGCTTCCTCTGGAGACCTAACCAGGGATGGATCTAGAGGTCTGACCACGCATGAATCTGGAGACCTGACCAGGGATGGATCTGGAGGTCTGACCAAGCAATGTTTCAGATGAGAAACATTTATGACTTGAAGGGATCGTGCTCGAGGACTTAGATTAATGCTTCTGCGATCATAAAGTACAATTCATAAGGCTTTAATCAAATTTAAATCTTACTCTGATTTTGAGGAGACATAAAGGCGCCGAATTTAGAGCGACACTTCCCACCGCCTTCTTTTTTGTTTCCCAAGGCAACCACATGGAATTTTCAGTCTCTAGGGCATGGTCTTCACAAGGTAAGGCATTCCTGTTCGCATATGCCCCTCCATGATTTTCCTGTCACTTCCATCGTAAATGCCCCTTCCTTGGGAGATGACACGTGCCTCACTAACTTAACTCGCCATAATGTATGATGCACACTTTTTGCACGCGACCCCAAATAGCTTCCGCTTCTCGATCTGATGGCTAACATGTGCTAGGCCATTTTAGTTGTCTGGCTCACTTTCCGATGCTTTCTAAGGGTTTTGGTTTAAAAACCCTAAAGGTTGTCCGTTGTCGTTCCTTATCGCTTCAACTTCCTTCGAGTTTCCTTTTCCTTCTTGCTTTTGCTTGCTCGCCTCCTCCTTCGTGCATTTCCTTTGTCCTCCATAAGTACTCTTCCTTCTTTTTCTCCCACTCATTTTGATCTTGTAATGACCGGTGAGATGGAGGTGCCCTGGTATGCATATTTCCACTCCGACATGGATAATAGTGATTTTAGGGCAATTTGATCGAGTCTGGAACTTTCTGAGGCCTACAAGCTCCGTCCCCCGGAGCCGGATGACTATCCTTCCTCCCCTCCTACCGGTTTTGTGACCTTTTTTAAGGACCAGCTCCTTGCCGGTCTTCGCTTTCCTATCCATCCATTCTTCTCCTCTTTGAGCAGGTATTTTGGTATTTCGTTGTCATAATTCGCCCCCAATGCCTTCCGCGCCATGTGCGGAAAGGTGATCCTTTGTCGCCTATATCGAATACCCCTAACCCCGCAACTTTTTCACCATTTTTACACCCTCAAACGCTTGAAGCTGGGTGTTTTTATGGCGCAGTCCAGGGTCGGGTACAAGTATTTTGACGAGATGTCTTCTTCCAACAAAGATTAGAAGTGTAGATTTTTTATGTCCAACTGCCCGAGCTAGCATCCTAGCCAACTGAGTGGCACTATACTCTTCCCACTCCCTTTGAGCTATGCAACCATCAATATCAACCACCCTGCCACACAACATCTGAAAAGTTGGAAGGTGTGCAACTACAACACCCTTTTCTGCTACGAGAGAGCATGTTATACACTTTTGGGCTCAACACCATCCAGACGCCTTTGAGTGCTCCTTTTGGTAAGATCCAATACCTTCACTTCCCGATCTTCCCTAACTAAGGTATTTGTTGGTGCAATATTCCCTAGGTCAAGGTTGACCTGGTTGACTGAGCTTGAATTGGGTCAAGCTCGAGTCTTGATGTTTGGGTTTCGATGTTTGACAATACATGTAGACAACACATGGAGATTGCAGGTGCAATTGTTCATGTGGGGAGATTGTGAAGGAGAGTCAAGTAGGTCAAGGTTGACTGGATACTTGACTTGAAAATTCTGGTGAGTGAAACCAGGTGAAAGACCTAGTGAGTGAAGCTAGGCAGTTGAAATCCGAGTGAGTGAAGCCAGGTGAAAGACCTAGTGAGTGAAGCTAGGCAGTTGGAAAATCCTGGTGAGTGAAGCCAGGTGAAAGACCTAGTGAGTGAAGCTAGGCAGTTGGAAAATCCTGGTGAGTGAAGTCAGGTGAAATACCTAGTGAGTGAAGCTAGGCAGTTGGGAAATTCTGGTGAGTGAAGCCAGGTGAAAGACCTAGTGAGTGAAGCTAGGCAGTAAGGAAAGACCTGGTGAGTGAAGCCAGGCAGTTGGGAAGTCCAAGTAGGTCAAAGGGATTGACCGGATACTTGGCACAAGGAAATTCAGATGGGTCAAGATTTGACCAGACATCTGGTGAAAGTCTAAGTGGGTCATGGAGGACCGGACACTTGGCACGAGCAGAAAAGTCCAAGTGGGTCAAACGGATTGACCAAATACTTGGTGAGGGTGTCCTGGCAGGTCAAGGGTGACCGGATGCTAGGCATGATGTACCAACAGGTCATGGTTGACTGGATGTTGGTTTTGGCGACTTTGGACTTGGTTTTGAGCAAAAACAAGGAGCTGGATCGATCAGTTGATCGATTGGCCCATGCCCAATCGATCAGTTGATTGATTGGGTGAGTCCCCGCGACAAAGGCTTCCCCAATCGATCAGTCGATCGATTGGGCAGAATTCTCGATCACACAGAATGGCTATGGATCGATCGGCCGATCGATTCAGAGCAGAATGGCTCTGGATCGATCGACCGATCGATTCAGAGCAGAATGGCTCTGGATCGATCGGTCGATCGATTCAGAGCCCCCAATCGATCGACCGATCGATTGGGAGTCGCGATTCTGTGCGATAAGCCCTGGATCGATCGGTCGATTGATCCAGGCTATTCTCGAGAGCTCAGAGGCACTCTGGATCGATCGGCAGATCGATCCAATGCCTCCCCAATCGATTGGGAGCAATCCAATCGATTGGGATTCGACCATTGGCGTCGTATTTAGCTGTTGGCGAGTGTTTCTCTCCACAGAACTTCCACGGCTCCGATTCTTTCTTTACACAGATCTTCACAGCAGTTCTCCACAGTTCTCACACCAGATCTTGAAGGTTCTTGGAGGCTTGTGCTGGTGCACGTCCAAGTTAAGAGGCGAAGAAGAAGCTAGGGTTAGGGTTCCTTGTGCATATCTTGTAAACTTTTGCTTGTATTGTATCTCCCTTCCCTTTCTTCTTGTACTGTGAGCTTGTAGGGCTTCTCTGCCTTCGGTAGTTACTGTAAAGGAATGTTTTTATAGTGGAGGGTGCGTGAGTGTGTGGATCCTTGGATTAGTCACCTCTTGTAGAGGTGGATACCAAGTAAATCCTCTTGTTAGCGTTGTGTGTTTGTTTTCTTGTATTTCCGCTGCACATCATCGAAGAAACAAAGCAACGACGAGCACGACGATTGCGACGAGCTATTCACCCCCCTCTAGCTACATTTTCGGTCCCAACAAGTGGTATCAGAGCAAGGTTGCTCTTCACCGGAATCATCGCCGGAAGGGGCAAAAATCTAGAGGGTGAAGAAGTTGGAGCAATTCTACAAGTAAAAGACTTCATCAGAAAGCTCAAACTTCAAGATGGAATTCCAAGATGTCCTTGGATTCAACACAAGGGTGCCTCCACCATATGTATCTACAAGTTTTGATTCTTGGAAATCAAGGATCGAGAATTTTCTTATGATGGAGATAGAGCAATGGTTTGCTCTTATGGAAGGCTTCAAAGCTCCAACAAATTCAAAGGGCAAAATCCTCAAGAAGAGCAAATGGAACCAAGAGCAAATCCAAAGATGTGAGGTCAATGATAAAGTGACCAAGCTTTTGGTCAATCTATTGCCTAGCCACATTTTGGAGCAAGTTGGAGAATTAAAGGATGCTAAGGAGCTTTGGAGCAAATTGGCAACGATTCATGAGATCCCCTCCACTGTACAAGATCAAGAAAAATCCCAAGAGGGCGACTCATTGGAGAAAGATCTAAAGGAAGAGGATTTCGAAGTTGAGAGATGCTCAACTTCCGAAGAAGAGGTCCAAGAAGCTTCATCTTCAAAGGAATACAATGAAAAGGGAAAAGAGGGAGCATACTCTTTGTTTCATGAACAAGAGGAAGATGAAGAAGCCTCCATCTCTAGGATTGAGGGGGAGCGACCTTTGTTGACATCGGATCAAGAAGAAGGAGAAGCTTCTACATCCGGGTCAAATGGAGAAGAAGACATTGCATCCTCCAAAGATCAAGAAACATCAAATAGAGGATCAAGTGTCATCCCTACATGTGAAGGTATAAATATGTCAATTAAAAATAAAAATCATATCATATGTTTTGAGTGTAGGGAGCATGGGCATTACAAAAGCAAGTGTCCTAAATTGGCCAAGAAGAAGGGTCAAGTGACACCAAAGGGGAAGGAGAAGCTCAAAGAGACCGCTCCCGGAACAAAGAAGAGCAAGGAGCACATTGTGTGCTTCTCTTGCAATCAAAAGGGACACTATCGGAGTCAATGTCCCAAGGGGAAGAAAGCGGTCAAGACTCAAGGGGGAGTCTCCAAGGTAAAACGAAAGGTATCACTTATTGAGCCTACCCCTTTAAATAATGGTAAAAAGCATGTTAATTCCAACTTTTATCATTTTAATACTATTTACCATGAAAATAGGGAGCATGATAGCATTAAAGAAAAACATATTGCTCTCCATGCTAAGACTACCACACCTAGGGTTAGGAAGGTAGGTAAAAGGTTAGGCAATAACACTAAGGACCATAGTTATAAGCCTAGAAATAAAAATGCTCAAGGATTTAAAGAAAAATCAAAATCTAGGGATTTATGGGAAGAAAATCAAGTCTTGAGGTCAAGGCTTGATAAAATGGAAAAGACCTTAAAAAGGATGGAAAGTATCCTAAAAGGGCAAAATGAGCAAAACCTAGGTTTAGCATTATAAGGGTCATCCACGGGCCATAGGGGTTTGGGATACAAACCTAAAATTAAAAAGGATGTGCCTTCTTACCATATGGTTCCATATAATTATGGAACCAACCCTAGGTCAAAAGGTCAAGTCAAAAATACAAGGGAAGTTATCCCTAGAAGTATTTTTGCAACAACAAACGTGACTAAGACTTCTAAGAAGTCTAAGAAAGTCACTAAGAATGTCACAAGGGAATCAATTCCTAGGGTTGACCTAGAAAAAGTGACCAAGGCTTCTAAGAAGCCTAACAAGGTCACTAGGAAGGTATCTAGGGAAGTTATCCCTAGTGAATACCTAGAGCATCCAAGGAGCACCAATAGGTTTTGGGTTCCTAGGAGCATTTTCTCTACCCCTTAGATGGATTAGAGAGTGTCAACTCTAATTGAAAGATTAGTTAACCTGATTATGATGAAGTTGGCACTCTAAGAGCATTTTTAAGGTTATTGTTAACCTTTGAAAATGATAAGGATTAATGGTTTACTCTTGGAAAGAGTAAGAAGTGCCATAATGTGAGAAGTTAGATTTTAAAATTAAATTGGCACATTTAGGAAAATCATAAGAACTACCAAGTTGGGATTGTGGTATGTTCTTAGGAATGAAAGGCAACTTAAGACTTAATTTAATTTGTTACTCTTTAAAAGAGTAATTTGTGCCAAAAATTTGAGGAATTTACTTAATTTAAATTGGCACAAAATTAGGAAAATCAAAAGAAATGTCAAAATTGAATTTTGGCATTTTCTTGGGAAATAGTGGGCAATCTAGGTTTTAAATTTTAATTTAGCTAAGGTTAAGGATACTTAGATAGGTAATCTATGTATATCTTTATTTAAGCAAATTTGCCATGTTTTGTTTGTCCATCATATGCCATGACATCACATTTTGCATTCATGTTTTATTATGAAAAACACAAAAATATCATGTCATGTCATACATACATCATGTAGTCATAGGAAATTTTCTTTTAAAAATTATTTATCTTTGATGTATGTCATAACACATCATGCATTGTTTTAATTTCTTTACGAACTAAGGACAAATGACATTCATTAACAAGTAACATCATTGGTGAATGTTTCTAACCTCAAAATGCCTAGATAGATATGCATGATCCCTAGATTAGGGCAAAACCAAAATTTACATCTCACTAAGAACTATAAGGTGACTTGTATGTAGTTTAGTACACTTGAAATACAAGTGAGATGTTAGGATAATGAACAAAACTCAAGATGTTGATTTAGTGCATTCTTTTGAGTTTTAAATTCATCAAAACACATAGTTATGTGTTTTCCGATCATTGGGAAAGCTAATGTACAAGTCATGTGCATTGAGCCCAAAGAACATGGTTGGATATTGGTTTTGAAAATGATTTTAAATATATTTTGAAAAACCTTGATGAAGGCTATCTTTTGATAATAATCATCATTGAATAGTTGAGCACAAACTTGGAAGAAAATACTAAAGTTTTTACAAGTTTCAAAGTTTGTATCAATCTTTGAAATAGGAAGTATTTTCATAAAAAGCTATTTTTCCTTGATAGTATATGCCCTAAGGAATGTCTACAAGAATTTTCATGATTTTTTGATTTTTGTAGAATTTTAGGGGAGTTTCTGAAATTCACTGAAATAAATTTTCAGTTTTTCAAAGCTCCAATCGATCACCCGATCGATTGAAGTCCCTCAATCGATCGGGCGATCGATTGAGAGGAGTTCTCCCGCGAGCAAAAGTTCGCTGGATCGATCAGCCGATCGATCCACACAGTATGAATCGATCAGTGGATCAATTCAGCAGGGTTCAATCGATTGGGACCCAACTCCAATCGATTGGGGATGCTGATTTTAGCTGGGAAAGCTTATTTTCAGCATCTTGAACCATTTTTAGTCTATAAAACCATTCCTAACCCCTCAAAACACATTTGTATACATTTAGGGGGAGTTTTCATGATGAAAACAAGGATGGATTGGTCAAGAAAGACTAAGTAGAGATTTAGGTTGATGTTTGGTTTCAATATTGAATTTTTAAACCTCAAATCTTCTAAATTTTGGTTTCCTAAAGGTTTAGGGATTCCAAGTCATTGTTGGTGCAATGACAGAGGTTACGTGCATATCTTTAGGGGGAGTTACTCTTTAAGGACATAAAAACTATTTTATATACACCTTGGAAGGTGGTTAACCTTCTTTAGCGAAAATGCTCAAGGTTGGGCATTTGAATATAATGGAGAGTGGACATCTTCATTATTCAAGTGGTGTATGCTCACGGATAAGCATTTGATGACAATGAAGGGTATGAGACTTTCATTTGAATCGTGTGTGAATATACCAAGTGGTATATGCTCAAGGATAAGCGTTGAGAATAATGAAGGGTATGGGACCTTCGTTATTGTGTTGTGAACAACTAGTGAAGTTGTAAACAATGTTGGGTAACTCTTCAGGGGGAGAGTTTTGATGTGTGCCAATAGGGGGAGAATGTGTGGTTAAGTTAGGTCTTCATTACCTTAAGAGGAAGTTTGCCCTCTGGGAAAGGGCAAGAATGAAGGAAACCATCATTCATATATTAACATGAAGGGAGTTGAGGTTATGAGATTAGCCTAACTTAAAAGTGGTATTGTCAAACATCAAAAAGGGGGAGATTATTGATTCAATATTCCCTAGGTCAAGGTTGACCTGGTTGACTGAGCTTGAATTGGGTCAAGCTCAAGTCTTGATGTTTGGGTTTCGATGTTTGACAATACATGTAGACAACACATGGAGATTGCAGGTGCGATTGTTTATGTGGGGAGATTGTGAAGGAGAGTCAAGTAGGTCAAGGTTGACTGGATACTTGACTTGAAAATTCTGGTGAGTGAAGCCAGGTGAAAGACTTAGTGAGTGAAGCTAGGCAGTTGAAATTCTGGTGAGTGAAGTCTGGTGAAAGACCTAGTGAGTGAAGTTAGGCAGTTGAAAAATCCTGGTGAGTGAAGCCAGGTGAAAGACCTAGTGAGTGAAGCTAGGCAGTTGGAAAATCCTGGTGAGTGAAGCCATGTGAAAGACCTAGTGAGTGAAGCTAGGCAGTTGGGAAATCCTGGTGAGTGAAGTCAGGTGAAAGACCTAGTGAGTGAAGCTAGGCAGTTGGAAAATCCTGGTGAGTGAAGCCAGGTGAAAGATCTAGTGAGTGAAGCTAGGCAGTAAGGAAAGACCTGGTGAGTGAAGCCAGGCAGTTGGGAAGTCCAAGTAGGTCAAAGGGATTGACCGGATACTTGACACGAGGAAATCCAGATGGGTCAAGATTTGACCAGACATCTGGTGAAATCTAAGTGGGTCATCGAGGACCAGACACTTGGCACGAGGAGAAAAGTTCAAGTGGGTCAAAGGGATTGACCAGACACTTGGTGAGGGTGTCCTGGCAGGTCAAGGGTGACCGGATTCTAGGCATGATGTACCAACAGGTCATGGTTGACCGGATGTTGGTTTAGGGGACTTTGGACTTGGTTTTGGGCAAAAATAAGGAGCTGGATCGATCAGCTGATCGATTGGCCCATGACCAATCGATCAGCTGATCGATTGGGTGAGTCCCCGCGACAAAGGCTTCCCCAATCGATCAGCCGATTGATTGGGTAGAATTCCCGATCGTACAGAATGGCTCTGGATCGATCGGTCGATCGATTCAGAGCCCCCAATCGATCGGCCGATCGATTGGGAGTCGTGATTCTGTGCGATAAGCCCTGGATCGATCGGCTGATCGATCCAGGCTATTCCCGAGAGCTCAGAGGCGCTCTGGATCGATCGGATGATCAATCCAAAGCCTCCCCAATTGATTGGGAGCAATCCAATCGATTGGGATTCGACCGTTGGCGTCGTATTTAGCTGTTAGCGAGCGTTTCTCTCCACAGAACTTCCACGGCTCCGATTCTTTCTTTACACAGATCTTCACAGCAGTTCTCCACAGCTCTCATGCTAGATCTTGAAGGTTCTTGGAGGCTTGTGCTGGTGCACGTCCAAGTTAAGAGGTGAAGAAGAAGCTAGGGTTAGGGTTCCTTGTGCATATCTTGTAAGCTTTTGCTTGTATTGTATCTCCCTTCCCTTTCTTCTTGTACTGTGAGCTTGTAGGGCTTCTCCGCCTTCAATAGTTATCGTAAAGGAGTGTTTTTTATAGTGGAGGGTGCGTGAGTGTGTGGATCCTTGGATTAGTCACCTCTTGTAGAGGTGGATACCGTGTAAATCCTCTTGTTAGTGTTGTGTGTTTGTTTTCTTGTATTTCCACTACACATCATCGAAGAAACTAAGCAACGACGAGCACGACGATTGTGATGAGCTATTCACCCCCCCTCTAGCTACATTTTCGATCCAAACAGTATTTCCTTTGTGTTTTGTAGAAGTAGTCATGTTTCGTGCCTACACCATTGACTCTTCCAAGATGCCTAGCGATTTTCTGAAGAAACTGGGCCCAGAGATTTTGGAGAAACATAAGGCTCCTTATGCCCTGCAGACCAGTGCCTCAGCGGAGGCCTTTTCTCAACCGTCCGGGGACCCTGAGATCCTTAGAACCAAAGCGACTGTGGAGGAGAGGGCCCCCTCTCCTCCTCTAGAGAAGCGTCTGCGCCTCCAGCGCAAAAGGAAATTAGTCATCCCATCAGTTCAATCTTCTCCATCTAGGTCTCCTCTTTCCTCCAAGGCCAAGGCGAAAACCCCTACTCGGGCAACTCCTTCTCTAATAATAGAGGTTGTGTCTTCTCCTGTCCCCGTTTTGGTCCCGAAGCAAACCATCTCCCGAGCGGGAGACCAACCCGATGATTTCGCGACCCCATCTCTTCCACCCCTGCTCCTACTTCGGCCCCCGCCTCTTCTTCACGCCCCAAGGACTGCACCAAGGGCAAGTATACCTTCACCTCTTCCTTCTAGCTGCCTTCTCTACAGGTGCAGGGCCCTATCACATCGGCCAGCGCCTCTCCGCACTATGGCCAGGTGAAATTTTATGGGGCCCTGGCCGAGTCTTGGAAGACCGCTGTCGACCAGATTTTGGAAGGCCCCCCTCTAGAGTTAGCTGACCTATTTTTCAATCGGCTAGTATCGGCGAGTTGTCTCTACCTCTTTCTCAAATCCTTGAGATAAGACTAATCTTTCCCTGTTCCTGACAGGCTTTATCACAGTACGTGGCCGACCTGCAATGAGGAATGAGTCCCTTAGGGCTCGCCTTCGAGAGTTGGAATCCCCTACTACCACCGGCCCCGTTTTTTATTTGACCACCTCCGATAACCCGATAGAATCTTATCTTCAAACTGTCAGAGAAAAAGCCCAAACTGCCCGGGACCTGGCTTAGGCAAAATCAGAGAAGGTGCAGACCTTGCAGACAACCCTGAAGATAAGCGAGTCCAAGCTCAAGTCTGAAGGGTTGAGGCACACCCAAATTTTGACTGATTTAGAGGAGAAGGAAACTAAGGTGGCGGCGACCCTCTCTTCACAGCTGAAGGAACTGCAAGAAGCGCACACTGCTCTGACGAAATATCTAGAGGCAAAGAAGGCAGACCAGACCGCTAGCACTGACTAGGAAATCACTCTTCAGAAGCAATGGGAGGTAGCCAAGGCTACCCTCAAGTCTTTGCAGGAGGACCTTTCCCAGGCCAAAGATAAGGCCACCACCACACACCAAGAGCTGGTCCTGGTCTGAGCTGATGTAGACAAAGCCAAGGACGAGCTAAACGATTATCAGGCTGGTGAGGCTGCCCGTCTGGAAGTGTACAAGGTCGCTTACCTTACTTCTGGAGTATTTGGAGCGAAGATAGGCAGTCTCATCGATTGGATGGTCTACTACGGAGGTGTGGGGGCCCTGTTGTAGTTTTGTGAGAAAAGCTACCTCCGGTCTGCTCCTCCTGAGGATTTCCTGAACAGGGGCTGCCTTATACGAGAGCTTCCCGACGATACCTTCCCGTCTTTTGATGATTAGCTGGTGTTTACCTTGTATCCTTCTCTTTCATGAATGTGTATTTAGACTTTGAAAATTATTATAGGCATATGCCTGGGCAGATGATCCTAGTGTCATGTATTATTTACTGAGTATGTTCACATATATCCCCCGCTACTCCCCGTTTGTTACGTTCAAGTAGTTTGTTCACTACGCATCCTTCCTGCAGAGGGTTCGACGACTTAGCCTCCGTGTAGGCGTTAAGGCACGCGGTCCGTCGGGTTTTTGTTACCCGACTGGACACCTAATCTAACTAGTCTATTTAACATACCGACTGGGTTTGGTGATTGGGTGACCCAAACAGTCGCTTTATCTGATCAGTCTATTTTAGGGCGCCTGACCGAGTTTCACGCGATTGAGCTACCCACCCGGTACTCACGAGTTCCGAGAGAGAGAGCTACTGTAGTGTCGCCTATTCCCAAGGTCCCAACAAACCTCCATCCCCAACATGCCCTTCATCCTTGTTTTTCCAACATTCCCCCATGGCACAGTTTTCTAGGATGATCCTACGGCTGGCATTGCTCCTACATTTATGGTAGACGCTAGCTACTTTAAATGTGAACCGCTTGATGGACGTTGATGAAGAGGCCCTTTATGTCCCCTTGGCAACTATAAATATCCTTTCCCCTCTACTTTACTGAACTTTTCGTCTCAAGAGTAAGCCTTCCTCTTGTCTCCGACACCGATTGTGCTCTGTCCCTTGCGTTTAACATTCACATCATCCCATGGATTCTCCTGTACCTACCTACGCTCCCAGAGTTTCGACCTTTACCGATATGGATATGGACGATCTTCACTTCACCTATGAAATCCCCGGGCCCATGCACATCATCATACCTTCTGAGGTCCATCGGGTCTCTTAGCCTCCGGTTGGGTACGTGACCTTCTTTAAAGAACAGTTTGTTGCTAGCCTCCGCCTTCCCCTTCATCCTTTCGTTTCTCTATTCTGATTTTGATGCTCTTCTTGCAGCCGAGACTCTAACCCGGGCATCCCTGATCAGGCCTCTTCCCCTGAATGATATGGAAATATAACACCGAGGCCACATAATACTGGATAGGAGTGGTCTATCGCACCTTGCTCTCCTTCCCCTAGTGGCAACCGCCTCAACTGCTCCTCGGTTGGCCGCCCGAGCAACCCCGTGCGTTCGCTTCGCTACTGAGTCTTCAAGGTATGCTCCGCCCATGCCTCTTGTTCGTCGGCACCAAGCTTCATCGAAGGAGTCAGATACGGATGAGCAACCACTTGCACAACGGACCAGATGCCAACCCGTGGGACCTGGCTTGGCGTCCGAGGCCCCGACTGCCACTCCATCATCCCGACCAACCTCTATGTCTGTTCCAGATCCACAGCCCTCGAGCGATCTTGTCAGACCACCTCGACCCAAGGCTAAAGCTGAACGAGGGAAGGTTTCGGCTGTTAAAGAAGAAATTAACCTGAGGTGGCAATATAAATCCCACGCCCCGGCTAGACCTTCTCCTCGACCAACCGCTTCTTCTCAACCTGATCCTTCCACTCATCCTGAGCCGGCACCCTCTTCATCTGGCCCTTCTGCTCCGCTAGGGTCTATTCCTACCTCGCCTGGTCCATCCACTCAACCAGGGTCCGCTTCCACCCAGCCTGGCCCGAGCAGGACTGCTCCAAACTCTTCCAAGCCTCGGTATCTCCGTTACCGAGCCACTCTGCCCACAGAGTGGGGAATGTGTGGCTCTCTCGCTGCTCCTACTAGAAATATCCTATTGCGAGGTTGCCTAGCATCTCAGTGAGAGCACACCATGCAGGCGATGGACACCCTCACTTTGCCTGGCTTGGTGGACTTATCCACTGAAATAGCCACTATGGTAAGTTTCTGCTATTTCTTGCGGTTATGCTCCTCCCATTCTGTCTTTCTATTCTCACTCCTCCGTGATTGTGAACAGATGTTTGCCCAGTCGCTCTGCTTGAACCAGACAATCTTGCACATATACTGGCTTAATAAGATCTTAAAGGACCAAGTTGCAAATCTGAAGTCTCAAATCTCTGACACTGATGCAGTCATGTTCGGACTTAGGACAGAAGTGGCAGCCTTGAAGAAAGCAAGCACCTCCCGGGAACAGACCTTGGAAAAGGCCCAAGAAGAGATCAGTTGTCTCCAAGATAATAAGAGTAGGCTTGAAGCTCTCTTACAAGCGTCTGAGGCTAAATGTCAAGAGACTCAATCAGAACTAACTCAGCGATCTGCAGCCCTAGAGGACTTCAAGCGTAACATAAGTAGGAGACGGAGCATATAGCCTAGGAGTTGAGTTCTAGGGACTTGCTGAACATGGACCAAAGGTAGGATTTGGAGTCCCAAGCAATAGAGCTATGTTCTGTGCAGGCAGAGTTATCTCAGGCTCAGTCTGCTTTATCAATCTCTGTTAGCACCTTGGAGACCTATAAAGCTGGGGAGAGTGATTGCTTACAAATGAGTCAGGAAGAGTATTTATGCTCCCCCAAGTTTGGCACACAAGTGGGGGATCATTTTGTCACGTCTGTGGCCTATGGTGCAGTGGGGGCACTTCAACAACTTAAGAAACAAGGGTATCTATCCTCTGCCCCTCCTGAAGATTTTCTAGATCATCATCGCATCCTTAAAGAGATGCCCGACGATATATTTACGGAATTCAAATAACTTATGTATGAACTGTATGAATATTTTATTGTACTCTACTTTTTAGATGTTATGTTTTCTCCTTAATCTTGACTCAATGGGGCCTGAGCTATCAACCCGAGAACAGGGTTTGACCAGGTCTTAAAGAAGATGCCGGAGTGTTCTGAACTAAGGTACCCGACCTGGCATTTCACACCCAACCAGTAATATCTCCCGATCTAAAGTCTTACAAAGTACTAACTTAAGTACGATAGGGCTGGAGGTAGTTAGCGCTCCAGGGACGGTCTAACTTCCTACCCTGAGCGTCCTGCAGATAATAGGCACCCGAAGCTAACCTTTTGACAACTTTGTACGGGTCGTCCCATTGAGGTGCCAACTTGGTTACCTCCCCTACGGGCTTTGTCCTCTTCTATACTAAGTCCCCCTCTCCGAAGAACTGGAGAATCACTCTTCTATCGTAGTTCTGGCGTATCCTTTATCGATATGTCGTTAATTGGACAATCGTCCTTTCACGAATTTTGCTGATCAAATCCAGCTCTGAAAGTTGTCACTCGATATTTCCTTCGTCATATAGCACTCTTCGGACTGAGGGCACCCCGACCTCTATAGGCACCACAGCCCCACTGCCGTAGACTAGGTGAAAGGGGGTGAGTCTCATGCTCTCTCGAGGGGTCGTGCGGTAAGCCCAGAGGATACTAGACAACTCCTCTACCCAATCGCCTCCAAATGATCCAACTTGACTTTCAGTCCCTGAACTATCTCCCGATTGGCAACCTCAGTCTTCCCATTGCTTTGAGGGTAAGCTACAGATGTGAAGACTTGAGTTATGCCAAACCCTTGACACCAGGCCTAGATTTTATGACCCTAAAATTGTCTTCTGTTATCTAACACCAACTTGTGCGGTATTCCGAATCGGCAGAGGATGTTTTTCCATAAGAATTGAATAACTACTCCTTCCATAATCCTGGCCAGGACTTCTGCTTCTACCCATTTAGAAAAGTAATCCACTGCTACGAGCAAGATTCGTTTCTGACCTGGCACCATCGGGAATGGTCCCACAATACCTATGCCACATTGGTCGAAGGGCATGAAACTATTGAAGTTTTCAATATGTCGGTCGGTCAATGGGTCAGGTTCTGATGCTTTTGGTAGGATAAGCAAGTGTTCACCAATCTTTGAGCATTTTTCTGCAGAGTGGACTAGAAATACTCGGCCAGTAATACTTTCGGACCAACATCCTTCCTCCCGCATGGTTGCCACAACATCCCTGATGTACTTCCTACAAAGCATACTCTGCCTCTTCCATTCCTAAGCATTTGAGTAGCGGTTTGGAGAATGCTCGCTTGTACAGCTGGTCTCCGATCAGGGTATACATATGAGCCCTTTTCCTGATCAACCTGACCTCTTTTAGATCAACAAGTAAGATGTCCTGCTGAAGATAAATGATCATCGGGGCCCTCCAGTCGATCGGTTCCTTAATATTGTTCTGCAGGTCTATCTGAGCTATTAGGAAGGTCTGGGCTATCGACCTATCCAGCACCCAAGTGGTCAAAAAGCTAGCCATTTTAGTTAATTCATCAACTCTTTGATTATCGGCTCGAGGAATCTTAGTCACTATGACTTCTTTGAAATTCTCCTTCATCCTCTCATATGCTTCCCGATATACCTGCAGCTTGTCACTATTAACTTTGAAGTTGTCTACTACCTGCTGAGCTACAAGCTGAGAGTCTAAATAAACAACCACCCAGGCGACTCTGAAGTGCCAAGCTGCTTGCAGCCTTGCCAATAGTGCTTCATATTCCACCTCATTATTCATGGCTCTAAATTTTAATCTGACCGTCAACTGTAAAATGTCTTCCTGAGGGGAGATCAAAAGGATCCCAACTCCGCTTCCTTGTTGGGTAGATGACCCATCTATGTAGATCTTCCAAGCTTCTTCAAAGTCAGGTTGATGAACCTCCATCAGGAAATCTGCCAAAGCCTGCTCTTTAATCGCGGTTCGGGGCTGGTACTATATGTCATATTCTTCCAACTCAGTAGCTCATTTGATGAGGTGACCTGCTATTTCCATATTAGTGAGAGCCTTACCCATGGTGTTGTTAGTCAAGACTATGATGGGGTGTGCTAGGAAATAAGGTCTTAAGCGGCGGGCCATGAGTACCAATCCATAGACCAATTTTTCTAGAGTCGTGTATCGAGACTTGGCTCCTTTTAATAAATGGCTGAAGAAGTATACTGGCCGCTGTACATCGTCCTGTTCTTTTACCAACACTGCCCCCATGGCCTCAGGGGTAGTTGACAGATAAACCTAGAGTGACTCTCTAGCAATAGGCTTGAACAGCGAGGGTAAGGTCTCCAGGTGCTTTTTTAATTCCTCAAAGGCCCGGCTGCATTCCTCATCTCATTGAAACTTAATTGCTCTCCTGAGGACTTTGAAGAAGGGCAGAGCTTTATTCGCAGACTGGGATATGAACCGAGGCAGTGCAATTATTCATCCCACCAACTTTTGAGCCTCCTTCAGGTTCTGAGGCGCCTTCATATCTCAAAGTGCTTGGACCTTCTCTGGATTAGCTTCAATCCCTCGCTCAGTAACGAGGTATCCCAAGAACTCCCCCCCTTGAGCTCCAAACAAACATTTCAAAGGATTTAACTTCAGCCTGTACTGCCTTAGTGTGTCGCAGGTTTCTTCTATGCCAGCAAGCAAATTTATGGCCAAAGTGGATTTGATGAGGATGTCATTCACATAGATCTCTACATTCCGCCCTATTTACTCCCAGAAGATCTTATCCATCATCCTTCGATAGATAGCTCCGGCATTCCTCAATCCAAAAGGCATGAAGGTATAACAGAAGGTACCATTTGTCGTGATGAAGCTAACCTTCTCCTGATCTTCCTGTGCCAAAGAGATCTAGTGGTATCCTTGATAAGTATCAAGCATACAAATTCTTTCACAGCCTGAGGTCGAGTACACCATCTGATCAATCCTAGGCAACGGGTAGCGGTCCTTGGGGCTGGCGCGATTAAGATCTCGAAAGTCGATGCAAACTCGCCACTTATTATTGGGTTTAGCTACTAAGACCACATTAGAGAGCTAGGACAGGAATTGTACCTATCTAATGTGTCCCGCCTTCCTGAGCTAATCTACCTCAGCTCGGATGATCTTATTTTGCTCGGCCGAGAAGTTCCTCTTCTTCTGCTTGACCAGTCGGTAATCAAGCAGAAGGTGTAATTTGTGCTCAGCCACCTCGGGCTTGACCCCATGCAACTCCTCAGGGGACCAAGCGAAGACATCCCTATTGCGAGTTAAGCATTGGACTAGGTCCATCTTGACTTCGATAGGTAGGTCGCTTGATATGCAGATGAGGCTTTTCAGGCGATCAGTATAGAGTTGTACCTCCTCCCAAGGGATGGGCTCCTCTGCTATAGGAAAAGGCTCCTCTTGAATGACGTGGATCTCGCCATCCTGGGTTCGCTGAGCCTTGAGAGTCTCCACCTTCACCATGTCAAAGTAACACCTGCGAAAGACCAATTGCTCACCTCTAACTTCCCTGACCTGGTCTCCCACAGGAAATTTGATCTTCTGATAAAAAGTGGAGACTGCCGCCCAAAATTCATGCAGTGTCGGTCATCCTAAGATGACGTTGTATGAGGACGATCAATCCACCACTATGAAGGTGCTCCTCCGCGTCCTCACCAGGGGCTCGCTACCTAAAGATTGTTGGACCCCGTGGTAGTTTTGATGTGATCAACCAAGTTGGTTAGGTCCTGCTATGTTTGATCCCTGTGTCTGAGTGTGCAGGAGCTTAGGAGCACAGGAAGTCGAGCGCAAGAAGCAGCTAGCGAGAAGGACGACACGAGAAGGGAGCCGACGGGCTCGGTGCGTCCGAAGGACGAGAGAGCTGCGGAAGAATACTCCGATGGGCGTGAAGAGCGTGCGCGGTGTTCGAGGGACGTTAAGCCGGGACGGAAGACTGCTCGAGGAGAAGGTCGGGAATTGGGTTCGGGTGAGCCCTATTCCGGTTGGCCGCAATCACCCAAAAGAACGGAGCGTCGGAAGCTGAAGAAACCAAGATGAAAAATGGAGCTGCCAGCTTGGAGGCGCCTCCAGCAGGCTTGGAGGCGCCTCCATCATGAAGGCGCCTTCAACCCTGTTGAAGGTGCCTTCAACAGGCCAGATTTGACCGTTTGCGTTGCGGATAAAGTTTTATCCGCTGATCGAGCTGGAGCCGCCTTGAACCTTGTTAGAGGCACCTTGGACCCTCAGGATAGACTTTCCAGGAGCTATATAAAGCCCCCTGGAGCTAGGAATGAAACAACAACTCAAGCAATCAATCTGTACTCAATTCCTAGCAACTAAGTGAGTGTTCTAAGTGTAAAAAGGCTTCTCCGCCTACAGTAAAGGAGATTCTGATAGTAGAGCTTTTCATCGCCCTGGATTAACAACCTCCTTGGTTGTAACCAGGTTAAATTCTGTTTCTATTTCTTTTTCTGTCTCCTTAATTTAGTTGTTATTTTATTGCTGATTTAAATTCTGAGTTGAAATCCAAGGAGGGTATAGTTTGTTTTTGTTTTCAGCAATTCACCCCCCTCTTGCCGGTCTCCGCTGCACCAACAAGTGGTATCAGAGCCTGATCGCCTCAGAAGGACTAACCGCCAACTGAAGCACTACGATCAAGACAATGGCCGGCGCGAACATCCATCCCCCGAAGTTCGACGGAGATTTCGCTACATGGAAGCGAAAAATGGAGGTATTCTTCAAAACCGAGTTCGATATCTTACTAATAATGAAATACGGTTTTTCAGCTCCTAAAGACAAAGAAGAGTTCCAATGGACGAAGAAGGAGCAGGCGGATTTTGTGGCGAACGGAAATGCTGAGTTTCACTTGCTCAGCGTTCTTCCGCCCCAAGAGGTAAGTCGGATCGGAAGCTACGACTCCGCAAAAGACCTCTAGGAGAAATTCCTAGAGCTCCACGAAGGCACCTCGGAAGCAAAGCTAGCGAGGCGCGACATTCTTCGAACACAACTAACGAATCTCCGAATGAACACCAGCGAGAAGGTAGCGCAACTCCAAGCACGGATCAAGGAGCTGATAACGCAACTGACGAATCTCGGCGAAATGGTAACGAACCGAGACTCCATCCGATACGCGCTCAACGCCTTCCCGAGGTCTCCGGAATGGGCGTCCTTAGTAGATGCTTACTACATCTCTAAGGACCTTGAGGTAAGTACCTTAGAAAGTTTGTTTTCTACCTTTGAACTTCACGAGTCTCGGATTGCAGAGCCTAAAGAAGTAGTGAAGTCAAACCTCGACGTCGCCCTACAAGCAAGGAGGGACGATCCCGATTCCGAAGCTTCGATCGACGAATCCGAAGCGGCATTACTGGTAAGACAGTTTAATAAATTTGTAAATTCTAACAAATTTAGATTGCAGTCGAAAAAGCTCCAGCGAAAGAAAAGGGTGGTTCATTGCTACAATTGCAATGAAGAAGGACATATCAAAGATGACTGTCCAAAACTGAAGAGCAAAAGTAAGGAAAGGAGCAAGAAGCCCACTCGACCCAAACACAATCTAAAGGCCACGTGGGATGATTCGTCGTCCTCCGACTCCGAAGTCGAAGAATTCTCGGGACTAGCACTGATGGCCAACCATCAGCTAGAAGAAACGTCCAGCTCAAAAATGAGCATAGATGAAGGGAGAGGAACATCAGAAGGAGAAAGCAATGATGAAGGGGGAGCATCGCAAGATGAGGTAAGTAAGGTACATTCCCTAAACTCTAAATAGTCTTTTGAGTTTATTAAAGCTTTGTCTAAAGAATTAGATCAATTAGAAAAAGAAAATGAAAATTTAAAATCTGAAAATAAAAATCTAAAATTAGAAATTGAGAAGTTAAGAAATAATACATGTTTAAATAGATTTCCAAATTCAAAAATTAAAGTTTATGGAAAATTGAACTGGTACATTAGAAACCATCAGGGTCAACTTAGAAGAATACCCAAAAATTATGTACCCCCTAAGTATCTGAATAACCCTGTAGGTAGGAACCTCTATTGGGTTCCAAAATCTGTGCTTAATTAATTTTTCAAAAATTAAAAGCTTACAATGAGAAAATTAAACATTGAAATTATTTATGGAAGCTTTGTCTAAGGAAGTGGTTGTTGCTCCAATAACCAAGAAGGCATAGTGTCTCGCCACGACCTGGAATCTAAAATATTGAAAGAAAATGTTTAATTAACTTTCTGAAAAAGCATTAAACAAAAATTAAATAATGCTTTGAAAGTTTATCAAATGTTTGTTAAAATAAACAAAAATTCCTTAGAAATTTGTTAAAAAAAAATTCTAACTTAATTTTTTTTGGGTTAGAAATTTTCTTCTGGAAAATTCTAAAAAATCATTCACTTGACTTAGAAATTTTTTTTAGAACATTTGAACATTTACTTAGGATTTTTTTTATTTTTTTAAAAAATTGATTTTAACTTAGCAATTTTTTTTTTCAAATAATTCATTTTTAACTTGGAAAATTTTCAAAAACTTCAATCTTACTTGCAAATTCTTAAGACCCCATTTTTGCTGTGATCAAAGGGGGAGAGAAAAGTACAAGTTTAGGGGGAGTTAGAAAAAAAATTTAAAATTTAAAATTCTTTTTCTTGCAATTTTACTAATTGCAAAAATTATACTTAACTTGTTAGTTTAGTAATTTTTTATTTAAAATTACTGTTTATGTCTATTTTTAACCCTAACTTGAACTTGGGTTGATGCACATCAAAAAGGGGGAGATTGTTGGACCCCGTGGTAGTTTTGATGTGATCAACCAAGTTGGTTAGGTCCTGCTATGTTTGATCCCTGTGTCTGAGTGTGCAGGAGCTTAGGAGCACAGGAAGTCGAGCGGAAGACGCAGCTAGTGAGAAGGACGACACGGGAAGGGAGCCGACGGGCTCGGTGCGTCCGAAGGACGAGAGAGCTGCGGAAGAGTACTCCGGTGGGCGTGAAGAGCGTGCGCGGCGTTCGAGGGACGTTAAGCCGGGACGGAAGGCTGCTCGAGGAGAAGGCCGGGAATTGGGTTCGGGTGAGCCCTATTCCGGTTGGCCGCAATCACCCAAAAAGAACGGAGCGTCGGAAGCTGGAAATTGTGCTGCCAGCTTGGAGGCGCCTCCATCATGAAGGCGCCTTCAACCCTGTTGAAGGCGCCTTCAACAGGTCAGATTTGACCGTTTGCGTTGCGGATAAAGTTTTATCCGCTGACCGAGCTGGAGGCGCCTTGAACCTTGTTGGAGACGCCTTGGACCCTCGGGATAGACTTTCCAGGAGCTATATAAAGCCCCCTAGAGCTAGGAATGAAACAACAACTCAAGCAATCAATCTGTACTCAATTCCTAGCAACTAAGTGAGTGTTCTAAGTGTAAAAAGGCTTCTCCGCCTACAGTAAAGGAGATTCTGATAGTAGAGCTTTTCATCGCCCTGGATTAACAACCTCCTTGGTTGTAACCAGGTTAAATTCTGTTTCTATTTCTTTTTCTGTCTCCTTAATTTAGTTGTTATTTTATTGATGATTTAAATTCTGAGTTGAAATCCGAGGAGGGTATAGTTTGTTTTTGTTTTCAGCAATTCACCCCCCTCTTGCCGGTCTCCGCTGCACCAACAAAGATATGGATAGCTTGATTTGGCCCATGGGTCATACTTCATTGCCGGTAAAACCATATAATAAAGTAGTCACGGGCTGGAGTTCACTGGCGTCGATTTGCATGCTCTCGAACGCACTCCTGAACAGCACATTGACAAAGCTTCCGGTATCCACGAAAACTCTGGCCACACGACTGTTGGCGATGATGACCCTGATTATATGGGCATCGTCGTGAGGGAGCTCCAGCCCCTCCAAGTCTGGTGGCCCAAAGCTGATGACGGGCCTTGCAGCTTGCTCCTTCCTGCACCCTACAACGTGTATCTCCAATCGTCGCTGATGAGACTTCCGAGCCCTAGCGGAGTCTCCATCTGTGGGCCCTCTTGAGATCATACCGATCTCACGGATGGTCGCATTTCCTCTGTTCTCCTCTTCCTAGGCTTCCCCTGGCTCCTGGTTGCGACCAGGCTACTAATTTCCTTGTCCCGCACTGTCGGGCAAGGGTCTAACAGACTGACCTGCCCCGGGTTGTTGGCCAGCAAGCATCCTCTACTGAGTCCTGAGTGCGATCTCAGGTGGAGGCAAGCCCAGCTCCCCCGCACGTCGAGAGTCTCAGGTGAAGTGGAAGCAATCACTTGTGGCATGGGTGTGGGACCGATGGTAAGTGCAATAGCGCGACCCCCATTGCCCGGGACTTGGGGCTTGAACAACGACCACATGTTGTGTCGCCTTGGGCTCCTGACCAGGGGGAAGGGCGGTCGGGCATCCCGAGTGTGTGGAAGAGGCTGAGCTGGTGGTTGGGGTGGCCTCTTCTCTGGCTTATTGGTGGGATTAGGTGCATTGTCTCCTTTGCATCAAGTAGCATGAGCCTCCTCCATGTTGATATAGCTACCTGCCTTCCCGATCATCTCGTCGAAGTTCTTCACGGGGTCTCGGATGAGATCTCGAAAGAACTCCTCCTCTATTAGTCCATGAGAGAAGACGCTCATCAGTATTTCCGATGTAGCGAACGGGATGTCCTGGGCCACCTGGTTGAAGAGCTTGATATAACTTCGCAAGGGCTCGGCCGACCCTTGCTTAGGAGTGAAGAGATAGTGGTCTGTCTTCTAGTACTTCCTGCTGCTGGCGAAGTGGTGCAAGAAGGCAGTCTTGAAATCATGAAAACAGGTGATGGACCCATTGGTAATCCATCGAACCATTTCTGTGCTGAGCCAGATAGAGTATTCAAGAATACTCGGCACTTAATAGCGTCGCTGTATTGATGTAACAGTGCAGCGTTCTGGAACTTGTGAAGATGATCCTTCAGATCTTTACTGCCACCGTATTCTCCAATGGACGAGAGCTTGTACCCATTCGGTAGCTTCTCCTCTAGTACCCTTAGAGAGAAGGGCACTTGCTCATCGGGGTTCCCTCAAGGCTCCTCCTTGAGAACTATAGCTTTCCCCTTCTTTGAATCCCTAGGCGGGGAGTTTTCCGCCATAGAGGCCTACGGTTTCTCTTTCTTATTATAATAGTCTAAGCCCTTATGATAGTAGTCCGGGACTGGTTCCCGGTAGAAGGACGGGAGGAACTCCTCGGGTTGCTTCCTCTTAGGCCCTCTGTCCGAAACATGAGTCGGGTCCTTGGAAACGACATGCATTTTGTATGGTCGCGAGGCATGGTCTGATTTTTGGAAGACGCTCGTATCTTAGCTTCCTTGAACAACTCGTACTCCCCTGTCACCATGGTCACGTTGATTCATCCAGTTTCCTCCATCTTTACACTCTAGAACAGGTGAAGAAAGTTTCCACAGACGGCGTCAAATTGATCCTATCCGGAATCTGAGTCACATGAAGGCCAGATGAGCTGTTGCTGGGGTTGATAGAGGGGCGATTAATACACCTTTCTCATATGCACTTCCGAAAATGGACTCCCACGTAGCGCTGATGGATGACAATGACTGAGTCGACAGTACCTGAACTCTGCGCACACTCAGACAAGCACACGGGCGTTAGAGCCCAGAAACCAGGGGAAAAGTCCCCGAAGCAGGCCCTCGGACGCTCAAGTTAGATATTTTTTTCCCCCAGAAGAATAGTGTACGAAGGAGAAAGAAAGTAGAAGACAAGTGCGAATGTGCGAGGGAGTGTACCTGCGTGAGGGAGAGGACCTCCCTTTTTATATGACAGTGCGTACCTTCTGGAGCCTAATTGATGTTAGAGAATGTCAGGTGTCAGGACTTGTTGGGTGATGGGGAACACGTAGCCTCCTCCTGTAGACTAAAGGAAGGTTCCTTTCGTAGGTGACTGCAGACCATTGGAATATTCCTTAACACTTAGCAGTTATTTTCTGACAGACGATTATGATTTCCTGACCTTGTTGTCATGTAGCGTCTTCTATCCCGACCGAGCATGAATAAGGTAGCTCGGGATGATCAGTCAGGTATAACACCTGACCTAAACCTTGGGAGGACAGAGAGCCGTGAAGAGATCGTTCAAGAGCTGACCGGGAGTTTAGTTTACTAAGAGCACTAGGCCTAAGTACAACCAGGCCGTGAGAGCCCAACTCGTCAAATCCAGATCAGGTATCACCCTGACTGTCTACCCAGGTGTCTCAGATCTGGAGTTCCGATCTATGAGAACCCGATCGGGAATCAGGTTGCTGACATCGTCACCCAGTCTTACTTCCTCTTTCCATACCTATTGACTGCCCCGTCCCTTTGGCTTCTGACTGTCACGTCCCCTTGACTTCTGACTGCCACATCCCCTTAACTTCTGAGGTCCCCTTGACTTCTGACTGCCACGTCTCCTTGACTTCTGACTGTCACGTCCCCTTGACTTCTACTGCCTAATTTTATCGGACCCTATTATTATACATCGTATCAATATCAATGCTCTATATGCACCCGTATCACTTCCGGACCTCTCCATCTCTTAGTCATGAACGAATAGCACAGATGATAAGTTAGGGAGTATATCATCTCGTTATATATATACTATTTTGATATGTTACACACCATCTTATGTGCACTGACATGGCAAGGTTAACCTCCTATTGCCATGTCAGCATGCCCTCTCCAACGTGCACACGAGGGACATAACATATCAATGCTCTATCTATAGGAGAGTTGATCGACTCCTGCCATGTGGACAACTACCCTCACGCATGATCCAAGTATTTCTTAATGAGCTGGACTGTTCAGCTTCCTAGGCTGGCAGAAGATTGGGCGCGGGCAACCTTCCAGCTGTACTTTGTCACAGCTGCTACCTGTTCTATCTTTATTCATCAAAAGGATGAAGAACAACTTTTCTACACCTATCTTCTTTTATTATTATTATTATTATTCTGAATTTGATAAACTTAAGAAAACGTGGAAGCATCGCATCAACGGCTCCTAAACTGATCCTACAGATACAGATAACTTATTCTATATATTAAGGGAATGTTTGATTTAGGAGAATAGGAGTGAGGAATGGAAATAGGAATCATTGATTATCATTGTTAATGTTTGGATTATAGGAATAGGAATACAAATAAGGAAATGAATCCTTGAAATTAGATAATAACTCATTCCCATGTACCTCCCCTTCAATGAGCTATTACCATATTTTCATCAATCAAAATATTTTCTTATTCCAAAAATACCCTTGACCTAAAACTAAAATTTTCTCCCTTAATATCAAATATCAAAATATATTTATTTATTTTTTCTTTCATATCACTTCTCTTTCCTTGTTCTCTCTCATCATTTTATCACACACTTTCTTTCTCCTTAATCTCTCCTATCACACTCTCTTTCCTCTTTTTTTTCTTATTACACTTTCTCTCTCATCATACTTTCTCTCTCCTTAATCTCTTACATCGCACTCTTTTCTTTTTTCTCATCATACTTTCTCTCTCCTCAATCTCTCCCATCACACTCTCTCTTCTCTTTTTTTTTCATCACACTTTCGCTCTCATCACACTTTCTCTCTCCTCAATCTCTCTTGTCACACTCCTTTTTTTTCCTTAACACACTTTCTCTCTCCTCAATCTCTCTCATCACACTCACTGTTCTCTTTTTTTCTCATCACACTTTCTCTCTCACCATACTTTCTCTCTCCTCAATCTCTCTCATCACACACACTCTCCTCATTTTTTCTCATTATATTTTCTCTCTCTTCATCCTCTCCCATCATATTTTCTCTCTCATCTTCTCTCTCCTATCACATTCTCTTTTTTCATTTTCTCTCATCACACTTTCTCTCTTCATTCTTTCTCATCACACTTTCTCTCTCATCACACTTTCTCTCTCATCATATTTTCTCTCTCATCATTCTCTTTCATCATATTTTTCTCTCACATTCATCTTTCTCTCACATCTAATTTTTTCTCTTATTTTCCTTTAAGGGTAAAAAAGGAAATTTTGATTTATTTCGATAAAAAAATATGCAACTAACCAAACATTGCTTTTAAGAGTGATATCCATGCTCATACCCATTCTCATTCCACAATACAATGATTCTCATTCCGATTCTTATGTTGGTGCGGGAAGCATCTGACGATCGAACCCAAGTTTTGATAATGGCAAAGGGTTCAAAGTTAAGTCTTGTTGTTATCTAACATGTTGAATGAGTGTTTCAGGAAAGTCCTAACTGCGATTAGGCAGGTGAAAACCCTAGGGGGTGGTAACCCTAGGTCCTAGGGGCGCGGTAACCCTAGGTGGAGAAAAGTCCTAGTTGCGGTTATGCAAAGGGAAAACCCTAGGGGGTGGGAACCCTAGGTCATAGGGGTGGTAACCCTATGCGAAAAGTCTTGGCAGGTCGATGGCTTTAGGCAAAAGTCCTAGGGGGTGGTAACCCTAGGTGGAAAGTCCTGGTGTCGCGAACCAGGTGAAAGACTGGACTAGCCGGGAAGCGGATGTCCAGCAGAAAGTCCGGAAGCGTCGAGTGCTGAGCAAAAGTCTAGTCGATCTGGAGGATCGTACTAGCAGCAGGTAAATCTCCTGAGTGGAGTAGGTGAGGACGCGTTCCCCGTAGAGGGAACAGTAGGCGTCGGGTCGACCTAGGGTTTTCGGACGGAAATCCCAAGTCAGACCTGGACAGTCCGAAGACTATCATTACTTAGTATCATATTCATACAGTTGTGTTATGCTAACTTTGTGGTGCAGGATATTGTTTGGGACTAACATGTCTTGCAGGTACAAAATAATGAAGTTTTCCCTCAGATGAACAGTGTTCGAGGCGCCTCCATGGAGTTTGGAGGCGCCTTGGGTGCAAAGCTGGAGCTGGCTACGAAGCACCCATGGAGGCGCCTTGAAGGAGGTATAAGGCGCCTTGGAAGGCGCCTTGGATAGGGCATAAGACGCCTTATGCAGATGAACTTCGACCAGTTCAAGCTTGATCCACGCGGAGGACTCGGCAGTATGGAGGCGCCTTGAACAGCCTTCAAGGCGCCTTGAACAGCCTTTATATGGGGGTTTCGAGCAGCACCTTAATCAATCAACTTCCAGGTGATTTCTTTGCATCTAGCTGCTAACGACACGATCTAGAAGTGCTGCAACAACCTCCCGACGACCCGGAGCTCTGTTTTCTTCGGAAAACGATCAAGGATCGCGGGCCTTCGAGTAAGAGTCGCCTTAAGCTCCGAACGAAGTAATTCCTTGTGTCTCTGTGTTTCTTTATTTTATTTCCGCTTATTCCGCTGCACGTTTTAAACTCCGATAGTTTTCCGATAATCGAAAAACGAAATAGCCGCGAGCACTATTCACCCCCCCCTCTAGCGCGTCTCGATCCAACATCTTATTTCTAGAAAAGGACCACACACCCCCTAAATATATGTCCCTCATAAAATGCCTTGAGTCAATTGTCTAAGCAGGCCACGGATTAAACGATTATCATTTTAATATTTATTTATCATAATAATTTAAATATAAAAAATTATTTGATTTCATGAATAGAACTAAGAATTATTGTCTATAAGCAAATAGGTTTTTACAGGCACCGAAAAATGAGACAAATGGTAAGCAATCTGGTAACAGTACAGCAAACAAGTAGTTTGAAGAAAGCAAAACTACATGTTAAAAGTGACCATGACAGTGCTTTGAACTTGCATCTACTGAGAGTGCTTTGATGAAACTGGCACTGATGTTTCATCTCTGATTCTCTCATTACCATTTTCGAGTCCTTGGAAACTCACTTTGGAGGATCGATATTTACAACCAAATGCAGTGCCGAAGCCCCAACCAAGACCAAATCCAACTCCACAGCCTCCCCCTTCACATTCAAACTTCTGGATTAGCTCGAAGCATTGCAAAAGTAAATGAAATACCAAGTGAGTGACACTAACCGATTCCCATTCCAAAGGTAGTCAGAGGCATACCTGAAGATGATTCAAAATAAGAAAAAAGTCGGCAATATATGAACCATAGGTTAAAAATTGTATAAAACTACATGAAAAATTATGATTAGATAAAAGGATACTTGTAAACTTCAACGGACATGGAACGTAATTTATCGTAATAATTAAGCAACAATTTCACAAGTGGGAGTGTTTGATGAAGAAACTTTTGAAGAGATTTCTCTTAAGATGCTTATGAAACCCATCGGACTATATATAGCCATACAGAATACTTTTGTCCCAACTGCTAATGAACTATCCAAGTGCAAACTTTGAAATGTATGATCAGGAGATCCAGAAACTAATGAACCTTTTTTATTTTTAATGACCATAGTTCATCAAATACCAGACGACAATAAATAATCAACAGAAACCTTAAAGTCTAGTCTTCATCTTATTTGGTGCAGCTGTTAAACAGAAAGTTCTAACTTCAGTAATCATTACCTTCAATATTTTTAGTCTCCATCATCAACCTTTGCTGCACTAGTTTCTTAGAAGTATGGACCATGTTTTCTTTTACCATTTGCTTTCATTAAAAATGGCTAGATTTTTCTAGCAAAAAAATGCTCAAGATGTCATTCATAATATGTATGATCCATGTACGCATATAAATGCAAACCAGAGAAATGATGAGTTTATCATACAAGTTATGCCTTCCAATTGACAGTTATGTGATGTGAGAGAGGCAAAAATATAGGTGTTACAAGCACAGGATGATTAGCCACAAGCATTTGGATAGTTGTGAGTTCATGAGATTAAGAATTTTCTACGTAACAAGTGTTCACTAGGAGAACACCAATCTTATAAGGAAAGGCAACCAAACTTGTTGTGACTATTTATTTCTTCTTGTATGCTCGTGCACATGTAAGTAATGTATCAATGAGAATGGATAAGTTTCTCAATGCTCACCAACTCCATATGAACCCTCACTACTCCACCAATAATTTCCACTAATAACTCCTTAAACGTAGTAATATAACAATAAACTCCTGTCCTAATAACCTAATACATAAAACCATAATATAATAAAACCCTTGGAAAATAATATGCTTTGGGATCTTATGCATAATAAAAGTTCCTACTAAAGCACTGTTGCTACCCGTTTTTTCTCTTCCTTAGTTCTAATGCATCCATTTATTTTCTTAGACTTCAACTAGAGCAAGTGGGTAACACGAACTCCCTAATTTGTTGGAAATTTAGGGTCACATTCCTCAGTACAACCTCTATATCTATATTACTTTGCACATCAATTAAGAATCTCTATAGTAGTAATGTTAGGAAAGGAAAAGATCCTTGTTGCCTTTATCCACTGAACAATTACTCTATAGCTGCACATCAAAGCGAAATCAGCAAAGGAACCTCCTTTGCCACCCTTACCTTATTACATATCTCATTTCACGAAAAAAAATTAAAAAAACCATGCAATCTTCAATTATCTCTTTTTTTGTTGCTGATACAGCAAACACATTAACAAGAAAGGATCACAGGCTAATATACATCTCAAACTAGATCTATCAGAACAAAATATAGAAAAAAAAAAAGAAGGTATTTTTACCTCCAAAACCCCATCCAACTCCAAAACCGCATCCAATCCCGAACCCTTGGGAGGGAAAATATGAAAAGGAATCAGATTTGGAGGGAACAGCCACAGAGCTAAACGATGGCCGAGACTACATACCAAGGCCGATGCCGACGCCGTCGAAGCTTGTGAGAACCATAGCGCCTCGAAGGGAAATCGACCTCGCCCGCTCCCAGGAGTGTTGCGACCGTAACGCGCAGCGATTTCGCCCTGGCGTAGAGCTTAGGCGTGAGATGGGGAGGTCTGGTCGGTGGTGATCATTTTCCTTACGATTCGTGCGGGTATTTGGACGGCCATGATGACTGCAGCTTCGGCTTTGGCAGTGGGTCCAGCTTCAAACGGATCGGTCCAAATGAAGTGGATCGTGCTCGGGTTCTCTCGCTTATCTTTCTCTCACCGCCTCCGTCCAATTTCGAATCCTCTTGCACGAACCAAACGGAGCTCCGACCATGGCGGCGGCCACAGGTTTTCTCACGGCATTTTCCGTCGGCGATCTAGCGTCCCCTATCACGCTTCCACGCCGTGCCGCGCTCATCCCGGGAAGGTGGGCTGCCGCGGGGGCTCTCCGCGTGGCAGCGGAGGCGGGGACGGATGAGGCAGAGAAGAAGAAGAAGAAGCAGTGGGGCATCACCAAGCCCAGGCCAGTGTCGCCCCAACTCCAGGCGGTGGTTGGCGAGGTGGAGATCCCCCGGACCCAAGCGCTCAAGAAGATTTGGGCTTATATCAAGGAGAACAATCTTCAGGTCCCTCTTTTTTTCTCCTCTTTCTCAGATGCTCTTGATGATTTTTAGAAGGATGATGGATTTTCTATAGAAAATTGTAGAGTTTGATTTTGATTTTTGTGTGAACTCAGTGCTTAGGGATTTTGAAATCTAGATTTTGCTTGGAACGAATAATGAGCACCGTCATCCAAGCATTATCAACAAAAATGCTGAGCTGATAAGGAGAGATCTTTTTTTTTTCTTCACCTTTATCATATGAAACTTTATAAATCAGTTAGGCCCCTAGAGTTCAGCTGATGGAAATGATTTTACCCATAATCCTATGATCTATAACGGGATCAGAAGTTCAATATGAAATCTTTTAGAAAGATTGAAAATGATTAACGGATAACAAAATGCTTTCCTTTGACGTTCCAATTATTGCTTTTCCATTCAATTAGGCCATGTCGCAGGAAAGATCAAGACATTCTTTTGCCTGGTTGAGGAGAATTCCATCAAAAGGCTCACCATTCACCTCACTGTGGTGTTTCTCATCATGTGTCAGTAGGTGAAGACCCTTGAATTTAACTTGTTCTTGCTGTTTTTGTTGTATAGATATAGACATCGGAGAATAACCTTGGATCTGATGCTGGAAAAAGATGACATGTTTCTTTTTCCTACATATCATTTAAAATCCTTGTCTTTCCGATCTATTCCTTCATTTCCATTGTACATGATTGTCTTGCATCTAACTTAATAGTTTTTGTTTCATTTCTGTGCAAATGTTGCGTCTCATCTAACTGAAGGTTCCCACTCATATTATCTAAATTGTTTAAATTGCACAATTCAATCATAGGTTATTGAGAGATTATTATATGGTCTCATACGTATGCAAATAGCTTGATACTATATGTGTTTATATGGAAAATTTAGGTATTTTCATAGAACATTGTTGCATCAATTACCATAACCAAATTCATTGTTGTATGTTTATATACCAATCTTAAAGAAATGGCGCACATCTTATGGAACAAGTGGCTGTAATTCTTCGATAATAGAGAGATATCTCAAAGAGGAATGTGGATTAATCTTTTTTGTTCTGTTATCCTCATGCCATTTGTTTCTTCCCTTATATACTAGGAAAATGATTTGCTTTCATATCTCTTTTGGCTCCTCAATGGTCATGTAAGAACAAATAATCCCTTCTTTCACGACAAAATTTGGACTAGACAAATATTTCTTGGTATCTCTTACTTTGAACATATTACTCTATCGTTTTAACACGTTATACAAAAGATCATCGGATATTAGAGAGACATTCTGAGAACCAATTTCCCCCCTTTGTCATTCTGAGAACCAGTGTTTTGTAGAGATCTTGCACTGGATTTTCACTTTCCAGACCATGTGCTCATTTGATTTTCACTCAGGTAAAATTTCCAAATTTCTAATTCAATTCTTGAGCCATAGTCTGTTCGAATAACCATTGGTGTTCCTGTTTTAGTATCTATAAATGTCACAACACCAACAGGAGGTTTGATGACCTGAAAAATGTTTAGTGAAAGTTAGGAAAATAAAAAAGACAATGGCTGTGAGATTTTCACTTCAGCCTTTTTATCTCATGAACCATCAGTCTACTGTGCGTGTCCATCTTCGATATCAAGTGTTGAACAATCACTATAAATTTTGTTTTGCAGGATCCGGATGACAAGAGGATAATACTATGCGATGAGAAACTACAGAATATTTTCGGTAAAGATCGTGTTGGATTCTTGGAGATTTCAGGACTTCTTAATCCTCATTTTACAAAGTGATATGTCTCCAGTCCGCTGTCGTGCACATATACTTCAACTTTGTCACGTATTTACAAGCATCAACGATTTTACTTGCTCAAAAATACAATTCAATTAAAACAGAAAAATGAATATTCAGTTGCTGAGCAATTTGTTTATCGTTCCTGTCATAAATGGATAGTAGTGGACAGCCACAATCGTTCTCAAATTTTGTAAATCATACATCTTTTGATAATTTCAATATTATTTCGATGTGAAGCTATTTGTTCATAATCTCATCACTATTTAATTATACATCAACATCATTTGCCTTCAGTGTTTGCCAAAGACCAATTACATGCCCTCGCAATCATCGAAATAGATTAGCTAAGAATTCGAGTCCGCAATGCATTACACTCAAACGAGAAAAAAATAGGTATCGATTTAAGTTGTTCAATGTTAATAGGTAATCATCAGTTACATATCCTCAGTGTATTCGTCAAGTACAGTGCCATTTGCTTCGATCCTATCTGCGTTTTTGTTTCTGAATTTTGATGACTTACCTGACGACAACTTTCCCTTCTTTGTGGAAGGCTTCCGACCCTTCTCAGCCTGCAACTCCATCCCTTTCGCCGATGGCTTTCGTTTCCTTTTCGATCCCCCTTTGCCAGCTGCATCTTCTGGAGTTGAATTGCCTATCACTGCATAAGAGCAAAACCTGTTATATCTAAACAACAGTAGAGGCGTAGGTTTCATGAGTAAATTGTTGATTCAGCAAGCAAAGAAACATGAATCTTTAATCGTAACTTCGAGAGGGCTCCAAGCAGGAAGAATAGTCTGACCATTTTGTGCATCTTCCACTGAAAATGGCGAGCTAGTGTGGTTGCTGTCCTCCAACTTCAATGAACTTCCTAGACACTTGTCTAGTTGTTCAGGAACATCGGGCAAAGGGGTTACTGGCAAGAAGACGACTAGTTCATCCTCGGAAGCATCTGAATCACTGAAAGATGAATCTTTCTCCGCCGTTAAAATGTCAACCTCCTCGTCTTGATTGATATCCAACTCCTTCACCTGCCAGTGCGTATTTCAGACAACCATAGTAGAAAGCCAACAACAGAATAAATATGGGGAGTAGTTGATACTTTCTCTGATTCAGGCATGAGATCAAACTCATCCTCTCTCTCAATGTATTCTTCATTCTCCTCGAGTTCTTTGAAATCAGGTGCAAATGCACTCCAGTTCTCCATGTAGTCTTTGGCCCAGATATCTACCAAACCAGCAACCGAAACAGAGACCACCAATGGGCGAAGAGGGTGCCAGGCAAGAACAATTAGGGCTTCTTTAGGACCTTCTAGGATTTTTACGAGATGTCCAGCTCTGTCCCAAATGTACAACTTGTGCTCTCCTTTCCTAGCTGAAGCACCAATGACCCATTCACCGTCACCACTAAAACACGGTGCTTTCCACTGTATCCTTGTCACAGCATCCTGAAACTCTCGTGATAAACACAAGCACTTGGTGCCAGCTTCTTTTAGCTTGTCTATCCTAGAAAAATCAGCATTGTCAGCATCAGTCATAGTCTCAAGGTCCTTCGCAGCACCTTTCTTTGGAAGAAGGTTCTCGTAAACTCTAATGACTCGATCATTCGAATTTGTAAGAAGATACTGTCCGTTTCTACTGAAAACAATATCCTTGACAACAGAATTCCCTGGAATAGGAATTACTGCATTTACCTTGATGCTTTTAGAATCAACGATGAATATCTCCCCTTTGGAGTTCCCTAGGTATATCAAATCTCCATACTTGTTAAAAGTTGCAGTGCCCCCAGGGCGTAGCACAGACGGTGGGCGCATGGTATCTCTGGCGTAATGACCAAGGGTCGATTCTCAGGAACTGACGATCTGGAGTTTACCCCGCCATGCGCCTATGGCCTGTGTACCTGCATGAACCTCCCTCCATATCCGTGGAGCCAGCACTAGGGGGGCCGCTAAGGTAGCGGATCTACTTTTTTTGTTAAAAGTTGCAGCAGTTGGCGTGAAAGGTGGGGAACCATCGAAAATTTATTTCGAGGGTGAGGAATAGCACTTCCATTCCCCGTGTCTGATACAGAAACTGGCAGAACATTGGAGCTTCCATTATTCAAATCAACAAGAATTGGTGCAGAAGAAAGAGGACAAGCTAAGCAAAGCGATGGAGTGCAAGAGCCTGGATGCAGACAAGCATGTAGAGTAGTCTGCTGCAAGGTTACTCTGGTGATCTTCTCACCAGTCAAGATGTTCCAAAGTGTCAATGATTTATCAGTAGCAGAAGCAAGTACGTAATGACCTAACTTTGACCAGTAAACACTTGTAATTGGTGCTATACAAGCTTTATTACGAAGTTCCTTCGCAACCCCCCTAGTTTCAAAATCCCATATGACACAGCTCCCATCTGCACAGCCAGCTGAACAAGGAAAAAGAATTGAAATCTTAGATAGTCAACTATGTTATACTATAATATGAAGATGTTAACATGAAATCCAATAAGCACAGTCATGTTTGATATCAGAAATATGATCCAATTGCAATAACCAATAGGGCAAACTTGTCAAACATTGAGCATTATTAGAATTAATTGTCTACATTCATTACTTCATTAAGAAAAATAAACATTATCACAAAAATATTTGCACCCTAACACATCCTCTGTAGCAATAGAAAAGAATTGACTTCCTACAAAAATCTAGTAAAATGTGTTGGTTTTAGGCTTAAGACCCAAATTATGTTAAAAGTGTCTCGCTGAATAAAGAAGGGAACCAGAAAAAGGCTTTTGTATTTGAGTATAGCTATTGTGCCCAGCATATGTATTGCCTTGCAAAGTGTGAGCCACAAGACTTGGAGCACCAAGCTCTCTCTGTGTGCTAAGTTGGATACTACCAGTGCTAAATATCTCTGATTTTGTGGGAAATTCTACTCTTAAATCTTATAAAATGTTTCCAAGCGAACAATACATCAGGCAAGTTGAACTAGTAAATCTACAACTTTATTGACAGAAAAATAACTGGCAACTTAAAACCAATTTAAAGAAATCATCAAAAGTATGATCTTTTGGAAGATATAGAGAACATATTGAGAGAAGCCTAATAACAGTAAATTTTGAAATGGATCCAAGCCACTATACAACAGATGTGATCTCAAGCAAGTTGCCAATATGTTATAACAGAAGGATTGACTTTATTAGTTAAATGGAACTAAAGTTGTTATGAATTGCAAAGGAAACCATTAAAGTGATGCTAAAGGAACTACATGTAACAAAACTCAACCATACACCATTTCCAGCATCTGAATAGCTGAGATTAGAACAAACATTACTCTACAACTAACAAAAAAAAAGAAACTAAATGATGGAAGCCAATCACATTGAATGAAATGCTAGAATTTTGTAGATGGTCTGCAGAAGTGGATGCACAATACAATCAGTAAGATATTAAATGCCCGAAGACAATTTGCTCAAACATTCTTGAGAAACTGCAGTCTATGTGCATGATTTACTACAATGATCATTCCTTATTCCTGAAGCAACATATTCATGTTGTTCTAGAGTAATAAACAAACTTTAAAACAACCAATCTGCCAAGGTTCAATTTCTGAGTTCCATTTCAAGGACAGAAATTATTACACAAAAGTTTCTAATTACAGGTTAGGTCATTTTAGTTCATAGTGCAACTCAACTATGGAAAAAGGATGCTAAAGAGAGCTTATATACACTTGAAAAGTGAGCAGAAGAGAACAAAGTTGTATCCAGTAATACTAAAGTGAGCTGTAAAGGAAAAGTTTTTTAAACAGGTATGAAGACAACAATGAATTAAATGATCTGAGTATGATCAAGAGCAAGACAAGAAGTGCAATCTAAATTTGCATGGTCATCTTCTAGCATTTGAATCCATCAGACTTGAGTTTTGACAGAAGGTAACAGAACAGTTGATTGTTAAGGATTTCAATAGGAAGATTCAAACAAGAGTTGGTTGACAAAAAATAAATAGAAGAACCTTCTTAATGCTCTCATGCAAAGGAGAGGCAACCTATAGAAGAACCTATTTAGTCATAATGAATTGATAGTTAAAATATTATTAAGTACCATGTAGAATAATAACGATCCAATGTCTAAAGAATATTAAATATTTTCTCAGATAAACAAACATGAAGGATAGAAAATATAGCTTAGGGAACTAGATTTAAAGAAAAAAAAGATACAAGGGCAATAAGTACTAGGAAATTGATCACTAGTCGCCAGTTCTCAATCCATTGGTGTGACAGAAAGACTAAAAATTTCATTAAGAAACAATTTTTTAAGTGTAAAACATCCATAGAATTTTCATGAGAAGCATGAAAGAAGGGAGATCTAAAGTTCTAATCATTTGCATCCTTCTATGCTATACCATTGCCAAATCAAAAAAGGGCTGATCATACAAAAAGATTGTTCTTACTTTTCATTGGATTTTTATCTAACATTAGAGGCACCAACTTAGTCTGTTGACCAACAGCAGGAAACAAGACACCTATTTGAGTATAATTTTTCGCTCGTTCCCCTATAATCAATTTAAATGGAAACAAATTTAAACATTGTTTCCTAGCTGGTACACTTAATTCTAAAATCTATGAAGACAAAGCTTTACACATTCAAGCCAAGTAGAGAGCTCAAAGATTGTGTATTGGATCTGTATGGCTCTTTTAGCATTTACATACAAAATTACATGTCCAAAAGAGAAATAACAAAGCAATGAGTGCACCTGCAAGAAGAGTTCCTCGGCGATTGAAGGAGATACATTTCATGTTCCCATGCTGCAAATACTCCTCGATCACTTCCGGGAAATCCCCCTGCAACAGATCTTCACCCGACCAAAACACACACGAGAACAAACAACAAAAAAATCAGTTCTTTCCGCTTAAAAGCACAACCTAGAAAAAAGGGCAGGAACAAAGAACAAAGAACAAAAAAGAAACTTTTATCCCCAAAGAAAACCCAAATGAGGAAAACGAACAGAGACCCACCGATTATTGGGGCATTCATCGTGTTTGGCTTCCTCGGCGAGCAGAGAAACAAAATCGCTGCAGGTAGCAACGTAGGGCTGAAGGCAGAGATCCAGAAACTCCACCAAGAGTAAGCCCTTCCAGGGAGCGATGACCTCGCCGACAAACCCTAAGGCTCCGTTCGCCGGAGTCATGCAACAAACCCTACCTAGCTCCGCTGGCCTTCGGCTACTTGGGGCGATTATTTACCAAATTCCACAAAAATTTAATCACAAATGTAACTCCGACTTTGTTCCTTCGCCGCGATCGGTAGATAAATTCGCGGATAGTTGCAGCAAATCCACTCATCCTAGCGGTCCACGTGGACATACGAGGTCAGGCATATAGATCTCTTTTGGCATCGCTAGGTAGATTTTATGGCAATTTAACCTAAAAACGGCCTTAATTTTTATGTTTCACTAAAACACCCTCTCTGAATATATGTTTGTCCCATTATTTGTTTCATTTAACTCTTTGAAAACTTATCTGTCTTTATTTTTTAATACTGGCCAATTTTCATTTGTGTAAAAATTTTAAGAAAAATAATATGCACATGGAAAAAAAATTCAGGAATAGACATATAAAATAATGAATCTATAAAGAATAAAAATAATAGATCATAAATTTATGTATCTATTCTTAAACTTTTCTCCATATTTATTCCTAGTGCATATCATCCAAACTAATTTATAAATAAATTTCTTGGGCTGTAAAATACCGGAAAAATAGGCGAATATTAATAAGGGAATTTTCCGGAATTTTTGGAAATTTTTCGGGAATTTTTCGGAGCTCGTATGGACGAGTTGACGGGGATAAAAACGGGGTCCGGAAAAGCCTGTTTAGGCTATCCATTTAAGCGAGGAAATGTTTATAATTACATTTTCTTTTTCTTAATTTCTTTATTTGTTCTTTCTCGCCGAAAAATCCCCGCGCGCCTCTCTTCTCCCTCACTCCCGAACCCGACGCCAAAAGGAGCCCTAACCGCCAGCCACTCGGCGGTTCTCTCCTCTTCTCCTCTCCTCTGCCGCCACCACAGCCGACGCCGAGCATCGGCCACAAGAGCTCCAGCGACTGCCTTTATGCCCTAGCGTCGGCCCGCCGCCGAGCCCTAGCCGTGTCGTCGCCACTCCGACCCAGAACCGTCGGTGTCCGAGCCCTAGCACCGGCCTCTCCCTCTCTTCTTCCTTTCCGAGCCGCACTGGACGGCGCCACCACTTGAGGCCGAAGGGAGCAGCGTCGCCGTGATTTTTCTGCCCTAGCGCCGGCTGCCACCACCCCTGTGCCTGCCGACGCTGCCACTTATTCCCGAGCCACAGACTCCGCGTAGACCGCCGCCTGCTTCGGTCGATCTCCGCCGGAAATCGAGTATCTGAACTCTAGATTGGGTTTCTGTGCACCGTCCGAAGTTTCCCTTCTTGTGTTTTTGCTTGACAGTGCCGAAGACAACACAGAGTTGTGCCCTAGCCGGATCTTGGAGGTAAGTATGGTTGGTATTAGGTTAATAGGGATTTAATTCTATACTGTATTGAATCCCGAATCTGATTGTGATCTTCACTCTTGACCTCACCTTTGATCCGAACAGGGTATAGGAATTCCAGATGAGGATAAGACTTGCTGTGGGGTTTTTCTTGGATCTGGCAGTCACTGCTTCCAGCAAACTCTTTGATTTCCAATAGCAAGAACGACCGTGGAATTTGAGGTAAGGGAAACACATTTCTTTTTGAGGCTGGATTGAAGTTGTGAGTGGATTTCTAGGTTGATTTATGATGTTCTTTGGATCTGGGCTGTGAGGAAGAGTTTCTAGCCAAGCATTGTGCGTTGTGGGGAAAACTTTAGCAAGGAGGTCTCGGCTGAAGAATTTGGAATCTGTTGAGATGAGTTTGGGAAGATGAATTGGATGATTTCGATGGTCTGAGCTATTGATATTACTTCTGTTATGTAAGCATAAGGTTAATTATATTAAATCCTGTGTAGATCTTATATGGTGACTTCCTTTGCAGACCTTGTTGGAGAGAGAGAGCACTAACCGCTGTGATCTTCCTTTTGTTTGATCCAGAGGTAAGGCTTAATGAATACAATCAAATATGTTGGTTGACTTTGATTGATGGTGTAATTAGGGTTAATGAAACTAACCCTAGATGGTTGATGGATTAGGAATTTATTTAGCTATTTGTTTATACTTAGCTAAATTGTAGGATTTATCACAGGACCTTGACGCGAGACGAGTTTCTCGACGTCCGGATTTGGACTGATTGGATCTTTCTTATTAGAGGCGGGTACTTTTGACTTATTGTCTTTGATATGCTTAGTAATGAAATTAACATTTGCATTAATTGTGTTTTCTTATTTGTTCGGTTAAACACTGCCCAATACATGTTACTTGTTTGATTGTTTGTTTGTTTGCATCTCTTATTGATACATATCTGATTTCACATGCTCATGGGTAGTGATATAACCATGTTTTACCATGTCAAGACCTAGGTTTGATATCTTAATTGATCAGTATACCTTGATATGATTTATTTACTTTGGTGCACATTATCATATGTCCAGAGATTGATTTAGCATATTACCATGCTTAGTAACATGCACCATTCGCATGATTGCATGCTGTGTGAGAGATTGCTCCATTATTGTCGAGCATTTTGCCAGTTTTCATCACTGTTCGGTGCTCCGTTGTGACACTCATGGGTAGCGTGACACAGCGTGGTAGCACGTCAGTTTGACTCTTCCGGTGCTCCGTTGATCCGCTCATGGGTAGTGTGACGTAGCGTGTAGCACGTTAGAGATTCCTCCCCGTCATAGTGTACCGGGAGATGAGAGCATTGCGCTCCCCCATTTATGATTTGGGGTAGGAGTACATGTGTACTCCGACAGCATCCCGTCCACTCGGTCACTCTTCAGGGGTAGTGATGCAGAGTGCACGGTCGTCACAGCCCTACCCACTTGGTCCCACTTTTGTTGTGAGTTGACTGACTGGCGTAAGGGGTGACAATGACATTGGCATCATATGCATGATGCATTTATTGTTTGTGATTGTGTTTGCTGCATTTATATGCTGCATATTGTTTGGATACCTATGTTTGACATGCATACAGGTCTTCTATACCTTTCGGACTGTTTGTCCTTATACCGGTCCTGGTTAGTACAGTATTCTCCTGCCTACTTCGTTTGCATTTATCTTTATTTTATCAGGAGACTGTACGCATGATTAGTGCTAGGTGTTATTTCTTTACTTTGCATATCAATTGTACCTGCTGAGTGTTGGACTCACCCCGCCTCCATTGTTGATATTTTCAGGTTGATGCTGTCAGGAGAGAGTTCCAGTTGCTGGTCCCTGCAGACCTCGAGGATATGATTGGTTTTCTTTTGGTTTCTTTTCTGTTCTAGACTGTTTTGAACTTGTTATGTTTTGGATTATTCTACTTATGGACATTGTATGGATTTTATTATGTCAATGGATTTAGATTTGGATTTATTCTACTACATGCATGCCTAGACGGCAGAAGAGGTGAGTTCATCGGATTTGAGCTTTACGAGTGTAGTGGAGTAGGGTTGATTTCGAGTCAGGGTTTTATCTTTCTGTTTACTTATATAAACTGCGTGGTGATGGTTTATTTTGTTGTTATTATTCCAGCCGCATGTGGCTGAGGTATTTAGTGCTTGTAGAAAAGTTTCAGATTGTCCACAGTACAGGGGAGATGCTGCCGAAATTTTCTCGGACAGGGACTCCTCTGGGGCGTAACATGGGCCCTCTGATCATTTTATAGAATCGTATAGCAATTTTATTGACAGATAATATGAGTGAGAGTCAACCTCTATTTATTCTAATTTTTTTTTTCAAAATTAGAATTGTTTATTGGTGGTATGCAAATCAACTTAACTATACATATTTACACTAGTATAAGCTTTGAGACACTTGATATATAACATTTCAAGCTTTCATGTCTAATAACATTTTTAATCTTAAATGCTAAAAATTAATTTGCGCATCAACATGCCTAAATCATTACTTGGGTGTATCAAAGCATGTCATTTTGGTTAAAAAAAAAAAACGCAAATGTCTACATGGCTACATTTATTTAATTAACAATATTCTTCTTTCTCGTAAATACTTTGACACATGTATTTACTGCAATGCCTTCATCAGAACCATTCCTGGCGGAGACGAAGCAAAAGGATCATGTCAAAACAAATTCCAAGCAGCATGTTTTAACCCAGAATAATAATCAATTGAACTGAGAAAAAAAAAACAAAATGCAGATGGAAAAATCTGACTGTAAAATTCTATCATCTAAAAAAGAGGCTTACCTTGTTTCTTGCTGCGATCATAATATTGTTCATCTTCATGATCAAGAAATATGGAGAATGCAGCTGCTGAAACTATAAAAAATCTAACAAATTAGGAAAAATTAGGCCCCGGTCAGAGCCTTTCCCATTAAAATTGGGCTCTATTCACATTTACTTTCAAATACCTTGAAACCTAATATACATAGTGAGGGAAATATCACTATTTTACAAAAAAAATAATAAATAAAGAATCAAACAAACCAAGGGATTAGCTCTGTACAGGTACTACAGTGAGTTGAAGTTGCTTGACCAGCCATAGGTCATAAGATGTGACCTCCAATTCTCAAATCCTTGGGCTTCTACAATTAATAAAGAAGCGAATAGCTCGTGCATGGCATGGAGGTAGAACGCAAGCATCAGATGAGATCATTGGAAAGATATTCCCTGTGCAAAGACCTCAAAGACTGGGTCCTATTCTTAACCCTTGTCTACTGTGCTTCAAAGCGCACACATTTTTAATTCTGCCTTCTCCATTGTTCATATGATGCCTTGCATGATTTTACGGGATCATGGATTTCACTGCTAGGAAGAAACCGGGATACAAACCAACGTTGAGCACTTAGAGGTCATCTAATGTCTTTTTCGCTTCTGTTTTTAGAGTTAACCTTCTCCTTTGCTTGTGTCAACTGCTGGCTCAAACTTGATTCCTTCAAGTCCTGGTGGAGAAACATTTGATAAACATAGTAAAGAAATTGCAGCTTCATAAGGAAACAAGATCATCTAAAATGCAAAGTGGCCAGAAGCTAACATCTTTACTGTTCTGGATCAGAGTTTTAGACTTTTCCATCTCTCTCTCTTTTTCAGCCTTCTTTCTGTCAAGTTCAGCTTGCTTGCAGTTCTCCTGATGTGCTTTACGGAACAACAATACAAAATTTGAAAGTGTAGCTATAACTGCACAAGGGAAAAAAAAATAATCATTCAAACTCAAGAAGAAAAAGGTTATGCTTATTAAGTAAAAAGTAAATAAATCATTTCATTCATCTTTTCATAATTCCCAACGTGTAAGCCACGCATCTAACAAGAGGGTCCTGGTTCAAATTTCTTCCTTAATGCACTCCTTTTAAAAAAAAAAAAAGTGTAACATCAACTGTCTTTCAAGGTATACTATTTTAACAGCTTTCGTTGCATCCACAACCATTTCTTTTTCTCTATATTTTATTTTGTGCATTTCCAAAATCAAGCTTAATTTTTATAAATGACATTGACCATCTTCCGATGCATACCATTTTAACAGCTTTGTTTGCATCAATAACCATTTCTTTTGCTCTCTATTTTCTTTATTGCATTTCCAGCATTAACTTGTGCTAGCATGCTTGAACTCCAATATCGTGCTACCTTTTTATCGAGAACCAGAGCTAGACACAATGAAATACTTCTCCAGTCATGCCTATCAAAAACTTTCTAAGTTATTTTCGACCTGGGATTCTAGTTTTTCTATACAAGCGAGCAATGCTATTTTTTGTGAGGATCCACACAAAGCCATTGGTTGCAAATGAGCCAATCGGTCAGCACATTAAGTTTGTAATTAAGTCAATAACAAAGCACACTCAAAGTTGACCAGAAAACCATATGTAGAAGTAGAAGCAATATCAGTTGAGTCATGCAGGTGCAAATGTAATTACACCTTTTTTCAAAATACTGACACGATCATAAACATAGAAATTGTGTAAAGCGTACTTTCAATGAGATACAAGGGAAGTGAAATAAGTAGGTGGCCAGTTGTAGGCCTTTTTAAGAACTAAACTGAACTACTATATCTATTTTGCTAATATGCATCGGAATAAGATGTTATGAATAGAGATATGCATATTGGTGATTTAAAAAGGGACTCCAGCCATCTAATCAGTGAAACTACAATTAAGTAACTACAAACCTTGTTCAAAGGGACAGCGTGCAGGATCTTCACCAAAATATAGGGCAAGGGCATCAGCATTTCTACCCTGTCAATGCTTGAATATGTTAGAAAGATACACAACATGATAGAAATTAAAACTCGGTAACATCTACAAGTAGCTGGCAACCTACCGCTGCTGTATAGAGTGTTGTTAATGATTGTACCTCAGCTCCAGCAACAACAATAAATTCCTTCAAGGTCTAACGAGTGAGAAAACTAATGAGTTGTGATAAATTTGACAAACAGGAACAGAGAAATATGTTCAGGTCAGGAAAGATTAGCTAATAATGACTCCTGGAATGTTGGAATCTTGTATATACATAACACACAATAATGATGTGTGTAGTTGATAAACGAAAATGTGAAAAAACAGTGAGCAATGATCTGCCAAGTAAGTAACCAATAAAACCATCCATTAACGAATACTTGAATTTGGCAATTTTAGCCAGTGTATTGGGGCAAATCCAATTTCTCAAACTTAAACCTAGAGGGGTGACAAAAAAAAATCCTAAATCGCACACAACATATTTTTCTGGCTTCAACCTCAATGAAATGCTACTAATCAAGATTTTTGTTCATTATCCTGGCACAAGATAACATTACTTGACACAATATTTTCCTTTCCATTTTAGCAAATTTTACCAGATAATCCAGATCTGCAGTTCACGTCATGACCAATTAGAGGGGAACACGTTAAATAGAGCATCTTTCATCACAAATGCAAGTGTTATCGCACACCATGATGCAAGAGTACCTACCTTGATAAAAAAAACTAACATACTATCCAACCGAAATGTAGAAAGGTGTTAGACATTTGAAGGTATGCAAATAACTTGGCCAAACCAACTGTCCAACCACATGAATACAAACATAAGAAGCTTTTAAAGGGCGACATACTTTTCGGAAGATTTCTGACACAGGGCCATCATTTTCAGATGCATTCAGTTCCAACTCAACCTTTTCTAAACCCTTGACAATAGCCTGCATTTCTTCAGCCAAAGATTTCAATTGAATCTGCATAGAGAAACTGTCAGCACATCTCCTTCAAGCTGATTAGTAATAGATATGGCAAAAGCAAGTAGAACCTTTGATGCCGCTTCCAAGCTACTAAGATGCTCATGAAAATCCAAAAGAGATGGAGATCTTGAAGCAATTACCTAGTTTCATGACAGGAAAATTCTTGTATGATTGTGCAGACAAATCAAAGAGTTGAAGACAAAAAACGGCATTGCAATTGGAGAAAATTGACAATACAATATTCTTATTCACTATAATATGCCAATCAATATTTACAACTATAAGATAGATACTACATAAACAATGTGAAAGTTTTCTAACTTCATCAACTTTTCCTTTAGTAGGTTGTGTAAATTATTTATTGCTTATCTATTTATATATAAATACCATTCATATTTCACAACTATGGTTAAAATCAAATTAACCAATAGCCATGAAATTATCTAAGAAAAACAAATCTATCAATCCTGGTCTCAAAGCCCAGATGAAAAGCTGTTGATTGACTTATGCCTTGACATGCACCGTTAAAAATATTCAAACCTACTGATATTGCTAGTTATATATTCTTGCATATAGCTCGATGGAGCACTAAGATCAATGTATCCAATCTCATATAGTTGGAACAATCACGGTGATATACATTTTACTCCTTGATAATATTTTTCAACAAAAAAATAGATGGTCCAACACAGTTAATAACAGAATATCAAATCAAATGTCCTCTCTAAATAATTGCACAAAAGCAAGCATTTTGAAATAGATCACATTTTTTCAACTAATAAATTGGTAATTTTGGACTATAAAACAGCTATATAGATAATAGTACTGAAGTTATATATACCATTACCTTGCACAAATAGTGCATAAGTGTCATCTTATTGTTAGTAGCTCGAGTGTCAGTAAGTTTAAGAAGGCTGTCCAAGCGAAAGCCAATAGCTGAGCCTGCAATTTTGAACCAATAATTTTTTATACAAGGCATAAATTTATAGGCTTAGATGATATAAAATGTCCCGAATAACTTTTATTTGGTTGGATGCTAATGTTTGTATTGGAAACATGCATATGCACAACAAACAAACAAACAAACAAACAAAAGTATAAGAAATAGTTATGAACTTATGATACATTATGCTAATGCTCAATTAACAACAACCAAGCCTTATCCCACTAGATGAGGTCGGCTAATAATATTGATGCTCACGCAGGAGAAATTTCATTGCTATAACAAGAACTATGGTGCAGACCAGAATAGCAAAATCAAGAATATTTTAGCATTCTCATAACAGATTATCGTTAGCTTAAAAGCAGAAACCCAACCTTCTAATTCCTCAATAGCTATAATTACCAACCTTGAAACAACATGTGTGTATTGTAGCCCTATCAAACTCTGGCTTTACCAGATACAGATTCACTGACTGATAGGCACATATTTAAGTATGGTACTCAAAGAATATGAAAATATGTTTATATCCAATCATTGTAAAATTGTATCACCCTGAAACTAAAGGATTGCTCAATTAAGGAAGTATGCCTCGAAAACTACTGGTGGCACATCTGGTCAGGATATTCTCCAGGACCAATCCAGCATCTTGAATACAAGCCATTACCAAATTGTAACCCTCATGAATTCTCCAAATAGCCAAAAAGGTCATGTTTGATGTACTTGGAGACTCTGACCAAGTCATAGCTACTGCCTCATCAACTTTAACTGATTCTTAGCCCACTGATCCCCAACCAACAATAGAAAAAAGAAAAAAAAGCAATGAATCAGATGGTGGTCAAGTTCATCCAGCAGGGACTAGCAGATAAATGACATTATTTATCAATGAACAGCTTGAAATGTGATAACTGTCCTCCATATAACTAAGCCGAAAGTATTCATGAGACTGTTCTCCATATTATAATTCCTTTCCTAGTCAATGAACAATGATCCCACAGCACAAAAGATAAAAATAAAGTTATAATATCTTCTTACATAGTTACATTTCATACTAGCCAAATGCAACAGTAGAATACATCAGGATTAAGAACTTTCCAAAAATAGAACAGATTATCTCAAATTGAGAAGGAACAAAATCAAGTTTGTTTACCACTATTTTCTAGATAATTTACCAGTAGACTAAGGTTTCAATCTGCATTACAAATACCACATTGCATAACAAGAAGACAGGGATCAAATTCATAAATACAGTTTGGGAACAAATTACAAGTAGAGAAACAACTTTGATCTAATTATGATTTTAGTTTCTTGTATTGACACAAAATAAATAAACTTATATCACCCATAATAAACTATTTCCATTTGGGCACATGAAATTGGATTTACCTCTTGTAGTTCCTTGATTTAAGGTATTACCAAGGAAAAGAATTTTCTTCATGATCTCCTTCAGTTTATCAGAATTGCGAATCTAAAAACAATAGCTAAAAATATAAATGTCAAAACCACGAATAAGAGAAAAAAAATGAAAAGTTATAGGAGAGATATACCTCCGCACAAGTAGAATCTATAGTGTTCAGACTTTGTCTAAGTTCAGAAACCTGGGAAACCATGAGAGATTGAATCTTAGTTAATCTGATTATTTCTAGAAACAGAAAAGTTGATATAAAAAGCAACCTGAGAACCAAACTGAATCTTGAAAGAGAAAACTCTTAATTTGGATTCCACCCTTGGAACTTTCATCAACTCCAAGAAAAACTGCACCATGAAAGATACAAATGAAATTTGTTTTAACATAATTGCAAAGGGAACACAATCAAACATTTCAAATAGAAAAGTGCATAAATACCCAAAATCTGAAAATAAGATATTATTGCATCAATCTGGAAACATCAGTTAAAATCCAACAGAACATAGAGATCAAAATGTTAAAACCAACAAGGGCAACATTTTGTAATACTAGTATAAAATGACAAGATCAACAAGAAAAATAAGTTGATGTAATTAAAAATAATTAAATGTTAAAATCATGAAAAAAAAATAAAATCATGGTTGTCGAAATCAGGTAAATCCTTACATTTCCCCAAAAGAGTATGCATACTTTTATATTATTTCCTTCCAACATTTTTTTTTAATTTTTTTTAGTTGGCACCAAATGCCGGGGGTGACTAGCCCGGCCCCACGAAAATTTGCCACCGGCCACCAAACTAAATTGGGAAGCACATGTGGTCCATCAGCCCAGCATTCTTAGGTCAATCACCCATTAAAGGAAATTCATTCATTAATTTGCCGAAGCTGGGACTTAATCCTTAAATGCATGGAAAACTGAGAAGGTGCCCTACAGCAACACCATTGTCCGATGGCTATTTCCTTCCAACATTGGTGGGAAAAGTCATACGATGTTCCCGGGCACCCCACACGACCGGTCCCACGGTTATTTGTAGAGAGGTAATTCACAGGTGGCTTTTTTTTTTTGCCTTTTGAACTGTGATCATTGCATGGGAGAGGACAGAAACCTTTCACTGTTGAGAATTGACTTCTAGACCTCTTAGTAGCAACACCCCATGCAATGACCATTTGCCTATCGCGTGGGGACTATTTCCTTCCAACATTGCTTCTAACCATGGTTGTCGAAATCAAAATCAATATTTGGATTGGATAGTAAATAAAAACATAAATATTTGTCGTATTGGATATGTGGGATCAGTAAAATTAGAATCATTAAAGGCAATTAAAAAAAATTCTATATGAGATAACAAATTGTGTTCAATCATAACATCAAATATCATAGAACTAACAACATGATTTAGAAATAATAAATAATATAACTAATAAAGTTAAATTAGTAATATATATCATAATATTAATAATGGCATATTATTACCATTACCAATTAACAATATCATATTATTGTTACTATTTGATAAAACCATATTCTAGAACTATTAGTTAATAGTAAATCACTTATAAAATGTATATATATTATATCAACTATCAATTAATAAATGTAGCTATTTAATATGAAAGTAACAAATAACAAAAAAAAAATATTATGACAGATTACAAAACAAAACATGTATTGCAATAAATGTTAAAATTATATTGATAATTATAAAGTTTTAAAGACCATTCTAGTACTAAATGTTATTTGATAATGTTAAATACTTATTTAATATTTCATATTATAGGGATTATGTAACGCCCCGGCCCGGGCGGGCCCCACCCTGACCAAACTGGGAACGCCACCAAAATTGCCCATCGGGTTGATGACTAGCTCCACAGACCACCGAAGGTCCTTTCAGCGTGCTTTATCCTCACTCGCACGCACCCTGAAAAACTTCCCAGAAGGTCACCCATCCTCAGATATCTCCAAGCCAAGCACGCTTTAACTTTGGAATTCTTAAGTTTGGGATTCCGAAAAAGAAAGTGCACCTTAGTGATATGGATAGTACCATCTAACCTTTTAAGTCATACTTAACCAGAATCTCAGAACCGGGGTATTACAATCACCCCACTTACCCTCTGTTTGGATGGGGTGAGGTAAGGTTCATTAATGGAAGGGGATGGAAGGGGAAGGGAGGGAAAGGAAGGGAAAGTAATATATTTATCTTGCCCTTGTTTGGAAGGGAGGGAAAGTTTATGTGAGAGGAAAGGGATGGAATGAAGGTTAAATATACAAATTTACAAAAATATCCTCTTATTTTTTTAATAAATCTGCATGTGAAAAAATAAATAAGGATATAATTGTAATAATTTCTCCTTACCCTTCCTTACACCCCAATTTGGGGTGTAAGAAATTTCGCTTATTCCCGAGCATGCAAGGGGAAGCTTTACCCTTCTCTCCCCTTCCCCTTCATAGCTCACTCTCTCCCAAACAAGGGTAAAAATTCATTTTACCCATGTTTACCTTTCCCTCCCCTTTACTCACCTCCTCCCAAACAGAGGGTTAAAGACACAACGTCTTCGTTGTATAACCACGAATCACACCACAGACAAATCCCAGAATCTCCCTCGCTAGGTGGTGTCCGGGGTGCTCCTGCCACAAGCACACTCACAGTCGCAAGGTCGCTTTGATACCATCTGTAATGCCCCGGCCGGGGCGGGCCCCACCTGAACCGAACCGAGAATGCCACCAAAATTGCCCATCGGGTTGATGACTAGCTCCACAAACCACCAGAGGTCCTTTCAGCGTGCTTTGTCCTCACTCGCATGTACCCTGGAAAACTTCCCAGGAGGTCACCCATCCTCAGATTTCTCCAAGCCAAGCACGTTTAACTTTGGAGTTCTTAAGTTTGGGCTTCCGAAAAAGAAGGTGCACTTTGGTGATATGGATAGTACCATCTAACCTTTTAAGTCATACTTAACCAGAATCTCAGAACCGGGGTATTACAGATTAGTTGGAACCTAAATCAGATATGAATTGGGTTTATAGGGTTTCTCTCAATCAATAGAAGTTTCTCTCAGTGACTGGGAGAGGATGATGAGACGATTGGTCTAGCTAGATGCTAGTGGTTGTTTACAAGTTGTAGCAAGGTTAAATGATTTAATCTCATGGTAATCTTGAGCGATAAGTGGTGGCAAGGTCAAGAGAATAAGTTGGAATTCAAGAGAGCAAAAACGAGTCATACTCTCGTGGATCTTTGCTAGAATCAAGCTAGGATCAACAAAAAATGTTAAATCCTTGAGTGTTCAAAATCAATCACATTCAGTCAAATTTGTTATCTATCTCATCTGTTTTTCTTTCAATTTGGCCAAATTTTTGTGGTTTTTAAAGTGAACAATATCTCATTTCTTGGTAAGTTATTTAAATCTCAAGTTTTCTCCAACAATCACTTTGTAGGTTGACCAATTTCTTGGAACTTGGGTGATCCATATTTGCATCAGCAAATCTTGACAACCATGCTTCTAATGATCAAAATTAGAACATCTGAAGCTTGTGAAACAAAAACCAACAACAAAATCATACATTTCATAATAAGTAGGATCAAAACTAGATATACTGTAAAGAACTATTATAAATCATTAACAATGCATATGGAATGAAACAGTGGCCAAAAAATAGATGGACAGGAAGCTCCCACTATCAACCTAGTGCAAATTGAGGACAACACTTCAATAACTTCACATATTAACAGTTCTACAGCTTCCATCTGAATTATGGAAACATTGCAGAAAAGAAGTTGATAGTTTACCTGCTCACACTTGCCAAGTCTTTCCTTGTCACCAGTATAACCCTACCAATGAAATCCAGAAAAAGAATAATAAAATTTAGGGACCGGAAGATTAATAAACTTAGGAGTTTAAAAGAACAAAAGATGTACCTTTAGGAGTTCCATTTCCTCTTTAGTTGGACAAAATTTGATGAGATTCTCCACTTGATCAACATCTAAAATTGAATCGTCCAATGCCAGAGCAGCACTCTGAGGAAACAACAATAACATTGGAGTCAAATTTAACAGTCCGGCTCAATGGATGAGATTGATAAATTGACTTTTATATCAATGTTCTGACAATGAGCATACCCAATGAAAAAACAGTACCCCAACCTTTAAGCAACTACTATCAAACTAAGCACAACCAAAATCAAGATGATTGCTTGGACCTCTGTACAATAATGAGTATAAAGAAAATTTTCTTTCACAGGATAAACATTCTATTTGACCATGCTTGTGCCATCCATGAGGCGAGATCAATTTGTTCCTTTTTCCAACCACTACCTTCAACTAGCAGAGATTTTTTCCACGGAATTAACCATCACTTGCAATTAATGGAGAGGCCTTAATGGTGTATCTTTACCATCAGAGAGGCAAGCAAATAGAGCAAGAAGAATCAAGTAGGGATAGACATAGACTCTTTGGACAGGGAGGAACACCCATATCTTGAGAAGGTGATCTAAAAAACCAACTAAAATGTTTCTTTTTGCTAGAAAACATATAGTATTATTGTCATTCTAGATATCAATTCCACAGGAGAAGCATTCATGTCATATCAATTATAAACCAAAGTAAATCATATGTTTAGTTTGAAAATCAAAACCTTAAAGCAACATTAGTATGCAATTTGATTAAGCTTGTTATATACAAATCTGTGATTAGAAGCAGCTGATATAGATTACTCAAGAGCACAAATGGAGCATCTATACCAATGACAAATCAAACAAAAAAAAAAATGAATGATAGATTTAAGTCTAAAAATCATTACAGAAACATACCATCAAATCAGGAAGTGGCATCTTGACCTTTGTCAGCATGATTTCAGTGTTATTGGCACGCCTCAATTCAATCTAAAAGCAAGTTAGTAAAAGATCTTAGTTAGAAATATAACAGAAGAAAGGAATGAAGAGGGCTTGCTCATTAATTCTAACTTCCTCCTTTTGTCATGCCATGAAATTAAGCAGATCTTTAATGCAGAATGTTGAACTGAGCATGGATAAAAAAGACAATAACTTGTTAGCATGGATCTTAGCCATAGTTATAAGGCTAAGTCATCACCTGTAAACTAAGAGATGGGCTTTCAAGGCTTTGCCATTCAGGTAATGACATGCAAAGGCTAAGAAAACAGCTGAAAGTTACGTAGATATAGCCTTACAGAAGAGTTTAATGGAGGGGATGAGGTCCTTAAAGTTCCAGATAGTGGGGACTAACATGACTTTTTTATGTTAAATGGCCATCTCTAGTTGTACTTGGTAGGATAAATACATAAGGAATCAAGAAATAAGAATTTAGACAAAGCAACAAACTCAACATAAATGATTTTGAAGTAGGTAAAAAACATTTTACTCAAAAAATGATCACATTTTCAAAATCAACATGGAATCAGTTACAGTGCCAACTTCAGAAGAGAACTCAGAAGCATATTTATCAGGTGAAAGGTATTTGATAACTTACTAGGTGGACTTTATCTGATTTTGATCCAACAGATTTACGGCGTCCATCAGATGTTGAGCTATCATCTGTTTTTGAAACCACAGTTGAAAAGAGGCTTTCAAGTTCTGAAACATCAAATTCTGAAGCACTGCATCCATGTAGGCAGTTGAGCACAATGAGAATGAATATTAAAATTAACACCAATAAAAGGCACACAAAGGAAATATGGAATTTAAGCACTTCTACAACCTTGAAGCATCGCCAGATCTTTGTAGCTCAGCCCATAAACTTCCTTGAACAGCTCTTGTTACTTTCACCCAGTGTAATGGTTTTAACGATGACCTACGGGGCACCAAACTTGATCCATTTAAGGCTGTAGAACGTGTGAGCCCCCGACCTCTTCCTCCATTGGGAAATACCCCTCTTGAATCAACTTGGCCATTGGTTGGTGGAAGTGGTGGTGTGCCTGGTGCCCGAGGTGGCGTAGGTGGAGGAGGTGCACTTCCACGTGGACCGGGAGGAGGAGGAGGAGGAGGAGAAGGACCACCACGTGGTCCTAGAGGGGGTGGAGGTGGTGCACATGAACTCGGAGGTGGTGGAGGAGGAGGAGCACTAACTTGTGGGCCTAGAGGAGAAAGTGGAGGTGGCATCGATGGAGGGGAATTACTTCGTGGTCCAGGAGGTGGAGGAGGAGGAGGAGGAACACCATGCAAATTAGTGGAAGGAGGTGGTGGTGGTGGTGGTGGTGGTGGTGGTGGTGGTGCAGGAGGAGTAGGAGCACCACGTGAGTTAGGAAGTAGTGGTGGTGGTGGTGGAGGAGGATGAGGAGGAGGAATACTGTGTGGATTGGGAGGTGGTGGCGGTGGAGGAGGAGGAGCACCACGTGAGTTTGAAGGAGGTGATGATGGTGGAGGGGCACCATGTGAGTTAGAAAGAGGTGGTGGTGGAGGAGGAGGAGGAGGAGGAGGAGGAGGAGCATGTGAGTTTGGAGGAGGAGGAGGAGGTGGTGGAGGAAGAGAAGCACCGTGTGATTTAGGAGGAGGCAGAGGCAGAGGTGGGCAAGGAATATTATCATGTGCTAATGGTGGTTGTGGGGGTGGTGAAAGAACCCCACGTACTAGAGAAGAAGGTGGTATAAGAGTGGAACCACTAGGAAACTTTGAAGAACTTGAGAGAGGCAAAGGAGGCAGTGATGGTGGAGGAGATGCCATTGAAGGAGCTTTAGTATAACCATTCGACAATGAAAGTGATGGTAGTGGAGGAGGACTAGAACAAATTCTTGTAGATGGAGGTGGATTGGGAGTGGGAGGGGGATTGGGAGTGGGAGGGGGAGTCAAAGAACTATTGCATGATATTGCTGAGGGAGGTGGAGGTGGAGGTGGAGGTGGTGGTGGTGTTGGTGGAGGATTGATCGATGGGGATGGCAAATAACTAGTGGATGTTTTAGACATCATAGGTGAAGATGAAGGAATTAATGGATCTCCACTTGATGCTCCTAATGGAGGTGCTGAATGTGTGACATAGCAGTCAATTTTACTGGATGGAAGAGGAGGATGAGGTGGGGGTGGTGTAACCTTTATATAAGAAACATTGGTTACTAAAGGTGAGGTTTGGGAGGATATCTGGAAAGATTCATCTGAGATTCCAAATGAGGAAAATGGTGGTGGAGTAGGTGGTGGCAGTGGTTGCAAAGGCAATGAATGAATTAGTGACGTAGCATATATGGTATCAACATTTTCTGTCTTTGGAGTAGCAAAAGAAAAGGGCGGTGGCGGTGGAGGTGAACTATCATGAACTTGTGACATGGGAGGTGGATTTCCAGAGGCAGGTAGAGTGCTCAACCCTGAAGAAGATTGAAGTACTTCCTCGATTGAAGACAACATTGGCCCTGCATAAGATTCATCGGGTAGATAAGGGGAAGATACAACTTTGTCCAAACGTGTTTGATATGCATCTAAAATTTGACCAGTTTTATTACCTTGAGCTGCAGAGATGGCCAGAGCAGGAGGTGCACTATTATATCTTGATGGAGGGTGGGGTGGAATATACACTAACGTAGCATCAGAGTCTTTTTTTGGTGAGATCCACCTAGCATTTGTTTTGGGCTTTGTCGATTTCTTTGGACCTACTGAAGAGTCCAGTTTCTTGACAATTGGTTTGCATACTGGAGAATCAGGTTGCGTTGTGCTGGTTAATGGTTTCTTCATTGTCAAATGCTGATATACTTCTGAAGTTTGCTTCTGTTCATTATTTTTTGACTTCTGAATAAGGGTCTTGGTCTCTGCTTTCTTTTGAGTAACAGAGTTTTCTGTTTCCTTTTTGGATTTACACTTCACTTCTCTTGATATATTTTGTCCCTCTTGATCGCAACCATTGTCAACCAGGGTTTTACTCGTGGTAACATTATCAAATTTTGGGTCAATTTTTTCTGGTAATGCTTTTGCTGTATCAGTTGCAATTTCATTCCTAGAAATCATATTACATGAGGTCATTGTCTTTTCAATAACATGGTTATCTGCAGGTTTCAAGGTTTCAACTATATTCTTCACTTCAACATCAACTGCAATAATTTCCTTCTCCTCATGTTTGAATTTGCTGACTTCTACTATGTTCTTCTCGTGACAAGTAAAAGTGTCATCCAGAGATATGGAATTTTCACTGATAATTTTACCATCACTAATGATAGAGGCAGTAGGAAATTTAGTTACAGTCTCTGGTGGGGTTCTTAATGTACTTACACTATAATGTTCGACTTTCTCTTGAAGTCTGCTAGAGTCGGTCTCTCTTTCATGACCAATTGTGTCTTGACTTGGATTCTTATAGATAAGATTGGTACTCTTCTTTGATACATCTTCAGAATCAACCTTAAGCGTGCTAATAATTTTTTTTTCTTCGAAAAATGGAGAAGCTACTTCCTTGAAGTTCTGTTGACTTGTGCTGCTTTCTATCACACCTTTCTCTTCAATATGAACCATACATTCTGAAGTAACTGATTTCTCTGTCACAATATCATCATCATGCTCAAGTTTGCCAAATTCAGAATGGGTCTCATCTGGACCTGGCATACTAGGAGCTTTCTCCATTGTCATTTCCACAACAAAACCTGCTAACTTATTGGAACCTCTTGTATTTGAATCCTCTTTATCTTTGCTTTGCTCAAACCTATTTATTGTTCCACCAGTTAAACTGTATGTTTCTGACGTGGTATTCCTACCATCTGTGGAAGTTCCACTTTCAGCTTTTGCTGCTTCAGAATCTCGATTTGCATTATGCCAATCTGCATTAGTAAAAATTTCCTCTGCCTCAAAGAACTCCTCAGCTTCAGTAAAAGTACCTTCTGTTTCATTACCATCTTCAACCAATGTATCTGAACTTGAATCAGATTCATAAGCATCAAAGTCTGAAAATATCACCTAGATCAAGCATAATTTATGTAAAACATGAGTGCCTAGGAGACAGAAGTATGGACTAGAAACAAATAGGAGCAAACCTCAGCTTTGAAATCTCTAGGAAAATGTTCCTCAGAATTCCACACGACATCAATTTCCTCACGCGAGAGCATCAGAATATTAGATTGGACAAAAGCTGTGTTGAACATCACCCTGAACATCATCTTCTCGTGTTCTAGATCTTTATCCATATGGATGCACTCCATAACTACATCTCCTTGAATGCGACAATGGGTATTTATCCTTAATGGCATCTCCTCCCCCTGTACATACAGTCAGTCAACCAGTAGACTCAAAAAGCAATATCACTGAGAAGAAGAAATAAACATTACCTGCTTGTGGTTTCGAATGAACTTCTTGGTCTTAGGAGTTGCAAAGAGGATCTTTGGATTCCTATTGGGAGCCAAAGGATCTTGACCATAGATGCGAACCATTGGTCTGCAACCTCCTTCCCCATTACAATTGGGTATTACCCTGAGAATCAATGATTCCAAGGTTAAAGGCATGTCTTTTGGAGGCCATTCTGATGCATTGCCTCGTCTTGCTATGTACTGAAGATATCTCAGGTGAGAAGATTGTGGGTTTATTGGGGTCAAAAGATGGAGTAATTCCTTGGGGGCTTGTTTATACACCATGTCAAGAGTCTTATGCTCTCCGGTGTACTGCTTTCTGTAAAGGAGCAAACCAGCAAGCATGAAAGCAAGCACCGGCCAACCTCCTCTCTCACAGTGCATTAGTAACACATTATGTTGCCCTTCCAGTGACAGCCAGCTTTCGCTTGACTTCAAAAAGTGGTGGATCATCACGAGTGGAAGAAGAGGACACCCTTCATACTGGACAGGATAGTCCATGACTGTCATGCCATAGTCAGATAAAATGTCCGAGATGTGGCTCCTTTGATTACCTTCTCTAAAATTAAACACCATGAACGAAGCTTCTGGGAAGTAATCATTCAGTTGGGTGACTATGCCATTCAAGTATTCACTGTATTCTTGTTCCCCAAGAGTTTCAACCGAGAAGCAGCAATCAAACACTGCAACGACGTTATCCAAAGATCTCATAGAATTCATAGAGAGGCAAAGAGAGTTTTTGGAATTTTAATCTTTTTGAAGTACTTAGAAAGTAATTCACAGCTACGAGTATAGATAACCGTAGAAAGAACACAATGGTTCAAAGAGGCAAAATGATCGTTAGGCAATCAAATAAAATGATAAAAGAGAAATCGACTAAAAGACTGCTTGAAGTCCATACTTGCAACATTTTAGCTGCATTTTGTTCCCAGAGATCAGGCTAGTAATTTTAAGCGATGCGGTCCAAGAATGAACCTTCGAGCAAGCTCAAGAAATCATCGACCCTCAAAATCCTAAATTGAGGAGGAAAGCCGCCAGAATTTCTCAAATTGCCAGACGAAGAACCAGTTTAATCCCAATAAACGAACCAATTCCCGAAAGACAAATCGCACTCTCAGGTCGAGAGTAAGGACGTACCATAGACTCTTTCCGAGATCTCCAGCAGCCGATCCGGCGGCTTCCGGTAGAAAAGCCTCCTGAACAACGCCATCCGCCGGCTCTTCCACCGGCGGCAGACGCCGCTCCCACTACCGGATCCAAACCCGTATCAACCTCCCAATTCCCTGGCGCGTTCCACCTTCCCACTTAAGGCAAGCCGATCCTCGCCACGCTACGCCCCGCCCCTCGCGCCCGCCGACAGAGCAGCTCCCCGAGTGCGGATCCCTCGTCGACGAAGATCGATCGGGCGGCTTTCGACTCGGAGCAAGGCGAAGGAGCAGAGAAGGCACAGAAGGCGGAGCGACCTATCAGCCAAAAGGACTAACTTTTCCTTTCCCCCTCTTTCTACCGTTCGCGACGACGAAGAAGCTCAAGTTCAGGAAACAACACTGTGCAAAGGAAACGGACGGCGTTACGGCGTTAGCACTCAGATCAACGGTTATAGATCGATGCTGAAGGCCCATCGGACGGACAATCTTGTTCATCGCATGCAAACTTCTCTGCGGGGGAAGGGACAACGTGTGCGTCGCCTTGGTTTTACTGCGCAGGGTACGGTAATCGTCCACCAACGTGATTAATCACTGCATTTATTAATTAATGATGCAGTCTTTAAAGCATTCATGTGGCATACTGCACGATATACAAATTTAAAATTTAATTGTTTATCATTAAAACAGATAATTAATCACCATTAAAATTGTTTCTTTTTTCTGACTCAAAAAAAGGTTTTTGAATTGTGAGGACTCAAGTGGACCAAGTGCCTAATTCCACCGAACAATTTAAATATTTTCATAAAAAACGTCACTTCTATACAATTAATTTCCAAAATTTTAAAGTGAATGATCTCAAATGCTCGTCAGTTCATGGTAACCGATCGAACAAATTCGAACTAGCAAAATAAAAGTAAAATTAATTGCAATTAAATAAATTGAGTTGGAATGGAGGTGCCAGATTTGTGGAGTTCATGAATTGTTTCACTGGCAAAAAGGTTTGAAACTTCCTTTTCAGTTGTCGTGGCTTGATTTGTTTGAATGCTTCAGAAGTTAATGACGCGATCTATCATGCATCAGTGGATAGATTCTCCATAATTTTTGCAGTAATGATTTGTTTTTCCCGCCTTGATCATACTTGACATGGGGAATATGAAAACCGTATACGGTCAAAAGTCAAGCAGAAATACATGAAAATCAAAGTGATCATGACTCCTCTAATTCAGTCATCCTACTCCTTCAGCTCAATCATCTGACTTTAGTTTGATTCACTTGAGTCAATTGACTCCTTCAATTCAGACCCCCCCCCCCCCTTGGACTTCTCTTGCTTGATCAACGGACTTCTCTAATTCTTGTCCGCACCCTCTGTTAGAACTTACATCATATGTGACTAGCTACACCATCTTACATCATATGTGACTAGCTACACCATTTTTTCTGAAGAACATAAGTATCAAAAGACGTGGACAACATAGCCGTTTCTCCCAAAAAAACATATAACGTAAAGACATAGCAATAACTCTATATAAAGTCGTCCACCCCCACGAGTGCAGATATACACACACAACCATCTATTCTTTTACTACGCAAGACTGCAACCTTTATTTCTCCCTAACCTCTGTGTTAACTTGAACATCGGAGTCGTCTTGGCGCCCATTCTAACATATGTGGAGTGTTGCAAGTATCTACGACACTTTCTTTCTCGCTGTAACATCCAAAAGCTCCCTCTTTATAGTTGCTTTCTGTTGACACACCACATTGCGATCTCAGATAGAAACAATACTCAATATATATTTTGACCGTACCAATGGACACCGAAGCCCAAAAGGTACTAAATTTTTCTCTGATAAAAGATAAGAATGGAATCAGCTTTTAACACCACGACTGAACACACCAGTTTTGACAGGCAAAGAATGCTTGATTTACTACTGGATCTTCAGAATACATGAATCTTTTACAGCAGCAGAAATGAGTGCAAATTTATGTGCCAACAAGGAATTTGTGACTGTAGATCGATCTTTACAGAGAATTGGCCTAATCTCAAGGTCTTGGTACAGTGCACCAAGATTTAACTAGCAAGAATCTTGTTTGTTTGGCTTGTCACCTTGAACTCCTTGAACCTTGAAGAGCGAGCTTCAGTTTGCAACAGAAACTGAGTTGAGTGAATCACGTGCTTCCAAGAATTGGGTTAGTTCATTTCATGTTGTTAAGTCTGTTGGTCAAATGTATTTTTCTCCAGCCAAATTATTTGTTTTTCTTCTGCATGCTTTGGAAACAAGCTTCACTTATGTTTTCTCTGTCACTGGAAATCAGCTAACCCTATGTTATTAACTCTCTCAAGTACTCAGAAAGATTTCAATAATAGATGTTGAAATTGAGATCTTGATATTACCTCTTCTGAACCACGATCTCCTGACTTCTTGGCAAATCTGGTGTTCGTGCTTCTGTAGGAATTCCTCAAACTTGCAAGTCTGAGGCAGCAAAGGCCCCGAGAACTCGACTCTGTCTTCTTTGTGGAAGCCCTGAAGTTCAACAAAAGAAGATAAATTAGTTAAGACAAACACTGCTAAACACCAAATGCAGCCAGACACTGCCAAGACTGTGCACCGGATAATTATGTTGCATTGACAATGGATCTCCCTTGTGCAAGGCCTCTGAGTTGTCGTGCAAACGGAATACTTTAGAGGTATCGAGTGATTTTGGATGTTCTGATTGTTGTGAACACTTTTTCAGTATTGTGCATTTTGCCAACTCCTGTGACTCATGGCGTTTTTGGCCACCAACCAGATCACTATTTGCTGCACCCTTAATCTCAAGCTCCTGTTTTATATGTTCAATACCAGATGAATCTTTTATGTGGGAAAGATTGCTTCTTGAGCTACATTGTCTGTGAGATTTACGATATGCATGGTCTTCTTCCAGCCTCCTTGCCCATGAAAAGCCACTAGAAGAAGAAACACACAATGACCCTGAAAAAGTGAAATCTGGTTGAGGGTTGTGCTTTGTGTGTTGAACATCTGGACATTTGATCGATGGCATTGGCTGGAGATCTACAAACAGTCTGGTTTCACCATCTAGCCTTGGAAGCTCTTCTGGATCATAGTGTTTGCTGACTTCTTCAGCATGTAGTTGTAATTCCTGAAATGAGAAGGATACTATCATTCTTCGCCAATCTGGAACCAGTATAGCTCCATCTACTAACAATCTTTATACCAATAAAAGGTGAATTACCTTTTTGCTACCTGCTAACTTTCTGATATCTACTTCGGATGGTTTTCTCATGGATTCTTGACTACCAGAAACTCTCCTCCTAAGTGACAAAAGAAGTATAAAGATGGCAGCTTAATAATTAGCCATTACATGCTTCAGCAGATGAGTTGCATTTAAAAAGCCAGAGGTAGCTTATAGAAATAGTTCAGTGAAACAAAAAAAAAACCTAAGATTCAGGGCCAAAGCAAATTTCGCCAAAGATAGCCATAAAGCTCCTAGAATAAACTGTCAAAGAATTTTATGTGCTTCTGCAATGTTTGTACAAGTCTCTATCTTTGCAATGTATCATAAGTTTTGAGAGGAAATAAATGACCTTTTCCTAAGGACTTCAGAAACATAATTTTGCAGAAACCACACTGCGAAATAAATTCTTTCTAGTGTCTTCTTAATGATATTGAACACAATTATTGGAAAAAGTTTACCTGAGTGATTCTTGATTCTTTATGGTCATCTCTTTAGTAGGCGAGTACTTTGGTAAACTTGAGGGCTCAGAGGCATAAGGCATTTCTCTAAAATACTTGAATGCATATTAAAAGCAAAAAAAAAAAACATAGAAGGTCAGGTAAGTTCAAAATACCAGGTAAAGGTTTTTAACCAAAAAAAAGGAACATGTAAGAGATGCTTGTTTTCAGAGATTACATAGCAAAGTATCAGCTTAAGTATCTTCCAGAACCTGTAATTACTGTCAAGAAATCCATGTCGTCACTGCTGCAGAATATGATTGGTTTGCAGTTGGCATTTATCTGTTTCACTAGATTTATAATTAATGAAAAAATTGATTAAGGCTTGTGATCTCCAATGAGTACTCCACTTTATTCTTTTTCTATCTCCATATGGTGTATAATAGTGTATTGATAGCAATAAGAAAGTACTTTAGTTCTCAGTCTCTACAAAGCATTAGGTTCTAACATATGCAATTAAAGTACCATTTTTTGCTTTTCATTAAATGGTGCAAATAAAGAACAGTTACTTTGGAAGCATCTTTTAGGCTTATAATGAAAAGCATGGAGATTGATTCATAGACTTACAAAGCTTTTTATTCATCATCAAAATGTATTTATCCCAACTATTTATGGTTTATCTTATGCAAGGTTATACCACTAGTAATATTCAAATTAATTAATTAATTTTTATCACAAATACCTAATATTTTCCTTAGTCTCTTCCCACACTGTCCACTAATAGAATCTAATGGCATTCTTTGAACGTATTCATGTCACCTCAACCTATTTATTTTGTCGGATTTATGAAGCTTATATATAGCTTAAAAATGGTAGAATAATTGCACACTTAAAAAAAAATGCCCTGTCAAGGAGACAAAACAAAACAAACCTTCACATAGTGGAGCTAAAGGGAAATGATGTGCTGATGTGTATTGTAAAAAGCTACAGGAACCATATTCACCTCTGAGTCAAGGGCTGCTGAGGCACTACCTCGCTTATAAGGTTCAACAGAGAGAAAATTCTCTAACAAGCAAACCACAGTTCTTGGTAAGTGACTCAATGTCTGATGGAGAGTACTTTTGTAGGGATGGTGAGGTTTGAAAATTGTAGCATGAGGCAACTTCAACTTTTGCCAAAATTCTTCTGGAGGGGAACCACATAACCTAAATATTTTATGTAATTGTTCAACCTGAAAAAACAATCTTGCATCTTCAAAATAAAAAAAAAGATATGAAGATTAAATTTAGAAAGTAAAGCAAAGAAAAGTATTTATGAGAAGCGAAAAATTGAAGCAAGGTGATCAACTATTCACACCACCAACATTTACCAACCATTTCCAGATTTCAGAAGCTTGAACAACAATGATTAACTTTTTGTACGATGTATGCTGTACAATGTAGCATGAGCATACGCTAGAGAAGAGGAAGTAACAACTAACAAGTATCTCATTGTGGCAAACTCGATGTATGCTGTACAATGTAGCGTGAGCATACGCTAGAGAAGAGGAAGTAACAACTAACAAGTATCTCATTGTGGCGAACTCTGGCAATGCTAGTTGAGGATAAGGACTAAAGGCATGCAGATGCAAGACAGATAGAGCCCTCCATTATTTTAGCTTTTTACAAAAGAGAATTGGATGACACAGTGTCAAGTACTATGCACATGGGATTTCAGAAATGCAGATCTTTTTAACGATGCCTCCAGAAATAATTCCTCCATTGACTTTTACTTAACCGCATCTCATATTCAAAGTGACAATAGTTCCACTTAGCATGGCTGGAAGTGCATGTTCATTGTCAAACTTCCCATAACCCTCTCTAAGACCCCAGACCGCCATTCCAAATAGTGTATAGGAATACATTTTATAGTTATGGTTTAATGACATAAAGGAAAAAAGAAACATTGTGAATAATTTTTCACTTGACGAAAACTGAGGGTTAGTTAAGGAATAAATTTGATAGCACAAACTACAAGCAGAGCTGGTGCCATGTCCATCTTGTAATGTCATGTGTGTTACTGAGTGCTAATGTAAATTATGGCAAACAATATAAAACTAATTAAAAAAATATTTTAAAAATTATCTATTATATAAAGTAATTAAATATTCTGTCCAATTTATACTATTTAAAATGTTGTTAGTTTCAAAAGAATAACTCATCTGATAAATGGCTAGAATCATTCCACACTTCAATAGTTGTACCTGTTTTGAATTGCGATATATTTGCTTCATATTACCAAATCCAGAAATCTTTTCCATTACTGTCAACCCTAGGTGGAAGGCTAGCAATATCAAAAGAAGGGAAAAACTTTTTTTTTGCAAAATGAACCCAAAAGTGTATAAACCTTTCTTGCTTTACCCACAAAATTTCAATCCAACTCATGTTACCCTCAAATGAACCTAAACAATATTGGATTCTAGATAATGAAGTGCCTGGGGTTTATAGCTCTGATGGGATGTTGACAAACTGAAGCTCTAGCAAAGCATATTATAAAAAGGAGGTGAACTATAGGGCTTTTAGGTATCTTAAATTTCTAAGAAAAGAAATGATTAATGAAGGTATTGTTTGATAAAGTTAGGCCACAGTCAGAGCAAGCAAGCACATTCAAAAAAAAAATAATCAGGTGAAATCATACAAGAGGTTGGGCTGGGCATCGGCTGCTCTCAACTCCAAAATATAACAAGTATATGATTTTTCTATGATTGACCACCCTAGTTAAGTGAGTTAATTTTCAGTTCAGACCCAAAACTAGAAGGACAAAACAAAAGAATTTGGTTTAGATTGTCTACAATTCAAAACCTTTAATCTATTTGAATCTTAGGCTTTGTTTGTTTCGTGGAAGTATTTGGTGTAACAAGAAATCTTGGTGAACAAAAATCTTGTATAGCATGGAACAAAAACATTATGTTCATGAATAACTATTTGGAACTCCACTAAATGATAAGGCAATAGAAAAGTGTTTAAGGCACTATAGACGTGCTTAAATTAAATGAACAGATGCCAGATTGGATGAATGGAATTTTTAAAATCAGCTCTATGATAAGAAACTGACGTAGGATGGCATGAACAAAGAAATATCATAAATAATAGAGAGACATTTGGCTGTGCCTAGTTTGCCTATTATTGCTCCCCTAAATAAAGCTCAATGGAGATAAAAGATCAAGAGTTCAGCCTAAATAGTTGTCATTATGGCCTTTGGTAATTGTTTTTTCCAAAAGATCATATATGTGATGCACTTCTTTCTGCTTGTTTGTAAAAATTCCAGGAGAACAAGACAAAGTCATAGCGACACTTACCAAACACTAACAATTTAACTGGAAAGCTTTGAATTTTTTAGTTTATTACCTCAGTTCTGCCTCGCAAGATAGGTCTTTTAGCAAACATCTCCGCAAACACACAACCAACACTCCACAAATCTACAGTAGCTTCATAGTCAGTTGAACCCAACAGTAATTCAGGTGCTCTGTACCATAAAGTTACAACACGGCTAGTTAATGGTTGCTTATGTCCAGGGCGACAGAGATTTGCTAGGCCAAAATCAGCAACTTTCAGAATCCCATCATTGTTAATTAGAAGGTTTGCTCCTTTTATGTCCCTATGTATAACATTGCGTGAATGACAATACTCAAGCCCGGATAACAATTGTTTCATGTAGCACTTGACCTGCAATTTACAGAGAGCAACAGAAAAACAATTCCCTTATAAAAAGGCTATATATATAAACATATTACCAATAGGAAATTATGGTAAAGAATTCCTTGAAATATTTGAATAATATAATCAAACCTGTGATTCGGATAATACAATATCAGGAGAAGTGGAAAGTCCTGCGAGATCATGTTCCATATACTCAAATACAAGATATAGAACCTGTGATAATCGAGAGGCAATCAAGCCTTCCAACTTCATAATATTTGGATGATCAAGCATGCGCAATATCTTTATCTCTCTTGCCATAAACCTAACACTCTCTGGCTTAAAATTGTCGAAGCGCACCTTCTTCAAGGCAACCATCTTTCCGGTGTCTAGATCACGAGCTTTAAAGACACTGCTATAAGTACCTTGCCCAATCTTCAAATGCAAAAAGAGAAAAATCTCAGATGAGATCAAATTTATCAGAAAATAGCCACAAACAAAATTTTCCTTCTGTGCTTTGCAGTATGTGCTAGACAAGAATAAAAGAAAGAATATTTCAATGGCATGGCCTTTGATGGCGTTGTATGGGAAAACGAGGGAAATCCTTGAATTCCACCTGTGGATTCTTAAAGTCCAAACCAAAAAGATACGCAGATGGGTAAATAATATTTGCAGTACCTTTTCCAATTTTTCAAAGGAGTCAGCTTTAAGAGGCACCCATCCCTGAATAGCTTCCCCGGCCACGGCGCTGAGCCAAGAGGGCCATCCCGCAGCGACTTGCTCCCCTTCTATGTATCTGTGAAGATTCCTCAGACGAAGGTTCTGCAAGCCAGTATCATCCGTGCTCACCTTCCCATTTTCCCTCGATTCAAGGCGATTCCCATCCCCCTCTTCTCTCTCTGGCTGAACTTTCTCTGTCTGCTTTGCTGACAGATGCCCCCGATGCCCCCGCCAGGACGCTGAGATCGGGTCCGACCGCTCGCGGAGGTCCCGCACAATGCCAGAGGGATCGGACGCCTGCGGCACCGATACCGCATTCTTCGACGAAATGCAGCCCATGGCCGCCCAGTCCTACAGCATCGGCGACAAGTGAATGGGGATCAACGAAACCGGGGAAGGCAGGGGCGGGGGGCGGGGCGCACCCCCCAAACCAGAAGACGATGTAAAACTGAATGGCTCGGGGATAGACAGCGTTGTAAGCACCCCTAAATAGAGAAAAAGCCTACGCCTTCGGGCTGTAATATCTAGGGTTTATCCTTTCTCCCGAGATTACGGGCGCTTCGGAGTACCTTGCAGCGGCAACGCAAAAGACATCCAACGAGATCGGCACGGGAACGAGTGACGGCGATGCTAGTCGTTGGCAGCAATCTCTACCTCGTGCCTCGCCTCAGTCAAACCCTTTTACCTTCTTGTGACCTAAAAATGCTCTTTTGCTAGCGTTTTATGGACCGGTGGGCATGCTAATCCTCTGTCGTGTTCCTAAAGCTTCTGTCGACCAAATGGCGGGAGAGGGAGTGGGTAGGACAACCGTCAAAGATAGGAGTTAGTGCGGATTGAGGACCGAAAGAGAGGGAGAGGGAGAGGGAGAGGGAGACGAAGACGATTGAGAAAGTCTAAAGTGGATTGCGGACCATGAGAGCTGCAAGCTTTCCACGGAGTGCTCTTCCCCCTCGGAGGAAGCCAACGGTGCAGCCTGTCATGTTTGCATATTTATTTAAAGAATCATTTTTAATCTGCTCCCTTAATTTACCGAATTTTTATGTTACCCCTCTACCTTAAGATAGTTTAATGGAAAAAAAAATTGCTTCATCTTAATTTATTCTTTCTATCATTCCAATACAGCTACAATAGGGTTGTATAATAGTGTGAACAAGCATATATTTAGATAAAATAAAAGCCTTTTCGGTAAATTTTTTTAATATAAAATGCTCTTTTAATGATAATAAAAATAAAAGTCATTTTTTAATGAATAAAATACATTTTATTCTATTTTGTGAACCCAAATCGGATATATTATCAGGTAAACATTAAAGACGTCTTTATTATAAGCTTTTGTGAAGAGGTGCCACCTTTTTTTTGAAAAAAAAAAATATTAAAATTTAAAAATCTCCTACCTCTATATTGTTGTTAATCAAATTTAAATAATTTTTATTAAGTTAATAAAACCTTTTTTAATATAATAATACTTTACATATATTAAGTTTGAATTAATTAAAATTATTTTATTTTATATCATAATAGTTATTTTAATACAATAGAGTAGCAATATTGGAATACTCATATTTTAGGGATGAGAAATATATTAGGATATTATTTTTAAAAAAACACACGTCATTTTGATTCAAGTAATAATAATATGCCTTTTTTATTTTTACTCTTTCATTTTTATCTGAAAATTAATAAATAAGTAAAAACGCAGGAGTACGATAAAAATTGCCATTCGAATCGATCAAAAGGAAGGAAAACACAACTATGGTGAATATTATCATTATTTTTAATTTTATTTTTAATGTATTCCGTTTTGTTCATCTTTCTCGTTTGGGAAAAAAAACTCATCAAAAAAAATGATCTCATTATTTAAGTTGTGTTTTGATCATGTCCAAAAACATAGTGAAGACGACTCATGGGGATGTGACTTCTCAATTGATCGTACGAAGATTTCACTCCACTCGACTCCATTCTATAACACAAAGAACGTCAGTGTCGGATTAGGAAAGAAGTCCCGACGTTGACCCTCCAACGCTCAAGTAGTTACCAAAATAATAGAAAGACGGCGAAGAAATGTAGCAACAACGAGAGCTCAAGTACAAATAATACATACCTCCATCGGTATATGAACTTCCATTTATATAGTGCTCTAGTGGTAGACGTACACGCTTCTCAAGGCATATCCACGTTTTCCCAACTGTCCTATGAAAAGACATATCAAGAAAGTGTCTCTGACATTATTACTTAACAAGGCATACAAATCTCTGACATGACTGTAGAAGCTTCCGTCATACAGTTTACTTGTTGACTATGCTCTGTTGTCAATGGCACTAACTCCAAAATTGATATGATAAGTTGTCTCGCTGTTAGGTCGAGCGGCGAAGTCGTTCGGCCAAGATTTCCTACTCGGTCGCTCAAGACTGTTCTTCTCTAAGGTTGTTCGACTCAGTAGGGCCCGCCAGACAGGTGATCTGGTCGGACTAGCCTTCGTTTGGTCACAGTTGTGAGCATCCGATGAGCGATCTGCTCAGATGAGCTTCCGTGCAGATCGGGATCCTTCATGCCCGCTTGGCACGTTGCCACCCGCTCGGCCGACTTTGGTCAGCCAGTGATTTCCTTCCTTTGACCGCCTTGACTTTGACCTCCACCTCGACTGTTGTTCCTGCCTTTGACCCACACTTGGTGTGCTCCCTTTATCGCCACATCACAAGTCTTCCCCTCAAGTCTAGTCAAAGGAGACTATAATAAGTTTGACTAACTAGACGAGCAGTGTCTTCAGTGACCTTCACGACCGATCGGACATTCTAAGTTTTAGAGCCTCCGCTCGGCTATCACTTGCTGACATGGATTTAGAGCCACCACTCGACTGTAGTTTACTAATCTGGGTTTAGAGCCGTCACTCGGCTATGGTGAATGTGAAGTTGCATTCTTCCATGGGTTTAGAGCCGCCACTCGGTTATGGTGAATGTAAAGTTGCATTCTTCCATGGGCTTAGAGCCGCCGCTCGATTATATTTCGCTAACCTAGGTTTAGAGTCGTCGCTTGGCTATGGTAAATGTGAAGTTGCATTTTGTCATGAGTTTTGTTGACGAGTAACTCATATTTGGATGAAAGTTAATATGAGGGATATTATGGAAGAAAAATCTGTTAAGATTTTTCGTAATAAAATTATGTTAAGATTTTATATAACAGAATTTTGTTGTGATTTTTCATAACAAAATTCTGTTACGATTTTACCGAGTCTGGGGTTTAGCATTATTTATAGGGATCATTGTAAACCTATTGTACAACAGCAAACACAAGAATCATTAGATATGGTTCTCTTGTGTAGAGAGAATTCTAATAAAGCTTCGGTCGTTTTTGCGGAGTAGGCACATCGCCGAACCACGGTAACTCTTCTTCTTCTCCTTCCTCGTGTTTGCTCTCCTTTTGTGCATCTTTGTCTTGTTGCTCCGCACGATCTCTTTTCTCTCTTCGTCTTCTTCCGCGATTTAGAGGTTGAGAGGTGTTGCCCTCTCTTTGCGCAACAGGTTTAGAGTCGTCGCTTGGCTATATTTTGCTGACCTGAGTTTAGTGTCGTCGCTCAGCTATGAGATGAAATGATTATTCTACAGTAAATCATTCTATGACAATGTCTCTGCTAGACCATTTCGAAGTCAGAGATTTTTGCCAATCAGGATGTTTGGCGACGACACTTAGTGATTTTTCTAACTTCCAGCCGCTTCCTTTATCGAGTGAGTGCCTCATAATGGCCGCTAACATTATCCCAATTTCTTAAAGACAGTACAAATTTCCAACTATTAATGCCGAGCACACTGTCCATGCCCTTTAATTAAGCCTCATTAATGCTTTCCTGTCGCGCAGGCGCCACGTGTCCTGCTTTCTACCACCGCATGTTTGATGCGACAGGCGGATATTCGCGGTTGATGTGGCAAGCGTCACTTTAAATTCAATGACCATATCTTGGCCTTGTTTTGTATAGTCCTCGATCGGACGGTCCCGAATAGTCACTCCCAGGGTTTATAAACCCTTACTTGCCGTCATTCACCTTCCTCGCCGTATCTTCTCTTCCTCGCGCACGCTCTCTGCTACTTTTCTTCTTCGTCTGACACGCCCCAGAGGAGTCTCTGTCCGAAGAAATTTCGGCAGCATCTCCCCTGTACGGCGGACAATATGAAACTTTTCTACAAGCACTATATACCTCAGCCACATGCGGCTGGAATAATAACAATAAAAGAAAACAAACACCACGCAGTTAATATCAAATTCAGCCTCTGGCTGACACAACCACGCAGTTAAAAATAAAGCAGCCCACTCGGCTGTACCAAAACCAAAACACAAAACTGCTAGCCGGCTAGACTTACACAACCAATAACATAAATACAAAATACCACATAACAACGTCAACACTCCAAAAATAAAACCAGAGTACATAGCTAAACAAACTGATACATAAAACAAACAAAACATACGTGAAACCGATAAGTCCTCTGATGTGACGTGGGGACCAGCAGACAGGATACTCCAAGCGACACCAAAACCAACCTGGTACCTGAAAAAGATAGTATCAACGGGGGTGAGTTCAACAACTCAGCGAATACCAATGGACATGAGTAGTAAGATATATCTAACAGCAACAAACATGGAATACAGTTTCCTAATCATATATATAGGGAATAGGCAAAACCGAAAGGTAACTGAGGAAGCTGTACTCACCAGGAACTCCTATCCAGACAAAAAGGTCGTCAAACCGAAAGTGTCAATAATCCTGTATGCAGGTCAAAAGTATGCATCCAACCAAAATGCAGCAACCAAATGCAGCAAACACAATCATAAGAATATAAATGCATCAATGCATATGATGCTAATGATGCGTCCTGGTCACCCCAGTCAGTCATCTCACACTCAAATGGTGAGATCGAATGGGTAGGGCTATGCTGTCGTCACTGCTCCCGATGAGTGACCGAGTGGACGGATGTTGTCCTGTCCTGTGACCCCAAATCATAAATGGGGGAGCTCAATGCTCTCAACTCCCGGTACACGATGACGGGGAGGTATCTCTGCCGGCTACCACGCTGAGTCACCTGACCAACGGAGCCAAACAGAGTCCACCGTCTGCCGGCTACTACGCTGCTACACTAAATGCCAGCGGAGCCAAACAGAGCGGAACTGACTGCCGGCTACCTCGCTGGGTCCTCAGACCAACGGAGCCAAACAGCAGAACCGCCACACACCTGTCTGATATACCACTAAACCATGAGTGGGGGTGTGTGCAGTACATGTAACTGGCGATGGGCTCAACCATAGTGGAGCCGACAATCGCACAGCATGCAATCATGATGCATGTCACTATGCATAGCAAAAACTGATCAACATAACCATATCCATACATACAAAATGGGTACTGTAAAAGCGATGGTCACATACCAAAATCTATAGTACACAGGTCAGATAGAATATCAAAAACCTATGTCCTGAACATAATAAGTATGGAATATCCTGATCAGCATAGAAAAATCCATATATACATAATATGGGTACCACAGTATCAATAGGTCAATCCACGAATCTAGGGTATACAGATCCTCTATGTTATAACAACCTAGATCCTAAACATATCCTCCTTCCATAACATATGTACCAACAATATACACAGATCAAAGAATCAGAGTCTAGGTACACGAATCATATATGAGATATAAATAGAGGTACACAAGTCATGACATAAAACCTAAGTATCGATAATCTCGATACACATGACTGAAACCAAAAGTCCAGAACCTAGTCCTAACCTCAGTAAAACATGGTATGTCACTTATTCTAGAAACTAAGATACTCATGGTAATACAGTACTCATGGCAATAAATCACATGATATAAGCACGGATACGTCACAGGCGATAAACCTAACATGCTATGGATATCAAACAGTGACATACCAAAGACAAACATGTTCATTGCTTGTAGTTATAAAATACTATGCATATCCAAAGACAATATCATAAAAGATAAGTCAAGAGGTACCCGCCTCCAAATAGCAGGTCCAATCCAATCAAATCCAACGTCGAGATGCTCGTCTCGCGTCAAAGTCCTGTGACACATAGTATCCAGATTTAGCTAATTACATATAAATAAATTAGCTAAATCAAATCCTCGAGAAGCTAACGAAAATCCAGATCCAATTATAAACCCTAATTGGATCATTTAACTCCTCAATCGATTCTAACTAATACATTCGAATTAGGACTTGCCATGAGCATAATCAACCATAGTAACTTACCCAAATTGGGATAAACCACCACTGATCCAAGGCCGGAATTACCATGATCAAATTACCTCCAAGAATCAGTCCTGATCCATATATTCCACTCATATGAACTCCAACGGCTGCTGTCCACCAAACCCATATCTCTAAATTAGCAATCCACTCCAAATTCAATTATCCCTAATTCAATACATAACCCTAATTAATTATGTATCAAAATTTACTACACTATACCTCAATTCACAGCCGCTGTTGATCCGCAACTAGGGATAGTGTCGCCGAAAGGAGTAGCCGCTGCTGGTGACCAAGACTCTACAACCAGAGACCACCATTCTCAATTAGCACAACAATTCCATCCCACACAGTGCTGCTCACAGCAGTACACGAAACAAGCACAAAAATCAAAAACCAAATCCTAAACTCTCACCTTCAATCCCACTGTCAAATTACTGGCGCTTGTTGTCATCTTCTCCAGCTTCTGGTTTTCCAGCGATCTAGGGCAACCGAGTCAACCAGGGTGGCGGCGCACAGTGCAGAGAACAAGAAGAGGGGCGGCAGAGGAGAGGAAGCTAGGGCACGGTGCGGCGCTGGAGCTCCTGTGGTCGGTGATCGGCGTCGGCTGTGGTAGTCTCCACAGCGAGGGGCAACAGGCGCCGGTGACTAGCAAAGGCACGAGCACAGAGGAGGCGGCCGGCAATCGCTTGGCGTCGCTACGCTGGATCGTGCAGGAAGAAGTCTCGGCCGGCAGCAAGAAAAATCTAGGGCACAACGGCTGGAGGAGGCAGGCGGCACTGCGGTTGGAGACGCCGTCGAGTGGAGAAGCCGCGACCGAGAAGATGGCTAGGGCTCAAACGGCGTCGGCCAGGAGAGGAAGAGGAATGGGAGAACCGGCGGAGGAAGAGAGAAATGGAGGAGGGGAAGTGCGGCGCCGGCTAGGAGGAGACAGCGTCAAGGATTAGGGCACGCACGGAGGAGGAAAGAAATAAGAGTAAAAGAAAAAGCAAATAAAAAGGAAAAGAAAAATAACTTTTCCTCACTTAAATGGGGTACCTTAAACATGTTTTCCCAGGGCCCAGTTTTATCCCCGTAAACTCATCCATACGATCTCCGAAAAATTCCCAGAAAATTTTCAAAAATTCCGAAAAATTCTCTTATCAATACTCGCCTATTTTCGGTATTTTACATTCTCCCCCACTAATAAATATTTGGTCCCCAAATTTCGTTATCTACCATCAGCAAATACTAACAACAGGTAAAGAGTATAAAATGCTGAACGGTAAATAATATCACACACCTCAAGTGAAAAGATGGGGTATCGTGCTCACATAATATCCTCGAGCTCCCAAGTTGCCTCCTCGTCTATATGATGCTGTCATCCCACATCAACCAGCCGGATAGTCTTGTTCCGCAACTGACGCTCTTTCCGGTCTAGTAGCACGGATCAACTCTGCCTCACGCTGAGCTCGATGAAGTCCCAATAACTGGGCCTTCCCAACCTCATCCTAAAGGATGGGTGTCCGACAAGGCCTACCATACAACACTTCAAACGGTGGCATTTGGATAGCCGAATGCAAACCATTGTTGTAGACGAACTCTACCCATGGCAAATGGTCCTCCCAACTGCCTCCAAAATCCAATACACAAGACCTCAACAAGTCCTCTAGAGTCTGAATAGTCCGCTCTAACTGTCCATCTGTCTGCGGATGGAAAGTTGTACTAAAACAGAGCTGCGTGCCCAAGGCCTGCTGCAGACTCTGTCACAATCACAACGTGAAACGGGGTCTCTATCCGAAATAATACTCAAAGGAACACCATGAAATCTGATGACCTCTCGGCAATACAGATTTGTCAATCGATCCAAGGAATTAGTTTTCCGGATCATTAAGAAGTGCGCGAATTTGATTAATCAATCAACGATTACCCAAATCGCATCATGGCCTCGTCATGTCCTCGGCAAACTCACCACAAAGTCCATAATAATCTATTCTCATTTCCACTCAGGAATAGAAATCTGCTAAAGTAAGCCGGCAGATCTCTAATGCTCGGCCTTCACCTGCTGACAGACAAGACATCTAGCTACAAAATCCGCGATGTCTTCCTTCATGTCGTTCCACCAATAGAAACACCTCCAATCTCGGTACATACGAGTATCGCCCGGGTGGATCGCAAATCGAAAGTGATGAGTCTCCTGAAGTAGCCCCTGTAAGACCGGATGAGACTGAGGTACGCACAATCTGCCTCGGGAGTATATAATACTCTCCTCGTCTCGTGTGAACTCGGTCTGCTGCCCGGAGCTATCTGGCTGCTAATAAATTGCAAATGCTGATCACCAACCTGGGTCTCTCGGATCCTCGTCCTGATCAACGACTGAGCAACTATGGTAACAAGAATACTCTATTCTGTCTGTCCCTGCTCCTCAAGGTCTAACTCGGAGAAACCCTGAATCAAGTATGTGACCACAACTCGGTGGTAAGCTACAGTCCCTCTATACTTCCGGCTATGTGCATCGGCAACCACATTAGCTCTCTCTCTGGGTGATAGCTAATGGTACAATCAAAATCCTTCAGGAACTCCATCCATCCCCTCTGTCGGAGATTAGGTTCCTTTCCAAGTGAACAAATATTTGAGACTCTTATGGTCCGTGAGAATCTCAAATGTAACACCGTATAGATAAGGCTGCCAAATCTTCAAGGCACAAAATAATGACGGTCAGCCACAAGTCATATACTGGTAGTTCTACTCATGCTCCTACAACTGTCGAAAACATAGAAGACTACCGTGTCGTGCTGCATCAAAACAGCGCCAAATCCTGTAGAGATGCGTCGGTATAAATCACGAATCCGTTCTCTCCAAAAGGAAAAAACCAAAATCGAAGCCGACACTGGTCTCCGCTTTAGCTCCTAGAAGCTGGTATTGTAGTCCTCGAACCACGTAAACTTCACGCTTTTCCTGGTCAAGTGTGTCAATAGCATAACAATCCGTGAGAAATCCTCAACGCATCTCCGGAAATATCAGCCAAACAAAGGAAGTTGCGAGCCTCTTCTATAGACTCCGTCTACTCCCAACAGTAACATCCTCTATCTCCTGTGTAACCACGGTACACTCCTACTGGTGACCGTGTGTCTCAAATATCTCACAGAAGAAAAACCAAAATACATACTACTGATCTTCACATATAGATGTTCTCGTCGAAACATCTCTAGAACTATGCGAAGGTGGTGTACTTGACTCACCTCAGATCCGTAATAAATCACAATATCGTCAACAACGACAATGGAAACCGATCCAAACATTCTAGGGATACCCAAATCATCGAGTCCATGACAACATCTAGGGTTTCGTAAGCTCAAATGGTAAAACCAAGACACATCATGTCTGTATCACAGACATTCCTAACCATAAGATCCTCAACAATAAACAGATCTGGTCACCCACTAATAACATAAATCACCAAGGAAAAGATCCTCTAGTGTGAGAGCAACGCTCCATCACACGAAATACCACAAATGTGGGAGCAACGCTCTACCACCAGAAATCCTCCATATGTGGGAGCAACGCTCCACCACAAATAATCCGAAAATGTATCTGCAATAGATATGGGAGCAATGCTCCGCTATAAGCAATCCGCAATAGGTGGGAGTAACGCTCCACCACAGACAATCCATAACATGTGTGGGAGCAATGCTCCACCACCAACAATACATAAGTGTCCAAGGCACCTAACTATCTAGCTAGAGACTGCACGAGATCTCTCTACCACAGATCACTGTGGTTAGCCTAGGGTATAACCACCCAATAAGCAAATCAAATCCATAGTCAACCCTATCATCCTCCTAGTGGGTCAGTCACCCACTAATGGGAGAATTAGTTGACAGGGTAAAACGACCAATATCATAATGTAGACATTTAATATTCTACATTTAACATAGGTAGAATCATCATGATGCTACCAATCATACATCTGACACACGTGCACACACAACATATGTATGATCGACATAATCCTCCGATTAGTACACACCAAAAATACTCACATCATAGATATAAATCACCGTGATACCTCCAACAATGCATACCGAACCCGTGTGCACATATCAATATAGGTATAATCGACAATACACCTCAAACAACACTCACCTGACATATATACACACATGCCAAGAGTATAATCAACGTATACTTCCAATAAGGCATACTAAAACCCAGGTGCATTCACAAATCACAAAAAAATCAACAAGATACCCCAGATATGTCAATCAGACACGTACAGCTAACTAAGAAGCTATAATCCACAAGGAACCTACAATAACCATATCTAGATGGGAATACCCACACTATCCACAAATGAACTATCCATCATAGAACTCCTTCAACTCATAACAATCATATGTACACTTCATATATATGCATAATCAACATATTTAATCCAATCTATCACACAAATCATATGTCACCTTCTAAGTTATCCAATTAGGTACATACAGTCTAAAATTAAAGTATCCATAGAATATGATACATCGATCCTCCATAGACTGACCAAAATCGACACTGATATACGATCAACTCAGTCTTTTCCACATCAGTACAAAACATGTACTCAAATGTGCTTTAGATACCAAACTAAGCACAAACTACCCAAAGATTCAGATCGGACCAATAAAGCTAAATCGGTCATCTATTAACTAATCAAGAATACCTAAATCCTCCATAAGCTACTAAGGTATATCAATCTACGACTACCTAAGTCAACATACATCAATCTATCTTCTACTGACCGATCTAACAAGAATAAATCAATTATCTACGGATGAAATTAACTAAGATAACATGTTATACTACTGGCTAGGTCAACATAATGATATAGATTCTATCCTCTACCCAGCTAATAAAAGCAAAGGCTGGTATGTGCCTCAATCTGCTAAACAACTAGTAATAACAGAAGCTAAATACTACTGGTGTATGATATAATAAATCACCAGAAACTGTAATCCCTCACATGTAATATGGCTACAACATCAGACAGATACCAGATACAAAGTGTCATAATTCTCACAGTCAACAATGCATACTCTAACTAAATAGAAGGATAACAGTATACCAACATACCTCCTATAGCTTGGAGATGTCCTGCTGCTGCCAGGTCCCAAAATCCAAAAAGTCACATCGAGAAGACCAAAACACAAAATCCGAAACACCGGAAAAATAAGACACGTAAGTCGATCTCTGATACCAAATAAATTGATATCAGACAAATCTCGAAAATCCAGAACACATAGCAAGTATCGTATACCTGCTCTGATACCACTAAATTGTCACGCCCCAGAGGAGTCTCTGTCCGAAGAAATTTCGGCAGCATCTCCCCTGTACGGCGGACAATATGAAACTTTTCTACAAGCACTATATACCTCAGCCACATGCGGCTGGAATAATAACAATAAAAGAAAACAAACACCACGCAGTTAATATCAAATTCAGCCTCTGGCTGACACAACCACGCAGTTAAAAATAAAGCAACCCACTCGGCTGTACCAAAACCAAAACACAAAACTGCTAGCCGGCTAGACTTACAAAACCAATAACATAAATACAAAATACCACATAACAACGTCAACACTCCAAAAATAAAACCAGAGTACATAGCTAAACAAACTGATACATAAAACAAACAAAACATACGTGAAACCGATAAGTCCTCTGATGTGACGTGGGGACCAGCAGACAGGATACTCCAAGCGACACCAAAACCAACCTGGTACCTGAAAAAGATAGTATCAACGGGGGTGAGTTCAACAACTCAGCGAATACCACTGGACATGAGTAGTAAGATATATCTAACAGCAACAAACATGGAATACAGCTTCCTAATCATATATATAGGGAATAGGCAAAACCGAAAGGTAACTGAGGAAGCTGTACTCACCAGGAACTCCTATCCAGACAAAAAGGTCGTCAAACCGAAAGTGTCAATAATCCTGTATGCAGGTCAAAAGTATGCATCCAACCAAAATGCAGCAACCAAATGCAGCAAACACAATCATAAGAATATAAATGCATCAATGCATATGATGCTAATGATGCGCTGTCAACACGCCAGTCAGTCATCTCACACTCAAATGGTGAGATCGAATGGGTAGGGTTATGACAACTGTGTAGTCACTGCTCTCGATGAGTGACCGAGTGGACGGATGTTGTCACTCCTGTCCCGTGACCCCAAATCATAAATGGGGAGCTCAATGCTCTCAACTCCGGTACACGATGACGGGAGGTATCTCTACCACGCTGAGTCACCGACCAACGGAGCCAAGCAGAGTCCACCGTCACGGCCACTACTGTTGCTACACTAAATGCCGAGCCAAACAGGCGAGGCTACCTCACGGGTCCTCGGACCAACGGAGCCAAGAACCGCCACACACCTGTCTGATATACCACTAAACCATGAGTGGGGGTGTGTGCAGTACATGTAACTGGCGATGGGCTCAACCATAGTGGAGCCGACAATCGCACAGCATGCAATCATGATGCATGTCACTATGCATAGCAAAAACTGATCAACATAACCATATCCATACATACAAAATGGGTACTGTAAAAGCGATGGTCACATACCAAAATCTATAGTACACAGGTCAGATAGAATATCAAAAACCTATGTCCTGAACATAATAAGTATGGAATATCCTGATCAGCATAGAAAAATCCATATATACATAATATGGGTACCACAGTATCAATAGGTCAATCCACGAATCTAGGGTATACAGATCCTCTATGTTATAACAACCTAGATCCTAAACATATCCTCCTTCCATAACATATGTACCAACAATATACACAGATCAAAGAATCAGAGTCTAGGTACACGAATCATATATGAGATATAAATAGAGGTACACAAGTCAGTCACGGCATAAAACCTAAGTATCAGATAATCTCGATACACATGACTGAAACCAAAAGTCCAGAAGCCTAGTCCTAACCTCAGTAAAACATGGTATGTCACTTATTCTAGAAACTAAGATACTCATGGTAATACAGTACTCATGGCAATAAATCACATGATATAAGCACGGATACGTCACAGGCGATAAACCTAACATGCTATGGATATCAAACAGTGACATACCAAAGACAAACATGTTCATTGCTTGTAGTTATAAAATACTATGCATATCCAAAGACAATATCATAAAAGATAAGTCAAGAGGTACCCGCCTCCAAATAGCAGGTCCAATCCAATCAAATCCAACGTCGAGATGCTCGTCTCGCGTCAAAGTCCTGTGACACATAGTATCCAGATTTAGCTAATTACATATAAATAAATTAGCTAAATCAAATCCTCGAGAAGCTAACGAAAATCCAGATCCAATTATAAACCCTAATTGGATCATTTAACTCCTCAATCGATTCTAACTAATACATTCGAATTAGGACTTGCCATGAGCATAATCAACCATAGTAACTTACCCAAATTGGGATAAACCACCACTGATCCAAGGCCGGAATTACGATGATCAAATTACCTCCAAGAATCAGTCCTGATCCATATATTCCACTCATATGAACTCCAACGGCTGCTGTCCACCAAACCCATATCTCTAAATTAGCAATCCACTCCAAATTCAATTATCCCTAATTCAATACATAACCCTAATTAATTATGTATCAAAATTTACTACACTATACCTCAATTCATAGCCGCTGTTGATCCGCAACTAGGGATAGTGTCGCCGAAAGGAGTAGCCGCTGCTGGTGACCAAGACTCTACAACCAGAGACCACCATTCTCAATTAGCACAACAATTCCATCCCACACAGTGCTGCTCACAGCAGTACACGAAACAAGCACAAAAATCAAAAACCAAATCCTAAACTCTCACCTTCAATCCCACTGTCAAATTACTGGCGCTTGTTGTCATCTTCTCCAGCTTCTGGTTTTCCAGCGATCTAGGGCAACCGAGTCAACCAGGGTGGCGGCGCACAGTGCAGAGAACAAGAAGAGGGGCGGCAGAGGAGAGGAAGCTAGGGCACGGTGCGGCGCTGGAGCTCCTGTGGTCGGTGATCGGCGTCGGCTGTGGTAGTCTCCACAGCGAGGGGCAACAGGCGCCGGTGACTAGCAAAGGCACGAGCATAGAGGAGGCGGCCGGCAATCGCTTGGCGTCGCTACGCTGGATCGTGCAGGAAGAAGTCTCGGCCGACAGCAAGAAAAATCTAGGGCACAGCGGCTGGAGGAGGCAGGCGGCACTGCGGTTGGCGACGCCGTCGAGTGGAGAAGCCGCGACCGAGAAGATGGCTAGGGCTCAAACAGCGTCGGCCAGGAGAGGAAGAGGAATGGGAGAACCGGCGGAGGAAGAGAGAAATGGAGGAGGGGAAGTGCGGCGCCGGCTAGGAGGAGACGGCGTCAAGGATTAGGGCACGCACGGAGGAGGAAAGAAATAAGAGTAAAAGAAAAAGCAAATAAAAAGGAAAAGAAAAATAACTTTTCCTCACTTAAATGGGGTACCTTAAACATGTTTTCCCGGGGCCCAGTTTTATCCCCGTAAACTCATCCATACGATCTCCGAAAAATTCCCAGAAAATTTTCAAAAATTCCAAAAAATTCTCTTACCAATACTCGCCTATTTTCGGTATTTTACATCGTCGTTCCTCACCGGCGATATTTCGCAATAAGCTTTTTCTCCCCTTGTTCTTCATCCACTTCTTGATTTTCGTCGACACTTTCGCTTCTACTTTTCGCTGTTTCTCCATGGCCCCCTCTTCTCCTCCTCCCTCGCCTATGGTCGACTTGTGGTATACATCTACCAAGTCCGATTTTAATGGCGACGAAATAATGCAGCTGCAAATGTCCTACAATATTCCCGATGACTACCAAATAATCATTCCCATTGCATATGCACGACCACATATGTTGCAGGATGGCTACCTTACTTTTTTCAAAGACCAATTTTTGGTCGGTCTGCGCTTCCCGATCAACACCTTCTTCTCTGGGTATATATATATATATACACACACATTTAACTATATTAGGTGTATTTTATAACCTCCATTGGTTGTATGCTATCTTGTATCATTGATCTTCTTGACAAGAATTTGGTGGAATGTGTAGGTACTAGCAAAAAAATTTGGTGCGGCTTTGGTTTCTCTAGAGCATAGATACTATGGAAAAAGTTCCCCTTTCAGTAACTTAACAACTAGAAACCTACGATTTCTTTCCTCAAAGCAAGCTTTGTTTGACATGGCTATTTTCTACCAGTATTACCAAGTTGGTACTTTAAACTAATTGAGATTTATGGATCAAACTCTGTATCTTAATCTTGTTGAATTATGTTTCTCCACTCTCTGATTAGGACTCTAGGGAAATGAGGAAGAAGAAACTTCCGTCTTCATTGTCTTCATCCTTTTTTTTAGCCTTCATAACAAAAATTCTGTTAGCCTTCACTAGAAATTATCTCTGGATCCGCCCCTGATTCTCACTATGTCCAATCTTTCAAAGTTAAGAGTTTGTGGCTCTTGACATTTAGGGAAAAAATTATCTATCATGGATTTTGGATGTGAAAATTCATTTGGATGCTATGGGTCTTGAAGACACCATAAAAGATGGAAATAAGAAATATTTATAAAATCGTGTAAAAGCAATGATATTCATTCGTCACCATCTTCATGAAGGTTTGAAAATGGAATATTTGACAATGAAAGATTCACTTGAGCTATGGAATAATTTGAAAGAAAGGTATAGTCATTATAAAACCATGATTCTTCCAAATGCTCATTATGAATGGATTCATTTACGTTTACAAGATTTTAAATATGTAAGTGAATATAATTCAGCTATGTTTAGAATTAACTCAATATTAAAATTATGTGGTGAAAAAATTACTAATGAAGATATGTTGGAAAAAGCATATTCTAGCTTTCATGCATCTAACATGCTCCTGTAGAAGCAATATAGAGAGAAAGGTTTCAAGAAATATTCAGAGTTGAGTGCATGTCTTATTGTGGCTGAGCAAAATAATGAGCTTTTGATGAAAAATCATGAGACTCGTTCAACTGGTGCTAGTCCATTCCCTAAAGTGAATGAGATAACTGGTAAAAATAATAAATGATAGCACATACACAAATTTCATCATGGTCATGATCTCAGACATGGAAATGATCAATTTCAAGAAAGTCATAATGATTATAATAAAAGAAATACAACAACTCACCAGAAGTGAGTTAACAATAATGTCCACCAAAAGTTGACAAATGATAATGGTAAAAGGGTCTAAAGTGGACAAGATAATGACAAAAAGAAATAAAAAAATTCATGTTATAGATGTGGTATGAAAGGACATTGGTCACGTACTTGTCATACGCCAAAATACTTTACTGATCTCTACCAAGCCTCTTTAAAGGGCAAAGCAAAAGATATATAGACAAATGTTGTCTTTCAAGACAATAACACAATTGTTGCTCCTTCTATGACAACACATTTGGATGTTTCTAATTTCTTTACAAACCCTGATGGAGGGACCAATAATTTAATTATAAATAAAGATATTTATGGAAATGTCTAAATTAATCAAATATTTTAAAATAAATTGGTTCATTTGTTATTATATTTCTTTAGTAATCTTTTAGTTGTTTCTCATTATGTATTTTTTTTGTTTTAATGAAGAATATCATGGCTTTTGGATTCAATAATGAAGATTTATGCCTTATTGATAGTACAACGATACATTCTATATTCAGAAAGAAAAAAATATTTTTCTTATTTAGAAATGAGTGAAAGTAATGTTAATACAATATCTGGTAGTACAAATATTATTGAAGGTTCTGGAAGAGCTAATATATCATTATTTAGAGGAACAAAATTTGTTATTGACAATACATTGTTCTATCTTAAGACTCAAAGAAATTTGCTAAGTTTTAAAGATATTCGTCAAAATGGATATTACATTAAGACACATGATGAGAATATTGAATATCTCTATATTACAAAATTAGTGTTGGGTAAGAAACATGTATATGAAAGATTACTCACTTTCTTATCTTGTTTGCACTACACTAATATATGGAGTAGAAATAAATGCAATAGTAAACCCGAAGTTTACTCATTTAAATGATTTTATATTTTGGCATAACCGGTTGGGACATCCTGGTTCTACAATATTTTAAAAAATTATCAAGAATTCACATGGACACCCATTAAAGAACCAGAAGATTCTTTAATTTAATGAATTCTCATGTGCTGCTTGTTCTCAAGGAAAACTTATTATGCGGTCTTCGCCATCTAAAGCTGGAATTGAATCCCCTGCATTTCTGGAACATATAAAAGGTGATATATGTGGGCATATTCACCCACCATGTGGAGTATTTAAATATTTTATGATTCTAATTGATGCCTTTGTAAGATGGTCACATGTATGTATTAGATCATAAAGTCGCTAGAGAAGGGTGAATAGCGATCATTGAAAAATCACGATTAATAATAAGTTATGCAGCGAAAATAAAAATGAGGAGAAGGAAAGGAGAAAACAAAACCAAGCGCTAACAAAGTAGTTTTTTACATGGTTCAGAGTCTTTGACGACTCCTACTCCAAAGCCCACACTAGTCGAGTATTTTTGTTGGGCAATCACTATCAGTTCAAAAATGAGTTACAAAAGATTTAATAAAAGAACTAAAATACAAATATTTCCAACAAACAGAAAGGAAATTTGAACTTCGGAGTAGCCTTTCGGTGTCTTCGAAGCTTTTTCGGAGCAGCGTGCAAGAATGAAACTTGTAACAATTGTTGTCCTGAAGCTGCTAGTCGAAGGTCTTTATATAGACCCATTCTGAGCGCATAGACCATTGTTCATGTGGCGATCTCTTGTCAAAACTTCATCCGTGAAGTTTATCCACCTTCGGGCACCCAGACCCCTTCGGGTGCTTGGACTATTGACTTGGGTTCGAGCAGTCGTGGATATTGTAAGTACCCCATGGAGATTTTGTTGTGATCAACCAAGTCAAGTAAGGTCATGTTGTGTTTTGATTCTTGTGTCTAAGTGTGCAAGAACTTAGGAGCACAGGAGGTCGAGCAAAAAACATAGCTAGCGAGATGGATGGCACGGAAGAGAGCCGAGGAGCTCGGTGCGTCAGAGGGATGAGATGTTGTGGAAGAGTACGCTTGCAGACGAGAAGTAGGCGCATGACATTTTTTAGGGACGAGAAGTCAAAGCGAAAGGTTGCTCGAGAAGGTCGAAAAATGGGTCCAGGTGAGCCATATTCCGGATGGCCGAAATCACCCAAGCGAGCAGAGCTAAAGCCAGAGCTCGGACGAAAAAGCCAACAGAACTATTGACTTTGGTCCGGGCACCCAGACCCCCAAGGCTAGCTAGGGCTCCTCGCGCTCGTGCCCTGGTTGAGCTAGTTCAGCCTGGTACCGGCTCCAGGACTTGGTCCAGGCGCCCGGACCAGAAAACTTATCGAAACACGAGCTATCGTGATCCATTGCACTGTGGATAAAATTTTATTCATCCCAGGCACTCAGAACCCTTCCAGGCGTCCGGATCAATGCTATAAATATAGCCTTGATTTTAGTAGTTGAACAACAACACTTGAAAACGAATTCTCTTTCTATTCTACTACTTTTGTGAGTTGTCAACGTTGTAAAGAGGCTACTCTGCGCAAAGGAGTTTTTAGTGAGCTTCATTTGTCTAGGATTAGTAATCCTCTGATTGCAAACCTAGTAAACACTCTTACCTCTATTTTTAATTTATGCATTTACTTTTTGTTATTATACAAGTGTTTGTCTAACTTAGCCTGAAGATCAAGAAAGGGTATTCGTGCCTTTTCAAGGTTATTCACCCCTCTCTAGCCGACCACTAGGGGACTAACAATTGGTATCAGAGCGAGAGAGCTTCAGAAGAACTAACTGCCGATCGAAGCAAAGAAATCAATGGGCGGACCAAGCCTCATTTTGGTAAAATTCGAGGGGGAGTTCACACACTAGAAACACCAAATGGTGGTTTTCCTAAAAACCAACTTTGAAATTCTTTTAATAATTAAGTACTATTTTGTAATTTCCCAAGGTCATCAAGGTATAGATAAAGAAGAGTACCTCTGGACGAAAAAGGAGCAAAGTGATTTTGTAGCCAACTGTAGAGCGGAATATCACTTATTAAGTGTATTACTGCCTCAAGAAGTAAATCACATCGGAAGCTACACATCAGCAAATGATCTTTGGGAGAAGTTCCTGGAACTCCACAAAGGAGCATTCGAAGCGAAGCTTGCACAACGGGACATCCTTTAGAGCAAGCTAACGAATATCCGTTTAAAAAAAAGGTGAGAAGGTAGCCCAACTACATGCGGAAATCAAAGAGTTGATCATCGGACTAGTCAACCTTAGCGAAACGGTAATTAACCAGGACTTAGTACGCTACACACTCAATGCTTTTCCCAGAACTCCAGAATGGACTTCGATCATAGACGCCTACTACATCTTGAAGGGCCTAGAGTTAGGTACCCTAGAGAAACTTTTTTCAACTTTAGAATTACATGAAACTCGATGTGCAGGTACAGCAAAAGAGTCAAGCCAGAATCTAGCACTAAAAGCCACCAAAAGGATGAGCATGAGTTAGACTCAGATCTGGAAGGAGACTAAGAAGCTTATATGGTAAATAAATTTAAAAAGTTTTTTAAATCTAACAAATTTAAAGAAATACATAACAGAAAAATTCAAGAAATAGAAGAAAGGTTCGATGCTACCAGTGTCAAAAAGGACACATAAAGGAGGACTGCCCGGAGCTTTAAAAGAAAAAAGGGAAAGGGCCTAAGAAAAACAAGTACAAGAATATCAAGACCACTTGGGACAAAAGTTTATCATCTGAGTTAGAAATAGAAGAATATGTTGAACTAGCACTAATGGCTAGTCACGAAGAACCAAGCACCTCAGAAGCCAGCATCGATGAAGGAGGAGCAACATCAGATGAATGCAGCAAAGTGGGGGGAGAATCAAGCTTCAGATTTGGCATGGTAAGTGAGGTATGCCTCTTACCTCTTGATCAACTCTATTATGGTATTAAATCAATGTCTAAATTAATGTGCAAATTAAAAAAAAAATTAAAAAAAGAGAATTTAGAAATAAAAAGAATCTTAGTAAAATCTTGCTTAATAAAGGATCTTGAAATATTGAAAATGCTAATTTAAAGGAACAAATAGAAAATTTAAAAATTTTGCATGCTTAAATTTTAGATATTCTAAATTGGTATTATAGATTTCAAAAGGGGCAAATTAGAAAAATAGTTGTAGTGTCTGAAACCACTTATTTAATTAAGAATATTTATTGGATTAAATTATAATTTAATCATAATTTAGATTTATTTAATTAAGTGGATTTATTGGATTAATTATAATTTAATTAGATTTCAAATTTATTTAATTAAATATATTTATTAGATTAAATTATAATTTAATTAAATTTCAAATTTATTTAATTAAGGACATTTATTGGGTTAATTGCAATAGCTCATTTGATTTAATTAAGAATTTGCTTACATAAATAGATATAACTAATTAGGTTAGTCTATAAATAGAAAATTTAGATTTAGGAATTATATTAAGAAAGTAGTAAGATGCAAATATATATAAAAACTTAGCATTTATATAATTTATGTGTATAAATTATCCATCTAATCATAATGGAAATGAAATATAAATAATATATATATATATATATATATTATAGAGTATAAATTTAAGGTAACATGTGTATGATAATTAAGAAACTATAATATGTGAATTATAAATGAATAAAACTTAGAATATAAGAATTAAAGGACTTAACATTTAGGGATAAAATTTAGTATGTATAAATTTTTAGAGATTATTCATCTAATTAATATAGAAATCAAATATAGATAATATATTATGGAATATAAAATGTATAATATAAATTTCAAAGCATGAATAGAATAAATAAGGAAAATATAAAATTAGTATATATAGTATGTGCACATAATATAACTAATTTAGAAACTATAGTGATCCGGTGATGAAGAGGGGCCCGGTTAGCAAGGTGGTTAATGACATGGTGGAGGTCAAAGTCAAGATGGTCAACACCCTAGTATTATCGTCCGATCGGACAACCCCCTTTCCCGACCTAGAGGAAGAATCGCCAAGCCTATATGAAGTAGATGTTAGCACAGCTCGGTCATGTACCGAGCTTCTGGCGCTCAAACATACAAGGTATGCACCGAGCTGTTGGTTGATACTAGGAATATCGTACCGATTCCCCTGTATAAAAATTTTGTACAAGTCCTGAACCTTTCCTAACAACCTATTGTGTTCTTTAGAAATTAAATTCGGAATCGCAAATAGAACTTAACATTTTTGATTCCAAATTTAACTTATCTATTCTTAGAGGTTTAGACTTGGATCGCAAACGATACTTAACATTATAGATCCAAATCCACCCATGTTACAAATTCAATTAAATATTTATTTCAGAGATCGGCTCCCAGGTCAAACATGGCGAGGCACTTGACCTTCTTGGGTATGGGAACATCCACCACTGCCTCGATAAAGCCTCTCAACGAAATTCAATATTTAATTTCTTTATAGTAACCCTAGTTTAACTAAAAAGAACAATAGAATCACAAGATCGAAAAAAAAGAAACACAACTTCGAATCACAAATCCGAAAATCTAGAATCACTAACCTCTTGTGTTTGGTATTTCAAAATCCATACAAAGAAAACTAGTGTGATGCGGAATAGAATTACTAGTTATACCTTTCTTTGTAAGCAACAACCTCTTGATCTTCTTTCGTATTCCTCTTTTTATCTCGGACGTTGTGTGGGCAACTATCTACCGAGATGAGAACCACCAAGACACCTTCCTTCTTGCAAGTTTCGGCCACCAACCTTCAAGCTCCAAGGGATGCTAGAACAAAGCCTCCTTTCTCTCCTTCTTCTCCTAGAAAGAACCGGCCACCACAAGAACTCCAAGAGAGGGAAGCACCGGCCACTAAAGAAGAAGAGAAAAGGAAGAGTATAGGGTTGTCCACACCAAGGAAGAGAAGAGAGAAACAATAGAAGAGATGTTGTAAGGTGAGACACCTCTACCCTCTCTTTTATATTCCTTGGTCTTGGCAAATAAGGAAATTTAATTATTATTAAAATTCCCTTATTTTCCTTGCCATTGGTTAATAAGAAAATTTTAATTAAAAATTCCTTTTAACCCTTCTCAGTCGGCCCCTACTAGTGCTCCAAATAAGGCAAATTTTAAACACAAAATTAAAATTTCCTTATTTGTTTCCGTAAATTTTAAAAATAAAATTTCTCTTTAAAAATTCCCTTCATGGTTGGTTATAAAAGGAAATTTTTATAAATTAAAATCTCTCTATTAAAACATGCGGATGATTACAAAAAGGAAAGTTTTCTCAAAATTAAAATCTTCCTTTCAATCTACAAATAAGGAAAGATATCAAATCTTTTCTCTTAATCTTTTGTAGAAACTATAAAAGAAAAGATTTAATTTTAAAACTCTCTTTTAAAATCATGAGGATGGTTACATAAAAGGAAAGTTGTCTCAAAAATTAAAATCTTCCTTTTAACTACAAATAAGGAAAGATATCAAACCTTTCTCTTAATCTTTTGTAGAAAACTATAAAAGGAAATATTTAAATTTTAAACTCTCTTTTAAAACCATGACTTCCACATAAGTAAAGATTTTAAAAAATAAAATCTTTTTATTTTATATGGCCGGCCACACCAAGCTTGGGCTCCAAGCTATGGCCGACCACCCTACTTAGCTCAAGCCTTTGGCTTGGTCGACCCAAGCTTGCTTGGTTGGCCACCTAAGGATGGGTAGGAAATGAGTATTTGGTGGATATAATTCTCTATAAATAAGAGGCTACGATAGGGACCGAGAGGAGGAATTGGTTTTGGTCTCCCGATGAAATTAAGCTTCCCGTGTTCGCCCCGAATGTTGATGCAATATTCCCTAGGTCAAGGTTGACCTGGTTGACTGAGCTTGAATTGGGTCAAGCTCGAGTCTTGATGTATGAGTTTTGATGTTTGACAATACATGGAGATTGCAGGTGCAAATGTTCAGTGGTGAGATTGTGAAGGAGAGTCAAGTAGGTCAAGGTTAACTGGATACTTGACTGGAAAATCCTGGTGAGTGAAGTCAGGTGAAAGTCCTAGTGAATGAAGCTAGGTAGATGAGAAGTCCTAGTGAGTGAAGCTAGGCAGAAGGAAAGTCCTGGTGAGTGAAGCCAGGCAGACGTGAAGTCCTAGTGAGTGAAGCTAGGCAGATAAGAAGTCCTAATGAGTGAAGCTAGGCAGATGAGAAGTCCTAGTGAGTGAAGCTAGGTAGAAGGAAAGTCCTGGTGAGTGAAGCCAGGCAGATGTGAAGTCCTAGTGAGTGAAGCTAGGCAGAAGGGAAGTCCTGGTGAGTGAAGCCAGGCAAGGAAAATCCAGATGGATTAAGGTTGATCGGACATCTGGTGTTGGGAAGTCCAAGTAGGTCAAAGGGATTGACCGGATACTTGGCACGAGGAAATCCAGATGGGTCAAGGTTGACCAGACATCTGGTGGAAGTCCAAGTGAGTCCAAGTGAGTCCCACAGGAGGAGAACCTCCCAATCGATATGTGGATTGATTGGGGAGAATTTCCGATCGCACAGAAAGTCACCCAATCGATCGGTCGATCGATTGGGAGCCTCCAATCGATCTGTTGATCGATTGGGAGCTGTGATTGTACTTGATAAGCCCTGAATCGATCAGTCGATCGATCCAGGCAATTCCCGAGAGCACAAAGGCGCTCTGGATCGATCGGCCGATCGATCCAGAGCCTCCCTAATCAATTGGGAGCAATCCAATCGATTGGGATTTGACCGTTGGTGTCATATTTAGCTGTTGGCGAGTGTTTCTCTCGGAAGAACTTCCACGGCTTCGATTCTCTTCGACATAGCGACTTCACAGCCACTTCTCCACAGCTTTCACCGCCAGTTCTTGAAGATTCTTGGAGGCTTGTGCTAGTGCACGTCCAAGTCAAGAGGCGAGGAAGAAGTTAGGGTTAGGGTTTCTTGTGCAAACTTGTAAGATCTCATTGTATTTTATTTCCTTTTCCTTTCTTCTTGTACTGAAAGCTTGTAAGGCTTCTCCGCCTTCGGTAGTTACCGTAAATGAGTGTTTTCATAGTGGAGGGTGTGTGAGTGTGTGGATCCTTGGATTAGTCACCTCTTCTTGAGGTGGATACCAAGTAAATCCCTAGTGTTAGCGTTGTGTGTTTGTTTCTTTGTATTTTCCGCTGCATTTCATCACAAGAAGCAAGCAACGACGAGCACGTAATCACGCCGAGCTATTCACCCCCCTCTAGATACATTTCACTCCCAACAAGTGGTATCAGAGCGAGGTCGCTCTTCACCGAAATCATCGTTGGAAGGGGCAACAAGGCTAGAGGGTGAAGAAGTTGGAGCAAAATTCTACAAGTCGAAGACTTCATCAAAAGGCTCAACTTCAAGATGGAATTCCAAGATGGACTTGGATTCGATACAAGGGTGCCTCCACCGTTCACAATGACAAGCTTTGATTCTTGGAAATCAAGAATCGAGAATTTTCTTATGATGGAGATAAAGCAATGGTTTGCTCTCATGGAAGACTTCAAGGCTCCAAGAAATTCAAAGGGAAAAATCCTCAAAAAGAGCAAATGGAGCCAAGAACAAACTCAAAGGTGTGAGGTGAATGACAAGGTAACTAAATTATTGGTTAATTTATTGCCAAGTACCATTCTTTGCAAAATTGGAGAATTTGAAGATGCAAAGAAATTGTGGAGTAAGTTGGCCAAACTTCATGAAGAACCCTCCACTGTACCAAATCAAGATAAATCCAAAGAGGGCAACTCATTGGAGCGAGACCAAGAGCAAGAGGACTCTGAAGTTGAGAGATGCTCAACTTCCAAAGAAGAAGTTCAAGAAGCCTCATCTTCAAAGGAATGCAATGAAAAAAGCAAAGAGGGAGCATACTCTTTGTTCTATGTACAAGATGAATATGATGAAGCCTCCACCTCTAGGATTGAGGGGGAGCGATTTTCGTTGACACCGGATCAAGAAGAAAAAGAAGTCTCCACATCCGGGTCAAGAGAAGAAGAGGATGAAGAAGCTTCCACCTCCACTGTTAGAGTGTATACTAAAAGCCTAGCTTTTGGTATAAAAATTTATCTAGAAATAAGAATCACATTGGTCAAATGTTTACATTTATGATAAATATAGTTATTCAATTAATTTATATTGTAGATAACATGGTGTGTGGTGTCACACACAGAAGATCATGTTATCAGTACCTTATAAATTATAAACAGTAGCTCACGACCATAATGGAAAGGAACAAACCATTGGAAGGTCGTAGTGTAATTAGGTATTAGTTTATCTTAACTATATAATTACACTAGTACACTTAGAGTGTATTGAGTAGGACCATTAGAGGTCGTTTCTTTTATACTGACTTTATAAAGAAACAAAGACCTCAGTTATTATGGAAGTGTGTGCTCTTAATCCTAATATAATAACAAGCACATATATTTGATATTTATTTCTTTAATTTGTTAATGGGTGAGATTTAGTTCGATGAATCAATAAGCCCGATAAGTTGGGAAATGATGTCACTTATAGTATGTGTTGTTGATTATAGAAGGAAACTGTGTCCTAGAGATACTAGGTTGAGAATGCCCTCAAGAGGAGCTCAAAAGGATTGTCATGTTAAACCCTGCAGGTGGACTTAGTCTGACATGACGATGAAGTTGAGTGGTACTACTCTTGGAGCTAGATATTAATTAAGTGAGTTGTCAGTAACTTACTTAATTAGTGGACATTTGTTATCTTAAACACAGGGAGACTAACACACTCATAATAAGAAGGAGCCCAAAATGTAATTTGGGATTGGTGCGGTAGTTCAATAATAATTCTCTAGTGGAATGAATTATTATTGATAAAATTAAGTTGTGTGTTCGGGGCGAACACGGGATGCTTAATTTTATCGGGAGACCAAAACCAATTCCTCCTCTCGGTCCCTATCGTAGCCTCTTATTTATAGAGTACTATACCCACCTATACCCACCTTCTATACCCACCAATAAGGGGCCGGCCAAGCTAGCTTGGGAACCAAGCTAGGGCCGGCCTAGGTATAAAATTGGGTGGTCCCAATTATAATTGATTGGAAATAGGATTTGGACATTAAGGTAGACTGTCCTCTTAGAACTAAGAACAATATAGGTGTATTTTATTCATTAGTTGAAACATGTTTAGTGGTGTTATCTACCAGAACCTGGAGTGTAGATACAGATGCCATTAATCATGTCCGCAATTCATTGCAGGGTTCCAGGAAACCCAACAACTAAATGAAAATAAAAACACCGTCCACATGAGCACTGCTGTAAAAGTGGCAGCTGTTGCAGTGGGAGATGTTTATCTTTTGATAAAAATAAAACATGGATTTTTGAGTAATTGTCTTTACGCACCAAGTTTAGAAAGAACTAGTTTTCAGTTTTTAAACTATTCAAAGAACATGATATTCTGCCTCTTTTAATAACAAAGTTGTTATTAAGAAAAAGAGGGAAGTTATATGTTCTGGTACGTTGGTTGGCAATTTATAAATCCAATAACTCTCACGATGCAACAAATGGAAATTAGTAACACATCTTCTAACTTTAAGAGAAAGTAACCTTCGGAAATGAACCAATTATATCTTTGACATCTAAGGCTAGGTTATATTAACTTGAGTATGATTCATTGGTAGCTGATGAACTTTTGGGTTCATTAGTAGTGGAAATCTTTCCAACCTGCGAGTCTTACTTGGAAGGAAAAATAACCAAGAAGCTTTCAAGTCTAAAGGGTATGGAGTCAAAGATATGTTGAAATTGGTTCATTCTGATTTGTATGATCCTATGACTATCCAAGCAAGAGGTTGTTTCAAATATTTCATCTATTTTATAGACAACTATTTGATATACGGATACATTTACTTGATGTGCCACAAGTCTAAGTGCTTTGATTAGTTCAAAGAGTATGAGGCTGATGTGGAGAAATGTCAAGGTAAAAGTATCAAGACACTACGGTGAGATCGTAGTGGCAAGTACCTCTTGGGAGAATTTAGGAGTCACTTATCAGAAGTAGGGATTCAATCCCAACTAACTGCACCTGGTACACCCCTACAGAATGGTGTAGAAAAAGGAAGGTATAGGACTCTTATGGAAATAAGTAGATTGATAATGAGTTATTTGGAAAATTACCAAATTCATTTTAAGGATATATTCTGGAAACAAAAGTGAACATAGTACCTTCCAAAGTCAGAACTCTCTACTCATATAGAATTGCTAAATAGGCATAAGCCTATTTTGAAGCATATTCGGTTTCGGGTAGTCCAACACATATGCTGAAGAGAGACAATGATAAGTTGGACAGGAATTCACTTGTTTGTGAGTTATCCTAGAGAAATGAAAGTAGGTTTATAGTCTTAAAAATCAGAAGGTTATTGTTAGCATCAATGACCGATTTTTAGAAAAGGACTATGTAATAAACCTCATGCCCATAAGTAAATTTGTTCTTAAGGAAATAATAAAGGACATGTCTAATCTAGTACCAACTGTACAAAATGAAATATCACAAGAAACTGCAATACGTATCATAAATGATACACAATTACAGATAGTGCCTCATCGTAGTGGGAGGGTTGTTAGGCAACCTAAAAAGATTTATGTTTTGGGAGAGTTTTTGGACTCGATCCCTGGAGGACATGAACCTGATCTCCGGACATATGACGAAGCACTTCAAGATAAAGATGCAATATCTTGGCAAAGAGTAATGAATAACAGAATTAGAATATATGTATTCTAATAAAATCTGGAAGCTTATAGAACCACCAAATGGTATAAAAGCCTTTGGGTGTTAAAAGGTCTATATTAGGAAAAGAAGGATAGACAGGAAGGTAGAAACTTTCAAAGCAAGGCTAGATGAAAAAGGAAACTTTTTCACTGGTAGCCATGCTTAAGTCTATCCGAATTCTTTTATCTATTTGGCAAGTGGATGTCAAGACATCATTCCTTAATGGAAGTCTTGAAGAAAACATCCATATAAAGCAACCAGAAGGGTTCATTGCAAAGGGCTAAGAGCATCTTGTGTGTAAGCTCAATCAGTCTATGGACTGAGGCAAAGCTTCAAGGTCTTGGAATATCCGGTTTATCAAAGTAATCCAGATCTATGGATTTAGTAACCGGATAAGTCTTGTGTATACAAAAGATGTGATGGAAACGTGGTGGTATTTTTTGTACTATACTTAGATAACATTTTTGGTAGTTGGAAACAATATCAAAATGTTGTCAGAAGTAAGGGTATGATTGTCCAAATAATTCGATATAAAGGACTTGGGAGAATGTATATATTCTTGAGATCAAAGTAATAAGGGATCGCAAGAAAAGAATATTTTACTTATCCCAAGCTTCATACATCGGAAAAATCCTTGCTCGTTTTAAGCATACAAAACTCCAAGAAAGGTTTCTTACCTTTTCAGGATGGAGTAACTTTATCTAAAGATATGTCTCTGTAGACATCAAAGGAGATAAAGGAAATAAAGGCAGTTCTTTATGCTACGGCTGTTGGAAGCCTAATATATGCTATGCACGAGATCAGAAATCTGTTTTGCCAAGGGCATAGTTAGCAGATATCAAAGTAACCCTGGACAAGGACAGTGGACTGCAGTAAAGCATATATTGTAGTACCTTAGAGGCACTAGAGATTATATGCTAGCTTACAAGGCAGTTAATTTAGTCCTTGTGGGTTGCATGGATTTTGACTTCCAATCGGATAGGGACAATAATAAGTCAACCTCGGAGTTTTGTGTTTACTTTAGGAGGTAAAGTCATAACTATGGAAGAGTGATAAGCATATGTGTTTTTCTAGACTCCACCATAGAAGTTTAGTATATGGCAAGCCTCTGAGGTAGCCATAAAAGCTGAATGACTCAATAACCTCAAGATAGACTTATATATGATTTCTGGTTTGTCCAAAGATTATTACAATTTATTGTAATAATATTGGTGCAGTAGTAAACTCGAAGAAACCATAAGTCTATAAAGGCAAGTAAACACAATAGAGCGCAAGTACCACCCAATACGAGAAATCGTATAAACGAGGAGAAGTTGTTGCCGCCTAGATTGCATCAGGTGATGACCTATAGATCCTTTCACTAAGGTCCTTAAGGTAAGAGCTTTTGATGGACATGTTGAAGGGTTGGGAATCAGATGTATGACAGCAGATATGGCAGCTTAGTCTTTTAGTATAAGTGGGAGATTGTTAGAGTGTATACTAAAAGCCTAGCTTTTGGTATAAACATTTATCTAGAAATAAGAATCACATTGGTCAAATGTTTACATTTATGATAAATGTAGTTATTCAATTAATTTATATTGTAGATAACATGGTGTGTGGTGTCACACACAGAAGATCATGTTATCAGTACCTTATAAATTATAAACAGTAGCTCACGACCATAATGGAAAGGAACAAACCATTGGAAGGTCGTAGTGTAATTAGGTATTAGTTTATCTTAACTATATAATTACACTAGTACACTTAGAGTGTATTGAGTAGGACCATTAGAGGTCGTTTCTTTTATACTGACTTTATAAAGAAACAAAGACCTCAGTTATTATGGAAGTGTGTGCTCTTAATCCTAATATAATAACAAGCACATATATTTGATATTTATTTCTTTAATTTATCAATGGGTGAGATTTAGTTCGATGAATCAATAAGCCCGATAAGTTGGGAAATGATATCACTTATAGTGTGTGTTGTTGATTATAGAAGGAAGCGTGTCCTAGTGATCTAGGTTGAGAATGTCCCCAAGAGGAGCTCATAAGGATTGTCATGTTAAACCCTGCAGTGGACTTAGTCCGACATGACGATGAAGTTGAGTGGTACTACTCTTGAGCTAGATATTAATTAAGTGAGTTGTCAGTAACTTACTTAATTAGTGGACATTGTTATCTTAAACACAGGAGACTAACACACTCATAATAAGAAGGAGCCCAAAATGTAATTTGGGATTGGTGCGGTAGTTCAATAATAGTTCTTTAGTGGAATGAATTATTATTGATGAAATTAAGTTGTGTGTTCGGGGCGAACACGGGATGCTTAATTTCATCGGGAGACCAAAACCAATTCCTCCTCTCGGTCCCTATCGTAGCCTCTAGTATATAGAGATTTATACCCACCGCATACCCACCTTCTTACCCATCCAATGGGGCCGGCCAAGCTAGCTTGGAACCCAAGCTAGGGCTGGCCAAGTCCAAGTGGATGAGCCATGTAGGTGGCCGGCCAAAGCTTGGGTCCCAAGCTTAGGTGGCCGGCCACTAGAATATTAAAATGATTTTTATTAAAATTATTTCTTATGTGGATATCATGATTTTAAAAGAGAGTTTAAAAATTAAAAATTTCCTTTTATAACTTTCTACAAAAGATTAAGAGAAGAGATTAATCTCTTTCCTTATTTGTAGATTAAAAGGATGGTTTTAATTTTTGGTAAAAACTTTCCTTATTTGTAAATCATCTACATGTTTAAAAGAGAGTTTAAAATTTATAATCTTTCCTTATTTGTTGATTAAAGGAGGATTTTAAATTTTAAGAAAACTTTCCTTTTTAACCATGTTCATGATTTAAAAGAAAGTTTAAAAATTAATAATTCTCTTTTATTAGTTTCTACAGAAGATTGAGAAAAGATTTGATATCTTTCCTTATTTGTAGATTAAAAGATATTTTAATTTTTAGAGATAACTTTCTTTTTATCCACATGTTTAAAAGAAAGATTTTAATTTAAATTTCCTTTTTATAAACCAATCATGAAGGGATTAAATTATTGAAGAAATTTTATAAATTTCTGGAGACAAATTAGGAAGTTTTAATTAATTAAAACTCTCCTTTTTTGTAGCTTTGGTGTGGCCGGCCATGTAAATTGAGAAAAGGAAAATTGTTTTAATTAAATAAATTTTTCCTTTTCATGGCAAAAGAATTAAGGAAGTTTTTAATTAAATTTCCTTATTTGCCAAGACCAAGGATTATAAAAGAGGGGGTAGAGAAGGCTTCATGGTGAACAACCTCTATTATTTCTCTCCCTCTTTTCCTTGGTGTTGTGGCCGGCCAACCTCTCTTCCTCTCTTCCTCTTGGTGGTGGCCGAACCTTCTCTATTGGCTTGGAGCTCTTGTGGTGGTCGGATACTACTTGGAGAAGAAGAAGAAGAAGGAGAGAAAGCTTGTATCCCTTGGAGCTTGGTTGGTGTTTTGTTCTTCGTCCTTGGTGAAGCTTCTTTGTGTTGGCCGAACCTAGCTAGGAGGAGAAGAAGGTGCTTGGTGGTTTCTCATCTCGGAAGATCGTTGCCCACACAACGTCCGAGGTTAGAAGAGGAATACGGTAGAAGATCAAGAGGTCTTTCTAAAAGGTATAACTAGTAATTTTTCTTTCCGCATCATGCTAGTTATTTATGGAAATAATACCAAATACAAGAGGCTTACGATTCTAGAATTTCGAATATGTTTTTCGATGTTGTGTTCTTTTGTTTTTCTTTTCCTTGTGATTTGATTGTTCTTTTCGGTTAACCTAAAGTTATTTTAGGAAATTAAATATTAGATTTCTATAAAAGGTTTTGTCTAGTCGGTGGTGGTTGCTCCCATATCCAAGAAGGTCGTGTGCCTCGCCACGTCAGTACTGGGAACCGATTATGGAAATTAATATTTAATGGAATTAATAACTTAAGGTGATTTGGGTCGAACGTGTTAAGTTCCGCAGGAGATCCAAGTCAAAACCTAAAAGAACAAATAGATTAAGTTTTGGATCAAACGTGTTAAGTTCCGCAGGCGATCCAAAATTTAATTTAAAAGAACACATGGTAGCTAGGAAAAGGTTCAGACCTTTGTACAAAATTTTTGTACAGTGGAACCTCTAGGTTTTCCGAGTAGCAACCAACATAAGGGGCCGGCCAAGCTAGCTTGGGAACCAAGCTAGGGCCGGCCTAGGTATAAAATTGGGTGGCCGGCCCTAGCTTGAACCCAAGCTAGTGGGGGCCGGCCAAATTAAATTAAAAAGATATTTTAATTTTAATTTTATTATGTGGAAGAAATAATTTATTAAAAAGAATTAAAATTAAAATATCTCTCTTGTAAAAGATCTACAAAAGATTAAAGAAAGAGATTAATTCTCTTTCCTTATTTGTAGATTGGTGAGATATTTTATTTTCTCTTTAAAATTATCCACATGTTGATAAAATTAAAATTATAAAAATTTTCTTTTATCAACCATGAAGAGATTTTTAAAGAGAAATTTTATTTTTAAAATTTCCGGAAACAAATTAGGAAGTTTTAATTTGTTGATTAAAACTTGTCTAATTTATTTCCTCTTGATGTGGCCAGCCATTAAAGATTAATTGGGGAAATATTATTTTATTTTTCTCAATTAAATCATGTCAAGGGAATTAAGGAAATTTTATTGTAATTAAATTTCCTAATTTGCCTAGGCCAAAGAATATAAAAGAAGGGGTGAGGGTGCCTTCACATGGGACAACCTCTATTATTTTCTCTTCCCCTTTTGGTTCCTTGGTGTGGCCGGCCATCCTTTCCCTCTCTTCTTCTTGTGGTGGCCGAACCCTTCTCTTTCCTTGGAGCTCTTGTGGTGGCCGGATACTACTTGGAGAAGAAGAAGGAGGAGGAGAGGAAGCGAGCATCTCTTGGAGCTTGGTTAGTGTTTTGATTTTCTTCCTTGGTGAAGCTTTTTCTTTTGTGGCCGAACCTAGCTAGGAGGAGAAGAAGGTGGTTGGTGGTTTCTCATCTCGGAAGATCGTTGCCCACACAACGTCCGAGGTTAGAAGAGGAATACGGTAGAAGATCAAGAGGTTTTTCTTAAAGGTATAACTAGTAATTTTTCTTTCCGCATCATACTAGTTATTTATGGAAATAATACCAAATACAAGAGGCTTACGTTCTAGAATTTCGAATATGCTTTTCGATGTTGTGTTCTTTTGATTTTTCTTTTCCTTGTGATTTGATTGTTCTTTTCGGTTAACCTAAAGTTATTTTAGGAAATTAAATATTATATTTCTATAAAAGGTTTTGTCTAGTCGGTGGTGGTTGCTCCCATATCCAAGAAGGCCGTGTGCCTCGCCACGTCAGTACTGGGAACCAATTATGGAAATTAATATTTAATGGAATTAATAACTTAAGGTGATTTGGGTCGAACGTGTTAAGTTTCGCAGGAGATCCAAGTCTAAACCTAAAAGAACAAATAGATTAAGTTTTGGATCAAACGTGTTAAGTTCCGCAGGTGATCCAAAATTTAATTTAAAAGAACACATGGTAGCTAGGAAAAGGTTCAGACCTTTGTACAAAATTTTTGTACAGTGGAACCTCTAGGTTTTCCGAGTAGCAACCTCTAGGTTTTCCGAGTACCAAATCAAGATAAATCCAAAGAGGGCAACTCATTGGAGCGAGACCAAGAGCAAGAGGACTCTGAAGTTGAGAGATGCTCAACTTCCAAAGAAGAAGTTCAAGAAGCCTCATCTTCAAAGGAATGCAATGAAAAAAGCAAAGAGGGAGCATACTCTTTGTTCTATGTACAAGATGAATATGATGAAGCCTCCACCTCTAGGATTGAGGGGGAGCGATTTTCGTTGACACCGGATCAAGAAGAAAAAGAAGTCTCCACATCCGGGTCAAGAGAAGAAGAGGATGAAGAAGCTTCCACCTCCACAAGTCAAGTCAAATATATTAGAGGAGCATCATTGTCAGATCAAGAGGAAGCATCTACCTCTGGATCAAATGGAGGATCAAGTGTCATCCCTACACATGAAGGTATAACTAGTTCAATTAAAAATAAAAATCACATTATATGCTTTGAGTGTAGGGAACATGGGTACTACAAGAGCAAATGCCCTAAATTGGCCAAGAAAAAGGGCCAAGTGGCACCAAAGGGCAAGAAGAAGCCCAAAGAGACCACTCCCGGAACAAAGAAGAGCAAGGAGCATATTGTGTGCTTCTCTTGCAATCAAAGGGGACACTACCGGAGTCAATGTCCCAAGGGGAAGAAAGCGATCAAGGCTCAAGGAGGAAGCATGAGCCAAGGAGGAGCCTCCAAGGTAAAACGCAAGGTATCATTTATTGAGCATACCCCTTTAAATAATGGTAAAAAACATGCTAATTCCAATTTTTATCATTTTAATGCTATTTACCATAAAAATAGGGAGCATGATAGCATTAAAGAAAAACATATGGCTCTCCAGGCTAAGACTACCACACCTAGGGTTAGGAAGGTAGGTACAAGTTTAGGCAATAACACTAAGGACCATAGTTATAAGCCTAAAAATAAAATTGCTCAAGGATTAAATGAAAAACCAAAAACTAAGGATTTAATGAGAGAAAATTAAGTCTTGAGGTCAAGACTTGATAAATTAGAAAAGACCCTAAGAAGGATGGAAAATATCCTAAAAGGGCAAAATGAGCAAAACCTAAGTTTAGCACAACAAGGGTCATCCAAGGGCCATAGGGGTTTGGGATACAAACCTAAAACTCAAAAGGATATGCCCTCTTACCATATGGTTCCATATAATTATGGAACCAACCCTAGGTCAAATAGTCAAGTCAAAAATACAAGGGAAGTTATCCCTAGAAGTATTTTTGCAACACCAAACGTGACTAAGACTTCTAAGAAGTCTAAGAAAGTCACTGAGAAGGTCACAAGGGAAGCAATCTCTAGAGTTGACCTAGAAAATATGACCAAGGCCCTTAAGAAGCCTAACAAGGTCACTAGAAAGGTATCTAGGGAGGCTATTCCTAGTGAATACCTAGAGCATCCAAGGAGCACCAATATGTTTTGGCTTCCTAGGAGCATTTTCTCTACCCCTTAGATGGGTTAGAGAGTGTCAACTCTAATTGAAAGGGTAGTTAACCTAATCATGATGAAGTCGGCACTCTAAGAGCATTTTCAAGGTTATTGTTAACCTTTGAAAATGATAAGGATTGAAAAATTACTCATGGAAAGAGTAAGATGTGCCATAATGTGAGAAATTTGATTTTAAAATTAGATTGGCACATTTAGGAAAATTATTAGAACTACCAAGTTGGGATTGTGGTATGTTCTTAGGAAAGTAAAAACAACTTAAGTCTTAACTTACTTTGTTACTCTTGGAAGAGTAAATTGTGCCAAGAATTTGAGGAATTTGCTTAATTTAAATTGGCACAAAATTAGAAAAATCAAAAGAAATGTCAAAATTGAATTTTGGCATTTTCTTGGAAAATATTGGGCAATCTAGGTTTAAGATTTTAAGATTAGCTAAGGTTTAAGGATACTTAGATAGATAATCTAGGTATTTCATTTATGCTAATTTGCATGTTTTGTTTGCTAATAATATGTCATGACATCATATTTATTCTTGCACTCATGCCTTATTATGGAAAATATAAAAATATCATGTCATGTCATACATACATCATGTAGTCATAGGAAATTTTCTCTTGAAAATTATCTATCTTTGATGTATGCCATAATACATCATGCATTGTTTTTAATTCCTTGCAAATTAATGACAAATGTCATTTATTAACAAATAACATCCTTGGTAGTTGTTCCTAACCTTAAAATGCCTAGATAGATATGCATGATCCCTAGATTAGGGCAAAACCAAACTTTACATCTCACAAAAGAACTATAAGGTGACTTGTATGTGTTTTAGTGCACATTAGATACAAGTGAGATGTTAGGATGATGAACAAAACTCAATATGTTGATTTAGTGCATTTTTTTAGTTTTAAATTTATCAAAACACATAGTTATGTGTTTTCCAATCATTGGGAAAGCTAATGTACAAGTCATGTGCATTGAGCCCAAAGAACATGGTTGGAAATTGATTTTGAAAATGATTTTAAAATGCTTTTGAAAAACCTTGGTGAAGACTATCTTTTGATAGTAATCATCATTGAAAAGTTAGACACAAACTAGAAGAAAACACTAAAGTTTTTACAAGTTTTCAAGTTTATATCAATCTTGGAAAATAGAAAGTATTTTTATAGAAAACTATTTTTTCTTGATAGTATATCCCCTAAGTAGTGTCTACATAAATTTTCATGATTTTAGAATTTTGTAGAATTTTTGGGGAGTTTCTGAAGTTGACTAAAATGGAATTTCAGCAATTTCAGAGCTTCAATTGATCACCCGATCGATTGGAGTGCCTCAATCGATCGGGCGATCGATTGAGAAGGCATTTCTCGCGAGTAGAAGCTCGCTGGATCGATCCACCGATCAATCCACACTAGCTGAATCGATCAGTGGATCGATTCAAGCAGGTTCAATCGATTGGGACCCAACTTCAATCGATTGGGGATGCTGATTTTGGCTGGAAAAGCTTGATTTCAGCATTGTGAACCACCTTTAGTCTAGGTAACCATTCCTTACCCCTCAAAACACATTTGTATACATTTAGGGGGAGTTTTCATGAAGAAAACAAGGATGGATTAGTTAAGGAAGACTAAGTAGAGGTTTAGGTTGAGGTTTGGTTTCATTATTGAATTTTTGAACCTCAAAAGTTCTAAATTTGGGCTTCTTAAAGATTTAGGGAATCCAAGTCATTGTTGGTGCAATGACAGAGGTTATGTGCATGTCTTTAGGGGGGGTTACTCTTTAAGGACATGAAAATCTATTTTTCATACACCTTGGAAGGTGGTTAACCTTCTTTAGTGAAAATGCTCAAGGTTGGACATTTGAATATAATGGAGAGTGGATATCTTCATTATTCAAGTGTTGTATGCTCACGGATGAGCATTTGATGAAAATGAAGGGTATGGAACCTTCATTTGAATCGTGTGTGAATATACCAAGTGGTATATGCTCAAGGATGAGCGTTAAGAATAATGAAGGGTATGGGACCTTCGTTATTAGGTTGTGACCAACGAGTGAAGTTGTAAACAACATTGGGTAACTCTTCAGGGGGAGAGTTTTTGATGTGTGCCAATAGGGGGAGAATGTAGGATTTAAGTTAGGCCTTCATTACCTAAGAGGGAGTTTGCCCTCTAGAAAAGGAGGAGAATGAAGGGAATCCTCATTCATATATTGACATGAAGGAGTTTGAGGCTATGGGATTAGCCTAACTTAAAGGAGGTATTGTCAAACATCAAAAAGGGGGAGATTGTTGATGCAATATTCCCTAGGTCAAGTTTGACTTGGTTGACTGAGCTTGAATTGGGTCAAGCTCGAGTCTTGATGTATGAGTTTCGATGTTTGACAATACGTGGAGACAAGACATGGAGATTGCAGGTGCAAATGTTCATGTGGTGAGATTGTGAAGGAGAGTCAAGTAGGTCAAGGTTGACAGGATATTTGACTGGAAAATCCTGGTGAGTGAAGCCAGGTGAAAGTCCTAGTGAGTGAAGCTAAGCAGATGAGAAGTCCTAGTGAGTAAAGATAGGCAGAAGGAAAGTCCTGGTGAGTGAAGCCAGGTAGACGTGAAGTCCTAGTGAGTGAAGCTAGGCAGAAGAGAAGTCCTAGTGAGTGAAGCTAGGCAGATAAGAAATCCTAGTGAGTGAAGCTAGGCAGATGAGAAGTCCTAGTGAGTGAAGCTAGGCAGAAGGAAAGTCCTGGTGAGTGAAACCAGGCAGACGTGAAGTCCAAGTGAGTGAAGCTAGGCAGAAGGGAAGTCCTGGTGAGTGAAGCCAGGCAAGGAAAATCCAGATGGATCAAGGTTGATCGGACATCTGGTGTTGGGAAGTCCAAGTAGGTCAAAGGGATTGACCGGATACTTGGCACGAGGAAATCCAGATGGGTCAAGGTTGACTAGACATCTGGTGGAAGTCCAAGTGGGTCAAAGGAATTGACCGGACACTTGGTAAGAGAGTCCTAGCATCTGGTCAAGCAGGTCAAGGGTGACCAGATGCTAGGCATGATATACCAACAGGTCATGGAGGACCGTATGTTGATTTGAGGGATGTCTGGACTTGATTTGGCAAGTCTCACATGGGCTGGATCAATCAACCGATCGATTGACTCATTCTCAATCGATCGGTTGATCGATTGGGTGAGTCCCACAGGAGGAGAACCTCCCAATCGATCGGTGGATCAATTGGGGAGAATTTCCAATCACACAGAAAGCCACCCAATCGATCGGTCGATCGATTGGGAGCCTCCAATCGATCGATTGATCGATTGGGAGCTGCGATTGTATGCGATAAGCCCTGGATCGATCAGCCGATCGATCCAGGCAATTCCCGAGAGCACAAAGGCGCTCTGGATCGATCGACCGATCAATCCAGAACCTCCCCAATCGATTGGGAGCAATCCAATCTATTAGGATTCGACCGTTGGCGTCGTATTTAGCTGTTGGCGAGTGTTTCTCTCGGAAGAACTTCCACGACTTCGATTCTCTTCGACACAGCGACTTCATAGCCACTTCTCCACAGCTTTCACCTCCAGTTCTTGAAAATTCTTGGAGGCTTGTGTTGGTGCACGCCCAAGTCAAGAGGCAAGGAAGAAGTTAGGGTTAGGGTTTCTTGTGCAAACTTGTAAGCTCTCATTGTATTTTATTTCCCTTTCCTTTCTTCTTGTACTGAGAGCTTGTAAGGCTTCTCCGCCTTCGGTAGTTACCGTAAAGGAGTATTTTCATAGTGGAGGGTGTGTGAGTGTGTGGATCCTTGGATTAGTTGTAGGTGCAGCGGAGGCCGGCAAGAAAGGGTGAATTGCTTCTGAACTCAAAAATAAACTATACCCTCCTCGGAATTTAACTCGAAATAAAATCAACAATAAAAATAACTAGCAACTATATAAAATTAAAAATAGAAATAAAACGGGAGACCGAGATTTAACCTGGTTACAACCAAGGAGGTTGTTAATCCAGGACAATAGAAAGTTGCACTAGCAGAGTCTCCTTCATTGTAGGCGGAGAAGCCTTTTTACACACTTAATGAACTCACAAGTTGCTAGGAATTGAAAGCTTGAATGAATGATGAATTCCTAGGTCCAGGGGTCCTTTTATAGCCCCTGGAAAGTCTATCTCGAAGCTCCAAGGCGCCTTCAACAATGGTCCAAGGCGCCTCCAAGCAAGTGATCGGATAGAACTCTATCCGAAGGCAAACGGTCGGATTGACTGGGTTGAAGGCGCCTTCAACCTGGCTAAAGGCGCCTTCAAGCTGGAGGCACCTTCAACCTGGCTGAAGGCGCCTTCAAGCTGGAGGCGCCTTCAACCTGGTTGAAGGCGCCTTCAACTTGGCAGCTTAGCTTTTCGGCTTCATTTCCAGCTTGCTTTGATTTCCAACACTCCTATCTTTTGGATGATTGTGGCCAACCGGAATAGGGCTCACCCGAACCCAATTCCCGGCCTTCTCCTCGAGCAGCCTTTCGTCCCGGCTTAACGTCCCTCGAACGCCGCACACGCTCTTCACACCCACCGGAGTACTCTTCCGCAGCTCTCTCATCCTTCGGGCGCACCGAGACCGTCGGCTCCCTTCCCGTGCCATCCTTCTCGCTAGCTGCGTCTTCCCCTCGACTTTCTGTGCTCCTAAGCTCCTGCACACTCAGACACAGGGATCAAACACAGCAGGACCTAACCAACTTGGTTGATCACATCAAAACTACCACGGGGTCCAACAATCTCCCCCTTTTTGATGTGCATCAACCCAAGTTCAAGTTAGGGTTTAAACAGACATAAATAGTAATTTTAAAGAAAATTACTAAACTAACATATTTAAGCATAAATTTGCAATAAATAAAATTACAACATTTGCAATAAATAAAATTGCAATATAGTTTAGAAAAAATATTAAAAAAGTTTTTAATTTTCTAATTTTCCTAACTCCCCCTAAACTTGTACCTTTCTCTCCCCATTTGATCATAGCAAAAATGGGGTACGAATAAGAAATCTTAAGCACATTAAAAAAAAAATTAAGAAAAAAAATGAATTTTTAGAAAAAAAATTTCTAAGTTTTCAGAAAAATTTTCTAAGCCAAAGTGATATTTTTAGAATTTTTTAAAAAAATTTCTAAGTTAAACTGAATTTTTTAAAAAAATTCTAAGTCAATAAAAAAAATTCTAAGTAAGAATTTTCAAAGAAATTCTAAGAAAAAAATGTTTGTTAAACTTTCGAAGCATTATTTAATTCTTGTTTTTAATGTTTTTTCATAAAGTTAATTAAACATTTTCTTTCAATATTTTAGCTTCCAGGTCGTGGTGAGGCACTAGGCCTTCTTGGTTATTGGAGCAACAACTACTTCCTTAGACAAAGCTTCCATAAAGAATTTCAATGTTTAATTTACTTACTTTAAAGTTTTTAACTTAAAAGAAATTAATTTAGCACAGATTTTGGAACCCAATAGAGGTTCCTTCCTACTGGATTAATCAGATATCTAGGGGGTACATAAATTTTGGGCACTTTTCTAAGTTGACCTTGATGGTTTCTAATGTACCAGTTTAATTTTCCATAATTTCTTAATTTTGATTTAGGAAATTTATTTAAGCATGCATCAGATTTCAATTTTTCAATTTATAATTTTAATCTATCATTTCTGATTTTATATTATCGTACATTTCAAGTGGACATGCTTTTGCTAATTTCATTTTTAATTCTTTATTCTCTTTTTCTAATTCGTATAAGTCTTTAGAAAGTGATTTAATAAATCGAAAAGACTGAGACGGGGTTAGATTGCGTACCTTACTTACCTGATCTGGTGACGCTCCCCCTTCACTGTTGCTTTCTTCTTCTGATGTTCCTCCCCCTTCATCGATGCTCATCTCTGAGCTTGAGTCTTCTTCCGGCTGATGGTTTGCCATTAGCGCTAACCCTGAGAATTCTTCGATGTCTGACTCAGAGGATGACGAATCTAACCAGGTAGCCTTCAAGTTCTTGTGCTTGGAGGGTTCTGGGTTCTTGTATTTTAACTTTTCCCTGTCTTTCTCCTTTCTCTTTAGCTTTGGGCAGTCATCCTTGATGTGCCCTTCTTCGTTGCAGTTGTAGCAACGAACCGTCCTCTTCTTTCGATTATGCCTCTGCGATTTAAATTTATTACTATTGAAAAACTTATTGAAGCGTCTTACCAGTAGTGCCACTTCGGATTCGTCGACTGAGGCTTCGGAGTCAGAACAGTTCATTTTTGCCTTTAAGGCAATGTTCTGACTGGTCTTCTCTATTCCATTGGGCTCTGAAACTCGAGATTCGTGAAGTTCAAAAGTGGAAAACAATTGTTCTAAAGTACTTACCTCGAGGTCCTTAGAGATGTAGTACGCATCTACTAAGGAGGCCCACTCTGGAGATCTCGGGAAGGCATTGAGCGCGTATCGGATAGAATCCCGGCTGGTTACCTCTTCTCCAAGGTTTGTTAGTTACGTTATCAGCTCCTTGATTCTCGCTTGGAGTTGCGCTACCTTCTCGCCTTGGTTCATTCGGAGGTTCGTCAGCTGGTTCCGGAGGATGTCACGCTTCGCTAGCTTCGCTTCGGGGGTACCTTCGTGAAGCTCCAGGAATTTTTCCCAAAGATCTTTCATGGAATCGTAGCTCCCAATCCGATTTACTTCTTGAGGCGGCAGAACGCTGAGTAGGTGGAACTCAGCCTTTCCGTTGGCGACAAAATCTGCTTGCTCCTTTTTCGTCCAAGTATTTTCCTCCTTATCTTTCGGAACTACATAGCCATATTTCATTATTAAAAGAATATCAAATTTGGTTTTAAAAAATACTTCTATTTTGCGCTTCCATGTGGCGAAGTCTCCGTCGAACTTTGGGGGATGGATGTTTGCTCCGACCATCGTCTTGATCGTAGTGGTTCAGTTGGCGGTTAGTCCTTCTGAGGCGATCAGGCTCTGATACCAATTGTAGGTGCAGCGGAGGCCGGCAAGAGGGGGTGAATTGCTTCTAAAATCAAAAATAAACTATACCCTCCTCGGAATTTAATTCGAAATAAAATTAGCAATAAAAATAACTAGCAACTATATAAAATTAAAAACAGAAATAAAATGGGAGACCGAGATTTAACCTGGTTACAACCAAGGAGGTTGTTAATCCAGGACAATAGAAAGTCGCACTAGCAGAGTCTCCTTCACTGTAGGCGGAGAAGCCTTTTTACACACTTAATGAACTCACAAGTTGCTAGGAATTGAAAGCTTGAATGAATGATGAATTCCTAGGTCCAAGGGTCTTTTTATAGCCCCTGGAAAGTCTATCTCGAAGCTCCAAGGCACCTTCAACAATGGTCTAAGGCGCCTCCAAGCAAGTGATCGGATAGAACTCTATCTGAAGGCAAACGGTCGGATTGACTGGGTTGAAGGCGCCTTCAACCTGGCTGAAGGTGCCTTCAAGCTGGAGGCGGCTTCAACCTGGCTGAAGGCGCCTTCAAGCTGGAGGTGCCTTCAACCAGGTTGAAGGCGCCTTCAACCTAGTAGCTCAGCTTTTCGGCTTCATTTCCAGCTTGCTTTGATTTCCAACGCTCCTATCTTTTGGGTGATTGTGGCCAACCGGAATAGGGCTCACCCGAACCCAATTCCCGGCCTTCTCATCGAGCAGCCTTCCGTCCCGGCTTAACATCCCTCGAACGCCGCGCACGCTCTTCACGCCCACCGGAGTACTCTTCCGTAGCTCTCTCGTCCTTCGGACGCACCGAGCCCGTCGACTCCCTTCCCGTGTCGTCCTTCTCGCTAGCTACGTCTTCCGCTCGACTTCCTGTGCTCCTAAGCTCCTACACACTCAGACACAGAGATCAAACATAGCAGGACCTAACCAACTTGGTTGATCACATCAAAACTACCACGGGGTCCAACATTAGTCACCTCTTCTTAAGGTGGATACAAAGTAAATCCCTAGTGTTAGCGTTGTGTATTTGTTTCTTTGTATTTTCCACTGCATTTCATCACAAGAAGAAAGCAACGACGAGCACGTAATCGCGCTGAGCTATTCACCCCCCCTTCTAGCTACATTTCGGTCCCAACACCGAACACCCAACTTAATTTCATCAATAATAATTTATACCACTAAAGAATTATTATTGAACTACCGCACCAATCCCAAATTATATTTTAGGCTCCTTCTTATCATGAGTGTGTTAATCTCCCTGTGTTTAAAATGTCGAATGCCCACTAATTAAATGAGTTACTGACAACTCACTTTAATTAATATCTTAGTCCAAGAGTAGTATCACTTAACCTTATCGTCATGTCGGACTAAGTCCACCTGCAGGGTGTACATGACAATCCTTATGAGCTCCTCTTGGGGGCATCATCAACCTAGATTACTAGGACACAATTTTCTTCTATAATCAACAATACACACTATAAATAATAGCATTTCCCAACTTATCGGGCCTATTGATTGATTACTATCACACCCTTTGATAAGTCAAAGAAATAAATATTAGATATATGTGCTTGTTATTATATCAGGATTAAGAGCACACACTTGAAAAACTAAGTGTTTATCAAAAGTATGCTTAACCCTCTTTTATTCTCTTTGAAAGATAAGATTATTATCTTTGAAAGTTAAGCTAAGGCCTAGATTTTCGTCACTCTCTTGGGTATTTTGATATATGGCAAAGAGGGAGAGTAGGAAGAAATTCAAAGAAAATTATAAATTAAAATTCAAAGAAAATTAAAACGAAAATTTTGTTGTGAATGTGCCTATGCTTTATTTATGCCTGTGCTTATTTATGCGTATCTTTATTACATTTTTACTTAACTTTGAATTTTGGTTGCCATAATCAAAAAGGGGGAGATTGTTGGTGCAGTAAACATCCGACGATCAAACCTCAGTTTTGATAATGGCAAAGGGATTCAAAGTTAAGATTCCTTGTTATCTAACGTGGTTAAATAAGGTTTCAGGAAAGTCCTAACTGCGGTTAGGCAGGGGAAAATTGTAACAACCCAATTTTCCCTATTTTGAGTTTTAAAAGTCCATAAAAATATTTGGAAATACTTTTAAAATATTCTAGAGATTTTTAGGAATTTTTAGAGTATTTTTTCGTAATTTTTGGAGGTCGTTTGATATTTTTACAAAATGAAAGAAAGTTGGCAAAAAATTTGTCAAAACCGAAGCTCGAACCCATGACCTCGTGTCGAACCTGACCTAACCGGATGCAGCCGAGCTACGCTCATTTTGTTAACCCAATATGGAGAGAATTAGATTTAAAGCATAGTTATAATTGTTACAGAAATACCTTAGTCTTAAAAAGGTTGCAAAGAAATTACCAAGCCGAAGCCCGACCCGGCGACCTGGGGTTTCGGCGGAAACGCAGATAACCAGCCGTGCCAGCGGGTTTTTGTTAATTAAGGAAAGAACGGGTTATATTTAAGGAGTAGTTAATAATAAAGCCGGGGTTTTAAAAGAAAACCTAAGTTTTTCTCCTCTGCGGCCGAAAACTTTCGAACCTTTCTTCCCCTCTCCTTCGCGTGCGGCAACTGTGCGGGCGGAAAATACACCAAGGCGACGGCGCTAGGCTTCACTCCGGCGGCCGGCGAAGCTCTCTCCTCCACGGATCCTTGCCGAACTTCTCTCGGCAAGGTCAGCGCGGGCACAAGAAGAAGCCGCAAATCTTCAAGCTTCACCCGAAACCCTAGAATTTGCTCCTTTTCGGTTGTAAGTCCAAGAACAGTAGGTAAGTACTACTCACCTGTAGTAGGAGTTGCTCCGAGCTTCGATTTTCTTCCTTGCTCTGAATTTAGGGTTTTCGTTTCCCTTTATTTCGGATTTTGCTGTGCCGAGTAGTATTGTATACTAGAGCTTTACCTTTCTTTGCTTTGTTTATCTGGCCGAATTTCTAAAGTTGAGTTGTTGTGCTGAATTGCCATGCTAGGGTTTTTCTTTACCTTCCACAGCATGCTAGAGAGGATAGGGTGTTATGAAACTCGGAAAAATCTGTATGAAGGGATAGGTTCGAATTTCAATTTTCCTTCTTTGCGTTCAGTACCTACTGTACAGAATTCAACATGCTAGGGATTGGTATCATTCTTTCCTTCAATTGCTGCTTAGTTATGTTGTCGTGTAGTGCTATGTAGTTTGGATTCTTCAATTCTTCCTTGCTGAACCGAATAAGAACGACCTTAAGGTTTGCTGTTTTGTGATAGTTTAGGTTCATTTGCAGAAATCCTTACAAGGTTTGAGATGGAAATTTCTTCTGTTATTTCCTGTTGTAACCGATCATGTGGTTAGGGAATTAGTTGCTCTTTCCTTGCTTTTAAACCTGCTGTACCAGATTTAACCTTATTGGTTGGTTCCCTTGTAGTTTAACAAGCCTGTACAATTGGTGATTTGGAAGTGCAGTTTCAGAATTCAGTTTGTTTTTTTTTTAGATAGCTGTGAGTTATGCCTCCTCCATTATTTAGCCTTGACCATTAGTGTTTAAAGCTTGAAACATTGATGTTTTGTGCTTCTGTGTTTGCTGCCATGGGCTTTGAAGGAAGGAGAAGAAGGGACAGGTTGTGGTCACTGGAATGGATAGTCATGGGTAGCATTTTTGGTCTCTTTTGTTTGTTACTAGGGTGCTGAATAGTGGCAGGAGTAGCCTATATAAGTAGAAGAGGTATTGCAGATTTGGTTTGGCTTATGTGGCTTGCATTATCTCAGATTAATGTGGCTGGTAGTTTGCATTCTTTTGCCCTATTTTATAGCATGTTTAGAAAGTCCAAGTTAGCTATCTTTTGCCCTATTTTACAGCATGTTTAGAAAGTCCAAGTTAGCTATCTTTTGCTCTATTTTACAGCATGTTTAGAAAGTCCAAGTTAGCTATCTTTTGCTCTATTTTACAGCATGTTTAGAAAGTCCAAGTTAGCTATCTTTTGCCCTATTTTACAGCATGTTTAGAAAGTCCAAGTTAGCTATCTTTTGCTCTATTTTACAGCATGTTTAGAAAGTCCAAATTAGCTCTCTTTTGCTCTATTTTATAGCATGATTAGCAAGTTTGAATTAGCTTTCTTTTGCTCTATTTTATAGCATGATTAGTAAGTTCAGATTTGCTTTCCTTTGCTTTATTTTATATCATGCTTAGAGAGTTCAGGTTTGCTTTCCTTTGTGTTATTTTTATATAGCATGCTTGGTTAGTTGTAATGCTATACTTGTTAGATACATCTATAGGATTCTAATAGGCTCCAATAAAGGATTATAAGAAGCATGAGTAAAGAAAAAGACTAAAGTCTAGTTAAAAAGAGATAACAAGTAAACTAAAGTAAGAGGCTAGTACCCGACTTCCAAGGTTGTCGTTAAACAAATCCAGGTGACCAATTCCAAGGTCTTGGCCCTGGTAAGACCAAGGTCTTTACCTCATAGGACTAGAGGCTCGCTACCTCAGTCACTATTAGAGAGCGCGCGAAACAAAGATGGTACTAAGTCTGGGCCCAAAGAAGAAAAGAAAAGAAAAGAAAAGAAAAGAAAAGAAGAACAAGAAGAAGAAAGTGGAAGAGAAATTAAAAGATTAATTTCTAGTATAAGAAAAGTAAGAAGAACAAGAAAAAGAAAGTAAAAGAGAAATTAAAAGATTAATTTCTAGTATAAGGATATAAGAAGATGAAACAAGTTTATGCTTAGAATCAATAAAAGTTTAGTTCTTTAATTCTAAGCCTACAGTAGTAGTTTCATTACTTTCCTATCAGTTAGTGAGCATGTTTAGTATTCAGTTTTATTTCTGTATACCATGAGTACATGCAGCTTTGCTTTAGCATTTCAGTTTCAGTATTATTGCATTACTTTTATGCACTTCGAGTTTTTGTGAGATAGATTAGTACTTACTAAGCGTTTTCGCTTATAGTTTTGTTTTCTTTCCTCCTACTACAGATAAAGGAAAAGCTAAGATATGAAAGGGAGGCGACAGGATGGTGGTGGTGATGAAGGTGTGTGATGGCTGTGTTAGGATCGATGATCGCGGCTAGAGAGGGGGGTGTGAATAGCCGCCCCAAATTCTTCGTTTCTTTCTACAAATCAAGTTAGCGCAGCGGAAATAAAATGAATAAAAACGAAAGCGGAGAATAGCAAACCTCAAACTCGGTCGATGTAACGAGGTTCGGAGATGAAACTCCTACTCCTCGGCGTGTCCGTAAGGTGGACGAATCCGATCAATCCGTCGGTGGATGAGACCCCGGAGAACCGGCTAATGTAACACTCCTTCTGGGTGGAGAAACCTCGCCACAATATTTTGTAAAAGCAATACAGGAGTAGAAAGCAGCAAGAAGCAAAATACAATACAAATGTATGAAACACCTTCGCTTACTTGCCTTCTCTTCGACTGGATGAAGCAGCAGCTTCTCGGATCCAACCACAACAGCAACAGCAACTGATCAGTTGGTCCCAGCCAAGTGGAAGCTCACAAAAAGCTTCAGGAATGAAGAGCTCAGCAAAGCTCGCAGAAGAACTTGCAGCAGCAAGAAGAAGAGGCAGGAACAAGAAGAATCAGAAGCTTCGGACAAGAAGCAGAGGCAACTCTGTAGCAGCCCTCGATCTCTTTTATATGGCCTGAACCTGCAAAGAAGACAGCGAAGAAGACGGAGATAGCCGTTGAATCTCAACGGATATACCTGGACCGATCAGGACATATCCTGATCGGTCCAGGAAGACCCTGATCGGTCCTGGGGACCGATCAGCATGTATGTCCCTTCCTTTATCTCCCGAACTTCTTGCCTTCTGATCGTTGTTTCCTGATCGGTCTGCAGACCGATCAGATAACACTCAGTAGGCTACTGTTTGGTTACTGATCGGTCACCAGACCGATCCAGATACCCAGTGTATCACTGGATCGATCCACTGATCGATCTAGAGCTTGGTTTTTGCCCAAACCAAGTCCCAAGTCTCCCACACCAACATCCGGTCAACCTTGACCTGTTGGTACATCATGCTTAGCATCCGGTCACTCCCTTGACCTGCTAAGACTCCCCACCAAGTGTCCGGTCAATCCCTTTGACCCACTTGGACTTTTCTCTTCGTGCCAAGTATCCAGTCACTCCCTTGACCTACTTGACCTTCTCAACACCAGATGTCCGATCATCCTTGATCAATCTGGATTTTTCCTTGCCCGGCTTCACTCACCAGGACTTTCACCTAGCTTCACTCACTAGGATTTTCACCTGGCTTCACTCACCAGGATTTCCAATCTGCCCGGCTTCACTCACCAGGACTTTCCAACTGCCTGGCTTCACTCACCAGGACTTTCACCTAGCTTCACTCACTAGGGTTTTCACAACTGCCTGGCTTCACTCACCAGGACTTTCCCACTGCCTGGCTTCACTCACCAGGACTTATCCGTCTGCCTGGCTTCACTCACCAGGACTTTCCGAACTGCCTGGCTTCACTCACCAGGACTTTCCGAACTGCCTAACATCCCAGTTAGGACTTCCCAGACAAGTATCCGGTCAACCTTGACCTACTTGATTCTTCTTCATCCAACCTGATCAGACCCTGATCAGTATCTCTCCGCATGGACAGCTGCACCTGCATTGTCCATGTCTACATGTCTTTCTGTATTGTCAAACATCGAAACCATGACCAAGGTTTACGCTTGGTCAACTAGGTCAACCTTGACCTACTGGAAATTGCACCAACAAGGACTATAGAGAGATCAAGAGTTTGCTAAGGAGTTGTTAGAACTTACCTGTTTAGAGTTTCCTTTTCTTTTCTCCTTAATGTTATGATGAAGTTGAGATTGTAATTGAGTCTATTCCGCACTTGTAGCTTGTTATGTTTTATTGTTGGAGTATTATCTGTTTACTATTGCTAGAGTAGTTTCCTTCTTCTTATTGTGTTATTATACTGCGTGGTTGTGTGATTATATGTTCCAGCCACCTGTGGCTGAGTATACACTGTTTGTATTGTTGATTTGGTCACCGGTACAGGGGAAATTCTATCGAAATTTTTCGGTAGGGTTTCCATGTGTTTTTAATTATACCGGTTAAGTAGAGTTTGTAGATAAGTAACGGTCATCCTTAGAGAGTAGTAGTAGTAAGAAGGGTGGTCGTTACAAAAATCCTAAGGGGGGGGTAACCTTAGGTCCTAGAGGGCGGTAACCCTAGGTGAAGGAAAACCCTAAGGGGGGGTAACCTTAGGTCCTAGGGAGCGGTAGCCCTAGGTGGAGGAAAACCCTAAGGGGCGGCAACCTTAGGTCTTAGGGGGCGGTAACCCTAGGTGGAGGAAAACTCTAAGGGGCGGCAACCTTAGGTCCTAGGGGGCGGTAACCCTAGGTGGAGAAAAACCCTAGGGGACGGTAACCCTAGGTCCTAGGGGGTGGTAACCCTAAGCGGAAAGTCTAGTCAGTCTGGAGGACTGGACTAGCATCAGGTAAATCTCCTGAGTGGAGTAGGTGAGGACGCGTTCCCCGCAGAGGGAACAGTAGGCGTCGGGTCGATCTAGGGTTTCCGGTTGGAAATCCGAAGTCAGACCCGGACAGTCCGGAAACTGTCATTACTTCATATTCATACTATTATTTTGTATTAACTTTGTGGTGCATGTATTTTTGGATTAACATACTTGCAGGTACCAAAAACACAAAGAAGAACTCGGATGAACAGTGTCCGAGGCGCCTCCATGGGGCTTGGAGGCGCCTCGGGTGGAGAAGTAGGCTTAAGGCGCCTTGGATGGATTGAAGGTGCCTTGGACAGCTTGGAGGCGCCTTAAAGGGTTTGAAAGCGCCTTCAGGTCGCGGCAGTCAAAGGGTTATCGCAGCGAGCAGATCGGGATAGAATTCAAGCTTCAAGGCGCCTTGGAGCTTGTTTAAGGTGCCTTGAACACTGTTTAAAAGCAGTGGTCGACTAGCAGCTCAAAATACACCTTCTCAAGCAATCTTCTGCAACGTGCTGCGAATTCGACCATCCCTAAGTGCTGCAAGAACACCCCGACGACCCGAAGCTTCAGATTTAGTCTTTTGTTGTCGGTATATTCTTATTACTGCTTTAAATTGTACTTAGTTTATAATAGTCTTTACGAATTATAGTTGTTGCCCACCGAAAGCGGTCAGCGACCGCGGGCCTTCGAGTAGGAGCCGAGATAGACTCCGAACGAAGTAAATAGCTTGTCTTTCTGTGTGTTTGTTTACTTTCCGCTGCGTTACTTCTCCGATAGTTTTTACGATTCCGATAATCGAACGAAATAGCCGCGAGCGCTATTCACCCCCCCTAGTGCATCTCGATCCAACAGTAACGAGCTTCTGCCGCTCAAACAGACAAAGTATGCACCGAGCGGCCAGCTCGCTCGGACTCACATCGGTAAAACAATGATGACCGAGCAGACTACATTCAGATACAGCTCCTCCGTTCTGCATAACAGCGGAGCCAGGATCGTGGGATGTTGGTTGAGTGGCCATTCCTCTCAGCCCGAGGACAAGATCGCTTGGACGGCCGATAGCTGGCCGAGCGACTCTTCCGCTCGGTCCGTAACAGACAAAAAGAGGATCAGAGGATATCCTTCTGGGAACCCGTGCCGCCGACAGATGGCATGCTTGGTGGCATGGTCAGGTAGAAGATCGTACGACGGAAGCTTCCGCTATCTTGTCAGAGATATGCTCAGGTCGTTAAGGTATGGTGTTTGGGATATTTTTCTGACACGTCTTTTTAGGATATGCTTTAAGGAGCGTGCACACCTTGGGAAGCGTGCATACGCTCCCCGGGAGCCCTATATAAAGACCCCCAAGCTTCGACGGAAGTATGCATAATCTCTACTGTAGCTACAGTTACCCTACCACTTTGCTTCCTTATTTTTGCTACATCGTCGATGATTGACTTGAGCGTCAGAGAGTCATCGCTAGGGAATCCCTCCCTGGCTCGACACTAACGTTGCTGTGGTTGCAGGTTTCACTAATGAGAAGTCCACCAACGGTCAACAGGAGCGGCACGTCCCCAGCATCCATCGACTCGACTCTCGGACAGGATCATATAGTATTATAAATTATATATTATTATATATCATAAATAAAATTTATATAAGTAAAATATATATGTAATTATATTATCATGGATAAATGTTTCTATTTAGATTTAGTATTAAGTTTTATAAAAATAATATAAACGACTTAGCATTTATAAATTTATAACTTATGAATTTTAGATATGTGGATATATATGGAATTATATAACATGGATATAGGTTTCTATTTAGACTTAGTATTAAGTTTTATAAAAATAATTTAAATGGCTTAGCATTTATAAATCTATAACTTATGATACCTTAAAGTGATAATGATAAAGATTTAATGAGGATACCGTGAGGGAAAAGACCACAAAGGGAGTTCATTTACGGGAAAAGGCCCTAGAAGGATCTTAATATCGGGTAAGTTGAATATAACAAAGTGATAATGATAATGATAATGATAATGATAAATATTTAATGAGGATACCATGAAGGAAAAGACCCTAGAGGGAGTCCATTTATAAGAGAATGCCCCAAAGGGAGTCCAATATAGGGTAAGTTGACTGTGACAAAATGATAATGATTAGATGAGAACATCGTAATGGAAAATACCCCAGAGGGATCCCGTTTACGGGACAAGGCTCCAAAGGGAACCCAATATCGATTTTCCATATTAGGCCACGACCTAGTGACGAGAATTGCTGACGCCCCGCAGCCAGGTACCATGATTTTACAACTGAGATTGATCAATCAATCATATGATGATAGTTAATCACTTTCAACAATCCTTACCTTAAAAAGATTTATAATATATTATGCTTATGTTATGCTTATATACATGCTCACGATTATGTATGTTCATATGCTTATGTTTATACTTATGTTATGCTTATGTACATGTTCATGATTATGTTTGTTCGTATGCTTATGTTATATTTATATACATGCTCATGATTATGTTTGTTTGTATGCTTATATTTATGCTTACGTTGTGCTGATGTATATGCTCATGATTATGTCTGTTTGTATACTTATATTTATTCCCTCATGCTTATATTGATGCCTATGCGTATGTTCGTGGTATGTTAGTATGAAGGCCCCTAGTTACCTAGAACGTGATTTCCCTTAGTACACTAGATTATAGGCGCTAATTATTGCATGGTATGGTTTTGAATATACTGAGTCTCTCGACTCATAGACTTTAACCTTTCTTTTTTAGACAATGGAACAAATGAGACAGAAGACATTGACCAATGCACCAGCTCGAAATAATGGCAATACAACCCGAAGACCTTCCAGTTTAATTTTCGCATTTAGTTATGTTATTTTTGAACCGTCTATGTAATTTTATTAGAACTAAGAAACCACTATGGAAGTATAAGCAAGTGATGTCCATAGTTACATTTATGAATTGTAAAAAAATATAAAGGAAAAAACTAGGGATGTTACAGTAACAAAAACATGCATTCCTAAAAAAATACTTGATCAATCCAGTTGGAATGAATTTATATTGGATTTCAAAATCATTCTTAGCTTAAATTGTGCAGATTTCTAATTTTAATATTTGCCTTTTAATTGCCTAATATGCTAAAATAAATTTATTCATACAATTTCTATTCAAAATTAATTAGGTATTAATTTTTTTAAAAAAAAGAGGATTTCATTTCCTATCTGTAGAAAAAATTTTAAAATTATTTAATAGATGTATTATTGTTTATGATTTGTTTTTCAAATATTATAATTTTCTATTTAAAAACTATTTTGTAGAGTTATTTTTATAAATTTTTTTGGTAAAAACTTATAATATTCTATGTCCAACAAAATATTTTCAAAATTTTTTTACCAATATTTAATTTTCTATAAATTATTTTTCTAAATGATAATTTTTAATATTAAATTTTTTTTAACACTTTATTTTTTTTGCAAAAATACTTACTCTATTACAGTTTCAGAAATTTCTCAAGATTTTTCGAACCTCAAAACTATTTTTAAGTATTTTTTAAGAAAAATTTATCTTTCAATAGTAAATAATTTATTACTGCTTAAATAGATTTTATTATTTCCATGAAAATTTTATTACTACTTTGGATATATCTGCTTAAACTCTATAAAAATTCTCAGAATTTTTCAACAAATAAAATAAATTTTTAAATTATTTTTGTTAAAAATTATTTTTTAATCATAAAAATCAGAATTTCGAGAATAAATTTCAAATATCTTTTAAAAAGTGTTAGTCACTATTCGAGTATTCCTTAGACTTTAATTTTAATTTAATTCAGCAAAATTCTTATTTTTAATATGATTAAAGAGGGAGAGTTAGAAGTTAAATTTAAGGAGGAGGTACATTTTTTCAAAATATTACATAACTAATGTTTTAAAACTTGCATATTTATTTTGTCTTGTTTTACCCTAATTTAACTTGGGTTGATTCACATTAAAAAGGAAGAGATTGTAAGTACCCCGTAGAGATTTTAATGTGATCAACCAAGTCAAGTTAGGTCCTGTTATGATTTGATCCTTGTGTTTAAGTGTGCAGGAACTAAGGAGCACAAGAAGTCGAGCGAAAGACGCAGCTAGTGAGAAGGATGACATGGAAGAGAGCCAACAGGTTCGGTGCGCCCGAGGGACGAGATGCTACGGAAGAGTACGTTAGCGGACGAGAAGGAGGCGCGCGGTATTTTCGAGGGATGAGAAGCCGCAGCGGAAGGTTGCTCGAGAACGGGGAAAATGGATTCGGGTGAGCTCTATTCCGGATGGTCGAAATCACCCAAACGAGCGGAGCCAGAGCGAGAGCCTGGATAAAAAAGTCAACAGAACTGTTGACTTTTGTCCAGCGCCGGCTAGCGCCCTGGTCGAGCTAGTTCAACCTGGTCTGGGCACCTAGCGCCCGAACCAGAAAACTTATCAAAATCCAAGCTGTCACGATCCGTTGCACTGTGGATAAAATTTTATCTACCCCCAGGCGCTCTAGACCCTTCCAGGCGCCCGGATCAGCGCTATAAATACAACCATAATTTCAGTATTTGAACAACAATACTTGTAAACAAATTCTCTTTCTGTTCTACTACTTTTGTGAGATGTCAGCGTTGTAAAGAGACTACTCCATCCAAAAGAGATTTTAGTGAACTTCATTTGTCTAAGATTATCAATCCTCTTATTACAAACCTAATAAACTCTCTTGCCTCTATTTTTAATTTGTGCATTTACTTTTTGTTATCATACAAATGTTTGTCTAACTTAGTCCGAAGATCAAGAAAGGGTATTCGTGCCTTTTTAGGGTTATTCACCCCCTCTAACCGACCGCCAGGGTACTAACAAATTTTTTTTTGTTCAAGCGCCTAGACTAGCTCAAAGCACCCGGACCACCTGGGTGCCCGGCAGTTGCTTGGGTGAAGCTGGTCCGGGCGCTCGAACTAGGTTCGGGTGCCCTGATCCCTTCCAGGTGCCCGGACACCCTTTTTCAACATTTTCTTCCCTGCAAAAAAGGGTTAATCTAGACAACAATAAATAAGTTTATCCTACAAAATTAAGTTAACACGATACATTAGGATAGTATTAGTAATTAGATCTTGTCTCCCCGAGACCAGGATCTAGTCAATGTCTTAGCTTAGGTTTCCCAAATGGACCTAAGCTGAACCGAAGCTTACAGTTCCCTCAACCGGTAATGCGCCTTCACTGGATCTCTCATTCAGTTGCTTACCTCCACTTACCAACTGCAAACCTCAGGTCCCTTGATCCACTAGGACTTCCTGCCAAATTTCAATCAATCTGGACTTCTTCCTACCAGATCTCAACTGATCTAGACTTCGTGTCAACTATCAACCTAGCTAGACTTCTTGCTAGATCTCAACTAATCTAAACTTTGTGTCAGCTATCAACTTAGCTGGACTTCCGCCTGGTGTTATGATCTTCTAGACCCATCATGTCCTGCACACTTGGTAAAGAGTTTAGACAAACAACACATCTAACTTTAACATATTTGTCATATATCAAAACTTAATTATCAGTATAACCTGCACCAACAGTATGTTCATTATCAACTCACAACCTAACGTTTGCGAGATTGCTCACCCAAATAATTTGATTGAGAGCTCAATTTCCAGAGTATTCTATCAAGAAAATAAGTCTTGATAATGCTGGCGAATTTACATCCAAAGTATTTAACGACTATTGTATGTCCATTGGAATAACTGTTGAACATCCTGTTGCTTATGTTCATACACAAAAATGGTTTAGCTGAGTCATCTATCAAACACCTCCAATTAATAGCTAGACCATTAGTTATGAGAACTAAGCTCCCTATATCCATTTGGGGGCATGCTATTTTGCATGCAGCAACACTTATACTTATTAGACCAACCAATTATCATATACTCTCCCCTTTACAATTGACTTTTGGTCATGAGCCTAATATATCACATTTGAGAATATTTGGGCATGCGTTATATATGCCAATTATGCCACTCCAACGCACTAAAATGGGACCCAAAGAAAATTGGGAATATATGTTGGATATGATTCTTCTTCAATTATAAGATATTTGGAACCAATAATGAGAGATGTTTTTACGATGTGATTTGCTGACTATAATTTTAATGAAACAATTTTTCTAAAGCTATGGGGAGAAAATAAAGAGTTTCCCAAAGAAGTCACATGACATGCATCATTATTGTAATTTGATCCTCATACAAATCAATGTGAATTTGAAGTTCAAAGAATAATACATTTGTAAAATATTGCAAATCAATTGTTTGATGCATTCACTGACTTGAAGAGAGTGATTAAGTCACATATACCGGTTATTAATGCTCCGTCTCATATTGATGTACCAATTGAACAACTAATTAATGAGACTACTACTCGCCTGAAACGTGATAGACCAATCAGTTCTAAAGATAAAAATCCTTGAAAAATAAAAGGAACAACTAATCAAGATGTTCATTTTGAAGCGCCTAGGTCTCCTGTAGAGACGATTGACATAACTATTGATAAAACTTCAGAAGAGGTCCAGATACTTGAAAATAATGAAGAGATCTCAATAAATTATGTCAAGACAGGGAAGAAATTGAATCGATCAACATTAGTTATCGACAATAAATTTGCATACAGTGTAGCGCTTGAAATTGTTTATAAAAATGATGATCAAGAACCTAAATATATTGAGCAACGTCGTAGTATGCATGATTTGCCAAAATGGAAAGATGCAATTCAAGAGGAATTAAATTTACTTGCAAAACATGAGGTTTTGGGACTTGTAGTCCAAACACCAAAAGGTGTAACCCCTGTAGGGTACAAATGGGTTTTTGTACGAAAGTGAAGTGAGAAAAATGAAATTATAAGATATAAAGCTCGTTTAGTGGCACAAGATTTTTCTCAAAAACCTGGCATTGATTATAAAGAAACAATTCCCCTGTAGTAGTTGCAATCACATTTTGATATCTCCTTTGTATGACAACACAATAAAAGTTTGAAATGCGTTTGATGGATGTATTAACAGCTTATTTGTATGGATAACTTGATAATGATATTTATATGAAAATCCCTGAAAGACTCACGATGTCAGAAGCATCAAGTTTAAATTTTAAAAATATTTATTCCATTAAATTACAAAGATCTTTATGTGGATTAAAATAATCTGAACATATGTGGTATAAACGTCTAAATGATTATTTGGTGCAACATAAATATCAAAATGATCCAATATATCTATGTGTTTTTATAAAAAGGATGAACTAAAATTTATCATTATTTCTGTATATGTTAATGATTTGATATCATTGGAAGTCCTGAAGAACTTATACATACAGTTGATATCTTGAAAAGAGAATTCGAGATGAAAGATTTAGGAAAAACGAAGTTTTGTATTCGATTACAAATCGAACATTTTACAGATAGAATTTTTATCCATCAATCAACTTATACACTAAAGGTTCTAAAACGATTTTATATGGATGAAGCTAATCCATTAAGTTCCCCGATAGTAGTTTTTCTCCAACATGTAGACATTGGAATGGAATTAAACATATATTTAGATATCTTCAAGGTACTATCGATTTGGGTTTATTTTATTCTAATATGTCTACTTCAAAGTTAATTGGTTATACAGATGTAGGATATTTATCTGATCCACATAAAGGTCGATCTCAGACTAATTATTTATTTACATATGGTGGAACAACCATATCTTGGAGATCGATCAAACAAACCATAGCCGCTACATCATTGAATCATTCAGAAATACTTGCAATACATGAAACAAGTCGTGAATGTGTTTGGTTGAGATTAATGATTCAACATATTAAGGAAAAAATATGGTTTAACTATTAACAAGAAAATTCCAACAATATTGTATGAAGACAATGCAACATGTATAGCTCAATTAAAGGAATGATACATCAAAGGGGTAGAATTAAACATACTTTACCAAAGTTCTTCTTCACTCAAAATCTACAAAAGAATGGTGATATTAAAATTTAACATATTCGCTCTAGCGATAATTTGGTAGATTTATTTACTAAAGTATTACCCATAACAACGTTTAAGAAATTAGTACATGGTTTTAAAATGTGGTCGTACAAAGATCTCAAATGATATTTCAAATAGAGGGAGTATATTTTTCACTATACCATATTATGTTGTCTGATAAATTTATAGTGACATAGTTACGAAATGACATTCTTTTTCTTCACTAGGTTTTTTTTCCCGTCAGATTTTTTCTAGTAAGATTTTAATGAGACAGATTCTTTAATTATGAAAATTCTTTAATTATGAACATTCAAGAAAGAGTATTGTAAAATAATATATGTGGATGTCCATGGCCTCAATACTTTATAAACTCTCTTATCTTCCTAATCCATCATCTCTAGATAACCTCCACAGTTATGTAAATTTATGAGGAATTTTAAGATAATTATATACCTGTAAATACATAATTGTATATTCATTTCATATGTTTATATAATTTCACAACAATTTTAAATTTATGTAAAATTAGAAAATGAAAAGAGAAAACAATCCAAAAGAGCATAAACCCTCAGTGTACCACGCGACGCGTGTGGGTCGCTTCATCGTTTTCCGTCGCAGCTACTTCGCTCTTCCGATTTCTAGGGTTTTTCCTCCATTGCCAAGTTACTGCTCCAACGCTTTTGATTCCTTATCTTCGTCTTTCGCGCTTTCACTGTCGTTGGAATCTGGTTCGTGATATGGAGCTTGAATAAACGATGCGGATTTCTTTTTGTATTTTGTTTAGTGGTTATAGGACCGTGCGGAAGGTTTGTGTTCGTGCAAGCCACAAATTAGACGAAATGGTTAATTTTATCGACTCCTCGTAATTGCGGTTCTCGTGGCACTGCTTGCATTTGAAGTTCATTTACTTTTGAAGCTCTTATATCATCTCTTGTTCTAATGTAAAATTACGGAGATATGGTTATGTGAAATAGAAGGACCACATCGAGTATTAGATCACTTTTTCCCAGCAATTTAGCTTTAAGAAATAAACAACTGGAGAGAGTAGAAACGTGAGAGTGATTAGTGGTTGTATGCGTAGTCAAGATTTTTACTTCATTGACGTATTTGTGGGGCGTAATAGTATAACTCAGATGAATAATGCATTTACTCGAGGAAGATAGCCTCAGGGTAGCAATTTAGTGGATGTTTTTCCTTGATTATTAACCTAATGTAAACCACACATGCTGTTGGCGAAGAATGTAACAAATATTTACAGAATTTCAGTGAGCAAAGAATTTCTTATTGAATAGTTTACTAGCCCGAGAACAGTGACTGAAGCATGGAATGGAAGAATATAGTAGGGACCTATGTCAATATGCATATTGATATACATTCCAAGTGAGCTTCAAAGCACAGAATAAGAGGGTGTTGTTCTAGTATGGGAGAAGGTGGTTTACCTCTTAATTATGCTTCTTATCTTTTCTGATATTATTCAATGCATGATTGTATATGATTATTTATCCATGTTTGTGCACATGAAAATACCACATTGTTTGTTAACTTTATTTTGGGCATCCTCAATCTGTACTTGAAGGCTTTAACACAACACCTTTTTTATCAATTTTTTCGTGTGAAATTCTGTTTGTCAATCTTCAAAAATTTAGCAAAGTATTCTAAACAACTCCTTGAATCATATTTAATGAGGGTAGAATACTTGAATCTAATGAACTCGCTGCTGTACATCGAAATAAATGCACCTGTTTGTTACCATTTCATTTGAAACATTAATGATTCATGTTAGCTTGCACCATAGAAAAAACTCTTTTATAGTACAATAGACAGATATCAGTAGATTTGAACTGTGAAATTCAATTGCACTTCATCATACGTTCTTGTCCTGTAGCTGAAGGGTGTTAAACAGTAGGTTTATGTTTTCTTTAGCATCAGGTTCCTTGCGAGCCACATTCATTCATCCTTTTGTTTTCTGGAGCAGCAGATTCCCTGTGAACCACATTCTTGTGAACTGAATGATATTTATCATTCTTTACTAGGGTATTTTAGCAATGTCTTTACCTATGATTTGTCTGTAGATGCTGCTTAGTTCTAAATTTGACATTGAGGACATTTTATAAAAGTGCAGGATTATGTGATAATTCCAGGCCTCACATCCATTTGGTTTGTTAGATTTGTTTAATAAATGCAGTGCAGTTCTGATAGTGAGATGGATAGACTGCCAGATTCATATACAACTGTACCCATTTCTTCTACTCTTGATGACCTTGATGTAGTACCGCATCCTCATCGCCTTGAAAGAGAATTTGCAAAAGAAAATATACGAAGAGAACCAGGTGCAAATGAGCATGAAACTCATGGGCTATGTGAAGGAAAAATAACCTACGAATTAGCGCTGGAGAGAGAGTTAGAATATCGGAAAAGACTGAAAGATGCTGGCTTGCAAACTTTTGCTACTAATAGAGTACCCCCTACACCTCCTCAAGTAAGAGCTGTTACCAATTTTACAAGCATGAAGGTTCATTACTTATGTCTATTTCTCTTTTCTTGGTTGATTTTTTTTTTCTAATTTAAATTCCTTCATCGAATGGAAGTATGTTACTATAAAGCATAGATGCACTACTTATCTACTGATTCTCTAAAATTCATTTATATGCGGACCTGTAATAGATTTGCCTTATTTTATTGGTCAGTTGCACTATATTTGTAAACGTATCAACAATATGGCATGCTTCTGCCTCAAAGTCAAAGTCGTAGGGAGTCAATACTATGTCATAACTAAAGTACAATGGCTTATCCCACTGAGTTTTGTGGGTCAAAAGCTTATATCCTGATTTTCCTTTTACTTATTTATTTATTTTCATTTTAAGTACTAATTAATTTGAATATCATGAGGTGTATGATTCACTTCTTCATGCTCTTGCTATTAAGATACTAAGAAGTAATGTCTTGATGTTATTAGAAGGGACATGCTGCTCTCAAAATAAAACAAGGCCAAAAAGGACTGCTAAGTTCAGTTACTCCGACATGAAAATTATCAGCAACATCTAGTTGGAAATAAAATATGCAACACTTTTCTTACCTATATCATGTCTTATGAGCTCCTTGGAACCAAATGCCATCTTGAGCTAAGTGCCATCTTCTACATCTCAGATTCCGTGTACAACTTTCAAATAGAAGAATCAACACTAGTTAACTTATCATAATTTATACCTACATATTTTATCAATGTCATGTAAGAAACCTCTAACTTAGAATTACACATTTTGAAATCTTTTATTCGTGATCTGCTAAATCATCCGAAGCATCTGGAGATTAGAAATATGAAAGAAGATCGGATACTCTCATTTCTGTCTCTTGAATTATTTGCAGTGGAAAAAATGTGAAATGTCTTATATATTATGTTTCCTTTTGGAGTTATTAGATTAATCTCAAAACAAGTCAGCTAGAGAAAGCTTGGTCAATGAATATCTGAATTTGTATATACACAAATCTGAATGCATATGTTAGTTGGCAAACATTATCTGAAATTTTCAAAAATTCAATTGTATCTTGGAATTTTAATTTTATTTCGTGTATCTCATCTTTCAGATTCACCTTATAATTTGCCATCTGCCCAAAATGAGTGATTGATTCGTTCCTCTTTCTAATCCTCTCTCTTTTTCCTCATTATAGAAGTTGCCTCTGGAGCATAATCTTAAGCGGAAAGTAATGTCTGGAGTCCACACAGAATCAGTGCCAACTGGTAGTCATTCTCCCCGACTACCACTCCAAGATTGGCAAGTTGAATCGCGGAAATTGCATTCACAACAACCTCTTACCAAGCGACTAAATTGTTATAGAACCTTAACACAACATTCTCCTCAGCGGTTGAATTGCAGCCAACATCCAGACCAGATGTTCAAGCATAGGCCACATCTCCAACATCAGCATGGGTGTCAACCACCTCTACACAGAAATCTGGCTCGACAGATCAATTGGCCTCGACAAAGCAATCAACCAGCTGTAAACAACCAGGGGAAGTTCTATAGGTGCAATCTTTGCCAGATGAATTTTGATACTTCTTCCAAACTTCACCTGCACTATCAGACTAAAGAGCACAATGCGAGGCACAAGTTTACAAATATCAATGTTCCAAATGGAAGCACGGTGGTGTGGTGTGAAGAGTGCCGCGTACCATGTATGAATGAAACATTATTAGCTCAGCATCGTGCTGGAAAGAAGCATGCTGCTTGTCTTCGTTTGCTAGCACAAAGTGCTACTTCCACAGCTGCCGGCGCTGGTCAACCTCCCAGAATTTGAAGATATGGAACCAAAATGCAAGTATGGTGGCATAAAAAAACTTTTTGGTTCTTCAGCTTGATATCCTTTTCCCTTCTTATCTAGCAATATGCATAGCTATTTGGTTTTCATAATGAAGATTTAATGCTATTAGCTTTTGGTTTAACCACTAACTTGGTCCCTAAGTTCATGTCCTATTAAAGAGTCAGTCGATGCTTGAGTACTTGAGTTCATTCTGTTCATGTTTTAGAGACCTGAGACATGTCAAACATGATACACTTACATTGCATCCCATATATAGCTGCTCCTTATATTATTGTCAATAATTTCAGCTTCATTTAAAATAATTATAATTTTTTATATTTTTTTATTATGTTTTATTTGCACGTAAGTTGCATTGTTTAGTTAATTTTTTATATTAAAAAATACATTATGTCTAGAATTTTAATGCAATTAAAATACTCTTACTCTTGCAAATTTAAATGTAAAGTATTTTTAAAAATAGAAACTCCTATTAATTTTCTGTGTCCAAACGATTTTAGGATTGCGGGAAAAAAAACACTTTATAGTCGTTTATTTGACTTTAGAATATGACCCGCTGTGACACGTGAATTTACACCCTCGATCAAATCCTGACGTCTTTTTGGGGCCCTTCAGTTTCGTCCAATATCATTGGTGGGTCTTCGTTCGGTGTAACTGAAGACCCTCGTTCTGTTTTCCAGTCCCCTCCCTCGATTCAATACCCCAAATCAATAGAGTTCGAGCAAATCCGATACCTTAAATTTCTCGCAACCAAATGGGCTCGCTCGTTCATGGCGCAAACCTCCTCTCCTCCCTCTCTCCACTCCCGATCTCCTCCGTTATCTCTGCAATGCGCTTTGTTCTCGGGTCCTCCCGAGAAACACGAACCATCTTTGCAAGGATCCCTGCCCTAACTTGCTTGCAAGGGCCTTCCGACGGTCGCAACCCCCTTCGTCTTCTGATGTTCAGATTCGCTTAAAGGTGCCTTTTTTTTAGCATTCAATTTCGTCGTTAGTTGATTTTCTTGTCTTCATTTCTGGATCAAAGACCAGTCCTTTCTTGATTTCAAGGTGGAGATCTTTTAAAATGTGATGTTGTCAAGGAAATTTAGGCAAAATTTCTTCATTGGAACATGGAACACTCTATTTTCTTCTTCTAAGGTGTGGTCTTGTTGAACTTGTATGTCTTCGCACTGTTAATGATGTGATGATGTTTTGACGTGATTTGAGATTTCTTCAATTTCCATTGACAAGTACATTGGAAAGCAATATTTTCTTCTTTTTTTTTCATTTGATCTTCTAGGTATTTTGTTTTTTTCCCCCCATTTGTAACATTTCATATGTTCTGTTTCTGATCAGTATCAGCTATCAATATAATTGAAGGAACAATCCTCATTGCTTCCAAGTCTTATACAGAAAACCTTGGTTCAATCATTAGCTTAAAAAGAACCCTGTTTCATCTATTAGGTCAATCAACAAAGGTAAATGCACACTCGCTAGTCTACAATCATTCACAATCAACTCTTTGGAATCCCTCGTGTCATAGTATTTGAAGAATGTTCATTAGAAAACCAAGGGCACATGTTATTACTCATCTTGATCAGGACTCCTTGATTCTCCTTCCAAGTTAGGTGTTTGACTTGCTTTTCTTCCTGATACATTTTCCTTTCTGATGCAATATTCATTTCTAACTATCTGCTAAAGGCTCCATACACTGGTTCTGCAACTACAGGGATGAACACTCAAAATATGTCAGCTAATAGAATGGCTGTGAAATGCAAGGAAGGAACACGAAGGGAATCAACTAGCACAACAAAAGCTGGAGCTTCACTATTTTCTTCTGACAGTCATAAAAAGTATCTTCCTAATTATTTAAGAGCGCATAAAAGCTCTTGTCATGATCATTGCAAGTACGGAATCAAATACCTTCCCGAACTTGGTTGTAAAGGTTCCTCTCTCAACAGTTTTGGTAAAGAAGTGAAGCATAAAGATACACTTGGAGCCAATAATTTGGATTTACATGAGGCAAGAAAGAGAGTTGGTATTAAGAAGACTGCGATAACTGTGGATAAGCCAAATGTTGTTAAGCAAAAAGCTTTGCCACAAATCAAGGAGACTAGATTGGTGAGAGAACCTATTATTTCAAAAAAGATAAATGCAACTGGGAGGCAGGCAATTGCTTGTATGGCTTCCAAAACTGAAGGCAATCGTGATAGAGAAATGACTAAAGATGTTGGAAATATGATGCATGAGAGTAAAATTAAGGGTGGATCTCATGCAAAAGAGCCTGCTTCCGCTTTGAAGAAAGCCCCAACAGAAGGACTCAACGTACTTAAGAACACACCTACAAAGAACAGCGTTATACCTTATGAAAGCCACAGATTTAAGCAAAGCTCTTTGGTATCATCCAAGATTGATTCTGTTGCTGAGCCTGTGAAGCCTGCAAAAGGTCGAACAATTATGAAAACCAAGGGAAGATCATTATTACCTATGGAGAGTTCAAATAGATTAAAAAATGAAGGATACAACACAATAACTACTAGAGGCATAACAAGAAAGGTAGAAGAAAGAACTGGAAAGCCACAAGTGCCTTCTCATTCTTCCAAACACCATGGCATTAATGGATCAACTTCTAAGCCAATAGTAATGGTGAATCCTGATGTCGAAGATGTTGAGGGAAAAATAGCTTGTGCTATTGAGCTACAAGCCAATAGTAACTCAGATGGCCTTCAACAGAGATTGCTGTCTTCTATGAATCATGAATTAGTTTCTGTAACACAGACATCATTGAACTTAGAGAATGACATTCTAGATTCTCCACAAGATGATTCTCCAAAATCAGAATGTATTGATTTGCCTTTCCTTGAGCCAAGTTTTCCAGATGCAGAGTACTTTTATTTGAATCGCATCCAACAAGAATCTAACAATGTCACATCATCAGAGTATTCTGCGGTATATGACGAAGAAAATGAGGAAGAAAATTCTGCAATTACTGAATTAAGCGAGTCGGAGATTGAAACTGAGAAAACAAAAACTGTCAGTGTTACAACTAAGGAATCAGATTTTAGAATTAGTGAATTAAGTGAAGAGGAGTATGAAACTGAGACCATAAGCAGCAGTGGTACCAAAACATCAATGTCCAAAGGGAGGATAGAAGGAGCTATTGTTCATCCTGAAGAGAACCTTTCTGCACCTTACATGTTGAGGTTCAGGAGAAGTATTACACACAACTCTGAGATTGGTGATTGTGATCAAGTTGGAAGGGAAGGCCTTCTGGAACTGCCAAATCTTGAAGCAGTTCCGACCGATCTTGATCCTGACATGTCACAAGTTGCATTGAGGCATCAAGTTGTCCATGAGAGGAAAGGCATACAAGGTCTTGTCAATATTGTGCTTGAGGAAACTGCAATTAAACTTGCTGAAAACAGAAAGAATAAGGTACAAGCATTAGTGGAGGCATTTGAAACAGCAATCTCCCTCCAAGGTAAAAAACTAGCATCTACGACTTAAACCACTAGATTGTTTGCTTTATCATTAATTCCATATGGTAGCTCCCACACTACCAAACATATAGCGTAAAATTGAGTAAGTTTAGTGACTTACTTTAGCCAGAGGTAATTTTAGGTTGGAAAAGGGGATGGTGAGTTGCTAGAGGCCATTGCTGGTTTTTACTAATATATGCCACAGAATGTAAATTTGCTTGATTAATCAATAATATTTCTTCTACATTGCTTTTCCTGGTCTATGTTTTAATAAAGCATTGCATCAATTTTACAGTTGATGATGTTTATAATATGTGTATTAATCCACCTGTTAGGCAATAATTAGAAAGTAAATTTTGTATTACTTGGTGAAACTATTGTAAAAGTTTATTGGATCATACAGACACGGAAGAATTCTTATATGTGCAAGTGAGTCAAATTAGATTTTCAGATTATATAAAAAAACATAAAATAATTATCACTTCAAATAAAATACAGAAAAAATCAATTTAGATCATTATTCAAAATATTGGAGATCCATTAAACCCGCTTAATTTATTTCCTTTTTAAAAATATCATTAATATAATTATTTCACTTAAACAAAAATAGTGGCATGTTAAATGCGTAACATTCCCAAAAAATAAAATGGTAAGTGTTTAAAATTTGTTGTAGTTATTTTGACAATTTAAAATTTCTGGAGACCATTTGTAAAAAAAAGCTGAATGATAATATCCTTCATTCAAAATTCTACTCCAGTCTGGGCCCACCGAAAACTAGCCGTTACTAATCCGCCTCCCGCAACCCCACTCGGCTGTAAAAGTAGTCGCCCTATCAAGTCACGACCGCATCCCCTTCTTCTCATCTTCCTCCTCTCGCTCCCGAACTGCCTCACATGGCGACTCCTTCAAAGAAGCTGCAGCGCTCTCGATCTCACGCCTCGGAGATCCCGATGGCTTCTGAGAATTTTGATCCCAATATCCCCTCGTCATCTCCTCTTTCGTCTCAGAAATTGGCGAGATCTCCGGCGATTGGATCGGTCAAGTCGAAGAGTCCAGCGCCTAAGGCGCCTTGTCGGATCCTCGCTCCGCCGCCACCGAAGGAGCGAGCAAGGAAGTTTATCGTCGCCAAGAAGAGCTCCAGGAGGGCGGGGAATGGGATTGACTTCGAGAAGTGCCGAAAAGAGGCTTATGAGACCCTTCGAGCGTCGCAAGAGGAGTTTTTCAGGAGAAATCGTCCTTCTGGAGTGGCAGGTGTCTCGAATCTTGGAGTAGGTGAAGCTGGGGTGTCCATTGATAGAACTGAGCAGGAAGGAGTGGATGGGACGGGTGAGAACTTGGATTTGGGGACTGAAGATCTTAACTGTAGTTCAGAGGTGAGGAAGACGAAAATTTTGGTCAAGGAGGATGCACCTGAGCCAGAGTCTGGTCGCGTTAAGCATCTGGTAAAGGCATTTGAAAACCTTCTTTCCGTTTCAAAGGATGAGGATGCTGGAAAGTCAGAGGATGGAGATCTGAATGTGATGAATTGGACATTGCCAGGCTTAGAGCAATTATCCAAGACTGATACAGTAGAATCTTCCTCGGGATATGTTTTCTCTTCATCAGAGTTTGCTTCTTCTAGAAAACTTGCGGGAGAATCACAGTTGAATTCTTCATTAGACGGTAACGGTGAAAGGTTAGAAATTTCACATTGCAGAAACTTGGTGTATTTTCTATACATATTACTTCTATTTTTTGTTAGATAGCATTGGTGACAGGTTAGAACTTAAACTGCAGAAACTTTATGTTTTTAATATATTCAGCTTTTACATGATTTCCGTCAATACTAAACGAATTCAACATTATTGACCCAATTGATTGCAGGCTGAGTTTGGGGAGAAGGGCATCCGGTGAAGGAAGAAACAAACGTAGTGTAAGAAAATCTTTGATTCTACACCTAACAATTTCAAAATGACTTCTTTGGGTCTTGCTTTAGAGTCTCATATCTACATCTTGAGGCATACTGGTTATGATACGAAACTGATATACGCTTGTCAGAGCTCTGATTGTCTTAGGAGGAGCTGGGATAAGATGCTTAGAGTGACAAGCCAACACCCATTCAAACTCAGGACGGAGGTATGTTGCTAGATCAAAATTTTCTTTGTGCAGAATAAAAATCTCTCTGCTTGAAGTAAAGAATATTGATTTTTTATATGATACAATAACTAAAGGTGAAGGGGAGCCTTGGCGCAACGGTAAAGTTGTTGCCATGTGACCAAAAGGTCACGGGTTCGAATCCTGGAAACAACCTCTTGCAAAAAGCAGGGTAAGGCTGCGTACAATGGATCCTTCCCCGGGACCCCGCATGGCGAGAGCTTCGTGCACCAGGCTGCTTATAGACAATATAACTAAAGGTAGTATGGAAATGCACAAGAAGTATGAATAAATTCTATATTTAAACAAATTGAGTAAATTAAAGTTGGAAATATGTGGGATAGAGAAATATCAAAGAAAATTCTAGATAATTTTTCAAGTGATATAATGAATTCCATGCAGTTGCGGCTAACAGGTTTTGTTTGTTTCCTACTTGTTTACTAAATGGAGCACCATTCAGTTAAATCTTGCAAGAAGTGCTTGCTAGTCAGTATCTGAAATGTGTTTTTGAGTTGATTTATGTGCTGCTTTCTTTCATGATTCTTTAATACTTTGGAATGTCAGATAAACTTAGATTTTTGTTTCTTCAATTGATTGTTTATCTCATTTTGATTAAGCTTAATAACAAAATTATATGTCCTGTTTTTAGCAAAGAGGAAGGATTAAACAAGAACAATTTATCAAGAAAGTGAAAGAAATATTGGTTGAGGAGGAGAAGCAACGCATACCTATTGCCCAAGGACTTCCATGGACCACAGATGAACCAGAGGTGACAATCTTCAAACTTAATGTTGACCTTCATGTCAAGATTGAATATGCCTTTCTCTTGTGAGTTTTTTTACCAAAAACTTATTTTCTTGCTCTGGAAGATTCTGGTTATAGTCGATCAGGTTAACTTTTCAGGAATTCATGAGAATATTTGATATGACATTTCATCTGATAAATCTTCTAGAGAGTTAGTTTATGATATGTAGTTGGAATTTGATCCAGATTATCATACTACTAATTGTAATTTGCTTAATCTGATCTGAGATAAGCAGAATGTAATGTGTATGAAACAAATATATTCGTTAGATGAGCTCAACCTTAAACTAATTCCCTTATTTTGTGCTCTAATCGTGATTGCCAAGTATGAAAATGTTTGTGAAAACAATGATCGGCAGGTGTATTGGGAGGGTGATGTCCTGCACAAAATGTTAAATATTACTTTCGAAATAGGAGACTGTGTGAGAAAATTTCACATGTATAAACACCGTAAAGTTCATACTAGACCCAAGCCTTGCTTTGCCTATAGATTGAAGAATTTCTTTTTCTGACATACCATACTAATTATGAGAAAGGGGAAAACAAAGCTAGATTGCATTAATTATAGAAGATTATGCACATGAAACTTCACCTCAACTTGTTATTGCTATATTAGCCATCAAGTTCTTCCTTTTTCTGACCTGCAATATTTCTGATATGTTATTTAGATCTTGTTGAAGCCTCCTGTCAAAGAAAGCACTGAGCCACTAGACATTGTTTTGCACAGTGATGTGCGTGCAGTTGAAAGGACTGGGTTTGATCAATTTGTAAGCTTTCTAGATTTGCTCTCATCAGCAAAAACTAACTAGAGAATCTTTTTAGCTTGCTTCTTGTAATATCATGTAGTGCTGAAGCCAATATACATTACAAAGCTTTTGGTTATTCTATTATTTGTTAGGTAGCTGAGCGGATGAGCTTCGCTGAGCAACTAAGAACAGAAAGGGAGTTGCAGCAGAAGGTATTCCTTTTTCTATATTTTTCAACATAACAATTCATGGTTTCTCAAGTTCGATGAAGCCAAAATAATTGTATGCTTGAAGACTTTCAATTATTTGTTATAGTTTGAGGAGGAAGAAGAAATACAGAGGCTTAGAAGAGAACTTGTGCCTAAAGCTCAGCCAATGCCATACTTCGATCGACCCTTTGTTCCTAAAAGGTAAGTTTGCCGCTGAACCTATGTATTCCTTTTGCTAATAATGTTTGCTGTATGTTAGCCAAATTTCCCAAATATCAATCCAACTTGCCTGTAATTCTTTGGTCAGATCTAATGGCCTGTTCTTTGGTCAGATCCAATGGCCTGTTAATTGCCACCATCATAAGACAAATTTCCCAAGTAGAAAGTGTAGAAAATATATTCTAAATGCATGATAGACGAATTAATTAAATGCGGTAAAAACTTACAGCGATCTCCCGCAGATCTGCAATCGGCAATGACGAAACTTGCTATCGGAAGAGCGATCACAGGATCGGAAAGCCCTCCGCAATTCCACAAACCAAATCCCACCGCCTTGGATGTTCTCCTCTTACTCTCGTTGCACACTCGCAATTTCACACCCCCTGAGCCTTGGACGGACCCCCTTTATATAGGGAAATACACTAGGGGCATAATGGACTTTTCCATTATGTGTAGTGGGGAACATGGGCCACGTTCCCCACTATCCCCATTTCCAACATCTCCCACTCGTCCAAGGTAAGTCACTAAGACTAGTTCATTCAGGTAAGTCACAAAGACTTAATAAGTCACATAGACTATTAGAGAGTTTGGTCATATAGACCATATGAGAACATCCAATCCATACTTAGAGAAAATGGTTCGTGCGACAGCAAGCACACTGAGCGATAGTTGCTAAGAAGATTGTTACACCTTGACTTAGCCGCTCTTTGAGTAATCAATGCTAATAAAGTTGTTACACTTTACTTAGCTACTCAAATAAATTAGAGACACACTCTTTATGGCACTTAGCCACTTTCCTGGTGGCACATAGCCTTTATCCGTAATCCATCCAATCTTCAAGTGACACACAACCATTATCTTGAAGATATCCATGTCTTGCTATTTACCCAGATTAAATAATTTTCGTTTACATCGATATGAACATCTCTAATCCCTTATAATGACCATTATGTCACGAGCATGTTCCATATCCAATATTCACATTCATTTCCGTACATAACAGAAATGGGTCGACCAGTGAATAACAACAAAAGATGTAAATATATTTAATCTTCCTTTTTAGCTAGAATCAATTCATTTTAATCAGTCGCTTTCCTAGTTATGCTCCATAGACCGAATGATCCAGATCCATAGGATACAGTCACTGATTAAAACTTCAAGTAGACAACTAAATAGTCAAAAAATTGAGATTAACATATAATCTCAAAGGTCTCACATAGTAGAGAAACAGGGATTCATTCTCCTACTACCTTTATTGTCGCAATAGCACATGTGGTATGAATCACATGCTACGATGTTATTCTCTTTGCTAAGAAGAGTGCATGTTGTCTTCAAATTTAACATCGTACAGATTTCGATCTAGACATACCTAACGTCTAATCCTGAATTCAACATATGAATTCTAATCTGGCTTTCAACAGGTTTAGTAAATGGTGGGTTCATTTACTTCGATCATTATTTACACATAAATGATCTCATCTTGACACAATTATCAAGGCGACCTCAACTTATGAATCTGTCTCTAATTTCATAATTTAAGCTACGTAAGCTGTTTCATAAGTAACGGTCTTACCCCTATTTGTACTTAACAAACAGAGATGATTGTCCATGTGAGTGGACCAATCTCCACCTGCCAACATGCTCACCGAGATCTTACATGAATGTAACAAATACAATATATACACTGAATAAATTATGGCAAATGACACAATCATAACACAAAGTCTGATTGTTATTTCAATATTGTTACATTCTACGAAGTCCCAAAGACTTTACATGTTCTTTAAATGACTCTTTAGTCATTGGCTTAGTAAAAGGATCTGCTAGGGATGGCAATGGGGCGGGGCGGGGCCGGGTTTGCCATTCTCATCCCCGCCCCGTTCTTATTTTTTCGGGTTCGGGGATTCCCCATCCCCGCCCCATGTCATTAGTCGAAACTTGTGTGTTAGAGGTCCAAAGTAATTTTGTCCTAGTTAACAATATATACTCCATCTGACCTTCACTGTGGCCTCCTTCAAGAGGGATATTGTATAACTATAGTTCTTTTTCATGAACACACAAGTTTGAAGAAAGTATGTTGACAAGAATTGACAAAATTACATCATTGAATCTCCCATCATCACAAGTATTCGGGACGGGTTCGGGGATGGGGATAGTATTCCCATACCCACCCCAAACCCGCCCCATCCCCGAAAAATCGGGGATCCCCATCCCCATTTCGGGTTTTCCCCGCGGGGCCCCAAACCCGTGGGGAAAATTGCCATCCCTATATGCTTGCCTTTGCTATGATATTTGGGATCCTTGGAAAAAGCTATTGCACCTTGACTGTCACAGTAGACAGTTACTGGACTCCCACTATCCTCAGCAATTTTCAGATGCTTCAGAAACCTTCTCAACCAGACTGCTTCTTGCACAGCTGCTGAACATGCCACATATTCAGCTTCCATAGTTGACAAAGCTACACAAGCTTGTTTCTTGCTGTTCCAGGAGATGGCGCCACCATTCAGCAAGAATGCATAACCTGATGTGAATTTTCTATCATCCAGGTCTCCAGCCCAATCTGCATCTGAATAACCTTTCAGACTCATATCTGATCCTTGAAAACAGAGACAATAATCTGTTGTCACCTTCAGATATCTGAATATCCTTTTTACTGCCTTCCAGTGTCTCGGTCCTGGGTTTGACTGGAAGCGACTGACCAAGCCCACAACATAGCTGATATCGGGACGTGTACACAACATAGTGTACATCAAACTACCAATAGCACTGGCATATGGTTTTTTATTCATCTCATCTATTTCCTCTGGAGTTTTAGGACACATACTCTTGCTCAACACAGTACCTTTCACAATAGGTGTATGTTCTATGTTGCAATTAGACATGCTGAAATGATGTAACATCTTATTTATATAAGACTCTTGTGACAGACCCAAAAGTCTTTTAGGACGATCTCTTATGATCTTCACCCCTAAGATGTATTCAGCTTCTCCCATATCTGTTGTATCAAATTGTGATGATAGCCACTTCTTGACTTCATTCACATATCCTATGTCATTTCCAGCTATCAGCATATCATCAACATATAATGATAAAATGACATAATTTCCTTTTTCCTGTTTCAGGAAAACACAATGATCCTCATTGATCATCTCGAAACCATAAGATAAAACAACTTCGTTAAATCTTATGTTCCATTGTCTTGACGCTTGTTTTAGCCTATATATAGACTTTCTAAGTCTACATACTTTTTGCTCAAAGCCTTCAGCAATGAAACCTTCTGGTTGAACCATATAGATTTCTTCGTCAAGATCACCGTTAAGGAAAGCGGTTTTTACATCCATTTGATGTAATTCTAAGTCATAATGTGCCACAAAGACCAAAATAACTCTTATTGATACAAATTTCACTACGGGAGAAAATGTCTCTTCAAAGTCAATACCCTCCATTTGAGTATATCCTTTTGCAACTAAACGAGCTTTGTATCTGTTAATCGATCCATCTGCTTTCCTCTTTATTTTGAGAATCCATTTATTCCCAATAGCCCTTCGGCCCGGAGGAAGATCGACTAAGTCCCAAACATGATTTTGAATCATGGACTCCATCTCTTCAACCATTGCAGCTTTCCATTTTTCTCTAACTCTACATCCCAATGCTTCCTCAATGGATTGAGGCTCGTCGTCGTCAATTGGAAGTGTAACCAATGCCTCATTCTCAATATCAAACCTCTTCTTAGGTTTGATCTTACGAACACTTCTCCGTAAGTTGGGTTGTTGAGAAGTCAACTCGTATATCACTCCCACTCGGTTGACTAGACTCGGTATCCCTTTCGACACCTCTCTTGTTGATAATATCTCATCCTCCTCCAAATAGAGGAACATTTTATCAACATCACCTCGATTGGGAACTCTTTTCGAAAGTCGCATCTCTCGAGTCTATTTCGAGATGGTTCCATCTAGTTGCTCACTTATGAAAACATAACCTTTGAGGTCTCATGATATCTTATAAAGATACATTTCTACCTCTAGCCCTAGTTTTCCATACTTGTGAGAACTATCATAAACATAAGCAATGACCCCTGTGGTCTCAGTTACTCAAATATGGTTTTCATCCAACGTTCATACGGGTAGATGGAACCGACTTCAAGGCACTTTGTTAAGTATATAGTGCAGTTAATAGTCGCATCTCCCAATAGAGATCGGCAAATTAGCTAGCCATCATGACTCCAACCATTTCAAGAAGAGTCCTATTTCTTCTTTCAGCTACCCCATTTTGCTGTGGAGTTCCAGGGATTGTCAACTGTCTAATAATCCCATTGTCTTGAACATATCAGACAAATACTCCCCACCACGGTCAGTGCGTAAAGCTTTAACTTTACGTTCCGTTTGATTTTCAACTTCGTTCATATAACGAATGAAGCAATCTAATGCTTCGGATTTGTGAGAAATCAAATACACATGACCGAACCTAGAGAAATCATCAATAAATGTAATGAAATAGGAAGCTCCATGTCTAGCCTTCACATTCATTGGACCACAAATGTCCGAATGAATTAACTGCAATGTTGATTCAGATCTAATAGCCTTACCAAATGGTTTCCTAGTTGCTTTTCCAGCAAGACAATGCTCACATATAGACAATTGAATCTTAGCTCGAGTGCCCAATAAACCCTCTCTAGCTAAATTCATTCGCTCTTTGTGGTCCTAATCTAGCATGTCAAACCTCATCGCTTATATCCGCATCACTAGTTAAAGCAATGTTTGAAAACAACCATCAATAGCATAATTGACATACGGTTCTACATCAAGAACCATAAAACTATTTGTTAAAAAACCATATCCGATCGACACCGAGTCAATCTTAAGTTCAACACATTGATGTGAAAATTAATACAATACCCTAAATCAAGAAGACACGTAATGTAAACAAGATTCCGTCGAATTTCGGGAGCATACAGGACATCATGTAGAAATAAAACTCTACCACCACGTAGGTTGAGTTTGCAAGTGCCGACTCCTTTGACTTCAACTCTTGCATTATTTCCTACATAGATCCACTTGTTGCCAGCTAGCACCCGATGGTACTCTCCAAATGTAACTCGTTCCCGAGCTACATGGTTGGTTGTTCCAGAATCTATAATCCACAAAGGAAAAGAATAAGCTAACAACATTGAGTTAGCAACAAAATACTCATGAAAAGAAGACACATTTGAATTTGTCTTTTTCGACTCAGTGCACTCCCGAGCGAAATGACCCTTTTTGTTGCAGTTAAAGTAAGTCAACTTATTTTTAGGTTTCTTTCCAGTTTTTTTTCTTATCTTCTTAATTGGACTCTGTCCCTCAGTAGTAGCTTATTTCTTCTTTCACTTTCCTTTCTTGAATATCATTTCTTTTTCATGGATATAGATAATCCAACAGAACTGACAACCACATAGGCTAGTCCAGAAATCCTTACGATGCACCGAACCGATCAGATCTCTTTTCGTGTCATCCTTTTCACTAGCTACGACTTCCGCTCTATTTCTTGTATTCTTAAGTGATGATACTAGGTGGCCGGTAAGAGAGGAGCGGGTGGATTGCCCTGTTAGAGAATTTAAGTCTTTCTTTTGCTTTCATATTTTAGCAAAGACATCACACGTTTGTAGCTGTCAAATTTAATTGTCAGCTGTCGAAGCTTGCTCAGACTTACTCCACTATATTTTTCTTTAAGGGCTACCCAGACTTCATGAGCCGTAAGATATGACTCATACTCAAAAGCTAGGTCGTCTACCATTGAACTAATCAATATACCCTTTGCAGTGGAGTCCTTTTTCTTCCATGCCTTATAGGCATCAAGATCTCGTCTGTGTTGTGCAGTGGGACCATCTACAGGTACTTCCATAACCTGATTTACAGCCTCTAGAACTTCTTGTTCCTCAAGTACATATTGTATCTTGAGGTGCCAGATCTTATAGTTATCCCCATTAAGTTTTTTACCTTTGTTGAGTTCAGCTATTATGTTTTTGGTTGCCATAATCTATCATAAATAAACAAATTATTTAATATTCAGTGTATATCATATGTATGCAATTTATGATTGACTTAATATTACTTTGAGTTGATTTACAAAATCAAGTGACAACTATGTTTTCACTCATCATCCGTATGACCAATCAAATTAATATTAATCAATTCTATTACATACATCCCAACAAATGAACTAATCATTTATAATATCATGAATTCATTAATTAAATGAACTAATCATTTAATATATCATGTTTTTTTTAATTAAATGAACTAATCATTTAATACATCATGAACTAATCATGCATCATGTCAAGCAAACAGCATAAATAAATGAACATATCATTAATATAAAATTATGCTGCAAATTGTTAACATATAACCAACTGACATGAATGAAATGGACTAACTATTGTTCATACAAAACGACAATAAAAATAACAGAACTCTAATAAACTAGATAGGCAACTACCACTCCCACTAGGACAGACACTAGTGCAGTGGCTAAAATAATCCCTCTCAGCCTGGACTCATTTGGGGTAATCCCAGGCAGGACAGCTTCAAGGTTCTCTTTTGGATCCTCTTCTGGTTCCTCCTCGATCATTTCCGGGTCCTCTTCGAACTCTTCCGGATCCTCTTCAGTCATATGATGAAGCAGCTCCTCACATAATACAGAATATGTGACGCGTCCTTGATGACGCCCCTAAATATAATCTGCTATCATCCTAGGATTTTCTGGCAATGATTGCATCAAAGCCCAAATCCTATAACTGTCCAGGACTGGAAACTCTTCTCGCTCAAGTTTCCAAAACAGATCATCAAGCCGTCCAATGTGTCCGTTGACTCCATAAGCAGAGTTATACTCTATCTCCTGAATCTCCTCCCTGAGCTGATTTCGTCGCACTTCGCGACGAGTCAATGTGGTAATCGTCCGTGCCATCTGAAAAATTGAAAATAAATAAGTCAGTACAAAACCGACTAACCAGTACAAAATCGGCTTATTTCAATTTATACAGGCATAATACCAACATAAATAATCAAGAAAAACAAATCTTCTCAATTTTCAGGAGTTCAAGTTGACAATTAGAACTAATCTAATTGGTCAAATTCATTGGATCGGTTGATTAGGGATCCAGATCCTAAGCTCAGTCTATTGTCCTTAATTAGAACTAATCTAATTGGACATGGATTTTTGTACCTATGTTCTGTTACTTTTTCTCTAAGTCCATTTCTATCGATTTCAGACTTATTGATCAAACTCAGGTCCGTTTGATCAAACCAATGTCCATTGGTTTAAGTCCGACCAATTAGAACAAATCTAATTATTTTGATCAAATCTGACCTATTAGAACAAATCTGGTCATTTGATCATATTTGGTCCAAGCTCTAATTAATCAACCCAAATTGATTTCGGGTTTGGATCAAATTGGTTCGGTTAAACCAACTAATGATTTAAACTTGAACCAGATCTAAATGGACCAAAATTACTCTAGACCATTTATCATAAATAGTAAATTAATTGAACTCAATTTCAATTAATTAACTCATGCAAACAAATTTAATTGCACGTTTTTTTTTAACATTCTGTTTAAAAAAAAATGCATGAGAAAAAAAACAAAAAAAAGAGAATCAATTGCACGCGTTAATTAATTCTGTGAACATATCACAGTACTGTCTTGTTTTTTTTCTTCGCTTTTGTTTTGAGAAAAATTCAAAACAGAAACACTTCATGTTTATCTTTGTCCGTTTTCATCGCCACCACGACATGCATGCACGCCACGCACACTGTGCACGTCGTGTATGCTGTGCACGCCACTTTTCCCGCTACGAACACGGTTGCAACAATAGGTGGCCATGGCGATCACTTCGCCGGCCAACTGGAAGTTATCACCAGCCTCTGCCGGTGGTAGCTGGTTCTTTCCCGCATCAAAAACCAGTCAATTTTAGGCTCGATGAGATTGCCGACAGTGGTTCTGCCTATCCTAGCCACCAACACATAGCCGGCCAGCCAGGACGCCAACAACGGCCACGGACTGCCACCGCCGGTAAATCCAGCGGTAGCGATTTTACAAATTGGACACAACGTGTATGCTACGACACATTAGTCGTGCAAAACGGCGACGGGATTTGGCAAAACAAGGAAACATTCGTACGGCAATTTCATAATTCGTCTATAAACATTTAGAAATAACTACGTGCTCTGATACCAATGTAGAAAATATATTCTAAATGCATGATAGACGAATTAATTAAATGTGGTAAAAACTTACAGCGATCTCCCGCAGATCTGCAATCGGCAATGACGAAACTTGCTATCGGAAGAGCGATCACAGGATCGGAAAGCCCTCCGCAATTCCACAAACCAAATCCCACCGCCTTGGATGTTCTCCTCTTACTCTCGTTGCACACTCGCAATTTCACACCCCCTGAGCCTTGGACGGACCCCCTTTATATAGGGAAATACACTAGGAGCATAATGGACTTTTCCATTATGTGTAGTGGGGAACATGGGCCACGTTCCTCACTATCCCCATTTCCAACAGAAAGTATTTCCTAATTTTGCTGTTTGGCAGCCAAGCATCATAAGACAAGTGTCTTCTTAAATTCATGATCATACCATTTTACTGAATGCAGTAGTATGTATTCTCCAGTCCGGTTATGTGACTAAATTTGTTTAATCCAGTAGAAGGTATTTCATCTTAAGTCTTTCACTTCACCGAATTAGTAATTAATCTGGTAGTAGCATGAATCTAGCAGTATTGGTTACGTGACAAGTTTGTCGAATCCAGTAGTAGTAGGTATTTCATACATTTTTGCTGTCTGTTGGCCAAGCTTTATGAAGGCAAATATATAAGTCCTTCAACTTTACGGAATTAGTAGCACTTGATCATTTCCTTCAGAAACAGCGATGGAAGTGATGAATATGACCAAGAGATGCATTATTTGGTGTCTGAAATCTGTTGGTATCATAGACCACACTTGTGAGGCTGATGAGTGTACGTACAGAGCAGTCCAACGAATTATAGGATTCAACGTGAACTGTGTTTTCCTTGAGTTTTTAATTTTACTTTTTCATTTTTTAGCCTCATAGATGCTTGTAACAGTTAAGATAGTATAGACAGATCCCAAGGCGACTGTGAATTCTACAACTAGAAGTTAAATCAAGTAGCATTAAAGGATTGATGAGTAGAGGATGCAAAAAATAACTCTACTTAAAAAAAGATCTCGATATTACTAGAAATTTTTGCAGCTAACCTCAAATAATTTGGACTTATGATTCGCTGTAATGGAAATTCGTTGATTCAGTTTGGTTTACTTGCAAATAGTTTGGTTGTGTTTCAATTTGAGAATATATATCAAACTTTTTTAGGTTGGGTTTCCAAGATTTCAAAGCTAATCCAACCAAAAATTGTAGGTTTAATTTTCTTATTTAATCTTGTGGTTAAAATATTACTAGAGTTAAATTTTACTCAAATTTAGTAACAGTTAATCATTGTAGTTAAATCTAGAGATTCAATCCGTTCATTTCTAACTGAACATAAGATTTTTCATTTTTGTTTGTTTTATCTCTCAATAAACATCACTCGGTTCCTTTATTTTTAAAGAATTAGTTAAAAATTATAATTTCATTTGAATAAAAAAGACAGACACCCTAACTGTTGTTTGTTGATGTTTCATTATATTTTGCTATTGTCATGATCTTTCACTCTTTTTTTCACATCATAAAAGGTCGGAAAAGCCTCGTACAATCCCAAAGGAACCAAGATTTCACATGCGCCCAAGAAAACCTGCATGGTAATTATTTTTTGCTTTCTCGCCAACATCATTTCATTTATGTTGTACGACTTTGACTCGATGCATGAAAAAATGAACTAGATTGCAGAATTATTTACACTCGTATACTATCCAACTCGATGATTTTTTCCCTTGTTTCTCAGCTCCAGAGTTCCATGCTCGATCGACTCAGTCGAGGCAGTTTAAGAAGTTTATCCTGTTTCATCGACTCGTTCTTCTCTAGCATATTGAGGCTGCAAGACACTGTATATTACAGGAAGCCCGGATACTTTTTTTCCTTTCTCTTCTCACCCAAAAAAATCTTCTAGTTGAAGGATCTGATGCCTTAGCGTTGAATGTAAACGTATATCTGGAGAAGGAAACTTAGTAGTTGAGTTTTGTGGAGTACCAAAGGAAATTACTATCTACTATTTGTGGAGAAAACGTAATGTTTACTTGTACCGCATATTAAACGTTGATTTTTTTAGGTGGAAATGCTAAACCTTTTTGTTGGAGCAATATCATTATCAATTTATCAAAGAAGTGTCCAATTCAACTTGTATTGTGCATCTTTCAGTCACCTTTACGCTCTATTTATCTACCACGGCAAAAACTCCCCATCTCTACAGTTGGCAACTCAAATTTGTCTTTCCTTTTCGCCTGCGCAAACAAGGAAATCTTTCGAATCGCCCAACACTAATTTAATCGAAAGAAAAGGCGGAATAAACGAGGTGAGTGGAATCCAATTATCACAGAAGGAGATAAGGCATGCAACGCTGCTTTCCTTGTTATGATAACGATTCCCAGTCACTGACGGAAGACGCAGCAGGAGAAGCAGATGGTAGAAACTGGCGGTGATGTGACGCCACTTCAGCTTCTGCATGCTTGCTGTCAACGAACCCACTGAACCAGTAATCTCACAACACGAAAACAGAGAAAGCAATTGCCACACAAACGAGTTAATTATTACTCCACGATCTCATTTAATGCATGTCTTGTTAAAATCCTGTTACTCTATTTAAAATACATACGAAAAATACGTGTAAGTTGTGCTGAAGAGCACCAATTAACATTCGCAGAGGTAGGCTCGAGGGAGAGATGTCTAGATAGTAATTGGGCACCAACTGCATGCATGAATAGATTTAGGACCACTATTAATTTCTCAACGCCCTACTTCTGTGCTACTTAACGCAGCTTTTATGTCTGCCACAAGGCCATTGGTTCCCCAAAAGGTTTGCCTCTTTTAAGGTCTGTAACTGTGTCAGCAAAAAAGATGAACTGTGAGCATGTCAAAAGAGACCAGTTAAGTGCTGTGTATTTTTAAATTTTTTTTTTTTAAGAACCGCATGAGTAAATTTTTATAATATTCTCATATTTCCAAAATAGATCTAAAATTGATAAATGTAAAAAATTTCAAATTACTTAATCAAAATCAATATAATTTTAAAAATGTTAAAAATATATTTATACCGACTCCCAATAGCAAATTTTCATATCAAAAGGTCTGAAACTGTGTCCTCAAGAAAGATTCAAGGATAATTTTACATGTAATCTCTACTGATAAATAAATCTTTGCATGCAGTCTCCATCTATGAAAATTTTTGTTTTCACACCCCAGTCAAACATCTTTATCTAATTGCCCATGATATTTTTAGGTACAAAAAGTCTAAAAATCAGTATAAATCCTCTTAAATTGAGTATATTAACTTAGAATCTAGTATATTTTTTATCAAATTGAGTACGATTCTTTTTTCACCTCAAAATATACTCGATTTTAGTTTAATATGCTGAATTTAATAAAAATTATACTCATTTTTAGACTATTTGTACCGAAAAACATGAGGGTTAATTTCGATAGAAAATATACTCAATTATAGAGTACTAGATTATAATGTAAAGTGCTGAATTTAACATAAATTATACTTATTTTTAGACTTTTTATATCTAAAAAATAAGAGGGACAATTTTGATAGAAAATATACTCGATTTTTAATATAAAGTAGTATTGACTTTAAGAAGAATTATACTCATTTTTGAATTTTTTTGTACTCAATTTTAAAATTTTTGTACATACAAAATCTGAAGGACAATTTAGGTATCAATATTTACATAAGGGAGTTGAAACAAGTAATACTTTGCATGCAGGGAATGGAAACAAAAATTTTTGGATATGGAGATTATATGTAAAGTTAATATTGTGATTGGAGATTTCTCTCTAATTTACCGAAGATTTTCAAAACCGTGAACATGTCAAAAGAGTCCAGTTATTACTGTATTTTTTTTTTTAATTCTTCTCTAACAACTTAAGTAAATTTAGATATTAATCCATAATATACACATATTTTCAAAACAACCCTCTTTCTCTTTAGATCTGTTAACTAGACCTAAAAAATTTAAAATTATTTCGGATCAATACCAATGTATTAATAAAAATCTCCTCAATGTATTTATATTTTCGAACCTGAATTTGATGCTATAAAACATTAAATATTTTAATTTATAAAAATTTGATAAAATTTGATGCTATAATTTATATTATACGTGATTTAAGTAACAGCAAAATGTGTTCACACCGTTCAGTAAAATTCCGATTTTTTTTTTTCTTCATGCGTTTGAATATCAAGCCTGTTCATTTAACAGATGTTTGAGCAAATTGATGCAGTGATATAGACTGCAAAGGGGAATTCTAGAGCAGGTTTAAGTGCCTCCTCTGTTGGCTCTGTTCCCTGCATTCATTTGTCTGCAGTGAAGAGACAAAGCGTTGGAGGTGCTTCTATTTTAATTCCTGTATAGTTTATTTGTTTTATTTGTTTATTTATTGATTTTATTTAATCAAAAAAAGTACAAGCTTTACAGCCCATCATCCCCTGTTCCTCATCAACTCATCCTTATCCAATCAGATGAAGTGACGACAATCTTCTCCTTTAATTTGGCTAGATCTTCTTTATTTATTTTTATCTGTAATAACCCTTTTAATTAAATTCCAATTACACTTATAAGAAAAACAAAATTGATAAATCTAATTAATCATATTGACCAATCTTAATTGGTCAATCCATCCTGATAAATATTATTATTAAATATTATTCATGAATATTAACGGATTGAATATATATATATATATTTTAAATTATTAATTTAATTTAATGAATTATTTAAATTTATTTATTTAATTGATAATATATATATTGAATAAATATAAATAAATTTTTATCAAATTGAATATTAAATTAGTGAATCAACATTCAATTCATTTAGGTCCTATTTATATTTGTCAAATTTTGAACAAACGAACTCTTCGTGTGCAACCATTATTCTTTATTAGGTATGGTGATAAAAAGGTGAAGTCTTAATAACCCTTTAAAATTGCTCTATATATTTTGAAAAAAAAAATAAATGAGAATTTATTCCATCTTAATCGAATCATTTTTGATAAGATAATTCAAAATAATATTTATATCAGTCGAAAATCAAACTATATCTCCTTGATAACGAGCCGTACTTGAATACCACCTCGACTACACCGGAGTGACAATCATAAGAATGCAAGAACGTGTGCTCCTTAACTTCTTAGACAATATATTAATTAAAATAGTTCATCTTCATGGAAGAATGAACTAGTTGCTTTATTATCGACGACTTTATCTTTTACACCGTCTTACCTAACTCATAGTACTTGATTTATTGGATCACCTTCACATATGTATATCTTATCTTATGCATTCTTAAATTATTTATATAATTTTTAATTTTTATATTAAATCACATCTTATCCAATTCTAAATCAAATATTCACTAAAAAAAATTATAAGCAATTATAGAATTCGATCCTTGGAATTTTATATTGATGAATATATATAATTTTTATAAATTTTCTATTTTAACTTCTTTTGGTTTTTTGCCCTTTCCCTGAAAAGGCCAAAAGTTAATAATTTCCCCTTGAATCCGACCGTTTCCACACCTTCCCGTAGCTCCCGTGACCGGCTCCTCCTCCTCTCCCACCTGCTCGTCGCCGGATCTCCTTCGCCGTTCTTCCCCCTCTCCGGTCATCATCCTTTTTACTCTCCTTACTTCGTGCTCTGCCCCGCCGATCGTGTGCTCTCCGATCGCGTCGCGCCTTAACTTATCTGAAAAAAAAAGAGAGCAAGTTTTGGTCCTCGCTGATGCTCTAAAATCCCTATGCTCTGAGTCCGAAGATTTCAACTGAAGGGGATTCTTTTTCTTCTGTTTCAAACAGGGAAATTTGCTACGCCGAGGCGAGACCGATTCCGGGAATGGCTGATCTTGGCGAATCAAGAGAGGTGAGAGTGTTTGAGAGTACGGATGAGCTCGCCATCGACTTGGCCGAGTATATCTCGCTGCTATCGGAGGATTCCGTGAAGGAGAGGGGATGCTTCACTGTCGCGTTATCTGGAGGATCGCTGATAAGTATGATGGGGTAATTGCTTCCTAGATTTTTCGTAAAAGAAAATGTTTTTTTTTCCTATAGACGTTGCGGTATCACGGAGGGAGACGAGGCCATATTTTGTTTCATGCAGGAAACTTTGTGAAGCTCCTTATAACAAGACTGTTGATTGGACGAAGTGGTATGTGTTTTGGGCTGATGAACGTGCTGTAGCAAAGAACCATGTCGATAGCAACTTTAAGCTCACAAGAGATGCCTTTCTTTCTAGGGTATGTGTGGTCAGTAGACTCTTGTTTGCTGGATGAACATTTATCAAACCCATGTCCATCTTCACCTGTTATTGTTTCTATTCATAGTTACCTTTCACTCTTCATTGAGTAGTAGAATCTTGAGAAATTCTCTCAAGCTTCTTCAAAATATTTGCTTAAGCACATTATTAATGTTTATAACACCTATTTTTGACCTCCGCCATATGTTTATCTATAGCTCACCTTGCCTTTGCAATTTACTGAGATTGTTTGGCGTTAGAAGTGAGACAAAATTTATCTCAAATTCTCAAACTTTAATCTAAATGTGACAATAATGCATTAACCGTCCATGAAATCAAGAAGTACGTTTTTTTCTCAGTTTCATTGTGTGTGTGCCTGAAGTTTGTTAAGGTTACCAATATCCATAATTTCAGGGGCAAACCATCTAAAGTTGTGGTGGGCATGATGTGTAGCATATTGAATACGATGTTTTGTAGATAGTCAAAACTTTTGGATTCAAAATGTGGCAAACTCAGTTTAGTTATTGCCTAATTCAACTATGGTAGTTGAATCCAAATTGCTGAGATGACTATTGCTCGATGATGAGAATGACACAATTGAGTTAAGTATTTGAACTATGAATTTGAGTATCTATCGACTCAACCTTCTTCCACTGTCTCTTTTATAGAGAGGTATATAAAAGGGAAAAGGCTGAATATGAGTGGAAAGAGAAGAGAGAGAAGAGGATGCTAAAAGAGGGACATGACTATCTCAGGTAGTCAGGTAGAGGAAATTTGAAGAGTAAACTAATATTAAGTAATTTATAATAGTGTGACAGGACTCATACTAAAACTGTAAGATTAGTTGATGATGTTTTTCAACTTAGGATTTTAGTTGAAGTTTGAGTTTTTGCTTTCTAATACCATGAAGAGTTCTACTTATGTAGTAGGGAGATAGTTAGCACAGCAAATTATGGGCACTTTCTTAAATCTTCAATGTTATGAGAATGGTATATTGCAGATTTAGGTCTTTGGCAGTGAGAATTAAAGTTATGTGAGAACTATCTTGATGTGCTTTACTATTGCGATTCATTCTGCATCCTTGTTTGTAATTTTTTATGGCGTGATGAGTCTTTTCAGTATCTATATTTAGTTTTTAGTCTATTAGAGTAACATTATGAGTATGATTAAGTGATAGCTATATTTTAAGGGTCTTTTTTTCTATTCACTTGAATTGGTGATTCACTTTGGGAACATCAATGGTGAACCTAGGACAGGAGGCTTTTATTCCTTTATATTATAAATGTAGCCAAGGTGGTCCCCTAAGACGATGTTTCTTGAAAGCTTCGATTTAGTTCATATAATGAATAATTACAATTTAAGAATTTTTTAAGTCAGAATGAAGCTGGAATAACCGGACATTTATTCATCTACCATCAACTTGTAGGTACATTTAATACTTAATATGCTGGAAATATTGCATATGATTCACAAGAAGTCACAAATCTTCTACATGTTGCTGACTAGCTTCATCCTTCATAGACTCTTTGTTTTCTTTACATAAATATCAGAAAAAAAACATATTGCAAAATGCTCTGGCCCCTTTTTTGTGTTGCTATGCAACTGAATTATGGACAATTTATGGATATTATTATTCCTATATAGCATTTCTCAGTGCATTACCCCACATAATGTACAAAATTATCATACTATGATTATTCATCAGGTTTGAGTAGTAATTCAATTCTGGACTTGCTTTCTGTTGAGATCATTCTAATGCTAATGCTTCAGTTTGAAACTGAAGGCTGTGAAATACGTGTTACCTGGCCTCGCTTGTGAATGCAAGTTCCAGCATGCAATGTGATCGATCCTGCATACATGCTATGATTCTGATGATTCTGATTCTGATTTAAGAGGTTTTGTTTAATGCAACCTTTTTTTGCAACTGTTCCTGATCTATCATAATTGTATTATCAGGTGTCTATACTCAGCAGCCATGTGTTCTCCATTAATCACAATGCAACAGTGGAGGATGCAGCTGGAGAGTATGAATTTGCGATTCGCCAGCTCGTCAAGGTCCGAACTGTAGGCGTTTCTGAAAGAAATGACTGCCCCAAGTTTGATCTTATTCTTCTCGACATGGGACAGGATGGGCATGTCGCTTCACTGTTCCCTAATCACCCAGCTCTTAAACTGAAAGAGGAGTGGGTTACCTATATCGCTGATTCACCTATACCTCCACCCGAAAGGATTACTTTCACACTCCCTGTGATCAACTCAGCTTCTAATATTGTTATCGTGGCTACAGGTGAGGAGAAGGCCACGGCTGTGGGTCTTTCCATTTCCCATGAAAACGAGAACTCCAATGCATTCTCGTTGCCCGCTAGGATGGTTCGACCAACTGATGGTAAATTGGTGTGGTTTTTGGATTCCTCAGCTGCTTCGCTTGGCGATGTCAGCAACGGTGGTTCTGGAGAAGCCATGTGATAGGTGTAAAAGGTCCAGTAAATGTGTCTGTAGATCGATTTCCGAAAAAATTGTTTCTCTCGAGAGTAGCTGCTGTGAAGAGGGAGTTCCATTGCCGCTCGGTTTAGTAAACATTGTAGTTCCTCAATCCCTGTTAAGCATGTATACAGCTTTTGTTCTTCTTTCTCAAATATCAAAAACTATGTTTGCTTCAACAGTTAGTTTTTATTCATTTTGTATTTTGTTCCCTTACAGTAGTAAAATCCATAGTTTGAGCTTATAACAACACACAAAACCCTCCTTAATTTATGCACGTAAAATTAAACTACAGATGCATTTTGGATTATCATCAGAGCTTGAATAATTTCTTTGAATATATTCTTATGCCTACTACACTAGTGTTTATCATCTTCTTGTGCTGAACAGATTGTTCTAATTCACCATATTTTCTAACACTAAAATTGAAGGTTGATATGATTTGGTAAAGGGAGAGATTCAGTGTGTAGGTGATGCACATGCCAAACTAGAGAGGTAGGTTGATTCGACTCAACGTTAAAAGTGCAAAAATAAAATTTCATTCTCAATAAAAAAAAATTTCACGTGATTTTTTTTCACCTTGCATTGGATTCCTCTTGTCCATCCGGTCCGGTTCAAGGAGCACCATCTACATGCTAAAAATCGCTCGACTATTGCACCACATGAGCCATAACGTACCCACAACAACATGAACCCTCGTCGCCTCCAGCTGGCGTAGAGGTATCATGAGGGCCCCACCTGTTATGTCCTATCAAATCTCGACCGGTTGGTCCGATCTAACTCAAACCGGAACGAACCAGCATTCCCAGCCACAATTTGCCTCTGGAAGACTCAACCGTCCGGGTCGAACCGATCGCGACTCGATCAGGCCGGGCCGAGCATGTGATCAGGCACGATCATCGGGGTACGCTGCAGCAGCGGAGCACCAAAAGCCCGCGCCGGCCTCCAGAATCCGTACGATTCTCCACGCGTCACCGCGCGACTCGTCTCTGGCCACGCAACAGTGGCTCCTGCCAATGGGAGGCCATGAAAAGCTGGGCCCCATCCGCCTTCCGCCTCTGGCAATTAGACAGCGAATTCCCGAAAAACTAAAAAAGGGAAATTCCAACTCCGGTTCGCGTTCAAAACCTAGAGCTCTCTGCTATATATTAAACCCCGGAGCGGAGGGATGCGTCGAAGAGGACGAGGGAGATGGGGAGAGGGAGGGTGGAGTTGAAGCGGATCGAGAACAAGGTAAACCGGCAGGTGACGTTCTCGAAGCGGCGATCCGGACTGCTGAAGAAGGCTCACGAGATCTCCGTCCTCTGCGACGCCCAGGTAGGCCTCCTCATCTTCTCTCCCAAAGGCAAGCTCTACGAGTACTCCACCAACGCCAGGTGAGTTTAAATTAATTCGGTTGCGAATCGTCACGGAAGTATTCGATCTGGATGGAACGAGTCAATAGTTTTTGATTCCTTGTAGCATGGAAAGCATTGTCGAACGTTATCGTCTCCATTCGTTTGTGGAAACTGGCATACCAGTAGCAGCAGATTCTGTGTCTCAGGTGATTTACTGGTTGGTGTAGAAATACGAATTTGCGTTTAAAAGAAGACGAAAAATGATGAACCATATTTGATTGCGCTTGATGTTGTGTACAGATGAATTGGAGGCATGAGTGCGGAAAGTTGAAGGACAATATGGAGGCTCTGCAACGAAGACAGATGTATGGAGATGTTAAGGGTTTTGCTTGTTGGTTTCTCGTTTGTTTCAGTAGTTTTTGTTGGTGGTATGCTCATTTAGGAACTTGGCGGGGGAAGAACTCGAATCGTTTGGACACAAAGAACTGCAGCAACTGGAGCAACAACTTGATTCTTCTTTGAAACTTACAAGATCAAGAAAGGTGAGGTTCTCCTGGATCCATAGTTTGCAGAGGCATTTTAAATACGTGATTTGTTGGCAAATAAATAGAGAAATTGGTGCCGATTATTTTCCCTTTTGTTCATTGGTTACAGAACCAACTGATGGTGGATGGGATCGAGGAGCTTGTCGAAAGGGTAAGCCTCTTTCCGTGTTCAAATTGTTTTTTCCACTTGTTGAAATAAGTTAGATTAGAAGATGGATTGGTTATGTTTAATTGGAGAGAAGAAACGTTAACTGAAACAAAGTTCTTAAAAATATTAATCTGTCTTTATTTTTATCTCTGTGAACTAGAAATGGCAATAACCTGAGCCTAGGCATAGTACATTAAAGTGCCATTTCATTTCAATCTGCCTGAGGCTGTCCTTCCCTCGTACCAGTCGTACCTGGAAAATATTTTAAAAATTAAATTGGAGATCAAGATATATATAAACTACAGCAATATAGATGTAGTTTCAAATATAAAATTCAAATTATATTGTATAAAATAAAAACATATATATAGCAAAGTATATTACAATAAAATATATATATATGGATTAACACTTAATTAGAAGAAACAAAACACAAATATACAGCACTATATCTATTAATTCTATATAAATTATGAATGACAGTTAATCAGAGAAACCACGCACAAACAGAAAATAAACTATATAATTATTGAGATTTGAAGCAGTGACCCATGTCAATGAGTGGTCAAAACTAAGTTCACGGATTTCTTGTTTTATTACTGATTAATTTGATGTTTGTGGATTCTAATAAAAATTGAGTTTTAATTAAACCTAATGACTAGTTAGTCTAGTTCTATTTAAAAACATTAAACCTTTGGCAGAACTTTGAACCAAGTGGGGCATACTATAGACCATCCAAACCTCAAGCCCAATGTGAGCCCACAATGAGTACGTGCTTCGACTCACTCTATTTAGCTAGGCAATATTAGTAAAAAAAAATTAATAGAAAAGAAAATAATTAAAATAAACTAAACAATATGAAAAAATTTCTAACGTTTGAATTAAAATTTGCAGATGAACATATGTAAGGATGTTTTAAAATTCTTTTAAAACTGAAGGCATTTCATAAGTTTTAAACCTTTTAAACAAAATTTAGAATAATAATCTTTTTTTTTTCAATATTTTCATTCGATCCTTTTATATCAAATATTGCGAATCATATGGCTCGACATCTAGATCATGTTTGGTAAAAGTATTTGTAATTGTTCTCTGCCCAAAATGGTTATCCACTTTGTTTGCTTCACCTATTTAAAAATATATGCTTTGTTTACCTTGAAAAACAGAGAAAGGATAGTTTGTATGAGACTCAAATATTTTCCTCCATTTATTTGATATATAATTAAGGAACAGATGTATTTAAAATTAGTTCATTGATCAACTTTGGATTAATTTTTTGTTCATTTAAAATTGTACGAGGCTAATTTCCCTTCTTCCTTCTGAGTAAAGGTTTTTGGTGAACTAGAAGGAGTTAGTGAGAGCTATCGAGCTCACTGTGAGCTCATGGCGTGGTCTATCCTTGAGCTCGCGATTGTTGAATTCCCTCTTTTCCTTTCTTCCCTTTTCTTTTTTTTTTCTCTTTCACTCTTTTTACCTTTTTCTTTTTAATGGTGGATCTTTTCCACTAATAATTATTTTCCCTGTTCAATTTACCCTTCAGGTTAAACAGTACTTGTGAAATATCTCAAGGATTAGAACAATTTTTGACGATCCGAAATCAAAGACTCGACGACTCACCTTTTAAACGTTGTCTGAATTAGGACATCATGAAACAGGCTTCTGTTCTTTCAACATCATTCTTTATTGTCTCTTTGTGACCACTACTTTGATATTTTGAGCAACACACTTTTTTCAATTTGAGTGCTTATGCTTTGTATACAAATCAGACTTGTATATACCTTGAAACCTGCCGACACACTCAAATCCAATATTATATATACATCTTTTCTTACCAAAACACTTATGTAGCACCCCAGATAAATCATGGTACAATCCAACTTAGTCCATAGGCAAACTTCACAATATATCTCACCATTATATTTTGACTTCTGACATTTCTAGAGGGTAAATCTTGGATAAAATTTTTGTGAAGATCCTTCCATATACAATTTGATGAAGGTTGCGTTAAATATTTAGGAATCTAAATGCACATTATCATATTTTTACAGTTTATGAAAAATTGATGCTCTCTCGGTAGCCATTGAAATACAAAACAGGTGAACTTACATTATTAAGCTGCGCACCTTTGTCAACTAAATTAGTCGACGTTGGAATAAAACTAATGCCCTTGTAATATTGTGAAATACTCATATTTTTTTACTATACTTTAAGATTCCTAGAATTTTATAGCAGGGATATAGTTTGACATAATATCATCATAATCTTTCAATTAACTCACATTGCCCTGTCCTTTAGCTTAACGTACCTAAAGTTATCTTTCTATCGAATAAGCTTCTGGTAAGTGAGCGACAAAGACAAATTTTGATTAATTTTGAGAAAAGAAATGAAGTTTACTATTTGTACATTTAGCTTTTCATGTGACATGATTTCAGTTTGCTCCAACTTGACAGGGAAGGTCATTGGAAGAGCAAAATAGCATTCTGAGGGACAAGGTACATAATACACCTGAACCTTTTCTTATTTGAACTCAACTATCCTATTCACTTCTACTAACTTCATTATATTATGTGGAATCACATATACAAATTAAATTACAAAAGCTCACAGAGAATCATAAGCACAGGGCTTTAGCCACAATGATCTCCCCTTTGCCTTCACCTTCATCACAAATGGACGTTCTCCCAGACTCCAATATCAGGTACGGTGAATATCTTTGCCCCCAATGAGAGAAGGCACATTATTACATTATTATGAGCAATCTTTGTTACATTTTTTAGTATTTTTTTCAGCAAGTACTGTCTTATACATGATGCAGAACTTACCAAGCCGTAGTCACTCCTCCAGAGGATGAACCACCTTCGAATTCCCTTGCCTGGAAGATGTTGCCTCAATGGATGCTTAACCAAGGAAAATCCTAAATTAGAGTACTTTTTTATGCGTAAACTTGAGGAAAACAACGCACTGATCAGTAGCACTATATATTTGGTATCTCGAGGACCATGCCAACGACTACTCTACCGGCAGATTAGAAGACATTATGCTATGGCAGCTTGAGCAGCACAAGTTTCTGAAACATGGTTGATAGAAAGAGTTTTTATGGCATGAAACGATTCTCCCCTGATGTAGGTGCCACAAGAACTGTCAATGTATTATTGTAAAAAAGTATTTTAGGCTGCAACTAGTTTGGTTTAAATTATGCGAAGTACCTGTTTGTATGCTTAATGGGTTACTACTTTCGTGGATGTAGTTCTTTGTGGTGCTGTAGCAATTTCTGTAATGGAAAGAAGTTTGTCGTATCCGCATGTACAAAATTTTTGTTGAATCTTTTTCGAAACTAAACTATATTTTCCTCCCTAGATAATATTAGCTATTAATTGAAAAAAACAATGATATGCCTTTTGTCTGTTGGAAGTTAATCTATTAGTGGAGGCAGAATGCTTAGAGAAAAGAAGCTCCGTAGTGCCCACCCAGTAGAATTCTTAGAGGTATTATATATTGTTGTGCAATGAGTTTGTAGTTAATTGATATGTGAGTGTGTATTTAGAAATATATAAAATTGATAAAAAGAAATAAAATAATGAGATATTTTTTAATATAATAAGGAAATATTTAATAATAATGAAGAATGTCCTAATTCTAGGGGTGTAAATGAGTCAAGTCGTTCGTGAGCTATTCGAAGCTCGATTCGATAAAAGTTCGTTTGAGCTCGTTTAATGAGGTTCGTTAAGATAAACAAACCAAACTCAAGCTTCACAATATTTGGCTCGTTAGCTCGTGAACATGTTCGTTAAGCTCATAAACCAACTTTTAAATAAAAAATAATAATTTTGATATTAAATTTATAGATTTTACACTCTACTTATGAAAAACATAAACAAATATATTAAATTTATTTATTAGAATAAAATTATAAATTTTAACAAGAATATTATAATTTTTTTAAAATATATAATTTAGTTTGTAATGAATATTTAAATTTATAATTTATATTTATTAAACTCGTTTAGGCTCGATAAAAGCTCGAATAAGCTCGTGAGCCATAAATATATTCGTTAAATAAAGCTCGAGCTCGGCTCGATTATAAACGAGTCAAACTCAAACATCCAAGAGTTTGGCTCGACTCGGCTCGGCTCAATTATACCCCTACCTAAGTCCTACCGTTCGTAACAGTATCAACAGATAGTTTTGTAAACCTGAATTATTGCGTGGTCATCATCACCATCTATTTCATAATATCAAAAAAAACGACAAACTTAAAATAAAAAGGAAATTATAGACGATAATCTTGAATTAAATTTGGTTATGATTTCAAGTCAAAGTGGCAGGTGACTGAGAGGGATAGAACAATGGATATGATGGTAAACAAATAAAGACTTCGTGGGGTACATGATTTTAGTATAATAATAATAATAATAATAATAATAAATCTGATTAATTTTATTGACTAGGTTTGAGATGATTAGCTTAGTTCCACGGAATTTTTTATCAGTCATAAAAATAAATCAAGAAGTACTCACAACGGATAGATCCTATCTAGAGAAAATATTCTTATAAATTCGTTATAACTGGAATAATCCTACTGAGACAGTAATAATAATAATAAAATAAAAAGAGTTTTTCTAATAATTATTATTATTAGTAGTAGTAGAAAGCATGAGCCTGATTTTGATTTTTATTAAAAGGTTTCACTGCTGGTATAATTACTTAATTATCTTTCAATATAATTCAATATTATTTCTGTACTATCTCTCACTTAAAATTTTCATTTAAATTCATAATCATAGTCGATCCTATTCGAAAATCATGGAAATGACAAGTTAAGATATGACTACCACGTTGACTGAATATAGACTCCGCTCCACTCTGCAATATAAAAAAAATGTCAGTGCCGAAGCAGGGAAAGAGTTCCCGGTGTTGGCCCTCCGATGGATCGACGCTTAAGTCAGTCATCGGAAAGAGGAAAAAGGTGGAGCAACAGTAGACATAGGCGTGAATAATAAATAATGCGTACCTCTGCCGATGTATGTACCCCTTTATATGATGTGTGCACATTCTCCAATTGATCATGAGCACGTTCTCCAATTTATCCTATGAAAGGATATGTCATGAAAGTGTCTCTGATACCATACCTTAACGTACTATTTGGGAGGAGGTGAGGGAAGGGGAAGGAAGGGTAAAGAAAGGGAAGGAAAACTTGAAACCATGTTTGGGAGGAAGTGAGCTACACAAAGGAAAGGTAAGGAAGAGTAAGCTTTGTCCTTAGGGCGTAGCACAGACGGTGGGCGCATGACATGTCTGACATAATGGCCAAGGGTAGATTCTCAGGAACTGACGACCTGGATTTACTCCACCATGCGTCTGACACTTGTGTACCTGCATGTACATCCCTCCATGTCCGTGGGGCCAACAATAGGGGGTCGTTAATGTAGCGGATCAAAAGGAAGAGTAAGCTTTAACCTTCCTTACTAATGAAATGAAAGAATTTCTTACACCCCGATTTGTGGCGTAAGGAAGGGTAAGGGGAATTAAAAAAATTTATATTTCAATGTTATCCCTGTTTTATTATATTAATTCTAAAAATTATTGTTTTAGATATTCTTTGTGTCTTGATGAAAAACACTCGCATCACTCGACTCGCACCTCCTGACGCTCGCACTCTATCGACGCCGACTTCGATGCTGACACTAACTTTGATGCCGACGTTGACTTTAACAAATGAGCTACAAATGTTTGAATTCGTAATTCTTAACCAATAAATGTATCCAAGATATATTAGGTTCTTGAACGCATAAGTTTTTAACAAAAGTGAAGATAATTTTGTAACTTTATATATTTAACCTTCATTACCCTCACTTTCCTTCAAACACGGTAACACATGTTACATTAATAACCCTTGCCTCCCTCCCAAAGAAGGAGAATATAAATATTTTACTTCTTCTCCCTCCCCTCCCTTCACCTTCTGTTAATGAACCTTCGCTCACCCTATCCAAACAGAGGATAACATGCATGACATGCATATTTTTTACAAGACAGTAGAAGCTTCCATCGTACGATCCTCCTGTTGATCATATCTTGTGTCAGTGGCATTATTCCCCCGAAGGATACGTCAGTAATCCATCTGCTCGATCGAGTGGGATAACCGCTCGGTTGAGTACTCCTTAACTCAGCTGGACTTGGTTGCTCTTCTGCGTGGCGATAGTGTTGGTGCAACCTTAGGTCAAGGTTGATCTGGTTGACCTGACTCGAGTTGACCTGACTCGAGTTGTATTTTGATGTTTGACTTAGGAAGATTGTTGGTGCAACCTTAGGTCAAGGTTGACCTAGTTGAGTTGTATTTTGATGTTTGACACTCGTGGAAGAGTTGTATTCTTGATATGGGACAAATGTTTGGGAGATTATTGGTGCAACGTAGGTCAAGGTTGACCTGGTTGACCTGATTCGAGAAAGAGTCCAAGTATGGAGACTTGGCACGGGGAAAGTCCTAACTGGGATGTTAGGCAGTGTGGAAAGTCCTGGTGAGTGAAGCCAGGCAGTGGGAAAGTCCTAACTGGGATGTTAGGCAGTTGGAAAGTCCTGGTGAGTGAAGCCAGGCAGTGAGAAAGTCCTAACTGGGATGTTAGGCAGTGTGGAAATCCTGGTGAGTGAAGCCAGGTGGAAAGTCCTAGTTGGAAAGTCCTGGTGAGTGAAGCCAGGCAGTGAGAAAGTCCTAACTGGGATGTTAGGCAGTGTGGAAATCCTGGTGAGTGAAGCCAGGTGGAAGTCCTGGTGAGTGAAGCCAGGCAAGGGAAATCCAGATGGGTCAAGGTTGACCAGACATCTGGTGAAAAGTCCAAGCAGGGAGCTTGGCATGGGAAAAGTCCAAGTATGGAGACTTGGCACGGAGAAGACCAAGTTGGAGACTTGGCACGGGAAGTCAGAGAGAGCTCGGTAGCTCGGTAGCTCGGTAGCTTGGGAGCTCGGTAGCTCAGTAGCTCGGGAGCTCGGTAGCTCGGTAGCTCGGTCTCCGGACGAAGTCGGAGAGAGCTCGGTAGCTCGGGAGCTCGGTAGCTCGGTAGCTTGGGAGCTCGTAGCTCGGTAGCTCGGTCTCCGGACGAAGTCGGAGAGAGCTCGGTAGCTCGGTAGCTCGGGAGCTCGGTAGCTCGGTAGCTCGGGAGCTCGGTAGCTCGGTAGCTCAGTAGCTCGGTCTCAGGACCAGGTAGGATTTAGGGCTGGGAGCTCTAAACCTGGATCAGTCTGGTGACCGATCAGGAGTCGATCAGAAGCCGAACAGGAGCGAGGCGCAAGAGGGGCTGATCGGTCTGGGGACAGCCTGATCGGTCCCCCCGGACCGATCAGGAAGTTCCCTGATCGGTCTGTGGACCGATCAGTAGGTTCCCTGATCGGTCGACAGACCGATCAGGGCACTAGCCGTTGCGACGCAACGGCTAGATTTCTTCTGTGCTTCTTTCTCCGCAGGTATAAAAGGAGGCTGAGAGCTTCTACATTGATGACTACTTCTTCTTCCTTGGATTGAAGCTTCTACTTCTGTGCTCTAAGGTTCTGAGCTTTGTTGAGCTCGCTTCCGAAGCTTCGCGTGAGCTTCCAGTCGACGGTCAGCTGCTGCTGTTGTCCGAGAAGTTGTTGTTTCACAGGCAGTCGACGAGAAGGCGAGTTAGTGTTTGTACATTGTTCTTGTCTTTCTACTTGTATTTCTTGTACTTCTTCTTGTTGTTACAAGTTTTGTGGCGAGGTTTCTCCACCCAGAAGGAGTTCATATTAGCCGGTTTTCCGGGGACTCATCCACCGACGGATTGACTGGACTCGTCCACCTTACGGACACGTCGAGGAGTAGGAGCCCTAATCTCCGAACCTCGTTACATCGGTTTGTTTTTCTTTTCCTCAGTTTCTTCCTTGTATTTCCGCTGCGACTAACCCTAACAGTAGGAAGAACGCAAGAATTTGGGGCGGCTATTCACACCCCCCCTCTCTAGCCGAGTACGAACGATCCTAACAAGTGGTATCAGAGCGAGGCCGCTCTTCGACGGATCAACACCCGGGGGAGCACGGGCTAGAGGTGAATCTCTATGGAGAAGATGTCACGATTCAACCCTTCTACGAGTCTCACGACAACTTCACATATTGGAAGGTAAGGATGATGTATTTTCTTAGGACTAATATGTTAAATTGGTTTTGTGTACAAGAAGGGTTTTCCCCTCCGATGGATGAGGAAGGAAAACCTATCAAGAAGAAGGAGTGGACGAAAGAGCAAATCCGACAATCCGAAATCAATGACGAGGTAACAAAAATTATTGAATTTGCTTTACCTAATAATGTTTTGTGCAAGATAGATAGGTACAACAACGCCAAGGAATTGTGGAACAATTTGGCAAAATTCCATGAAGAGGAGCCTAGTGAGCCAAGTAGCTCACATCATGGAGGAAGCGAATTGGGAGTTGAGGGCTACTCAACATCCAAGGAAGAAGAGGAGGAGAGCTCTTGTTCAAGATCGGAGCAAGAAGAGGCATCTACCTCCGGAAGGGATGAAGAAGAAAGCTCATCTACATCCACAACCCTAAGTAACTCAAACACTATGATTTCAAGCAAATTACACATAATGTATTTTGAGTGTAGGAAGTTTGGGCACTACAAGAGTAAGTGTCCAAAGAGGGTTAGAAAGACTCCACCGGCACCAAAGGTCAAGGAAGTCGGAGTCCCGACATGCAAGAGCAAGAAGCACGTGGTGTGCTTCCAATGCAAGCAACGGGGACACTATAGGAGTCAATGTCCAAGGGGGAGGCAACCTCACAAGGACAAGAGGCCAAACACGTGTAAAGGGGGAGCTAAGGCAAACCCTAAGGTAACATTTAAAGCTCATTCTTGCAATTCTAGTAGGATGCATGCTAGTAGTCTTATTGTCATTGTCAATAATGATAAGCATGTTAACACTAGAAATCGATACATGTGCTTAGGAGCTAAGCATGTTGGCCTAGATAAGAACAATTCTAGAAATGCTAACCCTAGAATTAACTCATCTAAGGCTAAGGAAAATCTAGGTAGAAACCCCAAGACAACTAGACATATGCCTAGGAACACCTCAAGAAAGAATGATAAATTAAAACTTGAGGTTTTAGAGAAAGAAAATCAAGTCTTGAGGTCAAGACTTAACACTCTAGAAAAGGCCCTAAAGAATTTAGAGAAGTCAACTCTAGGGTCTAAGGGTCAAATTTCAAAGCCCAAGGACAAGAAAGGTTTGGGTCACAAACCTAAGTCCCAAATGGTCAAGCCCACCTATCATAATGTTCCATTCGATTATGGAACAAAAACTAGGGCTAGGGAGACCACCACCAAGGTCACAAGGGGAGTCACCCCTAGAGTTGATCTTGATGAGTCCCAAATGACCAAGGCTTTAAAGCCTAAGAGGGTCATTAGGAGGGTTGCTAGGGAAGTTATCCCTAGTGAATATTTAGTGAACCCAATGAGCTCAAATAGGTATTGGGTTCCTAGGAGCATCTTCTCTACCCCATAGATGGGTTAGAGAGTGTCAACTCTGATTAGAAGGGTAGTTAACCCAACTTTGAGGAAATTGACACTCAAGGAGCATTTTCAAGGTTTTGAGAACTTTTGAAAATGAAATGGAATTATCATTTACTCCTTTGAAGAGTTAAATGTGCCTAAAGATTGGAAATTTCATTTTTAATCTCAATTGGCACAATTTGGGAAAATCTAGAGAACTCTCGAAAAAAAATGAAACATGCCAAGTTTTGAGGATAAATTTGATCTTTAAGTGGCATGAATTAATCTAGAGTTCAAGAAGTGTCAAGATTAGGTTTTTGGCATTTTGGGGCAATCTAGGATTAAATTTGAAGTTAGCCAAGTGGTTAAGGATACTTAGATAGGTAATCTAGGTATATTTATTTATGCTAAATCTTGCCATGATTGTTTGCCCTCACATGTCATGACATCATGTTTAGTTTTATTATCATTTGAAATGTCATGATAATGCTTAGGCTAGTTTTTATGTCATGTTTATTTAAGTTTCAAACTTTATGTCATGACATCATGACATTGGCACATGTTTTCATTTATGATACCATTTTATGCCATGTCATCATCTCTTGCATTAATAATCAATTGAATTGATTTAAGGATGAAAAATACATTTTGATATTGAGATCAAATTTGTATTTAGAAAATGCATGAGACCTTAGTCTAAGATACCTAAACCCATATCTCACATTAAAATTGCCATGGATGTGTTTGATACACTTTAGATGTGTGTGAGATATTAGGATCATGAATTAGGATCAAGGTGCATAGTTCTTGTACCTAGATGAGCCTAATTCAAGAAATGGAGGATCATAGGGAAAGCTTGTGTACAAGTCATGTACATTTAGCCCTAAGATTATGGTCCTAAATTAAAAGGTTTAAAATCATTTTGAAATTGATTTGGAAAACCTTGATGAAGCCATCTCTAGTGATTGCATTCATCATTGAACATGTTGATACAAAGTTGAGTTAAACTTGAACTATTTCAAAGTTTTTGAACTTTGTATCAAGATTTGAAAATGGAAGTTATTTTCATAGAAAACTATTTTTCCATGATAGTATATGTTATGAGGAATGTATCCTCAAAATTTCACAATTTTCAAATTTTCTGAATTTTCTAGGAGTTTCTGAATTTCGGGAGAAGAAAAATTTAGAAATCAGAATCAAGGTTGGGGACCGATCCGGAAGTTCCCTGATCGGTCCAGGTCTGTGTGGATCGGTCACGGTGACCGATCCAGGGAAGGTCTGATCGGTCAGGTGACCGATCAGCGCGTGCCAACCTGCTGAATTTCGACTGTTTGCCTGAAATTGCAGCTCGGGAGGTGGGGTTTTCGAGCTCTAAAGGTTTGAAACTCTCCAGGACATTGTTTTCAGCAGGTGTCTGAAATTTCAGCTTTTGGGAGTTGAGTTTCGAGTTTCTAAAGGTTTGAAACTCTCCAAGACATTGTTGGTGCAATGGTCAAGGGGGAGTTGACCTTTAGGGGGAGTTTTTACCTAATTATCAAGGGGAGTTGACTCTTAGGGGGAGTTTTTACTCCTTAAGACTTTTGAGGATTAGTGACATAGGATTGTCACTAAGTTGATTGTTGAGTTTAGTATCAAAGGGGGAAATTAAGAGTTTCAATGAAAGGTATGGGACTTTCATTAGGAGGAAACTCTTGACCTTGATTCTCTCTTTTTGATGTGTGTCAGAAAGGGGGAGAGTGTTGGAGAATGGGAGAATGTTCTAGATAATGTTCAAGGAAGAACATTGAAGAACATTGGGAAACCTAAGTTAGGTTATCGGATTAACCTAACTTGATTATGGTTTTGTCAAACATCAAAAAGGGGGAGATTGTTGGTGCAACCTTAGGTCAAGGTTGATCTGGTTGACCTGACTCGAGTTGACCTGACTCGAGTTGTATTTTGATGTTTGACTTAGGAAGATTGTTGGTGCAACCTTAGGTCAAGGTTGACCTAGTTGAGTTGTATTTTGATGTTTGACACTCGTGGAAGAGTTGTATTCTTGATATGGGACAAATGTTTGGGAGATTATTGGTGCAACGTAGGTCAAGGTTGACCTGGTTGACCTGATTCGGGAAAGAGTCCAAGTATGGAGACTTGGCACGGGGAAAGTCCTAACTGGGATGTTAGGCAGTGTGGAAAGTCCTGATGAGTGAAGCCAGGCAGTGGGAAAGTCCTAACTGGGATGTTAGGCAGTTGGAAAGTCCTGGTGAGTGAAGCCAGGCAGTGAGAAAGTCCTAACTGGGATGTTAGGCAGTGTGAAATCCCTGGTTGGCTGGGAAAGTCCTAACTGGATGTTAGGCATTGGAAAGTCAGGCAGTGAGAAAGTCCTAACTGGGATGTTAGGCAGTATGGAAATCCTGGTGAGTGAAGCCAGGTGGAAGTCCTGGTGAGTGAAGGCAGGCAAGGGAAATCCAGATGGGTCAAAGTTGACCAGACATCTGGTGAAAAGTCCAAGCAGGGAGCTTGGCACGGGAAAAGTCCAAGTATGGAGACTTGGCACGGAGAAGACCAAGTTGGAGACTTGGCACGGGAAGTCGGAGAGAGCTCGGTAGCTCGGTAGCTCGGGAGCTCGGTAGCTCGGTAGCTCGGGAGCTCGGTAGCTCGGTAGCTCGTCCTCCGGACGAAGTCGGAGAGAGCTCGGTAGCTCGGGAGCTCGTAGCTCGGTAGCTCGGTAGCTCGGTCTCCGGACGAAGTCGGAGAGAGCTCGGTAGCTCGGTAGCTCGGGAGCTCGGTAGCTCGGTAGCTCGGTCTCAGGACCAGGTAGGATTTAGGGCTGGGAGCTCTAAACCTGGATCAGTCTGGTGACCGATCAGGAGTCGATCAGAAGCCGAACAGGAGCGAGGCGCTGATCGGTCCGGGACCGATCAGGATAACTGATCGGTTCCCGGACCGATCGAGTTCCTGATCGATCGTGGACCGATCGAAGGGTACTAGCCGTTGCGACGCAACGGCTAGATTTCTTCTGTGCTTCTTTCTCCGCAGGTATAAAAGGAGGCTGAGAGCTTCTACATTGATGACTACTTCTTCTTCCTTGGATTGAAGCTTCGCTTCTGTGCTCTAAGGTTTTGAGCTTTGTTCCAGTCGTCGATCAGCTGCCGCTGTTGTCCGAGAAGTTGTTGCTTCACAGGCAGTCGACGAGAAGGCGAGTTAGTGTTTGTACATTGTTCTTGTCTTTCTACTTGTATTTCTTGTACTCCTTCTTGTTGTTGCAAGTTTTGTGGCGAGGTTTCTCCACCCAGAAGGAGTTCATATTAGCCGGTTTTCCGGGGACTCATCCACCGACGGATTGACTGGACTCGTCCACCTTACGGACACGTCGAGGAGTAGGAGCCCTAATCTCCGAACCTCGTTACATCGGTTTGTTTTTCTTCTCCTCAGTTTCTTCCTTGTATTTCCGCTGCGACTAACCCTAACTGTAGGAAGAACGCGAGAATTTGGGGCGGCTATTCACACCCCCCTCTCTAGCCGAGTACGAACGATCCTAACAGATAGGTCTCGATAGTTTGTTTCCGTCTGGCTGGACTAACACTCCGGTCATACGCACACTTCTCTGCTTAGTGACAACCTTCTGATGATCCTGGCTGAATGAGCGCTTCGCTTGGATTGACCCTTTGTCAATCAGGCAATACATGACCGATGGGCCACTACTGGAGAGATCTGCTTGGTCCCTCAGCGTCCGACCCTTTGTCGTTGACCTCCTTGACTTTGACCTTCACATCGACTACTATCTTGGTCCTTTGACCTGCATCACAAGCCTTCTCCTCAAGTCTAGTTGAAAGAGAATGCAAGCCCGACTGACTGGACGAGTAGTGCCTCGGGTGACCTCTGCTGATCGGGCACTCTCTATGCTTGAATACTGGTCGACTCATATCTCCTAACCGTTGTTCGGGCGTAATGAACGTCGAAGTTTATCGTTGACTCAGAGGTCTAATTCGTCGATCGACCATTACTTCTTTGAACTCGAACTCTTGATCGGATGACATAATCTTCAAAGCCTGTAGTGGATTTGCAGCTTGGCTACATCATAGATTGATATCTGTGGTGATCGGGATATGATTGACGATGGCACTTGGCGAAATTTTCCCTTTCTCTACACTTTCTCGGATGAGCATCCTTTCATAGTGGCTTTCTGGAAAACTGTGCAAATCCTCGATCATTATGGATAAACATGCGACCATACCTTTTAATTAAATCTCATTAATACTCTCTCATAGCTGACTGCTACATGTGCTATCTTCTGTCGCCGCATGTTTGATGTGACATGCGAATATCCGCTGCTGATGTGATAGACATCTTTTCAAATTTCATAGTCATATTTTGTCCTTATTTTTCGCAACCCTCGATTGGACGGCTCTAAGCGATTGGCCATGAGGTTTATAAACCTTCATCTGCTCGCCGTCATCTTCACTTTGCCTGGCGTTTTCATCTTCGAGCAGTCTCTGCAACGTTTCTTCTCCTCTTCGTCTCCATCGACCTTTATCAGTAAGGTTCTTCTCTTTCCTTCGTCGAATCTATGGGTTGCGTCTTCTCGATTTCTTTGTTTTCGATGGCCAATTTTCCGCAACCGCCTGTGTTCATCCCTAGGCTCTAGTACACTTCAACCGAGTCTAGGTTTAATGGGGAGGAGATAGACCAGCCTAAATTCACCTATCATTTTCCATCTAATTATCAAATTGTCATTCCCTCTACTTACGACCGGCCACACGAACTTCCTGTCGGCTTCTTGACCTTCTTTAAGGACCAGTTTTATGTCGGTCTTCGATTTCCCATTCATTCGTTCTTTTCTGCCGTATATAAATATTTTTATATATCCCTGCACCAACTGGTTCCGAACTCCTTTAGGTTGCTGTGTGGGGTTGTAGTATTATTCTGCCTGCACGACATTCCCTTGACACCTCGGATCTTTCATTACTTCTATTACCCTAAACTATCCGAGTTGGGGACCTTCTTGTTTCAAGCCCGAGTGGGCTCAGTCTTTTTTGACAAAATGTCCTTCAATAAGCATTGGAGGGAATATTATTTCTTTGTTCATTTTCCCAAGCGACCCGACTTCCCGACCGGCTGGTAGATGGAAGTGATGATGCCTCCATCGCTCAGGAGATATTGAAGTCGATTACTGCCAAGTAGCGTCTAGTTTGGCCGATCAGAAGTATCACATCCATCGGCTACTGTTGGAGGGCGTCCTGTATGTATTCGGCTTGAACCCCATTTGAACACGGCTGTCATCCAGCCTAGGTATGCTCTTTCTTCTCCTCATCTTTGAATTTAATTGATTTCTCTTCCTTTTTTGCAGACCGAATCATGCTGAGGGAGCATCTGACTGGCAAGAGCAGGCTCACGGACGCAGAGATCAATGCATCAGTCGTGACCGAGTTGGAAAGTCGCGGCCTAGTGCCGGTCACCCACTATGACAATCCACTCGGCGAGGCGGGTGAGATACATGCGTCGACCAGCGAGGATAGAGTGAGTCAGACATTGGCTAGTGGAGCCACGATTGCTACAACTGAACTTCCTCCCGAACGGCCTTCCATGCAGCCGATCGGGGTGCCTCAGAGTCTGCTACCTCCGGGGTGTTGGAGTGTATACTAAAAGCCTAGCTTTTGTAAACATTTATTTTTGAAATAAAAGAATCACATTGGTCAATATCTACATTTATTTGTTAAATGTAATTGTTCAATTAATTTATATAGTAGACAACATGGTGTGTGGTGTCACACACAGAAGTGTTAGGATCGACGGTCGCGGCTAGAGAGGGGGAGTGTGAATAGCCGCCCCAAATTCTTCGCGTTTCTTCTACAATTAGGGTTAGCGCAGCGGAAATGAAACCGTAGAAACGAAAATGAAGAAGACAAACCTCAAACTCGATGGATGTAACGAGGTTCGGAGGTGATACTCCTACTCCTCGGCGTGTCCGTAAGGTGGACGAGCCCTATCAATCCGTCGGTGGATGAGTCCCCGGAGAACCGGCTAATAAATACTCCTTGTAGGTGGAGAAACCTCGCCACAATAGCTTGCAACAGCAATATGGAAATACAAGGAAGAGCAAGAACAAAATACACAATGAATGTACAAATACTCACTTGCCTTCTCGTCGACTGAAGTCCCGGATGAAGCACCAACTTCACGGACGAATGCCAACAAGCAACTCAGTCGAATAAGCTCACACGAAGCTTCGGAGCTCAGCAAAGCTCAAATCACAGCAGCGAAGAAGAAGAAGCAGAAGCTTCGAACCAGAAGAAGAAGTAGATAACTGTAGCAGCCCTCGATCTCCTTTTATAACCTCTGATATCTTGAGCCAACCTGCGAACCTGCAAGAAAAAAAGGCCAGAACACAGAAGCTCGAAATAACCTAGTCGTTGAGTCACAACGGCTAGTCCTGGACCGATCAGGCTCCACCCTGATCGGTCCAGGGTTCTTCTGATCGGTCATGGAGACCGATCAGGCTCTATGCTGATCGGTCCCCAGACCGATCAGAATGCTTTCACAGAGAGTTGCCCAACTCTCTGTGCGTACCCTGATCGGTCCCGGGGACCGATCAGGCTTCCTGCTGATCGGTCCCCATACCGATCAGTAAGCTCACAGAGGCACACTGATCGCTTTCTGATCGGTCTCCAAACCGATCAGGAAACCACAGTATCAGTGGATCGGTCACCAGACCGATCCAGGTCTTGGTTTTTGCCCAAACTAATCCAAACCAATATCCGGTCAACCTTGACCTCTTGGTACATCATGCTTAGCATCCGGTCACTCCCTTGACCTGCTAAGACTCCCCACCAAGTGTCCGGTCAATCCCTTTGACCCACTTGGACTTTTCTCTTCGTGTCAAGTATCCGGTCACTCCCTTGACCTACTTGACCTTCTCAACACCAGATGTCCGATCACCCTTGATCCATCTGGATTTTCCCTTGCCCGGCTTCACTCACCAGGACTTTCACCTAGCTTCACTCACTAGGATTTTCACCTGACTTCACTTACCAGGATTTCCAATCTGCCCGGCTTCACTCACCAGGACTTTCCAACTGTCTGGCTTCACTCACCAGGACTTTCCCACTGCCTGGCTTCACTCACCAGGACTTTCACCTAGCTTCACTCACTAGGGTTTTCACAAACTGCCTGGCTTCACTCACCAGGACTTTCCCATTGCCTGGCTTCACTCACCAGGACTTATCCGTCTGCCTGGCTTCACTCACCAGGACTTTCTACATCCGGTCCAGAGAACGAGCTACCGAGCCCTCTCTGACCACAGTTCGGGGAACGAGCTACCGAGCCCTCTCCGACTTCCCATGTGCCAAGCTTCCATACTTGGACTTCTCCGTGTCAAGTCTCCATACTTGGACTTTTCCCGTGCCAAGCTCCCTGCTTGGACTTTTCATTATGCCAAACTCCCTGCTTGGACTTTTCACCATGCCAAACTCCCTGCTTGGACTTTTCCCATGCCAAGCTCCCTGCTTGGAATTTTCCCGTGCCAAGCTCCCTGCTTGGACTTTTCCGAGTCAGGTCAACTCACCTCAGGTCAACCAGGTCAACCTTGACCACGGGTTGCACCCACAATCTCCCAAGCTTGTATCCTTGTAAAACATCAAGATACAACTTTTCTGTTCACGTCAAACATTGTCAAACATAACACGTCAAACATCAAAACACAACTCGAGTCAAGTCAACTCGAGTCTGGTCAACCAGGTCAACCTTGACCTAAGGTTGCACCAACAATCTCCCCCTTTTTGATGTTTGACAAAACTCATAATCAAACTTAGGTTTTCTAATGTTCTTCCTTGAACATTCTCCCCAAACCTACACTCTCCCCCTTTTTGACACACATCAAAAAGAGTGAATCAAAGTCAAGAGTTTCTTTCTAATGAAGGTCCCATACCTTTCATTGAAACCCTTAATTTCCCCCTTGATACTAAGGTCAACAATTAACTTAGTGATAATCTCATATCACTTAAGTCTTTTAGGAGTAAAAACTCCCCCTAAAAGTCAACTCCCCCTTGACTAATAGGTAAAACTCCCCCTAAAGGTCAACTCCCCCTTGACCATTGCACCAACAATGTCTTTGAGAGTTTCAACCCTTTAGAAATCCAAAACACCAACTTCATTGCTGAAATTTCAGAAATTTCAGACAGCATAGTCGAAACTGGCACGCCCTGATCGGTCACCAGACCGATCAGGTCTTCCCTGGATCGGTCACAGTGACCGATCCACAACTGCCTGGACCGATCAGACTCCCTTCTGATCGGTCCACAACCTCTGATATCAGTTTCTGAATTTCCTTCCGAAATTCAGAAACCCCTACAAAATTCCAGAAAATTCCAGAAATTATAAAACTTTGAGGATACATTCCTCATAACATATACTATCAAGGAAAAATAGTTTTCTATGAAAATATCTTCCACTTTCAAATCTTGATACAAAGTTCAAAAGTCTTTGAAATAGCTCAAAGTTAACTCATCTTTGTATCACTTTGCTCAATGATGAGAGCTATCACTAGAAAAGCTTCATCAAGGTTTTTCAAATCAATTTTAAAATGATTTTAAACCCTTTAATTTAGGACCACAATCTTAGGGCTAAATGTACATGACTTGTACACAAGCTTTCCCTATGATCCCCAATTAGAATTAGGTTCATCTAGGTACAAGAACTATGCACCTTGATCCTAACTCACAATCCTAATATCTCACACACATCTAAGGTGTATCAAACACATCCAAGTCAATTTTGATGTGAGATATGGGTTTAGGTTAGCTTAATCTAAGTTCTCATGCATTTTTCTAAATAACAATTTGATCTCCATATCAAATTGTGTTTTAGTCCTTAAATCAATTTCATTGATCATTAATGCACAAGATGATGACATGACATATAATTGTATCATAAATGGAAACATGTGCCAATGTCATGATGTCATGGCATAAAGTATGAAACTTAAATAAAGCATGACATTTAACTAACCTAAGCATTATCATGACATTTTAAATGATCATAAAATAAATATGATGTCATGACATGGCATATGGCAAACAATATATGGCAAATAGCACATAAAGGTATAGAAAATACCTAATTCTAGCCTTAGTTGCCATTTTTGATAATTTTGATCATTTTGCCATAGGTTCTATATTCCTAAGTGTAATAGACCTAGCATCTTATACCAAAGATTTTTAGATCACTATGTGCCAATTAGATTGACTCTAGAAAACTCCTCAAATTTGATTGGCACATTCTAATCACCTTAGGAATAATTCTTAATTTCATTTTCAAGGCTTGATTATACCTTGAAAAATCCTAAAGTGCCACCTTTTGCCATGATTAGGTTAACTACCTATTCAAGTAAGGTTGGCACACCCTAACTAATCTAGCGTGATGAAATCACGCTCCTAGGAACCCAATACCTATTGGAGCTCATTGGGTTCACTAAATATTCACTAGGGATGACTTCCCTAGCAACCATCCTAATGACCCTCCTAGGCTTTGAAGCCTTGGTCATTTGGGACTCATCAAGATCAACTCTAGGGGTGACTCCCCTTGTGACTTTGGTGTTGTTCTTTCTAGCCCTAGGTTTTGTTCCATAATCGAATGGAACATTATGATAATTGGGCTTGACTACTTGGGACTTAGGTTTGTGGCCCAAACCTTTCTTGTCCTTGGACTTGGGTTTTTGACCCCTAGACCCTAGAGTCAAATCCTTAAGAGCCTTTTCTAGAGAGTCAAGTCTTGACCTCAAGACTAGATTTTCTTTCTCTAATACCTCAAGCTTTAATTTATCCTTTTTCTTTGAGGTATTCCTAGGCATGTGTCTAGTTGATTTGGGATTTCTACCTAGGTTCTCCCTAACCTTAGATGAGTTAATCCTAGGATTGACATTTCTAGTGTTGTCCTTACCTAGGCTAACATGTTTAGCACCTAAGCACATATATTGGTTCCTAAAGTTAACATGCTTATCATTATTAACAATTGCAACAAAACTACTAGCATGTGTCTTATTGCAAGAGTAAGACTTAAATGTTACCTTAGGGTTTGCCTTCGCTCCCCCTATTGACGTGCTCGGTCTTTTGTCCTTGTGAGGTTGCCTCCCCCTTGGACATTGACTCCTATAGTGTCCCATTCGCTTGCATTGGAAGCACACCACGTGCTCCTTGCCCTTGCGTGTTAGGACTCCGGCTTCCTTGGCCTTTGGCGCCGATGGAGTCTTTCTAACCCTCTTTGGACATTTACTCTTGTAATGTCCAAATTCCCTACACTCAAAGCACATTATGTGTAATTTGCTAGAAACTAAATGGCTTGAGTTACCTAGAGTTGAGGATGGATGAACGCTCTCTCCTTCATCCCTTCCGGAGGTAGAAGCTTCTTCTTCTTGCTCCGAACTTGAAGAAGAACTCTCCTCCTCTTCTTCTTTAGATGTTGAGTGGCCCTCAACTTCTAAATCCATTCCTCCATGAAGTGAGCTACTTGGCTCACTTGACTCCTCTTCATGACTTGAAATGGAGTTCTCCTCATGGAACTTTGCCAAGTTATTCCACAACTCCTTGGCATCGTTATATCCACCTATTCTACACAAAACATCATTAGGTAAAGAAAATTCAATGATTTTCGTTACCTCATCATTGATGGTTGATTGGTGGATTTGCTCCTTCGTCCACTTCTTCTTCTCCAAAAGTTCTCCTTCTTTATCCAATGGAGGAGTAAAATCTAATTGCACACACCTCCAATTTTCTAGGTTAGTCATAAGAAAGTACTTCATTCTTACCTTCCAAAACGCGAAGTCGTCGCGATCGTAGAAAGGTGGAATTGTGACGTCTTCTCCAAATAACTCCATTCTCTAGCTCGTGCTCCCCCGGGTGTTGATCCAACGAAGAGCGACCTCGCTCTGATACCACTTGTTAGGATCGACGGTCGCGGCTAGAGAGGGGGGGTGTGAATAACCGCCCCAAATTCTTCGCGTTTCTTCCTACGATTAGGGTTAGCGCAGCGGAAATGAAACCGTAGAAACGAAAAGGAAGAAGACAAACCTCAAACTCGATGGATGTAACGAGGTTCGGAGGTGATACTCCTACTCCTCGGCGTGTCCGTAAGGTGGACGAGCCCTATCAATCCGTCGGTGGATGAGTCCCCGAAGAACCGGCTAATAAATACTCCTTGTGGGTGGAGAAACCTCGCCACAATAGCTTGCAACAGCAATATGGAAATACAAGGAAGAGCAAGAACAAAATACACAATGAATGTACAAATACTCGCTTGCCTTCTCGTCGACTGAAGTCCCGGATGAAGCACCAACTTCACGGACGAATGCCAACAAGCAACTCAGTCGAAGAAGCTCACACGAAGCTTCGGAGCTCAGCAAAGCTCAAATCACAGCAGCGAAGAAGAAGAAGCATAAGCTTCGAACCAGAAGAAGAAGTAGATAACTGTAGCAGCCCTCGATCTCCTTTTATAACCTCTGATATCCTGAGCCAACCTGTGAACCTGCAAGAAAAAAAGGCCAGAACACAGGAGCTCGAAATAACCTAGCCGTTGAGTCACAACGGCTAGTCCTGGACCGATCAGGCTCCACCCTGATCGATCAGGCTCTATGCTGATCGGTCCCCAGACCGATCAGAATGCTTTCACAGAGAGTTGCCTAACTCTCTGTGCGTACCCTGATCGGTCCCGGGGACCGATCAGGCTTCCTGCTGATCGGTCCCCAGACCGATCAGTAAGCTCACAGAGGCACACTGATCGCTTTCTGATCGGTCTCCAAACCGATTAGGAAACCACAGTATCAGTGGATCGGTCACCAGACCGATCCAGGTCTTGGTTTTTGCCCAAACCAAGTCCAAACCAATATCCGGTCAACCTTGACCTCTTGGTACATCATGCTTAGCATCCGGTCACTCCCTTGACCTGCTAAGACTCCCCACCAAGTGTCCGGTCAATCCCTTTGACCCACTTGGACTTTTCTCTTCGTGTCAAGTATCCGGTCACTCCCTTGACCTACTTGACCTTCTCAACACCAGATGTCCGATCACCCTTGATCCATCTGGATTTTCCCTTGCCCGGCTTCACTCACCAGGACTTTCACCTAGCTTCACTCACTAGGATTTTCACCTGGCTTCACTCACCAGGATTTCCAATCTGCCCGGCTTCACTCACCAGGACTTTCCAACTGCCTGGCTTCACTCACCAGGACTTTCCCACTGTCTGGCTTCACTCACCAGGACTTTCACCTAACTTCACTCACTAGGGTTTTCACAAACTGCCTGGCTTCACTCACCAGGACTTTCTACATCCGGTCCAGAGAACGAGCTACCGAGCCCTCTCTGACCACAGTTCGGGGAACGAGCTACCGAGCCCTCTCCGACTTCCCATGTGCCAAGCTTCCATACTTGGACTTCTCCGTGCCAAGTCTCCATACTTGGACTTTTCCCGTGCCAACCTCCCTGCTTGGACTTTTCATTATGCCAAACTCCCTGCTTGGACTTTTCACCATGCCAAACTCCCTGCTTGGACTTTTCCCATACCAAGCTCCCTGCTTGGACTTTTCCCGTGCCAAGCTCCCTGCTTGGACTTTTCCGAGTCAGGTCAACTCACCTCAGGTCAACCAGGTCAACCTTGACCACGGGTTGCACCCACAATCTCCCAAGCTTGTATCCTTGTAAAACATCAAGATACAACTTTTCTGTTCACGTCAAACATTGTCAAACATAACTCGTCAAACATCAAAACACAACTCGAGTCAAGTCAACTCGAGTCTGGTCAACCAGGTCAACCTTGACCTAAGGTTGCACCAACAAGAAGATCATGTTGTCGGCTCTTTATAAATTATAAATAGTTGCTCACAACTAAGATGGAAAGGAACAAACCATCGGAATAGTCGTAGTGTAATTAGGTATTAGTTTATCTTGATTAATAAATTACACTGGTACACTCTAAGTGTATTGAGTAGGACCATTTAGGTAAGTTCTTTTTGTACTGACTTAATAAAAGAATTAAACCTTAGTTATTATAGAAGTGTGTGCTCTTAATCTAATATAATAACAAGCACATATATTTAATATTTATTTCTTTGACTTATCAAAGGGTGAGGTTTAGTTCGATAAATCAATATGCCCGATAAGTTGGGAAATGATATTACTTATAGTGTGTGTTGTTGATTATAGAAGGAATCTGTGTCCTAGTTATCTAGGTTGAGAATGCCCCCAAGAGGAGCTCATAAGGATTGTCATGTTAAACCCTGCAGGTGGACTTAGTCTGACATGACACTGAAGTTGAGTGGTACTACTCTTGGAGCTAGATATTAATTAAGTGAGTTGTCAGTAACTTACTTAATTAGTGGACATTTGTTATCTTAAATACAGGGAGACTAATACACTCATGATAAGAAGGAGCCCATAATGTAATTTGGGATTGATGCGGTAGTGCGATAATAACTCTCTAGGGGAATGAGTTATTATCGATGAACTTGAGTTGTGTGTTCGGGGCGAACACGGGATACTCAAGCTCATCGGAAGGCCAAAATCAATTTCTCCTCTAGGTCCCTGTCATAGCCACATTAAAGCCTTAAGTCCATCCAAATATAGACTCTTCTTGGTGTCCAAGAAGGGGGCCGGTCCAATACTTGGTTACCAAGCAAGGGTCGGCCACATCCTCTTCTATAGGGGTCGGCCCTTTGCTTGGTGACCAAGCATGAAGGGGCCGACCACAATAATTCAAAAAGGGAGGGTTGTTTTGAATTTTTAAAATATTTTCTTTGTAGAAAACTATAAGTTTTAAAAAAGAGATTTTAATTTTTAAAACTTTCCTTATTTGAATTAGGTCACATGTTTTAATAGAGATTTTAAAAGTTTTAAAACTTTCTTTTTTTAACCATCCTCATGGTTTAAGAAAAAGGAGGATAAGTTTTAAAATTTAAATTTTCTATCACTATATTTAAAAAGGAAATTTTATAAGAGAAGTTTTAAATTTTAAAACATGGTTTTAATTTTTAGAACTTTCCTTTTTTAACTCCTACTTTAGGAAAAAGAGCTTGTAAATTTTATAAGAGGATTTCTTCTTGTAAAATTTTAAAAAATATATTTCCTTATTCTTGATGTGGTGGTTGGCCACCTTGCTTGGAGCCCAAGCAAGGGGCCGACCAATTATAAAACAAAATCATCATCTAATTGATTTGGTGATTGATTCAATCAAGAGAAAAGAAAAAAAAAATAAAAGGGAAAAGGAAAAGCTAGAAGAATATTTTAATTTTTGTAAAAATTCTTATTCTCTTGCTTGGAGAACCTCAAATGGTCGGCCCTCCCTCTCCCCTCTCTTTTCCCTTTTGCTCTCTTCTCCTTGGTGGTGGTGGTGGCCGGTTTTTGAAGAAGAGGAAGGAAGCTTTTGGGTGGTGATTATCTTGGAGGTTCGTCGCCCACACGACGTCCAAGGCAAGGTGAGGAATACGACAGAAGATCTCGAGGTCATTAGCTTGCAAAGAGAAGGTATAACTAGTAATTTTCTTCCGCATCATACTAGTTATTTTCTTTGTAAGAATTCCAAACACAAGAGGCATTAGATCTATTTTTTCGAATTAGTTTTTCGAGTTTGTGTTTTCTTCCTTTTCGAATTTGTGATTCGATTGTTCCTTTTGGTTAACCTAGATTTATTTAAGGAAATTAAATATTAGCTTTGCTTAAAAGGAAATGTCTAAGCGGTGGTGGTTGCTCCCATATCCAAGAAGGTCATGCGCCTCACCATACAGTCCTGGAAGCCAATTTTGGAAATTAATATTTAATGGAATTAATAACATAGGTGGATTTGAATCAATAGTGTTAAGTTCCGCTTACGATTCAAATCTAAACCATTAAGAATAAATAAGTTAAATTTGGAATCAATGATGTTAAGTTTCGTCTGCGATTCCTAATTTAACTTCTAAAGAACACAATAAGTTATTTAAGGAAAGGTTTGACACTTGTACAAAAAATTTTGTACAGTGGAGCCGGTACGTTTTCCTAGGACTAACCAACACGGGAAGCCTCTAATACAATGCAAGAGGCAACGTGGGGAAGCTTCCTCCCGCTCCGCCACTTCCGCCCTACAAGCCCTCGCCCGCACCGGTTCTCGTCTATCATCTGAGTGGGGGTGAGACATCGACGCTTGCTCTTCCTGAGCAGGGAGCTGCAGCGCTCCATACTTCACTATCCTGGGATCGGACGCCTTCGCTATCTGGGATGCTGTCAGGGACCATCTGTATGCTGCCGATCGCATTCATGCCACCACAATCCTCATCGGCCACACAAGTATCCATCATTCGGTCATCCTCGATGTCCAAATCCACGGGCAAGATGACTTTTGTGCCTTCCGGTCCGAGCGGCCAGCGACAAATAATGGCTATCATCCACTTGCCCACTGATGAATGGCGCTGTCTAGACAATGTCGCGTCTCGCACCTCTAAGCACCAGATTCAGATTTAGGGGCCGCTAGCATAAGTATGGGCCGATGCTAGGGCCTGTGCGATGACCATCTCACCGGGGGAGCTTGTGAACATCCATACCCAGATGACCACTGGGGTACGTATATTGCCTTTACATTTACTTGCTTTAATTCATTCATCACTTACAATCTTATTGTCGCTGTAGTATTGGGTCGAGAGTTTGGTCATGTGCCAAAAGCTAGCATTTTTAGAGCACGAAGTCCAGCAGCTTCGCACTCCGAGCGGCACCTCCGAAGCCTCCCGTGCTCAACTTGAACAGTTGACCGCCGAGGCCAATCAGCTAAGGGTCGATCTGCAGAAGAGCTCCGAGCTACTACAGGAGGAAAGGAGCAAGAATGTCGAATAGGCTACCCAACTGGCGAGGCTCGACAAATAGGCAAAGTCCTTCGAGTCGAAGATCGATTCGGCCAATGCCAGGAAGCTCTGAGCAATTGAGGACTTGGATATTAAAAATAAAGAGGCTTGGGTCCAGCCTCAGAATCTGAAGGAGGCTAAGGCCGTGCTGAATGTCGAGAGGGAGAGTCGATTGGCAGAGCTGTTGGTGCAATTTGCACTAACAGTGTAACTCAAGTTTTGATGAATGACAAGTAAGTTAAGTTAGGTGTTTTATGATCTAATTATGTTACCAAGTGTGCAGGAATTGACAAGTCCAAAGGATCGGCCACCAAGCTAAAATCCAGCTAGGTTCGTGGGACCGGATAGCTGGTGCGAAGTCCAGATAGGTCAACAGACCGATTGGATATCTGGCAGAAAATCCAGTTGGGTCTGAAGGACTGGACAACCTATAAAAGTCCAGTTAGGTCTACGGACCGGACAACTGACATGAAGACATGGTGGGTCAGAAGACTAGTCAACCGACTGCAAGATGGTAAGTAAAGGTAACTCACTGGAGGAAAGTGACTTTGTGAGGATGTGTCCCGGTTGAGGGACATTAGGCGTCGGTCCAGATTAGGTCAATTTTGAATCCCTAAGACCTTGACTAGTTCTTGGTCTTAAGAGGGCATGAGCTAATTACTACTTATTATCACTATGCTAATCTTGTTTTCCAGGTTAGATGTTTTAGTTTGGACTAACACAACTTGCAAGGCAAAAGAAGCAAAAAGCCTTCGGATGAACAATACCCGAAGGCGCCTTCAAGCATTGGAAGGCACCTTTGCATTGTTCATTGAAGGTGTCTTCAATGGCTTAAAGGCGTCTTCCAAAGTATAAAAGTTGATAGATTCAGTGATAAAGCTTTAGCAGAATTCGGGATAAGATTTGACCCATTGGAGATACCTTCAATGCCTATGGAAGGCGTCCTCCATGGCCTTTATAAGCCAGTCTCAACTAAGCTTTTCACAACAACTCATATACGAGCTACTACATGCTAATTCGAGGTTCCGACTGCTCCAACTTCCTACTATGACTTTGCTGTGAAACTGCTACACTCGACGACTGCTTCGAAGACTTTTGATCGTGATCGGCAGACCGACACCGACATACGAGCGCTTTCACTTCGATCCCAACGTGTTGATAACAAAGTTAAATTTTTGTATTTAATTACTGAAAAAGGGTAGTGTAGTCTGTTACACTTGTCTTACATTCTTTGTACTCGATTTCCTCTTTTGGAGGTATCGGAAGAAGTATTTTAGTGGATTACCCATTGATAAGTCCATAGGATCTGGGTCTTGGAGTAGGAGTCGCCGAAGGCTCTGAACCAAGTAAAATTGATCGTGTTTTCTAGTATTCTGTTTCCTTACTTAATTTTCACTGCGTACCTTAATTTCAAAATGAAAAGAACAAGATTTTTAAAACCACGTGATTCACCCTCCCTCCCCCCTCACGTGCAACTCGATCCAACAAGGTACACAATATTTTCAAAGGAGGAAGAACGCCGAACAAGCTACCCAATTGGCGAGGCTCAACAAACAAGTCAGCTTTTTCAAGTTGAAGATCAATTCGGCCAACTCTAGGAAGCTCCGAGCAATTGAGGATCTGGATATTAAAAATAAAGAGGCTCGGACTCTGGCTCAGAATCTGAAGGAGGCTGAGGTCGCGTTGAATGTCGAGCGGGAGAGTCGATCGGCAGAACAAGTTGCGATGAAGGTTCAGTTTGCCGCCAAGGATGCTAACTTGGAGTCGTTAAAGGTCGAGTTGGAGGCATCCCGACCGACCATCCAAATTTATCAAGATGCAGAGCTTGGTCGATTTGAAGTCCTCAAGCGGGATTATTTTTTCTCGGACACTTTCAATGATCGGTTCACGAACTGAGTGCTTCGCCTCTTCAATTACATAATTGATGGGACTTTTGACTAGTTGAAGGACGATGGCTATCTCCCTTCCTCGCTGACCAACAAGGTTATCAACCGATAGAAGCTGATCGAGTTACTCCCCGACTACATGCTTGATTATCTTGAGTAATCTTCATTTTTGCCTTCTGGGGTCGCCTTGTGTATTTTCTTTAGATGTAGAAAAATTTTCTAAGTGTAAATGAATGTATCGCTGTTCGACATTTCATCTTTTTGTCAAACTGTGCAAGTGCTTATTGATGACTTATTGTTTGGTGTTTCGTCACTTTATTACCTTCTTGACTTTGACCTCCATGTTGGCTGTTGTCTTCGTCCTTTGACCAACACTTAGTGTGCCCCCCTTTATCACTATATCAATAACCATTATAATTTTATAACTGCTATAATACATACTTAAATATTCAAATATACTAAATATTAGTTACAGTTTTGTAGCTGAATATATAGGTAAATTGAATATAAGTTTTAGTAAATATTAAATCATGATTATTACAATACAAATTCAATCAACTCATCTAACATTTAAGTTGTACTACATACAAATCCATAATTGTTATATATAACAACTATAATTTTATATATAATAACTATAATTTTATACCTGTCATAATACGTCCAATCAATTTAAAATTTAAACAAGAAAATCAAATGAGTGATAATAAAGAAAATAATATTAAATAATATATAAAAATAATTTAATATTCATACATGGCTAAATAGTGGTGTGGTATGTTTTTATGATAAAAAATCAAACATGACAAGTTTCTTCCATGATTTAAAAAATTCTTTTTAATGTTTTTCCAATAATAATAGTACAATTATCTAACTTGATCTCCACAGTACATAACAAATAAAAATTAGAAGTGATAAATTTATTAATTATAATAAAATGGAATATGCTCTTATGTCCTTTAATTTTTTTTCCCCATCCCATAGTCATTTCACGGTCACTATAAATTACAATTTATCTTCTTTTATATAATTCGTAGGCGGACCAGAGCATGTTTTGGACGAGCGCAATTAACAGCCAGTGACATTATCACAGTTGGAAGCTGCCTGAAGCAAGCGGCCATTCCACTTCTCCAAGTATTTATTTATTTATATTTTATTAATCAATTTATACATTTTATAAAAGATAAAAATTAGTGGGCGTCAACACCAATCTGTCCGTTATCATCGCTAAGTCGCTAGCAAACCACCTGTGCATATTTATTTTTATTTTTATTTTTATTTTCACACTTTGCTCTCTAACTAATTAATCTGTTAATTATGAAAATACATTAATTGCCTTTGAATATTGTCTCCAAGTCTAGAAAGGTTGTCCATGGCAGTCAATTAAGACTAAGAATGCTGAAAGATATCGACCACCCTCCAATTTAATTAGATCATAACATGACTTGTCGATCACATGCTCCATAATTATTTTACAAACATAATATAGAGTTTGAGTTAAAAAATACAAAAAAAAACTAGGGGAAAATAATCATAAATATTGGTTGGTGATATGGTGTTGTTGACGATTACATTACATGAGAGAGCAGGAGGAGGTTGAAGGGTCCTCTTCACAGTAGAATTGGTATGTGTTGTAAGGCACAGGGTAGTAGTAGGGCGCCGGCGCCTGCGGGTAGGACACGGCCGGAGGCTTCTCCTCCGTCACCCTGCCGCAGGAGCAGCACCTGCACCAGCCATGGTAGTTCTCCAGGTACGGCTGGTGGCAGCAGACTGGCCCCGGCGGCCAGAAGACCAGGTACGGCGGCGATATCACCACCGGCTCTTCCTTCTTCTTCTCCTCTTTCTTCTCTTCTTTCTTCTCCTCTTTCTTTTCTTCCTTCTTCTCCTCTTTCTTCTCTTCTTTTTTCTCCTCTTTCTTTTCTTCTTTCTTCTCTTCCTTTTTTTTTTCTTCTTTCTTCTCTTCTTTTTTCTCCTCTTTCTTCTCCTCTTTCTTCTCCACTTTCTTCTCTTCCTTCTTCTCCTCTTTCTTCTCCACTTTCTTCTCTTCCTTCTTCTCCTCGATGTTCTTGATCACTCTCCCGGCCCGGCACTTGAGCTTCCTGGAGACCCTCTCGGCGTCGAACACGCCGGAGACCACCACCGTCCCACTCTTCTCATCGAAGGAGATCACCGTGATGTTCACTTCATCTAAATATATAACCAACGCGAATTACCAAGCTTAATTATTCTTAACTATTCAAAAACGGTCGATCGATAATATACGAATTACCTTGAAGCTTGCCCAGAATCCTCCTTATCTTCTTGTTGCACTGGCCACATTCCAGATCAACTTTCAAGATCAACGTAGTGTTCTACAAATTAAAGAAACCAGTAATCAGACCTCTGCAGAATCTAACCGAAGGGACAAACAAAAAAATAAAAAAAACAGAGGAAGTGAAGAATCGCCGACCTTCCCTGCCATTTCTCGAGTGGCTTTTGAAATCGTTGCGATGAAAGGAGAGAAATGGTGCTATATAGCCGTCTTTTTTTCCACCAAAAGCAGCAATCAGAGAGGCAATGAGGGGTAGTAGTGCTTTGGGTGCCCCACAAGATTAAACAAAGCGGACAAAATCTGAGAATCATAACTTGAAATTGATATAAAATAATTTGGCAAAATGAATTTTGGTCAAATTAAAATACAGTATAGTGCTAGGACCCAAACAATATATTGATACATTGATGTCTGATATGTCGTAAACAATTAATTTCCAACCATCCAACTAATTTGTCCTCTAATTATTTGTTCCGTATCAACTAAAATAATAAATTCATTTTCAGCTTATTGAATTATGTTCGGAGTTGGTGCACTTGTTAATACTAAAAAAAAATTATAAGTGTTCGAAAACTTTGACTTGAGTTGCGTGTACATAAAGTCATGATTGAGATGACTAAATGATGAGTAAAAGGCAATCCTAATTAGAACAAACTCGACGACAATGTGATTAGGTCGGATTAATTAAGTTAGGGGCCATGCAATATTTGTTTCACGGTTAGATACAAATTGTCTCATTACAACTAGCAATTTAAGTTGTGGGATCAACACCAAGTCTTGGCGTTGTTTGGTCCATATATAATTGAATCGAGATGTGACTTTATGAGATGACACATTAACTATAGCTTTGAACGAGAAAGAGTAGAGAAAGGGTGTGATTATTCTTGTTGCAAAAAAAAAAGTGACGAAGACATTAATTATTCTTATTCCAAAATCCCAATTTCCAAGATCAACGATGTTTAAAAAATAGTAATTGATTAAAATTTATCTTAAAGGCAATTAACACACGGTTTGGGAGGAGGTGAAAGAAGGATAAATAAGGGAAAGGGGAAGGGAAACTTTGAACATGTTTGAAAAGGAGTGAGTTAAAGGAAATGAAAGGAAAGGTAGTGATTGATAAACTTTAGCTTTCCTTACTCATGAAAAGATTGATTTTCTTACATCCTAATTTAGGGTTTAAAGGAGGGGAAGGGAATATAAAATATTTTTTTATTCCAATCTTATCCCTATTTTAAAATATTAATTTTCAAATTACCCCTGTTCTAATTTTATGCTCTTTTATCATGTCTTTCTGCTAGAAATGTTCACCTCTTTGTGTTTCTCCTTTCTTCTCACAACATAAGTTGTTCCTTCTCTTCTTGTTACTGTCGATTGTGTCTTCTTCTTCTCGTGGCCGCTTCATCATCTTCTCATAGGTTGGAGCTAGCTCGTGCAGCCATGCAAGTAAGGTGTATTCCCACCCATATTCCTTTTGAATTTTTGGCTCTACTGTCGATTGTGTCTTCTTCTTCTCGTGGCCGCTTCATCATCTTCTCATAAGTTGGAGCTAGCTCGTGCAGCCATGCAAGTAAGGTGTATTCCCACCCATATTCCTTTTGAATTTTTGGCTCTACAGTTTTCAGTTCCAGTTGTTTGGTTGCGACTTCTGTTGCTTCACTTTATTTTGATTAATGCCATTTGATCTTTTTAGTTTAATTAGAGGTTATTTTTTTTTTATTTGAGCCTGTGAGTTTGTTAGAATTTAGGGTTGTGTCCTGCAATTGGATTTATTGAGTCAAGGTTTATGTTGTGTGTTTACACATTCATGTTGAACTACAGGTTGAATTATGAATGTGACTTTTCTATCTTGTTGTAAATTAAGATGACGAAACCAAAGTGATGAACTAGGAGTCATCAACAAGCAATCCTTTCGTACTATTTTTTTAAGGACAACTGTCCTACTATCATTGTCTAATGAAATGAGTATTCCGTTTCATTTTCCTATCAGACCACCCAAAAAGAGCAAGAAGAAGGCATTAGACATACACATCTACCACTCTCTATTTCATTCTTTTAGAAAAAAATAATAAGAGAAATATCATGTCATCATTCTTTACTTATCACATTTGCCCATCTTATGTCCAATTATTTTTCTTCTTTAGTAAACATTATTTTCCTAATTGTTTCTTGTTTAATTATTTGCCTTTACTCATAATTTATGTTTTTCATTTATTTGATTATAGAAGAGTGATCAAAATGGTAAACATAATGATTTTATTAAATTGCATTATATGCATCGACTCGCATTTACCCAAGTTGTTTGTTTGGTAGGCACAAATAAAATAGTCAAATTTCTTATGTTATACGGTTAAAAGGGGAACATGCATAAAATAAATTAATGACAAAAGAGTTAACTAATGATCAATGTCGTAGTATAATTAGAATGTGTCGTTCAATATTTGTAGGATTGTATAATATTTTAGTCAAATAAGGTGGTTTATGACCTACAACAAGGATCACTATGGAAGAACAAATAGCAAAATCACTTCATTTGCTAGGCCATCATGCTATAAATTTTGAATTTGGATTTTTTTTTTCTATCGATTAGAAGAAACAATAAGTCGTTATTTCTATAATATTTTAAAAGCTTTAATAGAGTCGGAGGATAAACTTATCAACAGACGTGTCACAAATTCCCTTAGAAATCTTCAATTACAATCAATTCTACTCATTTTTTAAGGTGAAAATATTATTCTTATCTTTTAACAAGTATAGGTTCATGTTTATATGCTCATAATTATTAATAATTTAGACATGATTATATCATAATTGTGTTAGAGCAATAGATGAAACCCATATTCGTGTTAAAGTTTCTCCCTTTGATGCCCCAAAGTTTCGCTGTAGAAAGGTTTTTTCAACACAAAATATTTTTGCAGTATGCATATTTGATTTGAAATTCACTTATGTCTTAATCAGGTGAGGAGGAGAAACATCTGACTCAAGAATGATAAAAAAACATATTAACCAAACAAGAGTGTCTTAAAATTCTAGGAGGTAAATTAAATGACATATATTGTGATTAGACTTTCCTTGCTTTTATAGTTTAATAACACTTTTTTTTAAGAAAAATACTATCTTGTTGATGCTGAATTCATGTTGAAAAGCGGTCTTATTACACCATATTGAGGAAAACGTTATCATTTAAAAGAATGCTTGTGAGTTATGTTAGGACCGAAAAGTAGCTAGAGGGGGGGGGGTGAATAGCTCGTCGCGTGCTCTTGTGCTTGGCGTTGCTTGTTTCTTCAGAGATGTGCAGCGGAAATACAAGAAACAAATGCATACAACGCTAACAAGGTAGATTTACTTGCTATCCACCTCCAAAGAAGGTGACTAGTCCAAGGATCCACACACTCACACACCCTCCACTATGTAAACACTCCTTTTCGGTAACTACCGAAGGCGGAGAAGCCTTACAAGACTCTCAATACAAGAAGAACGAAAGGGTAGTACAGAATAAGCAAAAGCTTACCAGAAATGCAGTAAAAACCCTAACCCCAGATTTCTTCTTTTTGCAATAGAGTCGCCTCTTGACTTGGAAGAAACTCCAAGATCCTTCAAGAACTGGCGTGGAGAGCTCTGTGGAGTTGCTGGTGTTATCTGAGATGAAATCGTAAAGCTCTGCTGCAGCCATCACACGCCTGCAGCTCAAATACGACGCAACGGTCAGATCCCGATCGATTCGAAAGCTCCCAATCGATCGGGGAGGCTTTGGATCGATCCACGGATCGATCCAGAGCGCCTCTGTGCTCTGGGAAAACGCCTGGATCGATCCACGGATCGATCCAGCGCTTATCGCGCGAACCAGCAGCGTCCCAATCGATCGGTTGATCGATTGGGACCTCTGGATCGATCCACTGATCGATCCAGAGTCTCTCTGTTCGCTGGGAAAGGCCTGGATCGATCCACTGATCGATCCAGAGGCTTTCTGTTCCTTGGGGAAAAGCCTGGATCGATCCACTGATCGATCCAGCTCTTGGTTGTTGCCCAAAACCAAATCCCAAGCCTCTCAAACCAACATTCGGTCAACCTTGACCTGTTGGTACATCATGCCTAGCATCTGGTCACTCCCTTGACCTGCTAGGACTCCCTCACCAAGTGTCCGGTCAATCCCTTTGACCCACTTGGACTTTTCTCCTCTTGCTAAGTATCCTGTCAAATCCTTTGACCTACTTGGACTTTCCTTCATCATGCCAAGTATCCGGTCACTCCCTTGACCTACTTGGACTTTCACCAGGATAATCACCTGGCTTCACTCACCAGGATTTTCACCTAGCTTCACTCACTAGGATTTTCACCTGGCTTCACTCACCAGGATTTTCTTCTGCCTGGCTTCACTCACCAGGACTTTCACCTAGCTTCACTCACTAGGATTTTCACCTGGCTTCACTCACCATGATTTTCTTCTGCCTGGCTTCACTCACCAGGACTTTCACCTAGCTTCACTTACTAGGATTTTCCTCACTGCCTAGCTTCACTCACTAGGTCTTTCCTTCTGCCTAACATCCCAGTTAGGACTTCCCAGTCAAGTATCCGGTCATCCTTGACCTACTTGACTCTTCTTCAATCAACCTTGCATTGTCAAACATCGAAACCCAAACCAAGACTCAAGCTTGGTCAACCAGGTCAACCTTGACCTGAGGGATGTTGCACCAACAATCTCCCCCTTTTTGATGTTTGACAATACCAACACTATCACTTATAATACCACATGTAAGTTAGGCTAATTCCATAGCCTAAACCTGCTTCATGCCACTAGGTAATGAATACATAAGTTAAGCCCTTCATTCTCCCCCTGAGAGGGCAAACTCCCTCTAGGTAATGAAATCCTAACTTACTCCCTTTCATTCTCCCCCTATTGGCACACATCAAACCATGTTCCATTTTTGGGCACACATCAACAAATTCACTTGTTGAAAACTCTCCCCCTGAAGAGTTGCTCATCATTGTTCACAACTTCACTCGTTGTGATCAACACGATAATGAAGGTCCCATACCCTTCATTATCCTTAACCATACATTCTCCCCCAATGTAGGCAAATTCCCATCCTTGAGCATTATCCACTTGAAGCCACTTGAACAATGAGGATATCCACTCCCCATTAAAGTTCAAACGCTCAACCTTGAGCATGTTCTTAACGGAAGGTTAACCACCTTCCAAAGTTCATGAAAAATAATTTTCATGTCTTTAAAGAGTCCCTCCCACTAAAGACATGGTGGTAACTTCTGTCATTGCACCAACAATGACTTGGAATCCCTAAAATTTTAGGAAACCCAATTTTAGAAGTTTTGAGGTTCAAATATTCAAAATTTGAAACAAACCTCAACCTAAACTTCAACTTAGCCTTCCTTAACCAATCCATCCTTGTTTTCCACACGAAAACACCCTTTTTATGTATACAAATATATTTTCAGGGGTTTGGAATGGTTACCTAGACTAAAATAGGTTCAAAAATGCTGAAATCAGACCTTCCCAGCCAAAATCAGCATCTTCGATCGATTGGAGTTGGGTTCCAATCGATTGAACCCTTCTGAATCGATCCACTGATCGATTCAGTCTTCTTGGATCGATAGGCTGATCGATCCAGCGAACTTCTGCTCGCGAGAAATGCCTTCTCAATCGATCGGCTGATCGATTGAGGCACTCCAATCGATCCACGGATCGATTGAAGGCCTGAAATTGCTGAAATTCAATTTCAGCCAATTTCAGAAACCCTTAGAAAATTCTACAAAATTTCAAAAATTGTAAAAATTTGTGTAGACATTATTTAGGGTATAATTTATCATGGAAAAATAGTTTTCTATGAAAATACATCATATTTTCAAAGATTGACACAAACTTGAGAACTTGCAAAAACTTTAGTGTTTTCTTTAAGTTTGTGTCTAACTATTCAATGGTGATTACTATCAAAAGATAGCCTTCACCAATGTTTTTCAAAATTATTTTAAAACCATTTTCAAAACCAATATCCCACCATATTCCTTGGGCTTAATGTACATTACTTGTACATTAGCTTTTCCAATGATGGGAAAACACATAACTATGTGTTTTGATGAACTTAAAACTCAAAAGAATGCACTAAATCAACATCTTGAGTTTTGTTCATCATCCTAACATCTCACTTGTATCTAATGTGCACTAAAACACATACAAGTCATCTTATTGGTCTTTGTGAGATATAAAGTTTGGTTTTGCCCTAATCTAGGGATCATGCATATCTATCTAGGCATTTTGTGGATATTGAACATCCACTTAGGATGTTACTTGTTAATACCACTTGTTGACAACACTTGTTGAAAACACTTGTTGATAAATGCCATTTGTCCTTGCTTTTAAAGAATTAAACATAATGCATGATAATGTTATGACATACATCAAAATGAAATAGCTTTCAAAAGAAAGATTCCTATAATTACATGATGTATGTATGACATGACATGGTATTTTTATATTTTTCATAATAAAAGAATGAATGCAAAATACAAACCTAAATATGGTGTTATGGCATGTGATGGGCAAACATAACATGGCAAGGTTTAGCATAAATAAAATTGCCTAGATTACCTATCTAAGTATCCTTAATCTTAGCTAACTTAAAAATTAAACCTAGATTGCTCAAAAGTGCTTCAAGAAAATGCCAAAACATATATTGGCATTTCTAATTCTCTTGATTAATTTTTGCCAATTGAAATTAAGTGTATTCCTCAAATATTGGCAAATTTCATTTTTCCACAAGGGTAGCACTTTAAATTAAGGCTTAGATTGACCTTAAATTTCCTAAGAACATACCAAAATCCCAACTTGGCAGTTCCTATGATTCTCCCAATTTGTGTCACTTAAAATATCATCCAATTTATCAAATTGTGACACATTTTACTCTTCCCAAGAGTAAACATAAATCCATTTTATTTTCAAAGGTTAATAATAACCTTGAAAATGCTCCTTGAGTGTCAATTTCTTCAAAGTTGGGTTAACTACCCTTCTTCTTAGAATTGACACTCTCTAACCCTTCTATGGGGTAGAGAAGATGCTCCTGGGAACCCAAAACCTATTGGTACTCCTTGGATGCTCTAGGTATTTACTAGGGATAACTTCCCTAGATACCTTCCTAGTGACCTTGTTTGGCTTCGTAGAAGCCTTGGTCACTTTTTCTAGGTCAACTCTAGGGATAGCCTCCCTTGTGACCTTGTTAGTGACTTTCTTAGACTTCTTAGAAGTCTTAGTCACATTTGTTGTTGCAAAGATACTTCTAGGGATGACTTTCCTTGTATCCTTGACTTGACTTCTAGACTTAGGGTTGGTTCCATAGCTATATGGAACCCTATGGTAAGTAGATACATCCTTTTTGATTTTAGGTCTGTATCCCAAACCTCTATGGCCCTTGGATGACCCTTGTTGTCCTAAACCTAGATTTTGCTCATTTTACCCTTTAAGGATATTTTCCATCATTTTTAGGGTCTTTTCTAGTTTGTCAAGTCTTGACCTCAAGACTTGATTTTCTATCATTAAATCTTTAGATTTTGATTTTTCATTACACCCATGAGCATTTTTGTTTCTAGACTTATAACTATGGTCCTTAGTGTGATTGCCTAGATTTTTATCTATCTTCCTAATCCTATGTGTGGTAGTCTTAGCATGATAAGCTACATGATTTTCTTTAATTTTATCATGCCTCTTATTTTCATGGTAAATAGCATTAAAATGATATAAACTTGAATTAGCATGCTTTTTACCATTATGCAAGCGAATAGGCTCAATGAAAGTTACCTTTCTTTTTACCTTAGAGGCTCCCCCTTGAATTGAGCTTCCTCCTTGAGCCTTGACCGTCTTCTTCCCCTTGGGGCATTGACTTCGGTAATGCCCCTTTTGATTGCAAGAGAAGCATAAAATATGCTCCTTGCTCTTCTTTGTATTGGGGATGGTCTCCTTGGGCTTCACCTTGCCCTTTTGTGCCACTTGACCCTTCTTCTTGGCCAATTTAGGACATTTACTTTTGTAATGCCCATGTTCCCTACATTCAAAGCATATGATATGATTTTTATCATTAATTGAAATGTTTATACCTTTGCTTGTAGGGGTGACATCTTCTCCTTTTGATCCGGAGGTAGAAGCTTCCTCTTGATCCGAAGATATTCCTCCATTCGATTTTGCTTGACTTGCGGAGGTGGAAGCTTCTTCATCCTCATCTTCTCTTGACCCGGATGTGAATGATTCTTCTTGCTCTTGATCCGGTGTCAATGAAGATTGCTCCCCCTCAATCCTAGAGTTGGAGGCTTCACCTTCTTCTTCATCCTCTTGTACATGAAACAAGGAATATGCTCATTCCTTGCTCTTTTGATTGCACTCCTTTGAGGATGAAGCTTCTTGGACTTCCTCTTCTTCGGAAGTTGAGTATCTCTCAACTTCGGAGTCCTCCTCTTGATCTTGCTCCAATGAGTCGCCCTCTTTGGATTCCTCTTGATTCAGTACAGTGGAGGGTTCTTCATGGATTGTTGCCAATTTGCTCCAAAGCTCCTTGGCATCGTTGAATTCTCCGATTTGAGCCAAAATGTGGCTAGGCAATAAGTTGACCAAAAGCTTGGTCACTTTATCATTTGCCTCACTCCTTTGAATTTGCTTCAAGCTCCATTTTCTTTTCTTGAGAAGCTTGCCCTTGGAGTTTGTTGGAGCTTTGAAGCCTTCCATTAGAGCAAACCATTGCTCTATCTCCATCATAAGAAAATTTTTGATTCTTGATTTCCAAGAATCGAAGCTTGTGGATGTGTACGGTGGAGCCACCCTTGTGTCAAATCCAAGTCCATCTTGGAATTGCATCTTGAAGTTGAGCTTCTTGAATTCTTTGACTTTGATGAATTTGCTCCAACTTCTTCACCCTCTAGCTTTGCTTGTTTTGTTTGCCCCTTCCGGCGATGATTCCGGTGAAGAGCGACCTTGCTCTGATACCACTTGTTAGGACCGAAAAGTAGCTAGAGGGGGGTGAATAGTGTTGGTGCAATTTCCAGTAGGTCAAGGTTGACCTAGTTGACCAAGCGTAAACCTTGGTCATGGTTTCGATGTTTGACAATACAGAAAGACATGTAGACATGGACAATGCAGGTGCAGTTGTCCATGCGGAGAGATACTGATCAGGGTCTGATCAGGTTGGATGAAGAAGAGTCAAGTAGGTCAAGGTTGACCGGATACTTGACTGGGAAGTCCTAACTGGGATGTTAGGCAGTTCGGAAAGTCCTGGTGAGTGAAGCCAGGCAGTTCGAAAAGTCCTGGTGAGTGAAACCAGACAGTTCGGAAAGTCCTGGTGAGTGAAGCCAGGCAGTTCGGAAAGTCCTGGTGAGTGAAGCCAGGCAGTTCGGAAAGTCCTGGTGAGTGAAGCCAGGCAGTCGGGAAATCCTGGTGAGTGAAGCCAGGTGAAAATCCTAGTGAGTGAAGCTAGGTGAAAGTGAAAGTCCTGGTGAGTGAAGCCAGGCAGTTGGAGAAAGTCCTGGTGAGTGAAGCTAGGCAGTTGGGAAGACCTGGTGAGTGAAGCCAGGCAGGGGAAAGACCTAGTGAGTGAAGCTAGGCAGTTTGGAAGTCCTGGTGAGTGAAGCCAGGCAAGGGAAATCCAGATGGGTCAAGGTTGACCAGACATCTGGTGAAAAGTCCAAGCAGGGAGCTTGGCATGGGAAAAGTCCAAGTATGGAGACTTGGCACGGAGAAGACCAAGTTGGAGACTTGGCACGGAAAGTCGGAGATGGCTCGGTAGCTTGTTCTCCGGACTGTGGTCAGAGAGAGCTCGGTAGCTCGTTCTCTGGACCGGACGAAGTCGGAGATGGCTCGGTAGCTCGTTCTCCGGACTAGATAAAGAGAGGGCTCGGTAGCTCGTTCTCAGGACCATTTAGGGTTTAGGGTCGAGTTTAAACTCGGATCGGTCCGTGACCGATCCGGTGATACGCTGAGTATGTCGGTCTGGTGACCGATCGGATAACAAACGAAGGGTTCTGTAAGTCATCGATCGGTCACGAGACCGATCAGATAACCAACTTTCGTGGGCACTGATCGGTCGGGGACCGATCAGAGAATCCGATCGGTCTCCACGATCGATCAGCACAGCCACCTCTCTTACAGAGGTGGGATCGGTCCGGGGACCGAACAGGGCCTGATCGGTCCCCGGACCGATCAGGGTGCTCACCGATCAGCCTGATCGGTCCAGAACTATCCGTTGGCTCACAACGGTCTTACATCTTCTTGTCTTCGCTTCTTCTTCGCAGTGGATGCGGCTATAAAAGGGAGGGCTTCTGGGAGACTCTCTCGACACTTCTTCTTCCTCCTCTGAACCGAAGCTGCTTCCTTCCTGACTGTGCTCTTGAGCTTTGCTGAGCTCCGAAGCTTCGGGTGAGCTTCTTTGACTGAGTTTCTTGTTGGCATTCGTCCGTGAAGTTGGTGCTTCATCCGGGACTTCAGTCGACGAGAAGGCAAGCGAGTATTTGTACATTCATTGTGTATTTTGTTCTTGCTCTTCTTTGTATTTCCATACTGTTGTTGCAAGCTATTGTGGCGAGGTTTCTCCACCCAGAAGGAGTTCTTATTAGCCGGTTTTCCGGGGACTCATCCACCGACGGATTGATAGGCTTCGTCCATCTTACGGACACGCCGAGGAGTAGGAGTTTCATCTCTGAACCTCGTTACATCGTCGAGTTCGAGTTTGAGGTTTGATCTTTCCTTTTTGCGTTTCTATTTAGTTATTTCCGCTGCGCTAACCCTAATCGTAGGAAGAAACGAGCAATTTGGGGTCGGCTATTCACACCCCCCCTCTCTAGCCGAGTACGACGATCCTAACAAATAGCTCGTCGCGTGCTCTTGTGCTTGGCGTTGCTTGTTTCTTCAGAGATGTGCAGCAGAAATACAAGAAACAAATGCATACAACGCTAACACGGTAGATTTACTTGGTATCCACCTCCAAAGAAGGTGACTAGTCCAAGGATCCACACACTCACACACCCTCCACTATGTAAATACTCCTTTTCGGTAACTACCGAAGGCGGAGAAGCCCTACAAGACTCTCAATACAAGAAGAACGAAAGGGTAGTAAAGAATAAGCAAAAACTTACAAGAAATGCAATAAAAACCCTAACCCTAGATTTCTTCTTCTTGCAATAGAGCCGCCTCTTGACTTGGAAGAAACTCCAAGATCCTTCAAGAACTGGCGTGGAGAGCTCTGTGGAGTTGCTGGTGTTATCTGAGATGAAATCGTAAAGCTCTGCTGCAGCCATCGCACGCCTGCAGCTCAAATACGACGCAACGGTCGGATCCCGATCGATTCGAAAGCTCCCAATCGATCGGGGAGGCTTTGGATCGATCCACGGATCGATCCAGAGCGCCTCTGTGCTATGGGAAAACGCCTGGATCAATCCACGGATCGATCCAGCGCTTATCGCGCGAACCAGCGCTTATCGCGCGAACCAGCAGCGTCCTAATTGATCGGTTGATCGATTGGGACCTCTGGATCGATCCACTGATCGATCCAGAGTCTCTCTGTTCGCTGGGAACGGCCTGGATCGATCCACTGATCGATCCAGAGGCTTTCTGTTCGCTGGGGAAAAGCCTTGATCGATCCACTGTTCGATCCAGCTCCTGGATCGATCCATTGATCGATCCAGCTCTTGGTTTTTGCCCAAAACCAAATCCCAAGCCTCTCAAACCAACATTCGGTCAACCTTGACCTGTTGGTACATCATGCCTAGCATCTGGTCACTCCCTTGACCTGCTAGGACTCCCTCACCAAGTGTCCGGTCAATCCCTTTGACCCACTTGGACTTTTCTCCTCTTGCCAAGTATCCTGTCAAATCCTTTGACCTACTTGGACTTTCCTTCATCATGCCAAGTATCCGGTCACTCCCTTGACCTACTTGGACTTTCACCAGATGTCTGGTCAATCTTGACCCATCTGGATTTCTCCATGCCTGGCTTCACTCACCAGGACTTCCAATCTGCCTAGCTTCACTCACTAGGACTTCTTTTCTGCCTGGCTTCACTCACCAGGCCTTTCACCTAGCTTCACTCACTAGGATTTTCACCTGGCTTCACTCACCAGGATTTTCACCTAGCTTCACTCACTAGGATTTTCACCTGGCTTCACTCACCAGGATTTTCTTCTGCCTGGCTTCACTCACCAGGACTTTCACCTAGCTTCACTCACTAGGATTTTCACCTGGCTTCACTCACCAGGATTTTCTTCTGCCTGGCTTCACTCACCAGGACTTTCACCTAGCTTCACTTACTAGGATTTTCCTCACTGCCTAGCTTCACTCACTAGGTCTTTCCTTCTGCCTAACATCCCAGTTAGGACTTCCCAGTCAAGTATCCGGTCATCCTTGACCTACTTGACTCTTCTTCAATCAGCCTTGCATTGTCAAACATCGAAACTCAAACCAAGATTCAAGCTTGATCAACCAGGTCAACCTTGACCTGAGGGATGTTGCACCAACAAGTTATTTAATCTTTGACATTTTTCTTTGCTCAATGCAATTAAAAGAGCTTTTGGAGTCCTTAAGAAGAGATTTCCTATTATAAAAAAATTCAATGGAGCCAAATTATGGAGTTTAAACTAAAAAAAATATTCTATGTTATTGTATTTTACACAATTACTTGATTAATGCTGATCCATATGAGAGATTGCTTGTCAAGGTTGATGCTGAACTTAGTAATAATAGTGAACATCAATTGCTTAGGGATTCCATAGCTGCGACTATGTGGATATATTATAATACGTGATATTTATGTTTATTTTCTTTATCTTATAATTTTAGACAAATTCTCTTGTAATTGAATAATTGTGAATGTTGACATTTAAATTTATTATGTTACTTGAATTTATGTCATATAATTGTTTATACGATTGTGTGTTTTGATTTTTACTATGTTTTTGTATTTAAGGATGCTAAAAATGAAGGATTTGCAGAGTGAAAATGCAAGTGCAAGCAAGGTAAATAATCAATGTATTTGGAATAAAGTAATGGATGATACTCTTAGTGATGTATATTTGAACTAACATAACATAGGCAATAGGATTGGTGGAACCTTTACCACAAATTCATTTGAAAATATTGTGAATGAATTGAAAGTAAAATTTTTTGACAAACCTATCAATAAGGATATGATTCAAAATCGCAAGAAACATATTAAAAGAGGCTAGTTTTCATGTTATGATCTTTTCAAAAATGGTATAAGTGGGTTTGCATGGGATCCCACCATATAAATGTTCATTGTTGAACCTAAAGTTTGCCAACAACTAATTGAGGTGTATTTCATGATATGTATTTGAAAACTATATTTGATTTTCTTCTGTGATATTATCTACGAATGAATGTTTGATGCAATTATATTGTAACTTGTAGATAAAACCAAAAGCCGCCGAATGGAAGAACAAGTCTATTCAAAATTATGAGAAGTTGGTTGAATTATATGGAAAAGATAGGGTTACGAGACAACATAATGAAACTATGTCAGAAATATGAAACAGAAGAGCTAGCATGGAAGTGGAGAATAATGTTGGTGGAAATCATTTTGAAACCATTGATGAAATTGAATTTATGATATCTCAAAGGAAATTTATTTGGACAATTTAGATGTAGTTAATGAGGATGCCAAAATTTCACTGACTATTTTATTTAGGGGTGTCAAAAATGAACTTGACCCGACGACCCAACCCGAGTCGACTCGAAAAAAATCAGGTTCGGGTTGGGCATTTTCGGGTTCGGGTCGGGTTCGGGTTGGAGGGTTGGAGAGTAAAAAAGTTTCGGGTTGGGTAGGGTCGGGTTCGGGTTGACCCGGGTTGACTTAAATATAGGATTTTGTGGATTTTTTGGGGTTAAATCAAATTTTATTTTAAAAATTTAGATGTTTTTATGTATATTAATATCATGTTTGTATGATAATGATGGAGTATTGAGATAAAAGTGAAGAATTATAGGGAAAATAGTCCAAAAAAATCGTTTTGAATAGGATTTTCGGGTTATATGGGTCGGGTTCGGGTTGAGGTGTTTTGGGTTGAACTCGGGTTCGGGTTGGGTTAAAAAAAAAAAAACTCAACCCGACCCAACCCGATCCGACCCACCCGAATTGACACCCCTAATTTTATTGGAGCATCATCCAAGAACAAGAGTGCAAAGAAAGATAAAGTTGATGATGACTATATAAGCAATACAATTAAATAAGTAATTCAAGTTATTATGAGTTCAGCATCTGAAATAGTTAAGTCAAATGAACTTTCTATTTTTGAGAATGAAATGTGGAGTTTGTTGAATTAATTAGGTGTTGAGCAACATAAAATTTCTACCTATTATTTGTATCTTGTTTAACACTTGAAGATGTTGAGAGCTTTACTTTGATGCCTTATAAATATCACAAAAACTTGTTATATCAAATGATGGATAGAGAGAATACACCGTATGATTAGTTTGCTGTTTGTTATGTGATATATAATTGAGTGATTATATTTATTATGCATTTGAATGTTATGTACTTGAATGATTTGGGATGTTTGTTAGACTATTATTATTTAATGTAAACTTATTACTTGATGATTGGATATGCTTTGTTCTTATTATGGCGGAATGGATATTGATTTTAAGATGGTGCATTTTTTTATTTCACTCTTGATAGTTGCTAAATTAAGTGAGGGATCTAGAATTTGCAAAGGGCATTGAAAGAAAAATGAATTGACAATATTTTTTATGGGAACTAATTCAGAGTGTGGCCTTATATCTAAGTTCAGTGAATATTATTGAAGATGAGAATAGTCAATAATGATTTTCTAATTATAATTCTCTCGTATAGAGTTACAAGATGGTTTGACATACAAATAGATTTTTTTCTGCCTAATAGATGATGAATTGATAGAAAGAGCTTTGATAACTGACATTATTATTGGTAGGAATTTTGAATATTATTGAAGTAACACATAAGTGAATATAAAGTGGTTTAGAATGCTGTAAAATTATTCATTTAAAATAAGGAAAAATAAAATTTATGAATTGAATAAAGTAATAATTTTTCCCCAAATAAATAAATCAATTGACCATTTATTAATTAAATGGTAATATAAAAAAATTTATTTTTATTAAAAAGTAACTAATTTAAATGATAATATAAAAGAAATAATTTTTTAATTAAAAGTATCTAATTTGTATTTATAAAAATAAATATTAATGTTATAAAAATATCAACTCAATTTAATTTAAGATGTCAGTGTTTTTGTTTTTTGGTATTTTTAATCTTTATTTCCCTCGTTATTTCTTCCGCACAATGTAATACATGAATCTTCCCTCCCTCCGACACAAAACGAACATAAATATTCTATTTCTCATACCAAATAAGGAAAAAGATAAGAAGAGGAATTTTTAAAAAATAAAAAAAAATTGTCATTAGAGGAGCTAAACATGTGTTTACGTAAACTCTATACTAAACCATGAAAGAAATCTTAATAGATATTAATTTCTAAAGAAAAAAGATATTTTTAAAAAATAATTTTTAATAGAAATTAAAATTAATAAAATAAGAAGTTGATATATATAAACTTTGACTCATATATATCAAAATAATAAAATTATCCTAAATATTATAAAAATAAAATTATTAAAATAGTAAAAAAATTCAGATTAACATTTAATGGCTACGAATTCCCCGTAATATATATATAGATCTTTGAATCACAAAAGCACGTCTGCTGTCAGAGTTTACGTTCGAATTCTCGAGTCAAAAATTTTCCCGTTACTATCCGGGAAACTCAAAGAATAACAGATTTGTCATTGTTTGGAGTTGGGAAACTCAAGTAATAAGTGGGGTTGGAGATCAGGGTCGCTCTGCCCTGAAACGAACTGTAATTAAAAAGGAACTCTTTTGTAGGTGGTGTTGTTGTTGTCCTTCCAACGTAGGAGCGAACTATTTGTTCGATAAAATGCCAAACCGATTGATGCAAAACGCTCAAGCGTTCATTGTCGGCCCCAAATCAGGTTCTGAGCGTTATTTGTCACAGCCGCGACTCAAACCCTTTCCATCGATCAATGTAAGTCTATCAATTGGTTCCGACTCAACTAATCAGAGCGATGAAATGCCAAACCAACTCGGAGATCCGGCGGTGAGGAAGGATCGAGTTGGAGGTAACCAGCCGGACTGGAGGAGAGGAGGCCCGCGGAACTACAGGCGGCGACGGGTGGGGAGGCGCCTGCGATTCCGGACCGGCGATGAACGCGGCAATTACGGCCCCTCAGACAGAAAGGGGCGGCGCAGAATTACCACAGTGTTGTTTCTTTTTTGCCGCATGACATAATTAATTGATATTTTTAGCAATTATCCGGGATTATTTATTATTATTATTTAATTTTTATCCGTCGACGCTTCCGTTCCCGCCATATTTGCGTCGCCGGAAAACGCGGATGAACACAAATAGAGCTCCCCACTGGTGGTTGTCCGTCCATGCTCCCCCTCCCCTTCTGCCCCACCATTTCATCTCTTTGACTCTTTCCCTTTCCTACGAGCAAAACAGCCAAACTAGATCGTGGGAAGAAGAACTCCAATTGTTCGGGTAGCTTCGAGAAGGCAGTCACGGCGTTGATTTCTTCATTCCATTCAGGTTTCGATCTTTTGAGAGGCGTTTCTCATGGTGGATTTTGCATTTTTTATTCTACAGATTGGCTTAGAAAACACCGGCACAGAGAGGGTGGAGTCGTCTGCACCTTGCGCTCCATCCTCTCCGCATGGCTTCCACTCCCACGGCCGCACCGCTGCCTGTCAACTCCTCTGCTTCCTCCCCGCCGCCGACCAATTCTTCTGCCACCGGAACCCCTCCTCCCCCTCAGCCGTCGCCTTTGCCGCAGTCTCCGCCACCTTCGCCATCGCCGCCGCCGCCTGCCTCCTCCCCGCCTCCTCCACTGTCACCCGTCTCTACCCAACCTCCACCTTCGCCCCCACCGCCGAATTCCCCACCCTCCTTCTCCTCCCCTGCTTCGCCTCCGCCGCCTAAGTCCGGCGATGCCTCTTCCTCGCATCCCCCGCCGCCGTTTAAATCATTCTCGCCGCCAACGCCTCCGCCCAGAAACCCTTCGCACTCGCTGCCATCGCATAAGACTCCGTCTTCGTCCAACAACGCAGATACGTCGTCGGAGAACAGCCATTCCGGCAAATCCGGCCAATCCGACGTGAGTCTTCAGGTCATCATCGGCGTCACAACCGGCATCGGAATATTACTAGTCATGATGATTGTTGCATCGGTGCTCTGCTGCAGCGAGAAAAAGAAGAAGAAGAAGAAGCCCATGGACTACTACGGCTCCCTCGGTCCCAACGGTATTCTTCTCTGTCGCCATCGCCGTCGTCGTTGAATTTCTAATTCTGTTCAATTTAACAGGCGCAGGAGGATTTTACGGTGGCGGATCCCTCTCCAAGTGGCCAAACGCAGAGCAAAGAACGGACTACCCCGGAAACCTGCCTCCGCCTCCCGGCGCCCCCGGCTTCTCCCCGTGGCAAAATTCTCTCCCTCCTCCCCAAATGTACAGCGGCGAGAGCTCGACAAACTCCGGGCCCCACGGCAGCGGCGGCGGGGCTGCAGCAATGCAGGCCCTTTCCCCGTCCCTGGGCTTCAGCAAGAGTAGCTTCACCTACGAGGCTCTCTCGGCCGCCACCGACGGGTTTAATCGCGAGAACATCCTCGGCCAAGGCGGCTTCGGCTTCGTCTACAAAGGCGTGCTCCCCAACGGCGTGGTGATCGCCGTGAAGCAGCTCAAGCCCGGCAGCGGGCAGGGGGAGAGGGAGTTCCAAGCGGAGGTGGAGATCATCAGCAGAGTCCACCATCGCCACTTGGTCTCCCTCGTTGGCTACTGCATTGCCGGCTCACAGAGGCTGCTCGTGTACGAGTTCGTAACCAACAACACTCTCGAGCACCATCTGCACGGTTAGTAATCATCAGCTGCTTCAAATTAACCTGTAAGTATGTCGATCTACTAGCTACAAGATTATCGATCGAGTTTTCGCTGCAGTAAAGGACGGTCCGGCGATGGATTGGCCTACCAGACTCAAGATCGCAATCGGATCAGCAAAAGGACTCGCTTACTTGCACGAGGATTGTGAGCTCAATGTCTTTCTCCTCCCCATTCATGTCCACCATTTTAACAATACCTTTGATCTTAATTTGCGTAGGCCACCCAAGAATTATACACCGCGACATCAAAACTGCAAACATTCTCTTGGATAACAATTTCGAAGCCATGGTAATTAAGTACTATGTGTGATCTGATCTCGATCTTCGCCTTGACGCAAGTGTGTTTGAGTGTCTACTTTGTTACGAAATCCAGGTCGCGGATTTTGGATTGGCCAAGTTCAATTCCGATACGAACACACATGTCTCCACGAGAATCATGGGAACCTTCGGGTAAGAAAACATGCAGGATGAACTCACAAAACTGAAGCATCAGTGTCGTCATTCTTGAATTGTCAATTGTACCTAGGTACTTGGCTCCTGAATATGCATCGACCGGCAAGCTAACTGAAAAATCAGATGTTTTCTCATTCGGCGTGATGCTTTTGGAGCTGATAACAGGAAGGAGGCCTGTCGATCCGACGGGGTACATGGAGGATAGCTTGGTCGATTGGGTCAGCACTTAGCGTGAAATCATGCTCGTATTTCTTAATTAGTATTTTGCTTCTAAAAACCTGCTGCTCTATTGGGACAGTCCAAGCCTGTTCTAACTCAGGCACTGGCTGACAAAAACTTCGATGAACTCGTGGATCAGCGCCTCGAGAACAAGTACAACGTCGAAGAAATGACGCGAATGATAGCGAGCGCTGGAGCTTGCGTTCGACATTCTGCGAGGAAGCGTCCTAAGATGAGCCAAGTAGGCACGCTCTTCTTCACTTCACTCGTCCATTAGTACTGTGTCTCAAACTGAAATGATGCAGATCGTTCGAGCTTTGGAAGGTGATGTTTCGCTTGACGATCTGAATGAGGGGGCGAAGCCAGGGTTACACAGCTCGAGCTCGGACTTGGACGCGACCGACGCATACTCATCCAAAATGAGGGAATTCAGGCGGGTTGCACTGGAGAGCAATGAGTACAGCAACGAATACAGCGGCGGCACCAGCGAGTACGGGCTCAATCCCTCCGAATCGAGCAATAGCTCGGGAGAAGTAAATTCGAGTCGAAGGAAGGCAAATCGTCCTAATCTTTGAACAAGAAACCAGCACACAAAGAGATTCAATTATTTATTTATTTAAGCTGAACCGAATCGAACCTGATTACTTATTGATTAATCATTTTAATTGACTTTAATTTGTGTGTGGATATCTTTCTTGAACTGTGATTTTTTTAATTGGGCTATCAGTATAATGTTTGTTCCACTACATTGAAATATAGTGAGGAGGAGGTGATTACATTTTGGTAAACATAAAAGGGTGCTTTAGTAAGTTCTAGTAGAAACAGTGTGATATTTATTTAGGCATTTGATTTAAAATTTTGTTGCATTTAAAATAAATCTATGCATTTATTGCGAGTTAATTTCTAAGTGGACAAATGAAATATTCAGAACAAAAAAGTTCCATTGCCGGGATTTGAACCCGGGTCGCCTGGGTGAAAGCCAGGTATCCTAACCGGACTAGACGACAATGGATTGATGTTATTTTTCCTCTTAGTATTCTATTTACTTAATTTACTTTCTCGATCGTCGCTTCTAAAGCTCGGATGCGACTATTGCAAATTGCAATTAATGCATTTATTTATTATTTAAACCTTCCTCCCCCTTCGCGGACTTGTTTTTACTTATCGATCCTAACTTCCCCGGAAGCGGTAGCTGATCCAACTACTCCACCGCTGCAGCCGTCGGTCTTCTTTTCTAGAAGCCACCATTTGAATCGCTCTTCTATTTGCAATTCGAGATCTCTCAATATCCTTACTTCTCCCTCAAGCAATCCCCGATCTGTTCCCGTCGCCGTCGATAGATGGCGGAGATCGATGTGGTCGTCGACTCCAAATACCAGCAGAACGGCCTCAACCCTAGCTCCAACCCTGGGCCCGGGGCTTCCATCTCCGAACTCGTCGTCGACGTCTGCTCCGCCTCCATCTACGGCGACCTCGAGAAACTCCGGGGCTTCGTGGAAAGAGACGGCCAGTCCGTTTCGCTCCCCGATGGAAATGGTTTCTACGCCCTCCAGTGGGCTGCTCTGAATAACTTTCCCAACATAGCGTTGTATATAATCGAGGTAATTTTTGTTTCCATGGCCAACCTCTGTTTGTTACCCTCGTTTCGGTTTGGACTGAGAAATCCGGCATGGTTTCTTTGATTCGAAGCATGGTGGAGACGTAAATGCCACTGACCACAGGAATCAGACTGCTTTGCATTGGGCCGCAGTACATGGGGCTATTCCAGTGGCGGATGTGTTGTTGCAGAATGGTGCTCGGGTTGAGGCTGCTGACATTAGCGGTTACCGGGTAAGATCCTCTAGACGCAGATGACATATGTTTTGTTCATGTTCCTATTTCTAGGAAACAGAGATATCGGCGTGACTGTTCCTCGCCAGTGAATAGCGAGTGCTATAACATGCAACGGAGTATGTGATTTCTGCGCCACCGAATAGTTTTGGATGACATGAGTTGATGTTTGGGTCGTGGTTATTCTCTTCATTATCATTTTTTTCTTTTATCTCATATGGTTAGGATAGGTTATGTTTGTAGGTATTCCAGGGATAAGTCTTTACCCCATGGCCAAGGACACTTCTATGAACATGTCATGCCCATGCTTATAGTTATTATATATTTTATGAGAAATGATATGCTCAAGGAAAGAATTTTAATGAAATTCTCAAGGATAGATACATAAAATGATGAGGTCCACAAAAAGTGAAATGATGGACCATTAATTTATGTGTCTATCCTTGAGAATTTCATTGAAAATTTTCTTTGTGCGTATCATTGCTCATATTTTATATCACACAGCCATATGTAGTGTAGACAGAAATACATGTGTTTATACTTGTTTGTGTCCCATCTTTGGACTTCCTTTAAGCTCACTTGATGTCTGTAAACTTTTCAGCTACTTTTTTTAATTTTCTTCTCATTTTACATATGCATCTCCTATTGTTATTGCAATAACTATAGTTTTTTTTTCTGTCTTTTTGCAGCAATAACTGCTTGTTTGGAACTGACCTTCTTTGAATTGAATTGGATTACTTGTTATAATTAGCTCTTTGTTTTGTTAAAACTAAGAAGGGGAGTCTTGGCGCAACGGTAAAGTTGCCGTCGTGTGATCTAGAAGTTAGGGTTCGAGTCTTAGAAACCGCCTCTTGCAAAGAAGGGTAAAACTGCGTACAATAGACCCTTCACTGGGACCCCACATTGGCAGGAGCTTCCCGTTAAAACTAAGCCACACCATATAACTAGACATTCACTTGTGCTATGCATTATGTTGATCACATAAGTATTTTGGTTATGTTTGTGATCAGGCAGTTCATGTTGCGGCACAGTATGGACAAACATCATTCTTAAACCACATTATTGCCAAGTATGGTGCTGATCATGATCCCCCAGATAATGATGGGAGGAGTCCACTCCATTGGTATGTGGCGATTTTGACATAGTTATCTTATTGTTATATTGTAAAATTGATTTTGTTGAATTGGAAACAAAGTCTCTTGTGTAGATCAGTATGCTATGGCTGTGAATTTAGGCTAGCTGGTTTGATTATGCTGCTTATACAAGTTTGCATTTAAATGGTGCACTAAATCAGACTCATGCCTTGCTTTCGTATTTTATCCAATCTGTCATTTTGTTTATAACACACAACAAACTCAAATGTGAAATCCATCTTTAGCAGATCATTGTATATAGTTTAAGAAAATCCTATACCCTATCTGATTGTTATTTTTTCTCTCATTACTGCTTTCTATATTCTTCTTTTCATTCTCTCTTCACTTTAGTCTTTTAACATCAAACATGTTATTGTCGTTCATATGACGAGTTTGATTTCTTTTGCATTTCCTCAAATCTTGCCACCACTGGATACCTACTGCTCTTCCTTGCTTTATCATTAGTTAATTGATATGTATGAGAATCAAGATTTCACTAGTTTCCTAATTTACTGTTCATGATTGTGCTTCTTTTATGAGTCACCCCTTCAGTTAGTATATAACACAGTTATTCAACAGATATATATGTGGCTTATAATTCAATTACCTGTGTATCTATTTGTATATTCGGCTATGCAAGGCTACTTGTATTATATGAATGAATTGTTAATGTGCTTATGCCTATATGTAATCCTTGAAGAACTTGCCACCTAGACCATAGTTGCATATTTATTCTAGCAAGGCCCCTATGTCACTATGTCACCACCAAGAAATTCTAAATATAGCAAAAAAGCAGACATGGGGAGGAAACAAAACAGCAAAGCTAGTGGCACATGAAATACACTTTTGTTAACACTGCATTAACAAGGACCACAATTTGTCCATGGACCGGGGCCACACAAGAATGGAGAAGTTGTTGAATTTGTGTCTTATCTTAATTGCAACAATGAAACTTTTACAGTTTGCTGATAAAATCAGAACATCATCCCAGTTGCATAATTATATTTCTTTTCATTGAAAGACTGTTAATTTGTAGCAAGCCTATATTGTTGCGTGATGGTTTCTTTTTACAAATCGAAGTTATTACACTTCTCAGGGCTTCTTATAAGGGATATACAGATGTTATCAGGCTACTTCTTTTCAGAGATGCATACCAAGGGAGGCAAGATGGAAATGGTACTTCTTAGGGCCTTTTAATTTAGTTCTCTTTGTAACTTCTTTTCTTTTCTGTATTCAAATTCCTAGAGTAGAACAAAAGCAATGGTTAATATCTGACGATCCTTCTTCCTGTACATATACAACTAATAATTTGACAGGATACTCTCATGCCATCATTATCCTTTTTCTCAAAACAAATATACTAATAAAGTAATGTAATTTTGCAAAATGCTCACTTGCAGGATAAGATTCATATAGCTAATAGCTAATAGAATGTATATGTTGATGGATTTTTTATATAAAAAATCCAAAGATTTTGTTTTTTGGGGTTTAAACCAAACCAAATAGATAGGTTTAGTTTGGTTTGGAGCTTATTGATTTCAGTCTCAATTTTGTTCAGTTTGAAAATTTCTATCTATTTCATTTTGATTGTACTTTAAATTTTTATAGTAAACCAGTAAATCTTAATTTTTTGTAGTAATCCAGTAAATTGAATTATGCTGATTTCTGGATGTACTCATGGCCATAATTTATGTCAATCGTAAAATGGTTCATTCAGCATGTAGCAGATCCTTGGTTGCTATGGTACTTGAATTTGGACTAGGGTATCTTACACAGGTATGGAACCAAGTGTCTAATACTTCAGGTTCAAATCCATGGCTAATGGATGTATCAAATCTTGAAATGTCAAATTGGTATCAAACAGTTGCCTGGTGTGGTACCTCAGATTGTTCCAAAGGTTCCAATACATGGCAGATGGAGGCTTCATTATCTAGCTTGGAATGTGGTTGTTGGTCATAAGGCAAGATATAAAGGGTTGATGAAGAGTTTGAGCACGAGAGTTTGGCTGTGAAAGGGAAAGTGTCACTGCCCTAATTGAGAACAGCTCAACTAGTGGCATTGTTGCCATCCAGAGAACAACATTATAATTTTCCCATAATGCAGTGTCCATTATATATATATTTTTAATTTGTTATATTAGCATACAATCTTGAATACTAAATACCATTTTATTTCTGTTTGTATTATTTACATTATTTTTTATTTTAATATAAAATTTTAGCATACTTCATTATTTTATTGTAAATATTTTAAATAATTTTTCATGTTATTATTCATATTAGAAAATGATGTAGTCACTACTATTGCTTATGATATTTATGATGTCACATTTTGTCTTCTTGATCTATGGTCAATGTTTGGACGGACACTTTTACATTGGTTATCTAGTCATAATGAAACTCTTTTCTTTCTTTTTTTTTTTTTCCATCGGGCTGGATACTGATAGCTTTTGGTTAATGAATTTTAGAGTTTGATAAGTTGCATCTGCCACAAGACAAGGTGGTCTTTCCAATAGAGGTAGGGGTGTAATCAAATCGAGCCGAACAATAAAAGGCTCAAGCTCGAGCTCGGTTCATTATCCCTAAGCTCAAGCTCGGCTCGAGTTCGATTCGAGCTTTAGTTCTTGAGCTCAGCTCGTAATAAAATTAAATAACTCGAGCTCGACTCGAAAAAAGCTCGTTTACTTAGTTCGAGCTCGTTTAAGATAATTAGCAATAATAATTAATAATATATTATTTTATTTATTATTTATGTAATATTTAATTATATATATATATATATATATAAAAGATAAACGAGTCTTTTAATGAATAGATTTGCGAGCCTCTTAACGAACAGGTTCACGAGCCTCTTAACGAACATGTTTGCGAGCTCACGAACTAAATACTATTAAGCTCGAGCTTAGCTCGACAATGTTTTTGAGCTCGAAATCAAGCTCGAGCTCGGCTTATTAACTTAATCAAATGAACTTGAACGAACTTTTTTTTCGAACCGAGACCTGAATAGCTCACGAGTGGCTTGACTCGTTTACACCCCTAAATAGATGGAGACAAATAAATTCTAGAGGTTGTAATCAAAGATGTTCTGAGATGGAGTGATATTTAGTGGTCCTATCTTAAGATATATTTTATTACTTATAGATATTTCAGGAGGCTAAATTCCTAGCAATTGATGTCTGAAAGTGCCATGATCTCTTTATGTTGCAACAAGGTTTTAATTGTTTTTACTGTCTCATTGATTTTTTGTATAAAGAAAGATGTCATTCCTTCTTCCATTCTCTTCTTGACTAACAAAAGTGATGAAGTTCGTAGCAAAAGGCTGTGAACAAACTGTCTGTTTATTTTTCCTACAGTAAGGTACTAGGTTCCTTGTTCACATGTCTACTAGAGAAGTAAAGCCTTCTAATATTTTGGTATGTAAACTTTGAATGCCCCAGTTGCAACATCAGAAAGTGTTACTTAATCATGTTTCCATGATTTTAATGTGTTAATTACTTATTGATGCCATTCTTTGTTGTCTTCTTGGACTTCTAGTTTCTCTAATGAATTCTTTGGCTTCATGATGTAATTCTTCATTTGGGCTTCAAAATTAGATTGAAATACTGGTACCTCTTAGTTGTTATACTTTAGTGTTTATTGGTTTATCATTCTTGATTTGTAAATCTCTAGTTCATCTATACTGGAATTAAAATTTCATCTAACTTTGTAATTAAACTGACCACATATGTCTGGTACTGCAGGTTGCACACCTTTGCATTGGGCTGCATTGGGCGGCAATCTGGAGGCATGTACTGTGCTTGTGCATACAGGCAATAAGAGAGAACTAGTTATCAAGGACAAAAATGGCTTTACTCCTGCCAACCTTGCCACCAACAGAGGTCATCGGCATGTTGCATACATTCTTGTATGTAGTTTCCAGAGGTTAATGTTTTATTTATTTACTTTTTTTTTTCAATCAAAAGATTAATTTATTAGGAGCCAACACTTTATTCGGAGTTGATTTATGAAGTCTTAAGATGGCTCAGACTTTGTTGCTGGCATACATCATATGTCCATTTGTACAATAAATCTTCTGATGGTCATAGATGGCATTTGCATTCACACCTGGTTGAAACTAGATTTGTTGAAATGTTTATCAATTCAAAAAGTTCTCCAAAGTCCAAAGTAATTTTGTTTTGTTTCAGAATATTCAGTTAGCTTTGATTTGATAACTGGGATTGATTTAAATTTAAATGAGAAATAAAGTAACTTTAAGGGTAAATGAGACTGTTCTTTATCGTGTATGAACTTTTTAACTATAGTATTTGTTTTGATTCCACATTACTTTATGCATAATACACTTAGTTGTATTTACTAAAATTTGGAAGAGATATGTTGATGTTGAGATCCAATATTACAACCAACATAAGTAACATGTGGATGAGCATAGATGATGATAAGTTAGATATAACATGGCATTTAAAAATATTTCATGTGAGAGAGATTTATATTTTCCTGTAGTATTTGTTCTTACTTGCCAGCGTGCTTGTTTGTAAAATGCACTTTTTCTGTTCATTATACTTTTTAATTTTGTGAATATTTTTAATGACCCTTATGCATAGTGCTCTGTTTTTATAGAATAATGCAGGAAAAACGAGAGGCAGATTGTGTAAAGGCAGGATGTATTCTGGAACAACTGGATATGCTCCTATCCTTCTGTTTGTGATAATCATTTTATTCGTTCTCTTTATAAATTCCATTATGCTAGGTTGGTATGATTTTTTTCCTAGAGCTAATGATTGACAGTCAGTGGACTCATTTTTGCAAATCAAAATTTCCAATTGGATTTCTTTGTTTCTAGGATCCAATTTTCCAAAGGCTACTACAATTGTTTGGTTTTGGGGATGGATTGGTGTATCTTTGGTGGTTAGTTCTCTGATAATGTTCTATAGATGTAGCAGGTGATTATTTTATTTTATTTTATTTTGAGAAAAGTGTTTCTCTTCTATTCATATCTGTTCAAATTTGAATGCTTTTAATTCAGAATTAATATGAATTTTCAGCAATATATTACATGAATGCCAAAAACAGAAAAGTATCTCTTCCTAACTAAATGGAAACAAAAGGTAAGAAATAAATAGTAAAAAATATATTGTTATTTTATAATGTTCATTCTGTCAATTAAAAAGAGAAATTAAAAATATTCCAACACTTCCCCAAGCTAGTGAATGCATGTTTTTTTCTCCTATTTGCAATACATCTGCAATTTTTTTTCTCTCTGGATTGAATGTATGATATGCTTAAATTCAGTTGCTAATTCATTTTGTTTTCATGTGGTGGGTAGCACATGGATAATAGATGGATTCCAGTTTTTGACAACATTGTAAACTAGGTGTTGAAGAAATTGGAGATCTTTTACATGATTGATTATATAGTTGTTCTCACAAACAGAAAGTAGAAAAAGACTTCAGATTAATGGACATAAGTAATGTAATATCCTAGCATATAGGAAAGACAATTCTTCTGATTATTCACGTGTCTAAATACAATGTCCTACAGCTATCACATCTGACTCAGTGACTAGTTGGTTACTTTGTCAGTGTTGTTTGCCATTACCTTCCCTTCCAGCAATGTCATACTGAAAACATATTGTTTTCCCCACTTTAAAATAAAAATCCTTCACATGGATCTATTTATTTCCTTTATATCAGTTTTTATCAGTCACTTGGAACATTCATATGATCCACATCCATTGGAACCTCAGAATCATTATTTTGTTATCTTATTATAGTGCAGATACACCTTGTTTATTTACTTTCCATATAATATGGTGATGAAATGATGCAATACTTTATTGTCTAACCTTATTCTCATCTTCAAATTGTATTGATTTAGTTAATTTCATGCAGCAAGGATCCAGGTTATATCAAATGTAATTCAGGAAAATCTGAAACTCTTGAAAATGTAAGTGGCAATATACCATACTTTGATACAAATTCAATGCCAGTCGTTTTTTTTAAAATACTTCTAAAGGTTCTGGAGCAAAAAATCAGTTAATAAAAGAATAATTAAAGCCAGTGAGAAATGTGTCTCTCTCTTGTTTTGTTAATCTTAAATCTGAAAAAAAAGTGGAATAAATGCATAACCAAAAATATTGCAATTATGATGGTTAACATTTAAGGGTGCAAGAAGTATTGGCTACAAAGTTAACTGGCTTTCTTATGGGTAGTTTCTATATTGATTTTACTGTTCTTTTTGTTTTTTTCCTGTAGCCAATACTTCTTGTTTTATTATTCCTTTGCCATAAGTTCACGATGAAAAGAATAGCAATGTAATTTTAAATGCACATGAATTGTTAGTATTAGTACTTCAGTAGATGATGATGATGTTTTGTAATTTTTTTTCTTGTTACAGAATTCATATTTAAAAATTATGTTTTTGAGCTAGTTGAGTTCATTCATTATAGCTTTAGTTTCACAATTGAATAATCTGATAGGATCCTCTGTTGGACATTGCCCTCAACAATTCTACTTGGACGGGAAGTTGGTCTCAACTATGTCCTACATGTAAGGTAGTTACTCTAACTGTGTGCAACTTATACTCCAAATTCACAAGCAGTGCATATTGGGTGTTTTCATGGCTATTATTCATTCCTTTGATGGTTGTCTTTTGACTTTAAATGACCCATCTTTGACTTGTAACAGATCTCTCTCTCATCTTTTGTCAGATAATCCGACCTGTTCGGTCAAAGCACTGTCCTCAATGTAACCACTGCGTGGAGCAATTTGACCATCACTGCCCTTGGATATCCAATTGTGTTGGTAAGGTTAGTAGTAAGATAGACAAAAATGTACACAAGAATTAACTGATAGATTTTGCCAGAGTTCTTAAACTATGACTTTTATAATTTGAGCTTCAAGACCTTTTTATGCTTGGCTTCATTACTGTTGCCCTTTTTTGTTTACTTTTTCAGAATAACAGATGGGACTTCTTTATTTTTGTCTGTATGGGAGCATTTACATTGTCCATTGGTGCTGTCATTGCCATTCACAGTAAGTGTTTTATAAACATCTATAGCTATGAACTTGGTATGACTAAACAATGCTTTAACTTAATGTATTATAGGGGTGTGGGCATGGTCACCAGCGACTCTCTCATCAAAGACATGGACGCATCTTGTGATGTTGGAACATCCTGGTGCCGTTCTGTTCATGTTGATGGATCTTATTACACTTGCTGGAACTCTGACTTTGGCAGTGGCACAGGGCTCTCAGGTGACAATTGTTTGCATTTGTTTCTTAAATTGGATCCATGTTTGACGGGGTGCATGACCATGGGAGAGGGAGTGGAGGGTTTGGATGTTTATTCTTAAAGTGTGCGTAATTTTCACAAACAAAATAGTAAAGTTTAAAACTTACATTTATAGATAAGGAACCAAATTTACAATATCAAAGTATAAATATGAAACACTTGAATATTTCATGGAAAGTAATTACTGGGGATATTAATCTGAAATGTAGGGGCTGAAAATTGAATGCTTTTCCTTTCTTTGCTATGTTTATTTATATTTAAGTTTTGCCAGATGGCGGCAGTTGGTGACTTTTGCTATACAAATCATGAAAATTGGTGGTTCCATTGTACTTTTGTTCTACTTCTTGTGGGTTTCTCAATTCAGATAAAACTTGACAAAAACCTCGGGCTGTTCTGATCTGTCTGTGTGCAGATAGCTCGGAATGTCACAACCAATGAGTTGGCAAATGCTGCTCGTTATCCCTACCTTCAGGGAGCGGATGGGCATTTCCGCAACCCCTATAATCACGGATGCCATAAGAATTGCTCAGATTTCCTTATTCGTGGGTACATTGATGATGAAATAGCTTGGCCATCCCTTCAACAAGGTGTACCGCATAAGCATGCAAAACTATGACATCAAACTATCATGGCGCAGCTTCTTTCCACTTGATTCCTTTCGTACATGATTTAGTGTCATCAACATTAATATTTGAATGACTAGGCTGAGTATATGTTTCAGAGGTCACTCCCGCATCAGGTTCCCCGATAAGGGACAGCCGGACAGGCATGAATTCTGGAGCAGCTCCTGTATTTATAGCCAACTTGTATTTTATGATGTAATAGTTGAGCATTAGCTGTAAATCATGACAATATAAGATTGTAGCAGGTCATGTTGCTCATTTTTATAATTTACAGAAAAATCATGTACGAAAAGTGATCTGGCGTCTGGCTGCTACTCATCAGCCAGAAGGCAACATCTGTACTCTTTTTTTTTTTTTGTTATCTTTGCATGTCCTTGCGTCGGCCATCCTGTGTGTGTGGTTCCTACATTAGGAGAGTAATAGACACTGTCTCAGGATTGCGTTGACTTGAATCTCATGAGAACAACAAACACACACACACAATGGATCTCATGCATTACGTATGATCAACTAGTTAAGTTTGTTGTCATTCTTGTGACGAAGAATAATTCCCAACCCAGTTGACAATATGTCATTGCCATATGATTGGAAGGATTTATTATGGTGTGATATAGGAGATGCCATTTGACTTTTACAGATTAATTATGTGGGATTTGAGTTGATCTTTAACTTGAGATTATAATAGGGATGTGAAGCCTTTAAATAGCAATGATTTTGACGTTCTTGTTTAATATCGCATGGTCAACCATATTTAAGCTTTTTCTAATTTAGCAATGATTTTGACGTTCTTGTATAAATATTCTTATATCTTGATGGAAGAGAGAAGACAAGTGAAAAATATGAAATTTGAGATCCCAAGTCAAATATGTCCCGGGGTTATGTCCTGGGGTTATGGTATCGTGGTAGTATATTTAGGTTGTCATCCAGGTATTCATGGTTCGATTTCTAGTTATGATATATTTGTAAGAATTTTTTTTCATATTGGATTTTTAGATTGTTTGCTACACGCGTTTCTTGATTGATTTTGATGGTTGGTGAAAAAATTTCATGGGATTAGGTCGATCATCTTAGAATTAGTCAATGAGACTAACTGAGTTTATCATGTGTAATGACATCAATAATAATTTAGACGTGGCCGAAAGAGTAAGAGGTTGGCCGAAAGGGTAAGAGATTGACAAGGATTCAAGTGACAAGCTAAGATAGTGATTTGACATTTGACAAAAAGAACATGGTTGATTTTATAATCATTTGTAGAAAGATAAATTAGAAAATTGAGCATGCCATTAAGATGTTTCACTTAATTTTGTCACGAATTGATTCTTATTTGATTTGATAATATAATTCTATCATCAGTCAAGCCCGAGAGCTCAAGCGACAAACCAAGATAGTGATGATGGCTGAGGAGTGATCATGGGAGCGACAAGAGTTCAAATGCAACTGGAAATATCGGCAAGAGCTTAAGGTCCAACGAGATGACTCGAGTGTAATCCAGAAAGTTTATCGAAGATTCAAGTGGTGGGTAAAGATATCAACAAGATTATAAATCAGACCAATATGATTATTAAAGGGATCACAAAATTATTATAATTCACTTATCATTTATGTTATTCTTTCAGGATTTATTTATCTGTAATACTCATAATACTTTTTTTATGTTAAAACAGGAATACAATATGAACACGTATAAATTTAGAGGGCTAAATATTTTATCATTGCTTCTGTTCAGAGTTGACAAAATGCCCAAATTATACTACGTCCAAAGTCCTGTTCATAGTTCTTGAACAAAACAAGATTAAATTTTAATAGACATATATTCTTAAGAACAATTTTTTATTTCTTTCACGACTAAGTTATTTGAGGGTCCATTATTAATTGCTCTCATAATTTACCTCTTTTTATATATAATTTAGAAATGAATTTTAAAAGACATACTATAAACAAAATCACTTTTTACTACCATCAAATAAAGTACTCTCCGTTATCAAAATAACTCGACTCTAATCTCTTTATATTGTTCTTATTCTATACTTATTTTAAAATAATAATAATAAATTTCATAAATTTTATCTCATTAATCTAATATTAAAAATATAAATATATAATTGTTAAATTTTGATCACAACTACCTTGCAGACAAAAGGAGTTGATGACTTTTCCTAACTTCTTATACTACCCAACACGGCATACATTTTGCGACGACGAAGCATAAGACGTCAACCAGTCTCCTAAGTTTGACTTTTTCATCAGATTCACGACCCAAATTGAACCGACCATTCATACTTTGTAAATCGTATCTCGTTCCAACTCACACTTTACTTGGTCCCAAAGGAAACCCGTCACGTGCGTGGCAGCCTAGCCAAACACCAAAGCGTCAAACTGGCCAAATATTAAAAACTAATTTATCATCTTAATTTTATATTTTTTTTGGGTGAATATTAATAAAAATATGTATTTCAATTTGATTTTCTTAAATAAACTAAATAAATCTCCATTCGTTTAACCCACTAAATCAATTATTATTGTTATTTAAGTTGACCAAAAACATTTGTCAAAGGACTCTGAATCTCGTGCCTTGATCGCAAAGAAAAAACCAATGGCACGATCGTAATTTAATCGAACCGCCATGGCTGGCATCTGACTCCGATAAATGCTTCGCCGATGCCACCCTTCATCGACCGACCGACCGACTCATAATGGCAAACGAGGAACCTTTCTTGCCGGCGATGTCGTCGTCGATCGAAGACAGATCTACTGCTGGATTGATCCGGCAGTTCTACAAATTCAAGGGAAGTGCCGTTCCGTCGCGATTCTTGTTCACCCACGGCGACGAGTGGTCCGACTTCGCGCCGGAGGTAAACGACGCCCTACGCCGGGAGTTCGTCGGAGGTAGGACCTCGGTGGAGATTCTTATCACCGGCTCCTCGTACCTATTCGACTTCCTGCAGATGTCGCAGATCGACGTCCGGACCGGCGCGGCGAATCCCATCGCCTGGATCGATGCCCTCGGGCGGTGCTTCTTCCCAATCGAGGATGGGCAGAGGATCACTCCGCTAACGAGAACAGGCTCATCGTCTCCGGAGAGAGATTTCTCCGATGCGAGCGGCGAGATCGAGGAGGAGGAGGCGGAGGAGGTGGAGGTGGTCTCCACGATGGCGAGTTTGGGGCGGCCGAGGTGGGTTGGGGCAGAGACGATCGGCGAGGGCGATCGGGACTTTAAGCTCATAGAGAAGTGGTTTCTGACGGGCTACCGGAGGTACGTGCCGGGGGTGGTCGTCACCGCGATCCATCGCTGCTCGCGCTCCGGCTTCCGGGGTGCTTCCCGGCTGAAGACGTTCCAGCTTCAGATGCAGATGACGAAGGCCGCCCGCGGTGGCGACGCCAACGTGAAGCTCGGCTGGTACGGAGCCTCGGCGATGGACGTAGCCGCCATCGTCTCCCACGGCTTCGGAAAGCCCCAAAATGCTCGCCCGGATGCGGAGGTCGGCGGATTCGGCCTTCATCTGTCAGCCGCGCCGTATCCTTACTTGAGGTATCCAAACCCTAATGTTCTGTTCTACCGAGAGATGATTATAAGCGAGTGCTTTAATTTCTTCTTACTCACAGTGATCTCCCGGCGGAAGAAGCCAACTCCGGCGATTGCGAAGAAAAACACATGGTTCTGTGCAAGATCATAGTGGGGAGGCCGGAGAAGGTGGAGGCAGGATCGGAGCAGTACCACCGAAGCAGCGACGAGTTCGACATCGGCGTTGACAATGTCGCAAATCCGAGGCGGTATGTAGTGTGGAGCACTCTCATGAACACGCACGTCTTCGCCGACGCCATCGTCAGCTACAAGATCCCCAAGCAGCAGCGCCTTCAATTTGCACCGAGATCAGCAACCCTTCCTCAGGAACTGCTGCTCACTCGACTACTTGCAGAGTTGAGCAGGTCGATTCCTTCCTCAGCCTTGCGGACTCTGCAGAATACCTACAAACAATTCCAGGTAAATCAACAAAAAGAGAGAAAAAAACCATTTTTTTTATATCAAATCATCGATTGAAATGGATGATTTTATTTGAATTACTGCAGGAAAGAAAGATGAGCAAAGCAGCTTTTATCAGATCCATTAGGTCGATGGTAGATGATAAATTACTACTTTTGGCAATGAGAAAGATCAGAGGACATTGAAGATGGTAGAACAAATTATGCAAAAACACTTGTAATTGATGTTTTATTTCTTTCCGAGAAAATACAGCTTAAACTCTATCAATTGTCATCATGTTTCTTCGCACCATTTATGATCCAGTTGCAACTTTCTATTGCGTAAAGAGAAATGCAAGAAAGAAAACTCAATGCTTTTCTTGAGGGGCACCACTCACGCGCTCGTCACTTGCAGCTCCCAATACCCAGAAAAAATAGCCGTTAAAAATATCACGTTTAATTCCAACCTTAACGATTTTTCAAAATTCAAAATTCCCGCACAAAAACCAAAGGCTATATATAAGACGTGTTACTCGAACGCTCTTAGCAGGTGACTCTCGCTCCGCTCCGCTCCAAACGTCCGTCAAACTCTGCCGTGCTCCCTGTTATAAAACCCCCTTCTCGAGTCTCGACCCTTCTCCAATTGTAGCTTCCCTTTCTCGAACTCTTCGCCGGAGCCCTAGCGAGATCAAGATGCGAGAGATCCTCCACATCTAGGGTGGCCAGTGCGGCAACCAGATTGGGGCCAAGTTTGGGTGTTGGATGTAGGGGTAATTGTGAATCGATTTGATTCGATTATTAGGATAAAAAATTATCCGGTCCTACTAGATCAGATAATACAATATCAGAACCTACATCCGGTTCTATATCCGGCGATTATTATATATCAGATATCCGACGGATTGTGAGTTATTTGGATATCCAACCCTATATCCAAATATAAAATATAAATATAAAACAATAAAAAATAAAATATTTTAAAATGATAATAGACATTACTCATTACACGTTGCAGTAGCTAATCGCCAATAGCTGCTACAACATGTACCAACTTATCGGTAGTAGCTACTACAACGTGTAGCAGCTTATCCGCAGTAGCTACTATAACGTGTAACAACTTATCGACAGTAGTTGCTACAAGTAGGGGTGATCGCGGATCGGGTTGGTTCGGTTATTAGGATAAAAAACTATCCAACCCTACTCGATCGGATAATGTAATATCAGGACCCTACATTCGACACTATATCCGACGGATTTTTTTTTGGTTCGGTTCGGATCGGTATAAGCGGGTTGGTCGGTTTGGCGGGTTAACTGCTCACCCCTAGTTAAATGTTAGGAGATTAAAAGCGGACGAGTGGAAAGGTAAAAAAGTGACAGTTTCACTGACCGGATATAGATTTCACTTCACTCTGCAAAATAAATGATATTAGTGTCGAATCAAGGAAGGGGTCATCGGCGTTGGCTCTCCGACGCTCAAGTCAGTCATCGAAATACGGAGAAAAAGTGGAATAATAGTAAAATTATGTTTCGAAAATAAATTACGCGTACCTCCGTCGATGATGGACTCCCCTTTATATAGAGCCTTAGTGTACATACTTTTCGAGGCGTGGGCACATTCTCCAATATATTCATGGTCACGTTCTCCACCACGTCCGTGACCTTGTTCTCCAACATGTTCGAGACCACGTCCTCCACTATCCTATGAAAGGATGTCACGAGGACCACCACCATGTTGCTTGGTCGAGCAGATCAATCGCTCGGTGAGGACTGCGCTATGTCTACGGTCAGGTCCCACTGCTTGGCCGAGTGGGTAACCGCTCAACCGGAAGTCCTTCGCTCTGTCAACTTCAGTTGTCCTTCCGCGTGGTGTCTGTGTAGTAACCTGCCTTCCTTCGGTCGGACAAAATGTCCGATCTCTCTCAGCGTCTAGATAATACGACTTGAGCGCTTGCCTATGGCATTCTCCGAGTCGGAAGGATTGTTCGCTTGGACATGTCTCCCGTCGATCGAGTCCTACCTGTCCCGACTGGCCGTTGCATTTATCCTCCGTTCGGCCCTTTGACACTTGGGCATTGACCGTCTTGACTTTGACCTCCACCCTGGCGGTTGACCCGTGCTTGGTGGACCTCCTCTTATCGTCGCATCACAAGGCTCCCCTTTAAATCTAGTCGAAGAAGGATACAAGTTCGACTGACTGGACAAGATGTGTCTTCATCAACTCTAAGCCCCAATTGACCATATGCTCAAGGTGCTGATTAGCGCACATGTCTGTGCCATTCAACCTTATTTTACTGGACCTCCTTTGTCGCTCGGCCCCAGCCCCGGAAGCAAAATGTGCCTTGGTCGTTCGGATGTAAGATGATAACTTATCCGTACCCGATTGGGACGACAGGCGATTATACTTGGCGGTAATTTTCTTCTCTTTGCTCCTCGCGCTTCTCGACCGAACATCCTGATGTCATCTAAATTTCTTGAAGACCGTGCAAATATCTGCTCATTATGGCCAAGCACGCGGCCATGCCTTTTAATTAAGCCTCATTAATGTCATCCGGTGAATGGGCGCCAAGTGTCCCCTTTCTGTTGCCGCACGTTTTGACGTGACAGGCGGATATCTTATGATGACGTAACAGACGGCTTTTCAAATTAAACGGTTGGATCGTCTTCTAGGTTTTGGTAACTCTGGATCGGACGGTTGAGGTCAATCGGCCGTAAGGTTTATAAGGTTCGTGTGTGTCGTCGTCTTCTTTACTTTGTGTGCCTTCATCTTCGAGCTTCTCGACGACGCTTTGCTTCCTCTTCCTCTCCGACGACCCTTTCTGTAAGCTTCCTCACCTTCTCGATCGAATCTTTTCGTCGTTCTTAGTCGACCTCTTTGTTTTCGATGACAAGCTCCTCAAAGTCTCTCGTCCCCGTCCCTAGGCTCTGGTACACGTCCATCGAGTCCAGGTTTGACGGATGTGACGTTAAGAGTTTGAGAGCCGCTTACGAAATTCCTTCAGACTATCAAATCCCTCTCCCTTCTGCTTTCGACCGTACAAATGAACCGCCTCCTAGTTTTGTATGCTTCTTTAGGGATCAATTGACCATCGGTCTGCGGTTTCTTGTCCACTCCTTCTTTTCTGCTGTTTGTAAATATTTTCATATTTCTCTCCACCAATTAGTCATATACTCCTTTAGGCCGCTGTGCGAGGTCGTTGTCCTTTTCCGCCTGCACAACATTCCTTTGACCCCTCGGCTCTTTCACTATTTCTATTATCTTAAATTATCCGAGTCGGGGACCTTCCTATTCCAAGCCCGAGTGTGCTTGGTCTTCTTCGATAAGATGTCGTCCTCCAATAAGTATTGGAAGGACTACTATTTTTTCATTCGCTTTCCCAAGCGGCCAGAATTTTCGACTGACTGGCAGCTTGAAGTGGCGAACCCCCCGGTGCTCAAAAAGTACAAGAGCCGACTAGACTACCTCGATGCAACTTCACACTTGGCCGGTCAGAAGTACCACATCCACAAGTTGTTGCATGAGGGAGTCTTCTACGTGTTCGGCTTGAGCCTGATCCGCACGGATCTCCCATCCAGCCTAGGTATGCTCCACTTCCTCTTCTTACTTGAATCTAACTGATTTTTTCTCCTTTTTTGTAGCTCACATCATGCTAAGGGTGCGTCTGGATGGCAAGAGCAAATTGGCGGATGCAGAGATCAATGCTGTAGCCACGGCTGAGCTAGAGAGCTGAGGCTTACAGCCAGTCGACTACCAAGAGGACCCGCTAGGCGGAAATGAGGGAGCACCGTTGTAGGTGACCGAAGGAGGAGGTAGCCGGAAGGCTAGTAGTGGGGCAGCGGGTACAGCAGATCTCTCGCTAGGGTAATCTCTGGCACTTCCTGTCGACGCAACCTCAGAATCAGCCTCTTCTAGGGAACCATTGATAAGTCGAAAGAGGCGCCACGTGAAAACTGCATCCCGATCTGCTACCTCCGCTATGCAGACCCCAACTCGATCCAGCTCACGCCCTCGATCTGAGCGGGGTGAGACCTCTACCCCCGCTCCTCCCAAACAAGCGGCAACTGCCCTCCATACTTCAATTTCATCCGATCGGATGCCATCCTTGTCCGGACTGCCCCAAGGAACCATCTGCGTGCCGCCGGTCGCTTTCATACTGCCTCCTTTGCCAACGACCCAGGGATCACGCATCCGACCAGCAAATGCGTCTCGGTCGGCCGGCCTAGCGGCTTCCACCCCGTTTGGCTATAGCGGCCAGCGCCACATAACGATAGTCATTCATTTTCCTATGGATGAGTGGCGCGGCTCCGATGGCGCCGAATCCCAAGCCCCTGAGCACCAAATAATTATCCAAGGGCCGCTTGCACAGATATGGGTTGACACCCGGGTCCGCGCGACGGTCATGCCTCCAGGGGCGCTCGTCGATAATCATACCCAGATGCCCACTAGGGTAAGTATTTTACTTGTATGTTCCTGTCTATTTCCACCCGACCCTAATAATTTCCTGGTTCCATACAGTATTGGGTAGAAAACTTGGTCATGTGCTAAAGACTCGTATTTTTGGAACAAGAAGAGCTACGTGCCCCGAGCGACCAAGAAGCGGCTTCGCAGGAGCGGATGGATCATATGGGCGTTGAGATGACCCAATTGAGGGTCGATCTGAATAAAAGCTCCGAACAGCTGGAGATAGAGAAGGGCAAGACTGTCGAGCAGGCTACACAGTTGGCATGACTGAATAAACAAGCCAGCTCCTTCGAGTCCAAGATTAACTCGGCCAACACTAGGAAGCTCCGAGCCATCGAAGACTTGGAGATAAAAAACAAGGAATTCCGAGTGTTGGCTTAGAAACTCAAGGATGCAGAGGCGTCTCTTTGTTAGGATGTATACTAAAAGCCTAGCTTTTGGTATAAATATTTATCTAGAAATAAGAATCACATTGGTCAAATGACTACATTTATGATAAATGTAGTTGTTCAATTAATTTATATTGTAGATAATATGGTGTGTGGTGTCACACACAGAGGATCATGTTATCAGTACCTTATAAATTATAAACAGTAGCTCACGACCATGATGGAAAGGAACAAACCATTGGAAGGTCGTAGTGTAATTAGGTATTAGTTTATCTTAACTATATAATTACACTAGTACACTTAGAGTGTATTGAGTAGGACCATTAGAGGTCGTTTCTTTTATACTGACTCTATAAAGGAACAAAGACCTCAGTTATTATGGAAGTGTGTGCTCTTAATCCTAATATAATAACAAGCACATATATTTGATATTTATTTCTTTAATTTATCAATGGGTGAGATTTAGTTCGATAAATCAATAAGCCCGATAAGTTGGGAAATGATATCACTTATAGTGTGTGTTGTTGATTATAGAAGGAAACTGTGTCCTAGTAATCTAGGTTGAGAATGCCCCCAAGAGGAGCTCATAAGGATTGTCATGTTAAACCCTGCAGGTGGATTTAGTCCGACATGACGATGAAGTTGAGTGGTACTACTCTTGGAGCTAGATATTAATTAAGTGAGTTGTCAGTAACTTACTTAATTAGTGGACATTTGTTATCTTAAACACAGGGAGACTAACACACTCATAATAAGGAGCCAAAAAATGTAATTTGGGATTGGTGCGGTAGTTCAATAATAGTTCTCTAGTGGAATGAATTATTATTGATAAAATTAAGTTGTGTGTTCGGGGCGAATACGGGATGCTTAATTTTATCGGGAGACCAAAACCAATTACTCCTCTCGGTCCCTATCGTAGCCTCTTATTTATAGAGTACTATACCCACCTATACCCACCTATACCCACCTTTTATACCCACCTAAAGGGAGCCGGCCAAGCTAGCTTGGGAATCAAGCTAGGGGCGGCCTAAGCATGGTTTATGAGTGGCCGACCCTAGCTTGAACCCAAGCTAAAGGGGGCCAGCCCTAATGAAATTAAAAAGAATTTTAATTTTAATTTTTCTTATGTGGAAGATATAATTTATTGGAGAGAATTAAAATTAAAATATCTCTCTTAAAAGGATCTACAAAAGATTAAAGAAAGAGATTAGATCTCTTTCCTTATTTGTAGATTGGAAAGATATTTTATTTTTTCTCTTTGTAAAATTATTCACATGTTGAAAAATAAAATTATAGAAATTTCTTTTTATCAACCATGAAGGGATTTTTGAAGAGAAATTTTATTTTTAAAATTTTCGGAAACAAATTAGGAAGTTTTATTTTGTTGATTGAAACTCTCCTAATTTGTCTATTTGAGGTGGCCGACCATGATTAATAGATTAAGAAATTTTATTTAATTTTTCTTAATTAATTGTTGTCAAGGAAAGTTAAGGAAATTTTATTATAAATAAATTTCCTTATTTGCTAAAGCCAAGGAATATAAAAGAAGGGGTGGGGGTGCCTTCATGGGGTACAACCTCTATTATTCTCTCCCTCTTTTCCTTGGTGTTGTGGCCGGCCAACCTCTCTCCCTCTCTTCCTCTTTGTGGTGGCCGAAACTCTTCCATTGCTTGGAGCTTTTGTGGTGGCCGGATACTACTTGGAGAAGAAGAAAAAGAAGGAGAGAAAGCTTGCATCCCTTGGAGTGTTGGTTGGTGTTTTCTCTTCATCCTTGGTGAAGCTCTTGATTTGGCCAAACCTAGCAAGGAGGAGAAGAAGGTGTGTTGGTGGTTTCTCATCTCGGAAGATCGTTGCCCACACAACATCCGAGGTTAGAAGAGGAATACGGTAGAAGATCAAGAGGTCTTTCTAAAATGTATAACTAGTATTTTTCCTTTCCGCATCATACTAATTATTTTTGGAAATAATACCAAATACAAGAGGCTTACGATTCTAGTATTTCAAATTTATTTTCGATGTAGTGTTCTTATGTTTATTTCTTTTCCTTGTGATTTGATTGTTTCTTTCGGTTAACCTAAAGTTATTTTAGGAAATTAAATATTAGCTTTCCATAAAACGTTTCGTCTAGTCGGTGGTGGTTGCTCCCATATCCAAGAAGGCCATGTGCCTCGCCACGTCAGTACTGGGAACCAATTATGGAAATTAATATTTAATGGAATTAATAACTTAAGGTGATTTGGGTCGAACGTGTTAAGTTCCGCAGGAGATCCAAGTCAAAACCAAAAGGAACAAATAAATTAAACTATGGATCAAACGTGTTAAGTTCCGCAGGAGATCTAGGTTTAATTTAAAAGAACACATGGTAGCTAGGAAAAGGTTCAGACCTTTGTACAAAATTTTTGTACAGTGGAGCCTCTAGGTTTTCCGAGTAGCAACCAACACTCTTAACGCCGAGCAAGAGAGTTGGTTGGATGAGCGCTCCGACGCGAAGGCCCAGCTTGACTCCAAAGATGTAGAGCTGGCCAAGTTGAAGGTGGAGCTGGAATCCTCCCAAGCGGCCCTAGAGATGTATCAGGGGGCCGAGTCTAGTAGAATCGAGCTCATGAAGCGGACTTACATTCGCTAGGAGGTCTTTAATGACAAGGTTGCCGATCGGGCACTCCGTCTTTTTAATCTTGCCATCGACGGGATGCTCGACCAATTGAAGGACGGTGACTACATCCCAACCACGCTAACAAACAAAGTCATCAACCGGGACAAGCTGACCGAGTCACTGCCCGACGATGCTTTGGATTACTTGGAGTGAGCCTACTCCCGCATATCCCGTCTCCTTTTTGTACTACCTTCTTGGCCTTGTAAAAAATTATGCAAGTATTAATGAATGGTCGTCCGTTCAACGGACCTTTTTATTTAATGTCAATCCTTCGTTCTGTGTCGTTCAGCTTTTCCTTTTCATATTTTACGATTTGTTCCACTACGCTGCCGCTCAAGGTCAAGCAGGACTACGAACCGCTTACCCTAAAACGAAAAAACTTTATAGTGCGGCTCCGTGACCCACCGATCAACGTCGTATTACTTGCTTGGACAAGCCGTTTTTCGCCAATCTCTGGTTTATAGCCATCGCTCAGCTGTTGATTGAGACTCGGGTTTAAGGTTGTCGCTCGACCATTGATGAAGACAAGAGTTTAAGGTAGTCGCTCAACCATTGATGAAGACAAGAGTTTAAGGTAGTCGCTCGACCATTGATGAAGACAAGAGTTTAATGTCGCTGCTCGACCTTTGATAAAGACAAGAGTTTAAGGTCGCCGCTCGACCGTAGATAAAGACAAGAGTTTTAGGTCGCCGCTCGACCGTTGAATGACATAGACATGTGTTTAAGGTCGTTGCTCGACCGTTGAATAGCGTAGACATGGGTTTAAGGTCGCCATTCGATCGTTGATGAAGATAAGAGTTTAAGGTCGTTGCTCAATCGTTGAATGGTGTAGACATGGATTTAAGGTTGCTGCTCGACTGTTGAATGATGTAGACATGGGTTTAAGGAATCCTCTCGACCGTTGATGAATACCAGTCTGATCGGCATAAGTGTCTTGAATACTCTAATGAAATTCGTAGTTTTCCTGTATTCACAAGTCACACTAATGCATTTACATTGGGACTCATTCACACACCTCTCACCCGACTCTATAAGGTTGAAGGTGGTTCGCGCTCCAAGGACGCTTGAGTTGTCTGTCATTTTCGTCCTGCAAGTAGTATGATCCCGAGCGGAGCTTTTGCACTACTTTAAAGGGACCTCTCCAGGGAGTTTCAAACTTGGTGACATCTCCGACCAGTTTTATTTTTTTCCAAACCAGATCACCAACTTGAAAGGACCTCGGGATCACCATTTAGTTGTAGTTTTAACTCATCCTCTGCCGGTATGACGTTAGCCGAACGACAACCTTATCCCGTGCCTCGTCAACCAAGTTGAGCTCTATTAGCCTCGGCTCGACGTTCCCCCATCGTAGAACTGTACCTGGTCGGACTCCACTCCAACTTCAATGGGGACTACTCCTTCGCCTCCATACACTAGCTGGAATGGTGTTATGTCGGTCGCCTCTTTCGGAATCGTTCGAAGTGCCCACAGGACACTTGGGAGCTCGTTGTCCCAACTTCTTCCTATGTGGTCGAGCCGAGTTCGTAGACCACTGAGGTGAAAGCTTGTTGGATGCCGTAGCCTTCACACCACTCTTTGAGCCTTCGATCGGTGAATTACCTTCCGTTATCCGAGACGAGTCTATGGGGGATGCCAAATCGACACAAAATTTTCTACCATAGGAATTTGATGACCATATGCTCACTTATCTTTGTCAGTGGTTCGACCTCCACCCACTTTGAGAAGTAGTCCACCGCAACGAGCAGGAACCTCCATTGACCGGTCGCCATAGGAAACGGTCCAACGATGTCCATGCCCCATTGGTCGAATGGGTAAGATATCGTAGACGCCTTCATCTGCTCAGTCGATCGGTGTGGGATGTTGTGATACCTTTAGCAGGACAGAAAATTGGCTACTATCTGAGCGACATCCTCTTGGAGCGTGGGCCAAAAATATCTGACCAGGAGAATCTTTTGGACCAGCGAACAGTCACCCGGATGGCTTCCACAGGAGCCATGATATACTTCTTGGAATATATACTTCATGTCTTCCGAGCCCACACATTTGAGCAACGACCTTGAAAAAAATCTCTTATAAAGCTGGTCTCCAATCAGGGTGAATCGTCCGGCTTTCCTTTTTAGGAGATAGAGCACACACCTTACTTACCTCAATTTTTGATGCTCCCCCTTCATCGTTGCTTTCTTCTGATGATCCTCCCCCTTTTTCTATGCTCATCTCTGAGCTAGTCTCATCTTCTTCTTGATGGATTTATGTTAGGGCTAGTCCAGTGTATGCTTCGATCTCAGATTCTGAGGATGACGACTCATCCCACGTGGCTTTGAGATTATGTTTGGGCAGAGCTGGCTTCTTATTCTTTTCCTTTCCTTTGTTCTTCAGTTTCGGGTAGTCATCTTTGATGTGCCCTTCTTTGTTACAATTGTAGCATCGGACGGTCCTTTAGTTTCGATACTGCTTTTTCATCTGTGATTTAAATTTATTAGATTTAATAAATTTATTGAACTTCCTTACCATTAGCGCTGCTTCATTTTCATCAATTGATTCTTCGGAGCTTGAATCGTTGGTTATTGCCTTCAGGGCAACATTCGGTCCTTTTCTTTGTCCTGTGCACTGAGATTCGTGTAATTTGAAAGTAGAGAAAGAACTTTCTAAAGTACTTACCTCGAGATCCTTGGATATATAGTAGGAGTCTACTATAGTTGTCCATTTGGGTGTTCTTGGGAACACATTTAAAGTATACCTTTGTGTATCCCGTTTCGTTACCGTTTCTCCAAGGTTTGTTAGTCCGGTGATCAACTCCTTGATTCTTCCATGTAGTTGTGCTACTGACTCTCATTCTTCCATCCGGAGGTTCGTCAGTTGATTCCGAAGCACGTCCCATCTCGCAAGCTTTGTTTTAGAAGTTCCTTCATGCAGTTCTAGGAACTTCTCTCAAAGTTCCTTTGTTGATTTGTAATCTCCGATTCGATTTACTTCATGGGGTGGAAGAACGTTGAGCAGATGGAATTCTGCTTTACCATTCGCCACGAAGTCGGCTTGTTCTTTTTTCGTCCACTTATATTCTTCTGTCTTTTGGAACTGTAAAATCATATTTTATTATTAAAAGAATTTCAAAATATGTTTTGAAGAATATCTTCATCCGGCGTTTCCATTATGCGAAGTCTCCCTCAAACTTTGATGGGTGAATGCTTGTACCGGCCATCATCTTGATCTTGATGCTTCAGTCGGCGGTTAGTCCTTCTGAGACGGTTGGACTCTGATACCACTTGTTGGCGCAGCGGGGCCGGTAAGAGGGCGCAGCGTCTGTAGACAAAAAATAAAAATCTTTCTCTGTTTTTCCAACTAAGATTAGTAGCAATATCACAATTATAATAAACTGAAATGAACAACTACTTAGAAATAAAAGAGGCAAACAAATTTGACTTGGTTACAACCTAGGTAGCTGTTAATTCAAGACGGTTGCAAAGCTTTACTAGAAATATCTCCTTCGTGTAGGCGGAGAAGCCTCTTACACTCTTTGAAAAGCTAAGAAAATCTCTAGGAAATGATTATAGTAGTTGTTCTCAAGTTGTAGTTAAGTTCCTAGGTCCAGGGGTCTTTTTATAGCCCTTGAGAAATCTTATCTAAAACTTGAAGGCGCCTCTAAAGGGCTTGGAAGGCGCCTCCAGCGTGGCAAGTGGATAAAGCTTTATCCATTTGCAAATGACTAGTTTGAGTGGCTGAAGGCGCCATTTATAGTCTTAGAAGGTGCCTTCGCACTGTTCATTGAAGGTGCCTTCCACAGAAGCTGCGGAGGTGCCTTCAATAGCCTTTGAAGGCACCTCTAGTAGCACTTGCAGCTCCATTTCGCTCCTTTGCTGCTGCGATCTCCTGGGTGATTTCAACCACTGGAATAGGGCTCACCCGAACCTAATTTTTGGCCTTCTCCTCGACCAAGTTTCCACTCCGGCTTCTTGTCCCTCGAACGCTGCATATGTTCTTCATGTCCACCGGTGTACTCTTCTGCAACCCTTTCATCCCTTGGATGCACCGAGCCCGTCGACTCCCTTCCCGTGTGTTACGCTCCGCAAGTGTACGGAAATGTCGCAAGTAATATAAAAGATTATCGTATCCACAGGGACTGGAATAAGCACTAGAAATGTCTCAATGCGAATTAGCTAAACAACTATCCAATTGTTTCAAATGCAAAGTGAAGGTAAACAAATCTAATATTAAAGATCAACAAACAAGAGTTTAGTGTTTTGGGTTATGATAAAGGGAGATTCTAGGAGTTTCGGTTTCTTTGTAAGATTTCTTGAATGTAAATGGTTCACCAATTCTTATCCCTCAATTGCCAAACACTTGTAGAAAGTTGCCGGTTTTCTCTTGCAATAGATAACCGGCTAAGGACTGAGAAATGTATCTAAATATGATCAATTAGACGTGAACCTACGTTGTCCTTACACAGAAGCGCACCTATTACTATGCCTTCCTCGGATATCAACATAGAAGCCCACAACTTATTAATCTATCAAGATACAAGAAACTAATCACAAGATCCATCCTACTCTCTTGAATATTCCTATTTCCTCTTCAAGATTATCTCTCAAACGTCCTTACACGGGCTTGCACCTGTCACGTGGATCCCTCGGATGATCGAGTGAGAGTTTATCTTTACAAAGTCCACAAGAAATCCAAACAATCAATCAAGAATGAGAATTAAGCACAAATCACCATTAATCATTCAAGATCTAATTGATACAAGCAAGACAATGTCATTGAAACAAGAAATTGGCAAATCCATAAGAGATTACATCAATCCATCATACAAATACTCCCTTAATCCTAGAATACAAGATCTACTCCATGAATCGAGGAAGAATACCCGAAGAAATAAAGATTACAAGCATTTCTTAAATCCCCAATCCAAGAAACCAAGAAAAGGGGAAAGAGAAAACTTATCTACGAAGAAGCCTCGTCTTCGGATCCAATCCTCGCTCCGGAGTCGAAATCGTCAAGAACTCCCTTGAATCGCCGAAATCCTCCCAAGAATGGGAGGAAACCACCAAATCTTGCCTTCTCCCAAAGGGAGAGATCTTTCAATTCATGAAGGAGAGTTTAAATAGAGGAGGAAATCGGGCGCCACACGGCCCTGACACGGCAGTGTGAGATTCACACGGCCCATCTCTGCCAAAGCTGCACAGTCGTGTGACTCCACACGGCCGGGACCCTTCTGCTCTCTGCTGCACGGCAGTGTGGTGCACACGACCACCACCTGCTTGGCCTCTGGAAACCTCACACGGCCGTGTAGATCTACACGGCCATGTAAGGCATCTGCTCTAATTTCTTCAAATCAAGACACGACCGTGTGAGATTCACACGGCCATGTCCTCTTCCCTTCCTGTTAAAACTACACGGCCGTGTGTAGTACACGACCTGATGCTCTCTCCCTTCAATTCCTTCCAAGCTTGCCCGAGGACGCATAATCTTCACCAATTTCGACTCCTGTGTACAGAAAATGCACAAAAAGCAGATCTCCGAACCAAAAGAGTAAATATGCTAAAAGGAAAGCTGGAAGTATAAAAGTGCATAGATCAAGCATGCTCAAAGTATGTAAATGTGCATAAAAACATGCATAAAAGAGTATATAATCTACGCACATCACCGTGCCATCCTTCTCGCTAGCTGCATCTTTCGCTCGACTTCTTGTGCTCCTAAGCTCCTGCACACTTAGACACAGGGATTAAAATAAAATAGGACCCAACCTAACTTAGTTGATCACATCAAAACAACCACGGGGTCCAACACCTTGAACGGTTGAGGAAGCTTTGAGATGTTCAGTTAGAGAAGAATAGAAATTATAATTGATGGGGAAATAGAGTTTATAAGAAAGAATCAAGTTTGCGATTTAGCCGATCTTCCTCCGGGATGAAGGGCTATTGGGAATAAGTGGATTCTTAAAATTAAGAGGAAAGCATATAGATCGATTAATTGATACAAATCTCGTTTAGTTGCAAAAGGTTATACCTAAATGGAGGATATTGATTTTAAAGAGACATTCTCCCTACTTGTGAAGTTTATATCAATACGTGTCATCCTAACTATAATAACACATTTTGACATGGAATTGCATCAGATGGATGTAAAAATGACTTTCCTTAATAGTAATCTTGACGAGAAAATCTATATGGCACAGCTAGAAGGTTATATTGCTAAATGCCAATGAAGTCACTTTATCTTATAGGTTCGAAATGATTGATGAGTATTATTGTATTTATCTAAGAAAGGAAAAAAAAGGAAAGTTTATCATTTTATCATTATATGTTGATGATATGCTAATAACTGAAAGTGACATAAAGTGTGTGATAGAAGTCAAATCGTGAGTTTCATTACAATTTGAAATAATAGATATGAGAGAAGCTAAGTATATCTTAGGAGTGAAGATCATTAGAAATCGATCAAAAATACTTTTGGATTTGTCTCAAGAGGCTTATATCACTAAGATGCTATAACACTTTAATATGTCAAATTGTAACATTGAACAAATATCCATAGTGAAAGGTACTATTTTGAGCAAAAATATGTATCCCAAAACTCCTGAAGAAATAGCTAACATGAAGAAAAAATTCATATGCCAGTGTCATTAGTAGTAAAATGTATACTATATTGTGTATTCATCCTGAAATAAACTATGTTGTTGGCTTAGTTAGTCGTTTCTAGTCAAATCCAAGATCAAGACACTGAAAAGCAGTGAAGATGATATTTATATATCTTAAATCAATAGCAGATTATCATCTCTATTTCTAAGGATTAAACATGAGCCTGAGAGTCTACACAGATGCAGATTGGGTGGGAGACCTTGATGATAGAAAAATCTATATTTGGTTATACCTTCTTGCTAAATGGTGGCATCATCTCATAGAATAGCAAGAAACATGCTTGTGTAGCACTGTCAATAATGGAAGCTAAGTATGTAGTTTTCGCAACAGCTATGCAAGAAGTTGTTTAGCTGAGAAGTTTTCTAAAGCATCTGAAAATTACTGAGGACAGTGGGAGTTCTGTTACAGTGTACTATAACAGTCAAGCTTCTATAGCCTTTTCTAAGGATTCCAAATATCACAACAAAGGTAAGCACATAAATATTAAGTATAATTTTGTAAGGGATATTGTAGACAAGAAAAAGATAATTCTTGAGTATATCCCTACACGTGTTATGCTTGCAGATCCTTTTACTAAGTCATTGACTAAAGAGTCATATCTGTTGGATCGAAGCATTCGATAGAGGGGGGGGGGAGGGTGAATATCGATTAAAAATATTCAAGTGAGTAAATACGCAGCGGAAAGAGTAAAGAAAAAAGAATGACACAAGTAATTTTTTACTTGGTTCGGAGCCTGTATCAACTCCTACTCCAAGGCCCGTACACAAGGGTGTTTTCGATGGGTAATCACTAATAATTCAAAATATGGATTACAAAAGAAGTATATGAATTATTAGAAAATAAAACAACCGACAATAAGAAAGAATACAAACAAATTAACAATTTGTCAGAGAGCCTTCGCAGCGTCGCAGGAGCATAGAAGAGCAGATCATGAGTTGTTGTTGGAGCTTCAGCCTTGACCCTCCTTATATAGGAGGTTCGGGGCACCTGGAACCTCCAGGGCACCTTGAATATGACATAGCGGAGCCAACCAGGGCGCTCCGTGTGGTGAGATGACGTTGTGGATAAAAGTTCACCTCCGGGCGCTCGGACCTCCGAGCACCCGGAACCATCCCGGGCGCCCGTACCCTCATTTTCTAGCAGATTCCTTCTTGCAAGAAAACGTTAGTCCAGAGGTAAATATAAGATATATCCTGCAAACCAGAGTATTAGCACAGTTTAAAATTAAGCAGAATATTAATTAGATTCCGTCTCCTCGAGACCAGAATCTAGTCACGATCTCGACTTAGATATCCGAAATGGATCTAAGTTGGATCGACGCCTAATGTTTCCTTTCCGAGAACGCATCCTCACAGTCACTCTCCTCCAATGACTTACCTTCACTTACTTGCCAGACGTCCGGTCAGCTCTTCGACCCGTCTGGACTTCATGTCAGCTACCTGGTCAGCCCGTCGACCTAGCTGAGCTTCCCTGTAACACTGAGTTAGCACAGTATTAACAGAATTCAAGTATAACCTAGGGTTACCTCCTAGGGTTGCCTAGCTTCACTCACTAGGACTTCCATTGCCTGGCTTCACTCACCAGGACTTCCTCCACTTAGCTTCACTCACTAGGGTCTGGCTTCACTCACCAGGACTTTCTTCACCTAGCTTCACTCATTAGGGCCCGACTTCACTCACCGGGACTTCCACCACCTAGCTTCACTCACTAGGGCCCAGCTTCACTCACCGGGACTTCCACCACTTAGCTTCACTCACTAGGGTCCGACTTCACTCACCGGGACTTCCACTTTGCCTAACCTTTAGTTAGGACTTACCTTTGCTAGTCATCTAGTCCTGACTAGACTTCTCTCTCCCAAACATCAAGTCCTGTTTGGTTCAACCCTTGGTCATATTGTCAAATATCGAAACCCTAGAGGTCAATTGCACCAACAATATCAAGGACATGTGAAGTCTTTAGGACTTCAAAAAATATAACATATTGTAAAGATAATTAGATATATGAAAATGTCATGATCTATTCAATGTATATGTCTTTGTTACATTTGAATAAAGTTTCGATAAGCATATTAGTAGATTGAGATTGGTCCACTCATATAGACAATTATCTCTATTTGTTAAGTACAAATAGAGGTAAGACTGTTACTTATGGGATAACTTATGTAACTATGAATAGAGAAATACTCATAAATTAAGGTTGCCTTAATAATTATGTCAAGATGAGATTATTTATATAATGATCAGAGTAAATAAACCCACTATTTATTAAATCTGCTTAAGGTCATATTGGAATCTATATGTTGAATTCAGGATTAAACATTAGGTATATCTAGATCAAAATCTGTACGATGTTAAATTTTAAATAAAAAAGCATGCACCCTTTTTGGTAAAGAGAAGATATCGTAGCATGTGATTCATATCACATGTGCTATGGAGATAATAAGAGTAGTAAGACAATGGATCCTTGCTTCTTTACTATATGAGACACTTGAGATTATAAATTAATCTCAATCTTATTCTAAGTGACTATTTAGTTATCTACTTGAAGTTATAATCAGTATCTGCTACTTTAGCATGTTTCCTATTGGCTATGGATGATTTGGTCTATGGAGCAAAATTAGGAAAGTGATTGATTAAAATAAATAGATTTCAACTAAAAAAGAATATTAAGATTGATTTACATCTTTGTCATTTATTCACTAGTACCAATTATATTTTTTTATTAAGTATATAAAATGTAATTATGAATAATTATTTTAATTGGAGATGTTGAACATGCTCTCAACATTATAGTTATTATGAAAGATTAGATATGTTCATAATAATGTAAAAGATTTAATCTGAAGTAAAGACAAGTTATTGATGTCTCGTATTTGTTCTACAGAGCAACTATGTTAAATGTAACAACTTTTTTAAGCTGTAATTGCTCACTGTGCTTGCTGTCGCACAAACCATTTTCCTTGACGTATGAATTAAATGTTCTTTATAGTCTTTGTTGTTAGAATAATCGGTGTGACCCTAGGTTTTGGTGTTTGGGCAAAAATTTAAGTTAAGTTATTGTTGTATTTGATATGCGCTTGTGTGTGTAAGTACCCCATGTGATCAACCAAGTCAAGTTAAGTCCTATTATATTTTGATGTCCTTGTGTCTAAGTGTGCAGGAACTTAGGAGCAGAAGAGGTCAAGCGAAAAACATTGCTAGCGAGAAGGACGACACGAGAGTGAGTCGATGGGCTAGGTGCGTCTGAGGGATGAGGTGTTGCAGAAGAGTACGCTGACAGACGAGAAGGAAGCACATGACATTTCCGAGGGATGAGAAGTTGGAGTGGAAGGTTGCTCGAGAAGGAAGGAAAATGATTTTGGGTGAGCCCTATTCCGGATGGCCGAAATCACCCAAGTGAGCGGAGCCGGAGTGGAAGACCCGGAGGAAAAGTCAACCGGAGGGTGATTGTACTCCTGATTCCCCAACTCTGGGTGCCCCAGGGGCGCACCTTGGTCGAGCTGGAACAACTCGATTCGGGCGCCTGGACCAGAAACTTTATCGAAATGCTAGCTGTCGTGATTCGTTGCTATGGGAATAATATTTTATCCCCCTCTAGGCGCCTGGAACCCTTTCAAGCACCCCGATCAGGGCTATAAATACAACCCTGATCCCTGAAACTAAAAACAACACTTGTAATCGATCCTAATTAAGTTTAACTTTATAGTTGTGAGCTTTGACTGTTGTAAGAGGTTTCTCCTCCTGAAGGAGACTTTAGTGAGAGTTTTAATGTCTTGGATTAGCATGTAAGGAACTAGAGCGCTAAACACGCTTATGTACAGTGGAAACCATCTAGTTCCTCCAGAAGATCCATGCGAAGGGAAAAGAAAAATATACTAAGTTTTCTAAAAGAGCATGAAAAAGGTTATACCTTTGGTGTGTGCACACGGACTCCAGATAGCTTGGATCACAGCACGATCACACGTTCGCGCCTCTATGGTATCCACACGAACAAGCCTTGCCTTCGTTTGTCTCATAAACTCACAAGTAGGAGAAGGAAACCACCTAAGGTTGTGCTAGCAACCTAGAGAAGGGGGTTCATCCAAGAGGAGAGGAGAGGAAGGAGAGAATGAAGATATTGCCCAAACAACCTAGAGAAGGGGGTTCGGCCAAGAGGAGAGGAGAGGAAGGAGAGAATGAAGATATTGCCCAAAAATGAAGAGAAAAATGCTTAATATTTTCATCCAATGAAAATACTTAATGAATATTAATTCAATTAATGAGCCTTAATGAGCATTTACACTTCATTAAAGACCACACTTGAAACTCCTCATTTTAAATTCAATTTCAAAAATTGAATGAAATGATTCATTGAATTTCGAAATTCAATGAATATCTCCATTAATCCTCACTTGAGTCTAACTCAAGTCTAATTCACTTGAGTCTAACTCAAGTCTTACTCAATTAATCTCATGCAATTTCAAATTCAATGAATCATATTTCATTAATTTGAATTGACTCCTTGAGTCTAGTTTAAATTGGACTTAATCCAATAATTAGATCCAATTGAGTCTAACTCAATAAGTCCAATTTAGATTAGACTTAATCCAATGATTCATCATATGAATCCATCTCCAAATCTACTTATTCTTTGTGTGTGACCCAATAGGTTCTCATAATGTTGGCAATGTACCCAAATCAACATTAAGATACATAAGCAATGAGTGACATCTAGTAAGGCATCATTCCTACCCAAGTGACGAGAAAGTCAAGATCTAACCTAACCTGTCTGTGGCTATTATCTTGTATAACTTGGTCCCTCTATCCTTGATATATAGATTAATCAATGAGGCATAGATTATGTCATCCTCTTATCAACCTTTGTGTTTCTTGATCTCTAAATAGACACACTCAATCAAATAAGCTCAATATCTCATATTGACTTATTTGAGCATGATCATGCTTTCTTGTGTCCTACTAATCAAGGGGCCCATAGATATTGCTTCCATCATATGGAAGGGATAGATCTCATCTACATCACTCACATCCCTCCGCATAATTCATTGTATATCCAGTGATCAACTTTATTGTCCAACTTGTTACAGGTGACGTTTGTCGATACCAAAGTACACAATTCCTTATGTAGGGAACCGTAGTGACTTCAGGTCTAAGGATTATTCATACCAATAGTCACATGAGAATGTTGATGATACTCATATAATGATGCATGAAACATTCTCATGGCGGGCCATTCAGTATAGATTCTCTAATATATACCCATGTGTCAACATGATATCTCATATCCATGACTTCTGAGATTAAGTTATCCGTTGACCTACATGCTAGTGTCAACGTATTAATATTGTCCTTGTATATTAATGCTTGACTAGGAATAGTTAAGAGTAGTGTTCTATGTATATCTACAATATCTCACTATCAATTTAACTAATTGATATGTTGTAGATATGAATCTACTACCCAAAGACATTATTATACTTATTCAATCGACACTGATCTGAAATAAATATAATAACCAACTTTGTCTTTTTATTAATAATAAAATATGATATAAAAATAAGCCCTTTATAATCATCTCATAATTGGTACTAGGGCTAATACTAACATAGCAATCATCTGATTGCAAACCAGGTAACTCCTTTAGTGTCTCTGTCTTTAGTTTACTACTTATTACTTTTTATGTAAGTGTTAATCAAGCTGTAAAGTCAAGAAAGGTTTTGTTTGAATTTATTGTGCAGGCTATTCACCCTCCTCTAGCTGGTCGAACGGGACCTACAAGTGGTATCAGAGCCAAGACGCTTCAAGAGGATTAACTGTTGACCGAAGCACAAGAAATGGCCGGAGCTAGCATCTGCTCACCAGTATTCGAGGGGGGGGGGTCTACATTTTGGAGATGTCGAATGGAGGTAGATTTTAAAATCGATTTCAATATTTTACTAATGATTAAGTACGGTTTTGATATGCCCAAAAGTAGAGAAGGAAAAGAACTTGAGGAGCATCAATGGATTGAGAAGCAATGCAACGATTTCATAGCAAATGGTAAGGCTGAGTTCCACCTTTTGAGTGTTCTGCCTACCCAGGATCTCGACAGAATCGACAAATACAAAAGTGCAAAAGAACTTTGGGAAAAGTTCTTAAAGCTCTATGAAGAACCAAAAGAAGTCGAATCCAACTCCTCGATGGACACTGAATCGTCGTCAAAAGAATCCTAGACCGAGGAAATTGCCAGAACAACTCTTATAGCTGAATACCTACCTAAAGATAATGAAAGCTCATCCGAGATGAGCATCGATGAAGGGGGAGAATCTTCAAAAGAAAGCAGCCATGAAGGGGGAGCATTTACCGACGAAAATGATATAGTAAGTCAGGTATGTAAACTTCCTCCAAATCAATTGTCTGAATGCATTAAAATGATAAGTAGATCTTTGTGCAAAACCAGATCTAAGTAAAATCAAAGAAATAATATGCATGCTTAAAAGAAGAAATTGATAAACTAATAGATAAAAATACAAAATTGAAAGATAAAATTGAAATGCTAGAAAAAAATAATTCATGCTCAAATCTTTCACATGACCCCAAAAAAAATTTAAATATCATGAATGCTTAATTGTATTTTAGATACCATAAGGGGAAAATTAGAAAATTTATCAAGAAAATATGTTCCTAAAAATTTTTTGATTAATCCAGTTGGAAGGAATCTATATTGGGTTCCAAAATCATGCTTAAATTGAAAAATCATTATGCACATTTTTTTTAAATTTGATTTCATATTCTTACTTAGAATTATCAAATAAATTGTTCTGCATAATTTTTGTTAGAAATTAATTAAAATTAAATTTTTCCAAGAAATAAAATTTCATTACTCATCTATAAAAGAAATTTCAAATTTTTTTTTACCATTGCATTATTTTTCTATGATTTTTCTTACAAAAATTGTATTTTAAATATTAAAAATTCTATTTTCGTTTAATTTTTGAAAAATAATTTTTTTTGCAAAAATACTTTCTCTATTACATCTTTAGAAAATTTTTCCCAATTTTTTGAGCCTGAAAGTATTTTTAAACATTTTTTTTCAAAAATTTATTTTTTTTTAAGAAAATGATTTATTACTAATTAATTCAATTTCATAATTTCATGATTTTTTTTTCTTATAGCTTTTGATACCTCCACTTCACTATTAAGAAATTTTAAAATTTTTGAACAATTAAACATAATTCTAATATTATTTTTTATGAAAATTTTCTATAAATTATAAAAATTTAGATTTTTAAAAATCAAACTTGATAATTTTTCTAGATGATAGTCACTAACTTTTTATCCCTTAGACTTAGTTTTATATTTATTTCCAAGTCAATTTAAACTAACCCCTACTTCTAATGTGATCAAAAAGGGGGGGGGGGGTGTACAACTTGATTTTTGTATATTTTTTTTTCTTAAATACAAAATATGTACTTGATAGTTTTATATTATTTATTTTTGGTTTATCCTAATTTAACTTGGATTTGCTTACATAAAAAAGGGAGAGATTGGATGTACCCCATGATAGTTTTGATGTGGTCAACCAAGTCAAGTTAGGTCCTGTTATGTTTTGATGTCCTTGTGTCTAAGTGTGCAGGAACTTAGGAGCACAAGAGGTCGAGCGAAAGATGCAGTTAGCGAGAAAGATAGCACGGGAGTGACTCGATGGGCTCGGTGCGTCCGAGGGACGAGGTGCTGAGAAAGAGTACGGTGGCGGATGAGATGGAAGCTCGCGGCATTTTCGAGGGACGAGAAGGTGCTGCAAGAAGGAAGGTGTCTTGGTGGTTCTCATCTCAGTAGATCGTTGCCCACACTGTTGGTGTAATATTCCCTGGGTCAAGGTTGACCTGGTTGACTGAGCTTGAAATGGGTCAAGCTCGAGTCTTGATGTTTGGGTTTCGATATTTGACAATACATGTAAACAACACATGGAGATTGCAGGTGCGATTGTTCATGTGGGAAGATTGTGAAGGAGAGTCAAGTAGGTCAAGGTTGACTGAATACTTGACTGGAAAGTCCTGGTGAGTGAAGCCAGGCAGATGGAAAATCCTAGTGAGTGAAGCTAGGTAAAAGTCCCGGTGAGTGAAGCTGCGCAGTTGAAAAATCCTTGTGAGTGAAGGCAGGTGAAAGTCCTAGTGAGTGAAGGTAAGTGAAAGTTCCGGTGAGTGAAGTTGGGCAGCTGGAAAATCTTGGTGAGTGAAGCCAGGTGAAAGACCTAGTGAGTGAAGCTAGGCAGAAGAAAATCCTAGTGAGTGAAGCTAGGTGAAAGTCCCGGTGAGTGAAGTCGGGCAGCTGAAAAATCCTGGTGAGTGAAGCCAGGTGAAAGACTTAGTGAGTGAAGCTAGGTGAAAGTCCTAGTAAGTGAAGCCAGATACAAGATATCCAGATGGATCAAGTTTGATCAGACATCTGATGTTGGAAAGCCCAAGTAGGTCAAAGGGATTGACCAGATACTTGGCACGGGAAATCTAGGTGGATCAAGGTTGATCAAACACCTGGTGGAGATAAGTCCAAGTGGGTCAAGGATGACCGGACACTTGGCACGAGAAGAAAAGTCAAAGTGGGTCAAAGGGATTGATCGGACACTTGGTGAGGGAGTTCTAGCACGTCAAGGGTGACCAGATGCTAGGCATGATGTACCAACAGGTCATGGTTGACCGGATGTTAGTCTAGGGGGCTTTGAACTTATTTTTGGGCAAAAATAAGAGCTGGATTAATCAACCAATCGATTGGCTCATGCCCAATCGATCGGCTGATCGATTGGGTGAGTCCCTGCGACAAGCCTTCTCCCAATCAATCAGTGAATCGATTGGGGAAAATCACCGATAGCACAGAAAGCCTCCCAATCGATCGGCCGATCGATTGGGAGCCTCCAATCGATCGACCGATCGATTGGGAGCTGCGATTTTGCACGATAAGCTCTAGATCGATCGGCCGATCAATCCAAGCTATTCCCGAGAGCACAGAGGCACTCTGGATCGATCAGCCGATCGATCCAAAGCCTCCCCAATCGATTGGGAGCAATCCGATCGATTGGGATTTGACCGTTGGCGCAGGATATAGTTGTCGGCGAGCGTTTCTCTCGGCAGAACTTCTTCCACGGCTTCAATTCTTTCTCCACAGCGACACAACAACTTCTCCACAGCTCTCACGCCAGATCTTGAAGGTTCTTGGAGGCTTGTGTTGGTGCATGTCCAAGTCAAGAGGCGAGGAAGAAGCTAGGGTTAGGGTTTCTTGTGAAACTTGTAAGATATCATTGTATTTTTGTTTCCCTTCCCTTTCTTCTTATACTGAGAGCTTGTAGGGCTTCTCCACCTTCGGTAGTTACCGAAAAGGAGTGTTTTTCATAGTGGAGGGTGCGTGAGTGTGCGGATCCTTTGATTAGTCACCTCTTGTAGAGGTGGATACCAAGTAAATCCTCTTGTTAGCGTTGTATTTTGTTTCTTGTTTGTTTTCCGCTGCATATCTTTGAAGAAACAAGCAACGAAGAGCACGAGGAGCGCGCCGAGATATTCACCCCCCCCTCTAGCTACATATTTGGTCCCAACAAGTGGTATCAGAGCGAGGTCGCTCTTCATCTGAATCATCGCCGGAAGGGGCAACAAAGCTAGAGGGTGAAGAAGTTGAAGCAAATTCATCAAAGTCAAAGAATTCAAAAAGGCTCAACTTCAAGATGGAATTCCAAGATGGACTTGGATTCGATACAAGGGTGCCTCCATCATTCACAATGACAAGCTTCGATTTTTGGAGATCAAGAATCAAAAATTTCTTGATGATGGAGTTAGAGCAATGGTTTGCTCTAATGGAAGGTTTCAAGGCTCCAAGAAATTCAAAGGGCAAGATCCTCAAGAGGAGCAAGTGGAGCCAAGAACAAATCCAAAGGTGTGAGGCTAATGACAAAGTGACCAAGCTTTTGGTCAATCTATTGCCGAGCAACATCTTGGAGAAAATTGGAGAGTTTGAGGATGCCAAAGAGCTATGGAGCAAATTAGCATTACTTAATGAAGTTCCCTCCACTGTACAAAATAATGAAGAATCCAAAGAGGGCGACTCGGTGGATCAAGTCCAAGAGGAGGAGAATTCCGAGGTAGAGATGCTCAACATCGGAAGAAGAGGTCCAAGAAGCTTCATCCTCAAAGGATTGCAACCGAAAGAGCAAGGAAGGAGCATATTCCTTGTTTCTTGTACAAGAGGATGAAGAAGAAGATCAACCCTCCACCTCTAGGATTGAGGGGGAGTGTAGGTCATTGACACCGGAGCAAGAAGAGGCCTCTATGTCCGGGTCAAGTGGAGAAGAAGATGATGTATCCTCCAAAAATCAAGAAACATCAAATGGAGGATCATGTGCCATCCCTACACATGAAGGTATAAATATTTTAATTAAAAATAAAAATCACATTATATGTTTTGAGTGTAGGGAACATGGGCACTACAAAAGCAAGTGTCCAAAATTGGCCAAGAAGAAGAGCCAAGTGGCACTAAAGGGCAAGGAGAAGCCCAAGGAGATCGTCTCCACAACAAAGAAGAGTAAGGAGTATATTGTGTGCTTCTCTTGCAATCAAAAGGGACATTACCGGAGCCAATGTCCTAAGGGGAAGAAAGCGGTCAAAGCTAAAGGAGGAAGCATGGATCAAGGGGGAGCCTTCAAGGTAAAACGAAAGGTATCATTTATTGAGCCTATCCCCTTAAATAATGGTAAAAAGCATGCTAATTCTAATTTTTATCATTTTAATGCTATTTACCATAAAAATAGGGAGCATGATGACATTAACGAAAAACATATGACTCTTCATGCTAAAACCACTAAATCTAGGGCTAAGAAGGTAGATAACCAACTAGGAAGTAATCCTAAGGATTTTAGGTATTTACCTAAGAAAAAGAAAAATCAAGATTTTAGTGAAAAATCTAAGGTTGAGGAATTATGGAAGGAAAATCAAGTCTTGAGGTCAAGACTTGACAAAATGGAAAGGACCCTTAGAAAGATCACAAATGATACACAAGGATTTAAGGGTCAAAACCTAGGTTTAGAGAAACAAGGGTCATCCTATGGTCGTAAAGGTTTGGGATACACACCTAAGGCTAAGAAGGATGCAATTTCTTACCATAGGGTTCCATATAGCTATGGAACTAACCCTAGGTCAAATAGTCAACTCAAAAATACTAGGAAGGTTATTCCTAAGAGTATTTTTGCAACAAAAGTGACTAAGACTTCTAAGAAGTCTAAGAAAGTCTCTAAGAATGTCACAAGGGAAGAAATCCCTAGGGTTGACCTAGAAAGTGTGACCAAGGCTTCTAAGAAGCCTAACAAGGTCACTAGGAAGGTATCTAGGGAAGTTATCCCTAGTGAATACTTAGAGCATCCAAGGAGCACCAATAGGTTTTGGGTTCCTAGGAGCATTTTCTCTACCCCTTAGATGAGTTAGAGAGTGTCAACTCTAATTGAAAGGGTAGTTAACCCAATCATAATGAAGTTGACACTCTGAGAGCATTTTCAAGGTTATTGTTAACCCTTGAAAATGATAAGAATTAATGAGTTACTCTTGGAAAGAGTAAGAGGTGCTATAATTTGAGTATTTGGATATAATTATAATTGGCACAAGAAATCATGTCTAAAGAAATGCCAAGTTGGGATTTTGACATTTCATTGGGAAGTTAAAGGCAAATCTAAGCCTTATTTTAATTTGCTACTCTTTAAACAAGTAATATGTGTCAAGATTTGAGGATTATGCTTAATTTAAATTGGCACAATGTAAGAAAAGCAAAGGAAATGTCAAAATTGGGTTTTGGCATTTTTTTTTTTGGAAAATAGTGGGCAATCTAGGTTTTAATTTTTTTTTTTATTTAGCTAAGGATTAAGGATACTTAAATAGTTACTTTAGGAATTTTATTTATGCTAATTTGCCATGCTTTGTTTGCCCATCATATGTCATGACATCATGCTTATGCATTCATGCTTTATTATGAGAAACACAAAAATACCATGTCATGTCATACATACATCATGTAGTCATAGGAAATTTTCTTTTGAAAATTATTTATCTTGGATGTATGTCATAACGCATCATGCATTATTTTAATTCCTTCCAATTAAGGACCAAATGACATTTACTAATAAGTAACATCCTTGGTGGATGTTTATATTTCAAAATGCCTAGATAGGTATGCATGATTCCTAGATTAGGGCAAAACCAAGTTTACATCTCACTAAGAACTATAAAGTGACTTGTATGTGGTTTTATACACATTAAATACAAGTGAGATGTTAGGATGATGAACAAAACTCAAGATGTTGATTTAGTGCATTCTTTTGAGTTTTAAATTCATCAAAACACATAGTTATGTGTTTTCCAATTATTGGGAAAACTAATATACAAGTCATGTGCATTGAGCCCAAAGAACATGGTTGGATATTGGTTTTGAAAATTATTTTAAAATGCTTTTAGAAAACCTTGATGAAGAGTATCTTTTGATAGTAATCATCATTGAAATGTTAGACACAAACTAGAAGAAAACACTAAAGTTTTTATAAGTTTTCAAGTTTATGTCAATCTTGGAAAATAGAAAGTATTCTCATAGAAAACTATTTTTCCTTGATAGTATATCCCCTAAGTAGTGTCTACATGAATTTTCATGATTTTTAGAATTTTGTAGAATTTTTGGGGAGTTTCTGAAGTTGACTGAAATGAAATTTCAGCAATTTCAGAGCTTCAATCGATCACCCGATCGATTGGAGTGCCTCAATCAATCGGGCGATCGATTGAGAAGGCATTTCCCGTGAGCAGAAGCTCGCTGGATCAATCAGCCGATCGATCCACACTAGCTGAATCGATCAGTGGATCGATTCAAGCAGGTTCAATCGATTGGGATCCAACTCCAATCGATTGGGGATGTTGATTTTAGCTGAGAAAGCTAATTTTTAGCATTTTGAACCACTTTTAGTCTAGGTAACCATTCCTAACCCCTCAAAATACATTTGTATACATTTAGGGGGAGTTTTCATGATGAAAACAATGATGGATTGGTCAAGGAAGACTAAGTAGAGGTTTAGGTTGAGGTTTTGTTTCAATATTAAATTTTTTAAACCTCAAAACTTCAAAATTTGGGTTTCCTAAAGGTTTAGGGATTCCAAGTCATTGTTGGTGCAATGACAGAAGTTCCGTGCATGTCTTTAGGGGGAGCTACTTTTTGAAGACATGAAAATTTATGTTTCATACACCTTGGAAGGTGGTTAACCTTCTTTAGTGAATATGCTCAAGGTTGAGCATTTGAATTTAATGGAGAGTGGATATCTTCATTATTCAAGTGGTGTATGCTCATGGATGAGCATTTGATGACAATGAAGGGTATAGGATCTTCATTTGAATCGTGTGTGAATATACCAAGTGGTATATACTCAAGGATGAGCGTTAAGAATAATGAAGAGTATAGGACCTTCGTTATTATGTTGTGAACAACGAGTGAAGTTGTAAACAACGTTTGGTAACTCTTCAGGGGGAGAGTTGTTGATGTGTGCCAATAGGGGGAGAATGTGTGATTAAGTTAGGCCTTCATTACCTAAGAGGGAGTTTGCCCTCTAGAAAAGGAGAAGAATGAAGGAAACCATCATTCTTACATTGGCATGAAGGAGAGTTGAGGCTATGGATTAGCCTAACTTAAAGGAGGTATTGTCAAACATCAAAAAGGGAGAGACTATTGGTGCAATATTCCCTGGGTCAAGGTTGACTTGGTTGACTGAGCTTGAATTAGGTCAAGCTCGAGTCTTGATGTTTGGGTTTCGATGTTTGACAATACATGTAAACAACACATGGAGATTGCAGGTGCGATTGTTCATGTGGGGAGATTGTGAAGGAGAGTTAAGTAGGTCAAGGTTGACTGGATACTTGACTGGAAAGTCCTGGTGAGTGAAGCCAGGCAGATGGGAAATCCTAGTGAGCGAAGCTAGGTGAAAGTCCAGGTGAGTGAAGCCGGGCAGCTGGAAAATCTTGGTGAGTGAAGCCAGGTGAAAGTCCTAGTGAGTGAAGGTAGGTGAAAATCCCGGTGAGTGAAGTCGGGCAGCTGGAAAATCCTGGTGAGTGAAGCCAGGTGAAAGACCTAGTGAGTGAAGCTAGGCAGAAGAAAATCCTAGTGAGTGAAGCTAGGTGAAAGTCCCGGTGAGTGAAGTCGGGCAGCTGGAAAATCCTGGTGAGTGAAGTCATGTGAAAGACCTAGTGAGTGAAGCTAGGTAGAAGAAAATCCTAGTGAGTGAAGCTAGGTGAAAGTCCTGGTGAGTGAAGCCAGGCACAGGAAATCCAAATGGATCAAGTTTGATCAGACATCTGATGTTGGAAAGTCCAAGTAGGTCAAAGGGATTGACCGGATACTTGGCACGGGAAATCCATGTGGATCAAGGTTGATCAAACACCTGGTGGAGATAAGTCCAAGTGGGTCAAGGATGACCGGACACTTGGCACGAGGAGAAAAATCCAAGTGGGTCAAAGGGATTGACTGGACACTTGGTGAGGGAATTCTAGCAAGTCAAGGGTGACCAGATGCTAGGCATGATGTATCAACAGGTCATGGTTGACCGGATGTTGGTCTAGGAGACTTTGGACTTGTTTTTGGGCAAAAACAAGAGCTGGATCGATCAGACAATCGATTGGCTCATGCCCAATCGATCGGCTGATCGATTGGGCGAGTCCCTGCGACAAGCCTTCTCTCGATCGATCAGTGGATCAATTGGAGAAAATCACCGATCGCACAGAAAGCCTCCTAATCGATCGACCGATCGATTGTGAGCCTCCAATCGATCGACTGATCGATTGGGAACTGCGATTTTACACGATAAGCTCTGGATCGATCGGCCGATCGATCCAGGCTATTCCCGAGAGCACAGAGGCGCTCTGGATCGATCGATCCAAAGCCTCCCCAATCGATTGGGAGCAATCCGATCGATTGGGATTTGACCGTTGGCACAGGATATAGCTGTTGGCGAGCGTTTCTCTCGGCAGAACTTCTTCCACGGCTTCGATTCTTTCTCCACAGTGACACAACAACTTCTCCACAGCTCTCACGCCAGATCTTGAAGGTTCTTGGAGGCTTGTGCTGGTGCACGTCCAAGTCAAGAGGCGAGGAAGAAGCTAGGGTTAGGGTTTCTTGTGAAAACTTGTAAGATATCATTGTATTTTTGTTTCCCTTCCCTTTCTTCTTGTACTGAGAGCTTATAGGGCTTCTCCGCCTTTGGTAGTTACCGAAAAGGAGTGTTTTTCATAGTGGAGGGTGCGTGAGTGTGTGGATCCTTGGATTAGTCACCTCTTGTAGAGGTAGATACCAAGTAAATCCTCTTGTTAGCGTTGTATTTTGTTTCTTGTTTGTTTTCCGCTGCATATCTTTAAAGAAACAAGCAACGAAGAGCATGAGGAGCGCGCCGAGATATTGACCCCCCCCCTCTAGCTACATATTTGGTCCCAACACACATAACATCCGAGAGAAGAAGAGGAATATGATAAAAGATCAAGAGGTTGTTGCTTACAAAGAAAGGTATAACTAGTAATTCTATTCCGCATCATACTAGTTTTCTTTGTATGGATTTTGAAATACCAAACACAAGAGGCTAGTGATTCTAGATGTTCAGATTTGTGATTCGAAGTTGTGTTTCTTTTGTTTTCCGATCTTGTGATTCGATTGTTCTTTTTGGTTAAACCTAGGGTTACTAAAAGGAAATTAAATATTGAATTTCGTTGAGAGGCTTTGTTGAGGCAGTGGTGGATGTTCCCATACTCAAGAAAGCCAAGTGTCTCGCCATGTATAACTTGGGAGCCGATCTCTGAAATAAATATTTAATTGAATTTGTAACATGGGTGGATTTGGATCTATAATGTTAAGTATCATTTGCGATCCAAGTCTAAACCTTTAAGAACAGATAAGTTAAATTTGGAATCAATAATGTTAAGTTCTATTTGTGATTCCAAATTTAATTTCTAAAGAACACAATAGCTTGTTAGGAAAGGTTCAGGACTTGTACAAAATTTTTGTACAGGGGAACCGGTACGATATTTCTAGTAGCAACCAACAGGGCAAATATTCATGGCAATTTGGCATATATATGTATATATGTATATTATTTATCTAAATATCCCTAAATAATTTGTTAAGCCAAAATTAATCCTAAGTTGCCCTCACTATCAAAGAAAGTGTTAAAATCCCAACTTCGCACTTCTTTCCCCTTTTTTTCCCCTCATTTGTGCTGATTTAAATTAATCTCAATTCATCAAATTTTAACACATTTTACTCTTATAAAAGAGTAAATAATTTATCGTTCTCATTTTCAAGGAGTGTAACTACCTTGAAAATTTCCTCCAAGTGTCAACTTCACCAAGGTTGGATTAACTACCCTTCCAATTAGAGTTGACACTCTCTAAACCCATCTAGGGTATAGAGAATATACTCCTTGAAATCCAAAATCTATTGGTACTCCTTGGGTGTTCTAGGTACTCACAAGGGATGATTTCCCTAGATACTTTCCTAATGACCTCCCTAGGCTTCTTTGAAACCTTGGTCACACTTGACTCACTTAGGTCATCTCTAGGGATAGCTTCCCTTGTGACATTCTTAGTGAATTTCTTAGGCCTCTTAAAAGCCTTAGTCATATTTGTCTTTTCAAGGTTAACTCTAGGAATGACCTCCCTTGTAACCTTGGCTTGACCCCTAAACATAGGGTAAGTTCCATAACTATATGGAACCCTATGGTATGAAGTCACATCCTTCTTAGTTTTAGGTTTGTATCCCAAACCTCTATGAGCATAGGATGACTCTTGCTTTCCTAAACCTAGGTTTTTGTTTTCGAACCCTTGTTCTTCATTTGTGATTGTTCTAAGGGTCCTTTCTAATTTATCAAGTCTTGACCTCAAGACTTTATTTTTCTTCCATAAGTCCTCAAATTTTGATTATTTTTTTTAAAATCCTTGGGTTTTGTTTTTCTTCGGCATGTATAAGATTTTTAGAGTTATTGCCTAATTTATTATCTACCTTCTTAGTCTTAGATAAGGTAGTCTTAGCATGATATGCTACGTGTTTTTCCTTAATTTTATCATGATTTCTATTTTTATGATAAATAGCATTAAAATGATATAAACTAGACCTAGCATGCTTTTTATCATGTGTCAAAGGAATTGATTCAATAAATGATACCTTGAGTTTTCTCTTAGAATCTCCCCCTTGACTTGAGCTTCCTCCTTTGTCTTTGGCCAGATTCTTTTCCTTTGAACATTGGCTTCAGTAATATCAATTTTGTTTGTACAAGAAGCACACAATATACTCCTTGCCCTTGCGTACCATGGGGTCAACAGTCTTGGGCTTCTCCTTGCCCATTGGTGCCACTTGGCTCTTCTTCTTGGTCAATTTGGGACACTTGCACTTATAGTGCCCATGTTCCCTACACTCAAAACAAATGATATGACTTTTATTATTTACAATTGAAATTGTTATACATTTGCTTATAGGGGTGGCACATGATCCTCCATTGGTGTTAATGAATAATGCCCCCCCCCCCCCCTCAATTCTAGAGGTGGAGGCCTCTTCATCTTTATCCCCTTGCATATGAAATAAAGAGTATGCTCCCTCTTTGCCTTTTTCGTTGCACTCCATTGAGGATGAAGCTTCTTGATCTTCTTCTTCTAATGTTGAGCATCTCTCAATTTCGAACTCCTCTTCTTCTTGATCCAATGAGTTACCCTATTTGAATTTGTCTTGATTTGATGTAGAGGAGGGTTCTTCATGAATCTTTGCCAATTTGCTCCAAAGCTCCTTGGCATCCTTGTATTATCCAATTTTGCACAAAACATTGCTTGGCAATAAATTGACCAATACCTTGGTCACTTTATCATTTGCCTCGCATCTTTGAATTTGATCCTAGCTCTATTTGCTTTTCTTAAGAATTTTTCCCTTGTCATCCATTAGAGCCTCAAATCCTTCCATTAGAGCAAACCATTGCTCTATCTCCATCATGAAGAAGTTTTCAATTCTTGATTTCTAAGAATCGAAGCTTGACGCTATAAATGGTGGAGGTGCTCTTGTGTCATGACCAAGTCTATCTTGGAATTCCATTTTTGAAGTTGAGCTCCTCTTGATGAAGTCTTTGACTTGTTGAAATTTAGGGCTTCAACTTATTCAACCTCTAACTCATTGCCCTTTCCGACAATGAGTCTGATGAAGAGCGGTCTCGCTCTAATACCACTTGTTATGATACTTCGGAGCTAGAGGTGGGTGAATAGCTTCTCATGCTTCGTTGATGATGATGTTTCAGCGAATAAAACTCAAAGCAACCTCCTCCAATGCTAACAATAGAATTTACTTAGTATCCACCTCAAGAAGAGGTGACTAATCCAAGGATCAACATATGACACACTCTCCACTATGAAAATAGCTCCTTGTAGAAAATAATCCGGAGGTGAAGAAACCTCTTACAACTTAAGAACTAGAAAATACAACTCAAAACAAGGAATCAAATGTAAATACAAATTGACTAACACTTTGAACCTTGAATCCCTTGAGCTTTTCTTGCTTTGATTGCCTCTTGAAGCTTGGAAGTGCAGCAACACCTCAACTCTAAGCTTCCAAAAACTGGCGAAGAAGATTGAGTGAAGAGCATGCTGAAATACTGCTCGAAAACCCTTTTTCTAGGGTCACCGTTGGCGCCTTAATCGATTAAGAATCCCCTTATCTGATTAACACTTAGCAACCGAGCTATATATTTAACCTTAATCAACTGGCCAGTCGATTAGGCCTTACTGAATTGATTAACCGAATTGATTCAACAACATTTTGTTTGATCACAAGAAATAGCTTAAGCGATCAGCTTGATTGCTTAAGCTTCGAACAGAACCATTCTGTTCGAAGCAAAAGTCACCGTAAGTGATTACCCTAATCATTTACGATGTCTTAATCGATTACCCAATCAATTAAAGAATCTTTCTCATGATTCCAAGCTTAAGCGATTACCTTAGATGCTTAAGCTTTGGTAATTGACTACCTTAGTCAATTACCAAACCCTAACCTCCTAACTGAAGTCTAGGGTTCCTTTACTCAACATCTGATCAATCTTTGACCTATTGGAACCCCTTTTTACCTAAGATCTAATCAACCTTGATCTGCTGGGACTTTCTCACCAAATATCCAGTCAATCCCTTAACCCACTTGGATTTTTTCTCCTTATGCCAAGTATCCGGTCAATCCTTTGACCTACTTGGACTTTCAAACACCAAGTATCAAGTCAAGCTTAACCCACCTAGATTTCCACATATCTGGCTTCACTCACCAGGACTTCTTATCTACCTAGCTTTACTCACTAGGGCTTTCACCTAGTTTCACTCAATAAGATTTCAACTGTCTAAATTCACTCACTATGACTTTCACCTACCTGGCTTTACTCACCAGGACTTTTCTTCTGCCTAGCTTCACTCACCAGGACTTTCTTTCTGCCTAACTTCACTCACTAGGACTCTCACACCAAGTGTCCCGTCAATCCTTGATCCACTTGGATTTTCTTCTTCTGCTAACCTTCCTGTTGGGCTTGTCGTTGCCTAACCTCCAATTAGGATTCTCTAGTCAAGTATTTGGTCAAGCTTGACCTATTTGACTTTTCTTCACACAAAACTAGTCAAACCTTAACCAATGGAGAATTACACCAACAATCTTACCATATGGACAATTGCATCTGTAATCACCATAGATTATTAAACATCGAAACCCAAAAATCATGACTCAAGCTTGAACCAACTCAAGCTTAGTCAAACTAGTCAACCTCGACCTAAGAAATTGCACCAACATATGAGACCTTGGGTAGATTAAAAAGGATGAACCAATAGTGTGGTAGGTAAATGTCTATCGCTGGGAGCATAAGGAATACAGTGATATGATGACTTAACTAGGCTTAGAGTTTGAAACATTAAAATTTAGGTCACTAATGCACTGAGCACGGAGGACTATTACTTAGATTATACTTAAATAACTTTTGTATCTTGCTCACCAATAAAATCATTTGATAGGATTAGATTGAATTGTTAGAGATTATGATACACTATTAAACCACTAGAGTTTAGATTGTAGTTTTTGCTTGAGGACAAGCAAAGGCTTAAGTCTGCGGTATGATATGCATAGATAGTATATGTTTTAGGTATTTTTTGATACACATCTACTTGTATTTCATGAGTATGTTTATTGTACCCTATTTCATTATTATGTCATACTTTCATTCTATTTGTTCGAAGATTTGCTCTTTCCTTATTTTCATTGATAGGACACATTTTGGAGCAAAGATAGAGCATTGGAGCAAGTTTGGAAGAGAATTCAGTAAAATATGGTCATGTCTCTTCCCAGGGTCATGTCAGTGCCATAAGGTAGGGGCATGTCTCTTCCCAGGGCCATGTCAAGGCTATGAGGTAGGGCCATGTCTTTTTACAGGACTATGTCTCTTCATAAGGCCATGAGATATGGCCATGTCTATTCCTAGGGCCATGCCAGAGCCATGAGGCAGGGGCCATGTCTCTTCCTAGGGTCAGGAGACGCAGCCATGTCTCTTCCCAGGGCTATGTCTTTTACTAGGATTATAAGACATGGCCATGTCCTTTCCCAGGGGCAAGCTACACCAGCATACATGGTCGTGACTCGTTTCTTGAGAAGAACCAGTGGTAGGTCGTGCCTCTCACCAACAAGCATCCTAGCATGGTCGTGTGAAACCACACGGTCATGCCTCCCACCAGCAAGCATCTAGGGAATGGTTGTTTGAAACCACACAGTCATGCCCCCAGATTTCCAGAGAGGAACATGGCTTGGTCGTGCCATATGGTATGACCGTACCTCTTGTCCAGAACATATGTAGGGCCAAGCCGTGCCATAAGGCACGACCATGCCCCCTCACTAGTGGCAATCCACGCCTCGGTCATACCTATAGGAATGGCCGTGTGGCAGAGAACATGAGGGAGTCATGCCCCCTTATTATAAAAAGGAAATTTTCTCTCCTTTTCTGGCATTTGGGGTTTAGGACTTCATCCCTCTCATATGGGGAAGGGTTCTCCCTTTAAGGGAAAACCTTAGAGCTTTCATCTTCATCGATATATACTATTCATCCACCTCCAGAGCAAGAAGTCCAACCTAGAAGACCGGCGACGCATTGTTATGCATTTCTCTTCTCCTTTCTTTATGATTTGAGTTGAAGAATGCTATTCTTTATGTCTTTAGTTTGTTTCCTTTTTCCTATGGAGTAGATTTTTGATTTTTAGGATCTAGGGAGTATTTGTGATGCGATGTTGATGTATGAACTATGTATATGTCATTTTCTTGTTCAATGAAGTGTTTATGATTTGTTCTTGTGTAAAGTGCCTTATATATGTTTGACAAAATATGTGTATATAGTATATGCATGTGGATTGCAATGGATATGTCACTTTGTAGAGGAGAAATACTAGATTGTATGACTGTGGGACCATGTGACAGAGGATAACCCTTTAAATGGACCTTCTAATATGATCCTCGTATAAGGAAATCGATTCACTACAAAGGAGTATCTAATTAGAATTTAGAAGATTTCTCCCAAATTAATGTTAGGAACTGACTTGTGTAATCTAGAACTGTATGATCGAGGGAGCTTATGACAGAGGGTAATCTTTTAACCTGACTTTCTATGTTACCTCTTCTACTTAGTTTTATTAATCTACCGTTAGGAAGTAAATTAGATAACTCTAAAATTGTATAACCGGGGGGCTTAGAGTAAGCATTTAACCGGACCTTTCAGAATTGCTTCTTTACTTAATGACGTTAGAACTTGAGTAAACTTTCTAGTCTAATCTTTTTGGGGTTGAGCTAAACTTTAGTTAGAAAACCTACAAAGTGTAGACATGGAGATAAGAAGATGAACAATGTATAGGGACATTAACTAAAAACTGAACTCCTGTAATCATTTCCTCAATCACTATCTCTCTCTCTTTCTCTCTTCCCTCTCTCTCTCTCTCTCTCCCAACTCTCTCTCTTAATCTCTTGCCTTCAAGCTTTTAACTGACCTTCCGATTGTCTAGATAACTCACCATATAAAATCAACTAGTGCTTAATGAACAGTCTCTGTGGGATTGATATTTTATTACTTGACGATAACTATGTACTTATGAATTGTAACAGCAACTAGCCTTCTTGACATTAACTGCGACATCAACAATGTTAGCATTCAAAGTTAAGAAGACTTATGATGTGTGTAGGTTATATTGTTGGAGTGTATACTGAAAGCCTAAGCTTTGTAAACTTTCATTATGAATAAAGAATCACATTTGGTCAAATTGTCTACTTTTAGTTGTAGTTGTTCACTTAATTTATATTGTAGATAATATAGTATGTGGTGTCACATACAGAAGATGATATTATCAGTACCTTATAAATTATAAACAGTAGCTCACGACCAAAATGGAAAGGAACAAACCATTAGAAGGTCGTAGTGTAATTAGGTATCAGTTTATCTTGACTGTATAATTACACTAGTACACTCAGAGTGTATTGAGTAGGACCATTTGAGGTCGTTTCTTTTATACTGACTTTATAAAGAAACAAAGACCTCGGTTATTATGGAAGTGTGTGCTCTTAATCCTAATATAATAACAAGCACATATATTTGATATTTATTTCTTTAATTTATCAATGGGTGAGATTAAGTTCGAAAATCAATAAGCCCGATAAGTTGGGAAATGGTATCACTTATAGTGTGTGTTGTTGATTATAGAAGGAAATTGTGTCCTAGAGATACTAGGTTGATAATGTCCTCAAGAGGAGCTCATAAGGATTGTCATGTTAAACCCTGCAGGTGGACTTAGTCCGACATGATAATAAGGTTGAGTGGTACTACTCTTGGACTAAGATATTAATTAAATGAGTTGTCAGTAACTCACTTAATTAGTGGACATTCGATATCTTAAACACAGGGAGACTAACATACTCATAATAAGAAGGAGCCCAAAAATGTAATTTGGGATTGGTGCGGTAGTTCAATAATAGTTCTCTAGTGGAATGAATTATTATTGATAAAATTAAGTTGTGTGTTCGGGGCGAACACGGGATGCTTAATTTTATCAGGAGACCAAAACTAATTCCTCCTCTCGGTCCCTATCGTAGCCTCTTATTTATAGAGTACTATACCCATCTATACCCACCTTCTATACCCACCAATAGGGGGCCGGCCAAGCTAGCTTGGGAACCAAGCTAGGGCCAACCTAGGTATAAAATTGGGTGGCCGGCCCTAGCTTGAACCCAAGCTAGTGGGGGCCGGCCAAATTAATTTAAAAAGGGATTTTAATTTTAATTTTTATTATGTGGGAGATATAATTTATTAAATAGAATTAAAATTAAAATATCTCTCTTGTAAAAGATCTACAAAAGATTAAAGAAAGAGATTAGATCTCTTTCCTTATTTGTAGATTGGTGAGATATTTTATTTTCTCTTTAAAAATTATTCACATGTTGTAAAATTAAAATTATAGAAATTTCCTTTTATCAACCATGAAGAGATTTTGAAGAGAAATTTTATTTTTTAAAATTTCCGGAAACAAATTAGGAAGTTTTAATTGTTGATTGAAACTTGTCCAATTTGTTCTTCATGATGTGGCCGGCCACTTGAATTTAATTGGAGAAATTTTATTTTATTTTTCTCAATTAAATCATGTCAAGGAAATTAAGGAAATTTTATTGTAATTAAATTTCCTAATTTGCCTAGGCCAAGGAATATAAAAGAAGGGGTGAGGGTGCCTTCAAGAGACACAACCTCTATTATTTCTCTCCCTCTTTTGTTCTTTGGTGTGGCCGGCCATCCTTTCCCTCTCTTCCTCTTGTGGTGGCCGAACCCCTCTTTTTCCTTGGAGCTCTTGTGGTGGCCGGATACTACTTGGAGAAGAAGAAGAAGAAGGAGAGGAAGCGAGCATCTCTTGGAGCTTGGTTAGTGTTTTGATTTTCTTCCTTGGTGAAGCTTCTTTCTTTGTGGCCGAACCTAGCTAGGAGGAGAAGAAGGTGGTTGGTGGTTTCTCATCTCGGAAAATCGTTGCCCACACAACGTCCGAGGTTAGAAGAGGAATACGATAGAAGATCAAGAGGTCTTTCTAGAAGGTATAACTAGTAGTTTTTCCTTTTCCGCATCATACTAGTTATTTATGGAAATAATACCAAATACAAGAGGCTTACGTTCTAGTATTTCGAATATGTTTTTCGATGTTGTGTTCTTTTGTTTTATTTATCCTTGTGATTTGATTGTTCTTTTCGGTTAACCTAAAGTTATTTTAGGAAATTAAATATTAGCTTTCTATAAAAGGTTTTGTCTAGTCGGTGGTGGTTGCTCCCATATCCAAGAAGACCATGTGCCTCGCCACGTCAGTACTGAGAACCAATTATGGAAATTAATATTTAATGGAATTAATAACTTAAGGTGATTTGGGTCGAACGTGTTAAGTTCCGCAGGAGACCCAAGTCAAAACCTAAAAGAATGAATAGATTAAGTTTTGGATCAAACGTGTTAAGTTCCGCAGGCGATCCAAAATTTAATTTAAAAGAACACATGGTAGCTAGGAAAAGGTTCAGACCTTTGTACAAAATTTTTGTACAGTGGAACCTCTAGGTTTTCCGAGTAGCAACCAACATATATATGTTTCTAGATATTTTGCAACGCATATGCACTTATATTTCATAAATATAATATATGTTTGGTGCACCCTATTTTATTGTTATGTCATACTTCCATTCTATTTTGTTCAGAGATCTGCTCTTTACATGTTTTGATTGATAGGGGCCATTTGGAAAGAAAATATAGCAAAGGCACATATTGAAGTAACTTGTGAAGATCCAACAACTTGGTTGTGCCAAGAGGCACAGCCGTGTGCTTGCTCCTGAAGCAAAGCCGGGGCAAGTCGTGCCTTCCACCAGTAGCCATCCGAAGGCGATCATGTGAAATCACATGGTCGTGCCTCCTTCCAAAGTCAAATCATGGTCTGATCGTGCCATATAACATGGGCGTGACCATTGACCAGAGCTGATTCAAAGTCGTGTCATGCCTTTTGGCATGATCTACCTCTCCATGTCGTGTGGCATGGAGTCAGGACTGTCTCATGCGAAAATAGGATTGTGTTGAATTTAGGAAAATTGTAAACTAATTTTAAAATGGCCCTAACATTGTCCTCGGTTGGAGTTACGGTTGTTCCAAATACCAAATTGTAGCAAACTTCAAGATCTATAACTATACTTTAGGTTCAACAGATAGAAAACATAGTCTATCCATGCTAAAAGGCATGGTCATGCCTCCCATCCACGGTCGTGTCACACCCTTCGCCCAGACTATAGACCAAACTTTGAACCTCCATAACTCTCGGATCAGTTGGAGCAATGACTCGATATAAATATCAAAATGTAGATAATTTTAAGAGCTAAAACTTTGGTTCAGGGTTAAATATGAGAAAACTAAGTTTAAGGAGTGAAAAATCTATTTTGATGGAGCCTTTTAAACCTCGTAGATCTGGACAGTTTAGAGGAGGTATAAAATGGTCAAAAAAACTCATTCTTTAAGTCATCTTGGAGGGTTTGGTACTTCATTCCTCTCCTTAGAGAAGGGTTAACCCCTTATGAGGAAACCCTAGAGTTCTTCTTCTTCATGATTTGTCTACCTCTAGAGCAAGGGAACACCTCCATAGATGTCAGGCTTCAAGGATAAGCACTCTCCTCTCTCTATTTTCATATATTGAGTTATAGTTTGTTACTTCCATTATCTTTTGATTTTATTGTCTTGTAATAGAGTAGATCCTTCCCTTTCTAGGATGTAGAGAGTAATTATAATATTTTATTGATGTATGAACTATATATATGTCATTTCCTTATTCAATGAAGTGTTTATGTCATGTTTTATGCGTATTGTGCCTTGTACATGTTTGACGAAATGTGTGTGTGGTATATGCATGTGGATTTTGGTGTATTTGTCACTTTGTAAAGGAGAAGTACTAGATTATATGACTGTGGAGTCTTATGATAGGGGTAACACTTTAAACGGACTTCCTAGGAAGATCCTCTTGTAAGGAGACCGATTCACTACAAAGGAGTATCTAATTAGAGTTTAGAAGTTTTCTCCCAAATTAATGTTACGAAGTGACTTATGTAACATAGAACTATTGGTACAGGAAGCACCAGATGATCGAACCTGAGTTTTAATTATGTCAAAGGTTCCAAAGTTAAGTTGTCTTGTGATCTAATAAGGTTGATTGAGCTTGAAGGAAAGTCCTAAGTTGTCTTAGACAAAAGTCCTAGTGGATTCTAGGCATGTGGAAAATCATAGAGGGAGGTAACCCTAGATAATGGAAAGTCCTAGCTGCGGTTAGGCAGGTGGAAAACCCAAGGGGGTGGTAACCCTAGTTTATGGAAAACCCTATGGGGAGGTAACCCTAGATTCTATGGGGTGGTAACCCTAGACAGAAAGTCCAGTCAATCTGGAAGACCGGTCTAGCAACAGGTAACTTCTCCTGAGAGGAGTAGGTGAGGACACGCTCCCCAGTAAGGGAACAGTAGGCATCGATTTGACTTAGGATTTTCATAGGAAATCCGAAGCCAGAACTGGACAGTCCGAAGACTGTCAAGTTAATAATGATTTATATATTATTTGCTATTAGTCTAACTCTATTTTGCAAGAAACTAACAAATTTACAAGGTTGGACTTAGCCTTGATCGGTCGATCGAATCGGGGATCGATCGATCAAACCTCCAAAGCAAACAGATAGATTTCCAGCCAGATGAATGAGTTCAACCGAAGGCTTGGTCGACCGAACCTGGGGTTCGATCGATCAAACAGTGGATATACGGTGACCGAAATTAAATTGGATTGATCGGATCAGACCAGATAAGCCAGTAATGATAGCGAGATCGGTCAATTGAATGATAGGATCAGTCGACCGAATGAGGACTCATCAGAAGCTGAATTTGGATGGGAAGATGGACTGATTCAGGCAGGATCAATCAACCGAACTAGGGGATCAGTTGACCGAACCAGGGGATCGGTTGACTGATCAATGACGAGTCAAACCTGGTCCCAAGATCAGTGGATCTGGATCAGGCCTAGCTTAGCTATTTAAGGAGAGCTCGACAAATTGCTTCAACAACATAATTTTTGAGATCAAGAATGAACAACTGTTGCTCTCTTCGACGCTGCTTCGACAACCGACCAAAGACTTCTAATTCTATTGTTGTCGGTAACTTTGTTATATTGTACTTTAAGTTTTATAATCTTTATTCGAACTATTAGTGATTGTCCATCGAAGGTGATCAATGATCGCGGGCCTTGGAGTAGGAGTCATCACAGGCTCCGAACCAAGTAAAAGAAATTGTGTTAGCATTGCTTTTGTCTTGTTCTTTATTCTGCTGTGTTACTTTGAGTTTTCCAAAATGAACAAATTAGCTAAGAGTGTTATTCACCCCCTCCCCCCTCTAGCACATCATCGATTCTACAATTAGTATCAGAGTTAGGTCGCTCTGATTTGATGAAACCATCAATTGAGCAGGAGGTTCTTTTTGAACTAAAATTATATTTCATTTTTGTTTTTAAAATTATTTTTGAAAATTTAATGAATTGCTAGTTTTAGTGAAACCACACATCCTTTCACTTTTTCCCTCCAAAATTATTTTTGAAAAAATTCTTTTTCATCTTTTCACCATTGGTAAGTATTAGCAAAATATCGTAGTTACCAAAATTTGTAATAATATTTTTATTAATATTTTATTATTTTTTCAAAATTAATGAATTGCTAGTTTTATTTTTCTCCCGCACTACTAATCCAAGACCAAGTCTTGGGATATTTGTTCCTTTTTTATTTTGTGCGCAAGATTTTCCTCTACAATGGCCCACCAAGAAAGCTACAACACTGCACGTCCACCTCTATTCTCCGTAGAAGATTTTGGCTACTGGAAGAGCCGAATGGAGTACTATATGAAAACCAAGGTAGAGATGTGGATAATCATCCAAACCGGCCTTGCGCTTCCACTCGACGGCACTGGCAAACTAGTATCATGCGAAAACTGGGACACAAGTCTAATGAAAAAAATCAAGGCTGATGCCAAGGTGACTCGAGCCCTACAATACGGCCTGACAAAAGAACAGCTGAACCGGGTCGGCCCCTTCAACAGTGCAAAGGAGTTGTGGAATAAACTAATCTAGCTGCATGAGGGCATTTTCGACACGAAGGTAAGCAAACGAGATTTAATATTAAATAAATTATATAATATAAAAATATAGGAAGGTGAGTCAGCGAGCCAGCAACATGCTCGCATACAAGATCTTCTGAATAGACTTCTCGTGATCGGACAGAAAGTGGAGAACCGCGACATCATAAGGTACACACTGAACGCTTTTCCAAGGAACACCTTGTGGGCATCAATGGTAGATGCTTACAAGGTATCTAAGGACTTTTCCTCAATTAGACTAGATGAACTCTTTTCAGAATTCAAACTTCATGAACAAACTAATGCGTGCCCGGTCGAGTAAGGTATTGCTTTGATTGCAGGTACAAGTAAAACGAGGGAGCCAAAAAATAAGCACTGAACCGAACCCGAATCTGAAGATGAATCGGATCTCGAAGATGAAATCACCATAAAACTAGTCAAACTAGTTCGGAAAGCACTTAAGAAGAAGAAGGTGACTCAATCAAACTCGAAGACCAAGTCTAGAGTTATCTGCTATGACTACAACCAGAAGAGACACTACAAACTTAACTTTCCAAACCAGAAGCAAGGAAAAAGGAAGACATTGAAGGCAATGTGGTCCGAGTTATAGGAAGAGTCAGACAAAGAAGAACACAGGCAAATGAGCTTCCTTGCCCTATCGATACAAGCGTACGTTGCCGAAACTGACTCTGAGTCTGAAACTGAGAGCGAATCGAAAACTGATCCTGAGAGAAGCCACAGATCCGTATCCATTTTCGAAGGGCCAAACAGCACTATAAGAACTTCTCAAGTAGATAAATTGTATAATTTAATTAATTATTTGATGCGTAAATTAGCCAAGTCAAATATCCAAGTCAAGTCACTCCAAAAGGAGGTAACAACCCTTAAGGAAGTGACTAGCTTAAGCTCTTTGACCGCACCTATTCAAACTGGAACTTCAACTCAAGTTCAACAACTTGAGAAAGAAAATTCCAGTCTAAAAGATCAAGTTAAAGAACTAAAGGGAACATTAGAATGGTTCACCTTGAGTTCCAAGAATCTTGATCTGATCTTGGAAAACAAAGAGTCATATACAATCGATCTGGACTTGGATATAAGGCTAACCGTAAGTTTAGATCTTATCTATCGTTTGTTAATCGAACACATAGAAGAACAATCCAAGCATGAGTACCAAAGTCTAATCTAACTAATCAAGTTAGACTTGGTCAATATTGGATCCCTAAGGATAAAATTCCTTATCTTAATAGACCTTATCGGGGCTATGATCCAGGGGGAGCCAACAAAAAGACCGTCTTTATCATAAAATAGATTTGTCTGATGTTTGCTTTACTATTTTTCCATTATACATGCTTAGATTAGGGTAGATAAGGACTTAAGCTTGATCCATACTTGTCTAGTTAGACCTAGGATTTTCAGAAAGGAAATTAAATATTTAATTTTTTAAAAGGTTTTGTCTAGAAGTGGTGGATGATCTCATACCCAACAAGACCTAGTGTCTTGCCACAACTTGGAAGTCTATTATTGAAATAGATATTTGATTAACTAACTATTATCCTTAGTATAACTCAAATGTTGATCAATCCTTAGATTGGAATTTAAATTGAAGATTAAATTAACCATCTCACAAAACTATTAAGATTCCTTAATTGAAAATCTAGAAAAGTGTGAGATGAACATAGGTTTAAAGTAGTTAACCAAGCCTAAATTAATTAAATTAAAGCTAACTCAATTAAAATTCATAATTAATTACAAAATTATAATTAATTTCAAAATCTAATTAATTATAAAATTTTAATTAATTTTAAAATCTAATTAATTACAAAATATCAATTAATTTCAAAATCTAATTAATTGCAAAAGTTTAATTTTAAAAATATTAATTATTTTCAAATCATAATTAATTTCAAAATTATTTTCAAATCCTAATTATTTTTAAATGTTAATTAATTTTCAAATTATAATTAATTTTAAAATTATAATTAATCTTCAAAATTTTAATATTGTCAAATGTTTAAATCTAATTAAACTTATATTTTAAAATTTAAAATTTAATATTTTTGAAATCCAAATTTAATTTAAATTATTTTTTTAAATATTCTTCAATATCATAAATATTTAACTCCATCTCACACAAACTTATAAGCTGAACATACTTGATAACCTAGATTGGGTGAAATGGAAAATTAGGAAAAATAACTTTTATGTTTATTTTGCATGCTTAGACTCTAGGATACCCTAAAAAGCATTCATTTGTTTTTTGGCATTAATTAAGAGGGAGTACAAAGAAGTTTAAGGCATTAATTTTTTTAATTAAATCATTATTTTTCAAGATTTCAGAGTTAAATTTATAAATGTTTAAAAAGTTCAGTTTTTTTTCTATTTTTTGAAAATAAACCTTATTTAAAAAAGCAGGTACAAATATTTTTGAAAAAATATTTTTTAAGCTAATTACTTAAGCTAAGCTTTTATCAAAAATTTTTTAAGCTAATTACTTAACTAAGCTCTAATCAAAATTCTTTTTAAGCTAAGTACTTAAACTAAGCTTTTATCAAATTTTTTTAAGCTAATTACTTAACTAAGCTTTTATCAAAATCTTTATACAGCTAAGTACTTAACTGAATGTTTATCAAAATCTTTATAAAGTTAAGTTTTTATCAAAACCTTTTTAAAAGCCAAGTTGTTATCAAAATTTCTTTTCAGAAAGCTAAAGTACTTAATAAAGTATTTTTAAGCTAAGTGTTTGTCAATGTAATTATTTTCAAAGCTAAAATTTAGCTAAGTTTTCTTTGGAATAAGCTAAGATGGTTTCAAAACTTAAGATTAGCTAAGTTTTATTTGCTAAGTAATTTTCAAAGCTTAAATTTAGCTAAGTTTTTGTTGAAAAAGCTAAGTATTTTCAAAGTATTTCTAACTTAGTTAAGTGTTTTTCAAAGTAATTATTTTCAAAGCTAAGTTTAGCTAAGTGTTTTTTAAAAAGCTAAATCACTTTCAACACTTAAAAATTAGCTAAGTTTTTTTTTTAAGTGCTACCCTCAGGAGAAGCTTAAAGTTAAACAAAGTAAAAACTTTTTGTCAAACAACCTTCTCTCCACTTATCTTACTTTTTGATTTATGTCAAAGGGGAGAGAGAAAAGTTAAAGTTAAGAGTTAAACATAATTTTTATGAAAGGGGGAGCATAAGGGAGTTTTTTCACAAATTATTATTTTTATGCTCGTGCTAAAATTCCTTTGATTATTGTTATGTTTTACTTAACTTTGAACTAAATTGCCATAATCGAAAAGGGGGAGATTGTTGGTGCAGAAAGCACCAGACAATCGAACCTGAGTTTTGATTATGTCAAAAGGTCCAAAGTTAAGTTGTCTTATGATCTAACAAGGTTGATTGAGCTTGTAGGAAAGTCCTAAGTTGTCTTAGGCAAAAGTCCTAGTGGATTCTAGGCAGGTGGAAAACCCTAGGGGGAGGTAACCCTAGGTGATGGAAAGTCCTAGCTGCGGTTAGGCAAGTAGAAAACACTAGGGGGTGGCAACCCTAGGTCATAGGGGTGGTAACCCTAGGTTATGAAAAACCCTAGGGGGAGGTAACTCTAGGTCTTAGGGGGTGGTATCCTAGGTTATGGAAAACCCTAGGGGGAGTAACCCTAGGTCCTAGGGATGGTAACCATAGGCAGAAAGTCCAGTCGGTCTGGACAATCGGTCTGGCAACAAGTAACTTCTCCTGAGAGGAGTAGGTGAGAACTGTAAGGAACTAGGGTGCTAAACATGCGAAAGCGCAGCGGAAAACATCTAGTCCCTCCAAAAGATCCTTGAGAAAAGAAACCATATACTAAGTCTTGCATGATAGGATTATACATTTGATGTGTGCCCTTCGCAATCCCGGCAACAACCTTTCTTTGGATGCAGATCTCAGCGTGATCAAGTGTCTGCGCCTCTATGGTATCCACATGAACATGTTCCGTTCATCTCACGAACTCTCGATCTGGAGAAGAATCAACTTTGTGGTGCTAGTCACACAAGATGATTCGGCCATGAGGAAGAAGAGGAGGAAGAAGAAGAAGACAAAAATTGCACTTTCTTACAATCAATGGACAAATTCCTCCTTTTGTACTCCCATAGAATACCAAAAGTCCATTTGGCTCTTGATCTCCCTTTTGCCTCTTGATCTTCTTCATGAATTGACTCTTAGTCATCTTTCATGAAGAGTCTTTTGGTTAAGTCAAAATTGACCTTCCCTCTTCCCTTTTGGTCAAGTTAAAATTGACTTTTCCTCTTCCTTGGTGAATTCAAGTTCACCCAATGAGTCTAACTCATTAAACCCTATCAATCTCAATTGATTTCATGGGCATCAATCCAAATTGACTCCATGAATCTAATTCAAATTAGACTCAATCCAATAATAGGATCCAACTGAGTCTAACTCAATGAGTCTAATTCGGATTAAACTTCTCTTTGTTTTCCTCTTAATAGGTTGGATTATTATATTGGATTAACCGTTAACCCAATAAACATAATCATCTCATAATTGACTCTTAGGGCTATTACTAACAATCTCCCACTAACACTAGTGTCAATCATTACAAAGATGACACCAACACTTTAGATTAACCCATTAATCTTAAGATCCTCAATATTTTAGTCAAACTAAAATATTATCTCTAAACCAACATGTTCTTTGTGTGTGACCCAATAGGCTCTCGTAACGTTGGCAATGTATCCAAATCAATAATTTAGATACATAAACAATGAGTGGCATCTAGCAATGCATCATTGCTACCCAAGTGACGAAAAAGTCGAGATCCGACCTAACCTGTCTGTAGCTATTATCTTGTATGACTCAGTCCCTCTATCCTTGATATCTAGATTGATCAATAAGGCATAGACGATGTCATCTTCTTATCAATTTTTGTGTTTATTGATCTCCAAGTAGACACACTCAAAACAAATAAGCTCAATATCTCATATTGACTCATTTGAGCATGATCATGCATTCTTGTGTCCTACTAATCAAGGGGCCCACAGATATCGCTTCCATCATATGAAAAGGATAGATCCCATCTACATCCCTCCGCATAACTCATTGCATACCCAATGATCAACTTTATAGTCCACCCTGTTACAGGTGATGTTTGACGATACCAAAGTACACAACTCCTTATGTAAGGAACCATAGTGACTTCAGATCTAAGGACTATTCATATCAATAGTCATATGAGAATATTTATAACACTCATATAATGATCCATGAAACATTCTCATAGCAGGTCGATTCAGTACATATTCTCTAATATATACCCATGTGTCAACCTGATATCTCATGTCCATGACATATGAGATTAAGTTATTCGTTGACCTACATGTTAATCTCAGCGCATTAATATTGTCCTTGTATATTAATGCTTGACTAGGAATAATTAAGAGTAGTGTTCTATATATCTACAATATCCCACTATCAATTCAGCCAATTGATATGTTGTAGACTAGAACTTACTACCCTAGGACATTATTATATTTATTCATTCGGCACTGAACTGAAATAAATATAATAACCATAACCTTTGTCCTTTAATGAAATAATGAAATATGATACAAAATGTTCTAAGTCAATCAACTCTTGATTACCTCTTAGGACTTACACTAACATTCTCCTTATGTCACTAGTGTCAATCACTAAAATATCTAATATCCATTGACCTAGTGTGATCATTATGTTTCCTCGGTGCCAAAGCCTTAATCAAAGGATCTGTAATGTTAGCATTGTTCGGTTCTCTACATATCCTTGCATCTCATATATCGATGATCCCTTGAATGAGATGGAATTGTTGTAGTATCCAATACCCAGGACCACCATTTAAGTAAAATACATACCCTAACTATGATCTAGAATCATCCTTGTCAATTTGGAAGCTTGCATCACTCTAACTCTTTACAACAAGTATTGTAACCCTTTACAACAAGCTCTTTATCACATCCAAAAATCAACAAATAATCTTGAGTTCTTCTCAAGTATTTAAGAATATTCTTGACTGCTGTCCAGTAACCTTCAACTGGATCTAACTAGTATCTGCTCATCATGCTTAACACATACGAGACATCTAAGCGAGAACAATGCATGGTATACATGATAGACCCTATAGCAGATGCATAAGAAATCTGATCCATGCAGTCTCTTGCTTCCTTAGAAGAGGAGCATTGAGTCTTCAAAAGACTTACACCATGTGACATTGGCAGGAATCCCTTCTTGGAATCCTGCATGGCAAAAAGTTTAAGCACCTTGTCAATATATATACTCTGACTTAGACCAAGCAATCTCTTAGATCTATCTCTATAAATCTTGATGCCTAAAATGTAGGTTGCTTCACCTAAGTCCTTCATTGAGAAATAATTCCCAAGCTAAGTCTTCACTAACTGAAGAGTAGATATATCATTTCTAATGAGAAGTATGTCATCTACAAACAATATAAGAAAGATGACTGTGCTCCCACTAACCTTCTTGTAGACACAAGGTCCATCTTCATTCTTGATGAAACCAAACATTTTGATCGCATCATCAAATCAAAGATTCCAGCTTCTAAAAGCTTGCTTTAATCCATAAATGGATCTTTGCAATTTACAAACCTTTCTAGCATGATTTGGATCTACAAAACCTCAGGTTGTGTCATGTACACATCGTCGAGTAGATTTTCGTTAATAAATATAGTTTTGACATTCATCTACCAAATCTCATAATCATAGTAAGCAGCAATAGCAAGCATGATCCGAATGGACTTTAGCATCGCAATTGATGAAAAAGTTTCATCATAGTTTATACCATGAATCTGCTTGAATCCTTTAGCCACCAATCTACTATTATAGGTATGCACATGTCCATCCATGTCAGTCTTCACCTTGAAGACCCATTTACACCCAATAGGTTTGATCCCTTTAGGTGGATCAACTAAAGTCCATACTTGGTTAGTGTACATAGATTCCATTTTAGATCTCATGGCCTCTAGCCATTTCTCAGAATATGGGCCTTGTGCAGCTTCCTGATAAGATGTAGGCTCATTGAGACCAACTAGCACTATATCACCATTGTCAGACAAGATAAAATAATATCTCTCAGGTTGACGACGAGTCCTATCATATCTACGTAGAGCTTGTGCTACTTGAACAAGTTATTGCTCCACAACTCCTTGTGGTGTAACAACATCATGATCGACAACATCTTGTGGTTCCTGTTCAGTTTCCATCAAGGTGTCAGTGCTAGTTTGTGCATCTTGATTTCTTCAAGATCGACTTTACTCTCACTAATTTTTCTAGAAACAAATTCCCTTGCAAGAAAGATACCAGTTCTGGCAACAAACACCTTGCCTTGTGTGAGATTATAAAAGTAGTATCCCTTTGCTTCCTTGGGATATCCTACAAAATAGTACTTGTCTGATTTGAGTCCTAGTTTATCTGAGATTTGTCGTCGAACGTAAGCCTCACAACCCCAAATCTTCATAAAAGACATCTTGGGACTCTTCCCGGTCCGTATCGTATATGATCTCTTTATGACAGCCTTAGATGGAATGGGGTTAAGTGTGAAAGCAACCATCTCTAGAGCATGCCCGACCCCCAGAAGAAAGTAGGAAGATCTATATGACTCATCATCAATCGTACCATATCTAATAAAGTATGATTTTTATTTTCCGATACACCATTCTATTGTGGTGTTCCAGATGGAGTGAGTTGAGATATGATCTCACACTTAAGGAGATGGTCATGCAACTCTTGGCTAGGGTATTCTCCACCTCAATCTGATCGAAGCATCTTAATACTCTTACCAAGTTGATTTTGTACTTCATTCTTGAATTCTTTGAACTTTTTCAAAGGATTCTGACTTGTGTCTCATCAGATACACGTAGACGTACCTACTGAAATCATCAGTAAAAGTAATGAAATAATAGTAGCCTCCTCTAGCTACTATTCTGAAAGGGCCACATACATCTGTATGTATGAGTCCTAACAAGTCATTTACTCTTTCACTATGTCCACTAAATGGAGTCTTTGTCATCTTACCTTGAAGACAAGATTCGCATGCCTCATATGATTCAAAATCAAATGAGTCCAAAATTCCATCCTTATGGAATTGGGATATGTAACTCTCATTTATGTGACCCAAATGAGAATGTCAGATATATGTTTAGTATTTATGTTATAGATTGGGCTATCAAAGTCTAGAACAAGATTCTATTCACAAGATGTGTATTATAATAGAACATTTCATTGAAATAAATAGAACAACATTTGTCCTTTATTACAAATGAAAAACATTTCTTGTCTAAACAAGAACAAATATAATGTTATTAGTTAAAGCAGACACATAACAGCACTCTTCAAGTTCTAAAATAAATCCGGTGGGTAAAGATAAGGAATATGTTCCTACAGCTATAGCAGCAACTCTTGTGTCATTGCCTACTCGTAGGTTGACTTCTCCCTTTGTCAATGATCTACTATTTCTCATCCTCTACACATTAGTGCAAATGTGAGATGCACATCCGGTATCTAATACCCATGAAGAAGAAATAAATAGATTGACTTTTATAACATATATACCTAAGGAAGAAGTCTCACTTCTCTTCCTTTTCAGTTCCTCTAGGTACACCTTGCAGTTCCTCTTCTAATGTCCGATCTCACCATAGTGGAAGTAGGTTCCTTCCTTAACAACTTCACCTTTGGGTTTCAATGCATGAGTCTTGCCCTTGTCTTTGGCTTGGGTCCTATCCTTACCTTTGAGCTTTCATTTGCCTTTGCCCTTTTGCATCATCAAAATGATACTAGGCTTTGCCTTCTCAAGGTTGACTTTAGCAGTTCTCAACATGCTCAACATCTCAGACAATGGTTTGTCAATTTCATTTATGTTATAATTCATGACAAATTAACTGTAGCTCTCAGGTAACGACTGCAAGATAAGATCAGTGGCCAATTCTTGACATAATGGAAATCCCAATCTTTGTAGGTTTTTTACATACCCAATCATTTTCAATACATATGATCCTACAGGACTACCTTCTTGCATCCTGCATTAAAACAGTGTCTTAGACATTTCAAATCTCTCATGCCTTGCTTCTCCTTGATATAATTGTCTAAGATGTTCAACCATATCATAAGCATCCATGTTCTCATGCTGCATCTGAAGCTCAGAGTTCATGGTGGTGAGCATAAGGCATGACACATCTAATGCATCATCTTGATGCTTCTTGTAAGCATCCCTATCAGCTCTAGTGGCAGTAGTGGGTGGTGCTTCAGAAATGGGCTGTTCTAGGACATACAATTTTTGTTCGTGCTTGAGAACTATTCTCAAGTTTTTGTACCAGTCCAAGAAATTAGTTCCATTGAGCTTGTCCTTATCAAGGATAAATCACAGAGAGAGAGTGTTCGACGTATTTGATGACATGGTAATCTACAACAACATAATGCAGAAAGAAGAATCATATATCAATTATTTAATTAGGCTTTTAATTAAATGATTCTCCCACTGAATTATAAAGTTTGATAGAAGCAAGTCTCTACTAGCTCTAAATCCAATCGCGATGGCATTCATGTGAGACAAGATAGAACTATCCTAGCTACCCATGTGCTCTACTGAAGTTAAATTTGGATTGCAAATGATGCTTAACATTATTAATCAAAATTGTTCTTCAGAAGTTAAACTTGGATTAGAAATGATACTTAACATTTTTACTCCAAGTTTAACCGATGTAATCTTCCTAAGTTAAACCATATTACATAAGTCAATCAAATATCTATTTCAAAGATCGGCTTCCAGGTTAAACATGGCGAGGCAATAGGCCATCTTGGGTATGGGATCATCCACCACTTCTTAGATAAAGTCTTTCAAAGAAATCAAATATTTAACTTCTTACAGTAAACTAGGTTTAACTACAGAGACCTCAATAGAAACACAATATCGAAACATGAAATCGAAAAATAAAATCGATAACAAAATGATAACCTAAAACCGATAACCTCTTATGTTTGATTTTTCAAGATCTATACAAAAGATGAACTAGTTATGATGCGGAAACTAATAACTAGTTATATCTTTTGTAGCTTATAGACCTCTTGATCTTCTGCTTTATTCCTCTCCTTCTCTTGGACGTCGTGTGGGCGACGATCTTCCAAGATTAAATCCACCCAAGCTTCTTCCTTTGCTTCCAAAATTTGGCCACCAACTAACCTCCAAGGGATGTTAGACAAGAGAGCTTCCTTCTCTCCTTCTTCTCCTTCAAGCAACCGACCACCAAGAGAAAGCAATGCTTGATGCCGCCGGCCTCCAAGTGAGAAAACAAAAGGAGAAGAGAAAAGGATACGGGTTGGCCACCAAAGGATTGGAAGAGAGGAATAGAAGATGTGTTATCTCATGAGGCACCCCCTCCATCTCTTTTATAATCCTTGGTCTTGGCAAAAAAATGGAAGTTTTAAACATAATTAAAACTTCCTTATTTTGCTTGTCAATGACTAAAAAAGAAAGTTTTAAAATAAAAAATTAAAACTTTCTTTTAATGCTTGTCATGGCCGGCCCTACACATGTACTCCAAATAAGGAAAGTTTTAAACATAAAATTAAAACTTCCTTATTTGTTTCCAGTAAGAAATTTTTAATAAAAAATTTCTCTTTTAAATCCCTTGTTGTTATAAAAGGAAAATTTTATAAATTAAAATCTCTCTTTTAAAAATATATGGATGGTTACAAAAAAGGAAAGTTTTATCAAAGATTAAAATCTTTCTTTTAACTACAAATAAGGAAAGATATCAAACCTCTCTCTTAATCCTTTGTATAAAGTTATAAAAGGAAAGATTTTAAAATTTAAAAACTCTCTTTTAAAGCCATGGCTTCCACAAAAGGAAAGATTTTAAAATTTAAAATACCCTTTTATATTTTATGTGGTCGGCCACCTAGCTTGGGCTCCAAGCTTGGCCGACCACAACTTGGCTCCATCCTTTGGCTTGGCCGGCCCTAGCTTGGGCTCCAAGCTTGGCTTGGCCGGCCACAACAAGATAGGTAAGAAGTTTTGTAAAATATCGAAAAATAGAGAATAATAATAAGGGAATTTTTCGAAATTTTTAAAAAAATTTTGAGAATTTTTCGGAGCTCGTATGGACGAATTAACGGGGATAAAAACGGGGCCCGGGAAAGTCTGTTTAGGCTACCCCATTTAAGCGAGGAAAAGTTATTTTTCTTTTCCTTTTTATTTTCTCTTTTTCTTTTATTCTTATTCCTTTTCTCCGCCGACCCGTGTGTTCCCGATCCTTCCTCTCCGCGCGCCCGATGATCGCCGATCCCTTGCCCTAACCGCCACAAGCGGCGGTTTTCTCCTCCCCCTCGCGACTTAATCTCTCGGCCACTTCATCCTCTTCATTTCTTCTTCCCGAGCTCTGCCCTAATCTCCCTAGAGTCAGCCGCACGGAGCAGTGCCGATCTTCCCCGTCTCTTCCTCTCTTCCGGCCGAGCAGCGCCGACTTTCCCTTTCCCTTGCGCCACCGCCGCGCAGAAGTGCTGCCGACCGCCATTGTGCCCTGCCGACGCCGCTGCTCTCTCTCGCCCCGAGTGGCACCGCCATTCCTTCGTCGAAGCAGAATCAGCGACGGTGTCGCTAGCCATCGCAGAGGAGTTGGCATCGCAACCACCTAGGGTCGGCCATCACCCTTTTCCCTTCCTCTCTGCACTAGTCTGAGACAGCACCCTGTTGCCGGATATCGCCGGTGTCACCCTACCTTCTGCTTTGCTCATGATTCCAGCAGCAGCTTCTTCAGCCGGGTGTCTACAAAGGTGTCACTAGAATTGGGTTTTTCTGGCAGCAGTTTCTTCTAGCTCCAGCCATTATTTATCAATGGCAGGTTTTCTTCGGTTGTGAACCTATAAAGGAGCATCCAAATTTGGGTAAGTTTTGGAGTTAAATTCATTTCTACATTTAATTAGTTTAGTGGTGATTGATCGTGGATGTGTTAATTGAGGATTAATTGATACATGATAGATTATATTGAGATAAAATCTGATCAATGGTTGATTATTTGAGTGTTTGTTCCATTTGGTAGTAGATTGATTATTTGATTACAGATTGGGTGGGTTGTACATATTATATGATTAAGGGAGATCTGATTTCTTTGTTGTGATGTATGGATCATTTTCCAAATTGGATTGGAAAACTGTTGTGATTTGATTTTGGATTAGAGATGATTTATGTATAAATATAATCTTGAGAAGGACATAATTGAGATTAATTATTTCGATTAGGGTTTTATCTATGGGTTTGAATCTTTGGGTTTAGCTAGTTGTTGCTTATGTAACTAGCTAAACTGTATATTATATGGTTATGCAGGAAGTTGATTTGAGACAAGCACCTCGATGTGGGAAGTGTATTGGCACGATTTTCGCAATGAAGGCGGGTACCTTGACTTATCTTTGATAATGTCATGTTGATATGTTTAGTAGGTTATAGCCTTTAGTAATAATTATGTTCGTTCTTGTTTCGATATGTCACTACCGGATACCTGTTACATGCTTGTTTGCTCACCCGTTATGCATTTGTTATTAGTACCCACATGATTTTATATATGCTCATATGGTAGTGACATATCATGCCTCATTATGCTCAGGACCTAGGTTTTTATACTCTATCTGACCTGTGTACCTTAGGTCTTCGGATTTGACCATCGATACTACGGTACATATTTTATATATATGGATATTGTTATGCTGATCAGGTTATTTCCATGCTTAGTGTCATGCATCATCTCGCATGATTGCATGCTGCGTGATAGTCTGCTCCATTATTGTCAAGCACATCGCCAGTTACATGTATCCGTACACACCACCACTCATGGATTAGTGGTATATCAGACAGGTGTGTGACAGTTCTACTGTTTGGCTCCGTTGGTCTGGTGACTCGGCGTGGTAGTCGGGAGACGGTTCTGCTCTGTTTGGCTCCGCTGGTTTAGTGTAGCAGTGTGGTAGTCGGCAGGCGGTTGGACTCTGTTTGGCTTCGTTGGTCCGCTCATGGGTAGTGTAACGCAGCGTGGTAGCCCCCGTCATCGTGTACCGGGAGATGAGAGCATTGAGATCCCCCATTTATGATTTGGGGTAGGAGGATAGGTGTACTCCGACAACATCCCGTCTACTCGGTCACTCATCAGGAGCAGTGATGTCAGAGTGCATTGTTGTCACAGCCCTACCCACTCGGTCTCACCATTGTGTGTGAGATGACTGACTGGCGTCAGGGGTGACCATGACATTGGCATCATATGCATGATGCATTTATTGCTTGTGTTTGTTGCATTTACTTGCTGCATTTATATGGATGCATATGATTGACATGCATACAGGATTTATGATATTCTCGGTATGATGACCCGACTATTCTGATAGGAGACCCTGGTGAGTACAGATCTCTTCAGCCCTTTTCTATTGAGCATTTCAGCTTTTGATCAGGAGACTGTACTCCATAGTTATTACTGTCTGTTATAGCTTGCTATACATGTCTATTGGTATTCGCTGAGTTGTTGAACTCACCCCCGTGGACACTATCTTTTTCAGGTACCAGGTTGTTTATAGAGTCGCTTGGAGTATCCTGCATGCTGGTCCCCATGTCACATCAGAAGATCTGTCTTCACTGTTGTTCATTTGTATTTTGGTATTTGTGTATCTAGCTTGTGTTTCGGTTTTGTATCTGGAGTGTTGTAGTTGTTACGTGGTATTTTGTGTTGTTTGTTGGTTGTGTAAGCCTAGCCGGCTAGCAGTCTTGTGTTTGGTGTTCTATCGATTTTCGTTGTGTTTTGGTTTTAGTACAGCCAAGTGGGCTGTAAAATATATATATAACTACGTGGTTGTTGTATATTTTGTTCCAGCCGAGTGGGCTGATGATATAAACTGCGTGGTTGTGTATATGTTCCAGGCGTATGTGGCTGATGTATATTGTGCCTGTAGAAATGTTTCAGATTGTCACCCGTACAGGGGAGGTGCTGTCGAAATTTCTTCGGACAAGGACTCGCCCAAAGCATGACAAGTTTGGCTTTAAGTGGACATAAGGCTTCATAAATAAGAGGCTACAACAGGGACCTAGAGGAGGAATTGGTTTTGGTCTCTTGATGAGCTTGAGCTTCTTGTGTTCGCCCCGAACACCCAACTCAAGTTCATCAATAATAACTCATACCACTAAAGAGTTATTATTGCACTACCGCACCAATTTCATATTACAATATGGGCTCCTTCTTATTATGAGTGTGTTAGTCTCCCTGTATTTAAGATATTGAATGCTCACTAATAAATGATGACAACTCACTTAATTAATATCTAACTCCAAGAGTAGTATCACTCAACCTTATTGTCATGTCAGACTAAGTCCACCTGCAGGGTTAGCATGACAATCTTTATGAGCTCCTCAAGGGGGCATCACCAACCTAGATTACTAGGACACAGTTTCATTCTATAATCAACAACACACCATATAAATAATATCACTTCCCAACTTATCAGGCCTATTGATTTAACGAACTAAATCTCACCCTTTGATAAATTAAAGAAATAAATATTAAGTATATGTGCTTATTATTATATCATGATTAAGAGTACGCACTTCCATAATAATAGAGGTTTTGTTCTTTTATGTAGTCATTATAAAAAGAAACTACCTCAAATGGTCATACTCAATACACTCATAGTGTACTAGTGTAATTTTATAGTAAAGATAAACTAATACCAAATTACACTACAACCACTCCAATGGTTTGTCCCATTCCATCTTCACTACAAGAAAAAAGCTAATAGACAATGCTTTTAAAGCGTTGTCTTTGTGCCAGAAAAAGCGTTGTTAAAGACACTGTTGTTAAAAGTCTGCTCAACGACAACACTTTTAAAGCGTTGTCGTTTGTAACGAAAACAACGCTTTAAAAGCGTAGTCATGTTTTGCAAAGACAACACTATTACAATGTTTTAAAAGCGTTGTTGTTTTTTTACAAAGACAATACTTTTTGCAACGCTTTAAAAGCGTTGTCGTTTTAAAGAAAAAAAATAAAATAAATTATTTAAAAATCATTATTTTTATATTTACGAAACTATTATTTTTCTTTTACCATGTTTAGATTCGAATTTTACATATAATCAACTCAGCTAATATTTCAAACTCATACCAAAATAATAGAATTCTGACCGCATAACAAGTCAACAGCTGTAACAAAAAACAGAAATTACATAAGTCATCCAAGGAAATATCTAGGAATTGCTATCAGAAAGGAATCAGCATACTGTCATCCATCTTAAACTTTATCGCATCCTCTGTAAACTTTTTCATTTTCACATCAAGTTCAGCAGTCGCTTCTTCTCCTTTAGCTATGATACGATCAATATCCTCATCAGTTATTGTACTGTCCTTGGAGCTAAAAACCATTTCAGCACCAAATCTAACCATTTGTAGAAGTTCATCTTTATTAACAGCTGCATCGAGGAAGTTATTGATTAGAAACAAAAAAACTGATAGATAATGGATAAATTGCTTGAACCACATTAGTAAGCTCTTTGAAAAAATCATTACTTTTCTGTTCTGCTAATCGTCCTTGTTGAATAACCAAGGCATCAAGTGCAAGCTTCTTGTATGCTCTCTCTATCACTTTCTCCTCAATTGCAAACTGCATTTTAGATATGTCAAATGATTCAAAAACATCGTTAAACTGTTAAACTAAACTGAAATATTATGATACCTCAGTACAGAAACGGAACACTTGAACTTCTTTCTTTTGCCCAATTCTATGAGCACGATCCTGTGCTTGCAAATCAACTTGTGGATTCCTAGTAGAGGTATCCATTGTTGGTGATCGGTGGCCGGCTTGAAGGGGGATTGGATAGACGGCGCCCCCAAATACTCGCTTTCTACACTATTGTTAGTATGCGCAGCGGAAATCTAATACTAACTACAAATATGAATACAAAGAAAGCTTAAGACAAGAATAAGAAATGCAAACCAAGCTAACACGTTGTTTAACGTGGTTCGGAGATTAGGGCTCCTACTCCACGGCTGTCCGTAAGGTGGACGATCCCGATCCTTCGGTGGATTACTCCCCGGCAAACTCCGGCTAGATCACGTAGCTCCTTGTGGGTGGAGAAACCTCACCACAACCCTCACAAGAACTCTTTTGACGCTAGGGCACAAGTAGACTACTAATAGAGATTAACCACCTCTATTTCGTCAACTCAAACCAAGCTCCCAAGCTTTGGTTTTATAGGCCACGGTTGGAAAACCCGCCTACCGATCATTGCTAAAACATGCGATCGGCGCCCTCTGTGAAATTGTTACATCCCAACGGCTCGATTCCACATTACATTGCCGGTCATTGCACGGTCATTGCTAAAACTATCTGATCGGCTACGATCTTGCTGATGGCGCTTCTGATGGCGCACAACATGCTCTGATAAAACCCTAAAACTAATATTTTACTCCGAGTACAATCTCGTGCACTCGTACCCTCACCCTTATGACTCACTTGATGCTTCCTTTGCGGCTTTGACCTTTTACCTTCAAGCCTACTTCCTTTGGCTCGTCCCTCGGATGCATTCAAGCTGCGGCTCGTCCCCAATGCCATCCTTGGCGTATGCCTCGAAGTCGCTTCCTCGGCCCTTGTCCTCATTGCCTTGTCCATGGTCCCTCGGATGCTCCATCCTTCACTGGACCCGAAGCCATCAACTCGAGTCACATGTAAACCTGCACAACTCAAATACACATATCAAATACAAGGGTGAACCTAACTTAAACCCTTTGCCCAAACACCAAAACACATGGTCGCACAGACCATTGGGATTGCTCCAACAATCTCCCCTTTTTTGGTGTTTGGCAATACGTTTAAGTTAGGGAAAACAAATAGCAAATAAACATGCTAATACATACAATGGACTTACGATGCCAAGGCTACACACTTGGACTTACTCCGCCGAATGGTCTTACGATGCCAAGGCTACACACTTGGACTTACAACGCTGAATGGTCTTACGATGCCAAGGTTACACACTTGGCAACCGCTGAAACAATGCACAGGGCTTTTTAAGAACCTATCCCAAGGCTCCCCCTACACCTAAGCTCCCATTGAGCTAGGATTTTTACAACGGGCTTTTTAAGAACCTATCCCAAGGCTCCCCCTACACAAAGGTACTTTCAGGTTTTCCTAACTAAACCTTACTTCTCCCCCTTTGCCTAACATCCAAAAAGCTCTCCAACAATATCCCAATTATTGAAAACTTGTCATCCAAATGACCCTAAACTCATGTATGTATCACCCATGGATCCCATACATCTATATGGTGACAGGTCGAAATCTAGTCTCGAAAACACTTTCGGTGGTATCGATCATGCAGAAGTACCGATCAGCCCCATCAACGAGTTCTGAGACATTACGTGCTCGTGAGCGGTGTTACCGATCGGTAGTAGCTGTACCGATCGGTACACTATTCATGAAAATCAGCCTTTTCCGGCCAACTTCAAAATGCGAGAAATTCCACAGACCTCCAAAATCCCCAAATTTTGTGGAGAGGTCTATTATATCAATATCTACTTGGGAAAAATATATATAAAAATATATCTATCACCAATCCCAAGATTGACACAAAACACAAAACTAGCTAAAAAGTTCAATTGAACCTTGACCTAAAGTCCTAGTTTTGGCTTCCTCTTGATGTATTTGCCCATACTAACCCATAATGCATCCCTAGCATTGATTTATATGGCATCTATACATCCAAAACCAATTATCATGCTATATGCCCCCAATTGTCATATTTCTTGCATGAAATATAAACCATATGTGCCAATTCCCTAGGTTTGAGACTCAAGTCCGTCTCTAAACCACTTGGCACACTCCATGGCTCCTCTAGACCCCCAAGTAGAACCCACCTGAGATCCATTGGCCATGGGTCCCAAATTGACTCTTGGAGCTCCTCCTAGAGCTCTTTACCTTAGTCACCTCCCTAGGTGACTCATCTATTGTGACCAAACCACAATGATGTCCCTTAGAAGATCTCCTTATCTTCTTGACCTTGGACATATCATCCTTGCCATAATCATATGCAACCCTAGCATATTTCTTTTTATTGGCCTTGGATGATTCTCCCTTGCACTTATCATGTGCCACCCTAGCACATGGTCTTCTTTTAACCTTGGAGGGACTAGATCGGTATCCCAAGCCCGATCTATCATTGTTGGGTCTTTGACTACCCAACACCATATTTAATCCCTTAGATCCAATAGTGAATCTCTTAAGGAATTTCTCCAATTATCAAGCTTTGACTTCAAAGCTTGATTTTCCTTTCTAAGTTTCTAACCCTAGAGTCAACATGTCCACCTTGGACATTCCTAGACCTACCCTTTTTAGGCATGTGTCTCCCCTTCTTGGGATTAATACCTTGGGTCTCCTTAGGTCTACCATTTCTAGGTTTATCATGAAAGGGTCTCCTAAGGGTTTGATCTACAATTACCCTACTCCTATCATGATATTTAAAACCAAAATTTTGCATGGGTATATAATGATTAACATTATTTTTCCTAACATGCATGGAAGAATTTAAATTTGACTTCAAATTTAAATTACGGTTTACCTTACCCTTTACCTTTGGAGCTCCCCCTTGACATGAGCCTCCATTCTTCCTCCACTTCTTTTCCCACATCCTTAAATGCCCCAACCTTTTGAGCTCTCTCTTCCTTGGGCATTTGGTGTGGTAGTGTCCTATTTCACCACAAGTGAAGCATCTAATGTGCTTCTTCTTGTTCTTCTTCCTACAACTTAAATTAGATTCAAAATGAATTGAATTGAGTTTAGGAGTTACCTTTTTCTTACCCAAAGGACACCTACTCTTGTAGTGCCCCTTCTCATTGCACCCGAAGCACATAATGTGGTCCTTTGACTTTGCTTCGGTGGAGGTGCTCACTAGGTTGACTTCCAAGACTTCTTCTTCACTTGTCTTGGATTCTTCCTCAACCTTTGAGGATGTCTCCTCATCCACACTAATGGATGGCATTTCTTCATCCTTCTCCTCCTCCTCGGAAGTTGAGTGCTCATCACCTTCCGGTTGCTCCTCCTCCTCTTCTTGAGCTACTAAGCCCATCTCCTTGGGCTCTATCTCATCATGTGTAGGCAACAATTCCTCCCATGGAAGTTTCTTCACTTTGCTCCATAATTCATGGGCATTCTCATATTTACCTACATGGCTCACAACATTATTAGGCAACATATCAATTAAAATTGATATTACCTTTGAATTTGCCTTTGATCGTGAGATTTGTTCCTCCGTCCAATGTCGTGGTCGGAGCTTCTTCCCTTTCTTGTCTTTAGAGACTTGAAATGGCTCTTCCACCACCATCATTGTGTCCCAATCCGTCTCGAAGAAGTTCTTCATCTTCACCATCCAAAAGGTGATGTCCCATAAGCTTCCTCCTTCGAACTTTGGCGGTTCTATCAATCCGGTCATCTTCTTAGCTTCCTCGGCGGTTAGTCCGACGGAGAGCGGCCTCGCTCTGATACCACTTGTTGGTGATCGGTGGCCGGCTTGAAGGGGGGTTGGATAGACGGCGCCCCCAAATACTCGCTTTTTACACTATTGTTAGTATGCGCAGCGGAAATCTAATACTAACTACAAATATGAATACAAAGAAAGCTTAAGACAAGAATAAGAAATGCAAACCAAGCTAACACGTTGTTTAACGTGGTTCGGAGATTAGGGCTCCTACTCCACGGCTGTCCGTAAGGTGGACGATCCCGATCCTTCGGTGGATTACTCCCCGGCAAACTCCGGCTAGATCACGTAGCTCCTTGTGGGTGGAGAAACCTCACCACAACCCTCACAAGAACTCTTTTGACGCTAGGGCACAAGTAGACTACTAATAGAGATTAACCACCTCTATTTCGTCAACTCAAACCAAGCTCCCAAGCTTTGGTTTTATAGGCCACGGGTTGGAAAACCCCGCCTACCAGTCGACTGCTAAAACATGCAGTCGACTGCCCTCTGTGGAAATTCGACCGTTACATCCCAACGGCTCGATTCCACACATTCTCTGCTAAAACATGCAGTCGACTGCTACAGTACTGCTACAGTAGCGCTACAGTAGCGCTACAATACTGCTACAGTAAAACCCTAAAAACTAATATTTTACTCCGAGTACAATATCTCGTGCACTCGTACCCTCACCCTTATGACTCACTTGATGCTTCCTTTGCAGCTTTGACCTTTTACCTTCAAGCCTACTTCCTTTGGCTCTCGTCCCTCGGATGCATTCAAGCCTGCGGCTCGTCCCCAATGCCATCCTTCGCGTATGCCTCGAAGTCGCTTCCCTCGGCCCTTGTCCTCGCTGCCTTGTCCATGGTCCCTCAGATGCTCCATCCTTCACCAGACCCGAAGCCATCAACCTGAGTCACATGTGTATCCTGCAAACCTGCACAACTCAAATACACATATCAAATACAAGGGTGAACCTAACTTAAACCCTTTGCCCAAACACCAAAACACATGGTCGCACGGACCATTGGGATTGCTCCAACATCCATAACAATTTAGTGATGAGCATAAATGTAGCAACAGGATTCACATAATGGAAGAGGAATACCAGTCACTATCATAGAGAATGACAACATCTGCTGTAGCAAGATTAATTCCCAATCCACCAGCTCTTGTAGAAAGTAAGAAAATGAACTTTTGGCTTCCAGGTTGATTAAATGTTTCAATGGAAGCATCCCGTTCTTCTCCCCCAGTATTCCCATCAATCCGGCAATATTGGTAACCACAATATAGCAAGTAATCTTCCAGTATGTCCAGAAGTCTAGTCATCTAAATTACAACACAAACAGTTGTGTTAAATCAATAAAACACTAATATGTTACCTTCTACTGCAAGTAAGACTGGGCAGATATGTATGAAACAATTTAGAGGGAAAAATCTGATTATGAGAAACAAGATATGTAAATAACAAGCATTAGAAGCAAATACTAGGCAACTATATGTGAAACAAGTTGGAACAAAAACAGTTTGATTATGACAAACAAGATATGTAAACAACAAAGATTAAATATCACAAGTTTCAAATAGATTAAAAGTGAAAATAGCAGGCTTTGCATGTAATTCCAAATGATAAACTGAAGACCCAATTGATATAGACCTATGAAAATATTAAAACTCTGGAATCTCGTTCCTTCAGTTTAGGCAACAGCTTATCTAACAGGACCATTTTTCCTGCAAAAACAACTATATGTTCAGAAAACAAGGAATTATCACTATAGTAAAATTATCATACTTCAACTGAGGTAAAAATACCTCAAAAGAATTTGGAGTTACCTGCATTTGTAATAAGATTTTCTCCAGTTGTATAAGGTGGCCCAGGTTCTGCACCTTAGAATAGATATGGATGATTGCAGTATTCAGTAAAAGTTATCATAGCAAACAATAAAAAGTTGCATAAAGAACCAAACACCAAATTTTACCATCAAACAATAGTAAAAGTTTTAGACATTTCAAATCAAAATAAACGAGTTCAAAATGTGAAACTTTGCTAGAGAATCAACTATAATATGATAAATTGTGGTTTGTAGTACTCAGTAAACAGAAGAAACATTTTGTAATCTAAAGAAACCATAGAAATCAAAAAGTCGAGTTGATGAGGGCTTCAGTAGAGCATACCTTTGATCACTGCTACCTTTGTTTCTTGGGACAAAGTTTTTCCCCCTTTTCTATGTTTCATATTCTTCCTAGAGTAGGAAGTGATTGCCATCCTCAGTGCATACTTGACAAGCATATCGTGTGTGGTTGGGAGAGTCAAGGTGCTTACTCTGTGGTTAACATTTACACGTTTTCTTTATGACGCTCACCTTGACCTTTCTCAGATAAGGCATCACAATTCAATCGCAATCTGTAAACAGAAGTAACATTTTGCAATCTAAAGAAACCCTAGAAATCAAATTCCAGGAGATTCTCTGTCCAAAAGAAGAGGGTTACTGACCTTAAATCCACCATCATTCTCATCTAAAATCATACGGCAGATGAAATAATTTCACCCATCTATCCGAACAATTATATTGATCACTTACATTCTTCTCTTGAAAGACACGGCTCATGTTTAGAATCTATCCTGAACCAACAATAGATAGAATTAAAAGGAAAACTTGCTCTACAATTCGAAGTTTAACTGACACTTGAAAGAATTAAAGAAACAATGTATATCCATCAAAACTGCCGATCACAAGGGAGAAAATAGATCACCAAGAATCCCTAACACCAAGAACCATCACCTTAGAAACAAAGCCCTAAAACACTACAACAAGAAGACAAAAAAAGAGCAACTTTCCCACCCACAGGCAACCATTAACTAAGATCCCCAAGAGCTCAAGTTCAACATTACCGAGTAAACAAAGAACGACAAGAGAAGATAATCAGTGGAGAAGAACCTAAGAAAGGACCTTCTGATAGCGAGAAGAGATCAGCGCGCGAGGATTACTTGTAGGTGAACCCAATAGCAAGGGAATCGGCTGATCAAAGGGTAGCTTGGCGATGCAGATGAAGAAGAGAGTTGATGCGCCTGCTCTACCCTAAGCGCAATGAACGTTCGCCGGAGGGAAGAGAGGCTGCCGAAGGTTCCGAATTCCCCTAATGAGACTTCGATTTTAGGCCCCAAGAAAAATAGCGGTAGCAACATACCTTCGTCGGGGACGAAGGAGGCGAAGAGAGGGGTCGATCTGTCGTGGTTGATCGCCTCAGCACCGGGATCTGCCGCTTGACAAAGGTGTGGTCTTGACGGAGAGGAGTTCAGAGGAGTGGTTCGCCGTAGAGGAGTTGGATGGAGAAGGCGAGAAGGGTTCGGGATCAAAAATGATCGGAAGATAGGAGTTGGGAGAAGAGTTAGGATTTTCTACTCCTTACTTAGATCTAACGGTTTGTATTAATCAAGATTTAAATGAGAATTTAACAATAGACAACACTTTTTGAAAAACGTTGTCGTAGACACTAAAACAAAGTCTAATAGACAACGCTTTTTACGAAGCGTTGTCTTTGATCCGTAAAAATCATTAATAGACAACGGTTTTTAGAAAAGCGTTGTCTATTAATAAGAAAATAATGAAATAGACAACGCTTTTCACTAAAAGCGTTGTTAAAAAAAAATAAACAACGCTTTTTATAAAAAGTGTTGTCGTTTAAGTGTTGTAGAATCCCAATTTTCTTGTAGTGCTTGGTTATGAGCTACTATTTATAATTTATAAGGAACTAATAACATGATTTTCTATGTGACACCACACACCATGTTATCTTCAATATAAATTAAATGAACAACTACACTTAGCATATAAATGTAGACATTTGACCAATGTAATTCTTATTTCAAAATAAATGTTTATATAAAAAAACTAGACTTTTAGTATACACTCTAACAATTATACCTCATCTTGAGTTAGCTTTGGCTAATCTCCCAAGACTTGTATAAATTAGGTAGGCAACGTGTATCATTTGGACAATATCCATATTATACTTCATCTTAAGTTAGCTTTGGCTAATCGCCCAAAACTTAGTACAACTTAGGTAGACAACGTTTACCAATTACATTCTATGTAACTCTTGTATCTTTAGGTGAACAAGACTATTTGTTCGTTTGCCCATCTTATGAAATCCATATTATAATTTATCTTGAGTTAACTTTGGCTAATCGCCCAAGACTAGTATAATTTGAATTACATTGCATAGGTTATGCCTCTAAGTTCTCAATCCAATTGAGGTAACTTAGTTAAGTCACAACCAAAGTCCAATAGTCGGATATCACAATTATCCTAACGCACTCTACCAAGATAAAACGAGTCACTTTGCTTTAGCAAACCTGACTACAAATGATTGAGGTAGAAGTGAGTACTAAACTTTAGTAGGCATATATTAAAAGGACCTAATTATGTTTAAACTAAACATGTATCAAATACAATCAAAGCACACATCACATATATGTATAAAAAAAACATGACATGGTTATGACACCCATAAACTACGATCTTCTCAAGCCAATGAGAAGAGCGATAAGTCAACCTAGGTCAAAGCGGCTTCTCCAAGTGCTTCCTTGGTTGTCGTGTGTTGTTGTTCTTCCTTCCTTTTCACCCGTCGTCCAATATACTAACTCCTTTCTAATTAGTACATTACAAAATCAAAAGAAACTCGAGTTACATTCGAGTGTAGTCTAAAATTACAACAAGAATGAGAAAGATGAAAGCACGACACACAGGTCATATTATGAATTACAACATCACACACAATCACATTGGGGTTAAAGGGTCATAACCATGTATCATGTCATTTATATTCACAATATCCTTATGATATAAATTTACTATGATTTCAACAAAAAATTATGAGCTCATGTTATTCACAACATTTTGGTCGAGACCACCTTGTTACTCACAACTTCTCTTGGGTCGAAACCTTGCAAGTATATATCTGATCCGATAGTAAGAACAGGGGACCCCGCCCTGTGGAGTCAACGCCACGTGGAAGTCACAGTGGCAGTTGTCCGGCCGGAGAGGGCCGGGTCCGACCGGACGGCCGGAGAGGGATGGGTCCGATCAGGCGGAATGACCGGACGATATTCGGCTGATGGTTAAAGGCGCCCTGTCGAAATCAGGGTTCCGACGCTCAGTGGAAAAGGTCGTGGGGCCGAGCAGACCTCACGCTCGGCCAAAGTCATAAGGTAACACTGCTAATAGTCCCCATAAAGCACGTGATGGAGGATCTCCCCAAGTAAACCACCGCATATGTCTGGCCGGATGTTGAGGGAGCTGTCCGCCCGGAAGCCAGATTTGGAGCAAATGGGAAAAGGACAAGGAACGTCTTTTTCTGACAGCAGGTATGTTTCACGTGTGGGCCATGCTCCAAATCTTGTGACAGGGGATTCCGCTGTCCCATCGAGAACATGCTGGGACTGTAGCAGTATGGGTCAGGTAAGCTCACTGACCAGCCCTTACTGGGGTATGGGCCGCGGACACGTGTACACCTCGGTGTGTGTGCACTTGCTTCTCCGCTGCCCTATATAAAGGCCTCCTTCCTTCACCGGAGGTACGTATTCTGATTTTTCGAGAGCCACTTGCCACTGCTTGCTTGCCTGACTTGAGCGTCGGAGGGTCGCCGCCGGGAATCCCTTCCCGGCTCGACTTCTGTGCCGCCAGTCGAAGATCCACGCCAGCAGCCGGAAGCACCACGTGCCTAGCGTCCGTTGATTCGGCAGTCGGACAGGATCAAATTGGCGCCGTCTGTGGGAACGTTCCTGTATCCGAGCGGAAACAATGGACGAAGCTGGACGACAACACATGGTGGCGCTTTCGAACGAGGAACTCGACGCTCTGATCGAGATAAGGGCCGCCAAGCTTGTGGAGCAAAAACAGAAGGCAACAGCCGAGCGGCCAGAGCAGCAAGCCACGTCAGCATCGGGTGGCCGAGCGGAAGCACCACCAGCGACAGTGTCATTCCATCGGGCTCTTTTCCGCACTCCTGAAGCCTTAGCAACTAATCGAGAGCGGGGGTCATCTTCGGATGAAATACCAAGACGAGACAACAGAAAAGGGAAAGCCCCCCGAACGGACGCATCTCCCGAGTGGATCAATAGCCAATTTTCGGAGACTATTCTACAAGACCCTCTGCCCAAGCACTACGTGCCTCCGACGATCGGCGAGTACAATGGGACAACCGACCCGGATGATCATCTGGGTAAGTTTGATAACACAGCCACTCTCCATCAATACACAGATGGAGTAAAGTGCCGAGTTTTTCTTACCACTCTCTCGGGATCGGCTCAACGGTGGTTCCGAAGGCTGCCGGACGGATCCATCACAAGCTTCAAGGACTTCCGAACGGCCTTCCTCCATCATTTTGCAAGCAGTCGGCGCTATCAAAAAACGAGCGTGAGCCTGTTCGCCATCAAGCAAGAAGCCCGTGAATTGCTTCGAGCTTACATCCAGCGGTTCAACCAAGTGGCGATGGACATTCCAACGGCCACCTCGGAAACCATGATGAATGCCTTCACACAAGGCCTAGTGGATGGGGATTTCTTCCGATCGCTCATCCGAAAGCCGCCCCGAGACTATGATCACATGCTACACTGGGCGAATGAATACATCAACGTGGAAGAGGCACAAGCGGCTAGGAAAAAAGAAACTCCAACCGAGAGGGCTCCTCCGGCCGAGCGGAAACCACACGCCACACATCAGCCGCCCAGAGGACCAAGGGCCGAAGCAATCCGATCCCCCCATGCCCGGCCCCACGTGCAAGAGGTAGCCGCCACCCGGCCCAAGCCAAAGAAGAAATGGACCCCGATGTTCTGCTCCTTCCACCGGACGGATACGCACAACACAAGGGATTGCCGAAGTCTTCCCTTCATGACTCATCCCGTGCCCCGGAATGTCGGACGACGGTCTCTCTCAGTCGACAGGCGACAGAGAACTAATGAAGCCGATCGGACGCGAGCTGATAGGCGACAGCCACAAACTCCCGATCGGCATCGCTCTCCAAGGCAGGGGAATCGCCGAGCGTCCAGAGAACGATCCCGACCGGCCGCTCGGGAAGAGGAAAACAGAAGCAATACTTCCCGAGGCGAGATCAACGTTATTGCTGGCGGGCCGACCGGAGGAGACTCCAATCGAGCCAGAAAGGCGAGCGTCCGGCATCTCCAGATTCATGTGGTCGGCTGTAGCCGAGAACGAGCAGAAGGACCTGAAATTAGTTTCGGGCCCAGGGACTTGGAAGGAGTTGAAGTACCCCACGACGATGCTCTGCTCATCAAAGCGGTAATAGCAAATTACACTATTCACCGTGTATTTGTTGACACAGGGAGCTCAGTCAACATCATATTCAAGAAGGCGTTCGATCAGCTGCAAATTGATCGAGCCGACCTGTTGCCCATGACAACTCCGCTCTACGAGTTTACGGGTAACGAAGTTCAGCCGGTCGGACAGATCCGGCTGGCTACCTCGCTGGGAGAAGAGCCGCTCAGGAGGACAAGGACAACAAACTCTACAACGTTATTTTGGGACGACCGGCTCTCAGCGAATTCCGAGCGGTCGTCTCAACCTTCCATCAGAAGATCAAGTTCCCAGTGGAGGACAAAGTGGGAGAAGTACGGGGAGATCAACTAGCAGCTCGGCGATGCTACATCGAGATGGTCCGAGCAGAGGCCAATTCCGCTCGGAAGGCACCCCGGATCGAGGTAAACACCATCACCGAAAAGCCACCCTCTTTAATTTATGAAGAAAAAGAGGAAGTGCAGATTCACCCAACCCGATCGGAGGCCACAACCTTCATAGCGTCCGATCTGGAGGAGAAGCAGAAAGAAGAACTGATCCAATGCCTCCGAAGAAATCATGATGTCTTCGTCTGGTCGACACATGAGCTACCCGAAATTTTGCCGAGCATAGCGCAGCACGAGCTACATGTCCGACCGGACGCACGGCCAGTAAAGTAAAGAAAAAGGGACTTCAGCGCCGAGTAGAATTCCATCATCCGAGCGGAGGTGGAAAAACTTCTGGAGGCCGGCCATATACGCGAGGTGCAGTTCCCGAGCTGGTTGGCTAACGTAGTATTAGTCTCCAAGCCAGGCAACAAGTGGAGAGTGTGCATAGATTTTCGGGATCTCAACAAAGCTTGCCCGAAAGATTTTTATCCTCTGCCCCGGATAGATCAACTGGTGGACTCTACGGCCGGCTGCGAATTAATCTGTATGCTCGACGCCTACCAGGGCTATCACCAAGTGCCGCTCGCCCGTGAAGATCAAGAAAAAGTCAGCTTCGTGACGGCCGACGGCACATATTGCTATAATGTGATGCCGTTCGGATTGAAGAATGCGGGGGCCACGTATCAGCGCTTGATGAATAAAGTATTCAGAGAGCAGATCGGGCGGAATTTAGAAGTTTATGTGGACGACATTCTCATTAAGTCCGTCCGAGCGGCCGATCTCTTCAAAGACATGGAGGAAACCTTCCAAACGCTGCGCAAATATGGAGTCAAGCTAAATCCCCAGAAGTGCCTGTTCGGAGCAAAAGGAGGGCACTTTCTGGGGTACATAGTGACCGAGCGGGGAATCGAAGCAAATCCCAGCAAGGTGAAAGCTCTACAAGATATGCCGCCTCCAAGAAATACAAGGGAAGTGCAGCGTTTGACCGGTCGGATAACCGCTCTGTCCAGGTTCATCTCCAAAACCGCCGACCGGAGTCCTCCTTTTTTCAAGATCTTACGCAAAGCTACAAAATTTCACTAGGACGAAGAATGCGACCGGGCGTTCGAAGATTTGAAGGCATATCTGAACTCTCTCCCGGTATTAGCCAAGCCGACTGCGGGTGAGCCACTTCATATGTACTTGCCCTCAACCGAGCATGCAATCGGCTCAGCTTTAGTGAGGTCGAGCGGAGAAGAGCCTGTGTATTTCCTTAGTCACATTTTAAAATATGCTGAATCTCGCTACACTGGGCTCGAGAAGCTGGCTTTCGCTCTGGTCCTTGCCGCTCGGCGCCTTCGTCCATACTTCCTGGCGCATACGATCATGGTCAAAACTAATAGCCCGCTCGGACGTGTTCTACTAAATCCGGAGGCATCCGGACGGCTCATCAAATGGACGACGGAGTTAAGTGAATTTGATATACAATACCAGCCCCGCTCGGCGATCAAAGCGCAATCCTTGGCCGATTTTGTGACTGAGGTGCAAAGGCCGGAGCCGGAAGCTATGTGGAGAATATATGTGGATGGGTCGTCCACTCGGCTCGGAAGCGGGATTGGAATATTGTTACTCTCCCCTCAAGAAGAGAAGATGCACTTATCCGTCCGGCTGGATTATAAAGCTACCAACAATGAGGCCCTCATAGCCGGCTTGCAGGCAGCTCGGCATGTGGGAGCCGGTCGAGTAACACTTCACTCGGATTCGCAGTTGGTCGCTCAGCAGCTCTCTGGTACCTTCGAAATCAATAGTGCTCGGCTCAAACTCTACGCTGAAGCCTTCGAGAAGCTTAAAGCTGATTTTAGAGAAGTTATTATCCAGAAGATACCCAGAGCAGAAAATCAAGCAGCCGATGAGTTAGCCAAACTCACGAGCTCAATAACGTCGGTCGCCATTCAGCAATCAATTGAAAAAGTACTGTTGGTGGCGCACGTCGACCGGAGGGAAGGCCTCACATTTCCAAGCGACTGGTGGACACCCATCATAGAGTTCCTCCGCTCGGGAACCACACCGTCTGACCGGAACGAAGCCCAGCTGTTAAGAAGGAGGGCTGGTCGGTTCACACTCATCGGCGATCAGCTTTATAAGAAGGCTTTCTCTCTCCCGCTGTTGAAATACGTGAGCTCGGAAGACTCGGCTTATATCCTCCAAGAGGTACATCAAGGATCGTGCAGAGGACATCCGGGCGGACGATCACTAGCTAAGAAGATCCTTCTAGCCGGATACTTTTGGCCGACCTTACAAGCAGACTCCGCTCGGACAGTATCTACGTGCCTTTCGTGCCAGAAGTATCACAACTTCTCCCACCGACCGGCAGAGGAAATGAAGGCATCAACCGTTTCATGTCCGTTCGATCAATGGGGTATGGATATTGTCGGTCCATTTCCGATGGCGACCGGGCAGAGGAAATTTTTGCTAGTGGCGGTCGATTATTTTTCCAAGTGGGTGGAGGCCGAGCCGCTGGCAAAAATCACCGAACAGATGGTCAAGAAATTCATCTGGCAACACATCATCTGTCGGTTCGGCATCCCTCACCGATTGGTTTCCGACAATGGGTGGCAATTCACAGGGAAGGTGCTAGAGGATTGGTGCAAAAGCTACGGCATCAAGCAACACTTCACGTCCGTGGCTTATCCCCAAACCAATCGGGAAATTCTTCGTATTCTGCGCGCTCGGCTCGACCATTTGGGAGGAAATTGGTCGGATGAAGTGCCGGGCATCTTATGGGCCATCCGAACGACTCCGAAGGAAGGGACGGGCGTCACACCGTTCCATTTGGTGTATGGCGGCGAGGCGGTTATTCCGGTTGAAGTCGGCATCGAGTCCGTCCGAATCCAGAGCTATGATGAGGACAACGCCGAACGGAGGAACATGGAGCTGGATTTGGTCGACGAGCGAGCCAAGGCGTCTGTTCGGCTAATGGCGTATCGGCAGCGGATGAAGCAAAATTACAACCGCCGTGTAATCCCTAGGTCATTCCAGGTCGACGATCTTGTCTGGAAGAAAGTCAAGCCGGTCGGCGACGTCGGCAAACTGGAGGCACCGTGGGCAGGCCCCTTCAAGGTTATTGAAAAGCTCCGCTCGGGAGCTTATTATTTGGAGGATGAAGACGGGCGGCAGCTGGATCGACCGTGGAGTGCGAATCATCACCAGCCTTGTCGAGCGGGGTGAAAGGTGAACGAATGTAAATCATTTTTGTATATGTTAGTCGCCCGTGTCCTTGTAATGCAGGAAGCAAAATTAATTCAAAGGATGGCCAAGGGTTCTGCCGATCGGCAGTGTAGAAGTTAGCCGTAAAGGCCGTCGGGCTCCGACGTTAAATATCGAGAGACGAGCCGACATCTATAAACCCTCCGAGCGGAAGACCGTTGAGCTCCGATGTTAAATATCGAGAGACGAGCCGGCGTCTATAAACCCTCCGAGCGGAAGACCGTCGAGCTCCGACGTTAAATATCGAGAGACGAGCCGGCGTCTATAAACCCTCCGAGCGGAAGACCGTCGAGCTCTGACGTTAAATATCGAGAGACGAGCTGGCGTCTATAAATATTCCGAGTGGAAAAAAAAAAGAGACTGCAAGTGTCCGAGAAGTTCGCCGCTAATATCGTTCGACCGACTCTACGTCCCGCTCGGTGCAGGGCCCAAAGGTTCTGGTCGGCTTATAGCGAGCGATCCTGGCTAGCAAAGCGGAATGTTACGCGTCCGGAATATTTGCCCGAGCGGAAGGGCATCGCCAAGTACTTCGCAAAAATGCCTTTCGAATGCAAGAGGTGTGATAATAGGCGAGCGGGCAACACACATATTAATTAGCAAAAGGACAAAGTGCAAAAAGATAGAATACGCGAAAGGAAAGCATTGCATTAAAAATAAAATCTCAGGCCGAGCAGCCTAAGTACAAAAGGGATCACATTTAGCCGAGTGGCCAAATTACAAAAATTACTCGATATAATCGTAGAGGGTCTTGGGGATGTTATCTAGGAGCGCCACCTGATCGCCGGCCGGAATATTGGTGGACTCCGGAAGAAGGCCCTTCGACTTCAGATAGGTCATAGTGGCAGTCATGGCCAAGTCGAAGGCTGTGTACATCCGCTCGCAGATTTTCTCGGAGAATTCGGGCGATCGGATGTAGCTCTGTCGTAGAGCGGCGACTCGGCTCGGCTCGGCATCCTGATATTCTTTGAAAGCCGCCTGGGAGCCAGTGAGGGCCTCGTTCAGATTCTTAAGCTTTTCCGCGTCGGCCGAGCGGCCCGCCTTCTCCCTGTCGAGCTGCTCTGTCAACTCCTTTATCTTCAGCTCCAGGCCCCAAGCCTCAACGTTCTTCTTCTCCAGATCGGAGATAGATGTATTCTTCCGAGTGGTGGCCAGGGCTATTTTCGTGTCAAGCGACTTGACTTGTCGCTCGGACTCGGCCAAGGCATGGGCCTGGTCGGCTGTCTTCTTCTGTTCGGCCGCCAGCAGAGTTTGAGCTTTCTTCAGCTCCTTTTGCAGCTCGGAATAGGAAGGGCCCTGAAGGCCGGACGGACCAACTGTGGCCTTCAGTTGCCGTAGCTCTTCATCCACCAGGGCCAAGCGGTTGGAAACCGCAATTTCCTCCACCCATCTCTGGCAAAAGAAAATTATAGTTATTAGCGGCCGATCGGAAAGAATGAACACCAAAGTTGGTAGATTACAAACTTACCCCCGTGGCCTGCTGCATATGGCTGTTAGCCAAATTTCCGAGGGGTATCATCGCAGTGCGGGCCCGAGCATCTGCCCACATCTCAGCTAAGGACCCTTTCAAGGTGATGGTGTGCTCGGGCGCAGATGGACGGTCGGCTTCTGGAATCATCTCTTCAGTCGGAAGATGAAGAGTGACCCGAATCGTGCGGCCATGACCGAGGGTCGTCCGACCGGCGGTCGGAAGGGGATCAGAAGCCGGCGTAGAAAACTGGGAATGAATGGTCGAGCGCTGGACTGAATGGTGAGCGGGCGGAAGGGTGCTGATCGGAATAGCCTCCACTGGAGCAGCTGGCTCGTCCCAATCCGAAGGCGTCCGGTCGGACGAGATGGTTTTGGTCACTGGCGCCTTGCCCCGAGCAGTTGCAGTGACCCGCTCGGATGGTTGGACCGCGGAAGTTGCCGACCGCAGGGGAGTCTCCACTCGACGCCTCTTTTGTAAGGGCTGCTCCTCCTCCCGAGCGGAACCTTCCTCGGGGGCAGTTGGTTCTCCAGGAGGAGTGGCTCCGCTGACCACGTTTTGCTGAGAAGCAAGAGCGGTCGACTCAGCCTGAGTCCCGCTCTCTCCTTCGTGGGATCCGACCGGCTGGATACCCAAAGCTTCCATTTCTCTGGCCGCCGCGGCTTCCAGAGCGGCCGCCTTCCTCTTCAAAACACCGGCCATGACCGAATCCATGACGATGTCCGCTGCAAAGAAAGGAAAAGAAATCAGTTAGCAATCAAAGCAAATGCCCAACCAAAGTTCTTACCGAAGCCGGCCGGAAGAGCCAAAGATATACATTACTCCCTCGTGGAGAAGTTTGTTGATGTCAAGTCGCAGACCGGCCAGTATATTGGCAGCGTGGAGGTAGTCCGGTCGGGTCTTGAACTTCTTCAACTCGGGAGTGGGAGGCAGACTGACCTGCCACTGGGTCGGGAAGTTTGCCTGATTGGGCATACGGATGTAGAAAAAATAATCCTTCCAATGTTTATTGGAAGTAGGAAGTTTGTTGAAAAAGACCAAGCCGGGCCGAGCTTGGAACATGAAAGTGCCCGGCTCGGCTTGCTTGGGGTAATAGAAATAGAAGAAGACCTCCGGTCGGAGGGGGATGTTGTGAATCTTAAACAAAACGACAACACCGCAGAGGAGACGGAATGTATTGGGCACTAAACTGCCGAGCGGCACACCGAAAAAGTTACAGACATCTATGATGAAAGGGTGTACAGGAAAACGAAGACCGGCGGTAAACTGGTCTCGGAAGACACAGAAAGCTCCGCGCGGCGGCCTGTGAGGCCGAGCGGAAGGACCAGCTAAGCGAATTTTGAAATCCTCTGGGATTTCAAAATTGTCGGCCAAAATATCGAAGTCCCGCTGTTCGAATCGGGACTGCATGGTGGTGTACCATGGGCCGAGCGACTGATCTTCGGGATTGGAAGAGCTAGCCATGGGCCGATCGGGAGGAGTCAAAAGGCAAAAAGGCAGGAGAAAAATAACAGCGAACGAAAGGAAGTTTCAAGGATCGAAACTGAGAAAGAAATGCGGAGGAAACACTGGAAAGGAGGAAGGAAAGATGTAAAACCTTACTGCGGGGAAAGGGATCAAGGAAAAGGCACCGGAGAGCGTCGGAGAGCAGAAACAGGATCGCCGGAGCTCCAAAGCGCAGGGGGCAGTAGTCGAAATCGCGGAGGCAAGTGAGGGAGAGAAGGAAACGAAGAATTTATAGGGTGAAGGCCGGGCGGCCTCCACCGTTGGATCCAGGTCACGGGAATCAAAGCATGCATCGAGCCGTCCATTTCGAATTGCTTCGATCACATCAAAACACCATGCCACCGCCACCGTACGTCGATGGCAGTGCTCCACGTGGCATTCAATCATTCGGAGCATTTAATGAAAGCATGCTCAACCTTAATGTCGAAGATTGGCGCAGAGCACGAGGAGATCCAGTCAATGCCATTGTTGATTCACTCAAGGCTACCTCTATGGTTGGCCGAGCGGAGGATACAAACACGAAGGAGCCGCTCGTCCAGATTCTTAGTCCAGTCAGTCGGAATATTCGCCTCCTTCGACTAGACTTGAAGGGGAGGCAAGTGATCCGGTAGTAAGAACAGGGGACCCCGCCCTGTGGAGTCAACGCCACGTGGAAGTCACAGTGGCAGTTGTCCGGCCGGAGAGGGCCGGGTCCGACCGGACGGCCGGAGAGGGATGGGTCCGATCGGGCGGAATGACCGGACGATATTCGGCTGATGGTTAAAGGCGCCCTGTCGAAATCAGGGTTCCGGCGCTCAGTGGAAAAGGTCGTGGGGCCGAGCGGACCTCACGCTCGGCCAAAGTCATAAGGTAACACTGCTAATAGTCCCCATAAAGCACGTGATGGAGGATCTCCCCAAGTAAACCATCGCATATGTCCGGCCGGATGTTGAGGGAGCTGTCCGCCCGGAAGCCAGATTTGGAGCAAATGGGAAAAGGACAAGGAACGTCTTTTTCTGACAGCAGGTATGTTTCACGTGTGGGCCATGCTCCAAATCTTGTGACAGGGGATTCCGCTGTCCCATCGAGAACATGTTGGGACTGTAGCAATATAGGTCAGGTAAGCTCACTGACCAGCCCTTACTGGGGTATGGGCCGCGGACACGTGTACACCTCGGTGTGTGTGCACTTGCTTCTCCGCTGGCCTATATAAAGGCCTCCTTCCTTCACCGGAGGTACGTATTCTGATTTTTCGAGAGCCACTTGCCACTGCTTGCTTGCCTGACTTGAGCGTCGGAGGGTCGCCGCCAGGAATCCCTTCCCGGCTCGACTTCTGTGCAGGTTCGCCGGAGCTTTGTGCCGCCAGTCGAAGATCCACGCCAGCAGTCGGAAGCGCCACGTGCCCAGCGTCCGTTGATTCGGCAGTCGGACAGGATCAATATCTATCAAACGAAATAGGTTATAACACTCGTTCATAACATGTATGAAGATGTTATATCCTCTAATTTGTCCATATACTCACTATTTCATTCCCAACAGAGACAAAAACTCATAATCATGAAAACATAGCAAATCTATCATGCAAATTTCTATATCACGCATATAAAAATTCTATAACTTAGTATATATATCCCTTCGCAAGTGGCTCTGATACCACTGTAAGAAACTAGGGCGCTAAACACGCGAAAGCGCAGTGGAAAATCTCTAGTTCCTCCAAAAGATCCATGCGAAAGGAAACCATATACTAAGTCTTACATGAGAGGATTATACCTTTGATGCATGCCCTTCACAATCCTGGCAGCAACCTTTCTTTGGATGTAGATCTCAGCGCGATCAAGTGTCCGCGCCTCTACGGTATCTACACGAACATGTTCCGTTCGTCTCACGAACTCTCGATCTGGAGAAGAACCAACTTTGTGGTGCTAGCCACACAAGGTGATTCAGCCATGAGGAAGGATCGACCATGAGGAAGGATCAGCTAAGAGGAAGAAGAGGAGGAAGGAGAAAAAGACAAAAAATAAACTTTCTTACAATCAATGGCCAAAATTCCTCCTTTTGTACTCCCATGGAATACCAAAAGTCCATTTGGCTCTTGATCTCCCTTTTGCCTCTTGATCTTCTTCATGAATTAACTCGTAGTCATCTTTCATGAAGAGTCTTTTGGTCAAGTCAAAATTGACCTTTCCTCTTCCTTGGTGAATTTAAGTTCACCCAATGAGTCTAACTCATTGAACCTTATCAATCCCAATTGACTCCATGGACATCAATCCAAATTAACTCAATGAATCTAATTCAAATTAGACTCAATCCAATAATTAGATCCAATTGAGTCTAATTTGGATTAAACTTCCCTTTATTTTCCTTTTAATAGGTTGGATTATTATATTGGATTAACCATTAACCCAACAACCGAATAAACCTAATCATCTCATAATTGACTCTTAGGGCTATTACTAACAAGGACATGTTCCCCAGTGAGGGAACAGTAGGCGTCAGTTCGATCTAGGATTTTCGGAGGAAATCCAAAGTCAGAACTGGACAGTCTAAAGGCTGACAAGTTAATAATGATTTATATATTATTTGCTATTTTGTCTAACTCTATTTTGCAGGAAACTAACAGTTTTGTAGGGTTGGACTTAGCCTTGTTCGATGGACCGAACCGAGGATCGGTCTACCAAACCTCTAAAGCAAACAGATAGATTTCCAGCCAGATAAACGGGTTCGACCAAAGGATCGGTTGACTGAACCTGAGGTTCAGTTGACCAAACAGTGGATATATAGTGACTGAAATCATGCCAGATTGATCAGATCAGATCAGACCAGATAAGCCAGTGAGGATAGCGGAATCGGTCGACTGAACGGCAAGATCGGTCAACCGAACAACTCAGATTAGCAATAATATGATAATTAAAATAAACAACAACAAAAATGAAGGAAGAGGCTCAGGGTTTACTTGGTTATAACCTAGATGGTTGTTAATCTAAGGACCATGAAACCTCTAAAAAAAATTTCCTTCGGTGAAGGCAGAGAAGCCTCTTACACTCGTTAATTGCTCAGACTATTGCTAAAAAAAGAATACAAGAGTCGATATATATTTCCTAGGTCCAAGGTCTTTTTATAGCTCCTGGAAAATCTTATTCATGGCTTGAAGGCACCTTCCATAGGGTTGGAAGGCGCCTCCAGTGAGGCACCAAAGGATAAAGCTTTATCCTTTGGTAATGGCCAAAATCAGCATGGTCGAAGGCGCCTTCCATATGGCTAGAAGGCATCTTCGTACTGTTCATCGTAGGTGCCTTCCAACCATGGAAGGCGCCTTCTATAGTGAAGCGCAGAGGCACCGCCGCCTTCAATTCCCTTTGAAGACGCCTCTGGCAACATCTTCAGCCTTCTTTTGCTCTCCTACTGCTCTGATTGTCTGGGTGATGTCGACCAACCGAAATAGGGCTCACCCGAACCAAATTTTCAGCCTTCTCCACGAGCAAGCTTCCGCTCTGGCTTGTCATCCCTCGAAATGTCACGCAAGTCCTTCTCATCTACCGGTGTACTCTTCCGTAGCACCTCGTCCCTCGGATGCACCAAGCCTGTCGACTCCCTTCTCGTGTCATCCTTCTCACTAGTTGCGTCTTCCATTCGACTTTTTGTGTTCCTAAGCTCCTACACACTTAGACACAAGGATCAAAATATAACAGGGCATAACTTAACTTGGTTGATCACATCAAAACTACCACGGGGTCCAATATTTCTGAGATCAAGAATGAACAACTGTTGCTCTCTTCAACATTGCTCCGACAACCGAGGAAAGACTTCTAATTCTATTATTGTCGGTAACTTTGTTATATGGTACTTCAAGTTTTGTAATCTTTATTCAAACTATTAGTGATTGCCCACCAAAAGCAATCAACGATCGTGAGCTTTGGAGTAGGAGTCATCACAGGCTCCAAACCAAGTAAAAAAAATTGTATTAGCATTGCTTTTGTCTTTTTCTTTATTCTATTGTGTTACTTTGAGTTTTCCAAAATGAACAACTTAGCCATGAGTGCTATTCACCCCCCTCCCCTTTAGCACATCATGAATTTTACATGAACTGTATGATTGGGGGGCCCTATTGTTGGGTGTTACAGGAGACAAAGAGGTCCGTCTCTCTCGTTGCTGCAAACGTCTCATTGCTGCAAACTGCTGCAAACGCCAAGGAGATGAAGGGGCATCCTTTCCCCTTCATCTTCCTTAGTCTCCTTATAAAGGTGCGTCCAAGCCTTTGAGAAGATATCAGATTATAGAAGCCAAAGGTTTGCGAAGGTGATCAGAGAGCGCAAGCGAAGTTGTGAGGTGATTAGAGAGCGCAAGCGAAGTTACGAGGTGATCAGAGAGCGCAAGCGAAGTTGTGAGGTGATCAGAGAGCGCTAGAGAATGTCCAGAGGCTGGGATTTGTCTCGTGGAAAAGTTCGAGGAGGTTCCAAGTGGTGATCTTCTCAGCGACAGCAGCAATGACTTCTCCAGCGGTTCTTCGACCATTTCTTCGGGAGATCACTGTGAGTGGTTATCACTTTAATTTTGTTTTGTTTCATGCTCTTAAAAGAATCAACAATGGTATCAGAGCATAGATTTGAAAGCATGAAAATTGACACGGAAAAGCTCGCGTTTTTTCTTTTTCTATCGCTAAGAAGAAGATGAACAGTGAGCACTGTTCATCAATTGAATCGATTGAAATTTCGTTTCAATCGATTCAAAATCGTGCACAGTAATTTAATCGATTCTTGAATCGATTGAAGAGAGAAAAGGATGAATAGTGTCATTTTTACAAAGCATAGTGCGCTTGAATTGATTCATGAATCGATTCAAAAGTGGGAAAAAAACAACGTGTAAAAGAAAAAATAAAACAAAATGCATGCATGTTTTTTAATTTTTTCTTATTCACGTACATGAACGGTAATATAAAATTTAATTAAATATATTTATTAATTAATTAAATACCTAAGGAAATGTATTAATTAATTAATTAATAAATATTTAATTAATTTATGGTTCAATTTACTAAAAATGGAACTAAACCAACTTGTTCAATCAAACCTAGGTCTGGTTTAAATTATTAGTTGATTTAAGCAGACCAGTTTGATTCAATGATACCTAAAGCTGGTTCAAATTATTTGTTAGTTAAATCAGCTCAGTTTATTATTGAATTAATTAGGGTGATCTTGATTACAGAAGTTGGGTTGATCAAATATGACCGGATTAGTTCTGTTGTGTCAGATTTTATCATAAAAAATTAGATTTGTTCTAATGGGTCAGACTTAATCCAATGGACATTGGATGAATCAAACGAACCTAAGTTTGATCAATAAGTATGAGATTGACTCAAATGGGCTTAAACAATAATAGAACATAGGTAAGAAATCCCTGTCCAATTAGATTAGTTCTAATGAGGACAATAGATTAAGCTTATGATCTGGATTCTTGATCGACCAATCCAATGTGTCAGTCACATGAGACTCCCCAAAATAAGAAAATTTGTTTTTCTTAATTGCTTGTGCATTCTGTATATTTTGTTCTATATGTAGGAATTGAATTAGACCGATTTTTATTACTGGTCTGTCGGTTTTGTACTGACATCATGATTTTCAATTCCATATACAAAGAACGATATACACGACAACATGAGCTATAGGAGGAGATCAAGAAGCTGGAATATGACCTGGATCACGAAGTCGGTAGGCTTATTGGTCGGCTTGATTGGTTGTTCTGGAATCTCGAGCGAGAAGGGTATCCAGTCCAGGAAAAGGAAAGAAGATGGTCTCTGGTTTATTCATTATCGGAACATCTAAGGCAGATAGCATTCCAACTTTGGGATGATTCTGATGGGCACATCTCATATTCAGAGATGTGTAGGGAGTTACTTCATTTGGAATGGGGTCCTGAAGAATTTGAAGAGGATCCATATCCCGAAGAAATGGACCTCGAAGAATCTGAAGAGGATCCAAAAATGGATTCTGAAGATTTAGAGGAGGATCCAAATCTCGTAGAATCTAAGGATGATCCGGAGATGAACCTCGAAGAATTTTAAGAGGATCCATAAATGGATCCTGAAGATTTTGAGGAGGATCCAGAGATGGATCCTGAGGAGGATCTAGAGATGGATCCCGAAGAATCAGAGGAGGATCCTCAAGAGTGTTTAGAAGATCCAGAAATGGATCTGATGGATACATCTGAGGTTGAACCACCCATCATAGAATCCGGGATAAATGGGATGCAATTACCCACTGCTCTAGCATTTATCCTAGTGGGAGTAGTGCTAGCTTATCTATGTTCTAGTGTTCTGTTTACTGTTGTTATGTATGAACAGTGTTAGCCCATCTAGTTTTTGAGTCATGTAATAATTTCTGTCGTTATGTATGAATGGAATTATATATATGAAAAGTTATGTTATATGTTAATAAACTTGGAGATGATTAGTTCATTTCATGACATGATTAGTTCATGTGAATATGATTCGTTCATATATCCATATGATTAGTTCATATGAAAAATGATTAGTTTATTTTAATAATGATTCATTCATTAGATGGAATGTGTGTAATATGATTGATCAGTGTTGGTTAGATTAGAACATACAAATGATGAGTGGAAACAATGTTATCACTTGATTTTGTAAACTAACTCTAATTTACACTAAGTCAATAAATAATTGCACATATATGAATTACACTGAAATAATAAATAATGTGTTTATTTATGTAGATCATGGCAACTAAAAACATCATAGCTAAACTCAATAAGGGTGAGAAATTATATGGGGATAACTACAAAATCTGGCACCTCAAGATACAATACGTTCTTGAGGAACAAGAAGTTCTAGAGGCTGTAAATCAAATCATGGAAGAATCGGTTGATGGTTCTACAGCACAGCACAGACATGACCTTGATACCTATAAGGCATGGAAAAGGAAGGACTCCATTGCTAAAGGTATATTGATTAGTTCAATGGTGGATGACTTGGTATTTGAGTATGAGCCATTACCGTCTGCTCATGCTGTCTGGGCATCCCTTAGAGAGAAGTACAGTGGAGTAAGTCTAAGTAAGCTCCGTTAGCTAACTATCAAGTTTGATAGCTGTAAAAAGCGCTCGAATGTTACCATGGCCCAACATCTCAAGGAGATGGGTAACATGATTCGAGAGCTTAAGACTGCTGGTTATGCATTGACCGATGAACAACAAGTTCAGGAAGTTATCCGTTCCCTTCCTGATTCTTGGGAAACGATGAAACAGAATTTGACCCACAGTGAGAGTATCAAGACTTTGATCGATGTCTCACACCATGTTGAACTTGAGGCGGAGAGGATTGAATCCGCAAAAATTTCTGGTCAAGCTTTTGTAGCTGAAGGTTCTGGTTCCAAGAATAAGAAAAGATGGTTTAAGAAAGGAAAGGGAAAAGGAAAGGAGGCTAGTGTTGTTGCTGTTAAGAACCAAATCAAGAAGAAAGGAAAGAGATATGGACAAAGACCTATGAGCAAGTTGACTTGCTTCAACTGTGGCAAGAAGGGTCATTTTGCTCGAGATTGTACTGAGCCTAAAAAGGTAAATCCATTGTTATCTTCTTTCCACGAGCAATATGTTGCAAGTACAGTGTTGTTAGTTGATTCATATCCTTTGTGGATTGTAGATTCAGGAGCAACGAACCACGTAGCACGTGATCGAGCTACATATATGGAGTACCGCCGAGTACCAACTGGCAACAAATGGATATATGTAGGAAACAATGCAAGAATTGAAGTCAAAGGAATTGGCACTTGCAAGTTCAACCTACGTGATGGGCGTACCTTGTTTCTACATGATGTCCTGTATGCTCCTGAGATTTGACGGAATCTGGTTTCTGTCATTTGTCTTCTTGATTTAGGTTGCAATGTAAATTTTTATAGCCGTTGTGTGGAACTTCGAATTAACTCTATGTTAGTTGGGTATAGTTATGTAACAAATGATTTTATGGTTCTTGATGTAGAACCAAATAATAATGATGGTTGTTTTTCAAACATTGCTCTTACTAGTAATGTTGATATTAATGATGAAATTTGGCATGCTAGGCTAGGGCATATAGGACAAGAACGAATGAATAGATTAGCTAAGGAGGGCCTTTTAGGCACTCATGCTAAGATTAACTTGTCTATATATGAGCATTATCTTGTTGGAAAGACAACTAGAAAACCATTTGGTAAGGCTATTAGGGTTGAATCACCTTGTAATTAATTCATTCGGATATTTGTGGTCCGATGAATATGAAGGCTAGAAATGGGAGTTCTTATTTCATTATATTTATTGATGACTTCACGCGTTTTGGTCATGTGTATTTGATTTCTCACAAATCTGAAGCATTGGATTGCTTTATTTGTTACTTGAACGAAGTTGAGAATCAATTGAAACGTAAGGTTAAAACCTTGTGCATTGCCCGTGGAGGTGAATATTTGTCTGATCAGTTCAAGATAGTGTGTAATGAGAAAGGGATTATTAGATAGCTAACTATCCCTGGAACTCCATAGCAAAATGAGGTTGCTGAAAGAAGAAATATGACTCTTCTTGAAATGGTTAGGTCTATGATGGCGCAGGCTAATTTGCCAATCTCCTATTGGGGAGATGCATTATTAGTTATGGCCTATATACTTAACAAAGTGCTTTCAAAGTCAGTTCCATCTACCCCACATGAACGTTGGACAGGCAGAAAGCCGGATTTAAGTAATCTTAGACCTTGGGGGTCACCTGCCTATGTTCATGATAGACTCGCGAACATAGAAAATTAGGACACAGAGGTAAGAAGTGTATCTTTATAAGGTACTTTGAGACTTCTAAGGGTTATGTTTTTATTAGTGAGTGACAAGATAGAACCATCTCTGAAATAGAGTCAAGAGATGCTACTTTTCTTGAAACTAAGTTCCCAACACGAGGTGAAGTTGATAAGTCAATTCCTCTATATGAGATAGAGGAGGAGGATAATTTTCCTTTATCAACAGATCAGGAGATGTCTGAATCTAGTCAACCGAGTGGAAGTAATTTGCCACTGAATGAGTCAGTTTCTCAACAATCTAACCTTCAAAGAAGTAGTCATCAGATTATTCCTCGGAGAAGGTTTGATATTGAGAATGAGGCATTGATGATTCTCCCAGTTGATGATGAGGAACCTCGAATAATTGAGGAACCTTTGAGAAGCCCAGTTAGAAAAGAATGGAAAATTGTAATGGATGAAGAAATGGAGTCAATGAGAAAGAATCAAGTTTGGGATTTAGTCGATCTTCTTTCAAGCCGAAGGGCTATTGGGAATAAGTGGATTCTCAAAGTAAAGAGAAAAGCAGATGAGTCAATTAATCAATACAAAGCTCAATTAGTTACAAAAGGATATACCCAAATGGAGAGTATTGACTTTGAAGAGACATTCTCCCCATTTGTGAAGTTTGTGTTGTTAGCAATTCGAGCCGCAAAAATCACTTTTTGTGTTGCGGAAACCCCGAATTCTAGCCATGGATCCGTGCGAAGATATATTTAAAATTAAATCATGTATATGTTTCTACACTAGATCTACCTTAGATCTACATGAAAAGAGAGTATACCTTTGTAGCGAAGCCCTTCGCTTATCCCGCTCGTCCAAAAAGATGTCGGATCTCGTAGAGTGTCAAGTGAACACTCCTCTACAAATATCCACACAGACAAAAGGTGGAGAAGAAACCACTTAGAGTGTGCTAGCACTCTTAGTGGTCATGGCAATGGAGGATGAGAGGGAGAAGAGAGAAGAGAGGAGGAAGAAGATGACCTCTTGAATGAGTACACAAAATGTAACTCACATCACTAATGTGGCCGGCCACATTTAGAGGTTCTTATACCTCCATGTAATACCAAGAGTCATGACTCTTGGTCTCCCTCATGAGGTGGCACACAATGATATGGCCTTGATGATGTGGAACACCATCATTGGCCGGCCCTATGCCAAGTCACAATGAGGTGACAATTGGTCAAGTCAAACTTGACCCTTCATCTTCCCTCTCAAGTCAAGTCAAACTTGACTCATTTATCTCCCGTGGTTGATTAAATCTAACCATTAATTCAAGTCAATTTGATTTAGTGAATCTCTATCCATTAAATTAAATTGATTCAATGAGTCATAATCTAAATTAGACTCATTGGACACATGAATCAAATTGAGTCCAACTCAATTAGTCTAATTTGGATTACTCTTAATCCAATTTGGTTCATCACATGAACCTAATCCTCTTGGTTCATCATATAAACTTATTCTCCATCTAATTGCCCTTTGTGTGTGACCCTATAGGTTCTTGTAGCGTTGGCAATGCTCCTAAACTCATTTAGAAGCATAAGTAATGAGCGATATCTAGCAACATATCATTGCTACCCAAGTTACAAGAATGTTAAGATCTAACATCACCTTTGTGACTACTAATTGTGACTCTCACAATATATGATAATGTCCTTCTATCCTTGACATTTAGATTGATTAAATTGAGGCATAGACCATGTCATCCTCTAATCAATCTATATCTTGAACTCCAAGTAGACTCATTCTAAACAAATGAGCTCAATATCTCATATTGACTCATTTGGGCATGGTCATGCACTTAGTGGTCTCACTCTATCAAGAATCATGATGTCACTCCCGTCATATAGGAGGGATAGATCCCATCTATATCACTCACATCCCTCCGCATAATTTGTTACATACCCAGTAATCGCCTTTATAGTCCACCCAGTTACAGGTGACGTTTGACGAAGTCAAAGTATGCAACTCCTTATGTAGGGAACCATGGCGACTTCAGGTTCAAGGACTGATAGTCATACTAATAGTCACATGAGAAAGTATATGACACTCATATAATGATCCATAATACTTTCTCATAGCGGGTCATTCAGTATACATTCTCCAATGCATACCCATGTGTCAACTTGATATCTCTATATCCATGACTTGTGAGATCAAGTCATCGAGTTGACCTACATGCTAGTCTCAACGCATTAACATTGTTCCTGAATGTTAATACTTGACTAGGAATAATTAAGAGTAGTGTTCTCTATATCATCTCACTATCAATTCAACCAATCGATTGATATAGATAAGAACCTTCTACTCAAGGACGCTATTATACTTAGTTATTTGGCATCAATACAAGTAAGTATAATAATCATAAAGAAATGCCTTTATAAATATATAGGAATATGATACATCGAATCCATACAACAATCATCATATGATTAGCTCTAGGGCTCTAACTAACATGTGTCAATACGTGTCATCCTAGCTATAGTAGCACAATATGACATGGAATTACATCAGATGGATGTAAAAATGGCTTTCCTTAATGGTAATCTTGACGAAGAAATCTATATGGTACAACCAGAAGGTTATATTGTTAAAGGCCAAGAGAAAAGAGTATGTAAACTTCGGAAGTCTATATATGGGCTAAAGCAAACGTCAAGACAATGGAACATAAGATTTAATGAAGTAATATTGTCTTATGGTTTCGAAATGGTCAATGAGGATTATTGTGTTTACTAAATAAAGGAGAAAGAAAAGTTTGTCATTTTATCATTATATATTGATGATATGCTAATAGCTGGAAGCGACATAAAGTGTGTGATAGAAGTTAAATCCTGGCTTTCATCACAATTTGACATAATAGATATGGGAGAAGCAGAGTACATCTTAGGAGTGAAGATCGTTAGAGACCGATCAAAAAGGCTTTTAGGTTTGTCTCAAGAAGCTTATATCACTAAGATGCTACAACACTTCAATATGTCAGATTGCAATATTGAACAGACGCCTATAGCGAAAGGTACTGTTTTGAGCAAAAGTATGTATCCCAAGACTCCTGAGGAAATAGTCGAAATGAAGAAGAAATCATATGCCAGTGCTATTGGTAGTTTGATGTACACTATGTTGTGTACTCGTCTTGATATAAGCTATGTTGTTGGCTTAGTTAGTCATTTCCAGTCAAACCCAGGATCGAGACACTGGGAAGCGGTGAAGAAGATATTTAGATATCTCAAAGGAACAGCTGATTAATGTCTCTGTTTCTAAGGATCATATATGAGCCTAAGTGGCTACTCAGATACAGATTGAGTATGGGACCTTGATGATAGAAAATCCACATCTGGCTATGTCTTCTTGCTGAATGGTGGCGCCATCTCATGGAACAGCAAGAAGCAGGCTTGTGTAGTCTTGTCGACAATGGAAGCTGAGTATGTGGCTTGTGCAGCAACTGTGCAAGAGGTTGTCTGGCTAAGAAGATTCTTAAAGCATCTGAAGATTACTGAGGATAGTGGGAGTCCTGTTACTCTGTACTAGACAGTCAAGCTGCGATAGCTTTTTCCAAGGATCCCAAATATCACAGCAAAAGCAAGCATATAGAGATTAAGTATAATTTTGTAAGGGATATTGTTGACAAGAAAAAGATAATTCTTGAGTACATCCCTACACGGAATATGTCTGCTGATCCTTTTACTAAGCCATTGACTAAAGAGTCATTTCATAGACATGTGAAGTCTTTAGGACTTCGAAGAATGTAACTAATTGTAAAGACACTTTGATAAATGAAAAATGTCATGATCTATTCAGTGTATATGTCTTTGTTACATTCGAATAAAAGTCTCGATAAGCATGTTGACAGATTGAGATTGGTCCACTCACATGGACAATCATCTCTATTTGTTAAGTACGAATAGAGGTAAGACCGTTGTTTATAGGACAGCTTATGTAGCTGTGAATAGAGACATACCCATAAGTTAAAGTCACCTTGATAAATATGTCAATATGAGATCATTTGTGTAATGATTGGAGTAAATGCACCCACCATTTACTGAATCTGCTTAAAGGTCATATTAGAATTCATATGTTGAATTCAGGATTAGACATTAGGTATGTCTAGATCGAAATCTATACGATGTTAAATTTGGGAAAAACATGTGCTCTTTTTAGTAAAGAGAATAACATCGTAGCATGTGATTCATACCACATGTGCTATGGCGACAAGAAGGGTAGTAGGAGAATGGATCCCTGCTTCTCTACTATGTGAGACCCTTAAGATTATAAGTTAATCTCAATCTTACCCTAAGTGACTATTTAGCTGTCTACTTGAAGTTTTGATTAGTGTATGTTACTTTAGCATGTTTCCTATTGGCTTTGGATGATTCGGTCTATGGAGCATAACTAGGAAAGCGACTGATTAGAATGAATAGATTCTAGCTAAAAAGGAAGATTAAGATTAATTTACATCTGTGATATTTATTCACTAATACCAGTTACATTTTTAGTTCAGTATATAAAATGTAATTGTGAATAATTTGTTTGATTGGAGATGTTGAACATGCTCTTGACATATAGTCAATATAAGGGATTAGAGATATTCATAATGATGTAAATCATTTAATCTAGGGTAAAGGCAAGTCATTTATGTCTTTGATTCGTTCTATGGACATTTATGTCTCTGATTCGTTCTATGGAGCAGCTAAGTAAGGTGTGACAATCTTCTTAGCAGTTGAATGATTAATGTGCTTGATAGCGCACGAACCATTTTCCCTAATGTATGGAATGGATGTTCTTATTTGGTCTTTGTGACTAATTTTGCTCTAGTCTTCGTGACTTGATGGCACGCCCAATGTATGGAATGGATGTTCTTATTTGGTATTTGTGACTAATTTTGCTCTAGTCTTCGTGACTTGATGTCACGCCCAAGAGAAGTCTCTACCGAAAAATTTTGACAGCATCTCCCCTGTACCGGTGACAATCTGAAGCAATAAATACATACATACTCAATATATAAACATAATCCACAGCCCACACGGCTGGATATAAGCACACAACCATGTAGTTTAAAAGATACAACCCACTCGGCTGGATAGAAATGAAAAACACAACCACGCAGTATAAAAAAAAATACAGCCTACACGGCTAAAAGTAAACTCAGCGGAAAAATACAAAATAATACAAATGAAAGACCAGCAAAGTCACTAACTAAAATATTTGTAACGACCAGACTAGACTCCAAAATCCACATCAACTTATTGGAAAATGAATACGCAAAGTCACTATACCACTAAACAGAAATAAAAACGAAAAGGGGTTGTCCTCGAGTGTGACGTGGGACTAGCAGCTGGGACTCTCCAAGCGTCCAAGAATCATCTACTGCTACCTGGCGAAAGAAAACCAGTTTGTGAGGTGGTGAGTACAGGGACTCAGCGGGTAAGGAAAGATAGTGCGTGAACATAATAAACAAATAAAGAATGTCAAAAAGGAATATAGTCTCATAAGGGGAATAGTAGATACTAAAACAAAATCATAATAAATGCTCATACCTGAACCCATATCCTAGGCTAGTAATAGAAGGTCAGAAGTAGTACTAATCTGCTACAGTACTACTCATAACTACAAAGGAAATATGTAAGGTATATACAAACTCCCAATAAGTAAACCAAGGACTAAACACCTACAACGAGGGTATATCTCAATATAAGCAAGCATAGCAGCATAAGTGAGCAACGGTAGTAAGCAACAACAACATATGTAAACAGCAACAGCCAAAGCAAGTATAACAACAGCGTATGCACAGATGGTCACTCCCGCCCACCCCTCTGCACTATGACCCTTATATGGTCGAGAGGTCGGGTCAGTGATAGACTGTATACCACTCCAGCTACCACTCTCTCGAGTGGTCGAGGGGACAGTTGTATAGTAGCTAACTAACTGGTCCCTGCTGCTCGTAACTCCAGCTACCACTACCCTTGAGTGGTTGAGTGCGACACGACAGGACAAGCGGCATCAACTCCAGCTACCACTCTCTCGAGTGGCCAAGGATGCAGTACTGGTCAACGACTCTCTCGACCGCAAGGGAGAATTGGTCGTTGACATGCATGTCATGATATGATACGCCAAAAGCAATAGTCATCATACAAATATAAGCAGAAATTAGGTATGCTACATGAAGTCAGCATGCTCAATATAGTACATAAATAGCCAACAGTCAAAGCATACAAACATGGTATCTAGTATCTGCTACCTATCATAGACAACAACAAGAGACTGTATAGATATGGAAACGAATATCTCAAAGATCATGTGGAAGTATCAAGCGCAGGAAAAATAAGAGTGGAGTCAAGGTAAAAATAGTTTCTTATCCAAAATAGTTCATGCACTAAGTTCAAAGAACTACAGAATCAAAGTAAGAAGTATCCGCCTTAAATGTAGATCGCGCTAAACAATCCCTCGCGTCGGAGTGCTCATCTCGAAACAACATCCTGCAAATCATATACTGTATAATTTAGCTAATTTCATAATCAACAACTAGCCAAATCCAAATCCAATTTAATTAGGAAAAACCCCAATCCAACTATGAATTTCGATTCACCTGAATCCATGGGTTAAATTAGATTTAACCCAACCTTATCAACTCTTTAATTGATTCATATAGAAATCCATTCATTAATAAGTCAATTCAACATAAATCCAACGTACTTAATTCATCCAATTGATTAATTTAAGTTTAATCATATCATCCAACAAAATCCAATGATCCTCAATCAAAACTGATTATTTCATCTTCCAACTCACATTCACATTCAGTAACCCATATATAACCAAGCCTAGCACCATAGTCAAATAACAACCAAATCATCATATCATTTAATCTAAATCTTAAATCAACTAGGCATCATGAATCAATAATCCAACTAGAGAAATCAACTCATAATTGAATCTCTAATCTAAAACCAAATAGATTAAGCAGCCTTAACCATTTAATCTCCAATTAGGGTTTTACTAGAAACATAATCAATCCAATACCGATTGTAACCAATCCATACTTAACCTTGCATTGAGCATAACTTACCCAAATTTGAAGCCTCAGCCAATGATCCACAGCCGAAGACAACTTGCTGCCAGTAAACCTGACCGGAGTGAGGTGGAAGTTGTTGGAGAAGATCACTGTTGGAACTTGCAAGACTCAACCCAAATTTAGATCTAGGAGGAAGACAGTGTTGGGACCGAAAAGTAGCTAGAGGGGGGGGTGAATAGCTCTTCGCGTGCTCGTCGTCGGCGTTGCTCGTCTCTTCAGAGATATGCAGCGGAAATACAAGAAACAAAAACATATAACGCTAACACTTGGGATTTTACTTGGTATCCACCTCACAAGAGGTGACTAGTCCAAGGATCCACGAACACACACACACCTCCACTAATAAACACTCCTTTTCGGTAACTACCGAAGGCGGAGAAGCCCTACAAGTTCACACTACAAGAAGAAAGGGAAAGGATACACAAATACAAGCAAAAGCTTACAATGAGTATAGAAACCCTAACCCTAGCTTTCTTCTTCAGCTGTAGATCCGCCTCTTGACTTGGAAAACCTCCAAGAACCTTCAAGAACTGGCGATCTGATCTTTGTGGAGAAGCTGTGGAAGCGCTGAAGTGATCTGAGATGAATCGGTGAAGTTCTTCCGAAGGAAATGAACGCCTGCGGCTTAAATCAACGCCAACGGTCGGATCCCGATCGATTGGATTGCTCCCAATCGATCGGGGAGGCTTTGGATCGATCCACGGATCGATCCAGAGTGCCTCTGTACTTTCTGGAATAGCCTGGAACGATCGGTGGATCGATCCAGGGCTTATCGCGTATAAACAGCAGCTCCCAATCGATCCACTGATCGATTGGGACCTCTGGATCGATCCACCGATCGATCCAGAGGGGTTCTGTTCGCGGGGACTCACCGGATCGATCGGCTGATCGATTGAGCATGATCCAATCGATCGGTTGATCGATCCAGATCTGCTGGATCGATCCACTGATCGATCCAGATCTGCTGGATCAATCGGCTGATCAATCCAAATCTGCTGGATCAATCGGTTGATCAATTCAGATCTGCTGGATCAATCGGCTGATCAATCCAAATCTTGGTTTTTACCCAAAACCAAGTCCAAAGCCCCCTAAACCAACATCTAGTCAACCATGACTTGTTGGTACATAAGACCTAGCATCCGGTCACCCTTGACCAGCTAGGACTCTCTCACCAAATGTCTGGTCAATCCCTTTGACCCACTTGGACTTTTCTCTTCTTGCCAAGTATCCGGTCAATCCCTCTAACCTACTTGGACTTTTCTTCCTCGTGCCAAGTATCCGGTCAATCCCTTTGACCTACTTGGACTCTCACCAGATGTCTGGTCAACCTTGACCCATCTGAATTTCTCCTGCCTGGCTTCACTCACCAGGACTTTCCCAATTGCCTAGCTTCACTCACTAGGTCTTTCACCTGGCTTCACTCACCAGGATTTTCCTCCTGCCTAGCTTTACTCACCAGGACTTTCACCTAGCTTCACTCACTAGGATTTTCCTTCTGCCTAGCTTCACTCACTAGGACTTTCTTCTGCCTGGCTTCACTCACCAGGACTTCCTTCTGCCTGGCTTCACTCACCAGGACTTTCAGTCAAGTATCCAGTCAACCTTGACCTACTTAACTTTCCTTCACAATCTTAACTGGTCAACTTTGACCAAACGGGAATTGTATTAATAATCTCCCCAAATGAACAACTACACCTGCATTGTCCATATCATCTAAACTCAATATATTGTCAAACATCGAAACCCAAACCAAGACTCAGGCTTGGTTAACCAGGTCAACTTTGACCTAGGGAATATTGCACCAACAGACAGGAGTTATAGTAATCGACAAACAACCCAAATCAGAAGCCTCCTAATACAAAAATTCAGATTACTACCAATATGAGGCTAACATGTCTTACCTTAATCTAGATCTGTAGCTTCCTCTATGTCAGAAATCCCTATGCTACAGTGGTGCAGAGCTAGGGCAGAGGCAAAGGTAGCTCAGCGTCGGCTATTAAGGCTCATAGCTGTCGGCGATTTAGGGCAGAGACGAGAGAAACGCTCGGCACTGCATGGCTAGCTCTTGTCATGGGCGGAGGTTGCAGTGGATCGAGCGGTCGGCGCTAGGGCAGAGGGAAGGCCAAAATCGAGTCCTGCAGCGTCTGTGACGGCATAAGGAAGCTCGGAGAGGGACCACTTCTCGCTCTTGACTGAAGAGGGTGGATCGGCGTCGGCGATGAGAGGGTCGTCGGTGTCGATCATGCGGAAGAGAGGGAGAAAGAGGAGTCAACGCAGGAGGGAGAGGGATTCGGCGAAGGTGATGGCTATGGCACGAGAAGAATTAAAAGGTTAGTTTATAACTTAGGTCTTTTTAATTAAGGACTAAGTTATTTTCTCAATCAACTCCCTCATAAGGGATATTCTAAACAGGCTTTCTTATAGCCCAAGAATTGATCCCCCCTAAGATATGTCATACGAGCTTCAATTAATTTCCAGAAAATTTCTATAAATTTCTAAAAATTCTAATAAGATTATTTCTCAAATGACCTTATTATTTAATTATTATATGGGCACCGTATTTTACACTTGATCCTCATAAAGTCTACGTGACTTATTTAATCTTTGTGACTAATTTTGCTCTGATATTCGTGACTTGATCCTCACAAAGTCTACGTGACTTATTTGGTCTTTGTGACTAATTTTACTCTGGTCTTCGTGACATGATCACCTTGAAGTCTATGTGACTGATATGGTCTATGTGACCATATAACCTTATGGATTGACTTGGACGAGTGGGAGATGTTGGGTGTTACAGGAGACGAAAAGGTTCGTCTCTCTCATTGTTGCAAACATCTCGTTGCTACAAACTGCTGCAAACGCCAAGGAGACGAAGGGGCGTCCTTTCCCCTTTGTCTTCCTTAGTATCCTTATAAAGGTGCATCCAAGCCTTTGAGAAGATATCAGATGATAGAAACCGAAGGTTTGCGAAGGTGATTAGAGAGCGCAAGCGAAGTTGTGAGGTGATCAGAGAGCGCTAGAGAACGTCCAAAGGCTGGGATTTAGCTCGTGGAAAAGTTCGAGGAGGTTCCGAGTGGTGATCTTCTTGGTGACAGCAGTAGCGGCTTCTCCAGCGGTTCTTCGGCGATTTCTTCGAGAGATCACTGTGAGTGGTTACTGCTTTAATTTTGTTTTGTTTCATGCTCTCAAAAGAACCAACACCTATAACAGAGAGTAACCATTTAATTGGACTTTCTAGATTACCTCTTCTACTTAGTTGCATTAGTTACTATTAGAAAGTAAATTAGGTAACTCTAGAATTGTATGACCAGAGGGCCTTAAGGTAACCCTTTAACCAGACTTTTTATAGTTGTTTTTTGATTTAATGGCATTAGAACTTAGGTAAACTCTCCGGTGCAATCTTTGTAGGGTCGAGCCAAACTTTAGTTAGAAATCCTATAAAGTGTAGGCATGGAGATAAAGAGATGAACAATGTATAGGTTCATTAACTAGTATCATAGTGAAATCGAACTCCTAGAATTATTCATCCATCATCCAACTCCTTCATTCTCTCTTACTCTCTTAACTCTCTCTCTCTCTTTTCAGACTCTCTCTCTCTCTCTCTCATTCTCTCTTGCTTTCAAGATTTTCCAACCAACCTTCGATTGTCTAAATAATTCATCATGTGAATTCAATTAGTGCTTAATCAACAGTCCTTATGAGATTGATATTTTATTACTACAACCATGTACTTACGAATTGTATACATCACCCCTCCTTGACTTTGACTGCAATATCAGCTAGCCTCCTTAACTTTGACCACCACATCAGCTAGCCTTCTTGACTTTGTCCCCAACTTCAAGGGCCCTACCTTATTCGTTGTATTACAAGTCTCTCCTTTAAGTCTAGTTAAAGGATACTGTAAACTCGACTGACTAGACCCATCTATTCCTTTATATCTCCCCAATCAGACACTCAACTCAAGCTGACGTTATTTCCCCACCGCCATACTTGAACCTCGAAAATCGAGTACATCGGTAAGCACGCCTTTTGATCATAATAATGATTACCAATTCTCATCCCTAATAAATGCAGACCGTAATTTTATATCACATGGTGCATGCATGTAAAAAAGAATATCTAAAAAAACAAGTTACTGTTAGGATCTGATGTGATAGGCCATCATTCAAATTCAACGGCCCTGATTCTTCCTTTCTCTACTACTCCCATGATCAAATGGTCCCTACATCTTTTTCTTATTCTCGCCTTCGTCTTCTTCCTCGAATCTCATCATTGTTGCCTGCACCTTTTTCGAGTTTTCATCTTCTCTCGTAAGTTTCGCTCTCCATCATTTTCTTTGCTCCCCCTTCTCCTCCATCATGGCTGATGTTCCCCCTACTGCCATCCTCAGCCTGTGGTGTAGATCCCCGTTAGATCGGCAAAAGAGGAGTGAATTGGTCTGAAAATAAATTGCACCTTTCTCGATCTTTGGATTTTAGTTAACAAATACTTATGAATTAGGATAAAATGAATGCATAAAAAAGAAATATGAGACTACCAATTTACTTGGTTTACAACTGGGGAGGTTACTAATCTAAGGCAGAAGTAAGCACTAGTAAGAATCTCATTCTTCGACAAGGTCGGAGACGGAGAGAGTAGTCAAGAACACTTGACACTTGATACTTGACACCATCCGTGTATTGATGGAGGATGACCGCATTTTCGAACTTGAGTAGGTGGTCCTCTGGTCAGTCATGCCTCCATACTCTCTAATCGCAAGGGGTTGAAAGTGGGGCGGCAATTTATCCTCCAATATTTTCAAGAGAACGCCATACTTCGCCGCTCAGGGGAGCCACTAAGAACTCGAGCCTTCCCTTTCCACAGATCCCGAGTGAGTGCGTCTCTCGAGGATGATCCTTAGGGCCTCTCCAAGTGGCCCATGTCATCGTCCTGTGGCATGCGATCGGAGATAGGGGCACAAGAGGAAAATCGATCGGTTGTACAAGTACCTGATTGAAACCGGTCGGAGGAGGACTAGGGGAAACTCCATTGGACCTTCTGCCCTAGTCCTTAGCTCGGTGTGAGGTCCTATCACCGAGAATGCTGGGTCATTTGGCAAAGTGTGTCCAACAACTTGTTATTGTGTTATCTTCTGTGCTTTGGTGACCATAAGCAAATCCAAGTCCTCTTGCGATAAGGTAACTACTGTGTATTATCTAGCTTCTTCCATCTTCACATTTCAGAATCAGACGAAGTTCCCACAGACAGTGTCAAATTTAATCCTGCCTGAAATCAAGGAAGATGGCGTGCTAGCTAGGTGGCGTTGAAGTTGACCGCGAGAAGACTCTAAGCAGGAGGAACCTAGTGCCGCAATCGAGCATGTGTGTCAAAGAAGAACAAAGGAGGAAGAAAACGCCAATGACCAAGATAGGAAGGGGTCCTCTGCGCAGGCACTCCGACGCTCAAGTTAGAAATATGGTGGAGGAAAAAATGAAGAACGGAGCTAATGAACAGTGAACTCTAATAGCGAAGCTTATCTATGCCCGTAGGTGGAGAACCCTTATATAGTATTATTTTTCCCCTCTACACGAATATCGATGCATTGCTAAAATATGACCAATCATTTTGACACTTTATAGTCTTTCTTAAATTGAGCCCACCACCTCTACACTTGCAAGGTGGAAACTTTTACCGTACAAACTGCACAGGGAATATTCCTTTGATTATCTGAAAACGGTTACATAATACGCCAAAGAGGGATATTGGGCTTTTGGGCTTACAAGCCCTACTTTAACTATGAGCTGGTCGAGTCTTCTCTGTTGTTTGGTCGGACATGGCTCTTGGACAAATTGAGTTGGTTGCAGAAGGCTGACCATCTCAAGGATTCGACATCCGATCGGACAAGAGAACGATTAGGCCATATGTATAGAGGCTTCGATTAGGCCGTGGGGACTCGATTCTCCATTGAGCCAGGAGGACTCGGAATCCAATCGGACAAAAGATTCAATCGGCTGGAGTGCTCAGCCAACCATGATGTCATGCTAGCCCCAAGTGTTGACCCCTCCTTAATTTTGACCGCCATAACTGCTAGCCTCCTTGACTTAGACTACTATATCAGCTAGCCTCCTTGACTTTGACCGCTACATCAACTAGCCTTATTAACTTCGACCCTAAATTTAAAGCCCTACCTTAGAGCACCTTTAGTGGGAGCTCCGACATGGCGTGAGGGACGAACCTCCCTCCCACTATGGAAGGGAGGTCCGTGCCTCAAATGACGGAGTGACTCTGTGTTTGCGGAGTCGCTCCGTAGTTAGTGAAATTTTTTTAAATTAATTTTTTCAATATTTATTATTAAAAAAGTACACACAACATCTTGATGGATTTATGTATTTTGATATATGGTATAATTAGTAAAAAAATAATTTATCAATTGTGATAATATTTTATTTTTTATTTCATATATGGTAATGTTTATGTATTTTTTAAATTATTAATAATATTTTGAATGTTAATAATTTATGGATTTAAATTCTATAAAAATTTAATTATATATAAGGTAAAATAAGAAGAAGAGAATAAATATATATATATATAATGAAAAAATATGGGATCATGGAAAAATGGTTGAAAAGTTTTTTTTTATAATGATAGATATATAGAAATTTTTACTTTTGTGGTATCCTTGACAAGATATTAAAGGAGATTTTTTTGAGGATGTCCTTGTTTGCGGATGCTCTTATTCGCCGTATCAGTTATGTTTCTAAGGACTGGCTCCAATTTGTATGAATCTTCATTCATGTACTTTTTCTGTTCTCGCTCTGTTATGGAAGCGGATCCTTTTGTATTGTTTAACCGGCCCTTTTTGCTAACGAAAGCATACTTTCAGTAAAAATAGAAAACAAATACTAGTATTTGTGTATGAGGGACCACTGATGAGTTACATATCCATTAATCAAAGTAAAGTCAACGATCTAAAGAACTCACAAATTTCTTCCAACATGCCAGACACGAAGCATTCACCTGTTATAAAGAGGATTTGAACCAGCAGGGATCATTCTCCTCCAGTCCAAAGTGTTATGGGAAGGAGACTGATACGGTAATGAAAAGGGCCCATAGAAGATGGGTCAAAGTATGAAAAAATGATAGATGTGGAGGTCAAAATAAAAATAATCAAAGCGTAGGTCTCTTGGCCAGACATAGTGGGTTGAACAGGATACACGGCCGGTCGGACATGGCTATTCGGACGGCCAGCTACAGGGAGCCTGCGACGCTGGTCAAAGACAAGGCATAAATCTCCTAACCGTCGTCCCGACTAAATGCCATGACCGGTCAGATGAAAGGCAGCTCTCTGACAACAAAAAGATCGAACAAAGGAAAATAACTCTGTTCAGTATAACCAAATGAGTACGTCCTTGTCAAACGGCCTCTGATCGACGTCCGATCAATCTACAATGAGACTCATCTGCGTATCTCATCATACCCTTTTGGAGGCTCGCGCCACTGACAACGAAACATGTCCAACAGTCAAACTGTCCTTTAGAAGTTTCTAATCTGTCTCATCAGAGATTTATGTGCTCGTTTAAAGAAAAATGTCAGAAATATTTTTTGACTTGTATTTTCCTAGGGTGCTTTGTAAAACGTACATACGTTTTGAAATACGTGCATAAACATCACAGTGACACATTAAAAGGGGTTCCTATCTATGGAAAGAAGTATGCACAACTTCGCTATTCGACACGTTCTTTGCTACAGTATTCTTACTATTCTCTATTGTGTCAGAAACTGACTTAAACTTCGGCCAACGTCGAAAATCCTTTTCCGGCTCGACACTAATACCTTTTGTGTTGCAGGACAGTGCAAGATCACCGTTTAGTTAACCCCGCAGTCACATCCCTAGCTTATTATCTTTTTCACGTTCAGATCATATCGAAGACATCATTGAGAAAACAGAGAGGAAAAATGATGATCATCAGACACTGGCTATTTCATTGTAGTTTGTTCTTGTATCACTTAGATTTTAGACTGAAGACGTATTGTTGTATTTGGGCACCTCCTTTGCTTTGAACAACAAAAGGCTAGTTTTTACAAGAAAAGACAGCATATGGGTTAAACGTAACTTCATTTTACTACCAAGAAAACATTGCTCAGACCCACAGTGCGGTACTATTTACAAGTACCAAGACAATTAAGTTCATGGAAGGAGGCTGATGGGATTGCAGACAACCTGCTACAATTCCTTGATCAGGGAGTTAATCCGATCATTCATTTTTTGGCCGAAGGGCCCCTTCGTATCAGATTTGATCGCTTGCTTCGCTTAAAGATGATGTACCAGCAGTTTCCACAGTCTTGTGGTGTTCCACTTCAATGAAGGATTGAGTTCTGGGAACACAATTGCTCAGGGCATCAAGCTGTTCGCTCACATGCTCGCCTCTGCAAACACACCCCTTCATCATGTGTGCTGCAGATTAGTCATGTTTCAAACTCATTGAGCCATCGGACCAGATGTTTGGTCAGTTTCATAGAACCATGAACAGGATGGATGCGTATGAATAGGAGGTGAGAGATTCATGTTTCCATTTGCCTGATATGAACAAAAAAAACAAGGCACCAGCAAAGTTATTGAAGAGTTGCAGTGGCCAAAAGAACAGCATCGATCGCAAGGTGCCAAAACCCACTACAGAAGTCCAAAGTAAGAGGCGAATTGTGTTATGACTGTTCAAGTTGATAACTTTTGTCCCGTACCGATCAGCATGGGCTTGACTCATCGTTCCACCTACTGTGACTGTCCTCTGAGATCTAGTAACTAAATTTATCATTGTTTAATGAATCATGATCGAGGGAATCTACAACCTTCAGAAAAATCAAAATGATGAAGAATGTTGGATGAACAAAGTCCACACGAAAAAGGAGAATGTTTGGTCAAAAGATTAAACTGCATTTCTTAAAGCCATTGAACTGCTTTTCATAACGAACTAATGGAGAGAAACTAAGCATCATCTCACACACGTCTGCTTTCTGCAAAAAATCACCACTTAGACGTCCTCAAAGCTAAAGTGAAAGAGAAAGCACTGGCATGTCGATCCCACATGGACCATGAATCATCAATCTTTCTCACAAACATCTGAAACAAAGAAAGAAGGAAAGAAAAGCATCCCTTCACTTTAGCCAATATGCTTTTCTTCTCGCATGCTTAGTAGTCATGACGGCACTAACCATCATTCCATGCAGCAAAAACATGCATTTGGGCTGCAGAAGTAGTCGGCCTCAGTTGCAGTGGCGGAACCAGTGAACTTAGAGTGGGATTGAACTTGGGTGTGCCAAGGCCACAGGCGAACATGGTGGAGAGACCGGTCCGGTCGGGACTCCCTTCCCTAGAACTGCCCAAGCTTGTGACCAAGGATGAGTGGTTTGATAGATGGGCATTGTTTAGCTTCTCAGAATCGTCAGCCTCTCGCACTGAATTCCCTGATTCCGAGCCAATCAGTCCACCATGAATTGCTGATTTGTATGTCATTGGGCTCCTGTAGTCTCCATTGATCATCAAGGGTTCATGGTCATGAGGCCCAGCTGATGGAACTGCCTCAGTGGAGTGATAGAGGAGCATCTTCCACCCCGAACCTGCAATACTGCCTACTTCAGCTGGTTCTCCATGTAGACTCTTCTCCGAGTGAACATCTTTCGCTGCTTCAGTTGCCTTGTTCTTCCTTGCAAGCTCCCCTGGCAGTAATGTACTACTTGCTATGATCTTCTCTACGTCGTATCTTGTTATGTCAAAATTAGTAACCGCATTCACCCCGCGAAATTTTATAGCAGCAATATCATATGCTTCGGCTGCTTCCTCTTGAGTACCTGAAGTCGATCTAGTCTATGATAACCGTGGCCTTAGTGAATTGAGAAGCTCGTTAAGTATGCAGAGAACTTACTGAAGGTTCCCAGATAAAGATCCTTGTTTCCGGCAACTCTGCCAATTCTAGCTTGCCATCTTCCATGTTGGTGATGCCTGCAGAAAATTCAGAATAACAGATACTGAAAAGATGCTAGAACAACGACATGGTTCTTGCGAACGAATTGACCTGTACCTTGTTACTCCTCGGTAAATTGAAGCCCCTCGAGAAAAACCACTGCTGTTTCTGCAAGCATTTGGAGGCACAAAAAAAAAAGGTTTTAGTCATCTTTGATGAAGTAAGTAAACGGTATAGAAATCTTCAGTGGATATACCTTCTTAGGTGGGCAACATACTCTTGCCTGCTCATGCTCTTCATCTCATCCATCTCTTCCTGGTAACTCTCCAACTGCGCATCAAACTCGTGGAGAGCAAAACATTGTTAGGAATTCAAACATAGTAATAAAAAAAACACAAAATCTATGAGTCGATGGATGATAGATACAGGGAAGTTAATGTGTGTTGATGGTCCCCAGTATTTCAATGCAGCCAAGTCATAAGCTCTCGCAGCTTTGTCCTCAGTATCATACCCCCCTGAAGGGAGCCAAAGTTGATGCTTAGAGACAGTATTTTAGATGAAAACAATAAAACCAAAGCAGATTCAATATAGTGCAATTTCAGGAGACCTACCTAGATAAACTGTCGGAGCACAGAAAGAATTATGGCATTCCCAAGCATGAAAACAAAGGGATATATTAATGAAAGTTGCTAAAAAAAACTTAAAGAAGCTTTATAAGTAATGGCGATTGTTTATGCTTCTAACCTTGTCTTCCTTTTCTTGACTGACCTTCTTTCTTGCAGCTGTTGTCCCAGAGATGAGCTTCGTATCTCCCGGTCCACCTATGCCTGAGGAAGAAGATACAAGGTTTGCAACATAATATGCTAATGGATGCATGCTAAAGAAAAGAATGGCTCATTGAATATTACTAACCTTGTGACACCTCTATATTGTGATGTCCTCTGCCCAAATGTGTCGATGGACTTCCTATGAACTGGTTGCTTCTGGCTTCCTTTAACAGACCTCAGCTTCTTGTTGGTACCAAAGGCCATGCACTGATCAGTTGCAGAAGAAACCGGCAGCGTTGGAGCTGTGACACAGCTTGACTGTGAGCCAGGGCTCATGGACAGGCTTAGGGATTGCAGCTCCCCGAACCCAGCTGCGCCATTAACGGAGCTGGTGCCCATCCCCACTTCCTCACTGAAACTCCCAGCCACCCAATTTTTGAGGCTCGGGAGGCCATCGTCTTCTTCTGCCATGGCTCCCTCGATCTGTCCCCCCTGATACATACCGTTGCCTGAGCACATCCCTTCCTGCAAGGGTTGCAAGAACAGCTGGTGATGTTGCGCTAGAATCTGGTGTGGGTTTTGATAGTAGTGGAGGCTGTCCAAGCTCAAAGCCATCGCTTCCCTTTCGAAGTTGGAATAGTGTTGATGGAGGGGGACCGTGTTTGGTCCGCTGCCACCTAAGAAGTCTTCGAGCTTCCGGGTTGGAGACGCCATGGCTCCTTCATGGCATGCAAAGGAACGAGTATAGGATTTTTCAGGAAACTAGTTCTGTTTGGAGCTTAACTAAAAGAGGTCAAATTTAAAAAAAAAAAAAAAAATGTAACCTTGGTGCTGTGATCTTGTGATGGCTTCCATGACAGGCAACTGAGAGCAATAAAACCCTGCTGCCTGATCTCCTTCCCCTCCATAGCAGATTCCGGTGGTGGGAGATACAAAGAAGCTGCATGGGACTGCAGAAGAAGAAACATCAGCCGTGGTGATCAGCTGACGATGGCTCCCATGATGATGATGATGATGTGGCGGCTCCGAAGCAACTTCCATGTTCTTGTGAGGAGAGAGAGAGAAGCCAAGCCAGTTGCTGCTATTGTTCATGGATTTCATCTTCGACTCTCGCTGCTAGCTGAACACTCTTAAGAAGACGAAGAAGGTAATAAAACTAATGAACATATCTCCGTGAAAGCGCCGGAAAAAAAAAAGAGACAAGTTCAATGAAGATTTTACCCTCGATCGTCTACGACACAAATAACCCAACCATTGTCTTCCCCCTTGCGACAACTATGTGGCAGGAAAAAGCTAGGCACTCGAGAAGAAGATTACCGCAACACAACCGCAGGACCTATAAACTAAAGGGAAAAAAGAGGAATTAGCTGAGCTCCTCCACTAAACAAAAATCTGTATCAATACAAAACCATGCAGCACTCCATAGGGATCTGTGTTCCGAGAAGCACCATGTAAGCTTGTAGCTTTTTCTTCCCTTGCTTTTCTTAAGATCCTTAAACCTTCGTCCAAGAGAGATGGGAAGAGGAGCAGACAGCCAGTTACACCAACATGTAATGTTAGCTTGGCTTGGCAGCATCCATGAAGTAGGATACTGAGTAAGCCCTTCCCTTGGCCATGGTTGATGTGTGTTTAGCTATCAATGAGCACTAAGGTGGTTACTGTGGTACCAAAAACAAGGTTGCTCTTTGCACAGTTTGGTGTATGTGAGATGCCATATGGATTGACTGGGGAGCGAAGCCAACTGTGCAACCAGCCACTTTAGCACAGTACGAGCCTCCTACCTTAGATATAGCAGTGCAATCCAAGGATCCGATTAAACCTGCTATTATGCTCCTGTTCCCATTTATTATCTCTTTACACAGCTCTGTCATCCAAAAAAATAATGGAGATAAAAGCATCACTCACTAAGATGTGTAAAATGATGAAGAGAAACATGCTATAATGATATTTGCTTAGAAATGATTAGAAAATGACCACCCCGATACAACTTGATACAATCATGATTATCATAGCCATTTCCCATAGCTCTAAACAATCAACCAAAGCTCATAGCTGATTGCTTGGGAAGTAGAATACGTTGGATGGTGATGTTATCATGCAGGCTAAGGAGATTCCATAAGGCTTTATCGAGGCTTTTTTTATTGGCATGCAAGTGTGCATGGCCTTCAAATAGACAATTTTTCCCTGGAGAATGATTAGGAAGCAGGAAAGCATATGGAATGGAAGAGAGACAGAGACCAGGAAAGAAAGAGGAGAAGAGGGATGCTTCTAGTTCCTCGTTCTTTTTTGACCATCCTAATGATGACTGCACACGCAAATGGCACGATGTACTCCTAACTCGGAGGAATGTCCAAATCATTCCATTGCGCCTTTTCCTCTCATTCTCACTAATCTTGCTTCAGTTTTATAACGATCCTCTCACTTAAGAACAAGGTTTATTGTCAAAACATTGTTCATGTTCATCATTTATATGTTAGTACTGCAAGCTCACTCAAGGACAAGGTCTCTAAGATAGATACAAACATATAAAACCAGCTCATTTCTGATACATATATACCTCTGTCTTGTTTCCTCAGGGGACCTCATGTTTGTAGCGAAAGAAGCATGCATAGGCAATCAGCTGTGAGAATAATCTCTGTTATTACCTACACCCACACGTGTATGATTTATATTCATCACACATGAGTATGGACAGAGAGAGTGGGTACAAAACAAGCAACCTACAATGGCATTATCTTGACGATTTCTTTTCAGAGGCTGCAGGGATGAATATTTCAGTGGTTCAAAAAGACTTTGTTTGAATATTAACATTCATTCCATCCACTTCCTTTCCTACGTCATGTAATCTAAGGAAAATGATTTATTAAAGGGCCCATCGAATGGTCCCCTGGTCACCTCACCAATTCTTAAGTCAGCCAGTTCATGCACAGAGTAGTTAAGCTGAAAAGGTGTCTGTTAAAGTGGATAACAGATATCAAGCTCATTAAGTAGATGAATCAAGAAATCTTATATATCCATATCAAGTGTGCTTACTGTATTCAAACATTCGAGATAAGTTTATATATATATAGAGAGAGATAGATCTTTGTCTATATGCTACTTTGCCAAAGTTGTTAGGTGTGGTCTCCTCTCCTTTTCTTCACTGTGCCTTTGCATGCGCACACCTAATCATGCCAAAGCAATTCTTAGCTTTCATGGAACAGACATTTGCCTCTCATGCACTCTCACGCCTGAGTGGAGAGATTTATATAGAGACAGAGGATCTACGAGGCAAAGGCTCGACCTTTTTCTTCCTTGAATGAAGATGTGGTACATCACCTCAGGAAAGAAAAGGCTCGCTTGAGTCGCTGGTTACAGAGAAAAAAGCACAGCAATAAGCAATGCCAGTTTAAAGCTCACAAGAGACAAAGGTCAGTGGGGAGGTATGAAACCATAAAAGGAGAAGCTATGTGGGAATTTCAACCATCAACCAAGGAAAAAAAACCCACCATCTGTCCCCCTTGCCGTGTATTTGTTAAAGTAGAATCTAGTACCTAAATAGTTTTGGGTCACACACATGAACACAAGAGCTACAGTCCAAACAGATGAAATGACAATTCATACAGCAACTTCTGATACTGTTGCATTTTGTTTTCATTGAAGAAACAAGCTGTGTGTGACTTGAGGCCCGTTTACAGTTTCAATTTTCTGAATGCATGTGCATCCAATTAGCATACAGAGCTTTGCTGAATGAAACAGTACCTACAATTAAAGATTCAAGTGACAGAAACACTTAAGATAGTTTAACATATGGCATCAATAAGACAAAGCATATACAAGTAATGCCTTGAAAAGCTAGTCCAACCCTTTAATTCTCAACTACTCTGGGTTCTATAAATGAATAATATAAGAAGGCATAAAATACCAATGACATGCAAGCTGCAACTACTGTTCAGAAGCAATGGCTAGTTATTTAATGTGTGCTTGCTTACTTTTCACATGGGAAACAATAAATCCAAACAAAATCCAAGTAAAATACCCTACGAGAATAGAAGACAGTCTAAAGGTGAAGAGCAAGGAGGTCTATTCGGATGGCAACTGAATGAAAGTGACAACAGCCTCGCAGGGAGGGAACATGACTAAAGTCAATCTGAGAGAGGTGGAGGAGAGTGTGTAAGCTAGCATGACATTCCACTTTCCAGTAGCTGCATTAACTCACAATTAAGGATCCAATTAAAGACTGTTACTAACCCTCTGCCTTCCAAGTTTCAGCAGCCATGTTCTGATCGTAAATGTGAATTATGCCTGAAATGTCAATTCCCAGAGGCATGTCATTTGGTCATCAACCTTAAGTGCGGATGCGAGTGAGTGGCTAGCATGAAGTGTTGTCATCATGAGGTCTTGAGTTTGAATTTCAATAAAGTCGAGGTAAATATCTTCCTTATGTGTTAATCATTATTCCAAAGATTAATAATCGTCCTTGATTTAATTTTTCCGTATTAATCTTGGGATGAATTAACGAATACGCTGAGAATGAATGTATTGATTTTTTATCATCGTGATATGAGAGAGGAGGCAGCGCAATGGCCCCAGCCAACCCTGCTGCATCTTCCCCCACCAACACTGGCAAGTTACTGGATGGGACGGTAAAAAAAAGATGAGCAGAACAGAACAGACACAGTAAAGCCAGAGGCTAAGAACAGCAAGAGAGAGGCATGCATTGAAGAGATTTAGACAAATCATCAAAATAAACATCTGGCTCAAGGGCTATATCTCTACAGTGTAGCAGGTCTGCAGCCCTGCGGTCCTTCCCTCACGTCAGTCCGCACTGGTGGGATCCTTGTTCAAATGGATGTGAGCATGCCTCCACATTTCCATCTGTTTCGTTGTGATTAAAGAAAGCCTGGGTCGAGGACAGAGCCTTCAATGCTCTTGGTCTTGTCTTGAGGCTCTTTCCTGCCAAAGCTGTAAAGGAATTTACTTTCTCGTATTTATCTTTTCCATTTCGTTTTTCAAAAAATTAAAAAATTGGAAAATAAATACTGAAAAAGTTACCAATCGGCCCATGCGTTTGTTACCTTGTTAGCACCTAGATTGGGCCTCCATGGTGCCAACCATGCTCTCCCTTCTCCTCACCTGTCCACTCGAATGGACAAGCCACTATGTAACCCTCTCTTTGCCTTTATGTTTTGTCATCCCTGATTTCCTGATGGAGATGCCACGCAAAGGTACTACAAATTGGAGGAGAAACCTCGTCAGTCTCCGGAGGTTATGGTCTTTGCATGGAAACGTGTATGGATCCATTTTCTTCATGAAAAGCAGTGCCCAGACGCCACTGAAGACCGAGGCAGGAAGAAAAAACAAGCTATAGTAAACTGTCAAATGATTTGATATGGAATGCTGAGACAGCAGGAGGCGGTGCATAAATTGATCACCTTCTAAAACCTTCAATGGCATAGAGAACAGCTTGTATTCTCCTATTCCGAAAATCCTGCTCTGAGAAATGAAATGTCTACCTTGGTCCTCTGCCAGCTTCGGAGTCTCAGGCTGGATGAAGAGACCAGAGAGATTCTCCCGGCGATCTACTCGGCTTCAGACTACGTACTGCCGCATGACACATCCGAGCTTTTACTCTCTCTCTCTCTCACTCAGTCATTCCTCTGTGGGAGAGAGAAGATCTGCAAGCAATGCCTAGATTCTGTGCTGCTTCAAGTTTCTTTTGATGCAAGTTATGCATGCTGATGTCTCTGGCCAGACTGACAGGACAGGTACTGGCCAAGTCCTGCATTAGTACCATACCTGAATTGCAGATTCTTGGAGGATCTTCTTTGAGGTGGCCTCCTCAGTGATGGGCACTCTGGTTTGTCTGTTGAGTAAAAAGCATTGTCACGAAAACCAGCCGCAGTAATTGCATCATGAGGCTGTTCAATGTTCATTCCCTGGTCAATTGCAAAGCTTTGGACAAAATCTTGCTAGCTAGCTAGCTAGCTGTTGGAAGACGAAGCAAGAAAAACACTCGAACTGACACTTGAACGTTGAAGCGTCGAGTAATTTGAGGGATTTAATTTCTCATTCACAACGATCCATAGGCTTGTAAAGTGGGCTTGTAAAGTGGGCCTTTTGTACACGGTCAACTCATCCATATCTATTTCTCAGCCATTACCTAATAGAACTTCTATATTACTTTATTTTTGACATTTGGAATTAAATTTGATTTCGTATAGTACCAAGAAAAATATTAAATAAAATATTTTTGACAATGTGCAACCTTCTGTTTGGAGAGACTTTGATCTTGTTGCCAATGTGGTGCGGAGATAACCTTGTGGTTAAAAGAAAAAACGATACAGAAAATAGTCAAAGAAAATCTCAATTATAGTTTAAAGTTTGTGAAGAAGCCAGTTAATCCGGTCCTTAATCAATTGTTCCACATTTTATTTAAAAAATGCAGATATCTAATCATAAATTTGGAAGAATAAAAATGATGCTGAGAGTGGACCAAGCTATATAAAAGGAATTGATAACCTGCATATCTGCTTGTGCACGACTCCGTGGGTGACTGAGGTGTCCGAAAATGATCTAAGCATCTGGAAATGAATCAGGTATCTCGATTGACTTTCGGACACCCCAAATTCACTCAGTCGCGTACAGGCAATATATATACATGGTTGATACCTTGCGCATCCATGATGGATGACCATCGATGCCCCAGTCATTTTGCATGCGAGGATCACCCGCGGTGGTCGCCCACCATGGATGTGTAAACAGAGTTGGCCCTAGGCTAGGGCTCAAAGGCACCCTCTGTGTTTCTAGAATGCTAGATTGCCTCGTTACTTCACACTTCTACAAATCCTAAAAGATCATCACCTTTGCTCTTCTGTTTTGATCAAATCGTACTTCGGATTAAATATAAGACTTGTGCTCCCACAGTGCCCTAATACACTTTCCCATTGCTTATTTTGATCTTGGATATGAGAATTTTTAAATTTTAAAAATTTATGTTCTAATAGATTGTTCGAGACCTTTGCTTGCACGCACATTTCCAATCTTATCAAACTAAGAACAACACTAAAAATAAGCAAGCCCGATGAGTTCATATCATACTTTGTCTAAGCATTTTAGCTTCTTTGAAAAACATTGGTGCACATGTAAATTAATGAGGTACTCTACCAATTGATTTTAATCCTTGTTATAGACATTTGAACATAGAGACAATTTCATATTAAGGTAAATGCATATTTCATAATTTCACATAATAGCTCCTAATTTTTTTTATTGTATTTAAGCTTAATATAAAGAATTTGTATTGCTTGAAAATCTTATTCTATTTATAATTTCTAAAATAACGGCCCCATCTAGTGGGATAAATTTTAGTTGTTATTGTATTTATAATTTATGAAATGATGGATATTATTTTAATAAATAACCTAGTAAACTTCACTAAGTGGCTAGAGTACTTCTTATATAATTACTAGTTAAAATCCAATAGCAAAGAATATAATATAGCAACTTAACTATGGAAATTTTGTTGACTTCAGAATTATCAATGCCCCTAATAATTGATGGTGATGTCTATTAGTGTGCTGATTTCTATTTCTTTTTTTTGTGACTTTGGGATTTAGGATGAGTTTTTGTGAAATTTGTGCCATTTTGGAGGTTTTGTACCATATGTAGTTATTATTTGTAGGATTGTGGAATTTCTTAAAAACCTCAAGGGGGAGGTGTTGGACATGAAGACAATTTTTATTTTGTTGAAATGTGATGTTATCAGAAATGTGGATGATGCAATACGTAAATGAGGGGCCTAATAATGTCATAAAGTCAATGGTCGAGAAGACGTGACAGTCAAGGGAAGGTGGCGATTCAGCTCTTTCGCTTCACCGTCCGTATAATTCTCGATCGAACACACACAGGTCGGGTCCTCAGGGTTGATCCCCGAGCCGGTGTTTTTACTAGTTTCTAGCTAGCTACATACTGCTCGAGTTATCCAAGCTCATGCTGCTCAGTCTCTACATATAACCCTGGCAAGTATGCCAGACAAACCCCGACCGGCTCTGCCCCGGTCGAGTCAAGCATGCTTAGTCCTCGGTCACAGTCTCAGATGATTCCCGCCCGATTTTGCACAGCTCATTCTCTTCATCTCGATCAAGGCTCAGTCCTTGCACCGCATTTGAACAATCATCTCAAGCTGCCTACGATTGAACTTGGACAGGACCGATGACACTAAATGACAATAGCGTCAGAGAATTATAACCTCCTATCAGATAATAATTGTCGTGAGTCAGGGAATATTCCAGTGTTCTGCCACACACTAAGAGTGGAACCTTCCTCCTACCAATGGGAGGTTGTCGGACATCCTCCCTCACCTGACATGCCCTGACACTCGACATTCTCTGGCAGTGTGCAGGCTTAAGAAGCAAGCAGAGTTGTATAAAATGGAGGGTCCTCTTCATTGGTCAGGTAGGCGTACATTCACATGCATCTTCAGCAGTTCTTTTTTCTTCCTTCCTTCGTACACTGCTTCATCGAAAAAAGGAGACCCCTTCCCTGGTTTTTGGTCTCTAATGCTCCGTATGCTTGTCTGGGTGTGTGCAAGACCTAAGTGTAGGGGATCTTGCGGTCGGCAAGAAGGGGGGTTTGATAGACGCCGCCCCCAATTCGATAGCTTCCTACGTATTTGTTAGTTGTGCAAGCGGAAATACAATAATACAAATACAAATACAAATACAAATATGAAAGATAAATACTAAAGCAAAGAATGTAAACCAATACACGTCAATGTAACGTGGTTCAGAGATAACTTGCTCCTTCTCCACGGCTGTTTGTAAAGTGGACGATCCCTCAATCCGTCGGTGGATTAGTCCCTGGAAACTCCGGCTAGCTCAAACCTCCTTGTAGGTGGAGAAACCTCACCACAACTTCAACCAAGAACACTTAGACACAAGAGATCCTTGAGCACTTTGGTGACTACTAATTAGGCTTTAACTAAGTCTAATTTCGTCACCTTGGTCGGCCATCCCAAGCTCCTTCTTATAGAGCTTGGAAGATAATAGCCCTACTATTTTACCGTTACCAGTCGATTGGTCCTTGCACCAATCGACTGGTGCCAGCCCAACGGCTCACTCGGCTGCTACAGTACACCAGTCAACTGCAACAACCCCTACTCCCGTTGACTGCTACAATACACCCCTGGGATTTTTCCCTGAATACAATATCTCATGGACTCGTACCCTCACGACTCACTTGACTCTTCTTTGCAGCTTTGTCCTCTTGCCTTCAAGCATACTTCCTTTGGCTCTCGTCTCTCGGATGCATCCAAGCCCACGGTTCGTCCCCAATGTCATCCTTCGCGTATGTCTCGAAGTCGCTTCCCTCTGTTGGATCGAAATGTGATAGAGGGGGGTGAATAGCGCTCGTGGCCTTCACTTTTCCTATTCAGAAAAATTAACGAGTACATGCAACGGAAATTTAAACAAACACAAAGGGACCCAAGTATTTTTACTTGGTTCGAAGCCTTGGGCGACTCCTACTCCAAGGCTCACGCTAGTTAAGCATTTACTTTGGGCAACAACTATAATCGCGCAAAATTACAAGTATTAAGTACAAATAAAACAAAAATTATACTATACCGACAACAGAAATAATAAATTTGAAGCTCCTGGTCGTCGGGATGTTGCTATAGCTGTTCTGGATCGTCTCTTTAGCAGCATACGGAAGAAGGATCACTTGGAATGTCGTTATTCAAGCTGCTGGTCGAATGTCGTTATTCAAACTACCTTATAAAGGCTGTTGAGGGTGCCTTCAAGCCCCTTGAGGGCGCTTCCAATCTCTGGGTCAGTCGCGCGTGGATAATTCCTGACTTCTTCGTCGCTTATCCTCTTGAAGGCACCTCCATACTCCTTGAGGGCGCCTTCAAGGTTGTCCGAGGCGCCTCAAGCCTTCATGAGGGCGCCTCCAGCCCCGCTGCGCAGACTCCTTCTGCCTTGCACCTGAGGCGCCACCAAGCTCCATGGAGGGTGCCTCGGGTACCATTCATCTGAGGCAAAGCTTGCTCCTTTGTCCCTACAAGATATGTTAATCCTAAAAATACCTTACGACACAAAGTTAGCACATAATAATAAGGTAAACAAAGATATTTGACAGTCACCGAACTATCCGATTCTAACTTCGGATTTCCAACCAGAAACCCTAGGTCGAACCGACGCCTACTGTTCCCTCTTCGAGGAACGTGTCCTCACCTACTCCACTCAGGAGAATATACATGTTGCCAGACCGATCCTCCAGGCCGACTGGACTTTTGCTCAACGCTCGAGTCTTCAGGTCTTTCCACTGGACGTCCGCTCCATGACCCGCCCAGTCTTTCACCTGGTTCGCGACACCAGGACTTTCCACCTAGAGTATCCGACTCTAGGACATTTGCCCAAAGACCTCGACACGCCAAAGCTTTCCGCCTAGGGTTCCCACCCCCTAAGACCCAGGGTTACCTCCCCTAGGGTTTTCCTTTGCCTAACCGTAGTTAGGACTTTTCCTCACCTAGAGTTACCACCCCCTAGAACCTAAGGTTACCACCCGTAGGAGTTTTCCACCTGCCTAACTGCAGCTAGGACATTTGCCTAAGTAAATTTAGGACTTTCCTGCAATCTCAATAAACATATCAGATAACAAGACAACTTAACTTTGAACCCTTTGACATAATCAAAACACAGGTTCGATCATCGGATGCATCTCGCACCAACAATCTCTCTCTTTTTTATTATGGCAATATCGTTCAAAGTTAAGTGAAAAAATATGACAGTAAATACAGAAAGTTAAACATGAGCATAAATGAAATCATTTGAAATCAACACCTATGCTTCCTCTTTCATGATTAAATTCTTAATTTACTTAACTTTGACTTTTCTCTCCCCTTTGACATAAATAAAAAAGAACAAGTAGAGAGAAAAATATAGAAAAATATTCTATGTAATTTTAAGCTCCCCTGAATAGTAGCACTTAGTAAAATTTAGCTTTGAAAATACTTAGTTAATTTAGAAATGTTTAGAAAAATATCTAACTTTTTCATAAAAAACTTAGAAACTTTTATATCTTTTTGAAAAATAAACTTAGCTAAATTTTTAGCTTCAAAATTGATTGCGTTGAGAAAACACCTTACCAAATAGCTAAGTTTTAGAAAATAATCTAACTAAATTTAGTTTTAAAAAAAAATTGATTAAATATTTAGATTAAAGAGGTTTTTTTACAAAAGCATAGTTAAGTACTTAGCTTGAAAAATACATAGCTTGAATAACATAGTTAAGTATTTTACAAACTTAAAACATTTTCAAAAGTATTTTAACTTGATTTTTCAAAGAAAACTTAGCCAAATTTTAAAAATAAATGTTTTGTCAAGTTCTTAGCTTTCAAAACTTAACTTAAAAATATTTTGATAAATTTAGTACTTAACTTTAAAATATGTAAATATAATTTGATAAACCTAAGAGTGTGTTTGGTTTGTACGTTTTCATTTTCATTTTCTGGAAAACGCGTGTTTTCTAAAAAACAAAAAATAACTTTTTGTCATTCTCTATTTTTATAGAAAATGCTAGCTATTTTTTTAGAAAACAGACACGAAAAATACAAACCAAACACCATTTTCCATAAATGTGCGTTTTTCAGAAAATAAAAATGAAAAACACACAAACCAAACGCACCCTAAGTTTTGAAACTCTCTTTTTCACAATTAAAAAAAATACTTAGCTAAGTAAGTGATTTGAAACATACTTAGTTTTTGTAGATAATTTATTTTTCATTTTTAAAAAAAATAAATTGAATTTTTGGAAAAAATTTGACTTCCTTCACTCCCCCTTGATTAATGCTTAAAAATTTTTGAGGATCCTAGAGTCCAAGCATGTATTTAAAAAAAATATTTTATATTTTTCAAATTTTCCATCTCACTCATTATATGTTGTCAAACATGTTCAGCTTATGAGTGAGTGTGCGATGGAGTTGTCAATATTAAAATTGAGATATGGGTTTGAATTTTAAAATTTAAAATATAAGTAAACATTTCAGATTTTGAAGATTCAAAGATATATTAAAAATTAATAATCTTTCATATTAAATTAATTTGATATAATTAAGATTTTGAATATCTAAGAATTAGTAATTTGAAATTTGATTATGATTTGAGAATAAATTATCATTTAGAAATAATTAAAATTTTGAAAATCTAATAATTAAATGATTAGGATTTTTTAATTCCAATATGATTTTGAAATTAATTAGGGTTTAGATTTTGAAAATTGAATATGATTTGTAAATTAATTATTATTTGAAACTTAAGATTAAGATGTTGAAAATGAAAATTTAATAATTAATAATTTGAAATTTTAATTATAAATTCAAACTTAAGATTAAGATTTTGAAAACGAAAATTATTTTAAAATTAATTATAAAAATTAAGTAAGATTTCAAAATTAATTATGATTTGAAACTTAAGATTTTGACAATAATGATTTTGAAATTAATCATAATTTAAGAATAATTTAATTATGATTTTAAATTAATTAGGATTTTAAAAATTAATTATGATTTTTAAAATAATTATGAAATTAATTATAGAATTAAATAGAATTTTTAAAATTAATTATGATTTTAAAAATTAATTATAGAATTAAATTGCTATTTTAACCCTAGGTTCATCTCACTCTTTTTCTAAGTTATCAATTAGGGAACCTTGTATGTTGTTGTGAGATGGTTAACTTTAATTTAAATTATGTCTAAGGATTAATTTACATTTGAGTTAGGCTTAGTTTTTTCAATTGGTCAATTAAATACATATTTCAAAGATTGGCTCTCAGGCTGTGGCGAGGCACTAGGCTTTCTTGGGTATGAGATCATCCACCACTTCTAGACAGAGCCTTTCAAAGAAATTATATATTTAATTTTTCTTTTGAAAACTCCTAGGACTAACCAGTCAAGTGTAAATTACGGCTGAGTCCTTAATCTATCCTAATCTAAGCATTTATATAAAAACAAGAAAAAAAACAATCATCAAATAATTCTATTTATATAAAAAGATAGTTTTCTATTGGCTCCCCCTGGATGATAGTCTCGATATGGTCTATCAAGGTAATGTATCTAATCCTTGGGGACCAATAATGACCTAGTCCAACTTGATTAACCAAGTTAAACTTAGGTACCCATGCTTGGACTATGTTTCTATTTGATCTATTTACAATTGACAGATATGATTTAAATTTATGTTTACGCTTAAAGTCAAGTACGGCTCTTTGTTTTCCAAGAATCAGATTAAGATTCTTGGAACCCAACATGAACCGTTCCAACGTGTCCTTAAGTTCTTTAACTTGAGTTTTTAGATTGGAATTTTCTTCCTCAAGTTGTTGGACTTGAGTTGAACTTCCAATTTGAACAGACTCAGTCAAAGGACTCGAGTTAGTCGCTTCCTTAAGGGATGTTACCTCCTTTTGGAGTGACTTGACTTGGACGTTGGATTTAGCTAATTTCTTTAACAAATAAGAAACTAAATTTTATAAATTAATGCCAGAAATAAGAGAGCTTACAGTAGGGTTAGGTCCTTCGGAAACGGATATGGATCCGTGGCTTCACTTGGACTCAGTTTCTGATTCGCTCTCAGTTTCGGACTCGAACTCGGACTCGGTTTCAACAATATTCACTTGTACCCGTAGAGCGAGGAAACTTGCTTGTTCTTCTTCATCGGAGTCCGGTTCTTCTTCTGACTCTGGTTCAGTTTTGCGTCTTGCTTTTGGTTCGCGCGCTCTGCTTGTACCTACAATCAAAGTTGTACCCTTCTCGATCGTAGTAGTATTAGTCTGCTCATTTAGCTCAAATAATTTGTCTATTAAATCACGCGTACTTACTTTCGTATTAGAAGTGCCTTCGTGTAGCTCAATTAGCTTTTGTCACAGTTCTTTGGCACTTGAGAATGGGCCGACAGGGTTCAATTCCTCCTTGGTTAGGTCACACTGAAGTGTACAGGTTGCTTTGACGTTTGCTTATACCTTCTTGATTAGGTTTGCATCCCAGTTCTCGCACGATATCAGTTTGTCATTGTCGTCAGTTGGGAGTTCAAGGCCAATTTTGACGATCATCTAGACCTCGAAATGAATCTGAAGGTACAACTTCATTCGACCCTTCCAGTAACCAAAGTCTTCTCCGGAGAAGAACGACGGGCGAGCTGTGTTGTAGCCTTCTTAATGGGTTATTTTAGAAAGACAATCTTGCACACATAAAAATAAGAAATTTTGTTCCAAGACTTGGTCTTGGATTAGCAGTGTGGGATTAAGAGAAAAATAACAATTCACTAATTTTTTAAAAAATAATAAAATATTAATAAAATATTAATAAAATATTTAAAAATATTAAAAAAATATTATTACAAATTTTTGAAAATGCGATATTTCGCTAATACCGACCACCGGTGAAAAGATGAAACTAAATTTTTTAAAAACAGTTTTGGAAAGAAAAAATGAAAGAAGCGGCCTGGCTCTGATACCAATATTTTCTTTTTCAAAAAAGGAACCCCCTGCTCGATTGGTGGTTTCATCAATTCATAGCGGTCTGGCTCTGATACCAATTGTTTGATCGAAACGCGCTAAAGGGGTGGGGGGGTGAATAGCGCTCGTGGCTTTCACTTTTCGTATTCAGAAAACTTAACGACTACGTGCAGCAGAAATTAAAACAAACACAGAGGGACCCAAGTATTTTTACTTGGTTCAGAGCCTTGGGCGACTCCTACTCCAAGGCCCACGCTCGTTGAGCGTTTAATTTGGGCAACAACTATAATCGCGAAAATTACAAGTATTAAGTACAAATAAAACAATAATTATATTATACTGACAACAGAAATAATAAATTTGAAGTTCCTGGTCGTCGGGGTGTTGCTACAGCTGTTCTGGATCGTCTCTTTAGCAGTACACGGAAGAAGGATTGCTTGGAATGTCGTTATTCAAGATGTTAGTTAAAACTGCCTTATAAAGGCTATTGAGGGCACCTTCAAGCCCCTTGAGGGCACCTCCAATCTCCGGGTCAGCCGCGCGTGGATAAGGCCTGACTTCTTCGTCGCTTATCCTCTTGAAGGCACCTCCATACTCCTTGAGGGCGCCTTCAAGGTTGTCCGAGGCGCCTCAAGCCTTCATGAGGGCGCCTCCAACCCTATTGTGCAGACTCCTTCTGCCTTACACCCGAGGCGCCTCCAAGGTCCATGGAGGGCGCCTCAGGTACTATTCATCTGAGGCAAAGTTTGCTCCTTTGTCCCTACAAGATATGTTAGTCCCAAAAATAACCTGCAATACAAAGTTAGCACATAATAATATGGTAAACAAAGATATTTGACAGTCACCGGACTGTCCGGTTCTGACTTCGAATTTTCGACCGGAAATCCTAGGTCAAACTGACGCCTACTGTTCCCTCTTCGGGGAACGCATCCTCACCTGCTCCACTCAGGAAAATATACTTGTTGCCAGACCGGTCCTCCAGACCGACTGGACTTTTGCTCAGCGCCCGAGTCTTCAGGTCTTTCCGCTGGACGTCCGCTCCATGACCCACCCAGTCTTTCACATGGTTCGTGACACCAGGACTTTCTGCCAAGAGTATCCGACTCTAGGACTTTTGCCCGAAGACCTTGACCCGCCAAAGCTTTCCGCCTAGGGCTACCACCCCCTACGACCTAGGGTTACCTCCCCCCAGGGGTTTTCCTTTCCCTAACCGTAGTTAGGACTTTTCCTCACCTAGGGTTACCACCCCCTAGGATCTAAGGTTACCACCCCCTTAGGACTTTTCCTCACCTAGGGTTACCACCCCCTAGGATCTAAGGTTACCACCCTCTAAGGTTTTTCTACCTGCCTAACCGCAGCTAGGACTTTTGCCTAAGTAAACTTAGGACTTTCCTGCAATTTTAATAAACATATCAGATAACAAGACAACTTAACTTTGAACCCTTTGACATAATTAAAACACAGGTTCAATCGTCGGATGCTTCCCGCACCAACACCCTCGGCCTTTGTCCTTGCTGCCTTGTCTACAGTCCCTCGAATGCTCCATCCTTCACGGGACCCGAAGCTATCAAGTTGAGTCATATGTGTATCCTGCAAACCTGCAGACTCACATACACATATCAAATAACGAGGGAAATCCTAACTTAAATATTTCGCCCAAACACCAAAACATATGGTCGCACGGACCATTGGGATTTCTTCAACACTAAGTACTACCGGTTCCATTATCACAGGCTTCTAGTTCAACGCGAGGGTCCAAGTGTCCGATGCACAAGGTGTGTCAAAGTCATCGCTCCGTTAACATCGACACCACCTTCGCTGGCCTTCATCTGACTCAGCTTTCAGACAGGATCAATTTGGCGTCGTCTGTGGGAAACTTCTCCACCTATTTTGGAATGTGAAGATGGAGGACACCGGTTAGATCAATGTAACCATGACAGTAGGAGACTACGAGTTGTTCAAGAAAACCAAGAGATGAGCAGCCTCCGAGAGGCATACCATATATTCACAACCACAAAAGATACCTACGACCTTGAAGAACCAGACCCACGTTTTAGATAGGAGATCTAAGAGGAAATAGCTAGAGGACTTCCCTCGAGCTTTCTATCGCAACCCCGGCTGAGATTGAAACAACAAGAAGGAGCAATACCAGACCTCCATGGTCGAAAGTTCCCCATTGAGAGATTTAAAAAAGAGAAAGGTCGTAGTCATCTAGGAGGAGCCCAAGGAGGTGCCCGAGGAACTACAAGTACCCTTCTCTCCAAGGGTGCTCGAGGAAAATCTACCGAAGGGGTATAAGCCCCCAACTATTGGGGAATATGAAGGCAGTAAAATCCCAGAGGATCACCTCCGCAAGTTCTAGAATGCTGCGTTGTTGCACCAAGTGCAGAGTGTTCTCAAACACTCTATCGGACTTGACACAAAGGTGGTTTGATGGACTGCCTGTCGAATCCATCACTTATTTTCGGAATTTCAAGAACACCTTCCTGCACCCCCTAAGGGCCTACATAAAATGCTTCAACCAAGTAAATCTGGACGTCCCATCCGCTACCTCTGATATCTTGATGGAGGGGGATTTCTTCTGAGCCTTTATTCGAGAGCCCATGAAAAATTTCAATGACATGCTTGGAAAGGCAGCAAGCTACATCATTGTCAAGAAAGCCCAGGCAGATCGAAGAAAAGAAGCCAAGGCGCCTGCTCTATCAATAAGGCGGAAAGAAGATCGGCCCAACCTCCCGCTCGACCCTTTGCCCGCACTAAAGATGCCCGACCTAGTTTTTCGCCTATCCAAGAATCCAGGGTAGCACAGCGAGTCAAGGCAGTCCAAGCTCCTACTAACAAACCCAGCCCGTGGGGTTCCCGTTACTGCACTTACCATAGGTCTCACACTCACTATACAGGATATTGCATCCAATTTGCCCAAGATTCTTAGCAGGCCACCGAACTCAGCCTGCCTCCGCCCGAGATCGTGCCCAAACTCCAAATGCAGCTGGACAATCCACCCACTACTGCAGGGCAATTAAGAAAACCCCTAACTGAGAAGGGAAGGCAGGGAAGTCAGCATGCTGGACAGGGCAAAGAGCAGATGGAGTCCCCTAAGGAAGAGATAGGGGCAATGCCGCTATTCGAGAAATTAGCATGATCTTTAGAGGACCTACGGATGGGGATTCCACTAGAGTTAGGAAATCCCATGAGCGCCGCTTTGAGATACACGCAGTAGGTTGCATCCAGGAGCAAACTGTTGGGCCCTTGATCAGTTTCGAGCCGCAAGACCTTAAGGGAGTGGAGCTCCCTCATGACGATGCACTCATCATTAAGGTCGTCATTGCCAACAGTCATGTAGCTAGGATTTTCATCGACACTGAAAGTTTTGTCAACGTGCTGTTCAAAAGTGTGTTTGATAGCATACAGAATGACGCTAGTGAACTTCAACCCATGGTCACCTCATTGTACGAGTTCACAGGTAATGAAGTACGACCAATTGGTCAATTAAGCTAGCCATATCTTTGGGCAGCGAACCATTGATGAGGACTCGAAGGAGCACCTTCATCGTGGTGGATTCTCCGTCCTCTTACAACGTCATTTTGGGAAGGCCCGCCTTGCATAAATTCGGAGTGGTAGTCTCCACTTTCCATCAGAAAATAAAATCCCCAGTAGAAGAGGTAACTAAGTTAGCACCTCAATGGGACGATCCATATAAGATCATTAAAAAGCTCATGTTAAGTGCATATTACCTGCAAGATGCTAATGGTAAGAAGTTGGACCGCCCTTGAAATGCTAATTACCTTCAGTCTTACCGTACCTGAATGTGTCACTCTTTGTACTGACTTTTGTTTGAGAAAAAGATCCAAGGTACCCGGGCAGGAAAATCCAACCGGGATTATGCTTGAATGTTCTAGGGAATCACTAAACCTAGGCACGCCTTAAGCCCTCAAACTCATAGGACCTTGTTAGATCCTAATTTCCATCCCCTTGTGCGAGCAGCAAGTAGAGCTCCTCCAGACCTCGAGTAACTGCTCGGGACTAGTCGGGTGGGGATCCAAAAATCTCATTCACAATTAGCCCGGTCGTCTCGTAGCATAACAAGTTCCACCCCACTCGCTCTCACTCGATGACCTGCACTCGAAAGCATTCTCGTGGCATGGTCTATCCTATGGAAAAATCGTAAAGCAGGAGTAGGGAGTAGGAAAGTAGAAACCAGAATCATGTTTTTGTTGGACCCCGTGGTTGTTTTGATGCGATCAACCAAGTTAGGTTAGGTCCTGTTTGGTTTTGATCCCAGTGTCTAGGTGTGCAAGAGTTTAGGAACATAGCAAGTCGAGCGGAAGACGCAGCTAGTGAGAAGGATGGCACGAGAAGGGAACCGATGGGCTCGGTGCATCCGAGGAATGAAAAGGCGGTGGAAGGGTACACCGATGGACTAAAAGAACGTACACGACGTTCGAGGGATGAGAAGCCGGAGCAGAAGCCTGCCCGAGGAGAAGGACAAAAATTGGATTCAAGTGAGTCTTATTTTGGTTGGCCGCAATCACCCAAGCAAACGAAGCAGTGGAAGATCCAAAAGAAGGCTAAAGCTATTTATATGCTGCAGGCAGAGGACACCCTCCATAAGTATGGGAGGTGCCCTCCATAAAGGATGGGAGGCGCCCTCTATAAGTATGGAAGGCGCCCTCCATAAGGTATGGGAGGCGCCCTCCATGCTTATTGAGGGCGCCCTCGACCCAGTCTTTTGTAGTCGTTTGGCAGCAAATAAAGCTTTATCCATTGCCTAGTTCGAGGCACCCTCAAGCAGTAGATAAGATTTTCCAAGGGCTATAAAGGACCCCTAAACCTAGGAAAGAAACAATAACTTTAGAACAACTACTGTAATCATTTCCTAGAGACTTTCTGAGCTTTTCAAAGAGTGTAAGAGGCTTCTCTGCCTACAGAGAAGGAGACATTTCTAGTAAGGCTTTGCAACCGCCTTGGATTAACAACCACTTATATTGTAACCAAGTCAAAACTGTTTGCCTCTTTTCTTTTTAATTTGTTGTTCATTTTAGTTTATTTTAATTGTGATATTGTTACTAATCTTGGTTGGAAAGAAGGGAAAGATTTTTGTTTTCAGACGCTGCGCCCTCTCACCAGCCCCACCACTACACCAACAAGTGGTATCAGAGCCCAACAACCTCAGAAGAACTAACTGTCGACTGAAGCATCAAGATCAAGATGATGGCCAGTACAAACATTCATCCACCAAAGTTCGAGGGAGACTTCGCACAATGGAAACGTCAGATGGAGGTATTCTCCAAAACAGATTTCAAAATTCTTTTAACAATGAAATATGGTTTTATAGTTCCAAAAGACAAAGAAGAATATTAGTGGATGAAGAAAGAGCAAGCCAACTTCGTGGCGAACGGTAAAGCAGAATTCCATCTGCTCAACGTTCTTCCGCCCCAGGAGGTAAATCAAATCGGTAGCTACGACTCAACAAAGGAACTTTAGGAGAAGCTCCTGGAACTGCACAAAGGAACTTCCGAAACGAAGCTTGCGAGACAGGATGTGCTCCGAAATCAATGAACGAACCTCCAGATGGAAGAAGAAGAGTCAGTAGCACAACTACACGGAAGAATCAAGGAGCTTATCACCAGACTAACAAACCTCGGAGAAACAGTAACGAATCGGGACGCACAAAGGTATGCTTTAAATGTATTCCCAAGAACACCTGAATGGATATCTATAGTAGACTCCTACTATATATCCAAGGATCTCAAGGTAAGTACTTTAGAAAGTATTTTCTCTACCTTTGAATTACACGAATCTCGGTGTACAGGACAAAGAAAAGGACCGAGTCAAAATGTTGCCCTGAAGGTAAGAACAAACAATTCAAACTCCGATGAATCAATTGATGAACACAAAGCAACCCTTATGGTAAGAAAATTTAATAAATTTATTCGGTCTAATAAGTTTAAATCACAGACAAAGAGGGATTGCCGAAACAAAAGGAAGGTCCGATGCAACAATTGCAACGAAGAAGGGCACATCAAAGATAACTGCCCGAAATTGAAGAAAAATGACAAAGGGAAAGAAAAGTCCCAAATACCAACATCCTTTAAACGCAAGAGTTTGAAGGCTACATGGAATGAATCATCGTCCTCCGAATCTGAAGTCGAAGCTTATGTCGGACTTGCCCTAACGACAATCCATCAAGAAGAAGATGTGACTAGCTAAGAGATAAGCATAGATGAAGGGGAGGATCATCGGAAGAAAGCAACGATCAAGGATCAGAAATTGAGGTAAATGAGGTACGTGCTCTATTTCCCAAATAGTTCTTTAAATTTATTAAAACTCTTACTAAAGATCTAGTTAAACTAGAAAAGGAAAATGTTGAATTGAAATTGAATTTAACAAAAGTATGTCCTCTACAATTGTATGATAATCTAAAATTATAAAATGAAAAATTAAAAATAGAAATCGAAAAATTGGAAAATGGCCATGCATGCTTGAATAACTTTCAAAAATCAAAACTTAGAATTTATGGTAAATTAAATTAGTATATTAGGCATCACCAAGGTCAACTTAGAAAACTTCCCAGAGAATATGTACCCCCAAATTCTTAGTTAACTCAATAAGAAGGAACCTATATTGGGTTCCAAAGTCTTACTTAGATTAACATTCTTCTAAGGCTTTCAGAAAAGATTAAATATTTAAATTCTTTAAAAAGTTTTGTCTAGAAATGATTGATGATCCAATAACCAAGAAGGCTTAGTGGCTCGTCACAGCCTAGAAACAGATTATTAAATTAGATATTTAATTGACAAACTGATAAGCTTATGAAATTAATTAAGATAATTGCTTTCAATGTTTGTCAATCTTAGAAAAACTCCTTAATTAGAAATTTCTTTTACTTGTTTTGTTAAATTAAGTTTTTCCTAAACTTAAATTCTTACCCTTTTTTTTGATGTGATTAAAGGGGAATAAATAGGTACAAGTTAAGGGGGAGTAGGGGGAGTTAGAATTTTTTAGTTAGAATTTTTTCAAATTCTGAATTCAAATTAGTTTATCTTTCACTTAGTGGTGTAATTTCTTTTATTGCAAACTTTATACTTAAAATGTTTTTTATTATTTGTCTGTTATTACCCTAACTTGAACTTAGGGTTGATGCACATCAAAAAGGGGGAGATTGTTGGACCCTGTGGTTGTTTTGATTTGATCAACCAAGTTAGGTGATGTCCTGTTTGATTTTGATCACTGTATCTAAGTGTGCAGGAGCTTAGGAGCACAGGAAGTTGAGCGGAAGATGCAGCTAGCAAGAAGGATGACATGGAAAGGGAGCCAATGAGCTCGGTGCATCCGAGGGACAAAAAGGTTGCTGAAGAGTACACCAGTGGATGAGAAGAATGTACGCGACGTTCGAGGGATGAAAAGCCGGAGCGGAAGCCTGCTCGAGGAAATTGGGTTCAGGTGAGTCCTATTTCGGTTGGCTACAATCACCTAAGCGAACAGAGCAGCGGAAGATCCTAAAGAAAACTGAAGCTATTTATATGCTATAGGCAGAGGGTGCCTTCCATAAGTATGGGAGGCGCCCTCCATAAAGGATGGGAGGTGCCCTCCATGAGGTATGGGAGGCACCCTCCATGCTTATTGAGGGCGCCCTCGACCCAATCTTTTGTAGCCATTTGGCAGCAGATAAAGCTTTATCCGTTGCCTAGCTGGAGGTACCCTCCAAGCCCCTTGGAGGTGCCCTCAAGCAGTAGATAAGATTTTTCAAGAGTTCTAAAAGGACCCCGGACCTAGGAAAGAAACAACAACTTTAGAACAACTATTGTAATCATTTTCTAGAGATTTTCTGAGCTTTTCAAAGAGTGTAAGAGGCTTCTCCGCCTATAGAGAAGCAGACATTACTAGTAGAGCTTTGCAACCACCTTGGATTAACAACCACCTAGGTTGTAACCAAGTCAAAACTATTTGCCTCTTTTCTTTTTAATTAGTTGTTCATTCCAATTTATTTTAATTGTGATATTGCTACTAATCTTGGTTGGAAAGAAGGGAAAGATTTTTATTTTCAGACGTTGCGCTCTCTCACCGGCCCCACCGCTGCACCAACAGTTTTTATAAATAGTAGGTGTATTATAGAAGGAATTATTTGAACTCATAGAAAACTGTTGTAGCAATCCCAATGGTCTATGTGACCATGTATTTTGGTGTTTAGGCAAAGAGTTTAAGTTAGGTTTACCCATGTTATTTGATATGTGTATGTGAGTGTGCAGGTTTACAGGGTACACATATGAGTCAGCTTGATGGCTTCAGGTCCCGTGAATGATGGAGCATCCGATGGACCGTAGACAAGGCAGCAAGGATAAGGGCCGAGGGAAGCGACTTCGAGGCATACGCGAAGGATGGCATCAAGGGACGAGCCACGGGCTTGGATGCATCCGAGGGACGAGAGCCAAAGGAAGTAGGCTTGAAGGCAAGAGGTCAAGACTGCAAAGAAGAGTCAAGTGAGTCATGAGGGTACGAGTGCATGAGAGATTGCACTCGGGGAAAAATCCCGATGGGTACTGTAGCAGTCAATGGGAACTGTAGCAGTCAATGACACTGTAGCAGTTACTGTAGCAGTCGACTGGTGCACTGTAGCAGTCGACTGGTAGAGAGTCGTTGGAGTACCGTTGGGTTGGCACCAGTCGACTGGTGCAAGGACCAGTCGACTGGTAACGGGCAAATCAGCTTGCTGATTTCTTCCAAGCTCTATAAGAAGGAGCTTAGGATGGCCGGCCAAGGTGACGAAATTAGACTTGGTTAAAGCCTAATTAGTAGTAATCTAGTGCTCTAGCAATCCAAGTGTTCTTGATCGAGTTGTGACGAGGTTTCTCCACCGACAAGGAAGCTTGTGCTAGCCGGAGTTTTCGGGGACTAATCCACCGACGGATTGAGGGATTGTCCACCTTACGGGCAACCGTGGAGTAGGAGCAAGTTATCTCTGAACCACGTAAACGAACGTGTTAGCGGTTTGTGTTTCCTTTCTTAGCTTTCGTATTTGTATTTGTATTGTTTGTATTCCGTTGTGCTAACAAATACGTAGAAAGCGAGTATTTGGGGGTGTCATTTATCCAACCCCCCTTCAAGCCGGCCACCGATCCTCCTACAAAAACATCATCGAGCATTTCTCAAAGGATCTAATGGTGGTTCAGGAAGTCCTCCAGAGGGTCAAACGACAAATATCCTCCTTCTCTGAGCTGTCTGACTACTCCCATCGCTCCATATACAAGGGACCGAACAAAGTGGTCTCTCACCTGTGAACCAAACTCTGAGGAGTGCATGTATTCCTCCTGAACCTTCCGGATGTGATCGATCTCCCCAACCTTATAGGTTTCTAGGGTGGTGGCTGAGTTGGACAATTCAAATTGGGCTCGAACTAGCTTCGTCTGTAAGGAACCCAGCTCAGTGGCATGGGACTCCAAATCTTTTTGACAGACCATAAGGAGCAAGTCTTTAGAATTGAGATCTTTAGCCCAATAGGTCATCTCCTTCTTATAAAATAGCTTGAAATTGTCCAAGACAGTGGTTTGTCGGGTCAGCTCCGACAACGCTTTCTCCTTAAGGGCTAGCTCCTCTTGATACTTGGCATCAGCCGCTTGGTGTAGGGTTTTGAGTATCTTCTTGTCATCTCGTTGTTAGTGCAATATCTCTAGGTCAAGGTTGACCTGGTTGACTAAGCTTAAGTTAGCTGAAGCTTGAGTCTTGATGTTTGGATTTTGATGTTTAAAAATACATAGAGATTGCGGATACAATCATTCAATTGGGGAGATTGTTGATACAATTCCCCTCAGGTTAAGGACTGATCAGTTAGATGTGAAGAATAATCAAGTAGGTCAAAGGGTTGACTAGATACTTAAATGGGAAAGTCTTAACTGGAGGTTAGGCAAGGGGAAGTCCTGGTGAGTGAAGCCAGGTAATTGGAAATCCTGGTGAGTGAAGTCAGGTGAAAGACCTAGTGAGTGAAGCTAGGCAGTTGGGAAATCCTGGTGAGTAAAGTCAGGTGAAAAACCTAGTGAGTGAAGCTATGCAGATGGAAAGTCCTGGTGAGTGAAGTCAGCCAGATGGAAAGACCCAGTGAGTGAAGCTATTGTTGGTTGGTCCTTAGAAGATCGTACCAATTCCCTTGTACAAAAATTTTGTAAAAGTCCTAAACCTTTCCTAACAACCTATTTTGTTCTTTAAAAATTAAATTCGGAATCACAAACGGAACTTAACATTATTGATTCCAAATTTAACTTATCTGTTCTTAGTGGTTTAGACTTGGATCGCAAATGATACTTAACATTATAGATCCAAATCCACGTTTGTTACAAATTCAATTATATATTTATTTCAAAAATCGGCTCCCAGGTCAAACATGGCGAGGCACATGACCTTCTTGGGTATGGGAACATCCACCACTGCCTCGACAAAGCCCCTTAACAAAATTCAATATTTAATTTCCTTATATAACCTTAGGTTTAACCAAAAAGAATAATCGAATCACAAGATCGAAAAAGTAAAATAAAAGAAACACAACTTCGAATTACAAATCCGAAAATCTAGAATCTCTAGCCTCTTGTGTTTGGAATTCATATAAAGAAAACTAGTATGATGCGGAAAATAATTACTAGTTATACCTTTCTTTGTAACCAACAACCTCTTGATCTTCTATCGTATTTCTCTTTTTATCTTGGACGTTGTGTGGGCAACGATCTACCGAGATGAGAACCACCAACACCTTCCTTCTTGCAAGTTTCGGCCACCAACCTTCAAGCTCCAAGGAATGCAAGAGCTAAGCCTCCTTTCTCTCCTTCTTCTCCTAGCAAGAACCGGCCACCAACAAGAGTTCCAAGAGAGGGATGAACCAGCCACTAAAGAAGAAGAGAAGAGGAGAAGAATAGGGTCGGCCACGGCAAGGAAGAGGAGAGGGAATACTAGATGATATGTTGTGTGAGGTGAGGCACCTCTACCCCCTCTTTTATATTCCTTGGTCTTGGTAAATAAGGAAATTTAATTATAATTAAAATTCCCTTATTCTCCTTATCATTAGTTAATAAGGAAAATTTAATTAAACTTTCCTTTGAACCCTTATCATGGCCGGCCACATCACAAGCTCCAAATAAGGTAAGTTTTAAACACAAAATTAAAACTTCCTTATTTGTTTTTAGAAATTTTTATAGTAAAAATTTCTCAAATAATTTTTTCCTTCATTGTTGGTTATAAAAGGAAATTTTATAAATTAAAATCTCTCTATTAAAACATGTGGATGATTTTCAAAAAGGAAAGTTTTCTCTAAAATTAAAATCTTCCTTTCAATCTACAAATAAGGAAATATATCAAATCTTTTCTTAATCTTTTGAAGAAACTTATAAAAAAAAAATTAATTTTTAAACTCTCTTTTTAAATCATGGCTTCCACATAAGGAAAGATTTTTAAACTCTCCTCCAAACAAGCTTGGACTCCAAGCTATGGCCGACCCCCTTAACTTGGCGCATCCCTTGGCTTGGCCGGCCTAAGCTTGGAATCCAAGCTTGCTTGGCCGGCCACCTAAGGGTGGGTAGGAAGTGGGTATGCGGTGAGTATAATTCTCTATATACAAGAGACTACGATAGAGACCAAGAGGAGGAATTAGTTTTGGTCTCCCGAAGAAATTAAGCTTCTCGTGTTCGCCCCGAACACCCAACTTAATTTCATCAATAATAATTCATACTACTAAAGAATTATTATTGAACTACCGTACCAATCCCAAATTACATTTTGGACTCCTTCTTATTATGAGTGTGTTAGTTTCCCTGTGTTTAAGATGTCGAATGTCCACTAATTAAATGAGTTACTGATAACTCTCTTTAATTAATATCTTAGTTTAAGAGTAGTACCACTCAACCTTATTGTCATGTCGGACTAAGTCCACCTGCAGAGTTTAACATGACAATCCTTATGAGCTCCTTTTGGGGGCATTATCAACCTAGATTACTAGGGCATAGTTTCCTTCTATAATCAACAACACACACTATAAATAATATCACTTCCCAATTTATCGGGTCTTTTGATTTATTAAGTTAAATCTCACCCTTTGATAAGTCAAAGAAATAAATACTAAATATATGTGCTTGTTATTATATTAGGATTAAGAGCACACACTTCCATAATAACTAAGGTCTTGATCTTTTATTAAATTAGTATAAAAAGAACTTATCTTAAATGATCCTGCTCAATACACTCAGAGTGTACTAGTGTAATTTATTAGTCAAGATAAACTAATACATAATTACACAACGACTATTCCAATGGTTTGTTCCTTTCCATCTTAGTCGTGAACTACTGTTTATAATTTACAAAGAACCGATAACATGATCTTCTGTGTGTGACACCACACACCATGTTATCTACAATATAAATTAATTGAACAACTACACTTAGCAAATAAATGTAGACATTTTTGACCAATGTGATTCTTTATTTCAAAATAAATGTTTACAAAAGCTAGGCTTTTAGTATACACTCTAACAGCTATGTGAAAGTTTTGATGAGTGAAGTCAGGCAGATAGTAAGTCATGGTGAGTGAAGTCAGATAGATGGAAATGTTGGTGCAATATTCCCTAGGTCAAGGTTGACCTGGTTAACCAAGCCTGAGTTTCGGTTTGTGTTTCGATATTTGACAATATATTGGGTTTAGATGATATGGACAATGCAGGTGCAGTTGTTCATTTGGGGAGATTGTTGATACAATTCCCGTTTGGTCAAAGTTGACCAGTTAAGATTGTGAAGGAAAGTCAAGTAGGTCAAGGTTGACTGGATACTTGACTGAAAGTCCTAGTGAGTGAAGCCAGGCAGAAGGAAGTCCTGGTGAGTGAAGCCAGGCAGAAGGAAGTCCTGGTGAGTGAAGCTAGGCAGGAGGAAAGTCCTAGTGAGTGAAGCTAGGCAGAAGGGAAAATCCTGGTGAGTGAAGCCAGGTGAAAGACCTAGTGAGTGAAGCTAGGTAATTAGGAAAGTCCTGGTGAGTGAAGCCAGGCAGGAGAAATCCAGAGGGGTCAAGGTTGACCAGACATCTAGTGAGAGTCCAAGTAGGTCAAAGGCATTAACCGGATACTTGGCACGAGGAAGAAAAGTCCAAGTAGGTCTTAGGGAGTGACCGGATACTTGGCAAGAAGAGAAAAGTCCAAGTGGGTCAAAGGGATTGACCAGACACTTGGTGAGAGAGTCCTAGCTGGTCAAGGGTGACCGGATGCTAGGTCTTATGTACCAACAAGTCATGGTTGACTAGATGTTGGTTTAGGGGGCTTTGGACTTGGTTTTGGGCAAAAACCAAGATCTGGATTGATCAGCCGATTGATCCAGCAGATTTGGATTGATCCGTGGATCGATCCAGCAGATCTGAATCGATCAGTGGATCGATCCAGAAGATCTGGATCGATCGGCCGATCGATCCGGTGAGTCCCCGCGAACAGAGCCCCTCTGGATCGATCGGTGGATCGATCCAGAGGTCCCAATCGATCAGTGGATCGATTGGGACTGATTGATTGGGACGCTGCTGCTTCGCGCGATAAGCGCTGAATCGATCCGTGGATCGATCCAGGCATTTTTCCAGAGCACAGAGGCACTCTGGATCGATCCGTGGATCGATCTAAAGCCTCCCCGATCGATTGGGAGCATTCCAATCGATCGGGATTCGACCGTTAGCGTCGATTTAAGCCGCAGGCGTTCATTTCCTTCGGCATTGCTTCCACGACAGAGCTCAGATCTTCACCAGCGACTCCACAGAGCTATCCACGCCAGTTCTTGAAGTTCTTGGAGGTTCTTCCAAGTCAAGAGGCGGATCTATTGCAAGAGGAAGAAAGCTAGGGTTAGGGTTTTCTTGTACTCATTGTAAGCTTTGTGCTTGTATTTTGTATCCTTTCCCCTTCCTCTTGTAGTGTGAACTTGTAGGGCTTCTCCGCCTTCGATAGTTACCGAAAAGGAGGGTTTTATTAGTGGAGGGTGCGTGAGTAGGTGTGGATCTTTGGACTAGTCACCTCTTGTGAGGTGGATACCAAGTAAACCAACATTGTTAGCGTTGTGTGGTTTGTTTCTTGTATTTCCGCTACACATCTTTGAAGAAACAAGCAACGACGAGCACCTAGCGAGCCACGAGCTATTCACCCTCCCCCTCTAGCTACTTTTCGGTCCCAACAAGTGGTATCAGAGCGAGGCCGCTCTTCACCGAAATCATCGCCGGAAGGGTCAAGCATAACAAGAAGAGCTGGAGGGTGAAGAAGTTGAAGCAAAATTATCAAAGTCAAAGAAATTCAAAAGCTCAACTTCTACAATGGAATTCCGAGATGGGTTCGGATTCGACACGAGGGTGCCTCCACCATACACTTCCACGAGCTTATGATGAAGATAGAGCAATGGTTTGCTCTTATGGAAGGCTTCAAGACTCCAACAAACTCAAAGGGCAAAGTTCTCAAGAGGAGCAAGTGGAGCCAAGAGCAAGTCCAAAGGTGCAAAGCAAATGACAAAGTGACCAAGCTTTTGGTCAATTTATTGCCAAGCACCATCCTTTGCAAAATTGGAGAATTTGAAGATGCAAAGGAATTATGGAGTAAATTGGCCAAGCTTCATGAAGAGATCCCCTCCACTGTACAAGAGCAAGAAGAATCCAGAGAGGGTGACTCTTTGGAGCAAGACCAAGAGGAAGACTCCGAGGTTGAGAGATGCTCAACCTCCGAAGAAGAAGTCCAAGAAGAAGCTTCATCTTCAAGGGAGTGCAATGAAGAGAACAAGGAGGGAGCATACTCCTTGTTCCATGTACAAGATGATGAAGCCTCCACCTCTAGGATTGAGGGGGAGTGTAGATCAATGAACCCGAAACAAGAAGAGGCCTCCACATGCGGGTCAAGTGAAGAAGAAGAAGATGGTGCCACCTCCAAAATTCAAGAAATATCAAATGGAGGAGCAAGTGTCATCCCTACACAAGAAGGTATAAATGTTTTAATTAAAAATAAAAATCATATAATATGTTTTGAGTGTAGGGAAAGTGGGCACTACAAGAGCAAGTGTCCCAACTTGGCCAAGAAGAAGGGTCAAGTGACACAAAAGGGCAAGGAGAAGCCCAAGGAGATCACCCCCGGGATAAAGAAGAGCAAGGAGCACATTGTGTGCTTCTTTTGTCAACAAAAAGGGCATTACCGAAGTCAATGCCCCAAGGGGAAGAAGATGGTCAAGGCTCAAGGAGGCACTAGTCAAGGGGGAGCCTCCAAGGTAAAGAAGAAGGTAACATTTATTGAGTCTACCCCTTTACGTTATGGTAAAAAGCATGATAGTTCTAATTTTTATCATTTTAATGCAATTTACCATAAGAATAGAAAGCATGAGGGCATTAAGGAAAAGCATGTGGCCCTACATGCCAAGACTACCCAACCTAAGGTTAGGAAGGTAGATAGACATTTGGGCAAGAACACTAAGGATAATAGATACAAGCCCAAGAATAAAAATGCTCATGGATCAAATGAAAAATCAAATACTAAGGGCTTAGTGAGGGAAAATCAAGTCTTGAGGTCAAGACTTGATAAATTAGAAAAGACCCTAAAAAGATTGAAAAATATCCTATTAGGGCAAAATGAGCATAACCTAGGTTTAGGGGTACAAAAGCCATCAAATGGCCATAGAGGTTTGGGATATAAAACCAAAGCAAAAAATGATGTGCCTAGTTATCATAGGGTTCCATATAGTTATGGAACAAACCCTAAGTCTAGAGGTCAAGTCAAGGATACAAGGGAAGATATCCCTAGAAGTATCTTTGCAACCAAAGTGACTAAGACTTCTAAGAAAGTCACTGACAAGGTCACAAGGGAGGCTATCCCTAGAGTTGACCTAGAAAATGTGACCAAGGCTTCTAAGAAGCCCAACAAGGTCACTAGGAAAGTATCTAGGGAAGTTATCCCTAGTGAGTACCTAAAGGATCCAAGGAGCACAAATAGGTGTTGGGTTCCTAGGAGCATCTTCTCTACCCCATAGATGGGTTAGAGAGTGTCAACTCCGATTAGAATGGTAGTTAACCCAACTTAGAGGAAATTGACACTCAAGAAGCATTTTCAAGGTTTTTGTTAACCTTTGAAAATGAAATGGAATTATTATTTACTCCTTGAAAGAGTAAAATGTGTCTAATGGTGGAAACATTGATTTTATCTTAAAATGACATAAATTGGGAAAACCTAGAGAAATACCAAGTTGGGATTTTGGTATTCTCTTAGAAATTTAAGGCAATCCGGACCTTGATTTATGTGATTACTCTTGAGGAAAAATGGAATATGCAAACATTTGAGGATATGCTTAATTTTTAAGTGGCATAAACAAATCAAGAGAAATAGAAATGTCAATTTAGGTTTTGGCATTTCTTTGAAGCATTTAGGGCAATCTAGGTTTAACGTTTTAAGTTAAAACAAGTGGTATATTTTGAGTTAGCTAAGTGGTTAAGGATACTTAAAAAGGAAATCTAGGTATATTTTATTTATGCTAAACCTTGTCATGATTGTTTGCCCATCATATGCCATAACATCATGTCTATTTTTGCATTCATGTTTTATTATGAAAAATTCAAAAATACCATGTCATGACATTCATACATCATGTAGTTATAGGATATTTTCTTTTGAAAATTATTTCCTTTTGATGTATGTCATAACATAATCATGCATTAAGTTTAATTCCTTGTAATTAAGGACAAATGGCATTTAACAACACTTATTAACAAGTGACATCCTAGGTGGATGTCTAATATCTCTAAAATGCCTAGATAGATAAGCATGATCCCTAGAATAGGGCAAAACCAAAGTTTACATCTCACAAAGACCTATAAGATGACTTGTATGTGTTTTGTCCACAATAGATACAAGTGAGATGTTAGGATGATGAACAAAACTCAACATGTTGATTTAGTGCATTTCTTTGAATTTTAAGTTCATCAAAACACATAGTTATGTGTTTTCCCATCATTGGGAAAGCTAATGTACAAGTCATGTGCATTAAGCCCAAGGAACATGGTGGGATATTGGTTTTGAAAATGTTTTTAAAAATAATTTTGGAAAACCTTGGTGAAGGCTATCTTTTGATAGTAATCACCATTGAATAGTTAGACACAAACTTGAAGAAAACACTAAAGTTTTTGTAAGTTCTCAAGTTTGTGTCAATCTTTGAAAATATGATGTATTTTCATAGAAAACTATTTTTCTATGATAAATTATACCCTAAATAATGTCTACACAAATTTTTACGATTTTTGGAATTTTGTAGAATTTTCTAGGGGTTTCTGAAATTGGCTGAAATTGAATTTCAGCAATTTCAGGCCTCCAATCGATCAGTGGATCGATTGGAGTGCCTCAATCGATCAGCCGATCGATTGAGAAGGCATTTCTCGTGAGCAGAAGCTCGCTGGATCGATCAGCCGATCGATCCAAGAAGACTGAATCGATCAGTGGATCGATTCAGCAGGGTTCAATCGATTGGAACCAAACTCCAATCGATTGAAGATGCTGATTTTGGCTGGGAAAGCTTATTTTTCAACATTTTGAACATATTTTAGTCTAGGTAACCATTCCAAACCCCTGAAAATACATTTGTATACATAAAAAGGATGTTTTCGTGTGGAAAACAAGGATGGATTGGTTAAGGAAGGCTAAGTTGAAGTTTAGGTTGAGGTTTGTTTCAAATTTTGAATATTTGAACCTCAAAACTTCTAAAATTGGGTTTCCTAAAGTTTTGGGGATTCCAAGTCATTGTTGGTGCAATGACAGAAGTTACTACCATGTCTTTAGGGGGAGGGACTCTTTAAAGACATGAAAATTATTTTTCATGAAAATTATTTTTCATGAACCTTGGAAGGTGGTTAACCTTCCGTTAAGAACATGCTCAAGGTTGAGCGTTTGAACTTTAATGGGGAGTGGATATCCTCATTGTTCAAGTGGTTTCAAGTGGATAATGCTCAAGGATGGGCATTTTCCTACATTGGGGGAGAATGTAGGGTTAAGGATAATGAAGGGTATGGGATCTTCATTATCGTGTTGATCACAACGAGTGAAGTTGTGAACAACGATGAGCAACTCTTCAGGGGGAGAGTTTTCAATAAGTGAATTTGTTGATGTGTGCCCAAAAATGGGGCATGATTTGATGTGTGTCAATAGGGGGAGAATGAAAGAGAGTAAGTTAGGATTTCATTACCTAGAGGGAGTTTGCCCTCTTAGGGGGAGAATGAAGGGCTTAACTTATGAATTCATATATTGGCATGAAGGGAGTTGAGGCTATGGGAGTAGCCTAATTTCCTAACTTAACAAGAGGTATTGTCAAACATCAAAAAGGGGGAGATTGTTGGTGCAATATTCCCTAGGTCAAGGTTGACCTGGTTAACCAAGCCTGAGTCTTGGTTTGTGTTTCGATGTTTGACAATATATTGGGTTTAGATGATATGGACAAGCAGGTGCAGTTGTTCATTTGGGGAGATTGTTGATACAATTCCCGTTTGGTCAAAGTTGACCAGTTAAGATTGTGAAGGAAAGTCAAGTAGGTCAAGGTTGACTGGATACTTGACTAAAAGTCCTGGTGAGTGAAGCCAAGCAGAAGGAAGTCCTGGTGAGTGAAGCCAGGCAGAAGGAAGTCCTGGTGAGTGAAGCTAGGCAGGAGGAAAGTCCTAGTGAGTGAAGCTAGGCAGAAGGGAAAATCCTGGTGAGTGAAGCCAGGTGAAAGACCTAGTGAGTGAAGCTAGGCAATTGGGAAAGTCCTGGTGAGTGAAGCCAGGCAGGAGAAATCCAGAGGGGTCAAAGTTGACCAGACATCTAGTGAGAGTCCAAGTAGGTCAAAGAGATTGACCGGATACTTGGCACGAGGAAGAAAAGTCCAAGTAGGTCTTAGGGAGTGACCGGATACTTGGCAAGAAGAGAAAAATCCAAGTGGGTCAAAGGGATTGACCAGACACTTGGTGAGAGAGTCCTAGCCGGTCAAGGGTGACCGGATGCTAGGTCTTATGTACCAACAAGTCATGGTTGACTAGATGTTGGTTTAGGGGGATTTGGACTTGGTTTTGGGCAAAAACCAAGATCTGGATTGATCAGCCGATTAATCCAGCAGATTTGGATTGATCAGTGGATCGATCCAGCAGATCTGGATCAATCCGTGGATCGATCCAGCAGATCTGGATCGATCAGTGGATCGATCCAGAAGATCTGGATCGATCGGTGATCGATCCGGAGACCCCATCAGAAACTCGGATCGATCGGTGGATCGATCCAAAGGTCGAATCGATCGGTGGATCGATTGGGACGCGCGATAAGCGCTGGATCGATCCGTGGATCAATCCAGGCGTTTTTCCAGAGCACAGAGACGCTCTGAATCGATCCGTGGATCGATCCAAAGCCTCCCCGATCGATTGGGAGCATTCCAATCGATCGGGATTCGACCGTTAGCGTCGATTTAAGCCGCAGGCGTTCATTTCCTTCGGCATTGCTTCCACGACAGAGCTCAGATCTTCACCAGCGACTCCACAGAGCTCTCCACGCCAGTTCTTGAAGTTCTTGGAGGTTCTTCCAAGTCAAGAGGCGGATCTATTGCAAGAGGAAGAAAGCTAGGGTTAGGGTTTTCTTGTACTCATTGTAAGCTTTGTGCTTGTATTTTGTATCCTTTCCCCTTCCTCTTGTAGTGTGAACTTGTAGGGCTTCTCCGCCTTCGGTAGTTACCGAAAAGGAGGGTTTTATTAGTGGAGGGTGCGTGAGTAGGTGTGGATCCTTGGACTAGTCACCTCTTGTGAGATGGATACCAAGTAAACCAACATTGTTAGCGTTGTGTGGTTTGTTTCTTGTATTTCCGCTGCACATCTTTGAAGAAACAAGCAACGACGAGCACCTAGCGAGCGACGAGCTATTCACCCCCCCCTCTAGCTACTTTTCAATCCCAACAGGAAAGTCCTAGTGAGTAAAGTCAGGTAGATACAAAGACCTGGTGAGTGAAGTCAGGCACGTGGAAATCCAGGTGGGTCAAGGTTGACTAGACATATGTTGTTGGGAAGTCCAAGTAGGTCAAAGGAGTGATTGGATACTTGGCACAAGGAAATCCAGATGAGTCAAGGGTGACTGGACGTCTAGTTGAAGAAAATCCAAGTGAGTCATGGAGGACCAGACACTTGGCACAAGACAGTAAGTCCAAATGGGTTAAGGTTGACCGGACATTTGGCACAAGAAAAAAGTCCAAGTGGGTCAAAGAATTGATCGAACACTTGGTGAAGAAGTCCCGACAAGTCAAGGTTGACCGGATGCTAGGTATGAGGAGTTCCAACAGGTCACGGTTGATCGGATATCGGAATTGTGGGCCCTTGAGCTTGAGTTAAGCAAGTCAAGGGCGGTCAATCGATCAGTCGATTGATTGAATCGAAGCCCAATCGATCAAATGATCGATTGGGAGAGTGTTGCGATAACCAGCAGCTCAATCGATCAATCGATCGATTGGGAGTTTATATAGCACAAACAGAATGCTTCCTAATCGATCAGTCGATCGATTGGGAATCACTAATCGATCGACCGATCGATTGGGTAGTTGGAAATTTCGCGAGGCGTGATAAATGCTGAATCGATCAGGTGATCGATTCAAGCCTTCTCCAGCAGAGCATGAAGGCACTCTGAATTGATCGACCGATTGATTCAAGCCTCCCCAATCAATTGGTCAATTGATTGGGATACGACTATTGCGTAGGATGCATGTTTTGGATGGTCGAGATCACTGGGATCTGACGTGACAATCAATTGGGAAGAGCCTCAATCGATTGGAAGCCCTAAAAGTGTATAGATAAAGGCGAATAAGAGTTCAAACGCTACAACCTTTTCTTCTCCAGCTCACACAATCCTTCACTGCTACTATTTGTCGGACTTCGAGTGTGGAAGACAAGTGTTGTTGCACTTTCCAGCTAGTCCAGAGGTGTCTTCATCAACAAGGTCAACCAAGAAGAAGGTTTTCTATTTCCATTCTTGTATTTTCTTCTTACGTGTGTTGTATCTTGCTGTGTGAGTCTTGTACGAGATTTCTCTGTTAGAGTGTATACTAAAAGTCTATCTTTCGTATAAACATTTATTTAGAAATAAAGAATCACAATGGTCAAATACCTACATTCATTTGTTAAGTGTAGTTGTTCAATTAATTTATATTGTAGATATCATGGTGTGTGATGTCACACACAGAAGATCATGTTATCGGTTCTTTATAAATTATAAACAGTTGCTCACGACTAAGATGGAAAGGAACAAACCATTGGATTAGTTGTAGTGTAATTAGGTATTAGTTTATCTTGACTAATAAATTACACTAGTACACTCTGAGTGTATTGAGTAGGACCATTTTAGGTAAGTTCTTTTTATACTGACTTGATAAAAGAACTAGACCTTAGTTATTATGGAAGTGTGTGTTCTTAATCCTAATATAATAACAAACACATATATTTAGTATTTATTTCTTTGACTTATTAATGGGTGAGATTTAACTCGATAAATCAATAAGCCCGATAAGTTGAGAAATGATATTACTTATAGTGTGTGTTGTTGATTATAGAAGGAAATTGTATCCTAGTAATCTAGGTTGAGAATGTCCCCAAGAGGAGCTCATAAGGATTGTCATGTTATGAGGTTGAGAATGTCCCTGCAGGTGGACTTAGTCCGACATGACGATGAGGTTGAGTGGTACTACTCTTGGACAAAGATATTAATTAAGTGAGTTGTCAGTAACTTATTTAATTAGTGGACATTCGACATCTTAAACACAGGGAGACTAACACACTCATAATAAAAAGGAGCCCAAAATATAATTTGGGATTGGTGCGGTAGTTCAATAATAATTCTTTAGTGGTATGAATTATTATTGATGAAGTTAAGTTGTGTGTTCGGGGCGAACACGGGAAGCTTAATTTCATCGGGAGACCAAAACCAATTCCTCCTCTCGGTCCCTATCGTAGCCTCTTGTATATAGAGATTTATACCCACCACATACCCACTTCTTACCCAACCTAAGGGGGTCAGCCAAGCTAGCTTGGAACCCAAGCTAGGGTCGGCCAAGACCCAAGGATAGAGTCAAGATTAGTGGCCGACCCTAGCTTGGAGTCCAAGCTAGGTGTGGTCGACCACATAGAAAATAAAAAGGGATTTTATTCAAATTATTTCTTATGTGGATATCATGATTTTAAAAGAGAGTTTGAAATTTAAATCTTTCCTTTTATAAGTTTTCTACAAAAAATTAAGAAAAGATTTGAAATCATTCCTTATTTGTAGATTGAAAGGTATATTTTAATTTTGAGAAAACTTTTCTTTTTTAACCATGTTCATGATTTAAAAGAGAGTTTAAAAATTATATATTTCTTTTATAAGTTTCTACAAAAGATTAAGAAAAGATTTGATATCTTTCCTTATTTGTAGATTGAAAGGAGATTTTAATTTTTAGAGATAACTTTTCTATTTGAAAATCATCCACATGTTTAAAAGAAAGATTTTAATTTATAAAATTTCCTTTTTATAAACCACCATGAAGGGAAAATTATTGGAGAAATTTTTATAATTTCCAAAAATAAATTAGGAAGTTTTAATTCTTGTGTTAATTAAAACTCTCCTTGTTTTGTTTTTAAAAGTGGTCGGCCATTACAATTGAGAAGAGAAAATTATTTTTAATTAAATAAATTTTTCTTTTCATGGAAAAAGAATTACGGAAGTTTTTATTTAAATTTCCTTATTTGCCAAGACCAAGGATTATAAAAGAGGGGGTAGAGGTGTCTTCATAGCTAACGACTTTATTCTTTTCTTCCTCTCTTTTTCTCCTTGGTGTGGCCGGCCCTAGAGGTTCTCCCTCTCCTCTTCTCTTCTTCTTTAGTGGCCGGTTTTTATCCCCTCTTGGAGCTCTTGATGGTGGCCGGTTCTAGCTAGGGGAAGAAGGAGAGAAGGAGGTTTTGTTTCTTGCATCCCTTGGAGCTTGGTGGTGGTGGCCGGACCTCTACTTCTCTTGGAGAATTGTGGTGGCCGAATCTTGCTTGGAGAAGAAGGTGGCTTAGGTGGATTCTCATCTCGGTAGATCGTTGTCCACACAACGTCCGAGATAAGAAGAGGAATACGGTAGAAGATCAAGAGGTTATTTGCTTACAAAAAAAGGTATAACTAGTAATTGTTTTCTGCATCATACTAGTTTTCTTTGTATAGTTATTTTTGGAAATACCACACACAAGAGGCATATGATTCTAGAGTTTTCGGATTTGTTTCGAATTTGTGTTTCTTTTGTTTTATTTTTTGAATTTATGATTCGATTGTTCTTTTTGGTTAACCTAGAATTATTTAAGGAAATTAAATATTAGCTTTCCTTAAAAGGCTTTGTCTATGCGGTGGTGGATGCTCCCATACCCAAGAATGTCATGTGCCTCGCCATGCAGTCTTGGAAGCCAATTTTGAAAATTAATATTTAATGGAATTAATAACATAGGTGGATTTGGATCAATAGTGTTAAGTTCCGCTTGCGATCCAAATCTAAACCATCAAGAACAGATAAGTTAAATTTGGAATCAATAATGTTAAGTTCCATCTGTGATTCCTAATTTAACTTCTAAAGAACACAATAGGTTATTTAAGGAAAGGTTCGATACTTGTACAAAATTTTTGTACAGTGGAACCGGTACGATTTTCCTAGGACTAGCCAACATTCTCCACCTCCGGTAATTACCGAGAAGGAGTATTTTTCGTAGTAGAGAGTGTGTCGAGTGTGGATCCTTGGATTAGTCACCTCTACCTGAGGTGGATACCAAGTAAATCCTTTGTGTTAGTATTGTCAGTGTGTTTTGTGTTTCATTCCGCTGCATATCATCATCATGAAGCAAGACAACGAACATGATGAGCTATTCACCCCCCCCCCCCCTCTAACTACAAATCGACCCTAACAAGTGGTATAAGATCACTCTTCACCGGAATCATCACTGGAAAGGGTAACAAGCTAGAGGGAAAAGAAGTTGAAGTAAGTTCACAATTCAAGGACTTCATCAAAGGCTCAACTTCAAGATGGAATTTTGAGATGGACTCGAATTCGACACAAGGGTGCCTCCACCATTCATATCAATGAGCTTCGATTCTTGGAAATCAAGAATTGAAAACTTCTTCATGATGGAGATAGAGCAATGGTTTGCTCTAATGGAAGGTTTTGAAGCTCTAACAAATTCAAAGGGCAAGCTCCTCAAGAAGAACAAATGGAGTCAAGATCAAATTCAAAGGAGCAAGACAAATGACAAGGTGATCAAGCTATTGGTTAATTTATTGCCAAGCAATATTTTGACTCAAATTGGAGAATATGAGGATGTCAAGGAGCTTTAGAGTAAATTGGCGAAGATTCATGAGGTTCCCTCCACTGTACCAAATCAAGAGAAATCTAAAGAGGGCAACTCATTGAATCAAGACCAAGAGGAAGAGGACTCTGAGGTTGAGAGATGCTCAACATCGGAAGAAGAAAAACAAGAAGCTTCATCCTCCACAAAGTGTAAGGAAAAAAGGCAAGGAGGGAGCATACTCCTTGTTTCATGTACATGAGGATGATGATGATGAAGCCTCCACCTCTAGGATTGAGGGGGAGTGTAGATCATTGACTTCTGAGCGAGAAGGAGCCTCTACCTCTGGATCAAATATAGAAGAAGAAGATGGTGCCACCTCCACAAATCAAGAAAAATCAAATGAAGGATCATGTGCCACACCTACAAGCAAAAAAGGAATAACTATTTCAATTTTAAATAATAAAAATCATATTATTTGCTTTGAGTGTAGGGAACATGGGCATTACAAGAGTAAGTGCCCCAAATTGATCAAGAAGAAGAAGGGTCAAGTGGCACCCATGGCTAAGGAGAAGCCTAAGAAAGAGATCGTCCCCGTGACAAAGAAGAGCAAAGAGCACATAGTATGCTTTCTGTGCAATCAAAGAGGACATTACCGGAGTCAATGCCCTAAGGGGAAGAAATCGGTCAAAGTCAAAGGAGGAAGCTCAAGTCAAGGGAAAGTTTCCAAGGTAAAACTCAAGGTATCATTTATTGAACATATTCCTTTGACTCATGATAAAAAGCATGCTATAAATAATTTATATCATTTTAATGCTATTTATCATAAAAATAGAAGGCATGATAGAATTAAAGAAAATCATGTGACTTATCATGCTAAGACTACCACACCTAAGGCTAGGAAGGTAGACAAATTAAGCAATAACCCTAAGGATTTTAATTATAGGCATAAAAATAGAAATCCTCATAGAAATCAAGAAAAAACAAAATCTAAGGATTTAAGGTTGGAAAACCAAGCCTTGAGGTCAAGGCTTGATAAATTAGAAAAGACCCCAAAGAAAATGGAAAATATTATTAAGGGTCAAAATGAGCATAACATAGGGAGAGTTATACAAGAATCATCCAATGGTTATAGAGGTTTGGGATACAAACCCATAGCCAAGAAGGATGTTCCTTCTTATTATAGGGTTTCATATAGTTATAGAACCAACCCTATTCCTAGGGGTCAAATCAAAAATACAAAGGAAGTTATCCCTAGAAGTATTTTTGTCAAGACCAATGTGACTAAGACTTCTAAAAAGTTTAAGAAAGTCACCAAGAAGGCCACAAGGGAAGTTATCCCTAGAGTTGACCTAGAGAAAGTGACCAAGGCTTTTAAGAAGCATTGAAAGGTCATTAGGAAGGTATCTAGAAAAGTTATCCCTAGTGAGTACCTAGAGCATCCAAGGAGCACCAATAGGTTTTGGGTTCCGAGGAGCATATTCTCTACACCCTAGATGGGTTTAGAGAGTGTCAACTCTAAACTGGTTACGGTGGTTAACCCAATCTTGATGAAGTTGACACTTGGAGGCATTTTCAAAGTTTTTGTTAACATTTGAAAATGAAAAAGATAAATGGTTATTCTTTGGAAGAGTAAAACATGCCAAAATTTGAGGAATTAGACTTAATTTTAATTGGCACAAAGAGAGAAAGAGTAAAAGAAATGTCAAGTTGGGTTTTGACATTTTCTTGAAAAAAAATGAGGGAAAATCTAGGATCGATTTTAATTTAGCTAAGGAATTAAGGATACTTAGATAGATTATCTAGGTATATTTTATTTTAGCAAATTGTCATGCTTTGTTTATTCATCATATGTCATAACACCATATGTTGCATTCATGGTTATTATGAAAAACAAACAAAAATACCATGTCATGTCATACATACATCATGTAGCTGTTAGAGTGTATATTGAAAGCCTAAGCTTTTGTAAACATTTATTTTGAATAAAGAATCACATTTGGTCAAATTATCTATATTTGTTTGTAGTTGTTCAATTAATTTATATTGTAGATAACATAGTATGTGGTGTCACATACAGAAGATAATGTTATCAGTACCTTATAAATTATAAACAGAAGCTCACGACCAAAATGGAAAGGAACAAACCATTGGAAGGTCGTAGTGTAATTAGGTATTAGTTTATCTTAACTATATAATTACACTATTAGGTATTAGTTTATCTTAACTATATAATTACACTAGTACACTTAGAGTGTATTGAGTAGGACCATCAGAGGTCGTTTCTTTGATACTGACTTTATAAAGGAACATAGACCTCAGTTATTATGGAAGTGTGTGCTCTTAATCCTAATATAATAACAAGCACATATATTTGATATTTATTTCTTTAATTTATTAATGGGTGAGATTTAGTTTGATAAATCAATAAGCCCGATAAGTTAGGAAATGATATCACTTATAGTGTGAGTTGTTGATTATAGAAGGAAACTATGTCCTAGTGATCTAGGTTGATAATGTCCCAAAGAATAGCTCATAAGGATTGTCATGTTAAACCCTGCAGGTGGACTTAGTCCGACATGACGATAAGGTTGAGTGGTACTATTCTTGGACTAAGATATTAATTAAATGAGTTGTCAGTAACTCACTTAATTAGTGGACATTTGACATCTTAAACACAGGGAGACTAACACACTCATAATAAGAAGGAGTCCAAAAATATAATTTGGGATTGGTGCGGTAGTTCAATAATAGTTCTCTAGTGGAATGAATTATTATTGATAAAATTAAGTTGTGTGTTTGGGGCGAACGCGGGATGCTTAATTTTATCGGGAGACCAAAACCAATTCCTCCTCTCAGTCTCTATCGTAGCCTCTTATTTATAGAGTACTATGTCAACCTATACCCACCTTCATACCCATGTTGTAGGGGTCGGCCAAGCTAGCTTGTGGATCAAGCTAGGGTCGGCCAAGCCTTGGTCCATGGGTGGCCGGCCCTAGCTTGAACCCAAGCTTAGGTGGTCGGCCCTATTAAATTAAAAAAGAATTTTAATTTTAAATTTTTCTTATGTGAAAGATATAATTTATTGGAGAGATTAAAAATTAAAATATCTCTTTTATAAGGTTCTACAAAAGATTAAAGAAAGGGATTAAATCTCTTTCCTTATTTGTATATTGGAAAGATATTTTATTTTTCTTCTTTGTAAATTATTCACATGTTGAAAAAATTAAAATTATAGAGATTTCTTTTTATCAACCATGAAGGGATTTTAAAGGGAAATTTTATTTTTTAAAATTTCCGAAGACAAATAAGGAATTTTAATTGTTGATTGAAAATTGTCTTGTTTGCTCTCCATGAGGTGGCCGACCATGATATAATCAATTAGGAAATTTTATTTAATTTTTCTTAATTAATTCATGTCAAGGAAAGTTAAGAAAATTTTATTGTAATTAAATTTCCTTATTTGTCAAAACCAAGGATTATAAAAGAGGGAGTTTTGGGTGCCTTAAAGGTGAACAACCTCTATTATTTTCTCCCTCTTTCTTCCTTGGTGTGGCCGGCTCATCCCTTTCTCTTCTCTCCATCCTTGTGGTCGAAACTTTCTTTCCTCTTGGAGATCAAGTGGTGGCCGGATTCTAGCTTGGAGAAGAAGGAGAGAAATATTGCATCCCTTGGAACATTGGTGGTGTTTTCTCTTCATCCTTGGAGGTGCTCTTTTGTGGCCGAACCTTGCAAGGAGGAGAAGAAGGTGCTTTGGTGGTTTCTCATCTCGGAAGATCGTTACCCACACAACGTCCGAGGTTAGAAAAGGAATACGGTAGAAGACCTAGAGGTTTTTGCTTACAAAAGAAAAGGTATACTAGTATTTAATTTCCGCATCATACTAGTTTTATTTCTTTGTAAAAATACCAAATACAAGAGGCATGTGATTCTAGTATTTCGAATTTATTTTCGATGTTGTGTTCTTTTGTTTTTCTTTTCCTTGTGATTTGATTGTTCTTTTTGGTTGACCTAAAGTTATTTAAGGAAATTAAATATTAGCTTTCCTTAAAAGGCTTTGTCTAGGCGGTGGTGGTTGTTCTCATATCCAAGAAGGTCATGTGCCTCGCCATGCAGTCCTGGAAGCCAATTTTGGAAATTAATATTTAATAGAATTAATAACTTAGGTGATTTGGATCAAACGTGTTAAGTTCCGCAGGAGATCCAAGTCTAAACCTAAAAAAACAAATAAATTAAACTTTGGATCAAACGTGTTAAGTTCCGCAGGCGATCCAAGTTTAATTTAAAAGAACACATGGTAGCTAGGAAAAGGTTCAGACCTTTGTACAAAATTTTGTACAGTGGAACCATTAGGTTTTCCGAGTAGCAACCAACAGTAGCATTAGTATATTTTCTTTTAAAAATTATTTCTTTTTGATGTATGTCATAACTCATCATGCATCGTTTTAGTTTCCTTGTAATTAAGGACAACGACATTTACTAACAAGTGACATCCTAAATGGATGTTCATAATTCCTAAAATGCCTAGATAGATATGCATGATCCCTAGTGTAGGGCAAAACTAAAATCTATATCTCACAAAGACTATAAGATGACTTGTATGTGTTTTAATGGACATTAGATACAAGTGAGATGCTAGGATGATGAACAAGATGATAGGACCTTTGCGTCCGGCTAGAGGGGGTGAATAGCTTTTCTTCGATTTTCACCTACAACTTGTTAGCAGAAGCAAATAGAGTAGAATAGAAATAGTGAAATACTAAGAACACAATACTAACTCCTTGATTTACTTGGTCTCCACCTCCTTGAGGTGACTAATCCAAGGCACACACCCACACGATCAAGCTTCACTAAGACTTTCTCCTTTTCTAACCAAGAATGAAGGTGGAGAAACCTTTACACGATTGTCTCTTCCTCTTACAAGATGAGAGCTAAGCTTAGGAGGAGGAGACTGAGATTCTATCAGCTTAGGAATCACATGGAGAGCACTTTTGATTAGAACCGTAAGTTGTCTCCAAGCTCCAAGAATTATTTTTATAGTTTTTCCTGACATCAGTCAACTAATGTACTTATCAGTCGACTGATGAGCTTCAACAACACTTAAGATTTGGTAAGATTTTCTATTGTCACTCCATAACAGTCACTTACCAGTCGACTAGTACCGTTACATACCGGTACAGTTGACTGGTACTTGGCTGCATCTAGTCTGTGTGCTCTCTGTTCGTCTTGCGATCTGGTACCAATTGACTGGTATAGGCATCAGTCGACTGGTACCTTATAGCTTGAGATTTATAGCATTTTACATCCTGAGATTTACAGCACTTTACATATTTCTTGTTTACACTTAAATCATTCCCTTAGCTTAGACTTCATGCCTCCAAGCATCTTCCATCAGCCTTGCACCCTTAGGATGCTTTCGTTTCCACGACTCCTCATCCTTGCGCTTGCCTTCAAGTGCTACCTTTGGCTTTGTCATGCTAAATCTCCTTTTACCAAGAGGTCGCACCTCCGGGACTTCATTCGCCAAGACTATCTTTTGGAATTTCCTTGCCAAGTCTTTATACTTGGTCTTTTCTTTGTACCTGTTCACTCAACATTTATGTTAGATCACAAATAATGTCTAACTTAACTTATTTAACCAAACATCAGCAGTGAGCTATCTAGAGCAAAATTACTCCAACACAAGACTCAAGATATTGATTTAGTGCATATAGTTGAGTTTTGACTTCATCAAAACACATAGTTATGTGTTCTCCAATCATTGGGAAAGCTAATGTACAAGTCATGTGCATTGAGTCCAAAGAACATTCATGGTTGGAAATTGGTTTTGAAAAATATTTTAAATATACTTTGGGAAACCTTAGTGAAGGCTATCTTTTGATAGTAAACATCATTGAAAAGTTAGACACAAACTAAAAGAAAATATTGAAGCTTTTGCAAGTTTTCAAATTTGTGTCAATCTTTGAAAATAGGAAGTATTTTCTTAGAAAACTATTTTTCCTTGATAGTACATATCCTAAATAATGTCTACAACAGTTTTCATGATTTTTAAAATTTTATAGAATTTTTGAGGTATTTCTGAATTTCAGCGAATTCACTTTCAAGAAATCAGAGCTTCAATCGATCACCCGATCGATTGGAGTATCACAATCGATCGGGCGATTGATTAAGAAAGGTATTATCGCGAGCAGAAGCTCATTAAATCGATTAGCCGATCGATTCAACCCCAGCTGGATCAATCAGTGGATCGATTCATGCAGTTTTTCTACGAACAGAACCTCGCTGAATCGATAGATGGATCGATGGAGCAAGTGTTAATCGATTGAGTCCTAACTCAATCGATTGAAAAGGTTGATTTTGGCTGGGAAGTCTGATTTCAGCACTTTAAGCCACTTTTAGCCTCATTAACCACTCCTAAAATCTTTGAATGTATTTATATACATTTAAGGGTAGTTTTCATTACGAAAACAAGGAGAAATGGTTAAAGATCACTAAATTGGAGTTTAGATTGAGGTTTGCATTAAAATATTGATACTTGAACCTCAAAACTTTAGGTTTGGGGTTTCCTAAAGGTTTAGGGATTCCAAGTCATTGTTGATGTAATGACAAAAGTTTAGAGCATGTCTTTAGGGGGAGTTACTCTTTAAGAACATGAAGTTTCTTTTTCCGAAATCATAGAAGGTGGTAAAACCTTCATTTTGAAAAAATGTTCAAGGTTGAGCATGGGGAAATAATGGAAGATCGGATATCTTTATTGTTGGAAAAAAGAATGCTCTAGGAGGAGCATTGAATACAATGAAGGGTATGGGACCTTCGTTGTTGGAACGATGAATGCTCTAGGATGAGCATTGTGAAGTGGTTAATGCTCAAGGGTGAACATTGAAGACAATGAAGGGTATGAGACCTTTATTGTGGTGTTGTGACCAACCTAGTAGGTTGTGAACAACGTTGAGTAACTCTTCAGGGGGAGATTTTTTGATATGTGTCAATAGGGGGAGAATGTAGGGTTTAAGTTAGGCCTTCATTGCTCCTCTAGGAAAGTTTGGAGGAGAATGCTCTCTAGGAAAGGGAGAGAATGAAGGAAACTCTCATTCATGCATTGGCATGAAAGAAAGTTGAGGTTATGGGATTAGTCTAGCTTAAAGATATTGTCAAATATTAAAAAGGGAGAGATTGTTAGTGCAATATCTCTAGGTCAAGGTTGACTTGGTTGACTAAGCTTGAGCTGGCTCAAGCTTGAGTCTTGATATTTGGGTTTCGATGCTTGACAATACATGGAGATTGCAGATACAATCATCTGATTGGGGAGATTGTTGATACAATTCCCCTCTGGTCAAGGATTGACCAATTAGATGTGAAGAAGAGTCAAGTAGGTCAAACGGTTGATCGAATACTTAACTGGGAAAGTCCTAATTGGAGGTTAGGCAAGGGGAATTCCTGGTGAGTAAAACCAGGCAATTGAAAATCCTGGTGAGTGAAGCCGGACAATTGGAAATCCTGGTGAGTGAAGCCAGGTAAAAGACCTAGTGAGTGAAGTTAGGCAGTTGGGAAATCTTGGTGAGTGAAGTCAGGTGAAAGACTTAGTGAGTGAAGCTAGGCAGATGGAAAATCCTGGTGAATGAAGCTAGGTAGATGGAAAGACGTAGTAAGTGAAGTTAGGTGAAAGTCCTGGTGAGTGAAGTCAGGCGGATGGAAAGTCCCGATGAGTGAAACTAGACAGATGCAAAAAACTGGTGAGTGAAGTCAGGCATGTTGAAATCCAGGTGGGTCAAAATTGACCGGACACTTGGTGTTGGGAAGTCTAAGTAGGTCAAAGGAGTGACTGGATACTTGGCACAAGGAAATCCAGATGGGTCAAGGGTGACCGGACATCCGGTGGAAGGAAGTCCAATTGGGGCATGGAGGATCGGACACTTGACACGAGATGGTAAGTACAAGTGGGTCAAGCTTGACCAGACACTTACACGAGGAGAAAAGTCCAAGTGGGTCAAAGGATTAACCGGACACTTGGTGAAGAAGTCCCGGTAGGTCAAGGTTGACCGGATGCTAGGCATGAGGAGTTTCAACATGTCACAGTTAACCGGATGTTAGAATTAGGGGCCCTTGAGCTTGAGTTAAGCAAGTCAAGGGCGGTCAATCGATCAACCGATCGATTGAACTGAAGCCCAATCAATCAGTCGATCGATTGGGAGAGTGCTGCGATAAACAGCAACTCAATTGATCAGTCGATTGATTGGGAGCTTATATCGCGTAAACAGAATGTTTCCCAATCGATCAGCTGATCGATTGGGAACCGTCAATTAATCAGCCAATCGATTGGGCAGCTAGAAGGCTGAATCGATCGGGCAATCAATTCAGACCTTCTCCAGCAGAGTACAAAGGCGCTCTGAATCGATTGACTGATCAATTCAAGCCTCCCCAATCGATTGCTCAATCGATTTGGATACGACTGTTGCGCATGATACAGGTTTTGGATGGCCAATATCACTGGGATCTGATGTGGCAATCGATAGGGAGGAGCCCCAATCAATTAGAAGCTCTAGAAGCGCAGATATAAAGGCAACGAAGAGTTTAAATGCTGCAACCTTTTCTTCTCTAGCTCACATGATCTTTTACTGCTACTGTTCGCCGAACTTCGAGTGTGGAAGACAAGTTATGTTGCACTTTCCAGCTAGTCCAGAGGCGTCTTCATCAACAAGGTCAAGCAAGAAGAAGGTTTTCCATTTCCATTCTTGTATTTTCTTCTTGCGTGTGTTGTATCTTATTGTGTGAGTCTTATACAAAGTTTCTCCACCTCCAGTAGCTACTGAGAAGGAGTATTTTTCATAGTGGAGAGTGTGTCATGTGTGAATCCTTGGATTAGTCACCTCTTCCTGAGGTGGATACCAAGTAAATCCTTTATGTTAACATTGTAAGTATGTTTCGTGTTTCATTTCGCTGCATATCATCATCACAAAGCAAGACAACGAGCTCGACGAGCTATTCACCCCCCCCCCCTTTCTATCTACAAATCGACATTAACACCCATAATAGATTCACCTCCCATAGGGCCTTATCGAGAGTTTGATCCTAGGTTGCATTCCATTATTCAAAGATTCCACCTCCGCCTGTAGTTGATGCACTACTGGAATGGAGTTGGAGAGATGGGATTGCAGGTCAACAACACGGTCTTTTAGGATTTTGTTCTGTCGATAAGTGTCCATAGCTAGCTGGCTCAATGCAACCCCAAAGAGAAGAACTAACCAAAGTGAAGGTTAGTAAAGATCAGAAGAAAAATGCAACAAAGGAAGTTGAAGGCTTACCACAGTAGCATCTTCACCAGGAAATATAATGGCGTCTATCTGTTCCATATACTCTATCTAGGAGTCTACCAGCAACCCCCGCAACACGATTAATCTAGAGGGAAGAGGGGGATCATGATATAGCCTTCGCTGGGAAGGCATAGTGGCATAAAAGTGCAACAATCTAGACCTGGAGGATCCAACAGCAAGTCGGGTGAAAGTAGAAGGTTTGGGGGATGAGTGTCCGGCCGGGTCAGCTGGTGGACATCGCCTCTCATGAGCACTTTCTTCCCTCTTGAGAGGGGCTTTCCCCCGGTCGGGCTCTGTCCGAATCCCAAAAGGACTGGTAGAGTCGTGCGAGGGCCCCGACTCTTGGACAGAGGTCGAGGTCGGCCTGGGTGTTTGGGTCGCGATGAATTCCCCAGTAGGTCTGAACCTTTTCCAATGCATAAGCGACTACTCATCCGAATCTGAAGCTTCATCTAGGGTCATGGAGCGACGAGCAAGAGGAGCAAACGGAGTCTTCTAACAGGGGTTAGAAGAAGAACGAACAGGTCACGTCACTTGAGTAGCAGAAGAATGAGAGGTAAAAGTAGCCATGGCTGTCAAAGAGGTAGTCGGAGCGAATGGCGAGCTGCCTCACTCGCCTAGGGTTATTCGCCCCGGTGATTTATTTCTAAAGCACTCAGCGGAAGATACCTAGACAAGGGCACCCGGGCGAGAGTGTCCGTTGCGATGGACAAGGAGTTAGAGTGAGAAGGCAAGAGCATACTAAGGTAGTTGTGGTGCTTACCCAAAGAGTGTGGTAGTTCTAAAGATATGGAGCTTAACCCAAACAGGTACAAAATGTCCTCTGATAGTAGCTCATGCAAATCAAAAACGCCAGCCCTCTAGTTGGGTCGACGCCTCCATAAAAGCCAGATCTGAGCAAAGTCTCCTAGCGAGGGCGCAGAAGGAATAGTAGATTGGCGTTCAGTGGGTCATGCTAATGTGGAAGGGAATCGGAATAAAAGGTACTTATCTTTCCACTCTGGCCCTTGAGGAGGCATGGAAACAAAAAGGGTTGTCTTAATACAAGCTTGGAAACGAAAGAGACACTCACTATGGAGTCGGAGAGTGAAAAAGTAGTAAAAAAAATAGTGAAACAAGCGGGTCGTCAAGGGGATGTCACACAGGCGACAAATGATGACGACCCCACATAGAAGCCGAATGGAATTAGGGACAACTTAGCAAAGGGGGATACAGAAGTAGCAACTCACGTCAGAGAAAAAGACATGAATGGGAAAGCAAAGGCCCGCCATAATTTGTTCCTTAAAGAAAGACATATAGCCATCAGGAGGATGGTGGGGAAGATGGATCTCGGAAGGTATGATAATGTGTATATTGGCGGACACCCTATACGTAAAGCGAAGATCGCCTAGATCTATGCCACTAAAGGTTGAAACTCCAAGAACATAATACAACTCTGAAGGATTCATGAATGGGTTAAAGAAAGAAGATAGGAAGGAAAAGAAAAATCATAGAAGCAAGGAGAAAAGGAAGGATGTTTATAACTAGCAGCAGGTATTCAAGGGTTAGGTTAATGGGGTTTTTTATAGTTAGCAGAGGGGGTGTGCAGAGGGATGCCTAGGTACAAGCGCCAATCATTAGAACCGTAGAAGAAGCGGATGATATCAGTGAGGGGCAAGGAGATTATGGTAGCCGTTGGATCGTCATAGAATATCGTGCATAGCCTGTCTTATCTGGAAAAGGTGGATCAAGGGGGCACGTGGTGATGAGGAAATGAAAGCCTTTATGACATAGGGAATCGGAAAAGCTACAATAATCCCCACCCGAGCAAGTAAGGTAGCTCTAGAACCACCATAGCTCACGCCTGAGCGGGCGACTGACATCTACATAATGGGACTCGCCGAAGAAAATAAGATGATTGGTATTCACAATAAGACATGCCAAGGGGAATGATTCTCCTCTGCAGTGATACTCGCATGGGTAGATGGTCTGGTGGGGCACCCACCAAGCGATCATGCACTTAGCCTATCACTTAGCCGTAAAATAGGAAATGTTAAAAAGCCCCAGATGGACCTAACAGATACACAAATGACGCAGCTCACTGACAGCATGCCCACTCACATAGCATTCGCAATAACCACAATACCAAAGTTCAAAAGAAGGTTTAATACATTATGTTGTTATTTTCTGTTTAAACAAGAGGAAATAGTTACATAGGCCGCTCCAAGATACTCAAACACAAGAAAAGATTCTTCGGGAAGCTCTTTGAGTAAGCGGGTACGATCCAAGAAATCTTCAGGAAGCATTGATCGCAGTTGGCCCTTCTCTTGCAGCTATACCAGAGCCCCTTCACCGCTATGCAGAGCATCTGGTTAATGAGATGACCTACCTTAGCCCCAAAGTCCTTGGAAGCTAAGAAGGAAATCTTGTGAGCTGTAAGGCGAGAGTCTTCCCCCGCCTGGTACTCCTTCATCTCCTCATGGGCCTTGTACAAGTCAGCTTGCGCCCCAGTTAGCTCCCGGCGGGTGGTTGCTGTTGGTTGCTACTCGGAAAGCCTAACAGTTCCACTGTACAAAAATTTTGTACAAAGGTCTGAACCTTTTCCTAGCTACCATGTGTTCTTTTAAATTAAACTTGGATTGCCTGCGGAACTTTACACGTTTGATCCTAAGTTTAACTTATTTGTTCTTTTAGGTTTAGACTTGGATCTTCTGCGGAACTTAACACGTTTGATCCAAATCACCTAGGTTACGAAGATAATTGAATATCTATTTCCAAAATTGGCTTCCAGTACTGACGTGGCGAGGCACATGGCCTTCTTGGATATGGAAACAACCACCACCGACTAGACAAAGCCTTTTAAGGAAAGCTAATATTTAATTTCCTTAAATAACTCTAGGTTAACCAAAAAGAATAATCGAAGTACAAGTTCGAAAAAAAAACAAAAGAACACAACATCGAAAACTAATTCAAAACCTAGAATCACATGCCTCTTGTATTTGGTATTTTTACAAAGAAATAAAACTAGTATGATGCGGAAAATAATTACTAGTTGTACCTTTCTTTGTGAACTTTTAATGACCTCTTGATCTTCTACCGTATTCCTCTTCTAACCTCGGACATTGAGTGGGCAATGATCTTCCGAGATGAGAACCACCAAGGCACCTTCTTCTTCTTTGCAAGGTTCGGCCACCACATGACTCCAAGAAAGGATGAGGTTCGGCCACCACCATCAAGCTTCAAGGGATGCAAGAGCGAAGCCTCCTTTCTCTCCTTTTCTCCAAGCTAGATCCGGCCACCACAAGGACTCCAAGAGAACAAGATGGTTCGGCCACAAGAAGGAGAAAAGAGAGAAGAGGGAGAGGTCGGCCACCAAGGAAGAGAGGGAGGAAAAGAATAATAGAGTCATTCACCATGAAGGCACCTCTACCCCCTCTTTATAATCCTTGATCTTGGCAAATAAGGAAATTTAAATAAAAACTTTCTTAATTCTTTTGCCATAAAAAGAAAATTTTTATTTAATTAAAAATAATTTTTCTTTTCATTATAACATGGCCGGCCACTTATTTCCCCAAATCAAGGTGAGTTTTAATTAAACAAGAATTAAAACTTCCTAATTTGTTTCCGGAAATTTATAAAAATTTCTCCAATAATTTTTATCCCTTCATGATTGGTTTATAAAAAGAAAATTTAATAAATTAAAATCTTTCTTTTAAACATGTGGATAAATTTATCTCTACAAATTAAAATCTCTTTTAATCTACAAATAAGAAAGATATCAAATCTTTTCTTAATCTTTTGTAGAAACTTATAAAAGAGAATATTTAATTTTTAAACTCTCTTTTAAATCATGAACATGGTTAAAAAGGAAAGTTTTCTTAAAATTTAAAATCCACCTTTTAATCAACAAATAAGGAAAGATTTCAAATTTTAAACTTTCTTTTAAACATGTAGATGATTTATAAATAAGAAAAATTTTCACCAAAAATTAAAACCATCCTTTTAATCTACAAATAAGGAAAGAGATTAATCTCTTCTCTTAATCTTTTGTAGAATGCTATAAAAGGAAATTTTTAATTTTTAAACTCTCTTTTAAAACCATGATATCCACATAAGAAATAATTTTAATAAAAATCCTTTTTAATATTCTAGTGGTCGGCCACCTAAGCTTGGGACCCAAGCTTTGGTCGGCCACCAACTTGGCTCATCCACTTGGTCTTGGCCGGCCCTAGCTTGGGTTCCAAGCTAGCTTGGTCGGCCCCATTGGATGGGTAAGAAGGTGGGTATGTGGTGGGTATAAATCTCTATATACAAGAGGCTACGATAGGGACCGAGAGGAGGAATTGGTTTTGGTCTCCCGATGAAATTAAGCATCCCGTGTTCGCCCCGAACACACAACTTAATTTCATCAATAATAATTCATTCCACTAAAGAACTATTATTGAACTACCGCACCAATCTCAAATTACATTTTGGGCTCCTTCTTATTATGAGTGTGTTAGTCTCCCTGTGTTTAAGATAACAAATGTCCACTAATTAAGTAAGTTACTGACAACTCACTTAATTACTATCTAGCTCCAAGAGTAGTACCACTCAACTTCATCGTCATGTCGGACTAAGTCCACCTGCAGGGTTTAACATGACAATCCTTATGAGCTCCTCTTGGGGACATTCTCAACCTAGATTACTAGGACACAGTTTCCTTCTATAATCAACAACACACACTATAAGTGATATCATTTCCCAACTTATCGGGCTTATTGATTTATCAAACTAAATCTCATCCATTGATAAATTAAAGAAATAAATATCAAATATATGTGTTTGTTATTATATTAGGATTAAGAGCACACACTTCCATAATAACTGAGGTCTTTGTTCCTTTATAAAGTCAGTATAAAAGAAACGACCTCTAATGGTCCTACTCAATACACTCTAAGTGTACTAGTGTAATTATATAGTTAAGATAAACTAATACCTAATTACACTACGACCTTCCAATGGTTTGTTCCTTTCCATCTTGGTCGTGAGCTACTGTTTATAATTTATAAGGTACTGATAACATAATCCTCTGTGTGTGACACCACACACCATGTTATCTACAATATAAATTAATTGAACAACTACATTTATCATAAATGTAGACATTTGACCAATGTGATTCTTATTTCTAGATAAATATTTATACCAAAAGCTAGGCTTTTAGTATACATGCTAACAGTCGCTACCTCAGTCTTTGGCGCTAAGAGCTCTTGCAGCAAGGACTTGATGGTGGCCTGAGTCGCATCTGTTTATTTCTAAAGGGCAGCTTCCCGATTGGCGTTGGCAGATAGTTCATTAGTGCTAGCAGCAAGGTCCGCCCGTAGGAAGGCATGGGCAGCTTGGAGGTCCTATAGTTGCGAGGAGAGTTTCGCAGCCTCTATGCCCTTTGCCTCTAGGTTGACCAGGATTTTGATGCGTCTCAAGCCCTCAGACTTGAGTTTAGCTGCGTTAGTTTGTAAGGCGGCCTCCGGTGCCTTCACCCTGTTAGATTCAATGCATGTCATATCTCGGGCAATCTATGCTTGTTCCTCCACCGTTGGCAAGTGGGACTGCAGTAAACTATCTAGGATCATTAAATCAAAAACTTGACCCGCAGTAGTAGGGGAGGCCAATTCCTGAATGTGAGCCCTCAGAAATTCATTTTCTCGATGCAGGTCGGCTATAAATTGTGAGATGCTCGATCCCATGACATAGGTCTAAAAAAGGACAGGATTAGCGACGCTCCGAGGATATAAAAGATGGGGCAGCTGGACTTACCAATAACATCTATTGGAAAAACTTGTCGGACAAATCCAACTGAGAACATCCTAATATCTGGGTGGTCGTGTCCTTCCACGAGTCGGCCAGGGCACCATGTAGTTGTATTTGGCCACAGTTGGAGGAAGAACTGGAGGGAGGGACCAAACCCAGCACTTGGAGGGACGGTAGTTGAAAAGAAGATGTAAATGCATACAACCCCTTAGAGCGGTCCTTGGAGATAGAGGAGGAAGCGGGAGCCTCGGAAGGTGGCTGGGCCAAAGACGTGGGAGGCAGAGATGGCGTGGAAATCACGAACTAGTCCTCTGGTCGAGGGGTTTTGTTCCTTGGCCCGAGCAGATAGAGGAGAGGAGACCATGGCCTCTAAGAAGGTTGGAGTGCTCGCCCGAGAAGGAGTCTTTGCCTTAGTAGGCACCCGCATCTAAGTCGGTCTCTTGGGAGACGACTAGACAGAGGGGGTGGCACGTCACCTCTTGTGCTGAAGTCACAATGGATGCTCAGAAGTGGGAGAAGAAGCCCTCTCACTAGCAATAACAATAGCAGGAGGTTCCCCTGCAGGTCTGGATTCGTCTTCAAGGGCCTCGGGCTCTGCCATCTGATGGGAAGAGGCTCTAGCCGAAGAACCGGCCTGAAGCACCTCATGGCGAGGCACAATCTCCTGCCCATGTTTTCACAAAATGTCGCTTGACATAGTGAAAGAGTCGAGAGTGAAAGTTCTAAACATGACAACCTCTGTAGGTAAAAGAATATACCTCAGTTAGTGAAGATACGAAAGAAAAGTTTATTGATCTTACCAAAAGGAGCAGTCAAGGGTGTCCAGGTAGGACTCAGCCCGAAGGTGTACAACACACTCTCCCGTACTAAGGAAGGAAGAAGGAGCTACACCCCGGTCAGCTTCTCAGAAGTAGTAAAGAAATCTGGCGCATGTTGGCGGTCGCTTAACTCAGAGGGGGAGGGAAGACCTGAGCACAACTCAATGGGCCAAGACACAGACTCGGGTAGTTGGACCTAGAAGAAGTGCGATTTTTAGCCTTTGTTGGAGGAAGGCATACCCTTAAAAAACATACACCTGAGCCAAGATTGCACCATGAAAATATCGGACTCTGATCGTTTGAGGGAATAAAAATGATAAAAAAAAAAGCTAAGAGGTTAATGGAATGTCATACAGACGATATAGAACTACCATCCCGCACATGGCATGGAGGGCATTAGGAGCAAACTGAGATAAGGGGATACGGAAATATCGACTCAGCCCAGAGAAGAAAAGAGGAATGGAGAATCTGTGACCATCAAGAAGTTGGTCTTTAAAGAAAGTAATAAAACCTGAAGGCGGATGACAAAGATGGTCATCGGGCCCAGAAATACGAAGGTTATAGGTGTCTGAGAGCTTTAAGCTAGATTGCACTAAATTAAGATTACTCTTATCTAAATCGGAGCAGAATAAGGCGTATCAGGGGACTAGAGTTTCTCGGGCCATAATTGAAAAATGCAGGAGCAAGTGAGAAGGGAAAGCGAACACTTACGGAGGAAGCACATGAAGGTTAATGCAGGCAAGCAAAGAAGGAGAAATCTGGAGAAGATGAAGCGTTGATGAACAGTCGCTTGTGGTCTTTAGGATTTTTAAACTAAAACCCCCAGGAGACATAGGGAAGTGAGTTGGACAATCGAAATGACGGGCAAAAAATAACCATCGGATCAGAAGAAAGGGAGCACTATCGAGTCTCGTGTAGAAAGCGTGCGTCAATCGTAATATTAAAATGAATCAGTTAGGCACATGTCAACTTCCTATGAAACGACATTTATGATGGAAGAGATATGGAAATCATGAGACTGATATGGGGATAGGGGCACCATACCTCGAGGACCGATAATTTCATGCAACTGCATGGGGAAAAGGAGTAGTGGGTAGCGGGAAAAATTGGTCAGGATCTGGCGCCTCATCCTAGCATCAAAACAAGAGTGAGATTCAAATTTAGCCAACATCTGGTTAGGCGGTGGAAATTTGGTTCACCGGATTCCCCAAGGGTCACGAAAGTTAAGTTTGCGGGCATGTTTTACTTAATTAGAATGACTTTTCGGTGGGGCTCCGGACTCTCGCCCCAGTGTGAGTTATAAGCAAGTACAGCTCTCGTGACCAACGAGCTCACTCTCACCCTAGTACAAGTTATAAGCGAGCACAGCTCTCGCGACCAACGACCTCTCGGTCGGGCTCCAGATTTTCACCCCAGTGCAAGTTATAAGCGAGCACAGCTCTCGCGACCAATGACCTCTCGGTTGGGCTCCAAACTCTCACCCCGGTGCGAGTTATAAGCGAGCACAGCTCTCGCAACTAATGACCTCTCGATCAAACTCCAGACTCTCGCCACAATGCGAGTTATAAGCGAGCACAACTCTCGCGACCAATGACCTCTCGATCAAGTTCCAGACTCTCGTCCCAGTGTGAGTTATAAGCGAGCACAGCTCTCGCAACCAACGACCTCTCAGTCGAGCTCCAGATTCTCACCCCAGTGCGAGTTATAAGAGAGTATAGCTCTCATGACCAACGATGTCTCAGTCGAGTTTCAGACGCTCGCCCCAGTACGAGTTATAAGTGAGCACAGCTCTCGCGACCAACAACCTCTCGATCGGACTCTATACTCTCACCTCAGTGCTAGTTATAAGCAAGCACAACTCTCGCGACTAATGACCTCTCGGTCAGACTCCAGACTCTCGCCCCAATGTGAGTTATAAGTGAGCACATCTCACAACCAACGAACTCTTGGTCGGGCTCCAAACTCTTGCCCGGTGCAAGTTATAAGCGAGCACAGCTCTCGCAATCAACGACCACTCGGTCATGTTCCGAATTCTCACCCCATCTTGAGTTAGGAGTGAGCATGGCTCTTGTGCCTACTAATTAATGGGCTAAGGGTTTTCTTTGATACAATACCCTCCTCGATCATTGCCTTGCCCTACACAGGCCTCATTCGTTAGCACACCTGGAAATGTGAAGTAAATGAAACTAGGGTTGGAGTCCAATCAGTCGGTTACACCTCCTTCGACTAGACTTAGATGGAAGACTTGTGATACGGTGTGTAAATAAGAGGTCCGATAATGTCATAAAGTCAATGGTCAAGAGGACGTGACAGTCAAGGAAATGTGGCGGTTCAGCTCTCTCACTTCACCCTCCATATAATTTCCGGTCGAACATAGACAAGTTAGATCCTCAGGGTTGATCCCTGAGCTGGGGTTTTTACTAGTTCCTGGCCGGTTACCCACTGCTCAGGTTATCCAAGCTCAGGCAGTTCAGTCTCTACATATGACCCTGGCAATTATATCAGACAATCCCCGACCAGCTCTGCCCCAATCGGGTTAGGCATGATTAGTCCTTGGTCATAGTCTCAGATGATTCCCGATCGATTTTGCATAACTCATTCCTTCATCTCAATCAAGGCTCGGTTCTTGCACCGTATTTGAGCAATTATCTCAAGCTTCCTATGGTTGAGCATGGGCAGAACCGATGACACTAAACGACAGCAGTGTCAGAGAATCGTAACCTCTTGTTAGAGAATAATTGTCATGAGTCGAGAAATATTCCAATGTTCTGGCACACACTAAGCACTAAGAGTGGAACCTTCGTCCTACCAATGGGAGGCTGCCAAACATCCTCCCTCACCCGATACGCCCTAACATCCGACATTCTCTGCCAGCGTGCAGCCTTAAGAGGCAGGCGGAGTTGTATAAAAATGGGGTCCCCTTCATTGGTCAAGTACGCGCACATTCACACACATCGTCATTAGTTCTTTTTTATTCATTCCTTCGTACACTGCTTCACAGGAAAAAGGACCTAACTTGAGCGTTGGAGGGCCTATGCTAGGGACCCCTTCCTTAATTTTTGGTCTCTAACGCTCTGTGTACTTGTCTGGATGTGTGCAAGACCCAAGTACTATCAGTTCTATTATATCACAGACCTCTGGTTCCATGTGGGGGTCCAAGTGTCCGACGTACACATATAGGGTGTGTCAAAGTTGTCGTTCCGTCAACGCCGACGCCACCTTCGTCGACCTTCGTCTGACTCAACTTCCGGATAGGATCAGTGGATATGTAGTGTTTCATGAAGATTGGTTTCTCTGATATGGGTTTCTGAAGTTTGATGGCTTTGTAATGATATGGGTTTCTGATTGTTGATATGGATATTTCATGGGAAACCTCAAGGGTGCATGTCTAGCTTTTGAAGGGATGGATTTTGAGATTTTTGGTATGGTTTTTATTGTTTTGTTTGGCTCTGTTTATCCCTGTCAGAATTTGAGGTAGTGGTGTAAAAATGGAGGGTGGTGGAGTTGTGTTTGAATTTGCTACATATTTTCGTTATTCTATGACATATTGTGATTGTTTTGATTTTATAATGTGGCATGGGTGGACTTCTGATTGTGAGACTTTGTTTAAGTTTTGTGTTATGGTTTCTGATGAAGGTCGAGTAGTACAGATTTTTGAAGATTTTTTGAAGTATGTTTATGTAGAGTAATTTTTTTATGGATTGGGAACTTTCTTGAGTCTTTTGCTGGATGTTTTTAATTTTTAGATGTATATTCTGAATTTATGATATTTTGTATAGAATGTGAGGATTCCAATGTTGCATCCAAATGATGGAGAGATTTGAGGAGTTCAAATCTAATCTCATTTTGGCATGTTTGTGCAGAATTTTCTAAATGTTTAGACTATGATGATTTTGGATTTTGTAAATGGGTGAGGAATGGTTTCCTAATATTCCATATTTGTAAAACAAGTAGAGTTGGTTTGATTTTCTTTTGAGCTCATTGTAAAGTAGTTAGTGTCTTGTAATAAATTTTACTAGAAGATTGGGTTTGGCTCCCTTCTAATATGATTTTTCTTTTTTTCAAATAATGACATATTCTTTTTAGTTTAAAAAAATAACGGTAAAAATATTGTTTTCTTATTTCGTTTCTAAAAATAAAATTTTATAAATTTAAATAATTATTATTTAGTTGGATAGAAAGATAAAATTAAAACATAACTAATAATTTCATCTAGACCTTTAAATAATAAGGACCGACCCTATGTGTAATATATTATATCAGTTAAAAAGACAAGAAGTTACATGTATGGATATACATCACTTTAGGATACGTACCCTCCTACAAGTCGTGCATGAATCTAGAAAGGTTGCCACAATGAACCTAGAAAGGTAACAAAATTAAAAGTTTCTTTGGTATTTTTTTTTTCACGTTATTTGTGGGCAATTTGTCCCTACGAATTAGTTGAGTTGTTAAATGGTAGATTAATTATCATATAAGGTTTTATGATCGAATCTCAGAATTGACAGTGAATAATCCGTGTAAGCTTATCCCATTTACCACTTACTTTTTCAATTATATATCGTTATTTATTTTCTCTATATTAATTTAAGATGAACTGAAAGAACTATATTAAGAGTAAATGTATTTATCTTTTGTGATGTCACATGAACCTAGAAAGATAACGATCATGATGATAAAGAAGAAGAACAGGGTTCTTAAGTTTGTTGCTTCTAGTCCTACGTTATCCTCCTTGACGCATCTTCTGATGCATGTGCATGCATGCAAGTTTCTTCATCATGATTCTCATGCTAAGCTGTGCACTGAGCTATTCTGGTAGCTAGGGATCATGAATTGGCCTACAGCGACAGGCATAATGTCTCCAAGGCCACGCAGCCATGCAGTGTTTTTGCACTCCACAAAGTGCCAACAATAATGGAGGCTTCTTTGGAAGCATTCAACCATCCACTGTGAGAATGCTCCGAGCTTAGTACTGCTACATTTTGACAAACAATATAAAGGGAATATATATATATATATATATATATATATATATTTTATTATAAGAGATTATTAATCATGAAAGAAATCTATAAAGCATAAGATCAATATACGTCAATAATTGGAGACAAGGAAAAGACTGTCCAGTGCAACAAAGTCAATTATTGAGGCCGGCGGCCGGTGGATTTTTGCACGTGGGCCCCTCGAATTATGTCGGTCACGAGGAGGCGAGTCCCCGCCCAAAATAATAACGCAATTTTTGTTTTCTTTTTGAAGGTAAACAAAATAGATAAAATAAAAAACAGACGTCCCACGTTAAAGATTCATGAAATGGACACCGCTCGGGGCAGATCCTCCGATTCATGGTGCAAAAAATCGGGTCCCGCCGCCCAGCGGCCTGGTCCCATAGAAATCTTAGGAGGAAGTAAATCAACGATGAATATTGGTCCGGATAAAGCGTAGTGTCTCCAGAATTTAACACAGCCAGTCCAGATTATTCATCCAGTGCATGTCTGTGGACCTTCGACCCTACGACTCATTGTGTAAGGATGCTACGCTTTAACCGGTTGATCCAGCCCGCGGGGGCGCAGATCCTCCAATTCATGATAAGCATGAATGGAGAGATAGATGTTTATAATGATGATCAGATCTAGACGTAATATAATTATAATTAATTATATATATATATTTTTTTGAATTTAACATTCTAATCGGACGGATGATCGGAGTCATCTAAAAGTCACCGACAATGGATAAATGATCAATTAATTTCGCACCCAGTAAGGGGTCTCCGAATAATTTTTAACCATTCATCTCGATCTAAATTATAATTTAAAAAAATAATAAATTTTTTAAAAAAATCATAACCAATTATCACCATATCACAATCACAATCTGATTACAATAATAAATGATTTATCTCTTCATTTTTTTTTCTTTAATGGTGGCATGAATATGCTCGTCTTCTATGTCCCCGTCAATCTGTCTTAGGATCATCACGGAAAAAATAAATTACGGACGGCTACTAATTTTTGGAATAATAACTAACATAAAAGGGAGACATTTACCTTGATATTGTTAAAATTTGAATCCTAAATCTCATGATGATAACACCTTATATGTTAGCTATTAAATTCATCTAATGAACCATGCGATCTGGCTCCAACACCAGCGATAAAGCAATAATTAATAATGACACCTATAAAAACATCTTAAGCAAATCTCAGTAAAGGCATTTTCCGGTGTGATTAATTTTAAAAGCTCTGATTAAGATTGTCAGTTACTTATTAATAATAATAATAATAACAATAATAATAATAATAATAATAAGTCCCATTGTATATAGATGAATGATCGATCCGGTCCAATAAAAATTTTCTATTGATCATTAGGATAAATTGAAAAACACACGTGACGATCAGCGCAGAAGCCTAGCATACTTTTGATCGTGCTCTCCATTTGGAGGAAAAAATCCTATAAATATGTCATAATTGAAAATCAAACCGCGAATGTCTGGGCGACAATCTAAGTATTCTACCGTGGCACCATAATCCTGGAGACTTGTTAGGTTACTTAATGTGGCAAAAGACGATTCGCTTGCCCCCAACGCCACGTCAATCCGTCTCTATGTCAACATGAAGGAGGTAAATCATGTATAGCTACAAACCATTAGTGTAAGTGGCAAGGTATAAAGAGAGATATACTCAAATATATTAAATTTTGATCCCAAAATTTTATATAATAATATCTCATGTCTTAATCATGGTACAGTCCTAAGAGGACTTGTTAGGTTACTTACTGCTTCTACACTCGAGGGTGAAATAATTTTATGAACCCTTTTTATAAAAACTTTAAAAACATTTTTTTTATAAAAATCCATTGTATATTTTGTTTTAAGAATAACTTTAGTTTAAATATTATTGTTGATCATGTCCGAAAGTCGAAAAGATGAAAAGTCAGAGATGTGGCGTTTCACCGTCTGTAGACTCCACTCGAACCTACAATACAGATGACGTCAGTGCCGAGCCAGGGAAGGAGTTCTCGACGTTGGCCCTCTGACGCTCAAGTTAGTCACTGGTCATGAAGTATAAGGCAGAGCAACAAGAAGACTATAGCACGAACAATGAATATCGCATATTGCGTACCTCCGTCGATGTTTGGACCCCCTTTTATATAGAGTTCCTGTAGCGCGCGTGTACACTTCCTAAGACGAGTACGCTTCTCAATGTTTCCCTGAAAAGACTCGTTAGTAAAGTGTCTCTGACACAGTACCTTAAGGAGCAGAGCATATCTCTGAAGTGACAGTGAAAGCTTCCATCGTACGATCTTCTGGCTGTCCATGCCCGGTGTCGACGGCACCCACTCTCAAAAGGATGTCAATGGATATCAGAGGGAGTGTACTGCTATATTGAACGGGTTGGTCGCTCAATCGAAATTTCATGACTAACATTTATTCTTTTATCTTATAATTAATAATACAAATAAGATCAATAATTAATGATATATAAATTTTTTTATTAATATAGGGTGCATAGAAAAATCATGAGGAGATATTTTTTTTAAGAAAAATACTAGATTTTTATATTTTTAACGTGACATATTAGTGACTACTAAAAATAATCATATAGAATTATGATTAACCCTTTTTAAAAATGTTGACAAACAAATCGCTGGTGAGCAGATGTAAATATTCATTGGGTCATCAGCCGCCTATCAATAGCAAGAATTGGTATAGATATCCATTAGAGTTTGGATAAAAAATGACAAGAAAGGGAGGGTTAAAATGACAACCAAAAGTTCTGACATAATCACTCCCACGTTCAAGTTAGTTTCTGATGGAAGAGGGAGAATAAAGAATAACAACTTAGGATTTTAGTTATGTGTGTGCACGTACTTGTGTCCTTAGTATTGGGCTACCTTTTATAGAGTAGCGGTTGTATTCCTATATTCTCTATGTGTTTTGAAATTCTTGTTAACGTTATTCACGTCTCTTAAAATAAATGAAGGCATTATCCACCACTTTGAGCTAAATGACAACTTCCGCAAGCAATGGTTAACCTTCACTTTCGAGTGGGATTCTTAAAAATCGAGGAATCTTTCAGGGGAGTCTGGAAAATCCATTCAGAGTCAGAGAATCTTTCAAGGAGTCCGGAATCCATTATGAGTCAAGGGCCCTTTAAAATCAGGAAACCTTATAGGAAGTCTAGACTGTAGGAAGTCTGGGTTATTCCAAGAGTCAGGGCGTTATAGAATCAAGAAATAACTCTCTATTGACTTTGATCGTCACTTCGACATGACTATTAACTTCTAGTACCACATGATTTTTGTAAGTACCCTGTGGTAATTTTGATATGGTTAACTAAGTTAAGTCATATATAAGTTTGATACCTTATGTCTAAGTGTACAAGAACATTTCATATGCAAGTTGTATATTATGACAAATACAGAAATTACGAGCTGATTTTGAGAAAATTATCAAACCATCTTTATAATTTATCTTTTTTGAAAACACTTTGAGATTTATACCTAAACTAACAGTCACATTATAAAAGGATCTCTATTTATAACCGGGATCTCTATTTATAACCGCATATACGCTTACATTACACGATAGTATGCAATTTCGCATGTCCATAGTCACTATTCATTTTACTGTTTATCATCCTCAATTGAATCATTTGAGCGTAGAAATATCCGTACCAGGGCCCTTTCCTGACCTAATTGTTAACACTCATTTTGACAGTGTAATTCCGAGTCATTTTTTCAGTGAAGAGTTTTCACTCCATCAAGATAAGAACCACCTGTCCAGTAAATCATTTTCTCCGTTTTAAAATGGGATTAAATATTATTCTCCTCGATTGGATCTATGCTCCCGAGGCAATCTGCATCACTCTGTGAGTAATTTGACTTGAGCATCACAAAGCTGCATGAAGATCTGGGTTTAGTTAAGTTAACTGAAAAATTATGACAAGGAAAAAACAGAAAAAAAAGAATGGAATTGATTCTTTATTTTTTTTTTTTTTGTTAGAGCAGCTGAGCCTGAGCTTTTTGCAGGCAAAAGCAAATTGCTTCTCCATTTTAATGTCCAATTGTCAACTGCTGGGATAAGACTGCTCTTGGTCGCTTCCATCAATGGAGGTCACTTCTCGCCTCCTAAACAAGAATGGCGATGTGCATGCATCCAGAATATTGTTAAAGAGGCCACCAAATCTTTTGTTTGCATGTTCGAATCCAATAATTTACTGTGGCCACCACTGCCGCTCCTTGAAAAGAAGACCAGCCTGGTTTTCTGAGCTCCCATCTTTTCCTTGTAGCTTCGTAACCATGAATTCGATCGCTGGTTCCATCCCCTCCCTTGGCATCTCATGAGCCTTCATGGAGCTTCGAGGTTCGGTGCGCATGGTGGATGGGTCAGCAGTAGTTGGTGGTTCTGGTTCATCAGAAGGTGGCAGCCTTCTATCCTGCTGTCTGACCACCTCCAGTAGTACGACCGAGGGCCGCTGCAAGCCAAAGGGGCAGGGGCTCCTCGGTTGTGCCTTTCAGAGGACTGCTGAGCTTGATGGCTGTGATTGCAGATCGCTCAAGATGGCCCGGACAGAGGCAACGGTGCCTCCCTTCGACTCGGTCCTCTCCGATGGGGAGCAAATGCTGAGCTTCTCTGCAACTTCCAAGGAAGATAGCTTTGCGTTAGCCTGTGATGGAGCTCTCCCTTCTTATCACCCTTCTCCTCCATCATCTTCCCCAAAATCTTATCTTTGGAACGCAGGTAACTTGCCTCTGCTCCTCCTCCTCCTCCTCCTCCTCTTCTTCTCATACCTTAACCTTCTTTTCGTTGTTACAGGGTTGTATTCCGGCGGCCACGATGTGAATGCCAATGGTGTTTTGGCAAGGGTGAAGGGGCCATTCACACCATCTCAGTGGCTGGAGCTAGAGCACCAGGCCTTGGTTTACAAGTATATTGTTGCAAAAGTACCAATACCACCTAATCTTCTCGCCCCCATCCAGAGAAGCCTGGTCTCTTCAGGGATCTCTCGCTTCTCAGCTGGATCTTTTGGTTCGAGTGCTTGTAAGACTTTCATCTCTTTAGCTATGCTGCATACACTTGTTGGACTCATGTCAATTTCTTAAGAATTTATGGCGAGTAATAAATCCTGAATTTGTTTCTTAAAATTTTTCACTTTGTCGTAGTTGGTTGGGGATCGTTCTACTTGGGATGCTCTGGGAATGTTGATCCGGAGCCGGGTAGATGCCGTCGAACTGATGGGAAAAAATGGCGGTGCTCGAGGGATGCAGTCGCTGACCAGAAGTACTGTGAGCGTCACATAAACCGGGGCCGCCGCCGTTCAAGAAAGCATGTGGAAGGCCAGTCTGACCATGCCGCGAAAGCGATGCCTGTTGCATCCCCGTCACAGTCAGCCTCACCAGTTTCCGGCAGTCGACCGCCTAGTAATATCAGAGCTTCACAATCACAGACTAAAACTGTCAAGTCCGCCGCCGGCGATCCTCGGCCGGCGCCGTTCGACACGTACAGTCATCTTATCTGCTAGCCATCTTTACGGGTCATCTGATGCATTGTTTTCTGGTTCCCTCACCACTGTTTCTGATCAACTTGTGCAGGATGTGGCTGAGCAAGGAAAACACAAATGACCAAGTGCAAGATGCTGCGAACTCGGAAGCCATGACATCGAAGTCCGTTTCAAGAAAACAGAGTGCGAGTTCTTTATCCGATATCAATTTTTTACCCACACTGAAGCTGGATGACATACAATCCCAATCCAATCCTCTTTGTCACTTCATCGACGACTGGCCCAAAACCCAATCCGACTGCTCAACCATTACCTGGCCCGAGATTGAAGACATGCGATCTGAAAGAGCTCAACTTTCCATGTCGAAACCCCTGGCTTCCTCTGAATTCTCATCCTTCACTGCTCCAAACCGAGAAAGTGATACAGACTTACCCCTTAGTCTGTCTCTTGAAGCAGACCAAAGACGAGCGAGTTGGATTCCCATCTCCTGGGAGATCTCCATGGGTGATCCTCTCGGCGAGGCCCTTAAAAACACTAATAACGCGACCAAGGTTCAGAGCAAGACCTGCTCATCATCAACATCACTCTACCTCCTGCCCGACTGCTGGGACTCAATCCCGCGGGTGGGCTCTCTTACAAGCAGCACAGTGAGTAGCCCGAGGACAGAGAACACGGCCAACAAGAGCACTGGAAGCTTGTGCAACGATCTCCTTGGCCCAACCATTGTAGGTCATCCAACCATGCATTAGCTTATACATTCTCTACCTCAATGCATCATGGAAGCTGATGATTATACGCTTGAAAATTTCCAATATGGTTCTGTAGCTACATGTTATATTTCCCTTCCTCCCTCTTCAGTTTTTTTGGATCGAGATGGTCTTTTTTTATATACAAAATTGGAGCCATTTCCCAAGTGCGTTGTATTCGATTTGAATCTAATCTATATTGTGTGGATGCTGCAATGTGTAACCTGAAGTTTAATTCAAAGAAAATGGATCGCAGATGCTTGTAATCTTTTGCTTTGTGCTACGAATGAAACACAACAGTTGAAGTTAATCTGCGAATGGGGAGGCAATTTATTGATCAACTGCAGACTTAAACGCTGGGCTTGCACTTGAATGACCAAATTTCTATAAGTTCTATAAGATGTCTATGGACCATTCTTTTACATTATCTTTATTTTAGAATTTGTAGAATAATATTTTCAAAAATTTAGTATAATCCCAATTTCACAACTCCTCCACAATCAAATCAACGCTTGTGATACATCGACCTGATCGATCCGACGGTAAATAAGACGCCCTGCATGTACTTTGGGATTGGTCTTAAGTTTCCGCAGTTGAATTGGGGACATGCATATGAGCAAACACCTTGGTCGTACTCTTCGCCGCTCCGAAATCGTCGATCCACAGCCGATATGCTTCTCCGCCACCGCCACCGCCTCCTCCTCCTCAACCTCCACAGGCCCCTCGCCTCTCCTCCTGCTCTGGCCTCCGTATCCTTCCGGCCCTTATCCCTCTCCGCGCATCTGACGCCTAGCACAGACTCCCCTAGCCCTTCCGGGTCTACCGTCAAGGGCTCCTCCGTTCCGGATGTCGCTGCCCCAGGTCTGTTGCGGAGCGAACTCTTCGTGCCGCCGGGGGTGGAGCGGAAGGACGCGACTGCCGAGATGCTGCTTCCGGGTTCTAACATCGTCGTGGGGCCCTACGCTGGCGACGCGGAGGTGAAGAAGATTGAGTTCGTGAAGAGCAGTGCGAGGGCGGGCGATTGCCCTAAGGATGGTCGCCCGGAGTTCGCCATCCTCGGAAGGTCCAACGTCGGCAAGTCCTCCCTCATCAATAAGCTCGCCCGCAAGAGGGAGTTCGCCCTCACTTCCAAGAAGCCAGGTTCCTTCTTTCGTACTAAATTCATCTTGTTTTGCTGCGTTAAAGCCAATTGCCCAAATTGTTGATGAACACAATGATGTTTGTACAACAGGTATGAATGTGTCTAAACATGAACGTGGACACATGAAATTCTCAAGTCTTAGTTTGGATACCTGATACCTGACATGCATAGTCAGAGAGAAATCTTTAGATTGACAAATAAAGAGACAAAGAAAGAACTGAGAACCTTGTTTTGGGCACAATGGTTGCTCTAGGACAGGATAACTAGGGCTTCACATCCATGTTGGGGTTTTGCAAGTATCTAATGAAAGGATGCTAGCAATTTTCAAAATTGACGAAATATTCATCCTTAATTCCAAAGGAAACTTATTGTTCATTCATTACGTAATAGGCTTGAGGGATAGATATTGTGAGAAACACAAATTGATGATGAAGCTGAGAACTTGACTCAATATTTGGTTTGGTTTGACTGTAGTCCAAGCCTGTTGGTGTAGTACCCCTATTAGAATTGATCCTGTCCGAACCAAGAGTCAGCGGACGCTGGGCACGTGGCGCTCTCTGCTGGATCCTCGAGTGCTCCGGCGAACCTGCAACAAAACCGAGCCGGGAGGGGTGTCCCGGCGACGGTCCTCCGACGCTCAAGTCAGGTAAGTGGTGGAGAAAGTGGCTGTCAAATTTGTATCATGCGTACCTTTGGCGAAGTAATAGCCTCTTTATATAGGACGGAGAAGGAACTGATGCACGCCCACCGAGGTGCGTACGTGTCAGCAACCCATACCACGGTATGCACTTGTCAGAGAGCTTACCTGACACCATGCTGCCACAGTCCGAGCATGTTCTTTAATGGGACGGCAGGACCACCCGTTGTCAGACTAGATGGCACAGCCATACGACTTGACGGCTGTCCGCTGGGATGCCCGGCCCGCCGGGCGGGCGATGAACGCCGTCCGGACGGCCTTGATTCCGTCCGGGCGGCACCTCCTTCCGCTCGGTCATTACGCATCGCTTATTTGAGGCGTCGGACCGGTCCCTACCAGGTGCCTTTACTATCGATTTCGTTCTTCGAGTCCGGCGGCTCGCCTTTTCCGCGAGCCACCGACCTTCGACCTCCCTCGCTGACTCCTTATGGGGTTCCGGATTTTTACGCCGGATCACTTGCCTTCCTCTCGAGTCTAGTCGAAGGAGGCAAAGTCCGACCGATCGACCGCCGATTTGTCAACAATGATCATTGCCTTAGGCCGCTCGGCCAGGCATAAAGATGCTCATCCGTGCGGCGATATCTGTCTGTCCGGCGATACTTTGTCCATGCCTTATATTTTCTGGGAATCGATGTCCGTTGTTCTCCCTCACTACCCATCACGTGCTCTGCGCACGGTAAGGGGAGCTCATTAAATGCGGCTAGTAACCGGCTGACACGTGGCGACCGTGCATTTGTCAGAGTATGGCGGTTGCGTCACTTTCGATGGGACAACCGCCGTTTGAAACGGACGGGCCGATGACAACCTCGCTATCGACGACCTGGATCGGACGGTGGAGATCGTTTCCGGGCGGCGATATAAGACCCTTGACTCGTTTCCGCCGCATTTCGTCTTCTTCGTTTCCGGACTCTTGTCATTCCCCCTCTCGCCGGCGACCTTGTTCTCAGACTTTCCTACGATCACACGGCTTCTTCCGGTCATCTTCCTCGCCTGTAAGAGCCTTTTTCTCGCTTCAGACGCATTCTTCTTTCTGTTAATCATCCTTTTCAGCCGGTTTTCTTCCATTGCTTGAACCATCCTCTTCTATCCCGCATTCTGGCCTTTCGATCATGACCAGTACCTCGCAATCAACCGGCGGTGCTCCGGGTCTTTGGTACTCGAACATGGAAAGTCGGTTCGACGAGGAAGACGCCATGCGCCTCACTCGAGCATATGACCTACCGACCGACCACGAAATAGTGTTAGCCACGCCTTCCGATCGGCCTAACGATCCTCCGCCCGACACTGTTGTCTTCTTCCGGGATCAATTCCTGGCCGGACTACGTTTTCCTCCTCACAAGTTTTTCTTAGAAGTTTGCAACTATTTCCGCATTCCGCTCGGCCAAGTAGTTCCTAATTCTATTAGGTTGCTGAGCGGAGTGGTAGTTTTGTTCAAACTGAACGGCATTCCCTTAACCCCAAAAATCTTCCACTACTTCTACTATCCCAAGCAAGCCGAGTGGGGCACCTTTGTTTTCCAATCTAGGATAGGCTTCATCTTTTTCGATAATATGCCGAGCTCCAACAAACACTGGAAGGAGCATTTTTTCTATATACGCTTTCCCGAGCGGCCCACTTTCCGCACCAAGTGGCAGACGGCTATGCCTGCGCAACCGGAGCTCGGCAAGTTTAGAGGTGACGCAGACTATCTCCATGCAGCCGAACAGCTAGTCGGTCAGCGCTATCACATTGACAAGATGCTTCTCCCAGGAGTAATGCATATATTCGGCTTGTCTTCTACACCAGCCGATCTGCCTTGTAGCATGAGTAAGCTTCCCTATCTTCCCCTTTATTTTGTTCTAACTGATTTATTCTCTGCTTCTGCAGCTGAGGTCATGTGGCGGGCCCGGCCACCGAGAAGCTCAAACCGAGGGCCGCTAGGATCGAGGCGGTGACGAGCCAGGAGGCCGCGAACGGGGCATTGCTCCGGCTGATCCGGCCGGCGAAGAAGGTGAGGGGACGCCAACGGTCCCAGAAGCCCCATAGAACCTCCTACCGAAGCTGTGGTGGAGGGCCGCTCGGCCGATGATGTGCCGCTACGCACTCGGAACGCCGGCGACCGGAATCCGCACCCGCCTCTACACTTGATGAGCCACAACCCGAGCGGGGTGCGGATGTACTGTGCTGTCCGGAACAGTTTCTCTCGAGAGTACCCCGACCCTCAGGATTCTCCGAGGGCCAGCTCGGAGGTGCCACCCACCTCTTCGGGCGGGCTATCTCGAGCGGGCCGAGCGCCGAATTTACTTAAACCGCTCGCCTCCCTTGAGGCGTACGGTCGCCACCGATCGGCCGTGTTTCTGAGCAGATGATCACCGACGGGCCCTCTCGCACAAGCTTGGATAGATGCTCGGAGTCGGATAGCTAAGTTGACTCCGGCATGACAAGAACCTTCAATCGACCACCGGTATAGCCCTTCCCTCTTCTCTCTCTTATTTAAGTTTTACCTGCTCGTGTTTGCTAGCAGTAATCAGGAGCAGATCGCCATTAGCGATCGGTTGCCGTGAGGAGGAACCAAGAAACAAAACAGTGGGACGCCAGTACGACGGTCCGCCTGAGAAGGCCAAGAAATCGCTAGAAGCCGAACGAAGAGCCTCGATATGGCGAGCAAGGTCGTTCGGCTTGAAACAATGATTAACGAGACAAGGAGATCCGGACAACGACCACTCGGAAGCAACAGCCATCAACGATATGGACCACGAAGATGGAGATCCGGGGAGCAACGATCAAGGACCTGATGCTCTGCCACCGAAAAGAGAGCCGCCTACCGATCTCCAAAGATTCATGGAGACTCAAGGATCTCCAGTCGCAGCGACGCCGCCACGCCGCCCAAGGAGTATCAAGAGGGGAGTCGGCCCGCTCGGACAAAGTGAGGAAGGCGTTCCTCCGCTCGAGACTTCGGAGATAAGTTTACCGACAAGATATCCTCACGTTCAAGGAGGCCATCAAGGCGGTGGGCTATCTGAAGACCAAAGGTCACCTGTCTGCCGAGTGACTATCCCCGAGGATCTGGCGAGCGTGATGGACGCCATCCCCGACGCTTTTTTGATTTCGATGTGTGAGGAGCGTTTCAGAAACTTTTGAATTCCCGCCGTTCGGCCCCGCTTATCTATGTAATGACTTTTTGGCTTGCATATTAGATAATCTTCTGCTCCTTTCTATTTTAGCAAGAAATTTTTCCCTCGTCCCAACTTTAAGTGTCTCGATATTTATCGTCGGAGCTCGACCGGATATTTATAGCCGGGGGGTCTCGATTTTTAACGACGGGCTCGTCGGTTCGTCCTTCATTATTTATACGCCTTGCCTCGACATTTATCGTCGAGCTCGACGCGGATATTTATAGCCGGTCGGATTTTTAACGACGGGCTCGTCGGTTCGTCCGCTTGGATTATTTATAGGCTCATCTCTCGATATTTATCGTCGGAACTCGACCGCGGATATTTATAGCCGGTTGGCGCGCGATTTTTAACGACGGGCTCGTCGGTTTTCCGCTCGGATTTTATAGCCGGTCGGCCGGCGGCACGGATATTTATAGCCGATCGGCGCGGCTCTCGATTTTTAACGACGGTGCTCGTCGGTTTTCCGCTCGATTTTTATAGACGTCGGCTCGTCTCTCGATATTTATCGTCGGAGCTCGACGGCGCGGATATTTATAGCCGGTCGGCGCGGCTCTCGATTTTTAACGACGGTGCTCGTCGGTTTTCCGCTCGATTTTTATAGCCGGTCGGCGCGGCTCTACGGTTTAACGTCTGGGCTAGACGGCCTTTTTAAGGCTAACTCCTTACCAGGTCGAGCGACCTTGGTCTTCCTTTCAAGTCTAGCTTGGATAATTACCCCCTGGCCGAACGGCTCAGGGTCCACTTCGTCGAGTATCTTGGCTCGGATAATATACCCCCTTCCGAATGGTACGGGGCTTCCGTTTTTAGAGCGCTTGGCGCCAATTTGATCCGTATACCTCCGGCCGAGCGGCTCGGGGCCTTCGTTGTCGAGCGCTTGGCTCGGAAAACCATATACCCGGCCGACCGGCTCAGGCCTTCACATCGAGCGCTTGGCTCGTAAATAATCCTCCCCGAGGTAGTCTCGGCTAAAATGTACCTGGTCGAGCGGCTCAGGCTTTCGCTCCAGGCAATAACCTCCCTCTATCATCCTGAACAGCGCAGGGCTTTGGTTTCCTTCCTGCCACACTAGTATGCAGCCCGGCCGAACAGCTCGGGGTCTTCGATTTCGAACGCTGCTTATATTCTATACGCAGCCCGGCCGAACGGCCTGGGGTCTTCGGGTTCGAGCTCCCGGCTAGGATATAAACCTCCCGGCCGATCGGCTCGGGGGCCTTCGGGTTCGAGCTCCCGGCTCGGATATAAACCTCCCGGCCTATAGGCTCGGGGGCCTTGGCTCGAAGATATAATACCGATCGGGGGGCCTTCGAGTTACGATGATAATGCCTTATATTCGCTCTTTTGACTTTTCATCTCTGCATTTCAAGTATTTAGTCGAAAAATGAAATACACGGGTGATTCAATGATACACCTTTCACCCCGCTGTAAGGCTGGGGTGGTTCGCGCTCCACGGCCTATCTAGCTGCCGTCCGTCTTCATACGCGCTCGAGCGGAGCTTTTCGATGATTTTGAAAGGGCCTGCCCATGGAGCTTCAAGCTTGACGACGTCTACACCCGGCTTGACTTTCTTCCAGACAAGATCGCCGACTTGGAACGATCTGGGAATTACGCGCCGGTTGTAGTTTTGCTTCATCCGCTGACGGTATACCATCAGCCGAACGGACGCGTTTGCCTTCTCCTCTTCTACCAAGTCCAGCTCCATGTTTCTTCGTTCGGCGTTGTCATCATCATAGCTCTGGATCCGGGCTGACTCAACGCCGACTTCGACCGGTATGACAGCCTCACCGCCATATACCAAATGGAACGGTGTGACTCGTCCCTTCTTTTGGCGTCGTTCGGATGGCCCACAAGACGCCTAGGCACTTCACCGCCAACTCCTCCCAAATGGTCGAGCCGAGCGCGCAGAATTCGGCGACTCAACTTGACCGTTGCTCGAGGATAGGCCACGGACGTGAAATGTTGCTCAATGCCGTAGCTTTGCACCAATCCTCTAACATCTTCCCCGTTGTCGGACACTAGTCGGCGAGATGCCGAACCGACAAATGATGTGTTGCCGGATGAATTTTTAACCGTTTGTTCGGTGATCTTTGCCAGTGGCTCGCTCCACCCACTTGGAGAAATAGTCTACCGCCACTAGTAAAAATTTCCTCTGCCGGTCGCCATCGGAAATGGACCCACAATATCCATTCCCGATCGATCGAACATGAGATGGTTGATGCCTTCATCTCCTCTCCCGGTCGGTGGGAGAAGTTGTGATACTTCGGCATGAAAGGCATGTAGATACCGTCCGAGCGGCATCTGTTTGTAAAGTTGGCCAAGAGTATCCGGCCAAGAGGATCTTCTTGGCCAACGAGCGTCCGCCCGAATGACCCCGCATGATCCTTGATGTACTTCCTGGAGGATGTAAGCTGAGTCCTCCTTTCAGCAAAGGGCGCGAGAAAGCTTTTAAAGCTGATCTCCGATGAGTGTAAACCGACCGGCTCTTCTTCCGAGGAGGGCTGCATATTCATCGGATGGTGTGGTGCCCAACGGAGGAATTCTATAATAGGTGTCCTCCAGTCACTTGGAAACGCGAGGCCTTGCATCCGGTCGACATGCGCCACCAGCAGTCTTTTTCAATTGGTTGCTGAATGGCGACCGGCGTTATTGAGCTCGCGAGTTTGGCTAACTCATCGGCCGCCTGGTTCTCCGTTCGGGGGATCTTCGAATAAGCACCTCTCGGAAAGTAGCTTTGAGTTTTCAAAGGCCTCGGCGTAGAGTTTGAGCCGAACACGTTGATTTCAAAGGTGCCGGAAAGTTACTGAGCGGCCAACTGCGAATCGAATAGAGTGTCACCCGACTGCTCCCACATGCTGTCTGCAACCCGGCTATGAGGGCCTCATACTCGCTTCATTGTTAGTAGCTTTGTAATCTAGCCGGACGGATAGGTGCATCTTTTCTTCCTGAGGTGAGAGTAGTAATATTCCGATCCCACTTCCGAGCCGAGTGGAGGATCCATCCACATATATTCTCCACATAGCTTCCTGCGCTGGCCTTTGCACTTCGGTCACAAAATCAGCCAAGGATTGGGCTTTAATCGCCGAGCGGGGCTGATATTGGATGTCAAATTCACTTAATTCCGTCGTCTTGATAAGCCGTCCGGACGCTCCTGGAACAAACTCTTCCGAGTGGACTGCTCGTCCGGACAATAATGGTGTGAGCCAAGAAATACGGACCAAAGCAAAGGCCAACTTCTCGAGCCTGTGTAACGAGTCAACATCTTTTAAAATGTGGCTTAGAAAATACACCTGCTGTTCTTCGCCGCTCGCCCTACAGCCTGCTCAGTTGACGACAGATATATATAAAGTGACTCACCCCGACCGGCTTGGCTAACACAGAGAATTAAGATATGTCTTCAACTCTTCAATGCTCGGTCACATTCTTCATCCCATCGAACTTAGTGGCCTCAAGGCAGATCTCAAGAATGGCGAGTTCCGGTCCGGTTCGAGATGAATCGGATAAAGCGCTTATCCGACCGTCAACCTTGCACTCCTCTTGTATTTCTTGGGGCGGCATGTCTTGCAGTTGCTTTAACCTTCTTTGGATTTGCTTGATTCCCCGCTCACTATGCACCTCAAGAAACGCCTCCTTCGCTCCAGGCACTTTTGGGATTTAGCTTGACTCCGTATTTCATTCGGAAGGTTTCTTCCATATCCTCGAAAAGATCGGCCGCTCGGACGGATTTGATAAGAATGTCGTCCACATAAACTTCCAGATTCCGCCCGATCCGCTCCTTGAACACCTTGTTCATCAAGCGTTGATAGGTGGCCCCGGCATTCTTTAATCCACCTTGTAGCAATATGTGCCGTCGGCCGTTACGGCTTACTTTTCTTGATCTTCCGGCGGACCACGATATCCTCGTAGGCGCCACATGCAATTAATTCGCAGAGTCCACCGGTGATCTATCCGGCGGAGGATAAAAATCTGGGCGTACGCTTGTTTAAATCTCGAAAGTCGATGCACACCCACCTGCCGCCCGGCTTGGAGACCAAGACTACGTTGGCCACCGGAACTGCACCTCGCGTATGTGGCGGCCTTGAAGTTTTTCCACCTCCGCCGGATAATGGCATTCTGCTCGGCAGTCCCTTTTTCTCTGCTTCATCGCCGAGCGTCCGGTCGGACATGCAATTCATGCTGCGCTAGGCTCGGCGAAATTCCGGGTAATGTCGACCACACGAAGACATCATGATTTCGTTGAGGCATTGATCGCCTTCTCCTTCGCTCTTCCCCGATCGAGGCGATAAAGTCGGGCCTCCGATCGGGTCGGATGGATCCGGACTTCCTCCTTTCATCATAAATTAAAGCGGAGGTTTCTCGGTTATAGCGTGTACCTCAATTCGGGGCGCCTTCCAAGCTTCGCTCGGATCATCTCTATATAGCACCGCCGAGTCTAGCTGATCTCCCGCACTTCTCCTACTTTGTCCTCCACGGGAACTTTATCTTCGGTGGAAGGTTAAGACAACCGCTCGGAATTCACCGAGCGCCGGTCGTCGTAGGATGAGGAGAGTCGACCACCACGAAGTTTATTGTCTCGGTCCTCCTGAGCGGCTCTTCTCCCAGTGAGGTGGCCAGGACCGGCTGAACTTCGTTGCCGTAAACCCGTAGAGCGGGTCGTCATGGGCAGCAGCTCGGCCGATCGATTTGCAGTGATCGAACGCTTTCTTGAATATGATGTTGACCGAGCTCCCTTGTCAACAAATATGCGGTGAATGGTGTAATTTGCTATTACCGCTTTAATGAACAGATGGGGCACTTCTACTCCTTCTAAGTCCCATGTCCGAAAGTGATTTCCGGTCCACTTGCCCACTCTTGGCTGCAGCCGACTGCATGGACCAACTTGCGGGCTCGGTTGGAATCTCCTCGGTCGGCCCACCGATGATAACGTTGATCGCCTCGAGGAAGTATTGCTCTATTTTCCTCCTCCCGAGCGGACGGTCTGCTTCGCTCGCTCGGCGATTCTCCTACCTCGGAGATCGGTGCCAATCGGGTGTCTGCTGATGTCGCCCCTCGGTGCGGGTCCGGTCAGCTTCATGAGTCCTACGTCTCCTGTCGATGGGAGGCGACCGTCGTTCAGCTTTCCTGAGAACAGGATTGGACACAAAAGGAAGGCTTCGGCAATCCCTCGTGTTGTGCGTATCCGTCCGGTGGAAGCAGAACATAGGGGTCCACCTCTTCTTTGGTTTGGGCGGCGGCCCACTGCAGACGTGCGATCCGCGAGGGATCGAATGCCGGCCTCGGTCCTCGGGTGGTCACGGCGGCGTCTTTGCTTCGGCGTGAGCAGTGCGCTACCGAGTTTTTCCTTTAGGCGGCTTGCGCTTCTTCCACATTTATATATTCGTTGGCCGATGTAGCATGTGATCATAATCTCGGGCGGCTTTCGGATGAGCGGAAGAAGTCCCCATCCACAAGGCCTTGCGTGAAGGCATTCATCATCGCCTCCGATGTGGCCGTGGGGATATCCATCGCCACTTGGTTGAATCGTGAATATAACCTCGGATCGATTCTCTGGGCGGCGAATAAGCTGACACTTGTCTTTTGATAACGCCGACCACTGGCGGTGGAGGAAGGCCGTTCGGAATTCTCTGAAGCTCGTGATGGATCCGTCCGAGCAACCTCCGAAACCACCGCTGAGCCGATCCCAGAGGGTGGTAAGGAAGACTTACACTTTACTCCATCTCGTATCATGGAGCGTGGTCAGATATCGAACTTACCTGGATGATCATCCGGTCTCGTTGTTCCATCAGTATTCGCCGATCGTCGGAGGCACGTAGTGTTTCGGCAGGGTCTCGTAGGATAGCCTCCGAAAATTGGCGATTGATCCGCCCGGGAGGAGTCCGCCGGGGAGCTTTCCCGTCATCCCGCCTTGGCATTTCATCCGAGGAAGATCCTCTATCTCTTCGGGCTGGTATGGCTTCAGGGGTGCGAAATAAGGCCGATGGAATGCGACGGTGGTGGAGGTGCTTCCGCTCGGCCACCGACGCAGATGTTGCTTGTTGCTCCGCTCGCTCGGCGGATGCTTTTTGTTTTTGCTCCATGAGTTTAGGGCATCGAGTTCTTCTGTTGAAAGCGCCACCGTGTGTTGTCCGGCCTCGTCCATTGTCTCCGATCGGATGCGGGAGCGTTCCCACGACCGGCCAATTTGATCTGTCCGAACCAAGAGTCGATGAACGTGGCGCTCTCTTCTGGATCCTCGAGTGCTCCGCGAACTCTGCAACAAAACCGAGCCGAGGGGTGTCCGGCGACGGTCCCCCTCAAGTCGGTAAGTGGTGGAAAGTGGTGGAGAAAGTGGCTGCCAAATTTGTATCATGCGTACCTTTGGCGAAGTAATAGCCTCTTTATATAGGACGGAGAAGGAACTGATGCACGCCCACCGAGGTGCGTACGTGTCAGCAACCCATACCACGGTATGCACTTGTCAGAGAGTTTAGCTGACATCATGCTGCCACAGTTCGAGCATGTTCTTTAATGGGACGGCAGGACCACCCGTTGTCAGACTAGAAGTATGGCACAGCCATACGACTTGACGGCTGTCAGAAGATGTCCCCATCTTTTACCCACCGTCTGACTGGGATGCCCGGCCCGCTGGGCGGGCGATGAACGTCGTCCGGACGGCCTTGATTCTTTGCGCCGTCCGGGCGGCACCTCCTTCCGCTCGGTCATTACGCACTGCTTTATTTGAGCGTCGGACCCCTGGTCCCTACCAGGGTGCCTTTTACTATCAGATTTCCCGTTCTTCTGAGTCCGGTCGGCTCGCCCTTTTCCGGCGAGCCACTGGACCCTTTGACCTCCCCTCAGCGTTGACTCCTTATGGGGTTCCGGATTTTTACCGCCGGATCAAGAATATACTCAATTGTCAACCCCGTGGACAATTTAAGACAGAATACTACTCAAGAACTCTGAATATGTTATTTGTTTTGACTTGCCAGTGTAGCTCAATGGTAGAAAATAGTTTCCTTGCGATGAGTGTTGACGAGGCTTGCGTTGTTCGATTCATCTGCACCTTGCTCAGATTTACACCTTGACCTCCACTATAAACTATAAAATAGTCATAAGCCTGCTTTTCTCAAGTTGGAAATCAAGTTTGTTATTGATTTATTGTGATCAATCCAATAGTTTCTTTCCTTTGCTCTGGATATATTTTTATTTCTGAATGATTTGCTAGTCCTGGCATGCTGTAAAATATTTATTTTTACAGGGAAAACACGACTTATAAATCACTTTTTGGTTAACAACAGCTGGTACATTGTGGATTTGCCAGGCTATGGGTAAGCACACTCAATTTTAGTTTGCAGTTGAATGTCTGCTCAGTATCTTAGTGATTTGTTTCTTAAGGACCAAGGACCTCTTGATTCTGACATTGCTTATAGGTAGACTAGAATCCCTCATCACATTGGACTTATGATTTGTTTGTCTTGTTTTAAGAGTTATGCATTTGATAAAGTTGTACTGATCTAGTTGTCAATGTGTAGTATTTCATGAATTTGTTTCTTTACAATCAATTTCTGTAGAGTTATTGTATTTTATTTGCTTCTGTATATTCTTTCTGGAGATGATCTTTGAAGTTGTTGATTTTTTCTTCTTTTATTAAATATGAATCAGAAACAGAAATGGTATCAACAAGGATATAAACTTCAGAATAAATAAAATAGAATGCAGTGGATGTTATAGTCAATCCCAAAATTCTGATTTAGAATATGGTTGTATCTGAATTCATGGGTAGGAATTAAAAAAGAAAAATCAAACCCCTAGTCACCCTCATCTACCTATACTATATGTAATATATCAAGGATATTTAGTTTTAATGTATCCTAGAGTGCAACACTGATATTCCAGTCATTTATAGTATGCCTCCAATCCAAATCAAATAAAGCCACTGAGTTAATATGAAAAACCTTGATTATCAGTCTACTCACTTGCCAAATTCCAATTTTTCCTGATGGGAGAGAATGATGTATAATTAATCAGTTCAGAGGTCTAGCCTATTCTTGAACCTGGAACATGTTTTGGTCTTATTTTGTTTTTGCTTCTATATTGTAATTTTTTTATTGTCATAATTAGACTTGCTCTGTTGTTGAGCTGCAAAAGCCCATAAAGAGGTGTAAAACTATTCGGCAATTGCCCAAAAGGCGCACCTAAAGTTTGGAATGGACCAAAAGATGTTCCAAACTTTGAAAATGCCCAAAAGATGCACCTTTTTCTTGTTTTACCCCTTATTTTTTCTCCTCTCTTCTTTTTCTTTTCTCTTATGCATGCAATCTTTCTCTTCTCTTTCCTCTCTCTTTTGCATGCATACATACTATTGTGGTGATGATGTTTAAAAATCATCATCATAGATAATTACATTATCTTTCGGTACTACCACGGGCCTGATTTCTCGGAGACCAGAATCATATTTTAATTGATTCTTCCAATAACATTTTAACACTTTCGAAGAAGCTGAAATAAGCAATTGAAGATATTGTTGAACTCCTTGCAGCCCTATAGTCTCAAAAATATATAGGACTTGAAATGGATCCAATCGGACTTGTCTAGGTCCATTAGCGGGTTTCACTGAAAATGGACCTAGACAAGTCCGATTGGACTCATTTCAAGTCTTGTGGATTCTAAGGATGCAAGGAGTCCAACGGTGCTCTCTATTGCTTATTTCGGCTTCTCTAGATGCGTTAAAATGTTTTGAAAGAATCAGCTAAAATGTGGTCCTAGTCTCTGAGAAATCAGACCCGGGTAGTGTCGAAAGATAATGTAATTATTTGTGGTGCTGATTTTAAAAAATCTGCACTATGTATGCATGCAAAAGAGAAGCGAGGTTGTATGCATAAGAGAGAGAAAACTGAAAAAGTCAGATTTGACTGAGGGGTAAAATGGGAAATAGATGCGATCCCCTGTATTGCAACTTGAGAGATCACTAATTGAAGCATGCAGAAAGTACTGCAGCATCAAATTCTTTGATCAATATACGTCACAATCTGAGATAAGTAGGCAAAAATATATTTTTTTTCCATTTTGATTGTGGCAAAAAGGCGAAACGCTCGCCCCAGCGTCCTCGCCGTACCCGACCCAAGGTTATCACGAGGGAGATAAATCGCAGTATCCGAGCGAGCATGTGACGGACAGGGTGTAATACAGGGATAGGGGATTTATTCCCCGGCTGTCCATTTTGATGAACATAGAGAAGATGGTGCAAACTCTAATTATCAATAAAGATTTATTTCCTTTGAAATAACAATTAATTTATTGGAACAAGAATAGACCACTACAAAATATTGCACAATTTTACCAACCATGCTCTATCGTGGATGCCCCTCACGCATCATAATGGATGCAGCTGCCTGAATTAATATTAACATAACCGAGTTTAAGATGTGAGAATTTGAAAGATTTGGGTTTTATTAATAGTACTAGCAGAGAGTCAACGGGCACCATACGTCATTATTTATTTGATAATTTTGAATTTAACCATGAGCTTCTTGCGCAATATTTTCTTCTAATTTTGTACCAACATCAATTTCACTGTCAATATGATTTGAAAACATACAAAAACTAAACAAAGGTCTTTGAACCCTTTAAAGTTTGATGTGTTTGAATTCTTACTTGTGCTAGTCCTTGTTGTACCTTTTGATTATGCAACCCTCTAGTTGCTTACAGGTTTGCAAATGCATCTCAATCTTCTCGAACTGACTGGTCGAGATTTACCAAGGGGTACTTTTTGAACCGGGAGACCTTGGTTGGTGTCTTGCTCCTCATTGATGCCAGTATTCCACCCCAGCAAGTAGATTTCGACTGTGCTAACTGGCTCGGACGTAACAATGTATGCCCATCCTACTACCACATCTTTTACTTTTGAATCAACAACTTTTTCTTTTTGTGATAAACGATAACCATGAACTTGATTGCCCTCAGATCGGCTTGACTTTTGTGTTCACCAAGTGTGACAAAATCAAAGGAAAGCAACCCAATGACAAGATCAAGCATTTTCAGGATCTTTTCAGTGAGTACTACAGGAAATCGCCGCCTCCATGGATCATGACAAGCAGTGTTACTGGCTTAGGTCGAGACGAGCTCCTCTGCCATATGTCTCAGCTGAGGAATTACTGGGACAACGATGATGAGTCAGTTTGATGGCTGAATGCATTCATCGAAAAGGTGATTGTGTCAACGTTTTAATATTTTCCTCTTTGTTATCAGTTTCGCCACTCTGGTTAGTTAGACCATGTAAGTGCCTAACCTTAATTAACCTAAAGCATATTACTATGTTATATTTGACAATATTAGCATTAAATTGGAATCACAAATTATGTGCATACATAGATCTTGACGAGATCAAGTCACTTTGAAGTTATAATGAGTGCTTCCGCCTTTATCGAGATTATTTTGTGTCATAGATTCTGGGTGTCTGTTTTAAATTACCAATTTGCCCTGCAATTTGACCGTTACAGCCACCAACTTGACTTAATCATACTACGTTAAGGACAGATTAAGAACCATAATTAAACTTCAAGCTTATAAGTGCCTACTAAATTAATCAGCATGAGGCAGAGGATCCGAAGCGTCTAAATCCTGTCGCCAGCGGTGGGGCAGAAGGTGATGCGGTAGCCCTGCGTGCCGGAGGCGCAGGTGAAGGTGCTTGTGGCGTCGTCGTATGCGTAGCTGTACGCCGCCGGGCATGCTGATTTGAAGACCTGAGAGTAGCGGCTCGGCCCGCATGACGCTGGTGATCCGTGGGCTCCTGTGCAGCAGTACTCCGAAGCCCCGAAGGCCTCGCACGCGCTCCGGCACGCCACCGTGTGGCCCGCCGCCCCCGCCACCCGCAGCTCCGTCGGGCACCGCTTGTTCACGTCTGCCACGCATCCCGTGTACTGGCACCTGTCGTCACCCCTTTGTCCTCCGGATGCGGGTCGCACCCCGATGCCAACGTTGTAGCCGTCGACGAGGCTCACGTCGTAGAAGTCCTTGTCGCCAGTAGACGGTCCGGCGAGGGTGAACTCCGCCAGGGTGGCAGGCGGCGCACCACCGACGGAGCAGAGGAGAGCGCCGCCGCAGTCTCCTGTGTCGCAGTGGCCTGGGGCAGTTCCAGTGGGGTCGAAGGAGCAGCCGGTGCGAGCCCAAAAGCGGCCAGACCAGCTCGGCGGGGCGGAGAAGGAAGCGGTGGCATTGGGGCGGAGCTCGAAGCCGCCGCCTCCAAGGCGAGTTGCGGTGTTACCTGACAATGTGGCGGGCCAGACCGTATACCGGCACTTGTTGTGGAATGTGAAGGCAGTGGCAGCGATCGCTGGCGCCGGACCCCAGAATAAAACAACTGTAACACCATTAAAGGTCACTAATGCACAATTAATGAAGCTTAATTAGTAAGAAACGGAGAAGCGCCTACCGGCGGCGAGGAAGAAGAAAAGGCTCTCCATGGAAGCTTTTCCAAGTGATTAGAGGAGAATTAAATCCGGAAATTGGTGAAGTATGATGGGAAATGAGGCTTATTTATAGTGCTAATCACACTAGTTAATTGCAAGCTAATTAATTAAGGTGACTCATGCAGAAGGAACGAGAATTTGATGAACAAACTCGACAAGAACAAAAAAGTGGGTGGAAAAAAATTTAAATGAACGGATGAGATTAAATCAATGGTAGATCGTACGGTTATTAAGGAGATATATAAGTCATTTTTGTCCTAAATTTTGTAGTAGATGGATCACAAAAAATATGCTCTTCCATTTATTTTAATAAGAAAATGTCCTTTAACTCCGACTTGCATTTAGTTCACCTTATTAAGTATTATTACTTATGAAAAAGTAGAAGTAAAAATATTAGAATTTTCAAAAGGCTTGATTAACACTTTAATTAATATTTTTAAAAAAGAAAAAATAATCTAAGCTTGAATAATAAATCATGTAATTATGTCAAGGAGTTAATTCTGTGAGTATAAGCTTTGTTATTTAATAGAAAAAGTTAATTGGTGTGACCGTTGTTAATTCTGTTAATTAGGGTAGTCAATATTAATCTACATCCATGGATGAAAAAAAGGTCAGAGTCATATTATCCATAAATTATTTCTATAATTAAAAATTAAACTCCATAAAATCAACCAAGTCGTTGTAGTATAGTGGTGAGTATTCCCGCCTGTCACGCGGGTGACCCGGGTTCGATCCCCGGCAACGGCGTTATATTTTGCCCTTTTTTAGCTATGAGAGAAGAAGGTGTATTTAATTTATAACATTTTATAGATTACATTTGTCAGTTACGGTCGTTGTAGTATAGTGGTGAGTATTCCCGCCTGTCACGCGGGTGACCCGGGTTCGATCCCCGGCAACGGCGTTATATTTTGCCCTTTTTTAGCTATGAGAGAAGAAGGTGTATTTAATTTATAACATTTTATAGATTACATTTGTCAGTTACGGTCGTTGTAGTATAGTGGTGAGTATTCCCGCCTGTCACGCGGGTGACCCGGGTTCGATCCCCGGCAACGGCGTTATATTTTGCCCTTTCTAGCTATGAGAGAAGAAAGTGTATTTAATTTATAATATTTTATAGCTTGCATTTGTCAATTAAGGTCGTTGTAGTATAGTGGTGAGTATTCCCGCCTGTCACGCGGGTGACGCGGGTTCGATCCCCGGCAACGGCGTTACTTCGTTTTGCTCTCTATAAATCTTCCTTTTTCCCAGTTTTCTTCCACTTGTTCTTTACGAAATTTCAACAATTAGGGTTCTTGCTTAGCAACGTAAACTTTCAGAACAAGTGATCACCACGTTGCTACGATTCAACCTTCTGTTTATATTAACTTTTATTTATGGAACCTCAACACTAAGAAACTTATTCACAGCATAGATAGATCATTCTCGCTCTCTCTCTATATATTTTTCTTTTCTATCCATTTATTTATCTATCTATCTATCTATCTATCACAAGAGCAAAAAGAATTCAAAAGAATCTTTTCACAATCTCTGCCTACGAACTAACTTGATGAACCAACTCAGTTCCAGCAAATGGCTTCAAGTACCGAACGCTTTGGTTCCCCTTGGAATCGAGAGTTTGGAGAGGATAAAAACACAAGCAGAGGAGACGAAGACAGCTCCTGCAAAGCAAGCCAAGTCCATTCCACTCACCAACTCCACCTCCTTCAACTTTTCCACCATTCCTGCCTGCAGAATCAGCAGGATCGAGTGGCCGAGCCTCGACTTCGCGTCCGATATCGACTGCAATCCCATGCTTTTGGCCAGCTTCTGAAATAGTTGGGACAAACAATTCAAATAGTTGTTTGATCATACAGAGAATGGCATCAGTGAGTGAGTCTCTAATATGTCAAGGAAAACTCACCTTGAGATTGAAGGACCCAAACGTAGATTCAGCAATCTGCCTTCTTTTCTTCTGCTTCATGTCGTCTGCGCTCACGAACATGACGTAGAGGCTGATTCCGAAAGAGAGAAGAGCAGTTCCTACCAGGAACATGTCTGTGCAGTGCAGAAGAGCATTTTAAGATTCTATTAAATTTTAAACCACTCATTAAACATCAGGGAATTTGTGAGGTTGAATGATAGATATGTATGTACCTATCGATTCGACAAGCGATTGTGTGATCCTTCCTTGATTTGTGCTTGAAGAAATTGTTTGGAAATATTGGTAAAAAGCTTCAAGAACAAAGAAGCAACCCTGCAGTAAAGCACCATCAGCAACTTCAGAAATCAGAAACTTTCTTGCTCTAAAGATTACTCTTTAGTTAATTACCTCGACGAAACACAAGATCGAACCGATGATCGATCCAGCAACTGCGATCAGAGTGAAGGATCTGCAACCGGTGACGCCCTGCAGTTGATGATATGGAACCACTGGGATCAGCCAAGAACAGGAGATGGATAAATTAGGAAGAGAGGAGGACTAACTACCTTTTCGATGAGCATCTCCGCGCGAGTTCTCCATTGTTTTGGGTCCAATTTCGGAGGGTTGAGGAGTCGGAGGAGAATGCCGGCCACCTTCACGACTCCTTCTTGCAGGAAAGGCTTCTGCTTGGTGTCCGGCAAGCCGACGGTGGTGCCCAAAGAGACTGCCATTCTCTTCCTCAACTGGACTCTGCATGGCTTTGCCTCTCCACTCCATGGAAATTTGAGAGGGCAAGAAAAAGACAAGGCAGCAGCGGCCGATGAGGAAGAAGAAGAAGAACCAGAAGTAAGATGATCTGAGTACTGAAGAGCTCTAGTGGCTCTCAGTAGACTACTTGCTCCTGCCATTTTTTTCTTCTTAATTCTTAGAGTCCGTACGACGAAAGGCTGGATCTTAGTAACACAAACTAATTGTCTCTTTGTATTTATAAGCATACGAAGGTTGATTGTAAGGGAAGATTCGAGGAATAATGCATGGAAAAGTTCCCTGCTTCCTAGTATTTTTTAGGAGAAACTTTACGGCAAAGAAAGGCCATTTGATTTCCAACGTGGAGTAAAGCGCGGGAAATGGAGGCCGCTTGTTAATTCGTCAAACCTCCGGAGGAAGGTGAGAAGCGTGTGTGGCCAGTAGCGGCGCTGGCGCCGACGACGGACGGACGAAAACGCTTACCTATTGAGAAGTGAGAGCGCCATTTTAATGGAGGGTTCCGTTTGAATTCAATCAAAACTTTAACGGTTGAGATTGAATCAACCCGATCCTACGACTATAGTTTTTTACATTCTAAAATCATACATATAAATATATTTTCTTCACCACAAGAATTTTAGTGGTTTTGGAAGATTGGAAGACGTAGATTGTTCTTTGTATCTGTAGGAAAAAGTTAAAAAGAAAGAACGCAATGAGCTTTAGATTTTTCAGTTTTTCTAATTCTTCTTCTTTTTTTTTGGTTTAAAAAATTCTAACGGCGAAATTTAAAGAAAAAAACAAATTTCATGAGGAATATGCCCACTTGGAGCTGTTTAGAGCGAAATACAAATTCTACATGAACTTTCTTCTACAAAAAGTGTTCATATTTGATGGGTCTAGCCTGACCGACAAAACCATGATCCCTACCCTTGTAGTTTCAGTTGAGATGGGCTCGCTTTTGGTCGCACCGATAATATCATCAATCTCTTCTTCGTAAAATAGAAAATTCATCAATCGACAAGATGCCCAACTCTAAGTATTTAAACCTACTTGACTCCGTCTTTATCTCAGTCTCATATGATGATATGAGCCTAAACACTTATACTAGGATCACTCTACATTGATTCATTATTTTAAATATGCATCTTTTTTATTTGTTATTATTAAAGAGGAATTGGAATTCTTTTTCCATTTTTTTTTTCTTGATGGAAAAAACAAAAGTGCCAACATATAATTTTCATAGCAATGCATAGAAAACTTGTCCACTGCAAATAGCTATTTCCGGATGACTCCAAGCGAATAAGACGTAGGCAATTGAGTTAGGAAGATGGAATATAATGGGAAGCTGAAGAAAGCTTCATAGATTTTAAAATGACCACAATTATTCTGAATTTTGGTGTACAAAAAAAAATTCTCAAGACAAGCACACAAGATTTCAGCCCAATAATTTTATTTTCTTGAATTAAAAAAAAAAAATAGATGACTCAATTCCGTTTATATTAAATAAACATAGTTGAAGGAGTCAATTTCCATCTCTCCACTCCCATCATCCCAGACAAACAAGCCCCTAGAGCATCTACAATGCCATTAATGCATCACGCGTTTATAGCAATATATTATTAATTTATTATATATATGTTTTTGTTTTCAATCTATAAGTATTAACACGTTCAATTCCATGCTACAGTGCATCTACAGTACGTCCACGTAGGCATTAACGTTGAAATATTAGCAGCGATGTGGATGCTCTTATACATCATAAATATGAACATCAAGCATCCATTTAAAGTGTTGATAAAGTATAATTTTCTTTTCCCTGCCAGTAATACAGTTCACCGACATATCACATGGAAAACATGGTGGCTATTGGATTTCATGTTAATCAGTAGAAGCTGAAAGGCAATGTTCAGATTAAAGCATTAGCTTATCTGTACATCTCAACTTCAAGAGTCAATACAAGGCATAAGCTATTTTATTTAGATGTGATTTGCTCTTCTCGTACATATGAAACGAGTATGACATTCATAGATGACAATTCTTTGGCATCCCCAGAGCTACACCTTCCTCTTTGCTACAAAACAAAAAACAAATAGCTTAAAAGTATTAGAGAATGCTGTGACAAGAGCTTTTAGTGGAAAACTAGGGCATGCTGCAGGAGCAAATACACCTCCAGACAATGAATTTTTTTTAGTTCTAACCCCCATTTGAAATTCCCAAGCTAGGCTCCATCCTAGCCCATTTTCTCGAATAAAAAGAAACCTCCTTTGAATATCGAATTGACTCACCAAACTGTGGATGAAACAATTTAATAGGCTGACAATATGAATCAAAATTATGCCACTGTTGACCTAGATGATACCAATACTTTCGATTTTTGGCACACCTTTGATACAAATGCTTTGTTGGGCAAATTTTCAGTCCATGGCTAGGGGAGGGTATTTTGGTACAATATTACAATGGGATGAGGGGAGTGAATATGGCATTTTCAGATAGGAGGGATTGAACTTGGCTTTTTCTGATCTGGGTATTTGCTGATGCTGTAGATGCATCTGGAAAATATGATCATTCAACTTGCCAGGCATGGCTATGTATAGCAAGTATTACAAGTTAATTTTGCAAGACCTTTTGCTCAAAAGGAACTTTAAGACATCATGAATTATAATAGTGAGATGGAGCATACAAGGATTTACCTTTCGAGCTATGGAGACATTTAGATCTAAAGACAAGGTGAGAGGAAAATTGGATCCTCTTCAACGATGACAAAAAGTTAATGATTCTACTAAATGGGAAGGATAAAAATTGAGCATTCATCTCAAATGTAGAAAAATTTGATAGGTGAAATATTGTCCTAAGCATTTTGAGGAGAATCGTACCTTGTTTCGACAGCTTGTTCCTCTTCAGACTTTGTATTTCATAGTTTCCTTCTCAAATCCAATAGTTGGGAACTGTTTTGCATATTCTTCCACGTCCTGGCGGAGCTTCTTGATCTCAGATTGAATATTAGCATCTGTCTGAATGGTGGTTAGAAAATCCTTCAGCTTTGTTCCAGCTAATTCACATTAGAAAAAAGGGGGGAAAATGACAACGTTGGTTAATTTTTCAACACAAATGATATCATGATAATCCATGTATTAAACAGCCAAAAGAAGAAAAGATAAATATAAACCTTTTGTTTCAGTCTTGATCTTCAATGACAAATTCACAGCAGTGTCAAAGAAGTCAGCAACTTTAGCAAAGTCTTCTTCAACAAATCCTCTCGATGTAAGGGCTGGGGTTCCTGAATCAACAGAAAAGGGCATGTAATGAAAACTTAATTTCTAACGTGTTGTCATTGCTTAGCTGATATGAAAAGTATGTACCCATCCTGATGCCTCCAGGAACCATGGCAGAAACATCACCAGGTACAGTGTTTTTGTTAGCTGCAATGTGAACTAATTCAAGCACCTTTTCAACTCTAGACCCATCAATTCCCTGTACATGGATTGAACACCAAACTATTGACAACTCTTGATGTTGACCTACAAGAACACCAAACTATTCTAGTGCTCTAACTCCTAATTCTATAAAGACTACCACCATTAGCATTTTTTAGAAGAAATCTTAATGAACCATTACAGAGAATACTGAAATGCTTCCAGTATCTTTGACATATTTGATCACAGTTTAAAATATGCTGGGAAGTGGGAACTGATACTAAATGGGCATAGTTTTTCATGTTACCTTGTTCTTAAGATTCACCAATACTAAATGGTTCTCTGTTCCACCTGAAACAAGCTCATAGCCTTTTGCAACCAAAGTCTGCAATGCAAACAACTTTAAGATTTAACCTTGCTTAAACAATCAGTTTTACCATTTAGAATTTACCCAACTTATGGCTCTAATCCAACCTGTGGACTTTGCGGTTTTATTTTTGTATACAGAATTAATATTTGAATATTGAAGACTTGTAAATCAGACTGGCTTTCTTGGTAGGTAATGAAATTTGAGAACTTATACATGAATAAACAAACAAAGCAAGAGCCAGCATAATTCTAGTCAAACAAAAAGGGAAATATACATTATTCCAGCATTAGTTTCTAACTAATGTACCTGGAACTCAGAAAATCTAGACTTGATGAATTTTAAGTGAACGCCTTTGTTCACTCATATCATTTTTAATATATATATATGTAACAGAACTTGCAAGAAATCAACACTGAGGAAAAGGTAATAACAAACCACACAACATCTACATCAATATCAAAACCCATGTTAGTTTCAATTATTTGAGGTGGTAGATCTAATATTGAATTATACCTGAGCAAATCTTGCACAGTTGCGGAGTACTTGCTCTTGATAGGCTTTGTACTCAGGAGTGGTGGCCTAGCAGGTATTCAAATGAAAGAAGTTTCAGAGAATATGCCATAAAAAATTGCAGTGCTAAATTCATCAGCAAGTAAAACAACATATACAAATATTTATTTATTTCCCTTCTTTCTTGGACGCTACTATTGCATGCGCATTGCTACACTACACAGTTAACCATATGGAATAATGAGAACAGTAAAAATAAATTCAAGTGATAATGGCAATGGTTTGGCATGTAGATCTTATGATCCAACATATGAACCAGTATATAACTTATTAAAGAAACTATGACTAAACATTCATTCGTGTATCAACTAGTTTGATGTTTTCTTGGCCTACAAGGGGCCACAACTAAATTTAACCCAACTTAGATAGCTATGTTCTTTCCCATCTTTATAAAGCTTGTTTGCATGGCGAGGAAGCACGGAGAAAAGAAGCTAGCAGAATAGAAATGGATTGACAAGGCATACCTGTTTGAGAGCAACAGCTAAACCAGAAATGGTGTGGTTGTGTGGGCCACCTTGGAGTCCAGGGAAGACTGCTTGATTGATCTTGTCTTCAAAGTCGTACAAAACCTAAAAATTGATAAATAGAACTCTTATTAACAGCATCCTGTGACAAGACATGTTCTAATGTTGTCTTCCCATTACAATTAGAGGTCAAGGAAGAGCTCCCTGATAATGATTTAAGTTTTTTAATTAACCTCTTTCCCTTGTTTGTTGATCTCCTTCACTCCTTTCCTGAAGAATATCATGGCCCCTCGTGGTCCACGGAGTGACTTATGAGTTGTAGTTGTGACGATATCTGCATACTCGAATGGAGATGGAATGACACCACCAGCAACAAGTCCACTTATATGAGCCATATCTGCTAGAAGGATAGCTTTGTGTTTGTCACATACCTGTTTTACACCAGAATATCAAATTTTAAGAAAGAATCAGTCAATCACTATACAAGCCATGATGAAAATCAAATTATAAAGGGACAAGAATAGCTGGCTTAATGGCATGGAAACAAGTCTACCTTCCTAATACGAGCATAGTCATAGAGGCGAGAATAGGCACTAGCACCAGCCACTATTAATTTTGGCCTGAAGAGTGTAGCACTTTTCTCCAGCTGTGTAGAAAAATAAGGTCAGCTTGAGCATGATAATGAGATTTTCATGCCAACACAAATCAATAAAAGAAACCGTCACTAGGATGACCACAGATTAAAACAGTGTTATTTATATTGCAAAGTGAAGTTTTTTTCTCATGGAAGTATGGGTATGAAATCCAGAATATGATGTAATGTTTTAGTTCATAACTTATATATATGGAATGCATTGAAGGTATATATGATTGTTTGGTCCGAAAGAAGTTATATCATTTGATAGATATTTTGAAGAAATTGGGGTAATAGCAACTAAGACGAATATTCATATTCTTAAAATTTTTTAAAAAAATGCCACCTGATCGTAATCAATATACCCAGTACTCTCATCAAGCCTGTAAGGCATTGTTTCAAAGAATATGGACACTGCAGAGATCTTCTTGGTATCAGTCTGCAAATGTTTGATAAAACATAGAATCATGAGATATCGACCTAAACACTAGCATCAAGTAAACAAACAAGAAACTGAACTTCACATACAATACAAGAAAATTGTTTTTCTGAATTTGCCTAAGCATTTAAGTTAGATCATTGTCAGTATAATTAATGGCGTGAAAGTCTATGATTTACTTTGAACTCAAACCTTCTGGGTTTAATGTCGGGATTTTTGAAAGATCTACATAACTTTATGTGGATCTATCGAAGGTCTAGTCTTGTGGAGAAATACATTAAGTTTCTTAAACATTTAGCTAGATAAAGATTACCATGGTATGAACTGGGTTCCTGCCATAGATCATTATCGAAAGCTAATTTTGTTAATCATGAGAAATCTGCTAATAAATAATTTTCATGCCAGTGACAGGTTTTGCAATATTCTGAAAAAAAACATAACACATTTTTGAATAAGATGATTCACTGATAGTAGTATTAACTTCTGGCATTTTTTTAATCATCCTGACCTGGTAGCCATGAGAAAGATGTCCACCATGAGGCAGATCAAGAGCCATTATTCTTTCATGCGGTTTTAAGAGTGCCGTATATACTTGAAAATTAGAAGGTGATCCTGATAGAGACTGCACATTCACTGTGGGAAGTATTGACACAATTTAAAACCAAAACAAGTAGGGACGGATATAAACTCAGAACATAGTCAATATTCAGATTATAGCTACACTATATATTTCACAAGAATTGTATCTGAATTGAAGAGATAACAAATATTTGATTACTAAAGCAGCCATTATACTGTTCAGAATTTGTTTACAGCTACCACTTTCCATTTTGGAATTGTAGATTGTTTTCCATTCATAAATTATAACAGTGATTCCTTCTAATTAGTAACACCAAATTCAATTATTTCCATACTTATAACACATTTTTGTAAGTTACAAGATAATATCTAGTTGCTTAAAGATGATTAAAGGCTAAAAAATGAATATATATATATATATATATATATATACACATTGAATTGAAAGATATAAAGAAATCTTGCACTTAGATGGACAAGGGAAAAGTTAGGATAATGATGAAAATGAAATTACAATAATCACACCTCAGCTTCTAGCCAGGAAGAGACTGTTCAGACTTCAGTGTATGATTATGAAAATGAAATTATGGTAATCACACCTCACTTTCTAGCAATAGTTTTGCAATAGAAAAAAGAGATTGTTCCTCAGGTAAAGCTAGGAGCCAACTTTAGAGAAGTTAAGCTAACTTCAAAAATCAACTAAATTGTAACAATATCAGCTTGCTATTTCCATATTTCAATTTATTCTTTACTATACTTGACTTTCATGGAAGAAACAAAGTTTAAATAATTATGATTTTACTAAAAATATGCAAAATACAGAATCAGGACAAAAATCAAGCATTCATTACTATGAAACTGAAAGGGATAGTTTGTGCAATAAGAAGATATGGGAACTACATAAATAAATGCAAAGCCAAAAACTCCAATCAATGAGGAAATAAAAATTGTCCCATAATTTAATTACAATACAACCTTATTTGTCACATATGATTAAAATCTAGTAAGTTACCAGATTTTTCACAACCATACAAAAAGCTAAAAGTTGAATTAAAATTTCCCACAGAAAATAAAGTTGTCCATTGTACAGTCGTACCTCCCCATTTTTCAGGATCTAGATGGAATGCTTCTAGCGCACGTTTCTGACACAATGTTTCTGCCATGTCAATATATCTGATGCAAGACAGAAGCAATCATTAGTCTCATCAGTATTCACCAAATCTTATAGATAGAAGATGAGGTTACAAAATTTGGCTTTCTAAATCCTTCACACATGCACACAAGAGAATGAATCAATTCTTACTCATTGCCACCATAGTATCTTGCACCAGGATAACCTTCACTGTATTTGTTGGTCATGATAGACCCTACTGCTTGCATCACCGACACCGAAGTGAAATTCTCCGAAGGAATGAGCTCGAGTCCCTTCCATCACAGTCACAACAAAGTGAGAAGTCGCAATCAACTAAATCTAGGAATACTCACTACAAAATCCAACACCCCGTTCTACCTTCCATTGTCGAGCCTTCTCGAGCTCGATGATATCCGCAATCTCCGGATCGACGACCGCTAACGGAGCGTTCAGCTGTTTCGGCCACTGCAATCCGTAGATACGCATCGGAGAAGAATGAAAAATGGAATTCTCGAAAGCTAGTGAGATTTGGAATCCAAAAAATCAAAATTCCGAACTTCGCTACTAAATTCCATCAAAACGTACGCACCGTGACGCGAGATTTCTCCTTCTCGTAGACGGCCTCGCTCGGTAGGGAGGACTAAAACCGAAAGAACGAACAAAACCAAGAGGTTACAGATAAAAAAATAAAAAAAAAAGAGCGAGATTTTGAGAGTAAAAAAACGGATCTTTAAACGTATGAAAAAAGGGCGGAGAAAGGACCATGTAATACAGAGAGTTCCACAGGAAAGGCTGCGATTTCGAGGAGGAGGAAGAGAGTCTACGGAGCGCCGACGCCATTGCCATCTTGCTCGCTCGAGCTCTCGCGTCGGAATGGAGTTTTCGGAGAAGCGAGTGGGTTTGCGTTAGTTTGACAGGCGAAGGAAAGGAGCCAAAGATAAATAATTATAATGAAAAATACACCAAAATTCATAACAATAAAAATAAATAAATAACTTTTTAAATAACTTTTTAAAAAGCAACATAAATATTTATTTTTTTTAGAAAACTAAAATTAGTTTTTTTTTCTTGATCTATTTTTATCATTTTTATTATATTGAAAAAAAAAATTCCTCTGTGAATAAGAAAATCTATTACACAACAATGTAAAATTTCCATTTAAATTGAAAATTTCTCGCAATTTGACACAAAATTCTAATCCATTGGGAACCAAAAAAAAAAAAAAAATTAAGGTGAGGATTGTTTTGGGATGAGCGTGTTTGATCCAAAGGGAGGCTGCTCCACTCGTGCCCTATCTTATCCATAGCCACAAACAATTTCACAAATGGATCAAGTAACTAACAAGCTATCCTTGTACAAGGCATGGATAAGAAAACTTGAGTGCCTATTTCAAAAAATAAAATAAAATTCTAACAATAATTTGTTGATCCAAGATGCCACCATGTATTCGAATTAATTGAGTATTCTAATCAAAGTGAATTAATAAATAAAGAATAAAAAAGTGAATTATGTATTTTAATTAATTATGGTAATTTTAATTGTGACACCATGGATGGCATAATTTCCTGATAAAATTCTAACAATGACTATTCTTTCTATCAAACACGCATAATTAAGACATGTAGCAAGCCTCTATGACATATAATAAGCAATTGATTAATGAGGTATCTTCATGAGAGAGACATACTTTTCTTGAATTCGATACATAAACATAGGTTCAAAATTTGGTGATATTGCAATTGGCAAACATTATTTGAAACTAGACAATCCAATTCCTATCATGACAACTACATAAGTTTATCCTTTTAATTGTTTAACATGGATGCTCATCGGTATGCTTAATCACCCACTCCAAACTGAGAACTGAAACAGACACCAAATTTGGAAAACAGCAGCCTCAGTTCAAGACACAAGCAAAGACGGCTGAATGTAACCCGTCATGCCTGATTTAACTTCATCAAACTGAAAAGATTCAGTTTTCACGGTTTGCTGCATCTAGCTGGGTTGAAACTTCTTTGAAAATGCGACAAGAACTTTCTTTTACAGCACTGCTAATTCAGCCATCCGTGCTAGGACTCAGCTCTAGATAACCAGTAGAGACCACAGCACGAACACAGGCATCACATAATGCAGTAGAGAGGTCCCTCCAAGAGAGTTGAAGCTTATCAGTTTTCATAGCAGGTTCATCGGATAGGGGTACTTGGGATTCAGCAACTTGTAGGAACCTTTGTTGTGCGTTTGCATATTGCATTTTAAATGGCAAACTGAAAGGTTGTGACGTGTTACCTCTTAGTTTCAGCATGGAACCTTGAAAGGGCGATGGTTGAATCCCAATTGCTTGGCCATTTCAGCATGGAACCTTGAAATTGAATAGCCCCTACAAGAGTGCAGATTTTCCTCGTTATCCATGAAGTTTCCAAACTACAGAAATCCAGGCAACATCACATATATCATTCACTTATCCCCATAACAAGAGAAACAACAAAAATAAGATTTATATTTAGCAAACTTGAAATTTTTTGGAATGAGAAGGCTGATCATTCCATTGCAACAAATTAAAACATCTTAGAGAAATTAAATTTGTATATTACGTCATAAACTATGCAAAAGAAGTCACCTTAGCTGACCAGAAAGTTAGCAGAAAATTATGCTCTTCAGTTTATTGGCCTTTTCTCCTTGCTATTACAGGAAGACGACTGTTCCAATAACAATGAAATGCATGAGCAGCCCATTTGAGGCTAAGCACATAATAAATATATATTTTTGCATTCATTTGTCTACTCTCAAGGCTCAGATATCACAGTTTATATATTAATAGCCAGTAAATAACCTCCTAATGCAGCATACATGCTGAGAACAATATCATAATTCCTTATTACAAAAAATAACAGGAATCGGCAAAATATATTTCCTTTGGTACAAGATGATATGTCGAAGAACAAGTTTGAAGATATTCATATGAATGACATGTTACCTCTTAGTATATAATCAAATAACATGCTCAGATGATCATATCCATGGTGTCCAACCTTCATACATGTTACACAAGTTGTCAATGTTTGTTGCTTGCTTAATAAGGTAATCTACTTGCTCTGAAACTTCTGAAGACCTGCAAAACAATTCAAGATTCATCAGAAAGCAAGTTATTAAATCTATCAGAAAACAGTCATGAAAAGCAGATACCTGTCATCAATACTCTTTCCATCTATTTTTAATTCGACTTGCTTCAAGACTGTCAGAGCATAAGCGTTCTTACCTAAAAGCAGAAAGTCAAGCACAATCTCAGTGTAGTGAACTATGGCATTCTCTGGTCAATGAAGTTAGATGAATAGCCTCAAAATCACACAAGATCCTATACAAAAAGGAGGGAAGAACAGAACATGCCAAGAAAGAAAGGTGAATAACGAAATGAACAACCAAAAAATGTCAAATGATAACTACTCATAAAAATAGATTCCCCAGAATATCATGATTTGGGAATAGTTAAGGTAACCACATTTCTTGTGAAAGTACAATTTTTTAACTGAGGCTGTCAAATCAAATTTGCACAAAGTTGTTTTCCACAAAATATTAGATGGAGTTCAGTTACACAAAATTACCAACAGATGCAATCAATTTGTAGTGGTCAGGTTACATTTCATATAGCTTTGAATCCATCCTACTCTGTCAAAGAGAAGCAGGTTATTCATAAAAATCAAATAGCCTTTGTAAATTTGGTTGGTGAACTAGCATATTTATTCACTAAACGTCTCAATTTTGAGTGAATAACATTTATGACAATCTTGTAATAAAAAATACAGATTTTAGGCTTGAAGTGAAAAAGTTAAGAAATAATGCACATTAGTAGATGTAGATAAGAGAAAATGGCAAAACATCATGTGGCAGAACTAAGTTTAATATTACAATGAACTAAAGGCAACTAAAACACATTCAAATGGTCACGATTTTTACCCCTTGTTTTCTGGTTTGCAACACCAGGGCATGAAGAATCAACAAGAATTTCACCTCGTCCATCGACCAGCTTGGAGTAATCTTCATTATCACCCATCAAATCTTTCACTACTTCAGATTTTCCCTTCCCTATCTCAGATGAAATTCGCAAGTTCTCAAGTACTGTTTTAGTAGATAAAGACAGGGTTTGTATGCTTTCACCCAGGTCTGATGGTGCTATTGAAGACAAACCAATGGCAACATCCTGTGATATATATTTAGACTCTTGATTCTCAGAATCAACAGATATGGTTTCAAATCCCTCAGTAATTTTATCAGAAATACTAATGCTGGTATCCTCTCCAGTAGTATTGCTACCAAAGCACTGTTCCACATGGTCTGACTTCTCAAAGGTGCTACTTCCACTTAAGATGATACTGGAGCCTTGGCTACTGGTGTATGTGTGATCTGGCGCAGATATCCATCCTTCATCATGGAGGAATCCGACATTTGTAACTAAGTTCTCAACAATTTCTCCACTACTCTCAAGAAACCCTCCACTCTCATTTAATAAAATCACATTATTTGAGGGTTCAGAACCAGATATAGCAAGATTTTGAGATCTTGAGATTTGACTTTCTCCAAGACCTTCAAGAGCCTACAAAAAAAATAATTCACAAGAGTAATTTTTTTGCACAAGAGTATCTATATTATAAATGGTCTAGTTGGTTGTTTTAGATCATTATTCTAAGAAATTGGTATAGGACCAGTAGCACATCTATGTTTATGCAAATGTATGTCCATTGGTTTTCTCAATATTGCAATAAAAACCACAATTACCATGATTGAACAGAATGATTTGCTCATTCAAACTTTAGAGAACTATATCAAGCTAAATGATCAAGTAAAAGCAGAAATTCTGGTATTTGTAAATGAAATTTGGATGACTTCAAAATCAAGAGGAAAGAACAACCAAAGTTGGCCAACAACATTCTTAAGCACAAAGAAGTTATAACTTGAGAATTACTTGATGAAGATTTCCTGCATGGAGATTGGAAACACGTGCAAGTTTGGTTAGTGTGGAATGAAGCTCCTTTACATAGTTGGTTAATGAAAGAACCAAAGGAGCCAAAGATTGATAAGCTTCACGAAGTCTGAAAATATAAGTTTGGTACAGTGATTGCCCACGAACAAGAGATATCTCTTTATTATTGTCCTTATCTTTGAATGATGTATCGGCCACAGCAGCCAAATCAGCTGAAAGTGAAGCTTCAAGAGGAAAAATGATTGAGTGTGCCTGAAAAAAAAGATATATGACACTTTATGTGGAATCAGGTGATTCTTCTGCATTGCCACTACCAAAAACCTCGCTTCTGTCAGCACTATTGGCAGCATTCTCTCTTGCATCACCACCGCAAATAGACATTTGGACTTATTCTCCACTTCTACTTATGTTCGTCAACCTTATGATTCCTCCCACCTGCATCATCAATTGATTTGTGTAGCATCGTTTCTAAAATTATTGGTTGAACTGTTGCCTGCTCAACCTCACATCCCACAGTTGCAGCATCCCTCAAGGATCCGCTTCCTTACATGACCCTCCATGACCTCGGATTCTACCTCCATTATGACTTTCTTATTGCTATGTGAATTTGTACTCAACTACATTGTATGACATCCTCTTTTTTATAACTTCTTTTATTCCACTTTGTCATCTTAGTATTCTGATTTCATTTATTTCTTGAATTTGGGTTCAATTCTCTCTCAGTACTATCTGATATGTTATATCTAATCTGGGGTTACAGATAGGCAATGGTAAATGAAATTTAAGTATTTCACCCAAATGATAAGAACTAAACATTCTTCCTTCAAATTTAAGTACACTAATGGAATATCTCTTATTGAACTAGGGACAAGCTTAAAACCCAAAATTGTACTATCAGATATATTTTTCTGATTACATGGACACATTTCTTTTGTGATTAAGATTTGCTTTAATTGTTTTTTCCTCACATTGACCGCTATTTCAATGGCTATTATGTCAACTAGATACCAAGAAAGTTTTTCCTAACAGAAATCATGATGAGGTGTTTATGGAAAAACCTCCTTGGTTCATTTAGTCAAAGAAGCATGACTTTACATGTAAACCGACAAAAGTCAAGATCAAAACAATCACCATAGCATGGATAGTAAGTTCAACTCTACTTTTATCCATTTTGGTACGATAAGAAATGAATCACCATAGCACTGTAGCATGGATAGTAAGTTCAACTCTACTTTTATCCATTTGGTATGATAAGAAGTGAATAACCTTAACCCTGTAGCATGGATAGTTCAATTCTAGTTTTATCCATTTTGGTATGACAAGGAGTGTCTTTGTAATGGTGACGGGTTTTATAAACTCTTTAAAATTCCATTTCAAAATTTTAGATGTTTAAATTTAATTATTTTTAAAAATTATTTAAAAAGATTCTTAGACATTTTTGGCATAAGAAATTGTAATGAACATGAACAAACTCAATACTTGGATTGGGAAGAGCTCTTTTATATTTCTTTCATATTTAAAAATAAAGTAAATAAAAACTCTAGTGAGCTCAGCTTATTATCATTCATGAAAAAAGCTTGTCAATAATTATGAATGAACTTAATTATTAATTTGATATAACAATGACAACCAAGTCTTATCCCACTAGATAGGATCGACTATATGGATCCTTCTACGTTATTGGATTTTATCACCTACTATATCATCATCTATATTTAAATAAATTTTATCAAATGTTATTGTTGTTAACCATTTTTTTATTTTCCTCTTCCTTGTTTGATATGCATATTTGTTGTAGTTCTATGTCGCCTAATTAGAGCATTTATTGATCGTCTAATACATGTTCGTATCATCTTAAACGTGCCTCTCAGAATTTTCCCTTAACAGATGCAACCCCGACTCTCTCTAACATCCTCATCTCTGCAATTCTCATCTTCTGCCCATGTGCTCGAGTCATAGCCCAGTATTCAACTTCATATAACATAGCAGGTCTAGCCGCCGTTTTGTAGAACTTCCCTTTAAGTTTTGAAGGTACTTTACGATCACATAAAACACCCGACGTTCTCCTCCATGTTAACCATCTTGTTTGTATTCTATATAAAACACATATCTCAATCCTTCCTTCTTTTTTGCAAGAAGATCATAAATACTTAAAGTTCTTAGTTCCAGACAACTCATCATCTCCTATCGTAATTATTAATTTGATATAAGCTTATTTTTCAAAATTTTATATTCAGATATATAAAAATGTGATGAATATCTTGTAAATTTTATGCTTTTATATTATTTATAATATAAAAGGCAGTTTGGTACATGAAGTTCCCGCAAATGCGGAGTCCCGAGGAAGAATTTATCGTACGCAGTCTTGTCCTACATTGCAAGAGGCTATTTCCACGACTCAACCCATAATCACCAAGACATATGACAATAGCTTTACTATTGCGCCAAAGCTCCCCTATATATTATTTATAATATATTTTAAAAATGAAGAAAATAATATACTTTATTTATTAAATCAACATTTGAACTAAATTATAAACGTAGTTAAGCCCAATAAAAAGCTTGAGTAAGATTTTTAATAAACAAGCTTTAACAAACTCAATTAGATAAATAAACACAGTCAAATTCAACTAGGTTGTGTTTTTACAAAGAACACGTATTATGAGTATATAAAAAGGGTAATAATCTAATATATTATAATCTTTCAATTAATTACATTTTCCCTCTTCGTTGAGTTGGATTGTACTTAGTGTTTGTTAGTATTGAACTACTTAATTTATCATATTACCTCTCAGTGTAAGAAGCATAATTTTCTCATTATTTATAAAGATATTATTATCATTACTCGAGATGAAATTGTAGCAATAGGGAAGTTGAAAGCCAATGTCCATCAACATTTTCAAACAAATGATTTAGTTATTTAAGGTATTTTCTAGGTGACGGGAGCCTTAGCGTCAGTAAAGGTGTTGTCGTGTGATATTGAGGTCACGAGTTCGAGTCGCAGAATCAGTCTCTTGCAAAATATAAGGTAAGACTGCGTATAATAGACCCAATGTAGTCTGACCCTTCCCCACCGAGCCGCCCTTTAAGGTATTTTCTAGGCATTAAGGTGGCTTGGTCAAGCAAAAATATCTACATCTCCATGTTCTTGATGTGCTTAAAGAAGTTGACATGGTAGGTTCTAGGTTATTGATACTCAAATATCAAACTAATATAAGGTCAAAGGTAGGTTCTAGGTTATTGATACTCAAATATCAAACTAATATGAGGTCAAAGGTAGGTTCTAGTTCGAGTCGATCACCTAATCTAGAGAAATATCACAAATTGTAGCTCCATAAGTTGATAATCTAACAATTACTAGACCTTACATCTCATTATTGTAACTGTGGTTAGCTAATTTCTTCAGTTTATATGTCAAGCTTATAAGTCTAATAGCTCTTCAATATCTCAAGGCTCCCTCAAGCAAGGATGTCCTATGTGGCTATATAATAATTGAGGCAACCTTTAAATTATATAGAAAATCAACATGCTCCGACAAGATAAATGAGCCATACCATGTTATTATATTCTTATCATATTTGGAAAAAGGAAGGCAAATTGTTGTGGTGAAATCAAGTGCAGAGAAGTAATACAAAAAATGACACTTACTGTTGTGAGCTTTTTTGACCCAAACGGCTAATGATTGGCTCAGATTTGGATATAGTTGTAAGAAATGTGCAAACAATGATCATTTTTTAAAATACAGGGAACAAGAGGGGGAGAGTTGACGACCCACTTGTAAAAATATAAGGCATGTGGGCACAAAAGACATAAATTGCTACCAGCACAAGCTATGGGAATGTTGCACCATCAAGACAAAATAAGGTTTTGAAAGAACATTAGTGCTCAAAAACAAGATCATCATTTTGTTGAACGAATTTGAGGTGATTGTTGTTGGAAGAATATAATCAAAGAAATCTCTTGGAACTAACACATATTAAGTCATAGAAGCTATCAGTGCCAACTAAAGACGTATTGGAGACACATGTGTGGATGTCAAGCAAAGAAGAATGGTTCTAGATTGGCTTGCACAGAAAGAGGCAGATGCCACAGGCACTGTCTAGGCTGGCTCAGCAGCAAAATGTGGATGTGAAAAGCATGAGTTTGGTTAGTTCGCACAACAATATGTGTACATCGATATGAGGGGCTCACACTAGGCAGGAGACACAATAATAAACATCCAATATGGTGGGAACAGTGGAAGAACTTGTGGCACATGGTGATGCAAAGGTACAGAAGGCTGGGTGGAGAGTACAAAATGGAGGAGAAGGGTTTGGCAACATGGAAGCACAGCGGGAGGGCATCAACATTGGGAATAGTAACAACAAGAGAAAGGGTTAGGGTGGCTGCAATACCTTGTGGGAGAAGATAATGGGAATTGATCCTATTGAATAGAATTCCCCTTATATAGTAATAAGACCAATCTAACATAGGAAATTAAAGTTTATTTGACTGAAAAACTTAGCACATCAAGTTTTTTAGAAGGATTGTCTTCAACAGACTTGCTCATGTTTGAACTTATTTCACTAATATCAGTTAAACCTAGAAAGCAAGAAAACAGAAGAAATTACCAACTCAGTATAATCAAACAACCCATTTCATTCAATGAGACAAAATTTACTCTGTTGCTCTCAGATCTCATACCTCCTCCAACATGGAACCACATTCAGATGTCAAAGCAGTATGGCTTCTGGAAATATGGATAAAGGAAGATAAAGCTGCATTTGCCCCAATTGCGTGCTCAATCATAACAGCAACAATCTTATGCAGGTCATCTATTAATATAGGAGAGTATTTGAGAATTTCTTTGAAATCAGTGCAAGACCAATATCATAGTTCAACTTCCACAATAAATCTTCACGCACCTGAAGCAGAATTTGCCTTTACAGAGGTAATGTGGAGCTCACTGGTTGCAGCAAACAAGGCATTAGCAGAAGCTTCCATGTTACTTTCAGCCATCTTCCATTCTTGTTCGGCACCTGATTGGAAAATAATAACCAAATGCTTATACCATGAGATCTATAATTTGTATATTAGGCAAAGGGCAATGGTTGCAAACTCACAGTTAAAAGAATGGTAACAAACATCTAATCTGGTCAGCGTATTCAAGTAAGCTTGCTGCCAGGTCCTTCCATCTGCAGTTGTCCGCCCAGAAGTTTTTTCACCGGGTATCCAGAAAAGTCCATCTCTTGATGCTTCAAACTCCATCACAGAATTGCAGATCTTTATAATATCACTTGCCTGTTCTTGAACCGCCCAAAGCAATTGTCTTCTGCGTATTAGATGATCATGGAACTCTGCAGGAATTCCTGAAATCTTGGACGTAGAGCCAGTTCCAACAGCTGTTGAACCAGCACAAGCCCATGCCATGGCTCTCTCCAGCTGCCCTTCAGCAGATGCTGATGTCCTTTCACAAGCTTGTAAGCATTCTACTGATCGTGCTACTAAGGACATAGAAGACTGTAGCTTTTCCAATAATTTTGGCCGGTTAATATCTAAAACTAATGGATACAATTTATCAGCACCAAGAAACTTTTCAGAAGAAACCTTGGTTTTCAATAGATATGGTGATGACAAATCATGAAGCCATTCCATTTGTACAATTTCAAGAACAGTCTCTGCAAGAGCCTCAGTTAGCTCATTCTCCTGTCTTGTCATGAGAGAAACTGCTGACTGGGCAGCCCTAGTAGTCTCATGTGCATCGCAGTATTGCTCGAGCATGAGGCTAATTTTTCTTACAGATCCTGAATCTTTCTTTGCTTGATCAAACACAAATTCTCTTCTTGCTTCCACCATGTGCTGCAAATGTTCAGTCTGTTTAGTTAATTCTGTCACAAAAGCAGGTGCAACTCTTCCAATTAGATAACGATAAATACGATCCTGCAAATGAATCTCTAGCTTCTTTTTTAGAGATTTATAAAGTTGATCAAAACCAACATTACTGTCGAGTGAAGATGAAATCTCATGAAAGCACATGTCCAGAATTGAGTCCATAATACTAATTTTCCAAATAAAAAAAGCATGATCCCTCAACAAGAATGTAAAATCCCACACCGATTCAGATATTGCCGAGCCAGATGTCACAGAATCAGTTAGCTTGTAGGTGGAACCATCTGAATTTGTGGGAATTGTACCATGTGAAACCAGATCATGATTGACTGATTCAAGCTCAGCAAAGGGCTTTTCAAGTGCAGCCAAAAGAGCTTTGCTTCTTCTAGCATGCAGATAACCTTCCTCTTCAGTGTTCATCAAAGATGTAAAGTACTGCTGGGAAGAACTCAAGGAATTTATAATATTGACTTCCCGCTTTTTAAGAGAGGAACTCTGTGTATCTTTTTGGTTCCAACTTTGATGAAGTTGGTCTAACTGTGACCTACAAGCTTCTTCCTGAGAGGCTATCTCTTCAGCTTCTTCCCAGGACAAATTATCACGCCCACTTAGAGCTGCCTCTCCAAGAGCTAACTGCTGCTCTGTAATTAGTCCAACCTTCATAAAATAACTCTTTTCTAGCTCCAACAAGGATGCCCTCTCCAGTTCAACCTCAAGAAGCTTCTCTAGTGATGTATCAATGGAACCACAGATCTGAGAAAGTAATCCAAAAGCCTCCATTGTTTCTGAATTGTAGGTGACAGCAGATCTAATAATCTCTGGAAGAAGAGATCCGGTAATTTGTTCAAGCAACTGATTGCTTGATCGCACACAGGCCTGAAAAATAGAAGCCCAGTTTTGTGAAAATGCTACAGTTGTGTTTTCCGCGGTAATATCAGTAAATGGTAAAACAATTTGAATGAGTTCTTGAACTTCACTAACAAAGCCTGCTACCAGTACGCTTTTCTCAATCTGCTCCTCGAATCTGATAAAAGCAGTTCCAGTGTCAGCTTGTGAACCAATTTCTGCAGTTCTCCTTTCAGTGAATCTATCAGAGAAATAAGTCATATTTGTTTTGATATCCTTATATAAATCAATCACAGCCACACATAGAACAGAAAATGCCTTCATTTTCTTCTCATCAAGATCCTCCTGAGATTTAGCAACTTTTGATCCATCATATTTGCTTTGTCCTGGAAGAGTTTTGAACTTATCATCTTCATTTCTTCGGAAACTGACAGCCTGCATAAACTTTGTGAAGGACGACAGAAGGCGCTCCTTTGAATTTGCTGCAGTATCTGCCCCAATTGATTCCATGAGTACTGAACGCTCAGCAGCATTTTTTTCTATCTCTATAGCATATATTTCCACTTTATGAAGGAGTTCTTGATGCTGCTGTCTAACAGAATCAAACCCTTCCCCTTTGCTCTTGGCAATAAGCTCAGCCGCGTGATTATTAGAAAGTAAAAGGGCTTCAGATGACAGGCTGTTTACTGACAACTGCAGCACTTGTGCCCAACCATGCACTGGGCTGCTTGCAATGTAGCTAAGAGGGAGAACTTTCTTCAATGCCAATGCATACTCATTTAGCGCTTCAATTGCACAAGAAAGTCCACTGTCTAACTCATCAATTAGATGGGAAACTTCCTTATCCAAATCAAAACATTGTGCTTGTGTTGGCTCTGGAACAATTGTTAGTGGAACTCCAGAGATGACAACAGCAGAAACAAGAGATAATGACTCTTCTGTGCCACGTACCATTAATAGACTGTTTGCATCTGGAATCGTGCCACTTCCGAGAGCATCAAGCACCCCTCCATGCTGATCAATCCAGAGAGATGCCTCTTGGGCTTTCTCAGCAGCCATAGCTTTTGCTTGAGCAAATTCATGGGCCTGGACTTCAAAAGTTGTCCTGGATTTTTCACATATAGAAGTGGCTTCAGTGACCACTAACTTTGTAGATGCCTCACGCTGCATGAGACTCTTTCTCTCTTTGTCAGCATGATAAAAGACGGTAGATATTACTTCATATTGATTTAATGAGTCCAAGAATGCCTGAGTATATTTGACATGAATTCTGAGATGTGCTAGCAAATCACACATAATGTGCATATATAACGTAAGAGCAATTAACATCATACCTTCAGAGCTGATTCAACAAATGGTAAAGTAGCCACCATATGATCATGATGCTCCTAAAATATTAAGAAAAACATTTAAGATCATTTTCACTATGTCTTCAATTGGAAGGAACAAAGTTAAATGGTAGACTTAATACAAAGCCACCTAAAATAAGGTTAGTAAAATGCAGAGACGAACATGAAAAGATTATACTAGACTAAACTAAAATAGACATTGGGATAATTTCAGAATAAAGCATAAGCAAGTCTTAGGTCATTTGAGATATTATTTTTCCATCTTAAACGCCAAGATGACTAGCACAGGGACAACGTCACAAGGTTATAGGGATTTTCTGATGATAAGTTCTACAGTACTCTTTTTGTCAAGACAGGCATGTCAGGAGATGAATATACTTGGTTCTTCAAAATACATACAACCAACTGTTTCATTATATCATCAAACAAGTTAGGTAAATATTAATCTTTGTGTTAACATTTAAGTTTTCTGAAAACACTGGAGCAAGTTTTATAAAGGCATCTACTATCCTTTTTTGAGAGGATTACCTGCAGAGGAACACGCATCTCTTGAACCCTTGAGGCAAACAGACTAAGGCTGACAGCCATCTCCATTCCCTTTTTTTCTTCACCACCTATTGCAGCTTCATCATGGATATCTCCCCGTGTCCACTCTACCAATGGGTCCCAAATAAAAACTTCCAGTAACATTAGTATTATATCTTTGTTCTTCTGGAGAACCTTCAGGACAGCCTCACAGTTAGACCTGAAGGCACCTTCTGTGCCAGTCAACCCTAAAGCAGTTTCAATTATCTGAGTAAGGCGAAAAGGGACAATCTCAGGAACCTTTAACCTCCTCCCCTTGTCGAAACATACATTATAATCTATATGGACAATTTCTCCGGTGGAAAAGTCCATAAGAATATTATCCAAATGTCTATCCCCAAGACCTAGAATGTAGCCAACTATACTCATGGCTGCAATGCTTCCAGAGAACCTGCAACTCAGAGCATATAAATTTCATGATTATAGTGGTCATCATCTGAATGAACAGATTTAAGACACCAAATTGAAAAGAAAATAGCACATAGTTATAGTACATTCTAATCAGCTAAGCTTTATTGTTGATTGCATCAATCAATTAAGCCACATGAGTTCATCATTGGGGAAATGTCAATCAGGTATCAATAAATTACTAGCAATTTGCACATGATATGTAACAATGTGTTCAACCTTAGATAATCTAGAGAACACCAATCATCAGTTGTCAAAATAAAACTAGGATAAGAGAACTGGTCCTAAAGTGCTACTGCCTTAATCAACTAACTCATTGACCTGAAAGAAAGTTCCTTAAAGGTAATGATACTTACCACAAGAAAGCAGATCTCCTGGTCCCTTTTTTGTGGACTAGGGGATCGATCACTTATAATTGCGGCCGGATCGTGACTGCGATCCAGCCGCAATTGGTTGTGATCCCTTCCTGGTTCACCGTCCCCTTCAGGTTATAGTTTGATTCGGAGAGGGCGGCCAAACCACCCGAAGGCCACCCCCGCTCAGCGTCCAGCAACCTGGCCATGTCCACCACCAGTGGCCTCCGAGCGGCCTTCGGCCACCCTTCTCTGAACCAAACTATAACCTAGAGAGGACGATGAACCCAGGAAGGGATCACAACCAATTGTGGCCGGATCGCGACCACAATCCGACCGCAATTACGAGTGGTCCATCCCCTAGTCCACAAAAAAGGGACCAGGAGATCTGCTCCCTTAACACCTTTTTAGTTGCAAAGTATCACAAGCACGGTCTCAAAAATGTTATATGCCGATCAGCACCAGCAAAATTTACCAGTCTCCCTACTGACTGGCATGCAAGATCCTATAAAAACACAATCCATGCCCATTCACATCCATTCATTTCTCAACGGCTTCCCGATCCATGTTTCTTCAGCGAAGAAGGTAATGACTGACAACCACATCAAGTTTCTTCCTCCACCACAACCAACAGCAACGACAAGTTATTTCCACCCTCCACGATTCTTTACTCCAAATTCATTCCTTCGTGAGTGACAACACCATGACTTTGACTTGGAATTTATTCCTCCCTCAACTAAGGTTTTTGAAGGTAAACAACTTTAACTCCTTTCCTCCTCTTCCTTCTCCTTGATGTCTGAGGCACAGGGTGTCGACAAGCCCAGTACAGCACATCGGTCTCATTGACCGAGCTCACCCCCTCTTCTCCCCTTTCCTCTTCTTCTTAATCTTCTTCCTTTTCTCTACCTTCTCCTTAGTGCCTCCAGCACAATGTCAGCGTTCCCAGAACAGCAGGATACATTCTCATTGATCCAAACCCCAACTTTGAACAAGATTTCAAACCTTGATCACAAGCACGTGTATAGCATAACTTAATGATGTTCAAAGGCTAATTATACAATCAAAAGAGATGTTCATTGCAGATTAACCATGGTATATGCGAATGATACCAAGGTAATATTAGCAAGATGACGTGTTAATTACATCAATATTCCTTCATTGCAATCACTGGGTAACAAAGTTGATTTGATAACAATTGTACAGGACTATAGTCTATATGTCACTAGAAGGTAAAAAATTGAATTTCAATACTTCAGGAACCTCCCTGAAGTGTAGTCAATGATGGAATAAGAGATAAATGGGAAAAAAAATAGTGAAGGTATTGCTTACTTGCCTCAGATGCCTTTACTCGTGGTCCTTCCAAAAAAATTACAAAATACATGTTCTAAGTTTATTTATTTTTACACATGGGCAACCAGCTCAGTTAAGTTATTGTTGGAGCCTGCTCTCATAATTTCTTAAGCCCCTGACTGATAGTTCACAAGATATTCATACATTAATTCATGGTACTGGATTTTTTTAACCAATTGTGTAAGCATAATGTTGCTCGATATAAGGTGAAATTGACAAAGAAGTTTCATCTACTCTTCTCAGTTTAGATGATCTATTAAACAATTACATGCAAGAAATTGATGACTGCAAAAACTTGAAGGAAGGAGAATTTTGGCATCATCTTGTAGAATCAAGTATCGAAGTACCTTTTAGCCTTTGTACTAAATGCTTTGAAACCCTCACTGGCACACCATAATTCCTGCCATAATAGTTGTTTTGGAGTCTCTTTTGTAAGCTCCAAAAAGACCTTTCTTTTCACTTCAAGAGGCCAATCCCTTCGTGAGATTACTCTTCTTATTCCTTTTTCTTTGAGTGCAGGTATAATTTTTCCATAGAACATATCACTAGGGCGAGGAACAGCCGGTAAATTGCTTACATTGACAGCATCAGCTGCAGAAATCTGAGTCATCTGAGTGTTTATCTGCCATGTCTTGTAAACACTATATATGCTGGTTATATTATCTATCCACTGGATTAATCCTGCACGGCCACTAATAGGAGTTACAGAGTAATAACGAATAGTGAGTTCACGACCACGAGTATCATCACAGGATGACAAACAATTATTAATCGCCTGTAATAACTGCATGATTCGGGCATCCAGACGTAGATCCTCACGCCCTTTAAGAAGATAAGTGTACATTTGACCATCTGAACCTTTTAAAATCAGCTTCTTAGGTTTTGTTTTGGTTGATAAAATTGTTACCTGTTCACCAAAGGAACAAATTGTAATAATTCCTGCATTGTCAATTGTAGAGCTTCCTGAGGTATCAAACATTGATATTTGCTTCTCAAAACCAGGCATTGGAACATCAGAAGACATAAGAGATGCCAGACACGGAGCCACATCAATTAAAGATACACATGATTTCCGATGATGAGTTGCTAAAGATGTGGCGATAGTATCAAAAGGTCGCCAAACATCACCTAGAGCTGTTGAAGATTTAGGGGGAGTTTTGAAATTTAATGTGGCTGATTTCAGTTGCTCAAAGTACTCTTGGCGGAACCAAAGCTCGTTAGATGTTCTTGGTTCACGAGATGTTGATGTCAAACGGCGCTCTAGTGCCACAACGACTGGAGCCATCATAGCTGAGTATTTAGCTGCATTTATCTTGTTCTTTTCAGCATCACTGAGTGTTGGATTCTCAGCAACTCTTGCTGCTTCCACTTTTAACGTATTGATGCGCCGTATTACATCTAGGTTTATAGGACTAATTAGAAACATTCTTAAATATCTACAATTGCAATGAGAAAGCTGAGATTTGTTATCATACTACCATATCGAAGAACAGATCCATATATTATGGATATAATAAAACTAAAACAAGAATTAATTTTATTATATTCATAAGTTTCAAGTTCAACATCGTGTTTTATGATTATGAAGTAAAGAATTGGTTCTCCTCAGATTCTTAATACTTAAAATTACCATTTATGCAAATAATGTCAACAAAAGGTTATCAAAGGTCATGTTCTTCCATAATAGATAATTGATAAACTCATCCAAACCAAAATAATGTTTGCTTTCTAGGTAACTAGTTGTCTTGTTGTACGTGTTATTACAAAATTTCTTCAACAATTTATTGAACCATGCACATGAGTTTCCCAAATACCCAAATGACCTTTTCAAATTCCAAAATCCGCACCAGTTTTCCAAAATACCCCTCTACCCTCCCTCTGCCTTCCACTGCCTTGTCCACTTACTTGAACCAAACCAATTGGCAGTCGCTCGAACAAGCGACTGTGAAATCGTGGCCAAGCGGCCAAGCTAGCCATGATTTCCATAAAATCATGGCCAGGTGGTCGCTCGTCCACGTAGCTGTGATTTTGAAAGCAAACAGTCATGACGAGCTAGCCGCGAAATGTCGGCCGAGCAACCACTTGACCACGTGGTTTCAATTTTGCAGTTAGGCAGCCGCTCAACCATGTGGCCACAATTTCACAACTGCCTAGTCAAGCAATGGCATGGTCAAGCGACCATGCCGTCGAGCAAAAATATAATAAAATATATTATGCTCCTCAAAGGTTAAGGCTCAAATGAAATTACAATCATTCTCTACTTTGTGAAAAGAACATGCTAATTTAAAGTCATTAACAACTAATGAGAAATAATGATGCTGAGAAAAATTCAATTGAAAGTTTAAATTAAAAGTTTAATACCTTATGAATTAAAAAATTATGTAACACGAAAATTAAACAATCATAAAGAAATTTTATATCACTCGGTGCAACACGAGAAATAAACAATACATTTTAGTGTTTAACAGGGGAATGGGAATTAGGGTCCCCATTTAAATGCTCTAATCTAACTAAATTAGAAATACATGTAAAATATTCTAAGAAAGAAATATGTTATACCTAGAAGGAATTAATCAATCTAAGAGATAAATTAAAATACAAATAAGAAAATGAACCAAATTATATTTTACTTATATGAAAACATTTCTACAAAATTTTCAACTAAGAAACTTAGGCTCAGTTTGTTCTCCAGAAAATATTTTCCGATGACAATATCTTTTTAGATTTTCCAACATTTAATGCAATAGTAAATCATGCTTAACAAAAGCCAGTTTGGTCAATGAAAATTTTTCTTTTGGCAGTAGGTTTTTTTTTTTAAAGAAAATGAATTCCCTTGAAAAAGAGCAAACATTATTTTTCTTGCTCATCCACAAGCCCTTTGCACTATCAATAAATGTCTCTTAGTCCTCCAATCTTCATTCTTGTTCATGTAGGTCAATCGATTTGGAAAACTGACTAACAATCTGATCACTCTAGGCTGGTTAATCAAGCCAAGAGGAGTGATTAGGCCAAGCAGCCCAGTGACGATCAAGTTGTGTGATATGGTTGGTCGGTCAAGCTGAGTGATCCAATTGGATTGGTTAGTTTGGGCAGTTCATGCAGGACAGGTAGCTAGGCAGACAGGACAGGAGACCAAATTAGGTTTTCTATTTTTTTTTTCTCATTTAACCTGAAAATAATAATAAACTTATATATCTATCAAAACTAATGCTACATAAAGAGAGCAACAACACCCCAAAAATGTTAATTTATAGCAAAAATTGTTTGATGATATGAAAATAAGGATACTAATGTTTTTTCACTATCTAGTTGGCATATGATGCATCATTTAAATTCATGCCCATGGTTTGACCGAAGGAAATCTATAGCATCTTTTGCAAGCAGAAAAGATAAAGCAAAGATATGAATTCAAATGTCTGGCAAACAGTGATATATGCTTTCAGAGAATTAAGCAACGAAATCAAATGTACAATAAATGAGCTAAACAATAAAGAAATTGAATTGCCTGCAAAAGCATTAATAGGTGTTACCTGTATGAAGATCCTGAAGTGTGCTCAACCAAAGCTCCTCCCACAAAATAGTTATCATCCCCATCTCATTTATTACTAGCTGAACGTCTTGAACTAATTTTGGATAAAGCTTAAACTGCATTCAATGAAACCTAGTCAGAAAGTAGGAAACCGGACTAAAACTTCATTCATCAATCATTTTGGGCAAATGAACTCCAATTATGCATATGCATGTAAGACAAAGGTGAAAAAAACTTATAATTGTTAGGAAAGGTGAATTACCAAGCAGTCGTGTATCTGTTGCAACTCCTCCAGTGGTTGTCCTTCATTAGCATTCATATCAACTAGTGTGGGGTATACTATAGACCAAGGACATGACTTTGCTAGCATCATTAAAAGTCCCTCCAATTGCTTTCGAACATGTTGTTTCGGATGAGAACTTAAACGAGCAAAGAGTTGAGGAATGACTTCCTATGAATGAAATAATAATTGCAAGTTATCAGAAATCATTGGATATAAAGAAAAAAATAAAGACTTTAAAGCAAGGGACCTGCAATGGAGACAGAGGAACTATAGCAAGGTCATGTGGTAAAGTCTCCCTTAATTCATATCCGTAATTCATAACAATGTGAAGGACATAGAGCATTGCCCTAAGGGTGCAGCTCTTCTTCTTTTCGTTATTTAGAACATTGTTAGGAGAAAAGGCTAAATATTTGGAAGAATATGAAAGGTACTTCAAATAGCAATGTGCAGCATGCCCATATAATGAGGTCTGCCTTTCCCTCACAGACCACCAAATGCTGACCAACTCATTGATCAGAGGCAAGGCATCATGTTTCCTCATCCCACCATTTTTATCAAGAAAAAGCACTTGCAGCCGAGAAGATACAGCAGCAGAAGGGCATTCAGAATTATATGGCTCAGATCCAGGTGCTCCAGCTCCAGCCTGCATTATATATATGGCTTGCTCAACCAATGAACTTATATGAGCTTCTTTTTCTTGGAGATTAGAGAAGTTTGATCTTTCTTCATCCAAACCATTAGCAGAATATGTATTAATATCACTGAGAAACCTCCTAACTGTAGCTTCTACCTTGCATATTTCCACTTCAGTCATTTTGCATCTATATGGAGAAATTTCTGGACAAAGAACAGGAGACAAAGAACAGGATTGAAGAACCGTCTCATTGACCAGAGGGGAACCCTCAGCTTGTTGAAAACACCAAGAAGCATAAGAGAGCCAGGCCTTACCCATAGTGGGACAGATATTACATGACATTTTTCTGGTTGCACCAACTAACTCATCAATAACTTTATTATAATCCCACTCAGGGTTTATGCCACTGTCAGTCAAATCAGTTCGCATAAATAATGTGCATTCGCTATTAGTAAGCAGTAATTGATGTATTTTCAGAACATTTTTGAAATCATGATTAGGGGAACCTTGTCGTAGCCAATTTGAGAGTTTCAAACATGCCTTGGCCCTTAGAATCCTACATGTTTCCGAAGATATCGCTGAGGCAGACAATGCATCACTGCTGATCAAAGAACACATATCCAACATAGCCATTTCATGATTGTCTTTTGCATAATTGAGTAAGATATCTTCATACTGCATAGTCAGAGCAAGATCGGTATGTATCCCTTTAGAACTCATCCAAATATGATCTTTAAGGTATTGAATCATGCGGTCTGCTAACATAAAGTTGTTCTTCTTTCGACCCACAGCAATCAGCTGCTGACAGAGAAGCAGCGTAGTTAAAGAAGTTGGCATCAGAGTTCGGTAAATTCTAAAAACTTTGATCCACAAACCACAATCTTGATAAACTCTGCTGATTGGAGATGAAAGAACTTGATGAAAGGACTCCAAAACTGATGGCAGTTTTTTTTCATGATCTTGGCTATTTGATCTTATACCTTCTTCAAAAACATGGATGCAATGAAGTTGGATGGCACAAGCTGCTGCCTGAGGCAATCCATCAAGAGGAACAACAGACAATGCTTCATCCAGCATCAACTTTGCCTTTTCTAGTTCTTCCTTGAATTTATGAATTGATCCATCCCCTTTAAGCATGGATCTCAGAAGCATCTGTTCACTCCTCTCTAAAGCAATCTTAGGATCAAGAGCAATCTCACAGCTACTTTTCGGTGTCAAATCTAGATAGGACCAAGCTGCTTGAAAATCTCCAAGATCAAAACGTGCCAAGGCATGAACAGCATTTACTTCATTACCAGCTGTAGTTAGGGCTCCAGAATAAGCTTTCCCAGCATGCATAGCACGAAGTGACTGTAATTCAGTGAGCCAGTTTTCTAGAGAATTCCAATCAGAGACTGATGTATAACACTCAATTACACGTGAAATAATAAACTGTATACCATCAGAACCTAAAAGAGTTAATGCAACTTCAGACTGAAGCATGTGAGAAAAAAATGCAGCTGCCTTTTCATACTGACCTTGAGATTGATACACGAGTCCAGTTATCCATGATAAGTACCCAAAGGTTCCAGTTACACCTTGAATAATCTGTTTGTCTTCTTTAAACAAGGTAGAAAATTGTACTGCAACCCATTTCTGGAGGCCACTCAAAGCCTCTGGTTCATAATTCCTACACAAGGCCAATGATGCATAACGGACAACCTTCAAGACATCTCCTGTGATTCTGTTTCGGATATGGACACTTTCAGATAGTGAAGACCCTCGAGGTTTCTCCAACAAGGCTGACACAGATAAATTTCTGAGATCCTGCAACCGCAAGAAGCAGTATTGGATAGTAGCATCATGGCAATGCAATGCCAGCCCAGAATTCATCATAGGTTCACATATTCGGGAAAACCATTCCTCACAAACTTTCTTATTTGCTCGGAAGAATATGGAACTTTGCCGAGTACATGGAGGAAAAATGAAAGAACCTTCATAGGCATTGTAAACATTTTTCTTCAAAGCTTCAACAAAATCCAGAAGCAAACGCATTGTTAGCAGGTGAGCATTGGATTGTGCTATGTACTTGCTGTCACTTTGTTCTGCATCTAGCAAAAGTACATTAGGTATGTCTAAAAGCATACGCTCTAAATCAGCAAAAGTCTGGGTGGGACCACCGAGGTTAGTTCGTAGACGAAGAGCAACGCAATGTCTAGCAGCTTCATGGATTGCCCACCAAACAGCAGCTATGTTATTGACTGGGCATATTTTATCAAATACAGATTCTTCAGCCTTGCTGTGATTCCATGTGTCACCATCAAGAGGCTCTCTGTCTCTTTCCTCCTTACTAGAAAGTAGCTCTTTTTTACAGTCACAACTAAATATTAATCTTTGGATCCAAGAAGATAGAGGCACCTTCCATCTCTGTGATATGTAACTCATAATTGAGACAAATTGATGTGAATGTAGTTTTCTTGAAGAATGCTTCAAGGCAAATACACTCTTCCAAGCCAAGTTATAGTTCTTGATGGTAGAATTCATTAGCAAATCATAAAACCTAGTTCTACCATTCAGACCACACGAATATATTGTCAAAGGTAGCACAACAGGAAGTATTCTGGCAAATGCATTTTTGACAGATACATCTGGATCACCAAGTTTATCCAGCACAAGCTCTGAGACAACGTGAAAATATGCATGATCAATTAGCCTTGCCAATAGAAGAACTTCCAAGACAGATGCCACAAGAGATCTCACCTTAGATTCCCTCACATATGCTGCATCAAAAATTACATCAAGTAAATCACTATCAACACTATCATTTGCATACGGATCATATATTGATAACAATACGCATGAATTCTTATCCATAGTTGCAACCATCCAGCTAAATGAGCTGATCCAGTCAAGGGCTTCCAGCTTCACAGAAAGAGGCAAATTAATGCCAAGTGCCCTAACAATGCAGTTAGTATATTTCTTTTTATATTCAGTAACAGCATCCTTCTTTGCTTGATGGCTTATTTGAAAATTTTCATCAGAATTACTAGATTCCTTCTCCGAAGAAGCTTGCAAAATTGTAAATTTACTTGCAATCTCAGCCTCACTTAACTTTTTCAATATTTTAATAATAAGGAATTGCAACTCAGAGAAACTTTCAAAGGGAGATTCAAAAGGATTGAGCTTCTCTAAAACCAAAGACGCTAGCTTCTTTGATCGCTCATATCTATGTGTGTTGATGACAACCTGATCTTCCAAAATCTCAGAAGAACAACGAGCAACAGAGCTTAACAATGCATTTAGATCAAACTTTATTAAGGAAATCAATTCAGTTTCCGAATAGGCCTTGCTAGAACCTAATTCTAGGTTCACTTGGTCGTCTGGGAGAAAATTCAACAAAAGCTCATTGGTATCACCAAAATACCCTTTAATTTTTCCAAGCATAATTTTTGACAACTCTAACTCTTCAATCAATAAGGTAATAGCTTCAATAACAACAGCATCAGCCCCATGTTGAAGGAAAAAAAGGTAAGTTGAAGCACAGCTTGCAACTACAAGGTGATTTGGATGCAGGCGCAACTGAGAGAATGGGGAAAAAAATCCTAATAGAGTCCTCACAGAGGAAGGAACTAATGCCAACTTTTGTCTAGATAACAGTTGCAAATTAGTCTTAATCAATGCATTAACCTGCAAGGATGGAATGTTTATCAAACTTTGGAAAAAAATATCAACAGTGATTGGATAGGAGTTAGAGAACCTTTCTTCAAGAATTTCTGCCAGAAGAATCAAACATCTCCAAGATTCTCCCATCCATTTTGTCAACCCAAATTTCCTACCAAAAATTGTCATACACCTAAGTAATCGGGGAGCCATGCTCTCCAAAGTTTCTTTCACCTCCTCAAGTGTGTGAATTTCTGTCTTCGCTGAAGATATAACTTGTAGAATTGTTGAGAAACAGGAAAAAAGAGCAAGCAACCTCCCAAACTGACTGCCAACTTCAGTACTGATATCCTGAATAAGAACTTCAATGTCGCCTAAAAATTTTGATAGCAACCCTAGCGAAAATGGTAAATTGCACAGCCAGTGCTTCTGGAATTGCAAGAAACTATTCATAATTATCATTCTACCAGATTTAGAGAGATCAGGCATGAAAGCCCACCCCAAAAGCAAGTCAACAATGTCAGCAAAATGTGGCTGGAAGCAGTTCCCAAATTTCAAAGAAATCAAAGTAAGAAGACCAAGGAGCTTATGGAGTAAGCTAAGGGAGGTCCTCTCATCCTCAAGAAGCTCTTGACATGCTTTGAGGATCAGCGGGACAAAGGGTTCAATGCTATTAGCATCCCCAGCATTAAGGAACTCTTTGAGACTCTCCAATGCCAATTGCTCAGAACCATTCGCAACACCGTTGTCACCGAGAAGGGGGAGAGCCCAAGCCATGAATCTGTCAGCCAATGCCAGACCATGATTTTGGACACTATTTGAACCAACTGAAGTTGAAACCAGAACAGAACAAAGAGATCCATAGGTAATCGCGGCGGCTCGCCTCACGGCGAAAGACCTGAAAGATAACTTTGACAGTATAACATGCACATACGTGAAATTTGTTCAAATATAATTATTTCCATATCTTCATAGACAACAAACATACTTGACAATTTTCACGGAGAAAGTACAGAGAAATTCATAGAAAAAGAGTCGTCCCATATTACAACAGTTTCAATACTTCAATTATGCCAATTACAGAACGAATAAGGATGAGCTAAATGACTGTTATACGGTTTGGGGGAGGAAGTAGGAGAGGGGAAAAGGGCTTACTTGTCAGAAAGAAGTTGGCCCAAGCCCTGGGAAAGAAAATGAGACGAGTGGGAGATGACGATCCCATTGGCAGGATAAAGGATGATGCGCTGAAGGGATTCAATTGCACCAATCCGTGAATCGTCACCGGCTCTATCGATCTGCCCTTCAGGCGTCGCCTGAGACGAGGAAGGTGAGGAACCGGCGACCTCGCTTACGGCCCCGGGGGCGGCAGCGGAGGAGGAAGAGGAGGAGGAGGACTGGGGAAGGGCGGCGGAGAGTAGAGCGGCTAGCTGTTGTTGGAGGTGGTGATGATGGTGGTGGTGAGGGAGGTGACCTTGCATCGCCACTCACCGCGCTCTCTGACTCTCTAGCTGGGCGGCTTCCGTTCGAGGTCGAGCATCGCCGCTTCGGCCTCGAGGAGAAATGTTTCCACCGATAAAAGAATAATCAAAGATCTCTGAAGTGAGCTAAATGTGTTTTTCCAAATTCTGTTTTTGGAAACATATCAAAACCTTGTTCGCCACGGTTCACTTCGCAGAGCGCAATACTCGATTTCTAACACAAATTCATTCAAGTTTTAATTAATCAAAATAAAATTTAAAAATGGCACAAATCAAAAATAAACTTATTACAAAGTAAATCAATTTTTTTAATAATGATATACGTTAAATAATTTAAATCCCCCCCCCAAAAAAAAGATTTTGTATTTATATAAATACCTTTTTTAAAATATATAATTGGATTTAGAAACATCATCCTTTGTGAGTGATCCTGTCCGAACGCTGAGTCAATGGGCGCTGGGCACATGGTGCTCTTCCAACTGATTATGTGAATCTCTGACCGGCCATATGGATCTCCGGTGAACCTGCAAGAAAGTCGAGCCGGGAAGGGGTTCCCGGCGACGACCCTCCGACGCTCAAGTCAGGTAAGAGGAAAATGATGAAGTGGCTCCAAAGATGAGAGATTGCGTACCTCCGGCGAAGTCTGAGGGCTCTTATATAGAGCTCTGGGGAGGCTTATGCACACCTACCGAGGCGTACACGTGTCCTTTACCATACCTTAGTATGGGCTTACCAGAGGAGCATGTCTGACACCATACTGCTACAGTCCGAACACCTCTATGATAGGACAGCAGAACCTTCCGTCGTAAGATTCTGCGTATGGCTTGGTCGTCGAACATGCCTATTGTCAGAAGATGTTCTCCAATGTCCCCTTGTCCTTGTCTCTTTTTTCCCCGAGCCGAGAGTCCATCCGCTCGGCAGGCATCGGTCCGACCGGACGTAGGTATTGGTCCGACAGGGAAGATTTCACTCCATCGCGTGCTCGGCTAAGACTGTTTCTTCACAACATTGATGCTTTACGCCTCGGCCGAGCGGGCTACTCGCTCGGCCCGGCGACCCTGTTCACCATGAGCGTCGGAAACCCGACTCCCCGTCGGGTTGTCTTTGATTCCGCCCGGACCCTTTCGGTCGGTTGACCCGACCCTTATCCGATCGGATGGACCTCATGCTAGCCCTTTTGACTTCTGACCTTCACGTGTCATTGGCTCCCCACAAAAAGGGTCTCCCGTTCTTACTGCCGGATCAGTGAGTAAGCAAATAACCATTGCACACAGTCCATTTACCACTTATTGATCAATAAACTTTTCACTTCCCTTGCTAAGTACAAATAGTTAAAGTTGACCCCTTTGCTATAACATGACAAAAGGTCAATTCCCAAGAGACATATATCCTTGAGGAAAAAAATCTCTTTCACCTTTTAATTATTTGACGGTTAACTATAAATTGACCTCTCTTCACATGACCTATGAATGAGCTATCAAGAGTGTGTACATAATATTTTTTGTTCCTACAATCAATCTCTTTCTCTTGATATATTTTTTTTAATTAAGAGGTAAATAGGATATCATCAGGAAAATCACATACATGTCAATGGTAAGATCGGTCACAATCAAGTCACGTCTGAGCAGCTGTCAGATCGGTATGAATACTCGTGTTACCGTCTAGTGAGTTGGTATCATACACAAGACATAGCACCTATCACATGAGCTAATGTATACGTAGATACACCAACCTATATTACTGTCGACACATCACAAACCTCACACAGCCACATATACAATCATAGTCGTACATTTCTCACACCGACCTCACACATCTATGTACTCTGCCACTATCCATGCAATCGTGTCAGCTGTGACATCTCCTCATCGTCAACCACAGCTCTCGGTGTCCACCTAACAGGTCGGCCACACTCCAAATTCGGGCAACCAGCTCCAAATGAGATGCAGGTTAGAATAGGCGTGTTCTTCGTTCAAACAACCACCTTTCTCCTCCTTATATAATATACTGTCAGTTGGCATCCTTCCACTCAAAGCTTATGAGCTAGCGATCCTTCTATTAAGTGACCAACATATTATATTATGATATCGTGACCGATATATCATGTTATTGTTATATGAATTATAATACAACATGGTTGGATCTCTCATTGGGTTTATACTAAAAACTATGTATACTCTTAGCCAAAGGAGTATATTTGCATCCTTTATTATTGGTGAGAAGTGAAGGTATGCCAATTAGGGACTACAAAGTTACGTGATTTGATTGCTAAGAAACTACAAATACTATACTTATCATTCTCAAAATCACATAGAACTGATTGAGAGTGTTATTTTAAATTAGATTTTAATGAATCACAAATTTACATGACCAAATTTGCTATTTAATATTTTGTTATGTCATCGTAATAGCGAACAAATTGTCCTCACAGGTTGGCGTAATTTATACATGACGGAATTATAATAGAAATTTATTGTATGAAACAATAAATCACATCTCGTTACGGTGAAATTCGGAAAGGAAAAAATGTTGGATGGAGGAAGATGCCTCTTGCTATCGGAAGAGTGATCACAAAATTAGAAAGCTCTCCGTAATTCCACAAACCAAATTCCGTAACCTCGGATATTCTTCTTCTACGTGAAAATGAATCTCACGTTCACAACTCCTTTTCACCCTCATGAATCACCTTTGGACATAGCCTTTATAATGGGGATTATCCCATTGGTAAAAGGGACTTTTTCCCCAAAAGAAATGGGCAATTTGTGTTGGTTAGTTCTAGGAAGATCGTACCGGTTCCACTATACAAAAATTTTGTACAAGTATCGAACCTATCCTAATAACCTATTGTGTTATTTAGAAATTAAATTCGGAATCACAAATGGAACTTAACATTATTGATTTAAAATTTAACTTATATGTCCTTAGGCTGCGTTTGGTAGCCTGTAATCTACCTTGTAATGTAATCCAGATTACATTACAAAGTCGATTATTTTGTTTGGTTTGATTTAAAAGTTGTAATGTAATGTAATCTGGATTACAAAAGGTAGTGAAGATTTGTAATCTGGATTACAAAGCAAATGCTATGTAATCCGATTACATTACGAGGTCATTGTTTCACCAAAGTTTAAATGTTGAATATACCCCTAGTCTGTTGTCGACCGCCGCTCGCCACCGGTAGCCGACCTTCGTCGGCGGCCGAACGGCGGTCGCCGCCGGTCGCCGCCAGTCGCCAGCCGCCGATCGCCGGCCGTTGGTAGCCGATGGCTACCGCAAACTCTGGCAGAGGTGTGGCGACCGCCGATAGAGGTCACAGGATATTTTTGTCATTTTATAATAATATGAATTACATTCCTTATAAAAAATAATTGACACCAAACAAAAGAATGTAATCACCTTTGTAATCAAAGATTACATACATTACATTACCAAACGTAGTAATGTAATCAAGATTACATTACATTACATTACAAATTTGATTACATTACAAGCTAGATTACATTACACCCAACCAAACGTAGCATTAATGGTTTAGACTTGGATCGCAAACGATGCTTAACATTATTGATCTAAATTCACCTATATTATAAATTCAATTAAATATTAATTTCATAAATCAGCTTCTAGGTTAAACATGGCGAGGCACTAGGCCTTCTTGGATATGGGAGCAACCACCACTTCCTAGACAAAACCTTTCAATGAAAACTAATATTTAATTTCTTTATATAACTCTAGGTTTAACCAAAAGAAATAATCGAATCACAAATTTGAAAAAAAAAAAAAACATAAACTCGAATCACAAATTTGAAACTTACAATTATATGTCTCTTGTGTTTGGATTTTATATACAGAAAAACTAGTATGATGCGGAAAACAACTACTAGTTATACCTTTCTTTGTATGCAATGACCTCTTGATCTTCTACCGTATTCTCTTCTTATCTCGGACGTTGTGTGGGCAACAATCTACCGATATGAGAACCACCTAAACCCTTCTTCTTCCTCCTTGCAAGTTTCGGCCAAGCACTCCTCCATGAGATGAAGAGTTTCGGTCACCACCACCAAGCTTCAAGGGATGCTAGAAACAAAGTCTTCTTTCTCTCTTTCTTCTCCAAGCTAGAACCGACCACCAACAAAAGCTCCAAGAGAGGGATGAAACTGGCCACTAAAGAAGAAGAGAAGAGGAGAGGAGCAAGGTCTAGGGTCGGCCACCACCAAGGAAGAGAGAGAGGAAAAATAAAATAGAGATGTTACCCATGAAGGCACCCCTACCCTCTCTTTTATAATTCTTGGTTTTGATAAATAAGGAAAATTTAAATAAAAACTTCCTTATTTTCTTTGCCATGAAAAGGAAATTTTAATTAATTAAAAAATAATTTCCTTTTCTTAAACACCATGGCTGGCCACCTTCTAGCTCCAAACAAGGAAAGTTTTAATAACACAAGAATTAAAACTTCCTAATTTGCTTCCGAAATTTTAATAAAAATTTCTCTAATAATTTTTCCCTTCATGGTTTGTTATAAAAGGAAATTTTATAAATTAAAATCTCTCTATTAAAACATGTGGATAATTTTCAAAAAAGAAAGTTTTCTCTAAAATTAAAATCATCCTTTCAATCTACAAATAAGGAAAGATATCAAATATTTTCTTAATCTTTTGTAGAAACTTATAAAAGGAAATATTTAATTTTAAAACTCTCTTTTTAAATCATGAACATGGTTACAAAAAATGAAAGTTTTATCAAAAATTAAAATCTTCCTTTTAATTACAAATAAGGAAAGATATCAAATCTTTCACTTAATCTTTTGTAGAAAGCTATAAAAGGAAAAAATTAAATTTTAAACTCTCTTTTAAAACCATGCTTCCACATAAGAAAAGATTTTAAAATAAAAATCCTTTTAATTTGATTAGGGTCGGCCACACCATGCTCGGGCTCCAAGCATTGGTCAACCACCTACTTGACTCAACCTTTTGGTCTTGGCCAGCCCTAGTTTGGTCTCCAAGCTAACTTGGTCGACCACTTAAGGGTGGGTAGGAAGGTGGGTATAGGTGGGTATAATTCTCTATATACAAGAGGCTACGATAGGGACCGAGAGGAGAAATTGGTTTTGATCTCCCGATGAAATTAAGCTTCCCGTATTCGCCCCGAACACTCAATTTAATTTCATCAATAATAATTCATACCACTAAAGAATTATTATTGAACTACCACACCAATCCTAAATTATATTTTGGGCTCCTTCTTATTATGAGTGTGTTAGTCTCCCTGTGTTTAAGATGTCGAATGCCCACTAATTAATTGAGTTACCGACAACTCACTTTAATTAATATCTTAGTCCAAGAGTAGTACCACTCAACCTTATCGTCATGTTGGACTAAGTCCACCTGCAGGGATTAACATGATAATCCTTATGAGCTCCTCTTGGGGGCATTATCAACCTAGATTACTAGGACACAATTTCCTTCTATAATCAACAACACACACTATAAGTAATATCATTTCTCAACTTATCGGACCTTTTGATTTATCGAGCTAAATCTCACCCTTTGATAAATTAAAGAAATAAATACTAAATATATGTGTTTGTTATGATATTAGGATTAAGAGGACCGACTTCCATAATAATTAAGATCTTGTTCTTTTATTAAATCAGTATAAAAAAAACTTACCTTAAATGGTCCTGCTCAATACACTTAGAGTGTACTAGTGTAATTTATTAGTCAAGATAAACTAATACCTAATTACACTACGACTATTCAAATGGTTTGTTCCTTTCCATCTTAGTCGTGAGTTATTGTTTATAATTTATAAAGAACTGATAACATTATCTTCTGTGTGTGACACCACACACCATGTTATCTACAATATAAATTAATTGAGTAACTACACTTAACATATAAATGTAGATATTTGACCAATGTGATTCTTATTTCTAAAATAAATATTTACAAAAACTAGGCTTTTAGTATACACTTTAACAATGTGGGCATGCCCACGTTCCCATTTTCTACTTCTCTCACTCGTCAAAAGTAAGTCACTAAGACTAGTTAGTCACAAAGACTAAATAAGTCACATAAACTATATAAGAGTTTAGTCACAAAGACTATATCAAAACATCTAATTCATAATTAGAGAAAATGATTCGTGTGATAGCAAGCACACTGAGCGATAGTTGCTAAAAAGATTATTACACCTTACATAGTCACTTTCAGAGCGATCAATGTTAACAAAATTGTTATACTTTACATAGCCGCTCTTCCAAATGAATTAGAGACATATTCATCATGGCACATAGCCTCTTTCCTGATGGTGCATATTTGTTATTCAGGAAACATCCAATCTTTTGGTGACACAATCATTATCTTAGAGATATCCATATCTTACTATTTACCCAGATTAAATAATCTTCATTTACATCAATTTAAATATCTATAATTCCTTATCATGACTATTATGTCAAGAGCATGCTCCATATTCAATGTCCACAATCATTTCTATACATAACAGAAATAGGTCGACCAGTGAATATCATCAAAAGATGTAAATTTATTTAATCTTCCTTTTTAGCTAGAATCTATTTATTTTAATTAGTCACTTTCCTAGTTATGCTCCATAGACTAAATCATCCATAGTCATAGGATACATAATAAAATAGCACACTCTGATTAAAACAATTCAAGTAAACAGCTTGTAACACCCCAAATTTCATGATTTGGAGTCCTAAAAGATCTTATTAAAATCTAGGAATATTTTGGAAAAATTCTAGAGATTTTAAAAAATTTTTAGAGTATTTTTATGTAATTTTTGGAGGTCGTTTGATATTTGTACCAAAAGAAAGAAGTTTTGACAAAAAATATCCAAGCCGAGGCTCGAACCGGCAACCCCTGACCCGACTAACCAACTGGGCTAGCAGTTGTTACTTGATTAAGTAAAGGAAGAATTTTATTTAAGTAATAGAAGTTAATAGCAAGAAATAATAAGAAGAAAATAGGTTGCAGCCGGGATTCGAACCCACGAGCCGGGTTTTAAGCAGAACGCAACCCACCAACAGACCAGCCGAACTTTTCTTAACTAAACCTATATCGAAATATATTTAAGTAGTACTAGTTAATAGAAACCTTAGAGGATTAAAAGGAAGAACTTAGGGATTAATCACGAAACCTAAATTCTTTCCTCACCCTTTCTTCTCTCACGCGGCGACGACGACGACTTCTCGGGCGGAGAACAAAGTCGCGGCTAGGGCATAGTTTTCCGGCGGCCGGCCAAGGTTCATCCGAGAGCTCTTCGCCTTCCCGAGATCCTCTCACCGAGAAGAAGCTATAGGCGCAAGGAGAGGCCGGGAAACTCGAGTTATCCGAACCCTAGAAGCCTTTTCTCCTTCGGTAGAGAGTCTAAGAACGCAATGTAAGTGCTCTCACCTGCAGTAAGGGTAGTTCAGATTCTTGTTTTCTTCCTCTTGTTCTTCCGAAGCATGTTGTAAGAAGTGTCTTCTTGAGGCTAGCTGCTGTAAATTCAATCCGGATTGGTTGGGTTTTGGATAAGAAACAAATTGTTTAGTTTCGACATGTGTTTCGGATTTCTTGTTAGCATTCTGTTTTTCCAGAGCTTGTCGAAAGGGGCAGTGATTCCCTTTGAATTTTCTGCCGTGAGATTTAGAAAGAAGTCTGTTCATTCATTTTGGCCTTCGGATTAAGTTATAGAGAATTGTAGAATGCAAGGGACTTAGTTTTCCTTGGGATTTCGGAATAGGTTGTACAGAATTAATTGTTAGAGGTAAGAGTAGTTTCAAGATTTTACCTTCTCCTTTGCATTACTGCCGAAGCCTGCTTAAAAACCCTATTGCCCTATAAAGGTATAAGTTGTGGACAAGTTTTATATAGGTTTTATTATATGCTAGTAAGCTTAGTTTGGATGTGCAATTCGGGTGGTGCTACTAAATTGGCATGAACAGAACAACCTTTGAAATTTGCTGTGTATTAGGATTTGTGCAGTTCTCTGTTCATTCCTTTAAATATGCAGTTCTAAACCCTTGTTGCCAAGTAAATAGCAATAAACAGATTTAATTCGGAAGTTTCAGTTGGATCCTTAGTAGCCAATCCATGCACGAAGTTTTGGGTTCCTGTGGAATTTTTTTAGTGGGGGGCTATTGATATGTGTACCATACTATCAGATTAGTTTGTCATAGATTTGTTTAGCATCACAGTTTTGGATATGTTTAATATGGCAGTTTAGATCTCCTTATAGTGTAGAATTTTAGTAACTCGTGCTTTAGCAAGTGCAGATTATATCCGAGTTTTCTTTTGTTTCTTTGCTACTGTACAGAACCTGATCTACCTTTTATTCCAAGCACGTAGTTAGACTTCTTTTTAAGTTTCTAGTTTCCCTTTGTGTTTGCATTTGGCGTGAACAACAAGGTAGTAGTGCAGATTAATTGTTGAGTTTCTGTGGCTTATTTAGACCCTAGTATTATCAATTATTTAACATGCTATATACCCTTTTTGTTGTTAGTTCCTTAACATGCAGCTTGGATTTCTTAGTTGTGTAGTTTAGTATTTCAGTTTAGATCCAGCAGATATTTTTTTAGAGTTTAAAATGCAGATTTCTTTAGAGCTTATAGTGCAGTTTTCTACAGAATTTTAGTGCAAATTTTATTAAGCATTAGTATATAGAATTTTATTAGTATAGTAAGCAGATTTTTGGGTTAAGCATTTCAAAGTTAGAATTTGCTTAAATATTTCAGTTTCTTTTTAAAAAAGCATTCTTTTAGAAGTATTAACAAGTATAAGAAAGATAAAGAAAAGAAAGAAAAAGGCCAAGGCCTTAAGTAGATCCCAAAGTCAAGACTTTAGGGATTTTGGCACACAAGGTGCTTATTAAAATGCCGAGGCATTATATATTAGAAGTATTAAAAGATAACAAGTATTTTACTTTTATCAGTGGCACTATACTGGACTCTCAGTTGTCCTTGGGTTGGGCTCCCATAGTCGTCCCTAGGTTTAGATAACCTAGTATGCAAGACTCTCAGTAGTCCTTGGGCTGGGCTCCCATAGTCGGTCCCTAGGTTTAGATAACATAGTAAACCCTACTAGATTCGGGACCAGCTATCTCGGGTCTAGTTAGGGATGCGCGCATAGCAAGTACAGTTGTCGGACCCAAGAAGAAAGTTGATTATTATTTTGAAGTATTATAAGTATAAGTTTTTGAACAAACAAAATAAGATTCACACAAGTATAAAAGTATAAAAGAATAAGTTTAGAACAAATGAATTAAGTTTCATTTTGTTTTAGAATCAGCAAGTTTAGTTCCCTTTTATGCTAGCATGTTATTTAGATTAGCTTACTGTTCTTTGCTATTAGAAGAGCATGAGTAACTTTACGTGTTTAACACTTCAGTATGTTTGTTTATTTACTAGTAGATGAGCATGAGTAGTTTTCCCCTTGAGCATTCAGTTTTAGTTTTCAGTATATTCACATGCATATCGAGTTTTTGTGAGTTAGATAGCGCTTACTAAGCAAATTTTACTTATAGATTGCACTTCCTCTTACTGCAGATACAGGAAAGGAAAAGATATAGAAAGGAAGGCGACAAGGAGGTGTTCGAAGGATGTGTGATGTCAGGACTATGGAAGCATTGGGACTAGGAAAGAAGTTTTATTTTAGTTTCTATTGTCTTTTGCTATGTTAGAAGTATTTGAGATAGTACATGATATTTTGATGTGATTAGGACATAGCAGATGAATTGTGATATGGTGTGATGAGTTGTGGTATTGTTTTCTTTATTTTGGATTTATTATACTGTGTGGTTGATTGATATGTGTTACAACCGCTTATGGCTGAGTATATATTGCATGTATTGTTGGATATGGTCACCGGTACAGGGGAGACTCTGTCGAAATTTTTCGGTAGGGTTTCCATGTGATTTTTAATCATACCGGTTAAGTAGAGTTAGTAGTTAAGTAACGGTCATCCTTAGAGAGTAGTAGTAGTAAGAAGGGTGGTCGTTACACAGCTAAATAGTCACTAGGGGAAAAAACTGAGATTAATATATAATCTCAAAGGTCTCACATAGTAGAGAAATAGATATTCATTCTCCTATTACCTTTATTGTCACAATAACGCATGTGGTATAAATCATATGTTATGATATTATTTTCTTTACTAAAAAAAGAGTCATATTTTCCTCAAATTTAGCATTGTAAATATTTTGAGAATTTAATCCAAACATACCTAATGTTTAATCCTAAATTCAACATATGAATTCCAATGTGGTCTTCAACATGTTCAGTAAATAGTGGGTTTATTTATTTTGATCATTATTAACATATAAATGATCTCAACTTGACGTAATTATCAAGACAACATTAACTTATGGATATGTCTCTGTTCACAGCTACATAAGTTGTCTCATAAGTAACGGTCTTACCTCTATTTGTACTCAACAAATAGAGATAATTGTTCATGTAAGTGGACCAATCTCAACCTATCAACATACTCACTGAGATCTTATATGAATGCAACAAAATCATATACACTAAATAAATTATGGTAAATCACACAATCAAATCATAATATCTGATTATTATTATAATATTGTTACATTTTACGAAGTTTCAAAGACTTTACATGTTCTTTAAATGACTCTCTAGTCATTGACTTAGTAAAAAGATCTGCAATTATAACACGTGTAGGAACATACTCAAGAATTATCTTTCTTTTAGTCACAATATCCCTCACAAAGTTATAGTTATATGCTTGCCTTTGCTGTGATATTTAAGATCTTTGAAAAAAATTATTACAATTTGATATAAGTCCTGGGTTTGACTATAAGCGACTTACTAAGTCAACAACACGGGACATGTACACAATATAGTGTACATCAAACTACCAATAATACTGATATATGATTTTTTTTATTTATCTCAATCATTTTTTCTGGAGTTTTGGGACACATACTCTTGCTTAAAATAATATCTTTCACAATACGTGTATGCTCTACTTTATAATTAGACATGTTGAAATGATGTAACATCTTATTTATATAAGACTCTTATGATAGATCCAAAAGTCTTTTAGGATGATCTCTAATGATCTTTACCCTTAAGATGTATTCAACTTCTCTCATATCCATTGTATTAAATTGTGATGACAACCACTTCTTGACTTCATTCACATACCCTATGTTATTTCCAGCGATCAACATATGATCAATATATAATGATAAAATGACATACTTTTCTTTTTCTTTTTTGAAGAAAATGCAATGATTCTCATTGATCATCTCAAAACCATAAGGTAAAATTGTTGGATTTCAGCGACCGGCTATAAGAGGGTTGAATAGCCTGCAAAAATTAAAACATGAAAGCCCTTATCGTCTGTTCTTAAACTAACACTTGCATAAAATAAATAAGTAGAAAGTAAAAGAGAGGCTCACAAAGATTTGACTTGGTTACAACCGGATTGGTTGTTAATCCAAGGAAAATATCGCACTAGTGCTCCCTTCAGGCGGAGAAGTCTCTTACAACAATAACGCGCAGAGAAATAGAAGCTAAACTATAACTGGAAGCGCACAAGTGTTGGAATACACAATTTCTGAGTTGATATGAAGCTTCTGGACCAAGGATGTATTTATAGCCTTGGTTGGAGTGCCCTGGGGGATAAAACTTTATCCCCAACGCACAGATCTCGGTTTGACCGAGATCTGGATAAACTTTCGGTCTGAGCGCCCGGAAGGATTCCGAGCGCCCCGGACAGTTCCGGGCACCCCCGCTGGGAAAGTCAACCCTGTTGACTTTTTCAGCGGGGGTCTTCTGCTCCGGCTCGGTTCACCTTAGACCGAGTCTTCCGCTCTCTTGGGTGACCTCTGCCATCTGGAATAGGGCTCACCCGAACCCAACTTCCGATCTTCTCGAGCAGGCTTCCGCTCCGGCTTCTCATCTCTCGTAATCGTTGCGTGCTTCCTTCTCGTCCGCCGACATACTCATCCGCAGTCTTCGTCCCTCGGTCGCACCCCATGCCGACCTTCTCGCTAGCTGTGTCTCTTGCTCCCCGAGCAATCTTCCGCTCCAGCTTCTCGTCCCTCGAAGCCACCACACGCTTCCTTCTCATCCGCCGGTGTACTCTTCCGCAGCGCCTCGTCCCTCAGACACACCGCGTGTCGTCCTTCACGCTAGCTACATCTGCTGCTCGACTCCCTGTGCTCCTAAGCTCCTGCACACTTAGACACAAGGTTAAAAACTGACAGGACCTAACTTAACTTGTTGATCACACCAAAACAACCTTGGGGTTCCAACAAACTCCCCCTTTTTAATGTGAGCAACCTAAATTAAGCTAGGATAAATAGACATAAAAAAATAAATTAACTAATTTTACAATAAAGTGCAAAAAATAGAAAATTTAAATTTTGGTCTATCTCCCCCTAGACTTATACTTTTCTTTCTCCCCATTTGATCACATAAAAAAAATAGGGTTCAAAGAAAAAAACTCTAAGGGAAAAAATTTGTAATTTTGAAAAAATTTTGTAATAATTTTCAACAAAAAATGTTCTAAGTTAAAGGATTTCTTAGTAAAACTTAAAAAAAAAAATCCTAACTTAGGAAATTTTGCAAAAAGGTTTTTCTAAGTAAAAATTTAAGCAAAAATTTCTAATTTCATAAGAACTTTTTAACTTATTTTTTTTAAGTAAAAGTTCTACGCAAAAAAAAATATTCTAAGAAAGAATGTTTAAAAGATTTTTTAAAGCATTATTAAATTTCAACCTTAATGCTTTATCAGAAAGTTAATTAAATGTTTTATTTCAATATTTTGGCTTCCAAGTCGTGGCGAGGCACTAGCCCTTCTTGGTTATTGGAGCAACAACCACTTCATTAGACAAAGCCTCATAAAAAAACTCATTGCTTAATTTTCTCGCTGAAAGCGCTAAATCAAATTAAAATTTAGATTAAGTAAGACTTAGGAACCCAATATAGGTTCCAACTAAATGGATTAATTAAGAATCTCTTAGGGGCATATTTCTTTGAAATGTTTCTAATTTGACCCTTATGATATCTAAAATACCAATTTAAATTGTTAAATTTTCTAACATTGGTCTTAGATGAGCATGCATAGTTTTTAAGTTAACTACTTGAATTTTCATATTTTCATTTTCTGATTTTAATTTTTAATTTTCTAATTTTTAATTTTAATAACTCCCCTAGAGGGCAAGATTTAGCTAGTATTACTTTTAAGTTCTTAAATTTTTTTTTTTCTAATTTACATCAATCCTTAGTTAACAATTTAACGAATTTAAACAATCTGTCGGGAGGAAGAGATCGTACCTGACTTACCTTGTCGATCTTGTTGTTCGTGTCTCCCCCTGAACTACTGCTCTCTTCTGATGTTGCTCCCCCTTCATCGATGCTCTCGATGCTCATTTCAGAAGAGCTTGACTCGCAGTCGTCGTCTTGATAACTTGCCATTAGTGTAAGTCCGGAGAAGACTTCGACTTCTGATTCGGACGACGTATCGTCCCACGTCGCTTTTAATGCCTTGTGTTTTTTTGACAAACTTCTTACCTTTATCTTTGTCCTTGTTCTTTAGCTGGGGGCAGTTGTCGTTGACGTGCCCTTCTTCGTCGCAGTGGTAGCAGCGGATGATCTTTTTCTTTCTACCCTGTGGATGGTTAGTTTTTCTAGACTTGTAAAGATTCTTGAATCGTCTTACCATCATTACCATTCCCTTGTCGTCGAGAGAAGACTCTGACTCAGATTCGTCTCTCGATTCTTTGAGGGCGACGTTGTTCTTGGGCTCCTTTGTACCTACACATCTTGATTCGTGCACTTCAAATGTCGAGAATAATTCTTCCAATGTAATTTTTTTTTTAAATCTTTCAAAATGTAAAAGGCATCTACTAGTGATACTCATTTTGTATTTCTAGGAAAAGAGTTTAGTGCGTACCTGAGCGAATCTCGGTTACTTACATTTTCTCCGAGATTCGAAGTTCCGGTGATGATTTCTTTAATTCTCGAGTGCAGATGCACAACTGTCTCGTCTTCTCCAAGTCGCAGGCTGGTGTGCTGATTGCAAAGTAGATCCCGTCTAGCGAGCTTGGCTTCGGACGTTCTTTCGTGCAGCTCAAGAAACTTCTCCCAAAGTTCCTTTACGAAGTCGTAGTTGCCGATTCGATTGACTTCTTGTGGCGGGAGAATGCTTAGCAGATGGTACTCTACTTTGCCATTTGCCACGTAGTCGGTCTGCTCCTTTTTCGTCCAGTGATATTTCTCTTTACCTTCCGGTGTTGTAAAACCGAATTTCATAATTAACATTAAATCAAAATCGGTTTTAAAAAATACCTGCATTCGCTTTTTCCAGCTAGCGAATTCCCCTTCGTACTTCGGCGGGTAGATGCTTGGTCCGATCATTATTTCGTTGCTTCGTTCGGCGGTTAGTTCTCCTGAAGTGCCTTGGCTCTGATACCACTTGTTGGATTGCGACGGCGGCTGGAAGAGGGGTTGAATAACCTGCAAAAATAAAAACACAAAAACCCTTCACGACTTTTCTTAGTACACTTGCATAAAATAAATAAGCAGAAAGTAAAAGAAGAGACTCACAAAGATTTGACTTGGTTACAACCGGGGAGGTTGTTAATCCAAGGAAAATATCGCATTAGTATTCCTTCAGGCAGAGAAGCCTCTTACAGCAATAACGCACAGAGAGATAGAAGTTAACTATAACTGGAAGCGCACAAGTGTTGGAATACATAATTTCTGAGTTGATATGAAGCTTCTGGACCAAGGTTGTATTTATAGCCTTGGTCGAGGCACCCTAAAGTGTTCCGGGCGCCCTGAAGGGATAAAACTTTATCCCCAACGCACAGATCTCAGTTTGGCTGAGATCTGGATAAACTTTCGTTCCGGGCGCCCGAAAGGGTTCCGGGCGCCCTGGACTGGTCGAGCGCCTCGGACAATTCCGAGCGCCCCAGACAGTTTCGGGCGCCCCGGTTGGGAAAGTCAACCTCGTTGACTTTTTCAACTTGAGTCTTCTGCTCCGACTCCGTTCGCCTCAGATCTAGTCTTCCGCTCGCTTGGATGATCTCTGCCATCCGGAATAGGGCTCACCCGAACCCAACTTTCGGTCTTCTCGAGTAGGCTTCCGCTCCGGCTTTTCGTCTCTCGGAATCGTTGTGTGCTTCCTTCTCGTTTGCCAGCGTACTCATCCGTAGTCTTCGTCCCTCGGTCGCACCTTGTGCCGACCTTCTCGCTAGCTGTGTCTCTTGCTCCCCGAGCAGTCTTCCTCTCCAGCTTCTCGTCCCTTGAAACCACCGCACACTTCCTTCTCGCCCGCTGGTGTACTCTTCCGCAGCGCTTCGTCCCTCGAACGCACCGCGTGCCGTCCTTCACGCTAGCTGCGTCTTATGCTCGCCTCTTTGTGCTCCTATGCTCCTGCACATTTAGACACATGGTTAAAATCCGACAGAACCTAACTTAACTTGTTGATCACACCAAAACAACCTTGGGGTTTCAACAAAAATAACTTTATTAAATCTTATGTTTCATTATCTTGACACTTGCTTTAACTCATATATAGACTTTTTAAGTCTACATACTTTCTCCTCTTGCCCTTCAGTAATGAAACCTTCTGGTTAAATCATATAGATTTCCTCGTTAAGTTCACCATTAAGGAAAACGGTTTTTACATTTATTTGATGTAATTTCAAGTTACAATGTGCCACAAAGGCCAAAATAACTCGTATTGATACAAATTTTACTACGGGAGAAAATATTTCTTCAAAGTCAATACCCTCCATTTGTGTATATCATTTTGCAACCAAACAAGCTTTGTATCTATTAATCGATCCATTAGCTTTCCTTTTTATTTTGAGAATCCATGTATTCCTAATAGCCTTTTGCCCTAGAGAAAGATCAATTAAGTCCTAAACATAATTCCGATTCATAGACTTCATCTCTTCAACCATTGCAACTTTCCACTTTTCTCTAACTCTACATCCCAATACTTTCTCAATGGATTGAGGTTCATCATCGTTAACTGAAGTGCTATCAATGCTTTATTCTCAATATTAAACCTCTTCTTAGGTTTGATTTTAGGAACACTTCTTCATAAGTTGGGATGTTGAGAAGTCAACTTATGACTTGGCATATCACTCCCACTCGATTGACTAGACTCAGACATCCCATTTGACACCTCTCTTGTTGATAATATCTCATCCTCCTCAAATAGAGGAACATTCTTATCAACATCATCTCTAGTTGAGAACTCTATTTTGAGAAAAGTCACATTTCTCGAATCTATTTCGGAGATGGTTATATCTTGTCGTTCACCTATGAAAACATAACCTTATGAGAACTAATAAACATATCTTGTCGTTTATATCTGGTCTCATAATATCTAATAAAGATACGTTTCTTACTCCTAGGTCTCAATTTTTTATACTTATGAGAACTATCATGAACATAAACAGCTGACCCCCAAAGTCTCAAATTATTTAAATCTATTTTTCTACCTGTCCAACGTCATATGAGGTAAATGGAATTGACTTTGAAAACACTTTATTAAGTATATAGGCCGTAGTTAATAATACATCTCCTTAATAAGAGATCGGTAAATTAGCCCATACAATCATAGACCTAACCATTTCAATAAGAGACCTATTTTGTTTTTCAGCTACCCTATTTTGTCCTGGAGTTTCAGGGATTGTTAGTTGTCTAATAATTCCTCTATCATTATATATTATCTTAAACATATAAGATAAATATTCTCCTCCACAGTTAGTGTGTAAAATCTTAACTTTACATTCTGTTTGATTCTCAACTTCATTCATATAATGAATGAAGTAATCTAATGCTTTAGATTTATTAGAAATCAAATACACATGACCGAAACGAGAGAAATAATCAATAAATGTAATGAAATAAGAAGTTCCATGTCTAGCATTCACATTGACTGGAGTACAAATATTCGAATGAATTAATTGCAATGGTGATTCGACTCTAATAGCCTTACCAAATGGTTTCATAGTTTTTTGTTTCAACAAGACAATGCTCACATATAGACAAGTGATTTTTAGCCCGACTCTAAAATGCCTCCTCATCTTGTTTCACATCCATCTATTTCAATAACTAAATAGTCAGAATCAAGTGGGAGTGTTAGCATGAGAATTGTTTTCACTAACTATTGTACATGTGCTATATCTTGTTGATTAAAATATTTTTGTCCAATTAAGGAGATCTTATTGTATAATGGGTCGCTAATTTTTCCTATATCTTTTAGATAAGGTCTTGTATAATTGAGGAGTCCTAAGAAAGCTCTTAGAGTTTTAGTATCATGTGTGTGTGTATATATATATATCTATATATATATATATATATATAAGCAACGTTTTGTGCGCGACCGTGAGCGAAATTCGACGTGGACTATCTGACGCGACCAATATTCATTTTTTTAATCTCTCTTTCATCTACATACAACAACTTTTCTCTCTTTCTTTTTAAATTAAAATGAAAATTTATCTTTCTTTCTCCTATTATTACATGCAATAAAATTATTATGGTAGGTAACTACTGTACCATTATAACAACTACTACATCGTTATAGCAGCTACTGCATATTAACTGCTATAAGTTATAGCAGCTACAACGATGCAAAAGCTGCTACAACGGTGCAGAAGCTGCTACAACGGTGTAGTAGCTGCTATAACAGTACATAAACAGCTATAATGGTACAGTAACAGTTACAACGGTGTACTAGCTGTTACAACATAATAGCTACACAATAATACTGATACACGTTATAACAACTACTATACAGAAGCTGCTAAACATGTAACAACTATTGTGTAGTAGCTGTTACAATGTTGTAGCAGCTACATCACCTTTAAAAATTAGCAACACAATGATTGTTACATGTAATCAGATGAGAGAGAAACGATAATTTTATAGTTGTTGCATGTAGATGAGAGAGAAAAATTATCACATACAGATGAGAGAGAAATTAAAAAAATTAGATTTTAATCGTACCAAATAAATACACATCGAATTTCATTTATGGTCGTACATAAAACCTCGCTTAGCATATCAAATATTGCTCTATATGTATTTTAAAAATAATTTTCTTTTTAATGCATGGGCACAGCAATTATCCACGCGGCTAGTCGTTGCGCCTTGGATCCAATCTGGCGCGTCCGTGCGTCTTCATTTTCGTCGATCAGAATGGAATCGGATGATGCTCGCTTCGCTTCACACATATATTTTGGGTCGAGGCGTCGAGCACATCGTCGAATCGTCTTCGTAGCGAAGCCAGACTTTGGAGGCTAGCCGGGATCGGGAGGACTCGGTCGCCGGAGATCTAAACCCTATCAGATGGAGGACGGGGGCAGCGAGATCCCTCTCAAAAGCCAGGAAGAGAAGCCCCAAGGCGGCGTCAGCGGCGGTTGGGGCGGCTGGGGCATCTCCTCTTTCTCCATGTTCTCGGATCTCCAGCAGGCTGCCCAAGAGATCTCCAGAAATGTGAGCGCGCCTCTACTGTTTCTTTCTCATTTTTTCAGCCGAGTGTTGTGTGCCTGATTGATTTGGATTGAGTGAAGAAAGATCGGGAAGAGGTCTTGGTTTTGCGATTTCATTTTTTTTTTGTTTTTTGTTTTGGATCAGGCGGTTGAAGCAATGAAGAGTGCGACCCAGGGCATCGGAGAGGTTGAAGGTCCAGATTCTGATTCGGAAACAGCTGGAGAGGTCGCAAAAGAGCGGGCAGGTGAAAACGCAGGAGCAACAAAAGAAAAAGAAGAGAGCGAAAATGCTAGGCTTCGTCAGTCTGCTCTGGAAAAATTAGAGAAAGCTAGTGAGGATTCTGTGTTCGGTCAGGTGAGTCAATCTCATAGGAGATACAGTGAAATTAAATTAAATGCATTTGATTGGATTTCGCGTTGGATGATGTTGTACAAGGTTTGCGAATTTCATATTCTTCTTTCCAATTTATCCAGGGTCTGAAGGTGTTTGACAGTTCAATGGAAACTTTTGCTTCAGGAGCATGGAGTGCTCTAGGTAATGCTTTGAGAGGGGGCTCAAGCCTGGTCAGCAGGTAGTTTGTTTGCACTCATAATCTTCACCGTTCATCTAGATTATTAAAAAAAAAAAAAGAGTATAATTAGAAGCCAACCAATACATTTTATTGAGGAGTTGAGGAATGTAAATGGTTCAATCATTAGCACACACTGTTGTGTATACGTTTTAGCTGTTGTCTATCACTCTATCCTAAGATTTCATGACATTTGTTACAAATATTTGATGTGCTACTCTGATTTCATGCTGTAGGACTTTATAAATAAGCTGGAAGAAATAAAATCTTGCAAGCCATGATGTTATTTAACAAGCTTGACTGACTACGATTCTGTTTGTGTTGAAATTTAGATCAACCTCTTCAGTTAAATTGGAACCATCAAAATTAGCCCACTTTGACCCAAATTGTAGCTGTCACTTGAAGAATCACACTGCTGGCTTCAACCACTTAATGATGAACATCATGAAATTTGTTAGTGTTTCATATGTGTACATGTGTTAGATTGTTTGTGATTAAACTTCCATTTGCATTTGCATATCATTTCATACATTAACATTTTTTTTGTTTTCAAGTTCACTAGAATTGCTCGAAAAGTTTATGATGTGAATTTTAGAAATTTAAGTACATACTTTGCTAGAAGCTTTTTTTTGGGATCTTAACTCAAGTTTCTACTATTGTAATTAATCAATTTGGACACATTTCGTGGATCTTATTTCCTAAATCCAGGAACTAATCTGAATTTGGTATGTTGATTTTCAAAATGGTTATGCACTTGACATGGACTACTTTTTTTTAGGTTGGAGCATTCAGCTGCAGGTCTTGCTGATTCTTTTCAACAGGGAGATTTCCCTAGCAAAGCAACTTCCCTTGCTCCCTCAATTATAGAGGTTTGTTTTATCATGATTGACTAATGTGCAATGTTAAATTATTTAATTGTATATCCTTGATGATATTTCTTCATGTGCAAATCTCTTTTTCTTGGACTTTGGATTATAGACTGGGAAAACTTTTACCACAAAGGGGATACAGGTGCTTGAGCGTGTTGGAAAGGAAACCATAGAGCTGCTCATGACAGAGACTGGTTTTGATGTTGACAAGGATGCTGACAAGGCGGACAAAGATGATGATGAGGAACAGTTTGAGGAAGTGACATTTGATAGGTGTTTTTACATATATGGAGGCCCTGATTTGCTTGAGGTATATTTATATGGTATTGTTACAAATAGTTTATTCTTGCAGTTATTTCTTTCCTTTATATCTGGTTGCAGAAACTTAAAGCTTGACAAACAATAAATTTATACGTGCAGTTTACTTACCAATATATTTGGTTGGTTGCAGGAACTTGAAGCTTTGTCAAGCCATCATGCAATGCTATTTAACAGGAGAAGAATAAAACTCTCAGCAGAAGAGAAATCCTTTTATGATGATAAACTGGTGCAGATCCAGCAAATTTTCAGTCTGGGAACTGTTGTTGAAGAAAATGAGACAGATTCAAATAAAGGGAAGTATATCGAAGCATCAGCTAGTGATAGTGATGTTGAGATGAAAAAGTTGTGTGAAGCAAGTATTAGGAGGGCTGCTGAAATTGCATCAGGGTATGGTGATAAAAACATGAAAAGGGCAAATTTTCTGTTATGTTGCTATTGGACAATACTATTAAGTATTAACATTCTGGTTAATTTAACTTCAAACTTGTTGTCTATTTCAGCTGCATTTACTAATCAATTATGACTTACTAAAAGCTACATAAGGATTTGATTATACTGTATCTGCCTTTTTATATATCCAAAAGAAGGATGATGTAAGGAACAGCACCAGCAAGAAAAATTAGCTAAGTATAGAAAAAATAATTGCTTTCCCTTCATCTAGTTAAATTTTAGTGACATCCATGATATTAAGTTTCTACTTTGCATCCGTTTTCATACACATTACCAGATAGCATATTGTACACCAGGAAAGAAATGCATAATAAATGCTTAATGCAATAAATAATATTTAAAAAATTAATGACGGTTTTCAAATTCAGTAGTAAGGAATACTAATAGTGAACTTTCAGGTACTTATCTAATTCTGATTGTAAATACATAGCATGTTATTGCCTTCCATTTTGCAGTATTGCAACTTGCAATATGACCTATCAATATTCTGTCATGCTGAGTTAAAATTTCATTTGGATTCAACTGGCAAAAGCCTTGGAAAAACCATAGTCGTCATTAGTGACTCCCTAAAAGTTGGCAAATATTTATGGCAGTAGAGTTGTTGCATTATTCTGAAAATTTGCTTGGTGCATTTTTCTTGGATGCATGTTAAGTTCTTCAAAATGACAAAATTGTTAATAGCTTCAGTCGATTACTTTCTGATTGATTGTTATGCCTTTTCTTTGCATGTTTGATGCCAATTAAACTGTACACAACTAGGCAGATTTTTTGAGAGCATATAACTTGGTAGATCTGTTTGGATTAAGTACTATTTTTTTTAGTATAGGAATTATTTTCTTGTTTATATAAGGTTTGCTATGTCTTGATATTATTGCAAAATTCTGTTTCTTAAAATATTATTCTCATGAACAAAATTGGGGTGTTAAATAATTCTAAACTATCCATTATGGTTTGAAGCTCCTTTTCTCTTGGACTTGTGTTATTGATTTTCAAGGATCCACACATCAGTCAAACCTTAGGCTAGGATGTGAATTGCAATGCTGGTGGTGCACTAGTGTACGGCCTGTTAGCCCTGATTTGTTTTGGGACAAGGGATTAATTGATTTCTTGAATTGCTTTCATGGTTTAAGTTGTCTCCTTTTGGGATTGAAGACTACTGACAGAGACCATTGTGGTGATAGATTGAAAAAGTAAAAAGGACAACCTATGTGTCGTATGCAATAAAGCTACATTTAAGCTGATTTCTTTTAATCCTTGATTTGAAGGTGGCATCAGCTATGGAGAAGATGAATGTTCAAGTTCAATAAAAAAAATGGGAATAGGATGGTTCTCATGCATCGTAATTTTTCTAGTATTCTGTGTTCAATTACTTTAGGAGTGTGCTTATATCTAAATTGTTATCTCACTTGATACTTCGAGTATTTGGAGCCTGCTTCATATTTGCAATTCTCTTGTTTTTATTGAGCTGCTGTTCCGTAACAAGAACTGTGTTGCTATTTGTATCTGTTCTCATTCCAGTTTCTAAACATCACTTTTTTGTCTTTATACAATATGTTTGGTTGAGGCTTAAATATCTTAGATTATGGCTTATTCTTCTAGTTTGTGAATCCTACTTCCTCTTCTCTGATACTAGGGCAGAATTGCTTGTACAGGTTTGCATCTGCTCTTGGGGGACTTGCTGCAAATGATATAATACAACGTGCTACTGATAGACTTGAAACTGTCAACTCAGAGTGTATTCATGTATACAGATGTGTTTAGTGTTTATTTTGACCCAATACTTATTTTATGTTGTGACAAGTCATTGATTCATTACTTTTCCATGGCAGAGACTATCAGAACTCTGTTGTTCTGCTGTATCTCATATGCTGGTTCTTGGAAAATCACTCATTTCTAATGCAAACAAAGCAAAGACTGAAGAAGTAGATGATGATACTCTGAAAATTGAATGGCCTGAAGATTCTGTCTCAAAAGCTAAGATCATAAGGCACAAAGTCCAGTCAATGGCTGGTGATATGGACACAGTTTCTAGCAGTTTTATTACAGGTGAGTCTTTATGTATGGTTTCATTGAGTTTGTTTCTGAGTTTTTGCGGTTGAAATACTTGCATATCTGGAACAGGCCAACCATATAGTTTTCTTTTGTGTGTGTGCATGCGCGAGCATGGTGGGTATAAGGGCAGAGTTGCATTGGGTTGACTCATGTTTTTGCTAAAAAACGTGACCTGATATTTTGGATTGTAAAAAATCTGAAAACCCAAAACATATATGGGAAAGACAAACAAACAAATTGGGCTGAATGGGATTGTTTGTTTGTTTCTTCAAGTTTTCACGATATATGGTTTATTTTTAGAGTGTATATACCCAATCCATTACTTTTCCTTCTCGGAGAACACTAGGGTCACTGGGTGTTTATTTAGTGTACTTTTAATTGGCGTCCATCCTGATCAATATCTGAAACTGATAGTAAAGACTGATGTAATAAATTTGTTCTAACAAGTTTTAGTCGGCTCTAGTTTGGCATTTGGATTTTTCTAATAGCATCAGTCTGTATTTATTCCAGGAATCTCGGACATACTCGAAGCATATCTGGCTGCCATACAAAGTGTTTCTTCTGAAAAACCTGGCCTCGTGCAATCTTCAATGCAGGAAAAGGCAAAGGCTATCACAAATCACCTTCGAGATGACAAAACAAGTGCGGCTGAGAAGGTTCAGGATGCTCTCCACTACTTGTCATATGTTGTTCTTTCTACCTCGATGCCAATTGTATGATGAAATCACTTGATAGGTATCCTAATTCCTTTACTGTTTTTCCCGGATGGCCTGCATGTTTTATGTGGCAAGGTTGAATTAGTTGAAACATCGCACTTGTATGTTTTTTACTTTGATTGACATTGTTTTTTTTTGTTACGCCAGGTAATCAAATATTGTTATTTTTTCCCCTTTTAATTCTTGGGCAAACTCACGAAAATTTTGAGGTGTTTATAGCTTGAATCATTTGTAGCAGCAGCTTGAGCATATCTTTGGATACTGTTGAGATTTATATCCGGTAAAGTATATGTTATCGGAGTTTGTTTAATGCCCATACACTTTGGATGATGAACAAGTATTTGAACTCGAGGTTATTTAACTTGAGTAAGCATATCTAAGGGTTTATTGGTATTTGCAAGTTAAAGTAAATTTAAATTCAATTATTAGACATAATACTTTGAATATCTATTACTATCTTGTCTATTTCAAAAGAAAGGGTAAAAAAAAAAAAAAAAAAAAGTAAAATGAGGGGATTTAATTCAGTAAGTTGAAAAAAAATATATTTAAGATATTGATTTAATTTTAGTTTTCGTGAAAATTATTAAATCAGTTTTATCATTTAAACACATTTTCTTTCCTTTATTTTTTAATAAAATTAAAAAACTTATTTCCCACCTTTTTAAGTAAACTATCCCTTGGACTATAATGTAGCGGTAGAATATCTAAGATATTATCTAAATATATACGATACAATCCTCAATTATGAAATATTTATAAAAACTAACTCACATTTTTGAGATTATAAAATTATACAAATTCCAAAGTCACATCATATAGGTTCACACAATTATCTCATTCATCTAATTCGTTTCTTTGCTATACATATCTGGTTAAGAAAATATTCACTATTTTTCTATTTTTTTAATTTACAAGTTAAAATTTTCATGATAAATTATGTATTTTTTTTATGAAGATCTTTGATGTCATGATTTAAAAGACTTTTAATATAAATTTGATCAATTTTTGTCAGCTAAATTGTAAATTCTAAAATCTTAATTTTCAACCTCTTTTTTCTTTTAAAGACAAAATATAGTAAAAATTAGAATTTTCCTTCCAGAACAAAAAACAAAAGAAGACAACTTCACATAAATAAGATTTTCCTGCCTGTTTCGTGAACGAGAGTGTTCCTATCATTTTGTGCTTCTTTCGCAGTGTTTGTGTTGCTTTATACAGTGGCGGTGAGGGCGAAGTGATCGAACGCGATCCCGTCAGATCAGATCTCGCCGTTGCGGGGGAATGAGAACGGCGAAGAACAACGCAGCAAGCCGGCACCCCACCTTCATTGCCATCCTCCTCCTAGCCGCTCTCGTTTTCTCCGCTCTCGTCGTCTCAATCCAGTCCTCTCTCTTCACCGGTGAGCCAGAGATGGGAGTAATCGCAACTTAATCCCTCGAATACATCTTATTTGTCTCTCCAATCTTGCCTTTTTTTTACAAGGAACCCGGACATCGGTAGCCGACAGCGAGGAGATCCGAATCCTGTCGGATTTCCAATCCACCGTCCAACAATGCGTGGTTCGTCACATTTACTTTTGAGAAACAATTTTTCTTCTTCAGAATGATATCTGTACTTGGTTCCGTTGAACTAATAACATCAGTTGGTTTTGAATAAGATGTCAAATATGAATGTAATGTGAAGCAAGATTACGAGCGGTTGAGCAATTGAACACAGTTAAATGGTTAAAAGGAGCTTTTTTTTTTTTAAAAAAAATCTTATTGGCCCTTCATGTTGTTGGTTAAAATGGTCTTGGCACGTTCAGAGTTAAAATAATTTTAATTGAAGGCGTGACCGCGTGAGGGATTGAGAAACGAATGTGTGAAAGACAGAAGGCTAGCAAAAAATATCTAACTTGAACAAAACTAATTTGGATATCTAAATTTTCTCGGTGATGTAACTTCCTGACAAATTCCCAACTGGCATCGAAGAGTGTCTTTGGTGAAAATTGGATATGTTGTGAAATAACAAGTGGCCAATAATGCCTGTAAGGTTGGATGCATTTTTATTGTTATGATTCAATTGATCTCATGATTTATTTCAAGCATGTTGTTTGCAAGTTTTGGGACTATCTCTGTCTAGGTAATCCGTAACATTTTCTGCAATGATATTTTAATTTTTAATTAAATAGATTAGTTGTAAATCCCAAGTTCTTGACACTCTAGGTGCTTGATTTCCATGTAAAAGATCAATCAACCCAGGTAAGGAGGATTTCTCTGGGATTAGCTTTTGCTAGTGTTAGCAAGAAACTTGGTAATGAAATAAAATATTCTACTTGTATGACCTGATGTTTGTAGAAGGTGTATGTGGAATGTGGCAGGATATCATGCTTGTATAGAAATTCCATGATGTTAAATTTCCTTGTAAGGATGATTGCTTACTAAGAGATCTCTTAAGGTTGTGTAACGAAGTTGAATGGTTTTGCTTCTTGTGGAAACAATCAACTGAACCAAAGCAGAAATCCAATTCAACACACAGTTTGGAATTTTTTTTAAAAAGTTTTTTTACTTGTAAAAACATATTACTAAGAATGGATTCTGCTACAATTTATACTAATTCAACTTTTTATCTAGCAAATTCGTTAGCTTATGCTCAACAATGTGTCTTAATGTACTTATTTTTTTTCCATAAAAGTACTGAACTGGCAGGATTTGAACATGTTTGCAGACAAACCTATGATATTCTATTTGCAGAATTAATATTTGTTGCTATGCCACAATAAATTATGAAAGTTTAGAGTACTATAATTGTGTGCTAACCCTGCCACTCTGTTTAGGCAAGCCGAGGACTCGGGCTTACAGCAGAAATCATTGACCACTGTAAATTAGTCCTCAAATTTCCTCAAGGCACAAACAGTACCTGGGTCAAGACTTTCAACTTTTCTATTTTAGTGCTTTACTTTATCTCATTTCCATGAGATCATTTTATTTTTTTTTGAAAAATCTGATCATGTATTTTCTACTTTGCAGTATAATGCACAGTTTAAAATTTTTGAGCCACTTGAGTACAAATATGATGTCTGTGAAGCTATCCTTCTCTGGGAACAGGTTAGCTTTCCTTTGTTACAAGTTTTAGTGTGAGAGTTTGCACTAAGCGCACAAGTTTTGCCAGTATCGTAACATGACTACAGTCTTGACACGGGAATATCTAGATGTTCGACCTGATGGATGGTTAGATTATGCTGCAAAAAGAATTGCACAGTTGTAAGTTGTTATATATGTGAGCTTCTTCTTGTGATCTACTTCATAAATGACTAAATAGGCATCTCTCTATACTTTCTTTGATTTAGGGGTGCAGATAAATGCTATAATCGTTCACTTTGTGAGGAACATCTTAACTTAATATTGCCTGCAAAGCCTCCTTTTCGTCCTCTCCAGTTCAGGACTTGTGCTGTTGTTGGGAACTCCGGGGACCTCTTAAAGACAGAATTTGGGCAGGAGATTGATGAACATGATGCAGTATTTCGGGATAATGAGGCTCCTGTTAATGAGGTAGATGGTTGATGAGTTTCTTTGGTCCATATTGAATATTGTGATTGTTTATTCTATGTTTTACATAATTGCTATTTTTTTTTTATTTTATGTTCTACATAATCGCTCAAACTATGAACTGATTGAGTTTTAGCATCATTATGAGTTTTTTTTTTATGATTCAGTATATCCAATTTTTATCCCTGAAGCAGTTTTTAGAAACTCTGTTTTTTTTCTAAGTTTGCTTAGCTGATTATTTTTATGTTCCCTTTCTGCAGAAATATGCCAAATATGTTGGACTAAAAAGGGATTTTCGCCTTGTTGTGAGAGGCGCTGCACGTAACATGGCTGCTATTCTCAATGGATCTTGTAAGATTCTAGCTTGTTTGTGAAAATACCATAATTCATAGAACTTACGATCATCTGTTTTTCCTTGATCATCTTTCATAAATCATATCCTATGATCATCCACTCGAGAAGTATGAGAGTATTTCTGTAGTTACTTTGAACATCACTCAGTTTATGGATTGTTCTTTTAGATTGAAGGGAATTTTGATAAACAATCTGTTAGGCGGATTCTTGCAAAAAATGAGCATGTTATTGATGTTTTTTTGCTAGGTCTACAAATGTTCCCCCATACCGTTGAATATAACCAGACATGAATGCTTATTATTACTATTCTGTTTGAGGGTAGCAGCTCTCATCCTTCTGCACTCACATTTATTATTACTAATACAATATCATGCATGATGATTGCAGCTGATGAGGTGCTTATAATCAAGAGTGTAATGCACAGAGATTTCAATGCAATGATAAAGGTGATACTTCATTGTCATTGCTCCTATTCGTGTGGCACTGTGGTTGACAATTTTAAATAAGTTATTCATACTCTGTAGACTAAAATGCACATGTTTCATCTCATATTTAGGAACTTCGAAATCCTGTTTATCTTTTCCAAGGTATTGTCCTTAGACGAGGTGCCAAGGGAACGGGAATGAAGTCTGTGGAGTTGGCACTCTCCATGTGTGATATTGTTGATATATATGGGTTCACAGTAGATCCTGGCTATACAGAATGGTCAGTATTTGTTTAATTATCTTTTTCTAGTACTCTAATGCTCTAATAGTTGATTTGGTTTAGAGGAATAGTTAGTCTATTCTCTATTAGATCTCATTTTGTTCATAGGGATGGGTATTCTATTCTCTCATATTTCCCATAGAAACATTCCTATATTTGATTTCAAAAACGAATTTGGATTATATCAAATTCCATGGTTGTGATTCCCTATTTCTTTCTGTATTTTAGGAATAACTATTACTTATCTATTCAATTATTCAAATAATACATATTCTTATTCTATCTAATCCTCTAGCTGATTGGGGTTGGTAAACTGGACTCATTGGGTTGGTTGGCCAGTGTGGTCGAGCACGCCAGTTGGGCTGGTTTGATTGTGGATCCAAATAGGATAGTCAGGCAGAATAGGTTGAATGAGTTAGATTGAGATGGTAGATGGATTGAATTGAGCAAGTAGACACTGGTCAGGTTGACTTGATCGAGTGTGCGCACTGATCTAGTTGATTGGGTCAGTATGTGGGGGGAGGGGGGAGCCTACTTAAACTGGAGAGGACAGACCAATAGGCCATTTGTCTTGGTTGGTATAGATTGGCCGCATTTGAAATAAATCAAACAAAATATTTCATATAAGGATATTTTATCATTGTGACGCCAGGTAGGATAGCTATTATCCTAACGAGAGGAGAGATTGGAGGAGAAACTCAAGAAGAGAAAACGCTGAAAGCAAGGGAAACTCGTCGGATTTACCAGAAAAGGAAATTTTGTTAAAATAAAAGAGGGATTAATCCTCATATAAATAGACAGGTGTTTATATAGACTCTAAACTCTAAGACAAAGAAAGGAAAGAAATCGCAATATATGGACCTCAATTTCAATCTTGTAAAGAAAGAAAAGAGATCTTTCTAGAGAAGAAAATCTCATGACAAAAATTAAAATTAATAAAATAGAATGTTGTTATAAACTAATTATGATCCTTAATTACCTGGAATACCAAAAATACCCTAAATACCATAAAAACATAAATTACTAAAAATAGTAATACTATCTTCAGAGACTCGATTGAGGGCCTAAACGTTGGAATTTAGGCCCGAAAATTGGCAGTTACGGGTAGCCATAACAAACCTATATTTTTGAATTCTGCACGCGTAACTAAGCCTGATTCTGAGTCTCGAGTTAAAAGTTATGATCCTTTGATGTTCAAGGGGTCATGTTGGGTTGGACCTGCATCAGTCTCTTCGGGTTGAAAGGAACTCGTCCTCGAGTTCATTGTAGCCTCATCAACATCCACCGAATAAGGAGTTAAGTGCTTCACATTGAAAACATCATATGTCTTCATATGACTAGGAAGGCGCATTGTAGACATTATCGTTGATCTTTTGTAGTATCTCACAAGGTCCAATTTTTCGATCCTTCAGCTTATTGTACTAACCAACAAGGAAACGATCATGAGTTAAAACAACCCAGACAAAATCTCCGACCTCAAAAAATACCTGACGATGATGACTATTTACCCGGATTTTGTACTTGATATTGCTATCCAAAATTGCTACTTTCGCCTGCTCTGCCATCTCATCTTTCTTGGGATTAAATCGTTCTATACGTGGAATGATAAAGAAACCTTGTAAATGGATTGCCTTGAAATTCAGCTTGGGGAAGGGTATTGACGCCACACTCAAGCAAGATGAGAAGATGAGTGATAAGTTATGGGGTTTGATCGCCACAGGTTACCTTGATAAGATCAGAATTAGTTCTTTGCCTAAGAACTAGAAGGAAGCTCTCACGAAAGAGAAACTCAAATTTTCATTCAAAACTTACTTGATTTGCCATACAAGAGTTCTCCTATTTAACATCCCCTAAGATCCACTATGCACTAATTATGCAATAAATATCATGCTTGCGTGCATGGTATTTATTATCTACTAATACAACCACTAATCCCTAATATTAGTTTAATGCAACCATGCATGCATGGTATGTATTATACTAGCTTAGGAACTCTAAAAAATGCATTAAAAACCCACAAAGGACATCAAAAGTCACTTTAGAAAAACCCCCCAATAAATGCATACGAAAATGGTCCTCATGTTGGTTCAATTTCACTTTCAAATTGAAGGAATGTGATCCATTTAGTTGTTACCTCCATTGTGCATTGATCCTCCTTTTCCTTGAGCCCCATTATTAAGCCTTCCAAAGCTTGCCTCATTATTTTAGTCTTGGACCTTGTCATGGGTCTCCCAATTCCCTTCAATGCCTCTCCTTGGCTCACATCATTCCCTCCTTGTTTAGGTGAATTCGTCCTCGAATTTAGGTCTTCATCACCTATATCAAAAGGACTCAAATCAGCCACATTAAATGTTGCATTAACACCATACTCACCGGGCAAATCAATTTTGTAAGCATTGTCATTAATTCTTTCCAACACTTGGAATGGTCCATCTCCTCTTGGTTGACGCTTTGATTTCCTTTGGGTAGGAAACCTTTCCTTCCTCATATGAACCCACACCCAATCACCGGGTTCAAGGACAACTCTTTTTCTCCCTTTATTGGCTCGATTTGCATATTGCTCCATTTTCTTCTCAATTTGAGCTTTAACTTGCTCATGAAGCTTCTTCACATATTTTGCCTTTGTTTTGCCATCCTTGTGAACTAAAGAAGAAGTGTTAGGTAAAGGAAGCAAATCAAGAGGTGTTAGTGGATTGAACCTATAAGCAATCTCAAAAGGAGAAAATTGAGTAGTAGAATGGACCACCCTATTATAAGCAAATTCAACATGAGGTAAACATTCTTCCCAAGACTTAATGTTCTTAATAATTGCTCTAAGAAGAGTAGAAAGTGTGCTATTTACCACCTCAGTCTGGCCGTCAGTTTGCGGGTGGCATGTCGTGGAGAAAAGAAGCTTTGTTCCCAGCTTGTTCCATAAAGTCCTCCAAAAATGGCTTAAAAATTTGGTGTCACGATCTGAAACAATGCTCCTAGGTATGCCATGAAGTCTTACCACCTCTTTGAAAAACAAATCTGCCACATGAGTTGCATCATCCACTTTGTGGCAAGGTATGAAGTGTGCCATCTTGGAGAATCAATCAACTACCATAAAAATGGAGTCCTTACCTTTTTGAGTACGTGGTAGCCCTAAAACAAAATCCATAGACAAGTCAGTCCAAGGAAAATTAGGAATAGGCAAAGGCGTGTAAAGTCCATGAGGTAATGTCTTAGATTTTGCTTTTCTACACACAATGCACCGTGCACAAAATTTCTGCACATCGTATTTCATGTGTGGCCAATGAAAATGCTCAAGCAGCATTACTAAGGTCTTTTGAACCCCAAAGTGTCCCATTAAACCCCCCTCATGTGCTTTCCTAACTAGCAATTTATGCATAGATCCTCTAGGCACACAAAGTCTATTATTCTTAAACAAGTGGTTGTCATGCCTAACAAACCCATTTTGTGATTTCTTTTCACATGCAACATATAATTGGGAAAACTCATTATCATGTACATACAATTCCTTAATATGTTCAAAGTCAAGCAATTTAGTTTCAAGTGTAGCTAACAAGTTATACCTTCTTGAAAGTGCATCTGCTACAACATTTACCTTTCCTTGCTTATGCTTAATCACATAAGGAAATTGTTCAAGAAATTCGACCCATTTGGCATGCCTTTTGTTGAGCTTCCCTTACCCTTTCAAATACTTCAAAGATTCATGATCACTATGAATGACATTCTTTAGGCAAAAGATAATGCTGCCATGTTTGCAATGCTCTAAGAAGTGCCTACAATTCTATATCATAAGTGGAATAGTTGAGAGTGACGTCACTTAATTTCTCACTAAAATATGTAATAGGATGATCATCTTAAAGTAAAACAACCCCAATGCCCACATGAGATGCATCACATTCAATTTCAAATGATTTGGAAAAATCAGGTAAAGCAAGAATGTGTGCATGTGTGAGTTTATCCTTAAGTGTTTGAAATGCATTTTCTTGATTCTCTCCCCATCTAAAACCTATGTTTTTCTTAACAATTTCATTTAGGGGTGCTGCCACTGTGCTGAAGTCCTTCACAAACCTCCTATAGAAACTTGCCAACTCATGGAAGCTCCTAACCTGACTCACAGTTTTAGGAGTTGGTCAATCTCTAATGGCCTTAACTTTCCCTTCATCAACCTGCACTCCTTTAGAACTTATGACAAAACCAAGAAAAACCACATGATCAGTGCAAAAAGAACACTTTTCCAAGTTAGCATATAGTTTTTCCTTTCTAAGGACATGCAAGACAGATTGGAGATGTGCAATATGCTCAACAAAACTCTTAGAATATACCAAAATATCATCAAAGTATACCACAAATTTTCCAAGAAATTCTCATAAGACATAGTTCATAAGCCTCATAAAAGTGTTGGGTGCATTAGTTAAACCAAAAGACATTATCAACCATTCATACAGTCCATATTTGGTTTTGAAAGTTGCTTTCCATTCATTCCCTTCCCTTATCCTAATTTGATGGTACCCACTTTTCAAATCAATTTTAGAAAAGAAGCAAGCACCATGCAATTCATCAAGCAAATCATCAAGTCTAGGGATAGGATGTATATACCGAATTGTGATGTTGTTGATGGCTCTACAGTCAGTGCACATCCTCCATGATCCATTCTTTTTAGGCACCAAAATTACGGGTACAACACAAGGACTTAAACTTTCTCTAACCCATCCTTTTTGCAATAACTCCTCCACTTGATTTTGTATCTGCTTTGTTTCTTGAGGCTTGCTCCTATAAGCTGGCCTATTGGGCAGAGAAGCGCAAGGAATAATGTCTATTTAGTGTTCAATTCCCCTCATTGGAGGCAAACCGTGAGGTACTTCCTTGGTAAACACATCCTCAAAATCCTGCAAAATAACAACATCACTGGACAAGGAGTTAGTATTATATTCTAAGCAAGTTTCTTTGCACAAAAGAAGAAATATAGGCTGCCTTGTCAAATAAGCTTTTCTTCACCTCACTTCCTCTTGTAAACAAATTTTCTATTTTTCTCTCTTTCTTTTCCTCATTCTCTCTTTTCTTTTGAATTTTGTCCTCAAAATCAAGTATTTTCTTTTTCACACATTCTTTCTTTTTCTTAAGCTCTCGCTCTTCTTTTTCTCTTTTCTCTCTCATTTTTATTTGATCCTCACAAACCTCCCTAGGTGATAACGATACAAGTGTGACTTTGCGAGAATTGTGGACAAAAGAGAACTTGTTGGAGAATCCATCATGGTGAGCTTGCCTATCAAACTGCCAAGGTCTTCCAAGAAGAATGTGGCTTGCCTCCATAGGCATAATATCACATAGAACTTGATCTTCATATTTACCAATGGAGAAATTAATCAACACTTGCTGGTTCACTACCAATTCACCACTATTACTTAGCCATTGGAGTTTATATGGTCTTGCATTTGGTGTAGTCTCGAGGTTGAGTTTGGTGACCAACCTAGTGCTTGCCACATTGGTACAACTTTCACCATCAATGATCATAGAGCATGTCTTAACTTCAATAAGGCAGCGGGTATGAAAAATATTTTCTCTTTGGTCCTCCTCATGCTCCTTGGCTTGGCTTCCCAATAATCTCCTAACCACCAAGAGATCTCCATCTTGCGCATAGGTTGCTCCATCATTTTCCTCATCGCTCGAGGAAGAGGAATGAGAAGTAATTTCTTCACTAGAGATACTCCCATTTTCCCTCACCACTATAGTCTTCTTATTCGGCCATTCAGATGCAATATGACCTTTTCCCAAATACCTAAAACACTTGATATCCCTACTCTTAGATGGGGAAGAAGAGGCAGTAGGAATAGGCTTCTTAGTGCTTGCTGCCTCCTTAGAATTTGAAGAAGAACCCTCCTTTTTTGGCTTGTCCTTCCAACTTGAAGAGTAGTTTGGAGAAGATGATTTCTTCATAACGCCCTTTCTCTTTAATTGTTGCTCTATTTTCATTGCTTGATGCACTAAGTCGTCAAGCTCCACATAATGTTGTAACTCCACAATGTCTCCAATATCTCAGTTTAGGCCATGGAGAAACCGAGCCATGGTAGCTTCCCTATCCTCCATAATATTGGCCCTAATCAAAGCCACCTCCATCTCCTTGTAGTAATTATCCACACTCCTACTCCCTTGGGTGAGTCTTTGCAATTTGTTGTGCAATTCCCTGTGGTAGTGGGAAGACACAAATCTCCTTCTCATCAAAGTTTTCATTTCGTCCCAGGTGTTGATAGGATGCTCTTCATACCTTCTTCTTTCCTTTTGCAATTGATCCCACCAAATTAAGGCATAATCGGTGAACTCAAGGGCAGCCACCTTTACTTTCTTTGCATCATTGTAATTGTGGCACGAGAAGATTTGCTCTATTTTCATCTCCCACTCAAGATATGTTTCGGGGTCATTCCTCCCTTAGAAGGAAGGTATCCAGACTTTCACACCTCCTAGATTATCTTCTCGTCTATGGTCTCTACCTCCTCTTTCACGTCTTCTTCCCCCTTCATGCCTCCTTCTTTCTCTTGGTGAATCATAGAATGGGTCACTTTGACGAGATTCTTCATGATTAGAATTGCCCCTACGGTTGGAAACTTTTTTTCCTTCAAGTCGGTCCCTCCTTTCGTGTATTTCCTCAAGTTGTCTTTGAAACATTCTCTCAAATTGTTGAGTAAGTGCCTCCATTTGAAACTTATTAAGATCTTGCATAGGGGAATGAGGTGATTTTTCCCCACTCATGCTTGCAAAAAAAAAAAAAAAAGAAAAAAGAAGATGACAAGGAAAATTACAAAAGAAATGTTAGACGGACCATCCCACTCTACTCACGTGATTGCACTCAAATTTATCCACTCAGCTTTCTTTATAAGCTCTTTAAGGAAAGAACCTTATCAATGTCTTTATCAAGACAACAAGTAGACAATCAAGTGAACAAGAAACCAACAAGAGAAATATGAGTAGAACAAGAGAAATAAACGGATAAAACGAGAAATTCAGCAATGATCAAGAGCAATGAAAGGAATATCTTTGAATTCAGATTTCACAAAGAAAGAATATTGAGTCCTTTCAATTCACAAATCCTCCTTTTTTTTCTTTTTTTTTCAATCAGAACCCAATGACTCTAATGATTCCTTTTTCTTTTTTCTTTTCCGATTTTCTTGTTTTTTTTTTTTTTTGAGTTGAGGATCCAAATAGTGAACAAAAATTTACGACAGATAGGGACGGAGAGATCAACAAAGATGGACAAGAATAAAGATGAAAATAAGACACAAACCTGAAAATCAAGGAGCCAAGGCTCTGATACCAAATGATAAAGAAACCTTGTAAATGGATCGCCTTGAAATTCAGCTTGGGGAAGGGTATTGATGCCACACTCAAGCAAGATGAGAAGGTGAGTGATAAGTCATGGGGTTTGATCGCCACAAGTTGCCTTGGTAAGATCAGAATTAGTTCTTTGCCTAAGAACTAGAAGGAAGCTGTCACGAAAGAGAAACTCAAATTTTCATTCAAAACTTACTTGATTTGCCATACAAGAGTTCTCCTATTTAATATCCCCTAAGATCCACTATGCACTAATTATGCAATAAATATCATGCTTGCATGCATGGTATTTATTATCCACTAATGCAACCACTAATTCCTAATACTAGTTTAATGCAACCATGCATGCATGATATTTATTATACTAGCTTAGGAACTCTAAATAATGCATTAAAACCCCACAAAGGACATCAAAAGTCACTTTAGAAAAACCCCCCAATAAATGCATACGAAAATGGTCCTCATGTTGGTTTAATTTCACTTTCAAATTGAAGGAATGTGATCCATTTAGTTGTTGCCTCCATTGTGCATTGCTCCTCCTTTCCCTTGAGCCCCATTATTAAGCCTTCCAAAGCTTGCTTCATTCTCTTAATCTTGGACCTTGTCATGGGTCCCCCAATTCCCTTCAATGCCTCTTCTTGGCTCACATCATGGAATAGGGGTTAAGTCCAGAACCCTTGATGGGTTTCGCCCATAGACAATCCTGAAAGGACTCAAACCTGTTGTCTTGTTTCTTGATCTGTTGTAGGCAAACTGTGATCCTATTTCTCGATCTGTTATAGACAAACTCTGTTTGAGATACACTGCTTTGGTTTATTTCTTGTTAGACACCTCGGAAGATTGGCCAAACTCCAATTCACCACTTTAGTTTGACCATCTGTCTGTGGGTGATAGACAATGCTAAAGTTTAATTGTATTTCTAGTTTTCCCTATAGGCTTTTCCAAAACTTGCTGATAAACTTAGTATCACAATCTGAAGTCATGGATCGAGGTATGCCATGTAGGCACACGATCTCCCTGAAGTAAAGATGGGCAATCCGAACAACATCTATAGTCTCTTGCAAGCTACAAAGTGTGTCATCTTTGAAAACCTGTCAAGCACAACAAGCATAAAATCCAAGGTTCGTTGGGTGCAGGGTAATCCCAATACAAAATCGATGCGGACATCAAATCAAGGAGCTTCAAGGACAGGTAAGGGAGTGTGCAAGCCTGCATTGGTGAGCATCCTCTTAGATCGCCGGTATACAGAACATCGGTTAAAAAAGTGGGTCATATCGCTGGTTAACTTGGACTAATAAAAATCGATAGAGATGAGGGCTAACGTCTTATCACGTTCGAAGTGTCCATTATGAAGCTTGCTCATGATCTGCTGTCTCAGAAAGTAATCTAGAACACACAACTATAATCCACGAAATAGATAACCATTATGCAAAATAAAATCATGTCGGTGTCCATCATGTACCTCTTAGAATATCCTTCCGAATGATCGGTCAGCTATATACATATCTAGAAAAACCTCAAAGTCTACAACACTGGTACTCATGGTGGTGAGTAATGAAGAATGACGACGCAAGGCATCTGCTATATGATTTAGACTTCCAGCTTGGTGTCCCAATGTGAAGGTGAATTTCTGTAAATAAACCACCCACTCGGCATGCCTCCTGCTTAACTTGTGTTGACTATTTCAATGCTTCATGGTTAGTAAACAGGATGATTTTTTTTTACTAGGTAGTGACGCCAATGCTTTAAGGATTGAGCAATGATATAGAACTCCATGTCGTAAGTTTCTTCTTGCACTCGGACAACTTCTCACTGAAGAAAACAACTGGATGCTCGACTCAGAACACCTCTTATACCAATGCCAGATGCATCACAGTTGACCTCGAATACTTGGTCAAAATCAGGAAGTGTCAAAATTGGTGCCTCAATCATAACTAATCTCTGCTTCTTCAGACCACTTGAAATCTCGTCCCTTGAGACACTTGGTGATGGGAACTATCAGAGTGCTAAAATTTTTGATGAACCAATGGTAGAAAGAAGCCAAGCCGTGGAGACATCTGACGTCGTGCAAGGTGTTGGGCTGCAGGCGCTTCAAGACCGCATCTGTCTTTGCTTGATCTGCGTGCACACCATCAATAGACACATTAAAGCCAAGGAAAGTTACCGATGTAGTAAAGAAAGAACACTTCTTTATGTTGATAAATAAGCACTTTGCGAAAACAACACAGAGATGATCAAAGTGGGATGCCCATGTCAAACTGTAGACGAGAATGTCATCAAAGTAGACCACCACAAACTTTCCTATGAAAGGTCGCATAATCTGATGCATAAACCTTATGAAGGTGCTGGGCGCATTGGACCATCCAAGAGGCATGACTATCCACTCATATAGCTCATGTTGCGTCTTGAATGCGGTTTACCATTCATCTCCAGGCCTTATTATAATCTGGTGGTATTCGCTTTTAAGGTCAATTTTTGAGAAGAAATTAGAACCAGATAGCTGATCCAATATGTTGTCCAAGCGAGGAATTGAGAATCTGTACTTCACCATGATCTTGTTGATGACTCGGCTGTTAATGCACATATGCCACAAACATATTTCTTAAGCACTAATAGGGCTGGAACTGCACATAAGCTCATGCTCTCGTGGATATAACTCTTCTCCATTAATTCCACCACTTGTCATTGCAATTCTTCAACCTCCTTGGGACTGAGGCGATATGTTGATCGGTTAGGCAAACTCAACCCCAGAACAAGGTCAATCTGCTGCTGGATATCTCGCATGGGTGGTAGCCCAGAAGGAAGATCTTCTGGCATCAGCTCATCATAATCTGCTAGCAATTGTTGTACTTCGGCTAGTAACTCAACCTTCGTGGCTACAACTTCACTTTGACGCGGTAGTAAAGCATAGACAACGCCTCCATGCTTCATCTTATCTAAAAATCTGGATATAGAAAGCTGATTAGTATTCTTGGCTATCGGAATTGAAGTGGTTCCTTCCTGCTGTGATGTCAACACAATATTTTTTCCCTTGACTTGAAGGGTATATGTATTCTTCTGCCCATCATGAATAACACTAGGATCATACTGCCATGGTTGCTCCAATAATACATGAGATACGACTATGGTCACCACATCACATTGTCAAAATATTTACAAATTGGAAAAGACAAGAGGCATCGTCGATCTACTGTTCTTTATTCAGTTAGGATAACTTGTATGGTTTAGGATAATGGTCCGTTTTTAGCTGTAATTTTTGGATAGTCTCAAGACTATGTTTTCACAACTGCGGCTGTCGATGATCATCTTGTAGACTTTATTGGCGATGGTGTAGGAAGTATGAAAAATATTGGTTCTCAACCAATTTTCTTCCGAATCACCCTTGAGAGTCAGCAGACTCTTTCGAACAACCAATATCTCTTGGCCGTCACCATAAATTACCTCGCCAGACGTATCATACTCCGGGTCGACAATTGCTTTGGTCTCTTTTTTCCATATCTTCTTCAATCAATAGATTTTTTCCTATTTGATTAGTAGGTTAGCCTTGTGTCTTTGTTTGCCACAACGATAACACGTGACAGGAGCATTAGGATTAACCAATGACGGATGCTGCAAAGACTTCTACGGTATAGAACGTGAGCCTTGAGGGCGAATTGATCGATTGTTTTGGTCGCCCTTACCACTGGCTTTGGATTTTGTTGTTTTTCAACTAGTGTGCGCTAGTAGGCTTTATACACTGTTAAAAACGAATGAAAGCTGGGGGTATCTTATAGGGGCTGACGCAACCCCGCTAAGTATCATGTGACCGTCTACTTCTCCGTCTTAGATAGGTTGTTTCGGGTGATCAGCTGTGGAACTCTTCTGTATAATTGTCGACTGATATTGCGCCCTGTCGCAACGAGTGAAGTCGCTGAAACATAGTTTGGGTATAGCCGAAAGGTAGAAAGTGACCCCTCAGCTTCTGTTTCATCTTCTCCTAGTTGTCTATTTTGGACATGCCCTGTCTGTCCCGTGAACGCCACACCTGTTCCCACCATGCCGATGCTCGCCTCTTGAGTCTGATGGCAATTAGCTTCACCTTCATCCGATTTAGAACTTGCTTATATTCAATAATCCGCTCCACTTCGTTCAGCCAATCGACAAAACTCTCCTTGTAACGTACTAGAAAATTCGGTTAGTTCAACCAAAAACTAAGGTTTCATAAGGTTCCTCCCAAACATGACCTTCTTGGCTAACGATATGATGGTAGTAAGGATTCTCGAATGTAGACTTAGATCCTCGATCTGAAATCTCCCAACCTTCAAGATTTCACACCGCGGCCATTGCTATCATTTGCTGGGTTAACTTGCAACTTACCTCTGTAAATCCTCAATTGTCATTATGTCTTGGACGCTGCGCCCATGGTGCTTGACTTCCTCAATCGGAACCTGTCTATTGTTGCGACCGTGACTGCGTTCACGACGACCCTCCATTGAATCTAACACTCAACTTCCTCAATCAGACGTTGCTTTGATACCAACTGACGTTGGACATGATAGTGATTATCCTGCGGGCTAATAAGAGAGTAGATTGGAGGAGAAACTCAAGAAGAGAAAATGCCAAAAGCAAGCGAAACTCGTCAGATTTACTAAAAAAAAAGAAACTTTGTTAAATTAAAAGAGGGATCAATCCTCATACAAATAAATAGGTATTTATATAGACTCTCGACCCTAAACCAAAGAAAGGAAAGAAATTCCAATATATAGACCTCAATTCTAATCTTGTAAAGAAAGAAAAGAGATCTTTACCGAAAAGGAAATCTTTTGACAGAAATTAAAATTAATAAAACAAAACGTTGTTATAGACTAATTATGACTCATAATTATTAGGAATACCAAAAATATCCTAAATACCATAAAAACAGAAATGACTAAAAATAGTAATAAAATCTTCAGAGGCTCGGTTGAGGGCCTAAACGATGGAATTTGGGTCCGAAAATTGATGGTTACGTAACAAATGCAGATCTTTGAATTCTGCCTGGGTGACCACCGTCAGAGCCTGATTTCGAGTCTCGATTCAAAAGTTATAACTGTTTGAAGTTAAAGGAATCATGTTGGGTTGGACCTGTATCTTGTGAAATTATTTGTTACCTATTCCTTAAAAATTTCCATACAAATTAAACATATAAATAATTATTTTATGTTGGTTATATTTTATGAAGTAAAACTAAGAAATAGTTATTTATATTTATCCTTGTTTATTCCATTCTTTGGGAAATGAAGGAAACACACAATAAAACTTCAAAAAAAATTTGGATGCTCTTCCCCTCATAATAAGTTAGCTTACCCAATTCGTTTTACTTGTTCATAATATATTTTTTGGAAGCTCAAATAAGTAATAATATGTATCCTTTGAAAAACGAAATAAGTAATGCAAATTGATATGTAAAATAATTACTCCTCGAATAGGAAATCATTAAATTTATGCAAACTGATATTTCAAATTTTTTTTTGCAATTAGAAATAGAAATAATTATTCTATGAGAATTCAAACATTATAGCTATTCCTATAAAGGAATATCATTATATTATGAATTATAATTTGATGCTAGAATTGGCAGAATTTAACTGCAACCAATCAACCTTTCTGGAAAAAATTGGCAAAGAGAGTGCTAACGTTGAACTTCTGTTTCATATTTTCTTGTGGTAGGACACGTTACTTCTCAACCCCTAGGAAAGGGCACAACCCACTACAAGGAAGGGCGTATTATCAACTTCTAGAATGCCTCGGGGTAAGACCTCTATTTAATTGCATATCCCTTGCACCTAACAAAGTCTCTGGGTTTTCTAACTCATGAAATATTTGTCCTTGTAGGTCATCAGGATCCATTCCCCCATGAGAGCTAAGAGGAAGCAGGATTGGTCTGATGTGCCAAGCAAAGAACTCATACGAACCGCTCACGCTGCTGCATTGCGCTTGAAACAGAAAGAAACTGGCCAAGAAGGGGATTTGGGACCTTTTGCTAACTGCAAGGTTTGGGGTTCTGCAAAATCAGATGGTCCAGTGTCAGGGTCGCCAGACATGGGCAACATGCGCCAAAACTCAAATTACAAGAAATGGGAGCTCCTGCCACTTGAGAGCTTGCGAAAGGAAGCTCAGGAACATAATGCACAGATGGGCGGTGTTTCTCTTTACAAGATGGATGGGAACAAACTGGATGATCTTGTCTGTGTAAGGCACAACGTGCAAACTGAAGCTTAATGATTAAAAATGGTTCATTATTCTACTAGCTGTTAGTTGTCGAGCGTCATTAGGAGGGGAACCAAGGGCAGTTGAAGGGCACTGGCTATCAGGAAATTTGTTGGAGAAAGATGGTAGTGTTCATGGCCCAAACAAAGCAAGGTAATCTTGTGAGAAGTCATGATTTCGTTGGGAAAACGTTGTTTTTAGTAGAGTAGGTTTGATTACACAGATTTTGTGCTTCGATAAGTTCAAGAAGGAATCAATTACTTTTATAATGGAATTTTCACACTACCTGTTTATTCTTGATGAAGGTATTCATCACTTTCGTTTCTTTAGTTTTCTTCTTTTTGCTAAGCAATGTGACAAAGGACTATGTAGACCCGTATTTTTTTTTAAACCAAGATGACTTTTGACTTGAATTGATTTGAGTTATGAAGAAAGTTTTAGTATGAACCGATCTATTGGAAATGATCTGTCGACAACCGAAAGTACTTTGTATGATCTTATTTTCAGAAGAGAAGCAATGGATGCATTGTTCTGGAATAACCTGAAACAGGCGCTTTGGTTGTCCCCTCCGGATGGTGTGATAGTTAAGATATGAAGTATTATCATATACTCATAACAAAGGAACTATCGACATTCTCATTGTCTCAAATATTGGTTCTGCCACATCTATTACTCCATTATATCGTATCAAACATTACACATTTAATTAAAAGGAATGGCCTGAAATTCGCACCAAGACTGGCAAATACTCGCACCACTTTAGAACAAGTGCTTTGATAATCATTTAGATTATGGATCTTATGGTTATACAGTTAATTTGACTATTTAAATTAATTATTTTGATATATTCTCAGTTTATTTACGCGTGATGAAATCACTGCTTACACAAGAAAAGAAATAATGTTAAAATTAAAGGGTATTTTTTTTGTAGTAAATTATGATATTCTAAACTGTCAGGGGTAAGGTAGAAATTCGGTAAGCTACGATGAAATAATAACCTTATTTACTTGCAAACGAAGCCGTTAAATCTTTCACGCGGTCTCATCCAGGGGCTTCTCCGTCGACGCGACGACATGGCGAATCCCCTCAACCGCGCTGCAGGCCCTCTGCGATCGAGGTACTTGTTGGCTTCTTTCTCTCCTTCATCGATTCATTTATGTGATTTATTTTGTTCTTTCGAGAATTTTGCTACTTTCTAGGTTTCTGGTGTTCTTTCCTGTATTTCTCATGAAAATTTCGCTTTTTGGTGTTGGGATCTCAGGGAAGGGCTGATTACTCGTCCATCCTCTTCTTCGGACGAGATTCAATTGCGGATCGACCCGATGCATGGGGATCTGGATGAGGAGATCGGTGGGCTTTACCGGAAAGTCCGACAGTTGAAAGGGGTGCGTTTTTCTTTTTCTATATTTCTTCTGTCTTTACTTCATTTTGTTTGGTTCTTCTGCAATGTTTCGTATCGGAGTACAATAGTTGGATAAGGGAGAGAAGTATCGAGGAGAAAAGGATCAAAATGAGGTTTCAGTGCGAACACAAGTCTGATACTCCATTTTATTTTAGTTAGCAAACTAGCATAATCTTCTTATGAATTAAAATTTTATTTATAAGAGAATAAAAAAAACAATATAGCGCCATTATCACGCCTTTGTGTACTTTCTCTTCAAATTGTTGGTATAGTTTTGTGAAAATGCAAGTTGTATGCTGCCCAGTTTCTATTATTACTACTCTGTTGAACTGTTTCATGTATAATAGGCTCATTGAAGTATTATTTGTTGAGGAGGAGCTTTGCATGTTTAGATATAGAGGAAGCTCCAATTGCTTTTATCAGGCAAGATGATGGAATTCTTATTTTCTAGGAGGACATTATCTTCATTGCGTGTAACCGTGGATTCTTGACTTTGTATTCATGTAGTGAAATTTCAATATTGGAAGCAAAAGAATACCCTTTCTTTATGGTTGGCCTAGTTCTTGACATCTTGTTCATGATTGATGTTGCAAAATCTGGTAAACATTTGTGGTGGTTGTAGTTTAAACTTCAAAGTTGTCCCTAACATGCTAATGTGCCGATTGGTTCAGATATTTGTTAGTACCATTAAGTAATTTGAGTTGTCAAAGAAATAATTGGATATGCATAATATGTTGCATCAGAAGTCATTCCAATGATCAACAATTCTTTCTTTTTTTCCACTGAATAAAAAAAATAGTTGCACAATTGACATTCAATGTGAAATGCTTTCTTTGTTCTGCAACATGGATGCATTGTGCTTTGGTATGTTAGCTGAAGCATGAAGGCGGGTAGCATCTTAGGAATTCTAAGGACAACGTTGACAACTAGTAGTTAGTCTCAATCCCTTGGGATCATGAACTTTATCCCGCCATTGAACTAGTTTCTATATGGAAATCTATTTCACTAGTAATTAACAACCTAGCCTGGCAAGCTACTCATTTATGAGGTTGTTCATGCTATGAGTTCCAAAAATTAAACAGTTACAGAAGTCTTCCAAATTATTAGCATCTATAGAACTGCCACTTAGTACGAGGGCATTCCAATGCACGGTTTGTGAGAGGCTTGTAAAATTAGAAAACCTCAATAAAAAACCTTGAATCATTGTAGAGGTGAGGTTTAAGGTTCGTAGTTGAAGAGCAGTATTGAAAACTCAAACCTTTTTTTTTTCTCTTGAAGATTGAGCTTGTAGTTAATGATAAAGTAGTGTTACATTGTGGTTTGTGATTTGTAATGTAGGGAGATATATGATTTGTAATGTAGGGCCCACAAAAAAGTTGTAAAGGGGGTTTTTTCATTGTAGATAGAATAGTAGGTTTTTTTTCATTTTTGATGTGGCATTGATGTGGCACATTGGAGGTTACAAAAAACCTCATTTAGGGTAATCGAGGATTGTGCTTGGCCTTTACATACATACATACATACATACATTAACATATAGTAACTAAATTGTTGTCAATATCATAAACAAGATAACTGTTGTTCTTGGGCCTAATGTGCATGATCATGTAATCACTTGATGGAAGTTTGTTTCCTCTAGCAAACAATACATACAATCTGAAAATGGAGATACTCAAAGGTGATCACCATTAAGAAACCTTGTTATCTTTTTGCTCAGTTTCTTGTATTAGTTCAGTTATCTTTTTCTCTTGTTGCTACACTAATTATTATCTTTGTAATGTGTTACAGGTAGCTCAAGAGATAGAGTCCGAAGCAAAGTTTCAGAATGATTTCATAACTCAATTGGTAATATCCATTGCCATCTTTGACTTTACATTCTTATGTGCTTCATGAATATGTTAAGTTAATGTAGAAACTTCATCTAATCTTGACTGTTGCTCAAAAGCTGTATTTGTGCTGCAATTTTATAAAATCCATCCTTTTTTTTGCCTGCCCTTTCACTTTATTAGGTTTCAAAGAAATTAATAAATCTGATAGGTGTATTGCAAAAGGCTCTCTGGTAATGCCTAGGCATTGGAATCAGGCAAAGCCCATCTAGAGTCCTAATCTTGTTAGATGGGCGAATAGAATCAAGGCTTCTCTATGTTTGCCCCTCACCAGAAATGTCATGTGACCAGAGGCAAATTCAACTAATTTGGAAGGATTCTTATCGAAACACTCCATAGCCACTTAGATGACAACTGGCAAATCAACTAAATTTGGAAGGATTCTATGTGACTTGAAAAGTTTCATAAAGTGGATCCTATCAGCTAGTCCACATGAATAAAAAATATCCTATGCCTCCAATCAACTAATACTTCTTGGAAAGTACCATAAAAAAGCATGTCATATTGGGACCTTACATTTCATCATAATGCAAGAGTTATATCTCATTTCTTTGATCAAATCTCACAAATAAAATTGATCTCATAGTAGGAAATTACCATCAAGATATATAGCCGAAATTAGGGGCACTGCCACCTGTAAAAATGTTTATGTTACCCGCAACATCCTTGACCACACTCACAATAAAAACAACTATCTTCAAGAATTCAAACAGATTTAGCAACAGATAAATAAGTGAAGAGGTTTAAGTGAATTGACCCGCTTGCGTATTTAGATTGCATGGTTGTTTGACTTGCGGCTTGCTGAGTCAATCCTTATGTTGGTTTCTCATGCAATGATTTTGAAAATGAATCAATCCTGGGTGTACATGTTGGGCGCATGATATTCTTTTGTACATGATTTCGTAATTAGGCTTACATAATGAGCATTATTATTATTACTATATATCGTTGACATAATTTGCATGCTTCTTATGGAGCTGTGACTGTTGAACAGCAAATGACGTTAACTAAAGCCCAGGCTGGGGTAAAGAACAACATGAGAAGGATGAACAAGAGCATCATCCAGAACGGTTCAAACCATGTCTTCCATGTAATTCTGTTTGCATTGCTCTGCTTTTTCATCGTCTACTTTTGGTCGAAGATCTCCCGGTGATAAAGAGATTAGAATGCAAGAGTGTGCAAATAGATGAATCTTGTGGTTCATTATCTGTACTGGATGTTCTGGATAGAAAGCATATTTGAATCTAACAACTAAGGTAGCTCCTGTTGTGAGAATATTTGCCAATGTGCTTTGTCGTTGTAAGATTTTGGTTTTTTACCTTTTCCCGTAATGCTCGAGCTCATGGGATGTTGGAAAATCATCTGTCCATATTTCCTCATCTGCCATTTGCAAAACCATCTCTTCTGCAATTGGCAACGAAAACGCTATCAAACAGGAAGATGCAGCTCCGAGGAGCTTAAAATCTCAGAGAGAAATTCTCCAAAGAATTTGCTATGGAGGATGTGTTCCTGGCATTCAAATCCGAGTGTTTGTTAATTTGCTTTGAAACTAAACTCTATAATAGTGTTTTTTTTTTTAAAAAAAAAACCTCAGAAAATAATTTTTAATTGATTTTACTTGAGATATTAATTTCTTAGTTGTTTTGTTACTTGTAAGTATTGAAATAGCATATTTATCATTCTAAAATTTAACATTACACAACATTTAATATTAAAAAGTAAATACTATTAAGTTGAATTGAATTTAATATTATTTTGATAAAATTACATATCCAAAGTATCTTTAATTAATGACTAGCACATAATGGAAGAGGTAAATCACGGACGACTACTAGCCTTTGAAATAATAATTAACACATAAGGAAGATATTTACCTCAACTTTGGGACTATATCAATATATGATAACATGAACAAGGGTCAAATCTCGATAAAGATCAAGAAATTACTCTCTATGTGATCACTCACTTTAATTTTCTAATTTATTCATTTACAATGATGTGGAGCATTTGTAGGGTATTAGGTGATGGATTTCATCTTTTCCAAAAGTCTATATCAATATGATGCGATATGAGAGGGAAAAAAGTTGCAAAATTTATCAAAGAAACACATCAACTTCCTCTTTTTTATCAAAGAAACACATCAGCTTCCTCCAAAAGAGCTTCAAGTTTACATATATCCCAAAGGAGAAAAACATTAAGCAAGGACTATTGAATTTTTTTTATACCAAGTAGAAAGAGAACAATGATAATGAATCCAGTGTGTTAGCGTTCATTGATATATTGTAACATAACAGTAGAATAGGGTGTCAAGGTTACAGAGAAAGAAATGGATATACAAGTATGAAACCAATTGCCTGAAATCATCGACGATATCATCTCTATTTATTTAGACTGCCATTTTTTTTTATCTCTTTCTCAATTCTCATCAAATGGTCTTCTCTACGAGGGAGATCTGCAAGATCAGGGACAATTTCTGTCAACTTGGTACACCTTTTCCTTAACTGAGTGTGTAGCCCAAACCCTCAGTCGTTCAACTCGGACGTAAGGATTGTGAGACAGCATCATAGGCTTTTGGAGAAAGCTGAAATCCCTCATCGCAAGCCCTCAAGTACATCTCATTTGCTAGTCTTGGTTTGCCATTTCTTGCAAGGGCTTCCACTAGTATTTCATAAGTTGTTTCGTTTGGCTTGAGTTTGTAATCTTTCATGCGGCGAAACCACTCCAAAATAGCATTTTCCATACCATTCTTTGCACACGCAGAAATTATCGCATTAAAAGTGATCACACTCGGTTCAATACCTACTGATCTCATTTCACTGAGAGCAAATTCAACCATCTCAGGACTACCTTTTCCAATGTAAACTGACACCAATATTGTGTATGCATACAAATTTGGCTTGACATTCACTTTACCCATGTGCTCCCACACGCTGAGCGCTTCATCGTAAAGCCTCCCTTTTTCAAGTGCACTCAGCAGAGCTCCATAAGATACGACTGTCGGTTTCTCACCCTGCTCCACCATTCTAGCAAATATCTGTACAGCAACTGATGTTTCTGATGCTTTAGAGCATGCTACAAGGACTGCATTCCATTCTCTGCTTCCTGGTCTTAAGCCTTTCTCTTGCATCTTATTGATAAGCCTAACACCCCACTTCCACATCCCCTTTTTTCTAGCAGCAGTTAGCAGAAAGTTGAAATGAGATAGGATCAGTTCATATGATAGATTGTTTGGGTTAGGACCAATCTCCAGCAAGTCCTCGAAGACCCCAAGAGCTGCCCACCATTTTTTCGCCTTGCCCATCAGCCATATCACATGATTACATACAGATAAGCTTATGTCATTGTTCATGTCCCTTATTTTACTATAGAACTCCTTAGCCACAGTGTAATGGCTATCTCGTGTGCATGCCCACAAAAGGCGTTCAAAATCTACTCGGTTAGGTTTCAATAGTGCCTCATCCATCACAGCTAGGAGCTTAAGAATATTTGAAGCTGGATTCACATCATTTACCAGCCACTTGCGCATCACAAAATTACATACACTGATTGTGAACTTTTCAAGTTTAACAAACTCATTCTTCCATTCATCACAGTTAGTTTTGCCAATTTCACCTCTCTGATACTTGTCTCTAAACTGGGCAAAGCAAGCAACTGCACCAAACGCATCGCCCATCTTCTTGTATGACAGTAAGATGGTTGAATAAGTGACAGGCGAAGGAGATAGTCCATTGTTGTTGATATCATTTAACACATTTAGAGCATCTTGATACCTGTCTTGTTCAAGGTAAATCGACATCAGAGTATTATAAGTCACAACATTAGGAGTGATGCCTTGTGATTTCATATCCTCTATTACTTCGTCGACTTTATCAAAATCCTGAGTCAGCTTCACTGCGCTTAAGAGGCTGTTATAGATGAACAAGTTTGGAGAGACAGAACTACCAGTCTCCTTATTTTTCCACTTCAACCACTCAACAATAGCGAATGCTGAATCTAAACTCTTCTTAGCCCCTAAACCCCTGATCATGGATGAGTAAACAGGCAGAGGCAAGGTATCCAAGTTCTTGAGTTCTTTTTTGACATCGTCTGCGGTTTTAGCATGCATTAAGCTCAATGAAATTGCATGCACATCAACCCTTTCAACCCTCCTATTTCTCTTACCATTTCCTTCAAAACCTAGTATTTCTTCTCCTTCTTTTTCACAATCAGCATCGAATGCCTTTTCCTTTTGTGCACCACTTAAAGCATCAGGATCGGCTATGTGCATGTCAACATTTTTTGCCCTTGGTTGCTCTTCCAAATGTGGCTTCCCTAGCTGTTCTTGACCTAATGCCCCAGCCAAATAGAAAGACTTTCTGGAAGGAATCGGCTTGTTGAGCTCAGAAGAAGAGGCAGATTTAGCATCGGTAACAGGCAACCAGCTCGCCCACAAAAGAGACTGTTTTCTAAATCCTCCAATACCACAAGAAATATAACATCGGCTAGAACAGTAACGACAACTACAAAGCGGATACACAAATCTCTCGACAAACTTCACTCTCCTTAGTGAACCGCAATCCAAGAAAGTCCCGCACTCCATAAAAGTTCCTGTTTTGACAAGCTGAAATGATGCAATTGTCCCCAACAATAGCAACGAAGAGAGTACCTCCTACAGGAACTCAATCGGTGACCGCCGGCGGTGAGGCAGCCTCCGGACGGCAGATCAGCAATACCAACGTCTCCAAGGGAGAGAGGACATCGCGACTGGTGAGAAAGTGAGCATTATGATTCAGTGGAGAACGGATAAGGAACGAAGACAAGAAAGACGACGAATTATCTGGGGAGGCTCAGCCCAGGCGCCAGCTCGGTAATTAAACCATCACCGGCCCAGCCCAAACCGAAATAGCCCATTTATCTTAGGGCTGAACCGGCCTCGGCTCAGCCCAACTTGGTAACCGAGTAGTCGACGCAGTCGATCCATTCTGAACCGGAACGGTTCAGGTTGAACCAGATTGAGTTAAGATTTTGGGGTTTAGTGGAAACCCCTAAACTCGCCAAGGGCCTTTCTCTTCCCTTGCATCTCGCGCCGCCGCCCACCGTCGTCGAGCACGGAGAAGTGCTCTCGCTTTCGCTCTGGGAAGATGGGGAAGACGTCGTACATGAAAGGGAATCCGCCAGTTCCCGCAGCGGCTCCTCCTCGCGACGCTGTCAATCAACTCAATCCTCATCGAGGATATCCGCTCCGACGAGACTTCTCCAGGGCTACGGCCCTATGAGGTCTCGTTGCTCCGACTCATCGAGAAGATATCCGACGACTGCGATCAACGAGACATGTTCGTCCGCTGGAATTCTGCCCGGTTCGACTACTGACTTTGAATTTTAGGTCGTCGTCAATGCCAGTGATTTCTATTTTTGTTGTTGTAAGTTCGGATCGATTTCGCTGACAATTTTTGCGTTTTGGTTTGTGTAGGAACGAGACTGAGCCGGGAGTTTTGGTCGGAGGGGGAAGTATTTGGTGCATGACTGCGGCCTCAGTCGTTCCATCGGGTACTTACTTGAGCCTTTCATCCTTCTTGCTTTGTTTGGGAAAAAAGCCCTGTCTATTACGCTCAAAGGTTAGCTCGTTTCCTCACTTTTTGGTGATATTATCGAGGGGAAATTGCAAGTAATAGCATCTTTCAACTTGCTGCTGTTGGATTAAAAGAACTATTGACAGTTTTAACTGGAACCCGAGTTTCTGCAATTAGATGGTTCACTAGTTTTTTAGGCAAAGTTCAACTGGAATCTTCTGTTCAGGAAACTGGTTGATAGTTTTTTTAGCCAAAGTTAAACTATCAAACTATCTTATTAGGTTATTTTAAATCTTTCATAGAGTGGACGTAAGATACTTGATAGTTCTTTTACCTGCCTAGTTTAAATAAAAAATGTTTCTATTTTCATGAGAATTTATACCTCATATGGGAGGAAGTTTATGTCTCTCTACTTTAAAATAAATTTAGGAAAGGATTATTGATGCAGGAAAAAAGAATAATTTTATTATTTTTATCGAGTTTGGTATTTAGGGTATTTTGATAATTTTTGTCTTTTATATTTTTGGATTTTGAGTGAGTGTTTCTTTCCATCCTTTGTGCCTTAGGGTTTGAAGTTTATATAAATAATTGTTTGAGTTGATGTGAGAAACTTTCTGATCAATAAGAATTTGCGGTGGTGTCGTTCGTCATCTCCTTTGTAAGGAATGACGAGTTTTACTTTTTTATTTCTTGGTATTCGTGAGTAAATCAACAGGATTTAGAAGATTGCTTCCGATATTTGTGCGCGAATTGACAATACTAATAGCTTTCGTTGCATCACACCAAAAAAACCGCAACACGTCGACAACGCTTCTGATGATATGACCAACCGTTCGAGGGCGAATTTTTTCCACTATGGAGAGAATGATGCAAGAACAAAAGAATAATTTTAATTTTTCTATTATTTTTATCGAGTTTGATATTTAGGGTATTTTTGATAATTTTTGTCTTTTATATTTTTAGATTCTGAGTCCGTTTAGGATATTTTGGATTTTTAGTATGTTTAGAAATTTTCCTTTATGTCAGTATTTCCTTCTTTTGTGTCTTAGGGTTTGGAGTCTATATAAATAATTGTTTGAGTTGATGTGAGAAAGTTTTCGATCAATAAAAATTTGCGGTGGTGCTGTTTCTTCTCAAATGTCGAGTTTAATTGCTTATCTTTTGCCATTATGTAGAATAACACTGTTTAGAAAATCACTTCCGGTATTCATGCACGAATCAACAGAATCGCCAGTTTTTTGCTGCGTCAATTATGACATGTGTATTATGCGGAAAACACATGTACATATTGATGACTGATACTTCATATTTCCACAAAAAGAGACTAAAGTCTCTGAATGCTTTCTCATAATTAATGGTTCTAATTATTTCATTTGCTTAGTTCCATTGTCAACCATGACCCCCAAAAAAAAATAATCATTTGCTATGACTACCTATATTGTTTTTAGTTATGACTGACATTGCTTGTGACTTATTTTGTGAAAACATGTCATATTCATCTTTTTTTTCTCAAAAAAAAAAGGAATTACAAATGATCTAAAGATCATTCCGTTGATACGTTCCGTACAACAACACTGCATATGCTCAAGCGGTTCGGCATTCCATCAGAAGGTTTGGAGTTGAAAATTGTGAATTGGGGAGCTCTTCCCCTTGGTGGTGAGATTTTTCTTGGCGTTCCAACTGCCCCAAACACCTTAACAGTGAGTCTTGAAAAATACATAATCTACGTATCTGTAAATCTTGTCTGTTTACAAATACATAATCTATAAATTCATGTCTGCTTGTTTATTTAAATAAACTAAAACATTCAGGCATCCCATTGGGTTGATGAAGGAATGGTTCAGAGCATTAGAGGAGTGACATTCTCCACACGAGTGCCCCCTCAAATTGGGAGTCGAATGATATATGCAGCTCGTGGAGTTTTTAATCACTTCATGCCGGATGTTCATATTTTTACTGACTATAGATCAGGTCCATCTGGTGGGAGGTATACTTTTTTTTTCTTCCTTGGACCTTGAGTAACCCTTTATTTGCCTAAATATATGATATCATGCATGTGATTCTAGAATATTTGTCAAGTTAAAAAGAAGATTATTTATAGTCCATGTCCATTTGCTTAGTTATAATATCCAGGTTTGGCTTGATTATTTATGGTTGGGACACAAGATTCACTGTTAAATCAATTAGACTCACTTGCAACAACAATTGGCTTGATGGCACCCAATATTGATACTCTGTGCTCACTAAATCATGTTGGCGTTGTCTGGCTTATGCCCTCAACTGACCCCTTAATCTTGGTCACCCCAAGTGAATCTTGCGGAACTTGTTCCAAATAGTTTGCTGGAGCTTGGATGTTTAACCATGAACAATCTAGATAGCTCTTTTTTTTTTTTGTTTTTTTTTTTGTTTTTGTCTTTTCTATATTCATGCGGATGCCTATTTGTTTTGTAGTTTAATTCTGCTGCATAATCCACCTTTCAGATCACCAGTTTATGGTGTATCACTTGTTGTGGAAACTACTACTGGCTTCTTAAATTTTCCAGATATTGCAATAAGCCATCCAAAACATGAGGAAATGGATATTGATCTTGTCTGAAAGCTGCGGAGATGACACGTTGGACAGGTGGTTTTGACGATGACTTGGAGCAGACTTCGTTAGGGAGAGACATGACACCAGACGCTCCTTTCGGCTCGATTTTGCGCACACTCGAAAGAGCTAACAAAACGTTAAGACAAAAATCAGGGAAGAGATCCTAGCTTAGACCCTTTGGCGCTTAAATGAGTAGATGACTGAGCAAAAAGTGGAGAGGAACTACAGTAAAATTGAGTAAGCGTAGTAAAGAGGAATGTTGTGCAGTAGTCTATCAAAACATACCTCCTCTGTGGAGAGAACTCTCCTTTTTATATCACCTCCCATAAGTCTGTAATAATGAGATAACAAGAAATATTCAGTGTCAGAAGATATCGAATAATGAAAGATATACGGTTTGGAATTTGTACAATTATTTTTCGAGATATCTTTTGTTACACGTATATGAGCAGTCCCGTCTAATCTCCGCAATAATGATAGAAGTTGTATAGTCACCTTCGTAAGAAGGTTCTAATGAATGTATATGTGATAACCGAAGAATATTATCTAACGAATAGTTGTTATTCTGACAATTTGTTGCGATTCTTTGACAATATTGTCTCTTAAAATATAGTCTAGCCGGATACTTGGACGGGGTATTCCGATTGTCTCTATGTCCGATTAGATTTATAATGAAAATTTCCTTATGCTCGGAGTTGAATTATATAAGTCCGATCGAACATAAATTCAGTCGACAATATGCTCGTAGGCTCATGCTGAAGATCTGATAAGTAATGAGGAGGCAAGTCTTGCAGGTCCGGTCAGCTATAGGACAGATCGACCATATGATGAGAGATTGATTATTAGATAACAAGACACTCAAACTCTTAAGTATGACTGGTCTTGTGACGGTCTGATTTATACTGAAGGTTGGATTGCACTATAGGACTGAATCTGTAAGCTGAAAGTAATATTGTAAAAGTGGAAACTGAATCCCATATGCTCAATCGACTCCGGGGTCGTTAGGATTTAGTCTGTATGTGTCACGTCTTGAAGGAGTCCTTGCTCGATAAACGAACAACAACTCCGCCCTTATGACAACATATGAACCTGGATATATGACCGCAAGGTAATATAAGATAATATCTACAGTCCACATGGTTGAAAATAAATACAATCACGTAAAATAAGAAACTAGATTGCGTATCGATATGACTTACCTCAACAAATACATAATAGACAAAAGGACACCACAAGTCCATAAATTCACACACAAGTTATACAATACATAAACTAGTTCGAAAAGCTAAAATACTAGAAAAAAAACAACATAAACAAAAACTCTTGATGTGACGTGGGACTGATATCCAAAATCTCTGAGTGACATGACATGTCATCTACCTGTTAACTTGGAAAGAAAAGGAAAAGCAAGGGGTAGTGAGTATAACATACTCCATAGGTACAAGAAGATAATACATGATAATAACATAAGGAGAGCAAAGGTGTACAGTCTCAAGAAAATACTTATCACAAAAGTTAAGTGTGCCACTATAATCGTCTGTTTACTAAAGCATAACCAATAATAATAATCTTCCACTAACCTGCTCAACTATATGTGACCAGTAAATTGGGAGTATATATGGTACATCCCAATCTGCACGAACAAATACATGGCCGACATATATCAAGTATATAACAAGTATTGACTGTAGGAGAACACTCTACCACGGATGATCTCATGGGCAGTCAGAGTAAACAAATAGTCATTGTCTACAAGCGAATTCGCTATCACGAATGGTCTCGTGGGTAGACAGGTAAGTAAACAGTCACTATTTGCGGTCGAACTCGTTACCACGAATGGTCTCGTAGGCAGACATGGTATATATATGTAGCTATCTAGCTACAGACTGCACACAAACTCGCTACTATGAATGTCTCATGGGCAGTCATATGTATCATGATCACTGATGACTCTCTTAACCACAAATGAAAGACAATAGTTGATAGGTTATAACGACGATTAGTGACGGCTCTCTCAACCACGAATGAGAGAAGATGATCGACAGGGTATAAAATTGTAGGTCTAATCTCACTAGCATTTAGGCATAAGCCTAAATAATAATTGAAGTCTACTAGGATACTTGATATCCTACAATACGGTATGATCATACTAATATCCAAATATGAATAAATATCAAGCTAGTAATTTAGTTCAATAATCTACAGCTATGCTATGGTATAAAATCACTAGCATAATGGTATGAGTATAAATGGTCATTAATAGCATAGATAACAATGAGACTACATGGATATCAAAATAGATCAACATACAAGATTAGGAAATAAAAGATCAAACTCAATAAGTAAGAACGAATAGAGTCAAGGTAAATATAGCAACTATCTAAATATAGATTATACATTAAAGTTAAAATAGTAAAGGAACAAGACAGGAAGTACCCGTTTCTATTTGCAGACCATGTTGAAAATATCCTCTTGTTAAAGTGCTCGTCTTGTATCCATGTCCTGTATCACATGATACTTATTATAGCCAAGTTCTAACATAAGTCAAATAACTAAACTGATTAGGTAACAATCTTTTAATTCTATTTAACGATTCATCACTTCCTCGAAGCTAATTTCCTTATGAAGCTATTTAACCCAATTAGTTAATCATTCATATTAATATGCTTCTAACAATTCAACTAATAAATTCAACTAAATAATGAATCCATACTTCCAGTTTCTCTTATCAATTTATTCGATCAGATATCAACTACTAATCCACTTACTAATAAATCAAACTCATCATGTATCCAATATACCTGATTCATCTGATAGCTTAATTAATTACCTAATTAATACTTCCACCAATTAGTCATAGAGTTTAACCAAATAAGAATCTATCGAGAAAGGTAGTATAAGCTGTGGGGAATATGCATTTAGGATCACCAACTTTTTTTATATGTTCCAGAGTTCCTTAATTCCTCTTCCGTTAACTATCATCCTTACTAGTTAAATTGTTAGTTGATTCAATCGTGGAAGCTGTCAGTAGCGTTTGATTTTTCTTCATACCTTTTGTTGATATATGTGCGATTTCACTGTGCCAGCTTGAGCGGTGAAGCGCATTAGATATGTATCAACTTTGTGTTTATCAATTCATGTTCGTGCACCGGTTGATGTCAATCAAACTCAAGCAAATTAATATTGCATGAAAATCATACCATAAATTAGCTCGCGGATCACACTCTGTATCAATTATTGGGTCATGTAATTTGATTCTCAAAATCAGGATAAAAATGCTCCTTGTATTATATTAATATAGCAATGCTACAGTCTGGTAGCCGTAGCATCAAACTCACATTAAGTAGCCAGCTATAATGCACAATCCACCGTCCCATGTCTATCGACACCAATGCAGGTGCCGCCTACACCAGACACGCCGCTGTCTTCCTCGCGTGTCCCGTTCCACTGAACTACTTCTGAACCTGCGTGGCAGCTTCACTACCCTCCAACTCAAACCCCAAAATATTTTCGTTTGATGGATGCAGCGAGGCATTGAACGCATGATACGGGACAAAAACTTTGAGTGCACCTCCCTTCACTCGATATGATCTCGGATGCCTTGTGCTAAACAGGGAGGAGATCGTCTAGATTTTTATTACTATGAAGGCGACATTTATCTCGGCATTCGAACCGACAAAGTTATATATTTTATCAAAAGTAACAAAGATCGTGAAGTGGATAAGCACGAGAGGAGTCGTACTCGTTGATGGTGCGTGATTCTTCTCCTTAGAGACTCTGTTAGACGCTCTGTTCTTCTCGCCTTCTCCCGCACTCCAATCCATGGCCTCCGATTCCACCTGCTTCATTTTCTCCCAGGAATTGACCTCCCGTCGCCTTCGCCTGCCCCGCTCTTGATCATTACCAGCATGCAGAAACGACGACGGATTCTTAATTGCGAGAGCGAAAGCGCGGTAGGGGCAGCCTCAGCTGTATCTTTCACTAACGTTTATGTCACAAGAATTATTGGCATCCACGCGATCGAAGAAGGCTGTTCCTGACCATGGTCGCTTTTGCCGACGCTATCCACGGCGTAGCTCGGTCAACCTAGTGCTGTGGTGCATGGGCAGGCGACTCGTCTTTATTGCCTCTCGCCTTCCTCTCTCTTTCCTTCTACCGCTATAAATCTCGCCGCGCTTGTACTTGGTGTTCATCCACTCAGAAAACAGAGTTCTATGGCTTCTTTTATTACTACAGCCCTTTCACTGTGCTCCGCTTTGCTTCTTTGCTTTCTGTTGCTTCCTGCTCTGTTTCTGGGCTGTGATGGACAGCCGCTCGCCATGACATACCACAGGGGAGTTATGCTCACTGGGCAAATCCCCGTCAATCTCGTCTTCTATGGCAAGTTCACCGCTTCCCAAAGAGCGGTCCTCTCCGACTTCGTCGCCTCCCTCTCGCCGCTCCCCGGTCAGAAGGACAGCGTCGAACCGTCGGTGGGCACCTGGTGGAGCGCACTCCGCATGTACTACGCCGCCGCCTCCAAGACGCCTCCGCCGAGACTCGCCCTCGGTCGGCAGATTGTCGACGAGTCCTACTCTCTCGGAAAATCCCTCCGCGACGCTGACCTCGCCGCCCTGGCCGCCCGCGGTGGCGCCGCACTGAGCGTGGTGCTCACGGCCGCGGATGTCGCCGTGGAGCGGTTCTGCATGAGCCGGTGCGGGTCCCACACGTCATCCGCCTCCGGGAGAGGTCGGATCGTGTACATATGGGTGGGAGACTCGTCGGCGCAGTGCCCCGGACAGTGCGCGTGGCCGTTTCACCAGCCGTTGTATGGCCCGCAGACGCCGCCGCTGGTGGCGCCCAACGGCGACGTCGGGACCGACGGGATGGTAATCAACCTGGCGAGCATGTTGGCCGGCGCTGCCACCAACCCGTTCGGCGACGGCTTCTACCAGGGGCCGAGGGAGGCGCCGCTGGAGGCGGCGACGGCGTGCACCGGCGTCTACGCCAAGGGAGCGTACCCAGGCTACCCGGGAAACCTGCTGGTGGACCCGGCCACGGGGGCAAGCTTCAACGCGCATGGGGCCCGCGGGAGGAAATACCTCGTCCCGGCCTTGTTTGACCCGTCGACGTCCACATGCTCTACTTTGGTGTAGTCTTTTGTTTTTTTTGGTCTTGTGTGGCATGAAAAATATAGATTATAGAAAATAGATAAATGTTTAAGTCAGTAAGAAAAAGCTAAAATGTGAGTATAAATATAAATGAAACTTGTGAATATTGAATATGTTTTTATTAAATTATGAAATAAACGGTAGAAATTGTTTTCTTATTTTCGTTTTATTACTTCGAATTTTCTAAATCACCATTTATTTCCATCGTCGATTTAAATTAATATAAATTAAAGGAATTCTCTTTTGAAAATTCGTTACTGGACTATAACGCGACCAGTGGACGCGGCCCATTCCGGTTCCGATAGATATTGAAGCCCTTCGTTTATGAGGGACCATTTTGGCGGTCGAATCGGCGATCGCGGAGGCCATGGCGGCGGCGCTTCTCCTCTCCGGCACCAGAAGGCTTCACGCTGTTATGGCGCACTGGAATCCTCTCGCTAATCTTTCTCTCTCAAATGGATCCTTCTCCTCCGTCCCCGACGACAGAGTTTCTACAGCTTCGGCCGCCTCGCTTTTCCCCTTCCTCAGTTGTCGTCGCCGGAAGAGGATTCGAAACAAGGTGCAGAGCCCCCGTGCCGCCCGTACCCAGAAAGACGGCAGTCGTCCTCTTCCCGAGTTCGAAGCGATCGTCCTTCGCGACTCCTTCCTCCGCTTCATAACCCGCACAAAGTGCTACCTTTCTCATCTGCCTGACCATCGCATCGCCCTCGCCGAAGCCGGCAAGCTCCATCGAGAGCTAGGGTTTCCTCGAGGTCGCAAAGTCTCCCTCTTCGCCGCCCAACACCCTCTGCTCCTCCATCTGACCCGCCTCCCGCCTGACTCCAAACCCTACCTCGCCTTCACTCCGCTCATGGATTCCCTCCTCGACGAGGAGCTCAAACTCATGGATGACATGGAGGCGGCTCGTGTCACCACTGTACGCAAGCTCCTCATGCTATCGGTTGGCCGCCGCATTCCTCTGGCCAAACTCCATCATTGTCGCCTCCTCTTCGGCCTCCCTGATGACTTTCGCGACCGCGTCTCCAAGTATCCGGAGTACTTCCGGGTCGTCGCCGATCCAACCGATGGACGCCATGTTCTCGAGCTCGTTGAATGGGACCCGGCTCTCGCCGTCAGTGCCCTCGAGAAGGACTTCGTTCCTGACGCAGCCCGGGTTCGGAGGTCATTTAAATTACCCATACGCCGTGGAAAGGCGTTGCCTTTGGAGGAGGATGACGAGAAGAGATTAGATTCTCTAACTACTCTCCCTTTGGTGTCGCCTTATTCTGACGGCTCAGCATTGCAGCCATGGACATTGGAGGCCGAGAAGTATAGAGTCGGTGTTATTCATGAATTTTTGAGCCTGACGTTGGAGAAGAGGGCTTGGATCCATCACATTGTTGAGTTCAAGGAGGAATTCAATCTCACGAAGCATACTTACCAGATGCTGCTGAAGCAATCTCGAGCATTTTATCTCGCTGGCACCGAGATGAATTGGGCCGTGTTCCTAAGAGATGCTTATAGGAAAGATGGAACTTTGATTGAGAAGGATCCACAAATCTTGTTCAATGAAAAATTGCAGAGTTATGCTTTGACAGATTCAGAATCCAGGATTAGAAGGTTGAAGGAAGAATTGCTCACAGATTGAGGAGAAGGAAAGAGAAGTTTTCTTAACATTATCAGTTTTGGTTCTGAAGCATTCATTTATTGACAATGAATCATGGAATGATAGCAAAGTTTGTGATGATAGTGAGGATAGCAAGGTTGGTTCAGTTTCCAGCAATAGCAACCTTGTATAGGATGCAGTGGGGGATTGCTAATTTGGTTTTGTTCTTGAAACACAAAGGTATGGACTCATCATGATCATGAACATCCTTGCTAGTGTTGTGTTTTACTCTTCATTTCTGGGGCATCAATCATATGCTCTTGACCAATAAAAGATCAAAGATGACCAAAGAGCACATTTCTGGTGCATCGATCATATGTTCTTGGATGAATATTTAAAAACTGTACTGTGATTGCCGCAACCTATAATTTCACTGGGTATACCATCATACAGTTCCTAAAATGGCGACCCTAAGTTTCTCGATATGTGACTACTTTGTTGTCCATACATATTTTTTATTTGGATAATATCATATTCGTATATTCCATGACTGTTCATTATCATGATACTTATTTCTTAATTTATCTGATTGCATCCTTCAAAATGACACTGGTTCATTATCATGAAACTGTAACTGCATAGTCTTGCTGCACATCCTTCAACATGACACTATCATGAAACTGTAGCTGCTTAATGTTCCTGATTGCATCCTTTAAAATGACACTGGTTCAATATCATGAAACTAGTACTGCTTAATATTCCTGATTGCATCCTTCAAAATGACACAGGTTGAATATCATAAACTAGTACTGTTTAGTCTCCCTGATTGCATCCTTCAAATGACACTGCTCCAATATCATGAAACTAGTATTGCTTAATCTTTCTGATTGCACGCTACCAAATGACACTGGTTCATTATTGCGAAACTGTTATTTCTTAATCTTCCTGATTGCATCCTTCGAGATTATACTGGTTCTTTATAATGGAACTGTTAGTCTTCCTGGTTGCATCCCTTGAAATGACACTGGTATTTTTTTTTTTATCATGAAACTGTTTATTCTTAATTATCCCGATTGCATCCTTCAAAATGACACTCTCTCTTTATCATGAAACTGTTATATCTTAATCTTCCTGATTGCATTTTTTGAAATGACGCTGGTTCTTTATCATCAAACTGTTATTTCTTATTGTTGTCGATTGCATCCTTCAAAATGACACTGATCTCATCCCGCATTCTCCTGTTTCGTCGAGTTTATTCTTTGTTCAGAAAGTGAATTCTGATCATGGTCAGAGTCTGAGTTGGATGAGATTGTATCTGCAAAAATCTTGGCCTATAATCTCCCTTGTCATGCATATTATCGACACTAACACTCATATTTCTTGAAAAACTTGTTTAAACTGTCATAAATTTGTCTTTCTTGTCACCATGCCATGTATAATCTATTTGAATATGCCATTCCAGTCTGCTAAACGATCAAAATGAAAAACGTGTTTCCGCCTTTTTTTCAGATGCACTGATCAATCTCCAGAGATGACAAGTCACTGTATTTCTGATTTTGTATGTTCAACATATTCATCAATACTGATCTCAAGTTTGTTTCCAGGTTTATATTCATGAATGCCTGTGTGAGAAATGAGATGATCACCATAAAGTGACATGGGTGACGTTCATCAAGAGATGTGCTGGTGAAATTCGTCTGTTTGCCAAATTTTTGGAGATAAATGAAGATATCCAAGTCTGGATGTTAGAAAATAGAATTGCATGCTTATTTAATGAGAACTATGAAGAAAAGAAAATATGAACCATCCGATTCTACTCCTACTTAATTAATTTATGTTGTACAATGAAACTCCCATTTAAATATAATTAAAATTGAAACCTGTTGCTGGGAATTTATTTGTGTTGTCGAATTGCTTTTCTTTTTCTTTTATATTTTTTCCAATCACCTCGACGTCATTAATCATGTTTTGGGCAAATTATCTAATGGTGCTTTACTAATTTTAAAATTTTATTGATCCTTCTGGAAATACAGTAGTAAATTATAGGGAGGTATTTGAAATTATTTCCCTAAATATTACTGTGAATTAAAGAAATTCGATTTTAATTAATCGAATTCTCTTGGGCTACAGCAGGACTTCGAAGCGGCCCATCCCGATCGCCGTTGAAGCCCTTCATTTAAACGGCGATCGAATCGGCGATCGCGGAGGCCATGGCGGCGGCGCTTCTTCTCTCCGGTACCAGAAGGCTTCATGCTGTTCTAGTGCGTTGGAATCCTTTCGTTAATCTTCCTCTCTCAAATGGATCCTTCTCCTCCCTCCCCGACGGCAGAATTTCCACAGCTACCGCCGCCTCGGCTTTCCCCTTCCTCAATTGCCGTCGCCGGAAGAAGCTTCGAAAGAAGATGAAGAGCCCCCGTGTCGTCCCCATACAGAAGGATGCCGGTCTCATCATCCCTGCCTTAGAATCGATCGTCCTTCGCGACTCCTTCCTCCGCTTCATAACCCGCACAAAGTGCTACCTTTCTCGGCTGCCATGCCATCGCATCCCCCTCGCCGACGCCGATAAGCTCTATCGCGAGCTAGGGTTTTCTCGAGGTCGCAAAGTCTCCCGCTTTGCTGCCAAACACCCTCTCCTCCTCCACATGCCCCGCCTCCCGCCTGACTCCAAGCCCTACCTCGCCTTCACGCCGCTCATGGATTCCCTCCTCGACGAGGAGCTCAAAATCATGGATGATATGGAGGCCGCTCGTGTCACCACTGTACGCAAGCTCCTCATGTTATCGGCTGGCCGCCGCATTCCTCTGGATAAACTCCATCTCTGTCGCCTCCTCTTCGGCCTCCCCTATGACTTTCGCGATCGCATCCGCAAGTATCCAGAGTACTTCCGGGTCGCCGTTGATCCGAGCGATGGACGCAATGTTCTCGAGCTCGTTGAATGGGACCCGGTTCTCGCCGTCAGTGCCCTCGAGAGGGACTTCGTTCCTGACGAAGCCAGGGTTCGTAGGACATTTAAATTCCCCATCCGCCATGGAAAGGCGTTACCTTTGGAGGAGGACGACAAGTGGATGCTAGAGTCTGTTACTACTCTTCCTTTAGTGTCGCCTTATTCTGATGGTTCAGCATTGCAGCCATGGACAGTGGAGGCCGAGAAGTATCAAGTTGGTGTGATTCATGAATTTTTGAGCCTGACGTTGGAGAAGAGGGCTTCGATCCATCATATTGTTGAATTCAAGGAGGAATTCAACCTCACCAAGCTTATTTACCATATGTTACTGAAGCAATCTCGAGCATTTTATCTTGCTGGCACCGAGATGAATTGGGCTGTGTTTCTAAAGGATGCATATAGGAAGGATGGGACTTTGATTGAGAAGGATCCACAAGTCTTGTTCAATGAAAAGTTGCAGAGTTATGCCTTATCAGATTCAGAATACAGAGAACAGAAAGTTGAACAAAGAATTGCCCGCTGATTGAGGATAAGGAAAAACAAGCTTTCTTAACATGATCAGTTTTGTTTCTGAAACATTCATTTATTGACAATGAATCATGGAATGATAGCAAAGTTTGTGATGATAGTGAGGATAGCAAGGTTGGTTCAGTTTGCTGCAATAGCAACCTTGTATAGGATGCTGTAGGGGAATGCTAGCTTGGCTTTGTTCTTGGAACGACAAAGGTATGGACTCATGATCATGAACTTATCTGTTCTACTATTGTATTTTACTCTTCATTTCTGGTGCATCAATCCTAAATTGTTAACCAAATAAAAGAGTACTAAAGAGCACATTGCTGGCTGATAAAAACGCATGGCTAGGTATAACTTAAATTCTGATGTGAAAATTGGAATTCAGATCTATGTTTATTATTGTGCATTGCTAAAACTTATTAGATCAAATGCACATAACTTGGTTAAGCACTTGTGCATTGTTCAAAATATTAAAATCATGGTATTATTATTATTATTATTATGGAAACAAATCTCAGAATAGTCTAGAACTCTAGAGTTAAATGCGAACGATATAGAACCTCCTTATGTGAAATATTAGCGAAAGCAATATCCTTCCCATAATTATGTATCCAAAATCATCCTAAAATTGGTTCATTTATTTTCAAGATTGTGCAGATGTTAACTAGACACTACGCTCAAATTCATTTCTTTGAAGCTGAACTATGCTACTGAGCAATGATAGTGGTGCTGCAAATTGCATCCAAGATTATCAAGATTAAGATTACTTATGAACACTTAATATTAGTAAGACATTTATAGCATTGTGATAAGACACTTAAATTTTTTTATATTTGACACTGTATCATCAAGTATAATTGAAATTAATTGTATCATATTATACATTAAAATGATATATAATTATTGTGTTGTATTTTTGTGCTGTAAGGAGTGACTATGGATGACTAGCATATGAACTAAAGATGATTATTTCATTTTCAAATAAGTCCTCTTTAAGATAAACAAAAAGTATGTTATCTAAAAAAATGTTTCACTTTTTTGTGAATTGAAGGAAATTTTAGTCCAGATGTGATGTATGGATTGCTTGCTTCCATCATGGTGATTTTGTTGGGAATTTATGACTCATGACAAACTACTGATTGTTAGGTGTGTTGGATGAATGTTTAAAAGCTACGACACCATGATTGCCCTGATCTAGAATTTCACTTGGTAAAACATCATATAGTTCGTTCTTATAATGGCAACCGTGTGTTTCCCAACATGCTACTTTTTTTGTTGACCGTAACAATTTTTTTTAGTTGGATACCATCATATGCCTATATTATTATATGGCATCTGTTCATTATCATGAACTGTTATTTCTTAATCTTCCTGATTGCATCTGATCCGGCGGTAAGAATGGGGGACCCATTTTCTGAAGGGTCTCAGCTTGAGGACCGATGAAGGGATGACTAAGCGGTTAGTGGCCACGTCGAGTAGCTGAGTAGGTCCGAGCGGAGCTAGAGATAACCCATCCAGGGGCTTGGGTTTCCGACGCCAAGGCAGGAGGATCGAAGGGCCGAGCGGGAGTCCGCTCGGCTGGAACCGAAGGGCCGAGCGGGTCGTCCGTTCGGCCAAGATAAGGGCGAGGGTACAAAGGGGGCCGAGCGGCCTATGTGCTCGGCTCGGGGTATGGGATATCAGCAGAAGCATGTCTGATGATTAGGCCGTACACAAGATTGCACGATGGAGGACCTTGCCGTCATATCATGGGAAGGTTGATACAGTATCAGTATGGCCTCATGGACATCTTCCTGACAGATCCATATCTGGGCATGACCCTTCTGACAGACCCATACCTGGGCATGGTCAAAGGCAGGTGGTCGCTTTGATTGGCGCGCCCCGGCTTCTTCAGGAGGTCTATATAAGGCCTCCATTTTTTCACCGGAAGTATGAAAAATCTTCATCTTGAGGCCACCTTCTTGTTATTTCTCGCCTGACTTGAGCGTCGGAGGGCCGTCGCCGGGACACCCCTCCCGGCTCGGTTTTGCTGCAGGTTCGCCGGAGCACTCGAGGATCCAGTAGGAAGCGCCGCATCCCCAGCGTTCGTTGACTCTTGGTTCGAACAGGATCAATTTGGCGCCGTCTGTGGGAACGCACCTGCATTCGAACAGGAACAATGGACGAGGCTGGACGACAACACACGGTGATGCTTTCAACAGAAGAACTTGATGCTCTAGTCGAGATGAGGGCCACCAAACTTATGGAGCAAAAACAAAAAGCATCAGCCGAACGGCCGGAGCAACAAGCAACATCTGCGTCTGGTGGCCGAGCGGAAGCACCTCAAGCCACCGTCGCATTCCCTCGGGCCTTATTTCGCACCCCTGAAGCCGCACCAGCTCGAAGAGATAGAGGCTCTTCTTCAGACGAAATGCCAAGGCGGGATGACAGAAAAGGGAAAGCTCCCCGGGCGGACTCATCTCCCGAGCGGATCAATCGCCAATTCTCGGAGGCTATTCTACGAGACCCTCTACCCAAGCACTACGTGCCTCCGACGATCGGCGAGTACAGTGGAACAACGGACCCGGATGATCATCTGGGTAAATTTGATAACACAGCTACACTCCATCAATATACAGAGGGAGTAAAGTGCCGCGTCTTCCTTACAACTCTCTCGGGATCGGCTCAACGGTGGTTTCGGAGGCTGCCGGACGGGTCCATCACTAGCTTCAAGGACATCCGAACGGCCTTCCTCCACCACTTCGCTAGCAGTCGGCGTTATCAGAAGACAAGTGTCAGCTTGTGTCAAGCAGAGTCGAGAGAATCGCTTGAGCCTACATCCAGTGATTCAACCAAGTGGCGATGGATATCCCAACGGCCACATCGGAGCGATGATGAATGCCTTCACGCAGGGCCTTGTGGATGGGGACTTCTTCCGTCGCTCATCCGAAAGCCGCCCGAGATTATGATCATATGCTACATCGGGCCAACGAATACATAAACGTGGAAGAAGCACAAGCCGCTCGGAAAAAGAAACTCCCACCGAGCGGGCACCTATTCATCGGGCGGAAACAGCACGCCGCTCAGTGACCACCTAGAGGACCGAGAGCTGAAGCAATCCGATCCCCACGCCAGGTCACACGTACAAGAAGTGGCTCGGCTCAAGCCAAAGAAGAGGTGGACCCTATGTTCTGCTCCTTCCACCGAATACGCACAACACGAAGGATTGTCAAGTCTTCCCTTCGTGGCCAATCCGGTTCCGAGCGACGGTCTCCTCCCATCGACAGGAGACAAAGGACCCATGAAGTGACCGGACCCGCACCGAAGGCGACATCAACAGACACCCGATCGACACCGATCTCCGAGACAGGAGAATCGCCGGGCGTCCAGAGAACGGTCACGGCCGTCCGCTCGGGAAGAGGAAAATAGGAGCAATACTTCACGGGCGAGATCAGCGTTATTCTTGGCGAGCCGGAGGAGACTCAATCGAGCCGAGAAAGGCGGGCGTCGGCTGCGGATCCACGCGGTTGTAGCCAAGAGCGGGCAAGTGGACCGGAAATCACTTTCGAGCCCGGAGACTTGGAAGGAGTAGAAGTGCCCCACGACGACGCTCTGCTCATTAAAGCGGTAATAGCAAATTACACTATTCACCGAATATTTGTTGACACAGGGAGCTCGGTCAACATCATATTCAAGAAGGCGTTCGATCAGCTGCAAATTGATCGAGTCGAGCTGCTGCCCATGACGACCCCGCTCTACGGGTTTACGGGCAACGAAGTGTAGCCGGTCGGACAAATACGGCTGGCTACCTCGCTGGGAGAGGATCCGCTCAGGAGGACCAGGACAATAAATTTCGTGGTGGTTGACTCTCCCTCGTCCTACAACGTCATTTTGGGACGACCGGCACTCGGCGAATTCCGAGCGGTCGTCTCAACCTTCCACCAGAAGATGAAGTTCCCCGTCGAAGACAAGGTGGGAGAAGTACGGGGAGACCAGTTAGCAGCTCGGCGATGCTACATCGAGATGGTCCGAGCAGAATCCAACTCCGCTCGGAAGGTGCCTCGAATCGAGGTAAATACTATCACTGAAAAGCCACCCACCTTAATTTACGAGGAAAAAGAAGAGGTGGAGATTCATCCGACCCGATCGGAGGCCACGACTTTTGTTGCCTCTGATCTGGAGGAGAAGCAGAAGGAGGAGCTGATCCAATGCCTCCGACGAAACCATGATGTATTCGTCTGGTCGACACATGAATTGCCTGGAATTTCGCCGAGCATAGCACAACATGAATTGCATGTCCGATCGGACGCTCGGCCAGTGAAGCAGAGAAAAAGGGATTTTAGTGCCGAGCAGAATGCCATCATCCGGACAGAAGTAGAGAAACTTCTGGAGGCCGGCCACATACGAGAAGTGCAGTTCCCGAGCTGGCTGGCTAACGTAGTATTAGTCTCCAAGCCGGGCGGCAAGTGGAGAGTCTGCATCGACTTTTGGGACTTAAACAAAGCATGCCCCAAGGACTTCTATCCTCTGCCTCGGATAGATCAGCTGGTGGACTCTACGGCCGGCTGCGAATTAATTTGTATGCTTGACGCCTACCAAGGCTATCATCAAGTGCCGCTCGCCAAGGAAGATCAAGAAAAAGTAAGCTTCGTAACGGCCGACGGCACATATTGCTACAATGTAATGCCGTTCGGATTGAAGAATGCCAGACCCACCTATCAACGCTTGATGAACAAGGTGTTCAAGGAGCAGATCGGGCGTAATCTGGAAGTCTATGTGGACGACATTCTTATCAAATCCGTCCGAGCGGCCGATCTGTTCAAGGATATGGAAGAAACCTTCCGAACGCTTCGCAAGTATGGAGTCAAGCTAAATCCCCAAAAGTGCCTCTTCGGAGCAAAAGGAGGGCGTTTCTTCGGGTATATAGTGACCGAGCGGGGAATCGAAGCCAATCCCAACAAAGTGAAAGCTCTGCAAGACATGCCGCCTCCAAGAAATACAAGGGAAGTGCAGCGGTTGACCGGTCGGATAACTGCTTTGTCCAGATTCATCTCCAAAATCGCCGACCGGAGCCTTCCATTCTTCAAGATCCTGCGCAGGGCTACGAAGTTTCAGTGGGATGAAGAATGTGACCGAGCATTTGAAGAATTGAAAACATATCTAAATTCTCTGCCTGTACTTGCCAAGCCGATCGGGGGTGAGTCACTTTATATGTATCTGTCGTCAACTGAACATGCTGTAGGCTCAACACTTGTGAGGGCGAGCAGCGAAGAGCAACCGGTGTATTTTCTAAGCCACATTTTAAAAGATGCTGAATCTCGTTACACCGGGCTCGAGAAGTTGGCCTTTGCTTTGGTTCTAGCTGCTCGGCGCCTTCGACCGTATTTCTTGGCTCACACCATCATTGTCCGGACGAACAGTCCACTCGGAAGAGTACTGTTGAATCCAGAAGCGTCCGGACGGCTCATCAAGTGGACGACATAATTGAGTGAATTTGACATCCAATATCAACCCCGCTCGGCGATCAAAGCCCAATCCTTGGCTGATTTTGTGACCGAAGTGCAAAGGCCAGAACCGGAAGCTATGTGGAGAATATATGTGGATGGGTCCTCCACTCGGCTCGGAAGTGGGATTGGAATATTGCTGCTCTCACCTCAAGAAGAGAAGATGCACCTATCCGTCCGGCTGGATTATAAAGCGACCAACAACGAAGCAGAGTATGAGACCCTCATAGCCGGATTGCAGGCGGCCCGACATGTGGGTGCCGGTCGGGTGACCCTCTATTCGGATTCACAGTTGGCCGCTCAACAACTTTCTGGCACCTTTGAAATCAACAGTGTTCGGCTTAAACTCTACGTTGAGGCCTTTGAAAAACTCAAAGCTACTTTCCGAGAGGTTCTTATACAGAAGATCCCCCGAACGGAGAACCAGGCAGCAGACGAGTTAGCCAAACTCGCGAGTTCAATAACACCAGTTGCCATTCAGCAACCAATTGAAAAAGTACTGCTGGTGGCGCACGTCGATCGGATGCAAGGCCTCACGTTTCCAAGCGACTGGAGGACACCTCTTATAGAATTTCTCCGTTCGGGCACCACACCCTCCGATGAATATGCAGCCCGGCTCCTCAGAAGAAGGGCCGGTCGGTTTACACTCATCGGAGATCAGCTTTACAAGAAAGCTTTCTCGCGCCCGTTGCTGAAATGTGTAAGCTCGGAGGACTCAGCTTACATCCTCTAGGAAGTACATCAAGGATCATGCGGAAGTCATCCGGGCGGGCGCTCATTGGTCAAGAAGATCCTCTTGGCCGGATACTTTTGGCCAACTTTACAAATAGATGCCGCTCGGACAGTATTTACCTGCCTTTCATGCCAGAAGTATCACAACTTCTCTCACCGACCGACCGAAGAAATGAAGGCTTCGAGCGTTTCATGCCCGTTCGACCAATGGGGAATGGATATTATCGGTCCATTTCCGATGGCGGCCGGGCAGAGGAAATTCTTACTAGTGGCGGTAGACTATTTCTCCAAGTGGGTGGAGGCCGAGCCACTAGCAAAGATCACTGAACAAATGGTTAAAAAATTCATCTGGCAACACATCATTTGTCGGTTCGGCATCCCTCGTCGACTAGTGTCCGACAACGGGCGGCAGTTCACAGGGAAGATGTTAGAGGATTGGTGCAAGAGCTACGGCATAGAGCAATATTTTACGTCCGTGGCATACCCCCAAAGCAACGGTCAAGCCGAAGTAGCCAACCGGAAAATTCTCCGTATTCTACGCACTCGGCTCGACCACGTGGGGGGGGGGGGGGGGGGGGGGGTGGCCGGGCGTTTTATGGGCCATCCGGACAACTCCTAAGGAAGCAACGGGCGTCACACCTTTTCATCTGGTGTACGGCGGCGAAGCAGTCATTCCAGTTGAAGTCGGCGTTGAGTCCGCCCGGATCCAGAGCTACGATGATGACAACACCGAACGGAGAAACATGGAGCTGGATTTGGTTGACGAAGAGCGTGCCAAGGCATCCGTTCGGCTGATGGCGTACTGTCAACGGATGAAGTAAAACTACAACCGGCGCGTCATTCCCCGATCGTTCCAGGTCGGCGACCTTGTTTGGAAGAAAGTCAAGCCGGTCGGCGACGTCGGCAAGCTTGAAGCTCCGTGGGCAGGTCCCTTCAAAATCATCGAAAAGCTCCGTTCAGGCGCGTATTATTTGGAGGATGAGGACGGTCGGCAGTTAGATAGGCCATGGAGCGCGAACCACCTCCAGCCTTACCGGGCGGGATGAAAGGTGTACCACTGTAAATCATCCTGTGTACTTTTTTCGACTAATACTGGAAATGCAGAAATGAAGAATCAAGAGAACGAATACCAGGCATTGGCGAGGAACGAAGGCCCCGCGCCGTTCAGCCGGAGGTAAATGGGTCGAGCCAAGCGCTCGAGGATCGAAGACCCAGTACCTTCCGGACGGAGATAAATTATCCGAGCCAAAATGCTCGAAGCAGACCCTGAGCCGTTCGGCCAGGAGTACGTTCTCCAAGCTGGGTAAAAGGGGCATATGGATTATCCGAGCCAAGCACCCGAATAGTGAAGGCCTCCCAGCCGATCAGATTCGCAAGCGAATGACCCGTGCTGTTCGGCCGGGCATAAATATTGTTCAAGCGCGGGATATGAAGGCCAAGGTCGCTCGACCTGGTAAGGAGTTAGCCTCGAAGGCCGTCTAGCCCAGACGTTAAACCGTAGAGCCGCGCCGACCGGCTATAAAAATCGACGAGCACCGTCGTTAAAGATCGAGAGCCGCGCCGATCGGCTATAAACATCCGCGCCGACGAGCACCATCGTTAAAGATCGAGAGCCGCACCGATCGGCTATAAACATCCGCGCCGACGAGCTCATGATCGTTCACAAGTACCAGATTGATTAATGCCGGTCGGCTGACGGTTTGCCAATACTTCGCGTGCACTGAATGCAAACAGTATGGTTAAGCGCTAAGTGATTTTGAGGAAACGAGTCAATTGATTAACCCGATCGGTCGTTTCGTAGGAAACCCGGGGAGCCCAACAGATTATACGAATAAGCAGCAACGCATTAAAAAAGGGCAATGAAAGGCAAACAAAAAATACAAGGAACATAAGGGGGCCGAATGGCACGTATAATAAAGTTTTTTGCATCCGCCGAGCGGATGAAATACAAAAAGCACTTGAAAGAACTCGCCTCACTCCGGGTCTTCAAAATTAAAAAAGACGTCCGGGATGTCATCAATCATGGCCGCCAGGTCGGAGGCGGGAATATGCATTCCCTCGGGAAGGTGGCCACCCTTCTTCAGGTACGCCATGGTTACCCTGACCGCTTCGGCGAAAGTAGAAGAGACATTGTCGCCGAATTTTGCGCCGAACCGCTCCGAATGGAGATATTCTTGGCGCGCTGCTGCTAAGCGACTCGGCTCTCCCTCCTTATACCTTTTAAGCACCGCCCGGGAGGCAATTAGGGAATCTTGGACTGCCCTCAAGTCCATCTCAGCTTTTGTGCGTTCGGCCGAACGGATCTCCCGCTCGGCATTCAGCTCGACCTCTAGCTTTTTAGATTGCTGATCTAGGGCCCGGACTTCAACTTTCATTTTATCCAGATCAGCAATCGCCCGCCTCTTCCGGCCACTGGCTCGCTTCACGTCCCCGTCCCGCTTCTTCACCAAGTCTTCGAGTCGGGCCACCTCTGCAGCCAGATCAGCAGCCTTCTTCTGTTCGGCCTCGAGGGTTTGTTTCTCCCGCTCGGCCGATGGACCCCCTGATACTTGGAGTTTTTCCAGGAGATCCTCCAGCTCGGCCAGCCGGTGGCTGGTGACAATTTGCTCAGCCCAACGCTGTAAGGAAATAATAAAATCAGGAATCAAACAATAGCATGGCACATGAAGAAAGATGAATTTACCTGTGTGGCCTGCTGCATGTTGTTATCGCCGAGCTGCTTGGGTGTCATGAGGGCCACCTGAATCTGGGCGTCCTCGAAGAGCTTGGCGAGCGGACCAGTCAGGGTTATTTCGTGAACGGGGCTCGAAGGCCGATCGGCGGACAGTAAATATTCCTCCGATGGGAATCGGAGGGTAGTCTTGATGGAAGGGTGGCCGGCCGGCGCTTCTTCAGTCGCGGCCGCCTGATGTGAGGACTCCCCTATGGTGGACGTCTCGCCCAACCGACGTAAGCGGCGACGAGTCCGGGAAGGAGAGCCGGAAGGCTGTGCGGTAGGCGAGGCCGCTGGAGTCCCGATCTGTGATGGCGTGCGAGCAGGCGAAGTTACGCCGATCGGCGCCTGTGGTGCTCCCTCTTGGGTCGGCGGAAGGCTGGAGTCTCTTCGACGTTTCCGCCGAACCTCCAATGGTGGATCTCCGACCTGGGGGACGCCCAGCTCGGCGGGGGCTGAGGAAACAGGATCCGCCTCAACCTCCGTTGAAGCGGATGGGGCAGCTTCTGTTTCAGGGGCGGACTGCGCCCCCCCCTTCTCCTGCATCCGCCGGGCGGCTGGGGATGAGACCCCGCTCGGCGAGCTCTCTCTTGGTGGCCGCTTCAATTTCCACGGCCTTCAACTTCAGATGAGCGGTAGCCTTGGAGCGCCACATGACTTCAGCTGCAGTAAAAGAAATTAAAATCAATTAGACAAAAAAGACTAAGAGAGTAAAGAATCCTTACTCATGCGGAAGGGGAGATTTGCCCGAACGGGAGACAATCCGAAAATATACAACACCCCCTTGAGAAGCAACTGGTCAATCTTGTATCGCTGACCAGACAACCAGTTCGCCGCATGAAGATATGCCGGGTTGCTTCTGAATTTGCCGAGATCCGGCTGGGTCGGCACGGCGGTTTGCCATTTGGTTCGAAATGTTGGCCGCTCGGGAAGTCGGATGTAGAAGAAAAATTCTTTCCAGTACTTGTTGGAGGTCGGCATATTGTCAAAAAATTTAAAGCCTATTCTACTTTGGAAAATAAAAGTCCCCAGCTCGGATTGTTTAGGGTAGAAAAAGAAGTGGAATATTTTGGGGTCAAGAGGGATACTGTGCAGCTTAAAGAGGACGACCACCCCGCTCAGCAGTCTGAAGGAATTCGGCACAAGTTGGCCGAGCGGGATGCGGAAATAATTACAAACCTCCAAAATGAATGGATGGGTAGGAAATCTAAGGCCGCCCTGGAATTGGTCTAAAAAGAAACAAACGGTGCCGATCGGCGGGTCATGGGGCCGGTCAGACGGGTCGGCTACAACTATTTCATAGTTATCGGGAATCCCATACGTCCGAACAAGGCGCCGAGCGCCTTCATCATCAAATCGGCTCTCCATAGTCAGGTACCAAGGGCCATGAACTCCAACAGCGGGTTCAGAGGAGCTTGCCATCTCGAAAAAGCAAAAAGACAGCGAGAAATTGAAGGAATGGGAACAAAGGAGGCAGAACAAGTTGGGAAGGCCTTGTAAGGGAAGGGAGAAGCTTACTGAGGGAAGGTAGACAGAAAGGATCACCAAAGAGCCGAAGACCACCAAGAGGCGAGAGCGCCGGAATGATGCAGCGGCGGGCACCTTCGACGGAGAATGCGCATGAAGCAGAGAATGCGTAAAGGCGAAGACGAGGGCTTTATACGAACGAGGCTGGTCAGCCTCGTCCGTCGGATGCAGGTCACGGAAGACGAAGTCATCATCTAGCCGTCCGTTTCAAAATGACCAGCGTCCCATCGTACGGATCATCATCGTCACGCGAGAAGAGCCACGTGGCGCTCTGTCGCCAGGCACAATTAATGCGCCCATACCGCGCATGCTTCGACTTAATGGAGAGGATTTGCGTGATTTTCGAGAAGATCTAGACAAGCAAACATCCATGTTGAGCGATAAGACAACCGAAATGAAGAGCCGAATGGCTGAATTTGACAGAAGGGCCGAACGGCCCCAGGGATATTATAAGCTACGTAAAGGCGGCGACCGCCCGCTCGGACACATATAGTCCAGTCAGTCGGACTCACTGCCTCCTTCGACTAGACTTGAAGGGAAGGCAAGTGATCCGGCGGTAAGAATTGGGGACCCATTTTCTGAAGGGTCTCAGCTTGAGGACCGATGAAGGGATGACTAAGCGGTTAGTGGCCACGTCGAGTAGCTGAGTAGGTCCGAGCGGAGCTAGAGATAACCCATCCAGGGGCTTGGGTTTCCGACGCCAAGGCAGGAGGATCGAAGGGCCGAGCGGGAGTCCGCTCGGCTGGAACCGAAGGGCCGAGCGGGTCGTCCGTTCGGCCAAGATAAGGGCGAGGGTACAAAGGGGGCCGAGCGGCCTATGTGCTCGGCTCGGGGTATGGGATATCAGCAGAAGCATGTCTGATGATTAGGCCGTACACAAGATTGCACGATGGAGGACCTTGCCGTCATATCATGGGAAGGTTGATACAGTATCAGTATGGCCTCATGGACATCTTCCTGACAGATCCATATCTGGGCATGGCCCTTCTGACAGACCCATACCTGGGCATGGTCAAAGGCAGGTGGTCGCTTTGATTGGCGCGCCCCGGCTTCTTCAGGAGGTCTATATAAGACCTCCATTTCTTCACCGGAGGTATGAAAAATCTTCATCTTGAGGCCACATTCTTGTTATTTCTCGCCTGACTTGAGCGTCGGAGGGCCGTCGCCGGGACACCCCTCCCGGCTCGGTTTTGCTGCAGGTTCGCCGGAGCACTCGAGGATCTAGCAGGAAGCGCCGCATCCCAGCGTTCGTTGACTCTTGGTTCGAACAGGATCAGCATCCTTCAAAATGACACTGGTCCATTATCATCAAACTGTTACTGTTTAATCTTCCTGATTGCATCCTACAAAATGGTTCGTGTATAATTAACTGTTCTAATTGTCTTATCAACGAGGTCAGAGTTTGCAGTTGGTTATTCAACTGTGCAAAAAAAAAAAAAATCTAAAACTGCTGATACCTTTTTTCCTTTCTTTGCATCATGTCATGTATAATGTATTTGAATATGCCATTTCATTCTATCAAAAGCTCAAAATGAATAATGTGCATGCGTTCCTCCTTTCAGAAGCACTATCAATCTCCAAAGCTCGAGTGGTGATAAGCAACCTCCCACAGATGATGAGTCACTGTATTTCTGAATTTGTATGTTAAACTTGTTCATCAGTACTGATCTCCAGTGTGTTTTGAGATGTCTCTTCCTGAAAGCCTGTGAAACGCTCAACTATTCATCGACTCTTGTGACGATCAACTTAAAGGTCATCAAGAGATGAAGAAATGATCAGGAGACGTGGTCAAATTCGGGAGATAAAACGAAGCTATCCATGTCTGGCCATGTTAGATAGTAGAATCACATGCTTATTGAATGACAATTTAGACGTATAGAATGAACAAGGTTCACTATGATGTATACTGTGGAAGTATAGATTCAGGGATTAGGTAAGTTGGTTTTCCTTCGATGAGCAATCCAATGGATGGAGCAAGAGTAGTGTTTGATAATTCAAATTTCTATATAAAGTATAATTCTTTTCTTTTTTTTAATAATCCGTGTTTAGGCCTTAACGAATCTTGAAGGAGGATGACCTTCTCCTAACAAATATAATTCTTTTCTAAACTCAATTAAGGTGGTGTGATTTATTATTATCTTTACAAAGCACACTCAATGAAACATGATTAATTTATCTGAATCTCATGATTAATTACGATTCACAATCCCAGAGCACCTAGCGCCGTCTTCCCCTGTCCAGTCTCAAAGTAGAAGATGAGCATGACTCTCTTGGCGTGCTTAATCTCCGCCGGCTTGAGCTGCTCCGGATTCTCCATGTCAAGCACATAGACCTACCCTTGACGATGTCTGTGAGCCTGAGGGGGTTGAAGAACTTGCAGCTGGGATATCCCTACTTGCTGGTGGAGTTAGCGAAGTTCTCATTTAGCCAGAGCTCTCTGCCTAGATCACTGATCAGATTGAGGATGGGTTGAGTTCGGGTGGTGATGTATTGCCCTCTACCGAGACCAGAAGGCTACTGAAGGGGGCTGCTGGTCTTCTCGGATGTGGCCAACAAGGTAGGAGAGGCCATGGATGGATGAGATCATAGAGATGACGACTTTACATTAGTGGCAGCAAAGTATGTTATTGTTGTGTGTGTGATTGTATTCATCATTTGAATTTATTCGACAGTGATGTAAGTTGGTGTATCTGTGCATACACCGACCTGGCCACGGTGCCCCGACTGCGAGTCCGGATCAAAGAAGTCACATTCATCAATGTTAGATAGACACATTCATCCCTGTTTCTCTTAAGTATATTTATAAAGCCCAACTATTCTAAGCATGGGCATGAAGCTCTTATTTGTTTAAATAACTCAAAGCAGCATTAATTCTAACTTGTGACAAAGTTCCCTCTAGCACCTGAACCACCACAATATCAAGGTGCTACATAACCAAAGTCGAGGAACCCAACCGAAATCGCCACCTTCTTCCATCACTTCTTCCTCTTCTTCGGAGGTTGAATTGCTTCCTCATCCTCATCATCCTCTTCATCTTCCTCTTCGTCCTCATAGTCCTGCTCCTCACTATCCTCTATCCTCTCTTCCTTGTCAACATGACCATTCCCATGCTCCTCGTCTTCTTCATCATCGTCACCATCATCATCTTCGTCATCATCTTCTTCTTCATTCTCAGGATTATCTCCTTCTCCATCCTCGTCGTCGTCGCCCTCCCCGTTCTCACCTCCAGCCCCATTGCCAGAATCTTTCTGATTATTATTATTATTGTTGTTGTTGCGGTTCTCATATCCCTCTCCATCTTCATCCTCTTCGCCCCCTGCAGCACCACCATCCTCGTACACATTTTCCTCATCCTCACTGCCACTGCCACCTTCATCGCCGGCATCGGCAGGCTCATTTTGTTCATTCTTTCCTTTATATTTCTCCGTAAACACTTGCACGTAAACCATGCCACAGACTGAATCCTGACATATCAATCATAAATTTACATGAGAAACAAAGGCACTCAACATATATTCTTCTTGTTTTTGCTAATCTTGATGAATATTTTGCAAAACACAGCAAAAGAAATCTAAATTTCAATCCTTCAAAAGTTGTATCAAATTTTGCATTTCACCTACCGTATTAAAAGAAATATCATTTTTTCTCGAAAAGATATAGAATAAGAAAAACGTGTTTAATTAATTTATTGTTAATGATTACCTAATTACTAGATATAAACAGGTAGAACAGCGAAATGATTCGTTCGTTAAAAATAGACCGGACACGTAAGCACGTGCCGAGATAGTAGTCATATCTCGACGTTGAACGTGTTACGCTTCGGCTCGAAGAAATTTGGACAGGTGGCAGCGAAGCAATGGAGACAGCGTGCAAGTATACAAGGGAATGTTCCGCGGTATATGCTGAGCATTTCTTAAATCCTTCTTCCCAAAAAAAAAAAAAAAAAAAAAGTAAACTGACGATTTTGCCCAATCGGAGTGGGGACCGCCACGAAACGCTAGATTTAATTCGACCTCGGTTCCGCACCGGCGCAAGATAGCGCTCGCCCGGTAAAAGCCGAGGTTTTCAACGTGAGGTGGAAAGATGACGAGAGGCGACAGCGACTCGAGGAGGATTAACGAGCAAGAAATGGAACAGAAGATGGGGGCCGGAGCTTACCAGGAAGGAGAGGCCAGCGGCGGCGAGGGCCTCGGCGTAGCACGGTAGCAAGGTCGGAGAAGGGAGGGGAGGCATCGTCGGTAGCAGAACTTCCATAGTTTCGACGGCCGCGATTTCAGCCTGCGAGCGATGAGATGGAAAGAAAGCCGTCGGATCTTATAATAAACCGTTAGAAAACATTTTTTTTTACACAAAAAAAATAGTTCTTGCGGTCCTGTTTTTTTTTTTTTCTTAAAAAAAATTGACGCTTGCAGAGTTTTTATCCGATAAAAATAAATAGTTTATATCAATATAAACTTCGAACTCGGAAAAAAATCTATTTATTTATTTTTCAAACAAAAAAAGATGATCAAACTTCGGCTGAAAAAACTTGGGGAAAAGAACGGAAAATTCAGCTGAAAAAAAAAAAAAATCAAACTAGCGAGATGCCCATAAAAATCCGATGAAGAAATCAATAGCGCGAAAACAGCGTTTTGGACTGAAAAGGGAGAAATCCCCGTGAGAAATCGGTGCTCAAAATTCAAAGATTCGCCGAGAAGAGTACCCGAAACGCAGATCGAAGCGGCCGAGAGGGAGGATCAGGCGAGCTACGACGAAACTATCGAGGCGGCGCCGCTCATTGCCGGAGGGTCGGGTAGGAAGGCGAGGCCGAGAGGGCGGTAGCAACGTCGACGGCCGGAGTAGGCGACGGTGCTAGACGCTGTGGCGACTGCTCCCGGGTAGAAATAGGATGGAGGAGGATCAAGTGGCCATTTTCTTAATCTTCGGTTCGTTGAACCTAATGATCGAGCCGGGTTAATTAGCCAGCGGTTGGGAGTGGGGGAGGAATTGGATTCGCCATACTTGAAAACTCGGGTTAAGTTAACCACCTATGGTTAGTTGATGCGGTTAGGTGAAGGCAAGGATTTGGTATGGACTTTTTTGAAATATCCTAATCCAAAAAAAAATATTATTATCGTACAATTGCCTGTGGCATGGTCGTCCTTTCCTACTGACTGATAATGAGAAAATTTATAGCCTTACAAATTAGAATTATAAAATAGTTGAGTCACCTACTTTATCTTTGGATATTTAAAAAAAATTAGATATACATATACATGTGAATTAGTGATAAATATTTTTAAGAATTTATTTTTGTTGAAATAGAAGAGGGGCATCTCTTTTGGATTTTCTGATGACATGGACCCTTTATAAAAGTTTCAGACTCGACTATTGCTATATAATTATTTTAATATATATATATATATATATTAAATTTAACAAAATAAGTAAATAAGCATTCCAACAAATAAATATTTTCTCAGCCATTTACTGAACAATAACTAACTAATCACAAACCTTCTGTATAAGAAATTGACAATGTGTCCATAAAATTCCAACAAAATAGCATAGAAGAAACTTTAAATGTTTTCTACCCTACAATATGATGTTGCTTTACTTGTTTTTTTGATTATTTACTTTCATGTAATAAACACTGACGCACAAAAATTAATCTCCAAATGCACAAATAAGCTAACCGTTCAACAAAGCAAAAAATGATTTACGGAGTTCTTACGCCATTATACTTGTGTGCTCATGTGTTGTAGATTATCTATAAACAGCTTTTGCAGCAACATTCATGAAGTTCTTGCTTTGGTCCAACAAGAAATTTGATTCTTCGTCTTGACTGCTATTAACATTTCACAAGGTATCCCAATTCGGAATGTTTGCGGTTGCCTCATTTAGCATCTTGACAAGAGTCACCTAAGCAAAACTAGGAGAACCGACCTATGTATGTCACAACTCAGGAACTAATTATAAATTTGTTTATCATAAATTCATAATCCAAAACACCAAGAGATTCCCTAAAAAGCTTTGGCATTTAGCATGACTGCAAGTGGTTGTCGCACTAACAGGCAAAAATGAAGTGCCACCAGCATTTCAAGAATCCTATGAAAGTATTGAAAGCGTATAAAAGAAGAAAAAAAACCTCTATTTCTATTTGTCTGCGGCTCAGAAAGTGAAATCAACTTAAGTAACCCACAACTTAATCAAACCAACTTATCCTCAAGACCTCGTCTTGCTACACTTGAGACAGAATCCATGTCTATAATTAGAAGTTGCAATCGGGTGGTTTTTTCAGGTAACTAAGATTACCTAACCTATTTAATCAGTTTGGATCCTGTTAGATACAATTTATCTTAAGGAAAATAAATATCTATCTCACTCATATAGAATTCTTACAATACATTTGTCCTAATGAAGTGGGCAATCCTCCTAATACGGAAACAAATAGCAATTTCTTAAAGATACTCCTTATTAGTCCTAAGTATTATATATAGATATAAATAGGTGGTAGTTATCAATGGAAGTTACAACCAACTTCCTTATTTTATGCATTGCAATATAAGCGTTATGTTCTCTTGGTTCTTCAAGAATATGTATAAATGATGTTCTTTCTACGTGGCGCCATGGGCTGATGATGTGGCATGGACATGTACATATACGGAATGAGTTTGGGTGAAATGGTAAATCCATGCAAGACGAGTTCAAGATTGCATGCTCAGGTCCTTTATAGCCCAAAGTGATATCAAAGAGTGTTCGAGCTAGACAAATATTTGTTGCCTAATGCAGTCAAAGATAAGGCCAAATAATTGGAGTCTCTCCCCTTTATAGGCCCTGGAAGTAAATGCACATCCAACAGTCCAGTCGAGTACCATACAACATGTTAGTTAACCACTAATGATTCAATGAAATTGTTCCATTAGGCATCCACACTCATAGAACCTCTCCATGAGCTCCTTCATTGCCACATCCACGTCACGTCAAAAGTAAAAAACCTCACACATCTCTCCACTATCAAAAAACTTCTCAACAACTCCTTCATGGGTTCCACAATTTTCATTATATATATTGCTCATCGATGGAGCACCCTAAATGTCCAGTCGACATCCTTTTTCGTGGTCTCTTGTCGGTTCTTAAACATTTTTCTCTTGGGATCTTGGGGGCATGGAAAGCTCTTGACGAAAGTAGTCCATTCTGGATAGATCTCATTAGTTAGATAGTATTCTTTTATATATTGGGTATTGTTAACCGTAAAATTAACCTTGGATGTATTTCCTTGTAAGACGTTGTTGAGTAAAGGTGAATCATTAAGTACGTTGATATCATTAAGTGACCTTGCAATCCCAAAAAACGACGTGCCATATCCATGAGTAGATGCGACTGCTTCAAGTACAATTGTTGGGACGCCATAATCTCCCTTAGGAAACTTGCCTTTCCAAACGAATGGGCAATTTTTCTATCGTCAATGCATACAATCAAGACTACTCAACATGTCAGGGAAGCCGTGTCTTTGCTCATGCATTTCAAGCAAGTGTTGGATATCAGAAGCATTAGGTCTTCTCAAATATTGAGCCTCGAGCACTTCAATTACATATCGACAGAAGTCAAATAAGTATTAGATGATAGTTGTTTCAGCAATTCATAGATACTCATCATAATGATCAGCAGACTCCATACGTCAATTGACGAATAGCCACCATGCATTTCTGAAGTGACGATAAACCTTTTTTTCCCTTAGCATTGACCTTCCATTGAAAATATTCTGAATGATTTTTTAAGGCATTGACTATATGAAGGTATAACCCTCTTTGCATTCGACATTAGAATATATCATCAGGATATATGGGCTCATAAGAGAAGTAATCATTGAAAAGACGAGCATGCCCGACTTCACAATTCCGATTCAAATACATTCTCCTCTGTGTTCTACTAGAACTGAGCTCTTTGACATACCATTTGTTGCTGCTCATATAGCCGAAGTATTCTTTGCTCATCTATATCTTCTGCATCTTCCATCAATTCATTTCTCAAAAATTCACGGAGTATAAATTGATCTGGATTTTCAGCCATTTGAAATAAATCAAGATATTTCTGTGGTTGAAAGAAGTAGAGAATTAAGAAAATGATAAGAAGAATGAAATGTTGAGAATATATTTATATATAATTTTTTAAATAAAAAAATAAAAATTAACCGATCAACGGCTAAAAATTAACGTTCCTTAACTTTTTCTATATATCTTATTATTTTTATTTTTTAAAATAGAAAAAAAAATATTTATTAGAAAAAAGAACGAAGAAGTGGCTTCGTGAACCATGTTCCTCAAAATTAATGGAGCTCCCTCCCACTATGGGAGGGATCTCCTTCGGTGCATTCACATCACAGTGGGAGCTCCGAAGGATGCTCTTAGCTCTTTCTCACCTAAAGACACATCACTGGATTGATTTTGCTATGATTCCTTGGATTTATCCTGTTTAACTCATGCCTCTCTCTACCTCATACACGTGTCTTCCATTTGACAGCCAGTTGTACCAGCTGGTATTTTGCCCACATGAATAATAGATTATGCTTTGTTCCAACTTTGATCGATGTCAGATCATGTTATCTAGTGTCAACTGTCCACTCTTGATCCACCTAGAGTTAGTTCATCTTCTGATTTCCACTGTGATATTAGACCCTAGTGCGGAACAGACAGGGATAGTAGTCTTGTATTATTATAGAGTAATGCAAGTATAAAACTCCTGGACAAACAACTTGAATACTTTACTAGCACAAATATCGAATAAGACTCTTCAAAATTAAACAAATTGATCTAAGCTATTAACTGATCTAACAAAACAACAAAATCTGTCAGCTGAAGTTTAATCAGTAGAGATTGAAGTAGTAGAAATCCGTACCACACTCCGTGCAACTCCAGCAGGTGGTAAAGGAAGGTTCTTGGGTGGAGACTTATTGGTGTATAATCTTTTATCAAATCTCCATTCTCCAATTTTTCCATAAGTTAATTCTCCCTGAGAAATGTGATCAAAATTAGAAAAAAGAAGAAGAAGAAGATAATTTTTCCAGCAAGTGTCAACAGTGGAGTGTGAAATATACCTTCATATTATAGTCACATCCATACGTATAATGGATAATGTATTTATCACCAACTTCTAAGTCCCAAGGAGGCTAAGTGATTGAAAAAAGTATTTAGCAAATCCACAAAATCAAAGTGGCATATTGTGCATAATAAAGTTGCCATACCTGAATCATGAGATCCTTATGTAAGCTGTTTCCAACTCCATGAAGAGCAGATGCCACAGCATAGGCATACCTTGGAAACGACAAATGAATTACTACTTAACCAAGACACAATACAGAATCACTAGAAACTTACAAATACATATTCAACATTCTTATTCAAATATCACACAATTACTGAAAAAGAAATTTAATATGACTTTTGCTTGATGACTCTGGGAGTCATGACAATTTAGACATCAAGAAATTACATTTCAAGCACCCAACCAAATGCTTTATCTGCCTCAGGATTTTTCTTCATCTCCAAAGAGATGTTCATCCATGTTGGAGCAATCTTCCTGAGAGATGCCTAAAGCCAAACACAGAATGTTCATTAAAAATGTGAATGGGGCAAAAAATAAGAGAGAATGGAAAATACCTTGTCAACTATGACAGGAGAATTTCCTATAGGATCAATATTTGTGATTGGACCCTTATCCTCTGGGTAGAAATTACGCAGAACAGGTTCATACTTTTTGGGTTCAATGTAGAAGAAAGGGAATGCGGCAGCAGAACCAAATTTAGCAAGATTTGGTATGGGTTTAACAATGATGTGGTCCGGCTCTGCCATGAAGATATACCTGCACAAAAAGGAGAAAGCAACATGGGAAATAACCGAATCACGCCATTTATTTTCAATTTTTACTGTATCACACCCCATTTCCAAGATTTATTAAATAACACCCCATGTCAGTTTTTTTCTCAATCTAACCTCTGGAATCAATTTATCGACTCATTTTGGATCAGAATATTGTGTGAGTTCATTTCCACCTAAAATATGGATTTTGGGATCTAATTCATCCTAAAATGTCCTAGATAACTCATTTTGAGTTAACAAACTAATTTCATAGACAATATGATGAGTGCAGAAATGGCAGAATGTTGAGCGAGCAAAATTTCATAGTAACTTGTTGACTCATTTTGGGTTAAAATCCTGTGTGGAGTTATAAATAATCCAAAATGTGGGGCACATATCCCATCCTAAAATGTCTTAAAAATCCAAAATGAGTCAGAACTGATTTTAGAGTTAACAGATTTTTGTGCGCCAAAATAGATGAAATAAAATTATCATTTTGACTCATTTTGGGTTACAATCTTGTGTGAGTTCATTTTCACTGGAAATGTGAGATTTAGGTCTTTCCTTCCTAAAATGTCCTATCCAACCTAAAAAGAATTAGAAAGATAATTTTATAATCATTTGTGAGGAGCAAAAATGCACAAAATGTTGAACATACTGATTTCATTTAGATTGAGATCTTCGTGTGAGTTCGCTTACACCTGAATGTGAGTTTTCAGGCTTTTCAATTCCAAAACATCCTAAAAAAGACAAACTGAATCAACAAAATGATTCAGAATCAGCTTGTTGTGCACATAAATAGATTGGGAACAAAACTTAAATAGGTCATGATTCACCAAACTTTGAAAATCGGGGTGTGTTCCAAATAAAAACTCAAAACAAAAGGCAAGATCCAATTAATTGCCCAGGAAACATTTTTAAGAATAACAAAGTCATATAAATAATTATCAACAAATAATACATCAAGCTCTTTCTGATTCTGTTTTTCTTACTCTTCCTGGATAGTAGCTTTCTGAAGCCACTGAACAAATGCCCAAGGCCTATTGAGAACGATATACCCCTGTGATAAAAATAGAACCTCGTCACACTAATTAAAAGACTAAGTATAAATGGAACTCAATTTTCAAAGTTAAGCATTTCACAAAGCGTTTGAATTCCAAAAGAGGTGTCTCTAAAAAGGCTCAATGCAGGGGTTTGAGAGGGTCAATGTCATTATTTTTACCCTTGAAAGCAAAGCATCCATTTCACCAATAGAATCTTTGAGGGCTAGATTGTTAGGTTCCTAAGGATGGTTGTCATGGAGCTAAGGCTTGCTCTTCTTTTTCTATTGTCTCTCTCTTTTAAGTTAGAAGCAAACACGATCAGTGTCAATTTCAACCTCACCAAGGGAGTAAGTAAAATTACTCCATAAAATAATTCAAAATTTTCATTGCATTAATAACTATGTAACTTAACATAATTTGTCATGCCTTAAGTTATTCAAGGTATATCATGATATCATAAAGTGTTCAATCCAAAGTGTTTTTTACATCGAAAAAAAAATAGATTCGTGCTTATCTAGAACAAATTTACTTCAAAGCAGTAATTCTTCTGGTACAAGTATTGTTTGCTACAAGATTATAGTTGTTGGTGCAAGGTGCACCAGAATAGAACCTGAGTTTTGATGTTGTCAAAGGTTCAAGTTAAGTCTTGTTGGATATGATGAATTGACTAAGTGTGCAGGTTGTTTACTCAACCGAGAAAGCCCTAGCTGCGGCTAGGCAAGGAAGTCTTAGCAGATTGTGGAAGCCAGGCATGGGAAGTCCAGGTGGGTCGAGGACCTGACACCGGACAGTTGGACTCGATAGGTCTGGAGGACCTGATATCGAGGGAAAGTCCTAGTGAGCCGATCCGATGCTAAGACGAAGTCCAGATAGATCTAGAGAACTCGATATTTGGCAGGTAGGTTGAGTTAAGCAACTGGAGTGGAGCGATGGGGAGGTCGTGTCCCGGGAAGGGACAAACTCTAGGCCGCTGATCCAACTGAAAAAACCGGGTGGTCTCCAAGTTGAGATCAAGGCAAGTCTTACTGTCTTTTCTTACTCATGCATCATTATACTACTGCGCTAAATTTGTGGTACGAGGATATTTTTTATATTGTGGAACTAACTATGTTTTGTAGAAATCAATGGGATTGGTTTCAGTCAACCGAACCAAGCTGATGTGGCAGAGTTCAGATCGCGTAGAGCAAACTTGGAAGTTAGACTAATCAACCGAACCCAGGGATTGGTCAACCGAACCCAGGGATTGGTCGACCGAACCTATTTTGGTATACACATTGGCAGATTCAAATCTCAGCGAAGAAGGAAATCAGATTGATCGATCGACCGATTAAGGTGATACGAACATTAAATGCAATTAATGGAGCGAAATTCGGATCTCGACGAAGAAGGAAGGACGCATGTTCAGTCGACCGAATGCAACTTATAAAAGAACGTCTCGAGATCTGTGCCACAATCAACTTTTTTTGAGTAACATTCTCATTCTCTTTATTTGTGCTACTGATACTACTATGCTTCATTTACGTGTGCAAGCTGCTACAACTCTTCTCGACGATTTACACTTCAACTTTTCATCTTTGTCGGTATACTTTAAAGCTTGCATTACTTTGTTAAGATATTAGCTTGTTACTATCCTATACATCATTTATACGAGTTACTTCTTCAAGGTTTTTTCACATTCAGCACATGCTCAGCAACTAATCTGCAACAAGATACAAAAGGAAATCACGTCTAAAACCATTATTGTTAGCAATAGCATGTAATTTTAGTCATTTGCCTCTTGTTTCTTTTAATTTAAAAGGCATGCGTTGTGTAATGACATGAATATAATGTTGTAGACAAGGGAATGAGAATATAGAAAAGAGATTGTGTGACAAATCCATAGTGTTTATTTGAATAGAAGCTCATTGAAACGATAACCAATGGCCAAAAAAATACCTATAACAGCAAAATAAAGAAGCTTGATCATGATCAATTAATAAAATTGACAGTTTCAGCAAATAAAGACATTTTTATGTCACAAGACCTGAGTATTGTTGTTAGTAGGATTGTTAGATTCAGATGTGCTTTCTGACATCTTCAAAGAGAACATCATCATTCATCAACCTAGATCAATTGATTTACCAATGCAACAAGAGATGCTAATAATGTTACAAGAGGAACATGCATTTTTGCACTTTACACGGCATGAATTCTCTACCACTTTGGTCCACCAAACTCCAATTTTCATTCTACAAAACCTTCAAGTGAAGCTAAGAATTCTCACTAAAGATACCATTGGCCAAGTTTCATACCCCTAATTCAGCCAAGCAAAGTTGAAAATATACGCCCTATTAAAGCTCGCTCCCCAACTATCTGAAGTTGATAATCTTTGTAGCATAAAATTGACACTGGCCAAGTTTCCTACCCCTAACTCAGTCCAACAAAGTTGAAGATATATAACCCTAATAAAGCTTGCGCCCAAAGTATCTGAAGTTGATAACTGATTTTGTAACATTTCCAGTTCCAACTCATAGAATGGTATCATGTAGCAGCCATCATTTTTAAACCGTTGGTACTATATCTCAAAGGAAAAAAAAAAAATCAGATTTTTAGGACAAATACCTGGTGGAGCGATCATACTTGTTCGCAGCAATCAGTCTAAACACTAGAGATAAAAGAGGCAATAAATGCAACCTGGGGAATTCGCTACTTCAAGTTTGTAAATAAATTCTCATTCGTCGCTCAAAGGACTCAATGCTGATCCCCAAAAAGGAAAATCTTAACGAGATTAAAGAGGTGTGTAGCTGAATCACCTGATCCATTCCATTAGGGAGGGGATCTGCGACGAAGGTGGGGATCTCGTCCACGAGATTATCAGCCCGGCCGGAGTGCAAGATCCTGGTGAATCCGCCCATCTCCGTGTCGGGTCGGGCTTCTCGGGCCTTCTTGAACCAGTAGTACATGACCCGGCACTGCCAGGCATTGTAGGCAGAGTCGGACGCGGTCACCGCGGTGTGGAACAGCTGCCGGCGATTCTCAACCCGATCGGATGACGAGGAGCGGGAGAAAGGACCGCCGCGGCGGCCGGGGAAGCCGGGGGCGAGGAGGGTGGCGGTGGAGGAGATGATGGCGTTGTAGGTGATGAGAGCGATGGCGAGGGAGATAAGGAGGTAGTAGAGAAGTCGACCGCCACAAACCATCTCTGTAAACTGTAAACTACAATGCGGAGTAGTAGTGGAGATTTTAATTATCAACAATTTTACTTGATGAAATAATATGTGATAACAAAAAAAAGAAGGTGATTTTAGTTAAATTTTTTTTATCAATTAAATGCATATATTTATAAAATCCTTCATTTATCTATTTATATTTAACTGAGGGGCCAGCAATATTGAACTGGAGGAACGTTATGACTTTTTGTTCCAATAATTATATTTTGTATGTTTACTTTGAGGAAGAGGATGATAATCAATGAACTTCCAACCAAATGCACCAATAAAGAGACAATAGTTGGTTCTTTATGAAGAGTTAACATTGCTATCTTCTTCTTTTCTCCTAATCTCCTCTAATCTTCCTCTAAGCCATGCTCAGGCGACCAACATCGCCTTTCTCCTACTCACCACCATCGTCTCGTCGACCGCTGTAAGATGACAAAGGGGATAATGGTTGGTTTGCAAGGTAACAAAATCTAATAATTTAAAGGGTTTTTTCCCTTTTTTTTTTTTTTTTTTTTTTTTTCTTTCTTCCCTTTTTTAATAACTCCATTTGTACAAAACCTTGAATTGTTATCGAGGTAATGTTCTCCTCCCTTATCCAAATCTCACCAATTGGAGACAAACAATTCTAATATTTCTTCAAGAAGGATGACTGAATGCAACTCCTAGAAGCAAAACTTGCAACAATCCGCTCAGTTGTGCTTCTTTCCTCCGGTCAGAATACGTGAAATTTGCAGTCCTCGGCTGAAGGCCTGGTTGAAGAGCAGCCTTGTCTGGAACTCGGAGACGAACGGGAACCAGGCCAAGACAGCAACCGGCGAAAAGATCAGCAGGCCCATCACGTACTCATACCCCCTGGCCAAGGCCTTGACCGAGCTCCACAGACCCAGAGCCTTCGCCATTGGTCTCAGTGCCTGTGCAATCTGCTCCAATAACGAGAACAAATTTAAGAGTTTGTTGTTTTAAGGATTCATACTATTAGACGATTGAGGCCTGCGAATTAGCGATGCTGCACCTGAAGCAGAGCCCAACCGGTAGGCATGAAAGCGAGGATGCTGCAGAAGATGTCTCCGACAGTCAAATTGAGGAAGATGAAGAGAATGATCAGAGTTCCAACCAATCCGATGAACAGGAGCAGATTCAGCAGCCGGAACAGGAGCTGGAAGTCCCCACTAAATGTCTTCCTCCCCATTGACACCAGCTGCACAGAAGAGTTCTTGTTCAGTCAATGAGGAAAGAAGAAATGATGCAACTCAAGATAATCTGCCATGCAAAGCTGAAATAGCTCACCTTCAGTATAAAAAATATCGCCACTATCACAAACCACGACAGTCCGTACACCTGATCAATGCAGGAACATTAGATGATGTGAAAAAGATCAGATCTTCTGGGCAATGACATACATATTAAGTCGTGGATAGTAATTATGATGCACATGAAACAGGAAGGCTGAAACAACTTACGATGATGCTTTTGTCGTTATTGGAAACATGGAGGTGATAAACAATCCCGTACTGGAAAAGAAAGAAGCGAAGAGAGAGGACAATTTCCCAGAATCTTCCTAAGAACCCAGTTGACTTCAGGTGCTCCTGTTCTTCATCCCACCAGGATTCCCAACTCTTGTTTGCTGGAACACCGATTCCTCCCCAACTGTTCATCCATTTGCTCCAGTCATCCCAGTCCTCCACTATCTTTTGCCATTCGAAACCTGAAGGGTTGAAAACGAATGGTGCAAACAGCCATGTGCCAACAAGGAACCACATTGATGAAGTCAGAAGTAAGTATGCGATCGAATCAGTTGCCACTGCACCGTAGATCTGATAAACTATAAGCATTATCATCAACTCCAACCCTTTAACAAAGTGGCTCCGGGAATACATCCTGTAATTCTCAGCAAACTTTACATGTCGGACCACAAATCCACGTCCAGTGGCTCTGTATTTAGCCCCACCATGCAACATTGTTCTTCCAAAATAGTGTGATTTTGTTCCCAGGGAGAATGTGAAGAACACAGAACAAAGCTGAAGTTGCATTATGATGAAGTCGCTAATGGCGGTCCAGAATCCTCTTTCAAGTCCAATCTCCATGATCATTGGTAAAGCCATTAGCAAACCTAATTGAACGATTGACTGAGATGCCATGGCCGACTCTAGAGCAGTGTTGCCTATCTTCCTTGCCTGCTTCATAATAGCATCCTCCAGCCCACTAAGCGACAAGTAAAGTCTTCCGTACAAGAAAGCATAAACTATGATCACAACCATCTACATGTAGAGCAAAGAAATATTAATAAGTGTTATTCTTTGCTAGCAAAGATTCGTAAATGATGTTGACATTGATCTTTCCATCGTCTCAGTTGTAAATGGTTTTAAATGGTTAAAGTAAAATATGAACACAGAATTATTTGAATTTGAGACAAATGAATAGATGTTACCATCGAGCTGATGTAGAATCCAACAGTAGTAAAATAACATGATAGCATCCTGAAGAAGTCAAAGCGATGCCCCAGGCGATAGATATCTCTGCTGAGTATTTGTTCTCCATTGCCACAAGCAACCTTTGCTTCAAATAGAGATATTTGGTTTAGTCCAACATCACGACCTTTTCCAACCTGGATATACTCATGATGGGTGATATTTCCCCGTCGTAAGGTGGAGTTGAAGCCTGATAGTCGAGTAATATGAGTTAGGATAAACAACAAATCAGCTAGATGTAAAAAGAAAAATATGTTAGCAACATCACCAGCAAATATATCTTCACTTAAGTTGATCCCACGAGATGCCTTGCTAATGCCACCTCTAGTTATGTGAAAGATTCTATCAAACACATCTGGGTGACCATAGTGAAACCGAACTCTGGATAAATTAAATGAAAAGCCAATTAAGATGAATCATAGAATCTTCCATAAACCTAACAGGTCAACAGATTTAATATATATATATTATAAATGGAAAGGAACTTTGAAAAGCAAACAATAGAAACTTACTTTAATGGGTTCGCAAGGACCCTTTGCCCTATTGTTACAAAACTGGTTTCTTGATTTGACATAAACCATGCCAAAGAGGATACACTGAAACAAAAAATAACCCAAATCTATAAGATCATATCTCCAAGGATCGTAAAAAGATATAAAATCTCCATAAGTAATCACGTATTTTACCTTCCTGTGAAAATATGCTCACGTACACCAAGGATGGTAGGCTGACGCAGTCCATGGTCTTCATTGAATTCTTCCAGAAGATTACGCATTTTAAATGCCTCTTCTAGATAATTATCCTACATGTTTCACGAAAAGGATAAGCCCTGATAAACTAAAAACTAAATAAGTCAATAATTAATTCAGAAGTTTTTTGTTACCTGATTCATATCGATAGCCTGAAGAGCTTCACCACGAGTGAAGATTATGGCATGGTTTTGATTCTCGGGTTTCCCTTCGCCTATCTTTGCCGCCCCTGGTAGTTTTATTCGATATATTTCCTAGAAGAGGGAGAAAAACAAAATATACCAGTATGTCATGACTGCGGTTCTTAATATTGGATGACTTTATCATGAAATGTGGGTTACTTGATCACGGTTGTCCACTGCTTTTACGAGCACAGAGTAGTAGACCTTCTGAACCTTGTCACTATATCTTTCTTCAACTTCATCGATATATGCAACACGAAGGGAAGGGTAGCTACATTTATGGAATACTTAATGGTTAGATTGCACTGTGCATTTAATAGAAGATAAGTAAAATCATCAAGAATCATTTATCTTCTTTCTTCTTTGCAACCACTGAAGATGCAATGTTAGACCAAAACTAGTGAGTGCATTACAAAACAATTCAATCTCAAAATTAGTCCAACAGATTTCCTTTTTCACATCTTATTTGATTAAAAATTTAAAACCCAATCCATAAGAAACCAGTAACTTATCCCCAAAAAATTGATATTCAGATTAGCACGCAGAACAGAGTAAGATGGCCACTCATTCATACACCTTTGATCTACATATAAGAATGTGAATGAGCAACAACAGAAACAACAACAAAGCATTATCTCACTAGGTGGGGTCGGCTAAGAACTTGAATGAGCATAGAAGTTAATTTTAGACTATGCATACTAGAGAGCAACCATTCATGAACTTCAGAAATGGCATTGATTTTCCATATGTAAGTTGTACTCATCATTTGTCAGCTTCTCTTGCCATTCCTAATTTTTATTCAACCTTTTACTTTGATTGTGGATGAATAATCAATCAAACTCAGGCTTGCATAAATAAGAAACTTAACTGTTGTTGTACTAATTGGGTATCATAACATTGCTCAAGGTAGACACGCAGAGCGCATGAAAGTTGCAATCCTTGATGTCTGGATTAGATACAGAATTGAACCCCCATAGTTTCTGATATATATTCAAATTGCAAAGAACATGCAGTTCTCAACTACCAAATTATTGTTTCCACTAAAATTCTCCGGCTTTATATATTAGCTGTGAGATTGAAATTTATGTATATAGCAACAACATTAAGGTTGATATTGAAGGAAAAAATTGGGCTATAATAATAAGCAAGAAAATATGAAAAACTATGACATTGCTAATTTGAATAAGAAAAGAAAAACACATACTTAACCATCAGGTTCAAAATGTCTGTTGCACGACGATCTCCAGACCTTTTCTGGTTGCCATAAATTTGGCATGTAGCAACATATGTGAATTTCATGTCTGCTATGGCATCAAGTTGAGAAAATAATGACCTTTGGCTCTTATTTTCTTCCTCCATTGGATCAGTAAATGCTTTATATCCCTCTAATATCTCTGGAGAAGAATGATTTAAATAACAGAAATCAAGAAGCCAAATATCTTTACCTAAGTATTTAAAACAAAGAAGCTAAGACTAACCACTTTCTTGGGCCATGTCTAGAAACGCCTGAAGCTTCAATGCTCTACGATAGTACATCATACCTCTCACTGCACAACGTTTATATCAAATGAAGTAGTTGACTAAACTTCTATTTGATAATAAGAGTTTGTAGTATGCAATCCATTGATTACCAGTTCTACAAAGTGTTTGTCCCCTAAGAGAGGCCCAATGACGAAGCTGTAAAACATTTTCTTCATTGGACCAAACCTCACTTTCTCGTTTGCAATTGATCCTCTCCATAAAGTTGTTCCATTCATCTAATGCAAATCATCAAACAGATTAATACAATGACAAAATCTTGAAATAAAGTAAATTTCTACAGTGAATCTCAGATTGACCAGAATAGAAAAGAATAAAACCTGGATAGATCTTTTGCAAATAGAATATTATAGAGATGCCATCTTCATTTTCCAAATCAAGGTCACTTTTGGAAAATACAATTTCCTCACTGTAGTATGGAGTCATCACACTGCAAACCGCTTTAAATTAAATCAAAGTGTTTGAGAGATAATTGCCATAAAATTGCACACTAGGGTTGTGATTATTTCAATACAGAAAATTTGACAGTAAGGCATCTACACCATAGCCTTTCTTGATAAGTATACATGTCAAAACTTTCAGGTGATAATGATGAGATAAGATAGTGGCATTGTCTATATCTCTCTGGTTTATATCTCTAATATGAACAACAATGTTGCAGTGATCAGGATATATATCAAATAAATGGTTTAGATTGAAACCATATGCATTACTCAATCCTTTTGGTGTTAATACATTCAGATAATAGGGTGTCATACCTGAATGACAACATTTTACGGACTCTAGGAGCACGGGGCATATCCATAAACAAAGAATTTGTGAAAAATGCTATTCTTCTACGAGCTTCAAGGTTTGTAGGAACATCTATTGCATATTCCTTCACTGTCAATAGGAGGTAAAGTCGTTTAATCTGCAGTAAGGTAGATCGTCAGTAACTTGCTATCAACAAAAAACAAAAGAGGAGTTGGATTGAGAATCACCTGTTCTTCCCAGTGTGGGTTAAGTAGAGGAGGAAACAATATTGCAGGTTTTGAACCAGTACCAGCAAAGAGCTGTCTTCGGGGTACTGAATCTTTATTACCATGCCCAAGTTCAACTAACTCACTGAAAAAAAATATTAAAAATCATAAGAAAATCTCAGATCTCAGATCTCAGAAATTTGTTTATCCAAAAATAACTAATTTAATTATTCAAGTGGAGTTTGTGTTTCACTGACTGTATCTCATTAACCATCATATCACGGGAGACTACTTCAAGCATGTCTTGAAGCAATAATACAACTGTATCACGTTTAGATGCATCGCCCTCTTTCTGCAAGAAAGCAGTTTTCCTCCTTTTTCAGCTATTAACAACTAGGGAGGATGGAGACATCAACTAACAAATCAAAGTATGACTTACCAATATATCAAGAAGCTCCACAAACTTCTTACATAGTGTTGGCAAGGCATTCATCCTAAAATTGCTTAGAAAGGTATTTTTTTCAATGTTAGCTTCAATCTCTTTAATAATGATACCAATAATCCTGTCACCAAACGTGCAAAGAAAAAAATCATAAGATGATGATATCATAGGAAGATAAAGCAAAATACATGCAAAAGAACCTTGCATGAACTAACTTTCTATCTAAGAACCTTTCTTTATGCATAGGATGCCCAAAAGGAAATTTGAATAATGTGGAAATTCAGACAAAGCTTGCAGAATTCAAAAACTTCACAATGAATTTCTTCCTCATAAAATAAGAAGGAAAAGTAATAGGATTTCTTTTATAGATGACATCTCCAAATTCTCATCCATAGATTAATTGTAGTACTTGGGAATAGAACATCCTGCATGATTCTTTTGGCAGCTGAAATGCTCCTTGATATCCAATTTTTTTTGTTATGAGTGTTACTATTACGCGTCAAGTTATGTGCGTTAAATTTACCAGTTGTCACCAAATTTCTGTAGTATCTCCTATTATATTGTCATTGTGAGTAATCAACTAGGTCATTGGCCATGTAAGTAACATAAAAAAAAAACTTCGAGAAAATAAACTTAAATTTCAATTTTCAACATTCTGAAATGCAAAAGCAAAATTAGTAAAAGTTTAGACTCAAAACTAGAAACTGTTTGCTTTCTAAAGATCCAGTCATGAAGGATTTGCAACAAACCTTTTCTCATTCTCCCCGACAACAAGAAGATTAAGAATGAGCTTAAAGGACTCATAGCATTCGATAACAGCACATTTCATGTACTCGTCAACACAGATACGTTTCCAGAGATCAGAATCCTTTGCTTGAAATTGAGCAGCTGTATCTAGTGCTACTGGTATCTGACCAGCAAATATTTGAATTTACAGAAAACAAACATCAAGAATCACAACACTCAATAAGAATAAGATACAGTGTCAATAATTTACCTTGCCAGATAGTAGGAATGGTGGCCATTGTATCACCTTCAAGCTAGGATCGGATGAGTAAGGAACTAGCAAAAGATCCATCTCCCTGAATTACATAAACAGATTTTGAGTCTCCCTTGAAGAAAACCAGCAAATATTGAATGTAAGAAAGTAGACAGATAAGTCAACTCAAGGCCTTTCCTATCACTTATAAGGTCTTCCTCTCGGAAGCTGCATATCACTTCATTCCAAAGCTGAGCAAACTTTGCTGCTTCAGTTCTCTTACTTGGAGAGGCCTAATTTTGCTAGGTATTAGATGAAAAGAACCAAAATAACAATGTGAGAATACACAATATCAGTTTCAAGAGAACCTCAGCAAAGCGCCTTGATAGAGAGAATCCCTTGTGACGAACTTTCTCAGATGGAACAAGACATGTGTTGAAAGCTCCAGGCAAAGAATGAAACCGTGATCTCAACATGCCTAGTGTTCGTATCTACAAGATGATAAAGATAGGAATTAGAAATTTGAGTAACAAGAAATCAAGAAATATAACTTTAAGTTGACATGCAACAAATTATCAGTCATTATTATGTTAATCAGGTTGTCAATTATAAGTCTATCAATAAGAACTAATCAATATATGCAAGAACATAAATTTCAAATAAATTTGTCAAGTAGCATGACTGTAAAACCTAAAAACCAAACAAATCAATCATCAGCTTGTCTCCCTCTCCCCTATGCAGTAACACTCATTGTCTGCCCAATTCGTTAATTCTCCCCTTCCCTATGCTCATTTGTCAATGTGTCGTATTTGTTCATCCCAAGAGGCAGAGACTGAGAGACCCAAATCAGCAACCGTCATCTGGCTGTCTGACACCCTATCTTCCTTTGAAGATTTAGGCATTGCATTCTGACTTATGATGATATTGCTCCCTTGACTCATGACTCCCAGTGCTTTGTTCCAGCCTCGGACTCCACCCTGCTTCCCTACCTCCAGTCATCAACACCAATAGTGACAACCTCCTCCCAATTCAAGTTTTCTATACCCTGATTTAATTTGGGCCAGCTCGAGTTTTTCATTAAACCCAACTCATGCCCACCCCTATGCGTGGTTTTGCATGAGGAGGTAATGGCTCACAAGGGCACATGGTGCTTGGAATGAGGTTGTGTTACTCACCAGAACGCATGGATGCAAGGTCAGCTATCATGCATAAGAGGCTCAGGAGAAGACAGGTAGATGCATGCAACTGATCTGAGGTAGAAGAGGTTGTTAGATTTGGTTGTTGATGATAAATTTGGACACAAGTTTGGTCAAGAGATGAGAAGGCCAAGAGATGAGAAGGCAATGGGTCATGAAGAGCTTCATCAATATAATGTTTCAAGGACTCAGTGCGCACAGAACAAGAAGATAAGGAGGTGGATGAGAGAAGGTCAGTTGCTCCTCCTTGACAGAATACCTCTTTAGGAAATGCTAACCCAAAAAGAGGTGTTCTAATATCATGCAGAGTTTGGACAACAAAATTAATATATATGTTATAAAGGCATATTACATGCATATTGGACTCAGTATAGAAACCTAAACCTAAAATAGCAATGTGGAACTGGACCGGTACACTAATAATCCTATTAAGATAATATCTCAACACATTATTGGAAGGGGTTTAATCTTGTTTCTTCCACTCTGAATGAGGCATAGTCTCATATCCAATGAGGTGCGGAGACACCTCGTGGTGAAGACCAAAAAACAAGCAGAAAGTCTACTTAATTTTCTATTTGTTTGAAGAAATAAATACATACACAGAACTTGCATAATCTTTTACCTCTCCAAGTCGACCAAATGCTCCAGAGACACCTCCATATAAAGTGGAGAAAATTGCATACCATATTTGAGTATCCATAAAATACACCTGTGAAAAGTTTAACTTGTCATACATGATTCCTGTTGATGTTAAGTACAAAGACCACTACTAGTATAAAGAACAATGTCTAAAATCAAGAACCACAAAGAGCAATATTGACATACCAAGATCACAGGAACCCAAAGCGCAATAATAGCACCAAGATTACCAGGAGCTACAACAAAGATGATTTGAACTATTTTAATCAAATAATATCTGATGTAACTTGTAAAAAGTTGAGCAATATACCTTGGGGGAAAAAATCATGCCAGGCGAAATGTACATTATGAACATTCATTATATCTTTTGTGGGCTTTATAAGAGGTTGTATCTGCCACATCATACAACATGTTGAGAGAAAAGAATCCTCCCATATTCTTAATTAAAGCTATAATCTATATGAACATATGTGCAAAAGAGAGAAAAGGAGAAGTTACCTGCAAGAAGTAACTAAATGCAAACTTGGAAGATAACAGCAACACCCAAAACAATGTGTACCTTAAAAGATAACAATCCATGTAAGAATTTTACAAAATTTCCATAGTCAAAACAAAAACAAAGATTTATAAACTCACTTGAATAGTACCAACTGACTCTCATGCATACCGCGCCCAACATAAATCCTTGGCTGAAAAGAATTTGAGAAATATGTTAGGTTCCTAAACCTTCATAGTTGAAGTGTCTGTTGATTCATAACTAAAAGAAAAAGTATTAGTAGGAGATTATCTATGAATATAGTTCCCTTCCTCAAGAAGAAATTTATACAATTAGGTTAGGTTGTGCATCACAACCTTCCTACTTATAATGCCTATTGATTCCATAACTAAAAGCAAATGATCATTTGACTGGTATGTTAATATAAGAATACTATAATTCGATAAAAGCCATTCAGTTCTTTGTGAGGGTGAGATGTACCATGGTGACAATTAAAGTTGTGTTTCCTACAAGGGAAAGAAACAAGAAGAGAAATATTGACCTAGTTTGTATTTCCTTGGGAGGAAGGGGAAAAGGGTAGTTTCCCTTATAAGAATTTCCTAAGAGAAAGGGAGGGCAATAAGGAAAGGAGGGAAATTTAAATATAAAATATTAGTCGATTAAAAACATTTTAAACAAAACTATTTTCAAATCAAGATAATAAAAAAATGAAAAAATATATTAAATGAAACAGCATTCCACCTGATCTAGGTGGGAGCCAATTTTAGTATGGTTGGGGAAATAATTCTCCCACTACTTCCTCAGTATGTCTTGGGAAGAAACTGAGGGAAGCTACCTAGATAAGTTTTTCAGGAAAAAAAAACTACCAAGATAAAATTCAATTACTTTTAATCTTTGAATGAAGAAAATAATTACCTCCCGGTAAATAAATGGGAAAAAAAGGGTCTACACACCTGAGACCACCATAAGAGCATTCGGACAATGCCCCATTCTGAATTCTCTATCCATCTACGGAGCATAGGAAATAAAAATAGCATTCCTGTTAAAACATTAGGCAACACGTATAATGCCACAGCCATAGTATATAAAGGCGGAACGCCTTTTATCTGATGAAGGTACTGCAAAATGCCACCCAAAGGCAAATTTATCTGTGACGAATCAATATAACACAGAAGAAGAACTATAGACCATGCAAGACTCACTAATATCTTGAGGACATTTCTCAAGATATCAGTAAATTTTCGTCTATGATAGCCAGGGAAATTAAGAATAAGATCAAGAATACCTGTAATGAGAAAAAAAAGAAGGTGATTAAGTGAGAACACAAAATCATGATGGCTGCAGTTTGATGAATAGAAGAATGAACCAAATGAAAGCTAATACTATTTTTTTTACCATGCATCCCTTCTAAAAAAAATTGCAATTTAAGAGAGCCATAGACAAATTTGGTGCGTAATATTAGCTTGAATAATATAATATTGTAATATTCTTAGTAGACAGTTTGTCAATGAACAATAAAATATTAAGTGAAATAGAGAGTAGGCCAAAATATTTTGATATATATTCTCTAGCTAAGAGGAGATCTACTATTAAATTGTGCAAACAAATATACATGGCTCATCTCAAACTAGTTCCACAAGATTAGTTCACGTGCCAATGTTTTCAATTACATTATGTTTCAGTCAAATATTTCATCACAATTGATCTTATATTGTTAGTGAAATATTCTTCGCATGAGTATAGAATCACTACTTATTGCAGTGAAACCTATAAGAGACTGTCAAGAACATCACAATTGATCTTATGTTTCAGTTATCCTTACTCATTTTCTCCTCAAAAGATCTTGTTTTCTCATCTTGGTTCAAGGATAATATGACCTTTATCATACACATCAAATACATCTAAGGGAATATATCAATCTATTTTGAATAGTCAATGACTGCTTATGTCCGTCCATACAAGCTTTGTGGTGCAATACTCTATATGGCAGCAGTCCATTATTATTTTCTTTCTCATTAACACCATCCCAGGAAAAAGTTGAACTTAGAAAACAGAAATGGATGTGAATTCTCTCAAACAGTACCAATCAATCAATTATCATCAGTCACATGCAATATGCTCACAATAAATCATACTCATGACTCGTTCAGGTCCAAGGAAGCAAGGATAATGCATCATATAGTAAGTTAAATTGCACATAAAGTTGTGTTAGTGAGAACTATAGTGATAACAATAAGTTATGAATTAAGAAAAAATCATACATTTTAGCAGATGCAGAAGTGCTGCTGTTATGAAAATGCTAGATAATGAGTATAACATATCTTTCTGAAAAATCTGTGCTGGTGAATAACCACTCCAGGCCATGATTATCATTGCCTGAATAAACAACAAATTGGATTATATTCTGGAATGATGATCAATGTTATATATGACATGATATTACCTGTAATGCTATTACATAGAAAGTCCACATGCGAGAAAAACTTCTAAAGATGTTCCAAAATGTTCTAGTCTCAACAAAATTTTCCTTCCCTGTGCTTTTATTAGGCAATTTTTTGGATGAACGTCCAACCTGTAAATGAGTTTTTATCAGTGGCAACTATATTTAAAGAAATCAATTAGACAGTTTGAATTATTAACAAGAAGTTCTGTATCAGACCTGAACTGTAGGCTTTGATTGTCGTATAGATTTGAAGAACTCCCCATCATCTCTCATAGGCCAACCCAAGGAAAAGCAATCAGCCGACCTAGTAGTTATGCAGTTTACCTCAATCGTGGAAATTAACAAAAAGATAATAAAAAAAAACACTGTTAATCTATTAGTGATCTAAATCTGTTCACAAACCAGAAGTACTCATTTAGGTCATCATAGTTACACCAAGCTGAATGTGGGGCTTTTCCGTTATTGCTTCTTTGAACTTCCTGAAGAAATGTAAATCATCATAACTCTGTTGTTCCACCTATGATGCACAATCCTTAATTTTAGCCTTTGAGGGATGCATACCTTTTCAATCACATGATAAATTGGGCTGATTACTTTCTTCAAGAATGCTTCATCGTCTCCACCATATGAAGATCTAACATTCTCCCCTGTCACAACACTGACATTGCCACCCAACAGACCATGTAGCTCATATGCCATCTAAAACCATCATGGATTATCATTTATGCAAGGAAGACCAAACTATTTTAAGAATAACAAGGTAATGTCAATATAACCGGAAACAACATATTTCTGGATGGAGGTTCACATTGTGGAATATATAAGATAAGCACTCTGGCATAAATCGAAGATTGGCAGCTTCACCCCAGATAAGAAGAAACAGACCCATATATAGGATCTTTCTCTGTTGAATCTCTTGTGGTTGTAGGTTTTGTGCAAGACTAAAATTAAAATATAAAGTATTAGACGACCAAAAGAAATATTTTAATAGTCTTATAAATCAACCAATAGAGGTCTCAAATACCGTAAACTATGTTTCTTTCCCAAGAATTTGCACCATGATTTATAGTTCTTGAATATTTTGTTCATAACTGCATCGACTGCACGATTATCTAGCTGTGATGGGGAACTAATTCAGTTACAACCACAATTTATAAATAAAATAACATATTTGCATTTGAAGTGAGAAAGGTAAGATTGCTAGTGAATACAGTAACACATTATGATTCACATGGAAAAACAAACATGGATGATCCTAAGCATGAGAAAATTTATTTCCTTTTAGAGACACACAAATAAGGAGATCTTAGGTAGGATAGTGCTTAATAATAGAAATCTATTCCTCTATTTGGTTGTCAATATAAGATAATAATAAGGAAACCACATGCACTGCATGGCTGCAGCTGCACATATTGAAAGGCCCATGACACAAAAATGATTGAAGAAACATACACTATGTCAAAATGGCTTTCAAATAAATTCTTGAGATGCTGATATGAGAAAGATTCAATATTCAGAAAATATTAAAAGACCTCTAAGTTATCAGTAATTTGTTCATATGAAAAGGTTGTCAGTACACCGCAACCAAATTACAGAAAGATATATGTGATGTGATCATACCTGATAGTTATTTAATCATACAACCAGGTTTCAAAAGTAGATTCTTGAAAGAACAAAATAACTCAAATAACAATCAGAGGAACACAATATTCATCAATGAATGGGCAAACAATATTGTTTATCTAACTTAATGAAGCTCGATATACATGCCTTATGAATAGGTTCAGGCTTCGGAGACAGCCTTATGTGAAGGTTGGCGAGGAGCAAGATCAAATGTTCCCTTTGATTTCTTACATTGTCTCTCTGTAAACAGAAAAATACTAATAATGTTAAAAGTAATTTTAAAGAAACAAAAGACATATTTGTTATTTGCAAATGTTCTACCTGAAACCCAAATGTGACTCTTAACCAATCAAGTAGATCCAACTCTCCTGTTTTCTCCTTTTGCTGACCAACAGAAGGCCAGTTCAAACCCCGCGTATTCTTCAGGGCTGCAACGGCTGCTTTTATCTGTCAAATTCGAATGTATTCAAGTTACTGATTTGCTTAAAGCTACCAGAGTACCTTGTTTCTCCCTATCTATAATTACTCCCAAAAATCAATACTGTCATTTGAAGGGTTAAGAATAGAACCTCCTCGAGCTGCATGATGCATTGTGAAGCACCAGCAGCATCCAAGGGAAGGATGTTGTAGGGTACATAAATTTCGGTTTTTTCTTGGACATCTCTGGCAGCAGCAATGATCTGCGAATAGATCACCAAACACGGATAAGAAGCTAAATCATTCCTTCCAATAATCTCAAAGGAGACAAAAGGGTAAAAATCTGATTGGATCAATTGAACATCGTGGGCGAACCTCTGGGGCAACTTCTTCAACTTTCTCGCTCTTGTTAACGGCACAGAGAACCTCAAAAAGGATATTAGCGGTTTGATAAGCTTTCCCGAGTTGAGCTCTGCAAACAGAAACAAATTGGGATTTGGGAACACAAAACAAAGGATGCCGCAAGAATCACAACATGTTGCAACAAAAGCGAATCCAGCTTTACCTGTCGGCTTGTTCGCCCCTATCGAGAGCACGAACATATTGCTCGTAGTATTGCTGATAGAAACTCTGGATCTCTCGGGCATCGCTCTTCTTCACCCTTCGGGAGAGACTCGTTCCGTTGTCCTGGAATGCGTTCGACTCCGATTACGTAGACGATTCAAAATATCGAAAATCTCATTCTCATAGGTAATATTTCATTTTTGCCCCTACACTTCACCATTTCTTAGCATACCCTTGTAATTTCAAAATCTTAAAATCAACTCTTCTAAATTTTGCAATTCCATACCATTACTAACTTTATTATTTTCTATAATAATTTCTAACCCTAAGTGCATCCATATCTTCTCCTTAAATACAAAATTTATTTTAAATTTTATATTTTATATAAAAACTTTTGTATCAGTATTTATTCATTTTTTTAAAATTTAGATTTCATGAATAAAAGAAATAAATTGGATAATAAAATATAGATATCACACAGGGAGAGAGAAAAAATAATAAAAAAATAAAAAATAATAAAAAATAAAGATAATAAAATTTTTAAAATAATTAATGAAAAATAATTATCTAAATTTAATAAAATAAATAATTTATTATAAATTTTAAAAATATTATAAAGAAATTGACATGAATACTCTGATAAAATAAGATTACATATTTATCATCATATTATATCATCATGTTATTGTTTTGTAAAACTCTATGAATCCTATAATTCTAAAATGTTTAAAGCATTTTAAATCAAAGATAGATTTTAAATGGTGAAATGAAATTATTATTTTTTAAATATTTAGATAATTAATTTAGAATACTCAAGGAATTTATTGGATAATCATGAATTTTACCCGTTCAAGGCGTTGAAGGAGGGCAGTTTTGAATTGGCGAACTCCACGTCCGGTTGAACTAGGATCAAGTCTATGTGCCTTCTCAAATGCATAAAATCGGCCTAAAATTGAAATAACAAAAAAAATTATTATAAAATATTTTTAAAAATATGTAGGATGTACTTTTTGATTTCAATCCATTATGGTTTTTATAATTAAAATCTTTTCATTTAGTTTCCTCCTCATTTAAAGGATTTATTAAAAAACAAAAGGATAAAAAGAACCGCACAGAGATAAGCAACGCGAGGGCGCTCTGCCTCAATCTTGGAGGCAACTCGAAGGACAGGCGTAATGCTGTCCAGTGACGCCGGCACCACCTCGTTGTCAAACACCTCCATTGAGAAAGTCGCCGTCGTGGGATTCCTCGTCGATGCTCGTCGCATCAACCCCGGCGGCCCGGGTACCAGCCCGGCCGCTGGCATTTCAGAGGCAGACGCTTGCTCTCCCCCTCCCATTACGGCGCCGCCTCCTCGTCTCCGGTCGACTGCTTACTCATCAACGTCTTGATTGTAGCTAGGCCCGTCGCCTGTCGCCTACGCAAGCCAACCAAATCGATATCAGTTCGAAGTAAATACGATCAGACGTTAATGGCGGAGAAGACAGTAGATCTACCTTTCGTTTGGGGAGAACGAAAGGCGAGAAGGGCAGTCGCGGACGAGGAATTTCACGGCGAGAGGAGAAAATATATAGAGGATCAACCTTCTCGGGAGGGATACGTGGAGTTACGTACGTGAGGGTAGGATACGTATGCAACCGATGTATGAGGAGGCTCTCTGGTTAGAGGAAAAAAATGCCGTTTATTTCCATTTGATATGAATTAACAAATTTCATAATTGATTGGAAAAAAAATAACTAAATGTGTTGTTTGATCGCTACTCGATCGATCACACTTTTTCGCCGCCGGTATCAGTGTCATCGGTGAGCTCCGCCAACTGCAAGGCCTCCTCCGCTGCGCCGCCGGAATTGTGAGGAGGGGCATCCGAAGGCAGCATGAGCTCCGGCGGCAGCAGCGGGTCGTTCGGGTCGGCGCTGGGCACGAGAAAGATGAGCCCCAGAGTGGCGATCCGCAGGAGGTTGCGGAGGAGGAGGACGAGCCAGAGGCGGCGGAAGTCGGTGCGGGTGACGGAGAAGAAGTGGAGGAGGAGGCCGCCGGCGGTCTTGGAGGTGAGGGTGCCTAGGCTGTCGATGCACATGAGGAGGGCGAAGAAGGTGCCCTCGATGCCGCGGGGGCAGAGGCGGGTGCTGAGCACCATCATCGGCATCCACCGGAGGCGGCTGATGACGCGGGAGACGCACTCCTCGAGGACCACGAAGGCGGCGTCGGGGAGGCGGAGTTTGAGGTTCCAGCGGAGGACGAAGGCGAGGTCGAGCATGCCGGAGAAGCCGTAGAGGAGCTGCGCGAAGAAGATGAGGCGCCGGAAGGGGAGGTGCTTCAGCAGCTTGTGGTAGATGAGGACGCCGACCATCGACGCCGTCGCCCCGATCGCGTAGATCACCCCCACGAACTCCTGGGAAAAGGCTGGTCCTGCACGGCGATCGGTGTACCAATAGAATTGGCCTTCATGGGTGCTGATGCTGAGCGCCAGACTCAAGAACATGTAAAGCGACGGCTTCCAAACCGTTGGAAATTGGATCGTTCTCGCCATTCCTCCGATTGCTTCCTTCCCCGTCTCCCATACCTTCTACCATTTGGTCATCATCAGATCGACGATGAATTTTGCGCCAAATGTTATTATTCGATGAATTGATAGTACCTTTGGCTTCGCTGAGAGGTGGGCGTTCTTGTGTTCGTAGATGACGAATCCGAGAATGATCAGCAGCGTCGCCGGCAACGCCATCAGCCCCAGCGCTCCCTCCATTTCACAACAATCAAACCCCCCATCACGCCCGTGGATTGATGCATCAAAATGAAACTTTGAGAAGCGATCGACGAGCAAGCAGAGCAGAGCAGAGCATGCCCTCATCGGAGACTCACCTGAGCTCCGAGGAGGTGGACGAAGACGCCGCTGGTGGAGAACCCGACGAGCGCCCCCGCCGAGGACACGAACCCGCACAGACTCTGCATGTCCGCTGCCAGCCCCGGCCGCTCGATGCTGTTCCTCGCGATGCACGCGTCGATGGTCACATCCGCAATCGCCACCCCCGCCATCATCCCCACCAGGCACAGCAGCGCAGCCGCCACCGCCAGCCGCTCGAACGTCGCCACCACGAACGTCGCCGCCACTCCGAGAACGCCTGTCGATATTGAACCTTGAGTTCGGCTCTGTTTTCTTGCGCGGAAAAAGGGGAAAAGGAAGGATTTTTAGGAGGAGGGTTTATTACCCGCGGCGATAAAGTAGGGGCGGCGGCGATAACCACGGACGGGAACGACGTCGGTGAGGAGGCCCCAGACGGGCTTCATGATCCAGGGGAGGTAGTAGAGGCCAATGAAGAACTGCACCGCCGACGGCTGAACCCTCTGCACGTCCTTCCAGTAGTAATCAGACACCACGCGGAAGAAGGAGCTAGCGAAGCCCTGACTGAGGCCGTACACCACCACCACCCCGAACACGAAGCTGCCGTTCAGCTCCCGGCACAGCATCCGGATCCACTCCGCCGGCTCCACCACCATCCTGGACAGAGCCCCGGCACCACCATCGCCGCACTTCAACCCTTCTGCCTTCGTCGCCGCCGGCGTCTTCTCCACTAGGTCCTGCGTCTCCGAATCCATTGGGGCTGAATTGGGAATGATGACGAACTCACATGAAGTGGCAAGAGATGTTGACTTGGGATTTAGCGTCCGTCGACGAATTGGTGGAGATTTGTGACGACTTCGCATGTGAATTCAAAGCAACTTGGTGGTTGTTTAATGCATTCGAAGCTGGCAGAGAGGAGAAGGCGTGTAAAAACTAGGATTTGTGGTAAGAACATGCGGAAAGGGCGGAGCTGAGGAAGCGCACATCTGCGTCTTTCAGGCTAATATTTATAATTACTGTTATTATTGTTTATTTTCAACAACTTTAGCAATGCCAATGCCAATGCCAAACTTTGTCTTTGATTATCAGCAACAACAGAGCATCGATTGTCATCATCAACAACATCCACATCAAACCGACGGTCTGGATATGACATCTCTTTTTAACTGATCCGGTGGTAAGACGAGATCCATCCGGTAGGAAATCAAAATGGTCAACATCCAGGGTAGACATCCGACCCGACAAGATACCTTCCCAAGCGGCAGGAAGAATAGCCGACCCGGCATCTCGACAGCTCTGTCTGATGCTGAGTTTCCAACACTCATAAGGCAAAGCGGGAAAAGACGAAGGCCCAGCGGCCATCCCGCTCGGCTAACAAGGGACACGACATCAACCCCGGCAGTTAAAGCTCCCTCGCTCGACGAGCACGGATCCTCTGGTCCGTAAATTGCGGACCAGAGGATGGCCCATTTTTTTACACCGTTGATTTGGATGGACCCTACCTATTTAAAGATGGGGTTCATCCAAATCAAAGGTTCCCATGCAGTGGACCATCTCCTGGTCAGCAATTTGCGGACCAGAAGATCCCAACTGTCCGCTCGACAGGGTGGAGTCGGACATCAAATCACCCGCCGAGTGGACAGCCAAATCGGCCCGACCTTGGTGTCACTTGGAGGGTGTTAGCCGATCGGCTCCTCCACTCGGCCCGGGGAAGGCGCTAGCCGAGCGATTCCTCCGCTCGACCCGGTAAAGGACAAAGGGAGCATTAGGCACCAGTGCCGCTAGGAACCAGTGCCGCTGACAAGAGACTTAGTCGACGACATGGTCAGATAGAGAATCGTACGGTGGAAACTTCCACTGTCACGTTAGAGATATGCTCGTGCTAAAAAGGTATGACATTAGGCACGCTTTTCTGACACATCCATTCCAGGTATGGTTTGAAGAGTGTGCGCGCGTGCCTCTGGGAAGCCCTATATAAGGACCCCCAAACTTCGACAGAGGTATGCTCACTTTTTTACTGTAGCTATAGTTCTTGCTTCCCCTTTACTCTACTTTTTTCTTCAGGAGATCTTACTTGAGCATTGGAGGGCCATCACCGAAGAACCCCTCCCCGACTTGGCATTGTTCTTGCAGGTCCACGTCGTTGGAAGATCTACGCTTGCAATCTTCAACCAGTCAACGGGAGCGCCACATCCCCAGCGTCCATCGACTCAGCTTTCGGACAGGAACAAATTTGGTGCCGTCTATGAGAACGCACCTAAATATGAGCCAAGAAGATGGAAGAAGTTGGACGCCAGCACACTGTGACGCTCTCCCAAGAGGAGCTCGATGCGCTCATACAGGCGCAAGCGGCTAAGATAAAAGAGCAGCAACAGAAGGCGTTAGCCGATCGACTGGCGCAACAAGCAACCTCAACATCTGGAGGCCGAGCGGTGCACGAAGACCGGCCGGAATAGCTCTCCATATGGTGTAAAATACCAGAAAATAGAGAATAATAATAGGGGAATTTTTGGAAATTTTTCGAGAATTTTTCGGAGCTCGTACGGACGAGTTAATGGGGATAAAAATGGGATCGGGAAAAGCCTGTTTAGGTTATCCCGTTTTAGCGAGGAAATGTTGATTTTCTTTATTTCCTTTCCTTTTCTTTTCTTTATTTTTTATTTCCTCATTTTTCTCCCCCGTTTCTCCTTCGACGCGGTGTGCCCAAGGCTTCTCCCGATCCCTGCCCTAACCGCCCTAACCGGCGCCTTCTCCTCCTCTTCACCACTTCTTCTTCTTTCCTCCCTCGACAGCCACTTCTCGCCACTGCCGAAGCCCTTCTCTGTTGTCGCCCCTTGCCGTGAGCCGATCCTTTTCTTTCCCCAGCCGACGCCGCACTTTCAAACCCCAGCGCCGACCGTCGTCGCCTGTGCCCTAGCGCTGGCCTTCTGCCCGTGACGCCGACCTCACCTTCACCTCCTTCACAAGCCGGCCCGTGCCCTAGATCTTCTGTCGACGCCTTCTTTTCGGTGACACCCGAGCACTGCCGCCGACCTTGTGCCCTAGCGTTGCTGTCGTGCCATTGCCGATCCACTGCCAGCACCCGTGCACTGGTACTGTCGCCGGATTCTTGATCGCCTCTGACCAATAGAGAGGAAGAAGGTAACTTGGTTGGAATTAGGTTATTATTTGGAAGTAATCTCCACTCTTGAACTTGATCTTTTCCTTGCTGCTAATCTAGGTTACGAGTTGGTGAGGGGTGTCTCAGTTAGACACAAGGACTGCCACCGTAGAGGTAATGGTTATGTTTTGGAACATGGTTTGGAAGGAAAATGGTTGATTTGGTTTGTTTGTTTTGTTTCCAGCAGCTAACATTTCCTTAACGGCAGAAATTCCGGCCAGCAACTCTTTGATATCAGTACAAACTAGTGGCTGTGAGATTCGACTGAGGCATTCAACTCAGGTGAGTGATATTCCGTTTGTTAGGTTAATCTTTATGCTAGGATGATTAGGGTTAAGGAACTAACCCTAGTGGACCCACTGATTTTATTTAATTAGGGTTCGTTAATTGTGTTGGGTTGATTAGTTGGATCCAATTTAGAACTTCTTAATTGGATTAGAATTTAGTTTGGCTAATTGTTGTATGATAGAATTAGCTAAACTAGACCTTTTGTTTGATAACACAGGACTTTGACGCGAGACAAGTATCTCGACGTCGGATTGGACCATATTGGACATTTCTTATCGGAGGCGGGTACTTTTGACTTTATGTCATTGATATGCATAGTAGTGAATTTAACAAATAGCAACAATTATGTTTCTTAATTGTTTCGGTTAGTCACTACTCGATACCTGTTACATGTTTGGTTGATTACTTGTTTTGCATCTCATGTTATTACTTACCTGATTATACCTGCTTAGGGGTAGTGATATAACCATGCTTCACCATGTTCAGGACCTAGGTGTGATACCTTATCTGATCTGTGTACCCTTGATATGATTTATTGACTATGGTGCACATCATATATGTATATAGATTTGGTTCAATATATTACCATGCTTAGTGTCATGCACCATTCGCATGATTGCATGCTGTGTGATAGATTGCTCCATTATTGTCGAGCATATCGCCAGTTTCATCACTGTTCGGTGCTCCGTTGTGACGCTCATGGGTAGCGTGACGTAGCGTGGTAGCACGTCAGTTTTGCTCTGTTCGGTGCTTCGTTGGTCCACTCATGGGTAGTGTGACGCAGCGTGGTAGCACGTCAGGGATCCCTCCCCGTCATGGTATACCGGGAGATGAGAGCATTGCGCTCCCCCATTTATGATTTGGGGTAGGAGTATGTGTGTACTCCGACAGCATCCCGTCCACTCGGCCACTCATCAGGAGTAGTGATGCAGAGTGCACGGTTATCACAGCCCTACCCACTCGGTCCCACCATTGTGTGTGAGATGGCTGACTGGCGTCAGGGGTGACCATGACTGCATTTGCATCATACGCATTGATGCATTTATTTCTTGTGATTGTGTTTGCCGCATTTATTTGCTGCATATTGGTTGGATGCCCATGCTTGACATGCATATAGGATTTCTATACCTCACGGACTGTTTATCCTTGTACCAGGTCCTGGTTAGTACAATATTCTCCTGTTTATTTCAGTTTACATTTACCTTTATTACGTCAGGAGACTGTGCGCATGATTAGTGCTAGATGTTATTTCCTTACTATGTATATCAGTTGATACCCGCTGAGTGTTGGACTCACACCCTCCTCCGTTGTTATTTTCAGGTTGATGCTATCCAGAGAGAGTTCCAGTCGCTAGTCCCCTGCAAACCACGAGGACGTCTATTGGTCCTTGAGTTTTCTTTAATTGACTATGTTTAGACTTGTTATGTTTTGGATAATTTGGATCCTGTATGGATTGCTTTTATTTGTCGATGACTTTCGTTTGGATTTGTTTTACTGCATGCCTGCCTATACGGCAGAAGATGTGAGTGGATTTATTCCGGCGGATTTGTTGTAACGACCACCCTTCTTACTACTACTACTCTCTAAGGATGACCGTTACTTATCTACTAACTCTACTTAACCGGTATAATTAAAATCCTCGAAGAAACCCTACCGAAAAATTCCGGCAGAGTCTCCCCTGTACCTGTGACCATAATCATTAATACATGACATAATATACACAACCACAAGCGGCTGGAACACATATCAATCAACCACGCAGTTTATATATCAAAAAGAAGCACAATACCAAGGAAAAATCAACTCTAACGAATACACGACAAAACAAACCAAATAATAACATGCACAAGTTCTAAATACGTTAAACACTTAAACCAAAACATTCTAAATAAATTCTGGTTCAATCTCTTAGTCTACTCCATAGTCCAAACATCACACACCATCCGCGCCACCTTGTCACCTTCCTTACTATATCTTTTCCTTTCCTGTATCTGCAGTAAGAGGAAGTGTAGTCTATAAGCAAAATTTGCTTAGTAAGCGCTATCTAACTCACAAAATCTCGATATGCATGAGGATATACTGAAATCTAAAACTGAATGCTCAAAAGGAAATCTACTCATGCTCATCTACTAGTGAAAGAAACATACTGAAAGGCTAAACATGTAAAGTAAATCTATACAATCATGCTAGCATAAAGAACTAAGCTTACTGAATTCTAAACACCTTTTGAATCTTATTTCACTTGTTTAAAGACTTATTCTTTAAATACTTTATACTTATGTAAAACTTTCAAAAACTTATACTTATAATACTTCAAAATAATAATCAACTTCTCTTGGGCCCGGCAACTGTGCTTTTACTTTTGTAATGACCCGACCCATTTGGCGGCCCATTTGGCGACCCTATGGTCGTCGACCGTCGACCGTCGGCCGAGCCGTTACTACTAGGTTATCTAAACGTAGGGACGACTATGAGAGTCCAGCCCAAGGACAGAGAGTCCAGTATAGTGCCACTGATAAAAGTAAAATACTTGTTATCTTTTAATACTTCTATATAATGCCTCGGCATTTTCTTTAGCACCTTGTGTGCCAAAATCCCTAAAGTCTTGACTTTGGGATCTACTTAAGGCCTTGGCCTTTTTCTTTCTTTTCTTTATCTTTCTTATATTTTTCTTAAACTCTTAAAAGAATATAGGCATGCTACAATATAATTAAATCAAAGGAAAGAAAATCTGACTTCTATAAGCATGCTATGTCAGAGACAAATCAAAAGAAAGCATATCTAACTTCTTCAAACATGCTACAACAGATTTAAAACAAAGGAAACAATTCTGAAATCTTTAAGCATGCTAAAATGGAAGCTGTTCAGATTTGTTATAATGCAAAGGAAACCCAAAACTGCAACGTGAACTGACATAGCTGTTCCTACTCATTGGAGCTACATAAACTTGAAATCTACATGCATAAAATTTATAAGGAAGGATCTGTATCAAAACTAAGCAATGGAAATGCTAACAGCACAAAACCACTCTACTGCATGCTCGTTAAAAGGCCTATTCCTACACATGGCAGCAAAGAAGAAAATCAAATACTAGGATGTTTCATGCTCTCATTTCCAAATCTAAACAACTAAATATGGTTTTATGGCAGCAAGCTTCAAGATAAACCAAACCTAAGTCTGTTCATGTTATTCTAATAGCAAGGAGAAACATTATAATTCAATACTGCTCATGCTCTTCTAGTAATAAAGAAACTACACATGCTTAACTAACTAATAACAAATAGGAAAGTCCAACAACATGCTAAATCATAAGACTAAAGAATCTAACTCACAAGCCTTATATTCAAGAATACAAATATATGGCAGCAAAGGAATTGACAACCAAGCTAAAGCAGCAGAGGAAATCAACCAAGCTAAGACAGAATAGGGAATTTAACCAGCAAGGCAGCAAAGGATTAACCAAGCTAAGGCAACTACTCTAGATACCAGCGGAGTACCCTAACCAAAACAAAGTGTTTCCTTCTCCCTTTCCTTCATGAAGGCCACGGCAGAAAGCATCCAGAACCCCCAAATTCCTTCATCTTCATGGCGTGACTCAGAAACCAGCAGTAACCAAAAAGGAAACAAGGTCCCAAGCAATTAAGCACAAGCTAAACAACAAAACCCTATTCTCTTTTTTTTTGAAGCACACGACAATAAATTCAAACCACAATCTCCACAGCAAAACTCGAAACCAAACAAGGAAACACCAAAACGAAATCGAAACCCGGAGCTACTCTACTACAGGTGAGGAAGCACTTACCTATCCTTGGACTCAAAACCGGGAAGAGGAAGGGTTCTAGGGTTCGGATAACTCGATCTCTTGGTCTCTTCTTGTGCTCACAGCTTCCTTCTTGACGAGAGGGGCTCGATGGTGAGAAAACTTCACAAAGAGGGGCGCTCGCCGGCCGCCGGAGACGCCGGAGGAAACCCTAATCTTGGCTTCGGTTTCGCTCGGGCAAAAATCGCCGCGCACGCGAGAGGAGGAAGAGAAAAGCTAGGTTACGGGTAATTCGAATTATCCCACCCTAAGTTCCTCTTTTTATAACCTTAATATTCTGTTAATTAACTAATTCTTAAATAAATTTGCTACCAATTCTAAACAGAAAAATCCGTTTGCCCACCTGGTGAACCGGATTTTGACCAAGTCAAAGGTCGTGGGTTCAATTCTCGGCTTGGACATTTTTTTGTCGAAACTTCCTTCGTTTAGTAAAAATACCAAACGACCTCCAAAAATTGTATAAAAATATTCTATAAATTCCTAAAAATCTCTAGAATTTTTCTAAAGTATTTCTAGATTTTAATAAGGTCTTTTAGGACTCCAAATCATGAAATTTGGGGTGTTACAATCCTCCCTACCTTATAAAAAGTTCGTCCTCGAATTTAGACTAATTCTGGATATTTCTATCTTATACTATCCTTTACTTAGTGGTACTTTTTTGTGTCTTAATCTCTTAACTTCTCGGTCCTCTTGTATTCATCTCGCATCGTACCCATTAGTGGTCTTTGGAAGACTTGATGTCTTCTCTATCCTTTCTAAACACACTTAGGTATATAGATAAAAGAGAAATACAACTAAAATTATTTCTATTCTTTCTAAGCATATGTATCAAATCATAGAAAATTAAAACATGAATTTTCTTCTTTCATAAGCACATATAAGCAGATACTCTATACTGCAAATAATAAAGAATGCATAAAAAAAATTAAATACTTTCTTACTTGAAGACGGTAAGGATGGTGCTGATGTGTGATGCTGGAGAATGGGAACTACTCTGATACCAACTGTAACGACCACCCTTCTTACTACTACTACTCTCTAAGGATGACCGTTACTTATCTACTAACTCTACTTAACCGGTATAATTAAAATCCTCGAAGAAACTCTACCGAAAAATTTCGACAGAATCTCCCCTGTACCGGTGACCATAATCATTAATACATGACATAATATACACAGCCACAAGCGGCTGGAACACATATCAATCAACCACGCAGTTTATATATAAAAAAGAAGCACAATACCAAGGAAAAATCAACTCTAACGAATACACGACAAAACAAACCAAATAATAACATGCACAAGTTCTAAATACGTTAAACACTTAAACCAAAACATTCTAAATAAATTCTGGTTCAATCTCTTAGTCTACTCCATAGTCCAAACATCACACACCATCCGCGCCACCTTGTCGCCTTCCTTGCTATATCTTTTCCTTTCCTGTATCTGCAGTAAGAGGAAGTGTAGTCTATAAGCAAAATTTGCTTAGTAAGCGCTATCTAACTCACAAAATCTCGATATGCATGAGGATATACTGAAATCTAAAACTGAATGCTCAAAAGGAAATCTACTCATGCTCATCTACTAGTGAAAGAAACATACTGAAAGGCTAAACATGTAAAGTAAATCTATACAATCATGCTAGCATAAAGAACTAAGCTTACTGAATTCTAAACACCTTCTGAATCTTATTTCACTTGTTTAAAGACTTATTCTTTAAATACTTTATACTTATGTAAAACTTTCAAAAACTTATACTTATAATACTTCAAAATAATAATCAACTTCTCTTGGGCCCGGCAACTATGCTTTTACTTTTGTAACGACCCGACCCATTTGGCGGCCCATTTGGCGACCCTATGGTCGTCGACCGTCGACCGTCGGCCGAGCCGTTACTACTAGGTTATCTAAACCTAGGGACGACTATGAGAGTCCAGTACAGTGCCACTGATAAAAGTAAAATACTTGTTATCTTTTAATACTTCTATATAATGCCTCGGCATTTTCTTTAGCACCTTGTGTGCCAAAATCCCTAAAGTCTTGACTTTGGGATCTACTTAAGGCCTTGGCCTTCTTCTTTCTTTTCTTTATCTTTCTTATATTTTTCTTAAACTCTTAAAAGAATATATGCATGCTACAACATAATTAAATCAAAGGAAAGAAAATCTGACTTCTATAAGCATGCTATGTCAGAGACAAATCAAAAGAAAGCATATCTAACTTCTTCAAATATGCTACAACAGATTTAAAACAAAGGAAACAATTCTGAAATCTTTAAGCATGCTAAAATGGAAGCTGTTCAGATTTGTTATAATGCAAAGGAAACCCAAAACTGCAACGTGAACTGACATAGCTGTTCCTACTCATTGGAGCTACATAAACTTGAAATCTACATGCATAAAATTTATAAGGAAGGATCTGTATCAAAACTAAGCAATGGAAATGCTAACAGCACAAAACCACTCTACTGCATGCTCGTTAAAAGGCCTATTCCTAGACATGACAACAAAGAAGAAAATCAAATACTAGGATGTTTCATGCTCTCATTTCCAAATCTAAACAACTAAATATGGTTTTATGGCAGCAAGCTTCAAGATAAACCAAACCTAAGTCTGTTCATGTTATTCTAATAGCAAGGAGAAACATTATAATTCAATACTGCTCATGCTCTTCTAGTAATAAAGAAACTACACATGCATAACTAATAACAAATAGGAAAGTCCAACAACATGCTAAATCATAAGACTAAAGAATCTAACTCACAAGCCTTATATTCAAGAATACAAATATACGGCAGCAAAGGAATTGACAACCAAGCTAAAGCAGCAGAGGAAATCAACCAAGCTAAGACAGAATAGGGAATTTAACCAGCAAGGCAGCAAAGGATTAACCAAGCTAAGGCAACTACTCTAGATACCAGCGGAGTACCCTAACCAAAACAAAGTGTTTCCTTCTCCCTTTCCTTCATGAAGGCCACGACAGAAAGCATCCAAAACCCCCAAATTCCTTCATCTTCATGGCGTGACTCAGAAACCAGCAGTAACCAAAAAGGAAACAAGGTCCCAAACAATTAAGCACAAGCTAAACAACAAAACCCTATTCTCTTTTTTTTTGAAGCACACGACAATAAATTCAAACCACAATCTCCACAGCAAAACTCGAAACCAAACAAGGAAACACCAAAACGAAATCGAAACCCGGAGCTACTCTACTACAGGTGAGGAAGCACTTACCTATCCTTGGACTCAAAACCGGAAAGAGGAAGGGTTCTAGGGTTCGGATAACTCGATCTCTTGGTCTCTTCTTGTGCTCACAGCTTCCTTCTTGACGAGAGGGGCTCGATGGTGAGAAAACTTCACAAAGAGGGGCGCTCGCCGGTCGCCGGAGACGCCGGAAGAAACCCTAATCTTGGCTTCGGTTTCGCTCGGGCAAAAATCGCCGCGCACGCGAGAGGAGGAAGAGAAAAGCTAGGTTACGGGTAATTCGAATTATCCCACCCTAAGTTCCTCTTTTTATAACCTTAATATTCTGTTAATTAACTAATTCTTAAATAAATTTGCTACCAATTCTAAACAGAAAAATCCGTTTGCCCACCTGGTGAACCGGATTTTGACCAAGTCAAAGGTCGTGGGTTCAATTCTCGGCTTGGACATTTTTTTGTCGAAACTTCCTTCGTTTAATAAAAATACCAAACGACCTCCAAAAATTGCATAAAAATATTCTATAAATTCCTAAAAATCTCTAGAATTTTTCTAAAGTATTTCTAGATTTTAATAAGGTCTTTTAGGACTCCAAATCATGAAATTTGGGGTGTTACATTTGTGCTTTATGGGTGTAGTGGAGTAGGGTTGTTTTTGAGTCATTGTATTACTGTTCTGTTTGTTTACTACTAAACTGCGTGGTTGTGTCAGCCAGAGGCTGAAATTGATATAAACTGCGTGGGTGGTGTGGTTGTTTGTTTATTATTATTGTTATTGTTCCGGCCATGTTGGCCGATGTATATGTGGCCCTGGGGGCGATATAGAAAGTTTCAGATTGTTCGCCGTACAGGGGAGATGCTGTCGAAATTTCTTCGGACAAGGACTCCTTCGGGGCGTGACAATTAAGTGGTATCAGAGCTTAAGTTTTACGATCTTTGTGTTCATATTTTGGATATTTGGGATAACCTGATACCAATTTATTTGGTATCAGAGCGCCAAGGTTTGGCGATACTTGGTTTGATCTTCGTGTTACAGATCTTGAGATTTATCTGATACCAATTTATTGGAATTGATATCAGAGCAGGGTGTGATACCTGCTTTTGGTACTCTGGATATTTTTGTGTTAGCCCAGGTTTGTGAGTCAAACTAGGTATTTGTTTCAGATTTTAGTGTGGATTTTCGGTGATTTACTCGTTCGAAATTTTGAGGTAAATTGGGGACTGGACAACGACGGAACATGTCCAGACAGTAATTAGGTATGATGTTATTTTGTAATTGTTTATACTTGTAGTAATATCTGTGATATAATTTAACAGATATGAGGAGATCTACACGTATTATTGTGAGACGTGGTGCTAGACGGCCACGTACGAGGACCTTGGGATCTCTGGATTCGCCAGAGATGCCTACTAAGGCTGAGCCTGTCAGTCAGGGACAGACTCAGCATACTGCGGGTGCGTCGGGCTCTCAGACCCCGATGGCTCCTATAGAGGTACCTACCTCGGCTGTGCCGAGTGTACCTATTCCTACAGTATTTTCGGTACCACTAGGGGTACTACTGGCATACCCCGCACCTGCTCCGACCCAGTCTACTGCGTACTCGGCACCACCGCCACCTGGACCTACCGTGTACCCGACACCAGTGGCACCTGTGCCCCCAGTACCTACAGTATACCCAGCTGCACCTGTACTAGCGATGCCGGCTGCTCCACATCCAGTACCTTTACCTACCGTACCTCTAGCCGCGACCACCTATGTTCACCCTACAGTGCCATCGACGGCATATGCTCCAGTTTATACAGCAGCACCGGGAGTACCTCCTCTGGTCTATTCAGCGGTACCACCTGTAGCACCAGCTCCAGTGGTTCCGCCAGTTCCGGCAGCTGTTCCGACACACCTCACTGACATTGTCGCGGCACGAGCCAGGATTCCAGCGTTGGCAGAGTCGATGAAGAGTCGATTTACACTCTTCCGAGGAGACCGTGATCCGAGTGTGGCCCTGTCTTGGATTGAGACTATGGAGCGGACTTTCTTCTATATGGCTTGCTCCGAATGGGAGAAAGCAGAGCTGGCTGCTTTTCACTTACGGGACGCGGCCGACACTTGGTGGATTACTCAGCGCTCCGTCATCGGCGAGCAGAACATCACTTGGGCCAGATTCAGAGAGGCTTTTGAGCACCGCTTCTTTCCACGAGCTTATCAGATGGCTCGCTGTTAGGATTTCTTGAGTCTACGAGAGAACAACTAGACAGTGATAGAGTATAATGCAGAGTTTGACAGATTAGCGCGATTTTGTCCAGAGCTAGTTGCTGAGGACAGTTCACGTATGCAGCAGTTCATTCAGGGGCTGGATGGACATTTGCAAGTAAGACTTGCCGGTCTGGGTTTCGCGTCTTATTTGGAGACGTTGGACAGAGCCCTCATGATTGAGTCAGCTCAGCAGAGAGCGTTTCTGGACAGAAAAAGGAAGCAGCCTGGTCAGACACCTCGACAGATCCAGCAGCCGCCGGCTACACAGCAGCAGAGTAGTCGTACTCGGATAAGTCAAAGTACTTCTGGGGTATCTCGTAGGCCTCAGAAGTCAGGGCAGTCTGCCTCAGGACGTTTCTAGTCTCCACAGTAGAACCGGAAATAACCCGCCAGCGACATTCGCTGTTTCAGATGTGGGTCCAGAGATCACATCACCACAGCCTGTACTCTGGGACAGTCAGTGTGCTTTTATTGCAAACTGCCTGGGCACCAGAGTCGTGATTGCTAGTTGAAGGCTCAGCATACTGTTCTTGGAGTTACTGCTCAGGGAGGGCAGCACAGTCAGTCAGGGGCTCGACGAGGAGGGCGGAGATTTTCACCCTCGCATCGCCAGCAGGGGACAACTTCCACTTCAGCAGCTGCATTTGGCATGCTCGGACAGGAGTACCCCAGTACTCCCATAGTACCCCAGAGCTCCATTCCGGGATCTCATTATCTGACGCAGGGGCAGTATCAGCTGCAGTCCCAGCCACATGATCAGTATCAGACGCAGTCTCAGCCATCGGTACAGTATCAGTCGCCACCCTCTCAGACTTCTCTGGTGCAATATCCAGTACCACTTCAGTGGCAGGCTCCTGCCCAGATGCAGTCGTCGCAGGCAGCGTTACCATCTTTTGTTCCGCCAGAGACTGGGCGTATTCATGCGATGACCAGAGAGGATGCGCAGTGAGCCGACGGATCCGTTTTCCGCGGTATGATTTCTATTTATGCCTTATCTGCAGATATACTGATAGATACTAGCAGCTCGCATTCTTTTATATCTCGTACTTTTATGCGGGAGATTGGTAGATTACCCACTATCAGATCGAAGCGATTGACCGTCTCTCTACCCTCCGGTGATACATTGGATGTCACCCAAGAGGTCAGAGGTTGCTCGTTAGATTTTGGCAACCTAGTACTTACGATGGATCTTTTAGTATTGGAAATGGTCGATTTTGATATTATACTTGGCATGGACTGTTTGTCAGCATATCATGCCACAGTTGATTGCCAGACGAGGGTGGTCACATTCCGGCCTTCGAACTAACCCTCGTGGGATTTCACTGGCATCAGAGACGATGGCATATCGATCATTTCGGCGATTCAGGCTCAGAAGCTGCTGTCACATGGCTGTCAGGGTTTTCTGTTATCTTTGATTAGCACTGAGGACAGCAGTAGTTCGCAACTCTCCGACGTTCCGGTAGTCTGAGAGTACCCAGATATATTTCCAGAGGAACTACCAGGTTTGCCTCCCAGAAGGCAAGTGGAATTCGCTATTGAGCTGATTCCGGGGACCACACCGACATCGAAAGCTCCTTATCGTATGGCACCAAAAGAGTTGAACGAGCTGAAGGTTCAACTCCAAGATATTTTAGACAGGGGATTTATTCGCCCTAGTGTTTCTCCATGGGGTTCTCCGGTATTATTTGTCAAGAAAAAGGACGGCACTATGAGGTTATGTATTGACTACAGACAGCTGAATGCAGTGATCATCAGAAATAAATATCCTTTACCACGGATCGAGGATTTGTTTGATCAGCTCAGAGGTACATCAGTGTATTCTAAGATTGATCTGCGGTCCGGGTATCATCAGCTGAGAGTCAGAGATTCTGATATTCAGAAGACAGCTTTCCGTACCAGATACGGTCATTATGAGTTTTTGGTAATGCCATTTGGGCTTACCAATGCTCCAGCGGTGTTTATGGACTTGATGAACCGCATCTTTCTAAAGTATTTGGATCAGTTTGTTATCGTTTTTATTGATGACATATTGGTCTACTCGCGTTCCGAGGAGGAGCATGCACAACATCTTCGCATAGTCTTGGAGATTCTTAGACGACATCAGCTGTACGCGAAGTTCAGCAAGTGTGCATTCTGGCTATCCTCAGTCGGTTTTTTGGGACATGTGGTCTCGAGCAGAGGTATTTCAGTATACCCTCAGAAGATCGAGGCTGTCACCAGTTGGGAGCAGCCGAAGTCAGTACAGGAGATCCGTAGTTTTCTGGGACTGGCCGGTTATTATCGACGTTTCGTCGAGGGTTTCTCGTGTATTGCTATGCCGCTGACACGTCTTACCAGGAAAGGCGTGAAGTTCACGTGGTCTGAGGATTGCGAGACCAGCTTTCATGAGCTGAAGCGGAGATTAGTATCGGCTCCAGTTTTGGTTTTACCTTCTGGAGAGGATGGATTTGTACTCTACACTGACGCGTCTCTTCAGGGTTTGGGCGCTGTTCTGATACAGCACGACAGGGTAGTCTCCTATGCTTCTCGACAATTGAAGGAGCATGAGAAGAACTACCCAGTTCATGATCTGGAGTTAGCTGCCATCATATTTGCTCTGAAACTTTGGCGACATCATTTATACGACATTACATTTGAGATTCTCACTGATCATAAGAGTCTCAAATATATTTTCACTCAGAAGGAGCTTAATCTCCGACAGAGGAGATGGATGGAGTTCCTGAAGGACTACGATTGTACCATTAGCTACCACCCGGGGAAAGCTAATGTGGTTGCCGATGCACTCAGGAAGTCCAGAGGACTTTGGCTTCTCTAGAGTTTTAGTTCTGAACTTGGTTGGGGTTTCTCCGAGTTAGACCTTGAGGAGAGGACATACTGAGCGGTATACTTGTTACCATGGTTGCTCGATCGTCGATCGGGACGAGGATCCACGAGGCCCAGTGGTGATCAACATTTGCGCTTCATTGGCGATCGAGATAGCTTAAGGCGTGAGGCCAGGTTTACGAGACGAGGAGGTATTATATACGAGGCGGTTATCGTACCTCAGTCTCATCCGGTCTTGCAGGAGCTACTTCAGGAAGCTCATCACTCTCGATTTGCGATCCACCCAGGCGGGACCCGCATGTATCGAGATTTGAGGCGTTCCTACTGGTGGAACGGTATGAAGAAAGACATCGTAGAATTTGTAGCTAGATGTCTTGTCTGTCAGCAGGTGAAGGCTGAGCACCAGAGGCCTGCCGGATTACTTCAGCGGATTCCTATTCCTGAGTGGAAATGAGAACATATTACCATGGACTTTGTGGTGGGTTTGCCGAGGACACGACGAGGCCATGACGCGATTTGGGTAATCGTTGATCGATTAACCAAATCCACGCACTTCTTAGCGATCCGGAGGACTGATTCCCTGGATCGATTGGCAGATCTATATTGTCGGGAGATCATCAGATTGCATGGTGTCCCTTTGACTATCATTTCGGATAGAGATCCCCGGTTCATGTCTCGTTTCTGGCAGAGTCTGCAGCAGGCCTTAGGCACGTAGCTCCGATTTAGTACAACTTTCCATCCGAAGACAGATGGACAGTCAGAGCGGACCATTCAGACTTTAGAGGACCTGCTGAGGTCGTGTGTTATGGATTTCGGAGGCAGTTAGGAGGACCACTTGCCATTGGTAGAGTTCGCCTACAACAACAGCTTTCATTCGGCTATCCAGATGGCACCGTTTGAGGCGTTGTATGGTAGGACGTGTCGGACACCCGCCCTCTGGGATGAGGTTGGGGAGGCCCCGCTGTTGGGACCTCATAGAGCTTAGCAGGAGGCAGATTTGGTCCGTATTATCAGACAGAGGATGTCAGAGGCACAGGACCGTCAGAAGAGTTATGCAGATCGGAGACGCAGACCCTTGGAGTTCTCTACGGGCGACCATGTATTTCTACGAGTTTCACCCACGAAAGGGGTGAAGAGATTTGACCTCAGAGGTAAGCTAGCTCCGCGGTACATTGGCCCTTTTGAGATCTTGGAAAGGATCGGAGCGGAAGCTTACCGGCTGGCACTACCACCGTCCCTGGCAGGCGTGCACGATGTATTTCACGTATCTATACTGAGAAGATATGTACCTGACCCGACGCATGTGCTGACAGATGTCTCAGTTCTGGTTCAGCCTGACGTCACTTATGAGGAGGTTCCGGTATGGATTTTGGACTGGAAAGAGCGTCAGTTGCGGAACAAGACTATCCGGCTGGTTAAAGTTGGATGACAGCATCATTCGGATGAGGAGGCTACTTGGGAGCTCGAGGATACTATCTGAGCTCGATACCCCCATCTTTTCACTTGAGGTACGTGATTTAGTTTACCATTCAACATTTATACTTTTTGTCTATTGTTAGTACTTGCTGATGGTAGATAACGAAATTTGGGGACCAAATTTTTATTAGTGGGGGAGAATGTAAAATACCGGAAAATAGAGAATAATAATAGGGGAATTTTCTGAAATTTTTGGAAATTTTTCGGAGCTCGTACGGACGAGTTAACGGGGATAAAAACGGGGCCGGGAAAAGCCTGTTTAGGCTACCCCATTTTAGCGAGGAAATGTTGATTTTCTTTATTTCCTTTTCTTTTCTTTTCTTTATTTTCTATTTCCTCATTTTTCTCCCCCGTTTCTCCTTCGACGCCATGTGCCCGAGGCTTCTCCCGATCCCTGCCCTAACCGCCCTAACCGGCGCCTTCTCCTCCTCTTCACCACTTCTTCTTCTTTCCTCCCTCGACAGCCACTTCTCGCCACTGCCGAAGCCCTTCTCTGTCGTCGCCCCTTGCCGTGAGCCGATCCTTTTCTTTCCCCAGCCGACGCCGCACTTTCAAACCCCAGTGTCGGCCGCCGTCGCCTGTGCCCTAGCGCCAGCCTTCTGCCCCTTCACAAGCCGGCCCGTGCCCTAGATCTTCTGTCGACGCCTTCTTTTCGGTGACACCCGAGCACTGCCGTCGACCTTGTGCCCTAGCGTTGCTGTCGTGCCGTTGCCGATCCACTGCCAGCACCCGTGCACTGGTACTGTCGCCGGATTCTTGATCGCCTCTGACCAGTAGAGAGGAAGAAGGTAACTTGGTTGGAATTAGGTTATTATTTGGCAGTAATCTCCACTCTTGAACTTGATCTTTTCCTTGCTGCTAATCTAGGTTACGAGTTGGTGAGGGGTTTCTCATTTAGACACAAGGACTGCCACCGTAGAGGTAATGGTTATGTTTTGGAACATGGTTTGGAAGGAAAATGGTTGATTTGGTTTGTTTGTTTTGTTTCCAGCAGCTAACATTTCCTTAACGGCAGAAATTCCGGCCAACAACTCTTTGATATCAGTACAAACTAGTGGCTGTGAGATTCGACTGAGGCATTCAACTCAGGTGAGTGATATTCCGTTTGTTAGGTTAATCTTTATGCTAGGATGATTAGGGTTAAGGAACTAACCCTAGTGGACCCACTGATTTTATTTAATTAGGGTTCGTTAATTGTGTTGGGTTGATTAGTTGGATCCAATTTAGAACTTCTTAATTGGATTAGAATTTAGTTTGGCTAATTATTGTATGATAGAATTAGCTAAACTAGACCTTTTGTTTGATAACACAGGACTTTGACTCGAGACGAGTATCTCGACGTCGGATTGGACCATATTGAACATTTCTTATCGGAGGCGGGTACTTTTGACTTTATGTCTTTGATATGCATAGTAGTGAATTTAACAAATAGCAACAATTATGTTTCTTAATTGTTTCGGTTAGTCACTACCCGATACTTGTTACATGTTTGGTTGATTGCTTATTTTGCATCTCATGTTATTACTTACCTGATTATACATGCTTAGGGGTAGTGATATAACCATGCTTCACCATGTTCAGGACCTAGGTGTGATACCTTATTTGATCTGTGTACCCTTGATATGATTTATTGACTATGGTGCACATCATATATGTATATAGATTTGGTTCAGTATATTACCATGCTTAGTGTCATGTACCATTCGCATGATTGCATGCTGTGTGATAGATTGCTCCATTATTGTCGAGCACATCGCCAGTTTCATCACTGTTCGGTGCTCCGTTGTGACGCTCATGGGTAGCGTGACGTAGCACGTCAGTTTTGCTCTGTTCGGTGCTCCGTTAGTCCGCTCATGGGTAGTGTGACGCAGCGTGGTAGCACGTCAGGGATCCCTCCCCGTCATGGTGTACCGGGAGATGAGAGCATTGCGCTCCCCCATTTATGATTTGGGGTAGGAGTATGTGTGTACTCTGACAGCATCCCGTCCACTCGGTTACTCGTCAGGAGTAGTGATGCAGAGTGCACGGTTGTCACAACCCTATCCACTCGGTCCCACCATTGTGTGTGAGATGGCTGACTGACGTCAGGGGTGACCATGACTGCATTGGCATCATACGCATTGATGCATTTATTTCTTGTGATTGTGTTTGCTGCATTTATTTGCTGCATATTGGTTGGATGCCCATGCTTGACATGCATACAGGATTTCTATACCTCACGGACTGTTTATCCTTATACTAGGTCCTGATTAATACAGTATTCTCCTGTTTATTTCAGTTTGCATTTACCTTTATTACGTCAGGAGACTGTACGCATGATTAGTGCTAGATGTTATTTCCTTACTATGTATATCAGTTGATACCCGCTGAGTGTTGGACTCACACCCTCCTCCGTTGTTATTTTCAGGTTGATGCTGTCTAGAGAGAGTTCCAGTCGCTAGTCTCTTGCAGACCACGAGGACGTCTATTGGTCCTTGAGTTTTCTTTAATTGACTATGTTTAGACTTGTTATGTTTTGGATACTTTGGATCCTGTATGGATTGCTTTTATTTGTCGATGACTTTCGTTTGGATTTGTTTTACTGCATACCTTCCTAGACGGTAGAAGAGGTGAGTGGATTTATTCCGTCGGATTTGTGCTTTATGGGTGTAGTGGAGTAGGGTTGTTTTCGAGTCATTGTATTACTGTTCTGTTTGTTTACTACTAAACTGCGTGGTTGTGTCAGCCAGAGGCTGAAATTGATATAAACTGCGTGGGTGGTGTGGTTGTTTGTTTATTATTATTGTTATTGTTCCGGCCGTGTTGGCCGATGTATATGTGGCCCTGGGGGCGATGTAGAAAGTTTCAGATTGTCCGCCGTACAGGGGAGATGCTGCCGAAATTTCTTCGGACAGGGACTCCTCCAGGGCGTGACATATGGGGCCAAAACAAGGGTCCGACCAGCACGCAAGCAGAGGCGCCGCCCAACCCGATTCCATTCCATCGGGCCTTGTTCTAGATGCCATCTGAGATCGCGCAAGCAAATCGAGACCAGTCTTCCTCTGACGAAGCTCCCGCTCGAAACGCGAGAAAGGGAAAGGTGCCCTGAGCTGACTCCTCTCCCGAACGGATCAACCGCCAATTCTCTGAGGTAATTTTGCAGGATCCTCTGCCGAGGCACTACGCACCCTTGGCGATCGGCGAATACAATGGGTCGACTGATCTGGACGACCACCTCGGTAAGTTCGATAATGCTGCAACCCTTCATCAATACACAGATGGAGTTAAGTGTCAAGTCTTCCTCACCACATTATCCGGCTCGAGACAACGTTGGTTAAACGATTACCGGACAGATCGATTCAGAGATTTCCGAACGACCTTCCTCCACCACTTCGCGAGCAGCAGGCGCTATCAGAAGATCAGCGTCAGTCTGTTCTCTATGAAGCAAAGGCCGAGAGAGACTCTACGGGCCTACATTCAACGCTTTAACCAGGCGACCATGGGCATCCCCACGGTCTCGTCTGAAACGATGATGCATGCCTTCACCCAAGGGCTCATCGACGGGGATTTTTTCTGCTCGCTCATCAGGAAGTCGCCCCGCGATTACGACCATATGCTGAAGAATGCCAGCGAGTATATCAACGTGGAGGAAGCTCAGGCGGCCCGAAGGAAAGAAGCGACATCAGAACCATCGGTGCACGTCGAACGAAGGCCGCCGACCAGCCACCAGCCTCCAAGAAGACCCCGAGCTGACATAGCACGACCACATCAGGAGCTAAGGCCACATGTCGTCCAACACTTGGCTACCGAGCGACCAAGGCTTAAGGGAAAGGTATGAACTCCCATGTTCTGTACCTTCCATCAATCAACAACCCACAACATCTGCGACTGTCGCGAAGCCCTTGCAGTCGCTCAACCGACTCCTAGGAGTTATCACCGCCGATCGCCTTCCCCCGAATTGCGATATAGGCGGCCGAGCACCGCACGGCGAGAGGAGACTAGGCGGTCACCTGAGCGGCATCATCATCATCAAGCAAGGAGTGACGACCACGCCTAAGCCCCACATGAGCGAGTCAGGCACTCTGCTCAGGAGGAGGAGAACCGAAGCAACGCGGCTCGGGTTGAGATCAACATCATAGCTGGTGTACCAACCAGCGGAGACTCCAACCGAGCCCGAAAGTCGTATGCTCGGCGATTAGAGATCCATTCTATAGGGTGCAGCCAAGAGAGGCCGAGCGGGCCTGAAATCATCTTTGGTCCCAAGGATCTTGATGGAATTGAAGTGCCACACGATGACACCCTCATCATCCGTGCGATAATCACCAACTACACTATTCATCACATATTTATTGACACAGGGAGCTCGGTCAACATTATCTTCAAGAAGGCCTTCGACTAACTCTAGATCGACCGAGCTGAGTTGCTACCCATGACGACCCCTTTGTATGGGTTCACCGGCAATGAGGTCCAGCCGATCGGTCAGACAAGGTTGGCGATATCGCTCGGAGAGGAGTCGCTCCTAAGGACCAGGACTACCACCTTCATCGTTGTGGATGCCCCATCAACCTATAATGTCATCTTGGGCTGACCAACCCTCAATGAATTTCGAGCGGTAGTCTCCACCTATTGCCAGAAGATCAAGTTCCCCATGGATGATCGGGTCGGAGAAGTTAAAGGAGATCAACTGGCTGCTCGGCGCCGCTACATCGAGATGGTGAAGGCAGAGGCTAAGTCCGCTCGGAATATTCGCCGACTCGAGGTAAACGCCATAATCGAAAAACCTCCTACTTTAGTTTATGAAGAGAAAGAAGAGGCGCAGATACACCCCGACCGGGCGGAGGCAACAACTTTCATAGCGACCGACCTAAAAGCCGAACAGAAGGATAAGCTGATTAGATGCCTTCAGCGAAATCATGATGTCTTCGCCTGGTCCACCCATGAACTAATCGACATTTCCCCGAGTGTAGCGCAGCATAAGCTCCACGTCCGGCCGGACGCCATGCCGGTGAAGCAAAGGAAAAGGGACTTCAGCATTGAGCAGAATCAGATCATCCGAGCTGAAGTAGAGAAGTTGCTAGACGCTGGCCACATCCGAGAGGTTCAGTTCCCGAGCTGGCTCGCAAATGTGGTGTTGGTCTCGAAGCCGGGCAACAAGTGGAGGGTCTGCATTGACTTTCGAGACCTCAACAAGGCCTGCCCGAAGGACTTTTAACCATTGCCAAGGATCGATCAGATGGTGGACTCCACAGTAGGGTGTAAGCTAATATACATGCTGGATGCATATCAAGGGTATCATCAAGTGCCACTCGCCCGAGAGGATCAAGAGAAGGTGAGCTTCATCACGGCAGACGACACCTACTGTTACAACGTGATGCCGTTTAGACTAAAGAATGTCGGGGCTACCTACTAGCGTCTCATGAATAAGGTGTTCCGGAAGCAGATCGGACGAAACATGGAGGTATATGTCGACGACATACTCATTAAGTTTCTTCGAGCTGCTGATCTCTATGCAGATATAGAAGAAACTTGTTAGACGCTCCGCGCATATGAAATCAAGCTGAACCCGAGCAAGTGCCTGTTCGACGCAAAGGGGGAAAAATTCCTCGGCTATATAGTCACCGAGCGGGGCATCGAGGCAAACCCCAGTAAGGTGAAGGCGCTACAAGATATGCCGCCGCCAAGGAATTTGAGGGAAGCTCAGCGCCTCACCGATCGGATAGCTGCCTTATCTCAGTTCATCTCCAAGTCTACCGATCGGAGCCTTCCTTTCTTCAAGATACTGCTCCGAGCTACCAAGTTCCAATGGGACAAAGAATGAGACCGGGTGTTTGAAGAACTAAAAGCATATCTGAATTCCTTGCTTGTATTAGCTAAGGCAACCGCCGGTGAGTCACTCTGCATTTATTTGTCCTCAACCGAGCACACTGTCGATTCGACGTTGGTGCGGCAGAATAGCGAGGAACAATCAGTGTATTTCCTGAGCTATATTTTAAAAAATGCTGAATTCCGCTACACTCGTCTCGAGAAACTTGCCTTTGCTTTGGTGCTCGCCGCTCAGAGGCTTCGATCATACTTTCTTACGCATACGATCATAGTAATGACCAACAACCCTCTGGGTAGAGTCCTCCTCAATCCAGAGGCATTCGGGTGGCTGATCAAATGGACAACGGAGCTTAGTGAATTCGACATACAGTATTAGCCCTGAACGACCATCAAGGCACAATCCTTAGCGGACTTTGTCACTGAAGTACAGAATCTCGAGCCAGAAGCCACTTGGAGGATATATGTGGACGGATCATCCACTTGGCAAGGAAGTGGAGTCGGTATATTACTGATCTCCCCTCGGGAAGAACCTATGTATCTATCCGTTTGGCTAGAATATCAGGCAATGAATAATGAGGCCGAATACGAGGCACTCATAGCAGGCCTGCAGGCCGCTTGACATGTCAGAGCGATCAAGGTCTTGATTCACTCGGATTCCCAGTTAGCCGCTCAGCAACTCATTGGGACATTTGAGATAAGCAACACTCAACTCAAGCTTTACACCGAGGCCTTCGAAAAGCTAAAAGCCAACTTCCGAGAGGTGATTATTCAGAAGATACCCTGAGCGGAAAACCAAGTAGCAGACGAGCTGGCTAAGCTAGCCAGCTCCATATTGTCGATTGTTATATTGCAGCTAATCGAACAGGTATCTCTGGTGGCATACATTGATCGGATGGAAGGACTCACCTTCCCAAATGATTGGAGGACAACGCTGATAGAGTTCCTACGATCGGGAGGAAGCTCACCTATTGAGAAGGAGAGTAGGAAGATTCATGATGATTAGGGATCAATTGTACAAGAAAGCTTTCTCCCGACCCCTACTCAAGTGCGTCGGACCCGAAGACATCGATTACATTCTACAGGAGGTGCATCAAGGAACTTATGGAGGACACCCAGACGGTCGGTCATTGGCCAAAAAGATACTGCTGGCCGGATATTTTTGGCCAACCCTCCAAGTAGATGTCGCTCGGACAGTGTCCACCTGCCTGTCTTGCCAGAAGTATCACAACCTCTTGCACCGACCCACAGAAGAGATGACGACGCCCACAGTATCCTGCCCGTTCGATTAGTAGGGCATGGATATAGTGGGGCCCTTCCCCATGGCAACCGACCAACGAAAGTTCCTGCTCGTCGCAGTAGACTACTTCTCCAAATGGGTCGAGGCCGAGCCACTCGCAAGAATAACTGAGCAAATGGTTCAGAAATTCATGTGGCAGCACATCATATGTCGGTTCAAAATTTCACGTCGGCTCGTCTTTGACAATGGGAGATAGTTCGTCGGACAACGTCTTAAAGAATGGTGCGAAGGGTACAGGATTCAGCAGGCCTTCACCTCCGTAGTGTATCCCCAAAGCAATGGACAGGCTGAAGTCGTCAATCAAGAGATTCTGCGAATTCTTCGAGTTTGGCTCGACCACGTCAAAGGCAGCTGGGCAGATGAGCTTCTGGGCATGCTTTGGGCAATCCGCACGACTCCAAAGGAGGGGACAGGGGTGACACCGTTCCACTTGGTTTATGGAGGCGAAGCAGTCATCTCTGTTGAAGTCGGAGTTGAATCCGATCGGCTGCAGTAGTATAGAGAGGAGAATGCCGAGAGGAGACTCCTGGAACAGGACTTGGTGGACGAAGCAAGCGCCAAAGTAGTCGTACGGTTGACGACCTACCGATAGAGGATGCGCCAGAACTACAACAGGCGGGTAATACCCAGATCTTTTCAGGTCGACGACTTCGTATGGAAGAAGGTGAAGCCAGTCGAGGATGTCACCAAGCTGGAGGCTCCTTGGGCTGGACCCTTCAAGGTCGTGGAAAAGCTCTGGTCGGGTGCTTATTACTTAGAGGACAAGGATGGCCGGAAACTAGAGCATCCATGGAGTGCAAACCACCTTCAGCCGTACCGAGCTGGGTGAAAGGTGCGCTGATATAACTAATGCCATGTAATCTTCATTTTTTCTGTGTCCTTCGACTGCAAGATTAAAATCTAAAGCAAGGGTTTACAAAGTTATCGCCGAGCGGCCAGTCCACCTTGAAGACCGTCGAGGCGACGTTAAACCCCAGAGTCAGAGCGACGACTATAAAAACCCGCCTTGAAGACCGTCAATCGACGACGTTAAACCCCAGAGTCGGAGTGATGACTATAAAAACCCTGCCTTAAAGACCGTCGAGCGACGACGTTAAACTCCAGAGTAGGAGCGGCGACTATAAAAACCCCGCCTTGAAGACCGTCGAGGGGCGACGTTAAACCCCAGAGTCGAAGCGACGACTATAAAAACCCCGTCCGGGAGACCGTCGAGCGACGAAGTTAAACCCCAGAGTCGAAGCGGCGACTATAAAAATCCCTCCTTGAAGACCGTCGAGCGGTGACGTTAAACCCAGGTCTCCACCGACGGTCAAGCGGTGACCTTAAACTCGTATCTTCACCGAGCAGCCTATCAGAGCATCTATCTCCCCCGTTCAGGGTCGAGTGATTATTACCGGTCTCAGACCAGCTTCAGATATTTTATCTCCCCCGGTCGGAGTCGAGCGATCATTATCGGTCTCGGACTAGTCTTATCGGATCTTCTATCTCCCCCGTTCGGGGTTGAGCTGTCTCGAAGACTGACTTGAAGATCCTGCCTTGAAGGCCGTCGAGCGACGATATTAAGCTCCGACCTTGGAAAATCGTCTAGCAGGGACGCTAAAACTAAAGTATAGTGACGACTACAAACCCCGAAGGTATGATCCTAAATATTTCAATAATAATAGTACGGGCGCCACAACCGATCGGAACTACACAGCCAAAAACTTCAAACGGATACCATACGAAGAGGGCACAAAAAGGACTTCATTAATCAATACTGCCGAACGACAGGATTACATTCAAGGATTACAAATAACGCTCTTTACCGACCCCTCGCTCACTCAATATACTCGAAGGCCTCGTCAGGGATGAAGTCGAGTAACTGGACTTGGTTGACATCCTTGTCGGACATAGTTTCAGAAATATGGCCATTCTGCCTGAGCTGGAGAAGAGTAGCATCGATTGCCAGCTCGAACGAGCGGACAGTCCGGTCGGTCGCCTTCTCCAGAAATTGGTTCGAGCGTAGGTATTATTGCTTTAGGACAACAAAGCGACCCGGCTTGGTCTCCTGATAGGTTTTCTGGGCGGCACGCGAAGCCTCTAACTCCTCTTCAAAGCGCTTCACTTGGCCTTGAAGTTCAACCTCCTTAGCCGAACGACTCTCCCGTTCGACCACCAGGAAGTCGTCCGCCTTCTTCAGATCCTCGGCTAGTTGCCGGGCCTCCTTGTTTTTTTCCTCCAGATCGGCGATGGCCCGTAGTTTCATTGTGGAAGCCAGATCGAGTTTCCGATCATAAGTCTTCAGCTGTGCTTCGATTTGGCCTAGCCTACTGGCTTGCTCGGCCGATTTTTGCTTCTCCGCCGCCAAGAGTTGTTGAGCCCTCTCCAACTCGACCTTCAGACGGGCAACTGGAGGTCCTTGGGACGAGGAGGCCTCCATGAAAATTTTGAGCCTCTTCAGCTCATCCTCCACTTGGGCCAACCGCTGGCACATAGCGATATTCTCCACCCAAAACTGCAAGCAAAGATTAATGCCGAGCGGAGGTAACTTATGAACTGATGTGTAAATACTAACCCCAGTGGACATCTCCAAATGGCCGTCAGCCAGCGCGCCTGGAGGTTTCATGGCCGTTCGTGCCCTCGCCTCCTCCAAGATGCGGGAGAGCCGACCCCGGATTTAGACTTGGTACTGAGGAGAGCTGGGTTGGTCGCTTGGCACAAGAAGATCCTCAGTGGGCAGGCGAAGGATAGCAGTGATGGATCGTTTCCCGCCCGACGCTGATTGAGCAGAAGCAAACGGGTCGGAGGCTTGGGCAGGGCGGATTGGAAGAATGGCTGATTGGGTTATCTTCCGCCTAACCGAAGGAAGAGTGGTGATTGGCTGAACGGGAAGCGACTCCTGAAGCTCAGCCACAGACAGAGTCTGATCGGAGGAAGTAGCCTCCACTGTTGCAGGAGCTGGGGACGGGCCCCCTCTCCCCGCAGAAGCTTGGACAGCTGAAGTAGCGGATCGGGATGACGCCTCCGTTCGACGTCTCTTGCGGGAGAGAGGTACTTCGTCGCCCGAAGACCCCAAACCCTCAGTAGGAATGACGGGGGGCGCGCTGCGAACCGATCTTGGGTTGATCACCCCTTCTACGCCAGGCGTTCGCTCGGCGGTCTCATTGCCCGCAGTTACTATTTCCCTAGCTGTGTCTTCCTGTGAGCCAACGGGAGGCAAGCCGAGTCGCTCTATCTCCTTGGCAACCGCTGCTTCGATTTTGACCTGCTTGGTCTTTATTATACCAGTCGCCCGGGCACGCATCATGACATCAGCTGCAAAAGAAGAACAGAATCAGTTAGACTCAAAGGCAGAAGGTTAAAGAAATTTCATACCTAGGCTGCTTGGGAGCTTCACTTAGCTCGAACTCAACCCAAACATGTACATCACACCGGCAACAACTTGTGGATGTCGAACTTCAGCTCGGCTAACATATTAGCCGCATTGAGGTAATCCGGTTGAGTCTTATATCTCTTCAGCTCGGACGGTGGTGGCAGGGCAGTCTGCCATTGGGTTCGGAAGTGGGGTAGCTCGGGAAATCTTAAGTAGAAGAAGTACTCCTTCCAGTGTTTGTTGGAGGAGGGCATCTTGTCGAAGAAGACCAGACCAATACGGGATTGGAACAAGTAGGTACCCAACTCGAACTATTTGGGGTAGTAGAAGTAATGAAAAATCTGAGGTTTAAGGGGGATGTTGTGCACTTTAAATAGCACAACCACACCACATAACAAGCGGAAAGAGTTGGGAATGAGCTGGGCGAGTGAGACTCGAAAATAGTTGCAAACCTCGGTGATGAACATATGGACGGGAAACCAGAGACCGACCAAGAACTGGTTTCGGAAGAAACATATAGTGCCGGTCGGCGGGTGGTGTGGCCGATCGGACGGTCCGACTAGGACAATCTTATGGTCGGGCGGGATGTCAAAAGCGTTAATCAGGTATACCGCGTCGCCCGCATCAAACCTGGTCTCCATGGTGGTATACCAGAGACCAGGGGTTGGGTCGACTGGCTGGGAGGAACTGGCCATAATCGGAAAACAAAGAAGCAGAAGGATTCGCTAAGGGGACCGTTGGAAAAATAGAGCCGGATCGACAAGGGGTTCACTGAAGAGAACGACGGAACACCGGAAAATGATAAAGGCCAGAAAGGAAGACAAACGAACAGAAGTCAAAGCTTACAAGGAAATGGAGTGCCGGAGGAGAAAGTCGGGGATCGCCGGAGCACTGAACGCAGACAATCGCAGGAACACACGAACACGAAGGCAGCAACGATGGAGCAGGAATCGACGAGGCGACTTTATAAAGATAGGGTCTGTCTGAGCGGAGCCGTCCGATCTAGGGCATAGGAATCGGAGTGCACATCCGACCATTGAATTTGAACCGCCAAACATCACATCAGCAGCTGTGACTGCGCCAACGACACGTGGCGTCCTCCCACAGGGCAGCATTTAATGGGCGCGTGCTCGGCCTTAATGGAGGTGATTTGCGCGCATCAACAGGAGATTTGAACGGCGTCAGCATTAGGTGATCGACTCATGCCCCTTCGAAAGCGGTGAAGAAAAGTATCCAAAATATCCAAAGTACAAAGGCACGAAGCACCGACTGGGGGAGAAAGATCAGTCCTACGGAGACCGAGCAGGATCCAACTCATCTAGTAGCCGACCGACCAACCGTTCACCAGGCTACTTGTCCAGTCAGTCAGACTTGCAGCCTCCTTCGACTAGACTTAAAGGGGAGGCACGTGATCCAGTGGTAAGACGAGACCAGCCCGGTAGGAAGTCAAAGTGGTCAACATTCAGGGTAGGCGTCCGACCCGGCAAGATACCTTCCCGAGCGACAAGAAGAATAGTCAACCCGGCATCTCGACAGCTCGACCTAATGCCGAGTTTCCGACGCTCATAAGGCAAAGCGGGAAGAGACGAAGGCCGAGCGGCCATCCCGCTCGGCTAACAAGGGACACGACATCAACCTGGCAGTTAAGGCTCCCTCGCTCGACAGGGTGAAGTCGGACATCAAATCACCGGCCGAGCGGACAGCCAAATCGGCCCGACCTGTTGGATCGTGAAACGTCGATAGAGGGGGGTGAATATCGATTCGAAAACTCAAGTGTAAAAGTACGCAGCGGAATAAAAACTTAGACAAATGAACACGGTGTTTTTACTTCGTTCGGAGCCTGTGACGACTCCTACTCGAAGGCCCGTACTCCGTGAGTACTTTCGTTGGGCAATCACTATCAATTCGAATATTACAGAGTTAAGTACAAGAATTGACAGATAAAGAAAATACCGACAATAGAATTAAAACAAAACCAGCACTGAGTCGGAGAGCTTTTCGTGGCGTCGCAAGAGCACAGAGCAGCAGATCTTGGATTCTAAGTACATATCGAAGCTCTACCCTTGCCCCTTCTTTTATATGAAGCTCAGGGCGCCCCGGATCCCATCCAGGCGCCCTGGTGAGATGTGGCAAGTCCAACCAGTGAGCTCCATGTGGCGACGCACAATCGGGATAAAACTTGCCTCCCTGGCGCCCGGATCCCTTACGGGCGCCCGGATCCCTTCCGGGCGCCTGGACCTCCGGGCGCCCAGATCCCCTCCGGGCGCCCGGACCACCTTTCTCCAGAACAGGTCCTTCTCCTGCAAGACAAGGTTAGTCCGAGGCAAGTATAATAAATTTCCTGCAAAACAAAGTGTTAGCACAGTTCATGAGTTTGACATGAAAAAGTATGACTTAGATTCCGTCTTTCCGAGACCGGAATCTAGTCACGATCTCGAGTTAGATATCCGAAATGGATCTAAGTCGGATCGACGCCTAATGTTCCCTTCCCGGAACGCGTCACTCCCCTCCAATGACTTACCTCACTTACCCGCCAGACGTCTGTCACCCTTCGACTGTTCGGACTTCTTGCCGCCATCCGGCCCGTCGACCTAGTGGACTTCTCCAAGCGTCCGGCCAGCCTCGACCCGCTTGACTTCTCGCCACCATCCGTCGGCCCGTCGACCTAGCGAGCTTCGTGCACATCCGTCGATCCGTCGACTTCGGACTTCTTCCACACTCGATCGAGTGTTAGAAAACAGACTAACAACTGATTTGTCATTCATCAAAACTGGTTAAATCGTTAGTGCTAACCGCACCAACAATCTCCCTTTTTGATGGAATGACAACTTGGTTAAGTGAAAACATATGCAAGAAAAAAACAAGCATTTAAAGGGTTTTTAAGTTAGTTTGTATTTTTAATTCTGGTTTAGCTAACTTAACCACCTAACCCTCCCACTTTGGTATTCATCAAAAATAAGCATGGATTAAGTAAGCATAGACTTCAGACAAAGAAAAAAATGTCAAGATAATTTTGGGGAGTTTAAACTTTTTGAAAACTTGTTTGAAGCATTAGCTTTTAGCTTTTAGAAAAACAACTTTCAAACATAAGTGTATAAGTTCTAAATTTCAAGATCAAGTTTTAAATTTTCAAGACACGTTTCAACTTTGAAACGCTTTTCAAACATAAGTTTTCAAAATCAAAATTCCAAAACTAAGTTTGAAAAATCCAGTTTTCAAAACTGATTGAAATTAATTTTTCAACACTAAGTTTGTAAAAGATTCAATTTTCAAAATTAAGGAAAATGATTTTGAACTTTACTTTTAGTTTTCAAAAATAATTTTATAGAATTCTTTTTCCAAAATCAAATTTTCAAAGTTCAAAAGTACTAGTTTCAAAACCATGGTTTAAAATACTAGAAAAGTTCAGTTTTCAAGGACTAAGTAAAAAGGATAAAAAGTTTGTGATTTAAAACAAACAATTGTGAGTTGATTTAAGAAAATTTTCACAATTTTAAACAGGTTGATTTTGAAAATTGATTTTTAAACTTTGATTTTCAAAATTAAGTTTAAAATTTGATTTGAAAAACTGAATTAGTTTTATTTCTCCCCCTGAACCTGACATAAAATTTTGAAAATATTTGCTAAATATATTCAAAGTAGAAAAAAAATTGAGGTAGAATTTTCTAGAGAGATTTTAAAGAGAAGATTAAAAAATAACACTTAAGGAGATAATTAAAAACCTCCCCTGAATTTGATACTCCTTTAATTTATTAATCCTCCTTATTTATTACTCCCCCTTAATATAAAATTTTACAACCGTAACATATTTTCGTACCTAAGTGTTTTAGGCGATTGTATAATTATCTTTATAAAATTGTTCATTTAAATTTGACTAAACGTAATTAACGTTAGATTTAGTTGAAATGAGTTAACCTTTAGTGTAATGTTAAGTAAGATAAGTTGTTATTAATTCAATAATTAATCAATATTAATAATTTATTGATTAAATTTTGCTTGATTCAATAATTTAATATAATCTAAATTTTGTATTAATTGATGAAGGTGTTAGTTATAATTTAACTTTTCATTTACTTCCTTTTAAGTTGGATTAACTTAGTTTAAAGTTGGTAGTAATTTGAAGTTAAACTCGTTATTAAACAAGGTTAAGTAAGGTTCAATTTAAGTCATACTTTAATTATGTTTTAAAAAATAATTAATATTTTAAAGGTTGATAAAAAAATGACTTAGAGTAATTTTAATATTTTTACTAAGGTTAAACCTAAGTTCTAATCAAATCAAGCTTAGTTCTCAAATAAAGTTAAACTTAAATAGTTAAGTCTAACTTATTAATTATATAATTAAGTTTAAAGTTAAAGTTAACGGAATTTAAGTTTTTAAGTTAGGTGTCTAAGTTTTAAATGAATTTAAAAGAATTATAATAATTATTATTTTTAAGGGATTTCTAACATGATTTTAAAATGATTTTTATAATTATTTAATGACAATTAATATACGTTCAATTCAGTTTTGATTTTAGATTTAAATTAATATCAGTGATTAATTTAGGTTTAAGTTTTAAGTTTAAGTTAAATTTTTAAATTTTAATTGTAATTAAGTTTTAATTTAAGTTTTAATTAAATTAAGTTGAAAAGTAATGTTTAAATTAAGTTTTAATGAGTTTTAATTTAAGATTAAAATAATGTTTAAGGAAAAAAATTTTAAAATAAATAATAATTTTTAAAATGTTTTAAATGAATTTTTAAAATACTTTTTAAAAGAGTTTTTAAAATGATTTTTAAAAGGTTTTAAAAGAATTTTTAAAAAGATTTTTTTTTTAAAAAAAAATTTAAAATTATTTTTAAAAGAGTTTTTAAAATAATTTTTAAAATGTTTTAAAATAATTTTTAAAAGAATTTTTAAAATACTTTTTAAAAGAGTTTTTAAAATGATTTTTAAAAGAGTTTTTAAAGAATTTTTAAAGTTTTTAAAATGATTTTTAAAAGAGTTTTTTAAAAATAATTATTAAAAGAATTTTTTAAAGTACTTTTTAAAAGAGTTTTTTAAAATGATTTTTAAAAGTTTTTAAAAGAATTTTTTAAAAGATTTTTTTTTAAAAAATTTTTAAAATTATTTTTAAAAGAGTTTTTAAAATAAATTTTAAAATGTTTTAAAATAATTTTTAAAATACTTTTTAAAATAGTTTTTAAAGAATTTTGAAGATAATTTTAAAATAATTTTTAAGTTTAGAATAAAGATTTTAAAGTTAAAATTTTAATTTAAATATAAAATTTTTAAAGTTAAATTTTTAAGTTAAATAATTTTTAGGTTAAAATAAATTTTTAATTTAAAATGATTTTTGGGTTAAAATAAATATTTAAGTTAAAATAATAAAATTTTAAGTTAAAATAATTTTTAGGTTAAAATAAAATTTTCATTTAATATAATTTTTAGGTTAAAATAAATTTTTAAGTTAAAATAATTTTTAGGTTAAAATAAATTTTTAAGTTAAAATAATTAAGTTTAATTTTTAAAATAAATTTTTAAGTTTAAAAATAAATTAAGTTTTAAAATAAATTTTTAAGTTAAAAAAAATTAAGTTTAATTTTTAAAATAGATTTTTAAAAAAATTTAATTTTAATTTAATTTGAAATTCAAAATTTAATTTGAAATTCGAAATTTAATTTTAATTTGAAATTCAAAATTTAATTTTAATTTAATTTGAAATTCGAAATTTAATTTTAATTTGAAATTCAAAGTTTAATTTTAATTAATTTTAATTTAATTTGAAATTCGAAATTTAATTTTAATTAATTTTAATTTAATTTGAAATTCGAAATTTAATTTTAATTTGAAATTCAAAATTTAATTTTAATTAATTTTAATTTAATTTGAAATTTGAAATTTGATTTTAATTTGAAATTAGAAATTTAATTTTAATTAATTTTAATTTAGTTTGAAAATTAATTAATTTAATCCTTATTCATCTCACCCAATCTAGATTATGAATCAGGGTATACTATATTTTTGTGAGATGAATTCGATTTAATTATAGAGTTTGGTTTAACTTGTGTTAGATTCAGGTTTAGCTTTGGTCTCAACAAATAGGCATTCTTCGGATAAACTTCTAAGCTTGGTGAGTCACTTGGACGTCATTAGAAGTAACCAACCTTTCGAGATTTTCTGAATAGTCCTATCCACGGAGCTTAGTACTAAATTTTGGTCTAACTAGTTAGGATCTGTTTAAAGGTAGCTTCGGTCGGTTCCACTTGGCCAAATGCACCAGATTGAAGCCATATCTTTCTAGACATGCGATGCCCAAGCTTCCCCAACGTACTATCATCAAAAACACTTCACCAGTACCATGATTCAAGTTAAACTGGGTCCCTTTTTAACTAATCCTAATTACCCTGTCGGGTTAGTTTATTTGGGTTACCTTGCCGGGTAAGTTAGTTTTGGAGGTGCCAGCTATTCTGGAGCCTCCCCTGAATTATTGGCTTTTAATTTAAATTTTCATTTTAGGTTTGTGTCTAATTAGAGTTGGTTTTAGTTAAGTTTTAATGTTTAATTTGTAATTTAAATTTAAGTTTTTAATTTTGAATTAATTAAATTGGTTAAATTATCTTTCTTTAAGAGAATGTATTTAATATTTGAATTTTCTTTCGATTTCAATTTTATTGTGTTAATTGAATTATCTTTCTTTAATAGCTTATTTTTAAAGTTTAAGTTTTTATTTATTTTTAAATTTGAATTAACTAAACTGTTTGAATTATATTTTCTTAACGGTTTATCTTTTAACTTTTTATTAATTGTTAATTTTGAAATTTCTAGATTATTTTTGTTTAATATGTTATCTTTAACATTTAATTTTAAGTTTGTTAAATTCTGTTTTGATTTTATCAAAGTGTTTGATTTTATCCTTATATTTTCTTTGTCTTTTAAATTGATATGGTTAATTGAATTTATTAGATTAGTTTTATCTTTAAAGTGTAATTTTTTATTAATTAAATTATCTTGGTTTTGGGTAGCATTTTCTAGACTGATTTTATCTTGATTATTAAATATTTTATAAAGGTATTTATTGATTTTATCCATTTTCTCATTTTTAACATTTAAATTCAAATTTATTTTAATGTTTGACTTATTTATGTCTAAATGCTCACCTAATCTTAAATTTTCTGAATTAATTAAATTATTTGAGTTGATTTGGTCATTGTTTTGTTTAACCAAGTTAAGGTTGATGCCAAATTGATCAGAGTCTTGATTGACTTGATCAGAGTCTAGATTATTTTGTGATTTTGAATTTAAATCATTTAAATCTAGATTATCATGCACCATACTTGAACTAATTTCATACTTATCATCATGCTGATTATTTAAACTACTATTAGCAGGGGTATTTTGGTAAATATTACTAACCTTGAGCGCAACCCCTAATTCAGTAGGCTTCTCCGTTGGATTTGACTCGAGTCCATATTTGACTTTAACTTGATCTTCTAGCTCCATCGGCGTCTTGTGAAGCTTGATCAACTGGGTCCACAGCTCATATGCATTCTTGTACTTTTCTAATCTGCATAAAATATTGTTAGGTAAAACATTACAAATAATGTTACTTACCTTTTTGTTCAGTTCCGAGTTTTGAGAAGGTTTCCTCAAAGTTAGCATATAATCGATGTCTACGCTTCCTAAGAAGCATTCCATTAATCGCTTTCAGTAGTTGAAGTCTTGATCGTATGCTGGTGGTTCGTGGGGGTTCCGTCCTTCTTGAAGAGTCATTATTCTTGCACACAGAGAAACAAAAAAAAAATCCCAAGACTTGGTCTTGGATTAGCAATGCTGAAAAAAATAATATTTCACTATTTTCAGAAAAAATAATAAAATATTAATAAAATATTTGAAAAAAAATATTATTTCAAAATTTTGAAAATGTAATATTTTTTAAATACTAAACAATGGTGAAAAGATGACGATGTATTTTTCAAAAACCGTTTTGGAGGGAAAAAACGAAAGGCGTAAGGTTTTATTTAAAAGACAAACAATATCTAATTTTTTTCTTTAAAACGACCCCCCTTTGCTTGATTGGTGGTTGCACCAAATCAGAGCGGTACCTGTTCTGATACCACTTGTTGGATCGTGAAACGTCGATAGAGGGGGGGGGGGTGAATATCGATTCGAAAACTCGATTGTAAAAGTACGCAGCGGAATAAAAACTTAGACAAATGAACACGGTGTTTTTACTTCGTTCGGAGCCTGTGACGACTCCTACTCGAAGGCCCGTACTCCGTGAGTACTTTCGTTGGGCAATCACTATCAATTCGAATATTACAGAGTTAAGTACAAGAATTGACAGATAAAGAAAATACCGACAATAGAATTAAAACAAAACCAGCACTGAGTCGGAGAGCTTTTCGTGGCGTCGCAAGAGCACAGAGCAGCAGATCTTGGATTCTAAGTACATATCGAAGCTCTACCCTTGCCCTTTCTTTTATATGAAGCTCAGGGCGCCCCGAATCCCTTTCAGGCGCCCTGGTGAGACGTGGCAAGTCCAACCAGTGAGCTCCACGTGGCGACGCGCAATCGGGATAAAACTTGCCTCCCTGGCGCTCGGATCCCCTCCGGGCGCCCGGACCACCTTTCTCCAGAACAGGTCCTTCTCCTGCAAGACAAGGTTAGTCCGAGACAAAGTGTTAGCACAGTTCATGAGTTTGACATGAAAAAGTATGACTTAGATTCCGTCTTTCCGAGACCGGAATCTAGTCACGATCTCGACTTAGATATCCGAAATGGATCTAAGCCGGATCGACGCCTAATGTTCCCTTCCCGGGAACGCGTCCTCGCAGTCACTCCCCTCCAGTGACTTACCTCACTTACCTGCCAGACGTCTGGTCAGCCCTTCGACCCGTCTGGACTTCTTGCCAGCTATCCGGTCAGCTCGTCGACCTAGCTGGACTTCTCGCCAAGCGTCCGGTCAGCCCGTCGACCTGCTTGGACTTCTCGCCAGCTATCCGGTCAGCCCGTCGACCTAGCTGGGCTTCGTGCCAGACATCCGGTCAGCCCGTCGACCTGTCTGGACTTCTTCTGCACACTCGATCAGAGTGTTAGACAACAATAGACTAACTTAACCTGATTTGTCATTCATCAAAACCTGGGTTAAATCGTTAGTGCTAACCGCACCAACACGACCTTGGTGTCGCCTGGAGGGCGTTAGCCGATCGACTCCTCCGCTTGGCCTAGGGAAGGCGCTAGCCGAGCGGTTCCTCCGCTCGGCCCGGTAAAGGACAAATGGAGCAGTTGGCGATATCTTCCTAGGAACCAGTGCCGCCGACAAGAGGCTTGGTCGGCGGCATGATCAGACAGAGAATCGTACGGTGGAAACTTCCACTGTCACGTCAGAGATATGCTCATGCTATTAAGGTATGACGTCAGACACGCTTTTCTGACACATCTATTCCAGGTATATTTTGAGGAGTGTGCGCACCTCGGGGGACGCGCGTGCCTCTGGGGAGCCCTATATAAGGACCCCTAGATTTTGGCGGAGGTATGCTCACTTTTTTACTGTAGCTACAGTTCTTGCTTCCCTTTTGCTCTACTTTTTTCTACCGGAGATCTTACTTGAGCATCGGAGGGTCATCGCCGGGAACCCCTCCCCGACTCGGCATTGTGCTTGCAGGTCCACGTCGGTGGAAGATCTACGCTTGCAGTCTTAAACCAGTCAATGGAAGCGCCACATCTCAGCGTCCATCGACTCAGCTTTCGGACAGAAACATTAACCTTGATGCACTGTTACATGCCGGAGTTTGAGGAAACATTAGAAACTTGGTGGATAGTGTCCACGTCGGTGGAAGATCTACGCTTGCAGTCTTAAACCAGTCAATGGAAGCGCCACATCTCAGCGTCCATCGACTCAGCTTAGAAACATTAGAAACTTGGTGCAGGTCCACGTCGGTGGAAGATCTACGCTTGCAGTCTTAAACCAGTCAATGGAAGCGCCACATCTCAGCGTCCATCGACTCAGCTTTCGGACAGAAACATTAACCTTGATGCACTGTTACATGCCGGAGTTTGAGGAAACATTAGAAACTTGGTGGATAGTGTCAAATTAAGCTCGCAATATGATTTTTTCAGAAATGAGTTGCAGCAATAAAGATGATTTCAGAAATGGTGCTAGGCAATTTTTTTTTAAAAATATATTTAATTTTTAAAAATAAATATTATTTTTTAAAAAAAGTTAAGTAAAATTATCAACAAAATATATATTCAAGTTTGATAATAATTTTTTAATTAATAAAATATAAAATATTTAATATTTAAACATTATTAAAAACTTTATTAATTTTAATTAAAATTTATTTTTATAAAATTATTTAATTCTGAATTTATTATTTAAAAAAGTATTTTAAAGATAAATCTAAACAAATACTATTAAATAATATCTCGTATTTGCAAAAAATGTTCAACGTTCAAACATGCTAACTGTAAAAAAAAATTCATCTACATATACCAAGAGAAATTAAAGATAATCATTTTTTAATTTATATAAAAAAAATAATTTGAAATTTACAAAATTAACACACTCTCTTAATAATGAATGAAAACTTTCGACATTTTGTTCTCATCGGAAACAAAAAGAAAAAACAAAAGAAAAAGATGATCGTGTATATATATATTTTATGTAAAAGGATGGTCCTTCTGCGTTAAGATATTTTTCATGATTTAACTCCTTTTTTTAATACGTGTGAGATAGTCTTGGACAGACCCTGGGTGAGAGATATCATGTTTTTTTAGTCAACTAATAAGGGAGAAGAACGAGAGAGAAAAAGAATATAAACATTGATAAGAGAGAAAGGACATGAGTATTAGATGATATAATTTAGATTTTGATTATGTCAACAAGTTTAAAATTAAGTTATTTTGTGATTTAATAAATTTGATTAAATTTGTAGAAAAATTTTAAGTTATCTTAGGTAAAAGTCCTAGTAGATTCTAGGTAGATGAAAACTCTAGGGGGTGGTAACCCTAGGTCCTAGGGAACGGAAATCCTTGATGATGGAAAGTACTAGCTGCGGTTAGTCAGATGGAAAATTCTAGGGGATGGTAACCCTAGGTTGTAGGGGGTGGTAACCTTAGGTGGAAAGTCATGGCGGGTCGAGCGCTTTGGGTAAAATTCTAGAGTCGGGGACTCTAGGTGAAAACCCTGGTGGTCGCGGACGAGGTGGAAATCTGGACGGGTCATGGAGCGGACGCCCAACATGAAGACCTGAAGTCTCGGGCGCTGAACAAAAGTCCAGTCGGTCTGGAGGACCAATTTGACAACAGATAACTTCTCCTGAAAGGAGTAGGTGAGGGTGCGCTCCCCAGTGAGGGAACAATATGCATCGATTTGACCTAGGATTTTTGGAGGAAATCCGAAGTCAGAACCGGACAATCCGAAGGCTGTCAAGTTATTGATTTATATATTATTTGCTATTTTGTTTAACTTTGTTTTGCAGGAAATTAACAATTTTGTAGGGTTGGACTTAGTCTTGATCGGTCGATCGAATGTCTGGATAGGTCGACCGAACCACAGTACAAAAGGATCAGAATTCCAACTCTCGGTGAAGTGTTGACCAGAGGTTCGGTCGACTGAACCTCTGGATCGGTCGACAGAACCGAGGATAGATAGAGACTCAATAGAGTCGAGTTGATCGGATCGGATAAGGTGAAGATCATCAGCTGATCGGTCGATCGAACGACGGGATCGGTCGACCGAACGAGGGGATTTGGACGGAAGGCCGGGCGGGTTTAGCAGGTTCGGTTGATCGAACTAGGGGATCGATTGACCGATCCTGGTTGATTTAAAACTTGATCCTGAGATCAGAGGATCTGGATCAGGTTTGAAGAGGTTATAAAAAGGGTCTCAACCAGTACTTCAGGGACACCAAAAATCAGACTACTTGCGCTCCTATGTGCTGCTTCGAAACACTTCAACAACACTCAACTGTTGCTCCGACAATCGACGACTCTTTTACTCATCCTTATATTATCGGTATACTTTGTTTAATTTTGTACTTGTAATTGCTTACTTGTAAAGAGTTTCTGAGCAATTAGTAATTACCCACCGAAAGTGATCAACGATCATGGGTCTTGGAGTAGAAGTCGTCATATGCTCCGAACTAAGTAAAAGAAATCATGTTAGCGATGACTTTTGTGTCTTTCTTTATTTCGCTGCGTTCTTACTTCGTGTTTTTCGATAAATGAACGAATTAGCCACGAATACTATTCACCCCCTCTAGCACGTCATCGATCTTACAATGAGATCACCGATGACTACTAGAATATATATTTTTGAGAGATAAATAAAAAAAAAGAAAGAGTCAACTAGATTTAATAAGATATACAATTAAAAACAATCAACAAATAAAATTGGAATTATCTTAAATTAAAATAGATATTTTTAAAATTAATCTAAAATTAAAGTAAATATTTTTTTTAAAAAATAAAAAATAGGGTCCCAATCAACTTGGGGTGCCCTAGGCATAGGCCTTTAGTCAACAGTGGATGAAAGGATTAGAATAATAGTCACTGGTTCCCTAACGCAGCCACTCTGACGCTCAAATTAGAAGATGAAGAAGATGAGTATTAGGATTTTGATATACGTATGTATGCGTATGTACATGGAAACTAGAAAGGATTACCTTTTATAAGGAGGCCAGAGACTCTTTCTATTTAGTTTTGAAAAAAAAATACAACCCATACCTACCTATGTGCAATACCTCCTCATTTTTCTTCCTATTTTCTTCTCTTCCCCACTGAAGCTTGCAACCCCTTCTCTTCTTCTTCTCTTCTCTTCTCCAATGGCAACAAGCAACAAGCTTCCCCTTCCTTGCCGTCTTGCTTCTTGGCGACACCATTAGAGCTCGTTTGAGGGTGTCGGAGCTCGCTGGACCACTAGTTAAGAGGAGAAAGCGAAGCCCAAGTTGCTACCCGGTTTTCTAACTAGGCACAACAGCTGTCGAATCAAGCTATGGCCTTCGCCGGAGCTTTCCAAGATAACCGGTGAAAAGGAAAAAGGTTTCCTCTCCCCTTACTATTCCAGCAGCCATCCTCTCTATTTTCTGCCTTCCCCAATTAACATTGTTGCCTTTCTTCTCCTCCAACAGTCAAGAGCAGCACCCCTAGTTGCTCTCTCCTTTTCCCCTACCAACAACAGCATCTTGCTACCTTTTGTTTCTTCAACAGCAGCCCTAGTTGCTATCCTTTTCTTGGCAGCACTGCCGAAGTTCGCCAGAGCTCGCCGGAGCTAGCTGAGACGACCAACGACGAAGGGAAAATAACCCTAGTTGTTGTCCTCTTTTTCCAACAACCACAGTAACCCATATAAGGTATATTTTATGCTTCGTGTTAATTGATGTGTAGTTAGGAGGACTATCTAGATTAGAACAAAGGTTTCATTTAGGAATGCGAAGTGGTACGAGCTAGTAAGATCAAAATAATTCACTGATTTCGAATCATAGACAATATTTAGATTTTGGGTCATTATTCTTATTAGATAGTATTTTGATTATTTGAGTTATGTTTGGTATTATGTTTGTAGACCCGAGCTCGAGTGGAGCACAGTGACCTGTCGACACTCGAAGATTTTGCTGTATATAAGGTGTGTACATCTCTTTTGACTCATATAATTATCCTTGTGCATGAATAAAGAAATGATGAAATTATATATATTTGTATAATTGTTTTCAAATGGAAATTAATTGACATTACAAGTAACGAAATGATTTATAATAATAAAATCATGGAGGGTAAATAATTGATATTATTTCTTATTCACATGTGGGTTTATATTGGAATTAATATGGGTGACAGTATAATATAAAAAACCCTAAGAACCATGTAAATAAAATAATCAAGAAATTTATCAATTTATATATATCATAGTTTTCATAGACCATAAGACTATACAGATGGGCGACATCTGAAATAAAATTACAAAATGTAAATACAATGAAACAAAAGTAAAACAAACCAGGAATCAATACGTCGAGATCTCTGATCACCTCTATGTAAAGCCGAAACCAATTATGATATCAAAATGATCCCTGTGCCTGCGAAACTGGAGGTCAAGGAATGTAGCTAAATTGATAAATTTCTTGATTATTTTGTTTAGATGGTTCTTAGGGTTTCTGATATTATACTGTCACAGAGTGGGGTATCGAAAACTATTCCCCTGAGGTGTGACAATTTTATTGGTATCGGAGCTCAGTTGCATTTTCTATTTATAGGTTTTGGCTTTCTTTTGAGATTTTTGTTTTCAGTTTATGTAGTTCTCAAGAAAAGGAATTTTTATACAAGTCGAATTATATCTCTAAGCTATAGCATTTAAGGGTCATTCTTTATTTTAATTATCTTGATTATAATTGATTATTGAAAATTTCATTTGATTTTATAGGCAATGCCACAAGCCTGTGGTCGTGGTTGGGGAAATAGCTGTGCTCGTAGCCACAGCCGTGGTTACGATAGTGGTAGTGGTCGAGGTCGTGGTCATGCATGTCAACGTGCCAATACTACTCAGAGGGTCGATCATGGTTTGGATGAGGTCCCTATCTCCCCATCTGAGTTGATACTGGGAGCTCAGGTTGGTCCTAGTATTGGAGTTGGGGATCTGACTGAGGGACAACCTCATCTTATTGTAGCTCATGTTGCCGTACCAGCCATTCCCACAACATCCATTATCATAGAAAAGGCTCATATTCCTTTGCTTGCTAGTTCAGCAAAGGATCGTTTTACGCTATTTCATGGAGGCATCGATCCTTGGGTGGCATGTACATGGTTGGAGGATATCGAGTGTACTTTTGGGTACATGTCTTGTTCAGACACACAAAAGGTAGAGCTAGCTTCTTATCATTTTCGAGGGCAAGCATCCACATGGTGGAAGATGCAAAAGACTGTCCTGGGAGATTAGGTCATCTCTTGGCAGTCATTCAGAGAGGCGTTCGAGAGATAGTATTTTCCTACAACATTTTGTATTGCTCGACGCCAAGAATTCATGAGTCTCAAGCAAGGTGATCGAAGCGTGCTGGACTATAGTGTAGAATTTAGCAGACTTGCTGAGTTTTGCCCACATATGGTAGCTTAGGACTCAAATCATATGTTTCACTTTACACAGGAGCTGACAGCATATATTCGGATCAGGATGTCTGGATTTCCTGTTACTACTTATCGGGAGGTACTTGATCGAGCCATATTTATTGAGATGACCCAGTAATAAGTCTCCCAAGAAAGAGAAGCCAGCCGACAGACCTCGCAGAGCTCACACTCTAGACACTAGAGTCAAGGTCGTCGACCCTGTGGCTAGGATACGACTAGAGAGTCTTTACGATCACAAAAGGTGGCCAAAGTATCACAGGGATCTAGTTGTCCACTCCCATCATAGCGGGGCCAGATATCTGTGAAGTGTTTTCAATGTGGTGCACTAAATCACCTAACATCAAAATGTCCAATGGATAAGAGTATATGCTTCTACTATAAACTGCCAGGACATATGTAGAAAGATTGCACTTTGAAGGTACAACATCAAGCAGGAGGATCACAGTTTCAACAGGCTCGACCTACCCCACGACCTCCATAGTCTCGGCAGTAGAAAGGCCCACAGAGATTTCAGCAGTCTCAACAATGAATTCCCCCACCTATGTAGTTTACTCAACAACCACAACTCTACCATTTATAGTCCCAGGTGGAGAGTGAGTATCTGTAACGCCCGAAAAATTCTCACATTTATTTTAGAAATATTCTATTATTTTTTTGGAATTTTAGAATATTTTTATGGAATTTTTAGAATAGCCGAAGTAGCAAAAATAAATGAAAACATAAAATAGCTTAAGCAAGAATCGAACCCGAGACCTATGGACTCTATGTCATATAGGGTGCTTCTAGTAACCAAGGGGTCCCAGCAGGAGTGTGCTAAAAGGAAAGGAGAACAATTATATTTAAGGTTTAGTTGGGTGGTATTAACAACTTAATACAAATAGAAAATTAAGAGAAGAGTTATTATTTTAACGACAACTTCTCCTCTTCCTAAAACCCTCACACGCCGCCCCCTCTCCTTCTCACTATCTCGGCGCCCAAGACCAAGAAGCCTAGGGTTCCGCCCCTAGGATCATAGGAGCACCCTCCGGCGATGATTCCGGCACAAGGACACTCCCCTCCGCAAGAAGGAAGCATAGACGCAAGAGGATCGTCGAAGCGATCATCTTCTCCGGAAACCTAGCGATTGGATCGTAAGAAAATTTAGCGCAGGATGTAAGAAACCCCTCACCTACAGTATAAGTAGCTATTCGTATGTTTTATGCATTAGTTTAGTCGTGTGCAGATTTTCAGTACGTAGGGTGTGATCTACTGCACACCAAGTGTTTGATAAATTGTTTAGCTCAGTAAAATGCTACAGTAGGCATTTTAATAGTTCAGTAAATGCAGGAGAAACATTTAAAATAGCATATTTAGTCTTACTTCAGCTTATATGGGACTACAGTCCGATGGGTGGGCTCCCACAGTCGCCTCTAGGTTTAGATAACCTAGTTCTAGGTTCAGATAACCTAGTAAAGTAAGACAAGATGAATTAGCTATAAACAGCATTTTACTTTTATCAGTGGCACTGTACTGGACCTCAGTTGTCCTTGGGTTGGACTCCCATTGTCGTCCCTAGGTTTAGATAACCTAGTACACTCTACTAAATTCGGGATTTGCAACCCCGGGTCTAGTTAGGGATGCACACACAACAAGTACAGTTGCCGGGCCCAACAGCAGCATGATTAGTATTTTCATTTATTTATGATAAATAATTTTTCAAAGCTTCACAATTTAGTTATGTGATTACAGTTCAGAATTTGTATCAGCTTAGCATTAGTTTAGTTAGCTATTGTATCAGTTTAGTTCTATCTTGTTGATACTAGAAGATATTGCCATGATCAGCTTTTGATTTCTATGTTTTGGATGATAGTATGCCATGCCATGCTCTAACATGTTCAGTATATATTTCAAATAGCATGTTTTAAAAGCATAAATTGCATCGTATGCATGTTTTGTGAGGTAGATGATTTCTTACTAAGCTCCCAAGCTTACAGATACTTCTTTTCCTTATACTGCAGATAAAGGTAAAGGAAAGATGGATTAGCGGAGGCTGGAGGACAATGCAATGAAGATGTGTGTGGAGAGGAACTTGGAATAAAGATCTTTTGAGAAACTAGCAACTTAAGAACTTAGTATTTCTTGTAGTGTTCCTTTTCTGCACTTTTAGTTAATTAAGTGTCTTGAATTGCGACAGTTATGCTTAGTTTACTGATTGTTATGATCTTAGTTAGCTAGCCATGAGTAATGATAGGTCTAGTAGCTTTGTTTTAGTTATAGAGCTGATATATGTGATTTGAGCACGAAACAGTGCTGAAATTAGACTTCTGATACGAAATCAGAAACCCCAATCGATCAGCCGATCGATTGGAGGCTCCTCAATCGATCAGCTAATCGATTGGGCAGCTTGTTCCGCGAACAGTAAGCTCCTGGATCGATCAGTTGATCGATCCGGTAGCGTTCTGTCGCGAACAGAGAGCTCTGGAATCGATCACTGGATCGATTGGCCAGACTGGATCGATCAGTCGATCGATCCAGACGGGACCTCCATGCACAGTAGCAAGCTGAATCGATCAGTGGATCGATCCAATAGCTCCAATCGATTGAGTGATAAGCTTGATCGATCGGGAAGCTGGATTTTGACTAGGAACCTTTAGTTGCAGCTCCTTGACCATGGGGGATGAAAGGTATGTCATGTATACCTTAGATCCCATCCCTTAGCACATGTAGAACAAAGAAATTGCATTAGCATAAAGAAATTTAAATTAGATCAGTTTTCCGCACATTAAGAATAGTTTAGCAACAGCAGAATGTAACCCCCGGCCTTACAGCTTAGCTAGTAGAAGGTGGGGCGTTACAGAGTGGTATCAGAGCAAGTTCCATACTTCCTCACACACACATGAGCATTGTACCTGCAACTTCCAAGTAAGAACATCTCTCACTTTATGTATGTTTTGTTTGTTTTCATGTTCCTAGATAACTAAAGCATGCTTATATATGTATGATAGTACCTAACATGATAACAATAGTTATGCAATATGATCCTATTAGTTATGTATGTCCTCTATTTCTTTAGAAAATGGTACGAGGATGTCCAGCTAGAAAGACACCAGCTACTGAGCCCTAGCATGAGGCAGGCAGCTCAGTGCCTCCTCCAGACCTTGCAAAGGTAGTAGCTCAGTTACAGAAGAAACTAGCTGAACATCAACAAGAGATAGCCACTTTAAGGGCTAACTAGCAGAACACTCCTACTGTCACTCTAGAATCTAATTTAGCAACCCCAGTAGTGATAGAGGTTCCACCAGTCCAACCTGCAGCACCAGTGGCCCCAGCAGCAGGGGCACAGAGAGAAGCCTATCTGATCCAGTGGTAGAAGATCAAGCCAGAGAATTTCTCAGGCACCGGTGAACCATGGGATGCTCAAGCCTGGTTCAAAACACTGGAGAGTACGATGGAGCTTATGGACTGGCCAGAACATGAGAAGGTGAAATGTGTCTCTTTCTGTCTGACAAGAGATGCACGTATGTGGTGGGAGAAAATTAAAGCGAAGCGCCCAGTAAATCAGATGACATAGGTCGATTTCGAAAAGGAATTCTTCGAGGAGTTCTTCCACATGCGGGTCACAAACCACCACTACGACGAGTTCACTGAATTTCGTCAGGGCAACCTTTCAGTTGAGGAGGTCGTGAGGAAATTCAACAGACTGGCTCGTCTATGCCATGAACTGGTCAGCACTGAAAGAGAACGAATCCGGCTGATGCTCAAGATGTTAAGGCCCGAAATAGCAATGAATGTGGCCAGCGGTGTCCGTAGGCCGCAAACTATAGAAGAACTAGTGAGCAGTGCTATGACTACCGAACATTACCGGAACAACATCAAGCAGCAGAAGTAAGTCCTCTCAGAGTCGAAAGGCCAGGGAGGCTCAAATACTCAGAAACACCAGGGCCACACCTCTAACTGGAAACGGAACTCCAGTAACAAACGTAAGCCAGGGAGTTACCCAAAAGGAGGACCAGCTAGTAAACAGCCTAGCTACCCCAAGTGCTCTACTTGTGGGAAATTCCATCCTGGAATTTGTCACAAGGGTACATGAGGATGCTTCGAATGTGGCCAAGAAGGGCATATGGCTAAGCAATGCCTGAACAAGACCAGTCTCCCTCCACCACAGCCGATACAGTATGGAGACAAACTAGCCCAGTTACATCAGATGTAGGCTGCAATAGATGGACCACACATCAGTCAGGGCAGATTAGAAGCCCCCTTAGCCATGACGAACGCGATGATCTACTCACTCACCAGGGAGGACGTAGCGAATGCCTCGACAGTTGTTACAGGTCAGATTAGTATTTTACAGCAAAGTGCAACTGTCTTATTCGATACTGGGGCAACCCATTCTTATATATCCAGGGCATTCGTCGAAAAGCTAGCAATACCCCCAGAGGTACTCGGTGGTCAGTTTTTGACGACGCTACCTTCGGGAGAGATTATGGCATCCACACACTGGCTCCGAGCAGTGCTGGTCATTATAGCAGACAGAGAGCTTTTTGGCAATCTGATAGTATTAGATATGACGGACTATGACATCATCTTGGGAATGGACTTTCTGGTGAAGTACGGTGCCTCCATAGAGTGCCGTAAACAGAGAGTTGTATTCCAACCTGAAGTAGAAGTGTAGTTTGGGTTCATGGGAGAACCAAAGAGAAAGGCCAAGAAGTTTCTCTCAACTCTTAAGGCACAGAAACTACTGGATTCGGGATGTATGGGATTCCTAGCACATGTAGTCAGTACCAGCCAGGACAAGGACCGAAAGCTAGAGGAGGTCCGAGTTATATGTGACTATCCAGCAGTCTTCCCGGAGGAGTTACCAGGCCTAGCACCAGACAGGGAGATCGAATTTGAGATAGAACTTGTTCTCGGTACAAATCCCATCTCCAAAGCACCCTACCGCATGGCTCCAGTAGAACTAAAGGAACTTCAGGAGCAACTACAGGAGCTGCTTGACAAGGGCTTCATACGTTCTGGTCACTCACCATGGGGAGCGCCTGTATTGTTCGTGAAGAAGAAGGACGGGAGCATGCGCCTGTGCATAGATTACAGAGCACTAAACCAAGTCACGATTAAGAACAGGTATCCGCTTCCCAGAATAGATGACCTGTTTGATCAGCTAAAGGGAGCAAGAGTGTTCTCTAAAATAGACCTCCGGTCAGGATATCACCAGGTTAAAGTTAAAGAAGGTGATATACCCAAGACGACTTTCAGGACCAGATACGGACATTATGAGTTCGTAGTCATGCCCTTTGGCGTGACGAATGCTCCAGCTACTTTCATGGACCTCATGAACAGAGTATTTAGGGAATATTTAGATAAGTTTGTTATCGTGTTCATCGATGACATTCTTATCTATTCAGGAACTCAGGAAGAACACGCAGAGCACCTGAAAATAGTACTGCAGATCCTTCAACAGAACCAGCTATACGCCAAGTTCACGAAATGTGAATTATGGCTCGATCAGGTATCCTTCTTAGGTCACATCATCTCCAAGGATTGTATCATGGTAGACCCCAGTAAGATAGAAGCTGTGAGTAACTGGAAAAGACCTAAGAACGCCAGTGAAATCAGAAGTTTCCTCGGACTAGCAGGCTATTACAGGAAATTTGTAGAAGATTTCTCCAGGATAGCCTCCCCAATGATAGCTCTCACCAGGAAGAACAGAAAATTTCAGTGGACAGAGGACTGTGAGAATAGTTTCATGGAGCTCAAAAGAAGATTAACTAGTGCACCCATTCTGACTCTGCCAGAAAACACAGCCCACTTTGATATTTATAGCGTTGCCTCTAAACTGAGACTAGGAGCAGTACTGATGCAAAATGGCAAGATGATCGCCTACGCCTCCAAACAACTCAAGGACTATGAGAGGAACTACCCTACTCACGACCTTGAGCTTGCAGCAGTTGTGTTCACCCTCAAAATTTGGAGACATTACTTGTATGGAGCTCAGTGCAGAGTATATACAGATCATCAGAGTTTGAAGTACTTCTTCACTCAGAAGGATCTGAATATGCGATAGCGCAGATGGCTCGAGCTAGTCAAAGATTATGACATAGACATCCTCTACCACCCAAGAAAAGCTAATAAGGTGGCAGACGCACTTAGCAGGAAGTCCAGTGCTACCTTACTATCCCTAGCAGCCATGTCACCGCCCCTACAGAAGGGGATCACAGATTTCAGTCTCGAACTTATAGTTGGCCAACTCTCTACTATGACATTAGCATCTACCCTGCTTGGTGACATCCAGACAGCTCAGGAGCAGGACCCTGAAATTCAGAAAATCAAGCAAGGGTTAGTAGATTCAGAAGGTGTAGAGTTCAGAGTATCTGATAGCGGGGTACTGTATTTTAGTGACAGACTATGTGTTCCGGATCAGGAGGAACTACGGAGGAAAATCCTAGACGAGGCTCATAGGACTCCTTATGCGATGCATCCTGGCTCCACCAAGATGTATCAAGACCTAAAGAAACGTTTTTGGTGGCTTGGGATGAAAAGAGACATCGCTAGGTATGTCAGTACCTGTTTGACCTGTCAAAGGGTCAAGGTGGAACACCAGAGACCAGGAGGAGTTCTACAGCCTATTCAGATCCCAGAATGGAAGTGGGAAGATATTTCCATGGACTTCATTGTGGGACTACCTAGAACCACGAATGGTTTTGATGCCATCTGGGTAATAGTTGACAGATTGACTAAATCAACCCACTTCTTAGCTATCAGGATATCCTACTCCATGGAGCAGCTAGCTCAGTTGTACCTCAAGGAGATCGTTAGACTACATGGAGTCCCACGGACCATTATATCAGACAGAGACAGTAGGTTCACATCACACTTCTGGGAGTGTGTACAGTCAGCATTGGGCACTAAGTTAAGATTCAACACAGTTTTTCATCCTCAGACAGATGGTCAAACGAAGCGAGTAAATCAGGTACTCGAAGATATGCTCCGAGCATGTGCCCTAGACTTCAAGGGAAGTTGGTGCAAATATCTGAGTTTAGCAGAATTTGCATACAACAATAGCTATCAGGCCACTATCGGTATGGCACCCTACGAGGCTCTCTATGGGCAGAGGTGTAGATCTCCAATCTGCTGGTATGAAAGTGGTGAACAGAAGGAACTAGAACTTCAGACAGATCTAGTAGCAGATACCACAACAGCTATACAGCAGATCCGCCAGAGGATAGAGACAGCTCAGAGTCGTCAGAAAAGCTATGCTGATACACGACGTCGACCCTTAGAATTTTCAGTTGGGGATACAATATTTCTCCGAGTGGCTCCCATGAAGGGAGTAATGCGTTTTGGGAAGAAGGGCAAATTAAGTCCTAGATATGTGGGACCATACCTTATCACTAGAAGAGTTGGCAAGGTAGCATATGAGCTAGAGCTGCCCCAGGAGATGTCAGCTATCCATAACGTGTTTCATGTCTCTATGCTGAAGAAGCATATCCCAGATGCCACCCAAGTGATTGAGCCCTAGTTGGTACAAGTCCGCGAAGACCTCAGCTATGACAGTCGGCCTATTCAGATAATAGACCAAGCAGTTAAGAAATTACGGAATAAGGAGGTACTATTAGTAAAAGTCATTTGGCAAAATCACACAACAGAAGAGGCAACTTGGGAAACAGAAGCTAGTATGAGACAGAAGTACCCAGAGTTATTCTAAGTTCGAGGATGAACTTTTTATAAGGTATGGGGGATTATAACACTCGAAAAATTCTCACATTTATTTTAGAAATATTCTATTATTTTTCTAGAATTTTAGAATATTTTAATGAAATTTTTAGAATAGCCGAAGTAGCAAAAATAAATGAAAACATAAAATAGCTTATGCGAGAATCGAACCCGAGACCTATGGACTCTATGTCATAGAGGGTGATTCTAGTAACCAAGGGGCCCCAGCAAGGGTGTGCTGAAAGGAAAGGAGAATAATTATATTTAAGGTTTAATTGGGTGGTATTAACAACTTAATACAAATAGAAAATTAAGAGAAGAGTTATTATTTTAACGACAACTTCTCCTCTTCCTAAAACCCTCACACGCCGCCCCCTCTCCTTCTCACTATCTCGGCGCCCAAGACCAAGAAGCCTAGGGTTCCGCCCCTAGAATCATAGGAGCACCCTCCGGCGACGATTCCGGCACAAGGACGCTCCCCTCCGCGAGAAGGAAGCATAGTCGCAAGAGGATCATCGAAGCGATCATCTTCTCCGGAAACCTAGCGATTGGATCGTAAGAAAATCTAGCACAGGATGTAAGAAACCCCTCACCTACAGTATAAGTAGCTATTCGTATGTTTTATGCATTAGTTTAGTCGTGTGCAGATTTTCAGTACGTAGGGTGTGTTCTAGTGCACACCAAGTGTTTGATAAATTGTTTAGCTCAGTAAAATGCTACAGTAGGCATTTTAATAGTTCAGTAAATGCAGGAGAAGCATTTAAAATAGCATATTTAGTCTTACTTCAGCTTATATGGGACTACGGTCCGATGGGTGGGCTCCCACAGTCGCCTCTAGGTTTAGATAACCTAGTTCTAGGTTCAGATAACCTAGTAAAGTAAGACAAGATGAATTAGCTATAAACAGTATTTTACTTTTATCAGTGGCACTGTACTGGACCTCAGTTGTCCTTGGGTTGGACTCCCATAGTCGTCCCTAGGTTTAGATAACCTAGTACACTCTACTAAATTCGGGATTTGCAACCCCGGGTCTAGTTAGGGATGCGCGCACAACAAGTACAGTTGCCGGGCCCAACAATAGCATGATTAGTATTTTCATCTATTTATGATAAATAGTTTTTCAAAGCTTCACAATTTAGTTATGTGATTACAGTTCAGAATTTGTATCAGCTTAGCATTAGTTTAGTTAGCTATTGTATCAGTTTAGTTCTATCTTGTTGATACTAGAAGATATTGCCATGATCAACTTTTGATTTCTATGTTTTGGATGATAGTATGCCATGCCATGCTCTAACATGTTCAGTATATATTTCAAATAGCATGTTTTAAAAGCATAAATTGCATCGTATGCATGTTTTGTGAGGTAGATGGTTTCTTACTAAGCTCCCAAGCTTACAGATACTTCTTTTCCTTATACTGCAGATAAAGGTAAAGGAAAGAGGGATTAGCGGAGGCTGGAGGACAATGCAATGAAGATGTGTGTGGAGAGGAACTTGGAATAAAGATCTTTGGAGAAACTAGCAACTTAAGAACTTAGTATTTCTTGTAGTGTTCCTTTTCTGCACTTTTAGTTAATTAAGTGTCTTGAATTGCGACAGTTATGCTTAGTTTACTGATTGTTATGATCTTAGTTAGCTAGCCATGAGTAATGATAGGTCTAGTAGCTTTGTTTTGCTTATAGAGCTGATATATGTGATTTGAGCATGAAACAGTGCTGAAATCAGACTTCTGATACGAAATCAGAAACCCCAATCGACCAACCGATCGATTGGAGGCTCCTCAATCGATCAGCTGATCGATTGGGCAGCTTGTTCCGCGGACAGTAAGCTCCTGGATTGATCAGCCGATCGATCCAGTAGCGTTCTGTCGCGAACAGAGAGCTCTGGAATCGATCACTGGATCGATGGCCAGACTGGATCGATCAGTCGATCGATCCAGACGGGACCTCCGTGCACAGTAGCAAGCTGAATCGATCAGTGGATCGATCCAATAGCTCCAATCGATTTAGTGATAAGCTCGATCGATCGGGAAGCTGGATTTTGACTAGGAACCTTTAGTTGCAGCTCCTTGACCATGGGGGATGAAAGGTATGTCATGTATACCTTAGATCCCATCCCTTAGCACATGTAGAACAAAGAAATTGCATTAGCATAAAGAAATATAAATTAGATCAGTTTTCCGCACATTAAGAATAGTTTAGCAACAGTAGAATGTAACCCCCGGCCTTACAGCTTAGCTGGTAGAAGGTGGGGCGTTACAGTATCACTCGGTACCTCCACTTCAACAGTATTTGCCGGCTCCATCTCAACATTATTTGCCAGCTCCATCCCAGTAGTATTTGGTAGCTTCACCCCAGCAGTACTTGCTACCTCCACCCCAGCAGTACTTGTTACCTCCACCCCCACTAGTATCAACCACCATTATCTTATCAGCCTTTGGCCCAGTCATACTAGCCTTCATCAGATTAGAGTTAGCCCTCTTCTTCTATCCAGAGGGGTTAGCCATCGAGTCTTGAGTCGGGACATGTTTATGCTTTGACTCATGAGGAGACACAACGAGCTGGAGGATCTGTTATCCGAGGTATTATTTCAGTTTATAGTATTCCAACAGATATATTGATAGATACTAGTAGCTCGCATTCCTTTATTTCTCCTAAATTTATATGCAAGATTGGGAGGATCCCAACTCTTCGACCTTATGGATTAGCAATATTACCATCAGGTGGAGTATTGATATTAGATCAGGAGGTTAAGAGTTGTCCTTTAAATTTCGATAGTCATATTCTTACAGTGGATCTGCAAGTGCTAGAGATGACTGAATTCGATATTATTTTGGGTATAGATTGGTTGTCAGAGCATCATGCCACTGTCGATTGTCGAGCTAAAGTGGTAACTTTTCAATCCTTAGATCAATCATCATGGGAATTTATTAGGATTAATGATCAAGGGATATCTATTATCTCAACTCTCCAGGCCCAATAATTGTTGGCTTGGGGATGCAAGGGATATCTCTTGTCTTTAGTGAGTTCCAATGTGGATAATTCTGCCCGTCTTTCTGATGCCCACATAATTCGTGAATATCCCGGTGTATTTTCCAAAGAACTTCCTGGCTTGCCACCTCGGTGATAGATAGATTTTGCCATTGAGTTGCTTCATGGCACATATTCACTATCGAAATCTCCATATCGGATGACACCAAGAGAACTAAAGGAACTAAAGATCCAGCTTCAGAAGTTGCTAGACAAGGGTTTTGTTTGTTCTAGTGTTTCTCCTTGGGGTGCTCCAGTGCTCTTTCTTACGAAGAAAGATGGATCCTTGAGACTATGTATTGATAATAGGCAGTTAAACTTTGTAACTATTAAGAACAAGTATCCTCTAGCTAGAATAGATGATTTGTTTGATCAACTTAAAGGTACCTGTGTATACTCAAGGATCGATTTAAGATTAGGCTATCACCAATTACGGGTTAGAGATACAGATATTCAAAAGACTGCCTTCCGTACTTGGTATGAACATTATGAATTTTTGGTAATGTCATTTGGGCTTACCAATGCTCCTACAGCTTTTATGGATCTAATGAACCAGATATTCTTGGAATATTTAGATTAGTTTGTTATTGTCTTTATTGATGATATTTTGGTATACTCTCAATTAGAGGAGGAGCATGAACAACATCTCAGAATAGTTCTAGAAACTTTATGGAAGGAACGCTTATGTATGAAGTTTAGTAAATGTGCTTTTTGGTTTACTTCTGTGGGATTTTTAGGGCATATAATCTCTAGAAAAGGGATTTTAGTAGACCCCCAGAAGATTAAAGCGGTTGACCGATGGGAACAACCAAAGTCAGTGCAAGAGATTTGTAGCTTTCTTGGATTAGCTGGGTACTATTGGAGATTTGTTGAAGGATTCTCTAGTATTTCTACACCTTTGACTCAGTTGACTAGAAAAGGGGTCAAGTTTACTTGGTCTAAGGCTTGTGAAGCAAGCTTCCAAGAGCTCAAGCAGAGATTGGTGAGTGCACCAGTGTTAGTTATTCCCTCTGGAGATTATGGATTCATTCTTTACATGGATGCATCTATTCAAGGATTAGGGGCAGTTTTGATGTAGTATGATCGAGTAGTAGCTTATGCTTCTTGTTAGCTGAAAGATCATGAGAAGAATTACCCCATACATGATTTAGAATTAGCAACCATCATTGTTGCCTTTAAGATTTGGAGATATTATCTCTACGGTATTACCTTTGAGATATTCACCGATCACAAGAGTCTAAAATATCTTTTCACGCAGAAAGAGTTAAACCTTCGACAGAGAAGGTGGATGGAGCTTTTGAAAGACTATGACTGCACTATCAACTACCACCCAGGAAAAGCTAATGTAGTAACAGATGCATTGAGCAGGAAGTCTAGAGCAGCATTGGCAACACACAGGGTGACAGTTATTGATCTAGTCAGATAGTTTTCAAAGTTAAATTTAACTAAAGTAGGGCAAACGCAACATGATATACTGGTCTCCTTGATCGCACAATCCCCATTTGTTGAGAGGATCAAGGAAAGTTAAATGGAAGATCAGTATCTCAAATCGATAGCTAGTGAGTTAGAGTTTGGCCCCAAGTCAGAATTCTCATGTGATATGGATGAATCTCTTCAATTTCGAGGTATATTGTGTGTTCTTGAGGTGCATCCTGTTAAGGAGGATCTCCTTCAAGAGGCCCACCGATCGAGATTTGTAGTCCATCCTAGTGGTACTCGGATGTATCGATATCTGAGGCGATCATACTAGTGGAAAGGTGTGAAAAGAGATATTACAGATTTTGTAGCTTGGTGTCTAGTTTGCCAGCAAATTAAGGCAGAACACCAGAGACCAGTCAGGTTACTTCAGAAGATTAGAGTACCAGAATGGAAATGAGAGCATGTAACTATGGATTTGGTCACGAGGTTACCAAGGACCCAGAGGAGACATGATTCGATCTGAATGATCGTCGATCGGTTAACCAAATCGTCACATTTCTTGATGATTCATAGGACAGAATCTCTAGATCGTCTAGCAGAGTTATATTACAGAGAGATTACTAAACTCCATGGTATTTCCCTCAATATTATTTTTGATTGAGATCCACGCTTTACTTCAAGATTTTGGCAAAGTTTCCAAAAGGCGCTAGGTACCGAACTACGCTTTAGCACCGCTTTTCATCCTCAGACTGATGGACAATCAGAGTGCATTATCCAGACTCTGGAGGATCTTTTGTGGGCTTGTGTATTAGATTTTGGGGGTAGTTGGGAGGATCATCTACATTTGGTAGAGTTTGCTTATAATAACAGTTACCATTCTGCTATTCAGATGGCACTGTTTGAGGCACTTTATGGCAGAGCATGTAGATTTTCTATCTTATGGGATGAGATTGGTGAATGTCAACTCTTGGGCCCTTAGAATATTCAGCAGGATGCTGAGCTTGTACGAACTATTAGACAGAGACTGCTGATTGCTCAGAGTCACTAAAGAGTTGTGTAGACCAAAGACGAAGAATGTTAGAATTCGCAGTTGGTGATCATGTATTTCTTCGTGTTTCACCCATAAAAGGAGTTAAGATATTTGGGTTGAAAGGGAAGTTGGCTCCCAGATTTATTGGACCTTTCCAGATCCTTAAGAGGATTGGTGTCGTTGCATATCGACTTGTGTTACCCCCAACGTTAGCAGGAGTACATAATGTCTTTCATGTTTCTATGCTGCGGAAGTATGCTCCAGATCTGACACACGTCCTAGAGGAGCTTAAAGTTCTTCTATAGCCTGATGTGACATACGAAGAATTCCCTGTTTGTATTCTAGATCTCAAGGAACATCAGTTGCGGAATAAATGCATCCACCTCATAAAGGTTGGGTGACAACACCACTCTGATCAGGAAGCAATTTGGGAACGCGAGGATGATATGCACACTCGATATCCTCATTTATTTTCCTCAAGTATCAATACTTCTCAATTATTTAAATTTTAGGACCAAATTTCTTTTAGTGGAGGAGGATTTTAAGTTTTGGAAAAAAAGGAAAAATATACAACCCATACCTACCCACGTGCAACCCCCCCTCCCCCCATACCTCCTCCTTTTTCTTCCTCTTTTCTTCTCTTCCCTACCGAAGCTTGCAACCCATTTCTCTTCTTCTTCTCTTCTCTTCTCCAACGGCAACAAGGAACAAGCTTCTCCTTCCTTGCTGTCTTGCTTCTCGACGACACCATCGAAACTCGTTTGAGGTTGCCGGAGCTCACTGGACCACTAGCTAAGAGGGGAAAGCGAAGCCCTAGTTGTTGCCCTGTTTTCTAACCAAGCATAGCAGCCGTAGAAGCTAGCTGTGGCCTTCACCGGAGCTTGCCGAGACAACCAGTGAAAAGGAAAAAGGTTTCCTCTCCCCTTACTATTCCAGCAGTTGTCCTCTCTATTTTCAGCCTTTCCAATTAACATTGTTGCCTTTCTTCTCCTCCAACAATCAAGAGCAGCAACCCTAGTTGCTCTCTCCTTTGTCCCCACCAACAACAACATCTTGCTGCCTATTGTTTCTTCAACAACAACCCTAGTTGCTGTCCTTTTCTTAGTAGCACTGCCGAAGTTCGCCAGAGTTCGTCGGAGCTAGCTGAGACGACCAACGACGAAGGGAAAACAACCATAGTTGTTGCCCTCTTTTTCCAGCAACCACAGTAACCTATATAAGGTATATTTTATGCTTCATATTAATTGATGTGTAGTTAGGAGGACTATCTAGATTAGAACAAAGGTTTCATTTAGGAATGCGAAGTGGTACGAGCTAACAAGATTAAAATAATTCACTGATTTCGAATCATAGACAATATTTAGATTTTATGTCATTATTCTTATTAGATAGTGTTTTGATTATTTGAGTTATGTTTGGTATTATATTTGTAGACCCGAGCTCGAGTGGAGCACAGTGACCTACCGACACTCGAAGATTTTGCTGTATATAAGGTGGATACATATTTTTTGACTCATATAATTATCCTTGTGCATGAATAAAGAAATGATGAAATTATTTATATTTGTATAATTATTTTCAAATGGAAATTAAAATGACATTACAGGTAACGAAATGGGTTATAATAATAAAATCGTGGAGGGTAATAATTGATATTATTTTTTATTCACATGTGGGTTCATACTGGAATTAATATGGGAATGGTTGTTTTAAAAATTAAATAAATATTCTGAATTACTCTTATGTTGATACTTGTCTTTTTGACTTGCTTGACCTTCTATACTTTATGCTTTTGATATTATATTTGTTGATACTTGTAGCTTTTTATATGTGAACCCTAGGATGATAAATTAAAAGACTTGATATGAAAATATTAATTTGATTGACCATTTAATATGAAAAGAGAATAATTATGATAAATGGATAAAATGGAATCCTTAAAGTGAAATAAGAAAGATGGTAAATGAAGAATATTAAAAAGTGAAGACCATAAGCCTAGCTTTATATTGGAGTCCTGGACCGCCCACATGTTATTGTGGTAGCGCGGCATCCCGTGGTCCAGAGTACCTGACCGTACACCCGAGGCGTAGTGGTGTGATGTAGCCCTCGGTCGATGTTTATTATGTCTCCCACCAGTGAGGGCTGATAACCCGTATGCCTGATGATGTATGCGACAGTATTATACTCTGAGGAGGCCTTTAGCCTATACATATGACATTACACTCTGCTGATATTGGCTCCAATAAAAAAAATGATAATCCCAGTTAGCCTCATTGACTATCTCTGGGGGTGACCGGCCCGGTCCCGCGGAAGTTTTCCATCGGCCACCAGGGTAAATCGGGAAGCGCACGCGGTGGCCAGCCCAGAAGCCCAACATCCTTTGATTACACCCCCATTTGGAGGAAAAATTTCTGCAAATATGCCGTAGCTGGGGTTCGAACCGCGGGTGCCTGGGGGACAACCTGGATGTCCTACCGCGACACCATGGCCCCGGGGACGCTGATATTGGCTCCAATGATTCACTTTTCAGTTGATTTATCAGATTTAGACCATTGATATACATATTGATATTACCATGATAACTTGTATATCGATTAATTAAATAATAAAACTGGAGAATTTATTTTAATTGATAATAACAAATGATGATAAGGTGAAGATCCTAAACTCTAATATAAAAATATTACTTGATGATAGATAATGATAACTGAAGATGACTATACATATATATTTATGTATAAATGGAGAATTAAGTTGTAATAAAAGATGGTGATTTACTCTACCCTTTTGATTTCTTAAACAAGATTAAATTCATGCACATCTTTCTTGATTATTCACTTAGCCATTTGACTAACTTTCTACATTCCTTAGCCTCCAGTTTCGCAAGCACAAGGATCTTTTTGATATCATAGTTGGTTCCGACTTTACATAGAGGTGCTCAGAGATCTCGACGTATTAAATCCTGGTTTATTTTACTTTTGTTTCATTGTATTTACATTTTGTAATTTTATTTCAGATGTCGTCTATCTGTATAGTCTTGTGGTCTATGAAAACTATGATATATATAAATTGATAAATTTCTTGATTATTTTCTTTAGATGGTTCTTAGGGTTTCTGATATTATATTGTCACCGAGTGGGGTACCGGGAACTATACCCCCGGGACGTGACACTTTCCATCTATTCCTTTTTTTTATGTTGTTATTATTTAATTCTTTAAATAATGTGAGACTCGTTTATTTGGGATCTTTGGCGGGCTAGAAGAGGGGTTGAATAGATTGGTCATCCCAAATCGATCTTCTTTCTACAATGTTAGTTGCACAAGCAGAAATGAAACTAAATTAATAAAAATAACAAGGAATGAACATAAACTCTAACACGTTGTTTAACGTGGTTCAGAGATTGTTTGCTTCTACCCCACGACTTGTCCTTAAAATGGGTGATCCCTCAATCTGTCTATGGATTAGTCTCCGACAATCACCGACTAAAGGTTGCTCCTTCTCAGTGGAGTGAAACCTCTCACAAATCTCCTTCCTCTTTACAATATGGAAACATAGATTAGGAGGAAGATAATTGGCTTGGAGCTTGAGGGAATGACTTAGGAGTATTCTAGCAAGAATCAGTAGTCTCCTTTATGTTGGTATGGTAAGCATCCGACGATCGAACCTAAGTTTTGATAATGGAAAAGGGTTCAAAGTTAAGGTCATTTGTGATCTAACATGTTTAAATGAGTTTGCAGAAAAGTCCTAAGTGTACTTAGGCAAAAGTCCTATATGCGGTTAGGCAGGTGGAAAACCCTAGGGGGTGGTAACCCTAAGCAAAAAGTCTTGGTGGGTCGAGGGCTTCGGTCAAAAGTCCTAGAGTTGAGGACTCTTGGTGGAAAGTCCTGGTGTCACGAACCAGGTGAAAGACTGGGCAGGTCATGGAGCGGACGTCCAGCGGAAAGTTCTGGAGTCTCGGGTACTGAGCAAAAGTCCAGTCGGTCTGGAGGACCGGTTTGGCAACAGGTATATTCTCCTGAGTGGAGTAGGTGAGGATGCGTTCCCCGGTGAGGGAACAGTAGACATCGGTTCGACCTAGGGTTTTCGGTCAGGAATCCGAAGTCAGAACCGGACAGTTCAGAGATTGTCAAATACTTATGTTTGACTTATTTTGTTGTGCTAAACTCTGTCTTACTGGATATGGTTTGCATTTTGGACTAACCCATCTTGCAGGGGGTGAAAAGAAGCAAAAGGCTTGGATGAATAGTCTTGAGGCACCCTCCATGGAGCTTGGAGGTGCCTCGGGTCACTAGTTGAGTACCTCCGCACAACAGGGCAGAGGAGACCCTCATGGAGCTTGAGGGCACCCTAGACACTGAGCAAAGGGCACCCTCTATGGAGCTGAGGGCGTCCTGGATGCAGGTGGAGGGCGCCCTCCATGAGGTTGGAGGCGCCCTCAGGCAGATAAGCGGCGAAGAGGTCAGAGCTCATCCACACCGTGGATTTGGTGCAGATGAGGGTGCCCTCCATGGTGTTGGAGGTGCCCTCAACAGGCTATATAAGCCTGCCTCAAGTAGAAGCAAAGGTACAACACAATTTGACAACCCTTCTTCTGTGTGCTGCTCAAAGAACGATCCAGCGAAGCTGTAATAAGTCTCCGAGAACCAGAAGCTTCAAGAGTACTGTTTTCATTGTCGATATAATTTCATTACTGTTTAATATTGTAAATCTGAATTGTAACTTTTTGAGCTGATAGTGATTGCCCAAAGTAAACGCTCAACGAGCGTAGGTCTTGGAGTAGGAGTCGCCCCAAGCTCCGAATAAGTAAATCTTGGTGTCTGTGTTTTCAATTGTTATTTAATTTTCCGCTACGTTTTACTCTTAGAATTCTGAAATGTAAGTGAAAGCCATGAGTGCTATTCACCCCCCTTCTACTGCTTTCGATCCAACAATTGGTATCAGAGCGAGGTCGCTTCAAATTGGTGAATCCACCGTTCAAGCAAATTTTTCGTTGTAGTTTTTAAATTTTTTGGAGTCGATCAGAATCGGTAAAATTACTGCCTTTCGATATATTTTTTTCCCCATAATCGAATTTTTTCCTCGAAGTTGGTGCAATACCACTCGAGTTATCCTTTTAATTTCTTAATCCTGCACTACTAATCCAAGACTGAGTCTTGGAACAAGTTTTTTTTGTTTTTGTGTGTGTGTAAGATATTTGTCTTTTCAAACAATGGCCCATCAAGAAAGCTACAGCACAACTCACCTGCCGCTCTTCTCTGGCGAAGACTTCGGCTACTAGAAGGGCCAAATGGAGTCCTACCTCCAAACTCAGTTTGAGATGTGGATGATCATAAAGACTGACATCACACTTCCACTCGACAGCTCAGGGAAACCACTATCATGCGAGAACTGGGGCGCGAGCATAATTAAGAAGGTTGAGGCTAATGCTAAAGCAACCTGCACCCTTCAATGCAGCCTAACCAAGGAGGAGCTGAACCGATTTGGACCATTCTCAAGTGCCAAAGACTTATGGGAGAAGCTGATTGAGCTGCATGAAGGGACTTCTGCACAAAAGTAAGTAAAAGGGATTTGATTTTTAATAAATTATATAACATTAAATTACAGGAGGGTGAGATAGCAAGTCAATTGCACGCACACATCCAAGACCTCCTCAATGGTCTCCACACAATCAGACAGAAGGTGGAGAATCGAGACATAATCAGGTATACGTTAAATGCTTTTCTGAGGAATACCTTGTGGGCATCCATGGTAGATGCTTATAAGGTCTCCAAGGATCTTTCTTTAATTAAGTTAGACAAACTTTTTTTAGAATTTGAATTACATGAACAGATTAATACATGCATTGCCGAGAAGGGTATTACCTTAATTGTAGGTACAAGCAGAACCCGGGAAGCAAAAGCAAAGCATAAAATCGAACCAAAGTCCGAAGAAGAACCAGACTCAGAAGATAAAGACGATGAGATAGAAGCCGAACTCGTCAACCAAGTACACAAGCTCTACAGAAAGAAGAAGGGGTTCACAAAGAAGGATATCAAGAAGGTGGTTCAGTCTAAAAAGGTACAAACGAGTCCAAACGTAAAATTCGAAGTAACCTGCTACGGGTGCAATCAAATGGGGCACGTCAAGGCAAATTGTCCAAACCTAAAAGAAACAAAGAAGCAGAGGAAGAAGAAAGCACAGCAGGCAACATGGGACGAGTCCTCCTCAGAAGACTCCGACGAAGAGCTTGAATAGACGAGCTTTCTTGCATTGATGGCTCGGGAACACATCGACGAATCAAAGACCAAAAGCGAATCAGAAGCCGAGTCCGAGCGAAGCCACGAACCCGTATCCGTTTCCGAAGGATCCAACCCACTGTAAGAAATTCATAATTTAGTTAATTATTTAATGCGTAAGTTAGCTAAATCAAATGTCCGGGTCAAATCACTTCAAAAGGAGATAACAACCCTTAAATAAGTGACTAACCCTAGTTCCTTGACTGATCTCATTCAGACTGAAATCTCAACTCAAGTTCAAAAGCTTGAGGAAGAGAATTCTAGTATGAAAAATCAAGTCAAGGAACTAAAGTAAACGTTGGAACGGTTTACTTTGGGCTCCAAGAATCTTGATCTGATTCTTGGAAAACAACGAGTCGTTTACAATCGATCTGGACTTGGATTTATGGCTAATAGAAAATACAAATCTTATTTATCCCTTGTTAATCGAAATAATAGAAAATTAGTCCAAGCATAGGTCCCCAAGTCAAACTTGGTTAATTAAGTTGGACTTGGACACTATTGGGTCCCCAATGATCAAATCCATTACCTTGATAGACCCTATCGAGGCTATGATCTAGGGGGACCCAATAGAAAGACCATTTTTATCAACAGATAGAATTGTTTGATGATTGCTTTTACTGCTTTTATTATATATGCTTAGATTAGGCTAGATAAGGACCTAAGCATAATTTACATTTGACTAGTTAGACCTAGGGGTTTCAAAAGGAAAATTAAATATCCAATTTCTTTGAAAGGCTTTGTCTAGAAGTGGTGGATGATCCCATACCCAAGAAGTCCTAGTGCCTCGCCACAGCTTGGAAGCCAATATTTGAAATGTATATTTAATTGACTAATTGAAAAATCTGAGTCTAACCCAAATGTAAATTAATCCTTAGACATAATTTAAATCAAAGTTAAAATTAACCATATCACAAAATCCATAAGATTTCCTGATTGGTAACTTAGAAACGGGTGAGATGAACCTAGAAAAATTTGGAATAAAATTAAATCTGATTGGAGTTGTCTGATCGATCCACTGATCGATTCAACTCACTACTGTACATGGGGTCAAATCTGGATCGATCGACTGATCGATCCAATATGGTCAATCGATCCAGAGATTGATTCAGAAGCTCTCTGTTCGTGGGTTTTAATTCCCCGATCGATCGGCTGATCGATCCATGGCCGATCGATCCGCTGATCGACTCATCAGCTTTCTGTACGCGACAGATCGCGTTTCAATCGATCGGCTGATCGATCGAGGGCTCCCCCAATCGATCAGCTAATCGACTCACTAGCATTCTGTACGCGGGGACTTCTCCCAATTGATCGGCTGATCGATTGAGGACTGCTCAATCGATCGACTGATCGATTGGGTTTCTGATTTTCGCAGAAATCAGACCCGACCTCATACAGAATCTCCAAAAATTCAACTACAAGCACAACCTTATTACTGGGCATGCCAACTCATGGTTAGCTAACTACTATCATGACAAATAACAATCCAAGCATAACATAGTGCATACTCTCATGAATCAAGACACTTAACATCTAAAAGTGTAGAAAAGTCATACTATAAGAAGTACTAAGTTCTTAATTTGCTAGTTCCCCTGAGGATCTTCATTCCAAGTTTCTTCTCACACACATCTTTATCGCATTGCCCTCCAGCCTCCGCTAATCCATCTTCCCTTTACCTTTATCTGCAGTATAAGGAAAAGGAAACTATAAGCTTGGGAGCTTAGTAAGAAACCATCTACCTCACAAAACATACATTCGGTAAGATCATGCTTTCAAAAGATGCTATTTAAAATACATGCTGAAAATGCTAAAACATGGCATATGGACAATTAAATCATGCTAAGCAATTACTGAACAAAAGGCTACTCATTGTATCAACAAGAAACTAAACTGATATATATAAGCTAAGCTAATTGTTATCATAATAAGGACTAGACTAAAACTAAGCTGCATTCACATATTTGTTTGAAAACTATTTTAATAAATAGATAAAAATACTAAACATGCTGCTGATGGACCCGACAACTGTACTTACTGTGCGCGTATCCCTAACTAGGCCCGAGGTAGCAAGTCCCGAAACTAGTAGCGTACTAGGTTATCTAAACCCAGGGATGACTATGTGAGCCCAACCCAAGGACAACTGAAGTCCAGTACAGTGCCACTGATAAAGTAAAATACTATTTATAAGCTGATTTATCATATCTTATTTTTACTAGGTTATCTAAACCTAGAGCTAGGTTATCTGAACCTAGAGGCGACTATGGGAGCCCACCCATTGGACCGTAGTCCCATATCACTGAAGCAAGTCTATGCACGCTATGTAAAATGCATCTAGGGCATATAACTGAGCTATTAAAATGCCTATTGTAACGTTTAACTATACTAGGTATTTTATCGAGCACTTGGTGTGCTCTAATTCTGCATTTAGCTAAACTAAGACCATAAAGTGAACTAGAACCATAAAAGCATGCGAATAGCTACTTATACTACAGGTGAGGGGTTACTTACATCCTGCGCCAGTTTTCTTACGAATCTGATCGCTAGTTTTCCGGAGAAGAAGATCTTCTCGACGATCTTCTTACGTCTATACTTTCTTCTCGCGAAGGGGAGCGTCCTCGTGCCGGAATTATCGCCGGAAGGTGCTCCTATGGCCCTAGGGTGGAACCCTAGGTTTTCCTTGGGCTTGGCATCGAGAGGGTGAGGAGAAGAGGGGTTCGACGGTGAGGGTTTGAGGGAAAAGAGAATTGTCGTTCAAAATATCACAACTCTCCACTTAATTTCCATATTTATATTAAGTGATTAATACACCCCAACTAAACCTTAAGTATAATTGTTCTCCTTTTCTTTCAGCACACCCCTGCTGGGGCCCCTTGGTTACTGGAGTCATCTATAAGGCGTAGAGTCTAATAGGTCTAGGGTTCAATTTCCGCTTAGGCTGTTTTACGTCCTTATTTATTTTTGCTACTTCGGCTATTCTAAAATTTCCATAAAAATATTCTAAAATCTCAGAAAAATAATAGAATATTTCTAAAATTACTTTGAGAATTTTCGGGCGTTACACAAATGTAAATTATGATGTTGATCTGAGAAGATCAGCACCACGTTGGTGTTGATCTTTGGAAACTAGCACGAATCTTAGTGATTGGAAGCCAAGGTAATGTTGGTGCTGGTTTTGAAAGACCAGCACCACCAATGTCCGTGCCACTTGGCATGCACTAATAGATTCTTGTGTGAGTCTCAAAACCATAATTGGAGGGCCTATACACATTCTATACACTCACCCCTTCCATCCCATACCAAAATATCATAAATCCAATGCCCCAATATCGATTAATGTGTTTTAGTAAAAACCCATTAATAGACTTAGAGGACTTTGATCGGACCCATTTCAAGTCTTATGGGTTCATATAGATCACAGAAGTCCAAATATACCTTCATTTACTCTTTTTGAACCTTCCTAATGTTGTTTCAAACGATTTATATCTTTATATACATTGTGGTATTGGTTTGAGAAGATCAGCACCATGTTTGTACTGATCTTCGAAAACTAGCACCAAGCTTGGTGATCAGAAGCTAAGGCCACGTTGATGCTATTTTTTCAAGACTAGAACCAACGTGGTGCTTCTTTTGCAAGATCAGCACCACATTGGTGCCACTTTTGCAAGACCAGTATAACGTTGGGGTTGCCTTTGCAAGATCAACACCAACATCCGTGCCACTTGGCACATAGCTATAGATTCTTGTGTGAGTCTCAGAATCATGGTTGAAGGGCATATCTACATTCTATACACTCACCCCTTCCATCTCATACCAAAATATTAGAAATCCAAGACCCCTAGGTCAATCAATTAGTTTCGATCAAACCCATTAGTGGACTTAGAGGACTTTGATCGGACACATTTCAAGTCCTATGGGTTCATATGGATCACATAAGTTCAAATATATCCTCATTTACTCTTTTTAGTCCTTCCTAGCATTGTTCCAAATTATTTACATCTTTATATACATGTGATACTAGTCTAAGAAGACCAACACCACATTGGTGCTGATCTTCAGAAACCAGCACCAAGCTTAGTGATCATAAGCCAAAGTTATGTTGGTGCTACTTTTTCAAGACTAGCACCAATGTGGTGCTACTTTTGTAAGAGCAGCACCACGTTGGTGCTGCTTTTGCAAGATCAATACCAATGTCCGTGTCACTTGGCACATAATGATTGATTCTTGTGTGAGTCTTAGAACCATGGTTGGAGGGCATATGTACATTCTATACACTCACCCCTTCCATCCCATACCAAAATATCAAAAATCTAATGCCCTTAGGTCAATCAATGAGTTTTAGCCAAAACTTAAATTGACTTAGAGAACTTTGATCAAGCCCATTTCAAGTCTTATAGGTTCAAATGGATCACAAAAGTCCAAATATGCCCTCATTTTCTCTTTTTAGACCTTCCTTGCATTGTTCCAAATGAGTTGCATCTTTATGTATATTGTTGTGCTGGTCTGAGAAGATCAACACCATGTTGGTACTGATCTTCAGAAACCAGCACCAAGCTTGGTGATCATAAGCCAAGGTCACATTGGTGCTGCATTTTCAAGACCAGTACCAACGTTGAGCTACTTTTACAAGACCAGCACGATGTTTGTGTTGCTTTTACAAGATCAACACCAATGTCTGTGCCACTTGGCATACAGCCATAAATTCTTATGTGAGTCTTACAACCATGGTTGGAGGGCATGTATACATTCTATACACTTACCCCTTCCATCGTATACCAAAATATCAGAAATCCAAGACCCCTAGCTCAATCAGTTTTGGTCAAAACAAATTTGATGGACCTAGATGATTCTGATTGAATCCATTTTAAGTCCTATGAGTTCATATGGATCACATGAGTCAGAATATGCCCTCATTTACTCTTTTTAGACATTCATAGTATTGTTCCAAACTATTTCAACCTTTTTATACATTTTGGTGCTAGTCTGAGAAGATCAACACAATGTTGGTGTTGATCTTTGAAAACTAGTGCCAAGCTGATTGATCAAAAGCCAAGGTCACATTAGTGCTGCTTTTTCAAGACCCACATTAGTGTTGCTTTTGCAAGATCAACACCAACACCTGTGTTAATTGGCACGCAACCATAGATTCTTGGGTCAGTCTTATAACCATGGTTGGAGGGCATATATACATGCTATACACTCACCTCTTCCATCCCATACCAAAATATCAGAAATTCAAGGCCCTAGGTCAATCAATGGATTTCAGTCAAATCCCATTGATAGACCTAGAGGACTCTGATTGAACCCATTTGAAGTTCTCTAGGTTCAAATGAATCACATGAGTCTGAATATGCCCTCATTTACTCTTTTTAGACATTAATAGTGTTATTCCAAACTATTTAATTTTTTTTCTACATTATGGTGTTGGTCTAAGAAGATCAGCACCACATTGATGCTGATCTTCAGAAACTAGCACCAAGCTTGGTGATCAGAAGCCAAGGCCACGTTGGTGCTACTTTTTCAAGTCCAACACCAATGTGGTGCTATTTTTGTAAGAGCAGTACCACGTTGGTGATGCTTTAGCAAGATCAACACCAACATCCATGTCACTTGGCACACAATCATAGATTCTTGTGTCTTAGAACCATGGTTGGAGGGCATATATACATTCTATACACTCATCCTTTCTACCTCATATCAAAATATTAGAAATCCAAGGCCCTTTGATCAATCAATGGCTTTTGAGTCAAAAACCATTTCAAGTTATATTAGTTCATATGGATCACAGTAGTCTAAATATGCCCTCATTTACTCTTTTTAAACCCTCTTAGCATTGTTCCAAACTATTTAAACCTTGTAGTAGGTAATATTTTGAATCTTATACTACAACATATGTTTTCTAGTTGATGATCGAGTATGTTTGATGGTTGTAAATTCAATTATTTTTAACAATGGAGAAATCATCTTATGACAACTGGCACCCTGAACTCCATGCCACAATGCATGCCCACCCATTCACAATCCGAGAAGTGTCTTTTCTCAATCAAATTTCATCGTAAGTAATTATATTAGGTTTAATAGTTAATCATCTTTTATAATTCTTTTAATTCTTTTTTATAGATGCAACTATGCATTTTTCGTATTACGATACATTAAATCACAATATTATGGGATAACTATACATTTCACACAAAGGCACATAATGACTTATAGATTTTCAGTTGGGAACAAGATTATGCACCACTTAGCTTTCAAGTTTCTAGTATGACAAATCTCATTGAGTGTTTCAAGCTTGTACACAATATTTTTTATGGGATGATAATACACAGAACTGAATATTTTACATTACCATGTAAATAATTCTTTGTATCTAAACTATCTAAGTTATAATTTGATAGATGATTTATGTGAAGTATTCTCAGTACCACTTATGATGGTCTTCTTAGTAATATATGAAGCATAAATTATGAATTTGTGTGAATAAGGTATATATAGTGTGGCAAATAAACCCACAGGACTTAGAATGGGTTAGATCAGAGTCCTATAGGTCCATCAATAAGTTTTGATTGAAATCCATTAATTGACCTAGGGGCATTGGATTTTTGATATTTTAGTATGGCATGGAAGGGGTGAGTGTATAGATGCTCTCCAACCATGGTTCTAAGAGTCACACAAGAATCTATGGCTGCTTGTCAGATGACACGAACGTTGATACTGATCTTGCAAAACTAGCACCATGTTGGTGTTGGTCTTTCAAAACTAACACAAACATGGTCTTGGCTTCCGATCACTAAGCTTGGTGCTGGTTTTTGAAGATCAGTACCAACGTTGTGCTAATCTTCTCAAACCAACACCATAATGTATATAAACATTCAAATCATTTGAAATAATGCTAGAAGGGTCTAAGAAGAGTAAATGAGGACATATTCAGAATCTTGTGATCCATATGAATCCATAGGACTGAAATAAGTCTGATTAGAATCCTCTAGGTCCATCAATGGATTTTGATCGAAACCCATTGATTGACCTAGGGGCCTTGGATTTTTGATATTTTTATATGGGATGGAAGGTATATAATGTATATATACCCTTCAATCATAGTTCTGAGACTCACATAAGAATCTATGGTTGTATGCCAAGTGGAATGAATGTTGGTGCTGGTCTTGAAAAAGTAGCACCAACATGGCCTTGGATTTTGATCACCAAGCTTGGTGCTAGCTTCTAAAGATCAGCACCAACGTGGTGCTGATCTTCTCAGACCAGCACCACAATATATAAAAAGATTCAAATAGTTTAGGACAACGTTATGAATGTCTAAAAAGAGTAAATAAGGGCATATTCAGACTCATGTGATCCATATGCACTCATATAGCTTAAAATGAGTCAGGTGAAAGTCCTCTAGGTCTATCAATGAATTTTGATAGAAAGCAATTGATTGACCTAAGGGCATTGGATTTATGAAATTTTGGTATGAGATAGAAGGAGTGAGTGTATAGAATGCATATATGCCCTACAACCTGTAAGGATCTTGAGCGCAAAAACAATACAAGGCAATGAAATAAACTGTTGGATTGAGACACACGTGAGAGGGGGGGTTGAATCACATGGTTTTTAAAAACTTTTTCTTTTCATTTTGAAATCAAAGTATGTAGTGGAAAAACATGGAAACAAAAACAAGAGTAAAAGAACAAGTTTGGTTTTACTTGGTTAGGAGCCTTCGGTGACTCCTACTCCAAGACCCAGGTTCCACGAACTTATTGATGGATAATCCACTAAATGCCTCTTTCGAAACTGCTGAAAGAGGGGATCGAGTACAAAAAGGATCGAAAGAGTGTAACAAGCTACACTTTTTATTTATAGAAATTAAGTGCAAAACTTAAGTTTTATTACCAAACACTTTTGTAGATAACCTACTTGAACTTAGTGTTTGGACAACTTTTCAGCGGTAGTTGGGCATAATAGGGTAGCAGCAGAAAGCCGGAGCAGTCAGAAAGTCAATCGGACGACAAGAAGCTCGAATATAAGTTGTTCTTGAATGCTTGGTCGAGACACCCTTTTAAAGAGTGTGGAAGGCGCCTTCCATAGGCAGAAATCTATCCTAAATTTGTTGCTCCTTATTACCAATGAGTTCTAAATTTTATCCATTGGAAGCCCCCTTTTATAGCACCAAAGGCGCCTTCCATGAACAATACTGAAGGCACCTTCCAATGCTTGAAAGCGCCTCGGGTACTGTTTATCCAAGGCCTTTTTACTCTTTTTGCCCTACAAGTTAGGTTAGTCCAACACGAAAATATCTAACCTATAAAATAAAGTTAGCACAATAATAATATGATTAATTTATGACTTAGACCCTATCCTTTAGACCAGGATCTAGTTAGGGTCTTAATTTAGGTTTTTGAAATAGACCTAAATTGAACCGACGCCTATTGCCCCCTCAATCGAAATGCGTCCCCACTTAGTCACTCTCCTCTAGTAATTTACCTTCACTTACCGTGTGTCAAGTTACCTCCTTAACGTCAATCTAACCCACCAGGTCTTCTTGCCAGAATTGCACATCCAGATTTCCTCTCGTCGGGAATTGAACATCCCGATCTCCTGTTGGAATCGCATATCCAGACTTTCTCTTGCCAGAATCACACATCTGGACTTCCTTGCCTGGTGTCAAGTCCTCTTGACCCATCAGGTTAGTCAACCCTGCATACTCGATAAATGTATTAGATCATGATAATACCTAATTTAACTCACTTGTCATTTATCAAAATCTGAGTTAGGCTGTTAGTGCAAATTGTACCAACAATCTCTCTTTTTTTTGATGGAATGACAACCTAGGTTAGAGTTAGGAAAAGGTATGCAAGAAAGAAATAGTAATGATATGATTCAAGAGAACTTAAAATTTTAAAATTTCATTTTATTCTCTTGATCATTTTAGGGTTACGATTTTCAAGATTTAGTTGTCGTCTTTTTCATACTTAACCCTTACCCTTCCCCTTTGACATTCATAAAAAATAATGCATATAAACATAGCAAATTAAAAATTGTACTAAAACTCTAGTAAGTATAGAATTTATAAATATTTTGCAGGTTTTATGGGAGGGAGGAGTTAATATAATTCTAAAGAAATTTTCAAACTTTTCAAATGGGTTTAAAAAAGTTGAAAAAAAATTATTTTGCTAAAGTAAATCATTTTTCAAGATATAAAACACTTTAAAATGTTGAAATTTCTTAAACTTGTCAAAGTGTTTGAAAACATTTTTCAAAATATTTTGATAGAAATTTTCTAATTTTGAAAAGTTTTTTAATATTTTGAGAATTGGCTTTGCAAAACAACCCATTTTATGTAAACAAATTTTACAAAGGAAGATTTTAAAATATTCGTTAAAAAGATAGCTTGTCTAAAATTTCAATTGTTCAAAATTCTCTTTAAAATTTTTTTTGTAAATAATTTATCTAAGTAAAATAGTTTTGGAAGTATTTTCAAAGATAGATTTTTTAAAATGGAAACACATATTTGAAAAAGTTTTTTTACAAATTTGAAAGGTATTTTTGAAAGCAATTTTGAAAGTGATTTTGCAACAAATATTAGGAAAGGAAGTAAATTATTTTAAAAATTATATTCGAATATTCTTCCCCTGAACCTGATATATTTTTTTTTAAAAAATACTCCATCTAAAAAATTCAGCCTTAAATGTATAACCGTTATTTATTAACTAACTATCAGAGATAGCAATGTTCACTTAGTTAGTCAAGTTAAGTACATGTATCCAGTTAGTGTTTGACTAAAATGAATTACTTAACCTGATCGCTATAATTTTGGCATTTTACACCCAGACTTGTATTGATGCATTGATATTATTGGTGTAATTGACCTCTAGGGTTTCGATGTTTGATAATGCACCCAAGTATGATCAATTTGACCAAGGGTTAATCCAAACAGGACTTGATGTTTGGAAAAAAATAGTCTAGTTAGGACTATATGACTAGCAAGGAGAAGTTCTAACCGGAGGTTAGGCAAAGTGAAAGTCCTGGTGAGTGAAGCTAGACCCTAGTGAGTGAAGCTAGGTAGTGGATGGAAGGCTTGGTGAGTGAAGCCAGACCCTAGTGAGTGAAGATAGGTAGTGGAAGTCCTGGTGAATGAAGTCGGACCCTAGTGAATGAAGCTAGATGGTGGAAGTCCTAGTGAGTGAAACTAGGCCCTAGTGAGTGAAGCTAGGTAGTGAAAGTCCTGGTGAGTGAGGCCATGCCCTAGTGAGTGAAGCTATACCCTAGTGAGTGAAGCTAGGTGGTTGAAGTCCTGGTGAGTGAAGCCGAACCCTAGTAAATGAAGCTAGGTGGAGGAAGTCCTGGTGAGTGAAGCCAGGTAATGGAAGTCCTAGTCAGTGAAGCTAGCAACCCTAGGAGGAGATAACCTTAGGTTATATATGACCAACTAGTTTCCGATTGACCATGCGCAGTCGACCGGACCAGCGAATCTTGAATTCTGTTAATACTATTTTACCTTATCATTTTATCTATTGTGCTAACTCAGTGTTGCAGGGAAGTTCAGCTTGGTCAACGAGCCGACCAGATAGCTGGCACGAAGTCCAAACATGTCGACACCGGATGTCTGGCAGGTAAGTTAAGGTAAGTCACTGGAGGAGAGTGACTTGGTGAGGACGCTTTCCCCGTTCGAGGGAACAGTAAGTGTCGATCCAACTTAGAACCATTTTAGGAATCTAAGTTGAGATCTTGACTAGATTCTGGTCTCAGTGAGACAGAATCTAATTGCTACCCTTTTTACTATAATTGTGCTAACATTTTGTTTTACAGGGTAGTATAATCTCAGACTAACATTTTCTTGCAGAAAATTGATGTACTGGAAAATGGTGGTCCGGGCGCCTGGAAGGGATCTGGGCGCTCGGAGTGCAAAAACTTATCTTGTTTCCATATGGAGCGCGCTGATTGGCTGGGCCAACATCACGGTCCAGGCACCCGGAAGGGATCCGGGCGCCTGGAGCACTCTTATAAAAGCAGCCTTCTTCCAGAGCTACGGATAACAACTTCTTTCCATGACTGCTCTGTTGTGTTTTACTCCTGCGACGCTGCAAAGCTTCTCCGATAATTTATGGCTCAAGTTCTTTTCAATTATTGTCAGTATTTCTTTTAAGAGTTCTTGTACTTATCTTTGTAATCCTTTTTGCGAACTGCTAGTGAATTGCCCAATGAAAGCACTCGACGAGTGCGAGTCTTGGAGTAGGAGTCGACGAAGGCTCTAAACCAAGTAAAATTGGTTTGTGTTAGCATTGTGTCTTTCATATTTCCGCTGTGTACTCGATTTGACTTTGTTACGAATTTTTTGATCGCTATTCACCCCCCTCCCCCCTCTAGCAAATTCTACGATCCAACAGATATAAGCATTTAAAGTCCAAGAAATAGGCCTATGCATCTTACGTCATTCTAAGTTTTTGAATACACAATTAAGGTAGACCTAACGTGCTTGTGAGATGCTCGATACCTAGATCTATAGGAACATACTTTTTATAAATTTTATCTAGTATAAGGCCCAAATTAATTTTGAAATACTAAGAAAATGAGAATTTCAGAAAATATTAGTAAAGAATTTTCTTAGAATTTCTAAATCATTTAAAAATTATTTTGAAATTAGCAATCCTAGTCTACAAAGGAATTTCTTAGATTATCCGAATAAAGTAGAAAGAAGTAGCTAAATGTATAGATGAAGTCAAGCATATATACAATATATAACAACACACTAAACATAATCATGTCTGGTCATCATCAGCAGGTGAAGGTGGTGATGTAACCCCCCACCCTCCTCACTACTGGTCTGTGAGGGCGGAGGGCTACTGGACTACTAACTTTACTTAACTATCCTTGTTCAGATGTTAATAGAAATTCCTAAAACTCTCGGAGAACTCAAAACATACAATTAACTAGCAGCGGAAGACTAAATGACTCATCTAATACATTCTACTCAACTCTTTGTTAATAAATTCTTATGCTAAATCCCAAGGCTTCTATAGTCCAGGCATCACACATCTATCCGCACCTCCTTGTCGCCTTCCTTTACTATAGCTTTTCCTTTCTTTTATCTGCAGTAAGAGGAAATGCATCTATAAGCAAAATTGCTTAGTAAGCGCTATCTAACTCACAAAACTCGAGTATGCATGTAAGCTGAAAGAAATCTAGAAACTGAATGCTCATCTAATAGCAAACGAAACATAGCATATTGAAATACTAAACATGTAAGCAAATCTAAACAACATGTCAGTATATAAGAAAGCTAAACTTGCTGAATTTTAAACTTATGTGAAGCTTATTTCTTTTGTTTGAAAACTTATACTTTAATACTTCAAAATAATAATCAACTTTCTTCTTGGGCCCTACAACTGTACTTTCTATGCGTGCATCCCTAACTAGACCCGAGATAGTTGGTCCCGAATCTAGTAGGGTTTACTATTGTAATGACCCGACTCATTTGGCGGCCCATTTGGCGACCCATTTGGCGACCCTCTGGTCGTCGACCGTCGACCGTCGGTCGTGCCGTTACTACTAGGTTATCTAAACCTAGGGACGACTATGGGAGCTCAACCCAAGGACAACTGAGAGTCCAGCACAGTGCCACTGATAAAAGTAAAATACTTGTTATCTTTTAATACTTCTAATATATAATGCCTCGGCATTTTAACGAGCACCTTGTGTGCCAAAATTCCTAAAGTCTTGACTTTGGGATCTACTTAAGGCCTTGGCCTTTTTTTTTTCTTTTCTTTATCTTTCTTATACTTGTTAATACTTCTAATAAAAGAATGCTTCTTTAAAAACTGAAATGTTTAAACAAATTCTAATTTTGAAATGCATAAACAAAAATCTGCATACTATGCTAATCAAAATTCTACATACTATTCTAATCAAGATTCTGCATTCTATGCTACACTATTTCTGCATACTATGCAAACATAAATTCTGCACTATAATACTTAACCAAACTGCACTATAATCTTTTTCTTTAAAAACTGCATTATAAGTTCCACCAAAAATCTGCACTAAAAATCTGCACCATAAGCTCTTAAGAAATTTGCACCATAAGCTCTTAAGAAATTTGCACTACAAGCTCTAAAGAAATCTGCATTTTAAGCTCTAAGAAATCTGCACTACAAGCTTAATTAAAATCTACACTATAAGCTTACATAAAAATTTGCACTATAAGCTTGATTGAAATCTGCACTATAGGCTTAATTAAAATCTGCACCTATAAACTTAATTAAAATCTGCACTATAAGCTTAATTAAAAATCTGTACTATAAGCTTAATTAAAATCTGCACTATAGGCTTAATTAAAATATGCACTATAAGCTTACATAAAAATCTGCATTATAAGTTTAATTAAAATCTGCACTATAGGCTTAATTAAAAATCTGCACTATAAGCTTAATTAAAATCTGCACTATAGGCTTAATTAAAAATCTGCACTATAAGCTTAATTAAAATCTGCAATATAAGCTCTACATAAAAATCTGCATTATAAGCTTAATTAAAATCTGCACTATAGGCTTAATTAAAAATCTGCACTATAAGCGCTTAATTAAAATTTGTAATATAAGCTCTACATAAAAATCTGCATTATAAGCTTAATTAAAATCTGCACTATAGGCTTTAATTAAAAATCTGCACTATAAGCGCTTCTTATGCTTCGAATTCAAGAAGAACAAAGGTCCGAAACTACTCCTACTTGAGGTGAGAAGCACTTACCTTGATTCTTGGACTCACAACCGAACAAAAAGGGCTTCTAGGACCTTGGCCGACCGCCGGAGATGATGCCCTAACTCCCTTTCGTTTTCTGCCCAAGCTCCGCCATATCGTACGCAGAAGAGAAGGAGAGAATGGTTTAAGTCACGGGAAAACAGAGCATCAACTTATCCCTTTTTATAACTTAATATTTCTGTTAACTCCTTAAATAAATTCGCTACCTTTTCTAAACAGACAAATCCAACATCAACTTATCCCTTTTATAATCCAATATTCTGCTAACTATCTTAAATAAATTCGCTACCTTTTCTAAACAGACAAATCCAAGATCAACTTATCCCTTTTATAATCCAATATTCTGTTAACTATCTTAAATAAATTTTCTACCTTTTCTAAATAGAAAAATCTGTTTGCCCACCTGGTCAGTCGGGTTTTGACCGAGTCAAAGGTCGTGGGTTCAATTCTCGGCTTGGACATTTTTTTGTCGAAACTTTATTCGTTTAGTAAAAATACCAAACGACCTCCAAAAATTACATAAAAATACTCTAAAATTTTCTAAAAATCTCTAGAATATTTCTAAATATTTTTAAGAACTTTTAGAACTCCTAATGAGGAAAATTGGGTCGTTACAGGTGATGTGAATCCAAAGAGAAAGATATCTCAAGAACCCACAATGAATGGAAGAAGGAAGAGAGAAAGAATTAAATCGATAAGATTGATGAAAAGAACCTCGACCCAATGCTTAGGAAAGCATGAACCTTGGTATAGAAGATGGTAGACGCCACAACCTTGGGATGGAGGTTGATAAGTCTTTGAACGCCACAAGGAAATGCCTTGATAAGTTCTAATTCAATAAAGACCAACAAGTGAGAGCTTCACCGTACTTTAAATTGAAAAATATGTCAAAGATACATATGTGGCCGTCACCCCCTTTATTTATAGCTATAAGGTGACCAAAACCCCCTAAAAGGCCAAAAGAAAGCCCATTTAGTAAAGACCTATGTAGATTACTTAGCTATTTTAAGCTTATGGCTTTATTACAACCCAAATAAAAGTAGAAATTGAGTCTAAATTAAGTCTACATATCTCTATTACATAGACATGATACTTAAGTGCTAATTAAGCTCATATAAGGCTTGAATTAGGTTGACTATGTCGAATGACTTGCTCTTGGTCAAACCTTCTTCAATGCTAGCTTTGGCCTTCACATCTTCAATTAGTACATTAAGTGCTTCCTTCATCTTTCTTGCCTTAGCCCTTGTAATTGGGCCTCCATTGATGTATAATGGATCATCATTAACATCTAGAGTGGGTTGACCATGATCCATATCGTTAGCTTGTTGATCTCTTTCTTTGACTCCATCATTCTCCCTTTCCCCAAAAGGATTCGTCCTCGAATCTTGATCACCTACATTAAAGGGAGAAAGATCAAAAACATTAAATGTAGCACTCACATTATACTCACCTGGTAAGTCAAGCTGATATGCATTATCATTGATTCTAGCAATGACTTGAAATGGACCATCTCCTCGTGGATGCAACTTAGTACGACGTTTATTAGGGAATCTTTCCTTCCTCATATGAACCCAAACCCAATCTTCAGGTTCAAAGATCACTTTCTTTCGTCCCTTGTTGGCTTGCGTAGCATATTGTTCAGTTCTCTTTTCAATTTACAATGGAACATTTTCATGCAGTTGCCTTACAAACTCAGCTTTTCTGGTACCATCTAAACTAGCACGCTCAGAGACAGGTAAAGGTGACAAATCTAAAGGAGTTAAAGGGTTGAACCCATATACCACTTCAAAAGGTGAAAAATTAGTAGTAGAATGCACAGATCTATTATAAACAAATTCAACATGTGGTAAACAATCTTCCCAACCTTTTAAATTCTTTTGAATGATAGCTCTCAATAAAGTAGATAAAGTTTGATTTACTACCTCAATTTGTCCATTTGTTTGTGGATGACAAGTTGTAGAAAACAAAAACTTTATTCCCAATTTTTCCCATAGAGTCTTCCAAAAGTAGATTAGGAACTTTGCATCATAATCTGAAACTATGCTCCTCGGTACTCCATGAAGCCGCACAATCTCCCTAAAAAATAGATCCGCAATATGGTTAGCATCATCTATTTTCTTACAAGGAATAAAATGAGTCATTTTAGAAAATCTGTCCACAACAACAAAAATGGAATCCATACCTCGTTTAGACCTTGGTAGTCCTACAACAAAGTCCATGGAAATATCAGCCCAAGGTTCACTAGGAATTGGTAAAGTGTATACAATCCATGAGGTAAAGATCTAGATTTTGCTTGCCTACATGTAATACACTTCTCACAAAACTTAACTACATATCGTTTCATGTGTGGCCAAAAGAAATGCTCTACCAACACTTCTAGAGTTTTTCTTACTCTAAAATGTCCCATTAGTCCCCCACCATGAGATTCTTGGATTAATAATTCCCTTAATGAACAATTAGGGATACACAACCTATTCACTCTAAAAAGAAATCCCTCATGCCTATAAAACTTCCCAAATGCAGCATGTTCACAAACATCAAACATATTTCCAAAGTCAGGATCATTAGAATATAGATCTTTAATGTATTCAAATCCTAACAATTTAGTGTTTAAAGTAGAGATCAAGGTATACCTTTGAGATAAAGCATCTGTAACAATATTTTCCATACCTTGTTTATATTTGATCATATAAGGGAATGATTCAATAAACTCCACCTATTTTGCATGACGTATATTCAACTTACTTTGGCTCTTCAAATGCTTCAACGATTCATGGTCAGTGTGAATGACAAACTCTTTGGGCCACAAGTAATGCTACCAAGTCTCTAAAGCCCTCACCAATGCATACATCTCCTTGTCATAAGCTGGATAGTTCAAAGCTGCTCCGCTGAGTTTCTCACTAAAATAAGCAAGAGGTCGACCTTCTTGTATTAGCACAGCTCCAATACCTATTCCTGATGCATCACACTCAATTTTGAAAGTTTTAGCAAAGTTAGGTAATGCAATTAATGGTGTAGAACTTAGCTTCTCCTTAAGTAAGTTGAAAGCTGAAACTTGTTCACTATCCCAATGAAACCCAACATTCTTTTTAACAACTTCAGTTAAGGGTGCAACTATAGAACTAAAATTTTTAACAAACCTCCTATAGAAACTTGCCAATCCATGAAAGCTACGTACCTCAGTTATCATTTTTGGTGTTGGCCACTCACGAATTGCCTTAGCCTTTTCTTCATCAACTGCTATTCTCTTAGCACTAACAATATAACCAAGAAACTCTATTTGACTAGTGCAAAAAGAGTATTTTTGAAGGTTAGCATACAATTTTTCATTTCACAAAGCAAGTAGAACTTTTTGTAAATGATCGACATGCTCATCTAAATTCTTACTATAAATCAAGATGTCATCAAAATATACTACAACAAACTTCCCAATATAAGCACACAAAATATGGTTCATTAATCTCATGAAAGTACTAGGTACATTAGTTAAGCCAAATGACATGACTAGCCATTTGTACAAACCATACCTAGTCTTAAAAGTAGTTTTCCATTTATCTCCCTCACACATGCGAATTTGATGATAGCCAGACTTCAAATCAATTTTAGAGAAAATGCAAGAACCATATAGTTCATCTAGCATATCATCTAATCTAGGAATAGGATGACGATACTTTACCGTAATTTTGTTGATAACCTTGCAATCAACACACATTCTCCAAGTTCCATACTTCTTAGGCACAAGCAAAACAAGAATTGAACAAGGACTCAAACTTTCTCGGACATACCCTTTTCTCATCAACTCTTCAACTTACTTTTGAAGCTCCTTCATCTCCATAGAATTGCTCCTATAGGCTGGTCGATTAGGAATGGCTGCTCCTGGGATGAAGTCAATTTGGTGCTCTATTCCCCTAAGTGGTGACAATCCATCAGGAACTTCTTCAGGAAAGACATCATCAAATTCTTGCAAAAGAGATTTAACAACGCTAGGCAAAGAAATGTTAAGATTGTTAGTGTTGAAATAAGTCTCCTTGTACAAACGTACAATCATCGATTGTCGAGAATAAAAAACTCTCTTAACCTCTCTTTCTTTTGCATAAAAGCTCCCTTTTTTACTCTCTTGCTCTATTTTTTTTTTGTTTCTTTTTCATTCTTTTTTTCACTACTCTCATCCTCACTTTTTCTTTTCTCACACTCTTTTTCCTTTTCATTTTTTTTCTCTCACAATATTTTCTTTTTTCACTCTCTTTTTTTATCGTCAATTGATCTTCATATACTTGCTTAGGAGTTAATGGTACAAGAGTTATAAGTTTACCATGCATCTTAAATGAATATTTATTTGTGAAGCCATCGTGCATGACCCTCCTATCAAATTTCCATGGTCTATCTAAAAGCAAATGACTTGCATGCATTGGTACTACATCACAAAGAACATCATCATGATACCTACCAATAGATAATGAAACCAACACTTGCTTAGTGACCTTAACTTCCCTGCAATCATTCAACCATTGTAGTTTATAAGGTCTAGGATGTTTAGTAGTAGGTAAGCACAATTTCTCAACCAAGATAGTACTAGCAACATTAGTGTAACTTCCCCCATCTATAATCATACTACATACCTTGTCTTTGATGTGGCAACGGGTATGAAATATGTTTTCTCGTTGTTCTTCATCTTCTTCCTTCACTTGCACATTTAGAGAACACCTAGTGACAAGAGCTTCACCTTTGACGGGATACTCTTCAACATCACTTTCCATCAATGGTGGCACGACATTATCATCTTCAGACTCACTCTCAGTTTCAATATCACCATTTTCTTTCAAAATCAAATTCTTTTGTTTGGACATTGTGAAGCAATATATCCTCTTTCCAAACATTTAAAGCATTTAATATCTCTATTTCTTGAAGATTGGATAGGTTCTTTACCTTTGACCAATGGAGAACCAACATCTTTATTCTTTAAAAACTCGGTCTTACTCTTTGATGCCAATTTATCATCTCTTTTGTTCCAACTAGATTTCCAAGTGGATGAATTTTGACCATGCTTGATTGAACCCTTCCTTTTGAGTTTCCTTTCAACTTTCATGGGCATATGCACCATATCTTCCAACTCCACATAATGTTGCAACTCCACTACATTTGCAATTTCTGAATTCAAACCTTGTAAAAATCTTACTATGGTTGCTTCTTGGTCCTCCTCCACATTGTCTTGAATCATGACAATCTCCATCTCCTTGTGATATTCCTCCACAATTTTGGATCCTTGGGTTAGATTTTGTAGTCGTTGGTACAAATCTTGATAGTAATGTGATGACACGAACCTCTTTCTCATAATAGATCTCATCTCTTCCCAAGTGCCAACGGGTCTCTCGTTGTTTCTTCTCCTTCTTAGAATAAATCGATAAGATTGATGAAAAGAACCTACAACGAATGGAAGAAGGAAGAAAGAAAGAACTAAATCGATAAGATTGATGAAAAGAACCTCGACCCAATGCTTAGGAAAGCATGAACCTTAGTATAGAAGATGGTAGACGCCACAACCTTGGGATGGAGGTTGATAAGTCTTTGAACGTGAACGCCACAAGGAAATACTTTGATAAGTTCTAATTCAATGAAAAACCAACAAGTGAGAGCCTCACCGTACTTTAGATTGAAAAATATGTCAAAGATACATGGGTGGCCATCACCCCCTTTATTTATAGCTATAAGGTGACCAAAAACCCCTAAAAGGCCAAAAGAAAGCCCATTTAGTAAAGGTATATGTAGACTACTTAGCCATTTTAAACTTATGGCTTTATTACAACCCAAATAAAAGTAGAAATTGAGTCTAAATTAAGCCTACATATCCCTACTACATAGAAATGAGACTTAAGTGCTAATTAAGCTTATCTAAGGCTTGAATTAGGTTGACTATGCCGAATGACTTGCTCTTGGTCAAACCTTTTTCAATGGTAGCTTTGGCCTTCACATCTTCAATTAGTGCATTAAGTGCTTCCTTCATCTTTCTAGCCTTAGCCCTTGTAATTGGGCCTCCATTGATGCATAATGGATCATCATTAATATATAGAGTGGGTTGACCATGATCCATATCGTTAGCTTGTTGCTCTCTTTCTTTGACTCCATCAGGTGGGGGTTGCTCAGGTACTCGCAAAGCCTGAAGAATATGTCAAAATCTGATGGTCATCTCCTCCCCGAGAGAGGTAAATCTGGTGGTCATCTCCCCTCAGATAGTGTTGAATCCATCTGAGACTGATTGCCAGATCTGTGCGTAAGACTCCTCAAGTCGAGCAAGTTGGTCCTCGACAGATAGTGAAGTTGAGGGCTGGGTCAAGGGCTGAGTTGGAAGAGGTTCAAAGAGCTCCTCAGCCATAAATGCTGCCATCTCCTCCCCCTTGGCCAGAATGGTAGGTGGAAAATCATCCTCGACCTTCCCTGGAATGTCTGGTTGCAGTTCCACTCTCCAAGTTAGTCCCCCCTGAGCGGTGACATCCATTTGATAGAGTTTGAACCCTTTATGAGCTGCATAGCTTAGTATCATTCTAATGGACTCAAGTCTAGCTACTAGGATATAGGTTTTATCATATTCAAGTCCCTCTACTTGACTAAAATCTTTAGTTACTAGTCTCGCTTTATTTCTGGTAATCTCCCCCCTTTCATTTAACTTATTCCTAAATACCCACTTAGTTTCAATGAATTTTTTATTCTTAGGTAGAGGGACTAAGTCCCAGACTTGGTTTCTTTCAAATTTGGCTAGTTCTTCTTGTATGGCAATAATCCAGTCTGGATCAAGCAGGGATTCTTCTACTATTTTAGGTTTGACTTTAGAAATTAAGGATATTTGACTTAAGTTTCTGAATAATAATCTAGTTTGACTTAGTTCTAGGTCACCTATTATTTAGTTAATTGGGTGGTCTGAGCTGACTCTTATTATTCTAGGCTCAGTTTGTGTTTGTTATTTTCTTGAGGTTGATTTTGTTCATCTTCATATTCATTTATTAGGTTTTCACATGCTCCCTCTAGATCAGTGCTACCTCTAACAAAATCAATTGGTTGATATTGAGGTTGAGTTGAGTTAGATTCTTTAGTAATTTCATCAAATTTTACATTGGTTATTTCCTTAACACTTAGAGTAGTTTTATTGTAAACTCTATATCCTCTACTGTTTAGTGAATATCCTATAAAAATTCTATTTTATACTTTTAAGGTAAATTTTCCTAAGTATTCCCTTGTATTTAATATGTAAAAAAGACATCCAAATACCTTAAAATATTTAATATTCAGTAATTTATTGTAGTAAATTTCAAATGAGATATTATTATGTTTTTTATTTATTGTTATTCTATTTTGTACATAGCAGATTGTTCTAACAGCTTTTGTCCAATAATATTTTGGCAGTTGGTATTCATTAAGAATTGTCCTAGTAGTTTCTTAGAGAGTTATATTTTTTCTTTTAACTACTTTGTTGAGGTTTATTAGGACACGAGAATTCTTGATGGTACCCATTTTCTAAGCAGAGTTTAGTAAACCTATAGTTTTTAAATTTCCCACCATTATCACTCCTAATTCTTTTGATTTCTATGTCTTTTTTGTTTTCAGTTTATTTATAAAAATTACTAAATATTTCAAGTGTTTCATCTTTATTTTTTAAAAATTTTACCCAAGTGAATCTTGGGTAATTATTAATTATTACTAAACAGTATAAATTCCTATTATTCGATTTAATCCCATGTGAGTCAAATAAATCTAAGTGTAATAATTCAAGTGTTGAATTAGTTTGAGTTTGATTAGTTAGTTTGTGGGTTGATTTAGTCTGTTTGCCTTGTTGGTAAGTATTATAAATTGTTGAGCCTAAGTTGGGTAATTTTGGTAATCCTCTAACTAAGTCATTTAGTTTGTTGAGATTTCTAAAGTTAGTGTGGGGCATTCTCCTATACCATAACCAGGTTTCCTCTTTTTGTATCAGACGACACTTAAGTGAGGAGATGGCTAGGTTAATTATGTAAATGTTATTATTCTTAAGTCCTTTTAATTTTATTATAGGGTCTTTCATATGTTTAATTAAACATTTAGTGGATGTAAACCTAACCTTATACTTTGAATCACACAATTGACTAACACCAAGTAGGTTAAATTTAAAATTTTTAATAAGTAGTATTTTATGAATAATGAAGTTAGATTCTAGTTCAATGTTACATATTCTAATTACCTTCAGTTTACCATTGTTTCTAAAGGCAATTGTTCTAGTCTTTTGAAGGTTAATCTTATGAACATTACTTGATCCCCGGTCATATGTCGAGACTAACCATTGTCTAATATCTATTTAGATTCCTACAAAGAGTAGGAAAAATTTTAGCCTAAGTGTAAACTTAGTTTAACTTAATTTAAATTTAATTTGAATTTGAATTTAATTTAAGTTAATTTGAACTTAATTTACTTTAATCTAATTTGAATTTAATTTGCATTTAATTTAAATTTAATTTAATTTAATTTGAGTTTTAATTTAAATTTAATTTAATTTGAATCTTATTCATCTCACCCGATCTATATTTTTAATCAGGGAATCCTATAATTTTATGAGATGAGTTAAGTTAAATTTTAAGAATTGGTTTAATTTTTGTTAGATTCAAGTTTAGCTTTGGGTTCAACAAACATGCATTCTTTGGATAAACGTCTAAGCTGTTGTGAGTCACCTGGACATCATTAGAATAACCACACATTTAAAATTTGTTAAATAGTCTTATCCATTGAACTTAATATAAAAACTTTGGTATAACCAATTAGGATTAGTAAAACGTAGCTTTAGTTAGTTTCACTAAGAAAAATATATTAGGTCGAACTCATATCTTTCTAGACATGCATAGGTAGAGCTTCCTTAACCTACTATCATCCAAAACTTCTCCAGTACCATTTATTAAGTTAAACTTTTATCCCTATTTATGCTAGTCCTAATTACCCAGTTAGATAAATTATTATTTTAGAGGTGCCAACTAGTTTGGAATCTCCTCCTGAATTATCAAACTTTGGGTTTAGGTTTTAGGTTTGTGTCGATTTACTTTATAGTTATAATAAACTTAGTTTTAATTTGAGTTTAGATTATTTTTATTTTTATTTAATTTATGTTATTTGATTTTATTCTTTTGGTTTGAATTTATTTTTGAAGGTTTAATTTTTAAAATTAAGAGAGATTTATTTTGTTTTTGCTGATTTAGGTAATGAATTTTATTTTTTGGTACATAGTATTGATTGAGTCCTACTTGCGTGGTTAGACAATCTTTCATAACCCAAGCTTTAGTTAATTTTTTATTTTGAATTAGTGTTAAAAATAATTTAAATGTAGAGTTGGACTTGTATCCAAGTCTGAATTTATTGTACATAGCTCTTTAGGATCCAAGTATCATATTTAGATACTTGGATCCTTAGGTAAACTTTTCTAACTGTTCCTTTAACTTTTTAACTTAATTTTTCAAGATAGAATTTTCTTCCTCAAGATTTATAGCTTGAGTTGAATTTCTATCTTGAACTTGGTCAGTTAATTTGATTAAGCTCAGTTATTCCTTAAGGATGTTATCTTCCTTAAGGAGGAGTTTAGTGTGTTCCTCAGTTTTTGTTAATTTTTTATTTAAGCAGGAAATAATTTTAAAAAAATTTATGGTATAATTAAAAGTTACTCCAATTGGTTTATCTGAATCGGATGCAGATCCGTTACTCGACTAGTATGCAGACTCTTCTTCTAGACTTGAGTCACCTCCGGTTGCCATCAGCACGAGGTAGCTAGTTTGCTTTGCTTTGTCAACTTCCGATTCGTCCGAGGAAGACTCATTGCAAGTCTCCTTTAGTGCTTTCTTTTTCTTTGTCTTTTTGATCTTGTCTTCATTCGGGCATTCGTGTTTGAAGTACCCCTTCTTGTTACAACCGTAGCATGTGATGTCAGCCTTTGAGTTGTTGGATGCAGACCTAGACATCTTCTTTATGTCACATTTCGTGAAGTTTTTCTTGCATCTAGTAAACATCTTCTTTACCATGTTCACTAGTTGCTCTTCTTCGTCTGATTCTGATTCGGATTCAGTTCTGCTTTATGTTTAGGTCCCTTCGAAGTGCCACAAGAAATACAATTCCTTTCTCGACCTTTGGGCAGCTAGTTTGTTCATATAGCTCCAATTCACGAAATAATTCATCTAACTTTAATTTTGAGAGGTTCCTCGAAACCTTATAAGCACCTACGATTGATGCCCATAGTGACTTTTGAGGGAACGAGTTTAGAGCGTACCTGATAACATCACGATTCTTAAGTTGATGTTTGATCGTGTGCAGACCATTGAGGATGTCCTTGATCCTCATGTGTAGTTGGCTTGTGATTCCTCCATCCTACATTTTAATATTAAATAAAGAATTTAATAATACATCATGCTTCGTTACCCTTAAGTCGGTAGGTCGTTCATGTAGTTCGATGAGTTTATCTTTTAACTCCTTTGCATTCTCGTGCATGTCGACTTGGTTGAGTTCTTCTTTTGTGAGTCCACACTGGATCGTGTTCAACATTTTTGAGTCAATCTGGGCTTTCTTTTTATCTTCTGGACTCCATCTTTCTAGATTGAGTGGTACTTTTGTTGCTTCATCTACAGGCACCCGGTACCCTCATCAGATGGTGAACCATTGTTCGATGTCCGTCTTCAAGTAGACCTTCATCCTCTTCTTCCAATACTAAAAATCGTTTCTATTGAAGAGAGGAGGACGACTGGTGTTGAATCCCCCAAGATGGTCCATTGATCATTGAAATAGAAAACTAGAAGGAGGTACTAGGACTGGTCTTGGATTACTAATGCTTAAAAAAATATCGACGACTCGAGTGGTGTTGCACCACTTTGAGTAAAAACTGAATGACAAATAGTTATCTAAAGAGGTAAATTTTACCAATTCAAATAAGATATGAAAAATTGAAAAAAATAGTTCCCCCAACTTGATTGGTGGTTACACCAGTTCAGAGAAGAACTTGGCTCTGATACCATTTGTTGAATTGAGATGCACATGAGAAGGGGGGGGGGGTTGAATCACGTGGTGTCACGCCCCGGAGGAGTCCCTGTCCGAAGAAATTTCGGCAGCATCTCCCCTGTACAGCGGACAATCTGAAACTTTCTACATCTCATATACCTCAGCCACATGCGGTTGGAATAATAACAGAAATAAAATATAACACACATAGACATTCCACGCAGTTTAATAGATAACAAACTGAAACAAAAATAGGACTCAAAAACAACCCTACTCAACTACACTCGTAAAGCTCAAATCTGACAATAAGATTAACTTACCTCTTCTGCCGTCCAGGCAGGCATGTAGTAAAACATATCCAAACACCAAAACCATCGACACATACATTCATACCAAATCCATAGTATCAAAAATCCATAGTATTAAAACCAGAATAAGTCGGACATAGTCAAAACAATAAAACTAAAAGATCATCCAGCATTTTCGGGGTCTGCAGGGGACTAGCAACTGGAACTCTCTCATGACAGCATCAACCTGAAAAATATCAATAATGGAGGCGGGGTGAGTCCAACGCTCAGCAGGTACAATTGATGTACATAGTAAGGAATTAACATCTAGCACTAATCATGCATACAGTCTCCTGATATAAGAAGGATAAAATGCAACTGAAGTAAACAAAAGAAAACCGTACTAACCAGGACCTAGGTATAAGGACAAACAGTCCGAGAGGTATAGAAATCCTGTATGCATGTCAATCATAAGCACCCAAATAATATGCAGCATATAAATGCAGCAAACACAAACACAAGCAATAAATACATCATACATATGATGCTAATGTCATGGTCACCCCTGACGCCAGTCAGCCAACTCACAACAAAAGTGGGACTGAGTGGGTAGGGCTGTGACGACCGTGCACTCTGCATCACTACACCTGATGAGTGACCGAGTGGACGGGATGCTGTCGGAGTAGACACGTACTCCTACCCCAAATCATAAATGGGGGAGCGCAATGCTCTCATCTCCCGGTACACAATGACGGGGAGGGGTCTCGACGTGCTATCACGCTGCAATCACACTACCCATGAGTGGACCAACGGAGCACCGAACGAGCAAACTGACGTGCTACCACGTTGCGTCACGCTACCCATGAGCGTCAACAACGGAGCACCGAACAGTGATGAAACTGGCGATGTGCTCGACAATAATGGAGCAATCTATCACACAGCATGCAATCATGCGAACGGTGCATGACACTAAGCATGGTAATATTCTGAACCAAATCTATATACATACATGATGTGCACCATAATCAATAAATCATATCAAGAGTTCACTGATCAGATAGGGTATCACACCTAGGTCCTGAACATGGTGAAACATGGTTATATCACTACCCCTGAGCATGTGTAATCAGGTAAGTAATAACATGAGATGCAAAACAAACAAAAACCAAACATGTAACAGGTATCGGGTAGTGACTAACCGAAACAATTAAGAAACATAATTGTTGCTATTTGTTAAATTCACTACTATGCATATCAAAGACATAAAGTCAAAAGTACCCGCCTCCAATAAGAAAGGATCGTATCCGGTCCAATTTCCGACGTTGAGATACTCGTCTCGCATCATAACCCTGAGTCACATACAAATAAATATATTTTATTTAGCTACAATTTACATAAATAGCTAAACAAAAATTCTTAAAACTATTTAGGGCAAAACCCTAAACCAACCTTCTCGACCTGCCTAAATTAGGGCAATACCCTCAAAACGAAATCAAGAGAACCACCAGTAAAGCCACAACTTAGCCTAATCCAATTAAACCCAACCTCACCAAATGCAGTATTTAACGTAACACAAACCTTACCCAAATTTTTCGATGCCTCAACACTGCTCAAATCTTGAAGAACTTACTACCGAGATCCGGAGAAGCTGCTGTGAGAAATCAGTGACAAATACCATTGTTATCAGCCAACAAATCCAACATAAGATCCCAAATCAACAATCCAAATACCTAACATGCCTTACCTACTCGTCACCCCCTGTTTCCTCTCTGCCGGCGACTGGTGGCGAAGAAGGAAGACCCGCCAGTGGAGTCTAGAGCACGGCAGAAGGTTGCTGGACCTTGGCGTCGGCAGTGGACGTTGGGGCAGAGAGTAGAGGAAGAAAGGAAGGCTCGGCAGAACCCAAGGCAGAAGAAAAGGGTCGGCTCTCAGCGGTGTGCGGAGGTGGAGAGGCTAGGGCATGGGGCGGCTCGGGAAGAAAGTGAAGATGAGGCCGGTGTTAGGGCACAGTTGATAGCGGCCGGCGCTGGGGTTTGTCTAGGGCAGAGGAAGAAAGGCGCTGCGCGGTGATCGGCGCTAGGGCACCGGGGGGTGCGGCGCTGCTCCGTGCGTCGCCGGCGGCTAGGGCGCAGGCTGCAGTGGCTTGGTGTCGCACAAGAGGGTAGCGCCAGAGGAGGAAAGGATCAAGAGGGTGGCTCAACCGGCAGTGGTTCGCACTCGCCGACGCTTGGGTAGGGACGGAGGAGAAGAGAAGGGCAGCGTCGGCGCTCGCCGGTGCTTAAAGCATGCGGAAGGAGAAGAAACTGCCGCGGGTAGGGCACGCGGTAGTTCTGCAGAGAAAGAAGAGGGGCACGCATGGGTTTGGCGAGGAAGAAAAAGAAAGAAAAATAAAGAAAAGAAAATAGAAAAGGAATTAAGAAAATAACATTTCCTCGCTTAAATGGGTAGCCTAAACAGGCTTTCCCGGGGCCCCGTTTTTTTATCCCCGTGAACTCGTCCATACGGTCTCCGAAAAATTCTCGAAAAATTTCCAAAAACTCCAGAAAACTCCCTTATTAATATACGCCTATTTTTGGTATTTTACATTCTCCCTTACTAATAAAAATTTAGTCCCCAAATTTCGTTATCTACCATCAGCAAGTACTAACAACAGATATAGAAAGTATGAATGCTGAACGGTAAACTAAATCACATACCTCAAGTGAAAAGATGGAGATATTGAGCTCGGATAGTATCCTCGAGCTCCCATGTAGCCTCCTCGTCTGAATGATGCTGCCATCCGACTTTAACCAGCCGGATAGTCTTGTTCCGCAACTGACGCTCTTTCCAGTCCAAAATCCGTACCGGAATCTCCTCATAGGTGACGTCAGGCTGAACTGGAACTGAGACATCTGTTAGCACATGCGTCGGGTCAGGTACGTATCTCCGCAGCATAGATACGTGGAATACATCGTGGACGCCTGCCAAGGATGGTGGTAGTGCTAGCCGGTAAGCTACCGCTCCGATCCTCTCCAAGATCTCGAAAGGGCCAACATACCACGGAGCTAGCTTACCTCTGAGGCCAAATCTCTTCACCCCTTTCGTGGGTGAAACTCACAGAAATACATGGTCTCCAACAGAGAACTCTAGTGGTCTGCGTCTCCGATCAGCATAACTCTTCTGGCGGTCATGCGCCTCTGACATCCTCCGTCTGATAATATGGACCAACTCTGCATCCTGCTGAACTCTTTGAGGTCCCAACAACTGGGCCTCTCCAACCTCATCCCAGAGGACGGGTGTCCGACAAGGTCTACCATACAACGCCTCAAACGGTGCCATCTGGATAGCCGAATGAAAGTTGTTGTTGTAAGCAAACTCTACTAACGCAAGTGGTCCTCCCAACTGCCTCCGAAATCCATAACACACGACCTCAGCAGGTCCTCTAAAGTCTGAATGGTCCGCTCTGACTGTCCATCTGTTTGTGGATGGAAAGCTGTACTAAAACGGAGCTGTGTGCCCAAGGCCTGCTGCAGACTCTGCCAGAAATGAGACGTGAACCGCGGATCTCTATCCGAAATGATACTCAACGGAACACCATGTAGTCTGATGATCTCCCGACAATACAGATCTGCCAATCGAACCAGGGGATCAGTCCTCCAAATCGCTAAAAAGTGCGCGGATTTGGTTAATCGATCAACGATTACCCAAATCGTGTCATGGCCTCGTCGTGTCCTCGGCAAACCCACCACAAAGTCCATGGTAATGTGATCCCACTTCCACTCAGGAATAGGAATCTGCTGAAGTAATCCGGCAGGTCTCTGGTGCTCAGCCTTCACCTGCTGACAGACAAGACATCTAGCTACAAATTTCGCAATATCTTTCTTCATACCGTTCCACCAGTAGGAACGTCTCAAATCTCGATACATACGGGTCCCGCCTGGATGGATCGCAAATCGAGAGCGATGAGCCTCCTGAAGTAGCTCCTGTAAGACCGGATGAGACTGAGGTGCGCATAATCTACCTCGAAAGTACATAATACCCTCCTCGTCTCATGTAAACTCGGTCTGCTGCCCGGAAGCTATCTGACTGCCAATAAACTGCAAATGCTGATCACTGGCCTGGGCCTCTCGGATCCTCGTCCTGATCGATGACTGAGCAACCATGGTAACCAGAATACCCTGCTCTGTGCAACCACATTAGCTTTCCCTGGGTGGTAGCTAATGGTACAATCGTAGTCCTTCAGGAACTCCATCCATCTCCTCTGTCGGAGATTAAGCTCCTTCTGAGTAAAAATGTATTTGAGACTCTTATGATCAGTGAGAATCTCAAATGTAATGCTGTACAGATGATGACGCCAAATCTTTAAAGCATATATGATGGCGGCTAACTCCAGGTCATGAACTGGGTAGTTCTTCTCATGCTTCTTCAGCTGATGAGAAGCATAAGAGACTACTCTGCCGTGTTGCATCAGAACAACACCTAAACCCTGTAGAGAAGCGTCGGTGTAGAGTACAAATCCATCCTATCCAAAGGGTAAAACCAAAACTGGAGCCAACACTAATCTCCGCTTCAGCTCCTGAAAGCTGGTCTCGCAATCCTCGGACCACGTGAACTTCATGCCTTTCCTGGTAAGACGTGTCAGCGGCATAGAAATATGCGAGAAACCCTTGACAAAACGTCGGTAATATTCGGCCAATCCCAGAAAACTACGGATCTCCTGAACTGACTTCGGCTGCTCCCAACCGGTGACAGCCTCGATCTTCTGAGGATCAACTGAAATACCTCTACTAGAAACCACGTGTCCCAGAAAACCGACTGAGGATAACCAGAATGCACACTTGCTGAACTTCGCGTACAGCTGATGCCATCTAAGAGTCTCCAAGACTATACGAAGATGCTGTGCATGCTCCTCCTCGGAATGCGAGTAGACCAATATATCATAAATGAAAACGATAACAAACTGATCCAGATACTCAAGCAAAATGCGGTTCATCAAGTCCATAAACACCGCTAGAGAATTGGTAAGCCCAAATGACATTACCAAAAACTCATAATGACCGTATCTCGTACGGAAAGCTGTCTTCTGGATATCTGAGTCTCTGACTCTCAGCTGATGATATCCGGATCGCAGATCAATCTTAGAATACACTGATGTACCTCTGAGCTGATCAAACAAATCCTCGATCCGTGGTAAAGGATATTTATTTCTGACGGTCACTGCATTCAGCTGTTTGTAGTCAATACATAACCTCATAGTGCCGTCCTTTTTCTTAACAAATAATACCGGAGAACCCCATGGAGAAACACTAGGGCGAATGAATCCTCTATCCAAAAGCTCCTGGAGTTGAACCTTCAGCTCGTTCAACTCTTTTGGTGCCATACGATAAGGAGTTTTCGATGCCGGTGCGGTCCCCGGAATCAGCTCAATAGCGAACTCCACTTGCCTTCTAGGAGGCAAACCTGGCAGCTCCTCTGGAAATACATCTTGGTACTCCCGGACTACAGGAACGTCAGAGAGCTGTGAACTACTACTGTCCTTTGTACTAATCAAAGATAACAGAAAACCCTGACAGCCATGTGACAGCAGCTTCTGAGCCTGAATCGCCGAAATGATCGATATGCCGTCATCTCTGATGCCAGTGAAATCCCACGAGGGTTGGTTCGGAGGTCGGAAGGTGACCACCCTCGTTTGGCAATCAACGGTAGCATGATATACTGACAGCTAATCCATGCCAAGAATGATATCAAACTCGACCATCTCCAATACTAGAAGATCTACCGTAAGTATCATGTTGCCAAAGTCTAACGGGCAACCTCTGACCTCCTGGGTGACGTCTAAAGTATCACTGGACGGTAGGGAGACGGTCAATCACTGCAGTCTAAAAGTAGGTAATCTACCAATCTCCCGCATAAAGGTACGGGATATAAAAGAGTGCGAGCTACCAGTATCAATCAATATATCAGCGGAAAATGCATAAATGGAAATCGTACCGCGGAAAACGGATTCGTCGGCTCGCTGCGCATCCTCTCTGATAATCGCATGAACTCGTTCGGTCTCTGGCGGAGGAGGAGGTGGTAACGCTGCCAGCGACTGCTGCGGTTGGGCAGAAGCCTGCCACTGAGGCGCTGCTGGATAATGTGCTAGAGAAGACTGAGAAGGCGGCGACTGATACTGTGCCGATGGCTGGGACTGAGTCTGGTACTGGCCTAGAGGCTGAGGCTGCATCTGATACTGCCCCTGCGTCGGATAATAAGGTCCCGGAACAGAACTCTGGGGTGCTATGGAAGCACTGGAGTACTCCTGTCCATGCATGCCAAATGCTGCTGCAGGTGAAGCCGCCCTCGCGATGATGTGAGGGCCGGAATCTCCGCCTCCTCGCCGAGATCCCGATCGATCAGGTTGTCCTCCCGAGATAACTCCGGAGCGATCGAGACTTCACCGCAATTCGACTCGATGCCTGTGCGGTTTGTAATAAAGCAAACCGCTGTCCCATAGTTGTGGTGATGTGATCTCGGACCCACATCCGAAACACCGAATGTCGGCGTGTTGTTTCCGGCTCACTGTGGAGACCGGAACGCCCGGCGATCGCCTCGATTTCGAGACCTACGAGATACCCCGGTACTCGATCCGACTGCGCCTGCTCTGCTGTGGTATAGCCTGTGACTGCTGGATCTGTCCAGATGTCAGACTCGGCTTCTTCCTTTTCCTATCCGGAAAAACTCTCTGCTGAGCTGACTCAATAATAAGGGCTCTGTCCAACATCTCCGCATAGGATGTGATACCAAGACCGGCAAGTCGTAGTTGCAAATGTCCATCTAGCCCCTGAATGAACTGCTGCATACGTGAACTGTCCTCAGCAACTAGCTCTGGACAAAATCTGGTCAATTTGTCAAACTCTATATTATACTCTGTCACCGACTGGTTGTCTTGTCGCAAACTCAGAAAATCCTGCCGGCGAGCCATCTGATAAGCTCGTGGAAAGAAACGGCTCTTAAAAGCCTCTCTGAATCTGGCCCAAAAGATGTTCTGCTCACCGATGATGGAACGCTGAGTAATCCACCAGGTGTCAGCCGCGTCCCGTAAATGAAAAGCAGCCAGCTCTGCTTTCTCCCACTCGGAGCAAGCCATATAGAAGAAAGTCCGCTCCATAGTCTCAATCCAAGACAGGGCCACACTCGGATCACGGTCTCCTCTGAAGAGTGTAAATCGACTCTTCATCGACTCTGCCAACACCGGAATCCTGGCTCGTGCCGCAACAATGTCAGTGAGGTGTGTCGAAACGGCTGTCGGGACTGGCGGAACCACTGGAGCTGGTGCTACAGGTGGTACCGGTGCATAAACCGGAGGAGGTACTCCCGGTGCTGCTGGGTAAACTGGAGCATATGCCGTCGGTGGCACTGTAGGGTGAACATAGGTGGTCGTGGCTGTATGTACGGTAGGTAATGGTACCGAATGTGGAGCAGCCGGTATCCCTAATACAGGTGCTGCTGGATACACTGTATGTACTCGGGGCACAGGTGCCGCTGGTGTTGGGTACACTGTAGGCCCAGGTGGCGGTGGTGCCGAATACGCTATAGGCTGGGCTGGAGCTAGTGTCGGGAATGCCAATGGTACCCCTGGTGGTACCGGAAATACCGTAGGAGTGGATACTGTCGGTGCAGCTGAGGTAGGTACCTCTAAGGGAGCCATCGGGGTCTGAGAGCCCGACGCGCCCGCAGCATGCTGAGTGTGTCCTTAGCTGACAGACTCATCAATAGAAGGCATCTCTGGCATATCCAGAGATCCCGCGGTCCTCGTACGTGGTCGTCCAGCGCCACGTCTCGCAGCAATACGCGTAGATCGCCGTATATCTGTTAAATTATATTACAGATATTACTACCAGTATAATCAATTACCAAAATAACATCATACCTAATTGCTGTCTAGAGATGTTCCGTCGCTGTCCAGTCCCCAAATTGACCTCGAAATTTCGTACAAGAAAATCACCGGAAATCCATATTAATCCGAAACGAAAGTCCAAAACATATACGTAATGGAAAATCCGTGCAACCAAAATAACTACCCAGTTTGACTCGCAAACTTGGGCTAGCACAATATATCCAGAATACTAAAAGCAGGTGTCACACCCTGCTCTGATACCAATAAATTGGTATCAGATAAATCTCGAAAATCCAACACACGAAAACCCAACATGTATCGCCAAACTTTGGCGCTCTGATACCAAATAAATTGGTATCAGGTTATCCCAAATATCCAAAATATGAAAACAACGATCGTAAAACTTAAGCTCTGATACTACTAAATTGTCACGCCCCGGAAGAGTCCCTGTCCGAAGAAATTTCGGCAGCATCTCCCCTGTACAGCGGACAATCTGAAACTTTCTACATCTCATATACCTCAGCCACATGCGGCTGGAATAATAACAGAAATAAAATATAACACACACAGACATTCCACGCAGTTTAATAGATAACAAACTGAAATAGAAATAGGACTCAAAAACAACCCTACTCAACTACACTCGTAAAGCTCAAATCCGACAATAAGATTAACTTACCTCTTATGTCGTCCAGGCAGGCATGTAGTAAAACATATCCAAACACCAAAACCATCGACACATACATTCATACCAGATCCATAGTATCAAAAATCCTTAGTATTAAAACCAGAATAAGTCGGACATAGTCAAAACAATAAAACTAAAAGATCATCCAGCATTTTTGGGGTTTGCAGGGGACTAGCAACTGGAACTCTCTCCTGACAGCATCAACCTAAAAAATATCAACAATGGAGGCGGGGTGAGTCCAACGCTCAGCAGGTACAATTGATATACATAGTAAGGAATTAACATCTAGCACTAATCATGCGTACAGTCTCCTGATATAAGAAGGATAAAATGCAACTGAAGTAAACAGGAGAAAATCGTACTAACCAGGACCTGGGTATAAGGACAAACAGTCCGAGAGGTATAGAAATCCTGTATGCATATCAATCATAGGCACCCAAACAATATGCAACATATAAATGCAGCAAACACAAACACAAGCAATAAATGCATCATACATATGATGTCAATGTCATGGTCACCCCTGACGCCAGTCAGCCAACTCACAACAAAAGTGGGACCGAGTGGGTAGGGCTGTGACGACCGTGCACTCTGCATCACTACACCTGATGAGTGACCAAGTGGACGGGATGCTGTCGGAGTAGACACGTACTCCTACCCCAAATCATAAATGGGGGAGCGCAATGCTCTCATCTCCCGGTACACAATGACGGGGAGGGGGTCTCGACGTGCTATCACGCTGCAATCACATTACCCATGAGTGGACCAACGGAGCACCGAACGAGCAAACTGACGTGCTACCACGCTGCGTCACGCTATCCATGAGTGTCAGCAACGGAGCACCGAACAGTGATGAAACTGGCGATGTGCTCGACAATAATGGAGCAATCTATCACACAGCATGCAATCATGCGAATGGTGCATGACACTAAGCATGGTAATATTCTGAACCAAATCTATATACATACATGATGTGCACCATAATCAATAAATCATATCAAGAGTTCACTGATCAGATAGGGTATCACACCTAGGTCCTGAACATGGTGAAACATGGTTATATCACTACCCCTAAGCATGTGTAATCAGGTAAGTAATAACATGAGATACAAAACAAACAAAAATCAAACATGTAACATGTATCGGGTAGTGATTAACCGAAACAATTAAGAAACATAATTGTTGCTATTTGTTAAATTCATTACTATGCATATCAAAGACATAAAGTCAAAAGTACCCGCCTCCAATAAGAAAGGATCGTATCCGGTCCAATTTCCGACGTCGAGATACTCATCTCGCGTCACAACCCTGAGTCACATACAAATAAATATATTTTATTTAGCTACAATTTACATAAATAGCTAAACAAAAATTCTTAAAACTATTTAGGGCAAAACCCTAAACCAACCTTCTCAACCTGCCTAAATTAGGGCAATACCCTCAAAACGAAATCAAGAGAACCACCAGTAAAGCCACAACTTATCCTGATCCAATTAAACCCAACCTCACCAAATGCAGTATTTAACGTAACACAAACGTTACCCAAATTTTTCGATGCCTCAACACTGCTCAAATCTTGAAGAACTTACTGCCGAGATCCGGAGAAGCTGCTGTGAGAAATCAGTGACAAATACCACTATTATCAGCCAACAAATCCAACATAAGATCCCAAATCAACAATCCAAATACCTAACATGCCTTACCTACTCGTCACCCCCTGTTTCCTCTCTACCGGCGACTGGTGGCGAAGAAGGAAGACCCGCCAGTGGAGTCTAGAGCACGACAGAAGGTTGCTAGACCTTGGCGTCGGCAGTGGACGTTGGGGCAGAGAGTAGAGGAAGAAAGGAAGGCTCGGCAGAACCCAAGGCAGAAGAAAAGGGTCGGCTCTTATCGGTGTGCGGAGGTGGAGAGGCTAGGGCATGGGGCAGCTCGAGAAGAAAGTGAAGATAAGGCCGGCGTTAGGGCACAGTTGACGGCGGTCGGCGCTGGGGTTTGTCTAGGGCAGAGGAAGAAAGGCGCTGCGCGGTGATCGGCGCTAGGGCACCGGGGGGTGCGGCGCTGCTCCGTGCGTCGCCGGCGGCTAGGGCGCAGGCTGCAGTGGCTTGGTGTCGCACAAGAGGGCAGCGCTAGAGGAGGAAAGGATCAAGAGGGTGGCTCGACCGGCAGTGGCTCGCACTCGCCGGCGCTTGGGCAGGGACGGAGGAGAAGAGAAGGGCGGCGTCGGCGCTCGCCGGCGCTTAAAGCATGCGGAAGGAGAAGAAACTGCCGCGGGTAGGGCACGCGGTAGTTCAGCAGAGAAAGAAAAGGGGCATGCATGGGTTCGGTGAGGAAGAAAAAGAAAGAAAAATAAAGAAAAGAAAATAGAAGAGGAATTAAGAAAATAACATTTCCTCGCTTAAATGGGTAGCCTAAACAGGCATTCCCGGGGCCCCGTTTTTATCCCCGTGAACTCGTCCATACGGTCTCCGAAAAATTCTCGAAAAATTTCCAAAAACTCCGAAAAATTCCCTTATTAATATACGCCTATTTTCGGTATTTTACACGTGGTTTTCAAAAACTTTTTCTTTTCTTTTTGAAATCAAAGTATGAAATGGAAAAACATGAAAACAAAAAACATAAGTAAAAGAACAAGTTTAGTTTTACTTGGGTTGGAGCCTTCGACGACTCGTACTCCAAGATCCAGGTCCTGCGGACCTATCGACGGGTAATCCACTAAATATGTCTTTCAAAATAGATGAAAGAGGGGATCAAGTATAAAAAGAATATGAAAAGTGTAACAGGCTACACTTTCCATTTGCAGAAATCAAGTACAAAACTTAAGTTTTGTTACCAAACACTTTTGTAGACAGTCTGCTTGAACTTGGTGTTTTGACGGCTTTTCAGTGGCAGTCGGATGTAGTAGAGTCATAGTAGGCCAGCAGCAGGAAGCTGGAGCAATTGAAAAGCCAATTGGATGCGTAAACACTCGTATAGAAGTTATTCTTGAATGCTTGGTCAAAATACCCTTTTAAAGAGTGTGGAAGGCGTCTTCTATAGGCTTAAAGGCACCTTCCATAGGCAGAAATCTATCCCAAATTCATTGCTCCTTATCACCGATGAGCTTTGAATTTTATCCATTGAAAGGCGCCTTCCATAGCACTGAAGACGCCTTCCATGAACAACACTGAAGATGCCTTCTAATGCTTGAAGGCGCCTCAGGTGCTGTTTACTCGAGGCCTTTTTGCTCTTTTTGCCTTGCAAGTTATGTTAGTCCAACACGATAATATCTAACTTGCTAAACAAAGTTAGCACAATAATAATATAATTAATTTATGACTTAGACCCTATCCTTCAGACCAGGGTCTAGTTAAGGTCTCAATTTAGGTTTCCAAAATGGACCTAAATTGGGCTAACACCTACTGTCCCCTCAATGAGAATGCGTCCTCATTTAGTCACTCTCCTCCAGTGACTTACCTTCACTTACCGTGTGTCAAGTTACCTCCTTGATGTTAATCTGACCCACCAGGTCTTCTTACTAGAATGACACATCTAGATTTCCTCTCATCAGGAATCAAATATCCCGATCTCCTCCTGGAATTGTACATTCAGACTTCATCTGACCAGAATCCCACATCTAGACTTTGTTGCCTAGTGTCAGGTCCTCTTGACCCGTCAGGTTAGTCAACCTTGCACACTCAATAAATGTATTAGATCATGATAGCACCTAAGTTAACTCACTTATCATTCATCAAAACCTAAGTTAAGACTATTCATGCAAATTGCGCCAACATAAACAACAAGATCCTTTCCATAAGATACATGCGAATGAAACCATGCACTAGTTGTGACGAGAGTTATACCTTTGTTGCGTAAACATGAACTCCCGACAATAACTTTGTCCTCGATAGATCTTAGCACAATCAAATGGCCACCCCTCTACTATATCCACAAGAACACGTTCCATCCATCTCATGAATTCACAATTTGGAGAAGAGCCAACTTTGTGGTGCTGGCCACTTAGAAGGTTTGGTTAAAGAGGAAGAAGAAGGAAAAAGATAAAAAGATCAAGAGTCTCTCATAAAAAATGAGCTCAAAAAGCCTTTTATATTCTTCAAGGAATACCAAGAGTCTCAATAAATACCAAGAGTCTTTGAATTTTGGCCTTCTTCCAATAATGATACCAATTAATCTCTATTAATTTACATTATCCTCTTAATAGGTTGAGTATTAGTATATATTAGATTAACAATTAACCCAATAAAATATTAACCCAATAAGCCTAATCATCGCATAATTGGCTCTTAGGGCTAATACTAACGCAACCATGGTTCTAAGACTCACACAAGAAGTTATGATCGCATGCCAAGTGGTATGGGCATTGGTGTTGATCTTGCAAAAGTAGCACCATGTTGGTGCTGTATGCTCATATAAAAATAGCACCACGTTGGTGCTACTCTTTCAAAAGCAACGCCAACATGGCCTTAGCTTCTAATCTCCAACATTGGTGCTAGTTTCCTAAGATCAGCACCAACGTGGTGTTGCTCTTCTTATACCAACACCATAATGTGCATAAAGATTTAAATCATTTGGAATAATGTTAGGAAGGTCTAAGAAGAGTAAAGGAGGGCATATTTAGACTCATGTGATCCATATGAACCTATAAGACTTGAAATGATTCTTAGTACAGTCCTCTAGGTCCATTAATGAGTTTTGATCGAAACTTATTGATTGACCTAAGGGTTCTAGATTTCAAAAATTTTGATATGGGATGGAAAGGATGACTATATATAATGTATATATGCCCTCCAACCATGGTTCTGAGACTCACACAAGAAGTTATGATGGCGTGCCAAGTGACACGGATGTTGGTGTTGATCTTACAAAAACAACACCACATTAGTGATGCTCTTGCAAAAGCAGTACTAATATGGCCTTGGCTTCCGATCACAACCTTGGTGCTAGTTTCCTAAGATCAGCACCATTGTGGTGCTGATCTTCTCAGAGCAGCACCATAATATACATAAAAATTCAAATCATTTGGAATAATACTAGGAAGGTCTAACCAGAGTATAGGAGAGCATATTTAGACTCTTGTGATCCATATGAACCCAAAGGATTTGAAATGAGTCCGATCAGAGTCCTCTAAATCCATCAATAGATTTTGACCCAAACTCATTGATTAAGCTAGGGGCCTTGAATTTTTGAAATTTTAGTATGGGATGGAAGAAGTGAGTATATAAAATGTATATATGCCCTCCAACCATTGTTCTGAGACTCACACAAAGAATTATGGTCGTGTGCCGAGTGGCATGGATATTAGTACCGATCTTGTAAAAGCAACACCACGTTGGTGTTGGTCTTAAAAAAGCAACACCAACATGGCTTTGTCTTCCGATCACTAAGCTTGGTGCTGGTTTCCGAAGATTAGCACCAACGTGGTGTTGATCTTCTCAGACCAACACCACAATGTACGTAAAAATTCAAATTGTTTGGAACAATACTAGGAAGGTCTAAGAAGAGTAAATGAGGGCATATTCCGACTTCTGTGATCCATATAAACTTATAGAACTTAAAATGAGTCCGATCAAAGTCCTCTAGGCCCATCAATAGATTTTAACCGAAACCTATTGATTGACTTAGGGACCTTGGATTTTTAATATTTTGGTTGGGATGGAAGGGGTGGGTGTCGAGAATGTATATATGCCCTCCAACCATGGTTTTGATACTCACATAAAAATCTATGTCTATGTTCAAGTGGCACGGATGTTGGTGCTGCTTGCAAAACCAACGCTACATTGGTGCTAATTTTTCGAAACCAGCAACAACGTTGCCTCTTGGGTTCTTCAAATTCAATATCCTGTTTCAATTTCTAGATCACATTTTATGAAAGACAATGATATCATTTCATTGTCAATATTAATAGAATTCACATGTAGAACTGAGTTGTATAAAAAATTATAAACTTTTCTTAAAAATATGACAGATATAAATATCATCTAAGAATTAAAATTTTTATTTTTACAAATTCCAGTTAACATGAGGAAAATTGTTTACACGTAGGCCAAATAAATCAAATGTGATGTCTCATACAGTTGTAGATTAAGGAAGGAGTACTCCCAATCCCAATATTAAGGGAACTTCAACTTGGTTGGGGTATAAAAAAAAAACTTGGTTGGGGTATGGGATATGTCTAGTCCTCATATATAAATTTGTGTGTAATACAAATCAATGTAAGTAAATTGTAATAACCATAAAATAATTCATGGTTTATACAGATTGATTTTTCAAATTCATTCTTCATATTAGAATTAATTTTTAAAGTCTATTTCCTTTGTGAGCCTATAAATATTTGCATTCGGATACATTAAAATAGAATTCTAAAAGGCTTAAACCAATCAACTTCTTAACTAGTAAAAGACTTAGTTTTCTATATGTAATCATAAAAAATAATAATGTTCTATTTTTACATGAACATAATAAGTTAGTAATCCTATCTAACTTAAATCCAGATTCAAGATATATAGCATATAGGAAAATCATCATAGATTTCAGTTTGTGAAATATAACTAGCAATAACTTGTAACTATTAAATGGAATGTAAAATAGTTTAAATATAGGGTTGAAATCTAACACTGTCACTAGCGGACAAGATATAACAACAAGCAACTATAGATCCTCATTCTCATCAGCATTCCAATTCTTTACAAGATATGAACTCTAATTCATCTAGATAAAAATTCAAAGTATAACAAAGATATATATAATTTAGTTAATGAAATCTTTAACTAGTAAGCATACTGAAGAATATAAATAATAAAGATGATGTTGTAAAAACTAGAACTAATGTGCAGTCAATGGATTTTTTGAAAACCATAACCAATGTTCGTGTTAATTTTTGAAAATCAATACCAACGTTGGTGCTGATTTACAAAAACCAGCACCAATATGTCGTCAATAGATTTTTAAAAATTAGCACTAATTTTAGTGCTAATTTTTGAAGACTAACACTAATATTGTAATTTTTGAAAATCAGTTCATGTTCTTTAAAATCAAGCATTAAAATGTTCTCACAGTAAATTTTAAATAGTTGGTTATTAGAATGTATAATGGGCAAAAGATAAATATTCAATATACCTTCGTAATATTTTTTTTGTGTCATTCTGAAACACGAGTAGAAAAAGGAGAGGGAGATGATCAGTATAGGTGCAAGTAAAAATTCTAACTCACTTGTAATGAGCTGAGAGTTGAACAAGATGACTTATATTTAGGGTTGAAAGTGGATGAACGACACAGAGGATTTAGGGCTTCTGTTTTATGAAATAGAGGAGTATATATATTTTCATTTGCACAAGCATACGATCGATTAAGTTTATTTACAGAGTAGACAATTAATGTTAGTTAATCTGCTTGCATGTTTGCCGGCTAATTTGATCAATAGGACGGCACGACGCCGTAATCATTGTCGGCCATGAGCGCCGTCATCGCCTCCTCCGCTGACGAGTAGATGCCATCAACCTCCGCCGCTGTCCGCTTAATGAATCGTCCCTTCACTCTCGGCCGCGCCTCCGCGTATGCCTTCCTCGACGCGTACCGTATCGTCTTCTCGAACCGCCGGGTCTTTCTCTTCTCCCGGTACCGTGTCAGTATCGCCTCCCGCTCCGCCCGCACGGCTGCCGGATCCCAGTTATTACACGATGTCGCGGCCATCGCCTGCGACATGTCCGGAACCACTGCCGCCTCCGACGACTCCTGCACCGCGAATAACTAATTAATAAATCTCAGTGGATCTTTTTGACTGATGAAACAACTGGAGTTGATTCGAAATAGTTAAATTTACGCTGTGGCAAAAGGAAAGATCGGGTTCGAGTTTTAATCCAGTCGCATTGAGATCCAAATTCCAGCCGCCGCCGGGAAAGAGGAGACACGCGGATGGATTTGCTTCTTCGTCGACGGCCTTCGGCTTGTCGGCGTAGTCGAGGTCCAGGTAGGCGTCGGCGTCGGAGAAGAAGAACCGCGGCACAGCTGACTCCTGCTGGAGGAGAGAGTAGCCGGAGTCGCCATCCTCCTGGAGGGAAGCATTGGCGGCGGCGGGGGGGCCAACGAACGTGGGTAGGGGAACGCGGTGGTGGCGGCGGGCAAGCGGGTTGGCGGAATGTATGTCGACGTCGCAGCTGACGCAGAGGGCGGCCGCGTCTGCTTTGCACGCGACGGCGGCCGGGGCGCGCTCGCACACCTCACAAAGCCGCGTGCGTTCGTGGCGGGAAGCGAGGCCGTTGGCGCCGTGCACGCGACCGTCGCAGGCGCCGCAGAGGAACGCAGCGTCAGCGCTGCAGTGTAACACGGCTGGTGAGGCGCCGCAGAAGTCGCAGAACTTCGCCGCCGGGCCTCCTCCTTCGCCCATTACCTTCTTCACCTCTTCACCACAGCTCGCCATCGCAACTTCCCTATTTCCTTCTCCTACTTCGGACGCCGCTCATTTTTAGATTGCGTTTGGCTTATTTGGATCATCCTAAATCGCTATTGGTCGAAACTCTATCCACTTCGGGGAAAATGACCAATAAGAAGAAGACACGTGGTAAATACGAAGCCTTTAATTTTGCAAAATCATTTAAGTGGAGAAGAATGAAATTTCAAGTCCTGATTTTTTGTTGTATCTTAAGCCGTCAAAAAAGGATAGAGTTTTGAACAAATGCATTGTTGTCTTGAAAGTTACTTGTTTGTTATTCTGATCTTATCTTTTAAAAAGCTAACAAACAAGGAAGTGTTTTAAAAACTCGCTCTAGATCATTCAGTTCAATCAGTTGGATCACGCTTTACTCCTAAAGTTCTAGGATAGTTTACTAAACGACATAGGTTGAATATGGAATTTACCAAAAGGTACATTATGATTTTCTATTTATCATAGGGCATACTAAAACGTATGAAATTTCTCTTCTACCCCTCTTGTCAACCTCTCCATTCTCCACCTCATTTTCCAAAGCATCCGAACCATATTTTTATTTGAAAATCATTTATGTGGTTCGAATGCATGTGGTCTCACCTTCTCTCTCGGCCCATACCTTCTTTCTTCTTGTATAAACATGAAATCATCACGAACCTCCTCCGGTTACCAAAACTCGCAATTTGACAAGATTGCAAAAGAGTAATTAGAGTGGGAAATTTCGTAAGGATTTCAAGATGCAACTTCAAAGAACAACAACGTTCAAGAACAACGTCGTTGAAGAACATCGCGATTGAAGGATAAATTTCAAATAAGAGTGAAATTGGTAGAATAAGACAGATAAAGATTTAATAATATACGTATCAATTTGCTACTGTAAAATTGGTTTGTAGTATAAAAAAAATAGTGTACACTTGTGTAGCAAAAGGTAATTATAAAAATCGTGTTCATGGTGTCAATAGATGTTTGGGGAAGAATTATAGAACAACACCTGCAATATGGTGTCCTCCATTACTTAATCGGTTTACGAGGTGCTCCACTGTGATGCTAGATTTCATCTAGATCTTGTTCATTCACATTTCGCTGATATGATAGGTATCAACACGTTGATCTAGACATGTTTGATTACGCTTATTTAAAGTATTATGAGTTTCTGGTGATGCAAGGGTTCAAATGGTGCTATCCATTACTTATTTAAAGCTTTTCAGAGGTGATCTAACATTATGATAAATTTCAGTATAAATGTGGGTCTGATATAAGATCATATGAAACACACCTTAATCCTTAGTTACAACTTTGGTTTTACACCATATATACCTTTTTCTCGCTCAAGGAAGCGGTTGCAATTTTGCAAAAATACAAAAACCCTAGGTCCATCAGTGGGGTTCTGTTAAAACCACTGATAAATTATGAAAATATAGTATGTGCACCATATCTATCATTACTTGCTTTTTGAATTATAACACCACTTGATTATGTAGTTATAACTTTGCTAAGTTAGTTTGTAATTTAATTTTCAAGGACGATCATATTTCTAAAGACATTCTCTCTGAGATATGGAATACATTTGATACAAATTCTATCGTGGGACATGGAACTAATGTAGTAGAATTATCCAGAACTAATATTCCATCCTCTTTTGAGTATAGCGGTGTGCATAACATAAATAGAAATACAAGCAATTTGACATTTGATCTAAATGAAAAAGCAAGTATCCTAGAAGATGAGGTTTTGAATCCTTCTACAACACTTGTTGAATACTCTGAGCCTACTAGGAGTGAGAAGAAAGAACATTATATCCAAATTGCAAAGGAATTACAACACAATACAGATGTACAAGAATTCTTAGCTAATGATATCCAGATTGAACAATATGAATTTCTCCCAGAACAGTACAGTGACTTAAAGGAGGAGTTCCCAATAGCTGATGATTCATATATTCTGAATTTTCAATTACTACAAAGGCTAATTGGAGAGGCAACATATGAGTATGAATTTTTTATTGGATAGATTTTTTTCGTCTCAACAAGAGTTCAAGAATGTACTTGTGAAACATGTCACGATTAACCAAATGATATATAACCTAATTGACACCCGGACAAATAGAGTTAAAGTAGTCTGCTTTAATCAACCATGTACATGGAGAGTAGTTGCCCGGGGATATAGAGTTCATTGTTGTGAAATATATACAGGAACACCAATGTGGTTCCGTTAGGGAAAGTGCTGATCATCAAACATTCTCTTCCTCATTTGTAGTGTCATTTGTTGAATAACAATTTGTTTCTAATGAATGGTACAAACCAAGTATGATTATATTAGATATAAAAGCTAGGTTTGGAGTGACAATATCATTCAGAAAAGTATACATATCCTAGGAGAAAGCAATGAAAAAGGTCGTTGGAGATTATGACTACGCATATAGAAAGCTTCCACTATATCTGTGTGAGTTAAGAGTTAGGGATCATAAAACCTATGTGACACTACACAAGAATGGTAATAATTAGTTCCAGCATTGTTTTTGGGATTTTGGAGCTTGTCGAAATGTATTCAGGTCTTATCTATACAAACTGATCGGAATTGAGGTCACACATCTAAGAGGGAATTATCCGAGTGTGTTGTTGATGGCTACAACAATTGATGTTAATGACAATATCCTCCCAATAGTCTTTGGAATCGCTGAAGTTGAATGTGGGTCTACATGGGAGTGTTTTTGGATCATACGAAAAAATTCTTTGCTCTCAATGCACAGTCAATAAGCATAATATCAGATAGACATCATGACATTATATCAATAGTTAGAAAAGTCTACACAACCACCCATCATGCTTTCTGTTGCTACCACATGTCTTGTAATATGGTAACAAATTTTGATAGTAGGTCAACTTTAGGCTTGTTTTGGGCAGCAACACGAGCAAACATAACACTCCAATATTATCTCATAATGCAACCCATGCTTGAAAAACATCTAGATGCCCATAAGTGGCTTCAGAACTTTGACCCTAAAAAATGGGTTAATGCACACTTTAGTGGGAGAAGGTATATAATGTTAACCATAAATTGTGTAGAGAGTTTAAATGCTTTGTTCAAGCATACATATGAACTTCTCATAAATAAGTTAATTAATAATACTAGAAGAAATGTAGTTTAATGGTTCTTTAATCTTAGGGAGGAAGTCTCGAAATGGTATGTTGCTTTGACACCTCATGCTACCAAAGAAATGGATTCAAGGAGAGAGAAAGCTAAACCATATAAAGTTCACCTCTACTCTCAATCTAAAATGGAAGTAGAGATATAAGGTGATTCATTCATTGTTGATTTAGAAAGAAAATATTGTAACTGCGGGGAGTTTCAAATTCTAAGATTGCCTTGCTCACATGCTATTACTGTCATCATTCACCGAAACATGGATGTACTCCTATATTGTGAGTATTATTTTCCTTTTAAAAAATAGAATGTGATATACATGGATCATATTTACCCTTGTCGAAGCAAGAAATTTTAGCCTATGGGCCAAACAATATTATAATTCTATGTTCTCATAGCCTTGTGCGGCCCGGTAGGTGAATAAAGGCACAAATCAAGTCAAAACATAATGGGAAGGTAAAAATCAAATACAACTGCTATAAACAATTAGGCCATAATTGAAGGACTTATAGAATGCTGCCAAGTCCTAGTTCTTGACTTACTATATATGTATGCAGGAATATTCTGCTTGATTTATATATTTTGTAAGTAGGAGAAGTGGATCTATATATTTTGTATGCAGTACAACCATAGTGTTGTAAGAAAAATAGTTGTACATAGTGATATTACTATTATATCTTTGTATGTAGTATTTGTTGTTAAATATAGTGTTATCTATGATATGAGAAATGTAAACCAATCCCAACAAGGAAGAATTAATACTTCACACCATATCTTCATTCTGTAAACTAAAAACTCACTAGCAGTTATGAATTTTAAGAAATTCAAATAGGGTTAGTCCTGTAAGTACCCTGTGGTAGTTTTGATGTGATCAACCAAGTCAAGTTAGGTCCTGTTATGTTTGATGCCTTGTATCTAATTGTGCAGGAACTTAGGAGCATAGAAGGTCAAGCGAAAGACGCAACTATCGAGAAGGAGGGCACAAGAGAGAGTCGACGGACTCGGTGCGAGGTGCTGTGGAGGAGTACGTTGGCGGATGAGAAGGGCGCACACAACTTTTTTGAGGGACGAGAAGTCGGAGTAGAAGGTTGCTCGAGAAGGCCGGGAAATGGGTTCGGGTGAGCCCTATTCCGGATGATCGAAATCACCCAAAATAAAAAGTATGCTGATGGACGAGAAGGAAGCACGCGGTGATTCTGAGGGGCGAAAAGCTGGAGCGGAAGGTTGCTCGAGAAGGTTGGGAAATGGCTTCGGGCGAGCCTTATTCCGAATGGCCAAAATCACCGAACGAAGTGAGAGCCCAGATCAAAAAGTCAACACAGAGCTTGACTTTGGTCTGGGCGCCTAGACTAGAAACCTTATCGAAACTTGACGTGGCATGAGCCGTTGCAAAGAGGGTAAAATTTTATCCATGTCCAAGCGCCTAGAACCCTTCCGGGTACCCTAATTAAGGCTATAAATACAACCTTGATCCCAGAAGCTAAGCACAACACTTGTAAATAATTCTATTTGAGTTTAGCTTTATAATTGAGTGAGTTAACTACTATAAGAGGCTTCTCCACCTGAAGAAGACTTTAGTGGACTTTTTCAAAGTCTTGGATTAGCAATCTTCTGATTGCAAACTAAGTAAAATCTTTATGCCTCTTTCTTTTAATTTGCTTACTATTTTTGTACAAGTGTTTATATTGATAAAGCTATAAGATGATAAAGGTATTTTATTTTATTTTGTGCAGGGCTATTCATCCCCCCTCTAGTCAGCCGCTAGGAACCAACAAGTGGTATTAGAGCGAGGATGCTTCAGAAGGACTAACCGCTGATCGAAGCACAAGAGATGGCTGAACCAAGTATCTACCCACTGAAGTTCGAGGGGGAGTTCATGATTTAGAAAAGAAAGATGGAGGTATTATTCAAAATGGATTTTGATTTATTACTAATATTAAAATATGGTTTTGTAGCTCCAAAAGACAAAGAAGAATATCAATGGACCAAGGAGCAAGTAAATTTCGTAGCAAATGGATGAGCTGACTTCTATCTACTGAGTGTGCTACCTCCGCAAGAAGTCAACAAAATCATCTCCTACAAATCAATAAAGGAGCTTTGAGAGAAGTTCTTGGAGCTACATGAAGGTATGCCCGAAACCAAACTCGCGAGACGGGGCCTGCTTCAGAACCAGATCAACAACCTTCGACTAGAAGAAGGTAAAACCATTACATACCTTCACTCAAGGATCAAGGAACTCATCACTGGACTCACGAATCTTGGAGAAAATGTAACCAACCGAGATTTACTAAGGTACGTGCTTAACATATTTCTTAGGATTCCTGAATGGTCAACCTTAGTAGATACTTATTACATCTCTAAGGATCTAGAAGTAAGTACATTAGAAGAATTATTTTCTATACTTGAAGTGCATGAAACTAGATGTACAGATCTAAAGAATGAACCAAAGTACAACATTACCTTAAGGGTAAAAATGGATGAATCCAAATTTGAAATGACTCTCGATGATGATGAAACGGTCTTTATGGTAAGAAAATTCAAAAAATTTATTAAAACTAATAAGTTTAATCAAGTGCAGGATAATAGAAAGAAAAGAAAGGTAAGATGATACCATTACAATGAAGAAGGGCACGTCAAAGACAACTGTCCAAAATTGAAGAATAAGAACAAGGACAAGGAAAAAGATAAAAAGGTGACCCAGGTGATCTAGAAAAGGCACAAGAACCTAAAGGTGACATGAGATGAAACTTCATCAGAATCAGAAATCAAAGCCTACACTGAACTTGCACTGATGGCAAGTCACGAAGAAAGTGATGAAGTAAGCTCATCAGAAATGAGCATCGAGAGTATATATGAAGGGGGAGCAACGTCAGAGGAAAATAGTTTTTCAGGGGGAGCATCTGAGATCGACAAGGTAAGTCAGGTACGATCTCTACCTTTGGATAAATTATTTAAATTTATAAAAATATTATCAAAAAGTTCTTGCAAATTTGAAATAAAAAATAAAAAATTATTAAAAGAAAATAATGAGTTACAAGAAACTTTAGCAATGTCTTGTCTATTAGAGAATTTTGACAAGATAAAAATGGAAAATAAAAAATTGAAAACATAAATAAAAAATCTTGCATGCTCACATGTTCAACAAGCTCAAAATTATACTAGATTAAATTGATATTTTAGATATCATCAGGGTCAAATTAGAAAATTATCATCAAAGTATATTCCTAATTTTTTTTTAATTAACCTGATTGGAATGGACCTATTTTGAGTTCTAAAATCATGCATAAATTTTTTTTTTTGCATGGCGTACTTTTTGTTTGCTTAGAATTATCAAATAATTTTTTTGCATGATTTCTATTAGAAATTAATTAGAATTTAATTTTTTAAGAAATTTTTTTTTATTACTCATCTATGAAAAAAATTCTGAATTTTTTTACCGTCGTATTATTTTTCTATGAATTTTTTTAACAAAATTTGTATTTTTCAAGTTATAAATATCTTGCAGTGCTTTTTTTTTTTGCAAAATTTATTTTTCTATGAAATTTTATCATTTTCTCTATCTAAAAAAATATTTTTTAATTTTTTTTATCGTTGGTGAATATTTTATGAATTATTTATCCAAATATAAATTTTTAATATTAAAAATTCTTGAAAATTAAATTTTTGAAAGTTCATTTTTGTTGTTTTTTTTGTAAAAAAATACTTTCTCTATTTCATTATTAAAAAATTTCATACGATTTTTTGAGCTCTAAAATCATTTTAAAGAAAATTTTAGCGAAAATGAATATTTATTTAGAACAGAATTTATTATGCTTAAATTTAATTCGATTTTTCTTAAAAATTTTTTTAACTTTGAATATTTAAGCTTAATAGTTAAAAAAATTATTAGAATTTTTAAATAATTAAATATTATTATAAAATAATTTTTGTAAATTGTTTATAAAAAATCCAGATTTTTGAAATTTTGAAGTTTATAATTTTTCTAGATAATAATCGCCTTATTTTTATCCCTTAAACTCTTATTTAAATTTGTTTTCATAGTATAGTCCATTTTTAATGTGATCAAAGGGGGAGAATTAGAGATTAAATCTAGGGGGAGAGTATATTTTTTTTGAAAATCATGTACTTGTAATTTTTTTTACTATTACTTGTTTGTGGTTTACCCTAACTTAACTTAGGGTTGCTCACATCAAAAAGGAGAAGATTGTAAGTACCCCATGATAGTTTTGATGTGATCAATCAAGTCAAGTTAGGTCCTATTATGTTTTGATGCTCTGTGTCTAAGTGTGTAGGAACTTATGAGCATAGGTGGTTGAGCGAAAGATGCAGCTAGTAAGAAGGACAGCACGGGAGAGAGTCGATGAGCTCGGTGCATCCGAGGGACGAGGTGCTACAGAAGAGTACGCTGGTGGACGAGAAGGAAGCGTACGATGTTTCTAAGGGATGAGAAGCCAGAGCGGAAGGTTGCTCGAGAAGGTTGGAAAATGAGTTTAGGTGAGCCCTATTTCGGATGGCCAAAATCACCCAAAATGAGCGGAGTATGCCGGCAGATGAGAAGGAAGCACGCGGCGATTTAGAGGGATGAGAAGCCAAAGCGAAAGGTTGCTCGAGAAGGCTGGGAAATGAGTTCGGATGAGCCCTATTCCAGATGGCCGAAATCACCCAATGGAGCTAGAGCTCAGATAAAAAAAATCAACATAGAGATTGACATTAGTCCGACCGCCTAGACCAAGTCTAGGCACCTAGACCAGAAACCTTATTGAAACTTGACGTGGCGTAATCTGTTACAAAGAGGATAAAATTCTATCCACGTCCAGGCACTTAGAACCCTTCCAGGTACACGATTAGGGCTATAAATACAGTTATGATCCCAGAAGCTAAACACAACACTTGTAAACAATTCTATTTGAGTTTAGCTTTGTAATTGAGTACGTTGATTACTGTAAGAGGATTCTCTGCCTGAAGGAGACTTTAGTGGACTTTTTCAACATCTTGGAGCAATTTTCTGATTGCAAACTAAATAAAATCTATGTGCCTCTTTCTTTTAATTTGTTTACTATTTTTGTACAAGTGTTTATGTTGATAAAGCTATAAGATGAGAAAGGTATTGTGCAGGGCTATTCACCACCCCCCCTCTAGCTGACCGCCAGGGGACCAACAGGTCCAATAGTGTGTTTCAACTCTATAGGATGTACTTGGAAATTTCAAAGTCTTGTAAATTTATTTTAACTCTAACTAAGTTATAAATTAAATAAAATAAGTGTTGTTGTTCTTGAAAAATAAAATAGGAGAGGGTGTGTTGTTCATTGAATATAAATCAGGTGCACTGTTTTATGACAACTAGCACATCACAAGAATTTAATCGGTAGTAGTTAAAACTAAGTTTTGACACCATATCTAGTTTCTCCTCGCTCAAACCTTCCTAGTGATTGTGAATTTGAAGAAATTCAAATACCCTAAGTTCATTAGTGGGTTTCAATCAAAACCCACTAAGGGACCTAGATAGGTCCGATTACACCCATTTCAAGTCTTGTGAGTTACTGGTGTTGCAAGGGCTCCAACGGTGCTATCCATTACTTATTTAAAGCTCTCTAGAGGTGCTTTAACATTACGATAAATTTTAGCATGAATATGAGTCTGATATAGGATCATATTAGGCCTAACGTAGGCCTTATATGATCCGACCTTGGCTGTTTTGTTCATTGATGACAACCAAGACTTTGAACTCGATATCTAAAACTTCATACTATATCTCCTTTCTATAAACTAAAAACTTGGTAGCTGTTGTGATTTTTTTTCAGAAATTCAAATAGGCAAAGGTCCAACAATTTGATTCAAGTCTATAGGGTATGATTGGAAATTTAAAAAAAAAGTCTTGTAAATTTGGTTTGAACTCAAATTAAGTTATGACTTAAATAAAATGGTTCTTATTATTTTTGTAAAATAAAATTTGACAGGGTGTGCTGTTTATTGAAATCCATAAGTTACACTATTCTATGTCAAATGGTAGACCACAAGAACTTCATAGTTAGTAGTTAGAACTAAGTTTTGACACCATATCTATGTTCTCCTCGCTCAACCCTTCATAGTGATTATAAATTTGTAGAAAACCAAAAACCCTAGGTCCATCAGTAGATTTCGATCATAACCAAATGAGGGACCTACACAGGTATGATTGCATCTATTTCAATTCTTATAAGTTTCTAGTGTTGTGAGGACTCTAATGATGCTATCCATTACTTATTTAAAGCTCTCTAGAGGTGTTCCAACATTATGATAAATTTCAGTAGGAATGTGGGTCTGATATGAGATCATATCAAGCCCAACATGGGACTTATATTATTCGTCCTTGGCCACTTTGTTCATTAATCACAACTAAAATTTTGATCTTGATATATAAAATTTCACATCATATCTGTAACGACCACCCTTCTTACTACTACTACTACTCTCTAAGAATGACCGTTACTTATCTACTACTCTACTTAACCGGTTTATTAAAAATCTCTAGGAAAACCCTACCGAAAAATTTCGGCAGAGTCTCCCATGTACCGGTGACCATTTCCCATAATACAAGAATAATATACTCAGCCACAGGCGGCTGGAACATATATCTTCACAACCACGCAGTATAATATCACAAATAAAAGAAAGAAACTACCCTATCAATAGCAAACATCAATATCACTCCATCAATAGAACCCAACTACAAACGTGGAATAAACTTAAATACAATATTGACTCATAATAGCATTAAAAGAAAACTAAAGAACTCTAAACAGAAATGTCTTAATAATTCCTTAGCAAACTCTTGATCTCCCCATAGTCCAGCCATCACACACCTTCATCACCACCACCTTGTCGCCTTCCTTGCTACTTTCTTTTCCTTTATCTGCAGTAGGAGGAAGTGCAGTCTATAAGCATAAAGCTTAGTGAGCGCTATCTACTCACAAAAACTTGATATGCATGTATATAAATAAAAACATGCTAAAACTGAATGCTAACATATAAAACTACTCATCCTCATATATAGCAAAGGAATCATGCTAACTGAAATACTAAACATGTGTAGCTCATCATGCTCATAAACCAATAAAAGAAGCATACTAAACATGTAAAACTACTAAACATGTAAAGATACTAAACATGTAAAACTACTGAACATGTAAAACTACTAAACATGTAAAACTACTAAACATGTAAAAATACTAAACATGTAAAACTACGGAACATGTATAACTACTCATGCTCATAAACTAATAAAGAAAGCAAACTAACTGGAATGCTAACATATAAAGCAAAACATGCTCATCAACTAGCAAATAAATAACATGTAAGAAACTAAACATGTAAAAGCTGCTAGCATAAAAGAAAGCTAAACTTGCTGATCTTTAAAACAAAGTGAAACTTACTTCTTTTACTCTAATCTTATTCTTTTATTTCACTTGTTTAAAACTTATACTTTAATACTTGAAAATAATAATCAACTTCTCTTGGGCCCGGCATTGTACCACTTTGCGCACCTCCTTAATAAGAGTCGAGGTAGCTAATCCCGAAACTACTAAGGAACTTCTAGGCCTTGTGCCTAGGGGCATCTTGGAGCCCATCCCTTGGACCTTGTGTCCGGTACATGCCCTTTAAAAGTAAAATACTTATTATCTTATTTACTTCTTCTTTAAATGCCTTGGCATATTAATAAGCACCTTGTGTGCTAAAATCCCTAAAATCTTGACTTTGGGATTTACTTAAGGCCTTGGCCTTTTCTTTCTTTTCTTTTTCTTTCTTTTTATTTGTTAATGCTTCTAAAAGAATTTGATAAAACTCTTATTTTCCCACTAGAATACATGGTTGTTCATGCTTATTAAAATAGCAAATAAAAACTAAAGAAACTGCTCATGTGTATCTAGTAATAAAGAAAACTGATCATGCTCAACTCATAGCAATTAAAAACTGCACATGCTCAATAATAGCAAATGAAAACTAGAAAATCTGCATATAAGACTAATACAAATCTGCGCTGTGAATGTTACTAAATTCTGCACTACAATGCTTATTAATATTTCCAATAAAGGAATGCTTCTACAAAACGAAAATGGTTAAACAGATTCTAAATCTGATATGCTTAAACAACTCTAAACTTGAAAAGCTTAACCAAAGAAAAAAAACATGAATCTGCATATCTAAACTTCATGCTCCAATTTGACATAAGTAAATTCTGGAATTTGAACTACATTACTCAAACAATGACTTAAAACTACAACCCAAGATTTGCAAGGCTACACAACCAATTTAAACTGACTGTAAACCTAAAACAATACTAATATAAAACTTATTCACAGCTACACTTTTATAAGAAAATTGTAACCTTTAAGCCTGTTACAACTTGGTCAAAACTGGATTGCTAAGATACCGGCTGTTCTTATTCCTTCCCTACTGAATTAGAATTAACTTTAGAAGGAAGAACCACATGACTTTATATCTGCTACTAGGAGAACTAAAAGTGAGGTTAATGATTCTATTAAATCTGTTCCAAACTAAATTAAAGAAAAGTTTAAGCATGACATCTATAGCACATGGTATTATTAACCCAAGCAGAGCATGAAACAAACTAATTCATTATTACCTACTTATGTTAACTACTCCCAAAACCTTTATAGAGCATGGCTACAAACCATAACCAAACTAGATGCTAAAGAAAAGATAAATCTATACTATCTCATGTTCCTTTCCTAGTAGTAAAAATCTCAAGAAATCTGTAAAACTCCACATGAACTAAACATGCCCATTATGATCCCAACAGGAAGATCTACATCAAAAAGGAATCCGAATTCCTAACTACAAAGCCTGAAGAAACCAAACCACATGCTAAACAAACAAATCAATCTCCTTTCTTTGAGATTCTCGGCAGCAACTTCAACCGGAAGCAAAACTTTGAAAACAAAGAAATTAACAAGAAATAAACCTCGGAGCTATCCTACTGCAGGTGAGTAGCAACTCACCTTCGTTTTCTTGGACTTACAACCGAGAAAGAGAGGTTCTAGGGTTTCGGTAGCTCGACCTTCGGCTCCTCCTCGTGCCCACAACCTCTCCTCGACGAGAGGATCTCAACGGTGTGAAGAGCTCTTGGAGAAAAGTGCTCGCCGGCCGCCGGAGACGAAGCCCTAGCCGCGGCTTCGTTTCTGCCCGAGAGGAATCGCCGACGCCGCGTGAGAAGAGGTGAGAAAGAAATTAGGTTTCGGGAAACCTAAATCCTCTCCTTATAACTAGAGTTATTTTTGGTTCCAACTATAGCTTATATATTTGCCGCTGCCTATTTAATTAGCAACGATCGCTAGCCCAGTTGGTCCGTTGGGCTTTGCTCGAAGCTAGAGGTCTGTGCTTCGATTCTCAGCCACGCCCTTTTTTCTCCAATTTATTTCAAACGTTCCAGCTACTGCATATATATATTTCGCTCCATATAAGGTTAACAAAAATCGTGTAGCTCAGCTGGTTGGGCTGCTTTTTTTTGGGCCACAGATCGCAGGTTCAAAACTCGCTGCAACCCCTTTTTTTCCGAGTATTCTCTATAACTAACTTCTACCTTATATACATTTTATTTTATATATAATTAACAAAACAACTACAGACCGGTTGGTTGGGCTGGGTTCGGCTGAGATTCGGCTCGGGTCAAGGTCTCGTGTTCGAGTCTCACATTCAACGTTTTTTTATCAAAACTTCTTTCTTTTTGTAACCCTACTAAACGACCTCCAAAAATTACATAAAAATACTCTAAAAATTCCTAAAAATCTCTAGAATATTTTAAAAGTATTTCCAAATATTTTTATGGACTTTTAGAACTTGAAATAGGGAAAATTGGGTCGTTACAATTCCCCATACCTTATAAAAAGTTCGTCCTTGAACTTAGAATAACTCTGGATACTTCTGTCTCATACTGTCCTCCCGCTCCCAAGTGACTTCCTCGTGCTTCTGGTTCTGCCAGATAACTTTCACTAGTGGCACTTCTTTATTTCTTAGTCTCTTGACCGCTCTGTCCACTATCTGTGTAGGTCTGCTCTCGTAGCTAAGATCCTCTTGGATCTGCACTGACTGAGGCTGAATCACTTGGCTAGGGTCGTGAATACACTTCTTTTGCATGGAGACATGAAATACATTATGTATTGCCGGCATGTCCTGTGGTAAATCCAGCTTGTAAGCTACTTTCCCAATCCTTTCTATGATTAGGTAAGGTCCTACATAACGAGGACTTAATTTACCCTTCTTGCCAAATCTCACCACTCCCTTCATAGGAGCGACCTTGAGAAAGACCGAATTCCTACTTGGAATTCAAGTGGCCTACGGCGTGTGTCAGATACTCTTTTGTCTACTCTGGCGCCTCAATTCTCTGTCTGATCTTCGAATAGCCCGAGTAGTCTCATCTATCAGCTCTGTCTGAATGCCTAGTTAGAGAGCCAGCCATATAGAAGCATCGGCAACCCAACTTAAACTTGAAGGAAAAAAATCTCGAAACTCTGCTCAATCAAATCTAGTGCACTAGCTCTGGGTACAACAACCTCATCAACTAATGTTGCAGGTTACATGAACAAACAAACTCTGCTCTTCTGTCATAGCCGCCGCCTCCATTGCTAGGTGTCAATCTTCTGCTAGCTCAATGAGAGGCTGACAACTTGGGACAAAGACTTAATAACCTGGTAATTTACTAAAATACACTTCTCTATAGAGTGGGACACTTTGATGACTAGAAAATGAGCAGACTTGGTCAATCTGTCCACTATCACCTATATCGCATCATATCCATTTGTGGTTCTTGGGAGACCTACTATAAAGTCCATGGATATGTCTTCCCACTTCCACTGTATTGGAAGAGGTTGTAACTTCCTCCCGGTCTCTAGTGTTCTGCCTTAGGCAAGTAATGGCATATTTAGCTACATCTCTTTGAGTCCGCACCACCAAAACTTCTGTTTCACGCCTTGGTACATCTTGGTAGAACCGGGATGCATGGAATAAGGTGTACTATGAGCTTCTTCCAAAATTTTCTTTCTCACTCTTCATCATTGGGAACACAAAGGCGACTCGATAAAGAATTCCACCGTCTGATACTCAAACTCGAATTTCCTTCTTCCCGTATCCTTGCTGATCTTTTGGATATCGTGATCTTCACTTGCTTTCTCCGTATATCCTCGAGTAGGGTTAATCTAAGGTCAATGTAGAGAATTGCCCATAAATAATTTCAAGTCCGAAATCGACAACTCAGTGGCATGGCTAATGATGACAAGGACATCAAGGATGCACCGACTTTTCCGCTTAGTGCATCCGCCACTTTATTAGCTTTACCGGATGGTGGATATATCATAATCTTCGACCAACTCTAGTCACCTACTGTCTCATGTTTAAGTCCTTCCGAGTGAAGAAGTACTTAAGACTCGTGGTCTGTGAAGATTCTGACTCCATACATGTAATGTCGCCAGAGTTTCAGTGCAAAGACCACAGCCACAAGATCATGAGTGGGGTAGTTCTTCTCGTAGTCTTTGAGTTGTCTGGAAGCATAATCTATAACTTTTCCTTCTTGCATGAGTACAGCTCCTAGGCCCATCTTGGAAGCATCACTGTAGATGTCAAAACTCTTGTCACTTTCTGGAACTGTCAGGATGGGAGCATTGGTCAATCTCTTCTTTAGCTCTTGGAAACTCGCTCACATTTGTCTGACCATTCAAACTTCTTGTTCTTTCTCGTGAGGGCTGAAGTGGAGAGGCTATTCCGGAAAAGTCTTCCACGAATTTTCTGTAATACCCAGCTAAACCAAGGAAGCTTCTGATCTCCCTAACGTTCTTGGGTCTCTTCCAATCATTGACCGCTTCTACTTTGGCAGGATCTACTTGGATGCCTTCTCTAGAAACGATGTGACCTAGAAACGCCACCTGCTCCAACCAGAATTCGCACTTGAGAATTTAACATAGAGTTGCTTTTGTTGAAGGGTCTGCAGAACTATTCTCAAGTGGTGTCATGCTCCCTTGAATAGATTAGAATGTCGTCGATGAACACAATGACAAATTTGTCAAGGTATTCTCTGAACACTGCTCATCGTGTCCATGAAAACTGCAGGCGCATTAGTCACACCAAAAGGCATGACTACGAATTCGTAGTGTCCGTATCTGGTCCTGAAAGCCGTTCTGGGTATGTCTCTTTCTTTCACTTTTAGCTGATGGTACCCAGAGCGCAGGTCTATCTTGGAGAACACTGTTGCCCCTCTCAATTGATCAAATAAGTCATCGATTCTGGCCAGTGGATACTTGTTCTTAATTGTCACCTGATTCAGAGCCCTATAATCTATGCACATCCGCATAGATCCATCCTTCTTAACGAACAACTCTGGAGTTTCCCGAGGTGAGTGACTAGGGCGGTTGAAACCCTTGTCAAGTAACTCCTGAAATTGTTCTTATAACTCTTTTAGCTCTGCTAGAGAAATTTGGTACAGAGTTTTTGAAATTGGCTCCACTTCTTTGTTGGGAGGTAGTCCAGGTAGCCTTTTTGGAAATACCTTTGGATACTCACAGACCACCTGAACATCTTCCTGCTTGGGTCTTTCTTGTTCTTCTGTACTCCAGTTCTGATTACTTGACTGGGGTCTCTGTTTCCCCACTGTCTTGTCTTCTATCTTGACTGACTTGTGTTACGTTTGTTGTGCCTTATTGCTGTTTAGACAGTGCTCACTAATGCCCTGCTGACCAGCTCTTCGCCAATCTATGGTCGGTGAGTTTCACTACTCACATTAGGTGTTATTTCTGGTCTGAGCATTAGGAGCATCAGTCTGACTCATTCTTTCACTGTACTTACTAACTCTAGGCAAAAACGAGCTAGCCTGTCGAATCTTTTGACCGCTTCTTCTACTGGTAGATCACCTTATCTGAATTCTATAAGCTTCTCATACTGTTTATTGATGATCCGTTGACGGAAGACTTCTTCGTAAAACTCTGTCTCGAAGTCAACCCAGCTCATCTGGTTGACTGCTCTCTTACTCTTAACTCGCTCCCACTACATACAAGCATCTCCAGATAGGCAGAAAGAGACACACTTAATGCTATCGACCTTCTCGACTTCTGGTCAGTCAAGAAGCTCCATTGTGCTCTCAAATGTCTTGAACCAAGCCTGGGCATCCCAGGGCTCAGTCGTTCCTGAGAAGCTTTCTGGTTTCAACTTCCGCCACTGGATGAGATATGCTTCTTGTCTTTTAGATGCTGTGGCGACTTCCAGGGCAGCTGATGGGACTTCAGTCACCACTGGGGTCTCCACATTAATGGTTGGGGGAGTGGAAGGAGTTGGCTTCTGATTGGCCATTAGATTGGCAATCACTTGCTGCTGCTCGCTACTTGTCTCTGAAGTTGAGTAACAACTTCAGGGAGAATAGGCCCAGGGGTTCTGGGCTCTTCGTTCCCCTGATCTTGGTTCTCATTACGAACGGTACGGGGAGGTTCTCTTCTTGCCATCTAATTATGCAAAGAAAGAGACTTGCTATCTTCTCTATCTTTCCTAAACATACATATATATATATATGGATCAAGAAAGGAGAAACAATAACTTCTATCTTACTTAAGTACTCATAAGCAATTACTCTGTACTGCAGGTTAATAATAAGGAAAGCAGAATAAAGAAAGAATTTAAATACTTTCTTACTTGGAGACGGCAAGGATGATGCTGATGTGTGTGTGATGCTGGAGAATGGGAACCGCTCTGATACCAACTGTAACGACCACCCTTCTTACTACTACTACTACTCTCTAAGAATGACCGTTACTTATCTACTACTCTACTTAACCAGTTTATTAAAAATCTCTAGGAAAACCTTACCGAAAAATTTCGGCAGAGTCTCCCCTGTACCGGTGACCATTTCCCATAATACAAGCATAATATACTCAGCCACAGGCGGCTGGAACATATATCTTCACAACCACGCAGTATAATATCACAAATAAAAGAAAGAAACTACCCTATCAATAGCAAACATCAATATCACTCCATCAATAGAACCCAACTACAAACGCGGAATAAACTTAAATACAATATTGGCTCATAATAGCATTAAAAGAAAACTAAAGAACTCTAAACAGAAATGTCTTAATAATTCCTTAGCAAACTCTTGATCTCCCCATAGTCCAGCCATCACACACCTTCATCACCACCACCTTGTCGCCTTCCTTGCTAAATCTTTTCCTTTCCTTTATCTGCAGTAGGAGGAAGTGCAGTCTATAAGCATAAAGCTTAGTGAGCGCTATCTACTCACAAAAACTCGATATGCATGTATATAAATAAAAACATGCTAAAACTGAATGCTAACATATAAAACTACTCATGCTCATATATAGCAAAGGAATCATGCTAACTGAAATACTAAACATGTGTAGCTCATCATGCTCATAAACCAATAAAAGAAGCATACTAAACATGCAAAACTACTAAACATGTAAAGATACTAAACATGTAAAACTACTGAACATGTAAAACTACTAAACATGTAAAAATACTAAACATGTAAAACTACGGAACATGTATAACTACTCATGCTCATAAACTAATAAAGAAAGCAAACTAACTGGAATGCTAACATATAAAGCAAAACATGCTCATCAACTAGCAAATAAATAACATGTAAGAAACTAAACATGTAAAAGCTGCTAGCATAAAAGAAAGCTAAACTTGTTGATCTTTAAAACAAAGTGAAACTTACTTCTTTTACTCTAATCTTATTCTTTTATTTCACTTGTTTAAAACTTATACTTTAATACTTGAAAATAATAATCAACTTCTCTTGGGCCCGACATTGTACCACTTTGCGCGCATCCTTAATAAGAGTCGAGGTAGCTAATCCCGAAACTACTAAGGAACTTCTAGGCCTTGTGCCTAGGGGCATCTTGGAGCCCATCCCTTGGACCTTGTGTCCGGTACATGCCCTTTAAAAGTAAAATACTTATTATCTTATTTACTTCTTCTTTAAATGCCTTGGCATATTAATAAGCACCTTGTGTGCTAAAATCCCTAAAATCTTGACTTTGGAATTTACTTAAGGCTTTGGCCTTTTCTTTCTTTTCTTTTTCTTTCTTTTTATTTGTTAATGCTTCTAAAAGAATTTGATAAAACTCTTATTTTCCCACTAGAATACATGGTTGTTCATGCTTATTAAAATAGCAAATAAAAACTAAAGAAACTGCTCATGTGTATCTAGTAATAAAGAAAACTGATCATGCTCAACTCATAGCAATTAAAAACTGCACATGCTCAATAATAGCAAATGAAAACTAGAAAATCTGCATATAAGACTAATACAAATCTGCGCTGTGAATGTTACAAAATTCTGCACTACAATGCTTATTAATATTTCCAATAAAGGAATGCTTCTACAAAACGAAAATGGTTAAACAGATTCTAAATCTGATATGCTTAAACAACTCTAAACTTGAAAAGCTTAACCAAAGAAAAAAAAACATGAATCTGCATATCTAAACTTCATGCTCCAATTTGACATAAGTAAATTCTGGAATTTGAACTACATTACTCAAACAATGACTTAAAACTACAACCCAAGATTTGCAAGGCTACACAACCAATTTAAACTGACTGTAAACCTAAAACAATACTAATATAAAACTTATTCACAGCTACACTTTTATAAGAAAATTGTAACCTTTAAGCCTGTTACAACTTGGTCAAAACTGGATTGCTAAGATACCGACTGTTCTTATTCCTTCCCTACTGAATTAGAATTAACTTTAGAAGGAAGAACCACATGACTTTATATCTGCTACTAGGAGAACTAAAAGTGAGGTTAATGATTCTATTAAATCTGTTCCAAACTAAATTAAAGAAAAGTTTAAGCATGGCATCTATAGCACATGGTATTATTAACCCAAGCAGAGCATGAAACAAACTAATTCATTATTACCTACTTATGTTAACTACTCCCAAAACCTTTATAGAGCATGGCTACAAACCATAACCAAACTAGATGCTAAAGAAAAGATAAATCTATACTATCTCATGTTCCTTTCCTAGTAGTAAAAATCTCAAGAAATCTGTAAAACTCCACATGAACTAAACATGCCCATTATGATCCCAACAGGAAGATCTACATCAAAAAGGAATACGAATTCCTAACTACAAAGCCTGAAGAAACCAAACCACATGCTAAACAAACAAATCAATCTCCTTTCTTTGAGATTCTCGGCAGCAACTTCAACCGGAAGCAAAACTTTGAAAACAAAGAAATTAACAAGAAATAAACCTCGGAGCTATCCTACTGCAGGTGAGTAGCAACTCACCTTCGTTTTCTTGGACTTACAATCGAGAAAGAGAGGTTCTAGGGTTTCGGTAGCTCGACCTTCGGCTCCTCCTCGTGCCCACAACCTCTCCTCGACGAGAGGATCTCAACGGTGTGAAGAGCTCTTGGAGAAAAGTGCTCGCCGGCCGCCGGAGACGAAGCCCTAGCCGCGGCTTCGTTTCTGCCCGAGAGGAATCGCCGACGCCGCGTGAGAAGAGGTGAGAAAGAAATTAGGTTTCGGGAAACCTAAATCCTCTCCTTATAACTAGAGTTATTTTTGGTTCCAACTATAGCTTATATATTCGCCGCTGCCTATTTAATTAGCAACGATCGCTAGCCCAGTTGGTCCGTTGGGCTTTGCTCGAAGCTAGAGGTCTGTGCTTCGATTCTCAGCCGCGCCCCTTTTTCTCCAATTTATTTCAAACGTTCCAGCTACTGCATATATATATTTCGCTCCATATAAGGTTAACAAAAATCGTGTAGCTCAGCTGGTTGGGTTGCTTTTGTTTGGGCCACAGATCGCAGGTTCAAAACTTGTTGCAACCCCTTTTTTTCCGAGTATTCTCTATAACTAACTTCTACCTTATATACATTTTATTCTATATATAATTAACAAAACAACTACAGACCGGTTGGTTGGGCTGGGTTTGGCTGAGATTTGGCTCGGGTCAAGGTCTCGGGTTCGAGTCTCACATTTAACGTTTTTTTATCAAAACTTCTTTCTTTTTGTAACCCTACTAAACGACCTCCAAAAATTACATAAAAATACTCTAAAAATTACTAAAAATCTCTAGAATATTTTAAAAGTATTTTCAAATATTTTTATGGACTTTTAGAACTTGAAATAGGGAAAATTGGGTCGTTACAATATCTCTTTTCTATAAACTAAAAACTTGATAGAGTTAGTATTTTTTTTTTCAAAAATTCAAATAGACTAGGTCCAACAGTGAGTTTCAAGTCTACAGGATGTGCTTAGAAATTTAAAATAGGCTTGTAGATTGGGTTTCAATTCAAACTAAGTTATGAGTTAAAAAATAATTGTGTTGTTTTTGTAAATTTAAATTTGATAGGGTGTGTTATTCATTGAAATATATCAGGTGCACTCTTTCGTGCCACTATCACTTCACATGGACTTCATTTTTAGTGGTTAGAACTAAGTTTTGACGTCATATCTATGTTCTCCTTGCTCAACCCTTCCTAGTGATTGTAAATTTGTAGAAAACCAAAAACTCTAGGTTCATCAGTGGATTTTGGTCAAAATCCACTGATAGACCTAGATAGGTGTGAGTGCACCTATTTCAAAACTTATGAGTTTTCGATATTGCAAGGACCCTTACGGATCCTAACTAGTTAGACCAAGGTTTTGTACTAAGTTCAATGGATAGGACTATTTGGAAAATCTCAAAGGCATGACTACTCTAATGATGCCCAAGTGACTCACCATAGCCCAGAAGTTTATCCAAATAATGTCTATTTGTTGAGCCCAAAGCTAAACTTGAATCTAACACAAAGTTAAACCAAAGCCAGAAACTGAATCTAACTCATCTCACAAAAATTATAGGATTCCCTGATTGAAAACCTAGATCGGGTGAGATGACTAAGAATTTTGAATCGAATCGAATCGAACCAAATCGTATCGAATTGAACCAAATCGAATCGAATCAAACCAAATTGAATCAAATCTAATCAAATTGAACCAAATCAAATCGAACCAAATCGAATCGAATTGAACCAAATCGAATTGAATCGAATCAAATCGAATCGAATCGAACCAAATCAAATCGAATCGAACCAAATTAAATTAAATCTAACTAAAATTGAATTAAAATTAAACTAAACCAAATCAAATTAAATTGAAAATTCAATTTCAAAAATTAACTTAAATTATAAATTATTTTAAAAATTAACTTTAACTTAAAAATTATTTTAAAACTTATTTTAAAAATTATCATAAAAATTATTTTTAAAATGATCTTAAAAATTATTTTAAAAATTATTTAAAAAATTATTTTTAAAATTATCTTAAAAATTATTTTTAAAATTATCTTAAAAATTATTTAAAAAAATTATCATAAAAATTATTTTAAAAAGTATCATAAAATTATTTAAAATTTATTTTAATAATTATTTTAAAAATTATCTTAAAAATTATTTTAAACATTATTTTAAAAATTATTTTAAAAATCATCTTTAAAATTATCTTAAAAATTATTTTAAAAATTATCTTAAAAATTATTTTTAAAATTATTTTGAAAATTATCTTAAAAATTATTTAAAAAAATATTTTAAAAATTATCTTAAAAATTACCTTAAAAATTATTTTATATATTATTTTAAAAAAATTATTTTAAAAATTAACTTAAATTTAAATTTATTTTAAAAATTATCTTAAAAATTATTTCGAAAATTATTTTAAAAAATTTGTTTAACGGAAAAAATATTTTTTAAAAAATAAATTAAAAATCTATTTTAAACATTATTTTAAAAAATTAAATTAAAAATCTATTTTAAAAATTATTTTAGAAAATTAAATTAAAAATCTATTGTAAAATTTATTTTTAGTTTAACTTAAAAACTATCTTAAAAATTATTTTAAACTAACTTAATCAAAACTAAAACTAATGTTAAAAATCAAATTTAAAATCAACTTAACTAAAAATTAAATTAAATTAAATTTAAAATTTAGTAAATTAAATTAAACTAAACTAATTAAATTATGTTAAACTTAAAACTTAAATTAAGTTAAAAATTAAACTTTAAACTTAAAATAAAACTTAAACTTAAAATTAAATTTAATTTAAATTAAGTTAAACTTAAATTAAACTCAAACTTAAAGTTAAATTAAAATTAATTCTAAGTATATGTTACTTAAGTTAAATTTCAATGTAATTTAACAACTTGAAATTAACAATTTATTTAATTTACTTAATTCCTAATCTTAGTTTTAAAAAAAATTAATTAATTTTTTTAACAGATTAATTAATCTACTAATTTATTAACTTTGTTTTTTAAATAACCTAAATAAATTTAACTTCGAATTAATACTGACTTCAAACTTAATTAATCCTACTTAAATTAAAATAAAAAAATGAAATAAATATTATAACTAAGAATGTCATTAAATTAACTCAATCAATTAATACAAAATTTAAGTTGTTTTAATCAAATAAGTATTAAATTGAGTTAATAATAAATTATTGCATTTAACTTGAAACTTGAATGAATAATTATAATAAAGATGTAGAAATACTTATGAAAATAGTATACTAAACATGAGTGTTATGTTTAGTTTTAATTCAAACTATTTCCTTTGGTTTTTAGTCCCACATTGCCAAGCTAAGAAGGGTGGAAGGACTTATATATGGAGCCCTTCCATCCATGCTTAGCAATGTTAAGGGGACCTACACGCATGCGTGGGTTGAACCCAAATCAGGTGATTTCGGGGGGTTCGAGCCGGAAATTCATAAATCGGGCGCGACGCACGCGATCATCGCGCGCAAGGGGGGGGTGCAAATCCCCAGCTCGTGGGCCTCACGCTTACGGGCGGCCCGATTTGTTTTTGCCAGTCTGGTTTGCTTACCTGGTTTATCTATTCCGGTTTGGTCCTGTTCTCGTGAGGAAGCAAAGGTGTATTTATACACTTCCTTTGCTCCTTCTCAAATCACTCTAAAGCAAAGTATTCCTCTGCTCTCTGCTTTCTCCTTTCTTCTTCCCGAGTTCAAGTTCTGAGGCTTGGTTTCTGCGATTTCAGGTTGAGTCCGAGTGCGGTGTTCATCTTGGAGTGCACCTACGAACGGCGCGAGCGGTTGTCGGATCTTGGGAGGATTTTGTCGAAGAGCCTCTGCACCATGGGCGGCAATAAATTCTCTAAAGACAGTCGGCAAGCCCGACACTTGAACCGGAGATACACAAATTCTTAACCCTACTCTTATTACCGTTTATTGCATGCTCGTCATTTATTGGTGCAATTATAGATTAGATTACTGTGTTAGTGTAATCATATCGTTACAATTTTAGAGAATTTATTGTAGCATCAATAGACAAGATGAATGATAGGGTAACAGGGTCTGATGAGGCTAGCGCCCGACCCGAAAGATTTTTTCGGGTAAAATTTCAGACATTGGCAACAACGGATGAAGTTTTGGCTTACTACGCTAGGACTATTCTCCGTTATAGAAACAGATCCTCCTTCACCTAATGAAGAGGAACCTGCCCGTAGTGCTGCCATAGAGAGGTTTAAGCAAAGGGATTATCTCTGCCATGGGAGGATCCTGTCTGCCCTCTCAGACGCACTATTTGATGTGTACTGCTCAACCTCTTCAGCTAAAGAGCTGTGGAAATCTTTGGATAAAAAATACAACTCCAAAGATTCTGGTTTAGAAAAGTACACTGTGGCAAAATTCCTAAACTTCAAAATGGTTGAAGGCAAATCTGTAATTGAGCAGACACATGAATTCCAAGTTCAAATTCATGGTCTTGCCGAAGGAGATATGCCATTACCTGAAAAATTTCAGGTCTTATCAATCATCAAAAAATTACCTCTGAGTTGGGAAGATTTTGGCATGACTCTTAAACATCGGAGAGGTAAAATCTCTCTAGAAGATTTGATAATTGCCTTAAATATCGAAGAAGAACATCTGAAGCAACATAAAAATGATGATACAAGAATGCCTATGGATTTTATTCCAAAGGCAAATGTAGTAGTCTCATCTGATAAGAAAAAAATTCAAAAATCAGAAAATGAAGAACAAGATGAAACCCAAACCAAAGGTTCAAAAGAAAAATGTAACCAAGCCGTGCTGGGCATGTGGACAAATTGGACATTATGCCAAATTCTGCCCTAAGCGGAAGGACAAGGAGAAAAACCAAAGCAATACGTCCAACATCAAGGCACAAGCAAATGTCGTGACTGCTAGTGACGACACCAGCAATAGGTTTGTTACCTTCAAACCTGAACTAAACTTGATCTATCAACCTAATGAATGGTTAGTTGATACAGGTGCTAATGTGTACTGTTGTGCTGATCGCTCTGCCTTCCTTATTTATCAGGTAATTGAAGGCACTTCTGTGACCATGGGGAACCATTCTGCAGCTAGGGTGTTTGGGATAGGACAAGTTGACCTGAGGTTCACCTCTGGAAAAGTCCTGTCACTGCATGAGGTGCATCATGTTCCAACGGTCCGTCGGAATTTGATTAGCGGGTCAAAGTTAGTCCGTGCTGGTTATGAGTTGAACTTTAAATGTAATAAAGTTGTAATATTACATTTAGGAACCTTTATTGGAAAATGTTACCTTAATGAAAGTTTATTTAAACTCAATGTAGAAAATGCTACCTTGAATAAATCTACTGATGTTGGTTGTTCATATAACATTGAGTCTTATGATATATGGCATGACAGATTAGGACATGTCAATTTTAATACCGTGAAAAGGATGATAAATCTAGACATGATTCCTAAGCATGCTATAAATGATAAGAAAAAATGTGAAGTTTGTGTGCAATATAAACAAACTCAAAAACTCTTCAAATCAGTTGAGAGAAATTCTGATATTTTAGAATTGATCCATACTGACTGTTGTGAGTTTAACGGTGTAATAATGAGAAATCATAAAAGGTATTTTATCACCTTCATTGATGATCACTCTCGTTATTGTTATGTTTATTTGCTAAAAGCTAAGGATGAAGCTTTAGATAAATTTATGATTTTTAAATCTGAAGCTGAGATTCAAACAAATAAATCTGTTAAGAGGTTAAGGTCCGATAGGGGTGGAGAGTTTACCTCAAACCTATTTCAAAAATTTTGTCAAGATACAGGTATAATTCACGAGGTAACTGCTCCATATAGTCCTCAATCCAACGGTATAGCAGAATGAAAAAATCGAACCCTTGAAGATATGATTAATTCTATGTTAGGCAGTTCTGGGTTACCTAACTTCATGTGGGGGGAAGCTCTATACACTGCATGCCATGTGTTAAATAGAATCCCCATGAGGTCTAGGGATAAAAGCTCATATGAGCTTTGGAAAGGCCGTAGGACAAGTTTGAAATACCTTAAAGTGTGGGAGTGCCTTGCAAAGGTACTAGTACCTGAACACAGAAGGAAAAAACTTGGTCCAAAGACCGTAGATGGTATCTTCTTGGGTTATGCTCAAAATAGCATTGCATATAGATTTCTGATTATTAAATCAGAAATTTCTAGAATAGATGCAAATACTATTGTCGAACTTCGCGATGCTACATTTTTTGAGGATATATTTCCTATGAAGACAAGAACACCTCAGTCTATATCTAGTATTCTTACTAGAGATAAGCCTGCTTCCAAAGAGGCCCCATTATCCGTAGAAGGTATACCTTCCTCAAGTCACTCTAGACTAGATGAATCTAGTGAGTGTACAGAACTGAGAAGAAGCAAGAGGCAACATGTATCTACGGATTTAGGCCAGGACTTTATCACCTATAATATAGAAGGTGACCCTGTGACATATAGAGATGTTATGGCTTCTCCTGAAGCTAAGCACTGGAAAGAGGCCATTAAAAATGAAATGGACTCTATTATCTCTAATGCCACTTGGGAGTTGGTAGATTTACCTCTTGGGTGTAACACTATAGGATGTAAATGGGTGTTTAAGAGAAAACTAAAACCTGATGGGTCAGTAGATAAATTCAAAGCCCGCCTAGTTGCTAAGGGATTCAAACAGAAAGAAGGGATTGACTATTTTGACACTTATTCTCTTGTTACCAGAATTACTACAATCCAAGTGTTAATATAGCATTGACATCCATATATCATCTCGAGGTCCATCAAATGGATGTCAAAACAGCATTCCTTAATGGAGATCTTGAAGAAGAGATATATATGGATCAACCTGAGGGACATGTAGTTTCTGGAAATGAGAATAAAGTCTGTAGGTTAGTTAAATCTCTTTATGGTTTGAAGCAAGCCCCAAAGCAGTGGCACGAAAAATTTGATAGTGCTATGCTATCATTTGGCTTTGAAATGAATAACTCTGATAAATGTGTGTATGCTAAAATGAAAGGTGATAGTTGTATTATCTTATGTTTATATGTAGATGATATTCTACTTTTTGGTTCTAACCTTTCTATTATTAATGAGACTAAGACCCTCTTAAGTGGTAAGTTTGATATGAAGGATATGGGTTGTGCTGACATGATTTTAGGGATGAAGTTGACTCGATCAACTGATAGAATAGCAATTTATCAGTCACTCTATATTAAGAGAGTATTAGAGAAATATGGCTATAGCCAAGTTAAATCTGTAGTCACACCATATGATCCTTCAAAAACTCTCCACAAGAATAAGAGTGGTGTGGCAGTGTCTCAATTAAGATACTCACAAATAATAGGTAGTCTAATGTATTTAGAAAATTGTTCTAGACCTGATATTTCTTTTGCTATATCGAAATTGAGCAGGTTTACCAGCTGTCCGGACAGAACGCATTGGGATGCATTAGACAGAGTACTCAGATACCTAAAAGACACTATATCCTTGGGCTTGTGGTATGGGAGATTCCCTGTAGTCCTGGAGGGATATAGTGATGCTAGTTGGATAGCGGACACTGCTGAGTGTAAAGGCGTTACTGGTTATGCCTTTACACTTGGAGGCGGTGCAGTTGCTTGGAGGTCTGTTAAACAGACGATTATAACCCATTCTACATCTGAGGCAGAATTGTGTGCTTTGGATACCACAGTAACTGAAGCTGATTGGCTGAAGAGTCTTCTTTCTGAAATTCCCTTGATGATGAAGCCAATACCTTCTATTTCAGTACACTGTGATAATCAAACAACAATAGCTCAGATTAGAAGCTCCAAGTATAACCAGAAACAGAAGAGACATGTACAAATACGATTAAAGTCTATTCGTGAGTTAGTGTCTCTTGGAGTGGTGTCATTGGACTTTGTAAGTTCAAAGGACAATATTGCCGATCCACTCACTAAAGGGCTTGATTCTGAGAAAATCAAGAGATCCAGTAAGGGAATGGGACTGAGGCCTGTCCTGGATTCATCTATAGCAGCAACCCAACCTATCTGATTGGAGATCCCAAGAAGTAGGTTCAATGTGGTATAAACAAGCTATAAGGATGAATCGTATGCATCAAATTGATTGAGATGTAATCTCATAGTCTCTTCCCTGGATAGATGCTTGACTGCTAGTAAGGATGAGCTTAGAAGCTCTTAATGAGTTCAAGGTCTTAATGACAGGATACTTGCAGTACATCCTTGGAGAACTCACCTATGTAAGTGTAACTGTGGGGCCGCAGTGTGGGGGGGGGGGGGGGTCTAGGCAACTCTCCTTAGCACTTATGAAACAAGATTCGGTGGCATGACCGTAATGCACCAACCCAGAAGGATTCAACCGTCGCCAGTGATGAGTTGTTACCAATTGATCTTCACATATAAAAGGTTTAAGATCAAGACTCAGTTCTCTTCAAACCTATGTGAATAAGATTGATATACTTAGGTGAAAATTCAAACTGGAAGGTATTTTCACTGAAAGCTCATTGCAACCAAGCCTCAGAACATATCTTTATTTTCGATCAAAATAATTTGAATTAGTGGGGATTGTTGAGTTTTAATTCAAACTATTTCCTTTGGTTTTTAGTCCCACATTGCCAAGCTAAGAAGGGTGGAAGGACTTATATATGGAGCCCTTCCATCCATGCTTAGCAATGTTAAGGGGACCTACACGCATGCACGGGCTGAACCCAAATCAGGTGATTTCGGGGGGTTCGAGCTAGAAATCCATAAATCGGGCGTGACGCATGCGATCATCGCGCGCAGGGGGGGTGCAAATCCCCAGCTCGTGGGCCTCACACTTACGGGCGACCCGATTTGTTTTTGCCAGTTTAGTTTGCTTACCTGGTTTATTTATTCTGGTTTGGTTCTGTTCCCGTGAGAAAGCAAAATAGCGCGACGCACTATTTCTGTCCACGTGAACGAAGCGACACGGTCTTGTTCTCGCGAGGAAGCAAAGCGACGTACGCTTTGGTGCGTGCACTGTTTCGAAGTGTATTTATACACTTCCTTTACTCCTTCTCAAATCACTCCAAAGCAAAGCATTCCTCTGCTCTCTGCTTTCTCCTTTCTTCTTCCCAAGTTCGAGTTCTGAGGCTTGGTTTCTGCGATCTGAGGTTGAGTCCGAGTGCGGCGTTCGTCTTGGAGTGCACGTACGAACGGCGCGAGCGGTTGTCAGATCTTGGGAGGATTTTGTCGGAGAGCCTCTGCACCGTGGGCGACAATAAATTCTCTAAAGACAGTCGGCAAGCCCGACGCTTCAATCAGAGATACACAAATTCTTAACCCTACTCTTATTACCATTTATTGCATGCTCATCATTTATTGGTGCAATTATAGATTAGATTACTGTATTAGTGTAATCATATCGTTACATGTTACTGATCCCAAATTCCTTAACTCACTTAGGTAGACAAATGTGCTAAAGCCTTGAAATTATGCCCAAACCCTAGTGTTAACTTCAGGGGGAGTGTTGACGTCAGGGGAGGTACTTTTGAGAAATATGTTTGAAAAATCTTTAGAAAAATTATTTTTAAAAAAAATATTTGAAAAATCTATAAATATGAAAATATTTTGAAAAACCTTCTCACACTTTATTTGAAAAATATTCTTAAAATATTTTCAAAACTTTTTTAATCATTTTGAAAACTATTTTACAAATTTATTTTATAAAAAAAACACTCTATGCTTTAAAAATTGTTATGACTTAACATATTTTGAAAAATTATTTTTTTACTTAGTAAATATTTTAAAGCTTAAGTTGACAAGGTCTTCTTAAAAGGTTTTGGGGCACAATCATTTTTAAATTTTTTTTGGAAAATGTTTTGAAAACTCACCTTCAAACTTTGTGTTCTTTTAATTTGGATCAACTCCCTAGACACATAGGAAGTTTTACTTGTAGTAAACAAGAAGTCCTAAGAATGTGTCAAGTTAAGGGGAACCTTAATTAAAAGATTAAAAGTAATTTCAGCAAATCTTTAAAACTAAGTTTGAAAATTTATTTTCATAATCTTTTATAAAATACTCCTTGCTTTACAAATTTTTGTGGAACACCTTGTAAAATTTTGAAAATGCACTATCAAAGAGTTACTTAAACATTCAAAAGTTGTTAATTGTGAAAACTTACTTAGAAATTTTGTTTAAAATTACTTTTAAAATCATTAATTCAAAAAACAATTCTCTTCAATAGTTTTATTAAGTTAAAAAAAAAGATTTACTTAAGTTTTCTTTTATACTTACTTAGAAAGATGTTTTTGTAAACACTTTGGAAAGTTTTTTCGCACATTGTTAGTGCAAAACCTAATAGAATCTTAAGTTTATATCCTTTTGATGCCTGCCAAAGGGGGAGAGTGTAAAATACCAAAAATGGGCGGATCACCATAAGGAAATTTTTCAAAATTTTTAGAAATTTTTCGGAAACTTTTTGGAGCTCGTATGAGTTAGGTTACAGGGATAAAAACGGGGTCCCGGGAAAGCTTGTTTAGGCTGCCCCATTTTAACGAGGAAAAGTTTATTTATTTTATTTCTTTTTCTTCTTTCTTTTATTTTCCTCCCCATCGCCGTTTCTTTTCTTCCCCCAAGCCTCACGTGGCGCCGGTCATTTCCTTCTTTTCCCTAACCATCGCCACACGCGACGTTCCTCCTCCCCCGTGTACAAAAGCAATCGACCAAGACAAGTCCGAGCCTCTCCCCCGATTCTCGTCTCCCTCCCCCTTGCTCCTCTGCCCTAGAGCTCGAGCCTAACGCTGTCGACTGAGACTTCCTTTGCCCTAGCGCCGGCAGCTCGGTCCACTCCCACCTCCGACCACCACAAGAGTAAGTCAAGCAGTGCCGAGCCCGCGTCTCTGCTCGACACTGCCGAAGCTGACATCGCCGGTGCCCTACAGCCGACCGCTCCCTTCGTTCCTCCTTCCTGAGCAGTTCACAGGCTCCTTCTCAAGTAGTTCACAGAGCCATCAGTGTCTCCTTTCAAGCAGGATCTGATCGTGCGACAAACTCTGGAGGCGACCAACAAGATCTTAGTCTTCTTCATTCTTGAGGCTGGTTGAGGTCTCGATTGAAGGGGTTGGGAATATTTTAAGGTGTTCTTGGTAGCTGTCGGCAAAGATTAATAAGGCTGTAAACTTTATATTTTGGCTATATCTTAAGGTAAGAATATTGTACAATGTAGTAAAGGTTGAATTTAAGGTAATGAATTGTTACTAGAATTGTTTAGGTTTAGATTTGAATCTAATTAGAAGGTAGAACAGTTATGGTTAATGGAGCTAACCCTAATTAACTTGTGAGTTAGGTTAAAAAGGTTGAATTTAATCTAAGCTTCGGATTAGATTTCGTTAGGGATTTGATTTAGCTAACTAATTTATAGGTAATTAGCTAAATCTGTATATCATGTATTACAAGATTCGGATTTGGGGCTAGCACTTCGATATAGAGGTTGATTAGCTCGATCTACATTTGAGGCGGGTACCTTGACCTATATATTTTGATACGTCTTGTTGATATGGTTAGTAGATTTTAACAAGTAGTAATAACTATAATTATATCTGCATCGGCATGTCACTATTTATTTCCAAGCATGTATTGTTTGTTACCTGTTTATTATTTATGTTATAGAGGTAGTGGCATGCCATGCTCTGTGACATACTGGACTGGTTGATACCCTACTTAACATGTGTACCTAGATCATATTATTTGATCCACATATCTTGGTACACATTATATGGAGAGGGATAGGATTAGGATATTTCCCGGCTTAGTGACATGCACCATCTTGCATGATTGCATGCTGAGCGGTTGGCAGCTTCATTATTGTTGAGTGCATCGCCAGTTATATGGGTCTGCACATGTAACCACTCATGGGTTAGTGGTTTTTATTTAGGCAGGGTGTGTTGCAGCAGGTTGCTTTGTTTGGCTCCGTTGGTCCGCTCATGGGTAGTGTGACGCAGCATGGTAGCCGGTAGGGATCCCTCCTCGTCATTACGTACCGGGAGGTGAGAGCATTGTGCTCCCTCACTATGTTTGAGGTAGGAGGATAGGTGTACTCCGACAACATCCCGTCCAATCGATCACTCATCAGGAGCAGCGACGACAGAGTGCACGGTTATCACAACCCTACCCACTCGATCTCACCATCGTGTGTGAGATGACTGACTGGCAGTAGGGGTGACCAGGACATGTTATTGGCTTCATATGCATTATTTGCATTTATTGCTTGCGTTTGTTTCACTTTATATGCCGCACATTGGATGGATGCATTGTTTGACATGCATACAAGATTTATGATACTTTGGGTCTGACGGCCTTGATATCCCTATACCCAGGTTCTGGTTAGTATAGTTACTCATTATCTTACAGTTTTGCACTTTCTATATGTTATATCAGGTAACTATACGCATAGTTATTGCTATTTGTTATAGTTTACTATGCATGTCAACTAGGTATTCGTTGAGTGTTGGACTCACACCCCCGTTATTACTCTTTTCAGGTTGAGGCTGTCCGGAGGAGTTCTAGTCGCTAGTCCCCCTGCAGGTTGCGAGGATTTCCACTTTGGATCCTTGTTTTGGTTTTTTTTTATTATGTTAGACTATGTTCCAAACTTGTATCTGCTAGAATTTAGATTTTGTACGATTCCTTGTTATCGACGGGTTTTTGTTTGGATGATAGGATTTTTGTGATGTTTTCCTTATCTTTGCTTATGTTTAATTGTTACTATTAAACTACGTGGATACTTGCTATATTTGTACTTTTATTTTTATTGTTATTATTCCGGCCGTGTTGGCCGATGTATATGTGGCCCTGAGGGCATTGTAGGAAATTTCATATTGTCACCCGTACAGGGAGATGCTGTCGAAATTTTCTCTGGCAGGGACTACCTGGGGCGCGATAATATTTTTGGTATCAGAGCGAGGTTTGCGAGTCAAACTGGTATTTTCGGATTTGTACGGATTTTTGTTATGATTATGTTTCAGACTTCCATTTTGAATTTGTACAGATTTTCATCGATTTTCTCGTACGGGATTCCGAGTTTTTGTATGGGGACTAGACAACGACGAAACATCTCCTGACAACAATTAGGTAAATGGTAATTTTATAATTTTTATTACTTGTAGTAATATTTGGGTTATAATTGAACAGATATGAGGTGAGGTGCACGTGCTCCCGTGCCGAGACGTGGTGCAGGACAACCACGCAAGAGGACGTTGGAGTCCTTGGTAGCAGAGTCGCCTGAGAGGTCTGTAGGAGTCGAGCCTGTCGATCAGGGACATACTCCGTATGGTACTGCGGGTGCGTTGGGCTCTCAGACTTCGATGGTTTCAGAGGTAACTACCCCGACCGTACCCGCAGTACCCACTCCTACCGTATTTACGGTACCACCAGCGGTACCACTAGCATACCCGGCACCACCACCACCAGTGCCTATGGCATACCAGGCACCACTGCCACCGGTGCCCACTACATACGCGACACCCGCACCAGCAGCAGCAGTTGCTCCACCTCCGATACCACCACCCACCGTACCTCCTGTCGCGCCCACATATGCTGACCCTGCAGTGCCACCAATGGCACCTGCCTCAGTCTATACAGCAACACCAGGGATGCCTCCCCCGGCCTATGCAGCGGTACCACCTATTATACCAGCTCAAGTGGTTCTGCCAGTTCCTGCAGCCGTCCCTACTCACCTCACTGATATAGTCGTAGCACGAGCCCGGATCCCAACACTGGCAGAGTCGATGAAGAGTTGATTCACACTCTTCCGAGGAGAGACTGATCCGAGTGTGGCTCATTCCTGGATAGAGACCATGGAGTGGACCTTCTTCTACATGGCATTCTCCGAGTGGAAGAAAGCAGAGCTGGCTGCTTTCCATTTACGGGATGAGGCCGACACCTGGTGGGTTACGCAGCGATCCATCATAGGCGAGCAGAACATCACCTGGGACAGATTCAGAGAGGCTTTTGAGAGCCGCTACTTCTCACGTGCATATCAGATGGCTCGTCGGTAGGATTTTCTGAGTCTGCGACAGAACAACCGCTCGGTGACGGAGTACAATGCTGTGTTTAATCGGTTGGCCAGGTTTTGTCCAGAATTAGTTACTGAGGGCAGTTCCTGTATGCATCAGTTTGTCCAGAGACTAGATGGACATCTGCAAGTAAAGCTTGCTGGTTTCGGGAGTTCATCCTATTTAGAGACGTTGGATAGAGCCCTCATGATTGAGTCAGCTCAGCAGAGAGGATTTTCGGACTGGAAGAGGAAGCAGACGGGTCAGACATCAGGACAGATCCAGCAGACATAGGTTACCGGACAATAACAGAGTGGTCATGGTCGGCCAGGTCAGGGTACTTCTGGGGCTTCTGGTCAGCCTTAGAAGTCAGGGTGATCTTCATCAGGACGTTCTCGGTCTTCTCAGTAGAACCGGAAACAACCCGCCAACAACACTCACTACACCAGATGTGGGTCCAGAGACTACGTCACCACAGCCTGCTCCCTGGGATAGTCAGTTTGGTATTATTGCAAACTACCCGGGCACCTGAGCCGAGATTGTTCGCTGAAGGCTCAACATATTACTTCCGAAGTTTCTGGTCAAGGAGTTTATCTCAGTCAGATAGGGACTCAGCGAGGAGGACACAGAGCCCAATCCTCACATCGTCAGCAGAGGATAGCTCCCCCTGCAGTAGCTGCATTTGGCATGCTCGGACAAGAGTACCCCAGTGCTCTCATTGTACCACAAAGTTTTGTTCCGAGACCACAGTATCTGACTTAGGGGCAGTATCAGCTGCAGCCACAGCCACTGGTCCAGTACCAGTCACAACCCCAGCCGCCGGTCCAGTATCAGTCGTAGCCTACCTATCCGTCTCTGGCTCAGTACCTGGCACCGTCATAGTGGCAGGCTTAGACTCAGGCGCCGCAACCTTTGGCATCACTACCACCTCCACCACCGCCAGAGACTGGACATATTCATGCGGTTACCAGAGAGGATGCACAGTGGGTCGACGGATCTGTTTTTCGCGGTATGATTTTACTTTATGCATTATCCGTTGATATGCTGATAGATACTGGTAGCTCGCATTCTTTTATTTCCCATGCCTTTATAAAGGACATAGGTAGACTACCTACTCGTAGACCGCAGTGACTGACCGTCTCCTTATCGTCCGGTGATACATTGGACGTCACTCAGGAGGTTAGAGGTTGCCCGCTAGATTTTGGCAACATGATACTTATGGTTGATTTATTAGTGCTGGAAATGGTTGAGTTCGACATTATCCTTGGCATGGATTGGCTGTCTGCATATAATGCCATGGTTGATTGCCAGACGAGGGTGGTCACATTTCGACCTCCAAACCGACCGTCGTGGGATTTCACTGGCATTAGGGACGATGACATATTGATCATTTCAGCGATTCAGGCTCAGAAGCTGCTGTCACATGGCTGTCATGGATTTCTTGTGTCTATGATTAATATCGACGACATCAGTACTTCCCAGCTCTCAGACGTTCCGGTGGTCCGAGAGTATCCCGATGTATTTCCAGATGAGCTACCGGGCTTGCCTCCCCGAAGGCAAGTGGAGTTTGCTATTGAGCTGATTCTGGGGACCGCACCAGCATCGAAAGCTCCATATCGTATGGCACCGAAAGAGTTGGACGAGATAAAGGTCCAACTCTAGGAGTTATTGGATAGGGGATTCATTTGGCCTAGTGTTTCTCCGTGGGGTTCTCCGGTACTATTCGTCAAGAAAAAGGATGGTACTCTGAGGTTGTGCATCGATTATAGACAGCTGAATACAGTGACCGTCAGAAATAAGTACCCCTTACCATGGATCAAGGATTTGTTTGATCAACTCAGAGGTACCTCAGTGTATTCTAAGATTGATCTGCGGTCTGGATATCATCAGCTGAGAGTCAAAGAATTTGATATTCAGAAGACAGCATTCCGTACCAGATATGACCATTATGAGTTTTTGGTAATGCCATTTGGGCTTACCAATGCTCCAGTAGTGTTTATGGATTTGATGAGCCGCATCATCTTGGAGTATCTAGATCAGTTCGTTGTCGTCTTCATTAACAACATTTTGATCTACTCGAGTTCCGAGGAGGAGCATGCACAGCATCTTCGCATAGTCTTCGAGACTCTTTGACGACATCGACTATATGCGAAGTTCAGCAAGTGTTCTTTCTGGCTATCCTCAGTCGGTTTTCTAGGACACGTGGTCTTGAGCAGAGGCATTTCAGTAGACCCTCAGAAGATCGAGGCTATCACCAGTTGGGAGCAGCCGAAATCAGTTCAGGAGATCCGTAGTTTTCTGGGATTAGCTGGATATTACAGATGATTCGTTGAGGGTTTCTCGCGTATTGCTATGCCTTTGACACGCCTGACCAGGAAAGGCGTGAAGTTCACTTAGACCGAGGACTGCGAGACCGGCTTCCAGGAGCTGAAGCGGAGATTAGTGTCGGCTCCAGTTTTTGGTTTTACCCTCTGGAGAGGACGGATTCATTCTCTATACCGACGTATCTCTTTAGGGTTTAGGCGTTGTTCTGATGCAGCACGATAGAGTAGTCTCCTATGCTTCTTGACAGTTGAAGGAGCATGAGAAGAACTACCTAGTACATGATCTGGAGCTAGCCGCCATCATCTTTGCTTTGAAGATTTGGCGACATCATTTATACGACATTACATTTGAGATTCTCACTGATCATAAGAGTCTCAAGTATATTTTCATCCAGAAGGAGCTTAATCTCCGACAGAGGAGATGGATTTAGTTCCTGAAGGATTATGATTGTACTATTAACTACCACCCGGGGAAAGCTAATGTGGTTGCCGATGCACTCAGCAGGAAGTCCAGAGGGACTTTGGCTTGCCACCGAGTTTCAGTCACAGACTTGGTGCAGGGTTTCTCCGAGTTGGGCCTTCAAGAGCAGGGACAGACAAAGCAGGGTATTCCAGTTACCATGGTTGCTCAGTCGTCGATCAGGATGAGTGATCCTGTCCGAACGGCTGACTCAACGGACGCTGGGCACGTGACGCTCTCCGGTTGCTGATGTGGGTCTTCGTCTGGTCGCACGAATCTCCGGCGAACCTGCACAGAAGTCGGGCCGGGAAGGGGTTCCCGGCGGCGACCCTCCGACGCTCAAGTCAGGTAAGCGGATAGCAAAAGGTGGCTCCAAAGCTTGTAGAATACGTACCTCCGGCGAAGTAAGAGGCTCTTTATATAGAGTGATGAAAGAACTAATGCACGTCCACCGAGGCGCATACGTGTCCACAGCCCATACCTCGGTATGTACCTGTCAGAGAGCTTACCTGACACCATACTACTATAGTTCAATCACGTCTTCGATGGGACAACAGAACACCTTGTTGTCAGACTTAGAGTATGGCCTAGCCATAGGACTTGACGGCTGTCAGAAGATGTTCCTATCCTTCATCCACCGCCCGGCCGGGATGTCCGTCAGGACGGCCGACGCGAAGAGCGTCGTCCGGACGGCTTTAATTCCCTGCGCCGGTCGGCCGGAGCGCCCATTATGTCCTGCCCTCTCTTAGACCTTCCGCTCGGTCATTATTTACTATTTCATTGAGCGTCGGAACCCCGACCCCTGTCTGGACGTCTTTCACTATTAGACGTTTACGGGCAGGCCGATCGACCTGCCCTTTTTTCATGCGTCCGGTCGGCTCACCCTTCTTCGACGGACCACCTGGCCCTCTGACCTCGACGTGGCATTGACCCCTTGTTAGGGGGTCCCGGGCTCTTACCACCGGATCACTTGCCTCCCCCTCGAGTCTAGTCGAAGGAGGCGAAGTCCGACTGACTGGACTGCCGATCTAACTGAGCAATGATTGTTGCATTGGGCCGCTCGGCCAGGCATAAGGATGCTCATCCGTTCGGCGGTATCTTGCCCATGCCTTGTGTTTTCTTGGAATCCATGTCCGATGCTCTCCCCTACTACCCATCACGTGCGCTGCACACGGTAAGGGGAGCTCATTAAATACGGCCAATATCCTACTGACACGTGGCGATCGTGCGTTTGTCAGCGTATGGCGATGGCGTCGCTTCCGATGGGACAGCCGCCGTTTGAAATGAACGGCTGGATGATGACCTCGTTATCAACGACCTGGATCGGACGGTGGAGGTTGCTCCCGGCCCACGACTCCGTTTCCGCAGCATTGTTGCTTCCTCCTCCTCCGGCGCTCCTCTGACCGTTTTTTTCTCCGGCGACCTTGCCCCTCAACTCTTCGGCAACCCCAAGCCCCTGTCGATCATCTTTCTTGCTCGTATGACCCTCTTTCTCATTCCCAACGTTTTCTTCTTGCTGTTAATCGTTTCCTTCAGTCGGTTTTCCTCCATTCCTTGCTTGAACCTTCCCCTTTTGTCCCGCATTCCTGTCTTTCGATCATGACTAGTACTTCGCAGTCAACCGGCGGTGCTCCGGGTCTTTGGTATTCGACCATGGAAAGTCGTTTTGACGAGGAGGACGCGTTGCGTCTCGCTCGGACTTACGACATTCCTTCCGACCACCAAATAGTATTAGCCACACCAGCCGATCGGCCTCATGAACCGCCGATCGACACAGTTCTTTTTTTCCGAGACCAATTTCTGGCCGGACTACGCTTCCCACCCCATGAATTTTTCCTGCAAGTCTGCAATTACTTCCGCATTCCGCTCGGCCAGGTAGTTCCCAACTCTATTAGGCTGCTGAGCGGAGTAATAGTTTTGTTCAAACTGAACGGCATCCCCTTAGACCCAAAAAATTTCCACTACTTCTACTATCCCAAGCAGGCTGAGTGGGGAACTTTTGTTTTTCAATCTAGGATAGGTTTCGTCCTCTTCGATGGCATGCCGAGCTCCAACAAACATTGGAAGGAGCATTTTTTCTATATGCGTTTTCCCGAACGGCCGACTTTTCGTACCAAGTGGCAGACGGCGATGCCAGCGCAACCGGAGCTCGGCAAATTTAGAGGCGACGCGACCTACCTTCATGCAGCCGAACGGCTGGTTGGTCAGCGTTATCATATTGACAAGATGCTCCTTCCGGGAGTAATGCACATATTTGGCTTGTCCTCTACCCCAGCCGATCTGCCCTGCAGTATGAGTAAGTTCCCTTATCTTCCCGTTTTTTTGTTCTAACTGATTTATTTTTTGCTTCTGCAGCTGAAGTCATGTGGCGCGCCAAGGCGACTGAGAAGCTCAAGTTGAAAGCCGCTCAGATTGAGGCGGTGACGAACAAAGAGGTCGTCGAGCGGGGCCTTGGTCTAACTGATCCGACCGACGAAGCAAGTGAGGGGACTCAGAATGCCCCTGAAGCCGTGGCAGCTACTACCTCCCACGAGGAGGCAGCGGGCGACACAGAACCTCCTACCCAAACCGAGGTGGAGGGCCGCTCGGCTGACGATGTTCCACTAGTCACTCGGAAGCGCCGCCGACCGGACTCTGCGTCTGCCTATACTCCACTTGATGAGCCACCGCCCGAGCGGGGCGCGGATGCTCCGATGTTGTCCGGGACGGTTTCCCTCGAGAGTACTCCGACCCCACATGGCTCTCCGAGGGTCAGCTCTGAGGTGCCGCCATCCAGCCCTTCTAGAACCCTGCGCCGTATCAGGCGTTTGGGCGACCTTCCCTCCTCGTCCACCGGTAAGGCCGATGCCTCTCAGAGCGAACCGAGCGGCTCAAATTTAATTAAGACCGTTCTGCGCCTCCCCTCAGAGGCATACATGGCTGCTGCTGATCGGCCAGTGGTCCCCGAGTAGCAGATCACCTTGACGGGCAGGACGCTCGGCGCCGCATAAAAGCGATGACTCCCGGGCAGCTCGGCGACAGCAACCTCCAACAGGCCACCGGGGTATGCTCTTCTTCTTTATTCGTGTAATTGAATTAAGTTGTTAACCTATTCCCCTTTGCTCGTAGAACTGGGTGGAGCAGATTGCCATTAGCAATCGGTTGGCCGAGCTGGAGGATGAACTGAGAAAACTTAAAGCTGCCGGGGACAATCAACAATCGACGGCCACTCTGGAGAAGGCCAAAAAATCACTGGAAGCCGAACGGAAAAGGGCTTCCGATCTGGCGAGCAAGGTCGTTCAGCTTGAGGCGATGATCAAGCAACGAGATAAGGAGATCAAGACGGCGACCACCCGGAAGCTCCAGGCCATCGAGGATATGGACCGGATGAAGGTGGAGATCCGAGGGCTGGAGCAACGTATCAAGGATCTGGATGCTCTGCTGGCTACCGAGAAGGAGAGCCGCTCGGCCGATCTCCAAAGATTTGATGGAGACTTGAAGGATCTCCAAGCCGCCAGCGACGCTGCCCACGCCGCGCTCAAAGAATATCAAGAGGGGGAGTCGGCCCGTTCTGACGAAGTGAGGAAGGCGTATCTCCGCTCGGAAGATTTCGGAGAGAAGTTTACCGACAAGATATTCCTCACCTTCGAAGAAGCGATTAAGGCGACGGTGGATTACCTGAAGACCAAGGGCCACCTGCCCGCCGAGCTGGCCATCACCCCCGAGGACCTCGCGACCGTGATGGGCGCCATCCTCGACACTCTTTTTGACTTTGACGCGTGATAAGCGTTTTTTCTGTGTATGAACTTTTTTGTATTCTAGCCGTTCGGCCCAACTTTTTTGGTTCACCCAGTGTATAATAGATAATCTCTTCTGTTCCTTCAACTTCTGTTTTGCCAAGAAATTTTTCTCTCGTCACGACTGAAGTGTTCTTTAAAACTCTTCCGCTCGGCACCACACTCGGCACCAAGCTCTACCCGACAAGTCGATTGTTTTTAATGTCTTTTATCATGCGACTGAGCAGCCGCTTGGCGTTCTATCGAAGCCACTCGGCGTTTACACGCTAATATCTTTTAACTTCTATTGACCAACTTTTGCTCTGTGCCTTACCCCCAAAGGGGTTTTCCGTACACATTGGATAAGCGAGCCGCTCAGCCGTATGTTGGTCTTAACGACCAGGCTGTCGTTGATCGTGTCATGTGAATGGCTATCCGCTCGGACGTTTATAGACGCCGGCTCGTCTCTCGATATTTAACGTCGGAGCTCGATGGTCTTCCGCTCGGACGTTTATAGACGCCGGCTCGTCTTTAACGCCTGAGCTCGACGGTCTTCCGCCCGGACGTTTATAGACCCCTCGCCTCGATATTTAACGCCTGAGCTCGACGGTCTTCCGCTCGGACGTTTATAGACGCCGGCTCGTCTCTCGATATTTAACGTCGGAGCTCGACGGTCTTCCGCTCGGACGTTTATAGACGCCGGCTCGTCTCTCGATATTTAACGTCGGAGCTCGACGGTCTTCCGCTCGGACGTTTATAGATGCCGACTCGTCTCTCGATATTTAACGTCGGAGCTCGACGGTCTTCCGCTCGGACGTTTATAGACGCCGGCTCGTCTCTCGATATTTAATGTCGGAGCTCGACGGCCTTCAAGGCTAATTTTAACGCTGCCGATCGACGGATCCATGGGCTATCCTTTGAATTAATTTTGATTCCTGCATTACAAGGACACGGGCGACTAACATATACAAAAACGATTTACATTCGTGCACCTTTCACCCCGCTCGATAAGGCTGAAGATGATTTGCACTCCACGGTCGATCCAGCTGCCGCCCGTCTTCATCCTCCAAGTAGTAAGCGCCCGAGCGGAGTTTTTCAATAACCTTGAAAGGACCCGCCCAAGGAGCTTCTAGTTTGCCGACGTCGCCGACCGGCTTGACTTTCTTCCAGACAAGATCGCCGACCTGGAATGATTTGGGGATTACACGATGGTTGTAATTTTGCTTCATCCGCTGCCGGTAAGCCATCAGCCGAACGGACGCCTTGGCTCGCTCCTCGTCGACCAAATCCAGCTCCATGTTCCTCCGTTCGGCGTTGCCATCATCATAACTCTGAATCCGGACGGACTCGATGCCGACTTCAACCGGAATAACTGCCTCGCCACCATACACCAAATGGAATGGTGTGACGCCCGTCCCTTCCTTCGGAGTCGTCCGGATGGCCCACAAGACGACCGGCACTTCATCCGGCCAACTTCCTCCCAAATGGTCGAGTCGAGCGCGCAGAATACGAAGAATTTCCCGATTGGCTACTTCGGCTTGACCGTTGCTTTGGGGATAAGCCACGGACGTGAAGTGTTGCTTGATGCCATAGCTCTTGCACCAAGCCTCCAACACCTTCCCTGTGAATTGCCGTCCGTTGTCGGAAATCAGTCGGCGAGGGATGCCGAACCGACAAATGATGTGTTGCCATATGAACTTTTTGACCATTTGTTCGGTGATCCTGGCTAGCGGCTCGGCCTCCACCCACTTGGAAAAATAATCTACCGCCACTAGTAGAAATTTTCGCTGTCCGGTCGCCATAGGAAATGGACCAACGATATCCATTCCCCACTGGTCGAACGGACACGAGACTGTAGATGCCTTCATTTCCTCTGCCGGTCGGTGGTTGAAGTTATGGTACTTCTGACATGAAAGGCACGTCGACACGATCCGAGCGGCGTCTGCTTGTAAAGTCGGCCAAAAGTACCCGGCCAGGAGGATCTTCTTGGCCAACGATCGTCCGCCCGGATGCCCTCCGCACGACCCTTGATGTACTTCTTGTAGGATGTAAGCCGAGTCCTCCGAGCTCACGCATTTCAACAACGGGCGAGAGAAAGCCTTTTTGTAAAGCTGATCGCCGATGAGTGTGAACCGACCGACCCTCCTTCTTAACAGCTGGGCTTCGTTCGTGTCGGAAGATGTGGCTCCCGAGCGGAGGAACTCTATGATGGGTGTCCGCCAGTCGCTTGGAAATTTGAGGCCTTCCATCCGGTCGACGTGCGCCACCAACAGTACTTTTTCAATTGATTGCTGAATGGCGACCGGCGTTATTGAGCTCGCGAGTTTGGCTAACTCATCGGCTGCTTGATTTTCTGCTCTGGTATCTTCTGGACAATAACTTCTCTAAAATCAGCTTTGAGCTTCTCGAAGGCTTCAGCGTAGAGCTTGAGCCGAGCACTATTGATTTCGAAGGTACCAGAGAGCTGCTGAGCAGCCAACTGCGAATCCGAGTGAAGTGTTACCCGACCGGCTCCCACATGCCGAGTTGCCTGCAAGCCGGCTATGAGAGCCTCATACTCTGCTTCATTGTTGGTAGCTTTATAATCCAGCCGGTGCATCTTCTCTTCTTGAGGGGAGAGTAACAATATTCCAATCCCGCTTCCGAGCCGAGTGGACGACCCATCCACATATATTCTCCACACAGCTTCCGGCTCTGGCCTTTGCACCTCAGTCACAAAATCGGCCAAGGCTTGCGCTTTGATCGTCGAGCGGGGCTGGTATTGGATATCAAATTCACTTAACTCCGTCGGCCATTTGATGAGCCGTCCGGATGCCTCTGGGTTTAGCAATACGCGCCCGAGCGGACTATTGGTTTTGACAATGATGGTATGCGCCAGAAAATATGGACGAAGGCGCCGAGCGGCGAGGACCAGAGCGAAGGCTAGCTTTTCGAGCCCAGTGTAGCGAGATTCAGCATCTTTTAAAATGTGACTAAGGAAATACACAGGCTCTTCTCCACTCGCCCTCACTAAAGCCGAGCCGATTGCATGCTCGGTTGAAGACAAGTACATGTAAAGTGGCTCGCCCGCAGTCGGCTTGGCCAATACCGGGAGAGAGTTCAGATATGCCTTTAAATCTTCGAACGCCCGGTCGCATTCTTCGTCCCAGTGAAATTTTGTAGCCTTGCGCAAGATCTTGAAAAACGGAAGGCTCCGGTCGGCGGTTTTGGAGATGAATCTGGACAGAGCGGTTATCCGACCGGTCAAACGCTGTACTTCCCTTGTATTTCTCGGAGGCGGCATATCTTGTAGAGCTTTCACCTTGCTGGGATTTACTTCGATGCCCCGCTCGGTCACTATGTACCCCAGAAAGGGCCCTCCTTTTGCTCCAAACAGGCACTTCTGGGGATTTAGCTTGACTCCACATTTGCGCAGCGTTCGGGAGGTTTCCTCCATGTCTTTGAAGAGATCGGTCGCTCGGACGGACTTTATGAGAATGTCGTCCACATAAACTTCTAGATTCCGCCCGATCTGCTCTCTGAATACTTTATTCATCAGGCGCTGATATGTGGCCCCCGCATTCTTCAATCCGAACGGCATCACATTATAACAATAAGTGCCGTCAGATGTTTTCCTGATCTTCTCTGCGAGCGGCACTTGGTGATAGCCCTGGTAGGCGTCGAGCATACAGATTAATTCGCTACCGTAGAGTCCACCAAATTGATCTATGGCAGAGGATAAAAATCTTTCGGCAAGCTTTGTTGAGATCCCAAAATCTATGCACACCTCCACTTGTTGCCCGGCTTGAGACTAATACAACGTTAGCCAACCAGCTCGGAGCCCAGATATGGCCGGCTTCGAGCTTTTCCACCTCCGCCTGGATGATGACATTTCCCCCAAATCTCTTTTCTTTGCTTTCTTCCCGAGAGTCCGGTCGGACATGCAACTCAGGCGCTATGCTCGCAAAATTCGGCTCATGTGTCACCGACGAAGACATCATGATTTCTTCGAGGCATTGGATCAATTCTTCTTTCGCTTCTCTTCCAGATCGGACGCTATAAAGGTTGTGGCCTCCGATCGGGTTGGAATCTGCACTTCCTCTTTTCTTCATAAACCAAAGAGGGTGGCTTTTCGGTGATGGCGCCTCGATCCGGGCACCTTCCGAGCGGAATTGGCCTCTGCTCGGACCATCTCGATGTAGCATCGCCGAGTCGCTAGTTGATCTCCCGCACTTCTCCCACTTTGTCCTCCACGGGAACTTGATCTTCGATGGAAGGTTGAGACGACCGCTCGGAATTCACCGAGAGCCGGTCGTCCCAAAATGACGTTGTAGGATGAGGAAGAGTCGACCACCACGAAGTTTGTTGTCCTTGTCCTCCGAGCGCTTCTTCTCCCCAGATGACCACCGGACCGTCTCGACCACCGAACTTCTACCCGTAAACCCGTAGAGGGGTTGTCATGGGCAGCAGATCAATTTGCAGCCGATCGAACGCCTTCTTGAATATGATGTTGATCGAGCTCCTGTGTCAACAAATACGCGTGAATAGTGTAATTGGCTATTACCGCTTTGATGAGCGGAGCATCGTGAGGTACTTCAACTCCTTCCAAGTCCTTGGGCCCAAACTAATTTCGTCCTTCCGCTCATTCTTGGCTATAGTCAACCGCATGAATCTGCAGGACGCTCGCCTTTCTAGCTCGGATGGAGTCTCCTCCGGTCGGCCAGCAATAACGTTGATCTCTCGGGAAGTATTGCTTCTATTTTCCTCTTCCCGAGGGGACGGCCGGGACCGTTCTCTGGACGCTCCTCCTGCTTGGAGAACGATGCCGATCGGGAGTTTGTTGCCGTGGCCTACCTCGCGTCCGATCGGCTTCATGAGTTCTCCGTCGCCATCGATCAGGCGCACCGCCGCCCGAGATTCCGGTACGGATGAGCCACGAAGGAAGACTTCGCAATCCCTTGTGTTGTGCGATCCGTCCGTGGAAGGAGCGTAACATCGGGTCCATTTCTTCTTCGGGCGGCAGCCTACCTCTGCACATGAGACCGCGTGGGGATCGGATTGCTTCGCCCTTGGTCCTCTAGGCGGCCGATGAGCGCTTGTGCTTCCGCCTACCGAGGAGCCCGCCTACCGAGTTTTTCCTTGCCGCTTGTGCTTCTTCCACGTTGATGTATTCGTTCACCCGTTGTAGCATGTGATCATAATCCCGGGGTGCTTGATGAGCGATCGGAAGAAATCCCCATCCACTAGGCCTTGTGTGAAGGCATTCATCATAGTTTCCAAGGTGGCCGTTGGAATGTCCATCGCCACTTGGTTGAACCGCTGGAAGCTCGGAGCGATTCACGGGCTTCTTTCTTGATGGCGAACAGGCTCACGCCATTTTTGATAGCGCCGACCGCTTGCAAAATGATGGAGGAAGGTCGTTCGAAGTCCTTGAAGCTTGTGATGGATCCGTCTGGCCTCCGGAACCACCGCTGAGCCGATCCCGAGAGAGTGGTGAGAAAACTCGGCACTTTACTCCATCCGTGTATTGATGGAGAGTGTTATCGAACTTACCAGATGATCATCCGGGTCTGTTGTCCCATTGTACTCGCCGATCGTCGGAGGCACGTAGTGCTTGGGAGGGTCTTGTAGAATGACCTCCAAAATTGACGATTGATCCGCCGGAGATGCGTCCGCCGGGGCTTTCGCTTTTTGTTGTCTCGCCTTGGTATTTCATCCGAAGATGATCCCCGCTCTCGATTAGTTGCTACAGGAGTGCGGAAGAGAGCCCGATGGAATGGTACTGTCGCTGGTGGTGCTTCCGCTCGGCCACCAGATGTTGCTTGTTGCTCCGGCCGCTCGACTGTGGCTTTCTGCTTTTGCTCCACGAGCTTGGCGGCCCTTATCTCGATCAGAGCGCCGAGTTCCTCGTTCGAAAGCGCCACCATGTGTTGTCGCCCACCGCCCATTGTTCCTGCTCGATGCGGGAGCTGCCCACGACGGCGCCAAATTGATCCCGTCCGAACGCTGACTCAACGGACGCCGGGCACGTGGCGCCTCCCGGCCTGATGTGGGTCTTCGCCCGTCGCACGAATCTCCGAAAACCTCGACAGAAGTCGGGCCGGAAGGGGTTCCCGGCGACCTCCGACAAGCAAGCAGCGAAAAAGGTGGCTCCAAAGCTTGTAGAATACGTACCTCTGGCGAAGTAAGAGGCTCTTTATATAGAGTGATGAAAGAACTAATGCACGTCCACCGAGGCGCATACGTGTCCGCAGCCCATACCTCGGTATGTACCTGTCAGAGAGCTTACCTGACACCATACTGCTACAGTTCAATCACGTCTTCGATGGGACAACAGAACACCTTGTTGTCAGACTTAGAGTATGGCCTAGCCATAGGACTTGACGGCTGTCAGAAGATGTTCCTATCCTTCATCCACCGCCCGGCTGGGATGTCCGTCAGGACGGCCGACGCGAAGAGCGTCCGGACGGCTTTAATTCCCTGCGCCGGCCGGCCGGAGCGCCCATTATGTCCTGCCCTCTCTTAGTCCTTCCGCTCGGTCATTATTTACTATTTCATTGAGCGTCGGAACCCCGACCTCTGTCAGGGCGTCTTTCACTATCAGACGTTTACGGGCAGGCCAATCGGCCTGCCCTTTTTTCATGCGTCCGGTCGGCTCACCCTTCTTCGACGGACCACCTGGCCCTCTGACCTCGACGTGGCATTGACCCCTTGTTAGGGGGTCCCGGGCTCTTACCATCGGATTAACGTGGATCCGAGAGGCCCAGGCCGGTGATCAGCATTTGCGGTTTATTGGCAGCCAGATAGCTTCCGGACAGCAGACCAAGTTCACACGAGATGAGGAGGGTATTTTATATTTTCGAGGCAAATTATGCATACCTCAGTCTTGAAGGAGCTACTTCAGGAGGCTCATCGCTCTCGATTTGCGATCCATCCAAGTGGGACCCGCATGTATCAAGATTTGAGGCGTTCCTACTAGTGGAACGATATGAAGAAAGACATTGCGGAATTTGTAGTGAGATGTCTTGTCTGTCAGCAGGTGAAGGCCGAGCACCAGAGACCTGCAGGATTACTTCAGCGGATTCCTATTCCTGAGTGGAAATGGGAACACATTACCATGGACTTTGTGGTGGGTTTGCCTAGGACACATCAAGGCGATGACGCAATTTGGGTAATCGTTGATCGAATAACCAAATCAGTGCACTTCTTAGCGATCCGGATGACTGATTCCCTGAATCGATTGGCAGATCTGTATTGCCGAGAGATCATTAGATTGCATGGTGTTCCTTTGAGTATTATTTCGGATAGAGACCCTCGGTTTACGTCTCGATTCTGGCAGAGTCTGCAGCAGGCCTTGGGCACTCAGCTCTGTTTCAGTATAGCTTTCCATCCGCAGACAGATGGACAGTCAAAACAGACCATTCAGACTCTAGAGAATTTACTGAGGTCTTGTGTATTGGATTTTGGAGGCAGTTGGGAGGACCATTTGCCATTGGTAGAGTTCACCTACAACAACAGCTTTCATTCGGCTATCCAGATGGCACCGTTTGAAACATTGTATGGTAGGCCTTGTTGGACACCCACCCTTTGGAGGAGGTTGGGGAGGCCCAGCTGTTGGGACCTCATAGAGCTCAGCATAAGGCAGAGTTGGCCCGTATTATCCAACGGAGGATGTTAGAGGCGCAGGATCACCAGAAGAGTTATGCTGATCGGAGACGCAGACCCCTGGAGTTCTCTACAGGTGACCATGTATTTCTGCGAGTTTCATCCACGAAAGGGGTGAAGAGATTTGGCCTTAGAGGTAAGCTAGCTCTGCGGTACATTGGTCCTTTCCAGATCTTGGAGAGGATAGGAGCAGTAGCTTATCGGCTGGCACTACCGCCGTCCCTGGCAGGCGTTCATGACATATTTTACGTATCTATGCTGAGGAGGTACATACCCGACCCGACACATGTGCTGACAGATATCTCAATTCCCGTTCATCTTGACGTTACCTACGAAGAAGTTCCGGTTTATATTCTAGACCGGAAAGAGCGTCAGTTGCGGAACAAGACTATCCAACTGGTTAAAGTCGGATGACAGTATCATTCGGACGAGGAGGCTACCTGGGAGCTCGAGGATACTATTCGAGTTCGATACCCCATCTTTTCACTTGAGGTGTGTAATTTAATTTACCATTCAGCATTTATACTCTTTACCTATTGTTAGTATTTGCTGATGGTAGATAACAAAATTTGGGGACCAAATTTTTATTAGTGGGGGAGAATGTAAAATATCAAAAATGGGCAATCACCAAAAGGGAATTTTTCAAAATTTTTAGAAATTTTTCGGAACTCGTATGGCTTAGGTTACGGGGATAAAAACGGGGTCCTAGGAAAGCCTGTTTAGGCTGCCCCATTTTAACGAGGAAAAGTTTATTTATTTTATTTATTTTTATTTTTTCTTTTATTTTCCTCCCCATCGCCGTTTCTTTTCTTCCCCTAAGCCTCACGCAGCGCCAGTCGTTTCCTTCTTTTCCCTAACCGTCGCCGCACGCGACATTCCTCCTCCCCCGTGTACAAAAGCAATCGGCCAAGACAAGTTCGAGCCTCTGCCCCGATTCTCGTCTCCCTCCCCCTTGATCCTCTCCCTTAGAGCTCGAGCCCGACACTGTCGACTGAGACTTCCTTTGCCCTAGTGCCGACAGCTCGGTCCATGCCCACCTTTGACCACCACAAGAGTAAGCCAAGCAGTGCCGAGCCCACATCTCTACTCGACATTGCTGAAGTTGACATCGTCGGTGCCCTACAACCAACCGATCCCTTCGTTCCTCCTTCCCGAGCAGTTCACAGACTCCTTCCCAAGCAATTCACAGAGCCATCAGTTTCTCCTTTCAAGCGGGATCTGATCGTGCGACAAACACTGGAGGCGACCAACAAGATCTTGGTCTTCCTCATTCTTGCAGCTGGTTGAGGTCTCGATTGAAGGGGTTGGGGATCTTTTAAGGTGTTCTTGGTAGTTGTCGGCAGAGATTAATAAGGTTGTAAGCTTTATATTTTGGCTATATCTTAAGGTAAGAATGTTGTACAGTGTAGTCAAGGTTGAATTTAAGGTAATGAATTGTTACTAGAATTGTTTAGGTTTAGATTTGAATCTAATTAGAAGGTAAAACAGTTATGGTTAATGGAGCTAACCCTAATTAACTTGTGAGTTATATTTAATTAGGGTTAAAAAGGTTGAATTTAATCTAAGCTTCGGATTAGATTTCGTTAGGAATTTGATTTAGCTAATTAATTTATAGGCAATTAGCTAAATCTATATATCATGTATGACAAGATTCGGATTCGGGATGAGCACTTTGACATAGAGGTTGATTAGCTCGATCTACATTTGAGGCGAGTACCTTGACCTATCCATTTTGATACGTCTTGTTGATATGTTTAGTAGATTTTAACAAGTAGTAATAATTATGATTATAACTGCATCGACATGTCACTATTTATTTCCGAGCATGTATTGTTTGTTACCTGTTTATTATTTATGTTATAGAGGTAGTGACATGTCATGCTCTATGATATACTAGACTGGTTAGATACCCTACTTGATATGTGTACCTAGATCATATTATTTAATCCACATATCTTAGTACACATTATATGGAGAGGGATAGGATTAGGATATTTCTCGGCTTAGTGACATGCACCATCTTGCATGATTGCATGCTGAGCGGTTGGCAGCTCCATTATTGTTGAACGTATCACTAGTTACATGGGTTTACACATACAACCACTCATGGGTTAGTGGTTTTTATTCAGGCAGGGTGTGTTGCAGCAGGTTGCTCTGTTTGACTCCGTTGGTACGCTCATAGGTAGTGTGACGCAGCGTGGTAACTGACAGGGATCCCTCCCTGTCATTGCGTACCGAGAGATGAGAGCATTGTGCTCCCTCACTCTATTTGCATTTGTTGCTTGTGTTTGTTGCACTTTATATGTCGCATGTTGGATGGATGCATTGTTTGACATGCATACAGAATTTATGATACTTTGGGTCTGACGACATTGATATCCCTATACCCAAGTTTTGGTTAGTACAGTTACTCATTATCTTGCAGTTTTGCACTTTCTATATGTTATATCAGGAGACTGTACGCATAGTTATTGCTATTTGTTATAATTTACTATGCATGTCAACTAGGTATTCACTGAGTGTTCGACTCACACCCCGGTATTACTCTTTTCAGGTTGAGGCTATCCGGAGGAGTTCCAGTCGCTAGTCCCCCTGCAGGTTGCGAGGATTTCCACTTTGGATCCTTGTTTTGGTTTTTCTTATTATGCTAGACTATGTTTCAGACTTGTATCTGCTAGAATTTGGATTTTGTACGATTCCTGGTTATCGACGGGTTTTTGTTTGGATGATATCGGTTAGGTGTAATTGAGTAGGATATCAGTTTTGTGCTTTATGGGTGTAGTTGAGTAGGATTTTTGCGATGTTTTCCTTATCTTTGCTTATGTTTAGTTGTTACTATTAAACTGTGTAGATGCTTACTATATTTGTACTTTTATTTTTATTGTTATTGTTCCGACTGTGTTGGCCGATGTATATGTGGCCCTAAGGGCATTGTAGGAAATTTCATATTGTCACCCGTACAGGAGAGATGCTGCCAAAATTTTCTCTGGCAGGGACTACCTAGTGCTTGACAATATTTTTAGCGCTCACTTGGATACCAGGATTCATAAACTCTAGTACTTAGCCTAGAGGTCTAGAGTTCGAATCCTTGGGAAGGCAAAAATCCACTGGCCAGGGGTGGGAAGACCTAGTGAGTAACGGCATAGCCGAGGGTCGTCGATCGACGGTATAAGGGGTCACCAAATGGGCCGCCAGTTGGGCCGCCCAAGGGACCGCCAAATGGGCCGCCACTTGGGTCGTCCAAGGGGTCGAGGGCCGGGTTGTTACAGAGAGTGATGTCTTAAGTTAGAAAAAATTATCTAAAACCTCCTCTCAAACTTTTACGAATTTCTCAACTCTTGGGAATTAACCCTTAAAGACCCAAGCCTAATTTAAGAAAATTGTCAAACATCAAAAAGGGAGAGATTGTTGGTGCAATCGACCTCTAAGATTTTGATGTTTGATAATATGACCAAGGGTTGACCCAAACAGGACTTGATGTTTGAGAGAGAGAAGTCTAGTCAGGACTAGATGACTAGCAAAGGTAAGTTCTAACCAAAGGTTAGGCAAGGTGGAAGTCCCGGTGAGTGAAGCCAGATCCTAGTGAGTGAAGCTAGGTGGGGGAAGTCCCGGTGAGTGAAGCCGAGCCCTATTGAGTGAAGCTAGGTAGTGAAAGTCCTGGTGAGTGAAGTCAGACCCTAGTGAGTGAAGCTAGGTGGAGGAAGTCCTGGTGAGTGAAGCCAGACCCTAATGAGTGAAGCCAGGCAATGAAAGTTCTAGTGAGTGAAGCTAGACGACACTAGGGAGGTAACCCTAGGTTTACTGTACTATTTTTTATCTACTGTGCTAACTTAGTGTTGCTAGATCGACGGGCTGGTCGGGTAGCTGGTATGAAGTCCAAATGGGTCGACGGGCTGACCGGACGTCTGGCAGGTAAGTAAAGGTAAGTCACTGGAGGGGAGTGACTATGAGGACGCGTTCCTGGGAAGGGAACTTAGGCGTCGATCCAACTTAGAACCATTTCGGAACTCTAAGTTGAGATCTTGACTAGATTCCGGTCTCGGCAAGACGGAATCTAATAACTACTTGTTCCTTATGTAAATTATGCTAACACTTTGTTTTGCAGGGTTGTATAATTTGTATTCTACCTCGGACTAATATTTTCTTGCAGGTAGCTGGAAAATGGAGGTCCGGGCGCCCGGAAGGGATCCGAGCACCCGGACGGTTCGGGTACCTAGAAGGGATCTGGGCACCCAGAAGGGATCCGGGCACCCGGAATGCAAACTTTATCCCCATCGCGTATCGCCACATGGAGCTCTATGGTTGGCTGTGATATGTCACACTCCAGGCGCCCGGAAGGGATTCGGGCGCCCGGAGCCTCCTATATAAGGAGGATGCACCCTGGAGCAAAGAATAATTCAACCACAACACCTTCCAACGCTTGCTGTGTTGTGCTATGCTCCTACTTCGAAGCTTCTCCGACAACGTGCTGCCTTTCTTCTTCATTCCTTATTGTTGTCGGTATTTCTACTTTAAAAGCATTTGTAATTTCACTTGTAATCACATATTTCTAATCGCTAGTGGATTTCCCAACGAAAGCATTTGACAAGTGTGGGCCTTGGAGTAGGAGTTGACGAAGGCTCCAAACCAAGTTAAAAATTACTTATGTTAACATTGTTCTGTTTTCGATTTTATCTTTCCACTGCATACTCGATTTTCTACTCGAATTTCTAAATCTCTATTCACCCCCCTGTTGGGGTTGCAAGGTTGCAAACATAGTCCCATATTGAAAACACATGGGAAAGATCATGGGTTTATAAGAGAAAAGATATCTCCATTGGCATGAGGCCTTTTGGGTAGAGCCCAAGAACAAAACATAAGGGCTTAGGCCCAAAGTGGACAATATCATGTCATTGTGGAGATGTCTAAATTCTTTTCTATCTTACAATTGGTATCAGAGCCCAGACTGCCAGAAGATTTAACCGCCGACTGTGCACAAGAGCTATGGTCTGATTGAGCCATGTGGGTACAATATTGACCTCGAACAAAGAAAGTGGAGGCTCCTATGTTCGGATCAAGAGGACCAAACACTAGGCAGGAAGTCCTAGTTGCGACTAGGCAATGAAGTCCTAGTAGGTCGGGTGGATTGAGGGGCAGGAAGACCTGGTGGGTCGAGGATCGGACGTGGGAAGCATATGATCCTTTGTTTGAGGGGGGGATTGTTGGGGTTGCAAGGTTGTAAACAAAGTCCCATATTGAAAACACATGGAAAAGATCATGGGTTTATAAGAGAAAAGATATCTCTATTGGCACGAGGCCTTTTGGGTAGAGCCCAAGAACAAAACCATGAGGGCTTAGACCCAAAGTGGACAATATCATGTCATTGTGGAGATATCTAAATTCTTTTCGATCCTACACCCCCCCTCTAGCGAATTACTCGATTCAATAGTGTCTTTATACTATTCATGGAAGGCGCCTTTCAAGCCTTTTGAATGCGCCTTTGACACTGTTCATCCAAAAATGGTGAGCTTCCCTTGTTAACCATTTTTGCTCTGCTTGCTTAGGTGATGATCCGACCGTCTGTAATTAAGCTCACCCGAACCTAACTCTGGCCTTTTCCTTGAGCAGCCTTCCTCTCTGGGTTCTCATATCTCAAATGTCACGCACGTTCTTCTCATCCACCAGTGTACTCTTCTGCAGTATTTCGTCCCTCGGATGCACCGAGCCCGTCAACTCCTTTCCCGTGACATCCTTCTCGCTAACTGCGTCTTCCGCTTGACTTCTTGTGTTCCTAAGTTCCTGCACACTTAGACACAAGGATCAAAATACCACAGGCAGGATCTAACTGAACTTCGTTGATCATATCAAAACTACCTTGGGGTACTTACAGGATGCCCCCTAAATAGAATGTTACAATATGTGTCAATTACTTCCCCTTTTATAAAATCTCTCCATTCACATCAGATAAGACGGAATGCACATTTAAACAAAAAAAGTGGTTCCTCTCAAACTAATTCACTTGTAAACCTCTTAAGTAAATTAATGAGGTTAAATCAAGAAAATAAATTAAAACACTAGATAAGTATCTTAACTTATCACTTAATTAAATCCACTATGTATACTAATATACTTTAGGTTCTCCAATTGTTTTAACAAGTAGGTCACATCTTCGTCTTATTTTTTCTTCTTCATAATCTTAAATTGCTTCTTCACAAACTACAACCATAAGCATAAAACATATTTAATTAACGAATTAAATCAAATAAAATATTATTTTATATGCGAATACACACTTATAGCAATGACTTGTTTCTTCATTTTGTTAAGTTGGTCAATCCTAACTGCTTCCTTCTCTGCCTCTTCTTCAGAATTGCCTTCCATTATTGTAATGTGTCTCTTTCTTCTTCCATATCATCCCCATCAATTTTTCCTTTCCTCTTATCCATAACATCGGGTTCTTTTATAAATTTTTGACCCACTACTTATGCTAAAACGTTCTCTATAGGCTTGCATACTTGTATCTTGCTATGCTTCCTCTTAGGAAAATGCTGGAACCACAATGGACTATCAATTAGGGTATCCCTATAATCATAGTGACTTCTATCACGTCCTCTCCTACTCCTTGTTCCAAAAGCTACTATTTCAGAATGAGAATCCACTACAAGATCACTTGATTAAGACCGCATGTCATTATTTTCTATTATTTTGATTAATTCTTTCACCCAATCATTCAGATGCATGTTATCCATTGTTATCTCCTTGATTCAGTTTGCTTGAATAATATAGTTAAAACATTCCTTATTACTTTTCCTTCCTAGTTTGCTGTCATCAAATTGTGATGTCTCCATTGGACATGGAATGTTGTCAAGAAATCAAGGTTCTCAACCAATGCTTTTACATATTGGGAGGGGATTAGTTCAATCATAATATGCCAAATTATAGAAATAAATGTTAAAAACTACATATTAACCTAGCAAGTGGCAATCTTCAATATATACCTCTTCAGATGAGACTCGGTCGAACAAAGTCCCCACCTTACTAATATGTGAATAAATATTACTCCACTTATTTATTCGTACTCATTTAATATTGTATGGTTTCTGGATTGGAATATGCTCTAAAAACCATGCATGCTTTATCATCACAAGTGTTACATATTCATACATGTCCACAAAATATTTTCAAGTTTACCATTAAAAATAAACTCACTTTTAAAAGACCAGCAAATCTCTTTAGGTAAGGGAGGTTGGTGTTGAAGTGTATTGTCTAAGTTGATGAAAATATGTCCCCAATCTTCGGTAATTATGGAGCCATATATTCATAGATGACTTCAACTCAGTTGAATCTAATAAGATGGTCAAAATCATTTACTATATCTATAAGACATAAAGAGACCTTATATGTACTAGAAGAAAATATGACAAACAAATATATACAAAATGTAGAATTTGTAAAATAATAAAACATCATTATCTACTTTAACGCGATTGACATAAAATTTAAGCAACTCCTCAATTCTTGATCGGGTAGCTTTTTTTTTATTTGAGAAGTAAGCTAGAAAGAGGTCACCCGATAATTCAGTTGAATTGATCAGAACCAAAGCACCTCGATCTGCAATACCAAGCAACAAAGAAACATCTCTTCTAATGAAGGCAACCAGTATACATGAAAAGCTTAAATGATTAGTTATCTTCTATGATAAAGTAAATATTATATAGGATAATATCATACCCAACGTATCAGGTCCACGTTGTGCTTGATATGAGATCATATCAGGCCCACATTGGGCCTGATATACGATAATATGAAGCCCACATTGGGCCTGATATGTGATCATATTAGGCCCATGTTGGGCCTAATATGCGATCATATAAATCCCATGTTGGGCCTTATATGCAATTATATCATGTCCATGTTGATCCTGATATGGGATGATTTCATGCTCTCATTTGCCATGATATCCCAATACCAGAGTCATCGGCTGGCCAAAATGAATAAATATTAAGATTTTCAAACTATTTTATTTTACTAGACTACTACTTCATGCTTAAAATTCATAATTATAAGTTGTACATGAGAATATAAAGGTTTGAGAAGTTGAATCCCAATTTTGAAATATATTGACCAATATATCACGAATATGTTGCATATCTTGTATGTCCAAGAAAATACTAAAGGGGGACTGTTTGATCATTGCTATGTGTCGACCATGTAAAATAATAGATCCATAATATCTTCCTTTCTTTATGTATGCTTCAAAAAAATTATTAAAGTGACCTAATACACCGTTCTAATGCAATTTCTACAAAACATCAACTGAACCCTATAATTTTAAAAAATTAAAATTAATAACAAAAAAAAACTAACAAATTGGTTGAGCTTTTACAAATCCAATAGTTTCGAAGGTGATACCTTTACGGATAATTAAACAGTAGAGGATGAAACACCCAACCCACTTCCTTGCGCCATTCTGAAAGGAGAGTAGTGACAAAAACCCTAAACCCTTCACTATAGAGATGTGATTAGTGTGGATTTTCATCGAAAACCCTTGATGTCGCCTGAGGGACACACAAAAACACTTACATAGGCTTTCAGTGGGAGGATGATCTCACAACTAAAATAGAGTGAAAGATTTTCACAATCGGAGAGTTAAGAAAAGCGGTGAAGCTCGCACGCGCTGAGAGAGGGAGGGAGAAAAATATTAACACCATCAGCATCTGAACCATCAATAAAATTTTTAAATCAAAATAATTCTAGTGTGCTTCGGATGCTTTGGAAAATGGGGTGGGAAAGGGGAGGTCAGTGGGAGGGGTAGAAGGAAAATTTCATACATTTTACTATGTCCTTTGGTAAATATAAAACCATCATACGTCTTTTGGAAAATTCTGTATTCGGTGTATCCATTTGGTAAATTGCTGAAAGTTCATAGTAGCTAATCATGTGGCAGTAACGATAGGTGCTAGTCCAAGACACACTCAAAATAAATCAGTATCAAGTTGATTCAAAAGCATAGTCAAAGTAAATCTGGATCAATCTGATTTAAAAGCCTAGCTTATAGTCAGCTCGAGTCAAGTTAAACCAGTTCTTTGAGCCACTCAAATTGAGTCAACTCAGCAAGGTATTCGAGCACACAGTGAGTCAGCCTGAGTCATGTTCAAGTTAAGTTTGGCTAGCCGGATTTATGACTAGGCTTAACCCAAGCTTCCCCTGGCCTCAGACACGACAAGACAAGTTACAGAGAAAGTGTCAGTTATAGAGAATGCATCTGTTATAGAAAAGATGCATGTTACATAGAAGTGCTTGGCCATTATAATGATGTCAGTTAAAGGAAGGGGCACACCAGTTACAAAAGGCATGTCCTTTAAAGTCTTGCCTATCCTTTTGCTCTCTATATAAGATAACGAAAACTGTGGAAGGAAAGGGGGACAAGATATACTATTTTTCATTTCTTTATTTTCTTTTGTGTTCAATATTCTTACACAAAATTTGACTTAACGTCTAAGGGGCCACTGATAATGAGTATTTTAGTGCATTATTTTAGCTCTTAGACTTAGCATTTATAACTTCTCGTATGCTTAATTTTGTATTTATATTATGTGCTGTGAGTAGGAATTTATTTTAGACTTAATTATAAATTTCCTACAAATTATGGAATTTAATCTCATGTTTTTATTATGATTTTGTAGGAAATCAAAAGAGCCATGAATTAGGATTTGATTAGATCCAATTTGGCTTAATTTGAAGGTCAAACGGAGGAGATCAAGCTGAATCCATATGAACCGTTGATCCCGATCTAGAGAGATCTTGTTCCTTGACTTAGATCTAAGCCATCCAACCCTCCATCCAAATTTAAAGCTATCTGGACTGTCCATAGAGATTATCCTCATTCCAAGAGACAAGAGACCAATTGTATTCAAGAACCCAATCCTTAAGCCCACTCTTAAAGCCCAATTTCAAAAATCCAATTTCACTTCTCTTATTGAATTCAGATTCCTCTTCTCAACCTATACCTATAACTCATCAACCCAATGAGAAGCTACAATCCCATTTGACATGGATGAACAGAGATCCTCTCTTCTAGATCACGACTCTTCTTCGCATTTTGCTAGGGCACGTGATACCCACACAACGTCGACCACTTCTCATTTCTTCCTCCTCACCATCGGCGATGACTTCTTCTCTTCACTATCACCGGTCGGCCAACCATAGTCTATTTCCTCTTCTTCTTGATCCAACGACGAGCGATAGCAGTATTCTCAACGGGAGCAGCAAGCTTTGGCAATGAGCTCCGATCATCCACCTTGTCGAATGGGTTCTCTGGTGTGATCTCCATCATCCGACTTCCTTCTAGCAGCTCCACTGTTTAGGGTTCAGGCAGCAGAGCAAGGAGGTAGTGACGGTAGTCCATCTTCATTTCCATTCAACTTCCAGTAGAGGGGTTCTTTGTTGGAGGATTCGTATCATCCTCATCGTTGTCGAACCAAGCAGCAATTCTGCAGTGTGCTACTATTCACCGAAGTTAGGGGTTCTTTCTCCGGGCCTTCATATGACAACGAGGGTAGTCTTTGGAATTGAAGTTGATGTGTGGATGGTGTAGTAACTTAGTTTTATTCATGTTAATGTTTATTCATTGTGTCAATTTCCTTGTGTTGATGTTTCTTATTGAATGCTTGTAGCAATCTTGATCTTCCATGTTTACTTTGCACGCATTTAGTTCAACTTAATTCACGCCTACAATGTGTTTGATGAATTGCTTCAACCATTAGTTAAGCTTAATTTGATGCATTTTAGTTTATTTAATTCTTGCTTAGTCTTGTTCTTCCAATTTCTTTAAGTTCTAGTTTTGATTGAATGCAATTAGGATAGATTAGCTTAGGTTTCATTACATGCTCTAGGTTTCGTTCAATACTTAGTTCATTAATTGTTCACTTTATGTTTTCTTTAATTCTAGTGCAATTATAATTTAGATTAGGTTAGCTTTCCTTTACTTGTATTGTCTTTCATTTACTAGATTAGGTTTCATTCAATGCTTGCTATTTCATTCCTTAGTTTAATTGTGTTGATGGTGAAATCATAGCGTAGAGTGACAATGCGTTATGGATTAATTGTTGGTACTTAGTTAGATTTCATTCAAGCATTAGATTAGTTTTCTACTTATTTTGCTTCTCATTTGTTAGGTTTAGAATCAAAACCCCAAACCCTCATTTCCATATTAAAAACTCCAAAAACATGAATAACATATAATCCTAGATTACCATCCTATCATTGCATTCATTGGAAGACGACCTGAGTCATTTCTATACTGCATTAGTGTAGTTAGATGGATTCAATACTTAAATTCTTTTGATATCATTTCACGGCAAAAATTAACTTTATCAGTTACGCTAAGCTGCACCTTGTCCTCCTTTCTAACCTCTTTACAGTCTTTTCAATCATAGATATCGGAGGTTTTCACTAAAGTCCTTATGTTGATTTAACTGACAAAGGCCATCTTGCCAGTCACTCTAACCCACAAAAGCCAACCTGATGATTGCTAACTCAATAATCACTAAATTTGATAAGAACCAATCTGACTATAGTCAACTCGACAAAAGCCAGTTCAACAGAAGCCAACCTCAAAAGAATTGTCCAAACACACATCCTACCTCATGAAAGAGCTTGGCCACTAATTTATTAAACAATCATCTATCCCTGATCTCAGATCAAATCAGTAGCTATGCACACAAATCATTCAATACAATCGAAAAAGAGAGCTTTTTCCCTTGCGGCAAAAGGTGACTCGCTCAACCCTGTTGGGACCTTGACGCCGCTAGAGGGGGTGGATAGTATCTCACCCAAATCATTCTCTTCCTATAATGTTAGTGCACAATGAAATACAAAACAAACTAACAAATAGAAAGCTAAACTAAAACAAGAAGAATGAAGACAAGCAAACCACAAAGACACGCTCATTTATGTGGTTCGGAGATAAAGCTCCTAGTCCACGGCTGTCCGTAAGGTGGACGATCTCGATCCATCGGTGGATGATTCCCCGAAAAACTTAGGGCTAGCTCAAACCTCCTTATCGGTGGAGAAACCTCACCACAACCTTGATCTAAACACCCTTAGATCACAAGAGAAGCTTGGAGCACTTAGGAGACTTCTAATAAACTTTAACCTAACCTATTTTGTCAACCATGCCCAAGCACCCCGAGCTCTATTAAATAGAGCTCGGGAGGAAAACACCAAGCTATTTTATAGCCACTAGTCAACTGGTAAAAGCACTAATAGATTGGTCCTAAGTGGAATTTGACCATTATAGGCCAACGACTTGTTACTAGTCGACTGCTACAGTGCACCAGTCGACTTCTACAGTACCTAATTGATTGCTATAGTACCGATTGACTGCTACAGCGTCACTCGACTAATTTCACAGCCGTTAAGCACAGAAACAATCTGTGCCCTGCCCCAGTCAACTGGTCAAACTCTAATCCTAGAATTTGACCTCCCGAGTATATTCATGTAATGACCCAAATTTCCTCATTTTGAGCCCCAAAAATAATTCAAAAATATTTTTAAATGCTCTAGAAATATTCTAGAGATTTTTAGAAATTTTTAGAGTATTTTTATGTAATTTTTGGAGTTCGTTTGGTATTTTAACCAAGAGAAAGAAGTTTAAAAAAAAAGATGTTAAAACCGGGTTTTGAACCCAAGACCTCGGACTTGGCCCGAGTCTTAACCGAATTCAGCCAGCCAACTGGTCTGCGACCTGTTTGTGAACATATATGGGATGAAATATATATAAGCAGTATTTAGGAACGTTTAAATAAATTGGAAATAAAAAGTGCGCGGTTGAGGAATCGAAGCTGCGACCTGGAATTTGGTTAAAGTCGGGCTGACCAAGTGTGCTAGCGATCGTTTGTTATTAAAAAAGGAGAAAAATTCTATTTAAGCAGTAGTTAGGAAACAGAGAATAAATAGGAAATAAAATGGTTGCAGCCGAGACTCGAACCCACGAACCGAGTTTTAAGCGGAACGCAGCCAACCAACTGCGCCAGCGGGCTTTGCTAATTTAGGAAGGAGCGAAATATTCTTAAGCAATAGTTGTTAATAAAAAAACCCTAGTTACAAAAGAGGGGAAAGTTTTCCCCGAGCCCTAATTTCCCTTCTCTCCTCTCTTCGGCGTGCGACGGCGATTCTTCTCGGGCGAAATCGTGGCAGCGAGCGATCACGTCTCCGGTGGCCGGCGAGGTTGTTCTCTGAGGGGTTTTCTTCACTTCTCGTCAAGGAGAAGCTTTGAGCACGAAGAAGAGCCGAGATTTGAAGCTTTAACCGAACCCTAGATCTCCTCCTCTTCGGTTGTAAGTCCATGAACAAGAGGTAAGTTGCTACTCACTTGCGGTAAGAGTTGTTCCGATTTTTGCTTTAGTGTTTTCTTGTTTTCTTGAGTTTTGCCGTGAAGAAACTTGTTTTTGTTTGCTGCCGTGAACCCTAAAGAAAGAAGAGAAGAATTAGTTCAGTTTAGGCATGAAGGACATATTTGATTTAGGTTTTAGTTTCCTTCTTTGATTCGGATTAACCTGTACATTCTTTGTTGCCGTGAGTTTCAAAGGAAGGAAGTGATTAGGTTAAGCATGTAGGGTTGCTGCCATGTAATTACTTTTGTGGGCTTCAGATTTTAGTTGGTTAGTTAGGTATATGGCTTGGGTTTCTACAGATTTCGGATTATGTTATGCAGAATTTAGTTGCTAGGGATTTAGCCCTCTTTCCTTGCTCTCGGAATATGTTGCACAGAATTGAGTTGCTAGGGATTTAGCCCTCTTTATTTGCTTTTGGAACAAATGAAATTAAGGTAAGTGATGCTGGATTTTATGTATTGGTTTGGCTTCGAGTTAAGTACATATGAAGTTTTATAACAGAAGTGATCGAAGCATTTTGCAGATAATGAACATGTAACAAGTCTATAGATCAAGCAAAATCTGATAGTAAATGTATGTACTATAACAACAAAAAAAAGAAAACATGATATGCGGATTTTCTAGCTTTCCTTTGAGGTTTAGACTTTCCTTTGCTGTATAGAGTTTTCCTTGGGCTATGCAGTATTGATTTCTTTGTCTTGGATTTCCTTTGCTGTTTGTGGGCAAGTTAATTTGAGACAATTATAGTGTTTGCACTAATAATTAATTAAAGGCAATGAGTTAGGAATCATTACTATCATTAGAAGTTGTACATGCCAAATTGGTGTTAATTCCAATCATACCTTCAACTATGTTCGTATGTTTCACCTGCCAAACCATTGAGAGGAACCTGCTGGCTGAATATTATGGTGTAAATGTCACGAACAGCCCCTTTAGAGCTTAAGTGCAGAATTTTCCATCTTGTTCTTTAGTGGTGCAGTTTGGTTCTTCATTAAGTGTAGATTTAGTTTAGTTCTTTAGCAAATGCAGATTTTCAATAAGAGTATATTTTCTAGTTATGTTTGCTATGAGTTGAGCATGACCAGTTTTCTTTGCTATTAGATATGCACGAGTATATGGTTTAGTTTCTTTAGAGTGCAGATTTGAAGTTTACTACTTCCTTAACGAGCAAGAATAGCTCTTTAATTTAAAGCATGTGTTTCATTAAATCTTTTTAGAAGATTATAAGTAGTTATAAGTAAAGAAAGGACCAAGGTCTTGATAGGATCTCTAAATTTCAGAATTTGGGATCAGCAGCACGCCAAGTGCTCGAAGAAATGCCGAGGCATTCTATAATAAAAGAATTAAAAGATAAGAAACATTTTAGTTCTTTCCTTGCTTGTGGAAATTTCCGGTGTAGATTAAGAGGTTTCAAGTATATTCCTTTGTAGATTTGTGAGGTTCTGTTGGGTTAAAGATGTTCTTTACATGATATGATAAGTTTTGAGGAAGTCTTTAGGCACACTTTTTGATTGTGTTTGTACAGAATTGAGGAAGTCTTGCAGTTTAGAACGAGTTAGATTAATTTGTAGCATGTTAGTTTCAGATTTCATGAAAACATTTAAGTTGTAGATTTTCAGTTTTAGTTTATATATATATCTATGCAACGAACTGCCTTTTATTTCAAGTATATATAAAGTTAGATTTATCTTTAAGCTTTTAGTTTCCCTTTGTTCTGCTAATAGGCAATGAACATAGAATGACTTGGATTAAGTATTGATTTATTAGGCTAATTGGAGGTTGATCCGGCAGTGATTTTGGTTTATTTTATGATGAAGTAGGTAGTGTAATCTCTTTAGTGCAGAAGTGTGGATGAAGGAGTGAAGATGAGCATATGTAATATGTTGTTTTGGTGAGTATCATGTATTAAGACTAAAAGATGATCTGAAGTGATGTAATGAATTTAACAGGTGAGAAGTATGTGAGTGTTTTAGATATGCAAGTAGTAACTTCAGAGTAGAAGTTTAGTTTAGAAGATGAGAAAAGAGAGTTAAATGTTAGATCAATTCTGAGCATGATTTCTACTCTTTCTAGATGACCCTAAATGTTGGTACAATATTTGTTTAATGACAAACCTTTCTTCTAGATAGGGTAATAGTTAGTTCAGATAACTCTTTATCATGACTAAAGGAGCAAGCTTGTAGAATGAGTAGAGTTGAAGTTTACCTCATGTTAGCTAAATTTGTGTAGTTGTGATCCAACGATTTTATGATATTTGAATGTTACTGCACTATTGAGGTTTAATGTAGTTGCTTCACCTAACTGCTTAGGAGGTTTGGAATTATGGAACAACTAAAGTTGTAGTCTTTATTTTTAAAATACAGATGGTTTATAGAAAGCATTGTAGAACAAGGCTTTAGATTTCTTTTAAATATGCATGATTGTGTGTTACCTAGTTGATTTCACTTATAGATGCATATTTAAAAATACCCTAACAGTATTTTGAGTTTAAGAAAAGTATAAGAAAGATAAAGAAAATAAAGTAAAAGGCCAAGGCTTAAGTAGATCCCAAAGTCAAGACTTTAGGGATTTTGGCACACAAGGTGCTTATTAAATGCCAAGGCATTATATATTAGAAGTATTAAAAGATAACAAGTATTTTACTTTTATCAGTGGCACTGTGTTGGACTCTCAGTTGTCCTTGGGTTGGGCTCCCATAGTCGTCCCTAGGTTCAGATAACCTAGTATACCCTACTAGATTCGGGACTAGCTACCTCGGGTCAAGTTAGGGATGCGCGCAAAGTAAGTACAGTTGCCAGGGCCCAAGAAGAAGTTGATTATTATTTTGAAGTATTATAAGTATAAGTTTTTTTTTAACAAGTAAAATAAGTTTCACATAAGTATTAAAGAATAAGTCTTTAAGCAAGTGAAATAAGATTCAGAAGGTGTTTAGAATTCAGTAAGTTTAGTTCTTTATGCTAGCATGATTGTATAGATTTACTTTACATGTTTAGCCTTTCAGTATGTTTCTTTCACTAGTAGATAAGCATGAGTGGATTTCCTTTTGAGCATTCAGTTTTAGATTTCAGTATTTTCTCATGCATATCGAGATTTTGTGAGTTAGATAGCACTTACTAAGCATTTTGCTTATAGATTGCATTTCCTCTTACTGCAGATACAGGAAAGGAAAAGATATAGAAAGGAAGGCGACAAGGAGGTGGTCGAAGGATGTGCGATGCCAGGACTATGGAAGCCTTGGGACTAGGAAGAAGTTTCCTTTAGTTTTCTTTTTGCTTTTGCTATGTTAGAAGTATTTGAGACATTATATGTTATTTTGATGTGATTAGGACATAGTAGATGAATTGTGTTCTTGTGTGATGATTTATGGTATTGTTTTCTTTTGGTTTTGACACTTATATAACTACGTGAGAGTTTGTTATCTGTTTCAGCCGCCTGTGGCTGTGTATATAGTGTTTGTATATCAGTTTAAGGTCACCGGTACAGGGGAGACTCTGTCGAAATTTTTCGGTAGGGTTTCCATATGGTTTTTAATCATACCGGTTAGGTAGAGTTAGTAGCTAAGTAACGGTCACTCTTAGAGAGTAGTAGTAGTAAGAAGAGTGGTCGTTACAGTTGGTATCAGAGCAGGTCCCATTCTCCAATATTACACATCAGCACCATCCTTGCTGTCTTCAAGGAAGAAAATATTTAATTTTCTTTTATGCTTTCTTTATTATTTGCAGTATAGAGTATCTTCTTATATGTGCTTAGGAAAGAAGAAAATTCATGTTTTAATTTTCTATGTTTTGATGCATATGCTTAGAAAGAATAGAGACAATTTTAGTTTTGTTTCTCTTATATTCATATATACATAAGTATGTTTAGAAAGGATAGAGAAGATATCAGGTATTATTCTTGGCATAACTAGATGTTAAGATAGAGGACAAGACAGTGGGGAGTCAGAAGCCCCAGTTAAGTAATTAGAACTAGAAGGACAATGATAACAAGAAAGACCCAAGCAGGAAGACGTTTGGGTAGTCTGTGAATATCCAGAGGTATTTCTAGAAGAGCTACCTGGACTATCTCCCAACAGAGAAGTAAAGTTTGAAATTGAGTTGTTTCCTGACACCAGCCTAATTTCAAAAGCTCTGTATTGAATTTCTCTAGCAGAGCTAAGAGAGTTACAAGAACAAATTCAGGAGCTACTTGACAAGGGTTTCATCCGCCCTAGTCATTCACCCCGGGGAGCTCCAGAGTTGTTCATTAAGGAGAAAGACAGATCTATGCGGATGTGCATAGATTTTAGAGCGTTGAGCAAAGTAACGGTTAAGGACAAGTACCCTCTTCCCAGAATGGATGATCTATTTGATCAGCTAAGGAGGGCAACAGTGTTCTCTAAAATAGATCTGCGATCTAGGAACCATCAGTTGAAAGTGAAAGGAGGTGATGCACCAAAACAGTCTCCAGGACCATATATGGACACTGCGAATTTGTAGTCATGCCATTTGGTGTGACTAATGCACCTATGATCTCCAGAGACCTTATAACAGGCCTTCCAACGACCACTAATGGGTATGATGCGATATGAATGATAAGGACCGAGAAGTTAAGAGACTAAAGAACAAAGAGTACCGTTAGTGAAAGTCATTTAGAATCAGAAGTATGAGGAAGTTACCTAGGAGTGTGAGGACAGTGTGAGATAGAAATATCCGATATTATTCTAAGTTCGAGGATGAACTTTTTATAAGGTGTGGGGAATTGTAACGACCCAAATTTCCTCATTTTGAGCCCCAAAAATAATTCAAAAATATTTTTAAATGCTATAGAAAAATTCTAGAGATTTTTAGACATTTTTAGAGTATATTTATGTAATTTTTGGAGTTCGTTTGGTATTTTAACCAAGAGGAAGAAGTTAAAAAAAAAAGGAAAAAAAAGTGTCGAAGCCGGGTTTTGAACCCAAGACCTCGGACTTGGCTCGAGTCTTAACCGAATCCAGCCAGCCAACTGGTCTGCGACCTGTTTGTGAACATATATGGGATGAAATATATATAAGCAGTATTTAGGAACGTTTAAATAAATTGGAAATAAAAAGTGCGCGGTTGAGGAATCGAAGCTGCGACCTGGGATTTGGTTAAAGCCGGGCTGACCAAGTGTGCTAGCGATCGTTTGTTATTAAAGAAGGAGAAAAATTATATTTAAGTAGTAGTTAGGAAACAAAGAATAAATAGGAAATAAAATGGTTGCAGCCGAGACTCGAACCCACGAACCGAGTTTTAAGCGGAACGCAGCCAACCAACTGCGCCAGCGGGCTTTGCTAATTTAGGAAGGAGCGAAATATTCTTAAGCAATAGTTGTTAATAAAAAAACCCTAGTTACAAAAGAGGGGAAAGTTTTCCCCGAGCCCTAATTTCCCTTCTCTCCTCTCTTCGGCGTGCGACGACGATTCTTCTCGGGCGAAATCGTGGCAGCGAGCGATCACGTCTCCGGCGGCCGACGAGGTTGTTCTCCGAGGGGTTTTCTTCACTTCTCGTCAAGGAGAAGCTTTGAGCACGAAGAAGAGCCGAGATTTGAAGCTTTACCCGAACCCTAGATCTCCTCCTCTTCGGTTGTAAGTCCAAGAACAAGAGGTAAGTTGCTACTCACTTGCGGTAAGAGTTGTTCCGATTTTTGCTTTAGTGTTTTCTTGTTTTCTTGAGTTTTGCCGTGAAGAAACTTGTTTTTGTTTCCTGCCGTGAACCCTAAAGAAAGAAGAGAAGAATTAGTTCAGTTTAGGCATGAAGGACATATTTGATTTAGGTTTTAGTTTCCTTCTTTGATTCGGATTAACCTGTACATTCTTTGTTGCCGTGAGTTTCAAAGGAAGGAAGTGATTAGGTTAAGCATGTAGGGTTGCTGCCATGTAATTACTTCTGTGGGCTTCAGATTTTAGTTGGTTAGTTAGGTATATGGCTTGGGTTTCTACAGATTTCGGATTATGTTATGCAGAATTTAGTTGCTAGGGATTTATCCCTCTTTCCTTGCTCTCGGAATATGTTGCATAGAATTGAGTTGCTAGGGATTTAGCTCTCTTTATTTGCTTTTGGAACAAATGAAATTAAGGTAAGTGATGCTGGATTTTATGTATTGGTTTGGCTTCGAGTTAAGTACATATGAAGTTTTATAACAGAAGTGATCGAAGCGTTTTGCAGATAATGAACATGTAACAAGTCTATAGATCAAGGACCCTTAGCTATGTAGTTAGATAACTACTTAGCTGACCGTCCGCTTCGGGCGCCTAGAGCGCTGCATGTACTGGAGGCTAGTACGGTTTGTCACGGACCCAAGCCTCTCGTCCATACAGGGGTCGTGGTGTCTAGAGAGGTGGCAGGGGTGACCATTGAGCATGCATGCACTTTTGCATTTGATGCGCGGTGCATCTTTTGAGATATATTTGCATACATGCCTACTAGATACTAGTTGCATGTGTTTGTGGTATGTTGCATTTGTTTGCGATATGATTGTTGCATATGGTTGTCATGCTGCATACATGTCATTTATTTTACATGTATTTGCAGTCGTATTTATATTGCACAGGTGTCACGAGTAGGTCTGTTGCAGATATGGTGAGTTTACTGACCATTGTACCAGGTGTTGATTCCAGATTGGGTATGTATCTATCATTATGTCGGTTGTGGTTTGTACAGTATGTATGTTAGGTTAGTAGGTCTGATATGTTCAGATGCATTGATTATGATAGTAGGATCGTGTTCTTTGATTCCCTACTGAGACTGTATACTTTTGATCTCCATGTTTATTTATAGTCGATACACTATCTTTTCTATTACCCGCTAAGTTACCTATACTCACCACCGCATGTATATCTTTATGTTTTCAGGTAGATGGTTGGAGTGTCGCTCGGAGTATCCTGTCTGCCGGGTCCTACGTCACATCCGAAGGTCGTTTTTGGTTTTGTATATGTTTTATTTGTATTTGTTGTATTTGGTGGGTTGTTGTATTTGTTGTTGTGGTTGTTGTATAAAGCCTAGCCGGCTAGCAGTGTGTTGATTGTGTTGTATTGGGCTTTCCGTTTTCGTTTTTCCGCTGTGTTGGTTTTTAGTACAGCCGTGTGAGATGTTTTATATATAACTGCGTGGTTGTGATTGTTTCATTCCAGCCGTGTGAGCTGTTATTATAACTGCGTGGTTGTGTATATAAATATTCCAGCTGCATGTGGCTGATGCATATTTTGTTTGTAGTGATGTTTCATATTGTCACCGGTACAGGGGAGATGTTGTCGGATTTTTGTCTGGCAGGGACTCCTTTGGGGGCGTGACAATTTAGTGGTATCAGAGCGGGTACGATACCTGTTTTGTTTTGTGTTCTATTTTTGAGTTTATCTGATGCCAATTTTTGGTATCAGAGCAGGTATGATGCCTGTTATTCGTGTTTTGGATTTCGTGATTCGATTTTTGTTGATGTGACTTTTCGGGTTTTGGGACCAGGCAGCAGCAGGACATCTCCAGGCTTTAGGAGGTATGTTTGCATTTTGTTAGTACATATGTATGGTGGTTCTGATCGTTATGACATGTGTAGGTGTTCTCTTGTTAGTACTTGCCTAGTTGATTGTGTCATGCATTTCATGTGTTGGGTCAATCACTAATCACGGTTGACCTAATGGAGATCAAGGATTACAGTCTCAAGGGATTCTTCATATCATACTACCAGTAGTTTTAGTGTCTGTTACTACGAGTTGGCTGAGAGTTAGAGTCACATACCAGTCTCTATTGCTATTAGCTGGGTAGTTGATGGTGTTGGTATACTCATATTGACTCAGTTAGTAGAGTACAGGTTTACTCCTGTTGAGGATTGATTTACTTGGTTGACTTGTGTAGTTATGGTTTGACTTATTATCCTTGTTGACTTGGATAGTTGAGGATTGACTTATCTTAGTTGGTTTTGTCAGTGGCGCATTGATTTACTCTTGTGGGATTAGATAGTAGTTGATCGATTTATTTTGTTAGTCCGACCAGTAGGGGACTAACTTACTCTATTTTTAGAGATTCCTATCTTTGGGATGTTTCGTACTTGGTTAGATATTTTGACTTGTACCGGTGTAGAAAGGACTGAATTGGCCGTATACCATTATTGGCTTAGTCAGTCTATAGAGGATCGATGTATCCTATTCCATGGGGACTTTAACTATGGATTGTCTGTACCCGGTTGGGGGGCTTAGAAGGAACATTCAGGTAGGATACCGCATGTAACGACTCACCTTTCTACACTACTACTATTCTCTAAAGGTGGACGCTACTTGACTACTAACTCTACTTAACCGGTATGATTAAAAATCACATAGAAACTCTACCGAAAAATTTCGGCAGAGTCTCCCCTGTACCGGTGACCCCAAACTGGGATACATAACATGTATACTCAGCCACAGGCGGCTGGAACATATAATTTCACAACCACGCAGTATAATAGCACAATAAAAATATGAAACTACTCTAGCAATGGCAAACAACCATATCACTCCAACAATAGGAGGTATCAAACTACAATGCGGAAATAAACTCAATTACAATCTCAACTTCATAATAACATAAACTAAAACTCTAAACAGGTAGGTCCTGAAAATTCACTAGCGAACTCTGGATCTCTCCATAGTCCTGGCATCACACACACTGTCACAGCATCTCCTTGTCGCCTTCCTTTTATACTTTAGCTTTTCCTTTATCTGTAGTAGGAGGAAATGCAGTCTATAAGCATAAAGCTTAGTGAGCGCTATCTACTCACAAAAACTCGATATGCATGTATATGAATAAAAACATGCTAAAACTGAATGCTAACATGTAAAGCTACTCATGCTCATAAATAGCAAAGAAATCATGCTAACTGAAATACTAATCATGTATGGCTAATCATGCTCATAAATAGCAAAGAAATCATGCTAACTGAAATACTAATCATGTATGGCTAATCATGCTCATAAATAGCGAAGGAACTAACTGAAAAACTAACATGTATAGCTAATCATGCTCATAAACAGCAATAAAGGAATCATGCTAACTGAAATACTAAACATGTACAGCTAATCATAGAACTATCATGTGTATCAATAGGAAACTGGGCTGATACATAAGCTGAACTAATTAATGCTAAATTGAGTCTAACTTGTATTCACATAACTAATTTGTGAAGTTTTGAAAACTATTTATATAATAGATTAAAATAATAATCATGCTGCTGATGGGCCCGGCAACTGTACTTGCTGTGCGCGCATCCCTAACTAAACCCGAGATTGCAAGTTCCGAGTCTAGTAGGGTTTACTAGGTTATCTAAACCTAGGGACGACTGTGGGAGCCCAACCCAATGGATATCTAATCCAGTACAGTGCCTTTGCTGAAAATAAAATACTGATTTCATAATTAATTTTCTTACCTTGCTTTAACTAGGTTATCTGAACCTAGAGGCGACTGTGGGAGCCCACCCATTGGACATCTAGTCCATAAAAGCTGTAGCAAGACTATATAAGCTGAATTAAATGCTTCTTACTGCATTCACTGTGCTATTTAGATGCTTACTGTAGCATCCTACTGAGCTAAGCATTCTATCGAACACTTGGTGTGCACTAGAACACACCCTACGTACTGAAAATCTATATACAAAGCTTAACATAAATCTGCATGCTAAGTTTAACTAAAAATCTGCATATTGAGCTTATCAAAATCTGCATACTGTACTTATAAAAATCTGCCCATGAACTTCTAATATCAAGGAAACTAGAAATAAAGGAATCAATGCTGCACATACTCATTCTTTATCATGCTTACTAAATAACGAAGAGGCTGAATTTGCAATGCTATTAAACAGGGCTGATCATATGACAATTTATTCTAATCAACAAGAAATCTATGAGCTAAATGCAAACTAAAAATCTGCTCATGCTTCATTAGTTGTGCACGCCTACTGCTACATAAAGAAAACTAGATGTTTGATACAAAAGTCTGGATTTGCTTAACACTTGGCTGTTCTTTTTCATTGCCGCAAGGAGGAAGAAAGAACAAAATCTAAAACTGCAATTAAACTAGCGAAACTGAAATGCTAAATCAAGGAATCTGGAACACATGTAGAATAGCACTAAAAGCTAAACTAAAACTGAAGGCTTAATGCTAGGGCTGGAAAATCTAACAACATGCTAGAATAAAGAGAGATTACAATCTGCTGAACTGGAAATAAGAAACTTGAAAACTGAAGCTAAAAAAAAAACTAATCTCCAATTAAAAGTTAGGGTTCGGATGGAAGTAAACCTAAGCACAACTGAAAATTTAAAAGGAACAATTTGCCAACTGATGCTAGGATTCGGATCAAGAAGAAGGATCAAAGTACATTCACTTGCATAGCACTAACGGAAAGGAACAGAACCGAATCAAGAAGGAACAAAATCCAAAAATCTCCACAACCTAAAATCCGAAAACCATGAAGATAAATCGAAGTTCGGAACAACTCCTACTGCAGGTGAGAAGCAACTCACATTCGGTTCTTGGACTTACAACCAAAGAACAGCAAAATTCTAGGGTTTCGGGTGAAGCTTGAAGATCTCGGCGGCTCCCTTGAGTTCCCGAGCTCCCTTCGCCACGGTGACAACCACGTACGAGTGAAGGTCGGCCGGAAGAATCCTTTCGCCGGCACCGGGGAGGAACCCTAGCGCCGTCGCCTCGGTGTGTTTTCCGCCCGAGCCGCCGCTGTCGCGCGAGAGAGGTGAGGAGAGAAAGAAATTAGGTTTCGGGAAAGGAAAATAATTCCCTTTAATAACCTAGGTTATTTCAGTTCCAACTATTACTTAAATTAATTCCACCCCATATATGGTTAATGAAACAATTACAGCACAGTTGGTTGGCTGCTGCTTGGCTCATACTTGGAATCACGGGTTCGAATCCTGCCGAGCCCCCTTTTTATTTCCAATTTATCTCCTATTCCCTAACTACTGCTTAAATGTATTTCGTTACATATAGGGTTAACGAAACACTCGCAGCCCAGTTGGTTGGCTGTGTCCGGTTAGGTTGGGTTCGGCCGGAGGTCTTGAGTTCAAAACCCGGCTTCAACATATATATATATATATTTTTTTTAACTTCTTCCTCTTGGTAAGAATACCAAACGAACTCCAAAAATTTCATAAAAATACTCTAAAAATTTCTAAAAATCTCTAGAATTTTTCTAAAACATTTCTAGAATTTTTCTAAAACATTTCTAGATTTTAATAAGGTCTTTTAGAACTCTAAATAGGGAAAATTGGGTCGTTACACCGCACGGGGTGGAAAAGTGTAAAGCTACGTGCTTAACACTTTGAGATACAACCGTTACAAGGGTATAACTTGGAGAGTATATTTGGATATATGATTTGTACTGACATGAGAGAGTTGAAGTTAGCTGCTTAACCTTTACGTGACCTGGTACCACGTGAAGGAAGAAGCAGAGAATGTTTTTGGAGATCAGGTCATCACTTAGTGATTTCCTTGAGGTGTTTGGAGAGAGAGTAGTTCTCTACTTCTTCGTTAGTATGATGGATTATAAGGCGATGACTAGTAGACTCACCTAATGTTGTTCCATGGGAGATCCAGACTCATGGACTGATCGGATATAGTTAGATATACTTGATGGGTAGACTCTTAGTTAGGAGATTGTGGGAACCTTTGACTTTGGATTGACATTCCTTTACTGTAGATATTGGATCATCAGAAAGGATGAGATGATGAGATTTGGCAGACTTTATGGATACATTTACCTTGTTGGCAGTAGGTGTTGAGGGTTGGATGCTTTTCTTTGACTCTATTCTAGTTTAGGAGACTATCCGGTATGATTGATTGGTGTAGAGGATGAGTGGAGATTGGTGAATATTGGGAGATCAGGTGTGGTGATAGGCAGTCTTTTTATGATTTATTAGTGGATATTTGATTTGATGATTTATGATTTGGTGTTTGAGGTTAATAATGACATGGAGTGTGGTGTGTCTGTGATATATATGGATTTGTTGATTTGTAGTGCGTGATCAGATCACAGATTTGTCGGGGATCTTACGGTTGAAAATGTCTGTTGTATGAATATCATGAATCCTTGGTTTTATCATTTAGGTTACAGTGACCTAGATGTTTTTATGGACTCGATGTACTTGGTATCATTAGGGTGATTGGATCAGTTTTCATTCTCTTTATTGGTGATGTTGTGATCTATTCCCGATTCGAGGTGGATTATGTACACTATCTTTGCACAGTTCTAGAGATGTTTCGACGGGAACATCTATTTGTGAAGTTAGTAGTACGTATTGTGATTGTCTTTTACGAGTTTTGGGACACATTGTGTCCAGTAGAGGATTCACAGGAGATAGAGGCTGTTATCAGTTAGGAATAGTTGTAGTATATACAGGAGACTCGTAGCTTCCTTGGTCTGGCTAGATATTATTGGAGATTGGTTGAGGATTTCTCCAGCATTATACAGTTTATTGGACTATCTAGAGAGGGTATGGAAATTTCTTGGATAGGTGTTTGTGAGATCAGTTTGGATAGCTGCACCTGCCTTAGTAGTACTTTCTAGTGTAGACGAATTTGCACTCTACACAGAGGTATCGTACCTAGAGTTTGGTGTAGTTTCGATATAGCATGAGCGAAGCAGTCTTGCGTCAATAGTTAGAATTCTCGGGTAATGAGAATGAGATTCTTTATTTCCGTGAGAGATTATGTGTGCTTTCGAGTCACTTCTTATCCGGGAGGAGTTATTGCAGGAAACACCTTGATATGGATTTGCGATACATTCGGGTGACATCTGATGTGTGGAGACATTGGAGCACTCTTATTGGTGGAACGATATGAATAAAGACATCGCGGATTTTGTAACTCGATGTCTATTATGACAGCAAGTGGAGGCTGAACGTCAGAGATTAGTAGGATTGCCTCCGTTGATTTGGATACTGGAGTGGAGTTGGAAGCATGTTTTGATGGATTTTGTTGTGGGATTATCCAGGACATGGAGGGTATATGATGGTTTGGGTAATCATTATTGGGTGACGACTTTGCTCCCTAGTCATCGATTTGTGGGACGGATTCTTTTGGATTGAGTATTAGGATTATACTGTGGAGAGATTACCGGATCTTATGGTATATCTCTGAGTGTTGTATCGGATGGAGATTCATGATTTCACATCATAGTTTTGACTGAGGTTATAGCAGACTTTAGGTTAGGAGCTTTGCTTTAGTATAGATTTTCACCCTCAGACTGATGGATAGTCTGAGCGTACTATATATATGTTAGGGGATCTGTTGATAGTGTGTTGTGAATTTTGGAGATTGTTGAGCGAAAGTAGGGTGAGCTCATAACCCACTGAGTTATCCACTATGGTTGGAGATATGTTTATTATACTTGGATAGAGTGGCATATGGATATGTTACTTGGTTGTTACCCTTGGATGAGGATCCCCGAGTTGACCAGTAAATTTGGGGACCAAATTTTTATTAGTAGGGGAGAATGTAAGATACCGTAAAATTAAATAATAAATATTATTTGGACGAAAAATCTGATTGGATTTTTCAGAAATTTTTAGCAATTTTTCGGGATTTAAATGGAGTCCGTATGACTCATTTTGAGGGGATGATTCGGTAGGTTAGGTGGAAGTCTATTTGGGATAACCATTTAAGTGAGGAAAAGTTTTAAATTATAAATTCTTTTCCTTTATTTTTCCTCTCTCCCCCAAACGGTGATCCACCCAACCTGAACCTTTCTTCCTCTCTTCCCCGACGCCGAATTCCCCCTTCCTTCTCCGGCGATTCCTCCTCGCCCGATCGCCGACCACCGTGAGTTCACTGCCGGAAACGATCTTCCTTCTCCTCCAGCGTGCCTCGGCAGAGTCTCCCTCCTTCCCCCTCTCGATGCGTGGAGTGTTTCTCCTCTTCCTCTCTCGCCCGCGGACGACTCGACGCCGACGGCTTCCCCAGCGATCACGGCTTCCCCAGCGATCTCGGGGGAAAGCGTCACCCGATCTTGATGGCTCCAACCATCTTCGACGTAGCGATCTCCTCTTTGGCTGTGCTGGCACACGAGGCAATGACTCGGCGAAGCTAGGGCATGGCGGGGAGAGGTTGATTCATGTCTTTTCCAGCCGATCGAGCTTCTTTTGCCTCTCCTCTTCGATCTACTTGCTGGGGGTGAACTGGATCATCATCAGTGGAAGTGGATCACACGACGCCAACTAGAGGCGATTGGTTAAGGTAAGGAAGTGTCGGGAAGTGCTGTGAATTCAAGGATTCTTATGTAATTGGGTTTGTTTGTGATGTTCTTCATGATGCTGGACTTGTAGGAGGCATTAGATCAGCTTCTTGGTGGATTCTTTGTGAGCATATCACTGGCCCTTCACTTCTGGTAGCTGTTGAGGTCTCAGTGGGAGGATTAGGGATCAATGGAGGTGAGTAAGGTCTATATTTGTTGGAGTTGCAGCAAAATAGATACTCTACATTTAGGTTATGGGTTGATCTTGGAAAGAATTGGTGTAGGGGAGGCTCTTGGTGGCTGTTGGCAGGGGCTCTTGTGAGCTGTGAGTTTGGATTGGCTGACATATATTAAGGTAAGAGATGTTCTTCCAGTATGGTGTTTCTATTGGTATCAGTAGTGTGTTACATAATTAGGTTTTCTATGGATTGTGTGGGGTTTTGTATTGCTTAGATTTATGAGTGGTGGGATGCGGATTGGATGAATTATTGTGGATTAAGGATTAGGGTTTTGCCTCTAGTGGTAAGTATTGTTTTGGTTGATATAGATTATTATGTGATCATTTTTAGGATCATTGGATTGGTTGTTGATTGGATTATCAAATGAGGTAGGTTGATGATTTGGTTGTTTGGTTGATGTGGATTTATGATGGAGATTTGAGCTTATGATAGGTTTTATGGTTGATATCATTATGTGGTGGGTTGGTAATTAAGAGAATAGATTTATTATTGGATTAAATGTGTTGTTTTGGGGGAGTTTTGGAGATGTATCATGTATAACCTAATTTAATTAGGTTGTATTATGATTAAGGTTAGTTGGAGGATTAATCCTTAATCATGTTTGATTAGGGTTATTCTAATTAGGTGGGGGAAGTTGCTTAGTTATTTACTTCGTATGTAATTAGCTAAAAATATTATGTGATCGCAGGACTTTGATTCGAGGCGAGCGTCTCGACGTGGATTGGTTTATTTGATACGGTCGACAGATAAAGGCGGGTATTTCTTCCTTGGCTCTATGTAGATTTTCTTGTACTTAGTGCATGGTTATTATTAGATGGATTATGCTACTTTATCTTATATCATGATCGGTTGCTGTTTCTCCTGCATGATACTTATGCTTGACCCTTGTGATGATCTATTTAATTCATATACAGTCTCCACTCTTGATATCTACTCTGCTATGTTCACACGTGTAGAGTATGTATTGTAGGGATTGTCGGGTTGTTTGTATTATCATGCTGATTGTGTGTATGACCGGGATTGTACGTAGGATGATATGTGTTTTAGGAGACATCATGTTGACCGTACATTTACATGTTGTATGTGCACACGTGTTTGGTTATGTACTTTTGGAGGAGTTGTGTTGATTGTATGTTTGTGGTTTATACACAGGTCTGATGTGTTTGTTATTGGAGGATGCATGTTGATTGTACTTACGTTCTGTGCATATGTGTCCAGTGGGATTATTGGAGATTTTTGGTTGATTATCCGTGTGTAGTTGTGTACATGTGTTTGGTGGGATGTGTGGATTTACCATGACGATTATATTCATGTTGTGGAGTGCTTATGTGGAGTTAGAGTTTGCATGGATGATGAAGGTGTCTGTATCATGATTATATATATATATATATATCATGTTCATCATTCATTGCATACTGACGACTATCGTCTCCTTTGTAGTTGAGAGGGTTGTCAGTTTTTATAGCTGTCCACCCTACCACTGATGGAGAGTGGTAGCTGGGAGTGGAGCTATGTCCTGTCGCGCTTATTCAGCCGCTCAGTGTTCTGTCAGCCTCGACCACTCTGGAGTAGTGGATCTTGAGGGTACAGTAGTCAGAGGGTTTGAGTTATGAGTGGTCAGGGACCCTTAGCTATGTAGTTAGATAACTACTTAGCTGACCGTCCGCTTCGGGCGCCTAGAGCGCTGCATGTACTGGAGGCTAGTACGGTTTGTCACGGACCCAAGCCTCTCGTCCATACAGGGGTCGTGGTGTCTAGAGAGGTGGCAGGGGTGACCATGGAGCATGCATGCACTTTTGCATTTGATGCGCGGTGCATCTTTTGAGATATATTTGCATACATGCCTACTAGATACTAGTTGCATGTGTTTGTGGTATGTTGCATTTGTTTGCGATATGATTGTTGCATATGGTTGTCATGCTGCATACATGTCATTTATTTTACATGTATTTGCAGTCGTATTTATATTGCACAGGTGTCACGAGTAGGTCTGTTGCAGATATGGTGAGTTTACTGACCATTGTACCAGGTGTTGATTCCAGATTGGGTATGTATCTATCATTATGTCGGTTGTGGTTTGTACAGTATGTATGTCAGGTTAGTAGGTCTGATATGTTCAGATGCATTGATTATGATAGTAGGATCGTGTTCTTTGATTCCCTACTGAGACTGTATACTTTTGATCTCCATGTTTATTTATAGTCCATGCACTATCTTTTCTATTACCCGCTGAGTTACCTATACTCACCACCGCATGTATATCTTTATGTTTTCAGGTAGATGGTTGGAGTGTCGCTCGGAGTATCCTGTCTGCCGGGTCCTACGTCACATCCGAAGGTCGTTTTTGGTTTTGTATATGTTTTATTTGTATTTGTTGTATTTGGTGGGTTGTTGTATTTGTTGTTGTGGTTGTTGTATAAAGCCTAGCCGGCTAGCAGTGTGTTGATTGTGTTGTATTGGGCTTTCCGTTTTCGTTTTTCCGCTGTGTTGGTTTTTAGTACAGCCGTGTGAGATGTTTTATATATAACTGCGTGGTTGTGATTGTTTCATTCCAGCCGTGTGAGCTGTTATTATAACTGCGTGGTTGTGTATATAAATATTCCAGCCGCATGTGGCTGATGTATATTTTGTTTGTAGTGATGTTTCATATTGTCACCGGTACAGGGGAGATGTTGTCAGATTTTTGTCTGGCAGGGACTCCTTTGGGGGCGTGACACATACTATAAGTAATATCATTTCCCAACTTATCAGGCATATTGATTTATCGAGCTAAACCTCACCCTTTGATAAGTCAAAGAAATAAATATTAAATATACATGCTTGTTATTATATTAGGATTAAGAGTACACACTTCCATAATAACTAAGGTCTAGTTCTTTTACTAAGTCAGTACAAAAAGAACTTACCTAAATGATCCTACTCAATACACTTAAAGTGTATCAGTGTAATTTATTAGTCAAGATAAACTAATACTTAATTACACTACGTCTATTCTGATGGTTTGTTCCTTTCCATCTTAGTCGTGAGCAACTGTTTATAATTTATAGAGAACCGACAATATGATCTTCTAAGTGTGACTCCACACTCCATGTTATCTACTATATAAATTAATTGAACAATTACATTTAACAAATAAATGTAAACATTTGACCAATGTGATTCTTTATTTCAAAATAAATGTGTACAAAAGCTAAACTTTTAAGTATACACTCCAACACTTAGAGTAGGAGTCATCAAAGACTCTGAACCAAGTAAAATTGATCGCGTCTTGTTTATTGTTTTTAATTCTGCTGTGCACTTGCTTTTCAAAAATTGAAAAAGAACGAGTTTCTCAAATACCCCTATTGGGGTGCCCGGTTGGTGTGTACTTAACACATTTCACAAAACATGCAGCAAAAGCAATAAATATGATAATAAAAATAATGTTATTATAATAGATACACCACACGTATGCAGGATACAACTCATGCAGACATAATCGTAAAACAAAAACTTAAGAATAACAATTATTCTATGTGTACCTTATGGATGATGTGAAGGGAAAAGGGCATCAACTTAGAGATATTCACGAACCTCACCTTTATTCATATCCACATCGAGATCTTCAAGACAACTTCGGTGAGCAACAAGGTTCACCTTCGATTGGTAGTAGCCAAGCATGGAGGCAATGTAATCCAAGAGAAGGAAGAAGAAGTGAAGAAGCTTGAGGAAGAAAATCTCTTTCTTGGCTTCTTGGTGGGTGGCGATAGAGAGAGAGGGAGAGGACAGAGAGGCTATGTATAAAAAACCTAAACTAACAAATAATGAATTGTCTTTTTTTTTTAATTTATCTTACTATATCAATATATAGTTCCTCTTGATGAGTTGAACTAAAAAAACCAAATCTAACCCAAATTCCTTAACCAAAATTTGACCCATTAACCTCTTGGTTTGGTTCACAACCAAACCATCTTGGTTTAAACTAAATCAATTTGGTTCATGACTAAACCAAATAGGGTCTAACTCTTCCATAAAGATATGACACATCCACGCTTCTATTCTGACAAAATATCTTTCATATTTGCCCTTTGTTTGATCCAATCAAATATCTTATCTCTTGATCTGAAAATCAAATTCTCAAACTTATTTTACATCTTTCAGATATTGGTAGTGCGTGTGACCCAATAGGCTCCTGATTTATCTTGATCGTATATAATTAATAAATTAATTGTAGATCAGTCATGAGTGTCACCTAGTAGTACATCATGATCCCTAATTAACTAAAAAATCACAATTGATTTTAGAACTAGTTTTGAACTCTTTAGCAACTATAGTGAGTCATGTCTTTTTCCTTTCACTTGTCTTATACTCACTTGGTTCAGGATATGGTATATGTGCCTATCCTTAATAGCCTGACTATGTCACACCTAGCCTAAGTAATATTAACTCGTCTTGTGAATTCAAATTACTCATACATGTATTTAAGAGTCTTATACTCTTAACATGTGATGTTTTACAAAGACTTTGAATAACAATCTTGATAAGTGGGCATAGGTATACGCCTCCTTCCAAGGAGTAGTGAATCCTCTATTAGCTATCCAAACACCTTCAGATACTTCGACTTACATCCAATCATCTCAGGTTCACATCTTTAAGGAGATGCTTTGCTAAAGATGTCGAAGTATAAGCCTCCATGACCAAAGTAACTTGAATACCTCATGTTTGGAGTAGCACAGAAAGGAACCTAGCGAATCCTCATTTTTTTTCCTATCCCATTGCATAAGAAAAGGAACTTAGGTCTCACCAGTGATCTAAACATGTACTTCTCCCATATCTTCAAGTGAGATAGATGAGGTTTCTTACTAGCCCATATTTCATATGGAGTAGCAGAGATTGTTTTAGTCTGGACTCTATTTTGCAGGTAAGCAGTTGTCTTGAGTGCATAACCCTAAAAGGATTTGGGAAGACTTGCATGATTTATCATTGACCTAACCATGCCCAACAAGGTTCGATTTTGCCTTTCAGATACACCATTATATTATGGCATATAAGGTGGAGTCCATTGAGACAATATTCCATTATCACTCAGATAATCTTGAAACTCTTGATTTAAGTATTCACCACCTTGATCGGATCGAAGTATCTTAATGTTTTTACCAAGTTATTTCTCTACTTCATTTCTCAATTCTTTGAACTTTTCAAAAGCTTCTAACTTGTGTTTCATAAAATACACATAACCAAATCATGAGTGATCATTGATAAAGGTAATGAAGTAGCTATAACTTCCTAGTGTATGAGTTGACATTGGTCCACATACATCAGTATGTATGAGACCAAGTAGCTCTTTTACTAGCTTACTCTTTCTAATAAAGGGTAATTTTGACATCTTGCCTTTTAAACATGAATCACATGTATCAAATGAAGTTAGTTCAAATGATTCTAGAATTGTAATTTTTTGTAATTCAGACATGCATTTCTTATTTATAAGGTCAAGGCAATAATGCCATGAGTAGGAGGTCAATTGTGTAGGTTCTTTACGACCAACAAGAGGGGGGTAAATTGTCCTACACAATATAAAATAACAAATACCTTTCTCAAACTATCAGTCTTTAAATAATTACACACTTAATCAATAAAATTAAAAGAGTACAAGATAAATAATTTTTACTTAGTTTGCAATCAGAGGGTTGCAGACCTAAGGAAAGTAAGCTCACTGTGAAGATCTCCTTTTCAAACAAAATGTTGGAGGCGGAGAAGCCTCATACATGAAAATAAAGCTCGGAAATTAAGAACAAAATAAATTTCAAAGTATTGGAGTACGTTGTACAAAATGAAGAAGACCAAGGCTTTATTTATAGCCCGTTGGTTGAAACTGACTATTTGCTGACGTGGCTCAGTCCAGGCGCCTGGTCTCCGGGTGCCCCCAACATGGCAAAACTCATCTTCTCACAAATGACTACACAACGGATAAGAGATAAAGTTTTATCCTTCTTTGGGCACCCAGGCCCACTCCAGGTTCCTGAACCATTGCTGACTCGGACCGAAAGCTAATCCAGAGCGTCGAGGTGCCCCTTGGGGCACCTTGGTGGTCCGAGTGCTCGACCAGCTAGTCTGGGCGCCCGGACCAGCTAGTTTGGGCACCCGAATCAGCTGGTCCGAGCGCCCAGAATAGTCAGCTTTGGCTGACTAGTCTGGTGCCTTCTCTAGTCTCTTGGGTGATTTAGGCCATCCGAAATTGGGCTCACCCGAACTCATCTTTCGGCCTTCTTCTCAAGTAATCTTCCTCTCCGGCTTCTCATCCCTTGAAAACACCGCGCACTCCCTTCTCATCCACTAGTGTACTCTTCTACTGCACCTCGTCCCTCGGACGCACCAAGCCTGTTGACTCTTTTCCGTGCTATCTTCTCACTAGCTATGTCTCTCACTTGACTTCTTGTGCTCCAAAGTTCTTGCACACTTAGACATAAGGATCAAAACACTACAAGACCTAACTTGACTTGATTGATCACATCAAAACTACTATGGAGTACTTACAATCTCCTCCTTTTGATGTGAGCAATCCAAGTTAAGTTAGGGTAAAATAAAATTAAAAAAAAAAAGTAAAATAACAGGTGTTGGAATCCCAAGGTTGTTTTGGTGTGATCAACAAGTTAAGTTAGGTCCTGTGTGTTTCTAACCTTGTGTCTAAGTGTGCAGGAGCTTAGGAACACAGGTAGTCAAGCAGAAGACGTAGCTAGCAAGAAGGATGGTAGTCTGAGGGATGAGGTGCTGCGGAAGAGTACATCGGCGGACGAGAAGGAAGCGTACGATGGTTCCGAGGGACGAAAGTCAGAGCGGAAGATTGCTCGGGGAGCAAGAGACGCAGCTAGCGAGAAGGACGGCACGCGGTGCATTCGAGGAACGAAGACTGCGGATGAGTACGCCGACAGATGAGAAGGAAACATGCGGCGATTCCGAGGGACAAGAAGCCAGAGGGAAGCCCGCTCGAGAAGATCGGAAGTTGGGTTCGGGTGAGCCCTTTTCTAGATGGCAGAGATCACCCAAGCGAACGGATCCGGAGTAGAAGACCCGGACCGAGGCGAACTGAACCAGAGCAGTGGTCCCTGGATGAAAAAGTCAACATCGATTGACTTTAGGCTCCGGGGCGCCTGGAGCAGCCTGGGGTGCCCGGAACCCTTCTGGGCGCCCGGACCTGGTTTGTTGACCAAATCGTGTCAAACGCGATTTGAACGTTGGGGATAAAATTTTATCCCCCCCAGGGCGCCCGAAACCCCTTCCAGGCGCCCCGACCAAGGCTATAAATATAGCCTTGGTCCAGAAGCTTTTCATCAACTCAGTGCATTCCATTTCCAACACTTGTACGCTACTGTTCTAGATTAGCTTCTCTACTTTACACTTTCACTGCTGTAAGAGGCTTCTCCGCCTGAAGGAGATACTAGGGCTACATTCCTTGGATTAACAACCTCCTTGGTTGTAACCAAGTAAACACCTTCTGCCTCTTTCTTTCTGCTTTTTATTTACTGCTTTAATTTTATACAAGTGTACTATTGAGAGTTCGAGAAAGAGTTGTCTTATTTTTGCAGGCTATCCAACCCTCTTAGCCCGCCGCAATGGTCCTACAACAGGTACATAATTTGTAATTAATAACATGTAATGCAAAATAAATATACTCTCCCCCTAAACTTAATTTTTAATTTTTCCCCTTTCAGCACATTAAAAATAGGGAAAATAACTTTAAATTAAATCTGAAATAATTTTGAAAGAAAAAAATGATTAACATTTAGAAAAATTATGAAGTTTATATTTTGAAAATATTAACTTTTATGATTTATAAAGAAATTTTGGAAAAATAATTTTAAAACTATTTTTAATTATTTAAAAATTCTAAAAATTTTCATACCGGTTAAACAAAAATATCCAAAGCAGTGATAAAATTTTCATGAAAAACTGAAATTAATTTGAGCAGTAATAAATTATTTTCTATAGTAAGATATAGTTTCATTAAAGAAATACTTAAAATATAGTTTCTAAGCTCGAAAAATATTAAAAAAAATTAAGAATATAATAGAGCATGTATATTTGCAAAAAAAAATAAAGATTAAATGTTCAAGAGTTTTAAATATTAAAAATTATTATTTTGATAAAAAAATTCATAGAAAATTAAATAATGGTCATAAAATTTTGAAAATATTATTTTTGATAGAGAATATGATATTTTATTTAAAAAAATAAAATTTTCAAAAATAACTCTATGAAATAATTTTAAATAAAAAAATAATTTTTATTAAAAATATTATAAAAAATAATACAATGGTCAAAAAATTTGAAATTTTTTCTACAAATAATATATGAAAAAAAAATTTCTAATTACCTTCAGATAAAAATTATGCAAAATAATTTATTTGAACTGTTAGACAATTTTAAGTAAAAAAATATTAAAAATAAAACATTGCATAAAGATTTTTAATCTAAGCATGATTTGGGAACCCAATATAGGTTCCTTCCTACTTGATTAATCAGATATTTTTTAGGAATATTTTCATGATAATTTTCTAATTTGGTCTTTATAATATCTAAAATATCAATTTAGTTTTTGATAATTTCTAAGATTTGAAGTAACAAAATTCAAACTTGCAGAATTCTTCAAATTGTTTATTTGTTCTTTCAATTTTTTATTTTCTATTTTTATTTTGTCGAAATCTTCTAATCGACATGATTTTGCTAAAGTTCCTTTTAGCTCTTTATTTTCCTTTAATAATTTATTATTACCATTTTTTAATTGATAGGAATTTTTAGATAATATTTTAATAAACTTGTATAACTAGTCAGGAGGTAGAGACCGTGTCTAACTTACCTTGTTAATTTCGTTATTTGATGCTCCCCCTGTAGTGCTGCTTCCCTCTGACATTGCTCCCCTTCATCAATGCTCTTGATGCTCATTTCATATGAGCTTGCTTCATCATCTTCTTTGTGACTTGACAATAGCACAAGTCCGGCGAGGGCTTCAATCTTCGACTCTGACAACGTTTCGTCCCACACCGCCTTTAGATTTTTTGTGCTTTTTCTGAGTTAGTCTTTTATCCTTGTCTTTATTCTTCAGTTTTGGGTAGTTATCTTTGATGTGTCATTCTTCATTGCAATGATATCATCTCACTTTTCTTTTCCTTTTCTTGGTCTGCACTTGATTGAATTTATTAGATTTATTTTTAAAAAATTTCCTTACCATAAATGTCATTTTGTCATCGTCGAGAGATGTTTCTAAATCTAGTTCATCCATTTTTGCCATTAAGGATATGTTCTACTTTAGCTCCTTTTGTAGATCTGCACATCTAGACTCATAAATTTCAAAGGTACAAAATAATTCTTCTAAGTTACTTACCTCAAAGTCCCTAGAGATGTAATATGCATCAACTAGAGTTGATCATCCAGGTATTCTTGGGAAAGTATTAAGCCCATACCTTAGTGAATCTCGGTTGGTTACCTTTTCTTCGAGATTCATGAATTTGGTGATCAGCTCCTTTAGCTTGGTGTGCAGTTGAGGGACTGTTTCACCTTCCTTCAGTCAAAGATTTGTCAGTTGGTTTTGAAGTAAATCTCTTCTTACAAGCTTGGTTTTAGAGGATCCTTCGTGAAGCTCTAGGAATTTTTCCCAGAGATCTTTTGTAGATTTATATACTCTGATTCTGTTGACATCTTGTAGAGGTAGCGCGCTTAGCAGATGGAATTCTACTTTTTCGTTGGCCATAAATTTGGTTTGTTCCTCTTCATCCAGTTTTCCTCTTCCTTTATCTCACTGTTGCTTCCAATAGGTACTACAAAACCATTTTTCAAAATTAGAAATATATCGAAATCAGTTTTAAAATATACCTCCATTTTCTTCTTCTAGTGGATGAAGCCTCCCTCAAACTTCGGTGGATGGATACTTGTTCTGACCATAGTCTTTTGTGTTTCATTCGACGGTTAGTCCTTCTGAAGTGGTTGGGCTCTGATATCAATTGTAGGTCCCTTGCGACCGACAAGGGGGGGTGAATTTCCCTATACAATATAAAACAGCAAATACCTTTTTCAAACTATCGGGCTTTAAACAATTACACACTTAATCAAAAGAATAATAGAATTAAAAGAGTATGAGACAACAATTTTTACTTGGTTTGCAATCAGAGGATTTCTACTCCAAGGAAAGTAAGCTCACTATGAAGATCTCCTTCTCAAACAAAACGTCAGAGGCAGAGAAGCCTTGTACATGAAAATGAAGCTCAGAAATTAAGAACAGAACAAATTTCGAAGTACAAAAGTATGTTGTACAAAATGAAGAAGACCAGGGCTCTATTTATAGCCCACTGGTCGAAACTAACTATTTGCTAATGTGGCACGGTCATCGCGCCCAAACCCTCTCCAGGCGCCCCCAGCATGGCAAAACTCATCTTCTCACAAACGTCTATGCAATGGATAAGAGATAAAGTTTTATCCTTCTCTAGGCGCCCAGATTCGCTCTAGGTGCCCGGACCATTGCTGACTCAGACCGAAAGCTAATCTGGAGAATCAATGCACCTCTTGGGGCACCTGGATCAGTCAGCTTTGGCTAACTAGTCTGGTGCCTTCTCCAGTCTCTTGGGTGATCTCGGCCATCCAAAATTGAATTTACTCGAACCCATCTTCCGTCCTTCTTCTCGAACAATCTTCTGCTTTGACTTCTCATCCCTTGGAAATGCTATGCACTTCCTTCTCATATGCAGCATCTCGTCCCTCAGACGCACCGAGCCCGTTGACTCTTTTTCGTGATACCCTTCTCGCTAGATGAATCTCTCGCTCTACTTCTTGTGCTCCCAAGTTCCTACACACTTAGACACAAGGATCAAAACATTATAGGACCTAACTTGACTTGATTGATCACATCAAACTACCATAGGATACTTACAAATTGATCATCTTTTCAAGTACATTTGTTGCTCATTTCAATATTAAATACATCGCTAGATATATCTAACGCGTAGATACCATTACATAAAGTTATAGTATTATAAAGAACACATTTTAAAGTTATATAACAATAGTTATTATTAAAAGTCAAATGGAAACTCTTTCTATTTAAACAAAAAATAGAAACAATGTTCTTTATTAATGCATAAATGAAATAACAATTATCCAGTTCTAAGACAAGTACACTAGGAAACTTTAACAAATATGTTTCGATGGCAATAGCTATAACCTTTGCTTCATTGACAACTTACATATTTGTTTCTCCCTTGACAAGTCTTATGGTATCACTTAGCCCATGTATGTTATTATATATATGTGAGTCACACCCGGTATCCAATATCCAAGTATCGTAGGAAATATCATTACAATTAATAATGAAAATATCTAAAGCAGATGCGGCATTAGATGCCTTCTTCTTCTTTACGGACTCAAGATAAATCTTATAGTTTTTTCACCAGTGTCCCATCTTGCCACAATGATGACATGGGCCTTTTGTTGTCAGTTCTACTGTCTTGGCATTTTTCTTCTTCCTAGTGGCCTGATGTTTTGGCTTCCTCTTAGAATCTTTCTTTGAGGAGTCTACCAACATCAATATCTTCTGTTCTTTCTTTATATAAGGTTTTACATCTTTGAGCATGTTGATCAACTCTGGAATTATGAATTCAATGTAGTTCATTCAATAGTTCATTACAAACTGTGAATAGCTACCGAGTAAACAATGTAGAATTAAGTCAATATTTAATTCATGATCCAATCCAAATTCAAGTGATTTCAAATGCTCAATGTAGGCCATTCATCTTTAGCACAAATTGTATCATAGATGAACCCTCCTGCATCTTTGAGCAAAAGAGTAGCTTGGTGACCTCGAACAATTCGGATCTAACTTGCTCATTAAATAGCTTGCGTAGAAGAAAAATAATTGTATAAGCATCCATATGTTCATGTTGTTTTTGCAATTCATGAGACATCAAGGCTAACATGATGCAACTAGCAAGCTCAGAATCAGTCATTTGCTTTTTAAAGGCCAATACTTGGTCTGGTGTTGCATCATCTACTAGATTTATGGGAAGTGTCTTTTCAATGACATATGTAAATTTCTCAGCCTTGAGAACAATTTTTATATTTTGAAACCAATCCAAGAAGTTTAACCTAGTCAGTTTGTTTGAGTCCATTAACGAACACAAATTCAAAGACGTCATAATTAAATAATTAACCTAGAAATATAAAAATGAGAATATATAAGAGCGATGATTTTATTGTTAGAATTTGAGGGATGTCCTAAGGCAATCACCTTACAGTTTTTTCTATTTATTTGATAAGTATAGATTCACTATTTGAGTGCATATTATATGTTTGATTGTCTTAAACTTATTTACTGAATGCCCGTAATATAATTCATAGCATAAGAAAATTTGTGATTGGATCACAACTAGTGATTATCTTTACATGTGCAATTATGAATATATTGAAATTTCCCTAGTCATCGAATTGATGCATTCGGACATCATCAATTATGTAGGACTAGCACAGGTTATACTCCTTGCTTCGGCTAAGTAGCTATTTTCTCACTGGCTGGAGACATTGGGATGTCGAGAGTTAAGCGTAGATGCTAGTTATGGTAACTAATTTATTGGAGTGACTCACTATAAGACTTCATATGATTTTCTACATATATATAGATATGTTTATGAAATTCTTATTATAGCATGAGTGTAATTTTCCTTCGACTTGAGGTATATAAGTCATCTTAGTCATGGAGACTTATACTTTGATATCTTAAGCAAGGATCTCATTGAGGTGTGGACCCAGGATGGTTGGGTATAAGTTGAAGTGCTTAAAGGTGTTTGGATAGCCCACAGAGGATTCACCTCTCCTTGTGAGAAGATGTATACCATATGGTCACTCATTAGGATTATTACTCAAAGTCTTTAGGCAAAACATCACATGTTAAGAGTGCAAGACTCTTGTATACATGTATGAGTAATTTTAATCCATAGAATGAGGAAGTATTACTTGGGCTAGGTGTGATGTAGTCAGCCTAGTGGAGATAAGATGCATAGACCATGTCTTGGACCAAGTGGGTGTAAGACGAGTGAAAGGAAAGAGGCACGACTCACTGTAGCTGTTGAAGGCTTTAGAATTAATTTTAAGATAAACTATGATTTTTGACTAATTGGGGATCATGATGTATTAATAGGTGTCACTCATGATCGATCTATAATTAAGTAGTTAATTATAGACGACCAAGATAAACCGGGAACCTATTGGCTCACATGCACTAATGAGTCTCTAAAAGACGTAAAGCAAGTTATAGAATAGGATTCGTAGATCAAGAGATAAATGTTTGATTGGACTATACATAAGACAAATATGAAAATATTTGTTGCAATGGAAGAGCGGATGGGCCACATCTCTTATGAAAAAGTTTGACTATATTTGGTTTAATTATGAATTAGTCATGAACCAACTTGGTTTACTTGTGAACCAAACCAAGGGGTTAATAGACTAATTTTTAGTTAAGGGATAATGGGTTGGATTTGGACTTTCTACTCCAACTCATTAATGAGGGCTATATATTAATATGGTTAAGGGAAGATTATAGACATGAGATCATTAATTGGCTTGTAAGGTTTTTAGAAAACCTTAATCCAATTTCTCTTCTTCTCTCCCTCTCCCCTCTCTCTTTGTCGTCGCCAACAAGGGGAAGCCCTTCCCCTTGTTGTCGTGACCACCAGAAGGAAGAAATCTCTTCCTTGTGTGCTTCTCTTCCTCTTCCTCTTCCTCTTCCTCTTGATCCCTCTTCTTCACTCGTGGCTAGTAACTTCTAAAGGAGAGGCTTGTACTCTAGGAGTTGTCTTAAGGAGCTCGCCGTGGATACAAATAGAGGCGAGGTTCGACAATGGAACAATGTCATTATAGTTGATGCCCTTCTTATTGCAGGTCATTCATAAGGTACACCTAGTATAAATTTACTTTATGTAAAAATTTAATTATTCGATCATGTTTGACATATTGTATCCTTGTATGTGTGTGGTACATGTGATGTAATAATTTAGAAATTATTATTTTTTTATTTTCCGCTGCGCATGTTTACGAAACATGTTTTAGCACGCACCGCATTGAGCATATCCTAATATATACTATATAAACAATTTATATATAATAAAATTCCCACTTATTTATCAAATTTAAGAGCCTTTACTTATGAATTCGGGAGATGGTACGTTTTCTCCAAGTGAGTTAATATCCACTTTAGATAAGAACAACCTTGGCCTTAGCACAAGAAGTTATTCTTAGTTGTAGTGGTAGGTATCAAATATACTGAATACATATCGCATATATGCAACTATCACATTATGCTATCAATCAATTGATATTTGTATAAATATCGAGTTGTTAACATATTAACAAGTATATATCAAATGATATCACCCAACTTCACCTCTATCCACATTGACCTTGGCATTGGCACAACAAATCAACGCTTCATGTTAACACTAACCCATTAATCATGAGATTGTATCTCAATGGTTTGAATATGTTTAATTTTAAGTTAAGCTTGACTTTGGCACAACAACTAAAATAAGTAATCAAACTCTGGTTCTTACCATATTGAGGGAAGGTGTAGACTTTAATATTTTGTAAGAGATTTAGGTCTCATCATCATCATACATATAATATATCTATATGACATCACATGTATGTCAAATATGATGATATGACATCACACACGCATGACATAATTATATCTAATTATGGCATATATTAAGAATTAATTAATGTATCTATATGACATACAATATGACATGACATTAATAAATTTATAGTTATCATAATTTTATTATGATATAAAATATGTTTAAGAATTTGACTTTCATAAATCAAAATTTCTTAATTTAGATTAGGAAATAAATTCCCAAGTCTAACCACATATTTATCTTAAGAAACTAATTTTTAATTAAGTAAATCTAATTAGAAAATAGTTTTCCTAATTGTAATTTCCTTAATTATTTCTAAATTTCCAAAATTGGAATTTTTTTGGATTGACCCAAGTTGTGCTAATCGATTACAACCCTTTATTATTTGAACAGAATAACCCTTAATCGATTCAGCAATCAATTATGGGACCTTATGTTCGCGAATACAGAACTCTTAATCGATTTATTGATCGATTAAGATGCTTAATCGATTTAGTAATCAATTATGAAGCTTTCTGTACACAAGATCATAGCTCTTAATCAATTCAATAATCAATCATGGCTTTTTATCAATTCAATAATCGATTATGAGGTCTTTTGTACATGATTGTAGGTTGTTTAATAGATTAACAAGCTTTGTCGATCGATTGGGTTTGATTGAATCGATCAGCCAAACAATCTAGAGGTTTATTTTCATAATTTCTAGCTCCTTAATCGATTGAGAAAATTTTCAATCGATTGAGAGAAGCTTTTTGTCATGAATTTAAACTACTGATCGATTAACTCAGACACTAATCGATATTGATAAACATATCAATTAATTAGTGTATCGATTAAGATCGATTATGTGACAATTCCAATCTCAGTCCGGGAAAAATTTTTCACCTCTGTATTTTCTAATACCCCAAAAAATAAAACTATGATTACTATAATTGGTAAAATAGATTTTACGATAATGTTGAAGTACGTTCAGGCTTTGATACCACTGTTAGGGAGTCCAATGCGGTGTGCATTGAACATGTTTCATAAAACATGCATCGGAAATAATAAATGCAATAATAAAACGAATTTTATTATAAGACACACATCACACGCATGCAGTATACAACTTATGTAGACATAATCATAAAATAAAAATTTAAGAATAATAATTATTCTAGGAGTACCTTATGGATGATGCGAAGGGGAAAGGGCATCAACTTAGTGATGTTCACAAACTTCATCTCTATTTATATCCACGTCAAGATCTCCAAGCCAACTACAATGAGTAACAAGGTTTACCTCCGATTGGTACTAGCCAAGTATGGAGGCGATGCGATCTAAGAGAAAGAAGAAGCGAAGAAGCTTGAAGAAGAAAATCTATTCCTTGGCTTCTTGTTGGGCGGCAATAGAGAGAGAGGGAGGAGAGAGAGATGCTAGGTTTCAAAAACCTAAACCAATAAATAATAAATTATCTTTTTTTTTATTTCTCTTTACTATATCAATATATAGTTCCTTTTGATGAGTTGAACTAAAAAAACAAACTCAGCACAAATTTCTTAACCAAAATTTGGCTCATTGACCTTTTGGTTTGATTCACAGCCAAATCATCTTAGTTTAAACTAAACCAATTTAGTTCATGAATAAACCAAATAGGGTCTAACTCTTCCATAAGAGATGTGGCTCATCCGCGCTTCTGTTTCAATAAAATATCTTCCATATTTGCCCTTCATTTGGTCCAATCAAACATCTTATCTCTTGATCTGAAAATCAAATTCTCAAACTTGTTTTACATCTTTCAGATACTTGTAGTGTATGTGACTCAATAAGTTTTTAATTTATCTTTATCGTCCATAATTAACTATTTAATTATGGATTGATCATGAGTGACACCTAGTAGCACATCATGATCCTCAATTAACCAAAAAATCAGTTGATTCTAGAACTAATTTTGAACCCTTCAGGAGCTGCAATGAGTCGTGTCTCATTCCTTTCACTTATTTTATATCAATTTGGTTTAACACATGGTCTATGTATCTATCCTCACTAGGCTAACTCCGTCACACCTAGCCTAATTATATATTAACTTGTTATGTGAATTCAAATTACTCCTATGCATGTCTAAGAGTCTCATACTCTTAACATGTGATGCTTTACAAAGACTTTAAATAACAATCTTGACAAGTGACCATAGGGTATACGTCTCCCCGCAAGGAGCGGTGAATCCTCTATGGACTATCTAAGCACCTTCAAGCAATTCTACTTATATCCAATCATCTCGGGTTCACATCTCTAAGGAGATGCTTTGCTTAAGATGTCAAAATATAAGCCTCCATGACTAAGGTGACTTGAATACCTCAAGTCGAAGGAAACTTGCACTCGAGCTATAGTAAGAACTTCACAGACATATCCATATATGTAGAAAATCATATGAAGTCTTACAGCAGGCCACTCCAATGAACTAGTTATCATAACTAACATCCACGTATAACTCTCAATATCTCTAGCTAGTGAGTAGCAATTGCTTGATTAGAACAAGGAGTATAACCCATATTAATCTCATAGAATTAATGATGTATGAACACATCAATTCATTGATTAGGGAATATTTCAATACTTTCATAATTACACATATAGAGACACTCACTAGTTGTGATCCAATCACAAGTTCTCTCAAGCTATGAATCATATTGTGGGCATTCAGTAAGTGAGTTTAAGACCATTCAAACACATAAGTAATGTGTATTCAAATAGTGAATATTTATTTATCGAAATAAATGGTACAAATCATAAGATGATTGCCTTAGAACATCTCTCAAACATAACACTGGTATGATATTATCCATTTTGGGTCAAGTCCTCATGGATTTATTTTTATGCTCTACCCAAAAAATCTCATACCCATGGAGATATCTTTCATCTTTTTAAACTCATGATCTTTTTCATGTATTTTTAATGTGAGACTTTAATTGTATTCCCAACAATCCTTCCCTCAAATGAACGACCACCATTACTCTTATAGTCTAAGCCTCCCTTCAAATATCTAGTCACTCTTGACTTGCTCCAGTCCTCCCCTCAAGCATTCGGTCATTTTTGACCTGCTCTGGGCCTCCTCTTAAACTTTGTTCAAGGCCACCCCACATTACAACCAGTTTGGATCATGACTCTGATACTATTTATTATAACCAAAAGAATTCACATATCTCTATAATGGTATATATGATATTGTCCACTTTGAGCCTAAACCCTCATGGATTTATTTTTTAACCTCTACTCAAAAGATATTATACCAATGGAGATATATTTTATTTTTTCCATATATTTCCAATGTAGGACTATAATTGTATTCCCAACAAGACTTACCTTCTTCATTAGTAATCTTGATTAGCTTCGGTGAGCTAGGCAACGACACAAATAGATCAAGGTAAGGCAAAACATGACTATTCTTGTGGTGCCAATAAACTCCTAGAAAACACAAGAAGAGGAAAAAGATGTAAGGGTTGCTCTTGTTACTGAAAGAGGGTATTAGATGATGTTGTGTTTCTTGCTTTATGAAGAAGAGAAACAAGAAGCAAAGAAAGCTCTTGTACTTGAGAAAGGAGAGGAGAAAACTACAAGTTTACTGCCATTAGAGAAGAGAAGGAAAAGAATAGGAAGAAAAAATAAAAGAAAGGGATAAGCAAAGGCATGACTGTGGTGTATGACATGGCAATGGATGCTGCGTGAGTTAGGAGAAAAAAAGGAAAGAGAACATTTCCTAAAAAATAACCTAATTCATTTTAAACCGATCAAACTCGTTAAAACTTTAAACTTAGTTTGACCATAACTTGACTAAATAAACTATAAATTAGTCCTAGTTTGAATGAACATAATCCTTATCTCTATACTTACTTATTAGATTTAATTCAAACTCATTTCAATTTTAATTTAGCCTTCTCACTTTGTGTTCTATGATTTAGTTCATTTGTTATTATTATATATTTTATTTTTAAATTTAATACTTAACATTTTAATCATAAAATTTTCTTATAAAGTGGTACCAATGGATAGCTTAGGTCGAGAGTTTTCCAAATATGTGATTTGTTCCGGCCAAATACTGTGGACAATCAAGCCACCTGTCAAATAGTGGACGTGCATGCTCTCCGGAGATCATTATTGAGGAGGACACAAAGGCCTGAAAAGCATTCCAAAAGAGAGTTAGAATGATAACAAGGATGGATCCTTACAAGCCACTTTGACACTGAAGTTAGGGGTTTTCTTCAGTAATCATAATTACCTATGGAGAAGTAGGATTTTTGTGTGTGCATATCTGAGCCCACAGGAGTGAGTGACATTTTAAAGAGTTATGAATGTGCCTGTTATCCGAGATGTGTGCATCACGTGCTCAAGATGTATGCTTCTATTATGCACGTGCTCTAGGATACATGCTATCATTCTCCACATCTTCTAGGAGAGATAGTCTCATGAATGGAATGGTTATGTCACTTCCTTATCCACACACTCCCCGTGTTTTTAGTAGGCCACATAGGGTGTTGGCTCAAACCAGGGGCAGATGAGAAGATGAGGTGAATATTGAGTGGCCCTAAAGATATACGAAGTCGGTGATTGAGACTGAGTCGGAGATGAGATTGGCGATTGAAGTTGAGTTGGAGATGAGCTCGACAATTGTGGTCGAGTTTGAGATGAGATCGACATCTGAGATTGAGTCAAGGACAAGGTCGACATCTGAGGCCGAGTCAGAGATGAGGTCGACGTTTTAGGTCGAGTCAGAGACCAAGTCAACATCTAATGTCGAGTTGAGGATGATATCTATAGGACCATTGGTGGTCGGCTAGAGGGAGGTGAATATCCCTAACAAATAAAAAGAACCTTTCTCGAATTTACGGCTTAATTAATCTAACACTTGCATAAATAAAATAAATGACTAAAAGAAAAGAGGCACGAAAGGATTACTTAGTTAAAACTAAGGAGGTTGTTAATCCAAGGAAGTTGGAGCTCAATAAACAATCTCCTTCAGGTGAAGAAGCCACTTATAGCAGTTGAAGTACTCAATTATAGAAAAAAACAAAACTGGAATGAATCATAAGTGTTGTTCTTAACCTCTTGGACCAGGGTTGTATTTATAGCCTTGGTCAGGGCGCCTGGAATGAGATAGAATTATATCCCTGACACAACGGTTAAACGCCACATCGATTTGGATAAAGTTTGGATTCTGGGTGCCCCGGACTGGTTCCAGGCGCCCCGACCAGGTCCGGGTACCTCGATAAGGTCTGGGCGCCCTGACCTGGTCCGAGCGACCGGACTAGGAAAGTCAACATAGTTGACTTTTTTCATCCGAGTCTTTCGCTCCGGTTCCACTTGCCTCGGTCTGGGTCTTCTGCTTCGGCTCCGCTCACTTAGGTGATTTCGGCCATTCGAAATAGGGCTCACCCGAACCTAACTTCCAACCTTCTCGAGCAACCTTCCTCTCCGGCTTCTCATCCCTCGGAAACATCATGCGCCTCCTTCTCGTTCATCCGCAGCACCTCGTCCCTCAGACTCACTGAGCCCATCGACTCTCTCTCGTGTCATCCTTCTCACTAGTTACATCTTTTACTCGACTTCCTGTGCTCCTAAGTTCCTGCACACTTAGACACAAGGTTAAACCCAATAGGACCTAACCTAATTTGTTTGATCACATCAAAACTACCTTGGGGTTCCAACAATCTCTCCCTTTTTGATGTGAGCAACCCAAGTTAAGTTAGGGTAAACCAATATAAGGTTAAAGTAATAAATTTGCTATTAATTTTAAGCTACCTCCCCCTAGACTTAATTTTTCCTTCTCCTCCTTTGATCATATAAAAAATTGGAGTACCTCAAAAGTCTAAGGAAAAGAAAATTTTGAGTTGATAAAGTTTTTTTTTAAAACTTTATGATAGATAATATTTAAAAACTTTAAGTTTTGAAAAAAAAACTTCTAAGTTAAGAAATGCAAGAAAAGAATGTTTAAATTGTCACGCCCCGGAGGAGTCCCTGTCCGAAGAAATTTCGACAACATCTCCCCTATACGGCGGACAATCTGAAACTTTTCTACATCTCATATACCTCAGCCACAGGCGGCTGGAATAATAACAATAAATAAAAAAACATTCACCACGCAGTTTATAATAGTACATCACAATACTACACTGACTCGAAATCCACCCTACTCCACTACACTCGTAAAACTCAAATCCGACGAATCTCACCTCTTCTGCCGTCCAGGCAGGCATGTAGTAAAAACATATCGAATAGAACATCCATCAATATCAACATAAAAAAAAACATACGATGTCCAAGTATCCAAATAACCAAGTACACACATAAGCAAATAAAAACCAAACCAAATGGTAAATAAATCCTCGAGGTCTGCAGGGATCTAGCACTACGTGCAGTGAGGACTAGCGACTGGAACTCCCTCCTAACAGCATCAACCTGAAAATAACAACAATGGAGGCGGGGTGAGTCCAACACTCAGCAGGTACAATTGATATGCAAAGTAAAGAAATAACACCTAGCACTAATCATGCGTACAGTCTCCTGATAAAAATAAAGATAAATTCAAACCGAAGTAGACAGGAGAGAATCTGTACTAACCAGGACCCGGTATAAGGACAACAGTCTGAAAGGTATAGAAGACTTGTATGCATGTCAAACATGATATCCACACAATATGCAGCATATAAATGCAGCAAACACAAACACAAGCAATAAATGCATCATACATATGATGCCAATGTCATGGTCACCCCTGACGCCAGTCAGCCAACTCATAACAAAAGTGGAACCGAGTGGGTAGAGCTGTGACAACCGTGCACTCTGCATCACTACCCCTGATGAGTGACCGAGTGAACGGGATGCTGTCGGAGTACATACGTACTCCTACCCCAAATCATAAATGGGGGAGCGCAATGCTCTCATATCCTGGTACGCTATGACGGGGAGGAATCTCTAACGTGCTACACGCTGCGTCACACTACCCATGAGCGGATCAACGGAGCACCGGAAGAGTCAAACTGACGTGCTACCACGCTGTGTCACGCTACCCATGAGCACCGAACAACGATGAAAACTGGCAAAGTGCTCGACAATAATGGAGCAATCTCTCACACAGCATGCAATCATACGAATGGTGCATGTCACTAAGCATGGTAATATGCTAAATCGATCTCTGGACATATGATAATGTGCACCAAAGTAAATAAATCATATCAAGGTATACTGATCACATAAGGTATCAAACCTAGGTCCTGACATGGTAAAACATGGTTATATCACTACCCATGAGCATGTGAAATCAGATAGGTATCAACCCGAAATGCAAACAAACAATCAATCAAGCAGGTAACATGTATCGGCCAGTGATTAACCGAAACAAATAAGAAAACACAATTAATGCAAATTGTTAATTTCATTACTAAGCATATCAAAGACAATAAGTCAAAAGTACCCGCCTCCGAAAATAGAAAGATCCAATCTGACTCCGAGATACTCGTCTCGCGTCAAAATCCTGTATCCAAAAGATATTCAGATTTAGCTAATTTTCATTATAAACAAAATTAGCTAAACTAAATCCTAATCCGATTAGGAAGCTAGAGTATCAATTCCATTTAAATCTAAGTCTATACTTAAATCAATTCTAGTGGCAATTCAGTCTTCAACTTACCACCAGATAACCCCACCATAAATAAACAACTAACCACAATATTCAATTTAAACCTTGATCTACAACTAAACACAATTAATCCACTAAATTCCCAATTCATCTTAATTCAATGATTTCACCTAAATTTGCACCTCTTGTTAACATTAACAAATTCCATAACCAACCTATTCATTTACCTCTTTCTCTCCACTGATCCGAGGTGAGGAACAATCTGGAGAAAGAAACCCCAGCGAACAGTGATGGAGTGGCTGAAGTCTAGCAAATCTCCTACCTTCGGACACAAAACTCCCAAATCAACACCATTCTACCAAGATCAAGTTCAAAACCACAACTAGGTATAATACTTACCTCCAAAATCGCTGCTAGGGTACGACGTCAGAGCTGGCTAGGGCACAAAGTCGGGAATTAGGGCACGAGAGAACACCAACGTTGCTGGAGTGTGCCTGCTGATCGGCGGCGGCAGTAGCCGTGGCAAGGGGAAAATAACTAGGGCACAGGCTGCTCCGGTCCAGAGAGAGCAGTGGCGTCGGCAGAGAGGTTCGGCCGTCGGCGGTGGTGGCACCGGAATCTCCACAGCGAGGGAAAAAGAGGAAGAGTCGGCGCTGTCGGAAATGGCTAAAGCACAGCGAAGGATCGGCTGGGGAAACTCGGTGGCTGGCTCAGAGGAATCGGTCACTCGGCGCAAGAGAGGAACGAGAGGAGCGTCGGCTGCCGGTGCTCGGAAGAGGAGAAGGGTCGGTGCTAGGGCACAAGTGACGGCGGCCGGCGCTGGAGTTTGTCTAGGGCAGAGGCTGTCGATGATGGAGGAGGTGAAATGATCGGTGACCAGGAGGAAAGGCTCGGCTTCACTGAGAAGAAGAGAAGATAAAGGGAGAAACCGCCACAGCCGGCGGTTAGGGCTCGGAGAGGGCGCGGGCGGCGTCGGGGAGAAAAGGGCTCGGGCTCGCAAGTTTTCGGCAAGGAAGAGAAGAAATACAGAAATAAAAAGAAAAAGAAACGGAAAAAGGAATTATAAATATAAACAATTCCTCACTTAAATGGGTAGCCCAAAATAGGCTTTCCTGGGGCCCACTTTTATCCCCGTAAACTCGTCCGTACGAACTCTGAAAAATTCCCGAAAAATTTCCAAAAATTTCGGAAAATTCCCTTATTAATATTCGCCTATTTCCGGTATTTTACATTCTCCCCCACTAATAAAAATTTGGTCCCCAAATTTTATTATCTACCATCAGCAAGTACTAACAACAGATATAGAGTATAAATGCTGAACGGTAAATAAATCACATACCTCAAGTGAAAAGATGGGGATATCGAGCTCTGATAGTGTCCTCGAGCTCCCAAGTAGCCTCCTCGTCTGAATGATGCTGCCATCCGACTTTAACCAGCCGGATAGTCTTGACGCTCTTTCCGGTCGAGAATCCGTATCGGAACCTCCTCATATGTAATGTCAGGATGAATCGAATATCTGCCAGACATGCGTCGGGTCGGTATGTATCTCCTCAACATAGATACGTGGAATACATCGTGGACGCCCGCCAACAGTCGGTAAGCTACCGCTCCGATCCTCTCCAAGATCTCAAAAGGGCCAATGTACCGCGGAGCTAGCTTACCCCTGAGGCCAAATCTCTTCACCCCTTTCGTGGGTGAAACTCGCAGAAATCCATGGTCGCCAACAGAGAACTCTAGTGGTCTGCGTCTCGGATCAGCATAACTCTTCTGGCGATCCTGCGCCTCTGACATCCTCCGCCTGATAGTACGGACCAACTCTGCCTCATGCTAAGCTCTATGAGGTCCCAACAACTAGGCCTTCCCAACCTCATCCAGAGGGTGGGTGTCCGACAAGGCCTACCCTACAACACTTCAACGGTGGCATTTGGATAGTCGAATGCAAACCGTTGTTGTAGGCGAACTCTACCAATGGCAAATGGTCCTCCCAACTGCCTCCGAAAATCCAATACACAAGACCTCAGCAAGTCCTCTAGAGTCTGAAAGGTCCGCTCTAACGGTCCATTTGTCTGCGGATGGAAAGTTGTACTGAAACAGAGCTGCGTGCCCAAGGTCTGCTGCAGTCTCTGTCAAAAAAACGAGACGTGAACCGGGGGTCTCTATCCGAAATAATAGTCAACGGAATACCACGTGATCCGATAATCTCCCGGCAAAATAGATCTACCTATCGATCCAGGAAATCAATCTTCCGGATCGCTAACGAGTACGCGGATTTGGTTAATCGATCAACAATTACCCAAATCTCGTCATGGCCTCATCGTGTCCTCAGCAAACCTACCACAAAGTCCATAGTAATGTGTTCTCATTTCCACTCAGGATTAGGAACCTGCTGAAATAAGCCGGCAGGTCTCTGGTGCTCGGCCTTTCTTTGTTGACAGACAAGACATCTAGCTACAAAATCCGCGATGTCTTCTTTCATGTCGTCCTTCATGTCATTCCACCAATAGAAACACCTCAAATCTCGTTACATGCGGGTCCCGCCTGGGTGGATCGCAAATCGAGAGCGATGAGCTTCTTGAAATAGTTCCTGTAAGACCGGATGAGACTGAGGTACGCATAATCTATCTCGGAAGTGTATAACACTCTCCTCGTCTCATGTGAACTTGATCTGCTGCCCGGAAGCTATATGGCTGCAAATAAACTACAAATACTAATCAGCAGCCTAGGGCTCTCGTATCCTCATCCTGATCTACGACGGAGCAACCATGGTAACAAGAATACCCTACTCTATCCGTCCCTGCCCCTCAAGGTCTAACTCGGAGAAACCCTGAATCAAGTCCGTGACCACAACTCGGTGTCAAGCTAAAATCCCTCCAGACTTTCTGCTAAGCGCATCGACAACCACATTAGCTCTCCCCGGGTGATAGCTAATGGTACAATCAAAATCTGTCAGGAACTCCATCCATCACCTCTGTCGGAGATTAAGTTCCTTCTAAGTAAACAGATATTTGAGACTCTTAGGGTCAGTGAGAATCTCAAATGTAACGCCATATAAATAATGTCGCCAAATCTTCATGGCAAAAATAATGGCGACTTGCGATCATGTACAGGGTAGTTCTTCTCCGGCTCCTTCAACCGACGAGAAGCATAGGAGACTACTCTATCGTGCTGCATCAGAACAGCGCTCAAACCCTTAATAGATGCGTCGGTGTAGAGGACATATCCGTCCTCTCCATAAGGTAAAACCAAAATCGGAGCCGACACTAATCTCCGCTTCAGCTCCTAGAAGCTGGTCTTGTCATCCTTAGTCCAAGTGAACTTCACGCCTTTCCAGGTCAGGCGTGTCAGTGACATAGCTATCCGAGAGAAACCCTCAACGTATCTCCGGAAATATCGAGCCAAACAAGGGAAGTTGCGAGCCTCTTCTATAAACTCCGTCTACTCCCAACGATAACAACCTCGATCTCCTGTGGAACCACGGTATACTCCTACTGGTGACCGTGTGTCTCAAACATCTCACAGAAGACAACCAAAATACGCACTACTGATCTTCACATCTAGACGTTTCCACCGAAACATCTCTAGAACTATGCAAAGATAGTGTACGTGATACACCTCAGATCAGGAATAAAACACCACATCATCAATAACAATAACGAATTCTGATCCAATATCCTAGGGATACCCAAATCATCTAGTCCATGAAAACATCTAAGGCTCCGCAAGCCCTAATGGTAAAACCAATACACATAATGTCTGTATCACAGACATTCCCAATCCATAAGATCCTCGACAATAAATCTGAAATATGATCACCAACGATATAAATCATCTAAGCATAGATCCTCCATTGTGAGAGCAATGCTCCATCACAGAAAATACCACATATGTGGGAGCAACGCTCTACCACAAGAAATCCTCAATATGTAGGAGTAACACTTCACTACAAATAATCCATAACATGTATCTGCAATAGATATGGGAGCAATGCTCCGCTACAAGCAATCCGAAATATGTATATGTGGGAACTCCGCTCCACCACAAACAATCCATAAGTGTCCAAGGCACCTACTATACAACTAGAGACTGCACGAGATCACTCAACCACAGATCAATGTGAGTAGCCTAGGGTATAACAACCTAGTAAGCAAATCAAATGCATAGTCAACTCTATCATCATCCTAGTGGATCGGTCACCCACTAATAGAAGAATTAATTGACAGGATAATACAACCAATAACATAATGTAGACACTTACACTCTACACTCAACATAGGTAGAATCATCATGATACTACCAACAATGCACCTGGCACACGTGCACACACAACATAGGTATGATCAACATAATCATCCAATTAGTACACACCAAACACACTCATAGCACAGGTATAAATCAGTGTAATACCTCCAACAATACCTACCGAACCCGTGTGCATATATCAACATAGGTATAAGCAACAATACACCTCAACAACACTCACATGACATATGTACACCTATGCCAAGAGTATAATCAACGTAATACTTCCAACAAATCATAATCGGCACAAGTATACTCTCAAAACAATCATATAATAAACAAGATACCTCAAATATTACACCCAACACATCTGCACATATCATAACTCAGATTAGATCGATAAGATACATCCAATGAAACACTCAAACATATGTGCACATTTCACAACATAGTTTTTAATTGACAAATACCTCCAATAAACAATCAGACATGTATGCCTATCCACTCGTGTATAATCTACTAGAAACCCACATAATATCAGATGAATCAGTCTCTACTCCCCATAAGAGCAAGTTAGCATTCAAAACATCAAATCATTATTTATCCACATAGTCTACTATCAGAGGAAGCAAATATCAACTTTATCATCCTGTTAACTAACCACAACTAACCAGATTTATTAAAATTCATAGGCACACTCAACCGTAAACTCTCTAGCACCTGATCTATATCTGATCACCAACTATAATCATCAAACCTGTGAATATCATACATGACACTCATTATGTCACCATCAACAACAACCTAAATAATAGATCATCAAAATAGTTATCCACTAATAGATCATCAAACAACCACATAACATTTACTCTCATAAATCATTAGAAATCAACATATCACAATATCTGATCTCACAATATCCCTCAACCTCAAATCATTCTCAACAATGATCAAACATGATAACTCTCCAATGACCAATTTTCATCGTATCGGATACCCTAATATCCAAAAGATACGAGTATAAAAACTCTACTGGCTAAGTCCACAGGAATATATAGGTATAATCCATTACCCAACTAACAATAGCAGAGGCTGATATGTGTCTCCACTCCTACTAGTAGTAACAGAAACTAAAACTACTGGTAGTAAGATATATAAAATCACCAGAGACTATAATCCTCAATCTCTATTAGGGTCGACCAAGATCAGTGGCTAACCCATCATATATAATATGGGCTACAACAACCAGACAGGTACTAAAGATAAAGTGCTAATACATGTCATAACTATCAAATTAAACATCATACCTATATGTCGTCTGGAGATGTTCCGTTGCTATCCAGTCCCCAACATCTGACCTCAAAATTCCGAACGAGAATATCGCCGGAAATCCAAATAAATCCGAAACAGAAATCCGAAACATAACCATATCGAAAATCCAAAAATGCCTAGTTTGGCTCGCAAACCTGGCTAACCCAAATATCCAGAATACCAACAAAAGGTATCCGATAAATCTCCAGAACACCAAAAGCAGGTATCATAACCCTGCTCTGATACCAATAAATTGGTATCAGTTAAATCTCGAAAATCCATAATACAAAAATCCAACAAGTATCGCCAAACTTGGCGCTCTGATACCAAGTAAATAAATTGGTATCAGGTTATCTCAAACATCCAAAATACGAAAACAAAAGATCGTATAACTGTGCTCTGATACCACTAAATTGTCACGCCCCGGAGGAGTCCCTGTCCGAAGAAATTTCGGCAGCATCTCCCCTGTACGGCGGACAATCTGAAACTTTTCTACATCTCATATACCTCAGCCACAGGCGGCTGGAATAATAACAATAAATAAAAAAAAATTCACCACGCAGTTTATAATAGTACATCACAATACTACACTGACTCGAAATCCACCCTACTCCACTACACTCGTAAAACTCAAATCCGACGAATCTCACCTCTTCTGCCGTCCAGGCAGGCATGTAGTAAAAACATATCGAATAAAACATCCATCAATATCAATAGAAAAAAACATACGATGTCCAAGTATCCAAATAACCAAGTACACACATAAGCAAATAAAAACCAAACCAAATGGTAAATAAATCCTCGAGGTCTGCAGGGATCTAGCACTACGTGCAGTGAGGACTAGCGACTGGAACTCCCTCCTAACAGCATCAACCTGAAAATAACAACAATGGAGGCGGGGTGAGTCCAACACTCAGCAGGTACAATTGATATGCAAAATAAAGAAATAACACCTAGCACTAATCATGCGTACAGTCTCCTGATAAAAATAAAGATAAATGCAAACCGAAGTAGACAGGAGAGAATCTGTACTAACCAGGACCCGGTATAAGGACAAACAGTCCAAGGTATAGGGAAGACCTGTATGCATGTCAAACATGGTATCCACACAATATGCAGCATATAAATGCAGCAAACTCAAACACAAGCAATAAATGCATCATGCATATGATGCCAATGTCATGGTCACCCCTGACGCCAGTCAGCCAACTCATAACAAAAGTGGAACCGAGTGGGTAGAGCTGTGACAACCGTGCACTCTGCATCACTACCCCTGATGAGTGACCGAGTGGACGGGATGCTGTCGGAGTACATACGTACTCCTACCCCAAATCATAAATGGGGGAGCGCAATGCTCTCATCTCCCGGTACGCTATGACGGGGAGGAATCTCTAACGTGCTACACGCTGCGTCACACTACCCATGAGCGGATCAACGGAGCACCGGAAGAGTCAAACTGACGTGCTACCACGCTGTGTCACGCTACCCATGAGCGTCACAACGGAGCACCGAACAGTGATGAAAACTGGCAAAGTGCTCGACAATAATGGAGCAATCTCTCACACAGCATGCAATCATGCGAATGGTGCATGTCACTAAGCATGGTAATATGCTAAATCGATCTCTGGACATATGATAATGTGCACCAAAGTAAATAAATCATATCAAGGTATACTGATCACATAAGGTATCAAATCTAGGTCCTGACATGGTAAAACATGGTTATATCACTACCCATGAGCATGTTAAATCAGATAGGTATCAACCCAAAATGCAAACAAACAATCAATCAAGCAGGTAACATGTATCGGGCAGTGATTAACCGAAACAAATAAGAAAACATAATTAATACAAATTGTTAATTTCATTACTAAGCATATCAAAGACAATAAGTCAAAAGTACCCGCCTCCGAAAATAGAAAGGTCCAATCTGACTCCGAGATACTCATCTCGCGTCAAAATCCTGTATCCAATAGATATTCAGATTTAGCTAATTTTCATTATAAACAAAATTAGCTAAACTAAATCCTAATCCGATTAGGAAGCTAGAGTATCAATTCCATTTAAATCTAAGTCTATACTTAAATCAATTCTAGTGGCAATTCAGTCTTCAACTTACCACCAGATAACCCCACCATAAATAAACAACTAACCACAATATTCAATTTAAACCTTGATCTACAACTAAACACAATTAATCCACTAAATTCCCAATTCATCTTAATTCAATGATTTCACCTAAATTTGCACCTCTTGTTAACATTAACAAATTCCATAACCAACCTATTCATTTACCTCTTTCTCTCCACTGATCCGAGGTGAGGAACAATCTGGAGAAAGAAACCCCAGCGAACAGTGATGGAGTGGCTGAAGTCTAGCAAATCTCCTACCTTCGGACACAAAACTCCCAAATCAACACCATTCTACCAAGATCAAGTTCAAAACCACAGCTAGGCATAATACTTACCTCCAAAATTGCTGCTAGGGTACGGTGTCAGAGCTGGCTAGGGCATAAAGTCGGGAATTAGGGCACGAGAGAACACCAACGTTGCTGGAGTGTGCCTGCTGATCGGCGGCGGCAGTAGCCGTGGCAAGGGGAAAATAACTAGGGCACAGGCTGCTCCGGTCCAGAGAGAGCAGTGGCGTCGGCGAGAGGTTCGGCCGTCGGCGGTGGTGGCACCGGAATCTCCACGGCGAGGGAAAAAGAGGAAGAGTCGGCGCTGTCGGAAATAGCTAAAGCACAGCGAAGGATCGGCTGGGGAAACTCGGTGGCTGGCTCAGAGGAATCGGTCACTCGGCGCAAGAGAGGAACGAGAGGAGCGTCGGCTGCCGGTGCTCGGAAGAGGAGAAGGGCCGGCGCTAGGGCACAAGTGACGGCGGCCGGCGTTGGAGTTTGTCTAGGGCAGAGGCTGTCGACGATGGAGGAGGTGAAATGCTCGGTGACCTGGAGGAAAGGCTCGGCTTCACCGAGAAGAAGAGAAGATAAAGGGAGAAACCGCCACAGCCGGCGGTTAGGGCTCGGAGAGGGCGCGGGCGGCGTCGGGGAGAAAAGGGCTCGGGCTCGCAAGTTTTCGGCGAGGAAGAGAAGAAATACAAAAATAAAAAGAAAAAGAAACGGAAAAAGGAATTATAAATATAAACAATTCCTCACTTAAATGGGTGGCCCAAAACAGACTTTCCCGGGGCCCACTTTTATCCCCGTAAACTCGTCCGTACGAATTCTGAAAAATTCCCGAAAAATTTCCAAAAATTCCGCAAAATTCCCTTATTAATATTCGCCTATTTCCGGTATTTTACATAAGTAATTTTGACAACTTTTTTAAGTATTATTAATCACAAGTAAATGATTTATCAGTTAGTCAATTAAACATTTTATTTCATTAATTGACTTCCAAACTGTAGCGAGACACTAGGCCTTCTTGGTTATTGGAGTAACAACCACTTTCTAGACAAAGTCTCTTAAGGAAATCAAACATTTAATCTACTCTCTAAAAGCCCTAAATTAAAATATCTAATTCAAATATGATTTTAGAACCCAATATAGGTTCCTTTCAATTGGGTTAATCAGAAATTTCTTAGGTACATATTTTCTTGACAATTTTTTGATTTTGTCCCTATGAAATCTAAGGTGCCAATTTAAATCATTATATCTTTTAATATGTGTGCATGTACGATTTTTCAACTCTTCTATTTCAGTTTTCAATTTTTTATTTTCCAATTTCACTTTTCAAAATCTTTTAATCGACAAGAAATAGCTAATGTTGATTTTAACTCCTTATTTTCTACTTCTAATTTATGAGATGTTTTAGTCAGAAACTTTATAAATTTAAATAGCTTATCAGACAGTAAGGATCGTACCTGACTTACCTTGTCGATTTCATTATCTGAGACTCTCCCTGTAGAGCTGCTCTCTTCTGATGTTGCTCCCCCTTCATCAATGTTCTCAATGCTCATTGCAGAAGAGTTTGCTTCGTCCTCTTTGTCTTGATGACTTACCATTAGTGTGATTCTGGCGTAGGCCTCGATTTTTGATTCTGATGAGGTTTAGTCCCACGTTGCTTTTAGGTTATTGTGCATTTTCTGAGTTGGTCTCATGTCTGTACTTGTGTCCTTATGCTTATCCTTGCTTTTTAGTTTTGGGCAATTGTCTTTTACGTGCCCTTCTTCATTGCAGTGGTAGCATTTTACCTTTCATTTTCGTCTCTTACCCTGCACTTGATTAAACTTATTGGATTTAAACAATTTTTTGAATCTCCTTACCATTAAATTCATTTCGTCATCGTCAAGTGATGTCTCAGAATCTGGTTCATCCATTTTTTTCTTTTAAAGCAACATTTTACCTTGATTCTTTCTTTAGATCTACACATCTTGACTCATGAATTTCAAAAGTTGAAAAACATTTTTCTAAGGTATTTACCTCTAAATCCTTAGAGATGAAATACGCATCTACTAAGGTTGACCATTCTGGAGTCCTAGGAAATGCGTTAAGTGCATACCTTAGCGAATCTCAGTTGGAGACCTTTTCTCTAAGATTTGTGAGTCCGGTGATTATCTCCTTGATTCTTGAGTGGTGGTGTGCGACGGTTTCACCTTCTTCTAACTGAAGGTTGCTGATCTGATTCTGGAGCAGGTCCCATCTTGCTAGTTTTACCTCTGAGGTCCCTTCGTGTAGTTCCAGGAATTTCTCCTAGAGCTCCTTGGCTGACTCGTAGGCTCCAATATGGTTAACTTCTTGAGGTGGTAAAACACTAAGCAGATGAAATTCTGCTTTGCCATTTGTCATTAAGTCAGCTTGCTCCTTCTTCGTCCATTGATATTCTTCTTTATCTTTCAGGGCTATGAAACCATATTTCATAATTATTAATAATGCAAAATCTATTGTAAAAAAATACCTCCATCTTCTTTTTCCAGTTCATGAATCCCCCCTCAAACTTCAGTGTATGGATGCTCGTGTTAGGATGTATATTAAAAGCCTAGCTTTTTGTTTGAACATTTATATTTGAAATGAGAATCACTCTGGTCAAATGTTGCATATTAATGCAGTTATCCATTTAATTTATATTGTAGATAACATGGTGTGTAGTGTCACACAGAAGATCATGTTATTAGTTCTTTATAAATTATAAATAGTAGCTCACGACCGAGATGGATAGGGGCAAACCATTGGAACGGTTGTAGTGTAATTTGGAATTAGTTTGTCTTGACTATATAATTATACTAGTACACTATGTGTGTATTGAGCAGGACCACTTGAGGTTGTTCTTTTTATACTGACTGCATAAAAGAACAAAACCTCTATTATTATGGACGTACTCTTAATCCCGATATAATAACAAACACATATACTTAGTATTTATTTCTTTAATTTATCAAACGATAAGATTTATTCAGTTAAATCAATAGGCCCGATAAGTTGGGAAATAATATTATTTATATGGTATGTTGTTGATTATAAAAGGAAACTGTGTCCTAGTAATCTAGGTTGATGATGCCCCCTTGAGGAGCTTATAAGGATTATCATGTAAACCCTGCAGGTGGACTTAGTCCGACATGATAATAAGGTTGTGTGGTACTACTCTTGGAGCTAGATGTTAATTAAGTGAGTTATCAGTAACTCATTTAATTAATGGTTATATGATATCTTAAACACAGGGAGACTAATACACTCATGATAAGTAGGAGACCATATTGTAATATGGGATTGGTGCAGTAGTTCAATAATAACTCTTTAGTGGTATGAGTTATTATTGATGAACTTAAGTTGGGTGTTCGGGTCGAACACAGGAAGCTCAAGTTCATTAGGAGGTCAAAACCAATTCCTCCTCTCGGTCCCTATTGTAGCCTCTATAAAGCCTCGCATTCATCCATTTTGGTTTTACTTCCTACCCAAGAAAGGGGCCGACCACATCCTTGCTTGGTGCCCAAGCAAGGGGTCGGCCAAGCCTTGCTTCCTACCCAAGAAAGGGGTCAGCCAACCCTTGCTTGGTGCCCAAGCAAGGGGTCGGCCAAACCAAAAGAAAAGAAAAAAAAAAGGAAAAAAAAAAGAGATTTTTTCTCAGCAGAATTAAAGATTTTTCTAAAAAGAATTATGTTGATTCTTTCTTAGAAATTTTCTAAAAAGAATTATATTAATTCTTTCCTAAGAAATTTTTCTAAAAAGAATTATGTTAATTCTTTCTTAGAGATTTTTCTAAAAAGAATTATGTTGATTCTTTCTTAGAAATTTTCTAAAAATAATTATACTAATTCTTTCTTAAGAAATTTTTTTAAAAAGAATTATGTTAATTCTTTTCTAGAGATTTTTTCTAAACAAAAATCTATTATGTTTTCTCCTTTTTAATCTAGGGCAAAGGGTTATAAATGGAGAGGAGGTTATGCCACAAAAATCAACAATTTAATTAAGAATTGATAAGTTGTTCTCCACAACTAAGTTCCTCTCCTTTCCCTTAAGACCGGCGCCCAATCCTTTTCTTCTTCCTTTTCTTTCCTCTAGGGTCGGCACCCCACTTCTTTTCTTCTTCCCTCTAGGGCTGGTGCCCCATCTTCTCTTGGTGCCCGGAGCTTGGAGGAAAAGGAAACGAAGAGACGAAGCACCTTGGTGGCCGGCGGTTTGGAGGAAAAGAAGAAGAAGGAGGAGTTCCTTTCTTTGCATCTTTTGGTGGTAGACGGCTTGGAAACAAAAGGGGTTCAGGTGTTTTTGTCTTGGTAGATCGTCGCTCACAAGACATCCAAGAAGAGGAGAGGAATACGGCAGAAGATCAAGAGGTCTTTGTCTACAAAAAAAGGTACAACTAGTTATTTATTCTGCAGCACAACTAGTTTTGTTTTCTTTGTATGGATCCTGAAATACCAACACAAGAGGCTAGCGATTTTGTGTTTTCATTTTTATGCTTCGACTTTGTGTTTCGATCTTGTGCTTTGATTGAGGTATCTGTAGTTAAACCTAAGGTTGCTGTGAGAAGTTTAAATATTCAATTTCTTTTAAAGGCTTTGTCAAGGAAACGGTGGATGATCCCATAACCAAGAAGGCCTAGTGTGTAATGACCCAATTTTTCCTATTTCAAGTTCAAAAAGTCCTTAAAAATATTTGGAAATGCTTTTAAAATATTCTAGAGATTTTTAGGAATTTTTAGAGTATTTTATGTAATTTTTGGAGGTCGTTTGGTATTTTTACTAAACGAAAGAAGTTTTGACAAAAAATGTTCAAGTCAAGATTCGAACCGTGGACTTCGAACCTGAACCGAACCTTAACCAAATGTAGCCAACCAAGTGTCCCACGGGAGTTTTGTTAATCAATTAGGGAACAAAATATATTTAAGTAGTTAAGAAATCGAAATTAAATTGGAATAAAAGGCTCGGCTGAGGATTCGAACCCGCGACCAGGGGTTCAGCGGAAACGCAGCTAGCCAATTGTTCCACAAGCACTTTCTAATCAAATACGGGACAAAATAAATTTAAGTAGTTATGGATAATAGAAATACCTAGGTTTAAGAGGGTTAAGTTATTTCTTTTCTCTCGACCGAAACCCTTTCTCCTCTTACGCGGCGTCGGCGCTTCTTCTTCCGGGCGAAAGAGGACCGGAGCTAGGGCTCTTCCTCCGGCAGTCGACGAGGGGTTTTTCCGAGGGCCTCTCACATCTTCGAGACCGTCTCACCAAGGAGAACAAGTAGATAGGGAGAGATCGTCGAGAAAGCGAGTTCACCCGAAACCCTAGAAGCATTAGAAGTCTCCCCTTCGGTTGTAAGTCTAAGAACACTTCGGTAAGTTGCTACTCACCTGCAGTAGGAGTAGTTTTGGAGCTTTGTTTTTTCTTCCTTGGCTTGCGGTTTGAGTTGTACAGAGTGCTTGCTAGGACCTGTTGATTTCGGTACATACTGTAGGTTGTTTCTTTGTGTTCGGATTTCTTCCTATGGTTTCCGGATCATGCTTTACAGAATAGGGTAGCTAGGGATTTAGCCTTCTTGTTTTTGTTTCGGATTAAGTTGTGTAGAAAAGAGAATTTGCCTGCTTATGTTCTGTTATAACATGCTTAAAGGGATTTATCCGCTTGCTGCTTGTGTTCTGTTATAGCATGCATGTCCTGAATTTAGTCCTGTACATGTGCAGATTGATATTTCATTTATATCATTGAAACAAGCGTTATAAAGGTTTTAATTTCAGCAAGTATTAGTTTTGTTTGTGCTATTTGCTGGATATGAATAAGCATGTTTTTAGCAAATGCAGAACTTAGTTTGAGTTCCTTTCATTACCGTTTAGTATTTCCTGATGAAGCATGATTAAAGAGATTAGTTAGCTTCTATGTAATCCTGTTATAGCATGATTAAAGAGTTTAGCTAGTTGCTATGTATTTCTGTTGTAACAAGTTTAGAGCTTAAAGAAATATGTTTGGACGAGTCATGATTCTAGTTTGGATACTTTGTTCTTGTAAAGTTCCAATGCCTACATAATCTAGTAGCAAAATTTCCATAAATTGACACCTGTATAGTTAAGGTATCTTGCACATACTTGGCTGTAGAAAGGAATGGATAACTATGCTTACACATAGCCATCTATACAAATCACCATACTAGAATTAAGCCATGTTATATGTGTGGTCACTACGATGAATAGCATACATACCGTGAGCAACAGTTTAGTTTTCCCTTGCTAACTTTATGTTAGCATATCAGTTTAGTTTTTGGTGCTATTTCTTGAGATGAACAGCCATGTATTTTAGTGGAATGATTATGTGTCCTATTAAACCTTTTTAGAGGATTATGAGAAGTTATGAGTAGAGAAAAGACCAAGGTCTAATTAGAAAAGATAACAAGTAATTTAAAGTAAGAGGCTAGTACCCGACTTCCAAGGTTGTCGTTAAACAAATCCAGGTGACCAATTCCAAGGTCTTGGCCCTGGTAAGACCAAGGTCTTTACCCTCATTGGACTGGAGGCTCATTACCTCAGTCTCTATTAGAGAGCACGCATTTGGTACTAAGCCTGGGCCCAAGAAAGAGAAGAAGAAAGTTAAATATTAATTTCAAGTATAAGGCTATAAGTAAATGAAACAAGTGTCACCTATGTTTAGAACTAACAAAGTTTAGCTCTTATAATTCTAAGCATGCAGTATTGGTTTTCATTTGCTTTCCTTATGAGTTTATTGAGCATGATTAGCTTTATTTCCAGCATGCAGATTTATTCTTGTATATCATGAGTATGCAGATTATTTTAGTGTTTTGCTATTTGATGAGCATGTGTAGCTTTTCTTTTTAGCATTTCAGTTTAGCATCCTTGTATCTTATGCACTATCAAGTTTTTGTGAGATAGTTTAGTACTTACTAAGCGTTTCACTTATATATTTATTTTTCCTCCTACCGCAAAAAAGGAAAAGCTAAAGTATAAAGAGGAAGGCGACAAGGAGGATGCATGATGGATGGTGTGTGATGTTGAACTATGGAAGCCTAGGGACTTGGCTAAGAAGTTGTTTAGAGTTCTTCTTTAATGTTATTAGAGAAGTTGAGATTGTTAAGGAGTTGTTTCATTTTTCTTATGTTGCTAATTGAGTCTATTCCGCATTGTTAGTTTGGTTGTTTTCCCACTGTTGGAGCTTTTTCATTTGCTATTGCTAGAATAGTTTTTTTTAGTTGTTGTGTCTTATTACTATGTGGTTGTGAAATATATATACCAGCCGCATGTGGCTGATGGTTTATTTTGCATGTATTGATGAATATTGTCACTGTTACAGGGGAGACTCTGCCGAAATTTTTCAGTAGGAACTTCTCTGGGGCCGTGATAAATTTAAGTGTTGCTAATAATAGCATAAGTAACACTAGTAAGTAGAGTTAGTAGTTAAGTAACGGTCATTCTTAGAGAGTAGTATAGTATAGTAAGAAGGGTGGTCGTTACATAGTGCCTCGCCAACGACCTGGAAGCCAATCCTTGAAATAGATATTTAATAAACTTCTGTAATATGGTTTAACTTCTGAAGAACACAAGGGTTGAACTTGGAGTAAAAATGTTAAGTTTCATTTCCAATCCAGGTTTTACTTTGAAGAACGAACTTGGAGTAAAAATGTTAAGTTTTGTTTCCAATCCAAATTTAGCTTCTGAAGAGCACATGGGTAGCTAGAAAAAGTTCTGTGCTTATATAAATTTTTTTACATGGGAAACAGAATGGTACTCCGAGTAGCACCCAACAAGTGGTATCAGAGCTAGTTTTTTGCCTCTGTGTGTTTGGTTTTCGGTTAAATTATGCACTGCTCATACATAAGTTTAGGTCGGATAATAGTAGGATGTGCTAGATAGATTAACTTTGTGGTTACAAGCATCTTAGATCCAACTATTATGGATTTTTGTGTGCTTGTGTGTGATTTGGACCCTCGGGCATGTCGAGGGCATTTTATGTGTGTGTATGATTGTAATTATTAAATACAGTAGGAGCTGTATTAGTTTTAGGATTTTACATTCTGTTTGATCTAGATTACATGTACATTCCCTTGTGGAATATAGGATCGATAAATGTAAAATGTTATTTTTGTCGCGGATCATATCCTTGTAAGACGTGGTGCTATTTGAGGACCAGAGGCGCAACGGAAAAGGAAGCAAGATAGACATGACGACATGACCCGTTGGCGGTGGCTAGGTCAGCGGCATAAGGAGGACAGCTATGGATGAGGCCATAATAGTTGGAAAATTATTTTTTCATATTTATTGCCTTTATATGCTGTGATGTGTATGCTTTTGTGTGAATGTGTGTTATGTGTGCATGTTAAAATTCCTCATTTAAATAACTAAGTGGGAGAGGGTTTATTTAAATAAATTTCATGGTCTCCATTACTGATTTGTAAGTGATGCATTCAAACTTGCACGTTGCCTTTAAGTGCCTTCCTCCACATCGGATGAGTTTGTTTGCAGATCACTAGATCAAACTTCCTCTATGGATGATTATAGGAAATTATTTAGTTTTTTGTGATCTTCTCCATCTGAAGGGGCACAATCCTAATTAATAGACTAAGTATCAAGTAATGATATACACTTAGACGCATTTAATAGTATCCTCCCCATCGGAGTCACTGCTATTATTTTGTGTGACTGAAGACAAACCAACTATTAATTTTATTTGTCATAAAGTTAGGTTAACAAGATAATAAAATTAATGGGTAAAACCTCCTCTTACAAATGCTTGAATTAGTATACATCCACACTATCGTGGCATACTAAATTCACGATGTTTGAGGTGTTGGTGAATTTAAATTATATTGTTTGAGGGATCAATATTATTTTAAATTCTAAAGTTTTGACCAAATATCCTATTTTATGATTCTCAGGATTTCAAAATGGCTTTCAATCCTCTCGCTATTATTTTAAAAGAAAACAAACTTACTGGTCCCAATTATATTGATTGGAGATAAAACTTGGACTGCCCTCGTAGAAACAAGAACAATGAAAGTGTATCTCTTGGTGCAGTAAGTATCCGACGATTGAACCTCAGTTTTGATAATGAAAAAGGGATTCAAAGTTAAAGATTCCTTGTTATCTAACGTGGTTAAATAAGGTTTCAGGAAAGTCATAACTGTGGTTAGGCAAGGGAAAATCCTAAGGGGGGGGTTACCTTAGGTCCTAGGGGGTGGTAACCCTAGGTGAAGGAAAATCCTAAGGGGGGGTAACCTTAGGTCCTAGGGGGCGGTAACCCTAGGTGAAGGAAAATCCTAAGGGGGGGCAACCTTAGGTCCTAGGGGGCGGTAACCCTAGGTGGAGGAAAATCCTAAGGGGTGGCAACCTTAAGTCCTAGGGGGCGGTAACCCTAGGTGGAGGAAAACCCTAAGGGGCGGCAACCTTAGGTCCTAGGGGTGGTAATCCTAGGTGGAGAAAAACCCTAGGGGGCGATAACCCTAGGTCCTAGGGGGTGGTAACCCTAGGCGGAAAGTCCAGTCGGTCTGGAGGACCGGACTGACATCAGGTAATCTCTCCTGAGGGGAGTAGGTGAGGACGCGTTCCCCGTAGAGGGAACAGTAGGCGTCGGGTCGACCTAGGGTTTCCGGTTGGAAATCTGAAGTCAGACCCGAACAGTCCGGAGACTGTCGTAACATTCTTTATTATTCGTGCTGTTATTTTGTGCTAACCTGGTGTTGCAGGATGTTGTTTGGGACTAACATATCTTGCAGGTACAGAATAACAATGATTTGCCTCGGATGAACAGTATTCGAGGCGCCTCCATGGAGCTTGGAGGCGCCTCGGGTGCAAAGGATGACCTGGCTGTGAAAGTTCATCGAAGGCGCCTTCATGGGAGTATAAGGCGCCTTGGAAGGCGCCTTGAGAAGGCTATAAGGCGCCTTAAAGGGATGAAGTTCGACCAGATCAGATTTGATCCACGCGGAAGACCCGGCAGCATGGAGGCGACTTGAACAGCCTTCAAGGCGCCTTGAACACCCTTTATAAGGGGGTTTCTACCAACACCTCAAACAATGAAGTTCTGAGCTTTCCTTCTTCAACGTGCTGCTAACAAAGTCATTCCGAAGTGCTGCTGCGACATTCCGACGACCCGGAGCTTCAATCTTCTTCTTTCTTAAGTTGTCGGTACAAGTTTATTTCAATATTGTCAGTGTAATTTGTAATTTCTATCGTGATTATAGTTGTTGCCCACCGGAAGCGATCAAGGATCGTGGGCCTTCGAGTAGGAGTCGCCTTAGGCTCCGAACGAAGTAAAAGGCTTGTCTCTTTGTGTGTTTGTTTACTTTCCGCTGCGTGTTTTAAACTCCGATATTTTCACGATTCCGATAAACGTAAAATTTAGCCACGAGCGCTATTCACCCCCCCTCTAGCGCGGTCTCGATCCAACAATTGATATCAGAGCGGGGTCGCTTTGAACTGGTGCAACCACCATTCAAGCATTTTTTCCGTGACTTTGTCGTTTGTATAGGTTAAAAATAAAACCTTACGCCTTTCATTTTTTTCCCTCCAAAACTGCTTTTGAAAAATTAATTTTCATCTTTTCACCATTGGTTGGAATTAGCGAAATATTGCATTTTCAAAAATTTGTGGTAATATTTTTTTTAATATTATTTTAATAATATTTTATTATTTTTTTCGAAATTCCTGAATTACTATCTTCATTTCTCTCCCGCACTACTAATCCAAGACTAAGTCTTGGAACAAGTTTTATTGTGTTTATTTTACGAGATTCCTTCTAATGGCCTACAAAGATGGGTACAACTCCACATGCCTACCACTGCTATCTGACGAGAACTTCAGATACTGGAAAGACCAGGTGGAGCATCAATTAAAGACCGAAGCAGAAATATGGACCATAGTCCATATTGGATTCACTCTCCCCACCAAAGAAGGTGTACTCATCACCTGTGACAAGTGGGATGCATAAACAATAAGGACATTCGAGGCAAATGCAAAAGCAACTTACATTCTCCTATGCGGACTAACAAATTCAGATCTTGATCGAGTTGGAAAGTTCAACAATGCTAAGGAGCTTTGGGAGAAAGTGCTCAAGCTTTATGAGATCCCTTCAGAGTTAGAAGATCGAATAGAACCTGAGTCCGAATTTGAAATTGAATCCTAAGAGTCAACCTTCGAACCAGACTCAGAAGAATTAGAGCAAACTGATATCATAGCACTGATGGCCAAAGACGAGATATCTGAATCTGAGTCAGAATTTGAAATGGCAACAGTTGTAACACCCCAAATTTCATGATCTGGAGTCCTAAAAGACCTTATTAAAATCTAGAAATGCTTTAGAAAAATTCTAAAGATTTTTAGAAATTTTTAGAGTATTTTTATGGAATTTTTGGAGTTCGTTTGGTATTTTTACCAAGAGAAAGAAGTTTTAAAAAGAAAGTGTTGAAGTCGGGTTTTGAACCCAAGACCTCGGACCCGAACCAGATCTTAACGAACTCAGCCCAACCATCTGGTCTACGGATGTTTTGTTAATCATATATGGAGCGATATATATTTAAGTAGTAGTTAGGAACAGTAAAATAAATTGAAAATAAAAGTGCACGGCTGAGGAATCGAAGCCGCGACCTGGGATTTGGTTAAAGCGGGCTGACCAAGTGTGCAAGCGATCGTTTCTTATTTAAAAGGGAGAAATATTCTATTTAAGAAGTAGTTAATGAATAGGAAATAAATAGGAAGGAAAAATGGTTGCAGCCAAGTTTCGTACCCATGCGCTAGGCCTTAAGCAGAACGCAGCCCACCAACAGACCAGCCGAACTTTTCTTAACTAAACCTATATCGAAATATATTTAAGTAGTACTAGTTAACAGAAACCTTGGGGTATTAAAAGGAAGAACTTAGGGATTAATCACAAAACCTAAATTCTTCCTCCCCTTTCTCTCGGCGACGGCGTTTTCTCTCGGGCGAAAAACGCAGCGAGCTTTAGGGCACCTTCGGTGGCCGGCCAAAGACCCATCCAAAGGCTTCTTCATCTCCTTGCGATCCTCTCGTCGAGGAGGAGCCGTGAGCACAAGGAGGGACCGAAAGCTCGAGTTCTCTGAAGCCCTAGAATTTTTCTCGCCGGCTGTAAGTCCAAGGAACCGAGGTGAGTTGCTACTCACCTGCAGTAGGAGTTGTTCCGAGCTTTGTTTTCTCCTTCTTTGCTTTGAAACATGCTGTACAGAGATTTGAGTTTGCTAAGAGTTTTGATTCCTTTCTTTGTTTCCGGAAGGATGTATAAATCGGGATTCCTAGAGCAATAAGGGTAGTTCTTGAATCTTTAGTTCGACCTTTATTTCCTGTAAAATGTGAGGCTTTTGAAGTTCTGCCGCAACATGTTTTGCCCTAAAAGTTCTCTGTTGCTTTATGAAAGTCTCGGTGGTGAACATGTTTACATGGAATTTTAGTTTCAGTAGGTTTCAAATTTATTGTAGTTAGATTTCTCTTGTTAAAACATGCTGTTCGGAATTTAGTGTTGTAGTTTAGTTAATTTTGGCTTTCTCTTGTCATTGCTACCGTAGCTAGCTTAAGAGAATTCAGATGTGGATCCAAATCCTTTTGTTCATGAATTCTTGTGGGCATGATCAGTAAATTAGAAGGGTTACAGATTTCAGATTCCTGTTGTTGGGCAAGGAACAAGAAAGAGTTTAGTTTTCTTTTAAAGCATATAGTTTGATTTTGTAGTCTACTGCAGAATGGTAGGTTATGTTACAATACATGAAGAACAGTTATGTTTTCCTAGTTTTCAGTAGCAAATCTTTGTTTAGTTGCAAGGTGTGTACAATGTCACAATGTGGGTGAAGATACCGTGGGATACTTGATTGTAGTTTAGTTCTTAAAGTATGTAATTAAAGGTACTGCAGATTTTTGGTTAGTAATATAGCACAGTTTTTGTTAAGCATGATAGGGCAGAATGTTATGTGGAATTTAGTAACATAGTATGCAGATTTTGTTAAGCTTATAATATGCAGAATTTAGTAGTATAGTGCAGAATTTTAGTATAGTTAGATCTCTTTGTATGCTTAAGTTGTTTTACTTTCACAGCATGCTTAAGTTGTTCTAGTTTCCTAATTGCTAATGGAATAACATGAGCAGTTCTATTTTTATAGCATGCAGATTTTTATAAGTAAAGTATGCAGATTTTTAATAAGCAGATTTTCATAAGTATTGCATGCAAATTTTAGATAAACTTAGTATGCAGATTTTGATAAACTTAATATGCAGATTTTTGTTAAGCTTTACATGCAGAATTATGTTAAGCTTTGTATACAGATTTTCAGTACGTAGAGTGTGTTCTAGTGCACCCCAAGTGCTTGATAAAATGCTTAGCTCAATATAATGTTACAGTAGGCATTTTAATAGCTCAGTAAATGCAGTAGAAGCATTTAAAATAACTTATTTAGTCTTGCTTCAGCTTATATGGGACTACGGTCCAATGGGTGGGCTCCCACAGTCGCCTCTAGGTTCAGATAACCTAGTTCTAGGTTCAGATAACCTAGTTAAAGCAAGGTAAGAAAATTAGCTATGAAATCAGTATTTTATTTTCAGCAGTGGCACTGTACTGGATTAGATATCCATTGGGTTGGGCTCCCACAGTCGTCCCTAGGTTTAGATAACCTAGTAAACCCTACTAGACTCGGAACTTGCAATCCCGGGTTTAGTTAGGAATACGCGCACAGGGCCCATCAACAGCATGATTATTATTTTAATCTATTATGTAAATAGTTTTCAAAACTTCACAAATTAGTTATGTGAATACAAGTTAGACTCAGTTTAGCATTAATTAGTTTAGCTTAGGTATCAATTCAGTTTCTTATTGATACACATGATAGTTCTATGATTAGCTTTACATGTTAGCTTTTCAGTTAGTTTCTTCGCTATTTATGAGCATGATTAGTTGTACATGTTTAGTATTTCAGTTAGCATGATTCCTTTGCTATTTATGAGCATGATTAGCTATACATGTTTAGTATTTCAGTTAGCATGATTCCTTTGCTATTTATGAGCATGAGTAGCTATACATGTTAGCTTTTCAGTTAGTTTCTTTGCTATTTATGAGCATGAGTAGCTTTATATGTTAGCATTCAGTTTTAGCATGTTTTTATTTATATACATGCATATCGAGTTTTTGTGAGTAGGATAGCGCTCACTAAGCTTTTAGCTTATAGATACTATTTTCCTCCTACTGCAGATAAAGGAAAAGCTAAAGTATAATGAAGAAGGCGACAAGGAGATGCTGTGACGGTGTGTGATGTGTGGACTATGGAGATCCTTGAGACTTAGCTAAAGAACTCACTTAGTTTAAGAATTTGTTTAGTTTAATTTCTTATTAAGTTGATAAGAAAATTTTGTAGTAAGAAGTTATGTTTCCGCTTTTCATTACTTACATGATTTGATTTATTAAACTGCGTGGTTGTGAAAATATATGTTCCAGCCGCCTGTGGCTGAGTATACTCTGTATGTATTTACGGATATGGTCATCGGTACAGGGGAGACTCTGCCGAAATTTTTCGGTAGAGATTCCTCGTGGTTTCGATCACACCAGTTAAGTAGAGTTACTAGTTAAGTAACGGTCATCCTTAGAGTGTAGTAGTAGTAAGAAGGGTGGTCGTTACAACAGTCAAGGGGGAGGATCCTATCACGGATCTAAAAGGTAAAATTGTAAATTCAAATTGTAAATCTCTCATAATCTGTTTTAAGTGTAGGGAGAGAGGGCACTATAGAAACGACTGCCCCACTCGTAAGACTCGACCGGCACAATCGGAGGAGAAGGAGAAAATGATCAGGAGAGGGAAGAAATACATCAAATGCTCCAAATGCAAACTAATGGGTCACTGCAAAAGACAATGCTCAGAAAGAAGACCCAAGAATCCAGAGGGAGAAATCAAGGTTAGTACATTTACATTATATGAAAATCCAGTTTTTGCAACACATGATCACACTAGCTTAACTAATCCTGCTTGCTCTAGTATAGATTTCTCTTCAAAATTAGATATGCATGCTAATAATGTAATGAACAAAATTAATTCAAATAAAAATAAGAAATTAAACTATGAAAATTGACTTAAACTTAAATCAAGTTAATCAACAATTAAATTATTTTTAATTAACAAAACTAAAATTATTTTAAAAACTTAAATTTCCAAATTATTTTAAAAACTTAAATTTCAAAATTATTTTAAAAACTTAAATTTCAAAATTATGTTAAAACTTAAATTTCAAAATTATTTTAAAAACTTAAATTTCAAAATTATTTTAAAAACTTAAATTTCAAAATTATTTTAAAAACTTAAATTTCAAAATTATGTTAAAACTAAATTTCAAAATCTTTAAAACTTAATTTCAAAATTCTTTTAAAATTTATTTGAAAAATCTTTTCAAAATCATTTCAAAATATTTAAAACTTAATTTCAAAATTCTTTTAAAATTTATTTGAAAAATCTTTTCAAAATCATTTCAAAATTATTTTAAAATTTATTTGAAAAATCTTTTCAAAATCATTTCAAAATCTTTAAAACTTAATTTCAAAATTATTTTAAAATTTATTTGAAAAATATTTTCAAAATCATTTCAAAATCTTTAAAACGTAATTTCAAAATTCTTTTAAAATTTATTTGAAAAATCATTTCAAAATCTTTAAAACTTAATTTCAAAATTCTTTCAAAATTTATTTGAAAAATCTTTTCAAAATCATTTCAAAACTTAATTTCAAAATTATTTTAAAATTTATTTGAAAAATCTTTTCAAAATCTTTTAAACTTAATTTCCAAATTCTTTTAAAATTTATTTGAAAAATCTTTTCAAAATCATTTCAAAATCTTTAAAACTTAATTTCAAAATTCTTTTAAAATTTATTTGCAAAATCTTTTAAAAATCATTTAAAATTATTAGAAAAATCTTTGAGAAATTATTTTAAAAAATCTTTTAAAACTTAATTATTTGAAAAATCTTGTAAAAATAATTTTAAAAATCTTTTAAAAGTTATTTGTAAAATCATTTGAAAAATGATCATTTCAAAATCATTTGAAAAATCCCTTGAAAAATTAATTTCAAAATTATTTCAAAACTACTTAAAAAATTATTTGAAAAATCATTTGTAATATCCTCTGAAAAATTAATTTCAAAACCCTTTTCAGAAGTTATTAAATTCTTTGAAATTCTAAACTCAATTAATTTTTAAATCTTCAAAATAATGATCACTTATTTGGAATTCTAACTGATATTTTCAATGTTGTAAATTAAAGTAAACTCCATCTCACACTCACGCATATGCTAAACATGCTTGTTAATCTAGAATGAGTGAGATGGAAAATTAGGAAAATAATTTTTTAACCTTTCATGCTTGAACTCCTGAACTCAAAAATTTATTAAGGCATTAATTAAGGGGGAGTGATTTTGAGTCGGTTTTAAAATTAGTTTTTCTTTAAAATTTTTAACTTGACCTTAAAATTAAAAACTATTTTTGGCATATCTTCAAAAATTCAATCTATTTTTAACTTAGCTTTAAAATTAAAATTATTTATGACCTGACTTTTAAATTATAACTCCTGTATAAGCTAAATGTTTTCAAAGCTGAGTACTTAATTAAGTTTTCTCTAACTAAACTTAGTTAAATTATTTTCTAAACTTAGCTACTTGGCAAGATATTTTCTCAACGCAATCATTTTTACGCTGAAAACATAGCTAAGTATTTTCAAATATAGCTAAATATTTTTTAAAAAAAAACATTTAGCTAAGTACTTTTTAAAGTGTTTAAAACAAAAAAAAAAAGAAATTTAGCTAAGTATCTCTCAAAGCAATTGTTTTCAAATGCTAAGTTCTGCTGAAAATGCTAAGTATTTTCCAAAGCATTCTCAAAATTTCATCAAAACAATTTTTTTAAAAAACTAAATCTTTTTGAAATCACAAAAATTTGCTAAGTTACTGTTTAAAGACAAAATAACTTTATCTCAGCTAAAAGTATCTCTCAAACTAAAGGAAGAATTTTGCTTTCAAAATTATGATTTCACCTATCTAAAAGTCTTACAAGAAAAACTAAGTGTTTATCAAAAGTAAATTAAAAGATTGGAAGATAAGATTGAAAATTATCTTTGAAAGTTAAGCTAAGGCCAAGATTTTCTTCACTCTCTTGGGTATTTTTATATATGGCAAAGGGGAAGAGTAGGAATAAATTCAAAGAATATTATAAATTAAAATTAAAACGAAAATTTTGTTGTGAATGTGCCTATGCTTTATTTATGCCTGTGATTATTTATGCGTATCTTTATTGCATTTTTACTTAACTTTGAATTTCGATTGCCATAATCAAAAAGGGGGAGATTGTTGGTGCAGTAAGCATCCGACGATCGAACCTCAGTTTTGATAATGGCAAAGGGATTCAAAGTTAAAGATTCCTTGTTATCTAACGTGGTTAAATAAGGTTTCAGGAAAGTCCTAACTGTGGTTAGGCAAGGGAAAATCCTAAGGGGGGGTAACCTTAGGTCCTAGGGGGTGGTAACCCTAGGTGAAGGAAAATCCTAAGGGGGGGTAACCTTAGGTCCTAGGGGGTGGTAACTCTAGGTGAAGGAAAATCCTAAGGGGCGGCAACCTTAGGTCCTAGGGGGCGGTAACCCTAGGTGGAGGAAAACCCTAAGGGGCGGCAACCTTAGGTCCTAGGGGGTGGTAACCCTAGATGGAGAAAAACCCTAGGGGGTGGTAACCCTAGGTCCTAGGGGGTGGTAACCCTACGCGGAAAGTCCAGTCGGTCTGGAGGACCGGACTGACATCAGGTAATCTCTCCTGAGGGGAGTAGGTGAGGACGCGTTCCCCGTAGAGGGAACAGTAGGCGTCGGGTCAGCCTAGGGTTTCCGGTTGGAAATCCGAAGTCAGACCCGGACAGTCTGGAGACTGTCGTAATATTCTTTATTATTCGTGCTGTTATTTTGTGCTAACCTGGTGTTGCAGGATGTTGTTTGGGACTAACATATCTTGCAGGTACAGAATAACAAGGATTTGCCTCGGATGAACAGTATCTGAGGCGCCTCCATGGAGCTTGGAGGCGCCTCGGGTGCAAAGGATGACCTGGCTGCGAAAGTTCATCGAAGGTGCCTTCATGGGAGTATAAGGCGCCTTGGAAGGTGCCTTGAGAAGGCTATAAGGCGCCTTAAAGGGATGAAGTTCGACCAGATCAGATTTGATCCACGCGGAAGACCCGGCAGCATGGAGGCGCCTTGAACAGCCTTCAAGGTGCCGTGAACACCCTTTATAAGGGGGTTTCGACCAGCACCTCAAATAATGAAGTTCTGAGCTTTCCTTCTTCAACGTGTTGCTAACAAAGTCATTCCGAAGTGCTGCTGCGACATTCCGACGACCCGGAGCTTCAATCTTCTTCTTTCTTAAGTTGTCGGTACAAGTTTATTTCAATACTATTAGTGTAATTTGTAATTTCTATCGTGATTATAGTTGTTGCCCACCGGAAGCGATCAAGGATCGTGGGCCTTCGAGTAGGAGTCGCCTTAGGCTCCGAACGAAGTAAAAGGCTTGTCTCTTTGTGTGTTTGTTTACTTTCCGTTGCGTGTTTTAAACTCTGATATTTTCACGATTCCGATAAACGTAAAATTTAGCCACGAGCGCTATTCACCCCCCCTCTAGCGCAGTCTCGATCCAACAGTATCTTATTCATTAGTTGTCGAAACATGTTTAGTGGTGTTATCTACCGGTACTTGGTGTGTAGATACGGGAGCCACTGATCATGTCTGCAATTAATTATAGGGGTTCCAGGAAAGTCGACGACTACATGAAGGAGAAATCACTGTCTACATGGGCAATGCTATGAAAGTGGCGGCTGTTGCAGTGGGAGATGTTTTATTATCTTTCGATAGGAATAAAAATTTGATTTTGAGAAATTGTCTTTACGTACCATCTTTTAGAAAGAACTTGATTTCAGTTTCTAAATTATTTATGGATGGATATTCTGTTTCTTTTGATCACAAAGTAGTTATCAAGAAAAATAGAGTGGTTATCTGTTCTAGTACATTGGTTGATAATTTGTACACCCTAAATCCAATAACTCCCATGATGCAACAAATAGAAATTAATAACATATCTTCTAATTCTAATAAGAGAAAGCAACCTTCGGAAATGAACCAAACATATCTTTGGCATCTAAGGCTTGGTCATTTTAACTTGAGTAGGATTCAAAGGCTAATAGCCGATGGACCTTTGGGTTCATTGGTGGTGGAAAACTTTCCAACCTGTGAATCTTGCTTGGAAGGAAAAATGACCAAGAGACCTTTTAAGGCCAAGGGGTATAGAGCCAAAGATGTGTTGGAATTAGTTCATTCTAAATTGTGTGGACCTATGATTATCCAGGTGAGAGGTGGTTTCAAATATTTTGTCTCTTTTATAGACGACTATTCGAGATATGAGTACATTTACTTGATGCACTGTAAGTTTGTGCTTTGATAAGTTTAAAGAGTACAAGGCTGATGTGAAGAAATGTCATGGTAAAAATATCAAGACATTACGGTCTGATGGTGGTGGCAAGTACCTCTTAGGAGAGTTTAGGAATTACTTATCAGAGTCGGGATTCAATCCCAACTATGTGCACTTGGTACACCCCAACAGAATGGTGTGGCAGAACGAATGAATAAGACTCTTATGAAAATGGTTAGATCAATGATGAGTTATTCAGAATTATCAAGTTTGTTTTGGGGATATGCTCTGGAAACGGCGGCGTACATTCTGAACTTGGTACCTTCTAAGCCAGTACCCTCTACACCCACAAAATTATGGAATGAGTGTAACCCTAGTTTGAAACACATTCAGATTTGGGGTAGTGCAACACATGTGCTAAAGGGAGATACTGATAAGTTGGAATCACGTACAGAAGTTCCCTTGTTTGTGGGTTATCTTAAAGGAACGAAATGTGGTTTATTTTATAGTCCTAAAGATCAAAAGGTTATTGTTAGCACCAACGCCCGATTTTTAGAAGAGGACTACGTGATGAACCACAAGTCCATGAGTAAAATTGTTCTTGAGGAAATAAGAGAGGACATGTCTAATTTAGTACCAACGGTACAAGATGAGATACCACAAGAAACTGCAACGCGTGTCACAAATGATGCACAATTACAGGTAGTGCCTCATCATAGTGGGAGGGTTGTTTGGCAACCTGATAGATTCATATTTTTGGGAGAGTCTTCGGACTTGATCCCTAGTGAACATGAATCTAATCCCTGGACATATGATGAAGCACTCCAAGATAAAGATGCAGCATCTTGGCAAAGTGCAATGAACTCCGAAATAGAATCTATGTATTCTAATCAGGTCTGGGAGCTTGTAGAACCACCAAATAGTGTAAAAGCCATTGGATGTAAATGGGTCAACAAAAGAAAAAGAGGGATAGACGGGAAGGTAGAAACCTTCAAAGCAAGGCTTGTTGAAAAAGGGTATACTCAAAAAGAGGGAATCGATTATGAGGAAACATTTTCGCCGGTAGCCATGCTCAAGTCTATCCAGATTCTTTTATCTATTACTACTCATATGGATTATGAGGTTTGAGAAATGGATGTCAAGACAGCTTTTCTTAACAGAAGTCTTGAAGAAAACATCCATATGAAGCAACCATAGGGATTCATTGCAAAGGGCAAAGAGCATCTTGTATACAAGCTCAATCGGTCCATTTATGGACTGAAGCAAGCTTCGAGATCTTGGAATATCCAGTTTGATGAAGTGATCCAGTCTTATGGATTCAATCAGTGTTTGGATGAGTCTTGTGTATAAAAAAAAAGTGACGGAAACATGGTGGTATTTCTTGTACTATACGTAGATGACATTTTACTCATTGGCAACAATGTCAAAGTGTTGTCAGACGTAAGGGTATGGTTGTCCAAGTAATTTGATATGAAGGATTTGGGAGAATGTGGACATATTATTGGGATCAAAGTAATAAGGGATCGCAAGAAAAGAATGTTGTAATTATCCCAAACTTCATATATCGATACTATCCTAGCTCATTTTAGCATGCAAAACTCCAAGAAAGGTTTTCTACCTTTTCGGCATGGAGTACTTTTATTTAAAGAGATGTGTCCTAAAACATCAAAGGAGATAGAGGAGATGAAGGCAGTTCCTTATGCTTTGGCTGTAGGAAGTCTAATGTATGCAATGCTATGTACGAGATCGGATATCTATTTTTCCATGGGCATGGTTAGCAAATATCAAAGTAATCTAGGGCAGGGACATTGGACTGCCGTAAAGCATATATTAAGTACTTGAGAAGGACTAGAGATTATATGCTGGTTTACTAGGCAGATGATTTTCTCCCCGTAGGTTACACGGATTCGAATTTCCAATCAAATAGGGATAGTAGTAAGTCAACCTCGGGGTATTTGTTTACTTTGGGAGGTGGAGCCATAACATAGAGGAGTGTTAAGCAGAAATGCGTTTCGGACTCCACCATGGAAGCTGAATATGTGGCAGCCTCTGAGGCAACCAAAGAAGCAGTATGACTCAGAAACTTCTTGATGGACTTAGATGCGATTCCTGGTTTGCCCAAAATTATCACAATTTATTGTGATAATAGTGGTGCAGTAGCAAACTCGAAGGAACCATGAGCCCATAAGGCAAGTAAATACATTGAGCACAAGTACCACTTGATACGAGATATCGTAAAGCGAGGAGAAGTTGTTGTCGCCAAAATTGCATCAGCAGATAATCTGGCAGATCCTTTCACTAAGGCCCTTCCGGCGAGAGCTTTTGATGGGCATGTTGAGGGGATGGAAATCAGATGTATGACAGCATATATGGCAGCATAGTCTTTTAGTATAAGTGGGAGATTGTTAAGATGTCTACTAAAAGCCTAGCTTTTTATATGAACATTTATATTTGAAATGAGAATCGCTCTGGTCAAATGTTGCATGTTAATGTAGTTGTCCATTTAATTTATATTGTAGATAACATGGTGTGTGGTGCCACACAGAAGATCATGTTATCAGTTCCTTATAAATTATAAATAGTAGCTCACGACCAAGATGGATAGGGGCAAACCATTGGAATGGTTGTAGTGTAATTTGGAATTAATTTTTCTTGACTATATAATTACACTAGTACACTATATGTTTATTGAGCAGGACCATTTGAGGTTGTTCTTTTTATACTAACTGCATATAAGAACAAAACCTCTGTTATTATGGATGTGCGTACTCTTAATCCCGATATAATAACAAACACATATACTTAGCATTTATTTCTTTAATTTATCAAATGGTGAGATTTATTCAGTTAAATCAATAGGCCTGATAAGTTGAGAAATAATATTATTTATATGGTGTATTGTTGATTATAAAAGGAAATTGTGTCCTAGTAATCTAGGTTGATGATGTCCTCTTGAGGAGCTCATAAGGATTATCATGTAAACCCTGCAGGTGGACTTATTCCGACATGATAATAAGGTTGAGTGGTACTACTCTTGGAGCTAAATATTAATTAAGTGAGTTGTCAGTAACTCATTTAATTAACGGGCATACGATATCTTAAACACAGGGAGACTAACACACTCATGGTAAGTAGAAGCCCATATTGTAATATGGGATTGGTGTGGTCATTCAATAATAACTCTTTAGTGGTATGAGTTATTATTGATGAACTTGAGTTGAGTGTTCGGGTCGAACACAGGAAGCTCAAGTTCATCAAGAGGTCAAAACCAATTCCTCCTCTCGGTCCCTATTGTAGCCTCTATAAAGCCTCGCATTCACCCGTTTTGATTTTGCTTCCTACCCAAGAAAGGGGTCGGCCACATCCTTACTTGGTGCCCAAGCAAGTGTTGGTTGCTACTCGAAATACTGTTCTAGTTCCCCTGTACAAAAATTTGTACAAGCATAGAACTATCCTAGCTACTCATGTGCTCTACTGAAGTTAAATTTGGATTACAAACGATGCTTAACATTATTAATCTATATTGTCCTTCAAAAGTTAAACTTTGATTGGAAATGATACTTAACATTTTTACTCCAAGTTTAACCGATGTGTTCTTCATAAGTTAAACCATATTACAAAAGTTATTTAAATATCTATTTAAAAAATCGGCTTCCAGGTTAAATATGGCGAGGCACTAGGCCTTCTTGGGTATGGGATCATCCACCACTTCCTAGACAAAGCCTTTCAAAGAAATCGGATATTTAACTTCTTATAATAAACTAGGTTTAACTACAGAGATCTCAATAGAAGCACAATATCGAAACACAAAATCGATAACAAAAATGATAACCTAAAACCGATAGCCTCTTGTGTTTGTTTTTTCAAGATCTATACAAAGAAGATGAACTACTCATGATGCGGAAACAAATAACTAGTTATACCTTTCTTAGTAGCTTATAGACCTCTTGATCTTCTATTGTATTCCTCTCCTCCTCTTGGACGTCGTGTGAGCGACGGTCTACCAAGATGAAATCCACCAAAGCCTTTCCTTTGCTTCCAAGTTTCGGCCACCAACTAATCTCCAAGGGATGCTAGATAAGAGAGCTTCCTTCTCTTCTTCTTCTCCTTTAAGCAACTAGCCACCAAGAGAAAACCAAGCTTGATGCCGCCAGCCTCCAAGAGAGAAAACAAAAGGAGAAGAGAGAAAGAAGAGGGTCGGCTACCAAGGGAATAGAAGAGACGAGTTTCGGCCACAATAGAGAGGATGCAAGGCTTAGGTTGTTCTTAATGAGGCACCATCTCTCTCTCTTTTATAATCCTTGGTGAATCCAAAAAAGAAAAGTTTTAAAATAAAAAATTAAAACTTCCTTTTATTCCTTTACATGGTCGGTCACATCATATCCAAACAAGGAAAGATTTTAAACAAAAATTAAAATATCTCTTTTAAAATCCCTTTTGTTGGATAGCTATAAAAGACATGCTTTATAAAATTAAAATCTTCTCTTTTAAATCCTTTTGTGGATGTCTATAAAAGAAAAGATTTAAAATAAAACTCCTTTTATATCATGGTTACAAAAAGGAAAGTTTAAAATTAAAATCTTTCTTTTAAACATTATAGATAACTACAAATAAGGAAAGATTTCAAATCTCTCTTTTAATCCTTTGTAGAAAGCTATAAAAGGAAAGATTTTAAAAAATTAAAACTCTCTTTTAAAACTATGTGGAAAGCATCATAAAAAGAAAGTTTTTAACAAAATAAAAACTCCCTTTTATTTCCTTTTGTGACCGATCTAAAAAAGAAAAGTTTTATAATTAAAATCATCCTTTTAAATCCTTTTAATGGATTTCTATAAAAGGAAAGATTTTACAAAAAAATAAAACTTCCTTTTCTATGTGTGGATGGTCGGCCCCTTGCTTGGGCACCAAGCAAGGCTTGGTCGGCCCTAGCTTGGGCTCCAAGCTTAGCTTGGTCGGCCCCTTGCTTGGGCTCCAAGCAAGGATGTGGCTGGCCCTTAAGCTTGGTTAGAAGCTGGGCTTTGGGTAGATATAAGGCTTTATAAATAAGAGGCTACAATAGGGACCGAGAGGAGGAATTGGTTTTGGTATCCCAATGAGCTTGAGCTTCCCATGTCCCGAACACCTAACTCAAGTTCATCAATAATAACTCATACCACTAAAGAGTTATTATTGCACTACCGCACCAATCTCGTATTACAATGTGGGCTCCTTCTTATCATGAGTGCATTAGTCTCCCTGTGTTTAAGATATCGAATGTCCACTAATTAAATGTGTTACTGACAACTCACTTAATTAATATTTAGCTCCAAGAGTAGTACCACTCAACCTTATTGTCATGCCGGAATAAGTCCACCCGCAGAGTTTACATGACAATTCTTATGAGCTCCTCAAGGGGACATCACCAACCTAGATCACTAGGACACAGTTTTATTCTATAATCAACAACACACCATATAAATAATATCATTTCCCAACTTATCGGGACTTTTGATTTAACAAACTAAATCTCACCCTTTGATAAATTAAAGAAATAAATATTAAGTATACATGCTTGTTATTATATCATGATTAAGAGTACGCACTTCCATAATAACAGAGGTCCTATTCTTTTTTATAGTCAATATAAACAAAAAACCTCAAATGCTCCTGCTCAATACACTCAGAGTATACTAGTGTAATTTTATAGTCAAGATAAACTAATACCAAATTACACTACAACCATTCCAATGGTTTGTCCCATTCCATCTTGGTTGTGAGCAACTATTTATAATTTAGAAGGAACTGATAACATGATCTTCTGTGTGACACCACACACCATGTTATCTTCAATGTAAATTAAATGAACAACTACATTTAGCATATAAATGTAGACATTTGACCAATGTAATTCTTATTTTAAAATAAAAGTTTATACTGTTAGAGTGTATACTAAAACCCTAACTTTTTGTAAACATTTATTTTGAAATAAAGAAACACATTGGCCAAATGTCTACATTTATATGCTAAGTGTAGTTGTTCAATTAATTTATATTGTAGATAACATGGTGTGTGGTGTCACATACAGAAGATCATGTTATTAATTCCTTATAAATTATAAACAGTAGCTCACGACTAAGATGAAAAGGAACAAATCATTGAAATAGTCGTAGTGTAATTTGGTATTAGTTTATTTTAACTATAAAATTATACTAGTACACTCTAAGTGTATTGAGCAGGACCATTTAAGGTAAATTCTTTTTATACTGACTGCATAAAAGAACAAGATCTTTGTTATTATGGAAGTGTGTGCTCTTAATCATGATATAATAACAAGCACATATACTCAATATTCATTTCTTTAATTTATGAAAGGGTGCGATTTAGTTCGATAAATCAATAGGCCCGATAAGTTGGGAAATGGTATTATTTATATGGTATGTTGTTGATTATAGAATGAAACTATATCCTAGTAATCTAGGTTGATGATGTCCCCTTCAGAAGCTCATAAGGATTGTCATGTAAAACCTACAGGTGGACTTAGTATGACATGACGATGAAGTTGAGTGGTACTACTCTTGGATCTAGACATTAATTAAGTGAGTTGTTCGTAACTCATTTAATTAGTGGCATTCTATATCTTAAACACAGGGAGACTAACCCACTCATGATAAGAAGGAGCTCATATAGTAATATGGGATTGGTGCGGTAGTTCATTAATAACTCTTTAATGGAATGAGATATTATTGATGAACTCGAGTTGGGTGTTCAGGGCAAACACAGGAAGCTCAAGTTCATCGGGAGACCAAAACCAATTCCTCCTCTCGATCCCTGTCGTAGCCTCTTATTTATAAAGTGTTATACCCACTCATACCCACCTTCTTACCCACCTTAAGGTGGCTGGCCAAGCCCAAGCTAGGGCCGACCAAACCAAGGTGAGATGGTTTAAAGAGGTGGTCGACCCTAGCTTGAACCCAAGCTTGGTGTGGCCGGCCACAATAAATTAAAAGGTTTTTTTAAAAAAAAATCTTTCTTATGTGGAAGCCATGGTTTTAAAAGAGAGTTTAAAATTTAAATCTTTTCTTTTATAGTTTTCTACAAAAGATTAAGAGAAAGGTTTGATATCTTTCCTTATTCGTAGTTAAAGGGAAGATTTTAATTTTTGATAAAACTTTCCTTTTTTAACCATCCTCATGATTTTAAAAGAGAGTTTTAAAATTTAAATCTTTTCCTTTATAGTTTCTACAAAAGATTAAGAAAAGATTTGATATCTTTCCTTATTTGTAGATTGAAATGAAGATTTTAATTTTAGAGAAAATTTTTCTTTTTGTAAATCATCCACATATTTTAATAGAGAGATTTTAATTTATAAAAGTTTCCTTTTATGACCAATCATGAAGGGAATTTTTAAAAAAGAAATTTTTATTTAAAAATTTCTTGAAAGAAATTAGGAAGTTTTAATTTTGTGTTTAAAACTTTCCTTCCTTGGAGGATTAGATATGGCCGGCCACATTAATAGAGAAAAGGATTTTTAATTAGTTAAAATTTTCTTTTCAATGGCACGGAAAATAAGGAAGTTTTTATTAAAACTTTCCTTATTTGCCAAGACCAAGGAATATAAAAGAGAGGGTAGAGGTGCCTCACCTCATAAGAATATACATCTTCTATTCCTCTCTCTTTTCTTCCTTGGTGTGAACAGCCCTCTTCCTTCCCCTCTCTTCTTCTTGTGGTTGAACCTCATCTTCTCTTGGAGTTCTTGTGGTGGCCAGATCTTGCTTGGAGAAGAAGGAGAGAAAGGAGGCTTTGTTTCTAGCATCCCTTGGAGCTTGGTGGTGGTGACCGAATCTCATCTTCTCTTGGAGTTCTTGTGGTGGCCGAAACTTGCTTAGAGAAGAAGGAAGCTTGGGTGGATTCTCATCTCGGTAGATCGTTGCCCACACGACATCCGAGATAAGAAGAGGAATACGACAGAAGATCGTGAGGTCTATAAGCTATAAAAGGTATAACTAGTTATTAGTTTCTGCATCATAACTAGTTCATCCTTTTATTTAGATCTTGAAATACCAAACATAAGAGGCTAGTGAATCTAGGTAATCGAATTTATGTTTTCAATTTTGTATTTTTTTTTTCGAACTTGTGTTTTGATTGTTCTTTTTGGTTAAACCTAGGGTTACTATAAGGAAACTAAATATTATATTTTATTGAAAGGCTTTATCTAGGAAGTGGTGGATGCTCCCATACCCAAGAAGGCCTAGTGTCTCGCCATGTTTAACCTGGAAATCGATCTTTGAAATTAATATTTAATTGAATTTATAACATTGGTGGATTTAGATCAATAATGTTAAGCATCATTTGTGATCCAAGTCTAAACTACTAAGAACAAATAAGTTGAATTTGGAATCAATAATGTTAAGTTCTATTTGCGATTCCAAATTTAATTTCTAAATAACACAATAGGTTGTTAGGAATGATTCAGGACTTGTACAAAATTTTTATACAAGGGAACCAGTACGATATTTCGAGTAGCAACCAACAATTGGTATTAGAGCTAGCGTTTACCTCTGTGTGTTTGGTTTTCAGTTTAATTATGCACATGTCATACATAATATAGTCAGGATAATAGTAGGATATGCTAACTCTGTGGTTGCAGGCTCTAACTATTATGGTTTATAGTGATTGTGTGTGATTGGACCCTTGGACATGTCAAGGATATTTTATGTGTGTGCATGATTGTATGTATTAAATACAGTAGGAGCTGTATTAGTTTTAGGATTTTACATTTTTGTTTCGATCTAGATTACATATACATTCCTTTATGGAATATAGGATCGATATATGTAAAATTCTATTTTTGTCGCGGATCGTATTCTTGCGAGGTGTGGTACTATTTATGGACTAGAGGAATAGAGAAAAAAGAAACAAGATAGATGCGGCGACTAAATCCGATTGTGGCGGCTAAAGATGGCAGTAGCTAGGGTTGACAACACATGGAGGACAGTGATGGAAAAGGTCATAATAGTTGGAAAATTATTTTTCTATATTTGTCGTTTTATTTGTTGTGATGTGTGTGTGCATGGTTAAAATTCCTTACCTTAAATAACTAAGTGGGAGAGGGATTAGTAAATAAATTCAACGGTCTCTATTACTGGTTTGTAAGTGATGCAACAAACTTGCGTGTTGGCTCTGAGTGCCTCCCTCCATAACAGATGAGTTTGTTTGCAGATCACTAGATCAAACTTCCTTTATGGATGGTTATAGGAAATTATTTAGGAGCGTGTGATCTTCTCCAACTGAAGGGGCATAATTATATTTAATGGACTAAGTATCAAGTAATGGTATACACTTAGGCACATTTAATAGTATCCTCCCCAACGGAGTCACTGCTATTATTTGTGTGACCAAAGGAATACAAATTATTAATTTTATTTGTCATAAAGTTAGGATGACAAGATAATAAAATTAATGGGTAAGACCCTCCTCTTACAAATATTGAATTTGTATACGTCCACACTAACATGGCATACAAAATTCACGGTGTTTTGAGGTGTTGGTAAATTTAAATAGTATTGTTTGAAGAATCAATATTATTCTAAATTTAGAGTCTTGACCAAATGTTTTTTGTGATTCTTAGGATGACTTTCAACCCACTGGCTATTATACTGAAAGAAAACAAACTTACTAGTCCCAACTATATAATTGGAAAAGAAACCTGGACATTGTCCTAAATGCTGAAGGCTATAAGTTTGTACTATTAGAGGTCTGCCCTAATGTGCCTAACGGTGATTCTAGTGAAGAGGAGATTGAGCATCATAGGAAATGGGTCAAGGCAGATGAGATGGCATGGTGTTACATTTTGGCTTCAATATCAAATGTACTGCAACATCAGCATCAGGACTTGCCAACTGCCTATGACATGATGAACAATCTCAAGGAACTCTTCGGACACCAGAATCGGGTTATTAGGCAAGAGGTAATGAGAAAACTAATGATAGCCACCATGTCAGAGGGGCACCCGTAAGGGATCATATCCTAAAGATAATGGCTTATTTGAACGAAATATAGATCCTTGGAGCTGAAATTGATAGGGAAACTCATATCGATATTATTCTCCAAACGCTACCCAGAAGTTTTGAGCAGTTCCGCTTGAACTATAACATGAACAAAAGGGCTTATACGTTGGCAGAACTTCTGACAGAACTTCAGGTAGCAGAAGGTATATTTCGTCATAGTTCTCAGATTCACTTTGCTGAAAATATTTCTACTTCTAAGTCGAAAGGCAAGAAGAAGAAGAAACAGGCTTGCTCAGCAAAGAAGGTGAAAAGATCTCTAGATACTGGACATAAAGCTGGAGTGAAGAAGCCAAAGGGAAAGTGCTTCATCTGCAAGCAATCGGGACATTGGAAGGCGGACTGTCCTCATAGGATAGAGAACAATAAAGGTATATCTTATTCTCTAGTAGTTGAATAATGTTTAGCAGTGTTATCTACTAGTACCTGGTGTGTAGATACAAGAGCCATTGATCATGTTTGCAATACATTGTAGGGGTTCCAGGAAACCCGATGACTATTTGAGGGAGAGATAACCGTCTACATAGGCAATGCTACGAAAGTGGCGAATGTTTTAGTGGGAGACGTCTACTTATCATTTGATAGGAATAGAAGTTTGGTTTTGAGAAATTGTCTTTATGTACCAACTTTTAGAAAGAATTTAATTTCAGTTTCTAAACTGTTTGTTGATGGATATTCTATTTCTTTTGATGACAAAGTAGTTATCAAGAAGAATAGGGTTATTATATGTTTTGGTACATTAGTAGGCAATTTATATACTTTAAATCCAATTTCTCCCTCAAGGCAACAAATGGAAATTAATAACACATCTTCTAACTCTAATAAGAGAAAAGAACCTTCGGAAATGAACCAAATATATCTTTGGCATCTAAGGCTTGGTCATATTAACTTAAGTAGGATTCAAAGGCTTATAGCCGATAGACTCTTAGGTTCATTAGAGTTGGAAAATTTTCCAACCTGTGAATCTTGCTTAGAAGGTAAAATGACCAAGAGACCTTTTAAGGCCAAGGAATATAGAGCTAAAGATGTGTTAGAACTGGTTCATTCTGATTTGTGTGGTCCTATGTCTATCCAGGCAAGAGTTGGTTTCGAATACTTTGTCTCTTTTATAGACGATTATTCAAGATACGGATACATTTACTTGATGTGTCACAAGTCTTAGTGCTTTGATAAGTTCAAAGAGTACAAGACTGATGTAGAAAAATGTCATGGTAAAAGTATCAAGACACTACTGTCTGATCGTGATGGCGAATACCTCTTTGGAGAGTTTAGGAATTACTTATCAGAGGCTGGGATTCAATCCCAATTTTTTGCACCTGGTACACCCCAATAGAATGGTGTGGCAGAATAAAGGAATATGACTCTTATGGTAATGGTTAGATCGATGATGAGTTATTCTGAATTACCAAATTCATTTTGGGGATATGCTCTGGAAACAGCAGTGTACATTTTGAATATGGTACCTTCTAAATCAGTACCCTTTACTCCCATGGAATTGTGGAATGGGCGTAAGCCTAGTCTGAGTCATATTTGAATATGGGGTAGTCCAGCACATGTGCTGAAGGGAGATACTGACAAGTTGGAATCACGTACAAAAGTTTATCTGTTTGTAGGATATCCTAAGGGAACGAAAGATGGTTTGTTTTATAATCCTAAAATTCAGAAGATCATTGTTAGCACCAATGCTCGATTTTTAGAGGAAGATTATGTAATGAACCATAAGCCCTTGAGTGAAATTGTTCTAGAAGAAATGTGAGAGGACATGCTTACTTTAGTACCAACAGTGCAAGATGAAATATCACAAGAAACTGCAACACGTATCACAAATGATACACAACAAATAGTGTTTCGTCGTAGTGGGAGGGTTATTAGGCAACCTGAAATATTCATGTTTTAGGGAGAGTCGTCGGACTTGGTCCCAGGTAAACATGAACCTGATCCCCGAACATATGACGAAGCACTCCAAGATATAGATATAGCATCTTGGCAAAGAGCAATGAATTCTGAAATAAAATCTATGTATTCTAATAAGGTCTGGGAGCTTGTAGAACCACCAAATGGTGTAAAAGCTGTTGGATGTAAATGGATCTACAAAAGGAAAAGAGGGGCAAATGGGAAGTTGGAAACCTTCAAAGCAAGGCTTGTTACGAAAGGGTACACTCAGAAAGAGGGTATCGATTATGAGGAAACATTTTCACCGGTATCCATGCTTAAGTCTATTCAGATACTCTTCTCTATTGCCACTCATATGGATTATGAGGTTTGGCAAATGGATGTCAAGACAACTTTCCTTAACGGAAGTCTTGAAGAAAACATCCATATGAAGCAACCAGAAGGGTTCATTGAAAAAGGCAAAGAGCATCTAGTGTGTAAGCTCAATCGGTCGATTTATGCACTGAAGCAAGCTTCAAGATCTTGGAACATCCGGTTTAATGAAGTAATCCAAGGATTTATTCAGTGTCCGGATGAGTCTTGTGTATACAAGAAGTGTGATAGAAACTTGGTGGTATTTCTTGTACTATACGCAGATGACATTTTGTTAGTTGGAAACAATATCAAAGTGTTGTCGAAAGTAAGGGTATGGTTGTCCAAGCAATTCGATATGAAGGACTTAGGAGAATGCGCACATATTCTTGGGATCAAAGTAATAAGGGATCATAAGAAAAGGATGATGTTCTTGTCCCAAGCTTCATATATCGATACAATCCTTGCTCGTTTTAGCATGCAAGACTCCAAGAAAGGTTTTCTACCTTTTAGGCATGGAGTAGCTTTATCTAAAGAGATGTCTTTGAAGACATCAAAGGAGATAAAGGACATGAAGGCAATTCCTTATACTTCGGTTGTCGGAAGCCTAATGTATGATATGTTGTGCACGAGACCGGATATCTATTTTGTCGTGGGCATAGTTAACATATATCAAAGTAACCCTGGACAAGGACATTGGACTGCTGTAAAGCATATATTAAAGTACCTGAGAAGGACTAGAGATTATATGCTAGTTTACCAAATAGATGATTTGCTCCCTGTGGGATACACGGATTCCGACTTCCAATCAAATAAGGACAATAGTAAGTCTACATCAGGCTATGTGTTTACTTTAGGAGGTGGAGTCATTACATCGAGGAGTGTTAAGCAGAAATGCATTTCAGACTCAACCATAGAAGCTGAGTAAGTGGCAGCCTCTAAGGCAGCCAAAGAAGTTGTATGGCTTAGGAACTTCCTAATGGACTTAGATATGATTCCTGGTTTGCCTAAAATCATCACAATTTATTGTGATAATAGTGGTGCAATAGCAAACTCGAAGGAACCACGAGCCTATAAGGCGAGTAAACACATAGAGCGCAAGTACCACCTGATACGAGATATCGTAAAGCGAGGAGAAGTTGTTGTCGCCAAGATTGCATCAGCAAATAACCTGGCAGATCCTTTCACTAAGGCCCTTCCGGCGAAATCTTTTGATCGACATGTTGAAGGAATTGGAATCACATGTATGGCAGCGTTTATGACAACATAGTCTTTTAGTATAAATGGGAGATTATTAGAGTGTATACTAAAAGCCTAGCTTTTTGTTAACATTTATTTTAAAATAAAGAATCACATTGGTCAAATGTCTACATTTATATACTAAGTGTAGTTGTTCAATTGATTTATATTGTTGATAACATGGTGTGTGGTGTCACATACAGAAGATCATGTTATCAATTCCTTATAAATTATAAATAGTAGCTCACGATTAAGATGGAAAGGAATAAACCATTGGAATAGTCGTAGTGTAATTTGGTATTAGTTTATCTTAACTATAAAATTATACTAGTATACTCTGAGTGTATTAAGCAGGACCATTTAAGGTAAGTTCTTTTTATACTGACTACATAAAAGAACAAGATCTTTGTTATTATGAAAGTGTGTGCTCTTAATCATGATATAATAACAAGCACATATACTCAATATTCATTTCTTTAATTTATCAAAGGATGTGATTTAGTTCGATAAATCAATAGGCCCGATAAGTTGGGAAATGATATTATTTATATGGTGTGTTGTTGATTATAGAATGAAACTGTGTCCTAGTAATCTAGGTTGATGATGTCCCCTTGAGAACCTCATAAGGATTGTCATGTAAACCCTGCAGGTAGACTTAGTCCGACATGGCGATGAAGTTGAGTGGTACTACTCTTGGAGCTAGATATTAATTGAGTTGTCAGTAACTCATTTAATTAGTGGGCATTCTATATCTTAAACACAGGGAGATTAACACACTCATGATAAGAAGGAGCCCATACACTAATATGGGATTGGTTCGGTAGTTCAATAATAACACTTTAGTGGAATGAGATATTATTGATGAACTCGAGTTGGGTGTTCGGGGCGAACACGGGAAGCTCAAGTTCATCGAGAGACCAAAACCAATTCCTCCTCTTGGTCCCTATCGTAGCCTCTTATTTATAAAGTGTTATACCCACCCATATCCACCTTCTTACCCACCTTAAGGTGGTCAGCCAAGCCTAGCTTGGAGCCCAAGCTAGGGTCGGCCAAACCAAGGTGAGATGGTTTAAAGAGGTCGTCGGCCCTAGCTTGAACCCAAGCTTGGTGTGGTCGGCCACAATAAATTAAAAGGATTTTATTTTTTAAAATTGTTCTTATGTGGAAGCCATGGTTTTAAAAGAGAGTTTAAAATTTAAATCTTTTCTTTTATAGTTTTCTACAAAAGATTAAGAGAAAGGTTTGATATCTTTCCTTATTTATAGTTAAAAGGAAGATTTTAATTTTTGATAAAACTTTCCTTTTTTAACCATTCTCATGATTTTAAAGAGAGTTTTAAAATTTAAATCTTTCCTTTTATAGTTTCTACAAAAGATTAAGAAAAGATTTGATATATTTCCTTATTTGTAGATTGAAAGGAATATTTTAATTTTAGAGAAAACGTTTCTTTTTATAAATCATCCACATGTTTTAATAGATAGATTTTAATTTATAAAAGTTCCCTTTTATGACCAACCATGAAGGGAATTTTTAAAAGAGTAATTTTTATTTAAAAATTTCTGAAAATAAATTAGGAAGTTTTAATTTTGTGTTTAAAACTTTCCTTCCTTGGAGGATTAGATATGGCCGACCACATTAATAGAGAAAAGGATTTTTAATTAGTTAAATTTTCCTTTTCAATGGCAAGGAAAATAAGGAAGTTTTTATTAAAACTTTCCTTATTTTCCAAGACCAAGGAATATAAAAGAGAGGGTAGAGATGTAGGGGATCGGTAGGCCGGCTTGAAGGGGGGTTGGATAGACGGCGTCCCCAAGTCAATTGATCTTCCTACACTTGTTAGTATGCGCAGCGGAATATACAAAACAAACAAGCTAAAGGAAATTAAACTAACGACAAGAAAGAATGCAAACCAAGCTACACAATCATTTACGTGGTTTGGAGATAAAGCTCCTACTCCACGGTGTGTCCTTGAGATGGGCGATCCCTATCCGTCGGTGGATTACTCCCCGGAAGACCTCCGGGTAGCTCACGTAGCTCCTTGTGGGTGGAGAAACCTCACCACAATTCCAACCAAGACCTCTTGGCACACAAAGATCTCTTGAGCATAAAATACTACTAATTAGACTTTAACCAAGTCCAATTTCGTCAGCTATAACCAAGCTCCCAAGGCTTGGTTATATAGGTCACGGGTTAAAAACCCCGCCTACTAGTCGACTGCCAAAACATGCAGTCGACTGCCCTCTGTGGAAATTCGACCTTTACATCCCAACGGCTCGATACCAGTCGACTGCTAAAACTAGCAGTCGACTGCTCTACACTGGTTGAGCGAACAGAAGCATTCTGTTCGCTCCCAGTTGACTACTCCAGTCGACTACACCAGTCGACTGATGAAACATGCAGTCGACTGGTACCGAGTGCATTCTCTCACAGCACTCGGACCCTCACCCTTACGACTCATTTGACGCTTCCTTCGCAGCCTTGACCTTTTGCCTTCAAGCCTACTTCCTCTTTGGCGCTCGTCCCTCGGATGCATACAAGCTCGCGGCTCTTCCCCAATGTCATCCTTCGCGTATGCCTCGAAGTTGTTTTCCTCGGCCCTTGTCCTCGCTGCCTTGTCCATGGTCCCTCGGATGCTCCATCCTTCACCGGACCTGAAGCCATCAACCTGAGTCACATGTGTATCTTGCAGTCCTGCACAACTCAAGTATACATATCAAATACAAGGATGAACCTAACTTAAACTCTTTTCCCAAACACCAAAACACATGGTCCCATGGACCATTGGGATTGCTCCAACAATCTCTCCCTTTTTGGTGTTTGGCAATACGTTTAAGTTAGGGAAAACATAATAGCAAATAAATATGCTAAAGCAAATGGGCTTACGTTGCCAAGGCTACACACTTGGACTTACACTGCCGAAACAAAATGCAACATGCATCGGAACCTATCTCAAGGCTCCCCCTACACCTAAGCTCCTCATCAAGCTAGGATTTTTACAACGGCCTTTTTAAGAACCTATCCCAAGGCTCCCCCTACACCTAAACTCATCATTGAGCTAGGATTTTTACAACGGGCTCTTTAATAACCTATCCCAAGGCTCCCCCTACGCAAAGACCCTTTCAGGTTTTCCCAACTTAACCTTACTTCTCCCCCTTTGCCTAACATCCAAAAAGTTATCCAACAATATCCCAATTGTTGAAAACTTATCATCCAACTGACCCTAAACTCATGTATTCATCCTCCATGGATCTCATACACCTCAACGAGTTGACCGGTTATAAACCAATACTAAAAACAAAAATCAGACTGGTATCAGTTGACTACCCCAGTCGACTGTCCTTATCGAAACAACACACAGAACCATTCTGTGCTCGATTTTTACTGTTACCAATCGACTGGTAACTGTACCAGTCGACTGGCACACTGTTTCGACCCTTTTCAGCATTTTTGACTCAAATTCAAAAATGCACCAAATATTCCACAAACATCCAAAAATCTCCAAATTTTGTGGAGAGGTCTATTTTATCCATATCTACTTGGAAAAATTACATTCAAAAATGTATCTATCATCAATCCCAAGATTGACATAAAACTCAAAACTAGCTAAAAAGTTCAATTGAACCTTGACCTAAAGTCCTAGTTTTGGCTTCCTCTTGATGTATTTGCCCATTCTAACCCATAATGTATAACTAGCATTGGTTTATACGACATCTATACATCCAAAACCAATTATCATGTTATATGACCACCAATGCCATATTTCTTACATGAAACACAACTCAATTGTGCCAAAACCCTAGGTTTGAGACTCAAGTCTGTCTCCAAACCACTTGGCACATTCCACGGCTTGTCTAGACTCCCAAGTAAAACCCCCTTGAGATCCATTGGTTATGGGTCCCAAATTGACTCTTTGAGCTCCCCCTAGAGCTCTTAACCTTAGTCACCTCCCTAGGTGACTCATCCACAATGGCTAGGCAACATCGGTGCACCTCCGGTGACACTTGGCCTACAAACCTAACCTTTTTAACGTTGGACACCTTGTCCTTGGTTAGTTTCTCCTTACCTTTAAATGGATTTCCCTTGCCATTTATTGGCTTCTCCTTGCTATAGTCATATGCAACCCTAGCATAAGACTTTCCCTTAGCTTTGGAGGACTCTCCCTTGCCATGATCATTTGCCACCCTAGCATATGATCTCTCATTAGCCTTGGAGGAAATAGATCGGTATCCTAAGCCCGAACTATCATGGTTGGGTCTTTGGCTACCCAACACCATATTTAATTCCTTAGATCCAACATTGAATCTCTTAAAGAATTGTTCTAACTTATCAAGCTTTCCCCTTAAGGCTTGATTCTCATTCTCTAGGTTCCTAACCCTAGAGTTAATTTGTCCAAATTGGACATTTCTAGACCTACCCTTTCTAGGCATATGTCTCCCCTTCTTGGGATTAATGTCTTGGGTCTCCTTAGGTCTACCATTTCTAGATTTTTCATGAATCGGTCTCCTAGGATTTTGATCTACAATTACCCTACTCCTATCATGATATTTGAAACCAAAATTTTGCATGGGCATATAATGATTAACATTATTTTTCCTAACATGCATGGAGGAATTTAAATTTGACTTCAAATTTAAATTAGGGTTTACCTTACCCTTTACCTTTAGAGCTCTCCCTTGACATGAGCCTCCATTCTTCCTCCACTTCTTTTCCCATATCCTTAAATGCCCCAACTTTTTGAGCCCTCTCTTCCTTGGGCATTTGGTGTGGTAGTGCCCTATTTCACCACAAGTGAAGCATTTAATGTGCTTCTTCTCCTTCTTCTTCTTAGCACCATCATTCCTACAACCCAAATTAGTATCTAAAATAATTTGAGTGGGTTTAGGGGTTACCTTCTTACCCATTGAACATCTACTTTTGTAGTGTCCCCTTTCATTGCATCCGAAGCACACAATGTGATCTTTTGACTTTGCTTCGGTGGAGGTGCTCACTAGGTTGACTTCTTCCAAGATTTCTTCTTCACTTGTCGTGGATTCTTCAACCTTTGAGGATGTCGATGCTATATCTTCCTCATCCACACTTGTGGATGGCCTTTCTTCATCCTTTTCCTCAAATGTGACCAAATTCACTTCCTCTTCTTCTTTTGATGTTGAATTGGTCTCCACATCCGATTGATCCTTCTCTACTTGAGCTTCTTCATCCGTTTCTTCATATTTTTCCTCCTCTTGTGTAGACAAAGGTTCTTCCCATGGAACCTTCTTTATCTTGCTCCACAAATCATGGGTGCTCTCATATTCACCTACATGACTCATCATGTCATTAGGTAAAATATCAATTAAAATCGATATTACCTTTAAATTTGCCTTTGACTGTGAGGTTTGCTCCTCCGTCCAATGACGCGGTCGGAGTCTCTTTCCCTTCTTGTCCTTCGGAACTTCGAACAGCTCTTAGACCACCATCATAATGTCCTAATCCATGTTGAAGAAGACTTCCATCTTCATCATCCAAAATGTGATGTCCCCAAGGCTTCCTCCTTCAAACTTTGGAGGTTCAATCAAGTCGGTCATCTTCTTGTATTTACTCTTCTCGGCGATTAGTCCGGTGAAGTGCGACTTTTGCTCTGATACCAGTTGTAGAGGATCGGTCGACCGGCTTGAAGGGGGATTGGATAGACGGCACCCCCAAGTCAATTGATCTTCCTACACTTGTTAGTATGCGCAGCGGAATATACAAAACAAACAAGCTAAAGGAAATTAAACTAAAGACAAGAAAGAATGCAAACCAAGCTACACAATTATTTACGTTGTTCGGAGATAAAGCTCTTATTCCACGGCGTGTCCTTGAGGTGAACGATCCCTGTCTGTCGATGGATTACTCCCCAGAAGACCTCCGACTAGCTCACGTAGCTCCTTGTGGGTGGAGAAACCTCACCACAACTCCAACCAAGACCTCTTGGCACACAAAGATCTCTTGAGCACAAAAGACTACTAATTAGACTTTAACCAAGTCCAATTTCATCAACTATAACCAAGCTCCCAAGGCTTGGTTATATAGGCCATGAGTTGGAAACCCCCGCCTACCAGTCGACTGTCAAAACATGCAGTCGATTGCCCTCTGTGAAAATTCGACTGTTAAATCCCAACGGCTCGATACCAGTCGACTGCTCCACACTGGTTGAGCGAACAAAAGCATTCTGTTTGCTCCCAGTCGACTGCACCAGTCGACTGATGAAACATGTAGTCGACTGGTACCGAGTACATTCTCTCACACCACTCGGACCCTCAACCTTACGACTCATTTGACACTTCCTTCGCAGCCTTGACCTTTTGCCTTCAAGTCTACATCCTCTTTGGCTCTCGTCCCTCAGATGCATATAAGCCCGTGGCTCGTCCCCAATGTCATCCTTCGCGTATGCCTCGAAGTTGCTTTCCCTCGGCCCTTGTCTTCGCTGCCTTGTCCACGGTCCCTCGGATGCTCCATCTTTCACCGGACCCGAAGCCATCAACCTGAGTCACATGTGTATCCTGCAGTCCTGCACAATTCAAGTACACATATCAAATACAAGGGTGAACCTAACTTAAACCCTTTGCCCAAACACCAAAACACATGGTCCCACGGACCATTGGGATTGCTCCAACAAGAGGTGCCTCACCTCATAAGAATATACATCTTCTATTCTTCTCTCTTTTCTTCCTTGGTGTGGTCGGCCCTCTTCCTTCCCCTCTCTTCTTCTTATGGTCGAACCTCATCTTCTCTTGGAGTTCTTGTGGTGGCCAGATATTGCTTGGAGAAGAAGGAGAGAAAGGAGGCTTTGTTTCTAGCATCCCTTGAAGCTTGGTGGTGGTGGACGAACCTCATCTTCTCTTGGAGTTCTTGTGGTGGACGAAACTTGCTTGGAGAAGAAGGAAGCTTGGGTGGATTCTCGTCTCGGTAGATCATCGTCCACACGACGTCCGAGATAAGAAGAGAAATACGACAGAAGATCATGAGGTCAATAAGCTATAAAAGGTATAACTAGTTATTAGTTTCCGCATTATAACTAGTTCATCTTTTTATTTAGATCTTGAAATACCAAACACAAAAGGATAATGAATCTAGGTAATCGAATTTATGTTTTCGATTTTGTGTTTTTTTCGAACTTGTGATTCGATTGTCCTAGACCAGTAAGTTTGTTCTCTTTTAGAATAACAACAAGTGGATTGAAAGCCATTTGAAATCTTAAGAATCACAAAATAAGTTTTGGTCAAAACTTAAGAATTTAGAATAATATTGATTCCTCAAACAATATCATTTAAATTCACCAACACCTCAAAACACCATGAATTTTGTGTTCCACGATAGTGTGGACGTATACAAATTTAAATATTTGTAAGAGGAGGTTTTACCCATTAATTTTATTCTTGGCAACCTAACTTTATGACAAATAAAATTAATAGTTGGTATTCCTTCGGTCACACAAATAATAGTAGTGACTCCGATGGGGAGGATACTATTAAATGTGCCTAAGTGTATACCATTACTTGATACTTAGTCCATTAAATAGGATTGTGCCCCTTCAGATGGAGAAGATCACACGCTCCTAAATAATTTCCTATAATCATCCATAAAGGAAGTTTGATCTAGTGGTCAACAAACAAACTCATCCGATGTGGAGGAAGGCACTCAAAGCCAACGCGCAAGTTTGTTTACATCACTTACAAACCAGTAATGGAGACCGTGGAATTTATTTAGAAATCCCTCTCCCACTTAGTTATTTAAGATGAGGATTTTAACATGCACACACACACATCACAGCAAATAAAAGCAATAAATGTGGAAAAATAATTTTCCAACTATTATGGCCTCTTCCATCACTGTCCTCTGTGTGCCGTCAGCCCTAGCAGTCGTTAAACCTAGCCACCCGCCCTAGGGATCATGTCGCCGCGTCCATCGAGCTTTCTTCTCCGCTGCACCTCTGGTCCTCAAATAGCACCACACCTCGCAAGGATATTGTTGGTGCAATATCCCTCAGGTCAAGGTTGACCTGGGTAACCAAGCTGAGTCTTGGTTTGGGTTTAGATGTTTGACAATAAGATATTGATTGAAGAAAAGTCAAGTAGGTCAAGGTTGACTGGATACTTGACTGGGAAGTCCTAACTGGGATGTTAGGCAAAATGAAAGTCCTGGTAAGTGAAGCCAGGCAGAAGAAAAGTCCTGGTGAGTGAAGCCAGGCAGAAGAAAAGTCCTGGTGAGTGAAGCCAGGCAGAAGGAAGTCCTAGTGAGTGAAGCTAGGTAGATGGAAATCCTGGTGAGTGAAGCCAGGTGAAAGTCCTAGTGAGTGAAGCTAGGCAGATGGAAATCCTGGTGAGTGAAGCCAGGTGAAAGTCCTAGTGAGTGAAGCTAGGCAGATGGAAATCCTGGTGAGTGAAGCCAGGTGAAAGTCCTAGTGAGTGAAGCTAGGCAGATGGAAATCCTGGTGAGTGAAGCCAGGTGAAAGTCCTAGTGAGTAAAGCTAGGCAGATGGAAAATCCTAGTGAGTGAAGCTAGGTGAAAGTCCTGGTGAGTGAAGCCAGGCAAGGGAAAATCCAGATGGATCAAGGATGATCGGACATCTGGTGTTGGGAAGTCCAAGTAGGTCAAAGGATTGACTGGATACTTGGCATGAAAGAAAAGTCCAAGTAGGTCAAAGGGATTGACCGGATACTTGGCACAGAGAAAAGTCCAAGTGGGTCAAAGGGATTGACCGGACACTTGGTAAGGGAGTCCTAGCAGGTCAAGGGAGTGACTAGATGCTAGGCATGACATACCAACAGGTCAAGGTTGACCGAATGTTGGTTAGGGATGTTTGGGACTTGGTTTTGGACAAAAACCAAGTGCTGGATCGATCCGTGGATCGATCCAGGCTCTGGATCGATCAGTGGATCGATCCAGACCTGTCCCAGCGAACAGAAAGCTTCTGGATCGATCCGTGGATCGATCCAGATGTCCCAATCGATCAGTGGATCGATTGGGACGCGGCTGCTTCGCGCGATAAGCGCTGGATCGATCCGTGGATCGATCCAGGCGCGTTTCCAGAGCACAGAGGCGCTCTGGATCGATCCGTGGATCGATCCAAAGCCTCCCCGATCGATTGGGAACATTCGAATCGATCGGGATCCGACCGTTGCGTCGGGTTTAAAGCCGCAGGCGAGCGTGGTCTTCGGCATCTCTTTACGAGCTCTTCTCAGATTCATTCCAGCTCCTCCACAGCTCTCTACAAGCACGTGATCGCCAGTTCTTGAAGGTTCTTGGAGGCTTTCCAAGTCAAGAGGCGGATCTATTGCAAGAGGAAGAAGTTAGGGTTAGGGTTTTTACGGCACATCTTGTAAGCTTTTGCTTAACTTGTATTTCCCTTTCTTCTTCTTGTATTGAGAGTGTTGTAGGGCTTCTCCGCCTTTGGTAGTTACCATAAAGGAGTGTTATTCATAGTGGAGGGTGTGTGCGTTGGTGTGGATCCTTGGATTAGTCACCTCTTGTGAGGTGGATACCAAGTAAAATCCTAGTGTTAGCGTGTTTGTGTTTGTTTCTGTATTTTCCGCTGCACATCCAAGAAGAAACAAGCAACGAAGAGCACCGAGCGAACGCGACGAGCTATTCACCCCCCCCCCCTCTAGCTACTTTTGGTCCTAACAAGTGGTATCAGAGCAAGGCCGCTCTTCACCGGAATCATCGCCGGAAGGGTCAAGCATATCAAGAAAAGCTAGAGGGTGAAGAAGTTGGAGCAAATTCATCAAAGTCAAAGAATTCAAGAAGCTCAACTTCAAGATGCAATTCCAAGATGGACTTGGATTTGATACAAGGGTGGCTCCACCATACACTTCTACCAGCTTCGATTCTTGGAAATCAAGAATCGAAAATTTTCTTATGATGGAGATAGAGCAATGGTTTGCTCTAATGGAAGGCTTCAAAGCTCCAACAAACTCCAAGGGCAAGCTTCTAAAGAAAAGCAGATGGAGCTCAGAGCAAATTCAAAGGGGCGAGGCAAATGACAAAGTGACCAAGCTTCTGGTCAACTTATTGCCTAGCCACATCTTGGCTCGAGTTGGAGAGTTCGAAGATGCCAAGGAGCTATGGAGCAAATTGGCCAAGCTTCATGAAGAGATCCCCTCCACTGTACAAGATCATGAAGAATCCAGAGAGGGTGACTCTGTGGAGCAAGACCAAGAGGAGGACTCCGAGGTTGAGAGATGCTCAACCTCCGAAGAAGAGGAAATCCAAGAAGCTTCATCCTCAAGGGAATGCAACGAAGGGAACAAGGAGGGAGCATACTCCTTGTTTCATATTCAAGATGATGAAGCCTCCACCTCTAGGATTGAGGGGGAGCAATCCTTGGTGACACCGGATCAAGAAGAAGAAGAAGCTTCTACATCCGGGTCAAGAGAAGAAGAGGAGGAAGAAGCTTCTACCTCCACAAGTCAAGAAAAATCAAATGGAGGAGAATCAAGGTCCGATCAAGAGGAAGCTTCTACCTCCGGATCCAAAGAAAAAGATGCCACCCCTACAAGCAAAGGTATAAATGTTTCAATTAAAAATAAAAATCATATAATATGTTTTGAGTGTAGGGAAAGTGGGCACTACAAGAGCAAGTGTCCCAATTTGGCCAAGAAGAAGGGCCAAGTGGCACAAAAGGGCAAGGAGAAGCCCAAGGAGACCACCCCCGGGACAAAGAAGAGCAAGGAGCACATTGTGTGCTTCTTGTGTCAACAAAAAGGGCATTATCGAAGTCAATGCCCCAAGGGGAAGAAAGTGGTCAAGGCTCAAGGAGGCACTAGTCAAGGGGGAGCCTCCAAGGTAAAAAGGAAGGTAACTTTCGTTGAGCCTATTTCCTTGCAAAATGGTAAAAAGCATGCTAGGTCAAATTTTTATCATTTTAATGCGATTTACCATAAGAATAGGAAGCATGAGGGCTTTAAGGAAAAGCATGTGACCCTACATGCCAAAACTACTATCCTTAAGGCTAGGAATGTAGGTAAAAACCTAGGCAAGAACACTAAGGATAATAGATACAAGCCCAAGAATAAAAATGCTCATGGATCAAATGAAAAACCAAAAACTAAGGACTTAGTGATAGAAAATCAAGTCTTGAGATCAAGGCTTGATAAAATGGAAAAGACCCTAAAAAGGATGGAAAATATCCTATTAGGGCAAAATGAGCATAACCTAGGTTTAGGGGTACAAAAGCCATCAAATGGCCATAGAGGTTTGGGATACAAACCAAAGGCCAAGAAGGATGTGCCCTCTTATCATAGGGTTCCATATAGTTATGGAACAAACCCTAGGTCTAGTGGTCAAGCCAAAAATACTAGGGAAGTCATCCCTAAAAGTATTTTTGCAACAAATGTGACTAAGACTTCTAAGAAGTCTAAGAAAGTCACAAACAAGGTCACAAGGGAGGCTATCCCTAGAGTTGACCTAGAAAATGTGACCAAGGCTTCTAAGAAGCCCAACAAGGTCACTAGGAAGGTATCTAGGGAAGTTATCCCTAGTGAGTACCTAGAGCATCCAAGGAGCACCAATAGGTGTTGGGTTCCTAGGAGCATCTTCTCTACCCCATAGATGGGTTAGAAAGTGTCAACTCCGATTAGAATGGTAGTTAACCCAACTTTGAGGAAATTGACACTCAAGGAGCATTTTCAAGGTTTAGTTAACCTTTGAAAATGAAATGGACCTATTCATTACTCCTTGAAAGAGTAAAATGTGCCTAATGGTGGAAGAATTGATTTTAATCTTAAATGGCACATATTGGAAAATTAATAAGAACTATCAAGTTGGGTTTTTGGTATGTTCTTAGGCAATTTAAGGCAATCCGGGCCTTAAATTTAAAAGTGCTACTCTTGAGGAAAAATGGAATATGCCAACATTTGAGGACATGTTTATTTTAATTGGCATAAATTAATCAAGGGAATAAGAAATGCAAACTTAGGTTTTGGCACTTTCTTGAAGCGTTTTGGGCAATCTAGGGTTTAAGTTTTAGGATTAGCTAAGATTAATGATACTTAGATAGGTAATCTAGGTATATTTTATTTATGCTAAACCATGCCATGATTGTTTGCTCATAATATGCCATGACATCATATTTTATCTTATTTGTATTTTGCATTCATGACTTATCATGAAAAATACAAAATACCATGTCATGCCATACATACATCATGTAGTTATAGGAATCTTTCTTTTGAAAGCTATTTTATTTTGATGTATGCCACAACATTATCATGCATTATGTTTATTTCCTTAAAAATTAAGGACATATGGCATTAGTTAAACAAATGGCATTTGTTTACAACAAGTGGAATAAACAAGTGACATTTGTTTAACAAGTAAATCAACAAGTAACATCCTTTGTGGATGTCTACCTCTCAAAATGCCTAGATAGATATGCATGATCCCTAGAATAGGGCAAAACCAAAATCCTACATCTCACAAAGACTATAAGGTGACTTGTATGTGTTTTAGTGCACATTAGATACAAGTGAGATGTTAGGATGATGAACAAAACTCAAGATGTTGATTTAGTGCATTCTTCTGAGTTTTAGATTCATCAAAACACATAGTTATGTGTTTTCCCATCATTGGGAAAGCTAATGTACAAGTCATGTGCATTAAGCCCAAGGAACATGATGGGATATTGGTTTTGAAAATGTTTTTAAAATGTTTTTGGAAAACCTTGGTGAAGGCTATCTTTTGATAGTAATCACCATTGAATAGTTAGACACAAACTTGAAGAAAAACACTAAAGTTTTTGCAAGTTTTCAAGTTTGTGTCAATCTTTGAAAATATGATGTATTTTCATAGAAAACTATTTTTCCATGATTAAGTATGCCCTAAATAATGTCTACACGAAATTTCATAATTTTTGGATTTTTGTAGAATTTTCTAGGGGTTTCTGAAGTTGACTGAAATGGAATTTCAGCAACTATCAGAGCTCCGATCGATCCATGGATCGATTGGAGTTCCATGAATCGATCCATGGATCGATTCAAACGGCAATTCCCGCGAGCAGAAGCTCGCTGGATCGATCAGCCGATCGATCCAGGGAGTCTGAATCGATCCGTGGATCGATTCAGAAAGGTTCAATCGATTGGAACCCAACTTCAATCGATCCAAGTTGCTGATTTTGGCTGGGAAGGCCTGATTTCAGCATCTTTGAACCTCTTCGAGTCTAGGTAACCATTCCAAACCCCTTAAATACATTTGTATACATACAAAGGGTGTTTTCATGTTGAAAACAAGGATGGATTGGTTAACGAAGACTAAGTAGAAGTTTCGGTTGAGGTTGTTTCAAAATTTGAATATTTGAACCTCAAAACTTCCAAATTTGGGTTTCCTAATGTTTTAGGGATTCCAAGTCATTGTTGGTGCAATGACAGAAGTTACCACCATGTCTTTAGGGGGAGGGACTCTTTAAAGACATGAAAATTATTTTTCATGAACCTTGGAAGGTGGTTAACCTTCTGTTGTGAACTTGCTCAAGGTTGAGCATTTAAACTTGAAATGGGGAGAAATGGGGAGTGGATATCCTCATTATTTCAAGTGGACACTCAAGTGGTAGATAATGCTCAAGGTTGAGTAGTTGTCTACATTGAGGGAGAAGTTAAGGATAAATGAAGGGTATGAGACCTTCATTATCGTGTTGATCACAACGAGTGATGTTGTGAACAACGATGAGCAACTCTTCAGGGGGAGAGTCTTCAACAAATGGATTTGTTGAAGTGTGCCCAGAATTGGAGCATAGGTTGATGTGTGTCCAACGATGGGTTGATGTGTGCCAATAGGGGGAGAATGTATGGTTAAGCTTAGTCCTTCATTACCTATGGGAAGGTCATAGGGGGAGAATGAAAGGACTCATGAAAGGGAGTAAGTTAGGCTTTCATTACCTAGAGGGAGTTTGCCCTCTTAGGGGGAGAATGAAGAGCTTAATTTATGCTTTCATTACCTAGTGGCATGAAGAAGGAGGCTATGGGATTAGCCTAACTTACATATGGGATTGTAAGTGTTATTGTGGTATTGTCAAATATAAAAAAGGGGGAGATTGTTGGTGCAATATCCCTCAGGTCAAGGTTGACCTGGGTAACCAAGCTGAGTCTTGGTTTGGGTTTAGATGTTTGACAATAAGATATTGATTGAAGAAAAGTCAAGTAGGTCAAGGTTGACTGGATACTTGACTGGGAAGTCCTAACTGGGATGTTAGGCAAAATGAAAGTCCTGGTAAGTGAAGCCAGGCAGAAGAAAAGTCCTGGTGAGTGAAGCCAGGCAGAAGAAAAGTCCTGGTGAGTGAAGCCAGGCAGAAGGAAGTCCTAGTGAGTGAAGCTAGGCAGATGGAAATCCTGGTGAGTGAAGCCAGGTGAAAGTCCTAGTGAGTGAAGCTAGGCAGATGGAAATCCTGGTGAGTGAAGCCAGGTGAAAGTCCTAGTGAGTGAAGCTAGGCAGATGGAAATCCTGGTGAGTGAAGCCAGGTGAAAGTCCTAGTGAGTGAAGCTAGGCAGATGGAAATCCTGGTGAGTGAAGCCAGGTGAAAGTCCTAGTGAGTAAAGCTAGGCAGATGGAAAATCCTAGTGAGTGAAGCTAGGTGAAAGTCCTGGTGAGTGAAGCCAGGCAAGGGAAAATCCAGATGGATCAAGGATGATCGGACATCTGGTGTTGGGAAGTCCAAGTAGGTCAAAGGATTGACTGGATACTTGGCATGAAAGAAAAGTCCAAGTAGGTCAAAGGGATTGACCGGATACTTGGCACAGAGAAAAGTCCAAGTGGGTCAAAGGGATTGACCGGACACTTGGTAAGGGAGTCCTAGCAGGTCAAGGGAGTGACTAGATGCTAGGCATGACATACCAACAGGTCAAGGTTGACCGAATGTTGGTTAGGGATGTTTGGGACTTGGTTTTGGACAAAAACCAAGTGCTGGATCGATCCGTGGATCGATCCAGGCTCTGGATCGATCAGTGGATCGATCTAGACCTGTTCCAGCGAACAGAAAGCTTCTGGATCGATCCGTGGATCGATCCAGAGGTCCCAATTGATCAGTGGATCGATTGGGACGCGGCTGCTTCGCGCGATAAGCGCTGGATCGATCCGTGGATCGATCCAGGTACGTTTCCAGAGCACAGAGGCGCTCTGGATCGATCCGTGGATCGATCCAAAGCCTCCCCGATCGATTGGGAACATTCGAATTGATCGGGATCCGACCGTTGCGTCGGGTTTAAAGCTGCAGGCGAGCGTGGTCTTCGGCATCTCTTTACGAGCTCTTCTCAGATTCATTCCAGCTCCTCCACAGCTCTCTACAAGCACGTGATCGCCAGTTCTTGAAGGTTCTTGGAGGCTTTCCAAGTCAAGAGGCGGATCTATTGCAAGAGGAAGAAGTTAGGGTTAGGGTTTTTACGACACATCTTGTAAGCTTTTGCTTAACTTGTATTTCCCTTTCTTCTTCTTGTATTGAGAGTGTTGTAGGGCTTCTCCGCCTTTGGTAGTTACCATAAAGGAGTGTTATTCATAGTGGAGGGTGTGTGCGTTGGTGTGGATCCTTGGATTAGTCACCTCTTGTGAGGTGGATACCAAGTAAAATCCTAGTGTTAGCGTGTTTGTGTTTGTTTCTGTATTTTCCGCTGCACTTCCAAGAAGAAACAAGCAACGAAGAGCACCGAGCGAACGCGACGAGCTATTCACCCCCCCCCCCCCCCTCTAGCTACTTTTGGTCCTAACAGATATGATCCGCGACAAAAGTAAAATTTTACATATATCGATCCTATATTCCACAAAGGAATGTACATAAAGTCTAGATTGAATAAAATGTAAAATCCTAAAACTAATACAGCTCCTGCTGTATTTAATAAATACAATCATGCACACACATAAAATGCCCTCGACATGTCCGAGGGTTCAATCACACATAATCACAATAGGCCATAATAGTTGGAGCCTGCAACCACAGAGTTAATCTATTTGCACATCCTACTATTTTCATGCCTAAAATATGTATGACATGTGCATAATTAACTGAAAACCAAATACACAGAGGTAAAAACCTAGCTTTGATACCAATTGTTGGTTGCTACTTGGAATACAGTTCTAGTTCCCCTGTATAAAAATTTATACAAGCATAGAACTATCCTAGCTACCCATGTGCTTTAATGAAGTTAAATTTGGATTGCAAACGATGCTTAATATTATTAATCCAAATTGTCCTTCAGAAGTTAAATTTGGATTGGAAATGATACTTAACATTTTTACTCCAAGTTTAACCGATGTGCTCTTCATAAGTTAAACCATATTACAGAAGTTATTTAAATATCTATTTCAAAAATCGGCTTCCAAGTTAAACATGGCGAAGTACTAGGCCTTCTTGGGTATGGGATCATCCATCACTTCCTAGACAAAGCCTTTTAAAGAAATCGGATATTTAACTTCTTACAATAAACTAGGTTTAACTACAGAGACCTCAATAGAAGCACAATATCGAAACATGAAATCGAAACATAAAATCGATAATAAAAATGATAACCTAAAACCGATAGCCTCTTGTATTTGGTTTTTCAATATCTATACAAAGAAGATGAACTAGTCATGATGTGGAAACAAATAACTAGTTATACCTTTCTTAGTAGCTTATAGACCTCTTGATCTTCTATTATATTCCTCTCCTCCTCTTGGACATCATGTGGGCGATGGTCTACCAAGATGAAATCCACCAAAGCCTTTCCTTTGCTTCCAAGTTTCGACCACCAACTAACCTCCAAGGGATGCTAGACAAGAGAGCTTCCTTCTCTTCTTCTTCTCCTTTAAGAAACCGGCCACCAAGAGAAAACCAAGCTTGATGCCGCTAGCCTCCAAGAGAGAAAACAAAAGGAGAAGAGAGAAAGAAGAGGGTCGGCCACCAAGGGAATAGAAAAGAGGAGTTTCGGCCACAATAGAGAGGATGCAAGGCTTAGGTTGTTCTCAATGAGGAACTCTCTCCCTCTCTTTTATAATCCTTGGTGAATCCAAAAAAGGAAAGTTTTAAAATAAAAAATTAAAACTTCCTTTTATTACTTTACATGGTCATCCACATCATGTTCAAACAAGGAAAGATTTTAAACAAAAATTAAAATCTCTCTTTTAAAATCTCTTCTGTGGATAGCTATAAAAGGCATGTTTTATAAAATTAAAATCTTCTCTTTTAAATCCTTTTGTGGATGTCTATAAAAGAAAATATTTAAAATAAAACTCCTTTTATATCATGGTTACAAAAAGGAAAGTTTAAAATTAAAATCTTTCTTTTAAACATTATAGGTAACTACAAATAAGGAAAGATTTTAAATCTCTCTTTTAATCCTTTGTAGAAAGTTATAAAAGGAAAATTTTAAAAAATTAAAACACTCTTTTAAAACAATGTGGAAAGCATCATAAAAGAAAAGTTTTTAACAAAATAAAAACTCCCTTTTATTTCCTTTTGTGACAGATCTAAAAAACAAAAGTTTTATAATTAAAATCATCCTTTTAAATCCTTTTAATGGATCTCTATAAAAGGAAAGATTTTACAAAAAAATAAAACTTCCTTTTTTTATCTATGGATGGTCGGCCCCTTGCTTGGGCACCAAGCAAGGCTTGGCCGACCCTAGCTTGGGCTCCAAGCTTGGCTTGGCCGGTCCCTTGCTTGGGCTCCAAGCAAGGATGTGGCCAACCCTTAAGCTTGGTTAAGAAGCTAGGCTTTAGGTAGATATAAGGCTTTATAAATAAGAGGCTACATCAGGGACCGAGAGAAGGAATTAGTTTTGGTCTCCCGATGAGCTTGAGCTTCCCATGTTCGCCCCGAACACCTAACTCAAGTTTATCAATAATAACTCATACCACTAAAGAGTTATTATTGCACTACCGCACCAATCTCATATTACAATATGGGCTCCTTCTTATCATGAGTGCATTAGTCTCCCTGTGTTTAAGATATCGAATGCCCACTAATTAAATGAGTTACTAACAACTCACTTAATTAATATTTAGCTCCAAGAATAGTACCACTCAACCTTATTATCATGTCGGACTAAGTCCACCTGCAGGGTTTACATGACAATCCTTATCTTCTCCTCAAGGGGGCATTACCAACCTAGATCACTAGGACACAGTTTCATTCTATAATCAACAACACACCATATAAATAATATCATTTCCCAACTTATCGTGCCTTTTGATTTAATGAACTAAATCTCACCCTTTGATAAATTAAAGAAATAAATATTAAGTATACATGCTTGTTATTATATCATGATTAAGAATACGTACTTCCATAATAACAGAGGTGTTGTTCTTTTTTACAGTCAGTATAAAAAAAATAACCTCAAATGGTCCTGCTCAATACACTCATTATGTACCAGTGTAATTTTACAGTCAAGATAAATTAATACCAAATTACACTACAACCATTCCAATGGTTTGTCCCATTCCTTCTTGGTTGTGAGCAACTATTTATAATTTATAAGGAACTGATAACATGATCTTCTGTGTGACACCACACACCATGTTATCTTCAATATAAATTAAATGAACAACTACATTTAGCATATAAATATAGACATTTGACCAATGTGATTCTTATTTCAAAATAAATATTTATACAAAAGCTAGACTTTTAGTATACATTCTAACAACAAGAGGTCGATCAAGCCTTGCTTCTTACCCAAGAAAGGGGCCAGCCAAGCCTTGCTTGGTGCCCAAGCAAGGGGCCGGCCAAACCAAAAGAAAAGAAAAGGAAAAAAAGAAGATTTTTTCTCAACGGAATTAGAGATTTTTCTAAAAAGAATTACATTGATTCTTTCTTAGAAATTTTCTAAAAAGAATTATATTAATTCTTTCCTAAGAAATTTTTCTAAAAAGAATTATGTTAATTCTTTCCTAGAGATTTTTCTTAAAAAATATTATGTTGATTCTTTCTTAGAAATTTTCTAAAAAGAATTATACTGATTCTTTCTTAAGAAATTTTTCAAAAAAGAATTATGTTAACTCTTTTCTAGAGATTTTTTCTAAACAAAAATCTATTACTTTTTCTCCTTTTTTATCTAGGGCATAGGGTTATAAAAGGAGAGGAGGTTATGCTACAAAAATCAACAATTCAATTAAGAATTGATAAGTTGTTCTCCACAACTAAGTTCCTCTCCTTTCTCTTAAGGTCGGTGCCCCATCCTTTTCTTCTTCCTTTTCTTTCCTCTAGGGTCAATGCCCCACTTCTTTTCTTCTTCCCTTTTCTTCCCTCTAAGGTCGGTGCCCCATCTTCTCTTGGTGGTCGAAGCTTGGAGGAAAAGAAAATAAAGAGACGAAGCACCTTGGTGGCCGACGGTTTGGAGGAAAAGAAGCAGAAGGAGGTGTTCCTTTCTTTGTATCTTTTGGTGGTAGGCGGCTTGGAAACAAAAGGGGTTCGAGTGTTTTTTTCTTGGTAGATCGTTGCCCACACGACATCCAAGAAGAGGAGAGGAATACGGTAGAAGATAAAAGGTCTTTGTCTACAAAGAAAGGTACAACTAGTTATTTATTCCGCAGCACAACTAGTTTTGTTTTCTTTGTATGGATCCTGAAATACCAACACAAGAGGCTAGCGATTTTGTGTTTTCATTTTTGTGCTTCGATTTTGTGTTTCAATTTTGTGCTTTGATTGAGGTCTCTGTAGTTAAACCTAAGGTTACTGTGAGAAGTTTAAATATTCAATTTCTTTGAAAGGCTTTGTCTAAGAAGTGGTGGATGATCCCATAACCAAGAAGGCCTAGTGCCTCGCCAATGACTTGGAATCCAATCCTTGAAATAAATATTTAATCAACTTTTGTAATATGGTTTAACTTCAGAAGAACATAAGGGTTGAACTTAGAGTGAAAATGTTAAGCTTCGTTTCCAATCCAGGTTTAACTTTAAAGAACAAACTTGGAGTAAAAATATTAAGTTTCGTTTCCAATCCAAGTTTAACTTTTGAAGAACACATGGGTAACTAGGAAAAGTTCTGTACTTGTACAAATTTTTTTACAAGGGAAACAGAACGGTATTCTGAGTAGCACCCTTCAGCTTGATCCGGCCATCTCGTGTGCTTCATTCATCGATTAGTCCTCCTGAAGGGAAGCCACTCGGATATCACTTGTAGGACCGTTGGCGGCCGGCTAGGGAGAGGTGAATAGCCCTAACAAATAAAAAGAACCTTTCTTGAATTTACGACTTAATTAATTTAACACTTGCATAAATAAAATAAATGGCTAAAAGAAAAGAGGCACGAAAGGGTTACTTAGTTACAACTGGGGAGGTTGTTAATCCAAGGAAGTTGGAGCTCAGTAAACAATCTCTTTTAGGCAGAGAAGCCTCAAATAATAGTTGAAGTACTAAATTACTGAACAAAATAAAACTAGAATGAATCACAAGTGTTGTTGTTAACCTCTTGGACCAGAGCTGTATTTATAGCCTTGGTCGGAGCGCCTGGAAGGGTTCCAAGTGCTTGGAATGGGATAGAATTATATCCCCGATGGAACAGTTAAACGCCACATCGATTTGGCTAAAGTTTGGATTCCGGACGCCCAAAAGGGTTCCGGGTGCCCCGAACTGGTTCCGGGCATCCCGATCTGGTCCGAGCGCCTCGACCCGATCCGGGCGCCCCGATCAGGGAAGTCAACATAGTTGACTTTTTCATCAGGGTCTTTAACTATGGTTCTGCTCACCTCGGTCTGGGTCTTCTACTTCGGCTTCGCTCTCTTGGGTGATTTCGGCCATCCAAAATAGGGCTCACCTGAACCTAACTTCCGGCCTTCTCGAGTAACCTTCCGCTCCGGCTTCTCATCCCTCGGAAACGCCACGTGCCTCATTCTCATCTGTCCGCGTACTCTTCCATATCAAATCGTCCCTCAGACGCACCAAGCCCACCGGCTCTCTCCCGTGTCATCCTTCTCATTAGTTGCGTCTTTTGCTTGACTTCCTGTGCTCTTAAGTTCCTGCACACTTAGACACAAGGTTAAACCTAACAGGACATAACCTAACTTATTTGATCACATCAAAACTGCCTTGGAGTTCCAACAATATCGACAATTGAGGTTGAGTCGTAATAGCTGACTTGTTCTCAAGCAAACCCAAATTCTTGGGATGAGGGTACTAAATATGTTCGACTAGACCTGAGTCCTTTCTAAACTGAGTGTAATACCCTTTGTATCACATCTAACAGACTTTGATTTTGATTGACAGTTCAGCATGATTCTAAACTTGCTTTGACTTTGTTGACGGATGACTCATATTTGGATGAGACCAATGTGATGGATACTATGGAAGAAAAATATGTTATGATTTTTCGTAATAAAATTCTGTTATGATTTTATATAATATAATTCTGTTACGATTTTATCAGGTATGGGATTTATGCATTATTTATAGGGATCATTGTAAACCTATTGTACAACAACAATCACAAGAATCATGTAATATGATTCTCTTGTGTAGAGAAAATTCTAATAAAGCTTCAGTCATTTTTGTGGAGTAGATATGTCGCTGAACTATGGTAACTCTTCTTCTTCTCCTTCCTCGTGTTTGCTCTCCTTTTGTGTGTCTTTATCTTGTTGCTCCGCCAATCTTTTTCTCTCTTCCTCTTCTTCCACTTTAGAGTTGAGAGGTGTTGCCCCCTCTTTGCTCAATAATTGGTATCAAAGCTACAGATTTTGGAGGATTTCTTCAACATGTTGGGGACCACTTCTGTGAAGATTGATATGGCGAAGTTTGACGAAACCAAAAACTTTGAATTATGGTAGATAAAAGTTAAGGACTTGTTGGTGCAACAAGGTATGGTGAAGGTGCTAGGAGAAAGGAAATCGGAAAGCATAGAGAGATCAGATTAGGAAAAACTTCAGGCGAAGGCAGTGGCAACAATCAGGCTTTGTCTTACGAATAATGTGATGTACTATGTCATGGACGAGGAGTCACTGGTGGCAGTTTGGCAAAAGCTAGAAAGTCGATACATGTTAAAGTCATTGACAAATAAGTTGTATCTCAAGCAGAAATTATTTGGGTTGAAGATGATAGAAGAAACCGATCTAAGCCAGCACATCAATGTATTAACCAAATTATAAGCGATCTAAAGAAGATTGATGTGAAAATTGAAGATGAAGGCAAGACACTGATGTTATTGAATTCTCTACCTTCATCTCCTACGTACGAGAATTTGGTTACTACTTTAATGTGGGGTAAGGAAACTCTCAAATTGGAGATCATAAGTACGTTGCTAGGTTTTCACCAAAGGAAGAAAACAAGTGATGAAGTTTCACAGGGAGAAGGACTTGTGGTAAATAGTAACCAAGAGCATGGTAGGAGCAAATCTCGACATGGATCTGACAACAACAACAAGGCTCATTCTAAGTCGAGAAGGAAGAAGGTGATCACGTGCTACAAATGTAGAGGCAAAGGTTATATCAAGAGAGATTGTCCAGAGATCAAGAAACATGTTGAAGAGAACAAAGGTAGTTTGGCAAAGTCTGCAAACATAGTTGAAGAGGAAAACTCAAAGAGCGGTGATAGAGATATGCTATCAATTATGTCGAGTTCAGAGCAGCTGACAAATGTATGGATCTTAGACTCTGCATGTTCATATCACATGACTCCAAACAAGGAGTGGTTTGACACCTATAGGGCAGTGGATTTTCGTTCAGTGTTGATGGAAAATGATGCATTATGCAGAGTTATTGACATAGGGAACGTCCACTACAAGAAAAAAGCTAATAGACAACGCTTTTAAAGCGTTGTCTTTGTGTATGAAAAAGCGTTGTTAAAGGCACTGTTGTTAAAAGTTTGCTCAACGACAATGCTTTTAAAGCGTTGTCATTTGTAGCAAACACAACGCTTTTGCAACGCTTTAAAAGAGTTGTGTATTTTTTGCAAAAACATCATTATTGCAACGCTTTAAAAGCGTTGTCTTTTTAAAATAAAAAAATAAAAATTATATTTAATTTTTTATTTACAAAATCATTGTTTTTATATTTGCAAAACCATTATGTTTCTTTAACCCTACCATAGAAATGAAATCAACCATAAGTTAACAAAAAGAACAGAGTCATGACACATCAAAACCAGGTACACTATATATAATAGAGATAGATACACAGTGTACATAAAAACTAGGTACATAATTCCCAAAATGATGATACTATTGTCAACATGGCGTGATTGTCCAATTTGCACAACGATCTAACATTGTATTTCCTTTGGTCTCTATTGAAGTTACAGATTACAGAATTCTCAAAGAAAATTGTTTGCACATGATTGGCAGACTTTGATTTAGAGCAACTAAATTTGTAACTTTACCAACTTTTGAATGCAACTTGAGCTTAAAGTTTCACTAATGTCCATCTGGGTTTCTGTTCCAAGATAAGTACGATGGATCTCCAAGGGTCCTGCAAGAACAAGTGAACCAATTTGCATGAGTTGTCACTAGGTAACATCGAAGTTAAAATCAATTGGAGCAACAAGTCTATTAGTTCCAAGTCAAACCTTGTTAACCTAATTTTTGCTTATCAACTATAGAAAAATGTATTCATTGTACTGCGTACCATAAATGCTAACGACGAGCAAGATACTTACCAAGGCTTGAGCAGATAAAGAACCATGAAGGCTACCACAAGAAATATGCAAAGGCTACCGATTGTAAGATATGCAACACCAATGAAACCATTCTTCCCACCTATCCATGAGGTAGTAGAAAGTACCAACCTCTTCTCCCCGTGAAAATTGTAAGTGTTGTAGTTGTTCTCTATTGTCATTGAGATTTGTTCATTGGCTGCGAGGTCTCTCTCAATTCTCCCATAGAGTTTTCTAAACTATGGCAAGGCAGCTGTCCTCATCCAAACAATGAGATATTCTTGCTCGCTCAACTGCAAATTTTATTACAATGATTGCTACCAACTTAAATACAACATATGATATAGAAATGAAAGACAGAAAAACACTTACAGCTTGGCACCTCATATGAGACCTCCCTGCTGGAAGTATTTAGGGTAGACATCACTGCCAAATTTGTGATCTTTGTCACTTTGCCAGGTGATGTTTTTTTTCTTGTTCACCTCGATGACTTTGCTTTGTGTTGCAAATGAGTATGTGTCATTGAACAAACTTACATCTAAATGTAGTAGTTAAATGTGAAAAATAAATACCAATCAACAAGTATAACTCATAAGGACATTCATCATACACCTAGTCGGCAATATTTAACATGAGTGGTTGAGCATACATACTTTTGATTCTTTTCCTTCTCCACCAAATGAACACAGACACGATCAAGAACAAAAGGATGCCCAAAGTTGTAGCAATGACTATGATCTTCACGAACCTCTTAGATTACTTTTCGAAATTTGTTGTTCTGAAACCTTTTGATTCTGATAAAAACAAGAGGAAAGGAGAGATTTTGATGTGTGCTTACAAATGACAGGAGCTACAACAAAGCTAACAAAAAGCTCGTCGTCGCCTTGTGAGAACGTCCTCATGTCGATGGAGCTTCTGTGTGAACATAAAATAAATGAAATGGCTTTCCCAAGACCAGGAAAACAAATGAAAATCAACTAAATTAAATAAAACTGAATTGCCTCTAATTACTACTAAATCTTGTAAGTTGCATAGAAGCAAAAAATAATCAACGCTAAACATGATCGCCAACAGTGAAGCAAGAACAAAATCTATGATGGAAGAGTAACAGAAGGAAATGTACAGTCGGCTTACCCTGTGGTACTTAAGGAGCTCAAGGATGTCGACGACAATGTCGTTGACGTAGCAGAAGTCAGAGGCCTCGCACTTCATGGCGTGGCGTAGTCCGCCGGCCCAGTTGATGGCAATGTCGACATCTTCGCGGTTGATCTTCACGGCTGCGCCGATGGAGCCGTCAGCGGAGGCCTGGTAGAACTCGAAGAGGCCTTCAAATACAAGACAACCCTCTCCAATGTTGAACCACTTTAGCTGTCGAGCGAACGCAGAGGAGGAGGTGGAGTCGTACGTGAGTTGCCCTTGCACGGAAACGAGGGCAGCGGTGGCAGGCGAGACGGAGGCGAGAGGGTGTGAGAGGAGGAGTTGGATGGAGAAGGCGAGAGATGAGAAGTTGTGAGAGGGGTTCGGGAGGTTTTCGGAAGATTGGTGGGTGCGAGCGAGTGAAACCTAGGGGTTTTCAACTCCTTACTTGATCCAACAGTTTGTATCATTTTAGATTTAATTTAGATGAGAACTTGATAATAGACAACACTTAAGAAATGGTAATAGACAACACTTTTCAAGAAGTGTTGTCGTTGACCCACAAAAATCGCTAAAAGACAACAGTTTTTAAAAAAGCGTTGTCTATCAGTAAGAAAATAAAGAAATAGACAACACTTTTCACTAAAAGCGTTGTTAAAAAAAAACGACAACGCTTTTTAAAAAAAGTGTTGTCTTTTAAGTGTTGTAAAAGCCCAATTTTCTTGTAGTGGTCAGAATCAAGATCTTTGATGGTGTGATCAGAACCCTATGTGATGTCAGATATATACTAGAGCTAAGGAAGAACTTGATCTCACTAAGTACACTGGATAGTATTAGTTGCAATTACAAATCAGTGAGCGGGATAATGAAGATCGGCAAGAGAGCTTTAACGGTAATGACAGGATAAAATATAGCAGGAAACATCTACAAGTTGATAGGGACTACAATTTTAGGTGGAGCCACCTCGGTGGAGTATGAATCAGACAGTATTATCTTATGGCATATGTGGCTAGGGTATATGGGTGAATGTGGGATGTTAGAACTTCACAAGAGAGATTTGTTGAAAGGTGACAAGACGTGCAAGCTTGAATTCTGCAAATTTTGTGTTCTTGGGAAATAGAGCAAAGTGCAATTCAAGACAGCAACAAACAAGATGGAGAGGATTCTGGATTACATATATACGGATCTCTGGAGACCAACCAGTGTAGCATCACGTGGAGGGCACTTGTATTTTATGAGTTTTACTAATGATTTCTCATGAAAGGTCTGGGTATACTTTACGTGTCATAAGTCAGAAACTTTTGCAAAGTTTAAACTGTGGAAAACTGAAGTGGAGAACCAAACCGGAAGGAAGATCAAATACCTTAGGTCAGATAATGGGACTGAGTACACAGATTCAAAGATTCAGGAATTTTGTGAGCAGCATGGGATAATGAGGCATTTCTCGATTCGCAAGACACCTCAGCAGAATGGGATGGCGGAAATGTTGAATAGGACAATCATTGAGAAGGCAAGATATCTCAGGCTGAATGCAGGGCTTGAAAAGAATTTCTGGGCAGAAGTGGTTAACATGGCATATTATCTCATTAATAGATCATTAAGGACAGTACTAGAAGGTAAAGTATCTGAGGAAGTATAGACAGGGAATCAAGTAGATTACTCTCATCTTCGAATTTTTGGATGTCCAGCCTATATGCACATATCTAGTGAGGAAAGATCAAAGCTAGATGTGAAGTCAAAGCACTGCATTTTTCTGAGGTATCAAAAAGGAGGTAAAGGCTTCAAACTTTGGGATTCCAAGGCAAACAAGGTGGTGATCAGCAGAGATATGGTGTTTGTCGAGAAAACTATGCTATAGCGTACTCAGGAAAAAGGAAATGAAGCACCACATATCAATATGGAGAAAAATGTTATGCAGGAGGAGCTAGAGACTCGTGACTTCGATGATTCTAACTCAGAGCACATGGAGCATCACACTATAACTGGTGGTAGAACAAAACAAGCCATAAAACCACCCACCATATATGGATTCGAAGACTTGGTATCTTATGTGCTTATCACTAGTAGCAGAGACCCTACATCTTTTCAGGAGGTGATACACAGCTCTGAGAAGGACAGGTGGACGGATGTTATTGCAGAGGATATGGAGTCATTGCATAAGAACCAAACGTGAGATCTAGTGGAACTTCCTTGAGAAGAGAAAGTTATAGGGTGCAAGTGGATATTCAAGAAGAAAGAAGCAATGTCAAAGGGAGAAGAAGTGAAGTCCAAGGCTCGGTTGGTAGCAAAGGGGTATTCACAGAGAAAGGGGATTGACTATGAAGAAATTTTCTCTCCAGTGATAAGACATACGTCAATTAGAGTGGTATTGGGTTTAGTGGCATATCACGATCTGCAACTGGAACAAATGGATGTGAAGATGACATTTCTTCATGAAAATTTGGAGGAGCGGATTTTATGTAACAACCTAAGGGATTGAGTCAGTCCGAATAAGAGAGGTTGGTTTACAAGTTAAAGAAATCGCTCTATGGATTGAAACAATCTCCTAGGCAATGGTACAAATATTTTGATTCATACATTATTCAAAATGAATATAAGAGATGTGAGTATGACTGCTACATATATGTGAAAAGCCTTGAAGATGAATCACTGGCTTTCTTACTACTATACGTTGATGACATGCTCATTGTTGTGGAGAATATTAAGGAGGTTAACAAATTGAAGAGGCTACTGAGCAAGGAATTTGACATGAATGATTTGAGAGAAGCCAAGAAGATTCTTGGGATAGAGATTCACAGGGATAGAGCTAAAGGGAGATTATGGTTGTCTCAATGTAGCTATGTGGAGAAGGTGTTGGATAGGTTCAACATGAAGAATGCAAAGTCCATGAGCACACCCCTGGCGCATCACTTCAAGTTATCAGTACAAGGTGTCCAAAGACGGATCACGAGATCCAAGAGATATCAAATGTTCCTTATGTCAGTATAGTTGGTTGTCTGATATATGCCATGATTTGCATAAGACCAGATTTGGCGCAAGCAATTAGTATGGTAAGTAAGTTTCTCTCAAATCCTGGTCAACCACATTGGGATGCAGTGAAGTGGATTTTTAGATACTTGAGAAATACAACTGATTATGGCATCATGTTTAGTAGACAACCGGAAGATCCTTTAGTTGCTAAGTACGTAGATGCGGACTATGCAAGAAATTTAAATAACAAGAGATCTACTACATGATAGGTGTTCACTGTGGCAGGAGGACCTATTTGTTGGAAATCTATGATACAATATATTGTTGCATTGTCTACTACGGAGTCGGAGTATATGATAGCAGCTGAAGCAGCGAAGGAAGCTTTATGGCTTATAAGGTTGATAAGAGAACTGGGTATTCAGCAAGGTGGAGTCAAGTTGTTATGCTATAGTCAAAGTGCTATCTATTTGGCAAAGAATCAAGTGTATCATGCGAGAACCAAACATATTAGTGTGAGATTTCACAAGATCAGAGAGTTGATTACTTCCGGGAAAATTCAATTTGAGAAGATTCACACTGCAGACAATGTTATAGATATGCTGACAAAGCCAGTGATCACAGAGAAGTTCACGCATTGCTTGAACTTAATCCATATCTCTAGATGTTAGAGGAAGGAAGTCTAGACCCAGAAATCCAGATGAAGCTTTATTCAGATACTCGTGTTCTTCGAAGAGGTGAATATTCGCCAAGGTAGAGATTGTTGACGGGTGTCTCATATTTGAATGAAGGTCAATGCGATAAATGCTATGGAAGAAAAATATGTTAAAATTTTTCGTAATAAAATTCTGTTACGATTTTATATAACATAATTCTATTATGATTTTTCATAACAGAATTTTATTACGATTTTTCATAATAAAATTATGTTACGATTTTACCGGGTCTGAGATTTATACATTATTTATAGGAATCATTGTAAACTTATTGTATAACAACAATCACAATAATCATGTAATATGATTCTCTTATGTAGAGAGAATTCTAATAAAGTTTCGGTCGTTTTTATGAAATAGGCATGTCGCCGAACTACGGTAACTCTTCTTTTTCCTCTTCTTCTCCTTCCTCGTGCTTGCTTTCCTTTTGTACATCTTTATCTTATTGCTTCATGCGATCTCTTTCCCTCTTCCTCTTTTTCTATTTTAAAAATTGAAATGTGTTACCTCCTCTTTACGTAACATATATTGATTGACAACTTAGTATAATTTTTAACTACGTGCGATAGGGTGCTAAATGGTTGGTCATATGACGATGAATTTTAATTTTTCTATGATCGGCCGTTCAAAATGGCGGTGAGGATTTAATATTAATATACTTTTTTTTTTAAATCTCAAGATGATCGCACACGTCCCTCCGTCCCCGGTGGCTAGGCCACTGGATACCGGTCCACTTCTTAACAGGCAGTTGAAAAGAAAAGACCCAACATCATCAACAACAGAAATAAATAAATAAATTTTCATTCAAAATTAAAACGTGATTTATTTGAGTCCAGGTCCAAGTAATCCCGCGTTACTGCATATTAAATATCAATTAGCAGCTTCCTCTTTTCTTCTATATGAAAAGAACAAGAAAGAGTTGACATTCCAAATCCATTAATCAAATTATCAGCCGATCGATCTAACTAGATTTGATAGCAGCACGTATGCGAACTCGTGGGATTCCGAATCCATTGACTAAATTCAGCGTTATCAAAGTTGACTTAGCAATCCATCTCCGACACGTTCAGTTCGTCCTCACATCACCAACCATTGATATGATTAAGCAAGAAGATTCCTCGGATCTTTCCTTTATTATACACATTATATATCCCCCCTCAATCCCTTCCGATTTCCAATCAACCATGGCTTCCCAGAGAAGAATCCCGATCCTGAGCCAGCTGAAGCAAGCGGTCCAGAAGGTCAAATTCCTTCTCTCCTTCGACGCCACCAGCTGGATGCTCTCCTCCCTCAGCGGCAATAAACGTTCACCGGGCCGCGGGCTCAGCTTCCAGGTCCGGCCGAGCCTGCTCGACTGCTCCGGCTCCTCCTCCTCCTCCTTCGGCGTCGTGCGAGGGACGTCGCTCTCCCGGGCGTCGTCGCTCGCCCTGAGCTCCTCGGAGACTCCGGCGACCGCGATGTCGCGATCGGCCAGCGACGCTTCCTCTTCCGGAGAGGACATTAATTTGAAGGCGGACCGATTCATCGAGGGCTTCTACCGGCGGCTGCAGATGGAGAGGCAGGTCTCGCTCGAGCTGAGCTACCTCAAATCAAAGAGCCTGGAGAAGACACCCTCCCTCGAATTTAATTAATCGATTCGATGCTAATTCTGCATCATATATTTCTCATCGCATGAATTTTGTTGTCGAGGTTGATTTATACAAAGATTGTTCTTAAATCTGTATTGATAAATTTCTTAAATCATCAACAGCCTTCGAGTTCTGTTTCAGCAAAGCATGAATGCATGCATGCTCAGAAATTCTTCGATCTCTTCTCGTCTGTTCCACATGCTATGCTCAATGTCAGTTGCAGGTCACTCTCCTCCTCCGGCCACGGCGGCTGCGGGCACATGGCCTTGCTCTTCTCCTTAACCCTCTTCCCGAGCAAGAGATTTCGATCTTGAACGCTCCATGCTTCTTCGTCATCAGGTCGCTTGATATCGACGACTCTGCGCGTGTGCTCTGTCAATGGCGTGTCACACGCTTCTGAGCTCGCTAAACTGATCCACTCTGTGAAATTTAGGGCGGAATCGGATGCTCTCGCGTTTGGATTCCTGTCGAATTGGCGCTTCATTTTGCTGCTTCTTTCAAGCTCATCCATCAGCGTCCTCTGTACTCTGTACAGGCGATGAAGCTCGTGTACCTGAAGCAGAATTATATTATACCACTCGGCATCGTCTCAAACAGCTCAAATTTCTTCTCACGCTGTATGGATTCGCTTACCTGGAACCTGAAGTCCTCTTCCTGCTTCATCATCGTGTTCCTCACGCGATCCTTGCCGCAATGTTTGTGAAATCCGTCCATCGATCCGACGACCACGCGCAACGTTACAGCAGTCGTTGACCGATCTAGAAGTGCCATGCTTTGTTCCCATAACTGGAAGAACAAGAACGCATCAAGAACTCGAAAGAATGATTCAGATGTTACAATCCACAAAGATGCAAAGTGTAGTAGAGATCAATCATTACAGACTAACTCAAATATATGCATTTTAATCTATAATTATTGTCCACATGACTTGTTTACCTACAGATATAAACTGATAACAATTCAAAGTTAATTGCAAAGCACCACCCTAATGAGGTAAACACTAACAATTTCCTAATATACAAATTAAATAGTTCTCTAGGATATCTAGTTTTGAAATGATTTCTCCATCTGTTCTCCAATATAGTTGACTGAAAAGATGAATCAGTATAAGAGAATTTTCCCAATGATTTTGATTGATTGAGAGAACGTAAAAAAAAAAAAAACTTTACCTATGCTCATGAAAAGTATCATATCATTGAATGATACATTTTAGTGTGCCAATCACTACCGATCGACACATGTAATCGTGTGTGTTATAACTGGACAGGAGGAAAATCTTGCACCAGACAATCATATCAAACTATCAAAGCTAGTTCGATCTGCAGTGAGTAGTATGTAGAAGATGGAGCTTCAAGCTACTTAATGATACTATATGGTCATGAAATTGTTCTTAAACAATAGATATTGAAGAAAAACAACTTCTTTAAGAAAATTGGGCAAGAGAGAATTAGACATGATATAATTTATGTAGATCAAAACCTTCTATTTTGCCAAGAAAATAAGAGAATCAGGTTAATTAAAGCAGCACTGATATCTGAATCAAGCAGAAGAAAACATGAACAGAGGAAAGGCATCAAAACCCAATTAATTTGGAACATGTTCTTTATCCAAAGTATATATTCACCTTAAGGCTGGCAATCCACTGCTCATCTTCCCTAAGTCAAGATGATGAACATCTGGTCCTCTCTTTCATTTCACTTCATGGAAGAATCCAAATCGTCGCAGAGAATTATAGTTCTCTTAAAAGGAAAGCTGGAAGTTGGAGGAGGAGGAGGAGAAGAAGAAGCAAGCAATCGCTGAGAGAAGAGACTGGGTCAAAGGGAATGGTGAGGAATTCTATACTGAAATCAAAATATGGTACTTTGCAGGTTATATATGAGCACAGGCAGAACTGTACATGACAGATCACAACAAGGCCTAGAAACAAATCTCACTCCTTCACATAACCAACTGTAATCCAAATATTCCAGACAAAGGTTAGGCTTTACTTTGGTGGGGTGGCACTCCCCTTCTCCAAAGTAAACTAAAAACAAAGTCTTTTTTGTTTTTGCACTTCTTTTGTCCCTTTTTGCACTGTTAAGGTTTGTGATTCAGGATGGTTCAGTCCTGTGAAAGATCTAGATAGCCTATAAAAAGTCTCAGTGTGCCTTTGTTAGGAATGTCATTGATTGTGAGCCTTTCAGAGGCTTCCTTGAGCTGAAGCACCAGTTGGTTTACACTTTTCTTTGGAAGGCTTTAAGCACCCTGCAGGTCCAAAGGAAAGGGGAGCCAGCCATGTGCACTGTCACATACTTGAGGTCATATGATCTCCGGCTGATCGAGCTGTTGTTCGGTTTGGGTCCCCAACAAGCACCATAAGGGGGATGAGTAAGTGGATCAATCAGATACTGATCTACCAACAAAAGAGAACATGATTCAAGGTGGCGATGATTACAATAAGGAAAAAATGGGAAAAAGATATCCTTTTGTGCAGTGGAACTAATAAGCTTATCTTATCTCTTTATGTGAATTCTGAGTTCATCACAAAGTGATGGAAACGCTGAACTTTCTGACCTTAACAATTTATTGACAGGTCAAAGTCCAACTACCAAGCGAATTCAGGTGAAGAAAAAGGGAAAATTAGACAAACAAAAAAAAAAAGGAACAAGAACAAGAGCAATAATGGGCAGATCAACATGAGGAGAAGCAGATAGCCATCACTGTCCTACCACATGCCAATATCTAATGCTCCAAGGTTTTACAGCATTAGTTTAATGGAGATCCATCTTTTTCTTTCTGGTTCAGGACTTCGTTGTCGTTGATGCAGAAAGGTCCAAGTAAATCCGGCACTGCCAAATGTCTGCTTGGTTTTCTTCTTTAACAGCAAAATCTAGCTGATCCATTGCATTCTTGGCTGCTAACATGCGCTACTACAAAGACAGCCAAATAACTTATTTTATTTAACGTTAACAATCTCTCTATCTCTTTTTTTACAGATCGACCGAGATAAGGTATGATTTGTGCTCCTTGTGCTTAATATCTGCAACTTAGTTAAAGTAAGCCCTTTTTCCTGAATGAAACAATGGCCTCATTGCTCATATATTCAACTGCCAATATGATAGAATGAAGGCAGTTGCAGTGTCATTAATTCGGATAAATTCGAGATAAATTTATGGAAATAACTCTGTAACATTTCTTTTGCTTTTGCAATAATAGACCAATTAATGGCAGAATTTTGGACAACAAGATCATCAATTGAAGAAAGCAATAGATCATTGCAAGGATAACTTGTCCTGTTCAGTCTATGTTCCTCATTTTTTTTTAACTCATAGCAAACTTGATAATGACAATCATCATTCAAATAATATAGATATAATAAAAAAGTAAGCAATACATTTAAAAGGAATATATGAACATTTACCATGTCGATCAGTTTGTTTATTCATTTCTTCCTCAAACTTGTTTTCATCTTTTCAACCTAACCTCTCATTTCTTATGCAATTTCTGAGGAAAAAACTCATATTTTGGAAGGAAAATTGAAGAATTAATTGATCAACAGGTTGCCTTTGGCATTTAGCTAATGCTGGTTTCTTCCTCTTGTGATTAAATTGACACACCACCTACCCAACACAAATCAACACTTCCAGCTATGATGCAATTAAAGTTAGATATTTCCAATAAATAGGAATGTGCATCAAAATTGAAGTAAAAAAAACAATTAAATCAAATAGAAAAAATTTGGTTCGAGAGAATATTTTAGGCAAACTAATAAGGGTATATATGATATATGTATGTAAGTGTATATGAGTGTGTATTTGTGTGTGTCAAACGAAATTGATAAGATGTTCGTAAACCTAAAACTAGACATGAAACTCTCAAAATATGATCACATGAAAAGAGATATCTATAATTAGTTAGGTATCTGTAAATTTCATCCCTTAAATTATTTCTGTCCCCCCTTACTTAATTTGGGGACACAAAATATTTCATGTCCTTTCCAATGCATGAAATTAAACCTTCATGGCCTTGTCTGCAATCCGAGTTTGTGGCAGGTGACTTCGATACCTTGATCATCAATCACAGCAACCTCAATTGTATGTGTTCTTGCATGGTTGGAACACATCTCACCTCAACATTTCCAATCAACTTGTCACACTTTGTCATATCATATTGATCACGCATTATATTTGTGAATAGAATCATAGCAAACTAGCTAGCCAACTCTTGTCCCCTCACGTAAAAAGTTAGGCCACATTGTATCATCTTGGAGCTGTAGCTCGATAATAAGTATCGATCAAGTTGTTTCAGAATTGTATCATCAAATTGCGTCCAATGCATCCTATCGCAGCCGGTGTGGCTTCTCCTTCTTCACTCATTCAAGGGCAGTGGAACAGTGAATTGGCTCGAGATTAGTCACACAGATATACGTCCAAGATATCATGATTGTCATCTGTGATTGAGGGGCCTAACAATAATTAAGATGCAGATTTATTTTGGACACGTTGATTAAGGACAGGAGGGGATTATATGCATTTCTATGTGTGGCTGGTGGCTAATCAAATCTAACTATCTCATAGCCACTGAATCCGACATGACACGTCACATGAGAAAATAAAACAGTATTTTGATTAGATATGATGGAAATCTTTCAGGAGATATCAAGAATCTTATGGGGCATAGCCTGATGATTGACCTGCAAATGGCTGATGAACTTATTTGAGAAGATCGATAAACTTTATCATTATTGATTATAGTTCCTTAGGAATTATAGTTCAAACAACATCTTTGATATTGGAAAAGTTCAAAAATACAAATTGTAATTTTTTGAATAGCTGGAGACAACATCTTTATAATTTAGGAACTTAAACTGGATATATTTTTTCAGTATTAGAGAATTTATTGCACAATTACCTCAACAACTGCAGTTGACTGGCAAGAAGATAAACTGTGAAAGGTGATTGATAGGCATTCTTTGATGTGCTGTTAGCACATCAGTTCAGCATTTTGGACATGATTTGACAGTTTAGATAAGGAACAGAGAGTGATGGCAAAGCATTTTCTAGTTAATGGATTGAGTCCCTATATTTCATTTCTGATGTGACACGTGGACACACTTCCACCTCCTGGCCACTGAAGATGCCAGTTTTTTTTGTGCGCGCGCGCGCCCCAAACTTTGATGTGCAAATGTGCTTCAACAAACTAAAGATCCAATGCATCAAGTTGTTGTAAACTTTGTGCCAAATTTTGATGTTGATAATGAAAACCTTCTCAATGTGCCAACTCTCTTGCAATGCCAATATAGATTCAATGTACTAAAGGGAGCATCTGCTTGTTGTAGTTTCAGAAGGGCTGCCAGCTGCAACATAAAGTTCGATAGAATTGTGCGAAAAATAGCAAACACGTAGGCAATTGTGTGCCCTAGCAACTGGTACTTCAAACTTTAACTTGATTAGTAGGCATATGCAATTTGTATCAGCTAAAATCAGGGAATTGTTCATCAGGCATCAAAATGTATACACTATTACAACCATTTCAGGAAGTGAAACTGTGAGATCTTACCTTTTATGACTTGTTGATAGGATATATAAAGACACTGCAGGATGTTTATCAAGTACACTGACATAAATATTTACCTGTCAAGAGATGATAGACAGTATCTGGTACTTTGAATTATTGAAACAAAAGATTTAATAAGATTTACATTAAAAAAAAAAAAGATTTAACAGGAGCTTAGATGAACTGCCATGAGTACGTGGACATTCTGAGTCCTGAGAGATGAAGTTCAGCAATCTAGAACACTTATCTGACTTCCTCATAGCATTGTGCCGTGTCAAAGAGGCATTGCGATGGATCTTAATCCACTAATTCGTTTCCGTTTCCTAGAAATTTCCTCACGCAATCTAGACTCTAGATTCTGCTCAAACAATATTTCCACAACTGGAACCCTACAAAAAGTCAACCATCGTCAAAGTCAAAGACTGCCTCAATGGATCAATACCCAAAGGAAAAAAGCAATAATTATTTCACCACGTTCAAATTTATCCAATGTCTCTAAAGTCTTAAAACCATTAAAAAAATTATTGAGGTTAAATTTTTTTATTATCATATAATTTAATTAAAATATGAATTTGATGGCTTAAATGTATCTTAAAGGAAGTTCTTAAACTGTGGGGGTATGTTTAAAAAGAAGCTTCAAAAGTCAATCGTCTTTCGTTGACCGCAGCCTCTCATGTCTCAATCTTTGATCCATTCCCCGTTCCGATGCCTTCTATTAAGCATGGATTCCATCGATTCACAGCATCGATTGGATTTTTATGCAAGTCATCGTTTGTACCGGCGATGGACGGCGCGGACGACGGATCCGTCGAAGCCGTAAGGATCAGCACCGAGGTCATGGTGGCCGCCGTCGCCTTCCTCTTCATGGTGGTCGTCTTCGCCTTCTTCCTCTACCTCTACGCCCGCCACCGCCTTCGCTCCAACGGCGTCCGCTTCGTCTTCTCTGCCTCTGCTGACGTCGGCCGCCGTGGCCTCGACGCCGCCGCACTCGCCGCCCTGCCCACCACTGTCTACCGCTCCGCCGACTTCAAGGAGGCCGGCGGCCTCGAGTGCGCGGTCTGCCTTACCGAGCTCTCCGAAGGCGAGACGGCGCGGGTACTACCCGCCTGCGGCCACGGTTTCCACCTGGAGTGCATCGACATGTGGTTCCACTCCCACGCCACCTGCCCGCTCTGCCGCCGCCCTGTCGCCGGCGAACCGTCCTCCCCGATAACAGAGCCGCAGAATCCTCTTCCTCCGCCATTGCCGCTGCCGGAGGCTTCTCCCCGTGAACCGCCGTCGTTCCCGACGAACGTGTTGTTTTGGGGCGGCCAAGGTCAGGAAGGGGCACTGGTGATCGAGATCCCGAGGAGAGCAGTCGACGGATCCGGGCCACAAGTCTCCCCGTCGCCGACGACGTCCGCTTCGGAGGAGCTGAGGTCGCCGGTTTCGGCGAGGTTCCGGTCGCTGCGGAGACTGTGGAGCCAGGGGAGGAGGACCGGTGCCGGCCCCTCCACGACTGATGTCGTCGACGTCGAACAGGGAATGGCCGAGGGAAGAGCTCCTCCGCCCAAGACTCCGACAGCGAAGCCGTGACTCTGCCGGAAATCGAATGTTAGATCGGGCTCCGAGTTGCACCGGCCGCTCGCCGGTCACCGGAACTCGTTATAAAATTTTGATTCTTTGCTGTATACAAAGCAAAAAGTAAACATACTTGTAACAATTACGATACTCTGTCCCTGTAATTCGATTGAGATGGAGAAGAATTCTTCTCATCTCTTTCATTCAATTGATCAATTTTCAGTTATTTAATTCGATTCATTGATCCAAAAAATATATCGTTTTGGGTTCGTGAATCTGTTACTTCCAATGTATCAATCGTCATTCATTGTTCTGTCTTGTAAGAAAGGTTTATGCCTGAAGAGGAGCCTATGCAGAAATATTTTGCAAAATGAAAGAAATATATTAAATAAACATTGATGATTTCGAATATATTAAATAAAAAGTTAGAACAATCGATTCCGTCTCAAATCAGCAACTTCTTGAAGGATCAAAGTTTGACTTTGAAGACCAGGAAAAGCTGGTCTTAAAGGTTGAAGAATTGTTCTCTGTCAAACTTTACAAAACTAGGTTAGGCTTCAACTTGAATTTTCTTAATTATTGACTAAAACAATGAATTCCCTATTTAACTAAACGAGGGAGAATTTTATGTTGCTCACCAAATCAGAAGGTCTTCCCATCATTCATTGGTTCTTCAGAATCTCTACCATTCATTCTATTGATACTTTTCTTTGCAAAAAAAGAAAAAAAAACATAGGAATCAAAGAATCATTTTAGAAGAACCAGATAAGATAAAAGTAAGCTGAATATATTCAGAACATTGACTTAATTATCTCCTCCACAATCCAAAGCTGTTGTTTTATTAATCATTCACAAACTAAAACTCCCTTCTGATTCTATTAATCACAATACACATGTTCAGATATCCTCAATTGCAAGTAAACCTATAAAATTCATCACCTTCATCGCCTTCAGCCATCAATATTTGAAGGAAGCTTGGAATGCTCTGAAGCTCCCTATTCCTGAGAAGAAGGGGAAAAAAACTCACTTAAAGTACTAAACCATGGTAATCAGTTTTGTTCAAGTCAACTGCACCTCCTGCTTCGCTTCAAAATGGGTTGATCGAACCGCGGTCCTTCGTCGAATCCTTCACAGACTATTTCTCCCTTATCATCTCTGAAGCATATGACACCCGTTTCTTGATCCTCATAAACCTGATCAGAAGATCAACAAGAAACATGTCTGACATTTCTCTAAAATCCAAGAATTCACAGAGAAAAGAAAGTCATTTACATGTATGTATGTACCTTGGCACCTCTGCTGCTAAATTTATTGACTGAAACCGATGCTTCAGACGTGTTGTTGTTGTTGTGGTGGTGGTGGTGGTGGCGGCACAAGCAAGATCTTCTCCTGATCTTCTCAGTTTGGCTTCTGGGAATGATGATATTGGAGTGAGAGAAGGCAACAGCCATGCTGATCATTCTTCTTCCTTCCCCAATTATTTCAGGATGAGTCAAGAAGGGAAACACAAGGGTTTTATTCAAAATGGAGATCTGAAATCAGTTTTCTATTTCCAAGCGGCTTTGTTTGTTTGCTCCGATGCCTTTGTTAATGGTGATGATTCATTAATTGTCCATCTTCCATTGTTTTTAATATATTATCTTCATCCTGTTACTCATGAGAGGTGGAACAATCATGCACATATTGATCATTCATTAATATCTTGCTTCTTCAATTGTCTTTTGGTTGATGTTGAAAAAATGTAAAAGATGAAAGAAATTAATTAAGAGGGGAAAATGAAAAACCTTTCAATTTAAGATATTAAAATTATAAGGAGAAAAAGAAGAGATGGCGACCTAAGTATAATTACAAAGTGGATGACAACTAAGACAGAACACAAACTGCAATGTACTCAGCACTGCATTAGAATTATAAAGCAAAGAGCCAAAACATTTCGAATCTGACAAAATAAGGACTGTTATGATTGATTTGAAGACACTTCGGCACCAGTCTCCAGGTAGAAATGTTCATCTTTTTCAAACTTCCCAAAGTAGAAAATATGTAACTATGCACACAGAAGGTTAGAACATATCTTTAGTAAACAGACAGTAAGATTTAAATGTTTTTTTCCGACTCTATGAATATTTTAATAGATTATTGGGATAAATCAGAAAGTGTTCAGGATGGATAATCGGAAATATCTCTCTTTCTCTCAAGTTCATTATAAGGTCTCTAACATACTCTGAATCACTCCACATTAAAATCAATATATTCTTGAAAACCTCCCTTATATATCTATACCATCAAATTTAAATTCGATAGCATAGATTGAAATGAGTACATTTTCAAACGTTTGATAAAATTTATCATAAACTCATTATAAGGTCTAAAATAATAATGCTCACCAACCAAGACCACTAATGGTTCATAGAACTCTCTTGATTCAAAAAATATTAAATTTTTGAATAGATCCATCAGTCAGTTTCAAACGAAACTCACTATAGACCTAGATGTTAGGACCGATTGAGCTAGGGGGGAGGGGGTGAATAGCTTTTCTCATTTCGATGAAGATGAGTTACAACGGAATATTTGAAGCGAAAAGCTTTCAATGCTAACACGAGGATTTATTTAGTATCCACCTCCTTGAGGTGACTAATCTAAGGATCTGGTCATCTCTCATGCATACACTATAAAAGAGTTTTTTCTTGAAAATATATTGGAGGCGGAGAAGCCTCGTACAAGCTTACACACAAAGAAATACAAGAAGAAGAAATGAAAAGTTAATACAATTGAAATCTTACAAGATTACAACAATAAATCCTAGCTTGCTTTCTTCTTGTTTGAAATCACTTCTTGATCAACTTGGAAATGCACTAGCACTTTACTCTAAGTCTCCAAGAATTTATCGTGTGTCGTTGAGAAGTTGTGAGCAATAGTTATCTTCGAAATGTCCACGAAAACACTTTTCTAGGATTCACTCGACTCGTCCCAATATATTCAGCTTTTCCCTAATCGATTGTCACATCATCCGATTGTCCAACACCTATAGAACGACTCTTTTTTCGAACCCTAATCGATTGGTGAGTCATCCCAATCGATTTAGAGAGCCTTAATCGATTCTGCAACTCTTTGTTCGCTCGCAAAAAAGCCTTAATCAATTAGCCCAATCTATTAAGCCTTCTTAATTGATTGCTTCAATCGATTCCCTCTTCTTATGATAAAGCACTGCCTAATCAATTGACCAATCAATTAGTAGTGGCTGAATTGATTGGTCAATCGATTCAGTCATTGTTTTTCGTGAATTCTTCTTCGTGGATGTCTTGGCCTTAATTGATTGGTTCGATCGATTAAGCTTGACCCAATCGATTCGAGTCCTTTCTCTGTCCTCGCAAAAACCTCTTGGCCTTCTTAATTGATTGCTTCAATCGATTCCCTCTTCTTACGATAAAGCACTACCTAATCAATTGCCCAATCGATTAGTAGTAGCTGAATTGATTGACCAATCGATTCAGTCATTATTTTTCGTGAATTCTTCTTCGCGAATCTCTTGGCCTTAATTGATTGGTTCAATTGATTGACCAATCGATTCGGGTCCTTTCTATGTTCTCACAAAAACCTCCTAATCAATTACCTAATCAATTAGATTAGAGTCAACCGATTATCCAATCCTAACTTATTTAATCCAAGTCTAGGATTCGCATGCCCAACATTTGGTCAACTGTGACCTATTAGGACTTCTTCACCGAGTGTTAGGTCAATACTTTGACCTACTTGAACTTTTCTCCGCGTGCCAAGTGACTCCATAACCCAAGTGTTCGATCCTCCATGACCCACTTGGACTTCCTAACACCAGGTATCCGATCAACCTTTGACTCATCTGGATTTTCCAATATCTAGCTTCACTCACCAGGACTTTTCCCACCTAGCTTCACTCACCAAGATTTTCTCATTACCTAACTTCACTCAAGGACTTTTTCCACCTGACTTCACCCAGGGTTTCCTCATTGTCTGCTTCACTCATCATGACTTTTCAACTGCCTGGGTTCACTCACCAAGACTTTCCACACCAAATGTCTTATCCTCCAATTAGTTTCTTCTTCTTCTTCTGTCATGACCATTTGGTTTTTCTTCTTCTATCAACCATCCCATTAGTTTTGCCCTTCTCTAACCTCCGGTTAGGACTTTTCCAGTTAAGTTTCCAATCAACTTTTATACTTGACTACTTTCTCATATCAAACTGGTCAACTTTTGACCAATGGAGAATTACACCAACAATCTCTCAAATGGACAATTGTACCTACAATCTCCATATATTATCAAACATCAAAACTCAAGCTTGAGTCAAACTAGTCAACTTTGACCCAAGGATAATTGCACTAATAATCTTTCCTTTTTTGATATTTGACAATACGTTTAAGATAGACTTACCCATATTAGCCCAACTCTAACTTCATTCCATGTTTGAAGCATCAATGTGAGTTTCTAACTTAAACTCCACATTTTCTTCCCCTTTGATAAATGTTCCCATCTGAAATCTGTGAGAAGGTGCGCTGGCTTCGAGGAATGGTAGCTTCGAGGAAGATGAACTCCTGGAGATTTGGAAAAGTTTCTCAATGATCTTGCGCGCAGTGAGACTAGCCAACAAAGTTTTAGGACTTAAGACTGAGGCGGGGATCCCTAGCTAGGCCCTCCGACGCTTAAGTCAGTTCTCTCTCTCGAAAGTGGAAGAAGAAGAAGAAGAAGTACAGTAATAAAAGTACTCAGAAGTAGAGTTTTTGATGCTAGAGTTGTATACCTTGCCAACGGAGAGGATCTCCTTTTTTATACTACCTTATATAACCTCCATAGTCATGAGGTGATCCTCGGGTTGTTAAAGTTTGTTAGAAGATAGAGTACCACTTTAGGATTCATGCAATAATCCCTTAAAGAATCTTTTTTATACCCTAGATGTACCTCTTTTGTCGTTTATGACTCATATTCCTAATGAAGTATGCATAGGAACATGTCCCAATAACTTAAGAAGCTTCTAGAGAATATTTTCTGCCAAATTTGCCAAGCTGTCATACTTGTATGCTATCTTCTGTTAAACATGTCTTGGTCTGTCATTCAAGTCGATCGTGTATATATTGAGAATATCTTTTGTTAAGCATATTTCGGCGGGGTATTCAAGTCGGTCATGTATATTTGAGAATATCTTTTGTTAAGCATGTTTCGGTCAGTCATTCAAACCGATCATGTATATATTGAGAATACCTTCTGTTAAGTATGTTTCGACCGGTCATTCAAGCTGATCATGTATATATTGAGAATACCCTCTATTGAGCATGTTTCGGCCGAGAATGTACTATAAGCTTTATAAAGCTGAGCACCTTTAAGCTCGATCGGGTTTTGTCCGGTCGAGCGCATATAATCACACTGGTGCTCACTCGGCCTTCACTCGACCGGTAATATACTAAAAGGTGTATAAGACTAAGTGTCTTTACACTTGGTCGGGCATTGTTCGACCGAGCGCATATAAGCACACTGGTGCTCGCTCGGCCTTCACTCAGCCGGTAATATACTAATGTTGGGACCGAAATGTAGCTAGAGGGGGGGGGGGTTGAATAGCTCTTCGCGATCTCGTGTTCGTCGTTGCTTGCCTCTTGCGATTATGTGCAGCGAAAATACAAGAAAACAAACACACAACGCTAACTCTAGGGATTTACTTGGTATCCACCTCAAGAAGAGGTGACTAGTCCAAGGATCCACACACTCACGCACCCTCCACTATGAAAACACTCCTTCTCGGTAACTACGGAAGGTGGAGAAGCCCTACAATACTCTCAATACAACAAGAAACAAATACAAGGGAAAGCTTACACGGTTTACACAAGAAACCCTGACCCTAGCTTCTTCTTCTTGCTGTAGATTCGCCTCTTGACTTGGAAATTCCTCCAAGAACCTTCAAGATCTGGCGTGAGAGTGACTATGGAGAAGCTCTGTGGTCGCTGTTGTCGCTGGAGAAGAAAGCTGAAAGGTCTACCGAGAGAAACGCTCGCCAATAGCTAAATACGATGCTAATGGTCGAATCCCAATCGATTGGATTGCTCCCAATCGATTGGGGAGACTTTGAATTGATCGGCTGATCGATCCAGAGCGCCTCTGTGCTCTCGGGAATTGCTTGGATCGATCGGTCAATCGATCCAGGGCTTATTGCACAGAATCGCAACTCCCAATCGATCGGCTGATCGATTGGAGGCTCTAAATCGATCGACCGATCAATCCAGAGCCATTCTGTAAGATCGCGAGCTTCTCCCAATCGATCCACTGATCGATTGGGTGGAGGCTTGTAGCGGGGACTCACCCAATCGATCAGCCGATTGATTGGGCATGAGCCAATCGATCGACTGATCGATCCAGCTCAAGGTTTTTGCCCAAAACCAAGTCCAAAGTCTCCTAAACCAATATCCGGTCAACCATGACCTGTTGGTACATCATGCCTAGCATTCGGTCACCCTCGACTTGCTAGGACTCCCTCACCAAGTATCCGGTCAATCCCTTTGACCCACTTGGACTTTTCTCCTCGTGCTAAGTGTCCGGTCATCCTTGACCCACTTGGACTTATCTCCACCAGGTGTCCGATCAACCTTGATCCACCTGGATTTTCCGTGCCTGACTTCACTCATCAGGACTTCCCTTCTACCTAAATTCACTCACTAGGACTTCTCATCTGCCTGACTTCACTCACCAGGACTTTCCTTACTGCCTAGCTTCACTCACTAGGACTTTCACCTGGCTTCACTCACCAGGATTTTCTTCTGCCTAGCTTCACTCATTAGGTCTTTCACCTGGCTTCATTCACCAGGATTTTCTTCTGCCTAGCTTCACTCACTAGGACTTTTCACAACTGCCTGGCTTCACTCACTAGGACTTTCTAGTCTGCCTAACCTCCCAGTTAGGACTTTCACCTGGTTTCACTCACCAGGATTTTCCAATCGAGTATTCAGTCAACCTTGACCTACTTGACTCTTCTTCATAATCTCCCCACATGAACAATTGCACCTGCAATCTCCATGTTTTGTCTCCATGTATTGTCAAACATCGAAATCCAAACATCAGAACTCGAGCTTGACCCAATTCAAGCTCAGTCAACCAGGTCAACCTTGACCTAGGGAATATTGCACCAACAATCTCCCCCCTTTTTGATGTTTGGCAATACCTCTTTTAAGTTAGGCTAATCCCATAGCCTCAACTTCCTTCATGCCAATGTATGAATGAGGGTTTCCTTCATTCTCCCCCTTTCCTAGAGGGCAAACTCCCTGTTTAGGTAATGAAGGCCTAACTTAACCCTACATTCTCCCCCTATTGGCACACATCAAAAACTCTTCCCCTGAAGAGTTACTCAACGTTGTTTACAACTTCACTCGTTGGTCACAACATAATAACGAAGGTCCCATACCCTTCATTATTCTTAACGCTCATCCTTGGGCATATACTACTTGGTATATTCATACACGATTCAAATGAAGGTCTCATACCCTTCATTGTCATCAAATGCTCATCCGTGAGCATACATCACATGAATAATGAAGATACTCACTCTCCATTACATTCAAATGCCCAACCTTGAGCATTTTCACTAAAGAAGGTTAACCACCTTCCAAAGTGTATGAAAAATAGATTTTTCATGTCCTTAAAGAGTAACTTCCCCTAAAGACATGCACATAACTTCTGTCATTGCACCAACAATAACTTGGAATCCCTAAACCTTTAGGAAACCCAAATTTAGAAGTTTTGAGGTTCAAAAATTTAATATTGAAACCAAACCTCAACTTAAACCTCTAATTAGTCTCCCTTAACCAATCCGTCCTTGTTTTCATCATGAAAACTCCCCCTAAATGTATACAAATGTGTTTTGAGGGGTAAGGGATGGTTACCTAGACTAAAGGTGGTTCAAAATGCTGAAATCAAGCTTTCCCAGCCAAAATCAGCATTCATAATCGATTGGAGTTGGGTCCCAATCGATTGAACCTGCTTAAATCGATCCACTGATCGATTCAGCTAGTGTGGATCGATCGGTGGATTGATCTAGTGAGCTTCTGTTCACGAGAAGCTCACTCTCAATCGATCGCCCGATCGATTGAAACCCTTCAATCGATCGGGTGATCGATTGAAGGTCTGAAGTTGCTGAAATTTCATTTCAGTAAACTTCAGAAACCCCTAGAAAATTTTACAAAATTTCAAAAATCATGAAAATTCATGTAGACATTATTTAGGGTATATATTATCAAGGAAAAATATTTTTCTATGAAAATACTTTCTATTTTCAAAGATTGATACAAATTTAAAAACTTAGAAAAACCTTAGTGTTTTCTTCAAGTTTGTGTCTAACTATTCAATGATGATCACTATCAAAAGATAGTCTTCATCAAAGTTTTCCAAAAGCATTTTAAAATCATTTTCAAAATCAATTTTCAACCATGTTCTTTGGTCTCAATGCACATAACTTGTACATTAGCTTTCCCAATGATCGGAAAACACATAACTATGTGTTTTGATGAACTTAAAACTCAAAAGAATGCACTAAATCAAAATCTTGAGTTTTATTCATCATCCTAACATCTCACTTGTATTCAATGTGTACGAAACCACATACAAGTCACCTTATAGTTCTTAGTGAGATGTAAACTTTGGTTTTGCCCTAATCTAAGGGTCATGCATATCTATCTAGGTATTTTGAGGTTATGAGCATCCACCAAGGATGTTACTTGTTAATAAATGTCATTTGTCCTTAATTTCAAGGAATTTAAAAAAATTATGCATGATGCGATATGACATACATCAAAGATAAATAATTTTCAAAAGAAAACTTCCTAGAACTACATGATGTATGTATGACATGAGATGGTATTTTTGTGTTTTTCATAATAAGTCATGAGTGCAAAATATGATGTCATGGTATATGATGGGCAAACAATGCATGGTAAATTAGCATAAATGAAATACCTAGATTATCTATCTAAGTATCCTTAATCCTTAGCTAAATTAAAATTTAAAACCTAGATTGGCCACTATTTCCCACTAAAATGCCAAAATTTAATTTTGACATTTCTTTTGATTTTCTTAATTTTGTGCCAATTTAAATTAAGCAAATTCCTCAAATTTTTGGCACAAATTACTCTTTTAAAGAGTAACAAATTAAGTTAAGGCTTAAGTTGCCTTTAATTCCTAAGAATATACCACAATCCCAACTTGGTAGTTCTTATGATTTTCCTAAATGTGCCAATTTAATTTTAAAATCAAATTTCTCACATTATGGCACATCTTACCCTTTCCAAGAGTAACTTAGGGGGCGTTTGGTACGCGCGTTTTCCATTTTCATTTTATGGAAAATGCACGTTTTCTGGAAAATGGTGTTTGGTTTGCGTTTCCCGCGCGCGTTTTCTAAAAAATTGGCTATCGTTTTCTAGAAAAACAGAGAATGACAAAAAATCATTTTCTGTTTTCTAGAAAACGCGCGTTTTCCAGAAAATGAAAATGAAAACGGTGCAAACCAAACGCACCCTTAGTTATCCATTTCATTTTCAAAGGTTAATAATAACCTTGAAAATGCTCTCCGAGTGTCAACTTTATCAAAGTTGGGTTAACTACCCTTCTAATCGGAGTTGACACTCTCTATCCCATCTAAGGAGTAGAGAAAATGCTCCTAGGAACCCAAAACCTATTGATGCTCCTTGGATGCTCTAGGTATTCATTAGGGATAACTTCCCTAGATACCTTCCTAGTGACCTTGTTAGACTTCTTGGAAGCCTTAGTCACATTTCCTAGATCAACTCTAGGGATTGCCTCTGTAACGACCCGCCTTCTATTACTAGGCTGTAAGGCCGATCGCTACAGTTATACTGTGCTAAACTATTCCCTGACCATCACTAGAACTAGATGCGGAAGCTGTGCTAATTAAAATTTTACTAAAACACTGACATTTCTTGGTTCTATACATGCTAAGGAAGGTAACTAACTACTCATAACATGTCTTACCTTCCCCATGGCCAAGGAACTGGACTTAGACACTTCCCTGCTGATACCAGACCTCCCAATCGATCCACGGATCGATTGGAATAGTCGGATCGATCCAGTGATCGATCCAGCCGGCTACTGTATGCGGGACATAAGTTGGATCGATCCAGTGATCGATCCAGCATGCTACTGTGGCCGGGACGATAATTTGGATCGATTGGCTGATCGATCCAGGCTGGTCAATCGATCCAGTGATCGATCCCAGGGCTCTCTGTTCGCGACTGAAATGGCTGGATCGATCGGCTGATCGATCCAGAGGCCTACTGTTCGCGGAGCAGATTGCCCAATCGATCAGCTGATCGATTGGAAACCCTCGAATCGATTCGAGTTACTGATTTCGTGCCAAATGTCTGATTTCAGCACTGTTTCGTGCCTCAACCACATTACAAGTACTAAAATGACTAAGAAACACTCTAATGACAACAACTAACATTCTAACAACATAAAAGAGGTGTTCTAAGCATAATAAAGTGCATGGTTAACTAATTCGTAACGAATAACATACTAAAGTGTAAGATGATAAAAAGAAACACTGAAAAGTTCTAATGTTTGAAATAAAGCTTGCTAAGGTTCCCTAAGATCTTCTTGCAGGTTCCATCCACACACATCCTCATCAGTGCATTGACCTCCAGCCTCCGCTAGTCCATCTTTCCTTTACCTTTATCTGCAGTATAATGAAAAATAGAATCTGTAAGCTTAAAGCTTAGTAAGAAACCATCTACCTCACGAAAACATGCAACGATGCAAATATGATTTTAAATCATGCTGTTTAAAACATATGCTGGATATAATGAATAAACTAAGCATGACATGGCATATAAGCATACAATCATGGCATATCTACAACTAAACATAAAGTCATCATGCATATTCACAAGGAAAAAGTAAGCTGATACTAAGAACTGAGCTACGCTAATACTGATCTTCTGCTAGAACTGTATTGAATTCACGAACTAATTTCTGAAAGGTTGAAAACCATATACATATAGTAAGTGAAAATACTAAACATGCTGTTGAGGGGCCCGGCAACTGTACGTGCTATGCGCGCATCTCTAACTAGACCCGGGGTTGCAAATCCCGAATTTAGTAGAGCTACTAGGTTATCTAAACCTAGGGACCGACTATGGGAGCTCAGCCCAATGGATATCTAATCCAGTACAGTGCCAACTGAAAAGTAAAATACTGAGTATAGCTAAACTGTTCTAAATTGCTGTTTCTAGGTTATCTGAACCTAGAGCTAGGTTGTCTGAACCTAGAGGCGACTATGGGAGCCCACCCATTGGACCGTAGTCCCATGTAAGCTAGAATAAAACTAATTTGCTGTTTTAAATGCTTCTAGTGCATTTAATAAATTAATTAAGCTGTCTGTTACTGAGTTAGACCTTTAATCAAGTACCTAGGATGCCCTAACTCTTCTCCCTATTAGGGAGGCCACCTCTAGGCACCCGACAACGTCTAACCTCCTATCTGAAGAGGGAAAACGTGTCCGGCCCATCTAGAGGTGTTCAACTAAACCCCTAATCTGCGAAGAGAGTTAAATACACCCTAGATATCGATAAAAATCTGCATACACCCTAACTAAAACATAAAAACTCAAACAGAAGCTATTATACTGTAGGTGAGGGGTTTCTTACCTCCTATTCATAATTTCTTACGATTCTATTTGCTAGAATTTCGGTGGAGACGACTCTTTCGACGATCTTCTCGCGTCCACGCGTTCCCCTCGTGAAGGAGAGCGTCCTCGTGCCGGAGTTCTCGTCGGAAGATGTCCTCGGAGCCCTAGGGAGAGAACCCTAGGTCTTCCTTGTGGTTGGCGCCGAGAGAAGGAGAGGAAAAGAGAAGGGGCGGCGTGAGGCTAGGGTGAGGAGAAATCACGGTGGAAACCAAAATAACTCTTCACCTAATTAATTTTCCTATTTATATTAAAGAATTAATTCGCCCAACTCCAATATAAATTTTATTGGTTCCCTTTCCTTTCAGCACGGCCCTGCTGGGTTCAACTGGTTACTAACATTATCCCTAGACCATAGGTCTCGGGTTCAATTCCCGCCTAAGCTATTTTGCGGTTCTAATTATTTTTGCCGTTTCCGTTACTCGGAAAATTCCGAAAAAATATCTAAAAATTCCATAAAAATCGTAGAATATTTATAATGCAGTTTCGAGAATTTTCGGGTGTTACAATCCCCCATACCTTATAAAAAGTTCGTCCTCGAACTTAGAACAACTCTGGGTACTTCTGTCTCATGCTGACCTCTGTCTCCCAAGTTGCCTCCTCTGCTGTGTGACTGTGCCAAATAACTTTGACTAATGGTACTTCCTTGTTCCACAATTTCTTAACTGCTCGGTCTATTATCTGAATAGGCCGACTATCATAGCTGAGGTCTTCGCGGATCTGTACCGACTGGGGCTCAATCACCTGGGTGGCATCTGGGGTATGCTTCTTCAGCATAGAGACATGAAATACGTTGTGGACAGCTGACATTTCCTGGGGTAGCTCTAGCTCATATGCTACCTTGCCCACTCTTCTGCTGATAAGGTATGGTCCCACATATCTGGGACTTAGCTTGCCCTTCTTCCCAAAACGCATTACTCCCTTCATGGGAGCTACTCTGAGGAACACTGAATCCCCAACTGAAAACTCTAAGGGTCTGCGCCGTGTATCAGCATAGCTCTTCTGGCGGCTCTGAGCTGTCTCTATCCTCTGGCGGATCTGCTGTATAGCTGCTGTGGTATCTGCTACTAGATCTGTCTGAAGCTCTAGTTCTTTCTATTCACCACTCTCATACCAGCAGATTGGAGATCTACACCTCCGCCCATAGAGAGCCTCGTAAGGTGCCATGCCGATAGTGGCCTGATAGCTGTTGTTGTATGCAAACTCTGCTAAGCTCAGATATTTGCACCAACTTCCCTTGAAGTCTAGGGCACACGCCGAGCATATCTTCGAGTACCGATTTACTCCGTCGACCATCCGTCTGAGGATGGAAGGTCATGTGAACTTTAACTTCGTGCCCAATGCTGTATACACTCCCAGTGTGATGTAAATCGCTATCTCGTCTGAAATAATGGTACGTGGGACTCCATGAAGTCGACGATCTCCTGAGATACAACTGAGCTAGCTTCTCCATGGAGTAGGAGATCTTGATAGCTAAGAAGTGGGCTGATTTAGTCAACCTGTCGACTATTACCCGATGGCGTCAAAACCATTCGTGGTTCCGGGCGGTCCCACTATGAAATCCATAGAGATATCCTCCCACTTCCATTCGGGAATCAGTATAGGTTGCAGAACTCCTGTCGCTGATGTTCTGCCTTGACCCTCTGACAGGTGAGGCAGATGCTAACATATCTGGCGATGTATCGCTTCATCCCGGGCCACCAAAAATGTTTCTTCATGTCTTGATACATTTTGGTGGAACCTGGATGCATCACATAGGGAGTCCTGTGAGCCTCATCTAAAATCTGTCTCAGGCTCCTCCCGATCCGGAACACAAGTCTGCCACCAAAGTACAACACCCCCTGAATTCTCTACTTTCTGATTCTGTTAGCCCTTGCTTGATTTTCTGTATTTCAGGGTCCCGATCCCGAGCTGATGAATATCACCAAGCAAGGTAGACTCTAAGGTCATAGTAGAGAGCTGCCCCACTATAAGCTCGAGACCGAAATCTATGATCTCCTTCTGTAGGGGCGGTGACATGGCTGTAAGAGATAATAAGGTAGCACTGGATTTTCTGCTGAGTGCGTCTGCTACCTTATTGGCTTTTCCGGGATGGTAGAGGATATCGATATCATAGTCTTTGACTAGCTCTAGCCATCTGCGCTGTCGCATATTCAGATCCTTCTGAGTGAAGAAGTACTTGATCTGTATATACTCTACACTGGGCTCCATACAAGTAATGTCTCCAAATCTTGAGAGCGAACACTACTGCTGCAAGCTCAAGGTCATGAGTAGGGTAATTCTTCTCATAATCCTTGAGTTGTCTGGAGGCATAGGCAATCACCTTTCCGTCTTGCATCAGCACTGCTCCTAGTCCCAACTTAGAGGCATCACTATAGATGTCAAAGCTATCTGTTTTCTGGTAAGGCTAAGATAGGAGCACTGGTCAATCTCCTCTTTAGCTCGCTGAAGCTGTTCTCACAGTCCTCTGTCCACTGAAATTTTCTGTTCTTTCTGGTAAGAGCTGTCAGTGGGGAGGCTATCCTGGAGAAGTCCTCTACAAACTTTCTGTAATAACCTGCTAATCCCAGAAAGCTTCTAATTTCACTGGCATTCTTCGGTCTTTTCCAGTTACTTACTGCTTCTATTTTGCTGGGGTCTACCATGACACCATCCTTTGAGATGATGTGACCCAGGAAGGACACCTGATCAAGCCAGAATTCACATTTCGTGAACTTGGCATATAGCTGATTCTGCTGAAGTGTCTGTAGTACTGTCTTCAGGTGCTCTGCATGTTCTTCCTGAGTTCCTGAGTAGATAAGGATGTCATCGATGAACACGATAACAAACTTATCTAAGTACTCTCTGAATACTCTGTTCATGAGATCCATGAATGTAGCTGGAGCATTTGTCACGCCAAAAGGCATGACTACGAACTCGTAATGTCCGTATCTGGTCCTGAATGCTGTCTTCAGTATATCACCCTCCTTGACTCTGACTTGGTGATATCCTGATCTGAGGTCAATCTTAGAGAACACTGCTGCTCCCTTTAACTGGTCGAACAGGTCATCTATCCTGGGAAGAGGATACCTGTTCTTGATCGTGACCTGATTCAGTGCTCTGTAGTCTATGCATAGCCGCATGCTTCCATCCTTCTTCTTCACGAACAACACAGGTGCTCCCCATGGTGAGTGACTAGGGCGTATGAAACCCTTGTCAAGAAGCTCCTGTAGTTGCTCATGAAGTTCCTTCAGCTCGGCTGGAGCCATGCGGTAAGGCGCTTTGGAAATAGGATTGGTGCCGGGGAAGAGCTCTATCTCAAATTCAATCTCCCTGACTGGTGCTAGGCCTGGTAACTCTTCAGGGAAGACTGCAGCTAGCTGTTGGTCCCTGTCCTGGCTGGTATTGACTACATGTGCTAGGTACCCCGTACATCCTGAATCCATCAACTTCTGTGCCTTCATAGCTGAGAGAAATTTTCTGGCTTTTCTCTTTGGTTCTCCGATGTACTCAAACTGTGCTTCTGCTTCGGGTTGGAACACGACTTTCTGTTTATGGCACTCTATGGAAGCACCGTATCTGATCAGGAAATCCATTCCAAGGATGACGTCGTAGTCAGTCATTTTTAGCAGGACCAGATCACAAAAGAGTTCCCTGTCTGCTATAATGACTGGCACTGCCCTGAGCCAGTGCGTGGACGCCATAACTTCTCCCGAAGGTAGTGTCGTCAGAAACTGACCACTGAGTACCTCTGGAGCTATTGCTAACTTTGCGGCGAACGCCCTAGCTATATAAGAATGGGTTGCCCCAGTATCAAATAGAACAGTTGCTACTTGCTGAAAAATGCTAAGCTGACCTGTAACAACTGTCGAGGCATTGGCTACGTCCTCTCTGGTGAGTGAGTAGATCCTCGCATTCGCCATAGCTGGAGGGGCTTCTAATCTGCCCTGGCTGATAAGTGGACCTTCTAGGGCGGCCTGCATCTGATACAACTGAGCTGGCTGGCCTGCATGCTGAATCTGCTGTGGCTGAGGAAGACCGGTCTTGTTCGGGCACTGCTTGGCCATGTGCCCTTCTTGTCCACATTCGAAGCATCCTCGTGTGCCCCTGCGACAAACCCCTGGGTGGAATTTCCCACAAGTAGCACACTTTGGATAACTGGGTCGCTTGTTAGAGGGTCCTCCTTTTGGGTCACTTCCTGATTTGCGCTTGCTGTTGGAGTTCCCTTTCCAGTTAGAGCTGTGGCCTTGCTGTTTTTGAGTGTGAGAGTTTCCTTGGCCCTTGGACTCTGAGGAAACTTGCTTCTGCTGCTTAATGCTGTTCTGGTAATGCTCTGTGGTCAAGGCACTGCTCACTAACTCCTCTGTGGTTTGTGGCCTATGTATGCCACCAGCCACGTTCACTGCTATCTCTGGCCTCAGCATCTTGAGCATCAACCGGATTCGTTCCCTCTCTGTGCTGACTAGCTCTGGGCATAGACGAGCCAACCTGTTGAATTTCTTCACGGCTTCCTCAACTGAAAGGTTGCCCTGACGAAACTCAGTGAACTCGTCGTAGTGGCGGTTTGTAACCCGTATGTGAAAGAACTCCTCGAAGAATTCCTTCTCGAAGTCGGCCCATGACATTTGGTTCACTAGGCGCTTCGTTCTGATCCTTTCCCACCACATGCGTGCGTCTCCTGTCAGGCAGAAGGAGGCACACTTCACCTTCTCGTGTTCTGGCCAGTCCAGAAGCTCCTGTTGGTTGCTACTCGGAAAACCTAGAGGTTCCACTGTACAAAAATTTTGTACTTGGCTCAGCTGCTGGGGCTGCTGGTGCTGGTGCTGGTGCTGGTACTGTAGACTGAGCTGGTGGAACCTCTAAGACTACCGGAGTTGTCAAATTCGGTTCTGGGGTGACTGGGGGAGTAGTCTGCTGGTTAGCCTTTAAGGAGGCTATCTCCTGCTGCTGTTCAGCTAACTGCTGCTGTAGCTGAGCCACTAGTGCTGTAAGGTCTGGGGGAGGCACTGAACTGCCTGCCTCATGCTGGGGTTCAGCCGCTGATGCTTTCTTAGCTGGATGTCCTCGTACCATTTTCTAAATAGCAGAGAACACATATATATAACTAGGCTATCATGTTATAGTTAACTACTGGTAACATGTTAAATACTATCACTATAAACATGAATTAATTAACTACCAACATGAGAGCAAACATGAAAGCACATATAACTGATATGAAAGCTGAAAACAAAACTGAGTGAGAGATGTTCTTACTTGGAAGCTGTAGGCACAATGCTGATGTGTGTGTAGGAAGTATGGAACTTGGCTCTGATACCACTCTGTAACGACCCGCCTTCTACTACTAGGCTGTAAGGCCGATCACTACAGTTATACTGTGCTAAACTATTCCCTGACCATCACTAGAACTAGATGCGGAAGCTGTGCTAATTAAAATTTTACTAAAACACTGACATTTCTTGGTTCTATACATGCTAAGGAAGGTAACTAACTACTCATAACATGTCTTACCTTCCCCATGGCCAAGGAACTGGACTTAGACACTTCCCTGCTGATACCAGACCTCCCAATCGATCCACGGATCGATTGGAATAGTCGGATCGATCCAGTGATCGATCCAGCCGGCTACTATATGCGGGACATAAGTTGGATCGATCCAGTGATCGATCCAGCATGCTACTGTGGCCGGGACGATAATTTGGATCGATTGGCTGATCGATCCAGGCTGGTCAATCGATCCAGTGATCGATCCCAGGGCTCTCTGTTCGCGACTGAAATGGCTGGATCGATCGGCTGATCGATCCAGAGGCCTACTGTTCGCGGAGCAGATTGCCCAATCGATCAGCTGATCGATTGGAAACCCTCGAATCGATCAGCTGATCGATTCGAGTTACTGATTTCGTGCCAAATGTCTGATTTCAGCACTGTTTCGTGCCTCAACCACATTACAAGTACTAAAATGACTAAGAAACACTCTAATGACAACAACTAACATTCTAACAACATAAAAGAGGTGTTCTAAGCATAATAAAGTGCATGGTTAACTAATTCGTAACGAATAACATACTAAAGTGTAAGATGATAAAAAGAAACACTGAAAAGTTCTAATGTTTGAGGTTCCATAAGATCTTCTTCCAGGTTCCATCCACACACATCCTCATCAGTGTATTGACCTCCAGCCTCCGCTAGTCCATCTTTCCTTTACCTTTATCTGCAGTATAAGGAAAAATAGAATCTGTAAGCTTAAAGCTTAGTAAGAAACCATCTACCTCACGAAAACATGCAACGATGCAAATATGATTTTAAATCATGCTGTTTAAAACATATGCTGGATATACTGAATAAACTAAGCATGACATGGCATATAAGCATACAATCATGGCATATCTACAGCTAAACATAAAGTCATCATGCATATTCACAAGGAAAAAGTAAGCTGATACTAAGAACTGAGCTACGCTAATACTGATCTTCTGCTAGAACTGTACTGAATTCACGAACTAATTTCTGAAAGGTTGAAAACCATATACATATAGTAAGTGAAAATACTAAACATGCTGCTGAGGGGCCCGGCAACTGTACGTGCTATGCGCGCATCTCTAACTAGACCCGGGGTTGCAAATCCCGAATTTAGTAGAGCTACTAGGTTATCTAAACCTAGGGACCGACTATGGGAGCCCAGCCCAATGGATATCTAATCCAGTACAGTGCCAACTGAAAAGTAAAATACTGAGTATAGCTAAACTGTTCTAAATTGCTGTTTCTAGGTTATCTGAACCTAGAGCTAGGTTGTCTGAACCTAGAGGCGACTGTGGGAGCCCACCCATTGGACCGTAGTCCCATGTAAGCTAGAATAAAACTAATTTGTTGTTTTAAATGCTTCTAGTGCATTTAATAAATTAATTAAGCTGTCTGTTACTGAGTTAGACCTTTAATCAAGCACCTAGGATGCCCTAACTCTTCTCCCTATTAGGGAGGCCACCTCTAGGCACCCGACAACGTCTAACCTCCTATCTGAAGAGGGAAAACGTGTCCGGCCCATCTAGAGGTGTTCAACTAAACCCCTAATCTGCGAAGAGAGTTAAATACACCCTAGATATCGATAAAAATCTGCATACACCCTAACTAAAACATAAAAACTCAAACAGAAGCTATTATACTGCAGGTGAGGGGTTTCTTACCTCCTATTCATAATTTCTTACGATTCTATTCGCTAGAATTTCGGTGGAGACGACTCTTTCGACGATCTTCTCGCGTCCACGCGTTCCCCTCGCGAAGGAGAGCGTCCTCGTGCCGGAGTTCTCGCCGGAAGATGTCCTCGGAGCCCTAGGGAGAGAACCCTAGGTCTTCCTTGTGGTTGGCGCCGAGAGAAGGAGAGGAAAAGAGAAGGGGCGGCGTGAGGCTAGGGTGAGGAGAAATCACGGTGGAAACCAAAATAACTCTTCACCTAATTAATTTTCCTATTTATATTAAAGAATTAATTCGCCCAACTCCAATATAAATTTTATTGGTTCCCTTTCCTTTCAGCACGGCCCTGCTGGGTTCAACTGGTTACTAACATTATCCCTAGACCATAGGTCTCGGGTTCAATTCCCGCTAAGGCCGTTTTCGTTTCCTAATTATTTTTGCCGTTTCCGCTACTCGGAAAATTCCGGAAAAATATCTAAAAATTCCAGAAAAATCGTAGAATATTTATAATGCAGTTTCGAGAATTTTCGGGTGTTACAGCCTCCCTTGTGATCTTCTAAGTGACTTTCTTGGACTTCTTAGAAGTCTTAGTCACGTTTGTTGCAAAAATACTCTTAGGACTAACCTCCCTAGTATTTTTGACTTGACCATTTGACGTAGGGTTGGTTCCATAATTATATGGAATCATATGGTAATAAGGCACATCCTTTTTAATTTTAGGTTTGTATCCCAAACCCCTATGGCCCGTGGATGACCCTTGTAGAGCTAAACCTAGGTTTTGCTCATTTTGCCCTTTTAGGATACTTTCCATCCTTTTTAGGGTCTTTTTTATTTTATCAAGTCTTGACCTTAAAACTTGATTTTCTTCTCATAAATCCCTAGATTTTGATTTTTCTTTAAATCCTTGAGCATTTTTATTTCTAGGCTTATCACTATGGTCCTTAGTGTTATTGCCTAACCTTTTTTACTTACCTTCCTAACCCTAGGTGTGGTAGTCTTAGCATGGAGAGCCATATATTTTTCTTTAATGCTATCATGCTTCCTATTTTATGGTAAATAGCATTAAAATGATAAAAATTGAAATTAGCATGCTTTTTACCATTATTTAAAGGGGTAGGCTCTATAAATGATACCTTTCGTTTTGGCTTGGAGGCTTCCCCTTTACTCATGCTTCCTCCCTCAGGCTTGACTGCTTTCTTCCCCTTAGGACATTGACTCCGATAGTGCCCCCTTTGATTGCAAGAGAAACACACAATGTGCTCCTTGCTCTTCTTTGTCCCGAGAGCGGTCTCTTTGGGCTTCTCCTTGCCCTTTTGTGCCACTTGACCCTTCTTCTTAGCCAATTTAGGGCACTGCTCTTGTAATGCCCATGTTCCCTACATTCAAAACATATGATATAATTTTTATTTCTAATTGAAATATTTTTACCTTCACATGTAAGGGTGGCATCTTCTCCTTTGGATCCGGATGTAGAGGCTTCCTCTTGATTCGACATTGATACTCCTCCAATATATTTGACTTGACTTGTGGAGGTGGAAGCTTCTTTATCCTCTTCTTCTCTTGACCCAGATGTGGAGATTTCTCCTTCTTCTTGATCCGGTGTCACCGAAAGTCGCTCCCCCTCAATCCTAGAGGTGGAGGCTTCTTCTTCTTCATCTTGTATATGGAACAAAGAGTATGCTCCCTCTTTACCCTTTTCATTGTACTCCTTTGAAGATGAGGCTTCTTGGACTTCTTCTTCTTCGGAAGTTGAGCATCTCTCAACTTCGGAGTTCTCTTGCTCTTGGTATTGCTCTAATGAGTTGCCCTCTTTTGAATTTATCTTGATTTGGTACAGTGGAGGGTTCTTCATGAAGTTTGGCCAACTTGCTCCACAATTCCTTTGCATCTTCAAATTCTCCAATTTTGCAAAGAATGGTGCTTGGCAATAAATTAACTAATAATTTGGTTACCTTATCATTCGCCTCGCACCTTTGAATTTGTTCTTGGCTCCATTTGCTCTTTTTGAGGATTTTGCCATTTGAATTTTTTGGAGCCCTGAAGTCTTCCATAAGAGCAAACCATTGCTCTATCTCCATCATAAGAAAATTTTCGATTCTTGATTTCCAAGAATCGAAGCTTGTCATGGTGAACGATGGAAGCACCCTTGTATCGAATCCAAGTCTATCTTGGAATTCCATCTTGAAGTTGAGCTTCTTGAATGAAGCCTTTGACTTGTAGAATTGCTCCAACTTCTTCACCCTATAGCTTTTTGTCCCTTCCGGCGATGATTCCGGTGAAAAGCGGCCTCGCTCTGATACCACTTGTTGGGATCGAAATGTAGCTAGAGGGGGAGGGTGAATAGCTCTTCGCGATCTTGTGCTCGTCGTTGCTTGCCTCTTGCGATGATGTGCAGCGGAAATACAAGAAAACAAACACACAACACTAACTCTAGGGATTTACTTGGTATCCACCTCAAGAAGAGGTAACTAGTCCAAGGATCCACACACTCACGCACCCTCCACTATGAAAACACTCTTTTTCGGTAACTACTGAAGGCGGAGAAGCCCTACAATACTCTCAATACAACAATAAACAAAGAGAAGCAAATACAAGGGAAAGCTTACACGGTTTACACAAGAAACCCTAACTCTAGCTTCTTCTTCTTGCTGTAGATTCGCCTCTTGACTTGGAAATGCCTCCAAGAACCTTCAAGAGCTGGCGTGAGAGTGACTGTGGAGAAGCTCTGTGGTCGCTGTTGTCGCTGGAGAAGAAAGCCGAAAGATCTACCGAGAGAAACACTCGCCAATAGCTAAATATGACGCCAACAGTCGAATCCCAATAGATTAGATTGCTCCCAATCGATTGGGGAGGCTTTGGATCGATCGGTCGATCGATCCAGAGCGCCTCTGTGCTCTCGAGAATTGCCTGGATTGATCGACTGATTGATCTAGGGCTTATCGCACAGAATCGCGACTCCCAATCGATCGACCGATTGATTGGAGGCTCTGAATCGATCGGCCGATCGATCCAGAGCCATTCTGTGCGATCGCGAGCTTCTCCCAATTGATCCACTTGTTGGTGCGGCTAGCACTAACGGTCTAACTCAGGTTTTGATGAATGACAAATCGAGTTAAGTTAGGTTTGTTGTGATCTAACACTCTGACCGAGTGTGCAGACGAAGTCCAGACAAGTCGACGGGCTGACCGGATGTCTGTCACGAAGTCCAAGCGGGTCGACGGGTTGACCGGACGCTTGGCGAGAAGTCCAAGCGGGTCGACGGGCTGACCGGACGCTTGGCGAGAAGTCCAGCTAGGTCGACGGGCTGACCGGATAGCTGGCGTGAAGTCCAGATGGGTCGAAGGACTGGCCGGACGTCTGGCAGGTGAGTAAAGGTAAGTCACTGGAACACGATTTTTATCCAGATTGCGTGTCGCCACGTGGAGCTCGCTGGTTGGACCTGCCACATCTCACCTGGGCGCCCGGAAGGGATCCGGGGTGCCCCGAGCCTCATATAAAAGGAGGGTCAGGGAGGACCTTCAAAAACAACTGAAAAAAGAGATCTTCTACTGCTTGCTCTGCTGCTATGCGCTCTTGCGACGCTAACAAAGCTCTGACATCGCGCTCCTTCTTCTTTGGTTAATTCTCTTGTCAGTTTCGCTTTAATCTTCATTAGCATTTCAGCACTTAGTTTGTAATAATTTTTCGAACGGCTAGTGATTGCCCACCGAAAGCACCCTTGTGTGCGGGCATTGGAGTAGGAGTCGACACAGGCTCCGAACCAAGTAAAATTGGTTTGTGTTAGCATTGTTTTTCTACTTCCGCTGCGCGTAACTCTGTTCGAACGAATTTTTTTTAATCGATATTCACCCCCCTCTATCGAAATGTCACGATCCAACAAGTGGTATCAGAGCATGTACCGCTATGATTTGGTGCAACCACCAATCAGACAAGGGGGTGAAATTTTCTTTTGTTTTCCTTTTTTTTTTCTTTTCTCTCGCTTTCAGTCTTACATTTAATTCCAAGCTGATACTATTATCGTTTTGGAAAGTTTTCTCGTTGCAATTAAATCTAAATTGGTGCAACACCAATTTAGTTCCTTTATTATCTTTTAATTCCTCCCGCACTACTAATCCAAGACCAAGTCTTGGGAATTTGTCTGTCAATTTGTTTGATTGTGTGCAGGGATTAAAATGTCTCAGTTTGAAGGCTTCAGCATAGTACGACCTCCCCTTTTTAACGGGGATGATTTTTCGTACTAGAAGAAGTGAATGGAAGTGTATCTTAAGACGGACTTCGACCAGTGGATGAGTGTCACCAGACCCTACAAAATTCCAGTAGACAGTTCCGGGAATCTACTAGATCCAGAAGATTGGACATCAGACCTAAAAAAGAAGGCATCAACAGAGAACAAGGCAATCAACACCCTACAGTGCGGATTGACTAGAGAAGAACTAAACCGGGTCGGACCACATAAGAATGCCAAAGAGCTATGGGACAAACTGATCGAGCTGCACGAAGGCACCAGCGATGCTAAGGTAACAAAAAGGGATTTACTCTTAAATAAAATATTTAATATAAAAATGCAAGAAGGGGAAACTGCAAGTTAGCTGCACGCGAGGATCAAGGATATCCTCAACGGGCTACACGCGATAGGCCACCAAATGGAGAACCGGGACTTAATAAGGTATGCACTGAATGCGTTTCCACGTAATAGTTTGTGGGCATCTATTGTGGATGCCTACAAAATTTCTAAAAATTTATCTAAGCTTAAATTAGACGAGTTGTTTTGTGAATTAGAACTACACGAACAAACTAACGTCGGGGCCGAGAAGGGTGTAGCTTTGTTTGCAGGTTCCTCCAAGGAGAAGATAAAGAACAAGTCTGAACCTGAAGACGACTCTGATCAGAACTCTGAAGATGAAGAGCACTTGGTGAACTTGGTAAGGAAAATGTCCACCAGGAAGAAAAGGAGCTTCAACAAAAAGGATCTTCAGAGGATCAATTGTTGGGTTCTTCAGGCCGCGAAAACCGCTTTTCGCGTCGCGGAAACCCCGAAGGACCCAAAGCCGTAGATCCGTGCAAAGATACGTATACAAAATTCGAAAAACTATTTCTTGTACGAGTTCAAAAACTGATCTACTACTTAGATCTACGAAGAAAAGGTGTTTACCCTTGATGCGCGCCCTACGCGAATCCCGCTCTTCCAAGGTGTTGCCAGATCTCAAGACCGTCAAGCGCCGGTCCTCTAGAAGTATCCACACGGACAACTTAGATGGAGAAAACCTCACACAAAGGTGTGCTAGCACCTTGGTAAGGTTCGGCCAAGTAAGGAGGAGAGGGAGAGGGAGAGCTTGAGAGGAAGAAGAAGAAGATGCACACAAGTGAATGAAAAATCAATTTTTCACACACAAAAACAAGTGGCCGGCCACTTTCAAAATTCACATTAATTGCATTAATTGCAATTAATATGAAACCATTAAGAGAGTGGCTTTGTAACTTCCATGAGGTGGCACCCATGATGATGTGGAACATCATTATTGGTCCACCTAATGCCAACTCACCAATGAAGTGGCAAAAGGTCAAGTCAAAATTGACCTTTGGTCTTCCTTCTCAAGTCAAGTCAAACTTGACTCAATCTCTACCATGGTGGATCTAATCCAACCATTTGATTCGAGCCAACTTAATATAATGAATCTAATTCATTAAATTAAATTGATTCAATGAGTCAAAATCTAAATTAGACTCATTTAACACATGAATCAACTTGAGTCGAACTCAAGTTAGCCCAATTAGGATTACTCTTAATCCAATTTGATTCATCAAATGAATCTAATCCTCTTGGTTCATCATATGAACCTAATCTCCACCTAATTGTCCTAAGTGTGTGACCCTATAGGTTCTTGTAACGTTGGCAATGCCCTAAACCCATTTAGGAGCATAAGTAATGAGCGGTATCTAGCAACACATCATTACTACCCAAGTTACAAGAATGTCGAGATCCGACATCACCTTGTGACTACTCACAAAATAATGACAAGTGTCCTTCTATCCTAGACATCTAGATTGATCAATATGAGGCATAGACCGTGTCATCCTCTAATCAATCTAAATCTTGAACTCCAAGTAGACTCACTCGATCAAATGAGCTCAACATCTAATGTTGACTCATTTGGGCATGGCCATGCACTTAGTGGTCTCACTCTATCAAGAATACCGATGTCGCTCCCATCATATGGGAGGGATAGATTCCATCTACATCACTCACATCCCTCTACATAATTCGTTATATACCCAATAATCGCCTTTATAGTCCACCCAGTTACGGGTGACGTTTGACGAAACCAAAGTACATAACTCCTTATGTAGGGATCCATGGTGACTTCAGGTCTAAGGACTAATAGTCATACTAATAGCCACATGAGAAAGTATATGACACTCATATAACGATCCATGATACTTTCTCATGGCGGGTCATTCAGTATACATTCTCTAATGCATACCCATGTGTCAGCTTGATATCTCTATATCCATGACTTGTGAGATCAAGTAATCGAGCTGACCTACATGCTAGTCTTATTGTATTAACATTGTCCCTGAATGCTAATACTCGACTAGGAATGATTTAGAGTAGTGTTCCCTATATCATCTCACTATCGATTCAACTAATCGATTGATATAGGTATGAACCTTCTACTCAAGGACGCTATTATACTTAGTCTATTTGGCACTAATATAAATAAGTATAATAACCAAACAAATGCCTTTATTAATATATAAGAATATGATATACATGAGTCCATACAATCATCAAATGATTGGCTGTAGGGCTCTAACTAACAATCTCCCACTAGCACTAGTGCCAATCAGTATAGGCTCTAAGGCCTAATGACCTAGTGTGACCATCATGCTTCCTCTGTGCCAAAGCCTTGGTCAAGGGATTTGCGATGTTAGCCTCTGTAGGTATTCTGCAAATCTTCACATCTCCTCTATCGATAATCTCTCGAATGAGATGGAAGCGCCGTAGTATGTGCTTGGTCCGCTGGTGTGAGCGAGGTTCCTTTGCCTGTGCTATAGCTCCATTGTTGTCACAATAGAGCTCAACTGGTCACGATGCTAGAACCACCCCAAGTTCGGATGAACTCATGGATCCAAATCGCCTCCTTTCGCCTCCGATGCAAGAATATACTCACTGTAGAATCAGCCATCATGTCCGCTTCAACTCTTCCACCACAAGACCACCATTTAAGCAAAACACGAACCCGATCGCGATCGGTAATCATCCCGATCGGTTTGAAGCTGGCATCACCGTAACCCTTTACGCTAGCTCATCATTGCCTCCATATATCAAGAAATATTCTTTAGTCCTTCGTAAGTACTTAAGAATATTCTTGACCGCTATCCAGTGACTTTCACCTGGATCTGACTGGTATCTGCTCGTCATGCTCAAAGCATACGAGACATCAGGTCGAGTACATAACATGGCGTACATGATCGATCCTATGGCTGAGGCATAAGGGATCTGATCCATGCGGTCTCTCTCCTCTCTAGAAGAGAGACCTTGAGTCTTCGAAAGACTCACGCCATGTGACATCGGCAGAAATCCCTTCTTGGAGTTCTGCATACCCAAGGAGTACCTTGTCAATATATGTACTCTGACTTAGGCCAAGCAATCTCTTAGATCTATCTCTATAGATCTGTATCCCAAGAATGCGAGATGCCTCACCTAAGTCCTTCATTGAGAAGCAACTCCCTAGCCATGTCTTGACAGACTGAAGCATAGGGATGTCCTTCCCAATGAGTAGTATGTCATCCACATACGATGAGGAAGACAACTATGTCCCTACAACCTTCTTGTAGACACAAGGCTCATCTTCGTTCTTGATGAAACCAAACTGCTTGATCGCATCATCGAATCGAAGATTCCAGCCCCGAAGCTTGCTTTAGTCCATATATGGACCTATGCACTTGCATACTCTACTAGTATGCTGTGGATCTACAAAACCCTCAGGTTGTGTCATGTACACATCCTCGAGTAGGTTTCCATTCAGAAACGCGGTTTTGACATCCATCTGCCATATCTCATAGTCATGGTAGGCTGCAATAGCAAGCATGATCCGAATGGACTTAAACATCGCCACTGGAGAAAAGTTTCATCATAGTCAATACCATGAATCTGCTTGAAACCTTTAGCTACCAAGCGACCCTTATAGATAAGTCCATCCATGTCATTCTTTCTCTTAAAGACCCACTTGCACCCAATGGGTTTTACCCTTCGGTGGATCAACCAAAGTCCATACTTGGTTGGTGTACATGGATTCTATCTCGGATCTCATGGCTTCTAGCCATTAATCTGGTCTCATCACGACTTCTTGATAGGTGGTAGGCTCATCCTCTATGAGCACAATGTCATCATGGTCGACAAGAGAAATGAGTATCTCTCAGCCTGACGACGTACTCGGACCTGCGAAGAGGTGTGTCTACTTGAACCGTTGTTGTTCCTCAACTCCTTGTGGAACAACATCATCCACAACACTTTGTGGTTCCAGTTCAATTTCCATCAAGGCATCAGTGCTATTGTCTTCTTCAAGATCGAACGTGCTCCCACTAGTCTTTCTAGAAACAAAGTCCCTTTCTAGAAAGACCCCGATCTGCCACAACTACCTTGTGCTGATGGAATGTAGAAGTAATATCCCTTAGTTTCCTTGGGATATCCGATGAATAGCACTTGTCGGATTTGGGTCCTAACTTGTCCGAGACTTGACGCGTCGAACGTAAGCCTCACAACCCCAAATCCTCATGAAAGACACCGGGCATCTCTCCCCCATATCCTATATGGTGTCTTTATCACGACCTTTGATGGAACTCTTGAGTATGAAAGTTGCCGTGTCTAGAACATATCCCCATAGATATGTCGAAAGATATGTGACTCATCATAGATCGCACCATATCTAATAAGATACGATTCCTCCTTTCAGGATACACCATTCCACTGTGGTGTTCCGGGAGGAGTGAGTTGAGATAAAATACCACACTCACTAAGTAGTCACGAAACTCATGGCTTAAGTATTCACCACCTCGATCTGATCGAAGTACCTTAATACTCTTGCCAAGTCGGTTCCAGACTTCATTCTTGAATTCTTTGAACTTTTCAAAGGATCTGACTTATGTGTCATCAAGTACACATAACCGTATCAATCATCAATAAATGTGATGAAGTACCTATAACCGCTCTAGCAAAGAACATTGAAAGGGCCACATACATCACTATGTATGAGTCCTAACAAATCGATTGCTCTCTCGCTATGCCCACTAAAGGGGTCTTGGTCATCTTGCCTCGAGGCATGACTCGCATATCTCATATGATTCTAAATCAAATGAGTCCAAAAAACCATCCTTATGAAGTGGGATAAGCGCTTGTCATTTATATGACCTAAGCGGCAGAGGTATGTTTGGTTCATGTCATTTGACTTGAACCTCTTGGTACTAATGTTATAGATAGGGCTCTCAAGATCTAGAATATAGAGTCCGTTTATTAGTGGTGCACTACAATAGAACATATCTTTCAAATAAAGGAACAACATTTGTCTTTTATTATAAAGAGTATCCTTTCTTGTCTAAACAAGAAACCGAAACTATGTTCTTAAGTAAGGCACATAACAACAATCATCTAAATCTAGTACAAGCCCGGAGGGCGGAGATAGTGATAAGTTCCTACAGAATAGCAAGAACCCGTGCTCCATTGCCTACTCGTAGGTCCACCTCGCCTTTGCCAATGCTCTGCTATTTCTCAGCACATCAGTACAAATGTGAGAAGCACATCCAGTATCTAATACCCATGATGTAGAAATAGATAGATTGACTTCTATAACATATATACCTGAAGTGGAAGTCTCACTTCGCTTCTTCTTAAGATCCTCCAAGTATACCTTGTAGTTCCTCTTCCAGTGCCCGGTCTGACTGCAGTGGAAGCAGGTAGCATCCTTGGCGACCCCTCCTTTAGGCTTCAGTGGCTTGCCTTTGCCCTTGGCTTGGGACTTTCCTTTGCCTTTGGGCTTGCCTTGCCCTTATGTTTCTAAACCATCAGAAGAGTGTTGGGCTTAGCCTTCTTAAGGTTCAGCTCAGCAGTTCTCAACATGCTAAGCAGCTCAGGCAGTGGCTTGTCAATCTCATTCATGTTGTAGTTTAGAACGAACTGACTATAGCTATCCGGCAAGGATTGAAAGATCAGGTCAGTGGCCAGCTCTTGGCTAAGTGGGAACCCCAACCTTTGTAGGTTCTCTATGTACCCAATCATCTTGAGTACATAAGGACCTACAGGAGCACCGTCTGACATCTTGCACTGAAACAGTGCCTTCGAGATATCAAATCTCTCATGCCTCGCTTGTCCCTGATATAGTTGGCGAAGATGCTCAACCATATCAAAAGCGCCCATCAACTCATGTTGCTTCTGAAGCTCTGAGTTCATGGTCGCGAGCATTAGACAGAACACATCTAATGCGTCGTCTTGATGCTTCTTGTAAGCATCTTTGTCGGCTCGCGGGGCATTGGCGGGAGGAGCCTCCGAAATGGGCTGCTCCAGAACGACGCTCTCAGGTGAGAACTATTCTCAAGTTCCTGCATCAGTCCAGGAAATTCGCTCCGTTGAGCTTGTCCTTCTCAAGGACAGATCGCAGGGAGAAGGAATCGTGTTCGACGTCATGGTTATGTACAACAGAAAATTTGCAGAAATAAATATCATATTTATTTAAAAATCATTTAATTAGGCCTTTAATTAAATGATGCTCCCACTGAATTCTATAATTCTTGTGGGACAAGATCCACATCATACTAACCCTTGAGTTAGCTTTGGCTAATACGCCCAAGGCTTAGTATGATCGGTAGGTAACGATTACCAATTACATCTCTATGCAACTCTTGTTTATAGAATCAATATCCGCATTTATATTAAAACTCGAGTTAGCTTTGGCTAATACGCCCGAGAGTTAATATAGATGTGATATTGACTTATCTTTCCAACTATTGGAAGAATGCCTATAGTTGACTCGATCCAACCGAGTAACTATGAATACTCAATCTAATTGAGTTTTTATTCACCCATGCGTTGATAGACGGGACCAAGATTGTCCCTCCGTACGCTACCAAGATAATATGTATTGCTCGGCAGATTCAACAATACATGTGATCGAGGTAGTGATAGGTATCACGGCACGGTTAGGCATTTTAGAGTTGGTTCGATCTAGATCTAATCTAATCGAGAAGAATGCATCTTGTGCACGACTTAGATCTAATCTAATCGCAAGGGTGCATCATGTGCACGACTTAGATCTAATCTAATCGTTAAGGCACTAATTAATTAATTAATTATTAAACATGCATCAAATACATAATAATTAATTAATTAATCTATTTGTGATTTAGTCATGGCCCTACTACGATCTTCTCAAGCCAATGAGAAGATCGATTGGTCAACCTAGGGTCAACAGCTTCTCCAAGCGCCTCCCTTTGACCACCTTGTATTGCTCGTGCCTGCCTCGGAACTCCGTCTCGTGTGGACCCTCCACCGCTCCAATTTGTACATTACAATTTGAAACTCGAATTACATTCGAGTCTAAATATAATTTACAACAAGAATAAAAGACGAGGCACGACGCGCAGGTCGCGAATAATAAAATAAATACAACACGCGAAAACACATCACGGCACGCAGGCCGTATTATGAATTACAACACAACCAATCATATTGGGCTTTGGGCCATGACTATCACAAATTAATATATATAATTCAAAATTATATATTTTCATAATTTTCTATAATTTTAAAATTAATTTTTACAATTTTACAAGTAAAATTTCCCGGCGGTCCCGTTTCGCGGAACGGATCCCCTTGCGGGGCCCAGGGGCAGCGCCCTACCCGCGATCTAACCATCGCGAGGGTTCCTTTGCGATCCAACAGCGCTTAAACCCGCTGTCCCAAAACGATTTGGGCGAGACATTACCGTTTCGGAAAAATCTTCCCGACGGGTTCGTTTTAGCGATTTCGCGGAGCAAATCCCCTTGCGGGGTTAGGGGCAGCGCCCTACCCACGATCTAACCATCGTGAGTTGCTCCGTTGCGATCTAAAGGCACCCAAGTCCGCTGTCCCAAAAGTTTTGGGTCGAAACGTTGGGGAAAATTCTTCCCGATAGCCAAGTGCCGAGACACTTGTGCTTAGCAAGGAAAAATTACCCATAAAACATAAAATTGAATTTTTACAGAAAATCACAGAAGCTTTTGTTTTCCAAAAACCAAAACTAACTCGTACAAGTCTTTGCACGTGGCTCGATACCACTGTTGGGACGCGGAAACCCCGAAGGACCCAAAGCCGTAGATCCGTACAAAGATACGTATACAAAATTCGAAAAACTATTTCTTGTACGAGTTCAAAAACTGATCTACTACTTAGATCTACGAAGAAAAGGTGTTTACCCTTGATGCGCGCCCTACGCGAATCCCGCTCTTCCAAGGTGTTGCCGGATCTCAAGACCGTCAAGCGCCGGTCCTCTAGAAGTATCCACACGGACAACTTAGATGGAGAAAACCTCACACAAAGGTGTGCTAGCACCTTGGTAAGGTTCGGCCAAGTAAGGAGGAGAGGGAGAGGGAGAGCTTGAGAGGAAGAAGAAGAAGATGCACACAAGTGAATGAAAAATCAATTTTTCACACACAAAAACAAGTGGCCGGCCACTTTCAAAATTCACATTAATTGCATTAATTGCAATTAATATGAAACCATTAAGAGAGTGGCTTTGTAACTTCCATGAGGTGGCACCCATGATGATGTGGAACATCATTATTGGTCCACCTAATGCCAACTCACCAATGAAGTGGCAAAAGGTCAAGTCAAAATTGACCTTTGGTCTTCCTTCTCAAGTCAAGTCAAACTTGACTCAATCTCTACCATGGTGGATCTAATCCAACCATTTGATTCGAGCCAACTTAATATAATGAATCTAATTCATTAAATTAAATTGATTCAATGAGTCAAAATCTAAATTAGACTCATTTAACACATGAATCAACTTGAGTCGAACTCAAGTTAGCCCAATTAGGATTACTCTTAATCCAATTTGATTCATCAAATGAATCTAATCCTCTTGGTTCATCATATGAACCTAATCTCCACCTAATTGTCCTAAGTGTGTGACCCTATAGGTTCTTGTAACGTTGGCAATGCCCTAAACCCATTTAGGAGCATAAGTAATGAGCGGTATCTAGCAACACATCATTACTACCTAAGTTACAAGAATGTCGAGATCCGACATCACCTTGTGACTACTCACAAAATAATGACAAGTGTCCTTCTATCCTAGACATCTAGATTGATCAATATGAGGCATAGACCGTGTCATCCTCTAATCAATCTAAATCTTGAACTCCAAGTAGACTCACTCGATCAAATGAGCTCAACATCTAATGTTGACTCATTTGGGCATGGCCATGCACTTAGTGGTCTCACTCTATCAAGAATACCGATGTCGCTCCCGTCATATGGGAGGGATAGATTCCATCTACATCACTCACATCCCTCTACATAATTCGTTATATACCCAGTAATCGCCTTTATAGTCCACCCAGTTACGGGTGACGTTTGACGAAACTAAAGTACATAACTCCTTATGTAGGGATCCATGGTGACTTCAGGTCTAAGGACTAATAGTCATACTAATAGCCACATGAGAAAGTATATGACACTCATATAACGATCCATGATACTTTCTCATGGCGGGTCATTCAGTATACATTCTCTAATGCATACCCATGTGTCAGCTTGATATCTCTATATCCATGACTTGTGAGATCAAGTAATCGAGCTGACCTACATGCTAGTCTTATTGTATTAACATTGTCCCTGAATGCTAATACTCGACTAGGAATGATTTAGAGTAGTGTTCCCTATATCATCTCACTATCGATTCAACTAATCGATTGATATAGGTATGAACCTTTTACTCAAGGATGCTATTATACTTAGTCTATTTGGCACTAATACAAATAAGTATAATAACCAAACAAATGCCTTTATTAATATACAAGAATATGATATACATGAGTCCATACAATCATCAAATGATTGGCTCTAGGGCTCTAACTAACATCAATTATCCAACCGACCCGAGGAGTGTGACATGCTTTGGATGCAACAAAAAGGGACACTACAAGAACGAGTGTCCGAAATTGAAAAACGAGAAACAACCAAGGATGACTAAAAAGAAGGCTCTTAAAGCAACGTGGGACGACACTTCCTCGGATGAATCGGAAGCCGAAGAACAAAAGAAAGAGAGTTACCTCGCACTGATGGCTCGTGAAGAAGAATCGGAAGAAGAATCGGAAGACGGGTCAGAACCCGAATCAAGCCACGAGTCCGTACTCGTTTCCGAAGGTTCCGAAGAGGTATTCCTAAATTTAAACCGGAAATTTTTTAAAATTATTTCATGTTTAAATAATAAATTAGTTAAGTTAGAAAATGAAAACAACTTGCTCCTCGAGGAAAATCAAATTCTCAAGGAACAAGTTGTAAATAATACACCAACTCAAAATCCAACACTTGAGGAGGAGAATTCATCTTTAAAATTAGAAGTTAATAATTTAAAAGAAATGTTAGAAAAATTCACAACAAGATCCAAAAACTTAGATTTAATATTAAATAATCAAAAAGCAATTTATAATAAAACCGGATTTGGCTATAACTCAAGCTCAAATAAGATATTCAAGTCATTAATAACCCAACACAAACCAACAAAACAAGCTTGGGTTCCGAAAGTAGGTTTAATCACGCAAGTAGGACTTAATCAATACTACGTACTTAAAGAAAAAATAGTTTATATAAACTCGAACAAATCAAGTCAAAGACCAAAATACAAACCTAAACCAAAAAATTTAAAATCTAAATATAGTAAAACTCAACAAAATGTAAACTGTAACACCCCACCCTCCTCACTACTGGACTGTGAGGGCGGAGCGCTACTGGTGTAACGACCCAATTTTTCCTATTTCAAGTTCTAAAAGTCCATAAAAATATTTAGAAATACTTTTAAAATATTCTAGAGATTTTTAAGAATTTTTAGAGTATTTTTACGTAATTTTTGGAGGTCGTTTAGTAGGGTTACAAAAAAGAAAGAAGTTTAAAAAAAAAATGTTGAAGGTGAGATTCGAACCCACGACCTCGGGTTGGAGTGACCCAAGCAAAACCGGCCCAACCAACTGTGCTAGCGGGCGTTCCTTATTAAAGAAGGGGAAATATTCTAGTTAAGCAGTAGTTAATGATTAGGGAATAAATAGGAAGAAAAATGGTTGCAGCCGAGACTCGAACCCGTGAGCTGCGCCTTAAGCAAATCGCAGCCAACCAACTGTGCCAGCGGCTGTTGTTAATTAAGGAAAGAACGGATTATATTTAAGGTATAGTATTTAATAAAATAACCCTAGGTTATAAAAAGAGGTTAAGTTAAGAGAGGAAAACCTAAAAATTTTCTCTCAAAATTTCTCTCCTTTTCTCTCCCGACGGCGCGATTCTTCTCTCTCGGGCGAAAAGGGGCGAAGGCGCTAGGGCTCGTCTCCGGCGGCCGGCGAGGACTTCTTTCCGGGAGTTGTTCACGGATTCGTGGTCTCCTCGTCAAGGAGAACACGCGGATAGGAAGGGATCGCCGAGACCTTCACCTCATCCGAACCCTAGATCTCCTTCCTCTCCTTCGGTTGTAAGTCCAAGCAAATCCCGGTGAGTTGCTCCTCACCTGCAGTAGGAGTGGTTTTCGGATTTTGTTTCCCCTTGTTTTTCTTTTGAATCTTGTACTAAAGGTTGATGTTTTGAGTTTGCTACCACAAATTCTTAGTTTCAGATTTTGTTCATGTTTTTCCTTGCTGCAATGAAAAAAAAATAGCCCCTCTTGGAGCTTGCTGCAGTTTGGATTTTAATGGCTTTGTTTTCCTTGCAATGGATTTCCTTGTACAACATTAAGTATGCCATGTAGATTTTTATGCAACCATTAGCATTTCTGTCACTTTCGTGCCATTTAACAAGAACAAGCGGCCATTTACTTTAATCTAAAGTGTGCAGTTTTAGAACCCTTTAGTTACTGCCATGCATGAATAGCCCTCATCTTAAGCTTACTGTTTAGATCTTGGGCAGCATATTAGTTTTGATTTCTCCTTGCTAATTACCATACATGAACAACCCTTATTTTGAGTAGATAGTTTAAGAAGTTTGCTAGTTTAACAAGCATGATTAGATTTTTATTATGTTGGTACGAATAGCATTTTAGTTAGATGTTCCTTTGCTATGTAACTAGCACGAACTGCCCTCATTTTGAGTATGCGGTTCAGTTCTTTTGCTACTGCTGTGAGCAGTATAGTGGGTTGTTATTTAAGCACGCATTCTGGATTTCCTTGCTACTTTAACAAGTATGAACAATCTCCTCATTAACATTGCAGTTGAATTTATTATTACTGCCATGAGTAGGAACAGATTGCATACCTCAGTTCTAGATAATTTATTTTAAGCATGCAGATTTTATTAAGTTATAATGCAGAATTTAATTAAGTTAGTATGCAGAATTGTGTAGCTTAATATGCAGAATTGTGTTAACTTAATAGGCAACATTTTAGTGTGCAGAATTCATTTACCCTTAGCTGAACATGTGCAGATTTTTGTTTACCCTTAGTTGAACATGTGCAGATTTGTTTTATAAGTGTAGTATGTTGATTTAGTTTTCCCTTTTGCTTTAAGATGGGCAAGAACAGATTATAGTATATACATATATATACATAGCATTTAGTTTAGATTTTCCTTGCTATGATGAGTAGTTATAAGTGAGAAAAGACCAAGGTCTTGATAGGATCCCTAAAGTTTAAGTATTGGGATCAGCAGCACGCCAGGTGCTCAAAGAAATGCCAAGGCATTTTATTATAATAGAATTAAAGCATAACAAGTATAAAGAAGTTATAGTTTTTAAAAAAAAAGTATTTTACTTTTAAAGGGCATGTACCGAACACAAGGTCCAAGGGATGGACTCCAAGATCCCCCTAGGCACAAGGCCTCGAAGTATCTTAGTAGTTTCGGGATTAGCTACCTCGATTCTTATTAAGAATGCGCACTAAGTGGTACAATGCCGGGCCCAAAAGAAGTTTATTATTATTTTGAAGTATTAAAGTATAAGTTTTGAAACAAATGAAACGAGCTTCAAATCTATCTAGAATTAGAAAGTTAGATTTCTTGTTATTTGAAGCATGCAGTAGTAGTTTCAATTGTTTCCTTGCTACTAGATTATTCAGCCTATTTAGCTTTACATGTTTAGTAGTTTTACATGTTTAGAAGTTTTACATGTTTAGTAGCTTTACATGTTTAGTATGCTTCTTTTATAGTTTCATTCTTATGAGCATGATTAGCTATACATGTTTAGTATTTCAGTTAGCATGATTCCTTTGCTATATATGAGCATGAGTAGTTTTATATGTTAGCATTCAGTTTTAGCATGTTTTTATTTATATACATGCATATCGAGTTTTTGTGAGTAGATAGCGCTCACTAAGCTTTATGCTTATAGACTGCATTTCCTCCTACTGCAGATAAAGGGAAAGAAAAGATACAGTGAAAGAAGGCGACAAGGAGATGCAAGAGGAGTGTGTGATGTGTGGACTATGGAGGTCCTTGGGACTTAGCTAAAGAACTCATTTAGTTTAAGAATTCGTTTAGTTTAATTTCTTATTAAGTTGATAAGAGAATTATGTAGTAAGAGGTTATGTTTTCAGTTTTTCATTATCTGCATGATTTGAATTATTAAACTGCGTGGTTGTGGTTAGTTTTCATTTCTTATTAAACTGTGTGGTTGATTGAAATATATTTCCAGCCGCCTGTGGCTGAGTATATTATGCTTGTATTATGGAAAATGGTCACCGGTACAGGGGAGACTCTGCCAAAATTTTTCGGTAGGGTTTTCCATGTGATTTTTAGTAAACCGGTTAAGTAGAGTAGTAGATAAATAACGGTCACTCTTAGAGAGTAGTAGTAGTAGTAAGAAGGGTGGTCGTTACAGTTGGTATCAGAGCAGTGTTCCATTCTCCAGCATCACACACACATCAGCATCATCCTTGCCGTCTCCAAGTAAGAAAGTATTTAAAATTCTTTCTTTATTCTGCTTTACTTATTATTAACTGCAGTATAGAGTATTTGTTTTTAAGTGCTTAAGTAAAATAGAAGATTTTGTTTCCCTTTTCTTTATTCATATATATATATATATATGATTAGAAAGGGTTAGAGAAGCTATTTGGTCTTTTTCCTTTGCATAATTGGATGTCAAGAAGAGGACATCCCCGTACCGTTTATACTGAGAACCAAGATCAGGAGAACGAAGAGCCCAGAACCCCTGGGCCTATTCTCTCTTAAGTTGTTACTCAACTTCACAGACAAGTAGCGAGCAACAGCAAGTGACTACCAATCTAATGACCAATCAGAAGCCAACTCCCCCCACTTCCCCAACCATCAATGTGGAGACCCCAGTGGTGACTGAAGTCCTATCGGTTGCCCTAGAAATCGCCACAACACCTAGAAGACAAGATGTAACGACCCGGCCCTTTTGAACTCTTGGGCGGCCCTTGTGGCGGCCCAACTAGTGGCCCTTATGTCGTCAGCCCATTTGGCGACCTCTCATGTCGTCGACCGACGACCCTTTTGGCCGTGTCGTTACTCACTAGGACTTTCCACCCCTGGCAATGGATTTTTGCCTCCCCGGGATTCGAACTCTAGACCTCCAGGCTTAAGTACTAGAGTTTATGAATCCTGGTAACCAAGTGAGATCCGGCCAAAAGTGTCGGGTCGTTACACAAGAAGCATACCTCATCCAGTGGCTGAAGCTGAAATCTTTCTGAAGCTGAAACCAGAAAGATTCTCAGGCACGACTGAGCCCTGGGATGCCCAGGCTTGGTTCAAGACACTTGAGAGCACAATGGAGCTTCTTGACTGACCAGAAGTCGAGAAGGGTAAGTGTGCCTCTTTCTGCCTATTTGGAGATGCTTGTATGTGGTGGGAACGAGTTAAGAGTAAGAGAGCAGTCAACCAGATGAGTTGGGTTGACTTCGAGACAGAGTTTTACGAAGAAGTCTTCCATCAACGGATCACCAATAAATAGTATGAGGAGTTTATAGAATTTAGACCAGGTGACCTACCGGTAGAAGAGGCGATCAAAAGATTTGATAGGCTAGCTCGTCTTTGCCTAGAGTTAGTAAGTACAGAGAAAGAACGAGTCAGACTAACGCTCCGAATGCTGAGACCAGAAATAACACCTAATGTGAGTAGTGAAACTCACCGACCATAGATTGGCGAAGAGCTGGTCAGCAGGGCATTAGTGAGCACTATCTGAACAGCAACAAGGCTCAACAAACGCAACACAAGCCAGTCAAGATAGAAGACAAGACAGTGGGGAAACAGAGACCCCAGTCAAGTAGTCAGAAATGGAAGGACAAAGATAATAAGAAAGACCCAAGCAGGAAGAAATTCAGGTAGTTTGTGAGTATCCAGAAGTATTTTCAGAAGAGCTACCTAGACTACCTCCCCATAGGGAAGTGGAGTTTGAGATTGAACTGGTTCCTGGTACCGGTCCAATTTCAAAAGCTCCATACCGCATGTCTCCAGCAGAGTTGAAAGAGTTGCAAGAACAACTTCAGGAGCTGCTTGACAAAGGCTTCATTCGCCCTAGTCACTCACGATGGGGAGCTCCTGTGTTGTTTGTCAAAAAGAAGGATGGATCTATGCGAATGTGCATAGATTATAGAGCTCTGAATCAAGTGACCATCAAGAACAAGTATCCACTGCTCAGAATCGACGACTTATTTGATCAGTTGAGAGGGGCAACAGTGTTCTCCAAGATAGACCTGCGCTCTGGGTACCATCAGTTGAAAGTGAAGGAAAAGGATATACCCAGAACGGCTTTCAGGACCAGATACGAGCACTATGAGTTTGTAGTCATGCCTTTTGGAGTGACTAATGCACCTGCGGTCTTCATGGACTTAATGAACAGAGTGTTCAGAGAATATCTTGACAAATTTATCATCGTATTCATCGACGACATTCTGGTCTATTCAAAGACCCCAGAGGAGCATGACACGCACTTGAGAATAGTACTGCAGACTCTACAGCAGAAATAACTTTATGCTAAATTCTCAAAGTGCGAGTTCTGGTTAAATCAGGTGGCATTTCTAGGTCACATTAATTCTAAAGAAGGCATTCAAGTGGACCCAGCCAAAGTAGAAGCGGTCAACAACTGGAGTAGACCCAACAACGCTAGGGAGATCAGAAACTTCCTTGGTTTAGCTGGGTACTACAAGAAATTCGTGGAGGACTTTTCCAGGATAGCCTCTCCACTAACAACCCTCACCAGAAAGAACAGGAAGTTTGAATGGTCAGATAAATGTGAGCAGAGTTTCCAAGAGCTCAAGAAGAGACTGACTAGTGCTCCTATCCTGACAGTTCCAGAGTAGACAAAAGAGTTATGCTGACACACGCCGTAGGCCACTTGAATTTCAAGTAGGGGATTCAGTCTTTCTCAAGGTCGCTCCTATGAAGGGAGTGATGAGATTTGGCAAGAAGGGTAAATTAAGTCCTCGTTATGTAGGACCTTACCTAATCATAGAAAGGATTGGGAAAGTAGCTTACAAGCTGGATTTACCACAGGACATGTCAGTAATACACAATGTGTTTCATGTCTCCATGTTAAAGAAGTGCCTCCATGACCCTAGCCAAGTGATTGAGCCTCAGTCAGTGCAGATCCAAGAGGATCTTAGTTATGAGAGTAGACCTACACAGATAGTGGACAAAACAGTCAAGAGACTAAGAAGCAAAGAAGTACCACTAGTGAAGGTCGTCTGGCAGAACCAGAAGCACGAGGAAGTCACTTGGGAGCGGGAGGACAGTATGAGACAGAAATATCCAGAACTATTCTAAGTTCGAGGACGAACTTTTTATAAGGTATGGGGAATTGTAACGACCCAATTTTCCCTATTTCAAGTTCTAAAAGTCCATAAAAATATTTGAAAATACTTTTAAAATATTCTAGAGATTTTTAATAATTTTTAGAGTATTTTTACGTAATTTTTGGAGGTCGTTTAGTAGGGTTACAAAAAGAAAGAAGTTTAAAAAAAAATGTTGAAGGTGAGATTCAAACCCACGACCTCGGGTCGGAGTGACCCAAGCAAAACCGACCCAACCAACTGTGCTAGCGGGCGTTCCTTATTAAAGAAGGGGAAATATTCTAGTTAAGCAGTAGTTAATGATTAGGGAATAAATAGGAAGAAAAATGGTTGCAGCCGAAACTCGAACCCGTGAGCTGCGCCTTAAGCAAAACGCAGCCAACCAACTGTGCCAGCGGCTGTTGTTAATTAAGGAAAGAACGGATTATATTTAAGGCATAGTATTTAATAAAATAACCCTAGGTTATAAAAGAGGTTAAGTTAAGAGAGGAAAACCTAAAAATTTTCTCTCGAAATTTCTCTCCTTTTCTCTCCCGACGGCGCGATTCTTCTCTCTCGGGCGAAAAGGGGGGACGGCGCTAGGGCTCGTCTCCGGCGGCCGGTGAGGACTTCTTTCCGGGAGTTGTTCACGGATTCGTGGTCTCCTCGTCAAGGAGAACACGCAGATAGGAAGGGATCGCCGAGACCTTCACCTCATCCGAACCCTAGATCTCCTTCCTCTCCTTCGGTTGTAAGTCCAAGCAAATCCCGGTGAGTTGCTACTCACCTGCAGTAGGAGTGGTTTTCGGATTTTGTTTCCCCTTGTTTTTCTTTTGAATCTTGTAGTAAAGGTTGATGTTTTGAGTTTGCTACCACAAATTCTTAGTTTCAGATTTTGTTCATGTTTTTCCTTGCTGCAATGAAAAAAAAAACAGCCCCTCTTGGAGCTTGCTGCAGTTCGGATTTTAATGGCTTTGTTTTCCTTGCTATAGATTTCCTTGTACAACATTAAGTATGCCATGTAGATTTTTATGCAACCATTAGCATTTCTGTCACTTTCGTGCCATTTAACAAGAACAAGCGGCCATTTACTTTAATCTAAAGTGTGCAGTTTTAGAACCCTTTAGTTACTGCCGTGCATGAATAGCCCTCATCTTAAGCTTACTGTTTAGATCTTGGGCAGCATATTAGTTTTGATTTCTCCTTGCTAATTACCATACATGAACAACCCTTATTTTGAGTAGATAGTTTAAGAAGTTTGCTAGTTTAACAAGCATGATTAGATTTTTATTATGTTGGTACGAATAGCATTTTAGTTAGATGTTCCTTTGCTATGTAACTAGCACGAACTGCCCTCATTTTGAGTATGCGGTTCAGTTCTTTTGCTACTGCTGTGAGCAGTATAGTGGGTTGTTATTTAAGCACGCATTCTGGATTTCCTTGCTACTTTAACAAGTATGAACAGTCTCCTCATTAACATTGCAGTTGAATTTATTGTTACTGCCATGAGTAGGAACAGATTGCATACCTCAGTTCTAGATAATTTATTTTAAGCATGCATATTTTATTAAGTTATAATGCAGAATTTAATTAAGTTAGTATGCAGAATTGTGTAGCTTAATATGCAGAATTGTGTTAACTTAATAGGCAACATTTTAGTGTGCAGAATTCATTTACCCTTAGCTGAACATGTGCAGATTTTTGTTTACCCTTAGTTGAACATGTGCAGATTTGTTTTATAAGTGTAGTATGTTGACTTTAAGATGGGCAAGAACAGATTATAGTATATACATATATATACATAGCATTTAGTTTAGATTTTCCTTGCTATGATGAGTAGTTATAAGTGAGAAAAGACCAAGGTCTTGATAGGATCCCTAAAGTTTAAGTATTGGGATCAGCAGCACGCCAGGTGCTCAAAGAAATGCCAAGGCATTTTATTATAAGAGAATTAAAGCATAACAAGTATAAAGAAGTTATAGTTTTAAAAAAAAAAATATTTTACTTTTAAAGGGCATGTACCGGACACAAGGTCCAAGGGATGAGCTCCAAGATGCCCCTAGGCACCAGGCCTAGAAGTATCTTAGTAGTTTCGGAATTAGCTACCTCGATTCTTATTAAGAATGCGCGCTAAGTGGTACAATGCCGGGCCTAAAAGAAGTTTATTATTATTTTGAAGTATTAAAGTATAAGTTTTGAAACAAATGAAACGAGCTTCAAATCTGTCTAAAATTAGAAAGTTAGTTTTCTTGTTATTTGAAGCATGCAGTAGTAGTTTCAATTGTTTCCTTGCTACTAGATTATTCAGCCTGTTTAGCTTTACATGTTTAGTAGTTTTACATGTTTAGAAGTTTTACATGTTTAGTAGCTTTACATGTTTAGTATGCTTCTTTTATAGTTTCATTCTTATGAGCATGATTAGCTATACATGTTTAGTATTTCAGTTAGCATGATTCCTTTGCTATATATGAGCATGAGTAGTTTTATATGTTAGCATTCAGTTTTAGCATGTTTTTATTTATATACATGCATATCGAGTTTTTGTGAGTAGATAGCGCTCACTAAGCTTTATGCTTATAGACTGCATTTCCTCCTACTGCAGATAAAGGGAAAGAAAAGATACAGTGAAGGAAGGCGACAAGGAGATGCAAGAGGAGTGTGTGATGTGTGGACTATGGAGGTCCTTGGGACTTAGCTAAAGAACTCATTTAGTTTAAGAATTTGTTTAGTTTAATTTCTTATTAAGTTGATAAGAGAATTATGTAGTAAGAGGTTATGTTTTCGGTTTTCATTATCTGCATGATTTGAATTATTAAACTGCGTGGTTGTGGTTAGTTTCATTTCTTATTAAACTGCGTGGTTGATTGAAATATATTTCCAGCCGCCTGTGGCTGAGTATATTATGCTTGTATTATGGAAAATGGTCACCGATACAGGGGAGACTCTGCCGAAATTTTTCGGTAGGGTTTTCCATGTGATTTTTAGTAAACCGATTAAGTAGAGTAGTAGATAAGTAACGGTCACTCTTGGAGAGTAGTAGTAGTAGTAAGAAGGGTGGTCGTTACAACTGGACTACTAACTTTACTTAACTATCCTTGTTCACATGTTGATAGTAATTCCTAAAATTCTCGGAGAACTCAAAACATACAATTAACTTGCAGCAGAAGACTAAATGACTCATCTAATACATTCTTAATAAATGACTGTAACGGCCACCCTTCTTAAAACTACTATTCTAAGGGCGACCGCTACCTCACTACTAACTATACTAAGGTTGTTCAAAGTAATAAAAGCACTACTTGAAATTTCTGGAAAGGAATTCTGAATTTAAAGTAACTTCCTACTAAACATGCACGGTATACGACACAAGTGAAGCATGACATCTTACTAAATTCATACATTGCTAACTGTAATTGCAAGCTAAGGACTTGTGTAGGAATTTAAACCGAATAATGGACGTGGCATGCTACGGCTTCCAGCAACCAAAGAGAAAAAAAAACTTCAACCATATCAAAAGCATATAAGCAAAAGAAACCGCCTACTACTAAACTTGTATGCATGTGTATACTTTTTGCATACTTCGGTCATGGTTGTCCCTACTAATACTGCATGCACAACAATTCACTAACAACCAACATTCAACCATTAATAAGGAAACATTAAACCACCTTTGTTGGTCTTTTTCCCCAAGCATCAATTTAGCATAATGTCAACATTAATGAAGGTAGCACATTCCAGCAGAATCGAAAACTATAAATCCAGCAACCAAAAACAGATCAATTTCACAATTCATGGCACCAATTAGAGTATTAAACAGATTATGGAACATGTAAGAAGGAATTAAACTAACAGGTGCAATTGGGAGGTACAAAACTGAGCAAAAACCAATTCTGTATCTGCTTAAGGAAATTGAACTACATCTGCACTTACTAATAGAATAAAATAGGACTAAATCTAATCTAGCAATATAAGATAACATGTGCGGTCCCCTAATCTCTTTAGCAATTAAAAGAAAGCTTCTATTAAACTCTTATCAGATTCTTAACAAAACTCATTTAAATCCTCTAGCAAGGTCCCAAGCTTCCATAGTTCCAAACATCACACACATCCTTCATGCATCCTCCTTGTCGCCTTCCTTTCATATTTTAGCTTTTCCTTTATCTGCGGTAGGAGGAAAAAAAAAGATCTATAAGCGAAAACGCTTAGTAAGTACTAATCTATCTCACAAAACTCGCAATGCATAAATATAATGCAAAAGTACTGAAACTGGAATACTAAAGCAATCTGCATGTGCTCATGGTATACAGAAAATGAACTGAATACAAGTCATACTCACTAACTAGCAGGATAACAAGAAATTAATACTATAAGCTCAGAATTTCAGCAACTAACTTTTTATTTATTCTAAGCATGTAACTTGTTTCATTTCTTATATCCTTGTGTTAGAAATTAATCTTTTAATTCCTATCTTTTACTCACTTCTTCTTTCTTTCTTTCTTTCTTAACTTTTCTTTTCTTTGGTTTTCTTTTCTTGGGCCCAGGCTTAGTACCATCTCATGCGCGTTCCCTAATAGGTTGGGGTTGCGAGCCACCAATCCTAAAAGAGCAGACCTCGGTCTACCAGGGCCAAGACCTCGGAAATGGTCACCTGGATTTGTTTAACGACAAGCTCTTGGATGTCGGGTACTAGCCTCTTGTTTTTTTTTCTTGTTATCTTTCTTATTCTGATATTAAAAATGCCTTGGCATTTAATTAAGCTTTTGGTGTGCTTTTAATCCTAAACCATTTCCAAAAGAACATAGCTTCAGAAATTCTAAAACATGATAGTAGCATGGAAGGGAAGCTAATTCCAGCAACCTAAGTCATGGTATCTCAACTGAAATACACAGAAATAGCATGGCAACAACATAGAATTCCTACACAACAAGGTTTAAAGGAACTTAGCATATTGTTCTGCACAGTACAGTAACTAGCATGCATATTCAAACAAAGAAGCTGAGCATGTCAAATTCTAAGGGAAAGCTAACATAGAGTGTCTCTTGGTGCAGGAAATTCTAAAAACCTGCTAATCCGAAACCATATGAATCTCAAAAGATGTTGAACTAGCATAGATGGTTGGAAACTAAAATGAAACCCATTGAAAATCCATCTGATGCAAATTAGACATACTGTCAAGCTACACGATCCAGTTGCAATCCCAATGGTAGGAAACAAAGGCATCATTAATCAAGGTTAAATCCACTACACCCTTTTTCCTTCCTAAAGGCCACGGCAGGTTCAACAAGAACAAGGAGAAACAAAAACTTGATCTCCTGCAAGCTTAGATTCGGCACAAACAATACTACATGCTCAATCAAACAAAAAAAAAACTAGTTCTTGGAATCTCTGTGAAGCCCACGGCAGAACACCCAAAAGCCAAAATCTTCATAGCATGGTTCGGATTCAAGAAACTCAGGAAACAAGGAACGAAACCGAAAGATCGGAGCAACTCCTACCGCAGGTGAGTAGTACTTACTTGCTTCCTTGGACTTACAATCGGAGAATAGGCCTCTAGGGTTTCGGCTCGCTTCAAATCTCGGCGTTCCTTTGTGTCCGCGTGCTCCCTTCGACGAGAGAAGCTCGGGTCCAAGAGGAGCTCACGGCAGTGTCCCTGTCCGACCGCCGGAGGCGAAGCCCGAGCGGCGGCTGCGATTTCGCCCGAGAGGAAGCCGACGCCGCGGGAGAGGAAGGGATCGCGAGATTAGGTCACTGGAAAATAATTCCCTTCTCCCCTTAACTTATCCCTTTTATAACCTTGGTTTAACTTTGCCCTTTACTATGACTCATATATATATCTGCTTCATACTTATTAACAAACCACGCGTAGCCCAGTTGGTTGGCTGCGTCCGTTTAGGTCGGTTTCGGCCGGAGGTCTTGGGTTCGAGTCTCACCTTCAACGGTTTTTGTCACAACTTCTTTTCTTTTTGTAACCCTACCAAACGACCTCCAAAAATTACGTAAAAATACTCTAAAAATTCCTAAAAATCTCTAGAATATTTTAAAAGCATTTCCAAATATTTTTATGGACTTTTAGAACTTGAAATAGGAAAAATTGGGTCGTTACAATCCCCCATACCTTATAAAAAGTTCGTCCTCGAACTTAGAATAGCTCTGGATACTTCTGTCTCATACTATCCTCCCACTCCCAAGTGACTTCCTCGTGCTTCTGGTTCTGCCAGACGACCTTCACTAGTGGTACTTCTTTGTTTCTCAATCTCTTAACTGCTCTGTCCACTATCTCTGCTCTCATAACTAAGATCCTCTTGGATCTGCACCGACTGAGGCTGAATCACTTGGCTCAAGTCACGGAGACACTTTTTTAGCATGGAGACATGAAATACATTGTGTATTGCTGACATGTCTTGTGGTAAGTCCAGCCTGTAAGCTACCTTCCCAATCCTCTCTATGATCAGATAGGGTCCTACGTAGCGAGGACTTAATTTTCCCTTCTTGCCAAATCTCATCACTCCCTTCATAGGAGCGACCTTGAGGAAAACCGAATCTCCTACTTGGAATTCCAATGGCCTACGGCGCGTGTCAGCATAACTCTTCTGTCTGCTCTGGGCAGTCTCAATTCTTTGTCTGATTTTCTGGATTGCTTGAGTAGTCTCGTCTATCACCTCTGTCTGAATGCCCAACTCTGCTTCCATCTCTTTTCTCTCTCCAGCTTCTTGCCAGCATACGGGTGATCTGCATTTCCTGCCATATAGCACTTCATAAGGTGCCATCTTGATGGTGGCCTGATAGCTATTGTTGTAAGCGAATTCAGCTAAGCACAAATGCTTGCACCAACTTCCTTTGAAATCTAGCGCACAAGCTCTGAGCATATCTTCTAAAATCTGATTCACTCGCTCTGTCTGTCCATCAGTCTGTGGATGGAAAGCTGTGCTGAACTTGAGTTTGGTGCCTAGTGCATTCTGAACGCACTCCCAAAAGTGTGAGGTGAAGCGCCCATCTCTATCAGAAACGATAGATTTAGGAACTCTATGAAGTCTGACTACCTCTTTAACATATAGCTGGGCTAACTGCTCTATGGAGTGGGACACCTTGATGGCTAGGAAGTGAGCAGACTTGGTCAATCGGTCTACTATTACCCATATCGCATCATATCCATTGGTGGTTCTTGGAAGACCTGTTATGAAGTCCATGGAAATGTCTTCCCATTTCCATTCTGGTATTGGAAGAGGCTGAAGAACTCCTCCTGGTCTCTGGTGTTCTGCTTTGACTCTCTGACATGTCAAGCAGGTACTGACATACTTAGCTACATCTCTTTTGAGTCCTGACCACCAAAACCTCTGTTTCACATCTTGGTACATCTTGGAAGAACCAGGATGCATGGAATATGGTGTACTGTGAGCTTCCTCTAAGATCTTCTTCCTCAGTTCCTCATCATTGGACACGCAAATGCAACTCCCCTGATAAAGAATTCCGCTATCTGTCACTCTAAACTCTGAGTTGTCTTCTTTCTGTATCCCCTGCTTGATCTTCTGGATGTCCGGATCTTCACTTTGCTTTCTCTGTATCTCCACAAGCAATGTAGACTCTAAGGTCAATGCAGAGAGCTGTCCTTCGATAATTTCAAGTCCAAAATCTGACAACTCCTTCTGTAGTGGCAGGGCTAGTGATGACAAGGACATCAGTGATGCACTAGATTTTCTGCTGAGTGCATCTGCCACTTTGTTAGCTTTGCCTGGGTGGTAAAGAATTTCACAGTCGTAATCTTTGACCAACTCCAGCCACCTACGTTGTCTCATGTTTAAGTCCTTCTGAGTGAAGAAGTACTTGAGACTCTGATGATCTGTGAAAATTCTACACTGGACCCCATACAAATAATGTCGCCAGAGTTTAAGTGCAAAAACCACAGCTGCCAGCTCGAGATCATGAGTAGGGTAGTTCTTCTCATAGTCTTTGAGTTGTCTGGAAGCATAAGCTATGACTTTTCCTTCTTGCATGAGTACAGCTCCTAAACCCATCTTGGAAGCATCACTGTAGATGTCGAAACTCTTGTCGCTCTGTGGAATAGTCAGAATGGGAGCGCTAATCAATCTCTCTTCTTTAGCTCTTGAAAACTCTGCTCACATTTATCTGACCATTCGAATCTCTTGTTCTTTCTGGTGAGGGCTGTTAGTGGAGAAGCTATCCTGGAAAAATCCTCCACGAACTTCCTGTAGTACCCTGCTAAACCAAGGAAGCTTCTGATCTCTCTGACGTTCTTGAGTCTACTCCAGTTGTTGACCGCTTCCACTTTGGCTGGATCCACTTGAATGCCTTCTTTAGAAATTATGTGACCTAAAAACGCCACCTGATTTAACCAGAACTCGCACTTGGAGAATTTAGCATAAAGCTGCTTCTGCTGAAGGGTCTGCAATACTATTCTCAAGTGCGTGTCATGCTCCTTTGGGGTCCTTGAATAGATCAGAATGTCATCAATGAATACAATGACAAATTTGTCAAGATACTCTCTGAACACCCTGTTCATTAAGTCCATGAAGACCGCAGGTGCATTGGTCACTCCAAAAGGCATGACCACAAACTCGTAGTGTCCATATCTGGTCCTGAACGCCATTCTGGGTATATCTCTTTCTTTCACCTTCAACTGATGGTACCCAGAGCGTAGGTCTATCTTTGAGAACACCGTTGCTCCTCTTAACTGATCAAATAAGTCGTCGATCCTGGGAAGAGGGTACTTGTTCTTGATCGTCACTTGATTCAAAGCTCTGTAATCTATGCACATCCGCATTGTTCCATCTTTCTTCTTAACAAACAACACAGGAGCTCCCCAAGATGAGTGACTAGGGCAAATGAAGCCTTTGTCAAGTAACTCCTGTAGTTGCTCTTGTAACTCCTTCAGCTCTGCTGGAGACATGCGATACGGAGCTTTTGAAATTGGATCGGTTCCAGGAATCAATTCAATCTCAAATTCCACCTCTCTGTCGGGGGGTAGTCCTGGTAGCTCTTCTGGAAATACTTCTAGATACTCGCACACTACCCGGACCTCCTCCTGCTTGGGTCCCTTCTGCTCTTCTGCCTTTACTATGTATGCAAGAAAGCCTGAACACCCTTTGGCTAACATCTGGTGTGCTGCTAGAGATGAGAGGAGCTTCTGGGTCTTCTTCCTTGGCACTCCTGTGAACTCAAAAGTTGGCTCACCTTCTGGACTAAAAATTACTTTCTTTCCACGGCAGTCCACCGAGGCACTGTACTTGCTGAGGAAATCCATACCAAAAATGATATCGAAATCCTGCATGGCGAGAACTAACATATAGTTCTCGGTCTGCAACTCTAACCAGTACAGCTCGGAGCCACTGATTGGATTCCATGACTTCCCCAGAAGGTAGGGTTGTCAGAAACTTGGAGTTCATACTTTCTGTAGGCACCTGTAAACTACTGGCAAAAGGTATCGATACAAAAGAATGGGTCGCCCCAGTGTCAAATAGTACAGTAGCTACGTGCTGGAAAATAACTACTTGACCTGTTACGACCGTGGAGGCACTAGCAGCTTCTTCTTAGGTGAGGGAGAATACTCTGGCACCATCAAAGGATGGGACTGGTGGGGCTTCTAACCTTCCTTGACTGATATAGGGTCCCTCCAATGCCGCTCCCATGTGGTGCAACTGTGCAGGCTGGCCTCCATATTGCAATGGCTGTGGCTGAGGTGCTTTGAATTTATTAGGACACTCTTTAGCCATGTGTCCTTCCTGACCACAGGAGTAACATCCAGTCTTACCCAAAAGCCAGGCTCCTGGATGTGTTCTCCCACATTTGGGACAGGGAGGAAACTTTGTCTGCTTGTTTGCTGGCCCTCCCTTCTGGCCACCTCCTGTGTTCCACTGCTTCCTTTTACCTTTGCCTTTCCAGTTCTGCTTACTTGACTGTGACTTCTGGCTTCCTGCTGTTTTGTCCTCTGTCTTCACTGGCAGATGTTGTGCTTGCTGTGCTTTGATGTTGTTCATGTAATGTTCAGCAATTAATGCTCTACTGATCAATTCTTCGCCAGTCTGGGGCCGATGAGCTCCACTGCTCACGTTCAGTGCTATCTGTGGTTTCAGCATTCTGAGCATCAGCCTGACTCGCTCCTTCTCTGTACTCACTAGCTCTGGACAGAGACGAGCTAGTCTGTTGAACTTCTTGGCTGCTTCTTCCACTGACAGGTCACCTTGTTTGAATTCTATAAACTCCTCGTAGTGCTTGTTGGTAATCTGCAGGTGGAAGAATTCTTCATAGAACTCTGACTGAAAATCTGCCCAGGTCATCTGATCGGCTGCTCTCTTGGTCTTTATCCTCTCTCACCACATACGAGCATCTCCAGACAGGCAGAAAGAGGCGCACTTGACCTTCTCGACTTCTGGCCAGTCAAGAAGCTCCATAGTGCTCTCTAGTATTTTAAACTAAGCCTGGGCATCCCAGGGCTCAGTCGTGCCTGAGAAGCTCTCTGGTTTCAGCTTCAGCCACTGTATAAGATAAGCTTCTAGTCTCTGAGGTGCTGTGATGGCTCCCTGCGTAGCTGGTGGAGTCTCAGTTACCACTGGAGCCTCTGCAGTGACAGCTGGAGGAGGGGGAGGAACTGCTGGCTCGTTTGCCATCAGATTGGCAATCACTTGCTGCTGCTCTGCTACTTGCCTCTGGAGCTGAGCAACTACTTCAGAAAGGTTGGGCTCAGTTGTCCCAGGCACTTCGTTCCCTTGAGCTGGTTCCTCAGTGTGAGTAGCACGGGGACGTCCTCTTCTTGCCATCTAATTATGCAAGGTAAAGGCTTGATATCTTACTTTAACCCTTCTAATCATACTTAAATATGAATAAAGAGAAGGGAAACTAAATCTTTTATCTTACTTTAGTACTCAAAAAGGAAAGTACTCTATACTGCAGTAAAAATAAGGAAAGCAGAAATAAGAAAGGGATTTAAATACTTTCTTACTTGGAGACGGCAAGGATGATGCTGATGAGTGTGTGATGCTGAAGAATGGGAACTTGGCTCTGATACCAACTGTAACGGCCACCCTTCTTAAAACTACTATTCTAAGGGCGACCGCTACCTCACTACTAACTATACTAAGGTTGTTCAAAGCAATAAAAGCACTACTTGAAATTTCTGGAAAGGAATTCTGAATTTAAAGTAACTTCCTACTAAACATGCACGGTATATGACACAAGTGAAGCATGGCATCTTACTAAATTCATACATTGCTAACTGTAATTGCAAGCTAAGGACTTGTGTAGGAATTTAAACCGAATAATGGACGTGGCATGCTACGGCTTCCAGCAACCAAAGAGAAAAAAAAAACTTCAATCATATCAAAAGCATATAAGCAAAAGAAACCGCCTACTACTAAACTTGTATGCATGTGTATACTTTTTGCATACTTCGGTCATGGTTGTCCCTACTAATACTGCATGCACAACAATTCACTAACAACCAACATTCAACCATTAATAAGGAAACATTAAACCACCTTTGTTGGTCTTTTTCCCCAAGCATCAATTTAGCATAATGTCAACATTAATGAAGGTAGCACATTCCAGCAGAATCGAAAACTATAAATCCAGCAACCAAAAACAGATCAATTTCACAATTCATGGCACCAATTAGAGTATTAAACAGATTATGGAACATGTAAGAAGGAATTAAACTAACAGGTGCAATTGGGAGGTACAAAACTGAGCAAAAACCAATTCTGTATCTGCTTAAGGAAATTGAACTACATCTGCACTTACTAATAGAATAAAATAGGACTAAATCTAATCTAGCAATATAAGATAACATGTGCGGTCCCCTAATCTCTTTAGCAATTAAAAGAAAGCTTCTATTAAACTCTTATCAGATTCTTAACAAAAACTCATTTAAATCCTCTAGCAAGGTCCCAAGCTTCCATAGTTCCAAACATCACACACATCCTTCATGCATCCTCCTTGTCGCCTTCCTTTCATATTTTAGCTTTTCCTTTATCTGCGGTAGGAGGAAAAAAAAAGATCTATAAGCGAAAACGCTTAGTAAGTACTAATCTATCTCACAAAACTCGCAATGCATAAATATAATGCAAAAGTACTGAAACTGGAATACTAAAGCAATCTGCATGTGCTCATGGTATACAGAAAATGAACTGAATACAAGTCATACTCACTAACTAGCAGGATAACAAGAAATTAATACTATAAGCTCAGAATTTCAGCAACTAACTTTTTATTTATTCTAAGCATGTAACTTGTTTCATTTCTTATATCCTTGTGTTAGAAATTAATCTTTTAATTCCTATCTTTTACTCACTTCTTCTTTCTTTCTTTCTTTCTTAACTTTTCTTTTCTTTGGTTTTCTTTTCTTGGGCCCAGGCTTAGTACCATCTCATGCGCGTTCCCTAATAGGTTGGGGTTGCGAGCCACCAATCCTAAAAGAGCAGACCTCGGTTTACCAGGGCCAAGACCTCGGAAATGGTCACCTGGATTTGTTTAACGACAAGCTCTTGGATGTCGGGTACTAGCCTCTTGTTTTTTTTCTTGTTATCTTTCTTATTCTATTAAATGCCTTGGCATTTAATTAAGCTTTTGGTGTGCTTTTAATCCTAAACCATTTCCAAAAGAACATAGCTTCAGAAATTCTAAAACATGATAGTAGCATGGAAGGGAAGCTAATTCCAGCAACCTAAGTCATGGTATCTCAACTGAAATACACAGAAATAGCATGGCAACAGCATAGAATTCCTACACAGCAAGGTTTAAAGGAACTTAGCATATTGTTCTGCACAGTACAGTAACTAGCATGCATATTCAAACAAAGAAGCTGAGCATGTCAAATTCTAAGGGAAAGCTAACATAGAGTGTCTCTTGGTGCAGGAAATTCTAAAAACCTGCTAATCCGAAACCATATGAATCTCAAAAGATGTTGAACTAGCATAGATGGTTGGAAACTAAAATGAAACCCAATGAAAATCCATCTGATGCAAATTAGACATACTGTCAAGCTACACGATCCAGTTGCAATCCCAATGGTAGGAAACAAAGGCATCATTAATCAAGGTTAAATCCACTACACCCTTTTTCCTTCCTAAAGGCCACGACAGGTTCAACAAGAACAAGGAGAAACAAAAACTTGATCTCCTGCAAGCTTAGATTCGGCACAAACAATACTACATGCTCAATCAAACAAAAAAAAAACTAGTTCTTGGAATCTCTGTGAAGCCCACGGCAGAACACCCAAAAGCCAAAATCTTCATAGCATGGTTCGGATTCAAGAAACTCGGGAAACAAGGAACGAAACCGAAAGATCGGAGCAACTCCTACCGCAGGTGAGTAGTACTTACTTGCTTCCTTGGACTTACAATCGGAGAAGAGGCCTCTAGGGTTTCGGCTTGCTTCAAATCTCGGCGTTCCTTTGTGTCCGCGTGCTCCCTTCGACGAGAGAAGCTCGGGTCCAAGAGGAGCTCACGGCAGTGTCCTTGTCCGACCGCCGGAGGCGAAGCCCGAGCGGCGGCTGCGATTTCACCCGAGAGGAAGCCGACGCCGCAGGAGAGGAAGGGATCGCGAGATTAGGTCACGGGAAAATAATTCCCTTCTCCCCTTAACTTATCCCTTTTATAACCTAGGTTTAACTTTGCCCTTTACTATGACTCATATATATATCCGCTTCATACTTATTAACAAACCACGCGTAGCCCAGTTGGTTGGCTGCGTCCGTTTAGGTCGGTTTCGGCCGGAGGTCTTGGATTCGAGTCTCACCTTCAACGGTTTTTGTCACAACTTCTTTTCTTTTTGTAACCCTACCAAACGACCTCTAAAAATTACGTAAAAATACTCTAAAAATTTCTAAAAATCTCTAGAATATTTTAAAAGCATTTCCAAATATTTTTATGGACTTTTAGAACTTGAAATAGGGAAAATTGGGTCGTTACAATGACAATCTTAATAAATTCTTGTGCTAAATCCCAAGGCTTCTATAGTCCAGGCATCACACATCCATCCACACCTCCTTGTCGCCTTCCTTTGCTATAACTTTTCTTTTCCTGTATCTGCAGTAAGAGGAAATGTAAACTATAAGCAAAATGCTTAGTAAGCGCTATCTAACTCACAAAATCTCGATATGCACGTACATATATCTATAACATGATCTAACTGATTACTTACTGAAGACTACTCATGCTCATCTAATAATAAAGGAATCAAACAGGCTGAAATGCTAAACATGTAAAGCTACTCATGCTCAGAAAATAGCAAAGAACAGTAAGCTAATCTAAATAACATGCTAGCATAAAAGAAAACTCAACTTGCTACTTTTAAAACAAAATGAAACTTATTTCATTTGTTCTAAACTTATTCTTTTATTTCACTTGTTTAAAAACTTCTTCTTTAATACTTTTATACTTATGTAAAACTTACTTGTTCAAAAAAAACTTATACTTATAATACTTCAAAATAATAATCAACTTTCTTCTTGGGCCCAGGCGTAGTACCATCTTATGCGCGTTCCCTAATAGGTTGGGGTAGCGAGCCACCAATCCTAAAAGAGCAGACCTTGGTCTACCAGGGCCAAGACCTCGAAATTGGACACTTGGATTTATTTAACAACAACCTCGGAAGTCGGGTATTAGCCTCTTAAAAAAAAAGTAAGATACTTGTTATCTTTTATTACTTCTAATATATAATGTCTCGGCATTTTCTTTAAGCACCTTGTGTGCCAAAATCCCTAAAGTCTTGACTTTGGGATCTACTTAAGGCCTTGGCCTTTTTATTTCTTTTCTTTATCTTGCTTATGCTTGTTAATACCTCTATTAAAAAGGTGTCTCATACAAAACTGCACTAAAATGCTTATTAACTCTGCACTGAAATGCTTAACAGAATTGCATGGAAATACTTAATAGAACTGTACTGAAATGCTTATTGAAACTGCACTAAAACTAAATCTGCATACAAGCGTGATTTACACTATAAGCTTAATCAAATATGCCTACAAACTTAATCAAAATTCTGCATTGTAAGCTTAATCAAATCTACCTACAAACTTAATCAAAATTCTGCACTTATAAGCTTAATCAAAATTCTGCACTATAAGCTTAATCAAATCTGCACTATAATCTCTTTTGTTTAAAAAAACAAAAACTGCACTATAAGTTCCACCAAAAATATGCACTACAAGTTCCACCAAAAATCTGCACTATAAACTTAATTAAAATTTGCACTATAAGCTTTAATTAAAATCTGCACTATAAGCTTACATAAAAATCTGCACTATAAGCTTAATTAAAATTTGCACTATAGGCTTAATTAAAATATGTAAATCTAATTAAGCTACTAGAGATCTAATTGGATCTTCCAATGCTAAACCATCAAAAATCTGAAAGTAAAGTTTCCATCCTTAATTTACGTCATCAACATTTGATCATCATCTTTTCTGAATCTAATATTCCCTTAAATTTATGCATTCTCTTCCCATAAATTAATCAATATGATATCTGTCTCATGCTCACTGCATAACAAAACAATTTACTCCTTTCCAAATCTAAATGAACTAAATTTAGTTTCATGGTAGCAGCACCAATCAAACAATAAGGAATAAACTAAACCACATACTCAAATTAATTAAAACCTCTTCTCATCTTCTTTATGAAACTCACGACAGGAAATCTTCAAAATCATTAATCTTTGCGGCATGCATCGGAAATCAAGAACACATGAATCCGAAATTACTCTACTGCAGGTGAGGAAGCACTTACCTTTGCGTTCTTGGGTTTACAACCGGAAAGAAAACTTCTAGGGTTTGCGGAAATTGCAAGCTTTGACCCCTCCTTCGTGCTCACGGTTTCCCCTTGACGAGAGGATCACAACCATGTGAAGATCTCCCGGAAATCTCCCTTGGCCAGCCGCCGGAGAGGAACCCTAGATCTCCTCTTTTTTCCTTCGCCCAAACAGGAGACGTCGCGCCGTCGGGAGAGAAAAGGAGAGGAGTGGTTTAGGTTTTGGAAAATAATCCCTAAGTTCTCCCTTTTATAACTTAATATTTCTGTTAATTATCTTAAATAAATTCGCTACCTTTTCTAAACAGAAAAATCCAACATCAACTTATCCCTTTTATAATCCAATATTCTGTTAACAATTTTAAATAAATTTGCTACCTTTTCTAAATAGACAAATCCAACATCAACTTACCCCTTTTATAATCCAATATTCTGTTAACTATCTTAAATAAATTTGCTACCTTTTTTAAACAGATCTGTCCGTTTGAACACTTGGTTAGCCGGATTTGCTTAAGGTTTGGGTCGGGTTGGAGGTTGCGGGTTCGAATCTCGGCTTATTTTCTTTATGTTTTTGCAACTTGTTCCGTTTGGTAAAAATACCAAACGAACTCCAAAAATTGCATAAAAATACTCTAAAAATTTATAAAAATCTCTAGAATTTTTCTAAAGCATTTCTAAATATTTTTACGTACTATTAGGACTCGTAATAAGGAATTTTGGGTCATTACATAAACTATCACCAAGTAAAATATAATTATAAAAGAAATAGACATAAACCAAGAACAAAATTAAATTAAATGACCATTAATTTAGGGGGAGGCTCCAGAATAGCTGGCACCTCCAAAATTAATCTACCCGACAGGGTAACCCTAACCAACATACCCGACAGGGTAATTAGGATTAGTTAAAAAGAGCTCAAGTTTAACTTGAAAAATGGTACTGGTGAAATATTGGATGATAGTACGTTAGGGAAGCTTAGTCTATGCATGTCTAGGAAGATATGACTTCGACCTGGTGCATTTGGCTAAGTGGAACTGACCGAAGCTACCCTTTATGGATCCTAACCAGTTAGACTAAGGTTTTGTACTAAGTCCAATGGATAGGACTATTTGGAAAACCTCGAAGGCATGGTTACTTTAATGATGTCCGAGTAACTCACTATAGCCCAGAAGTTTATCCAGAGAACGCCTATTTGTTGAATCCAAAGCTAAACTTGAATCTAACACAAGTTAAAAACATACTCTAAAATTGAACCTAATTCATCTTACAAAATTATAGGATTCCCTGATTGAAAACATAGATCGGGTGAGATGACTAAGAAAATTAAAATTAAATTTAAATTTAAATTAAATCAAAATTAAATTAAACTAAATTAAAATTAAATTAAATTAAACTAAATCAAAATTAAATTAAACTAAATTAAAATTAAATTAAATTAAATTAAACTAAATTAAAATTAAATTAAATTAAATTAAATTAAATTAAATTAAATTAAATTAAATTAAATTAAATTAAATTAAATTAAATTAAATTAAATTAAATTAAATTAAATTAAATTAAATTAAATTAAATCAAAGTTAAATAAAACTAAATTAAAATTAAAAAAAATATTTTAACTTAAAAATTTTATGTACTTAAAATTTATTTTAAAACTTAATTTTTTTTTGTCCAATAGTTAGACTAACCCCAATTCCTACCTATTATAGGAAACAAAGTGGATTTTGGATAGTGGTTGCTCCAAACATATGATTGGAGATCACACAAAATTCACAACTCACCTACAAAAACCTAGGAACAGTTGCCTTTGGGAACAACGGCAAACTCAAGTATTTGGTATAGATAACATTGAACTAAAAATTGACTTTATTATTACAAATGTTTTACTTGTTGAAAATTTCAAGTATAATCTTTTGAGTATCAGTCAACTGTGTGATACTAGGTATAAGGTTAAGTTTTTATCTACAGAATGCCTCATCAAACATCTAGACAACCCTAACATAAGACTAAAAGGGTTTAGGAAAGACAACATCTATGCGATTAACTTAACCACTTCTTCAATCAAGTGTTATTTAACACAAAAAGAAGAAACATGGTTATGACATAGAAGAATGTCACATACAAACTTCAAAAATATAAGCAGACTAAATGGACTAGTTAGAGGACTACCAAAATTACCTAACCTTGACTCAACCGTATGCAATACTTGTCAACAAGGTAAGCAAACAAAATCTACCCACAAACCAACTAATGAATCACAAACTAACCAAATCTTAGAACTGCTACATTTAGACCTATTTGACTCCCACGGAGTCAAATCAATAAATGGAAGTCTATACTGTCTAGTTATAATAGATGACTACTCTAGGTTCACTTGGGTAAAATTTTTAAAAAATAAGGATGAAACTTTTGAAATTTTTACAAACTTTTGTAAACAAGTTGAAAATGAAAAGGACCTTAAAATTAAAAGAATTAGAAGTGATAATGGGGGAGAATTTAAAAATAATAATTTTAACAAATTTTGTCTTGAAAATGGCTACCATCACGAATTTTCATGCCCCAAAACCCCTTAACAAAATGGAATTGTAGAAAGAAAAAATAGAACATTACTTGAGGCCTCTAGAACGATGTTAAATGAATACAACTTACCTAAATATTTTTGGGCAGAAGTTGTTAGCACAGCTTGCTATGTACAAAATAGAACAACACTAAACAAAACCCATAACAAAACATTTTTTGAAGTGTATTACAATAAACAACCTAATATAAAATACTTTAGAGTGTTTGGGTGTCCAGCCTTTATATTAAACACAAGAGAACATTTAGGAAAATTCACCTCCAAGGTTGAAAATGGAATTTTCTTAGGATACTCCCTAAATAGTAGAGGCTACAGGGTTTACAATAAGGTTACCTTAAGAATTGAAGAAACCACTAATATGAAATTTGAAGAATCCAAACAAAACCTAGAACAAATACAACATCAATCAAGTGAATCTGTTCAAGAAAATAATAACTCTGAAGGAACCAACCAAATCCTAAGTCATGAAGATGAAGAACGACCTCAAGGGAGTTAACCCCTTAGAACAATAAGAGTAAATCCAAATCACCCAACTGATCAAATAATTGGTGACCCAGATCTTAGGGTTCAAACTAGATCTTCCTTTAGAAATCTAAGTCAAATTCTTTAATCTCAAAAATTGAACCCAAAACCATAGACGAATCACTACTTGACCCAGACTGGGTCATAGCTATGCAAGAAGAATTAGCTCAATTTGAGCTTAATGAAGTTTAGGACTTGGTACCACCACCCAAGAATAAGAATATAATAGAAACAAAATGGGTATTTAGAAACAAACTAAGTGAAACTGGTGAAATTACTAGAAATAAGGCCAGGCTAGTTGCTAAGGGGTTCAGTCAAGTGGAAGGACTTGACTATGATGAAACATATGCCCCAGTAGCTAGACTAGAGTTCATTAGGATGTTACTAAGTTATGCAACACACAAAGGATTAGACTATACCAAATGGATGTTAAGTCAGCATTCCTAAATGGACTAATAAAAGAAGAAGTCTACGTAGGACAACCACCTGGGTTTGAGAGTCTAGAACACCCTAATTATGTTTATAAATTGAAGAAAGTCTTATATGGACTTAAGCAAGCACCTAGGGCTTGGTATGAAAGACTAACGTCTTACCTAATCTCTAAAGGATTTAACCAAGGGCAAATTGACCCAACATTATTTGTCAAATTAATAAAATAAGATATTTTTATATCACAAATTTACGTAGATGACATAATTTTTGGTTCAACAAATTTAGAATTCTTAGATGAATTTACAAGTTTAATGGAACACGAGTTTGAAATGAGTCTGGTAGGAAAATTAACCTACTTTTTAGGATTACAAATCAAACAGACAAATGAAAGTAACTACATTTATCAACAAAAATATACTAAGGAATTACTTAAAAACTTTGGAATGGAAAACACCAAAGAGATAAAAACACCTATGGCAGTAAACACAATCCTAGATGATGATCCAAATGGAAAACCAGTTGACCTAAAACATTATAGGAGTGTCATAGGTAGCCTACTATACCTAACTGCAAGTCGACCAGATATTTTATTTGCAGTCAGTATGTGTGCCAGATACCAAACCTGTGCTAAAGAATCTCATTTGACTCAAGTCAAAAGAATCTTTAGATACCTTAAAGGAACAACAAATGTAGGCATTTGGTATTCTAGGACTAATAATTTTGAATTAATAGGATATTCTGACTCAGATTATGCTAGATGCAAATTAGACCGCAAAAGCACAAGTGGCGGATGTCAATTATTGGGTCCATCACTTGTCAGCTGGTTTAGTAGAAAGCAACACTGTGTTGCCTTATCTACAACTGAGTCAGAGTATATAGCAATAGGAGAGTGTGTTGCGCAACTATTATGGATGATGCACACCCTAAAAGATTTTAACTTAAACCTTTCAAATGTCAAAGTCTTAATTGATAACATCAGCTCAATTAACCTAACAAAAAATTCAGTGCATCATTCCAGAACTAAACACATTGAAATTAGGCATCACTTTATCAGGGATCATGTCACTAAAGGGGACATTGAACTCAAATACATTGAGTCTAAATCCAATTTAGCTGACATATTCACAAAACCACTCCCTGAAAGTGAATTTAGCAATCTGTATAGAAAATTATGAATGTGTTTAATAGACTAGGATTTTCAAAATTCAAAACTGTTTTAAATTTAACTGCTTTAAATTCTAGGTTAAAATGTTTTTAAAACCTTCCTACTTTTAGAATTTTAAAATAACTTTAGCCTCAGACTAGAAAAATCCCTTTAGAAATCATGTACCCCTAGGACTAGTATTTGACCATCTCACCAACACCCTAGGATTACCTTGCTTATGATTGACAAACATAGAAAGGGGTGAGATGTATAGGCCAATTGCCTGGACTTAAGATGCTTATATCAGTGCATCGACATAGGTGTAGGCGTTAAATACAAAACATACATTGATCAAGCTAAGTTACTCAGTTAAGTCAACCACTAACTAATTACAACGAACTTAACTTGACTAACCAAGTGAAAGCTGCTATCTACTGATAGTCAGTAAGTACCTAATTGGTTAGACAGCTACTTTAGATGTCCAATTTAGGGGGAGGATTAAATCAACACTTAACACCAACATTATTTTCTCCACCTTAAACATAATATTTTTTCTAATATTTTTTTTCAGTATTCAAATTGGTCTTTTGATTTCAAATTTTAAATTTTTACAAACTTAATAAGTCTTGAAAAGAAAAGTTCTTCAAACTTAATTTTTGAAATCTTATTTTTCAAATATATTCTTAAAACTAGCCTTTATTAAATTCTTCAATTCTTTTATTAAATCTTATTTTTATTAAACTCAAGTTATAAAAATATGATTTAATAAACTTAGATTTTTTAAAACTTAGTTTCAATCAGTTTTGAAAAGTAAATATCTTTTAAAACTCAGTTTTGAAATTCTTTTGGAAAATCTAACTTTGAAAATTTAGCCTTAAAATTTTGATTATCAAAACTTATGTTTGAAAAACACTTCAAAATTGAAACATACTTTGAAAATTTACCCATACTTATAGTAGAAAATTAGTTTTTCAAATTTCTGATTTGAAAATCCTCTATGAATTTGCAAAGTCACTTTTGAAAATTAACCTTTGCAAAAAATAAATCTTTAAATGCTTTATATTTAGTCAATCTTTCAAAACTTAACTATTTTCCAAAAGATTGTTTTACATGCTTTAGCTACCCTAAAAACTGAGTCTTAAAAATCAATTTAATGTTTCAAAAAAATCTTCGAAAGCTCAAACTCCCCCAAGTCAAATTGACATCATCTCCTACATATATTTTTTTTTGTATTCTGCACTTTTGAATGTTTAAAATATATCCTTGTTTGATGAATGCCAAAGGGGGAGGGATAGGGGTTAAGTTAGAAAAACAAAATAAAATTTAAAACTAATTTAAACCCCATGCTAGAACAAAATGCTTATTTTTTTTCGTATATTTTTACTAACTTAACCAAGTTGTCATTCAATCAAAAAGGGAGAGATTGTTGGTGCAGTTAGTACTAACAGTCTAACTCAGGTTTTGATGAATGACAAATCGGGTTAAGTTAGGTTTGTTGTGATCTTACACTCTGACTGAGTGTGCAGACGAAGTCCAGACAGGTCGACGGGCTGATCGGATGTCTCGTACGAAGTCCAAGTGGGTCAACAAGCTGACCGGGCGCTTGGCAAGAAGTCCAGCTAGGTCGACGGGCTGAACGGATAGATGGCGAGAAGTCCAGACGGGTCGAAGGGCTGATCGAATATCTGGCAGGTGAGTAAAGGTAAGTCACTAGAAGGGAGTGACTATGAGGACACGTTCCCGGGAAGGGAACATTAGGCGTCGATCCGGCTTAGATCCATTTCGGATATCTAAGTCGAGATTGTGACTAGATTCCGGTCTCGGAAAGACGGAATCTAAGTCATACTTCTTATGTCAAACTTATAAATTGTGCTAACGATCTGTTTTGCAGGATATACATTATTCATTTGCCTCGGACTAACCTTGTCTTGCAGGAAAGCTGGTCTCTGGAGAAAGGTGGTCCGGGCGCTCGGAGGGGATCTGTAACGACCCAAAATTCCTCATTACGAGTGTAAAATATTGGAAAAATGAGGAATAATGATAAGAGAATTTTCTGAAATTTTTGGAAATTTTTCGGAAATTTTTCGGAGCTCGTATGGACAAGTTAACACGGATAAAAACGGGGCCCGGAAAAGCCTGTTTAGGCTACCCCATTTAAGTGAGGAAATGTTTATAATTGCATTTCCTTTTTCTTTTATTTTCCTTTATCTTTTATTTTTATTCTCCTCGCCGAAGCCTTGCGCCCGAGCCCTCTTCTCCCCGTGCGCTGTTCCTTCACTAGCGCACCCGAGCCGCCGGCGTGCCCTAACCGCCGGCCCGGCGGTTTCTTCCTCGCCGAAGCCTTAAACCCCTCGGCCACTTCTTCATCTTTTCCTTCTCTTCTCTTCCGAGCCGAACCCCTCTCCTCCTCTGCCCTAGCTTCTCCGCCGTCTCCCGCCGTCGAACGGTGAGTGTCGACCACCCTTCCTCTGCCCTAACAAACTCCAGCACCGGCCGACGTCACCTGTGCCCTAGCGCCGACCCTTCTCCTCTTCCAAGCACCGGCGTCGCGTGAGCCAAGCTCACCCCCAAACGCTTGTGCCCTAGCCAAGACCTAGGTGCCGAGTTCTTCCTGGGTGTGCCACTTCCGAGTGCGAGTTTGTTGCTTCCCTTGGTTCTCACTCAGTGTACTCTGCTCTGCCCTAATCTGCCGCCGGCCGAGTTCCTACTTTCCACACGAAGCTAGTACAGCCAAGCCCTAGTTTCCCGACCGCTTCTGCCCTAGCTCCGGTTGCCACTACTTCTGTGCCAGCAGACGCCACTACCCTAGTGCTCTCTGCCTTGGTCAAATCGACGGTGAGGTGTAGTTTGGTTGGAAATTCTGTATGTTTAAGAATGTGGATTAATTACTATTTTGGTTTGTTCGTTTTGTTCTAGCAGCAATTTATCTTTGCTGGCTGTAAACAATCCTAATTGGGCAACAACTTTGTGACTTCCAGTAGCGGTTGAATTGAGGTAAGGTTTATGGTTTTGATCTTTGTGTTAGATTATTGCTAGTTGTGTTAGAAATAATTATTGATTTAGGTTTAGAAGTTGTATAACGGTGTAGTTAGGGTTAATGAAACTAACCCTAACTGGTCAGTGGATTAGAAATTAGTTTAGCTATTTGTTTATAATTAAATTAGCTAAACTGTGCGATTTAACATAGGACTTTGACGCGAGAAGAGTATCTCGGAGTCAGATTGGACTTTTCTATTTTCGGAGGCGGGTACTTTTGACTTTTTTTTGTCTTTGATATGCTTAATAATGAAATTAACATGTTGCATTAATTGTGTTTCTTATCTATTTCGGTTAATCACTACCCAAATCTTGGTACATGCTTGATTGATTGATTGGTTTGCATCTCATGTATATTTTACCTGTTTATACATGCTTATAGTGGTAGTGATATACCATGCTTTACCATGTTCAGGACCTAGGTTTTATACCTTCTGTGTACCTTTGGATTGTTTTGATTCGTTGACCTATGATGCATTTTTATATACATGTGGATTAGGTCGGGATATTTTGTGGTTAGTGTCATGCACCATTTGCATGATTGCATGCTGTGCGATAGTCCGCTCCATTATTGTTGAGCACATCGCCAGTTACATGGATCTGCACACACCACCACTCATGGGTTAGTGGTCGATTCAGGCTGAGTGTGTTGCAACAGGGACTCTGTTAGGCACCGTTAGTCCGCTCATGGGTAGTGTGACACAACGTGTTATCCGGCAGGGATTCCTCCCCGTCTTTGAGTACCGGGAGATGAGAGCATTGCGCTCCCCCATTTATGATTTGGGGTAGGAGGATAGGTGTACTCCGACAGCATCCCGTCCACTCGGTCACTCATCAGGAGTAGTGACGACAGAGTGCACGGTTGTCATAGCCCTACCCACTCGGCCTCACTATTATGTGTGAGATGATCGATTAGCGTCAGGGGTGACCAGGACGCATCATTGGCATCATATGCATGATGCATTTATTGCTTGTGTTTGTGCTGGCTGCATTTATATGCTGCATATTATTTGGATACCTATGTTTGACATGCATACAGGATTCCTATACCACTCGGACTGTTTGTCCTTATACTCAGGTCCTGGTTAGTACAGTTCCTCTCCTGTTTACTTCAGATGCATATTTTTATCTTTCTTATATCAGGAGACTGTACGCATGATTAGTGTTAGGTGTTATTTCTTTACTTTGCATATCAATTGTACCTGCTGAGTGTTGGACTCACCCCGCCTCCATTGTTGTTATATTTCAGGTTGATGTTGTCAAGAGAGAGAGTTCCAGTTGCTAGTCCCCTGCAGACCATCAGCTATAGTTATCTTTGGTTTTGTTTATGCTTCTCATTTGACTATGTTTTAGACTTGGTTGATTTGATACTTGGATATTTTATTTTAGCTTTTCTCTATCAGACTTTGTTTTAGTCTTGTTTTGGATTTTACATATGGATATTGTATGGAATCCTTCCGTTTTGATGGACTTTTGGTATGATTTGGATTTTATTCTACTACATGCCTGCCTGGATGGCAGAAGAGGTGAGTTCGCCAGATTTGAGCTTTACGAGTGTAGTTGAGTAGGGTGAATTTCGAGTCAGAGTACTATTGTTTGTGATTACTATTATTAACTGCGTGGTTGTGACAGCCAGAGGCTTAATAGCTATATAAACTGCGTGGTGAATGTTTTTATTTATTGTTATTATTCCAGCCGCCTGTGGCTGAGGTATATGAGGATGTAGAAAAGTTTCAGATTGTCCACCGTACAGGGGAGATGCTGTCGAAATTTTCTCGGACAGGGACTCCTCTGGGGCGTGACAATTTAGTGGTATCAGAGCACAGTTTTACGATCTTTGTTTTCATATTTTGGATATTTGGGATATACCTGATACCAATTTATTTGGTATCAGAGCGCCAGGTTGGCGATACTTGTTTGATTTTCGTGTTACGAATTTCGAGGTTTATCTGATATCAATTTATTGGTATCAGAGCGGGTTATGGTACCTGCTTATGGTGTTCTGTATTTTTGGAGTTAGCCCGAGTTTACTAGTAAACTTGGGTATTTATTTCGGAGCTACGAATTTCCATTATGTTTATACTTCGAACTTCTGTTTCGGATTTATATGGATTTCCGACGATTTTCTCGTTCGAAATATTGAGGTCAAATTTGGGGACTGGACAGTGATGGAACATCTTCAGACGGTATATAGGTATGATGTTTATTTTATAGTTTATGACATGTATTAGCATTCTTTATTTAGTACCTGTCTGGTTGTTGTAACACATATTACATGTGATGGGTTAGCCATTGAGCATGGTTGACCTTAATAGAGATCAAGGATTATAGTCTCTGGTGATTTTTCATATCATACCACCAGTAGTTTTAGTTTCTGTTACTACTAGTAGGAGTTGGAGGCACATACCAGCCTCTGCTATGGTTAGCTGGCTAATGGATGATACCTACATATTCCTGTTGACTTAGCCAATAGAGTTTTTATACTCATATCTTTTGGATATTAGGGTATCCGATACGATGAAAATTGGTCATTTGGGGAGTTATCATGTTTGATTATTGTTGAGAATGATTTGAGGTTGAGGAATATTGTGAGATCAGATATTGTGATTTGTTGATTTTTAATGATTTATGAGAGTAAATGTTATGTGGTTGTCTGATGATCTATTACTAGATATTTGTTTGGATGATCTATTAGTGGATAATTATTGTGATGATCTATTATTTGGGTTGTCGTTGATGGTAACATAGTGAGTGTCATGTATTATATTCACAGGTTTGATGATTATAGTTGGTGATCAGATTATAATCGGGTGCTAGAGAGTTTACGGTTGAGTGCACTTATGGATTTTAATAAATCTGGTTAGTTGTGGTTAGTTAACAGGATGATAAAATTGATATTTGCTTCCTCTTATATTGGACTATGTGGATAAATAATGATTTGATGTTTTGAATGTTAACTTGCTCTCATGGGAGTAGAGACTTATTCATCTGATATTATGTGGGCTGATATTTTTGAGGATAAAAAAAATGAGAGTGTCTTGATGTTCTTGAATTCTGACTTTATCTTTTGGGTTGTATACCTTTATACATATGATTATTGTGGGTTTCTAGTAGATTATACCCGAGTGATAAGACATACATGTCTGATTGTTTATTGGAGGTATTTGTCAATTAAAAACTATGTTGTGGAATGTGCACATATGTTTGAGTGTTTTATTGGATGTATCTTATTGATTTAATTTAAGTTGTGATATGTGCAGATGTGTTCGGTGTAATATTCGAGGTATTGTATTGATTATATTTGATTTGTGGATGCACTTGTGTCTATTAGGTTCTGTTGGAAGTATTACGTTGATTATACTCTTGGCATAGGTGTATATATGCCATGTGAGGTTGTTTGAGGTGTATTGTCGATTATACCTATGTTGATATATGCACATGGGTTTGGTAGGTATTGTTGGAGGTATCACATTGATTTATACATGTGCTATGAGTGTGTTTGGTGTGTACTGATCCGGCGGTAAGGATGGGGGACCCATTTCCTGAAGGGTCTCAGCTTGAGGACCGATGAAGGGCTGACTAAGCGGTTAATGGCCACGCCGAGCAGCTGAGTAAGTCCGAGCGGAGCTAGACATAACCCATCCAAGGGTTTGGGTTTCCGACGCCAAGGCAGGAGGATCGAAGGGCCGAGCGGGATGCCGCTCGGCTGGAACCGAAGGGCCGAGCGGGTCGTCCGTTCGGCCAAGATAAGGGCGAGGGTACAAAGGGGGCCGAGCGGCCCATGCGCTCGGCTCGGGATATGGGATATCAGCTAAAGCATGTCTGATGATTAGGCCGTACACAAGATCGCACGATGGAGGACCTTGCCGTCACATCATGGAAAGGTTGATACAGTAGCAGTATGGCCTCATGGACATCTTCCTGACATATCCATATCTGGGCATGGCCCTTCTGACAAACCCATACCTGGGCATGGTCAAAGGTAGGTGGTTACTTTGATTAGTGCGCCCAGGCTTCTTCGGGAGGTCTATATAAGGCCTCCATTTCTTCACCGGAGGTATGAAAAATCTGGATCTGGAGACCACCTTCTTGTTATTCCTCGCCTGACTTGAGCGTCGGAGGGCCGTCGCCGGGACACCCCTCCCGGCTCGGTTTTGCTGCAGGTTCACCGGAGCACTCGAGGACCCAGCAAGGAGCGCCTCATCCCCAGCGTTCGTTGACCCTTGGTTCGAACAGGATCAAATTGGCGCCGTCTGTGGGAACACACCTGCATTCGAACAGGAACAATGGACGAGGCTGGACGACAACACACCGTGACGCTTTCAACAGAAGAACTCGATGCTCTAGTCGAGATGAGGGCCACCAAACTTATGGAGCAAAAACAAAAAGCATCAGCCGAACGGCCGGAGCAACAAGCAACATCTGCGTCTGGTGGCCGAGCGGAAGCACCTCAAGCCACCGTCGCATTCCATCGGGCCTTATTTCGCACCCCTGAAGCCGCACCAGCTCGAAGAGATAGAGGCTCTTCTTCAGACGAAATGCCAAGGCGGGATGACAGGAAGGGGAAAGCTCCCCGAGCGGACTCATCTCCCGAGCGGATCAATCGTCAATTCTCGGAGGCTATTCTACGAGACCCTCTACCCAAGCACTACGTGCCTCCGACGATCGGCGAGTACAACGGAACAACGGACCCGGATGATCATCTGGGTAAGTTTGATAACACGGCTACGCTCCATCAATATACAGATGGAGTAAAGTGCCGCGTCTTCCTTACAACTCTCTGGATCGGCTCAACGGTGGTTTCGGAGGTTGCCGGACGGATCCATCACTAGCTTCAAGACTTCCGAACGGCCTTCCTCCACCACTTCGCCAGCAGTCGGCGTTATCGGAAGACAAGTGTCAGCTTGTTTGCCATCAAGCAAGAGTCGAGAGAATCGCCGAGCCTACATCCAACGATTCAACCAAGTGGCGATGGATATCCCAACGGCCACATCGGAGACGATGATGAATGCCTTCACTCAGGGCCTTGTGGATGGGGACTTCTTCCGGTCGCTCATCCGAAAGCCGCCCCGAGATTATGAGCATATGCTACATCGGGCCAACGAATACATAAACGTGGAAGAAGCACAAGCCGCCCGAAAAGGAAACTCCCACCGAGCGGCACCTATTCATGCCGAGCGGAAACAGACGCCGCCCAGAGGACCGAGGGCCAAAGCAATCTGATCCCCCACGCCAAGTCGCACGTACAAGAAGTGCCGCTCGGCCCAAGCCAAAAAGAGGTGGACCCTATGTTCGCTTCCTTCCACCGCATAATACGCACAACACGAAGGATTGTCAAGTCTTCCTTCGTGGCCAATCCTGCTCGTGAATGCCGAACGATGGTCTCCTCCCATCGACAGGAGACAAAGGACCCATGAAGCTGACCGGACCCGCACTGAAAGGCGACATCAACAGACACCCGATCGACACCGATCTCCGAGACAGGAGAATCGCCGGGCGTCCAGAGAACGGTCACGACCGTCCGCTCGGGAAGAGGAAAACAGAAGCAATACTTCCCGGGGCGAGATTAACGTTATTGCTGGCGGGCCGACCGGGGGTGACTCCAACCGAGCGTCCGGCAGCTACAGATCCACGCAGTTGGTTGTAGCCAAGAGCGGGCAAGTGGACCGGAAATCACTTTCGGGCCCGGAGACTTAGAAGGAATAGACGTGCCCCACGACGACACTCTGCTCATCAAAGCGGTAATAGCAAATTACACTATTCATCGCGTATTTGTTGACACAGGGAGCTCGGTCAACATTATATTCAAGAAGGCGTTCGATCAGCTGCAAATTGATCGAGCCGAGTTGCTGCCCATGATAACGCCGCTCTACGGGTTCGCGGGTAACGAAGTGCAGCCGGTCGGACAAATACGGCTGGCTATCTCATTGGGGGAAGAGCCGCTCAGGAGGACGCGAACAGCAAATTTCGTGGTGGTGGACTCTCCCTCATCATACAATGTCATTTTGGGACGACCGACGCTCAGTGAGTTCCGGGCGGTCGTCTCCACCTTCCATCAGAAGATGAAGTTCCCCGTCGAAGACAAAGTGGGAGAAGTACGGGGTGATCAGTTAGCAGCTCGGCGATGCTATATCGAGATGGTCCGAGCAGAATCCAACTCTGCTCGGAAGGCACCCCGAATCGAGGTAAATGCCATCACTGAAAAGCCGCCCTCTTTAATTTATGAAGAAAAAGAGGAAGTACAGATTCACCCGACCCGATCGGAGGCTACAACTTTTATCGCCTCTGATCTGGAGGAGGAACAGAAGATGGAACTGATCCAATGTCTCCAACGAAATCATGATTTCTTCGTCTGGTCGACACATGAGTTGCCCGGGGTTTCGCCAAGCCTAGCGCAGCATGAATTGCATGTCCGACCGGATGCTCGGCCAGTGAAGCAGAGAAAAAGGGATTTCAGTGCCGAGCAGAATGCTATAATCCGGGCGGAAGTAGAAAAACTTCTGGAGGCCGGCCACATACGCGAGGTGCAGTTCCCGAGCTGGCTGGCCAACGTGGTATTGGTCTCCAAGCCGGGCGGCAAGTGGAGAGTCTGCATTGACTTTCGGGATTTGAACAAAGCATGCCCCAAGGACTTCTATCCTCTGCCCCGGATAGATCAGCTGGTGGACTCTACGGCCGGCTGCGAATTAATTTGCATGCTTGACGCCTATCAAGGATATCATCAAGTGCCGCTCGCCCGGGAAGATCAAGAAAAAGTAAGCTTCGTAACGGCCGACGACACATATTGCTATAATGTGATGCCGTTCGGATTGAAAAATGCCGGGGCCACCTATCAACGCTTGATGAACAAGGTGTTCAAGGAGCAGATCGGGCGTAATCTGGAAGTCTATGTGGACGACATTCTTATCAAATCCATCCGAGCGGCCGATCTCTTCGAGGACATGGAAGAAACCTTCCGAACGCTTCGCAAATATGGAGTCAAGCTAAATCCCCAAAAGTGCCTCTTCGGAGCAAAAGGAGGGCGTTTCTTGGGATATATAGTGACCGAGCGGGGAATTGAAGCCAACCCCAGCAAGGTGAAAGCTCTGCAAGACATGCTTCCTCCTAGAAACACAAGGGAAGTGCAGCGGTTGACCGACCGGATAACTGCTTTGTCCAGATTCATCTCCAAAACCGCCGACCGGAGCCTTCCATTCTTCAAGATCCTGCGCAAGGCTACTAAATTCCAATGGATGAAGAATATGACGAGCTGAGAATTGAAGACATATCTTAATTCTCCGCCAGCTAGCCAGCCGATCGGGGTGAGTCATCGATATTTATTTGTCGTCAACAGAGCATGTCGTAGGCTCAGCACTTGTGAGGGCAAGCGGAGAGCCGTGTATTTTCTAAGCCACATTTTAAAAGATGTCAAATCTCGTTACACCGGGCTCGAGAAGTTGGCCTTTGCTTTAGTTCTAGCCGCTCGCCTTCGACCGTATTTCTTGGCTCACACCATCATTGTCCGGACGAACAGTCCACTCGGAAGAGTACTGTTAAATCCAGAAGCGTCCGGACGGCTCATCAATTGGACGACAGAATTAATTTGACATCCAATATCAACCCCGCTCGGCGATCAAAGCCCAATCCGGCTGATTTTGTGACCGAAGTGCAAAGGCCGAGCCGGAAGCTATGTGGAGAATATATGTGGATGGGTCCTCTACTGGAGCGGGATTGGAATATTCTGCTCTCACCTCAAGAAGAGAAGATGCACCTATCCGTCCTACTGGATTACAAAGCTACCAACAACGAAGCAGAGTATGAGGCCCTCATAACCGGATTGCAGGCAGCCCGGCATGTGGTTGCCAGTCGGGTGACTCTCTATTCGGACTCACAGTTGGCCGCTCAACAACTTTCTGGCACCTTTGAAATCATTCGGCTTAAACTCTACGTTGAGGCCTTTGAAAAACTCAAAGCTACTTTCCGAGAGGTTCTTATACAGAAGATCCCCGAACGGAGAACCAGGCAGCAGACGAGTTAGCCAAACTCGCAAGTTCAATAACACCAGTTGCCATTCAGCAACCAATTGAAAAAGTACTGCTGGTGGCACACGTCGATCGGATGCAAGGCCTCACGTTCAAGCGATTGGAGGACACCTATTATAGAATTCCTCCAATCGGGCAGTGTACCGGCCGACCGAGAGTAGGTTCGGTTAATAAAAAAGAGAGTCGGACAGTTTACGTTAGTTGAAGACCACTTATATAAAAGGGTTTTCTCAATACCTCTGCTGAAGTGCATCGGAACATAGGGCATTCAGTGCATCCTGCAAGAAGTTCACCAAGACTCTTGTGACAGTCATCCGGGCGGTCGTTCATTGGCAAGAAAAATCTTGTTGGTGGGTTATTTCTAGCCTACTCTATAAGCCGATGCCACTCGGACGGTAGCAACTTGCTTGTCTTGCCAGAAATATCAGAACATACCGCATAGACTTATGGAAGAACTGAAGCATCTATTGTTTCTTGCCTGTTCGACCAGTGGGGTATGAACATTGTGGAGTCCTTTCTATTGGACGGGACAAGGGAAATTTCTTCTTATGACTGTGGCCTACTTATCTAAATGGGTGGAGGCCGAGTCACTCGCCAAGATCACCGAACAAAGGGTTAAAAAGTTCATCCGGCGACACATCATTTGTCGTTTCGGCATCCCTTACAAACTAGTGTCCGACAATGGCCGGCAATTCAAGGGGAAGATGTTAGAGGATTGGTGCAAGATCTACGGCATTGAGCAACATTTCACATCCGTGGCCTATCCTCGAAGCAACGGTCAAGCGGAAGTGGCCAACCGGAAATCTTCAGTACCTCGCTCGGCTCGACCACTTGGGAGGAAGTTGGCGGATGAAGTGCCGAGCGTTTTATGGGCCATCCGAACAACTCCTAAGGAAGGAACGGGCGTTACACCTTTTCATCTGGTGTACGGAGGTGAAGCGGTCATTCCGGTTGAGGTCGGCGTTGAGTCCATCCGGGTCCAGTGTTATGATGAAGGCAACGCCGAGCGGAGGAATATGGAGCTGGATTTGGTCGACGAAGAGCGTGCCAAGGCATCCGTTCGGTTGATGGCGTATCGTCAACGGATGAAGCAAAACTACAACCGCGCGTCATCCCCGATCATTCCGGTCGGCGACCTTGTCTCGAAGAAAGTCAAGCCGGCGACGTCGGCAAGCTTGAAGCTCCGTGGGCGGGTCCCTTCAAAATCATCGAAAAGCTCCGCTCGGGCGCATATTATTTGGAGGATGAGGACGGTCGGCAGCTAGATAGACCGTGGAGCGCGAACCACCCCTTACCGGGCGGGTGAAAGGTGTGCCAATGTAAATCATCCTATGTACTTTTTTCGACTAATACTGGAAATGCAGAAATGAAGAATCAAGAGAACAAATATAAGGCATTGGCAAGAAACGAGGGCCACGAGCCGCTTAGCCGGAGGTAAATGGGTCGAGCCAAGCGCTCGAGGATCAAAGACCCAGTACCTTCCGGATGGAGATAAATTATCCGAGCCAAAATGCTCGAAGCAGACCCCTGAGCCGTTCGGCCAGGAGTACATTCTCCAAGCTGGGTAAAAGGGGCATATGGATTATCCGAGCCAAGCACCCGAATAAGTGAAGGCCTCCCAGCCGATTAGGTTCGCAAGCAAATGACCCATGCCGTTCGGCCGGGCACAAAGACTGTTCAAGCGCGAGATAAGTTATGAAGGCCAAGGTCGCTCGACCTGGTAAGGATTTAGCCTTGAAGGCCGTCTAGCCCAGACATTAAACCGTAGAGCCGCACCGACCGGCTATAAATAACCGCGCCGTCTAGCCCAGACGTTAAACCGTAGAGTCGAACCGGCGACTATAAACCGCGCCGTCTAGCCCAGACGTTAAACCATAGAGCCGCGCCGACCGGCTATAAATCCACGCCGCCTAGCCCAGACGTTAAACCGTAGAGCCGCACCGACCGGCTATAAATAACCGCTCCGTCTAGCCCAGACGTTAAACCAGAGAGCGCCGACCGGCTATAAAAACCGCCGCTAGCCCAGACGTTAAATCAGAGCCGCTACCGACCGGCTATAATAACCGCACCGACGAGCACCGCCGTTAAAATCGAGAGCCGCACCGACCGGGCTATAATAACCGCTACCGACGAGCACCGTCGTTAAAATCGAGAGCCGCTACCGACCGCTATAAATAACCGCGCCGCGTCTAGCCCAGACGTTAAACCAGAGAGCCGCGCCGACCGGCCGCGCCGACGAGCACCGCCGTTAAAATCGAGAGCCGCGCCGACCGGCTATAATAACCGCTACCGACGAGCACCGCCGTTAAAATCGAGAGCCGCGCCGACCGCTATAAAAACCGCGTCGACGAGCACCGCCGTTAAAATCGAGAGCCGCGCCGACCGGCTATAATAACCGCGCCGACGAGCACCGTCGTTAAAAATCGACAGGCCGACCGGCTATAAACATCCGCACCGACGAGCACCGCCGTTAAAATCGAGAGCCGCGCCGATCGGCTATAAACATCCGCGCCGACGAGCACCGCCGTTAAAAATCGAGAGCCGCGCCGATCGGCTATAAACATCCGCGCCGCGAGCACCGTCGTTAAAATCGAGAGCCGCGCCGATCGGCTATAAACATCCGCTCCCGACGAGCACCGCCGTTAAAAATCGAGCGTGCCGATCGGCTATAAACATCCGCGCCGACGAGCACCGTCGTTAAAGATCGAGAGCCGCGCCGATCGGCTATAAACATCCACGCCGACGAGCTCATGATCGTTCACAAGTACCAGATTGATTAATGCCGGTCGGCCGTCGGTTTGCCAATACTTCGCGTGCAATGCAATGCTTGCGTGCGCTAATGCAAACAATATGGTTAAGCGCTAAGTGATTTTGAGGAAGCGAGTCAATTGATTAACCCGATCGGTCGTTTAGTAGGAAACCCGGGGAGCCCAACAGATTATACGAATGAGCAGCAACGCATTAAAAAGGGGCAATGAAAGGCAAACAAAAAATACAAGGCGCATAAGGGAGCCGAACGGCACGTACAATAAAGTTTTTGCATCCGCCGAGCGGATGAAATACAAAAAGCACTTGAAAGAACTCGCCTCACTCCGGGTCTTCAAAATTAAAAAAGGCGTCCGGGATGTCATCAATCATGGCCGCCAGGTCGGAGGCGGGAATATGCATTCCCTCGGGAAGGTGGCCACCCTTCTTCAGGTACGCCAGGGTGACCTTGACCGCTTCGGCGAATGTAGAAGAGACATTGTCGCCGAATTTCGCGCCGAACCGCTCCGAGTGGAGATATTCTTGGCGCGCCGCTGCTAAGCGACTCGGCTCTCCCTCCTTATACCTTTTAAGCACCGCCCGGGAGGCAATTAGGGAATCTTGGACTGCCTTCAAGTCCATCGCAGCTTTTGTGTGTTCGGCCGAACGGATCTCCCGCTCGGCATTCAGCTCGGCCTCTAGCTTTTTAGATTGCTGATCTAAGGCCCGGACTTCAACTTTCATTTTATCCAGATCAGCAATCGCCCGCCTCTTCCGGCCACTGGCGCGTTTCACGTCCCCGTCCCGCTTCTTCACCAAGTCTTCGAGTCTGGCCACCTCTACAGCCAGATCGGCAGCCTTCTTCTGTTCGGCCTCGAGGGTTTGTTTCTCCCGCTCGGCCGATGGACCCCCTGATACTTGGAGTTTTTCCAGGAGATCCTCCAGCTCGGCCAGCCGGTGGCTGGTGGCGATTTGCTCAGCCCAACGCTGTAAGGAAATAATAAAATCAGGAGTCAAACAATAGCATGGCACATGAAGAAAGATGAATTTACCTGTGTGGCCTGCTGCATATTGTTATCGCCGAGCTGCTTGGGCGTCATGAGGGCAACCTGAATCTGGGCGTCCTCAAAAAGCTTGGCGAGCGGACCCGTCAAGGTTATTTCGTGAACAGGGCTCGATGGCCGATCGGCAGACAGTAAATATTCCTCCGATGGGAATCGGAGGGTGGTCTTGATGGTCGGATGGCCGGACGACGCTTCTTCAGTTGCAGCCGCTTGTTGCGAAGACTCCCCTATGGTGGAAGTTTCGCCCAACCGACGTAAACGGCGACGAGTCCGGGGAGGAGAGCCGGAAGGCTGTGCGGTAGGCGAGGCCGCTGGAGTCCCGATCTATGATGGCGTGCGAGCAGGCGAAGTTACGCCGATCGGCACCTGTGGTGCTCCCTCTTGTGGTGGCGGAAGGCTGGAGTCCCTTCGACGCTTTCGCCGAACTTCCAGCGGTGGATCCCCGACTTGAGGGACCCCCAGCTCGGCGGGGGCTGAGGAAACAGGATCCGCCTCAACCTCTGTTGAAGCGGATGGGGCAGCATCTGTTTCAGGGGAGGACTGCGCCCCCCCGCTGGGGATGAGACCCCGCTCGGCGAGCTCCTTTTTGGTGGCCGCCTCAATTTCCACGGCCTTCAGTTTCAGATGAGCGGTAGCCTTGGAGCGCCACATGACTTCAGCTGCAATAGAAGAAATTAAAATCAGTTAGATAAAAAAGGTGAAGGGAGTAAAGAGTCTCTTACCCATACGGTAGGGAAGATTGGCCCGAACGGGAGATAACCCAAAAATATACAACACCCCCTTGAGAAGCAACTGGTCTATCTTGTACCGCTGACCGGACAACCAGTTCGCCGCATGAAGATATGCCGGGTTGCTTCTGAATTTGCCGAGCTCCGGCTGAGTCGGCACGGCGGTTTGCCATTTGGTTCGAAAGGCTGGCCGCTCGGGAAGTCGGATGTAGAAGAAAAATTCTTTCCAATGCTTGTTGGAGGTCGGCATATTATCAAAAAATTTAAAGCCTATTCTACTCTGGAAAATGAAAGTGCCCAACTCGGATTGTTTAGGGTAGAAAAAGAAGTGGAATATTTTGGGGTCAAGAGGGATACTGTGCAGTTTAAAGAGGACGACCACCCCGCTCAGCAGCCTAAAGGAATTCGGCACAAGTTGGCCGAGCGGGATGCGAAAATAGTTGCAAACCTCTAAAATAAAGGGATGGGTAGGAAATCTAAGGCCGCCCTGGAATTGGTCTAGAAAAAAACAAATGGTGCCGATCGGGGGGTCATGGGGCCGGTCAGTCGGGTTGGCTACAACTATTTCATAGTTATCGGGAATCCCATATGTCCGAACAAGGCGCCGAGCACCCTCCTCATCAAACCGACTCTCCATGGTCAGGTACCAAGGGCCGTGAACACCAACAGCGGGTTCGGAGGAGCTTGCCATCTCGAAGGAGCAAAAAGACAGTGAGAAATCGAAGGAATGGGAACAAAGGAGGCAGAACAAGTTGGGAAGGCCTTGTAAGGGAAGGGAGAAGCTTACTGAGGGAAGGTAGACAGAAAGGATCACCAAAGAGCCGAAGACCACCAAGAGGCGAGAGTTGGGACGGCCGGAATGATGCAGCAGCAGCGGGCACCTTCGACGGAGAATACGCGATGAAACAGAAAATGCGGCGTAAAAGGCGAAGACGAGGGCTTTATACGAACGAGGCTGGTCAGCCTCGTCCGTCGGATGCAGGTCACGGAAGACGAAGTCATCATCTAGCCGTCCGTTTCAAAATGACCAGCGTCCCATCGTACGGATCATCACCGCCACGCGAGAAGAGCCACGTGGCGCTCTGTCGCCAGGCACAATTAATGCGCCCATACCGCGCATGCTTCGACTTAATGGAGAAGATTTGCGTGATTTTCGAGAAGATCTAGACAAGCAAACATCCATGTTGAGCGACAAGACAACCGGAATGAAGAGCCGAACGGCTGAATTTGACAGAAGGGCCGAACGGCCCCAGGGATATTATAAGCTACGGAAAGGCGGCGACCGCCCGCTCGGACACATATAGTCCAGTCAGTCGGACTCACTGCCTCCTTCGACTAGACTTGAAGGGAAGGCAAGTGATCCGGCGGTAAGGATGGGGGACCCATTTCCTGAAGGGTCTCAGCTTGAGGACCGATGAAGGGCTGACTAAGCGGTTAATGGCCACGCCGAGCAGCTGAGTAAGTCCAAGCGGAGCTAGATATAACCCATCCAAGGGTTTGGGTTTCTGACGCCAAGGCAGGAGGATCGAAGGGCCGAGCGGGATGTCGCTCGGCTGGAACCGAAGGGCCGAGTGGGTCGTCCGTTCGGCCAAGATAAGGGCGAGGGTACAAAGGGGGCCGAGCGGCCCATGCGCTCGGCTCGGGATATGGGATATCAGCTAAAGCATGTCTGATGATTAGGCCGTACACAAGATCGCACGATGGAGGACCTTGCCGTCACATCATGGAAAGGTTGATACAGTAGCAGTATGACCTCATGGACATCTTCTTGACATATCCATATCTGGGCATGACCCTTCTGACAGACCCATACCTGGGCATGGTCAAAGGTAGGTGGTTACTTTGATTGGTGCGCCCAGGCTTCTTCGGGAGGTCTATATAAGGCCTCCATTTCTTCACCGGAGGTATGAAAAATCTGGATCTGGAGACCACCTTCTTGTTATTCCTCGCCTGACTTGAGCGTCGGAGGGCCGTCGCCGGGACACCCCTCCCGGCTCGGTTTTGCTGCAGGTTCACCGGAGCACTCGAGGACCCAGCAAGGAGCGCCTCATCCCCAGCGTTCATTGACCCTTGGTTCGAACAGGATCATGTACAAATGGGAGGATTATGTCGATCACACATATGTTGTGTGAGCAAGTGTGTCAGGTGTATTGTTGGTAGTAGCATGATTCTACTTATGTTGAATGCAGGATGTAGAGTGTCTGCATTATGTTATTGGTTGTATAACCCTGTCAACTAATTCTCCTATTAGTGGGTGACCAACCCACTAGGATGATGATAGAGTTGACTATGGATTTGATTTGTTTACTAGGTTGTTTATACCTTTGGCTGCCCACAGTGATATGTGGTTGAGTGGTCTCGTGCAGCCTCTAGTTGGATAGTTAGGTGCCTTGGACACTTATGGATCGTTTGTGGTGGAGCGGAGTTCCCACATATACATATTTCGGATTGCTTGTAGCGGAGCATTGCTCCCATATCTATTGCAGATACATGATATAGATTATTTGTAGTGGAGTGTTACTTCTGCATATTGAGGATTTCTTGTGGTAGAGCGTTGCTCCCACATATGTGGTATTTTCTGTGATGGAGCGTTGCTCTCACACTGGAGGATCTATACTTAGATGATTTATATCATTGGAGACTTGTTGTCAGAGATCTTATGGTTAGAAATGTCTGTGATACGGACATTATGTGTCATGATTTTACCAATAGGGTTTAGGAAGCCTTAGATGTTTTTAGAGACTAGATGATTTGGGTATCCCTAGGATATTGGATCATAATTCGTTATCGTTATGATGACGTGGTGTTTTATTCCTGATTTGAGGTGTATCACGCACATCATCTTTGCATAGTTCTAGAGATATTTCGATGGAAACGTCTAGATGTGAAGATCAATAGTGCGTATTTTGATTGTCTTCTGTGAGATGTTTGAGACACATGGTCACCAGTAGGAGTATACCGTGGTTCCACAGGAGATCGAGATTGTTACCGTTGGAAGTAGACGGAGTCTATAGAAGAGGCTCGCAACTTCCTTTGTTTGGCTCGATATTTCCGGAGATACGTTGAGGGTTTCTCTCGGATAGCTATGTCACTGACACGCCTGACCTGGAAAGGTGTGAAGTTCACTTGGACTAAGGATGACAAGACCAGCTTCTAGGAGCTGAAGCGGAGACTAGTGTCGGCTCCGATTTTGGTTTTACCTTCTGGAGAGGACGGATATGTTCTCTACACCGACGCATCTATTCAGGGTTGAGCGCTGTTCTGAATGCAGCACGATATGGTAGTCTTCTATGCTTCTCGTCGATTGAAGGAACATGAGAAGAACTACCCTGTACATGATCTGGAGCTAGTCGCCATTATTTTTGCCATGAAGATTTGGCGATATTATTTATATAGCGTTACATTTGAGATTCTCACTGACCATAAGAGTCTCAAATATCTGTTTACTTAGAAGGAACTTAATCTCCGACAAAGGAGATGGATGGAGTTCCTGAAGGATTATGATTGTACCATTAGTTATCACTTGAGAAGAGCTAATGTGGTTGCTGATGCACTCAGCAGGAAATCCAGAGGGACTTTAGCTTGCCATCGAGTTGTGGTCACAGACTTGATTCAAGGTTTCTCCGAGTTGTGCATTGAGGGATAAGGATAGACAGAGCAGGGTACTCTGGTTACCATGGTTGCTCAGTTGTTAATCAGGATGAGGATCCGAGAGCCTTAGGTTGCTGATCAGTATTTGCAGTTTATTTGCAGCCAGATAGCTTCCGGGTAGCAGACCGAGTTCACACGAGACGAGGAGGGTATTATATACTTCCGAGGTAGATTTTGCGTGCTTCAGTCTCATCCGATCTTATAGGAGTTACTTCCGGAGGCTCATCGCTCATGATTTGCTGTCCACCCAAGCGGTACTCGTATGTACCAAGATTTGAAATGTTTCTATTGGTGGAACGACATGAAGGACGACATGAAGGAAGACATCGCGGATTTTGTAGCTAGATGTCTTGTCTGTTAGCAAGTGAAGGCCGAGCACCAGAGATCTGCCGGCTTACTTCAGCAGATTCCTATTTCTGAGTGGAAATGAGAACATATTACCATGGACTTTGTGGTAGGTTTGCCGAGGACACGACGAGGCCATGACGCGATTTGGGTAATCGTTGATCGATTAACCAAATCCACGCACTCGTTAGTGATTCGGAAGACTGATTTCCTGGATCGATTGGTAGATTTGTTTTGTCGGGAGATCATCAGATCACGTGGTGTCCCGTTGACTATTATTTCGGATAGAGACCCCGGTTCACGTCTCGTTTTTGACAGAGTCTACAGCAGGCCTTGGGCACGCAGCTCTAATTTAGTACAACTTTCCATCCGCAGACAGATGGACAGTCAGAGCGGACCATTCAGACTTTAGAGGACCTGCTGAGGTCGTATGTTATGGATTTCGGAGGCAGTTAGGAGGACCACTTGCCGTTAGTAGAGTTTGCCTACAACAACAACTTTCATTCGGCTATCCAGATGACATCGTTTGAGGCGTTGTATGGTAGGTCTTGTCGGACACCTGTCCTCTGGGATGAGGTTGGAGAGGCCCAAATGTTGGGACCTCATAGAGCTCAGCAGGATGCAGAGTTGGTCTGTATTATCAGAGGGAGAATGTTAGAGGCGCAGGATCGCCAGAAGTGTTATGCTGACCGGAGTCGGAGACTCTTAGAGTTCTCCATTTGCGACCATGTATTTCTGTGAGTTTCGCCCACGAAAGAGGTGAAGGGATTGGCCTCAGAGGTAAGCCAGCTCCGTGATGCATTAGACCTTTCTAGATCTTGGAGAGGATTGGAGCGGTAGCATACTTGCTAGCACTACCACTGTCCTTGGTAGGCGTGCACGATGTATTCCACGTATCTATGCTGAGTAGATATGTACCGGACCCGACACATGTGCTGACAGATGTCTTAGTTCCAGTTCAGCCTGACGTCACTTATGAGGAGGTTCCGATACGTATTTTGGATCGGAAAGAGCATAAGTTGCGGAACAAGACTATCCGGCTGGTTAAAGTCGGATGGCAGCATCATACGGACGAGGAGGCTACTTGGGAGCTCGAGGATACTATCGGAGCTCGATATCCCCATCTTTTCACTTGAGATATGTGATTTAATTTACCGTTCAGCATTTATACTTTATAGCTATTGTTAGTACGTGCTGATGGTAGATAACGAAATTTGGGGACAAAATTTTTATTAGTGGGGGAGAATGTAAAATACTGAAAAAATGAGGAATAATGATAAGGGAATTTTTCGGAATTTTTGAAAATTTTTCGGAGCTCGTATGGACAAGTTAACAGGGATAAAAACGGGGCCCGGAAAAGCCTGTTTAGGCTACCCCATTTAAGTGAGGAAATGTTTATAATTACATTTCCTTTTTCTTTTATTTTCCTTTATCTTTTATTTTTATTCTCCTCGTCGAAGCCTTGCGCCCGAGCCCTCTTCTCCCTGTGCGCTGTTCCTTCCCTCGCGCACCCGAGCCGCCGGCGCGCCCTAACCGCCGGCCCGGCGGTTTCTTCCTCGTCGAAGCCTTAAACCCCTCGACCACTTCTTCATCTTTTCCTTCTCTTCTCTTCCGAGCCGAACCCCTCTCCTCCTCTGCCCTAGCTTCTCCGCCGTCTGCCGCCGTCGAACGGTGAGTGTCGGCCACCCTTCCTCTGCCCTAGACAAACTCCAGCGACGACCGACGTCACCTGTGCCCTAGCGCCGACCCTTCTCCTCTTCCAAGCACCGGCGTCGCGTGAGCCAAGCTCACCCCCAAACGCTTGTGCCCTAGCCGAGACCTAGGTGCCGAGTTCTTCCTGGGTGTGCCACTTCCGAGTGCGAGTTTGTTGCTTCCCTTGGTTCTCACTCAGTGTACTCCGCTCTGCCCTAATCTGCCGCCGGCCGAGTTCCTACTTTCCGCACGAAGCTAGTACAGCCAAGCCCTAGTTTCCCGACCGCTTCTGCCCTAGCTCCGGTTGCCACTACTTCTGTGCCAGCAGACGCCACTGCCCTAGTGCTCTCTGCCTTGGTCAAATCGACGGTGAGGTGTAGTTTGGTTGGAAATTCTGTATGTTTAAGAATGTGGATTAATTACTGTTTTGGTTTGTTCGTTTTGTTCCAGCAGTAATTTATCTTTGCTGGCTGTAAACAATCCTAATTGGGCAACAACTTTGTGACTTCCAGTAGCGGTTGACTTGAGGTAAGGTTTATGGTTTTGATCTTTGTGTTAGATTATTGCTAGTTGTGTAAGCAATAATTATTGATTTAGGTTTAGAAGTTGTATAACGGTGTAGTTGGGGTTAATGAAACTAACCCTAACTGGTCAGTGGATTAGAAATTAGTTTAGCTATTTGTTTATAATTAAATTAGCTAAACTGTGCGATTTAACACAGGACTTTGACGCGAGAAGAGTATCTCGGAGTCAGATTGGACTTTTCTATTTTCGGAGGCGGGTACTTTTGACTTTTTTTGTCTTTGATATGATTAGTAATGAAATTAACATGTTGCATTAATTGTGTTTCTTATCTGTTTCGGTTAATCACTACCCAAATCTTGGTACATGCTTGATTGATTGATTGGTTTGCATCTCATGTATATTTTACCTGTTTATACATGCTTATAGGGGTAGTGATATATCATGCTTTACCATGTTCAGGACCTAGGTTTTATACCTTCTGTGTACCTTTGGATTGTTTTGATTCGTTGACCTATGATGCATTTTTATATACATGTGGATAAGGTCAGGATATTTTGTGGTTAGTGCCATGCACCATTTGCATGATTGCATGCTGTGCGAGTGGCCCCATTATTGTTGAGCACATCGCGACATGGATCTGCACACACCACCACTCATGGGTTAGTGGTCGATTCAGCCGAGTGTGTGGACTCTGTTAGGCACCGTTGGTCCGCTCATGGGTAGTGTGACACAACGTGTTATCCTACAGGGATTCCTCCCGCCTTTGAGTACCGGGAGATGAGAGCATCGCCCCCATTTATGATTTGGGGTAGGAGGATAGGTGTACTCGACAAAGATCCCGTCCACTCGGTCACTCATCGGGAGTAGTGACTACAGAGTGCACTGTTGTCACAACCCTACCCACCGGCCTCACTATTGTGTGTGAGATGATCGACCGGGGTGACCAGACGCATCATTGGCATCATATGCATGATGCATTTATTGCTTGTGTTTGTGATGGCTGCATTTATATGTGCATATTATTTGGATACCTATGTTTGACATGCATGTGATTCCTATACCACCTGACCGCTTGTCCTTATACTGAGTCCCGTTAGTACAGCCTCTCCTGCTTACTTCAGATGCATATTTTTATCTTTCTTATATCAGGAGTACGCATGATTAGTGTTAGGTGTTATTTCTTTACTTTGCATATCAATTGTTGAGTGTTGGACTCACCCCGCCTCCATTGTTGTTATATTTCAGGTTGATGTTGTCAAGAGAGAGAGTTCCAGTTGCTAGTCCCCTGCAGACCATCAGCTATAGTTATCTTTGGTTTTGTTTATGCTTCTCATTTGACTATGTTTTAGACTTGGTTGATTTAATACTTGGATATTTTATTTTAGCTTTGCTCTATCAGACTTTGTTTTAGTCTTGTTTTGGATTTTACATATGGATATTGTATGGAATCCTTCCGTTTTGATGGACTTTTGGTATGATTTGGATTTTATTCTACTACATGCCTGCCTGGATGGCAGAAGAGGTGAGTTCGCCGGATTTGAGCTTTACGAGTGTAGTTGAGTAGGGTGGATTTCGAGTCAGAGTACTATTGTTTGTGATTACTATTATTAACTGCGTGGTTGTGACAGCCAGAGGCTGAATATCTATATAAACTGCGTGGTGAATGTTTTTATTTATTGTTATTATTCCAGCCGCCTGTGGCTGAGGTATATGAGGATGTAGAAAAGTTTCAGATTGTCCACCGTACAGGGGAGATTCTGTCGAAATTTTCTCGGACAGGGACTCCTATGGGGCGTGACAACGAGTCCTAATAGTACGTAAAAATATTTAGAAATACTTTAGAAAAATTCTAAAGAATTTTAGAGTAATTTTACGTAATTTTTGGAGGTCGTTTGGTATTTTTACTAAACGAAAGAAGTTTTGACAAAAATAATATCCAAGCCGAGATTCAAACCAGAGACCTCCGGCCGAGCCAATTCTTAAGCGAATCCGGCTAACAAGAGCCCAAGCAGGCGTTGCTGATTTAAAGAAGCATGAAATGTATTTAAGTAGTAGAAGTTAATAACAGGAAATAATAGGAAGAAAAGGGTTGTAGTCGAGATTTGAACCCACGAGCCAAGCCTTAAGCAAAAGGCGGCTGGCCAAATGTCCCAACGAAGGTTGCTGATTAAAAAGGGTAATGAAATTTATTTAAGTAATAGTTAATAGGAAACGGAAAATAAATGGGAATAAAAGGGGCAGCTGAGAAATCGAACCCGCAACCTCTAATTTAGCAAAAGCAAGGCTGACCAAGTGTTCCAGCTAGCAATGCTGAATAAAAGGAACAAATTTATTTAAGCAGTAGTTAATAAATAGGAAATAAATAGGAAAAAAAGGGTTTGACTGAGGAATCGAACCCGCAACCTCTGATTTAGCAAAAGCACAGCTGACCAAGTGTTCCAGCGAGCGATGTTGATTAAAACAAGGAACGAAATTTATTTAAGCAGTAATTAATAAATAAGAAATAAATAGGAGAAAAAGGGTTCGGCTGAAGAATCGAACCCGTGACCTCTGACCCGGTCAAAGATTTGGCTAACCAAGAATCCAAGCAGCGGTTCTGTTTAGAAAAAAAATAAAAATTTATTTAAGGAGTTAACAGAAATACTAGGTTATAAAAGGGATAAGTTAGGAGAGGGTTTTATTCCCGTGACCTAAACCATTCTCTCCTTCTCTTCTGCGTGCGACGGCGGAGCTCGGGCAGAAAACAAAAGGGAGTTAGGGCATCGTCTCCGGCGGCCGGCCAAGGTCCTAGAAGTCCTTCTTGTTCGGTTGTGAGTCCAAGAAGCAAGGTAAGTGCTTCTCACCTGCAGTAGGAATAGTTTCGGACCTTTGTTCTTCTTGAATTCGAAGCATGAGAAGCGCTTATATTGCAGATTTTAATTAAGCTTATAGTGCAGATTTTTATGTAGGCTTATAGTGCAGATTTTAATTAAGCTTATAATGCAGATTTTTATGTACGCTTATAGTGCAGATTTTAATTAAGCTTATAGTGCAGACTTTTAATTAAGCTTATAGTGCAGACTTTTAATTAAGCTTATAGTGCAGATTTTAATTAAGCTTATAATACAGATTTTTATGTAAGTTTATAGCGCAGATTTTAATTAAGCTTGTTGTGCAGATTTTAATTAAGCTTATAGTGCAGATTTTTGGTTGAATTTATAGTGCAGATTTTAATTAAGCCTATAGTGCAGATTTTAATTAAGCTTATAGTGCATATTTTTATGTAAGCTTATAGTGCAGATTTTAATTAAGCCTATAGTGCAGATTTTAATTAAGCTTATAGTACAGATTTTTATGTAAGCTTATAGTGCTCTTGTAGTGCAGATTTCTTAGAGCTTAAAATGCTGATTTCTTTAGAGAAGATTTCTTTAGAGCTTGTAGTGCAGATTTCTTAAGAGCTTATGGTGCAGATTTCTTTAAAGTTTATAGTGTAGATTTTTGGTGGAACTTGTAGTGCAGATTTTTGGTGGAATTTATAGTGCAGATTTTTTGTGGAACTTGTAGTGCAGATTTTGTGTGGAACTTATAGTATAGTTTTTAAAGAAAGAGATTATAGTGCAGTTTGGTTAAGTATTATAGTGCAGAATTTATGTTTGCATAGTATGCAGAAATAGTGTAGCATAGAATGCAGAATCTTGATTAGTATAGTATGCAAAATTTTGATTAGCATAGTATGCAGATTTTTGTTTATGCATTTCAAAGTTAGAATTTGTTTAAACATTTCAGTTTTTAAAGAAGCATTCTTTTATTAAAGGTATTAACAAGTATAAGAAAGATAAAGAAAAGAAAGAAAAAGGCCAAGGCCTTAAGTAAATCCCAAAGTCAAGACTTTAGGGATTTTGTCACACAAGGTGCTCGTTAAAATGCCAAGACATTTAAAGAAGAAGTAATTAAGATAAATCAGCTTATAAATCAGTATTTTACTTTTATCAGTGGCACTGTGCTGGACTCTCAGTTGTCCTTGGGTTAGGCTCCCATAGTCGTCTCTAGGTTTAGATAACCTAATATGCTGGACTCTCAGTTGTCTTTGGGTTGGGCTCCCATTGTGAGATCTCGGAAAATTTAATTAATAGGGTTATTTGGAAAATAGCCTTATAGAATTTTTCCGGAATTTTTAGAAATTTTCTGGGAATTTTTCTGAGCTCGTAAGACGGATTTTGAGGGGATCAATTTCGGGTTCGGATTAAAGCCTGTTTGGGATACCAGTTAAGTGAGGAAATGTTTAATTTATAAATTCCATTTTCTTTTTATTTCCTCCCCAAAACCCCCGATTCCCCGATCCTCTCACCCGAACCTTCTCCTCCTTCCCCGATCTTCTCTTCTCCCCTTCCTCTGTTCTCTCTTACGGACGAAGCAAAGCCGACGGTTCCGGCGGCTGTCGACCTCGACGGAGACCAGTGGAGTCACCGGAGCTTGTTGGAGCACGACGGGACTGGTGGAGTACAGATCTCCTTCGGTCGAGGGGTTGCGGTTCGGTGGATTCAGCGACCGATCGTCGGCGATACGGCAACTAGGGCATGGCGGGGGGGGCTTGATTTGTGTCGTCTCCTAGTCAATCGACCTTCCCTTTCCTCTCCTCGCGTTGCTCACAGTGCGATCCACCCCTTCATTGGCCGGATTTGGATCTAGAGATGCCACCGAGCAGCGATCTTGGAGGTAAGGCATCGCCGGATCTTTAGTGGATTCAAAGGTTCGTTAGGTTAGAGTTCTTCCGGCATTGATTCTTCTTGTGCTGGTATTTCCTCTTGAGCAGATCTTGCACCTCCTATTCTTGTGGTGGATTGGGAGATTCGGTTGATGATGGTGGTGTTCTTGAGCTATCGTGCAGAGGCTTGAAGGGTGTTGTTTGATTGTGATCTCTTGATCTCTACTTGATCCGGTTGATTCCATTAAGTTGCTCTATTCTGTTCTGTTCTATTCTGTTCTGTGGAATTGTGATCGTGAGGTATTTTTCCTTGCTGACAACACTCTAACCAGCAATAGTATCGGTTGTGATTTGAGGTATGTGTAGGGTAATTGTTTCATGTTGTAGGTGAATTATTCTAGATGAATTAGGTTAAGTGTGATTGTTTAGTTGAATATAGGTAATTGATCTTGGTTGTAGATCATATTGAATTAGGGATAATTGGATTACATGATCATATGGAGATTTGAATTGGAGGTTGTAATTAGATTTAGATGGTGATTAGTATGATCGGTTAGTATATTCATTAGTTGATACTTGATGTGTAGATTTAGGTATGATTTGGATTACATGATTACTAGATGGTTAGTGATTATGTTTAGATTTATTTGTGTAGAATTAATCTAATGGAATTGTTAGGGTTAGGGTAATTAACCCTAGTCAACCGTTGGATTTCTAATCTAATAGGTGATTAAGGATTAGGTAACTAATCCTAATTAACCATTAGATTAATTAGGTAGATTGAGGTTGTGTTGATTAGGGGTTTGCCCTAATTTAGTATTAGGGATTTTATTTAGCTATTCATTTGGATTTAGCTAAATAAAATATCTATATGTGTTTGACGCAGGACGCTGATTTGAGACGGGTGTCTCGACTTCGGATTTGGATTGTACCTTCTATTTGAGGCGGGTACCCTTTGACTTATCTTTTCGATATTGTCTTATGATATGTATAGTTTATATATGATTACTAGTGGTTGATAGATTATCACTTCCCTGGTTATAGTTTATTTGATACCTATAGGCGGTTACTAGTGATTGGTAGTTTATCACTTCCCTGGTTATAGTTTACTTGATACCTGTAGGCGGTTACTAGTGATTGGTAGTTTATCACTTCCCCTGGATGTAGTTTAGTTGATACCTGATACATGCTTCTATTGATAGCTGCTATACATTAGTCTGACATGCTTTTCTTTCCGGCTATGTTTATCTGTGTTCATAGAGATAAAGGTATTTATTGTGCTTCCCTTTATACTGGATTAGTTGATAGATATGTTGGATATGTGATGTTGGGTTCATGTTGTTTATTATCCTTGTTATATATGTGTTTATCTTTTTAGCACCTACACATATGGAGGATATGCTCAGGTATGACATACTGTAGCCGCATGCACCATATCGCATGATTGCATGCTGGGCGATTGACGACTCCATTATTGTTGAGCTCGTCGGCCGGCTACATGGACCTCTACACACGTGATCACTACATGGGTAGTGGCACAGCACTCAGGGTGTGTATGGTAGGTTGCTCTGTCGAGGGCTCCGCTGGTACACTCATGGGTTAGTGTGACGCAGCGTGGTAGCAGGACAGGGGTCCCTCCCCGTCATTGTGTACCGGGAGATGAGAGCATTGCGCTCCCTCACTATGTTTGAGGTAGGAGGATAGGTGTACTCCGACAGCATCCCGTCCACTCGGTCACTCTTCAGGGGTAGTGACGGCAGAGTGCACGGTGTCACAGCCCTACCCACGCGGTCTCACCATTGTGTGTGAGATGCTGACTGGCGTCAGGGGTGACCATGTCATATTGCATCATATGCACAGATTACATTTATTGTGATTGTTGCATATTGGATGGTGCACTTGGGTGACTGCATATGATTGACATGCATACAGGATACATGTGTATTTGCTCTGACTATCTTTATCTGTGTATGTCCACAGTCATTCGCCCAAGCCTCGCAGGTGAGTACAGTTTATTTCAGTTATGCATCTTCTTATTATTCTTGCTATAGACTGTACTTTATGCCTATTGCTGGTTATTACAGTTTATTTCAGCTATGCATATCTGTTATACTGTTAGGAGATTGTACCGTAGATTGTACTGTTAGGAAACTGTACTATAGATCCTATGGTTTAGGAGACTGTACCTTAGGATATTGCTAGTAGTTATATGTTGCTGTACATATCTATTGGATTACCTGTTGAGTTCTTTGAACTCACCCCGTTGTTACTATTTTTCAGGTTGAGGCCGTCAGGAGAGATTCCAGTCACTAGCCCTTTTATTGCGAGGATTTCCTGTTGTCGGGATCTGTTTTGTTTTTGCATCTTATATACTTGTGATGTGGGTTTTGTATTGTGGACTTTATAACGAACACTTGGGTTTACTACTTTTGGTTTTCCGTTGCGGATATATTTTCATTACTTCGTGGATTTTGTCTTTCTTCGTCGTAGTGGAGTAGGATGTTTACATATATCTTCGAGGATTCTATATCGTTCTTTCTTTATATAACTGCGTGGATTGTTCATATTATATCTGTGTGGAAATGTTGAATATAACTGCGTGGATTATTTCTTATTTGTATTGTATTATTCCGGTCGTGTGTGGCCGAGGTATAGAGATATATGTATTCTGGATTCATATTGTCACCCGTACAGGGGAGATGCTGCCGAAATTTCTTCGGACAGGGACTACCTGGGGCGTGACACCCATACTCGTCCCTAGGTTTAGATAACCTAGTAAACCCTACTAGATTCGGGACTAGCTACCTCGGGTCTAGTTAGGGATGCACGCATAGCAAGTACAGTTGCCGGGCCCATCAGCAGCATGATTATTATTTTTATCTATTATGAAAATAGTTTTCAAAACTTCACAAATCAGTTACGTGAATATAGTTCAGATTCAGCATTAGCCTAGTATCAGTTTAGCTCAGTTTATGTATCAGTTCAGATAAACTTATTATTCTGAAGTATAAAAGGATAAGTTTTGAACAAGTGAAATAAGCTTTACATGTTTAGCATTTCGGCATGTCTTGTTCTTTTGCTATTAGATGAGCATGTGTAGTATTTCCTTTAAAGCATTCACGTTTAGATTTGTTTTATTCACATGCATATTCGAGTTTTGTGAGTTAGATAGAGCTTACTAAGTAATTTTGCTTATAGTTGCATTACCTCTTACTGCAGATAAAGGAAAGGAAAAGTTATAGCAAAGGAAGGCGACAAGGAGGTGCAGATGGATGTGTGATGCCTGGACTATAGAAGCCTTGGGACCTAGCATAAGAATTTATTAAGATTGTCATTTATTAAGAATGTATTAGATGAGTCATTTAGTCTTCCGCTGCTAGTTAATTGTAAGTTTTGAGTTATCCGAGAGTTTTAAGAATTACTATCAACATGGGAACAAGGATAGTTAAGTAAAGTAAGTAGTCCAGTAATGCTCCACCCTCACAAGTCCAGTAGTGAGGAGGGTGGGGTGTTACAGGATCCGGGCGCCCGGAGGTCCGGGCGCCCGGGAGGCGATTTTTATCCAGATCGCGCGTCGCCACATGGAGCTCGCTGGTTGGACCTGCTACGTCTCACCAGGGCGCCCGGAAGGGATCCGGGGTGCCCCGAGCCTCATATAAAAGGAGGGTTAGGGGGGGGCTTCAAAAACAACTAAAAAAAGAGATCTTCTACTGCTTGCTCTACTGCTCTGCGCTCCTGCGACGCTAACAAAGCTCCGACATCGCGCTCCTTCTTCTTTGGTTAATTCTCTTGTCGGTTTCGCTTTAATCTTCATTAGCATTTCAGCACTTAGTTTGTAATAATATTTCGAACTGCTAGTGATTGCCTACCGAAAGCACCCTTGTGTGCAAGCCTTGGAGTAGGAGTCGACATAGTCTCCGAACCAAGTAAAACTGGTTTGTGTTAGCATTGTTTTTCTACTTCCGCTGTGCGTAACTCTGTTCGAATGAATTTTTTTTAATCGATATTCACCCCCCCCCCCTCTATCAAAACGTCATGATCCAACACCACTGATCGATTGGGAGGAGGCTTGTCACGGGGACTCACCCAATCGATCAGCCGATCGATTGGGCATGAGCCAATCAATCGGCTGATCGGTCCAGCTCAAGGTTTTTGCCCAAAACCAAGTCCAAAGTCCCCTAAACCAACATCCGGTCAACCATGACTTGTTGGTACATCATGCCTAGCATCCGGTCACCCTCGACCTGCTAGGACTCCCTCACCAAGTGTCCGGTCAATCCCTTTGATCCACTTGAACTTTTCTCCTCGTGCCAAGTGTCCGATCATCCTTGACCTACTTGGACTTATCTCCACCAGGTGTCCGATCAACCTTGATCCACCTAGATTTTCTGTGCTGGCTTCACTCACCAGGACTTCCCTTCTGCCTAGATTCACTCACTAGGACTTCTCATCCGCCTGGCTTCACTCACCAGGACTTTCCTTACTGCCTAGCTTCACTCATTAGGACTTTCACCTAATTTCACTCACTAGGATTTTCTTCTGCCTAGCTTCACTCACTAGGTATTTCACCTGGCTTCACTCACCAAGATTTTCTTCTGCCTAGCTTCACTCACTAGGACTTTCCACAACTACCTGGCTTCACTCACCAGGACTTTCTAGTCTGCCTAACCTCCCAGTTAGGACTTTCACCTGACTTCACTCACCAGGATTTTTCAATCAAGTATTTAGTCAACCTTGACCTACTTGACTCTTCTTCATAATCTCCCCATATGAACAATTGCACCTGCAATCTCCATGTCTTGTCTCCATGTATTGTCAAACATTGAAATCCAAACATCAGGACTCGAGCTTGACCCAATTCAAGCTCAGCCAACCAGGTCAACCTTGACCTAGGGAATATTGCACCAACAACTAAAAATTGTATAAGGCTAAGTGCCTTTAAGCTCGGTCGGGCTTTGTCTGACTGAGCATATATAAGCACAATGGTGCTTGCTCGGCCTTCACTCGACCGGTAATACACTAAAAGCTGTATAAGGCTAAGTGCCTTTACGCTCGGTCGAAATTTGTCCGACCGAATACATATAAGCACATTGGTGCTCGCTCGGCCTTCACTCGACCGGTAATACATTAAAAGTTGTATAAGGCTAAATGTCTTTAAGCTCGATCGGATTTTGTCCGGCCAAGCACATATAAGCATATTGGTGCTCGCTTGGCCTTCACTCGACCGATAATACACTAAAAATTGTATAAAGCTAAGTGTCTTTGAACTCTATCGGGCTTTGTTCGGCCGATCACATATAAGCACATTGGTGCTCACTCGGCCTTCACTCGATTGGTAATATACTAAAAGCTGTATAAGACTAAGTGTCTTTACGCTCAGTCAGACTTTGTCTAGCCGAGCATATATAAGCACATTAGTGTTCGCTCAGCCTTCACTCGACTGGTAATACACTAAAAGCTATATAAGGCTAAGTGCCTCTACACTCAGTCGGGCGTAGCCAGACCGAGCGACTGTGGAAAACCTTCTATTTGGTCGGTCATTATCTTATTGATCATACATTCACTCAACTATGGGTCTCTCCTTTCTTTCTTGACCGTGACTTCTACATCATCCGATAGGCCGACCTATCATAACTCATATCAATAAACATAAAAAACTCTTCCTCTTAAGAGTTATTTTTGTTAAAGTAACTTAATGAAGGTCATATACCCTTCATTTTATCCTATACTCACCCTTGAGCATATATTGTATGTTCACCCTTAGAGCATGCATTCATTTTAAAGAAGATTTCTGATCTTCTATTAAAAAAAAATCTAAATCATCCTTTTAAGGAGGAAACTCTCCCTCAAAATATGCTCCAAACTTCTATCATTGCATCAATAATGATTTGAAGTTCCTAAACATTTAGGAAATCTAAAATTTAAGTTTTGAGGTTTAAAATTTAACATTGAAACTAAACCTTCTCCTAAACTCCAAGTTAGTCTTCCTTAACCATTTCATTCTTGTTTTCATTAACAAAACTTCCCTTAAATACTTATAAATGCATTTCAGAGGGTTAGGGATGATTAACTCATCTAAACAAGGCTTAGTGGAGTGAAATTAGATCATTTCAGTTAAAATCATCATCCTTAATCGATTATTTTCAGCTACGAATCGATTACAGCCTCTCTGAATCGATTGAAGTTGAGTTTCAATCGATTACGGTAGTACTAATCGATTTCCTAATCAATTAGTACCTCTTAATCAATTACTTGATCAATTCTGCGAGCCCCTGTGCTCGTGGAAATTCACTCCAATCGATTACCCTAATTGATTGGGTTGTGGCAATCGATTGACCAATCGATTACCATAACTGAATTTCTGATTTCAATTTCAACTAAAATTTAGAAATGAATAAATAATTCTATAAAATTCTAAAAATCATTAAACTTTGGGTAGACATTACTTATATCATATACTATCATGGAAAAATAGTTTTCTATGAAAATAACCTCATTTTCAAAAATTGATATATAATTGGAAACCATTGAAAACTTAATGTTTCTCTCAAGTTTATGTCTAACTATTCAACGGTGATTCCTATCAAAAGATAGACTTCACCAAGATTTTCTAAAGTATTTTTGAAATCATTTTTCAAAATTAATCTCCAACCTTGATCTTTGGGTTAAATGCACATGACAAGTACATTTACTTTTCCCATGATTGGATAACACATAATCTATATATTTTGATAAAACTAAAACTCAAATAGATGCACTAAATCAACATCTTTAGTTTTGTTCATCATTCTAACATCTCACTTGTATCTATATGCATCAAACACATACAAGCCACCTTATTGTTCATATGAGATGTAAATATTGATTTTCCCTAATCTAAGGGATCATGCATTTCTAATTAGGCATTTTCAATTTTAATCATCCACTTAGGATGTCATTTGATAATTAATGGCATTGTCCTTAATTACAAAGAATTTAAACTAATGCATGAAAATAATTATGACATACATCAAATGCATATTTTTCAAAAGAAAAACAGTCTTGAATAATGATGTATATATGACATGACATATGATATTTTTTTATAAACATATATAAATGCTAAATATTATGTCATGGCATATAATGGGCACACAATCATGACAATTTTAAAATAAAGGAAATACTTAGACTATCTATCTACATATCACTAACTAATCACTAAATTTAAAAATAATCTTTAGTTGCCCTTTCTTCCAAATGAATTATCAAAATCCTAACTTGACATTTTTTGACATTTAACCTAATTGTGCCAATTTAATTAGGTCCAAATCTTTAAATTTTGACACATTTTACTCCTCCAAAGAGTAAATATTAATCCTTCATTTTTAAGATGTAGCAATACCTTGAAAATATCCTAAAGTGTCAACTTCACCAAAGTTGGATTAACTGTTGGTACAGTTTGCACTAACGGTTTAACTCAAGTTTTGATGAATGAGAAGTAAGTTAAGTTAGATTTTTTTCGTGATCTAACCACTCGATTAAGTGTGCAGGAGAAGTCCAGATAGGTCGACAGACTGACCGGATATTTGGTAAGAAATGCAGCTAGGTCAACGAGCCGACCGGATAGCTGGTATGAAGTCCAGATAGGTTGACGGGCTGACCGGGTATCTGGAAAGAAGTCCAGCTAGGTCAACAGGCCGACCAGATAGCTGGCATGAAGTCCAGGCAGGTAGATGGGTTGACCGGATGTCTGACAAGTTGGTAAGTTAAGGTAAGTCACTAGAGGAGAGTGACCTTGTGAGGACGCGTCCCAGTTGAGGGACAGTAGGCGTTGGTCTAGTTTAGATCCATTTGGGATCCCTAAACTGAGATCTTGACTAGTTCCTGGTCCTGGGAGGATAGGAACTAATTATTACTCTTTATTAATTATTATTGTCCTAATACTTGTGTTGTAGGTAATTTGGACTAACATTATTTTGTAGGACAAATAAGAAAATTTGCCTTCGAATGAACAGTGTCCGAAGGCGCCTTCAAACAGTGAAGGTGTCTTCGTACTGTTCATAGAAGGCACCTTCCATGGTTATGGTAGGCGCCTTCCCCAGGGTAAAATTTGACCTGTTCAGCGATAAGCTCTAGTGAAGTTTAGGATAGATTTTAACTCATTGGAGGCGCCTTCTACGCCTATGGAAGGTGCCTTCCATAGCCTATATAAGGCAGGCTCGACCAAGCAACCTAATACATCACTTATACGAGCTACTATTAGGCTATTTGAGGTTCTAGCTGCTCCGGGCTCCCTCTACAACTTTGTTGAAAAGCTGTTGCACCCTACGACTATTCTGAGGACTTCTGATCGCGGCTGGCAGACCGACATCGATACATGAATAACCCACTTCGATCCTAAGTGTCGGTAACATTTTTATTGTACTTAAATTCTGCAAATGGGAAGTACAATCTGTTGCACTTCACCGATCTTCTTTATACTCAATTCCCTCTTCCGGAGGTACCAGAAGAGGTTTTTAGTGAATTACCCATCGATAGGTCCACGGACCTGGGTCTTGGAGTAGGAGTCACCGAATGCTCCGAACCAAGTAAAACCTCCTGTGTTTTCTTGTATTCTCATTCCACTTTAATTTTTCGCTGTGTACTTAATTTTTGAAAAGTTTTTAAGACACGTGATTCACCCCCCGCCCCTCTCACGTGTATCTCGATCCAACGAGCGGTATTAAAGTAGGTACTGTTCTGAATTGGTGCAACCACCAATCAAGCTAAGGGAATCATTTTCAATTTTTTTTATACTATTTGAATTGGTGAAACTTTACCTATTTAGATAAAAAAAATTTCGCTCGTTTGATTTTAACTCGAAGTTGGTGCAAAACCTCTCGAGTTTTTCTATATTTTTTATATCTCAAACTCTGCTAATCCAAGACCAAGTTTTGACACATCCTTTTAGTTTTCTATCTTCAGTGCTTAATGGCTCAAGGTAAAGGACAAAGCGTTCACGAACCACCTTTATATAAGATGTACAAGAGACATGAATTCAATCTGTGGAGGATGCAAATGGAAACTTTCATCCTTATGAATGACTTCGATGTTGGCATGGCACTGAGAAGATCAAGACAAAACACATAAGCTAATAGAAAGGTAATAAATTCAATTGTAAGATTACTACCTAATGAAATCACATGCAGAATTAGAGAACATCGAGATGCCTATGAGTTCTGGACTTGACTGACTAAGCTTCACGAGGAGTCGATGGAGCTAGAGTTCAAGTCAAACTAGAGCTCAGATCTGAGTCTGAATCCCCAAAGTCATCCTCAGAATTAGACCAAACCAGCTTTATGGCATTAATAGCAAAAGAGGAGATAGAAGGATCTGAATCAGAATTATAACAAACGTCAGAATTCAAATCTAAGATGACGGTGGACAAGGAGGAGAATCCTAACGAGGATTCTAAAGGTAAAGTTGTAAATTCAAAATTCAAATATCACATAATATGTTTCAAATGCAGTGAAAGAGGGCATTACAAAAGTAAGTGCTCCACCTATAAGACTTGAACCACACAACCAAAGGTAAAGGAGAAGTCGACACTAAAAGTTCAAAAAGGGAAGGAGTATATCCAATGTTTCTGTCACGCCCCCAAAGGAGTCCCTGCCAGACAAAAATCCGACAGCATCTCCCCTGTATTGGTGACAATATGAAGCATCACTACAAAAAAAATATACATCAGCCACATGCGGCTGGAATATATACACAACCACGCAGTTAATAATCTCAGCCTACACGGCTGGACAAATATAACAACAACCAAGCAGTTATATATACACAATGAACAACCCACTCGGCTGTAATAAAAATCAACACAGCGGAAAATGATAACGGAAAGCCCAATACAACACAATCAACGCACTACTAGCCGGCTAGGCTTAATACAGCAACCACAACTACAAATACAACAACACACAAATACAGCAATTACCAAATACAAGTAAAACATATACAAAACCCGAAACAGTCTTCGGATGTGACGTAGGACCCGGTAGACAGGATACTCCGAGCGACACCAACCATCTACAAGCTACCTAAAAACATAAATGTATACATGCGGTGGTGAGTATAGGTAACTCAGCGGGTAATAGACAAGATAGTGCATGGTCCATAAACAAACATGGAGATCACAAGTATACAGTCTCAGTAGGGAAATAAAGAACATGATCATACTATCATAATCAATACACCTAAACATATCTGACATAATATCCTGACATATAAACTGTACAAACAACAACTAATATAATGATGGATACATACCCAATCTGGAATCGACACATGGTACAATGATCAGAAAACTCACCAGATCTGCAATAGACCTACTCGTGACACCTGTGCAATATAAATACGACTACATATACATGTAAAATAAATGACATGTATGCAGCATGGCAACCAAATGCAACAACCATATCTCAATCAAGTGCAACAACGACAATCACATGCAACCAGTATCTACTAGGCATGTATGCAAATGCAGATGCACCGTGCATCAAATGCAAGAATAGTAACTGTGTATGCATGCTCCATGGTCACCCCCGACACCTCTCCAGACACCACGACCCCAGTATGGCTGAGAGGCTTGGGTTCGTGACAATCGTACAAGCCTCATACTCCAAACTGCTATAAAGCAGCTGAGGCAGACGGAATGCTAAGTAGTTATCTAACTACATAGCATTAGGGTCCCTGACTGCTCACAACGTCGGATCTCACTAAACCTCGTGACCGGGTGGCACGACAGGACGAGCGACAACTACTCCAGCTACCACTACCCATGAGTTGCCGAGTGTGCGGCGCTAAACCAAACCGATGACTCGCTCAACCACAAGGGAGACAATGGTCATCAGATGCAATGAATGATGAACATGATATATATATATATATATATATATATATATAATCATCATCCATGCAACACCCCAAACCTCATAAATACCTCAAACATGAGTATAATCGTCATGATACCTCCACGTATCCCACCAAACATATGTACACACTGCACACGTATAATCAACCAAAAATCTCCAATAATCCCACCAGACACATGTACACAAAATATAAGTACAATCAACATGTATCCTCCAATAAAAACACAACAGACATGTGTATATACCCCAAACATATAATCAACACAACTCCTCCAAAAGTACATGACAAATACGTATGTACATACCACATGTAAATGCACGGTCAACAAGATGACTCCTATAACACATACCCACCTATGTACAGTCCACATCATATACTCAATCAGCATGGGAATACCAACAACCCGACAATCCCTACAAGACATACTCTACACATGTAATCACAACAGAGTAGATATCAAGAGTGGAGACTGTATATGAATTAAATAGATCATCACAAGGGTCAAACATAAGTATCATGCAGGAAAACAACAACCGATCATGATATAAGATAAAGCAGCCTAATTCATCCAATAATAACCATGCACTAAGTACAAGAAAATCTACATAGAGGCCAAGGAATAAATACCCGCCTTTATCTGTCGATCGCGTCAGATAAATCAATCCCACTTCGAGACGCTCGTCCCGAATCCAAGTCTTGCGAATCACATGGTATATATATAATGTTTAGCTAATCACATAATCAACAACAAACTAAAGCCAAAACCTAATCCTACGTTGATTAGGTAACCCTGTTTAGTTTCCACCCAATGATCCAAACCAAATTAGATGATAGGTCCATCCTTAAACTCCACTCTTTCTAAATCCAACCATAATCCACAATCATCACACTAATCAAATCTCCTCATGAATTAATCCAATTCAATTCACATAATTCATCATCAATCAAACACTAATCCAAACTCATCATAAATCCTTCTAAATCTACTAATCAATCCAATACAACTTAATTTAAATTCCTACAATCCATCACTACTAATCTAAACCAATGTAGAAATAAAATCACCTTAATTCTTAATCCACAATAATTCATCCAATCCACATCACACCACTCATAAATCAAAGCAAGCACAAACCCTACCATCCTTTAGAAACCTAATATAGCAACATACTACTAAGAATAAAAAGTGCATCATTGAAATACACTCACCTTGAGATAGAGCAGCCAAATCCAGTCCTACACCCACTGTCCAGAAACTACAAAAGCGCACAAACACCTATGCTTCCAAGAAACAATCCAAAACTCCAATCATATATCAAAGGATTTGCTGAAACCTAATTCACAACACTAATCTCACCTCAACAGAACCTTACCTCAATCTAGATGCCCCAAATCATGATTTGTTGCTGAAGAAAATCACCGCTGGAACCCAAATCCAGATTCGTAGCAACTTCCCCTCCAAATGCACTGTGAAGAACAAGAGCTACTGACCTCTACCGACATTGGTGATCTATCCAGTGGTGAACTCGAACAACAACCTTCCTCGCCATAGAGATCGCCACAGCTTCTGGTGACCAGAACCTCCTCGTCAAGCCAGGGAATGGATGGAACTAGGTATTCCGACGATCAGAAGCCCAGCTCGTGCGTGAGGTGAAGCAAGATCCAAGCTAGAGGTTGGTTTCCCCCTTCTTGACTGAGAGTACCCGCGCAAAGGCGATCTAGGGCACGGTAGAATAGGGGTCTTGGATGCACATTCCCGACGAGCACTTGGCATCCATGATTCGGAGAGGGAAGATTGAGTGGCTGGATGGACTCAATCGATCGGTGGAAGAGAAGGGAGGCTCGGTGGCTACACGACGCTGGCGCGATTAAACTGCCCGCGGTAGAGACGCTAGGAGCAGAGAACAACCGGAAAACTCGCTAAAAGGCTCAATAGAGGAGGAGGGATCCACACCTCGAGAGGGAGAGGAAGGAGGGGGCGGTAGCACGAGGAGGTCGTCGACGTCGGGGAAGAGGAGATCGCGCGAGAGAGCCGGGAGAGGAGATCAGGGAAAGAAGGTCTCGGCACGAATTTGGGGAAGAAAAAGAATCGGGGGAAATAAAATAAAATAAAACTTAGGTTTATTTTATTTAAACCCTAAGTTTAATCCTTAATCAACTCCCATTTAAATGGGTATCCCAAACAACCCTCCACAGTATCCCGAATCCATCTCCTCAAAACGGGTCATACAGACTCCGTTTAAATCCCGAAAAATTTCTAAAAATTTCCCAAAAAATCCAATAATATTTTTTGTCCAATAACATTTATTATTTAAATTTTACGGTATCTTACATTCTCCCCCACTAATAAAAATTTGGTCCCCAAATTTACTGGTCAATTTAGAGATCCTCATCCAAGAACAACAACCAAATAACATCCTCCTCAACTACTCCACCCTAGCATCATAAACATATCTCCACACATGACAGTCCACCTCCAAGTGAATAGCGATGACTCTGTGAGCCATGAACTCACCCTTCTCCCGCTACTCCCACTCTGCAATCTAGCCAAATATGAATAAATCAACTACCTCTGAAATCCATAATCCACTGTCAGCATATCCTATAACATCTGTATTGAACGCTCAAACTATCCATCAGTCTGAAGATAAAAATCTATACTAAAGTGAATCTCCTAACCCAAAATCTGTTGTAACCACAGTCAACACTATGAGGTGGAATCGCTAATCTCCATCCAATACAACCCTCAGAGATATACCATAAGGTCCGGTAATCTCTCCACGGTATAATCCCAATACTCAATCCAAAAGAATCCATCCCACAAATCGATGGCTAGGGAGCAAGGTCGTCACCCAATAATAATTATCCAGACCATCATATCCTCTCTGTGTCTTGGGTAATTCCACAACAAAATCCATCAAAACATGCTCCTAACTCCACTCAAATATACGAGTCTACTGAAACGATCCTACTGATCTTCGATGTTCAACCTCCACTTACTGATATACTAGACATCAAGCTACAAAATTCGTGATATCATTCTTCTTATCGTTCCACTAGTAAGAATGCTCCAAATCACACTACAACAAAAATATTAAAAGACAACGGGTAAAAACCGTTGTCGTAGACTCTTTAAACCGTTGTAATTGGCAATGTTGTTAAATGTGCAGTAAAAGATAACGGTTTAAAACTGTTGTCTTTGACCACATTAGACAACAGTCATGCAACGGATTTAAAGCGTTGTCTTTTAATACCAAAGCCAACAGTTCTGCAACATATAAAACCGTTGTAATTGTCAGTTTTGCAATAATTTGGATCGCATGCAGATATGCTTTTGACAACAAATACAGTACTGTTGTCTTTCTTCCAAATTTAGTTTAAAAACCATTGATCCTTTGCATACTTTTCACAGCGGTTAAAAAATTGTTGTCTATATACATTCACAAAACCGTATATACATTCACAAAAACTGTTGTCAACATAATTTTTTTACACACAAATTCTTGTACAACATATATATATACATTAGGCAAAACCGTTGTCAACATATATACATTAAGTTGTCTTTTATACATCTTGTCTCAACCAAAAACTAGTACAACATATATGTACATTCACTTAAGTTTATAAACTTCTACAATTACTACAAGCTATCCAAACATGACCACAAGTTCATGACCACCACAAAAGATGAGACCACAAAATTAAGTTTATCAGACCACAACCATGCAAATTAACTTGTCCTTTTCTGAATAGATCAAGTGATCAGGATGTGCAACAATCTTCACGTACTGGTCCTTTTTCTGCATACAGAATTTCATAGACTTAGCTTGCAAACCCAGCTTTATCCCTTTTCTGTAAATAAAATATAGTTAAAGTCATAGGAAAAAGTAGAAACATGCATGTATAAAATGATAAACATTGCAAACTGATAAGTGAAACAGATAATCTAATAAACCACTACAAACTAAAGTGATTATTGAAACAAACAAGCCCCAAAAGTAGAAAACTTATCAACATGTATATACAATTATAAACTTGCAGTTTTGCATCTTTTGCACAGTATAAACCAAATTGTGAAGTACATAAATCTGGACCTTCTGAAATGTTGAAGTAAAAAAATGGTCAAATAAGCACGAGAAACGTTGTTGCTTCACATTTTCACGAGTAGTCAAGCAAGTGAGCATGAAAAAAGTTGATGAATATTATATAAACTTGACATTATATCTTGAACCATGTATTATGTGAAAGCAGCTAGAATAGCTAACAGCAACAATAGAAAGATGGAATCATAGAGGATCGAAGTCATGTACCTTATGTCTCAACATTACAGCAACAACACTCTAGCAAGATCTCAAAGCTTGAGGATGTGCAGTTTGCATAAAAACCACAAAAAATCTCAAAGCAGTATACGAAACTAGTTTCAACATTATTTCTATAAAAAAAGCCAGAACAAACTAATCCATTAAACCATCTAAACTGTTAATCACTTTATGCAATCCAGAATATGATTTTCTAAACTGATAATCACTACCACCTAAACTGAAACTCTTTACTGAAACTCTTCACTGAGACAAGACTTGAAATGATGAGGGTGCAATTATACAAGTAGAATTTCATCCTTAAGAAATCAACTTGACTATATCTGCAGTTGGAGAAGGGAAGAGATGAAATCAGATTTGAAGAATGGTAATGGTACATAGCTTCACCAATGCAATAAGTGCCATATCTTGAGTTAGATCTCATCATCATGTTAATTCTAGACAGAATGGATCTTATTCCTCCATCAAACTCGATGCAAATCTATATCTTTGATAATATTAACAATGAACACCAATAAGGAGAATCAAACAGTTCGGGTTGGATCAAGCTAAGCTTAGACACACTATTCAGAGAACAGAAGCTTGACATAAATTGAACAAACTATTAAAAGGTAGGCATAAAGATTGTATGCTAAGCTAATGTAAAAATTAGTAGATTACAGGTATTCTTTCAGCGTGTATGTTCATAGATCAATTTAAAGATATACCTATGAGGCTCTAAATTATCTTTACTTGTAGATAGTCAGACACTAGCTTAATGTTTTAATTTGCTTTTATGCTAGAATAGACCAAATCAGCAGTAAGCGACCCAACTGATTTACTAGTAAAATGACACAAATCAACTTAGTAATTAAGAAATCATGAAGCAAAAGATGAATAACTACAACAGCAAAAAAAAAACCATATGTTTTAACTATTTGGTGTCAATTACTTGGAATATAACTGCTATAGAGAAAAGGTGAAGAACTACTCTCCCAATATATCAACCCTAAGACAAATTTTGTTTAAAGTATTCAAAGGTGGTTCCATGTGCTAGGCAGTCACACATATCAAAAAAACATATCATTTTTTTTATAATAGGCGTGCAGAGCAGTAAAATATCAAAAAATTTAAAATATAATGGTTAAAAATATATTGTTTTATTATATTTAGCTAATTTTGTTTCTCCTCTACTTAAGGTCTGATTGTCCAATCGCAAGTTATTTTGACTTTAAATAAATCCAAGAGAAATTATATTTAACATGTTCATTAAAAAAAATAATAAGATATAAAAAAAATCAGAATTCTGTTATAACTTTACATACCTAGTCATAAATATAGTCTTGTATGCATTCTGCCCACTCGGAAAGCACTTCATCAATTTCTTTTCTAGAGTACTGCGTTTTGATGAACTGTGAACAAAGACATAGATTAGATTAGTAAAAAACAATCAAAAGATGATAAGTGCAAAATGATAAACACACAAATATTTGAGAAGATTTAGAATTGAATGCCAAATATTATTATTGATCGAAGTGAATCCCTCTCGATAGTTTCCACTTCTTCAATAATATCTCTCATATATCTCATCACATAAAAGTCACACTGTTTCGAATCTGGTTGGCGAGGACCCTATGTTAAAAATAAATTGTAAATGTCTAATATACATGTTTAATTGTTTATAATTTAATCATAAGTAGACATGCATACCTTTATTATTTCCCATGTAACTTGTTTTTTCCCTTTTTTTTCCTTGTTTGAATTAAAAAATCTTATGCTCCTTTATACATCAATAAGAATGGACATATCAGAGTTTTACTGATTAAAAAATGCTTAATAAAATTAAAATATGTACTCACATATCCACTACGTATTTCCAGTCCTCGTCACGAATGTGATGACTAAGCGAATCTAACAAATAAACTGTCTCCTTAGATGAATCAATGACAGTGAGAATCCAATGATAACTATGCACAAATCACACAATTATTGCATGCATATTTCTCGAAACAATAAATTAAAACTGATATTATAAGTCTTACTTACCCAACATATGTGGCACTAAAATTAGTTGATTTCTTGATGCTTGACTCAGCTTATCTGCCAAAACACTAGCTCTTTCATTCAAGTGCTCGATTTTGCTATTTTTGTCTAGTCGTGTCACACATGGCACATATGGGATAATGTGTGGATTCACAAATCTAATTTTGTGGACATTGTTATATGTTTTTAGCTTTTTATAAAGATGCCTACCATTTCAAAATGAAGAATGTTACAATGCTAAATTAATAAAGTTTATACAATTTATATGGTAAACAAATAGAATAAGAAGACTTACCACATGTAAATTACTATACAATTTGCAGTTATGGGATCCAAATGATAAAAAGGAATGATATCTTCAAGGTGCACAAGGATTTCATAATCATTGTCAAAGAAACCATGCTCACGAATCATTGATATATTTGTTTCATCATTTAGAGCATGCTTACAATAACAGTACAGTAGATGCAATGACCTTGGCACACTTGATGAAATAATTGGGTTATTTCTTTGAACAACACTTCTTTTCCTTTGAGGATTCTAAATATTGCAAATGTACACATGTTAGGTGCAACACTAATCTTTGTTGGACAATTTAACTATAAATATAATATGACATTTACCTCATCTTGCATAACTACCAAGTTAGCCGGCCATCCCACATGTGTTCCTATAGCATCACCAATTGTATTACATTGATTTGGAATTGGAAATGGCAAATGTGCTAATTCATCCACAACATTATCAATGGAAGAATTAGCCAAGTTTACCAGGTTGGACGCCGTATATATTGCTTCCATGAGTCGCTCCCTACTTCTCGACCACCTCCAGTGGCCTTTTCACCACCGAAAGCTCCACCAATTTCGGTACCATTAGTAGGTATGTTCACGTTGACAATACCACAGTCGCTGCCATGAGGTCTGCATCATAAAGGCACACCATTTGGAAAGAACTATAGAAACTAACTGTATATTAACAGAAAGAAAAAAAAAGCTGGAAAACTAGAAACCATATCGTGATAGAGCTGAAAGACTTTTCTACACTTACAATCTTTAGAACCTTATCACAAAACGGCAAATAAACTTTTTGAAGCACGAACATAGTGCATAAACATATGTGTGAAAATAATAATGATGAAGGTCCATAGTGCCTCTGCACCACCACTTTGGTCCAATGCCTTCGCTACCACCATAAATCCCCAAAATCTCATAAATAAAGTTGCACCATGAGCTTTTCAGGATAGATCCAACATAATTCGGATCATAAACTCTAACATGTCCAAATTTGGAGGCTGGCAAAATCATTTAACAAGTTGAAAGATGGTTGTTACCCAATCCACTTGAAGATAATCTCAGGCTTGCATGTGAAGATAGAACTGCTCAGACCTTGTGGCACCGAGTTGTTTATTTCAATTGCCTCATTTAAAGTCTATATAAGACATAGCAAATTAGAAATCTAGAGCTGAGAAGCAAAATAATAATATCAGATCCTGCTCATTAATTCCTTAAATGAAAAGGATGGCAACAAAAGTTAATAGATAAACCAAATTCAAGAACTACCTAAAATTTCATTACATATAATACAGGACCAAACAGTTCTCCTTTAACTACTTGTGCACTAGGTGCAATCTCGACAATACTAGGTTGAACAAAGTTTCCTTCAGAGTCAATAATAGACCCTCCAAAGAGGATTTTCCCACCCTGCAGAAAGAAAACATGGTGAAACAAAAAAGGGGGGGAAAATAGAGAGCACAAAATTTGCAGATAAATTCTTCCTTCTCTGACACATAGTCATGTTAATTGTTCACCTCATGGTTTTCTTAGCAGATATAGTTGTTGTGCATATTTACATAGATGGGTTTAATTTTGTCTTGAAGAAACATTTAACCATAAATATGTTGATATTAACCACTTTTGTAGGCTAAACGGTATCATCAACAAATCAAGCACAGGTGTTAGAGTTTGCAACAATACCATGTTAAAAGTATCAACCTTAATTAATAAATCTTGTTGAAGATGGTATCTCTCTATATATACACCCATTGATAGAGTGGGAGTTTGGATGAATTAGGCACCAAAATCAAGTCGGAAACAAATCAGATCTGTGCATCAAAACACGAATCAAGCTAGATTTCGAAAAAAGCCAAGCTCGCTTAAGCAAGAACAGATTTTCAAAGAGTGAATCTCCAGATCCTAGGGATGGACAAACCGGTGACGATGACGGTCTGCTTGGAAGCGTCGACGCCCTCAGTGACCTGCTCGGATGTGGAACTGAAGCCGAATCTGGTTGGGTCGGGCAGTCGGGTGAGGCTCCTGAAGAATCCCATGTCGCCTCTCGCTTGATCGCCGAGGAAATCGCCAAGAGAGAGTGAGACGAGTCGACAGGAGAAAAGGATGAGCCACGAGAGGGTTAGTCTGAGAGGAGTTCGAAGGAGAGGTTCAAGGAGAGGGGTTCGTCGGAGATGTTCAGTGAGAGAGGTTTAGGCATAGAGGAGTTTTGAGGAGAAGGGTTCGTGCAAAGGGGTGGAAGGCAAAAACGTGTGAGGAGTGGAGAAGATTGTGTGAGGAGATCGGGAAGAGGAGATTGTGTGAGGAGATCGGGAAGAGGAGATTGTGTGAGGAGAGGGACGTGAAGAGATCGTGTGATGAGGAGAGGAGAAAGACACAGTTATGCCTAGGGTTCCCGAAGACTAAGGGGAGGGAAAACACATGCCAAAGAATTTTTCGGAGAGGGAAAGCATTAAACCTCTAAAAATGCGCTTAAAAACAACGGTTTTAGAAAACCGTTGTAAAATGCGTTGTTGATTAGAAAACAATTCTCTCAACGACAATGATTTTTACAAAACTATTTTTTGTTTTTTTTTAAAGCTCAAAGACAACGGTTTTTAACAAAACAGTTGTCTTTTATCAAATTAACAACGGTTCCTTCAAAAACCGTTGTCTTTATAGTGTTGTCTTTTAACATATTTGTTGTAGTGTCACTATACATCAAGTGTCACCCGAATGTATCACAAATCCAGATCGATATGTTTCCTACAGTAACTCCTCCCGGATAAAAAGTGACTCGAAAACACACATAATCTCCCATGGAAATAAAGAATCTCATTCCTATCACACGATAATTTGCTATACTGGCATGAGACTACTCTGTTCATGCTACATCGAAACTGCACCAAACCCCAGGTACGATACATCTGTGTAGAGTATAAATTCGTCTACACTAGAAAGCACAACTAACCCCAGGTACCAAACCACTAGCATGAGACGGTGCAGTTAACAACTTTTCGTTTCAACTCCTGAAGCTGATCTCGTACGCATCTATCTAGGAAAATTCCATACCCATCCTAGACAGTCCAATCAACGACATAACAATACTGGAGAAACCCTCAACTAATCTCCGATAATATCTAGCCAGATCAAGGAAGCTGCGAGTCTCCTGTATAGACTACGACTACTCCCAACTGATAACAACTTCTATCTCCTATAGATCTACATGTGTACTCCTACTGGTGACCATGTGATCCAGAAATCCCACAGAAGACAATCAAAATACGCACCACTGAACTTCACATATAGATGTTCCCGTCAAAACATCTCTAGAACTATGTGAAGATAATGTACGTGATCCACCTCGGATCGGAAATAGATCACAACATCATCAATGAAGATAATGAAAAGTGATCCAAGCACCCTAGGAATACCAAACACGTCGAGTCCAAAAAAACATCTAGGGCACTGTATGCCTAATTTAGTAACACCAAGGACTCATAATATCCATACAACAGACATTCCCAACTGTAAGATCCCTCAACAACAAGTCTGTAATCAAATTACCAACTACAAATCACCATATCCATAAATATCACAGATATACTACACTCCATGTCACTATCAACATCAAACACCAAATAATAGATCATCAAATCAAATATCCACTAATGAATCATAAAAAGATAGCCTATTACCACACCTGATCTCCCAATATCCACCAATTAAAATCATCCTCAACATCAATCAATCATACCAGATAGTCCCCTAAACAAAGATAGAGTAAAAGGAAAACATCCAACCCTCAACACCTACTGCCAACAAACTAAATGTATCCAAAAGTCCGCTAAATCTCATCATCTCATCCTTTCTGATACTCAAATATCCACAGTAAGAGGATGTCAATCCCAAGTTCAAAGATTCACACAATCTCCTGACTAAGAGTCTATCCATCAAGAGAGTATCTCCACCACCCTCATAATCATCCTATATATGTCCCTTGACAAAGGTTGATAAAAGCGGTAGAATCCTCTATCCTAAGATATAGACTACAAGATCTGGTAAAATGATCAAATGATCAAGGTCTTGAGCAACTTAATAAGGACAACATTAAAAAGATAGAGGAACGCTATAACTAAATAGCTGATCAACTACTTGTCAATCAATGTTCAACCCCTCGAAGATCATCATCATACCTAGTTACGGTCGGACCTCCTAAGTATAACTCAACTAACACCACTTCCTCCGCACCATTATAGGTCGTAGATCACTAGATACATCAAAGATATCTAACTACACCAAATAGGTCTATGAGTCAGGATCTCCCATAGAGCAACGTTAGGCGAGTCTCATTGCCTTATAATCCACCATGCTACCGAAAGAGGTAGAGAACTACTCTCTCTCCAGAACACCTCAAAGATCAAGCATAAGTAGCCCAAGGATCAGAATCTCTAAAATAGAGTATGACGGTACCCCCATGATCGAACTGCCAAAATAAATCGATCCTCTACAAGCAGAACCAACAAGAACCTAAATTAATCCTCTACTGACCAAACTAATAGGAACACGAAATCAACTAAGATATATCAAACCCCACTGCCAAAGTTAAACAGGTAAATCAATCCCAAAACTAAACGAACCAATAAGAGTACACCAGTACTCTACTAACTGTGTCAACATGAATATACAGATATCATCCACTACCCAACTAATAATAACAGAGACTGTATAAAACTCTAACTCTCAACCACTAGTAGTAGTAGACACTAAAACTACCGGTAGTATGATATGAAGAATCCCCTGAGACTGTAAAACCTTGATCTCCAGTAGGGTCAACCGTGATAAGTGATTGAACCAACACATGAAATGCATGATACAATCAACTAGACAAGTACTAACAAAAATGTACTAACACATGTCATAACTAACTATCATGGGCAACAATACATATACCAACAGAAATGTATGATAACAATATGCAAACATACCTCCTATAGCCTGGAGATGTCCTGCTACTGCCTGGTCCCAAAGCCCGAAAGTCACATCAAGAAAACCAAAACACAAAATCCAAAAACATGAATAACAGGCATCGTACCTGCTCTGATACAAAAAATTGGTATCAAATAATTCTCAAAAATCTAAAACAAAAACAAAACAGGCATCGTACCCACTCTGATATCAAAAATTGTCACACCCCCAAAGGAGTCCCTGCCAGACAAAAATCCGACAGCATCTCCCCTGTATCGATGACAATATGAAGCATCACTACAAACAAAATATATATCAGCCACATGCGGCTGGAATATATACACAACCACGCAGTTAATAATCTCAGTCTACACGGCTGGACAAATATAACAACAACCACGCAGTTATATATACACAACGAACAACCCACTCGGCTGCAATAAAAACCAACACAGTGGAAAAATGATAACGGAAAGCCCAATACAACACAATCAACACACTGCTAGCCGGCTAGGCTTAATACAACAACCACAACTACAAATACAACAACACACAAATACAGCAATTACCAAATACAAGTAAAACATATACAAAACCCGAAACGGTCTTCGGATGTGACGTAGGACCCGGCAGACAGGATACTCCGAGCGATACCAACCATCTACAAGCTACCTGAAAACATAAATGTATACATGCGGTGGTGAGTATAGGTAACTCAGCGGGTAATAGACAAGATAGTGCATGGTCCATAAACAAACATGGAGATCACAAGTATACAGTCTCAGTAGGGAAATAAAGAACATGATCATACTATCATAATCAATGCACCTAAACATATCTGACATATAAACTGTACAAACCACAACTAACATAATGATGGATACATACCCAATCTAAAATCGACACATGGTACAATGATCAGTAAACTCACCAGATCTGCAACAGACCTACTCGTGACACCTGTGCAATATAAATACGACTGCATATACATGTAAAGTAAATGACATGTATGCAGCATGGCAACCAAATGCAACAACCATATCTCAATCAAGTGCAAAAACGACAATCACATGCAACTAGTATCTACTAGGCATGTATGCAAATGCAGATGCACCGTGCATCAAATGCAAGAATAGTAACTGTGTATGCATGCTCCATGGTCACCCCCGACACCTCTCTTGTAACACCCCAAATTTCATAATTTGGAGTCCTAAAAGACCTTATTAAAATCTAGAAATGTTTTAGAAAAATTCTAGAGATTTTTAGAGTATTTTTATGCAATTTTTGGAGGTCGTTTGGTATTTTTACCAAAAGAAAGAAGTTTTGACAAAAAAATGTCCAAGCCGAGGCTCGAACCGGTAGCCCTTGACCCGAGCAAAACCCGACAAACCAACTAGGCTAGCAGTTGTTACTTGATTAAGTAAAGGAAGAATTTTATTTAAGTAATAGAAGTTAATAGTAAGAAATAATAAGAAGAAAATAGGTTACAATCGGGATTCGAACCCACGAGTCGGGCTTAAGCAAAAGGCAATCCACCAACAGACCAGCCGAACTTTTCTTAACTAAACCTATATCGAAATATATTTAAGTAGTACTAGTTAACAGAAATCTTAGAGTATTAAAAGGAAGAACTTAGGGATTAATTTCAAAACCTAAATTCCTTCCTCCCCTTTCTCTCACGCGCGGCGTTCCTGTGCCCGGGCAGAAACGAAGCCGAGCCTAGGGCTTTGTCTCTAGCAGCCGACGAGGACCTTTCCCGTGAGATCTTCACGTTCTCTAGACCCCTTCAGCGAGGAGAAGGTGTAGACGCAAGAGATCGCCGAGATTTGGAGCTCACCCGAATCCTAGAAGCACTAGAAGGTCCCTCCTTCGGCTGTGAGTCAAGGAAACGAAGGTAAGTAGCTCCTCGCCTGCGTTAAGAGTAGCTTTGGGGTTGTTTTCTCTTTTTTTTTCTGAAGCATGAAGTAGAGAACAGAGGACTGAGGTTGTTGCCTTGTACATCAAAGAAAGATAGGGCTTGTTTGTTTGTTTAGCTTGTGATAGTTTGCTTTGGTTTTGTGAATTAAAATTTGGAATTTGGAGCTTTTGTACTTGTTCTGGCTGTCAGGAATTCAATTCTGAAATTTGTTAGATTGAATTCCACTAGTTATATTATGTATAACGGCTAGACACGTATGAGGAGCATACGGTGGTTTTTGTTAGCCTTAGCCTTAGTTTTAGTTTCTTTTATATTATGGAATTCAATATTCTACAATTTAGTTTGTTTATGTGTTGAATTATTGAGCAAGAATAGGCCCTTTCGAAGCTACTGTGCAAGTTAGATTTCGGTCAAGAAAGGAGATTAGATCTGGGTCAAGAAAGGAATACTGATAGATTTTTTTAGCTTGCTATGAAAACAGAAGGAGTTAGTTTTTCTTCTAAAATATGTAGATTTGTCTGTTAAGTTTCAGTAGTTGTTCAGCTGGTTTTGGTTTCGATTGTGCTATGCATTTGATGTGAACAAGTTTTACATAGGCTTTATTTTGATATGAATTTATTGCTTCTGGTATACATAGCTTTAAGTCCATCATGTTCCTAAACATAAGTTATCTTAAGCTCTAACTATTTATACTCAAGTTTAGTTCCAAGTTCATGTTGTTATTTACATTTTGTTGAAGCATGCCTCTAGCTGGTTTCTCTTAGAAGATAGGGAACTCTTAAATGCTCACTTTCAATTGAAGGATTTGTAAATTCCATATTTTTAAAAGGATAGTTTCATCACTGTTTTGAAGGGGTTTTTCAATTGGACATTGCACTACATTTGTTTCCATGCTTCTAAGTTGTTTTCCTAAGGGAGATGGAGGGTCATTTGATGCTCAATGTGGATTATAGAACTTGCGAATTTCAGATTTATAGGAGTAGTTTAAATTCAATTTTTAGAAGTTATACAATTGGATGTGGCACTATATTTTTGTTCCATGCTTCTAAATTGGTTGTATAGCCTTGCAAATTTGGATTGGCATGTCATGAGTTTTATGTCATAGTTTGGGTGCATGTGTTATAAACAGATAGTTTAGTTTTAGTTCTTAAAGTATGCAAATTTTTATGTTTTACAGTTTTAGTTTTGTTTAGCATTGCAGTTCTCGATTAAAACATGCAATTTAATATAGTGCAGATCTTTTTATAAGTATTGTTTGAAGATTTTGATAAGTGTTGCATGCAGAACTCCAAATCTTAGAACAAATTTTTATTAAGCTTATATGCAGATTTTTGTTAACATTTTAGTTTTAAAAGAAGCATTCTTTTGTTAGAAGTATTAACAAGTATAAGAAAGATAAAGAAAAGAAAGAAAAAGGTCAAGGCCTTAAGTAGATCCCAAAGTCAAGACTTTAGGGATTTGGCACACAAGGTGCTTATTAAAATGCCGAGGAATTATATATTAGAAGTATTAAAAGATAACAACTATTTTACTTTTATCAGTGGCACTGTACAAGACTCTCAGTTGTCCTTGGGTTGGGCTCCCATAGTCGTCCCTAGGTTTAGATAACCTAGTATGCAGGACTCTCAGTAGTCCTTGGGCTGGGCTCCCATAGTCGGTCCCTAGGTTTAGATAACCTAGTATGCAGGACTCTCAGTAGCCCTTGGGCTGAGCTCCCATAGTCGGTCCCTAGGTTTAGATAACCTAGTAACCCTACTAGATTCGGGACCAGCTATCTCGGGTCTAGTTAGGGATGCGGCCATAGCAAGTACAGTTGCCGGGCCCAAGAAGAAGTTGATTATTATTTTGAAGTATTATAAGTATAAGTTTTTGAACAAGTAAAATGAGTTTTGCATAAACATAAAGTATTAAAGATTAAGTTAGAACAAATGAAATAAGTTTCATATAGCTCTGAAAATCAGTAAGTTTAGTTCTTTATTCTACCATGTTTATCTAGTGAATGAGTAGTTTTCATGTTTACCTATTAGATGAGTAGCATGATTAGCTTTTAGAATTACATGAGTAGATTCCTTAGCTTTTCTTTGCTATTAGTTTGACATGAACTATGTTTATGCTTTATTTCTTTTTAGAGCATATAGTTTCTAGTTCTTTTCGTATACATGCACATTCGTGATTTTGTGAGTTAGATAGCTCTTACTAAGTAAATTTTGCTTATAGATTGCACTTCCTCTTACTGCAGATACAGGAAAGGAAAAAATATAGAAAGGAAGGCGACAAGGAGGTGTTCGAAGGATGTGTGATGCCAGGACTATGGAAGCCTTGGGACTTGGAAAGAAATTTTAATTTTAGTTTCCGCATTTTAGTTGTTGTAAACATTTGAGTTATATTTTAAGTTCATGTCATTGAGATTACTCTGTTTAGATTGCATGTAGGATGAGTTCAGTTTAGTAAATAGATATTTGTGTGTTTGGTACTTATTTAACTGCGTGGGTGTTTGATAAATGTTCCAGCCACCTATGGCTGATGTATACTATGCTTGTATCTTGATTTATAGTCACCGATACAAGGGAGACTCTGCCGAAATTTTTTGGTTGGGTTTCCATGTGATTTTTAATCATACCGGTTAAGTAGAGTTAGTAGTCAAGTAACGGTCATCCTTAGAGTGTAGTAGTAGTAGTAAGAAGGGTGGTCGTTACAGTTGGTATCAGAGCAGTTCCCATTCTCCAACATCACACAACAGCACCAACCTTGCCGTCTTCAAGTAAGAAAGTATTTAATTTTATTTTATGCTTTCTTATTATTTGCAGTATAGAGTATTTGTTTAGAAATGTTTAAGTAAGATAAAAGTTCTTGATTTCTTTTGTTTACATATGTATATGTGTCTAGAAAGCATAGGGACGATTTTAAGTTTCTCTACATAACTAGATGTCAAGAAGAGGACGTCCCCGTACCGTTAGGACCGAGCACAGTAGAATGAAGAGTCCAGAACAGTTTCTAGGACCCGATATGGACAGTGAAGTTAAGAGACTAAGGAACAAAAGAGTATCATTAGTGGGAGTCATTTAGAACCATAAGCATGAGGAAGTTATTTAGGAGCGTGAGGATAGTATGAGATAGAAATATTCGGAATTATTCTAAGTTCGAGGACGAACTTTTTATAAGATAGGGAGGATTGTAACACCCCAAATTTCATGATTTGGAGTCCTAAAAGACCTTATTAAAATCTAGAAATGTTTTAGAAAAATTCTAGAGATTTTTAGAAATTTTTAGAGTATTTTTATGTAATTTTTGGAGGTCGTTTGGTATTTTTACCAAAAGAAAGAAGTTTTGACAAAAAATCAGCTGGTTTTGGTTTCGATTGTGCTATGCATTTGATGTGAACAAGTTTTACATAGGCTTTATTTTGATATGAATTTATTGCTTCTGGTATACATAGCTTTAAGTCCATCATGTTCCTAAACATAAGTTATCTTAAGCTCTAACTATTTATACTCAAGTTTAGTTCCAAGTTCATGTTGTTATTTTCATTTTGTTGAAGCATGCCTCTAGCTGGTTTCTCTTAGAAGATAGAGAATAATTTTATGCTCACTTTCAATTGAAGGATTTGTAAATTCCATATTTTTAAAAGGTTAGTTTCATCACTTTTTTGAAGGGGTTTTTCAATTAGACATTGCACTACATTTGTTTCCATGCTTCTAAGTTATTTTCCTAAGGGAGATGGAGGGTCATTTGATGCTCAATGTGGATTATAGAACTTGCGAATTTCAGATTTATAGGAGTAGTTTAAATTCAGTTTTTAGAAGTTATACAATTGGATGTGGCACTATATTTTTGTTCCATGCTTCTAAATTGGTTGTATAGCCTTGCAAATTTGGATTGGCATGTCATGAGTTTTATGTCTTAGTTTGGGTGCATGTGTTATAAACAGATAGTTTAGTTTTAGTTCTTAAAGTATGCAAATTTTTATGTTTTACAGTTTTAGTTTTGTTTAGCATTGCAGTTCTCGATTAAAACATGCAATTTAATATAATGCAGATCTTTTTATAAGTATTGTTTGAAGATTTTGATAAGTGTTGCATGCAGAACTCCAAATCTTAGAACATATTTTTATTAAGCTTATATGCAGATTTTTGTTAAACATTTTAGTTTTAAAAGAAGCATTCTTTTGTTAGAAGTATTAACAAGTATAAGAAAGATAAAGAAAAGAAAGAAAAAGGTCAAGGCCTTAAGTAGATCCCAAAGTCAAGACTTTAGGGATTTGGCACACAAGGTGCTTATTAAAATGCCGAGGCATTATATATTAGAAGTATTAAAAGATAACAAGTATTTTACTTTTATCAGTGGCACTGTACTGGACTCTCAGTTGTCCTTGGGTTGGACTCCCATAGTCGTCCCTAGGTTTAGATAACCTAGTATGCAGGACTCTTAGTAGTCCTTGGGCTGGGCTCCTATAGTCGGTCCCTAGGTTTAGATAACCTAGTATGCAGGACTCTCAGTAGCCCTTGGGCTGGGCTCCCATAGTCGGTCCCTAGGTTTAGATAACCTAGTAACCCTACTAGATTCGGGACCAGCTATCTCGGGTCTAGTTAGGGATGCGCGCATAGCAAGTACAGTTGTCGGGCCCAAGAAGAAGTTGATTATTATTTTGAAGTATTATAAGTATAAGTTTTTGAACAAGTAAAACGAGTTTTGAATAAACATAAAGTATTAAAGATTAAGTTAGAACAAATGAAATAAGTTTCATATAGCTCTGAAAATCAGTAAGTTTAGTTTCTTTATTCTACCATGTTTATCTAGTGGATGAGTAGTTTTCATGTTTACCTATTAGATGAGTAGCATGATTAGCTATTAGAATTACATGAGTAGATTCCTTAGCTTTTCTTTGCTATTAGTTTGACATGAGCAGTTATGTTTATGCTTTATTTCTTTTTAGAGCATATAGTTTCTAGTTCTTTTCGTATACATGTACATTCGTGATTTTGTGAGTTAGATAGCTCTTACTAAGCAAATTTTGCTTATAGATTGCACTTTCTCTTACTGCAGATACAGGAAGGGAAAAGATATAGAAAGGAAGGCGACAAGGAGGTATTCGAAGGATGTGTGATGCCAGGACTATGGAAGCCTTGGGACTAGGAAAGAAGTTTTAATTTTAGTTTCCGCATTTTAGTTGTTGTAAACATTTGAGTTATATTTTAAGTTCATGTCATTGAGATTACTCTGTTTAGATTGCATGTAGGATGAGTTCAGTTTAGTAAATAGATATTTGTGTGTTTGGTACTTATTTAACTGCGTGGGTGTTTGATAAATGTTCCAGCCGCCTATGGATGATGTATATTATGCTTGTATCTTGGTTTATAGTCATCGGTACAAGGGAGACTCTGCCGAAATTTTTCGGTAGGGTTTCCATGTGATTTTTAATCATACCGGTTAAGTAGAGTTAGTAGTCAAGTAACGGTCATCCTTAGAGTGTAGTAGTAGTAGTAAGAAGGGTGGACGTTACAGTTGGTATCAGAGCAGTTCCCATTCTCCAGCATCACACATCAGCACCAACCTTGCCGTCTTCAAGTAAGAAAGTATTTAATTTTATTTTATGCTTTCTTATTATTTGCAGTATAGAGTATTTGTTTAGAAATGTTTAAGTAAGATAAAAGTTCTTGATTTCTTTTGTTTACATATGTATATGTGTCTAGAAAGCATAGGGACGATTTTAAGTTTCTCTACATAACTAGATGTCAAGAAGAGGACGTCCCCGTACCATTAGGACCGAGCACAGTAGAATGAAGAGTCCAGAACAGTTTCTAGGACCCGATATGGACAGTGAAGTTAAGAGACTAAGGAACAAAAGAGTATCATTAGTGGGAGTCATTTAGAACCAGAAGCATGAGGAAGTTACTTAGGAGCGTGAGGATAGTATGAGATAGAAATATTCGGAATTATTCTAAGTTCGAGGGCGAACTTTTTATAAGATAGGGAGGATTGTAACACCCCAAATTTCATGATTTGGAGTCCTAAAAGACCTTATTAAAATCTAGAAATGTTTTATAAAAATTCTAGAGATTTTTAGAAATTTTTAGAGTATTTTTATGCAATTTTTGGAGGTAGTTTGGTATTTTTACCAAAAGAAAGAATTTTGACAAAAAATGTCCAAGCCGAGGCTCGAACCGGCAACCCTTGACCCGAGCAAAACTTGACTAACCAACTGGGCTAGCAATTGTTACTTGATTAAGTAAAGGAAGAATTTTATTTAAGTAATAGAAGTTAATAGTAAGAAATAATAAGAAGAAAATAGGTTACAGTCGGGATTCGAACCCACGAGCCGGGCTTAAGAAAAACGCAGTCCACCAACAGACCAGCCGAACTTTTCTTAACTAAACCTATATCGAAATATATTTAAGTAGTACTAGTTAACAGAAATCTTAGAGTAGTAAAAGGAAGAACTTAGGGATTACTTTCAAAACCTAAATTCCTTCCTCCCCTTTCTCTCACGCGCGGCGTTCCTGTGCCCGGGCGGAAACGAAGCCGAGCCTAGGGCTTTGTCTCTGGCAGCCGGCGAGGACCTTTCCCGTGAGATCTTCACATTCTCAAGACCCCTTCAGCGAGGAGAAGGTGTAGACGCAAGAGATCGCCGAGATTTGGAGCTCACCCGAATCCTAGAAGCACTAGAAGGTCCCTCCTTCGGCTGTGAGTCAAGGAAACGAAGGTAAGTAGCTCCTCGCCCGCGGTAAGAGTAGCTTTGCGGTTGTTTTCTCGTTTTTTTTTCTGAAGCATGAAGTAGAGAACAGAGGACTAAGGTTGTTGCCTTGTACATCAAAGAAAGATAGGGCTTGTTTGTTTGTTTAGCTTGTGATAGTTTGCTTCGGTTTTGTGAATTAAAATTCGGAATTTGGAGCTTTTGTACTTGTGCTGGCTGTCAGGAATTCAATACTGAAATTTGTTAGATTGAATTCCACTAGTTATATTATGTATAACGGCTAGACACGTATGAGGAGCATACGGTGGTTTTTGTTAGCCTTAGCCTTAGTTTTAGTTTCTTTTATAGTATGGAATTCAATATTCTGCAGTTTAGTTTGTTTATGTGTTGAATTATTGAGCAAGAATAGGCCCTTTCGAAGCTACTGTGCAGGTTAGATTTGGGTTAAGAAAGGAGATTAGATCTAGGTCAAGAAAGGAATACTGATAGATTTTTTTTAGCTTGCTATGAAAACAGAAGGAGTTAGTTTTTCTTCTAAAATATGTAGATTTGTCTGTTAAGTTTCAGTAGTTGTTCAGCTAGTTTTGGTTTCGATTGTGCTATGCATTTGATGTGAACAAGTTTTACATAGGCTTTATTTTGATATGAATTTATTGCTTCTGGTATACATAGCTTTAAGTCCATCATGTTCCTAAACATAAGTTATCTTAAGCTCTAACTATTTATACTCAAGTTTAGTTCCAAGTTCATGTTGTTATTTGCATTTTGTTGAAGCATGCCTCTAGCTGGTTTCTCTTAGAAGATAGGGAATTCTTTTATGCTCACTTTCAATTGAAGGATTTGTAAATTCCATATTTTTAAAAGGATAGTTTCATCACTGTTTTGAAGGGGTTTTTCAATTAGACATTGCACTACATTTGTTTCCATGCTTCTAAGTTGTTTTCCTAAGGGAGATGGAGGGTCATTTGATGCTCAATGTGGATTATAGAACTTGCGAATTTCAGATTTATAGGAGTAGTTTAAATTCAGTTTTTAGAAGTTATACAATTGGATGTGGCACTATATTTTTGTTCCATGCTTCTAAATTGGTTGTATAGCCTTGCAAATTTGGATTGGCATGTCATGAGTTTTATGTCATAGTTTGGGTGCGTGTGTTATAAACAGATAGTTTAGTTTTAGTTCTTAAAGTATGCAAATTTTTATGTTTTACAGTTTTAGTTTTGTTTAGCATTGCAGTTCTCGATTAAAACATGCAATTTAATATAGTGCAGATCTTTTTATAAGTATTGTTTGACGATTTTGATAAGTGTTGCATGCAGAACTCCAAATCTTAGAACAAATTTTTATTAAGCTTATATGCAGATTTTTGTTAACATTTTAGTTTTAAAAGAAGCATTCTTTTGTTAGAAGTATTAACAAGTATAAGAAAGATAAAGAAAAGAAAGAAAAAGGCCAAGGCCTTAAGTAGATCCCAAAGTCAAGACTTTAGGGATTTGGCACACAAGGTGCTTATTAAAATGCCGAGGAATTATATATTAGAAGTATTAAAAGATAACAACTATTTTACTTTTATCAGTGGCACTGTACAAGACTCTCAGTTGTCCTTGGGTTGGGCTCCCATAGTCGTCCCTAGGTTTAGATAACCTAGTATGCAGGACTCTCAGTAGTCCTTGGGCTGGGCTCCCATAGTCGGTCCCTAGGTTTAGATAACCTAGTATGCAGGACTCTCAGTAGCCCTTGGGCTGAGCTCCCATAGTCGGTCCCTAGGTTTAGATAACCTAGTAACCCTACTAGATTCGGGACCAGCTATCTCGGGTCTAGTTAGGGATGCGGCCATAGCAAGTACAGTTGCCGGGCCCAAGAAGAAGTTGATTATTATTTTGAAGTATTATAAGTATAAGTTTTTGAACAAGTAAAATGAGTTTTGCATAAACATAAAGTATTAAAGATTAAGTTAGAACAAATGAAATAAGTTTCATATAGCTCTGAAAATCAGTAAGTTTAGTTCTTTATTCTACCATGTTTATCTAGTGAATGAGTAGTTTTCATGTTTACCTATTAGATGAGTAGCATGATTAGCTTTTAGAATTACATGAGTAGATTCCTTAGCTTTTCTTTGCTATTAGTTTGACATGAGCAGTTATGTTTATGCTTTATTTCTTTTTAGAGCATATAGTTTCTAGTTCTTTTCATATACATGCACATTCATGATTTTGTGAGTTAGATAGCACTTACTAAGTAAATTTTGCTTATAGATTGCACTTCCTCTTACTGCAGATACAGGAAAGGAAAAGGTATAGAAAGGAAGGCGACAAGGAGGTGTTCGAAGGATGTGTGATGCCAGAACTATGGAAGCCTTAGGACTAGGAAAGAAGTTTTAATTTTAGTTTCCGCATTTTAGTTGTTGTAAACATTTGAGTTATATTTTAAGTTCATGGCATTAAGATTACTCTGTTTAGATTGCATGTAGGATGAGTTCAGTTTAGTAAATAGATATTTCTGTGTTTGGTACTTATTTAACTGCGTGGGTGTTTGATAAATGTTCCAGCCGCCTGTGGCTGATGTATACTATGCTTGTATCTTGATTTATAGTCACTGGTACAAGGGAGACTCTGCTGAAATTTTTCGGTAGGGTTTTCATGTGATTTTTAATCATACTGGTTAAGTAGAGTTAGTAGTCAAGGAACGGTCATCCTTAGAGTGTAGTAGTAGTAGTAAGAAGGGTGGTCGTTACATCTCTAGACACCATGACCCCAGTATGGCCGAGAGGCTTGGGTCCGTGACAACCGTACAAGCCTCATACTCCAAACTGCTATAAAGCAGCTGAGGCAGACGGAATGCTAAGTAGTTATCTAACTACATAGCATGAGGGTCCCTGACTGCTCACAATGCGGGATCTCACTAAACCTCATGACCGGGTGGCACGACAGGACGAGCGGCAACTGCTCCAGCTACCACTACCCATGAGTGGCCGAGTGTGCGGCGCTAAACCAAACCGATGACTCTCTCAACCACAAGGGAGACAATAGTCATCAGATGCAATGAATGAAGAACATGATATATATATATAATCATCATCCATGCAACACCCCAAACCTCATAAATACCTCAAACATGAGTATAATCGTCATGATACCTCCACGTATCCCACCAAACATATGTACACACTGCACACGTATAATCAACCAAAAATCTCCAATAATCCCACCAGACACATGTACACAAAATATAAGTACAATTAACATGTATCCTCCAATAAAAACACAACAGACATGTGTATATACCCCAAACATACAATCAACACAACTCCTCCAAAAGTACATGACAAATACGTATGTACACACCACATGTAAATGCACGGTCAACAAGATGACTCCTATAACACATACCCACCTATGTACAGTCCATATCATATACTCAATCAGCATGGGAATACCAACAACCCGACAATCCCTACAAGACATACTCGACACTTGTAATCACAACAGAGTAGATATCAAGAGTGGAGACTGTATATGAATTAAATAGATCATCACAAGGGTCAAACATAAGTATCATGCAAGAAAAACAACAACCGATCATGATATAAGATAAAGAAGCCTAATTCATCCAATAATAACCATGCACTAAATACAAGAAAATCTACATAGAGGCCAAGGAAGAAATACCCGCCTTTATCTGTCGACCGCGTCAGATAAATCAATCCCACTTCGAGACGCTCGTCCCGAATCCAAGTCCTATGAATCACATGGTGTATATATATAATGTTTAGCTAATCACATAAAAAACAACAAACTAAACCCAAAACCTAATCCTACGTTGATTAGGTAACCCTGTTTAGTTTCCACCCAATGATCCAAACCAAATTAGATGATAGGTCCATCCTTAAACTCCACTCTTTCTAAATCCAACCATAATCGACAATCATTACACTAATCAAATCTCCTTATGAATTAATCCAATTCAATTCACATAATTCATCATCAATCAAACACTAATCCAAACTCATCATAAATCCTTCTAAATCTGCTAATCAATCCAATACAACTTAATTTAAATTCCTACGATCCATCACTACTAATCCAAACCAATGTAGAAATAAAATCACCTTAATTCTTAATCCACAATAATTCATCCAATCCACATCACACCACTCATAAATCAAAGCAAGCACAAACCCTACCATCCTTTAGAAACCTAATATAGCAACATACTACTAAGAATAAAAAGTGCATCACTGAAATACACTCACCTTGAGATAGAGCAGCCAAATCCAGTCTTACACCCACTGTCCAGAAACTACAAAAGCGCACAAACACCTTTGCTTCCAAGAAACAATCCAAAACTCCAATCATATATCAAAGGATTTGCTGAAACCTAATTCATAGCACTAATCTCACCTCAACAGAACCTTGCCTCAATCCAGATGCCCCAGATCATGATTTGTTGTTGAAGAAAATCACCGCTGGAGCCCAAATCCAGATTCGTAGCAACTTCCCCTCCAAATGCACTGTGAAGAACAAGAGCTACTGACCTCTGTCGACATTGGTGACCAATCCGGTGGTGAACTCGAACAACAACCTTCCTCGCCATAGAGATCGCCACAGCTTCTGGTGACCAGAACCTCCTCGTCAAGCCAGGGAATGGCTGGAACTAGGTATTCCAACGATCAGAGGCCCAACTCGTGCGTGAGGTGAAGCAAGATCCAAGCTAGAGGTTGGTTTCCCCCTTCTTGACTGAGAGTACCTGCGCAAAGGTGATCTAGGGCACGGTAGAAAAGGGGTCTTGGATGCACATTCCCGACGAGCACTCGGCGTCCATGACTCGGAGAGGGAAGATTGAGTGGCTAGATGGACTCGATCGATTGGTGGAGGAGAAGGGAGGCTCGGTGGCTACACGACGCCGGCGCGATTAAACTGCCCGCGGTAGAGACGCTAGAAGCAGAGAACAACCGGAAAACTCGCTAAAAGGCTCAATAGAGGAGGAGGGATCCACACCTCAAGAGGGAGAGGAAGGAGGGGGTGGTAGCACGAGGAGGTCGTCGGCGTCGAGGAAGAGGAGGTCGCGCGAGAGAGCCGGGAGAGGAGATCAGGGAAAGAAGGTCTCGGCACGAATTGGGGTAAGAAAAAGAATCGGGGGAAATAAAATAAAACAAAACTTAGGTTTAATTTATTTAAACCCTAAGTTTAATCTTTAATCAACTCCCATTTAAATGGGTATCCCAAACAGCCCTCCACCATATCCCGAATCCATCTCCTCAAAACGGATCATACAGACTCCGTTTAAATCCCGAAAAATTTCTAAAAATTCCCAAAAAAATCCAATAATATTTTTCGTCCAATAACATTTATTATTTAAATTTGACGGTATCTTACAGTTTCAGGTGCAAAAAGATGGGTCATTACAAACCTCAATGCCTAGAAAAATGACCTAAGGAACCAATGGGAACAAAGGTTAGTAAGTTTACAATATATAAAAATCCTTTTTTTCTACACATGTTAGTAATTTGGATAATCACTACTGCTAAAATTTAGTTTCTCCCCAAAAATGAGATATGCATACTCATTCAAACAAATCAATTAATTTAACTAACCAAACTAATTCAAAATCATTTAATAATCCTTCAAAGTTTAAAAATTTATCTTTAAGCTTTAGAAAATTAGACAAATAAAATAATCTTCTGAAAAATAAAATTTATAAACTAGAAAGAATAGTTAATAATCTCACCAGATGATTAAATCTAGACTTGAATTACAAGTTTAAACCAAATTTAAATAAAAAACTAAGATATAATCAAGTATCTCTTGATTATGAAATTAATCAATAAATATAATAACAAACCAAACTTAAATCAGAAACATAAATTAAAATACATAAAATCTACACTTAACTCAATACTTAAAACTTAAATAAACCTAATAAAACAAATATCCAATAATTCAAGGGAGATTCCAAACTAGTTGGCACCTCAAAAATCAACAACTTACCCAGATGGGTAATTAGGGCTAGTCTAAATAAGGGACAAAAAGTTTAACTTGATCAATTGTACTAGTAAAGTTTTGGATGATAGCAAGTTAGAGAAACTCTGTCTATGCATGTATAGGAAGATATGACTTTGACATGGTACATTTGGCTTAGTGAAACTAACTGAAGCTACCCCTTACGAATCCTAACCAGTTAGAGTAAAGTTTTGTACTAAGTTCAGTGGATATAACTATTTGAAAACCCTCGAACGTATGGTTACTCTAATGATGTATAGGTGACTCGTCATACCCCAGAAGTTTATCTAAAGAATGTTTATTTATTGAACCCAAAACTAAACTTGAATCTAACATAAAATTAAACCAAATCCTAAAATTTAATTTAATTCATCTCACAAAATTATAAGATCTCTCCAATTGAAAATATAGATCGGATGAGATAACTAAAAATTAAACAAACTGAAAATTACTTTAAAATAAAAGTAAATTAAAATTAACTTAAAATTAAACTAAATTAAATTAAAATTAAAATTAAACTAAAATAAAAAATAAAATAAAATAAACTTAAAATTAAAATTAAAATTAAATTAAGATTAAGATTAAATTAAATTAGATGAATATTAATTAAAACACTGAAATCAAAATTTAATTAAACATATGTTAATTAAATTATTATATAAAAATTATTTAAAAAATTATGTTAAAAATCTTTTAAAACTTATTTTAAAAATCTTTTAATTATTTAAAAACTATTTTAAAATTTGTTTAGAAATTATTTTAAAAATTGCTTAAAAATTATTTTAAAAATTGTTTAAAAATTCTTTTAAAAATTGTTTTAAAATTATTTTAAAAATTGTTTAAAAATCTTTTAATTATTTTAAAAATTGTTTAAAATTTGTTAAAAAAAAAAATTTAAATTGTTTAAAAATTCGTTTAAAATTATCTTAGAATTGTTTAAAAATTATTTTAAAAATCAGTTTAAAATCCTTTTAAAAATCTAGTCACTTAACTTAAAACTTAAACCTTAATTAACAAAAACTTAATTAAATCAATTAAAATTTAATTAAGTTAAATTTTAAACTGAATTAAATAATTAATTAAAATTTAATTGAATTGAAAACTTAAAACATTAAACTAAACTTAACTTTAATCTAATCTTAATTAAGAACATAGGTCAACATTAATTGAAAACTTAATTTAATTAAAGGTTTAACTTAACTGGATTAGTTAGAGGTTTACTAAAGTTACCCAACTTAGACTCAACAATTTATAATACTTGTCAATAAGGAAAACAAACAAAGTCAACTAATCAACTTCAAATAAATTCTATACTAGAACTATTACACTTGGATATATTTGACTCCCATGGAATCAAATCAATAAATTGAAGCCTTTACTGCTTGGTAATAATAGATGATTACTCTAGATTCACCTGGATAAAATTCTTAAAAAATAAAGATGAAACATTTGAAGTCTTCAATAATTTTTATAAACAAATTAAAAATGAAAAAGACAGAAAAATTAAAAGAATCAAAAGTGATAACGGAGGTGAATTTAGAAATCGTAACTTTAATCAATTTTGCCTTGAAAGTGAGTATCATCATGAATTTTCATGCCCTAAAACACCCCAACAAAATGAAATAGTAGAAAGAAAGAACAAAACTCTAATTAAAGCCTCTAGGACAATGCTAAATGAATATAAACTATCAAAATATTTTTGGGCAGAAGCTGTTAGCACAGCCTGCTATATACAAAACATAACCACAATAAGTAAAACTTATAATAACCCCCCATTTGAACTCTATTATAATAAACAACCTAATATTAAATACTTTAAAGTATTTGGATGTCCAGTCTACATACTGAACACAAGAGAACATTTAGGAAAGTTTACCTCAAAAGTAGAAAATGGAATCTTTGTAAGCTACTCATCAAGCAGTAGAGGTTACAGAGTATATAACAAAGTCACACTAAGAATTGAAGAAACTTCAAATGTAAAATTTGAAGAGACCAACCAAAATTTAGAACAACCCCAGATTCAAACAATTGATTTTGTTCGAGGTCAAGGGGGAGCCAGTGAAAACCTAAGTCACGAATACGAAGAAGAAGAACAACCTCAAGTAAATGAACCTACTAGAACGTTAAGAGCTAACCCAAATCATCCAATTGAATAGAAAAATATGGGACAAAAAATAAATCCACTTGGTTTCAGACTTGGTACAACTCAACATCATCATTCCTTTTGGTTCGAGAAACCAAAAAATTAGTCTGTAAGTTTACAAGAAGATGAAAAAATAAGGAATTGTATTAAGAACTATGTACAAAAAAATAGGAGAACTATGTTAGTGACCCAGACCTAAGAGTTCAGACTAGATCATCATTTAGAAATTTAAGTCAAATATCTTTGATTTCAAAAATTGAACCCAAAATGATAGAAGCATCCTTACTTGACTCAGATTGGATCATAACTATACAGGAAGAACTAGCCTTTCTCAAAACTATTTTATAAATATTCTATGATTTTACTGGAATTTTATAATATTTTTACAGAATTTTTAGAGTAGCGGAAGTAGCAAAAATAAATAGAACCGTGAAATAGCCTACGCGGGTATTGAACCCGAGACCTACTAGACCTTATGCTTTAGTGATGACTCTAGTAACCAAGTGAACACAGCAAGGCCGTGCTGAAAGGAAAGGAAGACAATTAAATTTATATTAGAGTTGGGTGAATTAACCACTTAATATAAATAGGGAATTAATAAGTGAAGAGTTATTTTGGAACGTAACTTTTCCTCTCCCTCAAACCCTCACCGCCGCCCACCTCCCTCTCCTCTTCCTCTCTCGGCGCACCAAGCCTAGGGCTCTAGGAGTACCTTCCGGCGACGGCTCCGACACGAGGACACTTCTCTCTGCGAGAAGAACACGTGGACGCGAGAAGATCGTTGAAAGGATCGTCTCCTCCGGAAATCTAGCGATTAGAATCGTAAGAAACTACGAACAGGAGGTAAGAAACCCCTCACCTGCAGTATAAGTAGCTTTCGTGTGAATTCCATGTCTTAGTTTAATAATATGTAGACTATCGACACAAAGGATGCGAATTAGCGCATACCAAGTGTTCGATTAAATTGTTTAGCACAGAAAAATGCAACTTAGGCATTTTAGTAGCTTAGATAAATGCAATGGAGGCATTTTTACAGCTTATTTAGTCTTGCTTCAGTTTTTACAGGACTAGATGTCCAATGGGTGGGCTCCCACAGTCGCCTCTAGGTTTAGATAACCTAGTTCTGGGCTTAGACAACCTAGTAAAAGCAAGACAAGGATTTATTAGCTTATGTTCAGTATTTTACTTTTCAGTGGCACTGTACTGGATTAGATATTCATTGGATTGGGCTCCCATAGTCGTCCCTAGGTTCAGATAACCTAGTAACCCTACTAAATTCGGGACTTGCAAACCCGGGTCTAGTTAGGGATGCACGCATAGCACGTACAGTTGCCGAGCCCATTAGCACCATGATTATGTATTTTAATCTATTATGATAATTAGTTTTCAAAACTCACAAATCAGTTGTGTATACAGTTTAACTTCAGTACTAGCTTAATTTAGTTTAGCTCAGTTCATGCTTCAGCTCAGCTCTTTCCTATGATTATGTATGATAGCTCTATATTCAGTTTTGTTACACATGCTTTAGATGATAGTATGCCATGACTAGCTTTTGATTTCCATGTATTGTATGCATGCCATGCTTTCGTCCAATCAGTACATATTTTCAATAGCATGTTTTAAAAGCATATTGCATCGAATGCATGTTTTGTGAGGTAAATGGTTTCTTACTAAGCGAAAGCTTACAGATACTTTTTTCCTTATACTGTAGATAAAGGTAAAGGAAAGATGGACTAGCGGAGGCTGGAGGGCAATGCAATGAAGATATGTGTGGATGGAACTTGGAATAAAGATCTTAGGGAATTTCAGCAAGCTTTGTTTTAAGCATTAGAACCTTTTAGCATTTTATTATTCTGCACCTGAGTATGTTAAATGCTATGAATTAGTTAATCATGCACCCTATCTTGCTTAGAACACTATTTATGTGATATAAGAATGTTTTGCATTTAGTTTAGAACTGATGCAAGTAGTTTGGCACGAACAAGTGCTGAAATCAGAGCTTAGCTGCAAAATCAGAAACCCCAATCGATCGGTGGATCGATTGGGGGGCCCTCAATCGATCAATGGATCGATTGGCAGCTTGTTCCGCGAACAGACTGCGTCTGGATCGATCAGCCGATCGATCCAGCTTAGTTTCATCGCGAACAGAGAGCTCCGGGATCGATCGTTGGATCGATTGGTCAACCTGGATCGATCAGCCGATCGATCCAGAATATTACCCGAGCACAGTAGCGTGCTGAATCGATCACTGGATCGATCCAACCCAAGTTCCGCATACAGTAGCATGCTGGATCAATCACTGGATCGATTCGACCATTCTAATCGATCCGTGGATCGATTGGGAGGCCTGATAACAGCCGGGAGACCCTTAGTTCAGTTCCTTGACCATGGGGGATGTAAAATAAGTCAGGAATAGTTAGATTACACCCCTTAACACACATAGAATAAAGAAATGATAATAGCTTAGCCAAGTTTTAATTAGTACAGCTTCCACATCTAGATTTAGTGATGGTCATGGATATAGTTTAGCACAGCATAATATGACGGTCCGGCCTTATAGCTTAGTAGTAGGAGGCGGGTCGTTACAAAAGGTAATAAAAACAAAATGGGTATTCAGAAATAAACTAAGTGAAAATAGAAAAATTATTAGAAACAAGGCTATATTAGTGGCTAAAGGGTTTAGTTAAGTAGAAGGACTTGACTATGATGAAATATATGCCCAATAGCTAGACTTGAGTCTATTAGAATGCTACTTAGCTATGCAGCCCATATAGGATTTAAGTTTTATCAAATTGATGTTAAATCTATCTTTTTAAATGGGCTAATAAAAGAAGAAGTTTATGTAGGTCAACCACCTGGTTTGAAAGTCTAGATCATCCTGATCATGTCTTTAAACTTAAGAAAGCTTTGTATGGTCTTAAACAAACACCTAGGGCCTGGTATGAAAGGTTGACCTCCTACCTAATTTCCAAAGGATTCAACCAAGGATAGATTGATCCAATTTTATTTGTAAAATCAATCAACCAAGATATCTTTATAGCCCAAGAATATGTTGACGGCATAATCTTTGGTTCAACCAATTCAAAATTTTTATAAGAATTTATAACTTTAATAAAACAAGAATTTGAAATAAGCTTAATAGGTAAACTAACTTAATTTTTAGATTTACAAATTAAACAAACTAATGAAAGCAATTATGTTTACTAACAAAAGTATTTCAAGAAATTACTTAAAAAATTTGGAATGAAAACACCAATGGAAACTAACACAACCTAAGATAATGACCCAAATGGAAAACTCGTAGACCAAAAATACTATAGAAGTGTGATAGGTAGTCTTCTATACTTAACCACAAGTTGACCTGATATTTTATTTGAGGTTAGTATGTGTGCTAGATATCAAACCTGTGCTAAAGAATCCTACTTAACTAACGTAAAAAGAATTTATAGATATCTAAAGGAACATCAAATGTAGGAATTTGGTATCTAAGAACACTCAACTTTGAACTCATAGGTTACTCTGACTCAGACTATGCTGGCTGTAAACTAGACCGTAAGAGTACAAGTGGTGGATGCCAGTTACTTGGACCATCACTTGTCAGCTGGTTTAGTAGAAAGCAACATTGTGTTGCCTTATTTACTACTGAGGCAGAATATATAGCAATAGGAGAATGTGTTGCACAATTGTTATAGATGATGCACACTCTAAAAGATTTTAATCTAAACTTTACAAATACAAAAGTACTAATTGATAATGTTAGCTCAATTAATTAAATAAAAAATCCTGTGCATCATTTAAGAACCAAACACATCGAAGTTAGACACCAATTTATCAGAGATTATGTCAGTAAAGGTGACATTGAACTCAAGTGCATTGAGTTCAAGTCAAACTTAGCTGACATATTCACCAAACCCCTCTCTGAAAGTAAATTTAGCAACCTACGTCGACAATTAAGAATGTGTTTCATAAACTAGGACCAATATTTTCAAAATTATTTTCAAATAATTTATAAATTCTAGGGTAAAATTTCTTACATTTTTCTTAAAATTTCCTTATTTTTTAGAATTTTTAAAATTAACTTTAGCCTTAGTCTATATCAACTCCATAGAAAGTATGTTCTTATAGATTTAGGACTTGAGCATCTCACCAACATATTAGGGCTACCTTATTTGTGTATTGTCAAACTTAGAAAGGGGTGAGATGTATAGGCAGATTGCCTGGACTTAAGATGCTTATATCAGTGCATCAACATAAGTCTAGGCATTAAATATCAAATTTATAGTGATCAGGTTAAGTAATCCAGGTTAGTCAAATACTAACTGGATAAAAAGACTTAACCTGACTAACCAAGTGAATACTGCTATCTTCTGATAGTTAGTTAGTAACTAACGGTTAAACAGTTAAGGAAAATTTATAGTTGAGTAGATTAATTTGAAATAATGTCAGTTTTATTATAAGTTTAAAAATGACTTTCAAATAAGTACTGCTATCTACTTATATTTTAAGCATACTTATAATAAGTTGAAGGGGAGGATATTTAAAAATGACTTTCAAATTTTTGAATAGATATTTTAAGCATACTTATATTTTTCAAAAACATTTTTTAAATATTTCTAAAAGATATTTTTCGAAAACACACCTATACTTTTCAAAGTTCTATTTTGAAAATCATTCTTGACATATTTTGAAATATCCAATGTTTTTAAAATTCTGATGGTTTTGAAAACTGACTAATTTAATTTTTGTAAATTGCCTTTAAACAAACTTGAAAAGTTTTTTCCTTGAAAATTTTTGAAAAAGTTCACTTTTGCAAAAAAAATTAATCTTTTAAAAGTTTAAATCTTGAAAAAGGTTCATCTCTGAATTTTTTTTTTTTTGCACAACTTTTTTCTTTAAAGTTTCTTAATTACTATTTAAACTTTACAATTAGTTTTTCAAAGGATTATAAGTGTTTTGCAAATTTCCATTTTTTTAATTAATTACTTCCCCATAACTCTGAACCTTGTTTTTTTGCCAAAATTTCATAATTTTTTAACAAGTTTTTCACTATCGTATTTATTAACTCATGTCTTTTTGATGAATATCAAAAGGGGAGGGTTAGAAGGATTAAGTTAGCAAAAGTTATCAAATAAAATAAAAATTAGAACCACTTAAACTCCAAAAAATAATCAAAATAACAAAGCTAAGTTACTCATATTTCTTATGCTTATTTTGCATATTTTTTTTCCTAATTTAACCCAGTTTATCATTGCATCAAAAATGGAGAGATTATTGGTGCAGTTTATACTAACGGTCTAACTAGGGTTTTGATAAATGACAAGTTAAGTTATGTTTTGTCATGATCTAACCACTAGATTAAGTGTGCAGGAGAAGTCCAGATAGGTTGACAGACTGTCTAGATATCTAGTAGGAAATCCAACTAGGTCAACGGGCCGACCGGATAGCTGGTACGAAGTCTAGATAGGTCGATGGACTCACCGAGTATATGGCGAGAAGTCTAACTAAGTCAACGGGTCGACTGGATAGCTGGCATGAAGTCCAAATAGGTCGACGGATTGAACGGATGTCTGGCAAGTTGGTAAGTTAAGGTAAGTCATTAGAAGAGAGTGACCTTGTGAGGATGCACCCCAGTTGAGAGACAGTAGGTGTCGGTCCAGTTTAGGTCCATTTGCATCCCTAAACTAAGACCTTGACTAGGTCCTGGGAGAACAGAAACTAATTATTACTCTTTATTAATTATTATTATCCTAATACTTGTGTTGCAGGTTATTTGGACTAACATTATTTTGTAGAACAAAGGAAAAAAATTTACCTTCAGATAAATAGTGTCCGAAGGCGCCTTCCATGGCTATGGAAGGTGCCTTCCCTAGGGTAAAATTTGACCTATTCGACGATAAGCTCCAATGAAGTTTAGGATATATTTTGACTCACTGGAGCCTATATAAGGCAGGCTCGACCAAGTAACCTAATACAACACTTATATGAGCTACTACACGTCCATTTGAGGTTCTGAATGCTCCAGGATCCTGCTACGACTCTGCTGAAAAGCTACTGTGTCGTATGACTATTCTGAGGACTTCTGATCGTGGTCGATAGACCGACATCTATACACAAACAAGACACTTCGATCCTAAGTGTCGATAACATTTTTATTGTACTTAAATTCTGCAAACGGGAAGTGTAGTTTGTTGCACTTCACCGATTTTCTTTGTACTCGATTCCCTCTTCTGAAGGTACCAGAAGAGGTTTTTAGTGGATTACTCATCGATAGGTCCGTGGGACCTGGGTCTTCGAGTAGGAGTCGCCGAAAGCTCCGAACCAAGTAAAACCTCCCGTGTTTCTTGTGTTCTCATTCCACTTTAATTTTTCGTTGTGTACTTAATTTTTGAAAAGTTTTTAAGACACGTGATTCACCCCCCCCCCTTTTCACGTGCATCTTGATTCAACATTAACTACTCTTCCAATTAGAGTTGACACTCTCTAAATCCATCTAGGATGTAGAGAATACACTCTTAGGAATCCGAACCCTATTGGCGCTCCTTGGGTACTCTAGATACTCATTAGGGATAACTTCTCTTAATACCTTCCTAATAACCTCCCTAGGCTTCTTAGAAGCCTTGGTCTCACTAGTCTCCTCAAAGTCAACTCTAGGGATTGTTTTCCTTGTAACTTTGACTTGACGCCTAGACTTAGGGCTAGTTTCATAATTATATGGAACTCTATGGTATGAATGCATATCCTTCTTGGCTTTAGGTTTGTATCCCAAACCCCTCTTACCATTTGATGTTTCTTGCCTATTTTGACCTAGGTTTTTGTTCTTAACCATTTTTCTTCATTTATCATTTTTCTAAGGGTCCTCTCTAATTTTTCAAGTCTTGACCTCAATACTTGATTTTCCTTCCATAAATCCTCAAACTTAAAATTTTCATTTATCTTTTGAGAATTTTTATTTTTAGGCATATATTTATTTTTCTTAGATTTCTTGCTTAAATCATTTTCTACCTTTCTATCTTTAGGTAAGGTAGTTCTAGCATGATATGCTACATATTTTTCCTTAATCCTATCATGCTTCCTATTTTCATGATAAATAGCATTAAAATGATGGAGATTATTTTTAGCATGCTTTTTATCATTTCTTAAAGGAATAACATTAACTAATGGCACCTTAGTTTTGTTCTTGGAGGTTCCCCCTTGACTTGAGCTTCCAATTCTCTTCTTGGTCAGATCTCTTTCCCTTGGACATTAGTTCTGGTAATGCCCCTTTTGATTGCAAGAAAATCACACAATGTGCTCTTTTCCCTTGCTTACCATGTGGTCCACCGCCTTTAGCTGCTCTTTACCCTTAGGTGCCACTTGACCCTTCTTCTTGGTCGACACTTGGCTTTGTAGTGTATATTTTTCTACACTCAAAGTAAATAATGTTGAATCAAAAAAAATTTAGATATCTCCATAATTGCATGATATTATCCACTTTGGGCCTAAGCCCTCATGGTTTTGCTCTTGGGCTCTACCCAAAAGGTCTCATGCCAATAGAGATATCTTTTCTCTTATAAAATCATGATCTTTCCCATGTGTTTTCAATGTGGGACTATGTTTGTAATCTTGCAACCCCAACAATCCCCCCCTCAAACAAAGGACCACAGGCTTCCCATGTTTGATCCTCGACCCACCAGGTCTTCCTGCCCCTCGATCCACCCGACCTACTAGGACTTCCTTGCCTAGCCGCAACTAGGACTTCCTGCCTGGTGTCTGGTCCTCTTGATCCAAACATAAGAGCTCCTACTTTCTTTATTTGAGGTCAATATTGTACCCACATGGCTCAATCAGACCATAGCTCGTGTGCACAGTCGGCGGTTAAACCTTCTAGCAGTCTGTGCTCTGATACCAATTGTTGGATCGAAAAGAATTTAGATATCTCCACAATTGCATGATATTGTCCACTTTGGGCCTAAGCCCTCATGGTTTTTCTCTTGGGCTCTACCCAAAAGGCCTCATGCCAATAGAGATATCTTTTCTCTTATAAACTCATGATCTTTCCCATGTGTTTTCAATGTGGCACTATGTTTGTAACCTTGCAACCCCAACAAATAATATGATTTTAATTTTTAATAATTGAAATTGTTATACCTTTTCTTGTAGGAGTGACACATGATCCTCCATTTGATCCTTCTTAACTTGTGGAGGTGGCAACATCTTCCACCTTATCATTTCCGAAAGTTGAGACTTCTTCTTGATCTAGTATCAATGAATTGTACTCCCTCTCAATCATTGAGGTGGATGCCTCTTCAACTTCTTCATTGAACGTTGAGCATCTCTCAACCTCTGAATCCTCGTGTACATGAAACAAAGAGTGTCTCTCTTTTGTTTTTGTCATTATACTCCATTGAGGATGGATCTTCATGGAGCTTCACTAATTTTCTCCATAGCTCCTTGCTAGGATCGAGATGCGCTAGAGGGGGTGAATAGTACTCATGGTTTTTTCACACTTTTCAAAAAATAGAGAATCATGTAGCATAAAGAAAGAAAATAGACAAAACACTAACAAGACCAAGTTTTACTTGGTTCAGAGTCTATGACGACTCCTACTCCAAGGCCCGCAATCGTTAATCGCTTTTGTTGGGTAATCACTATAATTTTGGAAAAACTTTACAAATTACAGAATTACAAGTGTAGAACTTAATTACAGTAATTTAAAATTATACCAACAATGTGGAATTATGAAAGTAGAGCTTTCGGTCATTAAAGCAGCATTACGACTTTATTGGATCAGCGCGCAAGAGAAAGATCATGAAGATGAGTTGTATCGAAGCATCTACTTATGATCTCCTTTTATAGGATGTTGAATGCGCCTTCAACCTCATTAAAGGTGCCTCCAGTTTGGATTTCTATCCCTAAATCTGCGGTATCGATAAACTCCACTTTCTATGAACTTTATCCATTCTAAGGTACCTTCAAGCGCATAAAAGGTGCCTTCCATCCTAAATCCAAGGTGTCTTCAGGCTCTTAGAGGGCAGATTCATGCCTCTCCACGTGGGCTTTCAGACAAGCCTCTTGAGGTGCCTCCAACAGCCCCAGAGGCTCCTTGAACACTGTTCATCCAACCCTTTTATGTGCTTTTTACTTCCTGCAAGATATGTTAGTCTAAAATACCAAACATTCCCTATAAAATAAAGTTAACACAATAAAATATGAATAATAAATTATTTGATAATCTCTGGACAGTCTAGTTCTATCTTTCAGATTTTTTGAAAACTCTAGGTCAAACCGATGCCTGTTGTTTCTGTTGGATCGCGGCGGCCGGCTAAAAGGGGGGTTGAATTGCCCTGCGAAAATAAAAACAACCATTTTCAAACTTTCAACAGAACACTTGCATAACTAAATTAACTAAATAGAAAGTAAAATAAGAGGCAAAGGGTTTTTACTTGGTTACAACCAGAGAGGTTGTTAATCCAATGAAAGTGTCGCACTAGTATCTCCTTCAGGTAGAGAAGCCTCTTACGGTAGTGAAAGAGTAAAAAACAGAAGCTAAACTAACACGGAAGTGCACAAGTGTTGAAATACAGAATTTTTGAGTTGATTAAAAGCTTCTGGGCCAAGGTTGTATTTATAGCCTTGGTCGGGGCGTCTGGAAGGGGTCCAGGCACCTGGGAGGGGATAAACTTTTATCCCCTTCGCAATGGATCACGTTTGACATGATCTTAGTCAAAATCCAACTCCAGGCACCCGAAATGGCTCTGGGTGCTCGGACTGGTCCGGGCGCCCGGAATGGTTCCGAGCGCCTGGACCAATAAAGTCAATAAGGTTGACTTTTGGTTCGGGTCCTCTGCTCCGGTGCTACTCGCCTCGTCCGAGTCTTCCGCTCCGACTCTGCTTGTTTGGGTGATTTCAGCCAACTGAAATAAGGCTCACCCGAACCCAATTTCGGCCTTTTCGAGCAACCTTCCGCTTCGGCTTCTCGTCCCTCGGAAATGCCACGTGCCTCCTTCTCGTCCACCCGAGTACTCTTCCGCAGCGCCTCGTACCTCAGACACATCGAGCCCATCAACTCCCTCCTGTGTCGTCCTTCTCGCTAGCTGCGTTTTTTACTTGACTCCCTGTGCTCCTAAGCTCCTGCACACTTAGACACAAGGTTAAAAACATGACAGGGCCTAACTTAACTTATTGATCACATCAAAACAACTTTGGGATTCCAATAGTTTCCTCAACGGGGAACGCACCCTCACATACTCCTCTCAGGAGAGTTTACCTTTTGCTAGACTTATCCTCTAGACTGTCTGGACTTTTGCTCAACGTCTGAGACTTCTGGACTTTATGCTGGATGTTCGTTTTACAACCCATCTAGTCTTCTACCTGGTGTCCGTGACCCCCAAGATTTTCACCTAGAGTCCTCGACTCTAGGATTTCGCCCAAAGTCCTCGACCCTCCAAGACTTCGCTCAGTCTCTCAGACTAGGACTTCATTGTCTAACTGTAGATAGGATTTTCCTTTGTCTAAGATCACTTAGGACTTTCCTGCATACTTAGTTCAACTTGTTAGATTACAGGACAATTTAACTTTGAACCTTTGTCATAATCAAAACTTAGGTTTGATCGTCTGGTGCTTTCTGCACTAACAATCTCCCCCTTTTTTATTATGGCAATATAATTCAAAGTTAAGTTAAAATAAGTAAAACCAGATAGATGACAAGTAAAGTTAAGTAAGTATTCTTCTAGGTAGATAGAAACTTTTTCAAAACACTAAGTTTCTAAGTTTTTGAAATTGAACTAAGAATTTTTTTAAAGAGTTCAAAAAACTTTCCATGAAAAATAGCATTTAGCTTTTTCCTAAAATAAACTTAGCTTCATATGTAGGTTTGAAGAACCTTTGTTAAGTACTAAGCTTTTGAAAAAGATTTCTTATACAAACTTCATTAAGTACTTAGCTTTAAAAAGATTTTTATAAATCATCTTTTAAAAAAAACTTAAGTACTTAAAAAACTTAGTTTAAGTACTTAGCTTTAAAAAGATTTTGATAAAAACTTAAGTACTTTAGAAGACTGAGTTTAAGTACTTGGCTTTAAAAAGATTTAGATAAAAAATTTAGTTAAGTACTTAGCTTTAAAAAGATTTATAAATCAGCTTTAAAAAGATTTTTATAAAAACTTTAGTTAGGTACTTAGCTTTAAAAAAAAATTATAAATAATATTTTATAAGGATTTTTATAAAAACTTAGTTTAAGTACTTATCTTTATAAAGATTTATAAATCAACTTTAAAAATATTTTTATAAAAACTTAATTAAGAAAAACTTAACTTCTATGTGAATCAAATAGGTCTAAGTGTGGGAGCTCAAATATTGAATTGGTTCGATTTAGGTTTGTTAGTTTATGGGTTGACTTAGCTTGTTTACCTTGTTAATAAGTATTACAAATTATATTTTCTAAATTTTTTAATTTAGGTAAACCTCTAACTAAGTCATTTTGACTCATTTTTGAAATGAGTCTAATGCGAGTGTGACTCAGTCTTCTATGCCACAATTTGGTTTCCTCTTGTTGTGTCTAGAGATACTTGAGTGAGGAAGTTAGTAGGTCAATTGTGTAATTATTATTTTTCCTAATTCCTTTAAGTATAATTTCAAGATTTTTGATATTTTTAATTATACATTTAGAGTCAAAAAATGTTATTACGTAGCCAGAGTCACACAGTTAACTTATACTAAATTAAACTTAAATTTCTCAATTGATAAGACCTTTCTAATAATGAAATCGAAACTTAATTCGATATTACCTATTCCGATAACCTTATGTTTTCTATCATTGTCAAATGCAACCGACCTTAGGTTCTTGAGCTTTAGCTTAGTGAGCTTCAATCGGTCTCCAGTCATATACCTGGAGCATCCACTATCCAATATCCATTGGTCTAAATCATTATGTTCCTACAATTAAAGTATTTGATTTGGATCTAATAAAAATGGATTATAAGATAGATTGAATTCAATTCCTTATTTTACATCTCACTCGGTTTAGGTTATCAATTATGTTATACCTATGGGTGATTGTAAGATATTTTATTGAGTTTAACTTAAGTTTATTTGGATTTAATTTAATTTTAATTTAAGTTAGATTTAAATTTATATTGATTTGATTTAAGTTTGATTTAATTTTATTTAGGTTTAATTTTAATTTAAGTTAGGTTTAATTTTAGTTTAATTTTAATTTTAAGTTTGATTAAATTTAATTTAGGTTTGGTTTACTTTAAATTTGGTTTAATTTAGTTTAAGTTTAATTTGGTTTAGGTCTAGGGCTAATTTTAATTTGATTTAGATTTAATTTTAATTTAGGTTAATTTAAGGTTAATTTTAATTTTAAGTTAGGTTTAATTTTAATTTAAGTTTAAGTTTAATTTTAAGTTTAGTTTAATTTAATTTAGATTTAATTTTAATTTTACTATTTTAACCTAAATTCATCTCACCCTCTTCTAGATTATTAATCAGGAAACCTTATGGGTTTTGTGAGATGATTATTTAATCTTCAATTTAGATTAAAATCTAAGGATTGATTTACATTTGAGTTAGCCTAAAGTTTAACAGTTAGTCAATTAAATATTTATTTCAATAATTGGCTTACAGGCTATGGAGAGACACTATACCTTCTTGGATACTGAAACAACAACCACTCCTAGACAAAATCTTTTAAAGAAATTAAATATTTAATTTTCTTTCTGAGAATCCTTGATCTAACTAAACAAATGTTAATCAAGCCTAAGTCCTTATCTATTATAATCTAGGCAAGTATAAGGAAAGCAGTAAATCAAACATTAAATAAATTTATCTAATAATAAAGATGGTTTTTTTATTGGCTTCCCCTGGATCGTAACCTCGATAAGATCTATCAAGGTAACAAATTTGATCCATAGGGATCCAATAGTAATCAAGTCCAACTTGATTCATTAAGTTAGACTTGGGGACCCATGCTTAGACTACCTTTCTATTTGTTAGATTAATAAGAGACATGTAGGATTTAAATTTATATTTGTCCTTATACCCAAGTTTGGATCGGTTGTATATAGCCCTTTGTTTCCCAAGAATTATGTCAAGGTTCTTGAAACCCAAAGTGAACCGTTCCAATGAGTCTTTAAGTTCCTTGACTTGACTTTTCAAGTTAGAATTTTCTTTCTCAAGTTGTTGGACTTGAGTTGAAGTTCCAGCTTGAAGTGATTCAATCAAAGAGTGCTTTGACCTCCTCTTGGAGTGACTTGACCCGGAGGTTGGATTTAGCCAGTTTTCTAGACAAGTATGAGATCAGGTTATAAGATCTAATTAAGGAAATCTTACCGAGGATTAGGAACCTTTTAAACCAGATATGGATCTGTGGCTTCGCTCAGACTTAGCTTCTGATTCTGTCTTGGACTCAAATTTGATGACTTGCTCTCAGGCCAAAAATGTGAGGAAGCTTGTCTGTTCGAGATCTTCATCGGAGTCTTCTAATGATGATTCATCCCACGTTGTTTGTAGCACCTTCTTCTTTTGTCATTTCTTCGTTTCCTTCTAGTTTAGACAGTTTCCTTCATATATCTCTTCTTGTTGCAGCCATAGCAGGTGACTTCAAACTTCATTTTGAGTTGGGGCTTGGTTGCACCGTCTTTGACTGGATCACCTTTTTGATCTCGCATTTTGTGAAACCCTTCTTTTTCTTGTACAATTTTCATACAAGGTTAACGAGCTCAGCAGTGATCTCGTCGTCGTCTTTTGAGTCTGATTTATCTTTGGACTCAGGTTTGATTCTGTTAGTGCGGTTTTGCACTAACAGTCTAACCGGAGTTTTAATGAATGACAAACAAGTTAAGTTAGATTCTGTTGTAATCTAACCACTTGATTAAGTGTGCAAGAAATCTAGCTAGGTAGATGGACCGACCGAATATCTTGTACGAAATCCAACTAGGTCAAGGGATCTACCGGATAGCTGGTACGAAATCCAACTAGGTTGACGATCCGATCGGATAGCTGGTTCGAAATACAGCTAGGTTGATGGGTCGATCGGATAGCTAGTACGAAGTTCAGGTAGGTCGACGGGTCAACCAGATAGCTGACATGAAGACTAGCTAGGTCAATGAGTCGATCATATAGCTAACAATAAGTCCAGACAGGTCAACGAGATGACCGGATGTCTGGCAAACTGATAATTAAGGTAAGTCACTGGAGGAGAGTGACCAAGTGATGACACATCCCGGTTGGAGGGGCAGTAGGCGTCAGTCCAGTTTAGGTCCATTTGGGATCCCTAAGTTGAAACATTGACAAGTTCCTGGTCTTGGGAGGACAGGAACTAATTACTACTCTGCATTATTATTAAATTGCCCTAATACTTATTTTGTAGGGTAGTTTTGGACTAACATTGTCTTGCAGGGCAAAATAAGAAAATTACCTTCGGATGACAGTGTCCGAAGGTGCCTTCAAGTAGTGAAGGCACCTTCATACTGTTCATAGAAGACACCTTCCACAGGATAAAGTTTTGACGTCGCATCAGATAAATCCCGAACTATTCAGGATTAAATTTGCCTCATTGGAGGTGCCTTCCATACTCTATTTAAGGCTGCTCGCCCAAATCTTCTTTAACAACACCTATATGAGCTACCGTGCATCTGATGGAACTTCGGACTGCTCCAGGCTTCTGCTATGACTCAGCTACAAAGTTGTTATGCCTGACAACTGCTCCGAGTGTTAGATCGAAAAGAATTTAGATACCTCCACAATGGTATGACATTGTCCATTTTTTGCCTAAGTCCTCATGGTTTTGCTCTTGGACTCTCCCCAAAAGGCCTCATGCCAATGGAGATATCTTTTCTCTTATAATTCCATGATCTTTCTCATGTGTTTTTTAATGTGGGACTATATTTGCAATCTTGCAACCCCAACAATCCCCCCCTCTCAAACAAAGGACCACAAGCTTCCCACATCCAATCCTCGACCCACCAGGTCTTCCTGCCCCTCAGTCCACCCGACCTACTAGGACTTCCTTACCTAGCCGCAACTAGGACTTCCTGCCTGGTGTTTAGTTCTCTTGATCTGAACATAAGAGTCTCCACTTTCTTTGTTCGAGGTCAATATTGTACCCACATGGCTCAATCAGACCATAACTCTTATGCACAGTCGGCAGTTAAACCTTCTGACAGTCCAAGCTCTGATACCAATTGTTGGATCGAAAAGAATTTAGATATCTCCACAATATGATATTGCCCACTTTGGGCTTAAGCCCTCATGGCTTTGCTCTTGGGCTCTCCCCAAAATACCTCATGCCAATGGAGATATCTTTTCTCTTATAAACTCATGATCTTTCCTATGTGTTTTTAATGTGGGACTATGTTTGTAACCTTGCAACCCCAACACCAAGGACTTCCGATCATGACCGGCAGACCGACATCGACATGAATGCTCCCACTTCGAACTTCAAAGTGTCGATAAATTGTTTTAATATAATTAAATGCTACAAAAGGACAAGTGCAGGGTGTTGCACTTGTTCTAACTTTCCTTGTACTTTGATTCCCTCTTCTGGAGGTACTGATAGAGGTTTATAGTGAATTACCCATTGATAGCTCTGCGGGACCTGGGTCTTGGAGTAGGAGTCATTGAAGGCTCCGAACCAAGTAAACTACTTGTATTCCTCTCGTGTCTTATTTTTGTATTTTTCTTTTATGCTATGTTCGCACTCTGATTTTAAAACAACGTAAAGATAAAAATTTGAAAACTACGTGATTCACCCCCTCCCCCTCTCACGGCGTATCGATCCAACAGATTCAATGCTTGATTTTTGGTTCCCGCATTCTGCTTGTACCTACAACTAAAGTAATACCTTTCTCAATCGGTAGTGCATTAGTTTGTTCATGAAGTTCAAATTCTGAAAATAACTCATCAAATTTAATTAATGAAAGATCCTTAGATGCTTTGTAAGCATCTACCATGGATGCCCACAAAGTATTCCTTAGAAAGATATTAAGTGCATACCTGATAATGTCATGATTCTCTACCTTTTGGTCGATTGTGTGTAGTCTGTTAAGCAGGTCTTGGATTCGAGCGTGGAGTTGACTTGCGGACTCACCATCCTATATATTAATATTGTATAACTTATTTAAAATCAAGTCGTGTTTTCTTACCTTAGTGTTGGAGGTGCCCTCGTGTAGTTCGATTAGCTTTTCCCATAATTCCTTCGTGTTGTTGAAGGGGCTGACCTAGTTCAGCTCTTCTTTGGCTAAGCCACATTGAAGAGTTTGGGTTGACTTTGCATTAGCTTCAATCTTCTTACAGGTTGGTGCATCCCATTTGTCGCAAGGAATGAGAGCTCCATCTTTGGTGGGATATGTGAATCCCATTTGGATAATTATCCACATTTCCACCTGCGTTTTGAGATGGTACTTCATTCGACTCTTCCAGTACTCGAAGTCTTCACCAGAGAAAAGAGGTGAATGAGTGGTGTTGTAGCCTTCTTGGTAGGTCATTTAGAAAAATCTTGCACACAATAAAAAAATGATAAATGCCCCAAGACTTGATTTTGAATTAGTAGTGCTGTAGAAAAATAAAATAAGGGTATTTCACTAATTTTGAGAAAAAATAATAAAATAATATTATGACAAATTTTGTTAAATGTAATATTTCACCAACTCTAACTAATGGTAAAAAAATGAAAGTGATTTTTTTAAAAAAAATGAAGGGAAAAAAGACGAAAGGCGTAAGAATATTTTTTATCCAAAAACGATATACAATTTTCTTTTTCAAAAAAGAAATTCCTTGCTTGATTGGTGGTTTCACCAATTCAGAACGACATCATTCTGACACCAATTATACGATCGAGATGTGCTAGAGGAGGGTGAATAGGGCTTATGGCTTTTTCACACTTTTTGGAAAATAGAGAATAATGTAGTGAAAAGAAAGAAAAGAGAAACAATGTTAACAAGACCAAGTTTTACTTGGTTCGGAGCCTATGATGGCTCCTACTCCAAGGTTCGCGATCGTTGATCGCTTTCGTTGGGAAATCACTATAATTTTGGAAAAACTTTACAAATTGCAGAATTATAAGTGTAGAACTTTATTACAGTAATTTAAAATTATACCAACAACGTGGAATTCTGAAAGTAGAGCTTTTGGGCGTCGAAGCAGCGTTATGACTTTATTGGATCGTCTTTGGAGCAGCATGCAAGAGAAAGATCGCGAAGATGAGTTGTATCAAAGCATCTGCTTGTGGTCTCCTTTTATAGATTGTTGAAGACGCCTTTAACCCCATTGAAGGCACCTCCAGCTCGGATTTCTATCCCCAAATCTATGGTATAGATGAGCACCGCTTTCTACAAACTTCATTTGTTTGAAGGAGCCTTCAAACACATGGAAGTCATCTTCCATCCTAAATCTAAGGCACCTTCAGGTTCTTGGAGGGCGCCTTTGCACCTCTCTGTGTGGGCGTTTAGCCAAGCCTCTCGAGACGCCTCCAACAGCCCTGGAGGCGCCTTCAACACTGTTCATCTGAGCCTTTTATGTGCTTTTCACTCCCTACAAGGTGTGTTAGTCAAAAATACCAAACATACCCTGTAAAATAAAGCTAGCATAATAAAATATGAATAATAAATTATTTGACAGTCTCTGGACTATCTGGTTTTGACTTTTAAATTTCTTGAAAAGTCTAGGTCGAACCTACGCTTATCTTCCCTTAGTGGGGAACACATCCTCACCTACTACTTTCAAGAGAGTTTACCCTTTGCCAGACCGGTAATCCAGACTATCTGGACTTTTGCTCAACGTTTGAGACTTTTGGACTTCATGCTAGACGTTCACTCTATGACTCGTCCAGTCTTCTACCTGGTGTCTGCGACCCCTAGGATTTTCACCTAGAGTCCTCGACTTTAGGATTTCGTCCAAATTCCTCAACCCACCAAGACTTAGCCAGTCTCTCAGACCATAACTTTGTTGCTTAACTGCAGTTAGGATTTTTCTTTACCTAAGATCACTTAGGACTTTCCTGCATATTTAGTTCAACTTGTTATATCACCAGACAACTTAACTTTGAACCCTTTTCCATAATCAAAATGTAAGTTCGATCGTCTGATACTTTCTGCACCAACACTTTCCATCTTTATAATCTCCAATTTGGCTCAAGATGTTGCTTGACAATAAATTGATTAATAATTTGGTCACTTTGTCATTGACCTCATATCTTTGGATTTGTTCCTCGCGCCATTTAGTCTTCTTGAAAACCTTTTCTTTGTCATTTGTTGGAGCTTAAAACAATTTCATTAGAGCAAATCATTACTCTATCTCTATCATCAAAAAAAAATTCAATAATTAATTTCCAAAGATCAAAGCTTGCCGATATAAATGGTGGAGGTGCTCGAGTTGTTGGGACACTCCAGAGTTAGGGGTGAATAGCTCGTCTTGCTTCGTTGAAGATGAATTTGAAGCGAAAAACTTGAAGTGAACTCCTCCAATACTAACATAAGGATTTACTTAGTATTCACCTTAAAAAGAAGTGATTAATCCAAGGATCCACACACGAGCATACTATCCACTAAGAAATACACTCTTTCTTGGAACAATTCGGAGGTGGAGAAACCTCATACAACACAAGAACAAGAATATAACTCTAAACAAGAAGTAAATGTAAGAATACAACTCAAAACCTCTTCTTGCTTGATCTCTTGTTGCTTGTGAATACCTCTTGTAAGCATGGAATTGCAACAACACTTCAGCCCTAAGCTTCCTAGAACTGGTGGTGAAGATCCGTGAGCTTGGTGAACTTGCTAATGACTTTTATCTTTGTGCTTTTAGGGTTCCCAATCGATTGGGCCTGCTCCTAATCAATTTCCACGTCAAATCCATGCAATCCTAGTCGTTTAAAGCTCGCAACCTGCGCAACGATCATCTCTCAATTGATCGCTTGATCGATTGGGGGCAGTTAGATCGATCAGCTCATCAATCTAAATGGCTTCTATGTTCTCGCAAAAAATCCCATGGAATCGATTCAGGCTTTCTGGCATTATCGAGAGAAATCTGAGCCCAATTGATCGTCTGATCGATTGGCATGTCCTAATCGATGAGTTGATCGATTGGGAAACCCTCTATGTATTTGCTATAAACTTCTAATCGATCAGCTGGCTTTGGGCCAATTGATCAACTGATCGATTGGCCAATCCTATCTTAGCAAACACAAGTCTAGGATGTTAGGATCCTTGGCGGCCGATTAGAGGGGGGGAGGGTGAATAGCCCCTGCACAAATAAAAACAAAAATACCTTTCTCGGACAACTAACTTAATTAAAGAACACTTGCATAAGAAATGATAAAGAAATCAAAAAGGCAAAGGCACAGAAGTTTTTACTTGGTTGTTAATCTAAGGAAGTGGAGCGCACTAATATCTCCTTCAGACGGAGAAGCCTCTTTATAGCAATGATCGTATAAAAAGATCAAACTAAACGAAAACTAGAAGTGTACAAGTGTTGTTTCTCAAGATGTTTGTTATTTTTAGCATCTTGGACTAAGGCTGTATTTATAGTCTTGGTCGACGCCCCTGGAAGGGTTCTAGATGCCTGGAGGGGGATAAAATTTTATTGCCTTCTCAACGGATAGTGGTTAAATGCGATCCGGATAAACTTTGATTCTGGGCGCCCGAACCTAGAAAGTCAACCATGTTGACTTTTTCAGTCCGGGCCTTCCGCTCTGGTTTCGCTCGCCTCGGTCCGGGTCTTCCACTCCGGTTCCTCTTGCTTGGGTGATCTCAGCCATCCGGAATAGGGCTCACCCGAACTCAATTTCTGGCCTTTTCAAGCAAGCTTCCGCTCTTGGCTTCTCGTCCCTAGGAAACGCCACGCACCTCCTTCTTGTCCGCCCGCGTACTCTTCCGCAGCTCCTTGTCCCTTAGATGCACCGAGTCAGTCGGCTCTCTCCCGTGCCGTCCTTCTCGCTAGCTGCATCTTTTGCTCGACGCTTTGTGCTTCTAAGTTCCTGTACACTTAGACACAAGGTTAAACATAACAGGACCTAACTTAACTTGTTTGATCACATCAAAATAACCTTATGATACCAACATAGGATTCCCTTGCCCAATATCCAGTCAACTTTGACCTGGTGGGACTTCGTCACCAAGTAATCGATCAATCCTTTGACCCACTTGGATTTTTCTCTCTATGCCAAGTGCCCGTCAACCTTGACCCACTTGGACTTACCATCTCGTGCCAAGTGTCTGGTCCTCTATGCCCTACTTGGACTTTCAAATACCAGGTGTCCGATCAACCTTAACCTATCTAAATTTTCATATGTCTGACTTCACTCACCAGGGCTTTTCACCACCTAGTTTCACTCACCAAGATTTTCCTCTGCCTAACTTTACTTACTAGGGGTTTTCACTTGATTTCACTCACTAAGATTTTCTTCTGCCTAGCTCCATTCACTAGGGATTTCACCTTACTTCACTCATTGAGATTTCCATCTGCCTAACTTCACTTACTAGGGTTTTTCACCTGGATTCACTCATCAAGATTTTCTTCACTGCCTGGTTTTACTCATCAGAACTTCCAACTGTCTGACTTTACTCACCAGGACTTTCTAGCTATATGACTTTACTCACTAGGACTTTTCAATCTATCTGGCTTCACTTACAAGGACTTTTCAATTGCTTGGCTTCACTCATTGGGACTTTTCAACACCAAGTGTCCGGTCAACACTGATCCACTCAGATTTTCTTCTTCTGCCAACCTTCGCATTGGTCTTTCCCTTTCCTAACCTTCATTTAAGACTTCCCAGTCAAGTATCTGGTCAACCTTGACCTACTTGAATCTTCTGGTCAACTTTTGACCGTCAATATCCCATATGGATAACTGTACCTGCAATATCCATACATTGTCAAACATCAAGACTCAAGCTTAAGCGAATTCAAACTCAGTCAACCTAATCAACTTTGACCTAGGAGAAATTGCACTAATAAGAATATCATATCTGAGTCCATATCGGAAATCCATCTTGAAGTTGAGCTCTCTAGATGATGAGTCATGACTTGTTGACGTTAGGGCTTCAACTTCTTCATCTTCCTCTACCTCGTTGCCCTTTCCGGCGATGAGTCTGGTGAAGAGCGGTCTCGTTTTAATACACTTGTTAGGACCGATTGAGTTAGAGGGGGAGGGAGAGGGGGTGAATAGCTTCTCTTGTTTCGATGAAGATGAGTTGAAGCGGAATACTTGAAGTGAAGAGCTTTCCAATGCTAACACGAGGATTTACTTGGTATCCACCTCCTTGAGGTGACTAATCCAAGGATTTGACTCTCTCTTACACATACATTATGACATAGCTCTTTCTCGGAAATAATCCGGAGGTGGAGAGAAGTTTTGTACAAGCTCACATATAAAGAAATACAAGAAGAAGAGAATAAGAAGCTAATACAACTGAAATCTTACAAGATTGCAACAATAAACCCTAGCTTGCTCTCTTCTTGTTTGAAGCCACCTCTTGATCAACTTGGAAATGCATTAGCACTTCACTCTAAGTCTCCAAGAACTTGCTGTGTGTGGTTGTGAAGTTGTGAGCAAGAGTTATCTTAGAAATATTCACTAAAACCCTTTTCTAGGGTTCACTCAATATCTCCTAATCGATTCAGCTTTTCTATAATATATTATCATGTCATCCGACCGTCTAACACCTGCAGAACGACTGATTGATGAGCCATCTCAATCAATTCAGAGAGCCTTAATCGATTAACCAATCAATTTCGCAACTCTCTATTCACTTGTAAAAAGGCCTTAATTGATTAGCCCAATTGATTAAGCCTTCTTAATCGGTTGCCTCAATCTATTGCTTCTTTTTGTGACAAAGCACTGCCTAATCGATTAACCAATCAATTAGTAGTGGCTGAATCGATTGCCCAATCGATTCAGTCATTGTTTTTCTCGAATTTCTCTTCGCGAATCTCCTGACCCTAATCAATTGGTCCATGCCCAATCGATTCAGACACTTTCTGTGTTCTCGCAAAAACTCCTAATCAATTACCTAATCGATTAGATTAGGGTCAATCGATTGCCCTAATCAATTGCTTAACCTTAACTTGCTTAATCCAAGTCTAGGATTCTCATACCCAACATTTGATCAATCGTGATTTGTTGAGACCTTTGCATTGAGTGTTCCGTCAACACTTTGACCTACTTGGACTTTTCTCCTCGTGCCAAGTGTTTCTATGATCCACTTGGACGTCTCTTATAATGCCAAGTGTTCGGTCCTCCATGACCCACTTGGACTTCCAAATACCAAGTGTCCGGTCAACTTTTGACCCACCTAGATTTTTCAATATTTGGCTTCACTCACCAAGACTTTTTCCACCTAGCTTCACTTACCAAGATTTTCTCATTGTTTAACTTCACTCACTAAGGTGGCGTTTGGTTTATGGGTTTGGGAATGAGGGAATGGATTCATTCCCAAACCTTGTGTTTGGTTAATGGGAATGGAATCAAGATTTTGGAATGAAACCCAAAAATTTGGGTATGGATGAAACCCACCTCCTCCCTTGGGTTTTGATGGAATAGGATTGTGAATTAAGTTTTAGACAAAAATACCCTTAGTATATTTGTTCATTTTTTTTTAATTTCACACACTCTCTCTCATCATATTTTCTCTCTCCTTATTTTATCATCACATTTTCTCTCTCAAGATACTTTCTCTCCTCATTCTCTCTCTATATTCTCTCCCATCATATATTCTCTCTCCTTATTTTCTCTCTCTTCATTCTCTTCTATCACACTTTCTCTCCCATTATACATTTTCTACTTATTTTTTCATCATACTTTCTCTCTCATCATACTTTCTCTCTCAGCATACTCTCTCTCCTCATTTTCTCTCATCACACTTTCTCTCTTTAATTCTCTCTCATCACACACTCTCTTTATTTTCTCTAATCACACTTTTTCTCTAAGCACACTTTCTCTCTCATTATATTTTCTCTCTCCCAGTCTGGCATTTTCTCTCATCACACTTTCTCTCTCTTCACTTTTCCCATCATTCTTTCTCTCTCCTCACTTTTTCATTTTCTCTCATAATACTTTCTCGCTCTCTTCATTTTTTCCATCACTCTTTCTCTCTCAGCATATTTTCTCTCTCCTCAGTCTCTTATTTTCTCTCATCATACTTTCTCTCTCTTCATTTTTTCCATCACTCTTTCTCTCTCATCATACTTTCTCTCTCCTCACTCTTTCATTTTCTCTCATAATACTTTCTCTCTCTTTATTTTTTCCCATCACTCTTTCTCTCTCATCATACTTTTTCTCTTCTCAATCTCTCCTATCATGCACTTTCTCCTCATTTTCTCTGATCATACTTTCTCTCTCTTCATTTTTTCCCAACACACTTTCTCTCTCATCATTTTCTCTCATCATATGTTTCTCTCACATTCAACTTTCTCTCCCATCTAATTTTTTCTCTTATTTTCCTGTAAGGGTAAAATAAGACATTTAGGTTCATTCCGATTGAAAATATTTAACTAACCAAACATCATTTTTAAGAATGATACTCAAGCTCATACCTATTCTCATTCCATAATACTATGATATCCATTCCCATTCCGATTCCTAGGAGAGAACCAAACGCCCCCTAAGACTTTTTCCACCTAGCTTCACTCATTAGGATTTCCTCATTGTCTAATTTCACTTACTAAGACTTTTTCCACCTATTTTGCTCACCAGGGTTTTTTCATTGTCTGACTTCACTCGCTAAGACTTTTCCCACTTGACTTCAATCACCAAGGTTTCCTCATTGTCTAGTTTCACTCATTAGGATTTTCCAATTATCTGACTTCTCTCATCACCAGGACTTTCCACACCAAATGTCCGGTCCTTCAGTTAGTTTCTTCTTCTGTCATGATCCAATTAGTTTTTCTTCTTCTACCAATCATCCCATTAGTTTTGCCCTTGCCTAAACTCCAGTTAAGACTTTTCTAATTAAGTATCCAATCAATCTTGACATACTTGACTACTTTTTTCACATCAAACTGGTCAGCTTTTGACCAGTGGAAAATTATACTAACAATATATCAAATGGACAATTAAACTTACAATCTTCATATATTGTCAAACATCAAAACTTAAATTTAAATTAAATTAATTAACTTTAATCCGAAAATCATTACACTAATACTAGAGAAAACCAATATCTGAGACACTTAGATTTGAATTCAATAGCATAAACAAAACATAATCTAAATACTTTCAACTTTGACCTACTTTTCATATATATATATATATGAAAAGTACGTCAAGGTTGCGTGAAATTGTCCCTGGTTGAAAGTATTATATATATATATATGAAAAGTACGTCAAGGTTGCGTGAAATTGTCCTTGGTTGAAAGTATTTAGATTATGTTTTGTTTATGCATTTACGAAAATTGAGTACGTGATTTAAGTAATACTAAACTTCTCAAGTGATTCAGTAAACTGCCACTTAAAATTAAAAAAAAGAATCTAAATACTTTCAACCAGATCTTCGTATTCCATCCCGAATCTAATTAACAACATTTTTTCTTGTTTTGGCAAAAACTTTTTTTGCCATATTTGATTGAATCAGTGCTTATTATAAATTCTTGGCGCAGGCGCAGTCGTCTTTATCGTATTAATAAATGCCATAGCATCTGTAAATTATGGCTTCCAAAAATATCTTAAATGAGACACTAGGCCATTAATGCTGATGAGGAACTTGTTTAGTGTTGATGATAAGTGTAGATGGATGTAGATAACTGATAATATTCTTCAATCATTGAAGGGCCCTCAGCAAATTTATTATGTTTGTTTTGCACGTAACTGAAGTGTTTTAAAATAAAGTAAAAAATATATATTTGTTTATGCCTGGATGTGCATCTTACTCATCATATCACAATAAAAAGTGTTATTTTATAATTTTGAAAAAGGGAAAAAGAAAATATCTCAACACTTTCCCTCAATTACTTTTAATTTTTATAAAGTATTTCGCGATAAAAAAAAGTTTAAAGCACTTTTATGAGAGATTTAACCACTCTTCGTAGGCAATTTGGTCTCCCAATAAGGGTAATTCCGTCATTTCATAGATCTGCCCTCTATAAATTCCCGCCCCTTCCACTGTCGCGCTTTTTCAGATAAACCCAGAGTTTTCAGAAATACTCCGCAGCCGAGCTCTTCTCTCGCCGGAATCTCAAGTTCCGGCGATGCCCCGGGAAAGCTCGCTGTCCAGATCGCTTCTTCCTTTACCTCATTCTACTGTTTGGTTCTCTGCCGCAAGGAAGTGGTGTTGTAAGCTCTCTTCTTCTTCTTCTTCTTCTTCTTCTTCTTTTCCTTGCACGTGAGGGCTGTGGTGTCTCGGATCGCTACCCGGATGATGGGGTTTTCTCTCTACCCCATGAAAACTTCGACCCCTCTTCTGTGGAGTACCAGCTTCTTCCGACACAAGATTATCTCAATCATCGTCTTCTTCTTCTTCTTTTAAACCGATCTACTCCGATCGATCTCCAGATCGGCAATCGAGAGATAAAGAGTACCGTAAGAGTCTATCTAGAACGAGTAAATAGGAAAGGATACGTACTTGGGAAACTAGATCTGACCATCGGCCCGCTCCGATTCAGTTCAGAGGATGGATTCCGGCCGTCTGTTCTTCGATTCGCCTTCGACTTCCTCCTCCCGCAGCCGCTTGATCCTCTTGGGCAGCGCCAAGTCGGACTTCCAAGGTACTAATTACACCAATCCTTTGTCGAATTGCGTTTGTATCCGAATTCCAGCACATGATTTCGAGTGTTCTATGTTAGGATTTCAAGGGCTGAGGTAGGCGGTTGCGGGATCGACGGAGGCGAGCGGGGCGTTCAAGATCCGGCCTTTCTTCACGTCGAAGTACGAGATTTACGAGGGGTTTCCGTCGGAGAAGAAGCGGCGCCTTACGTCGGAGCAGGTAAGCAGTGCACTCCGACGAAACCCTGTTTTTGTACATAGTTTAACTCCCTTCCTTGCCATTCGAAAATAATGTGGGCCCATGAGGAAGGGTCCCATACACGCAATGATGTGAATTTGTTGCCTTCTAGGCTCTAATCTAATTGATGAACTCACAAGTAATTACAAAAACATATATTTCCCAGTGATAAATGCTAGAGTAAAAACAACAAACATATTTTCATGTTTCGGAAAGTTCTTTTGTGTAACTTTACTTTCAGTTCTTCCATTCCATAAAAATTATTATTGTTTGATCGATCACATATGAAGTCGCAAAATAGATACGCATGCTGGAGCGGAGCTTTGAGGAGGAGAACAAGCTGGAGCCGGAGCGGAAGAGCGAGTTGGCCAATAAATTGGGGTTGCAACCGAGGCAGGTGGCCGTGTGGTTCCAGAACCGGCGAGCACGGTGGAAGAACAAACAAGTGGAACGTGACCTCGATCTTCTCAAGGCCTCTTACGATGCTCTCCTCATTGATCATGATGCCCTTATCAAGGACAACGAACACTTGCGTTCTCAGGTGAACTGCTTTCCCTGTTCTAGTTTAACGAAGATAAAATAATAAGATCGAGTCCCAATTTCCCCCACCTCTGATATTGCCACAGATGAGAGAACGAACTGATACCATGTTAAAAAGAAGAGAGAATTTAATTCAACCCAAAATGCTAAGAAATTACTTAGGTGAATGAAGTTTTTACCTTTTCCTTCCCACTACTTTCATATGTAATCCTAAATATTCGAAAGTGCAACACGGAGTCTAAATCGTTCATTGTATGTCTTTGAAGGTGAACTTACTGCTCGAAAAGCTGCAAGAAATTGAGAAGGGGGCATCTGAACCGAGCAGACTGAACCCGGCTGATCAGGCAGCCTCCTCCACTGATGATCTTCTAATGCCCCTGAGCAGCCACCAGAAGGTGGAGGACCTTCTGAGCACAGGGAGCGGTGGAAATGCATCTGCCGGCAAACCAGAGTCTCGTCTCCCTGTGGAGCCTTTACTCCTGGAGTCAGGGGGCCACCACGCCGGCATCCATTGTGAGGACGACATGAACGATAAGGGGTACAATCGCTGTCGCGATGGCGTCTTCACAGGACACCACCATAAACTGCTGCAGCAGCAACATGAGGCAGCGCTGCTGATTCAGTGGTTGGATCGTGTCGAAAGTACTCTCCTCCACTAAGAAATTGGAACCAGAAAAAAAAATTAAAATCAAAATGCAGTGCTCTACTGTCACTTCATCTTCTTTGTTTAAGTTTAATGTTGGTAAGTCAACTAGCTGTTGGACGTGTCTAAGTAGTTGTAAGGTACGGTGCCATGCGACCAGCGTATAAGACTGGATGGTTGTTCTGTATTTAGTGTTCTCTGGCTCTTTGCTTCGCCAATACACCTCTTGCAAACCTGATGCTTGATTTTTAGTCCCTTTTTTTCATCATTGTAAAGAGTAAAAGAGATTGTGTAGACTATACTAGTTAGGAATTACAGGCTGACTTAGATAGTTGAGAGTAGAGAAAGGATCAAGAATTTTTTATTTGTTTTTTATATTTTCTTCTTCAGACTTTTCCTTTATTCTGGTTTTATTCATATAGAAAATAAAACCAGAATGAATTGGAACTAATCGGATGGGAGGATCAGAGCTATCCTTGACAGATGACCTTCAACCTTTTTGAGGTGTTGCTGTTAAGAACAGGAAACTGTCCACACAGAATTGGAAACAAAAAATCATGTCGCTGTTTAGGAACACATGGCTTGTTTACACAAATCATGCAGAACCACATGTGTTACTTTCCCATTTAATCTTCCAGTTGAGAGATATGACTAGATGTGGTTCTCAATCCACGCAATTAAGCTCAAGAGACTCCTGCTGCCTTACTGCACGCAATTATGAGACGCATATCTCTTACTAACTTGCAATTGTTCTTAAAATTGCTTGGAATTATGTTGAAAGAGTTCAAGTGGACAAAACAAGTTCTACACTTTTGAGAAGCTATAAGTTGACTGTCCACCAAAACTAGACTACAAATGCATAAATTCATGTTAAACTAAAGCTTCTCAGAAGAAAAAACAAACAAATTCGACAATAAAAGAAACCTTGAAGTAATAAGAATTCAATCTTACAGGGAGGTGAAGCTTGGCCTTCCTAAAGCATATTCTATTTACAACTAAATTTGCAAAGGATAGCAGGTATTCACATTGGTGTTTTAAGTCATATTTACAAGCTTTATGTACATTTTGCAATGGTCGAAATCCTCAACTGGATGCAGAAAATAAGGGGATAAAAGAATGAAACAATTCCTAACTTCACCAGCCCCCTTGCAAAATAATCTCAAGCTTCACAAGGTTGCAAAGCTGTTACCGGACAATTCCTACTTTCAACTATCGCAATGTAAAATGAATTGTACCTTATCAAAAGTTTGAAGCTGTTTGTCTGAATTAACTTCTCTGATCATCTTTGTGGGGTAAGAAACAATTTCCTTCCAAAACATCATCACCAAGCAAATGTTCTCTAGTAGGAAATTTATGCACCAAGAAAACCCATTGCTTCATGATTCTACTTCTTTCAAACTGAAATTTTGTTTTTTGTTTTCCCTTTTTCTGAGTTTATGGTCTTTACTAAGAAGTCACAAAGCCAAGCTGCGTAATAGTATTTACAAAGTCAGGCGCCTTCAAAGGGAAGAAAGCCATTCTTCCATACGCTTGTAGCCATCTGTGCCAGTAAAAACAAGAGTGAGCTAATAATAGTATAAAGTTCAAGAGATCAATTTTGTAGCATTGTAAGAGTCACGAAAGGAAAGATCAAGCAAATGTTGTGGAAAATCAATTACAAATAACTAGTTGTGATTGATATTACAAACAAACTGGACCAGCCAGCTGAACCTGGAATCAGAATCCAATCTAGTTTGGGTTGAAACAGAAAATGCATACCTGTTGAACTGGGTTTTTAAAGCAGTGACTACGTTCTAGCAACAAATATGATCATCGTGTTAAAGAAGAATATCTGGTAAAAATAAACGATAAACTATTGTCTGTGTCCACAGAGCAAGGAAGAAAGAAATCAGGAAATCCAGCTACTTCCAGCAAGAAGAATACAGCAACAGATCCAATTTAGAAGTGATACATAATGAGCTCACATCATGCCCGATAAAAGGAGCTAAAAATCAGTTACTGAACATTGGCTTCTGATAGATGATAATAAATAGCCAAAAACATTGATGCGACAGGACCATAAACTTGACATTCAGACTACACAGCAGGAGTGATACATAATGAGCTGATACCAAGTCCAACAAGATATGCTAAGAATCAGTTACTAGCCATTGGCTTATATCGGCTGATCTAAGCATAATAATGAATAGCAAAGGACCTTCAACAAGTGAGCGATACACTTGAGGATTGAGACATTTAGACTACACAGCAGGAGTGAGAATTATAGCCATGTTTACTATAAAAATTTATCAAGAATCACCAAGGTAAATATAGCTAAGTCATAACAGCTATAGGTTGTTAACTTCATAGCTCGACATGCCATCTGAAGATTGTAACAAAATAGATAGTAGCTTATTACCAAGATGATAAACAAGATTGAATCCTTGGAACAGGAACATGAAGAAACCTTCTTTATAGCCCTACTGTTATTCACATCAAACGAAATTGAACAATGACCAGCTGAGAGTCACACAATCGACATATAAGCCAAACTATGTCTTGTAATATAGAACTAAAATAGAGCATATCAAAGGATACAAACTAAAAAAAGAACATGCTGAATAACTTCTTAGCAAAAGGAAATAAGAAAATAGCAATTCATATGTACCAAAATGTAAATATAAATCAACTAAGCTAGAAGAAATACAAACGCAATCAAAGGAATGAGATCTAAAGGTAAACAGTCTAGTCAAAGCAACATGGAAAAAAGAGATAATGTATGTGAAAGAAGAAACACTAGTTTTCTTACCAGAAAGATCATCCTCAACATAATTGATTGCTCCCAGGACATGAGATCTGGAGTTCTTTGCCTCCACAGAGCAACCACGTCCGTAACACCGTACCAAGACTGAGAAGCTGTTCTCCATTTCAGAATCGTTCTGAAACTCAGGGCCATGAGGTTCCAACCACCCAATAGACCAATCAGAATCATCAGACTCCGACCCTGACATGCATCCACCATCTGATGGCACAAGAACAATATCATACTCCTTATCGATCCGCCGTTCTTCACGGCTTTGCCACCTTTTCTTAACTCTTCTTGAATTTGACCTTGCCCTAGGTCCACTGACTGGCGGAAACCTCAAGCAATCCAGTTCCTTGGATCCAGAGGGGAAATCAGAAGTGTTGAGTGGTGAATTGGGGGATTCCTGATCTTTCCCGCCCCAAATCCAGAAAGAAAAACGTTTAAAAGCCATAGACATCTATGTTACAGGGGGAAAGGCCCAAATTTGGTGGAATCGCCCCACAAAACTTGCTCTCAGAACGATCTCGATACAGGAAAGCGATCGAGATAAGAATATCCCTTTCGAATCCGCTGAAACAATTAAAAAAAAAAAAATCAACCCACTGGTCAAACGAGCAACTTTTCCTTGACAGATTAAATTCGTCCTAGTTCTACCACAGGTAAAAGATTGTTCAACGAAAAATTAGCCAAAAAAACCATCTTTTCATTCAACATCCCTCTAATATCATAACAAATTGAAAAGAAATATCACACACACAAAAAAAAAAAAAAAAAAATCAATACTGGTCAAAACGAGCATACCTATGAATCCACGATGTACCGAATGGTCCAATAAAGAAAATTTCTTGTCGAATTGCTACAAAATCGAATTATTTTCCGACCTTAACTCCACAAACTCGCAAAAGAAGCGTCCGGGATAAGAGATCCCATTAAAAAAAAAAGGAGAAGTTCCAGTCTGCCGATAAAAAATCTCAGTCACAAAGAAGATAACAACCGACGAGACGATCGGATCCAGCAGTTCTCAGACCATCGCGGCCGAGCGAGTGAGATCGGGAGGCGCCGGCGAGAAAAGCAAAAACGGCGTAAACCAGCGGTCCCGATGGGGTCGAGCTTCCCCATCATCGCCTTCATCGCCTTCCTCTTTTATAGCCCTCGGGCCATTGCTTCAAGATTCACGTTCCCACAGATCGACGATCTCCGCGTGATTTGCGGTGACAGATCACTCGAGGAACAACAGCTTATACAGGGATCTTATGCGACGGAACATCCATCGTACGATCTAGATATCTACGGCCGATCCGGCGTCGCTCGTCAGTTCCAGTTGGGTACCACGGCGCGTCCAATCATTTTCTATTTTGGGGACCAATCTGAAATAGAGGTGGTGGCTTCTGGCTTGGAGGGTTTTCACTTTTCTTATTCTTATGAGCTGTTTAGCTATTCTTATGACCTCTTTACTTATTTACTAATTAAGCAAAGCAAAGTTTTGAGAAATCAAATGATGTTTTCTTTATTTTTTATTAGATCGTTCTCACTTAAAATAATAAATTCGACTAATAGGTTGCATGGCACCATGAATTCTTGCTAACCTAACTATTAAGAGGTCGCCATCCCTCACAAGTCACATGGAAGGTGACTCAATAATAGTTGTCAAAATTTGGTAGCATTTACACTGGTTTTGTTCATTTGATGCAAATCATGAACACGTGAAAAGACAAGGAAAAAAACTTGAAGTGGGATCCCAACCACCACGTTCTTAATAAGAGAGGAGGAGCATCATTAAAGTTATTGATCATGTGTTTATGACTTGGCTCTTTGTCATTTACTGTATGATGGTTTGAAAATTATACCTTGTTGGGTTCATAAAAGAGGTTTCATTTATAAATTTCATGTTTTCTTGGTGTTAAGGAGTTTTCACTAGCACTAGATTCAATCTAAACCGGACGAGCTAGAAACGGAAATCTGCGAATCTAGTGGGAGTGCCTGGCCCACCTCGAAGCACTATCCTCTTCAACCATTTCTCACCTCCGCCTCATACTCAAGTTGTTACCTTCGTTTCATTGGATGAGGAGTTCATCTCAATAGGTTTCTTTTCGAGTACTCTTTTGACACTCTACTCTCCTCTAGATTTACCAAGATATACAAATCAAATTTGGGGAGCAAAATTAATTTTTCTTTCTTTTCGTTTTTTTTGGTCGCTAGGAAGAAACTTTGAGAAGAGGCCGCGTCGAAGTGAGATCTGCTCTAGCGCGACGCGATGGCTCAGGGGCAGGGCGAATCGGAGGCGGCAGCGGCGGCGGCAGCAGAGGCAGTGACGGGACAGCAGCAGCAGCAAAAGGGTTACGCGGTGGAGTTGTACTTCGATCCGGCGCTGGAGAACCAGGTGCTGAAGGCGTGGAACGTCCTCGCCCGCCGCCAGATCAGCACCAAACTCATCGAGATCTCCGCCCGCCCCCATCTCACCCTTCTCTCCGTTCCTTCCCTCGATCCGCTCCGCCTCCAGCTCCCCATCCGAACCCTCGCCGCCCGCCTCGACCCCCTCCCCCTCTCCCTTTCATCCGTCGGCGCCTTCCCTTCCACCTCCCCCTCAGACGCCGGAAAAGGAGGAGGAGGCGTGCTATTCCTCGCCCCTACCCCATCCGCCGCCCTCCTCCACCTCCACTCCCAGGTGTGCGACGCCCTTCGCAAGGAAGGGATCGAACCGCCCGAGGAGTTCCGCCCTGATTCCTGGGTTCCACATTGCTCCGTCGCCCAGGATGTGCCACGGAACCGCATCGCTGACGCTTTCTGCATCCTTCGGGACCTCAAGCTGCCTGTCTCCGGGTACGCCATGGACATCGGGCTCGTCGAGTTCTCCCCTGTGCAGGAGATATTCTCCTTCCCTCTCGGAAGCAATTCTGAATCTTGAGGTATGCCAGCGTTACTTTTCCAACTAGGGCATCAAAATCGTATCTTGCATGATACATTCACAAATTCCCTGTCATGGAGAGTTAACTGATAAGTTCAGTGTCTTTTAGTAAAGTTTCTCCGATCTTTGAAACCACTTTAAAGTACCTCTTTGATGAGTTATTAAAATCCTATGAATTCACATCGCGTTCTAAAAAGCTTCCATTTGTTCATGTTTTCCATATTAACATGGATGTTCTATGTGTTTCAGTAAGACCTTTAGCTTCATTGTTTCATAAAGGTGGATATATTTGTGAAGTTTAGAACTTGACAATTATCATCGATCTTCTTGTTGTTAAAGTTTTCAGCATATAACGCTATTTTTTTCATGAATTCTGCATGTCCTTGTTCTGCATTGTGCTTGATTATACATATTTTTAAGTAGCATTTTTCTTTTTTGCTTCTAGAATGCTTTAAATGATCATAAAGGTTGATGGCATTATCCCTCTGCCTAGGGTTGCTAAGCATGCTTATGTTCTTATTGCATGATTTCGGTTCACCAACATTAAATTTCTTGACATGGAGGATAGATTGTGCACAAATTATCAATAAAGAAGATCAAACTACTAGATAATTATTTGGAGAGCCTCTCTAGATGTACAATCACCTGAAGCTGTAATGTTTGAATTGAAAAGAGTTCTAAGTCTGTCAATTAACTAATAGAACTAAGTGAGCAAATCTATGCTTAGAAGTCAGTTCATGAGACAATTCTCATTTTGGAGTCATGAACTGAAAAAAAGTCTTATAGCACTGCCTATTTCGTGTTTTATTCAACCATCAAGGCTGTTGGATACATTCAGTCTTAATGACCCTCTATGACTTCTAAACAATTTTCTAATGCTACGATTGGTCTTGATGAAAATTTGTTCCCTGTATGATTTTAAGTTATTTCCTTCACTAATGATGATTTGAAATCAGCCTAGTGAAAGCAATAATAGATACATGGAACTTAATCAATCATGCATCAATAACCGGATCTAGCTATCAGACATCAATAAGGCAAAACTGAAAACCGAAACAACAAATGAATGGGCTAACTTGAATCCATCGCTTCTTACTTGTTGCCCGAGTTCTTGCAAGCGCGGAATGATCTTGTGCAGGATTGGGCGACAACCTTAGGTCCTTCTTAATAGGTAAGAGAGGAGGAAGAAGAAGCTCAAGAAAACCCTCTTGATACAAGATCAAGATGATGCCAAAATTAGAAAGCTTTTTTCCTTATATACCAAGCTCATCATGCATGGACCATCTACCTTAAAGTCCATCCATCATTAATAGTTCATCAATGTTAATGAACCAAATTATTGGATCTATACATTGAATCTACATTCATTTAATCCAAAACCCTTTTATATGCAATCAAGCATTAGATCACTGAATTGGAGTTTAGTTCCTTAATGACAATTAATTGTGTGTTAATCAAGTGTAAGTCCATCTTATGGAGATTAAGTCCACCCATGTGGACTTAATCGGATTGAGTCCACCCATGTGGATTTAATCTTTCAATCTCCCACTTGGGCTATATTTGATTTCTTATACACCACACAACCCTTTAGTTGAGCTCAACATGCTAAAACTTTAGGAGTTAAATATCCCTTTAAACAATCTGGTCCATTAAATTAATTAATATATGACTAAAGAAGTCAGAGTTACTATAACTATAACAAGACCCAGTAATCATAGTTTTAATATCATTAACGACATAAATCAAATGTGGATGTGTAGTACATGAATGACACGGAATGCGATGCCCATTCTCAATAAGTCCTTACGACCCAAATCAGGTCCAAATTATATTTACCAAAATCTTATGCTAAATCACAGTGGTAAAACATGATTCATCCATATGACTTGTATATATAAAACCATATACAAAACCACAATAGTAAATAGAGTCTCACATCATATTTACAAAACTATATGCAAAATCACAATAGTAGATCATGATGTCCATATGTTCAGAGAGTTAAAACTTCATACACATGTAAAAACTTTAGGACGTACAATAAACTAAAAATACATGTGTTCATTAATATAGAGCATCACACAAATACAGATTCTTACAAAATGATTACTTCATCAAAAGGAAGAACCCCATATTCAACACATGATAATGAAACACCTTGGGTGACAAGCCTTTGGTGAGCTGATCCGTTAACATAGAATCTGCCCTTATATGCTCTATCATAATTTAATCATTCTGAACTCTTTTTTTAATTGTTAGAAACTTTATGTCGTTGTATTTAGATTTCAACGAACTGTCGTTGTTCTTAGAATATAATTCTGCAGTTTTATTAACAGTTGATCCTCAATGACTTGTCAATACCTCCAATGACCTGTGATAAGGCTTCACATCCATATCCCGTGGTTGGAAGCTTCGTAACATTTAATAAACTCTGCTTCCATAGTGGAATTAGCTATTAGCATTTGTTTGACGCTTTTCCATGATATAACTCCTCCTGCCAACATGAAGACATAATCTGAGATGGACCTTTTGCTATCTAAGCATCTAGCAAAATCGAAGTATGAATATCCAATGATCTCCAGATGACCTGATCCCTGGTGCATGTAATCCTTCATTCTTTACAAATACCACATAACCCTCTTTACAACTTTCCAATGCTCTGGTCCAGGTTACTCAAATATCTTCCCAACATCTCCACAATGTATGTAAGATCCGGACGTGTACATACCTGAGCATACATCAAACTCCTTACTGTCAATGCTTAGGGGAATTACTGCATTTCCTTAATCTCAAGTTCATGGCGTGAACATTGTTGCTAACTAAGTCTATCACCCTTTGATACAAGAGTGTCGCCAGGAGCACAATTCTTCATGTCAGACCAAATGAGCACCTTTTGTATATAGACTTTTTGTGATAGTCCAAGTGTGCAACTTGAATGATCACGAACAATTTGTATGCCTAAGACAAAGGATGTATCACCCAGGTCCTTCATTTCAAATTCACCGGATAGAAATGACTTAGTTTCTAGTAATAGAAACTTATCATTGTTTGCAAGCAATATATCATCCATATAGAAAACAAGTGTAATAAACTTGCTACTTAATTTACAAACACCAATCAATTGGATTCTCCTTGAAACCGTATGAAGAAACCACTTGATCAAACTTCCTGACTAAATGTCTGCTTTCAACTATAAATGAACTTTCTTAATTTACATACTAGGTGCTTTAAATCTCTCGATTTAAAGTTCTCCGGTTGCACCATGTATATAGTTTTCTCAATATTTCCATTGAGAAACACAGTCTTAATGTCCATTTGGTGTAGGTCTAGGTCATAATGAGCTACAAGTGTCATGATTACCTTAAGGGAGTCTTTCGTCGAAACCGGCGAAAAAGTCTCCTTATAATTAATGTCCTCTTTTTGAGTAAATCCCTTGGCGACTAGGTGTGCCTTATACTTTTCGATATTTTCATATGAATCTCATTTGGTTTTAAATATCCATTTACAACCAACAGGTTTCACACCTTTAGACAATTTGACAAGTTCCCAAACATCGTTGTCCGCCATAAACTTTATCTCTTCCCTGATGACATCGATCCATTTTTACAAATGAGGGTATTGCTTGACTTCTTGAAATGATGTGGGATTATCTCCCAACCCTATATTAAACTCATGCTCTTGGAGATATATATAATCACGAGACATCGTGAATAAACTCTCTCTAATGGATCTCCTTAGTAGCATTTGATCTTGAGATAGTTCGGAGTCATTCTCAACCGTGGAAGGAAATACCTCTATTTGATATGACATACCTTCCAATTGAATTAGAGGGGACATGGAAATATCAATGACCAACTGCCCCTTCTGGATCTGCAACTTCAATTGTATGTGGAATGGAAACCATTTCACTATCAGTTGTATAGTAGTTATCATATTAAGATCACCAATATTCGCCTCAAATGATATTTTCTTAACTTTAGTGCTTCGACTATCCTCAATAAATTGGTATTTCCCGTCTTGAAAAAGGATCTACTTAAAGGGTTGTAAAACTTGAAACCTCTTAAGTTTTTAGAGTATTATGCAAAATGACGGCTAACGATTCTTGAGTCCAATTTACTTTCGTTAGACCTATAAGGCCTAGCTTCAACTGAACAACCCAGACATGTAGATACCTAAAACTAGGCGTTCTACTTGTCCACAACTTGTATGGGGTTTTTGTTATCGCCATACTAGGAACAGAGTAAGTAAATCACAATCTTGAATGTCTCATCTCATAATGACTTCAGTATAGAAGACAATACAATCATACTTCTCACCATACCCTTTAGAGTCCGGTTTCGTCACTCGACTACACCATTCTGCTGAGTATTGCGCCACGATTCCACACTCTGTAAGGTAATCTGCAAATGACCCATGATTCATCAAATCTACCATAGTATTCACCACCACGGTCTGATCTTACGACCTTAATCTTTTTGTCAAGTTGATTTTCAACTTCGACTTTGAAGGTTTTAAACATGTCTAGGATTTTGCGACTTCTCATGAATAAGGTATGTGTATCTATATCAGGAATACTTATCTATGAAGCTTACAAAGTATGCTTGATCATTCAAGAACCCCTAGGGAATATATCCGTATATATAAGCTCTCATTCCATTACTCTGCCTTAAACCCTTTGGAGATATGCCCTAAACGCCAATGTCACAGCATGGATGAATTCTCATTTATCATACCACTCTTTACACCTCTACTATGCATCTCAATATTATCCGTATGAGTTTCAGTGCCCAATCTGTATAGTTTGTCTATTAACGAACCAGTGCCACACAAGATAGAATTTCGAAAAATACAAAACTTTTCATTTCCAAATGAACAAGTGCATCTAGATTTGTCCCAACATGAAATAAAAATTAAGTTCCGTCTAAAACGACACTACAAATGTATTTTTCAAATTCAAAAGTACATTGCTCCTTAAATAAACTCTAAAGACACCTATCGTCTCTACTTTTGTCTGCTTGCCAATTCTCGTATAGATGAATATTTCAGCAGCAATTGACATTCAACTCTTAAGGCAACCCTGCATAAGGTAACCCTGCATAGTTACACTTTTGTCAATAGTTACATCCATATCTATCCATCAAGTATTATAAGGTACAGTAGCTAGATTGACTTCTGAACTAACAAAGTTGGGAAGTATACATTTCTTGACACGTCAATTAATGTATTTGAGGCAATCCTTCTTTTTCTTTTTATAAAAAAAATAAATTGTGTTCGGATCTTGCTGCTTTTGCACCTTATTACCTGAAGCCCCAGTTATTGCAAATTGTTTATCTTTTATCTTTTCTCTTCTTCTAGTTCAAATACTGAGATGAGGGTGCAAAGTGAACACTATGAGTGCCATTTCTTAATCTCTCTTCTTCCTTTACAACACATTTAGTGTCCACTTCTCTTTTTGAGTGTTGTAACTTATCTTAAAGGCAGTTAACTATGTAGGCAAGGAGATTAGGATAAGGTTCACAATTACACTTTCATACATATCTAACTTTAGTATTTTAAGCCTTATAACCAAGTTTGACATCTCCACGATGTACTTTCTAATGTTACCCTTTCCGTTGTACCGCATGGACATTAACTTCGTGAGAAATGTAGTAGTTTCAACCTTTTCGTTTGAGGCGAATCGGTTTGCTAACTTCCTAATGAAGGTCTTAATATCTTTATTCTCAGTAATTGAACCTCTAAGTGATTCCGAAATAGACATCTTCATAATTATTAAACTCATGCGATTTGATCACTTTCACTTGTTAAAGATCACCTTTTGATCCGCAGTGGAATCACTAGTTAAAAGTGTAGGGCGATCATGCCTAAATATAAAGTCTAGATTTATGCAGCCAAACAATGCTGTTATATGCTCTTTCCATTGTCAAAGTTTATGCTAATAAGCATAGGGATGTTGTTCAAGTTAGCAGACATTGAGAGCACTACATAAATAAAAGCAAAAAACATAGCTTAATTCAACTAAACAAAGCATGTATCTTTATAGTTGTGTAGTAACATAATGCAACAAACAAAAGATGCAACTTTATGAGCATTAATTGAGATATCTAGTGCAACATTATATTAAGTCTTTGGACTAAATTGTTACTCTCTAAATAACTAATGATCACCTTCAGTTGTCACATAACTCACCTTCCTTTAAGCTGATGCATTATGCTCGTGTTACTTTATTCATGAGCTTCCTTAGTTAACTTATGTTGTCTAGCATTACTCACAATACTTCTAATCGACTACATAGTGCCTCTTCCTTTGTGCCGACACACTATGCCCATGACTTAGAAATTTAACTTAATTTGTGAGCTTCCGCCCCAAGTATGGATATACATCACTCTATGGTAATACTCCTAGCACCCCTAATAGTTTTTGCTTTGGCGATAGTATAAGTTCGACTAAGCAGAGCGAGGAAGAATTTAGGAGTCTCCATCTTCTTCCTCGCTTTGCTTAGTCGAGCTTGCAAGCGCTGAATGATCTTGTGCAGGATTGGGCGGCAACCTTAGTCCTTTATAACGGGGAAGAGAGGAGGAAGAAGAAGCTCAAGAAAACTTTTTTGATATAAGATCAAGATGATGCCCAAATTAGAGAGCTTCTTCCCTTATATACCAAACCCATCATGATCCCACCTTAAAGCACATCCATCATTGATATCCTATCAATGTTAATGAACCGGATTATTACATCTACACATTGAATCCACTTCCATTTAATCCAAAATTCCTTTATATGCAATCAAACATTAGATCACTTAATTGAGGTTTAGTTCTTTAATGACAATTAATTGTGTGCATGTTAATCAAGTGTAACCCCATCTTATAAAGATTAAGTCCACCCATGGGATTTAATCGGATTGAGTCCACCCATGTGGATTTAATCCTTCACCTAGATGATGCAGAACGATAACACTCTGGTACCAAATTGATGCAACACCAAATTGAACCCTCAAATGCCACACAAGATTGGATTGAAATTGATGGAGGAATAACTATCTCACAACAAGAAAGAGAACATCATAAAAAGACTAAGGAGAATTTTATTAATCAAAAATTGAAAAATAAGTAGAGATGACAATTCTTTTTTAGACTCAACACCTACCAAACAAATAAGAGTGTCAATTCAGGTGGGTCGGATTGGGTTGATTTTTTTTTTTAAATCCAACCCGAACTTGATCCGAACTCGAATTCAACCCGAAACCCCTAAACCAGAACCCGACCAATCCGAACCCAACCTGGATAACCTGAAAATCTGATTCAAAATTATTATTTTTTTGGCTATTTTTTCTTTAATTCTTCACTTTTATCTCAATACTCCATCATTATTATACTAACATTGATATTAATATACATAAAAACATCTTAATTTTCAAAATAAAATTTGATTTAACAAAAAAACCCCACTAAACCCTATATTTAGGTAAACCTGGGTCAACTCAACCTGAAAATTTTCAACCCGAAAATGCTCCAACCCGAAGCTGATTTTTTTTGGGTCGACTGAGGTTGGGTCGTCGGGTCGTTCATTTTTGACACCCCTACAAACAAGGAAAGAAATACCATTGAGAATGACAATAATCTCAATAAACTCTTACCAAACCAAAGAATACATATTAAATTACTACCAAATTATAAGATACCAATACCCAAGACAAGATTATTACCAAAGACAATTCCAAATCTCAAATTTGTTATTTCTTTCATATCACCTGAGTTGGTCAAAATTGATTGTTTCCGACTCATCAATTTTTGGGAAGATTTCTTCCTCTTTATTTTTTCGAGTCCCTTTCTTCACTGGATGATAAAAAGCGAAATCAGCCTAGGTTGGTTGACTCTGATTTGATCATGTGCATGGTGGCCATGAAATAGAGGGTGGAAAGATAAGTTAGACAAAGAAAGAAAACAAGTTTGGAAGAAACTAGGTTGGTGGAAGAAAGAACAGATGGACTTACACAGTTGTGACAACTGAATCTTTGAACCTAGGTGTTGGGGTGTGGGTTGGCATGCTATTTATGGAAGTCCCTTTCCTCTGGTTTTGTTGGTGTGTGGTTTGGCATAATGTTTACTTCTATTATATGACCCAAAATGTTTCCTTTTTCTGTTAAATAAATTCCATATTACAGTTCGCTGTGTGGTTAATCTATCATTTTTACCAAAACCAATAGTATTCCATCAGCTTGGCTTTGAAACTAATCTTGGGTTATCATGAATGCCTATCCACCCTGTGTAAACATCAGCCCTTTGTGTTACCTGTATTACAATGAATCTTGCATAATATTTACAAACTAACACAGTATGACACAAACATCTTCAAGATTTGTATGTTCCACGATGAAGATTGTTAAAAACTAGCGGTTGAGTTTTCAAGTCCTGGAATTGTGCTTTGCAAAACTTGACATGCTATTTATATGTTGTTTCATTTACTTGTTATCGAACAATCATTTGGGAATTTTCTTTTTTATCCTTGGGCTTTTATTACTTTTTATCTAATTTGTTGTTGGTACTCTAGTTCTGACGATTTATGAAAAATACTTACAAGTTGCTATTAGCAGGTAAACATTTGAAGGACATCGACAATTCGGGCAGGTAGAAAGAGCTGCGAGTACATCATTTTGGTGTTTACTTTTGTGGGGCTTATTCTTCTAATCCAGTATTTATTCAAGCCATAAAAATGAATAGGAATATTTGATCTTCTTGAATGATGTATGAAATGTTCAACTTATCTTGATTAGGTTTCCTGCAAGCATTTGTATGCCACTAACTTGGGGTCTTGTACCAGTTCTCTGTTTATACAATTTAGAGGCAATGATCAATTTGCTGTCTAAAATATAATCATTTCTTTATGCTGATGATAAAATAAATAAATATAGAGCACAAAATGTACTTTCACTGAATCTGAGAGTTATTTATTTCTTTGTAATGTTATGTCAAACACAGATATACAAGTTCATACAAAATTAAGGAAATTAATTTTTTTTAAACCTATAAACAATAACCTGAAATTATTCGTTGTAGTTAAAGAGTTTACATAAATAAAATTAACGAAAAGATTCATGGACTGGTTAGTCATTTTTTAAATAAAGAATAGCATTTCAGTTTATGTGAGAAGGCTAATAATTGTTCTTGGACTTCTATCAATGAAAGTCTACAAAATAGGGGTGGATACCATAAAAAAAAATATTTTAAACCGAAACTAAACTGAACAATTCAATCAAGATTCAAAATCGAATTGCTACTCAATATGATTTAATTTCTTGAATTGATGTGTTATTTTTTAGTAGTAAATTGACATGTTTTAGGTTTATTTTATGATCCTAAACCTAACAAAACTGGATTAACACTAAAATTCCTGAGCATCTTAATTATAATGTCAGACCAAGTCTTAGAGATGGAGACAATCACTGGTATAAAGATTCTCACAGATCTCTGTGCCGAGTTCCAGTGTGTTCTTTTGTCCTATTTTTCCCAAATGATTGTTTGTTCTTGAATTGGCCTCAACTTCGATTTGCTTCAGCTATTTTTCCCAATTGAATTGGCCTCCATTGTTCTTGAATTGTCCTATTTTGAGATCATATTGGATTCTAGATGATGAGATCATATTGCAATGTTTATGTTCTAATTCATCTCCTTCCTCCTCATCCATCACATTGCCAATTGGCTCGTTCTGCCTAATTTGTTCATATATTATAATCGCGTAAAGAGCTTTGAGCCAGTCTCTGCCTCCTTTCTCATTAAATAAGACAAGCAAAGCAGCGCAAGGCATGCAGCAGCTGCAGTCGGTCGAATGCTCCGTTCTTCCTTAGGCATGCAGTTTCCTCCGTCAGAAGAAGAGAAGCAGTAGGAGAAGGAGCGATGGGGAACTGCCAGACAGCGGCCGATGCGGCGGCGGTGGTGATCCAACACCCCGGAGGGAAGGTGGAGAGGCTGCACTGCCCGACGAGCGCCGCGGAGGTCATGAGGAGCAACCCGGGCCACCGTGTGGCCCTCGTCACGCTCTGCGCCCCGGCAGAGGAGCGGCAGGACGGCGGTCGGGTCACCAGGGTGAGGCTGCTCGGTGCCAAGGACGTGCTCCTGCTCGGCCGGGTTTACCGGCTGGTCACCTCCCAAGGTTCTTTCTTATTCATTTCTACACTTTTCAATTTTGTTTTTTCTTTCTCTTTCAAAAAATTATCTTCTTTGTCAGAAATCGCAAAGGCTCACGAGAAACTGAAGAAGAGCCGAGCTGAATTGGTGAGGAAGCAGGGACACGAACAACAGATAAGAGAAGGAACAGGAGAGGATTCAGAAACAAGATGTGAGGTACATGATGCTTTCTCAGCAGATTGGAAGTAGAACAAATCGGTCAAGTCAAGATCAAGCATTTCGAGTGTGTTTGTTTTTCTCACTATTCTGTTATTGAAATGAACAGATAGCAAAGCAAGAGAGGGGTGGGCAGAGAACCATCACAGAGGTTAAAGTGAGAGGGAGGCATTGGCGCCCTTCTCTTCAGATCATCTCAGAAATGTCGAGCTGATTGTGTGTTTACAGTGACCATGAACATATGAAAATATTGTTGTTGAGATGAAGACTTGTAATTTGAAGCATTTTATTGGAAGAAATGATTTATTTTCTGATGATTTGTGTGTTTTCGGTTGATTTAAATACTTCAAACATCTTCTTTTCAAAAATAGCTAAACGATATAATTCCCTTTGCCATTGATAATCGCATCAAACACGAGATTGTTAGCTTTTAATTACCAACAGCAGCCTTCTCACGTTGACTGATCGACCTCCCTTTCACAATGACGCGGGGCTTTTAGAAAGCGAGCGCCGCTAGCGCGACTCTGCCGAAGGCTGCCGCCGCAGCGGGGCTGCTCCGCTGTGCTCCTCGTTGCTCTCCCCGCCCGCTGGACCAGGCACGGATGCCGGTGAGGTTCTGTCTTTGGTGGAGGCCGGAGCGTCTGCATCTCCTTCCAACGCGGTGGCGGAGGGGGAGGTGGCAAGGGAATCAACCTTCGCTTCTGGGTTAGAAGCAGGGGACACGTTGGGAGCTTTCTGGAGGGATTCTTCTCCGTGGTCGGAACTTTGAAAGGGTCCCAACTGCGGCGGGCGCGGATGCCTTCGGTGACTCCGAGGGAGCCTCGGGCGGCCAGGAGGAGTATGACGAGACTAGTGCCGCTGATCCTATTTGAAAGTGAAGGTGATGTCGTACTAGGTAACGTAATTCTACTATTGATTGGGAGAAGATTTTGAATTGTGAATAAAATGACTCCTCTACACACATCGAGAGAGGGCAAAGAGAATGATAGAGCAAGAATCATGGAAGGGATCTTTAGTACAGACTCTCCAATGCTCAAATTAGAACAGTGACTAAGGGTGTAAATAAATTAAGCCGCTAATGAGCTATTCAAAGTTCGATTCAATAAAAGCTCGTTTGAGCTCATTTAATGAGGCTCGTTAAGATAAATAAACCAGGCTCAAGCTTCACAATAGCCGGCTTGTTAACTCGTGAATATGTTCGTTAAGCTCATGAATCAACTTTTAAATAAAAAAATAATAATTTTGATATTGAATTTATAGATTGTATACTAAACATATATATTAAATGTATTTATTAGAATAAAATTATAAATTTTAATAAGAATATTATAATTTTCTCTAAATATATAATTTAATTTTTAATGAATATTTAAATTTATAATTTATATTTATTAAGCTCATTTAGGCTCAATAAAAATTCGAATAAGCTCGTGAGCCATGAATATATTCGTTAAATAAAGTTCGAGCTCAGCTCGATTATAAACGAGTCAAACTCAAACATTCAAGAGTTCGACTCGGCTCGATTACACCCCTAACGGTGGTCGAACAAAAAGTAGAAAAGCTACTGAACAGGAGATGCATATGTGCAATGTAAAGCGTGAGAATATTTTTTGCGTACCTCGCCAACAGAGAGAAACCCTCCTTTTATGTTGCCTCTCATAACCTTCATAATAATGAGGTGACAGGAAATATTTGGTGTCACAATATGTCTGGTGATGGAATATGTACAACCTAGAAAATGTGTAGTCATTCTCTGAGCAATCTTCTGTTATTGGTATATGAATCGTTTCTTATAATTTCTACCATCAATGAGACAATTGACAGAATATGCCGTTAGAATGCTAAGTGATGGAAAATGTATAGTCATCCATCGAGGAAGGTTCCATCACACGTATATGTTATAGAAGCAGAATATTCTCTGATAGGTTGTTGCAATTCACTAACAATGTTGTCCCGTGTAGACAGTCCGACTGACCTAATAGCCGACGGGCTGTATGATGGGAGACTGACAATAGAAATGGGGAACTAAGTCCCTTAAGTACAACCAATTCTTACCGACCAAGTTTATACTAAGAATTGCCTCATACATTTGCCTTATATATAAGTCGAGGCATTGAGCCTCGTAAGCCCGACCGACGTTGTGATTAACTGGCCATATGCTGAGAGATATGGAGCTATGCCCTGTAAGCCCGACCGATGCTTGGGATGACCGACCATATGCTGAGAGTTACCTTAGTACTGCAAGATAGGGAACTATGCCTTGTAAACCTAACTAGCCCTTGGGCCGATCAAACATATGTTGAGAGGTAGGGAGCTATGCCCTGTAAAATTGACCAGCGCTTAGGTTGGCCGACCATATACTGAGAATTACCTTAGTGCTGCAAGAGAGGGAACTATGCCCTATAAACCCGACCAGCCCTTGGGCCGATCAGATTTATTCTGTGTGTCTAGGAACTGAGGTGTAGAGCACTAAGGCCCTTAAGTCCGACCAGCTTTAAAGTTGATCGACTCTGTACTGAATGTCTTAGCATTGAGGAGTGAGGAGTTGAGTCTTAGTGAGAGTGACTTGGTCATCTGCTTATACTCTTATCTTGATTGTCACCTCAACCTCACCCTGACTTTGACTGTCACCTCATCTTGACCTTGACTTCCACCTCACTACTGGGTTCGCTCATAATATTTAGTGTCACTAGCCTCCTCTTTAAGTCTAGTCGAAGGAGGTTTATGATCGACTGACTAGACCCGAGTCTTATTTCTGCTCGATCGTCCAATTGGCTGGTTCGACCGGATGACCATGCTTATGACCGCCTCTTAATGTTATTCAATTGTATTCGTCTTGGAAAAAATGCATGTCAGACGTTTGATATGCTAAGTCATGCGCTGGTGATACATGGGAAGGTGATTATTATCGAAATGATTTAGCTATCTTATCTATCAAAAATATCCTTTCCTGGATAAGCACCACGTGTCCCACGAATTATTAATTCTCTGCCCTGACAATTGACGCATGTCTTTTTGTACGGATCCGCCTCAGTTCCACGACTCTAATCTAATGGCTACAAACAATCGTGCTATTTTGATCGGACAACTAAGCTTAAAAAGTCTCTTATGGCTAAGGTTTAAAAAACCCTAAGTGCCTTAGAGGCAAAACACTTGTGTTTCGTTTTCCTCCATATTCTTTTCCGGCAATTTCTGTCAACTTCTTTCCGTCTTTCACGATTTGCATCCGTAAGTTATTTCTTCGATCTTTCTTTCTTTCTCACTCATCCATGGCCCAAGAAACCTTTGCTTCTTGGTACACTTTCACTCGCTCTGATTTTGACAATTGTGACCTAGAGATGATTCATCTATCTTTAGAGATTCCTAAGAGCCTTCACATTTGTATTCTAACCTCCCAAGACGGCCCATACCGTCCTTCACCGGGCTATATGACTTTCTTCAAGGATCAACTTTCTGCTGGTTTGCACTTTCCCATTCCTACCTTCCTATCCGAAATAAGCCATTATGTTAGCATTCCACTCCAGGAATTCGCGCCTAACACCTTCTGCTCTATGTACGACATGACCATTCTATTCCGCCTATATGACATCCCCTTGATCTTGCGGAGTTTCCATTATTATTCTTATCCCAAGAAATTGGAACTCGGGGTCTTCCTAAACCAATTGTGCCTTAAAGCAGTTTTCTTCAAGAATCTGCCCTCCACTCTAATAAGGGATGGAAATCTCATTTCATTTTCATCCAAGTACCTGATTCTACTACCTAGTCGACTATTCTTTCGTAGCACCTCATCTCTCGGATGCACCAAGCCTATCGACTTCTTTTTCGTGTCATCCTTCTCGCTAGCTATGTTTTCCGCTCGACTTCTTATGTTCTTAAGTTTCTTTACACTTATACATAAGGATTAAATACACATGACCTAACTTAACTTGGTTGATCATATTAAAACTATTGAAACCCCAAGGTTGTTTTGGTGTAATCAACAAGTTAAGTTAGATCCTGTCGGTTTTTAACCTTGTGTATAAGTGTGCAGGAACTTAGGAACACAGGTAGTCAAGCGGAAGACGCAGCTAGCGAGAAGGACGGCACACATTGCATCCGAGGGACGAGGCGCTGCAGAAGAGTACACCGGCGGACGAGAAGAAAGCGTGTGGTGGTTCCGAGGGACGAGAAGCCGGAGCGAAAGAATACTCAAGGAGCAAGAGACGCAGCTAGCGAGAAGGTCGGCACGGGGTGCGATCGAGGGACGAAGACTGCGGATGAGTACGCTGATGGATGAGAAGGAAGCATGCGACGATTCCGAGGGACGAGAAACCGGAGCGGAAGACTGCTCGAGAAGACCGGAAGTTGGATTCGGGTGAGCCCTATTCCGGATGGCAGAGATTACCCAAGCAAGCGGAGCCGGAGTGGAAGACCCGGACCGAGGCGAGCAGCACCGGAGCAGAAGGCCCGGACCAAAAAGTCAACTTGGTTGACTTAGTGGTCCGAGTGCCCGGATCCATTCCGGGCGCCTGGAAGTGGATTTTTGACCGAATCGCGTCAAGCGTGATCCGTTTCATTGGGGATAAAGTTTTATCCCACCAGGGCGCTCGGAACCCATTCGGGGTGCCCCGACCAAGGCTATAAATATAGCCTTGGTCCAGAAGTTTTTGATCAATCCAAGCAATTCATTCATTCAACACTTGTGCGCTTTATTTATAGTTTAGCTTCTCTGTTTTGCGCTTCATTGATGTAAGAGGGTTCTCCGCCTGAAGGAGATATTTAGTGCTACACTTTCCTTGGATTAACAACCTACTCGGTTGTAACCAAGTAAATCTCTGTGTGCGTCTTTCTTTAGTTTCTTTCTGCTTATTTATTTTATGCAAGTGTTAGTTTAAGAAAAGTCGAGAAGGGTTTTGTGTTTTTATTTTTTTGCAGGCTATTCAACCCCCCTTCTAGCCGGCCGCCGTGATTCAACAAGTGGTATCAGAGCCAAGACGCTTCAAGAGGACTAACCGCCGAACGAAGCACCGAACTAATGGCCGGACTAAGCATCTACCCGCCAAAGTTTGAAAGGGAATTCGCTAGCTGGAAAAAGCGAATGCAGGTATTCTTTAAAATCGATTTTGATTTAATGTTAATTATGGAGTTCGGTTTTACAGCACCAGAAGGTAAGGAGAAATACCACTGGATGAAAAAGGAGCAGGCTGACTACGTGGCAAACGGCAAAGTAGAGTACCATCTACTAACCGTTCTTCCACCACAAGAAGTCAACCGGATCGGCTATTACGACTCCGCTAAGGAACTTTGGGAGAAGTTCCTCGAGCTTCACGAAGGAACGTCCGAAGCCAAGCTCGAAAACGTGATTTACGCCACAACCAGCTCACTGGCCTGTGACTTGGGGAAGACGAGACAGTTGCACATCTGCACTTAAGAATAAAGGAAATCATCACCGGACTTTCGAATCTCGGAGAGACGGTAAGTAACCGAGATTCGCTAAGGTACGCACTAAATTCCTTTCCTAGAAATTCAAAATGGGCGTTACTAGTAGATGCCTTTTATATTTCAAAAGACTTAGAAAAAATTACATTAGAAGAATTCTTTTCCACATTTGAAGTGCATGAATCAAGATGTACGGGTACGAAGGAGCCCAAGAACAGTGTCACCTTCAAAGCATCGAGAGACGAACTTGAGTCGGAGTCTTCTCTCGACGATGAGGAAATGGGTAAAAAGAAAAGGATCATCCGTTGCTACCACTGCGACGAAGAAGGGCACGTCAAGGACAACTGCCCCAAGCTAAAGAACAAGGACAAGGATAAAAGCAAGAAGGTTGTCCAAAAGTGTAAGGCATTAAAAGCGACTTGGGACGACACGTCATCCGAATCGGAAGTCGAAGCCTTCTCCGGACTTGTGCTAATGGAAAGTCATCAAGACGACGACTGCGAGTCAAGCTCTTCTGAAATGAGCATCGAGAGCATCGATGAAGTGAGAGTCACGTCGGAAGACAGCAGCAATTCAGGGGGAGAAACGGACAACAAGATCAACAAGATAAGTCAAGTACGATCTCTTCCTCCCGACAAATTATTTAAGTTCGTTAAATTATTAACAAAGGATTGCTGTAAATTAGAAAAATAAATTAAGAATTTAAAAATAATATTAGCTAAATCTTGCCCAATAGAAGAATTCGACAGAATTAAATTATAAAATGAAAAATTAAAAGTAGAAAATGATAATTTAAAAGTACAAGTAAATAACTTGAAAAACTATGCATGCTCATCTAATACCAATGTTAGAAAATGTAACAATTTAATTTGGTATTTTAGATATCATAAGGGACAAATTAGGAACAATTCAAAAAGATATGTCCTTAAGAAATTTTTAGTCAATCCAGTAGGCTGGAACCTATATTGGGTTCTAAAGTCCTGTCTGACTTGAACTTGAACTAATTAGATTTAGCGCTTTTAGCAAGAAAATTAAACAGTGAGTTTCTTTATGAGGTTTTGTCTAAAGAAGTGGTTGTTGCTCCAATAACCAAGAAGGCCTAGTGCCTTGTCACGACCTGGAAGGCAAAATATTGAAATAAAATATTTAATTAACCTTCTGATAAAGCATTAAGGTTGAAATTTAATAATGCTTTCAAAAGTCTTTTAAACATTTTTTTTACTTAGAAATTTTTTTGCATAAAACTTATACTTAGAAAACTAAGTTAAAAGTTCTTCTGAAATTAAAAATTTCTTCTTAAATTTTTACTTAGAAAAATTTTTCAAAAATAATTTTTTGAAAAAATTTCCTAATTCAGGATTTTTTACTTAAAACTTTACTTAGAAAATTTTTCATAGTTAGAGTATTTTTTACTTAGAAAATTTTCTTACCTAAAGTTTTACTTAGAATTTTTTTTTAACTTAGAATACTTTTTCGTTGAAAATTATTGCAAATTTTTTTCAAAGTTTCAAAATTTTCCCTTAGAGTTTGTCGTTTAACCCAATTTTTTTTATGTGATCAAAGGGGGAGAAGGAAAAATATAAGTCTAGGGGAAGGTAGACCAAAATTTTCTATCTTTTTTGCACTTTATTACAAAATTAGTTAGTTTATTTTTATGTCTATTTACCCTAGCTTAACTTGGGTTGCTCATATCAAAAAGGGGGAGAATGTTGGAACCCCAAGGTTATTTTGGTGTGATCAACAAGTTAAGTTAGGTCATGTCAGTTTTTAACCATGTGTCTAAGTGTGCAGGAACTTAGGAACACAGGTAGTCGAGCGGAAGACGCAGCTAGCGAGAAGGACGACACACGGTGTGTTCGAGGGACGAGGCACTGCGGAAGAGTACACCGACGAACGAGAAGGAAGCGTGCGGTGGTTCCGAGGGACGAGAAGCCAGAGCGGAAGAATGCTCGAGGAGCAAGAGACGCAGCTAGCGAGAAGGTCGGCATGGGGTGCGACCGAGAGACGAAGACTGCGGATGAGTACGTTGGTGGACGAGAAGGAAGCACGCGATGATTCAGAGGGATGAGAAGCCGGAGCAGAAGTCTACTCGAGAAGATCGGAAGTTGGGTTCGGGTGAGCCCTATTCTGGATGGCAAAGATCACCCAAGCAAGCGGAGCCAGAGTGGAAGACCCGGACCGAGGCGAGCAGCACCAGAGCAGAAGGCCCGGACCAGAAAGTCAACCTGGTTGACTTAGTGGTCCAGGCGCCCGAATCTATTCCGGGCACCCGGAAGTGGCTTTTTGACCGGATCGCATCAAGTGCGATCCGTTTCGTTGGGAATAAAGTTTTATCCCACCAGGGCGCTCGGAACCCTTTTAGGGCACCCCGACTAAGGCTATAAATATAGCCTTGGCCCAGAAGCTTTTGATCAATCCAAGCAATTCATTCATTCAACACTTGTGCGCTTTATTTGTAATTTAACTTCTCTGTTTTGTGCTTCATTGCTGTAAGAGGCTTCTCCGCTTGAAGGAGATATTTAGTGCTACACTTTCCTTGGATTAACAACCTACTTGGTTGTAACTAAGTAAATCTCTGTGTGCCTCTTTCTTTAGTTTTTTTCTGCTTATTTATTTTATGCAAGTGTTAGTTTAAGAAAAGTCGAGAAGGGTTTTGTGTTTTTATTTTTTTTTATAGGCTATTCAACCCCCCTTCTAGCCGGCTGCCGCGATCCAACAAGTGGTATCAGAGCCAAGACGCTTCAGGAGGACTAACTGCCAAACGAAGCACCGAACTAATGGTCGGACCAAACATCTACCCGCAGAAGTTTGAAGGGGAATTCGCTAGCTGGAAAAAGCGAATGCAGATATTCTTTAAAACCGATTGTGATTTAATGTTAATTATGGAGTTCGATTTTACAGCACCAGAAGGTAAGGAGAAATACCACTGGACGAAAAAGGAGCAGACTGACTATGTGGCAAATGGCAAAGCAGAGTACCATCTACTAACCGTTCTTCCTCCACAAGAAGTCAACTGGATCGGCAACTACGACTCCGCGAAGGAACTTTGGGAGAAGTTCCTCGAGCTACACGAAGGAACGTCTAAAGCTAAGCTCGAAAACGTGATTTACTGCGCAACCAGCTCACCGGCCTGTGACTTGGGGAAGATGAGACAGTTGCGCATCTGCACTCAAGAATAAAGGAAATCATCACCGGACTTTCGAATCTCGGAGAGACGGTAAGTAACCGAGATTCGCTAAGGTACGCACTAAATTCCTTTCCTGGAAATTCAAAATGGGCGTCACTAGTAGATGCCTTTTATATTTCAAAAGACTTAGAAAAAATTACATTAGAAGAGTTCTTTTCCACATTTGAAGTGCACGAATCAAGATGTGCGGATACGAAAGAGCCCAAGAACAGCGTCGCCTTCAATGCATCGAGAGACGAACTTGAGTCGGAAATTTCCTTGGCAACCCCTCCTTTAGGTTTCATTACCTTGCCTTTTCCCTTGGCTTGGAACTTTCCCTTACCTTTAGGCTTGCCCTTGCCTTTATGCTTTTGCACCATCAAAATGGAGTTGGGCTTTACCTTCTTAAGGTTGAGCTCAACAGTTCACAACATGCTTAACAGCTCAGGTAGTGGCTTATCAATTTTGTTCATGTTGTAATTTATGACAAATTGATTGTAACTTTCTGGCAAGGATTGCAAGATCAAGTCAGTGGTCAGTTCTTGGCCAAGTGGGAATCCCAACCTCTGTAGGTTCTCTATGTACCCAATCATCTTGAGTACATATGGACCTACGGGAGTCCCATCTTGCATCTTGCACTGAAATAGTGCCTTATAGATCTCAAAGCTCTCGTGTCTTGCTTGTCCTTGATATAGTTGATAAAGATGTTCAACCATATCATAAGCAGTCATCAACTTGTGTTGCTTCTGAAGCTCATAGTTCATGGTTGCGAGCATGAGGCATGACACATCTAATGCATCATCTTGATGCTTCTTATAAGCATCTCGATCGACTCGCGTGGCAGTGGCAGGAGGTGCCTCCGGAATGGACGGCTCCAGGACGTACAGTTTTCTTTCTTGTGTGAGAACGATTCTTAGATTCTTGTACCAGTCCAGGAAATTAGCTCCATTGAGCTTGTCCTTGTCAAGGACAGAACGCAGGGAGAAAATGTTTGTGTTCGTCGACATGGCAATCTACAACATAAATAAAGCAGAAAGTAAATATCATATTCCACTATCATTTAATTAGGCCTTTAATTAAATGATGCTCCCACTGAATTATAGACCTTTTGTAGAATCAAGTCATGGATGTGGTCAAACCACACTACTAGATTCATACCAATTAGCTATAATTCTCGCGGGACAAGATCCACATCATACTACGTCTTGAGTTAGCTTTGGCTAAATCGCCCAAGACTTAGTATGATCGGTAGATAACTAATTATCAATTACATCTTTATGCAACTCTTGTTTATAGGATCAAGATAAATGTGATCTTTATCCTATCTTCCCAACCGTTGGAAAATGCCTATAGTTTTACCCGATCCAATTGAGTTAACTAGCTATACTCAATCTAATTGAGTTTGTTCTCACCCAAGCTTTGATAGGCGGGACCAAGATTGTCCCTTCACACCCTACCAAGATAATATGCGTTGCTCTGCTTTGGCAGATTCAACAACAACAAATGATCGAGGTAGTGATGGGTATCAAAACTTGGTAGGCATTTCGAGTTAACTTGATTAAGATCTAATCTAATCATGAATGTGTATCATATACACATTAAGGTACTAATTATCCAACATTAGCATGCATCACATACACACAAGCAATGATATATATATATATATATATATATATATATACTGATTAATCAATTTGTGATGCGGTCATGACCCTACTATGATCTTCTCAAGCCAATGAAAAGATCAGACAGTCAACTTAGGGTCAACAGCTTCTTCAAGCGCCTCCTTTTGACCGCCATGTGTTGACAGCACCCTCCTCGTAACTCCTTCTTGAGTGGACCTTCCACCGCTTCATTTTGTACATTACAAATATGAAACTCGAGTTACATTCGAGTCTATTTACAACAAGAACATAATAAGGGAGCCACGACGCGCAGGTAGCATATCGTATACAACACGCACAATAAAAAAATGGCGCGCAGGCCATATTATGAATTACAATACAATTTTTGTTGGTGCAGCGGGGACTAGCAAAAGGGGGGTGAATTGCCTGCAGACAAAAATTATACCCTCCTCAAAGCTTTCCAACTCTTAAAATAAAACAACAATATTAAATCAACTACAGAAATAAAAGGAGAACGAAATTAACCTGGTTACAACCAAGAGGATTGTTAATCTAGGGCAGTAAGAAAAGTGCAGTAAGAAAAACTCCTTCTCAGAAGGTGGAGAAGTCTTTTACACTTTGACAGCACAGTAGTTGCTTAAACAGAGATTACTAGAGTTGCTATTTCGTTCATGATCGTTGTTATTCAATAGCTACCCGAGACCCCCTTTATATAAGGGTTCTAGAGCCTATCTGTTAACCTGATCTTCGGGATCAGGTTTGACTCGAGAGGGATCAGTCGACCGATCCCCAGGTTCAGTCGACCGAACCTGCTGTACCCGCCCATCTTTCCATCCAGGTGCAGTCTCTGTGGATCGAGCTCAGGTTCGGTCGACCGATCGGCCAACGGTCTTCCTCTACGCTAGCCCGATCAAAACGCTCGACTGAGTCTCTGGATAAACGTTGGTTCGGTCGACCGATCAAGAGGTTCGGTCGACCGATCAGTCCCCCAACGGCTGGCTTCTGACGTGTCACCAGCGGTTGGTCTTCTGAGGATTGGGGTTCGGTCGACCGATCACCCGAACCCAGTTCCCGGCCTTTTCCTCGAGCAGGCTTCTGTCCGGCTTCTCGTTCCTCGAACGCCGCGCACGTTCTTCTCGCTCCACCGGAGTACTCTTCTGCAGCTCTCTCGTCCTTCGGACGCACCGAGCCCGTCGGCTCCCTTCCTGTGCCGTCCTTCTCGCTAGCTGCGTCTTCCGCTCGACTTCCTGTGCTCCTAAGTTCCTGCACACTCAGACACAGGGGTCAGACAAAACGCAAGGTCTAACCAACTTGATTGATCACATCAAAACTACCACGGGGTCCAACAATTTTAACCAATCACATTGGGATTTTTGGGTCATGACTATCACAATATCATACATAATTCTAAATTATGTATTTTACATAAATTTCTATAATTTTACTACTGTTTTATCAATTTTATGAGTCACAACTTCTCGACGGTCCCGTTTAGCGATTTTCGGGCGCGATCGCGAGACAATGCCCCTTGCGGGGTTAAGGGCAGCCCCCCTTCTCGTGAAATGAATATTGCGAGTGTCCTAAACTGATCTAATAGTGCCTTAAGCCGCTGTCCCAAAAAAAAATAATTTTATTTGGGTGAAACCTTGCCGTTTCGGAAGGTTTTTCTTGGTATTTGAAGCGTACAAGTGTCCAAACACTTGTTGCTTCGCCTCTACAAGAAAAATACTCACAAAATCTATAAACATAGAAAAATTACAAAAACTTACAGATCTGAAACCTTTTCGTAATAACAAATACAAACATGTACAAGCTTCGCACGTGGCTCTGATACCACTGTTAGACTTTCGAGTCACAAAACCCATTTTTTGCGTTGCGGAAACCTCGAAGCTAGCCACGGATCCGTGCGAAGATAAATAAAAATTCATGTACATGTTTGTCTACACTAGATCTACCTTAGATCTACATGAAAAAGAAGTATTACCCTTGTAGCGATGCCCTTTGCTTATCCCGCTCGTCCAAATGGTTACCGGATCTCGTAGAGTGTCAAGTGTACACTCCTCTACACGTATCCACACGGAAAAAAGGTCGAGAAAACCACTTAGAGTGTGCTATCACTCTTGAGAGGTCTCGGCAATGGAGGAGAAGGAGAGAAGAAGAAGAGAGGAAGAAGAAGAAGCCTTGAATTGCCTTGATTCAATGTGGTCGGCCACTTATTAGAGCTCTTATATCTCCATGTAATACCAAGAGTCATGGCTCTTGGTCTTCCTCATGAGGTGGCACACAATGATGTAGCTTTGATGATGTGGAACATCATCATTGGCCGGCCCATGCCAAGTCACAATGAGGTGGCATTTGGTCAAGTCAAACTTGACCCTTCATCTTCCCTCTCAAGTCAAGTCAAACTTGACCTCTTATCTCCCATGGTTGATCAAATCTAACCTTTGATTCAAATCAATTTAATTTAATAAATCTCTATTCATTGGTTTAAATTGATTCAATGAATCATAGTCTAAATTAGACTCATTTGACATATGAATCAAATTGAGTCCAACTCAATTAGTCTAATCTGGATTACTCTTAATCCAATTTGGTTCATCATATGAACCTAATCCTCTTGGTCCATCTTATGAACCTAATCTCCATCTAACTGCCCTTTGTGTGTGACCCTATAGGTTCTTGTAACATCGACAATGCTCCTAAACCCATTTAGAAACATAAGTAATGAGCGGTATCTAGCAACACATCATTATTACCCAAGTTACAAGAATGTTGAGATCCAACATCACCATTGTGACTACTAATTGTGACTCTCACAATATGTGACAATGTTCTTCTATCCTTGACATCTAAATTAATCAATTGAGGCATAGACCGTGTCATCCTCTAATCAATTTATGTCTTGAACTCCAAGTAGAGTTACTTTAATCAAATGAGCTCAATATCTCATATTGACCTATTTGGGCATGGCCATTCACTTAGTGGTCTCACTCTATCAAGAATCATGATGTCACTCCCGTCATATAGGAGGGATAGATCCCATCTACATCACTCACATCCGTCCGTATAATTTGTTACATACCCAGTAGTCGCCTTTATAGTCCACCCATTTACGGGTGACGTTTGACGAAGCCAAAGTATGCAACTCCTTATGTAGGGAACCACGGTGACTTCAGGTCCAAGGACTGATAGTCATACTAATAGTCACATGAGAAAGTATATGACACTCATATAACGATCCATGATACTTTCTCATGGTGGGTAATGCAGTATACATTCTCCAATGCATACCCATGTGCCAACTTGATATCTAATATCCATGACTTGTGAGATCAAGTCATTGAGTTAACCTACATGCTAGTCTTATCGCATTAACATTATCCCTGAATATTAATAGTTGACTAGGAATGATTAAGAGTAGTGTTCTCTATATCATCTCATTATCAATTCAACCAATCGATTGATATAGTTAAGAACCTTCTACTCAAGGACGCTATTATACTCAGTTATTTGTCACCAATACAAGTAAGTATAATAACCATAAAGAAATGTCTTTATAAATATATATAGGAATATGATACATCGAGTCCATACAACTATCATCACATGATCGACTCTAGGGTTCTCACTAACACATATAGCTATGGGACCAACCCTAGGTGCAAAGGTTAGGTCAAGGATACTAGGGAAGGAATCCCTAAAGGCTCTTTTGGCAATACTAATATGACTAAGACTTCTAAGAAGCCTAACAAAGTCACAAAGAAGGTCACAAGAGAGGTCATCCCTAAAGTTGATCTAGTAAAGGTGACTAAGGCTCCAAAAAGGCCTAATAAAGTCACAAAGAATGTTACAAGGGAAGTTATCCCTAGAAGTGACCTAGTAGAAGTGACCAAGGCTTCTAATAAGACTAGAAAGGTCCTTAGAAAGGTATCTAGGGAAGTTATCCCTAGTAAGTACCTAGAGCATCCAAGGAGCACCAATAGGTATTGGGTTCTAGGAACAAATTCTCTACGCCCTAGATGCAGTTTAGAGAGTGTCAACTCTAATTGGAAGGGTAGTTAACCCAACCTTGTTAAAGTTGACACTTGAGAGCATTTTCAAGGTTATTGTTAACCTTTGAAAATGAAAATGATTATTAGTGTTACTCTTTGAAAGAGTAAAATGTGTCAAACTTTGAGGAGTTGAATTCAATTTAAATTGACACACTTGAGAAAAGTAAAAGTAATGCCAAATTTAGAATTTGGCATTTTCTTATAGAATTAAGGGAAATGTAAACCTTAATCCAAATTGTCACTCTTGGAAAGAATAACATGTGCCAAATCTTAAAGAATTGGACTTAAATTTAAATTGGCACAAATGAAAAAAGAAATACCAAGTTGAAAATTTGGTATTCTATTGAGGGGTTAAGGGAAAATTTAAACCTTAATCAAATTAATTACTTTTTGAAAGAGTAAGTTGTGCCAAACCTTGAGGAATCACATCAAAGGTAAGTTGGCACACTTGGAGAAAGGATAAGAAATGTCTAGTTGAGATATTAGTATGTTCTTAAGGAATTAAGAGCAAAATTAAGTCTCAATCTAAATGTTTGATCCTTAAAGAGAGTAATATGTGCCAAACAAATATTTGAGGATTGAATTCTTAATTTCAATTGGCACAAATAAAAAAAAGGGGGTAAAAGAAATGTCAAGTCGGGTTTTGGGATTCCTTCAAGAGATAAGCAATCTAGGCTTAATTTTTAAGGTTTTATCTAAGGTTTAAGGATACTTAGATAGATTATTTAGGTATATTTTATTTATGCTAAAGTATCATAATTGATTGTCTATCATATGTCATGACATCATATGTTGCATTCATTTTTATTATGAAAAATACAAAAATATCATGTCATGTCATACATACATTATGTAGCTATAGCATGTTTTTCTTTTGAAAATTACTTATTTTGATGTGTGTCATGTAACATCATGCATTATGTTAATTTCCTTGTAATTAAGGACAAAAGACATTTATTAAGAATGGTAAATATCCCAACAAATGGGATTATACCAAATGACATCCTAGGTAGATGATCATAAGTCTCTTAATGCCTAGATAGATATGCATGATCCCTTAATTTAGGGCAAAACCAAATATACATCTTACAAAGAATTATAAGGTGACTTGTATGTGTTTTAGCACACATTATATACAAGTAAGATGTTAGAATGGTGAACAAAACTCAAGATGTTGATTTAGTGCATCATGTTGAGTTTTAGGTTCATCAAAGCACATAGTCATGTGACTTCCAATCATTGGGAAAACTAATGTACAAGTCATGTGCATTGAGCCCAAAGAACATGGTTGGATATTGATTTTGAAAATGATTTTAAAATGCTTTTGGAAAACCTTGGTGAAGACTATCTTTTGATAGTGATCACCATTGAATAGTTAGACACAAACTTGAAGAAAACACTAAAGTTTTTATAAGTTTTCAAATTTGTGTCAATCTTTGAAAATAAGAAGTATTTTCATAGAAAACTATTTTTCCTTGATAAAGTATACCCTAAATAATGTCTACATAAATTTTATGATTTTTAGAATTTTGTAGAATTTTTAGAGAGTTTCTGAATTTCACAGAAATTGAATTTCAGGAAATCAGGAACCCAATCTATCAGCTGATCAATTGGGATGGGTTCGATCGATCAGCCGATCGATTGGGAAGCCAATTCCCACGAACAAAAGGGTAGTGAATCGATCAGTCGATGATTGACCTAGGTTGGATCGATCAGTCGATCAATTTAGAGAGAATTTCTGCGAGCAGTAGCTTGCGAAATCGATCATTGGAGTGATTTCAATCGATTGAGTCCTAACTTCAATCGATTGGGAAGTCTATTTTTGGCTAGAAAAGCTTGATTTCAACACTTCAAGTCACTTTAAGTCCGTTAACCACTCCAAACCCCTTGGAATACATTTGTATACGTTTAAGGGGAGTTTTCCATGATGAAAACAAGTATAGATTGGTTAAGAGAAATCAAAGTGAAGTTTAGGATAAGGTTTAGTTTCAATTCTGAATTTTGAAACCTTAAAACTTCAAGTTTTGATTGTCAAGGGTCATTAACCATTCCTAACCCTTTGGCATACACTTGTATCCATTTAGGGGGAGTTTTCATGATGAAAACAAGTATGGATTGGTTAAGAGAAACCAAAGTGAAGTTAGGATAAGGTTTAGTTTCATTATTGAATTTTAAACCTTAAAACTTCAAGTTTTGGTTTTTCTAACTGTTTAGGAACTCGAAGTCATTGTTGGTGCAATGATAGAAGGTTGACCATGTTTTTAGGGGGAGTTACTCTTTGAAAACATAAAAATCTTTTCAAAGACCTTGGAAGGGGGTTAAACCTTCGTGATGAATTAATACTCAGGGTCGAGTATTGGGAACAATGGAAGATTGGTTATCTTCATTGCTAGGATGATAAATGTTCTCAAATGAGCATTGTGGAGTAGATTACTGCTCAAGGGGGAGCATTGAGTTAATGAAGGGGATCAGACCTTCATTGGTAAAGTGGAAAATGCTCTCGGATGAGCATGGAGAAGAAGATTACTGCTCAAGGGGGAGCACTGAATACAATGAATGGGAGTTTCATTGAGAAGTTGAGGCATGCTCTAGGATGAGCATTGTGAAGTGAAATAGAGCTCAAGGAGGAGCTTTGACGGCAATGAAGAATATGAGATCTTCATTGTGGGGTTGTTAACAACATATGAGGTTGTAAACAACAAAGAGTTAACTCTTATTGAGAAGAGTTTGTTTTCAGTTTTTGATGTATGACAAAAGGGGAGAATGGAAGGTTAAGTTAGGCCTTCATCTCAAGTAGGGGGAGTTTGTCCTCTAGGAAAGGGAGAGAATAAAGGAAACCTTCATTCATACCTTGTCATGAAAAGGGTTAAGGCTATGGGATTTAGCCTTGTGATAAAGAAGAAGTTAAGGCTATGGGATTTAGCCTTAGTATGAAGAAGAATTAAGGCTATAGGATTTAGCCTTGCGTAAAGAAGAAGTTAAGACTATGAGATTTAGTCTAACTTAGAGGTATTGTCAAACATCAAAAAAGAGGAGATTGTTGAGGCAATTTCTTTTGGTCAAGTTTGACTAAGCTTGAGTTGAGTCAAGTTTGAGTCGAGTCGGGATTTGAGTTTTGATGTTTAGCAATAGAAGGAGATTGACAATATAAGGAGATTGCTGGAGCAATCATCCGATTATGGAGATGGTCAAAGGGTTGACCAGATTGATGAGAATACAAGTCAAGTAGGTCAGGGATGACAGGAGACTTGACTGGGTAAGTCCTAACTGGAGGTTAGGCGTATGTAAGTCCTAACTAGAGGTTAGGCTCCTAGAAGTCCTAACTGGAGGTTAGGCAGTGGTGAAGTCTTAACTGGAGTTTAGGCAGTGGTGGAAGTCCTAACTGGAGGTTAGGCAAAGGAGAAAGTCCTGGTGAGGAGCTAGGCATTTGGAAAGTCCAAGTGTGATCTTGGTAAGGAAGAAAGTCCTGGTGAGGAGCCAGGCAATTGGGAAGTCCAAGTGTGATCTTGGCACAGGTTGTAAGTCCAAGCATGTGGTCTTGGCAAGGTAAGTCCAAGTATGATCTTGGCAAAGAAGAAAGTCCAAGCATGTGGTCTTGACAAGATAAGTCCTAGTGTGGTGGTATAATTCGACAACTAGGATGAGGCCGAAGGAAGCTCCTGAAGGCAAGACGTGAAGGATGGGAGATATCCGAGAGATGCAAGGCTGATGGAGAAGGCTAGTTTGAGGTTGGTCGGGTGTGGCCAAATGCTAGGCATGGAGACCCAACAAGTCACGGTTGACCAGGAGTTGGGTTGGAGATTTTAGACTTGAGTTTGAGTCAAGTTCAGGCTGGTCAATCGATCGGGCGATCGATTGAACCAGGGTCTAATCAATCAGTCGATCGATTGGAGTGTACTACGATTATGGGAAGGCCCAATCGATTGGTCGATCGATTGGAATGTGAAATCGCGAGCACGGAGGCTTTCCCAATCGATCGGGTGATCGATTGGGAGCTGCCAATCGATCGGTCGATCGATTGGGCAGCAGAAGCTCTCGCACGGACGCGAGAGCACAGAAAGTCTCTGAATCGATCGGGCGATCGATTCAGGCAGTCTCAATCGATCGGTCGATCGATTGGGAAGTGACTGTTGCGTAGGAAATGAGCGATGGACGGCTGGGATGGAGCAATGCTGATGTGGCAATCGATTGAGGATAATTTGGATCGATTGGGAGCACAGGATATAGCCGTTGCGGAGCATTTTCTCCTCAGAATTTTGCATTCTTCTTCCTGCGATTTCTCTGCGATTCACAGCGAGCTTCTCCGATCTTCACCGCCAGTTCTTGAAGGCTCTTGGGAGTATTTTCTCAAGGTTCAAGAGGCAACAACAAGCACAAGTAAGCAAGAAGAGAGTGTCTTTATGTGTATTTGTATTCCTTCTTCTTGTATTTTTGTGTGTATTGTTGTGTGAGTTTATATGAGGCTTCTCTGCCTCCGGCTGTGACTGAGAAGGAGTGATTCATAGTGAAGATAGCGTGTCGTGTGTGGATCCTTGGATTAGTCACCTCATCTTGAGGTGGATACCAAGTAAATCCTAGTTGTTAGCATTGTGAGTGTTTGTGTCTTTGTATTCCGCTGCACATTATCAAGACGAAGCAAACTGACACAAGCGCGATGAGCCGCTATTCACCCCCCTCTAGCGGCACAAAGGTCCCAACAGAATCTCTTGACTCAGATGTGCCACTCAGAATTAGGTGTAAAAGACAATGCCCCAACACCTAGGTTTCGACCGTCTGTTGAACAAACAGCCATGGCTCCTACTACCACCTCTAGAGGAAAAGACCCAATGGAAGTTGCTCGCCCTATCCTAGCGAGAGCATTACATTTGGAGCTGACTAAACATATTCATGTACTGTCCACATCTGTGTGTCTGCCCCGAACAACTAACCCACCCCAAGCACTTCCTCTTCAAGGCCTGGTACACCCCCTAAACCTGCATGCCAGTTTTGCCTCTCCTTCGACTTGCCATCACAATAGGGGATGAGTTCCAACCCCCTATCTCCCTATAGGGTGGTGAGACTAAGAGGGTCACTGGCCGAAGATTAGACAAGTGCGGTAAGACGGTTGAGAGACTTCTCCATTTCTGACCATACTGACGAATTTGCCCAGGGCACTACCTTAGTAAGTTCTCAATTCTATTCCCCCTAGTGATTAAAACTTCCTAACACTGACTCTTCTTAGATTTTTACTATCGATCTAAGCCTGAGTTACCTTGTGGTGGACTTAGTGCTCGACAATAAGATTTTAAGAGAACGCCTAGAGCACCTAGAGCTCCCTTTTGCATCTATCCCAAATCCCAAGGTGGGCAGCCTACAGAAAGAAGTAAAAGTCTAGGTTAGGATAGTATTAGAGCTAGAGAAGGCCCTGGAAGAATCTCAATAGGCATTGGATCTACAACAGGTGAAAAAAACAAAAATTGAAAATCCTATTGCAGACCTATGAAACTAAACTCCAAACTAAAATTACAGTGCAAACCAAGGCAGTTTCCGATCTAGCACAGAAAATTGCTACATTGGAGGAACGTAAGATCGCTCGTGCTTCAAAGTCAACAGAAAAAGCCAAGGAGTTTTCAACCAAGGACTTATTGATACTAGAGCAACATAAGAACCTGGACACACAAGAGAGTAGAATAGACTCCTTACAGGTCGAGTTAGAATCTGCTAAATTTGAGCTAACGACGTACAAGGCCGGAGAGGACGAACCTTTTAAAGCTAGGTGGCAAGCTTATTTTTAATCCTGCAAGTTTGGCCAGAGCACCGTAAGGATGCTTACACATGGAGCTAAAGGAGCAGTCTAGCAACTCCGTGAGGCAGGCCATTTATCGGTGGAGCCACTAAAGCGATTGGTAAATCGCCAATGGATTTTGGGCAGTCTCCTGAGAGACCTCTTTAGCAAACTTGATTAACTATATATATGTAGTCCCTTTTATGTATTGAGCCTTTCGACAGGAGGATATAAAATTAAAGTGTAAACATGTATTACCAACTAGTATGTCATACTTGGTTTTTGAGTATTCTCACGCTCTGTTACCGGAATATTTGGGCGTGCTAGATGAGCTCCGAGTGAACGCCATTTTATAAAAAATGTCTAGTGACTCAAAGATTAGGAACTCAGACGCATAAGCGCTCATTTTTATAATTAAGCCGAGCGGAATTATTCTGTTGGGCAGCTCAATAATCTAATACTTGGACACATGAGCCAGCACACTTATAATCTCTGCTGAACAGTGTTGGAATGTATACTGAAAGCCTAAGCTTTGTAAACATTTATTATGAATAAAGAATCACATTTGGTCTAATTGCCTACATTTGTTTGTAGTTGTTCATTTAATTTATATTGTAGATAACATAGTATGTGGTGTCACATACAGAAGATGATGTTATCAGTACCTTATAAATTATAAACAGTAGCTCACGACCAAAATGGAAAAGGAACAAACCATTAGAAGGTCGTAGTGTAATTAGATATTAGTTTATCTTGACTATATAATTACACTAGTACACTCAGAGTGTATTGAGTAGGACCATTTGAGGTCGTTTCTTTTATACTGACTTTATAAAGGAACAAAGACCTCAGTTATTATGGAAGTGTGTGCTCTTAATCTTAATATAATAACAAGCACATATATTTGATATTTATTTCTTTAATTTATCAATGGGTGAGATTTAGTTCGTTGAATCAATAAACCCGATAAGTTGGGAAATGGTATTACTTATAGTGTGTGTTGTTGATTATAGAAGGAAACTGTGCCCTAGAGATACTAGGTTGATAATGTCCTCAAGAGGAGCTCATAAAGATTGTCATGTTAAACCCTGCAGGTGGACTTAGTCCGACATGACAATAAGGTTGAGTGGTACTACTCTTGGACTTAGATATTAATTAAATGAGTTGTCAGTAACTCACTTAATTAGTGGACATTCGATATCTTAAACAGGGAGACTAACACACTCATAATAAGAAGGAGCCCAAAATATAATTTGGGATTGGTGCGGTAGTTCAATGATAGTTCTCTAGTGGAATGAATTATCATTGATAAAATTAAGTTGTGTGTTGGAGGCGAACACGGGATGCTTAATTTTATCGGGAGACCAAACCAATTCCTCCTCTCGGTCCCTATCGTAGCCTCTTATTTATAGAGTTCTATACCCACCTATACCCACCTTCTATACCCACAATAGGGGCCGGCCAAGCTAGCTTGGGAACAAGCTAGGGCCGCCTAGGTATATTATTGGCCCTAGCTTGAACCCAAGCTAGTAGGGCCGACCAAATAAAATTAAAAAGAAATTTAATTTTAATTTTTATTATTATGTGGAAGATATATTTTAAAGAGAATTAAAATTAAAATATCTCTCTTGTAAAAGATCTACAAAAGATTAAAGAAAGAGATTAGATCTCTTTCCTTATTTGTAGATTGGAGAGATGTTTTATTTTTTCTTTAAAAATTATTCACATGTTGATAAAATTAAAATTATAGAAATTTCCTTTTATCAACCATGAAGAGATTTTAAAGAGAAATTTTATTTTTTAAAATTTCCGGAAACAAATTAGGAAGTTTTAATTGTTGATTAAAACTTGTCCTCTTTTGTTTCCAATGATGTGGCCGGCCATCTCAAGTTAATTGGGAAATTTTGTTTTATTTTTCTCAATTAATTCATGTCAAGAAAAATTAAGGAAATTTTATTGTAATTAAATTTCCTAATTTGTCTAGGCCAAGGAATATAAAAGAAGGGGTAGGGGTGCCTTCATGAGATACAACCTCTATTATTTTCTCTCCCTCTTTTGTTCCTTGGTGTGGCCGGCCATCCTCTCCCTCTCTTCCTCTTGTGGTGGCCGAACCTCTCTCCCTTCCTTGGAACTCTTGTGGTGGCCGGATACTACTTGGAGAAGAAGAAGAAGAAGGAGAGAAAGCTAGCATCTCTTGGAGCTTGGTTAGTATTTTGGTTTTCTTCTTTGGTGAAGTTCTTCCTTTGTGGCCGAACCTTGCTTGGAGGAGAAGAAGGTGGTTGGTGGTTTCTCATCTCGGTAGATCGTTGCCCACACAACGTCCGAGGTTAGAAGAGGAATACGGTAGAAGATCAAGAGGTTTTTCTATAAGGTATAACTAGTAATTTTTATTTCCGCATCATGCTAGTTATTTATGGAAATAATACCAAATACAAGAGGCTTACGTTCTAGTATTTCGAATATGTTTTCGATGTTGTGTTCTTTTGTTTCTTTCTTTCCTTGTGATTTGATTGTTCTCTTTGGTTAACCTAAAGTTATTTTAGGAAATTAAATATTAGCTTTCTATTAAAGGTTTTGTCTAGTCGGTGGTGGTTGCTCCCATATCCAAGAAGGCCATGTGCCTCGCCACGTCAAGATCGGGAACCTTTTATGGAAATTAATATTTAATGGAATTAATAACTTAAGGAGACTTGGGTCGAACGTGTTAAGTTCCGCAGGAGATCCAAGTCAAAACCTAAAAGAACAAATAGATTAAGTTTTGGATCAAACGTGTTAAGTTCCGCAGCGATCCAAAATTTAATTTAAAAGAACACATGGTAGCTAGGAAAAGGTTCAGACCTTTGTACAAAATTTTGTACAGTGGAACCTCTAGGTTTTCCGAGTAGCAACCAACAATTGGTATCGAGCTAGGGTTTTGCCTCTGTGTATTTGGTATTTAGTTTAATTATGCACATGTCATACATAATTTAGGCGGGATAATAGTAGGATGTGCTAACTTTGTGGATGCGCAGGATCCAACTATTATGGCTTTTAGTTATTATGTGTGATTGGACCCTTGGACATGTCAAGGGCATTTAATGTGTGCATGATTGTATTAAAATACAGCAGGAGCTAGTTTTATTAGGATTTTATTTTTGATCTAGATACATGTACATTCCTTTTATGGAATATAGGATCAAAATGTAAAATTCTATTTATGTCATGGATCGAATCTTGCAAAGCGTGGAACCTTCTAAGGACCAGAGGCACTAGGAGCAAGATGGATGCGACAGCTAGACCCGGTGGTGGTGGCCAAATATGGCAACAGCTTGGGATGACAACACACGGAGGACAATTAGAGATAAAAGCCATAATAGTTGAAAATTAAATTTTCTATTTATTGCTTTTATATTGTGCTGTGTGTGCATGTTAGTTTACAAGTTTAGTAGGCTAGCATAGTTAAAATTCCTCATTTATAAATAACTAAGTGGGAGAGGGATTTTTAAATAAATCCCATGGTCTCCATTACTGGTTTGTAAGTGATGCAAACAAGCTTGCGTTGGCTCTGAGTGCCTTCCTCCATAACGGATGAGCTTGTTTGCGGATCACTAGAACAGACTTCTATTTTTGGATGACTATAGGAAGTTAATTAAGAGCGTGTGATCTTCCCCAACGGAAGGGGCATAATCTTATTAATGGACTTAGTGTCAAGTAATGGTATACACTTAGACACATCTAATAGTATCCTCCCCAACGGAGTCACTGCTATTATTTGTGTGACCAAATGATACCAACTATTATTTTTATTTGTCAAAAGTTAGGTTGACAAGATAATAAAATTAATGGGTTAAAACCCTCCTTTTACAAATGTTGAATTTGTATACGTCCACACTAACGTGGCATACAAAATTCACGGTGTTATGAGGTATTGGTTAATTTAAAATAGTATTGTTTGAGGAATCAATATTATTCTAAATTTAGAGTTCTGACCAAAAGTTATTTGTGATTCTTAGGATGTCTTTCAACCCATGTCCATCATACTTCAACAGAATAGACTTACTGGACCAAACTACATAGATTGGAAAAGAAACCTGGACATTGTTCTTACTTCTGAAAGCTATAAATATCTTGGTGAGCGGTGTCGATGCACCCTCTGGTGAATCTACCCAAGAGGAGATTGAATATCATAGGAAATGGGTAAAAGCGATGAGATGGCGCGGTGTTACATTTTGGCTTCAATGTCAAATGTATTGCAACATCAAGATCAAGATTTACCAACGCCTATGATATTATGAACAATCTCAAGGAACTCTTTGGTCATCAAGATAGGGCTTCTAGGCAAGAAGCCATGAGAAAGATAATGACAGCCACCATGCAAGAGACTCGTAAGGGATCATATCCTAAAGATGATGGCTTATCTGAACGAGATACGGATCCTTGGAGGAGAAATTGATGGGAAACCCGGATCGATATGATCCTCCAAACGCTACCTAGAAGTTTTGAGCGGTTTGAACTATAATATGAATAAGAGGGTTTATTCATTAGCGGAACTACTTATTCAAGAAGCAGAAGGATTATTTCGTCACAATGCTCAAATTCACTATCTTGAAAATGGTTCTACTTCTAAACCGAAGGAAAGAAGAAGAAGAAACAAGTCGGTTCAAGAAAGAAAGTGAATAAATCTCAGAGGATTTAAAGTTGGAATGAAGAAGTCGAAGGGCAAGTGCTTCATGCAGGCAGGACATTGGAAGGCGGATCGTCCTCGTAGGAACCAAAACAAAGGTATATCTCATACTCTAGTTGTTGAAACATGTTTAGCGGTGTTATCTACCAGCACCTGGTGTGTAGATACGGGAGCCACTGATCATGTCTGCAATTCCTTGCAGGGGTTCCAGGAAACCCGACGACTATCTGAAGGGGAGATTACCGTCTACATGGGCAATGCTACTAAGGTGGCATCTGTTGCAGTGGGAGACGTCTACTTATCTTTTAGTAGAAATAGGAATTTGGTTTTAAGAAATTGTCTTTATGTACCCAGTTTTAGAAAGAATTTAATTTCAGTTTCTAAACTGTTTTTAGATGGATATTCAGTTTCCTTTAGTAACGATGTAGTTATTAAAATAAATAAAGTGATTATCTGTTCTGGTGCATTAGTTGGCAATTTGTATACTTTAAATCCAATTTCTTCCACAAAGCAAAACATGGAAATTTATAACTCATCTTCTAATTCTAATAAGAGAAAAGAACCTTCAGAAATGAACCAAGCATATCTTTGGCATCTAAGACTTGGTCATATTAATTTAAGTAGGATTCAGAGGCTTATAGCCGATGGACTTTTGAGTTCATTAGAGTTGGAAAATTTTTCAACTTGTGAATCTTGCTTAGAAGGTAAAATGACCAAGAGGCCGTTCAAGGCCAAGGGGTATAGAGCCAAAGAAGTGTTAGAGTTGGTTCACTCTGATTTGTGTGGTCCTATGTCTGTCCAGGCAAGAGGAGGTTTTGAATATTTTGTCTCTTTCATAGACGATTATTCAAGATATGGATACATTTACCTAATGCGCAAGTCCGAGTGCTTTGACAAGTTCAAAGAATACAAGGTGATGTGGAGAAACGATTAGGTAAAGTATCAAGACACTACGATCGATCGTGGTGGCGAATACCTCTTAGGAGAGTTTAGGAATTACTTATCGAAGGTCGGGATTCAATCCCAATTGTCTGCACTGGAACACCCCAATAGAATGGTGTGAGCGAAGGAATAGGACTCTTATGGAAATGGTTAGATCGATGATGAGTTATTCAGATTACAAATTCGTTTTGGGGATATGCTTGGAAACAACAAGATACGTTCCGAACTTAGTACCTTCTAAATCAGTTTCTTCTACTCCCATAGAATTGTGGAATGGGCGAAAACCCGTCTAAGACATATTCGGATTTGGGGTAGTCCAAGACATGTGCTGAAACATCTTGATAAGTTAGAATCTCGTACAAGTTCGCGTGTTTGTAGGATATCCCAAAGGAACGAAGGTGGTTTATTTTATAGTCCTAAAGACCGGAAGGTCATTGTTAGCACCAATGCCCGCTTTTAGAAGAAGACTATATAATGGATCACAAGCCCGAGTAAAGTTGTTTTAGAAGAACTTAGAGGACATGTCTACTTCAGTACAACAAGACAAGATGAAGTACCACAAGAGACCGCAACACGTGTCACACATGATACACAACCACGCATGCCTCGTCGTAGTGGGAGGGTTGTGAGGCACTGAAGATTCATGTTTTGGGAGAGTCTTGGACTTGATCCGGGTAAACATGAACCCGATCCCGATCATATGAAGCACTCCAAGATATAGATGCAGATCTTGGCAAAAGGCAATGAATTCAAATAGAGTCCATGTACTCTAATAAGGTTTGAGAGCTTGTAGAACCCGATGGTGTAAAAGCCATTGGATGCAAGTGGATCTACAAAAGGAAAAGGGACGACGGAAGGTAGAAACCTTCAAAGCTAGGCTTGTTGCAAAGGGTACACTCAAAAGAGGGAATCGATTATGAGGAGACCTTTTCACCGTAGCCATGTTTAAGTCTATCCGGATACTCTTATCCATTATTGCTCATATGGATTATGAGATTTGGCAAATGGGTGTCAAGACTTTCCTTAATGGAAATCTTGAAGAGAACATCCATATGAAGCAACCGAAGGGTTCATTGAAAAGGCAAAGAGCATCTAGTGTGCAAGCTCAATCGGTCCATTTATGGATGAAGCAAGCTTCAAGGTCTTGGAACATCCGGTTTAATGAAGTAATCCAGTCATATGGATTTATTCAAAGTCCGGATGAGTCTTGTGTATATAAGAAGTGTAACGGAAACGTGGTGGTATTTCTTGTACTATCGTAGATGATATTTTGTTAATTGGCAACAATGTCAAGGTATTATCGACGTAAGGGTATGGTTGTCCAAACAATTTGATATGAAGGACTTAGGAGAATGTGCCACATTCTTGGGATCAAAGTTATAAGGGATCGTAAGAAAAGAATGTTGTGTCTATCCCAAGCTTCATATATAGATACAATCCTTGCTCGTTTCAGCATGCAGGATTCCAAGAAAGGTTTCTTACCTTTTAGACATGGAGTAGCTCTATCTAAAGAGATGTCTCCAAAGACATCAAAAGAGATAGAGGACATGAAAGCGGTTCCTTATGCTTGGTGTAGGAAGCCTAATGTATGCAATGTTATGTACGAGACGATATCTCTTTTGCCGTGGGCATGGTCAGTAGATAGAGTAACCCTGGACAAGGACATTGGTCTGCGGTAAAGCATATATTGAAGTACGAGAAGGACTAGAGATTATATGCTAGTTTACCAAGCAGACGATCTGCGTTACACGGATTCGATTTCTAATCGATAGGGATAATGATAAGTCTACATCGGGCTATGTGTTTACTTTAGGAGGTGGAGCCATTTCATGGAGGAGTGTTAAGCGAAATTGTTGGACTCAACCATGGAAGCTGAATATGTAGCCCCTCGAGGCAGCTAAAGAAGCGGTATAGCTCAGGAGCTTTCTAATGGACTTAGATGTGATTCTGGTTTGCCCAAAATCATCACAATTTATTGTGATAATAGTGGTGCATTGCAAACTCGAAGGAACCACGAGCTCATAAGGCAAGTAAACATATAGAGCGCAAGTACCACCGATACGAGATATTGTGAAGCGAGGAGAAGTTGTCATCGCCAAGATTGCATCGGATAACCTGGCGGATCCTTTCACTAAGGCCCTTCCAAAGCTTTCGATCGGCATGTGGAGGAATGGGAATCGGATGTATGGTAGAAGATATGGCGACTTAGTCATTAGTATAAGTGGGAGATTGTTGGAATGTATACTGAAAGCCTAAGCTTTGTAAACATTTATTATGAATAAAGAATCACATTTGGTCTAATTGCCTACATTTGTTTGTAGTTGTTCATTTAATTTATATTGTAGATAACATAGTATGTGGTGTCACATACAGAAGATGATGTTATCAGTACCTTATAAATTATAAACAGTAGCTCACGACCAAAATGGAAAAGGAACAAACCATTAGAAGGTCGTAGTGTAATTAGATATTAGTTTATCTTGACTATATAATTACACTAGTACACTCAGAGTGTATTGAGTAGGACCATTTGAGGTCGTTTCTTTTATACTGACTTTATAAAGGAACAAAGACCTCAGTTATTATGGAAGTGTGTGCTCTTAATCCTAATATAATAACAAGCACATATATTTGATATTTATTTCTTTAATTTATCAATGGGTGAGATTTAGTTCGTTGAATCAATAAACCCGATAAGTTGGGAAATGGTATTACTTATAGTGTGTGTTGTTGATTATAGAAGGAAACTGTGTCCTAGAGATACTAGGTTGATAATGTCCTCAAGAGGAGCTCATAAAGATTGTCATGTTAAACCCTGCAAGTGGACTTAGTCCGACATGACAATAAGGTTGAGTGGTACTACTCTTGGACTTAGATATTAATTAAATGAGTTGTCGAACTCACTTAATTAGTGGACATTCGATATCTTAAACAGGAGACTAACACACTCATAATAAGAAGGAGCCCAAAATATAATTTGGGATTGGTGCGGTAGTTCAATGATAGTTCTCTAGTGGAATGAATTATCATTGATAAAATTAAGTTGTGTGTTCGTGGCGAACACGGGATGCTTAATTTTATCGGGAGACCAAAACCAATTCCTCCTCTCGGTCCCTATCGTAGCCTCTTATTTATAGAGTTCTATACCCACCTATACCCACCTTCTATACCCACCAATAAGGGGCCGGCCAAGCTAGCTTGGGAACCAAGCTAGGGCCGGCCTAGGTATATTATTGGGTGGCCGGCCCTAGCTTGAACCCAAGCTAGTAGGGCCGGCCAAAATAAATTAAAAAAGAAATTTAATTTTAATTTTTATTATTATGTGGAAGATATATTTTAAAGAGAATTAAAATTAAAATATCTCTCTTGTAAAAGATCTACAAAAGATTAAAGAAAGAGATTAGATCTCTTTCCTTATTTGTAGATTGGAGAGATGTTTTATTTTCTCTTTAAAAATTATTCACATGTTGATAAAATTAAAATTATAGAAATTTCCTTTTATCAACCATGAAGAGATTTTAAAGAGAAATTTTATTTTTTAAAATTTCCGGAAACAAATTAGGAAGTTTTAATTGTTGATTAAAACTTGTCCTCTTTTGTTTTCCAATGATGTGGCCGGCCATCTCAAGTTAATTGGGAAATTTTGTTTTATTTTTCTCAATTAATTCATGTCAAGAAAAATTAAGGAAATTTTATTGTAATTAAATTTCCTAATTTGCCTAGGCCAAGGAAGATAAAAGAATGGTTGATGTTGCCGTCATGAGATACAACATCTAGTATTTCTCTCCCTCTTTTGTTCCTTGGTGTGGCCGGCCATCCTCTCCCTCTCTTCCTCTTGTTGTGGCCGAACCTCTCTCTTCCCCTTGGAGCTCTTGTGGTGGCCGGATACTACTTGGAGAAGAAGAAGAAGAAGAAGAGAAAGCTAGCATCTCTTGGAGCTTGGTTAGTATTTTGGTTTTCTTCTTTGGTGAAGTTCTTCCTTTGTGGTCGAACCTTGCTTGGAGGAGAAGAAGGTGGTTGGTGGTTTCTCATCTCGGTAGATCGTTGCCCACACAACGTCCGAGGTTAGAAGAGGAATACGGTAGAAGATCAAGTGGTTTTTCTACAAGGTATAATTAGTAATTTTTATTTCCGCATCATGCTAGTTATTTATGGAAATAATACCAAATACAAGAGGCTTACGTTCTAGTATTTCGAATATGTTTTTCGATGTTGTGTTCTTTTGTTTTCTTTCTTTTCCTTGTGATTTGATTGTTCTCTTTGGTTAACCTAAAGTTATTTTAGGAAATTAAATATTAGCTTTCTATTAAAGGTTTTGTCTAGTCGGTGGTGGTTGCTCCCATATCCAAGAAGGCCATGTGCCTCGCCACGTCAGTACTGGGAACCTTTTATGGAAATTAATATTTAATGGAATTAATAACTTAAGGAGACTTGGGTCGAACGTGTTAAGTTCCGCAGGAGATCCAAGTCAAAACCTAAAAGAACAAATAGATTAAGTTTTGGATCAAACGTGTTAAGTTCCGCAGGCGATCCAAAATTTAATTTAAAAGAACACATGGTAGCTAGGAAAAGGTTCAGACCTTTGTACAAAATTTTTGTACAGTGGAACCTCTAGGTTTTCCGAGTAGCAACCAACAAACAGTTCAAGAGAATAGGCATTAACATGAGATCATGCTCACTTATAACCTGACTGAATGACTTGAGATTCTAGGACATTGGTACGAGAAAATGCTTGCTTATAATAAAGCTGAATGACTCGGGAGTTTGGGATATAAACGTAAGAGCATGCTTGCTTATAACCCATCTAAACAACTCGGGAGTCTAAGACATATGAGCAAGAGCATGCTTGCTTATAATCGGGCCAGACAACTCAAGAATTTGGGACAGGCGCGAGGGCATGTGCTCTTATAACCCGGCTAAAAGACTTGGGAGTCTGGTGATGTGCGTAATTCGTATACTCCTTTATGCATATTTTGATGCACAATCACGTACTTTATTCATGATTGATTTATGTATTCTTACACTCCTTATCATATTTACAGTATAATTACTCTTCTATGTTGGAGATCTTCTCTTTGTGTGCATTTATGTTCATAAGAATCACTTTTGGAGCAAAAAAGATGATCATCGATGAACCAGAGAGCAAGTAAAAGATATTGGCATCGGTCGTGTGATCCTACACCGTCGTGTGGCCGATCCGGAGGAGGAGCAGCACATGGTCGTATGATCCCACACGGTCATGCCACCCATCTAGAGTCGAAGAAGCACACGACCATGTGATCCCACACGACCATGCAATACATCTAGAGCCGAAGAAGAACACAGTTGTGTGCATCTCACACAACCATGTCACTTAACCTGAAGCAAAGGAGACGCTGGCCGTGTGAATCTCACATGGCAGTGACACGAGCCATGCCAGGCCCGTGCCCTAGCCTATAAAAGGGGCTTTAAACCTTTTCTAGAGAGGAGGAGGCCGCCAGCATTAAGAGAATTATCCTGGTATCATTCCATGCCATCTTCGGTTGTCGTTTAATGATACAAGACAGGTTCCATCATTTCATCAACTCCAGAAACAAAGTATTGGACCCAAGGATTACTCGACGTCATTGAATAAGCCTTCTTCTCCCTCCTCTTCCTTGGATTTTGATCACTTTATTTCTTGATGTCTTTGAATTTTTTTCTTTCCTCTATGGAGTAGATTCATTGTTCTAGGACAAGGGAGTAGTTATGGTTGTGGTATGATGTAAAAATTCATGGTTATGTCTTTTATCTATCGACATGATATTAACTTGCTTTGTATCTATTCGTTCAAATGTGAATGAGATGTTTTGCCATGTTAGATCAAATGTTTGTGTAGAAATTTATGATCTCGTAGAAGAAGTACCTTAGATCGTATACCCGAGGGGCCCTAGTGATAGGGTAATCCATTTACGGGCGTCTAGGACATTCCCTTGAAAGGAGAAGACATTCCTCCATAAGGAAGTAGGAAACTGCACCAAATTTCTATCTTTATCTTTACTATTATTTACTAGACATATATTCATGTGATCTATGACTGAGGTGCCCTAGTGACAGGGGTTAACTGTTTCTGGATTTCATAGGAATCATCTCTATTAAATACTTAGGGATAATAAATCTAACTTCCTACAAGTGCATGCTAATTGAAGGTAGGGAATTGTAGACCATGATACATTAGTAAATACCACAATGAAACCGAACTCCTAGAATATTGCCCAAACCGATATATTCAACACTTACTCTAGTTCTCTTTTCCTTCTTCTAAGTTTCTTCTTTCTTTCTAGATAGTAAATTTTCAACAACAGATAGTTTAGCTAATTCTATGTGAGCGATCGCTAGTGCTTATAACCAGTCCATGTGCTTTGATATCTTTTATTACTGACGATGTATCCATGCACTTGAGGAAACGTAAAAAGTTTTTTGCGTCGTTGCCGGGGACTGCGCTTATAACATTAGTGATAATCATTTGAGTTAGACTAAATTTTTATTTTCTTTATAGTTTAAATAATTCTTGTAAATTTTATTTTGAAGTTACATCTTGCATTTGCTTACTTAAATTTCTGCATTTTTATTTCTGCATTTTGAATCTTCTACATTTTCTTTTTACCTTTGAGAAAATTAAAAACTTTGTTCTCTTGTTGCATTTGGATTGTTTGATACCCCATTCTTGCATACGAAGAGCTAATCTTGCAGGAAAACTACTGCCATTTGACCCAGAGATCGATAGAACTTTTTGAAGGAGAAGATTCCTGCAAAGACTCCAAGCAAAACAATAAGCATCAGAAATGGATGACAAGCCTTTGAAAGACTACGCAACACCTTATGCACGTGGGCTTCGGTCTAGCATCATCAGGCCACTATTGAAGCTAATAACTTTGAGATAAAGCCAGCGATAATCCACATGGTCCAGCAGAATCAATTTAGAGGAGGACCAAATGATGATCCGAACCAGCACTTGGAATCATTTTATGAGATATGTAGCACAATGAAGGTGAATGGAGTTCCACTAAAAATAGTGAGACTACTACTGTTTGGATTTTTTTTAAGAGACAGAGCCAAGCAGTGGCTTAACTCCTTACTAGCAAATAGTATAGCATCCTAGGAGTAACGTGAGCAACAATTTTTGGACAAATTTTATTCACCAAGCAAAAAAACTCACATGAGGAATTTAATAGCAAGCTTCAGACAGACAGACTCTGAATCATTATTTATAGCATGGGACAAATTCAATAGTATGCTCAGATAGTGCCCTCTGTTGGGATCCTTCGTACGGAGGCTAGAGAGGGGGGGTGTGAATAGCCGACCCCAAATCATCGTTTCTTTCTACAAAACGTGTTAGCGCAGCAGAAAATAAACACAGAAACGAAAGGGAAAGAAGACAAACCTCAAACAAACCGATGTAACGAGGTTCGGAGATAAACTCCTACTCCTCGGCGTGTCCGTAAGGTGGACGAAGCCTATCAATCCGTCGGTGGATGAGTCCCCGGAGAACCGGCTAATAAATGCTCCTTGTGGGTGGAGAAACCTCGCCACAATACTTGTAACAACAAGAAAGGAGTACAAGGAAAGCAAGAAGCAAATACAAACAACAATATGAATGCAACACTCGCTTGCCTTCTCTGTCGATCGGAGGCGATGAAGCAGCAACTTCACAACCCAAACGCAGCAGCTGATCGACGACTGGAAGCTCGCGAAGCGAGCTCAACAAAGCTCGGAACCTCGAGCACGGGCGGAAGCTTCAATCCAAGGAAGAAGAAGTAGCGGCATTCAATGTAGAAGCTCTCAGCCTCCTTTTATACCTGCGAAGAAGACAAAAGGCCGCAGTGCCTCGATCGGTCCGTGGACCGATCAGGAACTCCACATCGGCTTCGATCGATCGACCTCTGATCGGTCCGGGACCGATCAGCTAGGCCGATCGGTCCCGCACCGATCAGCCCCTCTGCGCCCGCCTGCTCGACTTCGATCGACTCGATCGGTCACCGACCGATCAGTTATCACATAGTATGCTACTGATGTGTCACCGATCGGTCAACAGTAGCGTGCCGGATCGATCACTAGATCGATCCGACTCATGGTTTTCGCCCAAACCAAGTCCAAACCAACATCCGGTCAACCTTGACTGTTGGTACATCATGCTTAGCATCCGGTCACCCCTTGACCTGCTAAGACTCTACCAAGTGTCCGGTCAATCCCTTTGACCCACTTGGACTTTCCTCTTTGTGTCAAGTATCCGGTCACCCTTGACCTACTTGACCTTCTCAACACCGATGTCCGATCACCCTTGATCCATCCGGATTTTCCCTTGCCTTCACTCACCGTGACTTTCACCTAGCTTCACTCACTAGGGTTTTCACCGGCTTCACTCACCAGGATTTTCAATCCCTGGCTTCACTCACCGGACTTCCAACCGCCTGGCTTCACTCACGGGACTTTTCCAATGCCCGGCTTCACTCACCGTGACTTCCACTTTCACCTAGCTTCACTCACTAGGATTTTCACCGCTTCACTCACCAGATTTCCATCTGCCTAGCTTCTCAGGGTCTCAGCTTCACTCACCAGTGGACTTTTCCCATGCCAAACTCCCTGTTTGGACTTTTCCCTGCCAAGTCTCCATACTTGGACTTTCCGCGTGCCAAGCTACCCTTGGACTTTTCCCGTGCCAAGTCTCCGTACTTGGATTCGTGCCAAGTCTCCATACTTGGACTTTTCCGTGCCAGCTCCCCTTGACTTTCCCGTGCCAAGTCTCCATACTTGACTTTCCGCGTGCCAAGCTACCGCTTGGACTTTTCCCGTGCCAAGTCTCCGTGCTTGGACTTTTCCCAAGTCTCCATACTTGGACTTTTCCCGAATCAGGTCAACCAGGTCAACCTTGACCTAGGATTGCACCTACAATCTCCCAAACACCTATTCTTGTCAAACATCAAGAATACAACTCTCTTCTCGTCAAACATCGTCAAACATCAAAACACAACTCGAGTCAGGTCAACTCGAGTCAGGTTAACCAGGTCAACCTTGACCTAAGGTTGCACCAACAATCTCCCCCTTTTTGATGTTTGACAAAATCCAAAATCAAGTTAGGTTAACCCGATAACCTAACTTAGGTTTTCCAATGTTCTTCCTTGAACATTCTTCCAAAACCTACACTCTCCCCCGTGGGACATCTCCCCCTTTTTGACACACATCAAAAAGAGGGAATCAAGGTCAAGAGTTTCTTCCTAATGAAAGTCCCATACCTTTCATTGAAACTCTTAATTTCCCCCTTGAAACTAAATTCAACAATCAACTTAGTGTTAATCCCCACATCACTCAAGTCTTTAGGAGTAAAAACTCCTCCTAAAAATCAACTCCCCCTAAAAATCAACTCCCCCTTGACTATTGCACCAACAATGTCTTGGAGAGTTTCAAACCTTTAGAAACCCGAAACTCAACTCCCACAGCTGAAATTTCAGACCACAGCCGAAATTCAGCAAATTCAGCACGCCTGATCGGTCACCGGACCGATCAGAACCCCTCTGGATCAGTCCCCAGACCGATCCAGCCTTCCCTGGATCGGTCCAGTGACCGATCCAGCCTTGGACAGACTCGAGTTCTGATTTCCTTCTCCCGAAATTCAGAAACTCACAACAAATTCCAGAAAATTCTAAAGATTATAAAATTTTGAGGATATATTCCTCATAACATATACTATCAAGGAAAAATAGTTTTCTATGAAAATAACTTCCATTTTCAAATCTTGATACAAAGTTCGAAAAGTTTTGAAATAGCTCAAAATTTCAAAAACTTTGTATCACTTTGTTCAATGATGAATGCTATCACTAGAAAAGCTTCACCAAGGTTTTTCAAATCAATTTTGAAATGATTTTAAACCCTTTAATTTGGGACCACAATCTTAGGGCTATATGCACATGACTTGTACACAAGCTTTCCCTATGATCCCCAATTTCTTGAATTAGGCTCATCTAGGTACAAGAACTATGCACCTTGATCCTAACTCATGATCCTAATATCTCACACACATCTAAAGTGTATCAAACACTTCCAAGTCAATTTTGATGTGAGATATGGGTTTAGGTCATCTTAGGCTAAGTTCTCATGCATTTTCTAAACACCAATTTGATCTCAATATCAAATTGTGTTTCTATCCTTAAATCAATTTAAATTGATCATTAATGCAAGAGATGATAACATGGCATGAAATAATATCATAAATAGAAGCATGTGCCAATGTCATGATGTCATGGCATAAAGTTTGAAACTTAACTAAAGCATGACATATAAAGAACCTAAGCTTTATCATGACATATCAAATGATAAAATTAAACATGATGTCATGACATGTGAGGGCAAATAATCATGGCAAGATTTAGCATGAATAAGACATACCTAGATTACCTATCTAAGTATCCTTAGCCTTAGCTAATACTTAAGCTTTAACCCTTGATTGCCCTAATATGCCAAAATCCTAATTTTGACACTTCTTGAACTCTAGATTCATTCATGCCACTTAAAGATCAAATTTATCCTCAAATCTTGGCATGTTTCATTTTTCCTCAAGAGTTCTCTAGATTTTCCCAAATTGTGCCAATTGAAATTAACATCATCATTTTCCATGATGGCACATTTTACTCTTCCAAGGAGTAAATATTCCATTTCATTTTCAAAGGTTCCCAAAAACCTTGAAAATGCTCCTTGAGTGTCAATTTCCTCAAAGTTGGGTTAACTACCCTTCTAATCGGAGTTGACACTCTCTAACCCATCTATGGGGTAGAGAAGATGCTCCTAGGAACCCAATACCTATTTGAGCTCATTGGGTTCACTAAATATTCACTAGGGATAACTTCCCTAGCAACCCTCCTAATGACCCTCTTAGGCTTTAAAGCCTTGGTCATTTGGGACTCATCAAGATCAACTCTAGGGGTGACTCCCCTTGTGACATTGGTGATGGTCTTCCTAGCCCTAGATTTTGTTCCATAATCGAATGGAACATTATGATAAGTGGGCTTGACCACTTGGGACTTAGGTTTGTGACTCAAACCTTTCTTGTCCTTGGACATTGGTTTTTGACCCTTAAACCCTAGAGATGACTTCTCCAAGTTCTTAAGAGCCTTTTCCAAAGTATCAAGTCTTGACCTCAAGACTTGATTCTCCTTCTCTAATACCTCAAGTTTTAATTTGTCATTGTTCTTTGAGGCATTCCTAGGCATGTGTCTAGTTGATTTGGGATTCCTACCTAGGTTTTCCTTAGCCTTAGATGAGTTAATTCTAGGGTTGGCTTTCCTAGTGTTATCCTTATCTAGGCTCACATGTTTGGCACCTAAGCACATATATTGATTCCTAAGATTATCATGCTTATCATTCTTGACAATTGCAATAAAACTACTAGCATGAGTCTTATTATTATTGCAAGAATGTGCCTTAAATGTTACCTTAGGGTTTGCCTTAGCTCCCCCTATCGACGTGCTCGGTCTCTTATCCTTGTGAGATTGCCTCCCCCTCGGACATTGACTCCGATAATGTCCCCTTCGCTTGCATTGAAAGCACACCACGTGCTCTTTGCCTTTGCGTATCGGGACTCCAGCTTTCTTGACCTTTGGCGCCGGTGGAGTCTTCCTAACCCTCTTTGGACACTTACTCTTGTAGTGCCCAAACTCCCTACACTCAAAACACATTATGTGTAATTTGCTTGAAATTAAAGTGCTTGAGTTACCTAGGGTTGAGGATGAATGTAGACTCTCTCCTTCATCCCTTCCGGAGGTAGATGCTTCTTCTTGCTCCAATCTTGAAGAAGTGCTCTCCTCCTCTTCTTCCTTAGAAGTTGAGTAACCCTCAACTTCTAATTCCTCTCTTCCATGGTGTGAGCTACTTAGCTCACTTGACTCCTCTTCATGGCTTGAAGTGGAGCTCTCCTCATGGAACTTGGCCAAGTTGTTCCACAACTCCTTGGCATTGTTATAACCACCTACCTTACACAAAATGTCATTAGGTAATGAAAATTCAAGAATTTTCGTTACCTCATCGTTGATTGTGAATTGGTGGATTTGCTCCTTTGTCCACTATTTCTTCTCTAGGGTTTCTCCGTCTTTATCCACCGGATGAGTAAACCCTACCTGCACACAACTCCAATTTTCAAGGTTAGTCATAAGAAAATACCTCATTCTTACCTTCCAATACTCGAAGTCGCAGCACTCGTAGAATGGTGGAAACGTGATGTCTTCTCCGAGTCGATCCATTCTCTAGCTTGTGCTCCCCCGGGTGTTAATCCGACGAAGAGCAACCTTGCTCTGATACCACTTGTTAGGATCCTTCGTACGGAGGCTAGAGAGGGGGGTGTGAATAGCCGACCCCAAATCGTCGTTTCTTTCTACAAAACGTGTTAGCGCAGCGGAAAATAAACACAGAAACGAAAGGGAAAGAAGACAAACCTCAAACAAACCGATGTAACGAGGTTCGGAGATAAACTCCTACTCCTCGGCGTGTCCGTAAGGTGGACGAAGCCTATCAATCCGTCGGTGGATGAGTCCCCGGAGAACCGGCTAATAAATGCTCCTTGTGGGTGGAGAAACCTCGCCACAATACTTGTAACAACAAGAAAGGAGTACAAGGAAAGCAAGAAGCAAATACAAACAACAATATGAATGCAACACTCGCTTGCCTTCTCTGTCGATCGGAGGCGATGAAGCAGCAACTTCACAACCCAATCGCAGCAGCTGATCGACGACTGGAAGCTCACGCGAAGCTCAACAAAGCTCAGAACCTCGAGCACGGAAGCGAAGCTTCAATCCAAGGAAGAAGAAGTAGCAATTCAATGTAGCTCTCGACCTCTTTATATACCTGCGGAGAAAGAACCTGCAACGAAGTCAGCAGACGTAGAACCTAGCCCGATCAGGAGATATCAGGAACTTCCTGATCGGTCCGGGACCGATCAGGAGCTGCTGATCGGTCCCCAAACAGATCAGCCCCTCTTGCGCCTCGCCCTATTCGACTTGATCGACTCGATCGGTCACCGCATCGATCAGTTATCACACAAGATGCTATCGATAGCGATCGGTCACCGACCGATCGAATATTCGAAGATCACCGGATCGATCACTAGATCGATCCAGCTCATGGTTTTCGCCCAAACCAAGTCCAAACCAACATCCGATCAACCTTGACCTGTTGGTACATCATGCTTAGCATCCGGTCACCCCTTGACCGCTAAGACTCCCTACCAAGTGTCCGGTCAATCCTTTGACCCACTTGGACTTTCTCTTTTGTCAAGTTCACTCCCTCGACCTACTTGACCTTCTCAACACCGATGTCCGATCACCCTTGATCCATCTGGATTTTCCTGGCTTCACTCATCGGGACTTTCACCTAGCTTCACTCACTAGGGTTTTCACCGGCTTCACTCACCAGATTTCTCAATCGCCTGGCTTCACTCACCGGACTTCCAAACCGCCTGGCTTCACTCACCGGACTTTCCCAATGCCCGGCTTCACTCACCAGACTTCCACTTTCACCTAGCTTCACTCACTAGGATTTTCACCGCTTCACTCACCAGATTTCGACCGCCTCGCTTCACACACCGTGACTTCTCCGATTGCCTGCTTCACTCACTGTGACTTTTCCCTGCCAAACCCCACTGGACTTTTCCCCGTGCCAAGTCTCCATACTTGGACTTTCCGCGTGCCAAGCTACCTGCTTGGACTTTTCCCCGTGCCAAGTCTCCGTACTTGGACTTTTCTAGTGTCAAGTCTCCATACTTGGACTTTTCGCGTGCCAAGCTCCCGGCTTGAACTTTCCCCGTGCCAAGTCTCCATACTTGGACTTTCCGCGTGCCAAGCTACCTGCTTGGACTTTTCCCCGTGCCAAGTCTCCGTACTTGGACTTTTCCAATGTCAAGTCTCCATACTTGGACTTTTCCCGAATCAGGTCAACCAAGTCAACTTTGACCTAGGATTGCACCTACAATCTCCCAAACACCTATTCTTGTCAAACATCAAGAATACAACTCTCTTCTCGTCAAACATCAAAACACAACTCGAGTCAGGTCAACTCGAGTCAGGTTAACCAGGTCAACCTTGACCTAAGGTTGCACCAACACCCTCATCATGGGCTAGAGAAGTGGTTAGTCCTACATATATTTTATAATGGCATCAGCTATCACACGAAGGTGTCCCTCGATTCTACAGCGGGAGGGGCATTAATGAACAAGAGCTTAGATAAAGCCGAAGACATCATTGAAAATGTAGTCTTGAACCATCATCAGTGGGCATCTGAAAGATCTGAAGGCTCTTTTTCTGGGAATCAAATCAAGGATTTAGGAAAATTTGATGTAGATGCAGTTACACTCATGTCTGTAAAGTTGGATGCTCTGACCAAAAAGTTTAAGACTATGGGAAATAGCACTACCAATGTAATTATGTGTGTGTGCGAGACTTGCGAAAGTACGGATCATGCTTAAGATACTTGCCCCCTAGGGACAATCTCTGCATAAATAAATCAACGTGAGCAATGTGATGCATTAGTCAGTTACATTCAAAGACAGAACAATCCGTACTCCAACACTTACAACTCTGGGTGGAGGAGTCATTCAAATTTTTCTTACCGGAATAATCAGGACCAGGTACCATCTACAAGAGCAAAGCCAAGCTACTAACCTGGGCAACAAATTTATCAACAACAACTATCATAAGGCTATCAATTATCAAGAATAGAGAAGATGCTTGAGGAAATTCTTGCTAAACAAAGGGAAATGAAGAATGAGATCAAGCAATTAAATCAAAGAATGAATAACTCTGAAAAATACCAAAAGGTTCAAGATAGCTAGATCGGCTAGATAGCCCAATCTTCTTCAAGAGCACCAGGCTGAGGCGAGCAGAATCGGAGCAGAGGGTCCGGACCGAAAAAGTCAATTGTGTTGACTTTAAGCGTCCGGGCGCCCGGAACCCTTCCAAGCGCCCGAAATCTCGATCTTATCAGATTTGACATGTCCATTGACCAACGCATCAAGGATAGAATTCTATCCCACTCTAGGCACCCCAAACCCTTCCAAGCGCCCGAAATAGTGCTATAAATATAGCCCTATTTTCAGTAGTTCAGACAACAACTTGTAATTCATTTCTTTCTGTTCTACATTCATTTGTAAACTGTTAACGTTGTAAGAAGCTACTCCGCTCGAAGGAGATCTTCATAAAGTGCGCTTCAATTTTCTTGGATTAGCAATCTTCTGATTGCAAACCAAGTAATTCTCCTTGTGTCTGTCTTTCTAATTAGTCTCTTAGTTTTTTATTACAATTGTTCTTATAAGCTATAAGTCGAGAAAGGGTTGAGTTAATTTTTGTAGGGCAATTCACCCCTCCCCTCTTGCCGCCCACCAAGGGACTAACACAAACAACTCCGGAGTTTAGGACAGGCTCGAGAGCATGCTCACTTATAACTCGGTCGGATAGCTCGGGAGTCTGGGATATGGGCGTGAGAGCATGTTTGCTTATAACCCGGCCAGACGGCTTAGAAGTCTAGGATATAGACACGAGAGCATGTTTACTTATAACCTGGTCAAACGGCTCAGGAGTCCGAGATAGATGCGAGGGCTTGCTCGATTATAACATAGCTGGACAGCTCGAGAGTCTGGGACATATGCATGAGAGCATGAGAGTATGTTCACTTATAACCTGGTCAGATGGCTCAGGAGTCTTGGACATAGGCACGAGAGCATGTTCGCTTATAATTTGGTCGAACGACATAGGAGTATGGGGCATAGGCTCAAGAGTATGCTCGCTTATAACCCTGCTCGAAGGCTCGGGAGTATGTGATATAGGTGTGAGAGCATGCATACTTTTAACCCAGCCGGACGGCTCGGGAGTCTGGGACATAGGTGCAAGAGCATGCTCGTATATAACCCAACCAGATAGTTCGAGAGTCTAAGACAAAGGCTTGAGAGTACGTTCGCTTATAACCAGGTTGAACGGCTCGGGAGTCTAGAACATAGGCGCGAGAGCATTCTCACTTATAACCTGGACCGAACGCTAGGGAGTCTGGGACATAGATGTGAGAATATGTTCACTTATAACCCGATCGAACGGCTCAGGGCATAAGAGCATGCTCGCTTATAATCCGGTCGGACAGCTCGGGAGTCTAGGATATAGGTGTGAGACCATGCTCTCTTATAACTCGACCGGATGGCTCAGGACTCTAGGATAGGCGTGAGAGTACGGTCTCTTATAACTCTGTCCAACGGCTCAAAAATCTGGGATATAGGCATGAGAGTATGCTCTCTTATAACCCGACCGAACTGCTCGAGTGTTAAGTAGAGAAAAAATAATTTTAAAAACAACAAAAAGGACAAACCCATACCTACCACGCTCATGCCCATTTGGCCCATCCCATCCCTGACTTTTCTTTTCTTCTTCTTAGGTGTGAGAATATGTTCGCTTATAACCCGATCGAACAGCTTAGGGCATAAGATCATGCTCGCTTATAATCCGGTCGGACAACTCGGGAGTCTAGGATATAGGTGTGAGACCATGCTCTCTTATAACCCGATCGAACGGCTCAGGACTCTAGGATAGGCGTGAGAGTACGGTCGCTTATAACTCTGCCAAACGACTCAAGAATCTGGGATATAGGCATGAGAATATGCTCTCTTATAACTCGACCGAACTGCTCGGGTGTTAAGTTGGGAAAAAATAATTTAAAAAAAAAACAAAAAGGATAAACCCATACCTACCACGCTCATGCCCATTTGGCCCACCCCATCCCTGACTTTCTTTTCTTCTTCTTCTCTCATTCCTTGTCTTTTCTGCTTCTCTTCAACCATATAAAAATCAAAACAACCCCCTTTTCCTCCTCCAGTACCTTTTCTCCTACTCCAATGAAGAGCAAAGCAGGCAACCTTGCTACCTTTTTCTCCAGCCACCAACCCTTGCTCCTGGTAGCACTATTTGAGCTCCTCGGAGTGTGCCCGAGCTTGCCGGACCACCAGAAAAGAGGGGGCAAACAAATCCCAAGTTGATGCCCTCTTTTCTAGCCAAGCACAACAACCACTGGAGCTAGCTATGGCCATCGTCAAAGCTCATCGAGACAATCCCTGAAAAGGGAAAAGGTTTTTCCTTTCCCCTTCACTATCCCAGCAGTCTTCTTTCTTTTCAGCCTTCCCTAACTTGCATTGGTACCTTTTGTTTTCTCCAACAGTAGCCCTAGATGTTGTCCTTTTCTTGGCAACACTGTCGGAGTTCATCTAAGTTCGCCAGAGCTCACCGGGAGCTAGCTGAGACTACTAGCGACGAAGGGAAAACAACTTTAGTTGCTGCCCTCTTTTCCAGCAACCACAGTAATCTGCAAAAGGTATATTTTATACTTTATGTTAATCAATTTATGGTTAGGATGGGTAAATAATTAGATAGCAATGAGGTCTCATTTAGGAATGCCAAGTGGTACAAGATAGCGAGATCAAAAATAATAATCTATCGGCTTCGAGTCGTAGATAATGTTTAGATCTTATGTCATGATTTTTATTATCATTTATGTATTTGAATTATTGTTGTATTGTACATGTAGATATGAGTTCAGGTGGAGCACGGTGACTTGTCGACACTAAAAGTTTTTGCTGTACATTAAGTGGGTTCGTATGGGGATTAATATGAAAAGGGTTGTTTTAAAAATTAAACAAATATTCTAAATTACTCTTTCGTTGATATCTATCTTTTTTGTTGGGGATCTTGGACTGGCTAGAATGAGAGTTGAATAGACGATTACCTCAAACGTTAACTTCCTACAATGTTAGCGCAACGGAAAAACAAAACAACAAGGAAGAAGTTAATCTAAAGACAAGAAGAGCAAACCACAATGACACGCAGATTTACATGGTTCGAAGATAAAGCTCCTATTCCGTTGTTGTTCATAAGGTGGGCAATCTCTATCCATCGATGGATTAGTCTCTGGAAACTCCGGCTAGCACAATCCTCCTTGTCCATGGAGAAAGTTCGCCACAAACTCCATCAAGACCTTGGATTTGCTATGAAGGCTTGGAGACTTTAATTAGGCTTTAACCTAGTCTAATTTCGTCACCAAGGTTAGCCACCCCAAACTCCATTATATAGAACTTGGGGAAATCAGCAAGGTGATTTTACCATTGCCAGTCGACTGGTGCTAGCCAAAGGTACTCTACAGAATCCGTGATTCTGCCAACAACTCTTTACTAGTCAACTTCTATAGTGTACCAGTTGACTGGCTATAATGTACTAGTCGACTGGCTACAGTACCAATCAACTGACTACAATACCAATTAACTGATTTTTACAGTCGTTGTGCATAAAAACATTCAATGCCCTACCCCAACTAATCCAGTTGGCAATCGGCTAGTCCAGTTGCCAGTCGGCTAGTCCAGTTGCCAGTCGGCTGGTAAAATACTAAATTTAGGGTTTCCCTTCCCGAGTACATTTCTTTCACACTTGGATCTTTACAACTCACTTGACTCTTCCTCACAACTTTAATCTCTTGAATTTAAGTCTCCTTCCTTTGGCTCTCATCCCTGGGATATATTCAAGCCCATGACTTGTCTCAATATCATCTTTCGTGTATGTCCCGAAGTACGCTCCTCTCAGTTTGTCCTTGCTGCCTTGTCCACGGTCCCTCAGACGCTCCATCCTTCACCGGACCTAAAGTCATCAAGATAAGTCATATATGTATCCTGCAAACCTACACAACTCAAATACATATATTAAATATAAGGGTAAACCTAACTTAAACCCTTTGCTCAAACATCAAAACTCATGGTCACATCAGACCCTCAAGATTGCTTCCAACATTTTTTTACCTCCTTGACCTTCCATACTCCATATTTATTGATATTCTATCTGTTGATACTTATAGCTTTTTTATTGATGATTTTTATCTATGAAATTTATGATAATACTTAAATGAATTAATATATTTATATAAAAAAGTTGACTTGGAATGGTCATTTAGACTAACCAATAAGACATGAACTTAGAAGGAAACAATGATGGTAAAAAGGATTAAAGTGGAATAATAAAAATGGTAAATGAAGAATACTAAAAAGTAAAAACTATGAGCCTAGCGTTATACCAGAGTTTTATATCTGAGTACTGGATTACCCACATATTATTATGGTAGAGTTATGGCTCGCAGTCCATAGTACCTGACTGCACACCCAAAGAATGGTGGCGTGATGTAACTCTTGGTCAGTGTTTATTATGTCTTCCATTGGTGAGGGCTGGTAGCCCGTACGTCAAATGATGTATGCGACAATATTATACTCTAAGGAGGCTTTTAGCTTATATATATGATATTACACTTTGATGATATTAGCTCCAGTAATTCACTTTTTAGTTGATTTATCAAATTTAGACCATTGATATATATGTTGATATTACCATGGATGACTTGTATACCAGTTGATTAAATAATAAGACTAGAGAATTAATTTTAATTGATGATAATAAATGATGATAAAGTGAAGATTCTAAATCCTAATATAAAAATATTACCTGATTATAGATGATGATAACTAAAGATGATTATACATATATATTTATGTATAAATGGAGAATTTTAAGAAGAACTTAAAGTTGTAATAAGAGATTGTAATTTACTATATTTCTTTAATTTCTTAAACAACATTAAATTCATACACATCTTTCCTAATTACCCATTTAGCAATTTGGCTTACTTTCTGCATTCCTTGGCCTCCAGTTTTGTAGGCACAGGGATCTTTTTTTATACTATATAGTTGGTCTCGACTTTACATAGAATTGCTCAGAGATCTTGACGTGTTGATTCCTAGTTTACTTTAATTTCGTTTCGTTGTATTTATATTTTGTTTCATGTGTCGTGTTATTTGTATAGTTTTCTTATCTATAAAAATGATTTTATATATATATATATATATATATAGATAAATTTCTTGATTATTTTGTTTAAATGATTTTTATGGTTTCTTGTATTATACTATCACCAAGTGGGGTACCGTGAACTATACCCCCGGGGCGTGACAATGGGAGTTTGGGGCATAGGCACGAGAGCATATATGCTTATAACTCGGTCGAATGGCTTGGGAGTTTGAGACAGGAGTGAGAGCATGCTCACTTATAACCTAGCCTAACGGCTCAGGAGTTTGGGACATAGGCAAGAGTGGATGCTTGCTTATCACCTGGCTGAACAATTCGGGAGTCTGGAACATAGGAACGAGAGCATGCTCTCTTATAATGAGGTCGGACATCTTGGGAGTCTAGGACAAGCACGAGAGCATGCTCATTTAAAACCTAGCCGAAAGGCTCTAGAGTTTGGGATTAGGCGCGAGACCATGATCGCTTATAACCCTGCCGAACAACTCAAGAGTCTAGAAGATAGGCATGAGAGCATGCTCGCTTATAACTCGGCCTGATGGCTCAGGAGTTTAGGATATAGGCGCGAGATCATGCTTTCTTATAACCCGATAGGACGTCTCGGGAGTCTAGGACATAGGCGCGAGAGCATCCTTGCTTATAATCCGGCCAGACAGCTTGGGAGTCTGGGACATAGGAGCGAGAGTATGCTCTCTTATAACCTAGCCGAAAGGCTTAGGAGTCTGGGATATTGGTGTGAGAGCACGTTTGCTTATACCCGTACCAACAAAAGTATGATGTATGTTATAATTGGCTATAACAGCTTTAATGATCAAAGCCTTGTCATGGGGTATTTCCACCTCTTCTAAATCCTTGGGCCCAAAACTAATCTCGGGCCCTTGTGCCTGCTCCTAGCAACAACTAGCGACGTGAATTTTTAGTTGGCGGGCGTGTGACATCCTCGATCGGTTGGAATATCTGTCAATCGGGCCTCCTGCAATCATACCAATATCCTTTCGAGTGACATTATTATGATTTTCTTCTTGCTATGTCGGGTGACGCTCCTATTCGACCCTACGGAGGTATGAACCTGGTTATCTTGCTGCTGTGGTGTTTGCCGGTGCTGCTCAGTGCCTTGGTAGTCTCTTTGGGGTGGTTCATTAGGCTACTCATAGCGATAACGATTGAGAGATGGTGAACGTTGGCGGAACCTTTGGTTAGCTACCAGACACTTCTATTGATTGTAATAGTAATAATCTTGAGTGTTGTGTGCCTCAGACCGATAGTTGGTATAAAATTTTGGAGCCCATATGGGGGGCTTAGGAAATTGTGTCTGCCTAGCCCCCATGTGTTGTACAGCGTGGGGTCCCAGCTTAGGGGCAGGCTGTGGAGGGCCCACTCAGAGTCCTTTATGAGGAAGAGGCAGAGGTGGTGCTCGATGCTTTGGAGCTGAGGCTACGGTGAGTGGGGTGACTTCCTTCTTCCAAGCATATTGGGTTTCTTCTACATTAATGTACTTAGTCACCCAACCAAGTAGATGATCGAAGTCCCTTGGGGGCATCTTAATCAGGGAATGAAAGAACTCACTGTCTATGAGACCTTGAGAGAAGGTGCTCACTAGAATCCCTGGGGTTGCTAAAGGAACATCCATGATCACCTAGTTGAACTTTTTGATATAGACCCTCAGCGTCTCCTTGGGCTCCTGTTTGAGGGATAATAAACTCAACATGGTTTTGTGTTACCTATGGTTGTTGACGAAGTGGTGAAGTAAAGCCTTGTGAAAATCTTTACAGAACTAGATGTACTCAGTAAGAAGCTGGTTGAACCATCTTTGTGCCAAGCACGAGAGTATGATGAGAAATACTCGGCACTTTACGCCATTTGTATATTGGTGAAGGATGACTGCGTTTTTTAACTTAAAGAGGTGGTCTCCTAGATCGGTTGTCCCTCCATATTCCCCTAGCATCAGGGGTCAGAAGTGGCTCGGCAGCTTATCTTTTAACATTTTGTGAGATAACGACATGCTTATCTGTTAAAGGGGTCCGCTAACCATCGAGGCTTTTCCCTTACACAGATATCGAGTGGGCGCGTCTCCAAAAGACGATACTTAGGTCCTTTCTTCTAGACCCACCTCCTCAAGAGGCGTGTGGAATAATGCCTAGTGATAGGCAATCAAGGATGGTGGCACAAGCCGCAGGTTAACTGGTTGCGTAGGCGCTTGCATGAAACTAGTTCGGGGAGGAGGAGCCAGCTGAAACCCAGTTGACTCCTCCACCCATGTCCTTGGCTCGGCATGTTGTCTTATCACTGATAGGGCCGGGTCATTTGGCAAGGGACGTTCCGCTATCGCTTGTTGCTGCTATGCCAATTTCTGTACTCATGCAACTATGAGTAACTCTAAATCTTTATGTGATAAAGTGATGGTTGTGAGTCATCCAACTTCTTCTATCTCCTTGTTTCAGATTCAAGCAAACCATTCCCATAGATGACGTCAAATTTGATCCTGTCTGAAAGCAAGAGAGATGACACGCTAGGTACGCGGCTCTATTGTTGACTGCGAGAAGACTTCGAACTGGAGAGAAAAGGGCTCCTTCTTCTTCTAACTACGAGAAGACTTCGAACTGGAGAGAAAAGGACTCCGAACTTCGAACTGAAGTCCCCTTTTTATGTAATCTCTTATAACCTCCACAATAATGAGGTGATAAGGAATATTTGATGTCAGAATATGTCTAGTAATGGAAGATGTACAACCTAGAAAATGTGTAGTCATCCTCCGAAGAATCTTCCGTCACAGATATATGAATCACTTCTTATAACTTTTGTCATCAATGAGGTAGTAGAGAGAATATGCCATTAGAATGTTAGATGATGGAAAGTATATAGCCACCATTCGAGGAAGGTTTCATTGCACATACATGTTATAGCAACAAAATATTCTCTGATAAGTAGTTATTATTCTCTGATAAGTTGTTACGATTCTCTGATAATATTATCCCTATAGACGATTCAACTGACCTAATAGCCGACTGGCTGTATGATGGGAGACTGACAATAGCAATGAGGAATTAAGTCCTTTAAGTATGATCGACTCTTAGAACGATCAGGTTTGTACTGAGAATTGTCTCATACATTTGTATTATATATAAGTGGGAGTGCTAAGCCTCGTAAGCTTGACCAGTGTTATGACCGACTTGCCATATATTGAGAGATAGGTAGATATGCCCTGTAAATCCGATTGGCACTTGGACCGACCGACTATATATTGAGTTTCCTTAGTGCTGCAAGATAGGGAATTAAGCCTTGTAAACCCGACCAACCCTTGGGCCAACCAAACATATGCTAAGAGGTAGAGAGTTATGCCTTCTAAACCAGACTGGCGCTTGGACCGACCGACCATATGCTGAGAGTTGCCTTAGTGCTGTAAAATAGGGAACTATATTCTATAAACCTGATCAACCCTTGGATCGATCGGATTTATTCTGTGTGTTTGGGTACTAAGGTGTAGAGCATTGAGGCCCTTAAGTCCAACCGGCTTCATGCTGAATGTCTTAGTGTTAAGGAGTGAGGAGCTGAGTCTCGATGAGAGCAACTTGACTATCTGCTTATACTCCAACCCTGATTCCCATCTCATCCTGATTTTGACCGCCATCTCATCTTGACGTTGACTTCCATGCCTTACTACTGGGTCGACTCATAACATATCATATCAGCTGCAATACATATATTCTACCGCAGAGAAGAATTGGAGGGGCTGCGGTGGCTGGGATCGGAGGGAAAGAAAGGGGGGAGGAGCAATTTATAGAAGACTACGAGAGAATCGTCATTGCTGGCAGCGGCGGTGGTTGCGTTAGTGGCAAAAGGCGAAACCCTCGCCCTCAGGGCCCCCGCCGCACCCTGCCCAGGGTCATCACGAGGGAGGTAAATCACGGTAGCTCGGTGGCAAGTACGCAGTGGGCCGAGACTTTTTGCACAGGGATAGGGAATAAATCTCCATTGCCCTGTGGACTCGAACCCATGTTCTCAGTGGCAAACTTCCACGCCTTTACCAGTCGAGATAACCCCGTGGGGCGCGGTGGTTGCATTAGTGCAGAGATATGAGGAAGCCAAGGTGAGAGGTTAGGCCGGGGCAGTTGGGATCACCGGCGAGCCGGGCGAATCGGTTTATTTCAACGGCATTTGACTTTTATTTGGATTCTGACGGCGAAGGTCAAAGCAAAAGTGTGAGTGGCATTCTATTTGTAGAGTAGAGACTGACATGCATACTATATGTATGGATATTTTAAAATTTAAAATTTTAATCAATTAATTAGTTTATATAATATTCATATGGATCCAATATAAAAAGAAAAAGAAAAATCTATCGGCACAAAATAGTTAAATGTCATTATAAATTGTATATTGAGCAAAAATTAACTTAAACAGTACGAATTTTGCTCAGTATATCCACGAATTTTGATGCAAAATATCATTTTATGAAAAAAAAACATTGTTTTCAAAAAAATAAATATGCTAGGACTTATTCACTGACAATTTTATTCACGTCGCTCGTCAGAGAAGAATACGTCTCTAGTCTTATTGCTAGTGTGTTGATCCATTACTTGGAAGCTACAAATGGAGCATGTATGGCAGCCGGTTGCTGCTGGGTGATGCAATGGATGTTGCCACCTCCCAGACAAATCTCCCTTGCACCTTCAATCATTACAACCTGTGGAAGTATATAACCAGTGGGTGTTCCTCGATTCATTACGGGACAAACAAAAAAATAAAAGTGGAAGAAAAATGTTTCTATTGTCCATGGAGAACGGAAAGAGCTGAATATATTCTAATACACGAAGCAAAGGAAGATCTCATAGCAAACCAGACTGATACCAAACATAACAATTGACTAGGTCTAAGGGTGAGTTTATTTCATGGAAAATGTTTTTCCAATTCAAATAGAGCGTTCTCTTTTCTCCTATTATTTATCCTTGATCGATTCAGCTTGTTTAACTATAAAATATATTTTCTTCAAAGATGTCGACATGGAATCAACTCCAAATGAAAAAAAAAACATGTTATTTGTGAAATTTTGTATTTACCTCATGATTAGGAAATGCAGATGCAAGGACAGCATACGCTTGTTGGTCCCACTTTTCATCACCAAATGCTGGTGCTATGATTCCACCATTGGCAATATAAAAGTTCACATAGGCAGCAGCTAGCCTTGTACCTGCAAGTCTTGGTTTTGCATTCCCATCCTATGATCAAATATACAAAATAGTAAGAAATTCCATGTTGGAACTAGTTAATATCTAAAGTTTCGAAAGCCAATTTAATTATTTATCTTTAATGAAAGTTGACAAAGCAATGAAGACCTACAGACATAGAATATCAATCACAAATGCAATAATAAAACAATAGAGATTTTCATTGTCTAAATAATCCATATAGTGTAGAGCTTCAACTTAGGTCTGAGTAAGTTCTACGAGCACAGTTCTCAGGTCAGCAATTTGCAGAAAAATAGAAAATCATCTTTACAATCACACAAACATTTGCCCTTCATTATTCATTAATGTAGTCAGTCTCTTTTAAACGATCATCATCCTCATGCAACTCCAGAAGAGGTTCTGGAGAAACGACATGAATGCATATTCCAAAAGGGTAAAACAAAAAAAACAAAGGAACATACAGATTCATACCACATTACATGACGTAGTATTCATTTACCATTTGGTTTATGGATAATAATAGTGCAGCACACATCAGTATGTTTATTCAATGAAAGCATACTTTAAAAGAAAGTAAAGTGTTAAATTGTTTGCTTCGCCTCTGCCATTAATTATGTTTCCTCAAGTGAAGCCTCATGAAAGAAAACAGTAATATTATTGGGAAGACGTGTCTGAATATCCATTGGCGTAGCCAGGATCTTCAACTGCCCTGGGCTGTTACTTGTCTGTGATCTGATGCTCCTTGATGCGTCGAATGACAAACAGAAAAAGCCCTTTTTAAATTTGGGCTCAATATACAAGGCTAAAATTTGCTGGGCTGCTGGATTTAAGCTCAATATACAAGTCTAAAAATTGCTGGCTACTGGATTTGAGCTATAAGCCTAAAAATTATTAGGCTGCACTGGGCTGAAAGCCTAAAATTGCTAGATTGCTGGATTTGAGCTCAATAGATAAAGTCTAAAAATTGCTAGGCTGCTGCGCTGCACTAGCTCTCAGTGAAACCCAGCCTTGGCTACGCCATTGAATATCACCATTCCAGAAGGATTTATTAGAAGCAATTATAAATGGAATACAGGAAAACAATAATACTAACCAAAGAAATAAGCCCATCTGCTTCTTCTTTAGTGATATAAAGTGGGCCAGGTATGTGAAGTTTGATAATCTCTATGTTTCTACCTTTAGCATCAGTTGTGTTGGAAAGAACATAAAATGCCTCAACCGAACGCTCATATTGAGGATCTTGTTCATCATCAGTCCAAGCCAAAAGCACGACACCAGGCTTAACAAAACAACACATGTTGTCTACATGGCCATTGGTATCATCATCACCTACACAAATTAGAATAGCGAGCTTCCCAAGATTATACACTAACACTCAGAATCAAGCAAGTCAAGGAAGCATTTGTAAGCTAAAAGGAGCGAGTCTATTCACGAGCTTCACAAGATCATACAATAACACTCAGAATCAAACAAGTCAATGAAGCATTTGTAAGCTGATAGGAGAGAGTCCATTCATGCAATATATTAATACATGTTATTAATGGTGTTAGACAATAATAAAAATTGAAACTAAGAATTGAGCATATCTCAAGGGAAAAAGGAGAATTTTAACCGTATATATTTGTCATTTTAGTAAGAGAAAGTTACAACGGAACAAGAATAGATTGTTCCAGCTAGAAAATGGCGAAAATTGATATGACAGATTATATGTTAGTACTATCTGTTGTTGTGAACTTAATTTCATAGTTGCCATGCTATTCAGTGGGTTTGGTAAAGTCTGAACTGGTTTGCAGTTGAGGCATGACTTATTTATATTGATAATGTTTTCCATACTAAGCCAACTGAAGCTTCACAGAAGTAAAACCATGGAGAATACTCGTTTCTTCTTCACCATTTTTTAATCATCTAGCTAGTGGAGAATACATGTCAACTAGCACTTGCTTGCCAGAAAACTAAATAAGAGTCCTGTTGGTGCAATCAACCTCTAGGGTTTCGATGTTTGACAATATATCTAAGTTTGGTCAATTTGACCAAGGGTTGATCCAAACAAGACTTGATGTTTGGGAGAGAGAAGTCTAGTTAGGACTAGATGATTAGCAAAGGTAAGTTATAACCAAAGGTTAGGCAAAGTGAAAGTCTTGGTGAGTGAAGTCGGACCCTAGTGAGTGAAGCTAGGTAGTAGAAGTCCTGGTGAGTGAAACCAGACTCTAGTGAGTGAAGGTAGGAGGTCGAAGTCTTGGTGAGTGAAGTTAAGCCCTAGTGAGTGAAGCTAGGTGGTGGAAGTCCTGGTGAGTGAAGTCGGGCCCTAGTGAGTGAAGATAGGACGTAGAAGTCCTCGTGAGTGAAGTCAGACCCTAGTGAGTGAAGCTAGGTAGTGGAAGTCCTGGTGAAGTCGGGTCCTAGTGAGTGAAGCTAGGTGGTGGAAGTCCTAGTGAGTGAAGTCGGACCCTAATGAGTGAAGCTAGGTGGAGGAAGTCCTGGTGAGTGAAGCTAGACAATGGAAGTCCTAGTGAGTGAAGCTAGGCAATCCTAGGAGGAGATAACCTAGGTTATACTTGAATTCTGTTAACAATGTTTTGTCATACTATTTTATCTATTGTGCTAACTCAGTATTACAGGGAAGTTCAGCTAGATTGATGGGCTGACCGGATAGCAGCACGAAGTCCAGACAAGTCGACGAATTGACCAAATAGCTGACACAAAGTCCAGACAAGTCCACGGGCTGACCGGATGTCTGACAGGTAAGTTAAGGTAAGTCACTGGAGGGGAGTGACTTAGTGAGGACGCTTTCCCAATTAGGGAACTTAGGCGTCGATTCAACTTAGAACCATTTCGGAAATCTAAGTTGAGATTGTGACTAGATTCTGGTCTCGGTGAGACAGAATCTAATTACTACTCTGTTTGAATATAATTGTGCTAACACTTTGTTTTGCAGGGTAGTATAAATTGTATTTTGTATTTTGCCTCAGACTAACATTTTCTTGTAGGAAAAAGGTGTGCTGGAAAATGATGGTCCGGGCGCCTAGAAGGCAATTTCTATCTTGACAGCTAGGAGCGCACCGATTGGTCTGACAACGTAGTCCAAGCGCCCGAAAGAAATCCGAGCACCCGGAGCACTCTTATAAAAGAAGGCCTCCACCATAGCTTCGATACAACAACTTCTGCTACGACTGCTCTGTTGCGCACTGCTCCTGCGACGCCGCGAGACTTCTCCGACAACCTACGATTTAATCTTCTGTTTCTGTTGTCGATATTCTTTTAATAATTCCTGTACTTATTTTTGTAATCATTTTTACGAGTTATTAGTGATTGCCCAACGAAAGCACTCGACGAATGTGGATCTTGGAGTAGGAGTCAACGAAGGCTCTGAACCAAGTAAAATTGGTTGTGTTAGCATTGTCTTTATTTTTCTTATTTCCACTACATCCTCGAATCGATTTTTGAATTCTTAACGATCGCTATTCAATCCCCCTCCTCTTTCTAGCGAACTCTACGATCTAACAGTTACAACACTATGTAAGTTTCAGTGGCTCATGCCAAACACCAAAGCAAGGCAATCTATTTAGTTTGATGTCAGCAGATATAAAAGGAGATGATAATGAATAAATAAGACAGACATCCAACCCACCTAAGTTTCCTATCACTTCTGGTTCGTAAGCATCTCACACCAAGGTAAGGTATCAGTCTATCAGAGACTTTGGTCTTCAGTAATGATCCTGTAGGTGAGTAGATCAGAGGGGTGTGCGGTGTGAATGATAAGCTTGAGATGTGGCTCAGTTGCAAAAGTGTGTTACAAGTTTGAGTAGAGGATGTTTGCTAGGATGCATCAGGTATCCAAGCCTCGGCCCGACTAATCCTAGGATTCACCGGCTCGGCCTCACATAAGTTTTCTACCGACCACCAAGGTAAATCGGGAAAGCGTACGTGGAGACTTATCCTGACAACCAGCATTCTCGGGTCCACTACCCATTGAGGGAAAAATCCCCCACAATACGCCGTAGTTGAGTCTCGAACTCCATATGCCTCGCCTGCCGTTGGAGAACCTAACCACGGCACCCTACCCCCGGAGGCAAAAAGAATTACGATAAATTGAGAGAATGTGCTTTCTTCAACTGAGAATGTGATTTCTTAATTGAGAGAATGTGCTGATTATTGTATATATGTTGGTGATTATTTATTAATATACTTTTTATATTTGTAATATTTGACCACATATGCCCATGCATATCCATAGGCGCTATAGTGGAAAGGCAGTATAGCACCTACATATGCTTTTTGAAAGCTTGAAAAAATGCAGTTATTAGCCAACAACAAAAACTTTGAAACCTCAGATTTGAAAATCTTTCTGAAGATGAGAGTTGGTAAGCAACCACTATAGTGATAACTTGTTAAGCACATTTATAATTACCATAGAGTCCTCTAGGCAACCAGATGACCTTACTAACCCCAAGATACATCATCAGTTCCTGTTCTATCTCTTCTTTTGTCATATCAGGATTCCTATTTGGATTTAACAAGCATTCTTCAGTTGTAATGCAAGTACCTGTAAGGAAATATAGACAAATTTAAGAGACGCTTCTAATAGAAACTATAGACTTCAAGTAGCAAGCCTAATTAGCAATAAAATCACACGTAGTCAGGTGTGCTGATCTATGAATCAAGCTCCAAACTTCAAATTTTGTGGAGAAAACATGTATTTTGACGACAAATATATAATATACCAGAATAATACAAACAGCTGCTAGAAAACATAGAAGAAAAGTACCATCTCCATCTACATGAATGCTTCCACCCTCAAGAACCATCCTATGTGAAAATCTAGCTATTCTATCAAGCTCGAGAATCTAAAAACAAAAAATAGCATATATTGAGCATCAAACAAAGAAAGCTTCAAGAAAATTGGTCAGTAGAAACTGAAAATTTGAATCAAACTAGCACGTATCAATTACCTTCTGGGCTACAAGAACATCAAGTGTCCAATCACTATAGCAACCATCTTCTGGTCCTGGATTACAAGCCATAAGACTCCCATTACTATCCAACAAAAGGAACAACATAAATAAAGAACCACGATAAAAACTCTGCTTAAATAATTGGCATAATCAGAGGAAATGTGGTGTCGATTAAGCTTGTGTGGCAATAGTTGTAGATGAACTGTTCCTGTAAATATGTGTTTCTGATCCATATTTGCATATACTATGTTGAGTCATGTTGAATTACTTGCTACAAAAAGCACTACACACTTGAGACATTTTCAAAAAGGTATAAAGGATTGCTAATTAGGTGTTAAGATAGAGAATGTTGCTTCTAGAAATTTTATCATCCTTGTATATACTGTTGATACAAAATGATGTGCTAAATTTGCATATATTTTGCATTTGGAAATATCATGTGTTGAAGCATTTTGAAAGAACATATTGTACTATTAAAAACAAGTCATTTGCAATCTAGTTTCAGATTGCAGTGGTTGGCAAGAGAAAAAGAATGCACAAATGCAACTATTTGCAAAGAACTGATGGCATTATTTTGCAAAAAGCAAAACCGTGGTTTGTTGCACAGGTACAACTACTAGAGATATAGTTCATCCTTTTCCGGTGTAGTTCTTCTCTTGGACATGGAGAAAAGTAATTCATTACCTTTCTCTTTGGAATTTGCCTCTTCCTGTGATGTATAGAACAGAAGAATCTTGTAAATATCTTCTCTTTTTTTTTGTAATATATTTGTTCATGTCATTTGCCTAAAAAACATCATGTTATTTGGAAGAAGATCATAACTTGTTTGCAATTTCTTTCTAGCATTCTTATTCATTGCATTCGAGGGCTCACAAAATGAATATTAATGATTAGTATGTTCAATAATCGTGGTGCTAGATAAATGAAAAGGATTGTTCAAGGAATAAACATAAGAAACAATTTTAAACCATACCACCCCAACAATTAAACTTCCAGTCAATTCCTGCAATTTGATGCTCCTGATCTTCTGTTGTAGACTTGACACGCCGAACAAACTGATACAAATTTTTTGATAAGCTACAGAAACAAAATCATAGATAACCTGAACAAAGAGTATAACAGGGGCATACTGTTGGTCCAATATCACGAAACCAGGCATCGTTCATGCTCATCTCCACTACTCGGATGTTACCATTTTCATGAAGCCGATCATAAGCTTTTGTATACTGTTTCACATATAAATCAAGTAAAAAAATTTGAATACATAATTCACAAGAAAGGCACCTCCACATTGAGAAGCCATGTAACAACAAATTTTAGGTTCATAACACAGATAAAAGTTCACCTGATCTGAGATAACACACACTGTAACGGGCTCAAATTTTGAAATTGCTTTTGCCACCTTAACAAAAGTGTCCTGAACAGGAAGTGCACCATCCCGCCAATTATCAAGGCGTTCCTGAAATGGAAATGATTCTCAATCAACTTTAAAAAACACATAAACTGAGACAATCAATTTTAAAAGCTAATAGAAATGATGGAAGATTAGGAAATGCAACACATTGATAAAAAACAATCATTTAAAAAAAGCACTATGTTCTTCTAATCATCCAGATTAATTATTGATTAAATAACTAAACAAATGACAAAAGACTAAATAGTGTTGGTCTAAGAATGCAGTCATTCATGAAAAGATTAAAATAAAATCTCTCATAAAGGTCATTAATCCATACAAATAAAAACAATCTGCAACAGGTTATTTCAATTCTAAATTGTGGAGAAAAAATTTGCATTACTAAGAAAAACAGAGAATCAAGAGGCAGATTTCAATCAACACTCACAGGCCATCCGATCCAACATTGTTGATGGAGTTCCCACTCCGCAGGCATGTGGAAGCCCAGAAGAGCCGGCTTCTCCTTCAAGCTTATTGACATCCTCCGTCTCTCTCTCTCTCTCTCTACAGCCAAGTCAGTGGTTCTCTCTGCTCCTAGAGACCTAACTGCTATATAGAAGAAAACACCAACGACTATTAAATAGCATCGACGATCCACAGAAAATAGAGGAAGAAATTTAGCCCAGGAGATTAGAGAATATGAAAACTTACCAACGACTACAGATCAAATCCACCACCACTGATACCCAAACTGAAAGAAACACGAATCACACTGATCAAACGTACATTAGAACAAAAAGAAAAGATACCATTCAGTCGCCTCAACACCTCGGTAACACCTGATCCACACCCAAATTATGTATCTCATAAACACACATATATCCATCGCCTAAACACTCTTTCAGCCCACTGGGAATAAGCGGAGTGTCATAAAGACGGCTCGAAGAAGAGGGGATGGAGATGAGAACTAACCTGATTCGTGTCGCTCGCTCTCACGGCGAGAAAGGTATATGGAGGAGAACGCGACGGTAAGATGAAGAGGAGATCGATGGAACCTGGTCCGAGAAGAAAAACCAGATGGCGCCCCTCAGTACTTCCAAATCTGCAATATTTCTGAAGGAAAAAAAAACTAGAGTTCATGGACCAATCTCGACGAATGCCGTCAAAAACCGGATCGTACGCAGTGATGTCAGGATTCCGTAAATTATCATTCAACAAAAGAAGATTCTACTGATAAGAAGCACGATCAAGTCAATCGCCAGTGGATCGAGCAGGATGAGAAAAATAGAAACAAAAATAAAACAAACGCGAATCAGATTAATAGGCGAAGGGAGAACGAGAGCTGCTACCGACCACCTGGAATTCAATTCATTAATTTCTTCGCACACCTTTCCGATCTTCCACTCTCCTTGGGAACGCCGGAGCAATTGCCTTCCCCGGATAAGGCGACGGTGGCGAGGGGACCGTCGCTGCCGCCAAGGAGACTGGGGAAGGGTCGTGAGGTGAGTCGGCTTCACAATAGGGTGGGGGGAATCGAAGACCAATATTATTCTGCCACCGGACGGTTTGAATGGGTCCACCACGTGTCTATAATCTATATAGTATACGTCATCATCGTCAATCTTACTCTACGGTCAGAATCTCGTCTGTGATTAAACTTGGAGACAAAACATTAATACATTCCACTTGAGTGATCGAATTTCCAAACAAAATCATCTGGTGCACTGTTAAACATCGAGGCTGTTTGATTTCATCATGTGTTTGTTTCTCTTTTTCCAGCTGCTGCTGCTGCTGCTGCTTTCTCCTATCTGGCTGCCAAAAGCACCAGTCTTTATTGCCTCCAGATACAAGGATTTGATTAGACTATTGAACCTGCGACGAAAACTTGGGATCCTGGACATGTTTGCAACGATCCCTTGAAGCCTGCAAAGGTTAACCTAATGAAAATTTTCTGAGCCAAAGATTGGACTGAATCATGAAAAGCAATAGCAATACCTTCTCAATATCGCCTGCAATTGAGCTCTTCTTACATGGTCATCTGATGGAAAACCAACTTCATCCCAGTCCTCCGGCTTCTCATTTTTTCCTATCAGTATCAACTTCCTTAAGCAAGCTTCTTCGTTCTCTTTCAATTGAAGTTTTCTTACTTGTTCCTTGATGATCAGGAGTGGTCCTAGAATCCAATCAAACACCTTGTCCCTTGGCCAGTTAAAATTAGTAAGCTCCACTTCATCAGCTGAAGAATTCAAAGAGGTATAAATCGATATTACAGGTAGATATAGGAATGCAAAGAAGCAGAGTCTCTCATACATATCCGAAGGCCATATGTGTCGGACTTCACGGATTGTAGCAGGCACTGGAGAATACACCATGAAGGTAATCTTATGCTTAACTTCTTGCATTTCCCTTTGACAATGCATTCTTCTATATCTTCTACTGTGATCAAACCCTCTCCGAATAGTATCCTTCCATTGATCTCACAAGACATGAAGAGCCAATCCCATATCTGTAAGAACATCTTTGGTTATTTTTTTTTTTTTGCAAGAGCATATATTCATATGGAGCATCAGAGATTTCTAACTTGAATAGGTTTCAGTTGCTGTATTGTTTCCTTCAAAGTTGATCTTTGAGTAGCTAACTTTGCTGTATTCGAGCTTGATAGAACTTTCCCATTTTGGGCCTTCTTCTTCTCAACCTCTTCTTTGTTCTCAAGAAGCTCTCGATCAGCATTTGATTTTCGATACTTGGGCCTGGCTGCCATTAACTTTCAGAATGATCAAGGCTAGAACAAATGAAATATTCATGAGATAAATTAGCTCTACAATTTCAAGCATGGGGCAAGAAAGTATGATACCTTGGAAAGCATGATCCTTCTCTTAGATAAAGTAGATCATTGGTGTACTCATCAAATATTGAGATCACAGACACAATATAAGCAATTCCCATGCGAAAAGAGTCCTCCTAAAGGTGTAGAACAAATGAGACAGTGAAAAGTGAAGAGACATGTTATGTCCCCAAGCATACATACCTGATGAACAACAATGCCCCCATAAAATCCTAGAAGGAAGCTGCACAGAAATGCAGTGATTACTGCCCCGATGACGGCGAGTGGCCATAATAGAATAGCTAAACCAGCAAAGGGTACACAAACTGTCTCCAGAAAAGGTCCTTCCCTTCCAATTAAGTCGTGAAATAGGCGTTGCCAGCCCTTTATTAGCATGTAGGGACTCTTGCAAAGTGCAACGATACTGATCATAGGCACATCAACTAGGGTACCAATAAGAGAAACCAGCAAACAACTTGGTAGCTTTGTCAACCTAGCAGTACAAAAGAAAAATAGTTGAAACTTCATAGCTAGTTCACTTCATACTAAATTGGCAAAGAGATAACTATTTTCTATAGTGTTGGCTAATATGGGAGCTATAGGTCTTCCAAAAAATATTAGATTCTGACAGAATCTACAAACTTAGATGGCATTAGCTCAGAATCTACAAACTTTGCTGGACTAACTTTATAGGATCCTTGATGAGCATTGTATGTTACACAGTGGTATCCTAAAGTACCTACAAAATAATTTGCAAAGTGATACGACAATTCTACATGCAACTAAAGGAGTAATAACTCATACTTGATATCCATTGGATTCTCCCCAGCTCCAAGGTTTTCAATGAGGTCATCCATGTATGAGAAGTAGGAGTGGAAGCAAAAATCTGTGAAGTCCACCACCAACGTACAAGCTCCCTTGACAGTGTCTACACATCCATCCTGCCATAGCACCATGTCATGTTTGTTTATTATCTCGTCTCAATTCATCGACTTCAATGATCATTTGCATATCTTGACATGTGCAATTGAAGAAACAGATATACTATTCGGCTGTGAGGTTGCATCACCATCGGCAATGGTTCATGAAACTTACAGCAAAGCAATGATAAAGCTTGTCAACCACTTGTTCTCCAGCAGCCTCAAATGTTGCAATTAGAGGAGCAAAGAATCCATAGCCTATTCCAACTAGAAGGCTCCCCAGAACGCTTAATGCTGGCGACAAGAGTAATGGAAATGGCAACGCAACCAATGAGAAAATTTTTAGAACAAGCCCAAGCTTTGCAGTCCTGCAAAGGGAAAAAGGTGAAGGCGAGACTGCAATTTATCCTTAAAAGCCAAAACAAGGGCAAAAATTCAAATCAAACCGTCTCCATCTCCCACATCCCTACTAATTCAAAATCAAGGATGTAAAGAAAACGTAAGAGGCTTTTACTTCAGCACGCAATAATAAGTCCAGATGAAATGTGCTGGCCACATGCCGATGACTACAGCCGAATTCCCAACTAAAACTATAGAAGTCACAACAGGGCCGATTACAGCAGCTGCGAGAACATAGCCACCATTAAATGTATGATTTGGCAGAATATTTCAATTACTGCTATGCAAGGACATATTAAGTCAGCAAGAAATTCAAAAAAGATAGAACTTTTTAAGATTTTCTCTGGACTAAATACTTCACAGACTCACAGTGACATTAACTAAAAAATTTAACTCCAGAAGCTTTTATAGTGATACTAGCGGTTCAACGTTAATAAAGCGAGCACCTTGTCTGCGCCTGCATACCTTTGATGATGCCAAGGACCAAGAGCAAGAAGAAGAACGGAAGGAAGGCAACGAAACTCCAGAGTGAAGCCAAGAAGCCTTTGGGAACATCCATTTGTTATTAATGCAGAGAAGGATCAGAGGATTAATAGGAGAAGCGGTCGAAGATTAAATAAAGAGAAACGGAAGGAAAAGGAGATTACTTTACGCTGTTCGCCAGTGGTACGTGTCGATCACTGGGAATGATTCCTCGTGAGTCAGGCTGTGGCTTGATGCTTCGTAACAGTCACGAGAAGGACACGTTTAATTACAGTTTAGGTTGGTAAATTTGGAATCTATTTATAAATTACCATATTAATTTCAGTAAAATTAGCATTGATAACTTGCCTAATAAATATCTTCAATTCTTTTCAGAATCTAAGAAAAATCCGTAGCCTGCCATTATTTTCAATGCGAACGTGATCAACAACCACCTCGCCGTTCTGTTAATGTCACACATCTCGATCGAATTAAAGCCAATGGCTCCACAATGAATGCCCTCGTTCGTCACCTGATCATTCATGGCATGCACGCCTCGTCACCGTCTGAACCCTATCCACATCTTCAAGTACTTCACTCGCCGGCGGTCTTTTCATCGCCTCTCCTATAAATTCCGGGCAAAGAAGAGTGTGCCAGGCGCGACGTGGAATGGAAGGGATGGACGCCCGAGGATTATGGGGGGAAGTCATGTACTGCCTCATCATCGCCTGGCTCTCCATCATCTCCAGCTGGATCATATTCTCCGGAGTCGACGACGACGGCGACGGCAGCAGGAAGTGCCGGCGGAGCCGTCGCTTCGTCTGAGCGACCGCCTTCTGCGACAGCGACTGTGATGAAGGCTACGGAGTGTTCAGTGCTTGCTGTTGAGCGGCAAAGAGGAGATCGACTTTATCTCTGTAATCAATTCTGCAATCAACACTTGCGGATATATCGTGAGAATAAATGTTGACAATTAAGATTTTTGGGATAAGTGAACTTTTAATAGCTCATCATTTTTCTATATTTTTCTTCTTCCTAAGTTAGTAATGTCTTTTACATGTTTTCTAGAATATTCATTATTTTTTGATGGTTCCTAGAATTCTAGAATTTAATTGGTGTCTTATGTCTTGTATATAAATCGGTATTAGATGAATATCAAACGCATGATTCACTTCTATACTTTCTTCTTCTTTTGCTATTTTTTCCTCATGGTATCAGAGCAGGGAGTTTCTTTCTGATATTTTTCTTATTCGTCATGAGCACTGACGAAATTATATCATCCTCTTCTGAGGTTGCTGGTTCTAACAGCTTTGATGTTGAGCCTAATACTTCTCACAAACTGTGTTCAGTATTACTCAACGAATACAACTATTTGTCCTGGTCTAGAGCTATCACTATTGCTCTTGGTGGTCGATCAAAACTTGGATTCATTAATGGCAAGGAGATAGTTCCTGAAGAAACTGCACCAGAATATGAAGCATGGCTAGCCAAGGATCAAATGGTTATGTCTTGGCTGTTGAATTCTATGGAACGAAATATTGTTGAAATTTTCAGCTACTCTTTTTCTTCTCTGGAATTGTGGGACGCTGTTAAAGATATGTATGGAAATCAAAACAATTCTGCTAGAATTTTTCAAATTCAGCAAGAGATTACAAGTTTCAAGCAGGATGGAAAGTCCTTCGTAGGTGTCCTTGGTAAATTGAAAAATCTATGGAACGAACTAGAAGTTTATCGTCCTCACACCACTGACTCTGTCATTCTCAAGAAGCGTGTTGAGGAAGACAGGGTATTCCAACTTCTTGCAAGTCTTGATTCAGATTATGAAGAATTCAGAAGTCATATTCTAATGACTACAAAATTACCTTCTTTGAAAAATGTTTGTGCTGCCATCCAGAGAGAAGAGGTACGCCGGAAAATTATGCCTAAGTCTAATATGTCTGGTACTTCTGATTCTCACGCTTACTTAACTCTCAATGAGAAAAAACCCCCCTTCAAAAGTAAGCGTGCAGATTTAAAGTGTGATCATTGTAGACGAATTGGACACACTATTGATCGTTGTTGGATTCTTCATCCGGAATTAAAAATCAAATTTGACAAGGATAAAAAGGGAAGTGATCAAGGACGTAGGTTCAAATACAGAGCTAATGTTGCATCTCATTCTGCGGAATCTTTTACTTCTAATCCTGTCAATTTGCTTAATGAATTTGCTAATTTTTTGCAAAACAAACAACAAACAGATACCTCTTCAGATGCTGAACAAGGGCAAGATAAGCCAACTGCACTTTTAAGCAAATTTGCAAGTTTTCTTGCTGATGCTAACGTTTCGAATTCTATGAGCAAAGAAGGTATCTTATCTGCCTTTACTACTGCCTTGAAAATTAGTTCAACTTCAAACTTATGGGTGGTTGATTCTGGTGCTTCTGATCACATAACTAACAATCTTAGTAACGTATGTGATTATATTCTCATGTCTTCATTTGTGTCCATTGCTAATGGTCAAAGTGTTCAAATTAAAGGAAAGGGAAAAAATTAAACTCACGACAGAATCCATAAATTCTGAAGTGCTCTATGTCCCTTCTTTTCCTTTCCAATTATTATCCGTTCATAAAATGGTTGAAGTCTTTAATTGTGAAGTTTTATTCACACCTTCTAAGGTTATTTTTCAGGATCGTATCACCAAGAAAATGATTGGTGAAGGGTTTTTCTTTCAAGGACTGTATTATTTTTCTCCTCATCACAATGGTTCTATAAGCCTTCAAGCTCTTGTTAATCCGAAACGTCATCAGCAAATGTTGTGGCATCAGCGTCTTGCTCATCCTTCTAGTCTCATTTTTTCAAAGATTTTGCCCAATCTGTCATTGGAAGCTCATGATTGTGAAGCTTGTCATCTTTCTAAGTCATCTAATCTTCCTTTTAAGTTGTCTATGACAGAAAGTCTTAAGCCTTTTGAATTAATACACTCTGATGTATGTGGTCCTGTTCTTGACTCCATTGATAATTTCAAGTATTTTGTGACTTTCATTGATGATTTTTCTAAAGTCACTTGGGTCTATTTACTAAAATCTAAGAGTGATGTCTATGAAATTTTCAAACAGTTTCATGCTATGATTGTTAATCAATTTTCTACAACAATCAAAACCTTCAGAACTGATAATGGCACCGAATACACCTCCCACAATATGACTAAATTCTTAGCATGTAAGGGCATTGTACATCAAACTAGCTGTGTTTATACACCACAGCAAAATGGAGTTGCAGAACGGAAAAATAGAGATTTATTAGAAAAGACTAGAGCCATCATGGTTCAAATGAATGTACCTAAACACTTCTGGTCTTTTGGAGTTCTTACAGCAACATATCTGATTAATCGACTTCCTAGTCGAATACTCAACTTCAAAAGTCCACTTGAAGTTTTGATGAATAAAAAGGCTAATATTTCTCATTTAAAGGTATTTGGTTGCACATGTTTTGTTCATGTTCCAGCCAACTCTAGAAATAAACTTGACCCAAAGGCTGCTAAGTGTGTATTTCTTGGTTACTCAAATACACAGAAAGGATATAAATGTTATGACATTTGCTCCAGAAAGTTAGTTGTCACAAGAGATGTTCGATTTGATGAAATCAAACCATATTTTTCCTATTCCGATCAAAGGAAAATTACTACAGATTTATTTCCCTTCTTGAATACTGAAAACATTGTTTCAGAAATAAGTCAGTCTGATTTACTAAATGCATCTGATAACATCTTGAATACCGTTGCTCCTCTAAATCAAGAACCTGAACAGGATGTTCATTCTGTTCCAATTAATCAAGAAGTTGAGCCTCGAAGAAATCCTCCTCGTCATTGTCAAAAACCTAAGAGAATGGAAGACTTTGTTGCTTATTCTGTAAGATATCCAATATCAAAGTATTTGTCTTATCGGAATTTCTCTTCTGCACATTCTGCTTTTCTTTCTAAAATTTCTTCTATCCAAGATCCTCAATCTTTTCAAGAAGCCAACTCCAATGATGTTTGGAGGAATGCTATGCAAGAAGAATTGGATGCTCTTGTTAAGAATTCTACTTGGAGCATTGTACCTCTTCCTAAAGGAAAAAAGGCTATTGGATGTCGTTGGGTCTACAAAACCAAATTTAACTCAGATGGCTCAATTGAGAGACATAAAGCTCGTTTGGTAGCTCAAGGTTTTTCTCAGGAATATGGAGTGGATTATAAAGAGACCTTTGCTCCTGTTGCAAAGATGACAACTGTTCGTGTTTTATTGTCAGTTGCAATTAACAATGGATGGTCTCTATCTCAAATGGATGTAAAAAATGCTTTTTTACACGGAGATCTTGAAGAAGAAGTTTTTATGAAATTACCTCCTGGGTTCATAAAACATAATGATGATAACATGGTTTGCAAACTTCACAAATCTATATATGGACTTAAGCAAAGTTCTAGAGCCTGGCATGCAAAATTGAGTGATGCACTTGAAAGGATTGGTTTTTCAAAAAGCAATGCTGATTCTTCTCTATTTGTTAAACTTGGATATTCTGAAAAATTGATGGTTCTAGTATATGTGGATGACCTTATCGTGACAGGAAGTAATGTTGAGTCTATCAAAGAACTGAAAAAAAACATCTTCAACAGTTATTTCCTATAAAAGATCTTGGTTCTTTGAAATACTTTCTTGGAATTGAAATGGCAAATTCCAGCAAAGGGTTCTACCTTAATCAAAGGAAGTATGCTCTTGATCTACTCAAGGACGCCAAGATGATTGAGTCCAAGCCTGCTCGTACTCCTCTTGACAGCAGATTAAAACAATTATGCGAAGGTGAACTTCTTGAAAATCCTACTTACTATTAGAAACTTGTTGGCAAGCTTATTTACTTGACAATCACTCGACCAGATTTATCATATGCTGTTAATATTGTCAGTCAATATATGCATGCTCCTACTAATCAACATTTGAACCTGGTAAAAAGAATTTTGCGATACTTAAAGGGATCCATTGGTTGTGGAATTGTTATGACTAGAAATGGACACTCTAATATTGAAGGCTATACCGATTCTGATTGGGCCGGTAATTCCCTTGATAGAAAATCTACTACGGGTTTCTGTATAACCGTTGGGGGAAATTTAGTTTCTTGGAAAAGCAAAAAACAACAAGTTGTTGCTCGATCTAGTGCTGAAGCTGAATATCGAGTCATGGCCTCTACTGCTTGTGAATTTGTGTGGCTTAAAAGTCTTCTTTCAGACTTGGGATATCATTGTGCTACTCCTATAATTCTTTATTGTGATAATCAAGCAGCAATGCACATTGCTGCTAATCCGGTGTTTCATGAAAGAACGAAGCATATAGAAGTTGATTGTCATTTTATTCGACAACAAGTTCAATTAAAGCTTATCAAAACTTGTTATATACGCAGTCAAGATCAACTAGCTGATATATTTACCAAGGCTTTACCTTCAGCTTAGTTTCAATGGCTTTTAAGCAAGCTTGGATCTCAAAATCTTTTGGATCCAGCTTGAGAGGGAATGTTGACAATTAAGATTTTTGGGATAAGTGAACTTTTAATAGCTCACCATTTTCCTATATTTTTCTTCTTCTAATGTCTTTTGCATGTTTTCTAGAATAGTCATTATTTTTTGATGGTTCTTAGAATTCTAGAATTTAATTGGTGTCTTGTGTCTTGTATATAAATCGGTATTAGATGAATATCAAACGCATGATTCACTTCTATACTTTCTTCTTTTTTTTGCTATTTTTTCCTCAATAAAGGAGTACCGCACGAAATTTCATTAAACAAACCACAGAATTAAAATCGTTTTGGGGAGATAAAATCTCCAAAGCAATCCAAAATTAAAATAGCAGAGAAATGTCGTCGTCGTCGTCGTCGTCGCAAGCAAATCAGTGCATCAACCGCAGAGTACAAACCGGGAGGCGGGGAAGAGGATTCCGGCGACCGAAAGGAGGCAAAATTGTAACGACGTTCCAGCAAGCGGAAGCCGCTTAACCTCCATGCTCGACGCGCACCTCGCCGAGGACCACCAGCGAAGTGATCAGGGAAAGGCCGGCGGGGAGCCACCAGCCGCAGCAGGAGGGGCTGGCGAACAACTGTTAATTATATACGTTTAAAAACTATGATTAACGATATTATTCATTTATTATTTTCTATGCAGTATCATAATTATCTAAAGCAAATTTTAAAATAAATTTATAGCATTTAAAAAGATTTATTATTTCAGGAATCTATAATTACATATATTATCTTGAAGTTAATATTATGTGACAAACAAAAAATATATTAATTAAATAAATTACATATCTATAATTTAGTAATTAAATATACTTAATTATTTGTGGGACAAAAAACTTGTTAAGAAGGGGCATGAATAAATAAAAATAACTTTTTGGGAAAATCGCAAAAGAATTAATTCAGAGAATGATATTTCCGTAAATATAGCGCCGACTATTTTCTGTATTATCCAGTCGTATTTCACTTTTTTTTTATAATTTTCTTTTTTCCAAAAAAGGCCCTTAACCTAATCCGATCCTTTTAGCTCCCAGAATTCGCTCGATTTCTGCCACAAGGCGTCCGATTATTCGGACATCAGCATCGTTTCGATCGAGATCCGAAGGCTTCCTGAACCCTATCACAGGTGCATACCAAATTGCCAATTATGAAAATTAAGGTTTTTTTTTTTCCCGCGATGCTTCACCTGTCATGATTAGTTCTTTGGTGTCTGTGATCTGTTCATAGGCCATCGGCTTCTGTTGTCGTTTGTGTCGTTAATTAAGTGCGAAAGTCTAGGTGTTCCTTCTTATTGTTGCTTTGTCGACGGATCTCGTTGAAGGTAAACCCCCTTTTCTTTTGGGTTGAATGCATTTTTCTATGTTTTTGGATAATTTGATTTCATTTGGCTCGAAATTTTGTTTTTTAGGCTTGTTCTTATCAGTTACAATCCGATTCTGTTGAAAGTTTTTGCCTTGATTGTTCATATCCACTTCGTGTAGACACTGTTGTTTCCCATTCTCCTTTCTCCTCCTTTGTCTTTCTTTTTTCCTTATTTAATTCTTTCTTCTCATTCGCATCCACTTCTCCTGTGGTTGTAGTGAGTCTCCCTCTCTCTCCTCTTCCTGTCTGCAGCACTGCATCTCCAACATCTTCATCCTCCTTTCCGAGACAAAACCAACATATGGCACTCTAATCTCCTTCCCTATCTCTCTATTCTTTTTCACTCCCTTATGAGCTAAAAGGGAAGGTGGGGCAGGTTAGGTGAATGGGTCTTGTCCAAATACTTATTTGGATCAGGCATCACATTTTGATAAAATTATACAACCCTATGAAAAACTTCTGTTTGTTGTTAGCAAGCATAAACATACAGTTGTTACTTCTGAAGCTTCCCATTTAGGCCACTATATTTTATTTTTATTACTCTTATATCTGCTTTAATGATGCATGTACTTTTGCTTACTCTACGAATGTACTGTTTCCAAAATCAAAGGTACCAGTTACTCTGGTTAGAGTAGACTATAAAATTAGTTGCTAATTTGAGCTCTCAATAAGTAGGACACATATGTTGTTATGTGATAATCATGCTCTTAGACAATTTATCTCCAAATAGAATAATAGGAATAGGTGCATAACCTTGCATATGCTGAAATTACCGCTCTGATTTAAGTATGTGTGAGTATAAACAATGCATTTCAAAGTTAACTCAAAGAGTATGTTGAAATCTCTTTATCTTTGGCAGAGGCATATACTCCATGCAAAATCACCAGTTTGATGATATGGATGAAATGGTGGAAAATCATGAAATGGGAGATGGAGAAGATATGTATGAAGAATTCTATGGTGGAGCGCTAGGCAATTCAGACTCTGATGGCGAAGATTATGACCCGTTGGTATGCTGTGTCTGCTGCTGCACCCTTTCTTATCTTCAACAGGATTATATCATTTGTATTTTGTAATATTATCATTCTATTTTTAGTTTTTATCTAGGATAAATTATGAAAATCACCAGTAGATGGCCTAAGCTGAAAAAGTTTGAGGGCTGCTTTAGGCCTTGCTAGTCAATATTAAAATCTAAACCTAAGATCGATATTAAGTTATTAACTGTAATAGAGGATTAAGATTCATTAGCCAACCCCAAATGTTTGGGACTTAGATGGGACAATGATGATGGTGGTGGTGAGCATTGATGGATTTGGAGAGAGAGAAGGCACAAGAAGTAGAGGGAGATTAAACAAGATTAAAAAGACTTAATTGGCATGAATATTATTAGCGATGTAACTTGCATAGAGCTTGATGAATGTTTAAGATCCATGTAGCAGAAATAGTCAGGAAAATTGCAGGTTGATGGTGGTTCTCTTCATAGTTGTACTTTGGATTGTTATCCAAACTGTTCTTTATTTCTCTAGTAATCAATTGTTCACAACTTACCTTTGTTTTGAATTTCAGAATGAAAGAGAAATTGATATTTCCTCTGCTCAAGCAAGGAAAGGAAAAGATATCCAAGGAATTCCATGGGGTACGCTAAACATCACACGTGAGAGCTACAGACGAACCAGGCTGGAACAATACAAAAACTATGAGAATGTACAAAATTCTGGGGAAGCATCAGAAAAGGCATGAAGCAAGTGGTTCAATTTTAACTTTCCTCACTACTTATACTTGTTTGATCATAAACTTATTTGCCCATTAATCATACAGGAATGCAAAGCAACCCAAAAAGGTGGCATGTATTACGAGTTTCAGAGAAATACAAGATCTGTCAAATCAACAATCCTTCATTTCCAGGTGAGCATTTTTCTGCAGGGGCAAGCAATTCCACCACTTTCTGGGCTTGTTAACGATGATTCCCTATCATTTGACCACCAGTGGTGCCTGTAGATTCTACAAATTTAGCCATTGTGTTATGCTAACCTTAAGGCTTCAATTAGAATTATGCAAACTTTGTCATCAATGGTACATGTCAGGAAGTAACCCATAAGTTATGAAGCAATTGCATTCATTAATATGTTCTTCTTGTTTGTCCAAGCTTTTCATTTTTCTGGGTAGGACAATGCTTTAGCACAAAAACTCTTCGTATCTAATCTTAATGTTGCAATCAATTTCTCCTCACAAAAGAATGATGATATTTGATGGTTTTGATTAATTGAACTCTCTTTGAAGACTTAAGAATTTATTTGGTATCTTACTGCATATCCATTGCAAGTTCCTATTGTTTGCATGGGAGCTACTTTCCATGATACTAGAAGATTTTGGATGACCTTTTTGTTTTCATATCTGAATTGAAAAACCTAAATTATGTGGAATATTTACAAATTTGTATCAAAAGTTTGCCACGACAAGTAGTTGAATATGACCTTACATATCCATTTCTCAGTTATTTTGTGGATTTTTGAAACCTATAATTCATCCTATTCAGCCGTTCATTTCTTAAGCTGTCTGAATCATTAGGAGTCTGAATTCTGTTTATTGATGGACAGAGCTATGAAACATTAGACTTACCTGGATTGATATTTTAATTTTCAGTTGAGAAATTTGGTATGGGCTACATCAAAGCATGACGTCTACCTAATGTCACATGATGCTGTGCTTCATTGGTCTGCTCTAAATGGCAAGGAATATGAAGTTATCAATGTCTCGGGGCACATAGCTCCTTTTGAGGTGTGTTCAAGGAATCTGTTTACTTGACTATTGCTTATGAATGAGTTGTCAATTGTGATCTGCGTACTTATGGGCTTCTGTCCTTCTGATATATTGAATACTTTTTTACATTTGTCTTTCATAAATGCCATATCTTTTTCTGCAGAAACACCCTGGAAGTTTGTTGGAAGGATTTTCACATACTCAAGTTAGTACACTAGCTGTGAAAGATAATATGCTTGTAGCAGGAGGATTCCAAGGAGAACTTATATGTAAGGTAATTTCTTTCTGGTTGTCAGCCTACATTTGAAACAATTTGTCATACCATAGATGTGGTTGATCAACAAGCTCATTGCGTCATTCTGCAACAAGTGGTCAATTAATCTGTCTGTCAAGACAACACTTCTCCATTAATATACATATTTTATGGTTAAGCAATAGGTTATTGTCCCATGAGTGATATTGCAAAGGAAAGCTGTAAAAGAAATAATCGAAGTATGTATATGGTATAAAATTAAGATTTTCATCAAAAAAAATTTATTTGATTGATCTCAATGAACTGAACATGGAAGAAATTAGGATAATACTAAAGTATCGCTTTATGACTAATATTGGGTTGCCTCCATGGCAAGATAACCATGACTTTGTATGTAGCCTTTTTTCTCTTGAGGAAAGGTCCTCGTTTGCCATGGTATTCTTCATCTTCATCTTACAAGTATGGATGATACAACATAGAGCCATGTATCTAACCTGGCAATCTCTGGTATGAGAAGAGAGGGACTAAAGGAGAGGGGAATTTTTTAAATGATCAAAAATGCCTAAAGCCAAGCTTTGACATTTGGTGTTCAATTCCAAAAAAATCTTGTCAAGTACCAAGTTGCAAATTTCATCATCAGTGATCATGACTTCATGAGCTACAATAGGTAGGCATTGTTTGTATGTCAATTATGTTGTTAATTTTTGGAAATGAGAATGCTTTAAAGGGGTTACTGGCACTGAAGTTGAAAGAGTATAATCTGTTGAAAATTTAGCTGATAAAGATAGATGTTTGAATGCCCCTTGTTAAGGTAGCAACTCTTCTATATCTAAAATGGCTCTGGCACTTGAACAAATACTCATCAGAACCATTTTTATTGACATGCCAAATGGAGCACCCACATTGAGAAGATCAGTGGATTTTAACTCATCAAAAACATCATCTGAGACAAAAACAACCATCAGGTTCCTTGACACTGAGTAGGGTTGAAATGTTGACCTGAAAGGTTGGATTACCAAAAAGGAAAACAAACTCAAAATCAGAACTTTAACTTTGGGGAAAAAAAATCCTAACCACTTTTCAGTTCAGTTTTTTTTTAAAAAATTGTGGGGTTTTTCAGGGATATGTGTTATAAGATATATGTTAAGGTATGTAAGATTTGTGGGATTCTTCAATGATATAAAAGACAGTCTGGTGTAGAAGCTTCCGCCAATGCGGGATGTGAGAAAAGGTCGGACCACATTGAGTCTATTGTGTGTAGCCTTATCTTGCATTGTAAAAGGTCGTTTCCACAACTTGAACTCATGACCTCAAAGTCACACGACAATAATTTTACCATTGCGCCAAGGCTCTGGATTCTATATATGTGCTTTAAAAGCTGAAACCCACCTAAAACTTGGAAAACCCAATTTTGCAAATAAAATAAAATAAAATCAGAAATTTAGACCCAAACCAAAATTTACAAATACTTAAATCCTAAACCTTGATTAAAACCTGGAAAAAATCATCTTTAATGGATGTTTATTTCTGGCATATTGTGATTTTTTAGGCAGATTGTTTTTTCCATAATCAAAGATGACCAATACGTTCTATCAGTTACAAGAGTTGAAATCTATCAAATTAGAAGGTGTTCAGATTAGAGGGAGACCAAAGAAAACAATACTTGATGTAATAAAAAATTTATTTAATCAATTTGAATATTACTAGTGATATAACATTGCATATAACTGATGAAGGAATATTCATGTGGTTGACATCACAGCCTAATGATGATGATGGTCATACCCATTGAAGCTAATTGTTCGAGGAATCAAATTTAAGTTAGAACTTGACATCCTTTGACATGATTAGCTTGATATTATTTGTTAGTGTCTATATAAAAGTGCTTTGATTATTTTTTTATGTGCTTGTTATTCTGATCAATGAACTTCTGCTAATTTATTTTCTGTGTTTTCTTCTTTGTGATTATTTGTTCCCATTTACCCTTAAATTTGTAAGTGAATTTTTTACATATGTGCTTGTTCTAGCTAAATATGATATCAATAGGTATTATCAGAACTTGTTGTTTCAATTTATCTGTCCTGCCATCTGTTTCATAGAAGTGTGGTATGATGAAGTCAATATTACCTCAAATTTTTTTCCTTCAAATTGAAACAGTTTTTAGATCGGGAAGGAATTAGCTTTTGCTGCAGAACAACATACGATGACAATGCAATTACTAATGCCCTCGAAATTTTTGAAAGTTGTAGGTAAATGTAAATTACTGATTTTCCTAAAAATATCTAGTTGTCTGCTTGATTTTCTGGTCTATAATCTATCCAGTGGGGCTGTTCACTTCATGTCTTCTAATAATGACTCCGGAGTACGAGATTTTGACATGGAGAAGTTTCAACTTTGCAGCCATTTCAGCTTTCCATGGCCTGTGAACGTAAGATATAATGCATTTCTTTTTGAGTTAATCTAGTTTCTAGTCACATTAATGTGCATCCCATATTATGTCGGTCTGAATTTCTGCTTGTAGTGGTGCCGCTTCGTTGAGAAAGGAAACTCAACTCAATCAGTTGTAGCGGCAGCCTACTGGGATTTTGATCTTGACAATTTGTTTGTTTTGCTTACAAAATGCTATTTTTGTTCAGTTACATATACTCACATCTGCAATTCTGTTCTTGTTGCAGCATGCATCTATTAGTCCTGATGGAAAGCTTCTTGTCATTGTTGGAGATGATCCTGACGGCATGTTGGTTGATTCTCACACAGGAAAGGTTTGTATTATCCAAAATTTCTATCTTGGTAAGAACTGTACTAGGGATGAAACAATCAGAACAGTTTTTGAGAATCTAAGAATTTTACATCTGTTCTATTATTTTTTTAAAATAATGATTTGAAAATGTTTGTTTTTAGAAGTTGTCATAGTGGAAATGGGCCGTAGTTGTCTAACAAAGCTATACCAGGAGGTTAGGCTTTTGAAATTCAAGTAAAGCTTGAGTGAATAATTGCATAACTCTGGTTCTTGCAGACTGTACATACCTTGAAAGGTCACCGTGACTACTCCTTTGCATCGGCATGGAATCCCGATGGCTGCACATTTGCCACTGGCAACCAGGACAAGACTTGCCGCATTTGGGACACCAGGAACCTCTCCAGTTCCGTGACTGCATTGAGAGGCAATCTAGGCGCTATCCGGTCGGTCCGATTCACATCCGATGGCCAATTTTTGGCAATGGCAGAACCTGCGGATTTTGTTCATATCTACGAGGTGGGAACTGGGTACAACAAACATCAGGAGCTAGATTTCTTTGGTGAAATCTCGGGCATGTCTTTCAGTCCTGACACAGAAGCACTTTTTGTTGGTGTATTTGATAGAACTTATGGTAGCCTCTTGCAGTACAGCCGCACACGAAACTACTCTTACCTTGATGCAATGCTGTGACTTCTGAGTAGCAAACATGCATAATTAGTTTGACCATCTGTTCTGGGCGATGGTGCTAATGGCTTTGCTGTTCTTCATGCCCGTGAGTCAAACAGATGTTGCTCTTTTCTTTGAAACAGTGTGTTTTGTCAGAGTCTAAGTCTTGTTTTAAGTAATTCCAGTGCGTGGTTGACTTGGGAATGTTTAGATAGGAATTTTACTTTTCATTCTTGCTGATGTTTTTGTTTGTCTAGTTGACATTTAGGTGAGAAATTATAGTGCTTTGGCCTCTATAAATGTAAAAAAGTGATTGATTCTCCAATACTGTGTTATTGTAAAAAAGTGAAATCTTGTGCAATGAAATAGTTCGTGTTGCATAATATTATATTTATGCTCTATTTGATGAAAAAGTCAGGTGGGATTCTTTCTGGACCAAAGGATGGATCACATATGTTAATTGATTGATTTGGATGGATCTCATTTGCTAAATAGATGAGGTTTATTCAAATCAACCAATGAATACAGTGGATCATCCTTTGGATCGTAAAGTGCGATCCAGAGGATCCACTCTTTGAAAAAACATAAAGTGTATCAATATTCATGGGTCTAAATCGACTAGCAGAGTGGTTGTGTTGTGAACACAAAATGATTATCCATGGGTTTGGGTCTACTGGCGGAGCAGTTGTGTTACGAATTATAGTTGAGTACTCAGGTGGACCATGACTCTCATCGGCAAGGAGCGATTTGTGAAAGTTGGCTATCAATGTCTAATAATGTAAGCACTTTCTGGATCTACTTTATGACCGGTGGAAAATTTTAATGGGACTAGACTAGTCATCTCTAGAATTAATTAGTTTGAATAATATTTATATATATATAGAGAGAGAGGTATCTGATTTTTCAATCTGATGAATTTTATATATTAGTCATTGCACATGCGTTGCATGTGTAATACAGTGCATGAATACACGTAACTTAGTGTCTAAGGCCCATAAATTGGACTTGGTAAAGATGCGTCAGGCTCATGTAGCAGTGCAATGCAAGGGCGATGTTCAGGAACCCCAACAACAAACTACTGTAACGGACTCTCTCTCATAAAAAATTAATTTAATTTTTTATATTAGATATTAAACTGATAAGAAGTGATACTATACTTGATCTTAGCCACAAGGTCAAGAAATGTATGCTTTTAATGGCGCCAACCCAAGGTATTTATAGAAGTTTCTCCGCTTGCGGTGTTACCAATCCTAAGATATGGGGCTTAAGAGAACCATGATAGTACATATTTTTTCTATAAAAAATAACCAGAAAAAATTACTAACAAACCTTAAAATTATTTTTAGTGTGAAAAAAATAACATTAACATAATTTTATTTTGGACTTCGCCAAAATTATATATATATATATGAGTAACCATGGGTGACAGCTTACGTGGACATTTGACACGACCAAAATCTAAATTTTTTAATTCTTCTCTTCCATCACTTAAGCTTATTTTTGCTCTTCTCTTCCTTCGCTCGCCTCTCTTCCCTAAAACAAAATCCTTAAACCCTCTTCACCACTTATCCACTCCTCTCTTCCTCCTCTTCCAACCCTAGATACAGGTTATCTTGTTTAACTCTCAATTCGTAGCAAGTGAGTTAGGGTTTTCATCTAAACTATACTGCACACCCCTCCTCTCCTTTTTCTACTCGTGTTTTAGAATTCACATTCCACATCGACCTTAGGGGTTTCCTCGAAACTATACTAGTCATCTCCCTTCTCTCCTTTTCTACTCATTTTCAGAATCCACATTCCACATCGACCTTATGAACTCCAATTGCTGGTTTTGAATGACCAACACCAACGGTGGGACAATTTTTCTTTCAAAACTAGCACCAACGTGGTGCTAGTCTTTCAAAACCAGCACCACGTTAGTGCTGGACCCAACGTCGGTCCTGGCCTTTAAAAAATTAGCACCACATTGGTGCTGGTTTTCTTTCAAAACCAACACCAACGTGGTGCTAGTCTTTCAAAACCAACACCACGTTGGTACTGGACCCAACGTTAGTCCTTGTCTTTTAAAAAATCAGCACTACATTGGTGCTAATTTTCTTTTAAAAATTAGCACCATGTTGGTGCTGGTCGTTCAAAACGTAGTGCCCCAACGCTGGTGCTAGTCTTTCAAAATGAGTACTACGTTAGTGCTGATCTATGAAAACTACCACCAACTTGATGCTAATCTTTCAAAACCAGCACCAACATTGTAGTTGATTTTTCACCATGTTTTATGATTAATTTTATAGCTGATCCATTTTGTAGTTGATTCTTGTAGTTGATTGATAGTAGGGTATAGAAGTTATAATTTTTAAACGCTATTTGGAAGTTTCTTACGCAACGATTTGGTTGCTTTGGATGCATTGGGCTATTTTTTTTAAAAAAAAAACAACTTCACATTGGTACTAGTTTTAAAAAACCAGTACTATGTTGGTACTGATTTTAAAAATCAACACCACATTGATGCTAATTTATAAAAAACAACACTATATTTGTTGCTTATTATAAACCAGCACTAACGTACCTAGTGTTACAAAGTAATGTTTTTTTTGGATTTTGTATTGTTATTATTACTATCATTTTGTAATTCACATGGACCTTTGTAGAATTCTTCCCTATCTTGATTGAACAAAAAAAATTTAATATCATACTATATTTTGGATGAGATTATGATTGTAGTGAACTTCATGGATTAAGTAAGAAAACTGTTGCTCGACTTATAGTTGTCTAGTAATTGATATATTGTTTGTGCTCTCGCTTGTACTGTTGCTTGATTTTTTGAATTTGGCATTCTACATTAATGAAAGAAATTTTTTGTGATGATCAGCTATACGTTCCCTAAGTTGATAATGATCGAAAGCCAAAAACTGGGATAAAATTTGCATTACTCGAGGAGGCATTTACGTTCTATAATCAATATGCACAAGAAGCTAGATTTAGCATGGGAATAAGCAATAACAAGAAAAAATAAGAAAACTAATGAGGTAACCTGGAAAAAATTTATATGCTTTAAAGAAGAACATATAGATGTTCAACGGAATATGCAGACACAAAGTGATAAAATAAAAAAGATAAGACCACATGGCGAAGTTAGAACTGGATGTAAGTCAAAGGTTTCATTAGTGAAGGAACAAATTAGACCTAATTGGGTTCTCACTAACTTCATTGAAAATCAGAATCATCCACTCTCAACTCCTATAAAGGTACATTTTCTACGCTCACATCATAGTGTTTCTATAGGATTGAAAAGAATTTAGATATCTCCACAATGGTATGATATTATCCACTTTGGGCCTAAGCCCTCATGGTTTTGCTCTTGGGCTCTACCCAAAAGGCCTCATGCCAATGGAGATATCTTTTCTCTTATAAACTTATGATCTTTCCCATGTGTTTTCAATGTGGGACTATGTTTGCAACTTTGCAACCCCAAAAATTCCCCCCTCAAACAAATGACAGGCCTAAGCCCTCATGGTTTTGCTCTTGGGCTCTACCCAAAAGGCCTCATGCCAATGGAGATATCTTTTCTCTTATAAACTTATGATCTTTCCCATGCGTTTTCAATGTGGGACTATGTTTGCAACTTTGCAACCCCAAAAATTCCCCCCTCAAACAAATGACACAGGCTTCCTACGTCCGATCCTCGACCCCACCAATTCTTCCTGCCCCTCGGTCCACCCGACCTACTAGGACTTCCTACCTGGTGTCTGGTCCTCTTGATCCGAACATAGGAGTCCCCACTTTCTTTGTTCGAGGTCAATATTGTACCCACATGGCTCAATCAGACCATAGCTCTTGTACACAGTCAGCGATTAAATCTTCTAGCAGTCCGGGCTCTGATACCAATTGTAGGATCGAAAAGAATTTAGATATCTCCACAATGATATGATATTATCCACTTTGGACCTAAGCCCTCATGGTTTTGCTCTTGGGCTCTACCCAAAAGGTCTCATACCAATGGAGATATCTTTTCTCTTATAAACTCATGATCTTTCCCATGTGTTTTCAATGTGGAACTATGTTTGTAACTTTGCAACCCCAACAGTTTCAACAGTAAAGAAAGCATTGACTCAACAGTTTTCATATGCTAATGTGCCAACTTGTCAACAAGTATGATTATTGGATATAAAGTATGGAGGGTCTGAGCATGTAGGTTGCATAGAAAGAGATATTAGAAACTTCAAGAAAAAGCTAAGGGATGAACAAAAAGGCATTGATGTTGAAACACTAATTGAGTTATTTTCCTCTAAGAAAGAGAAAAATTTAGGTTTTCTCTTTGATTACGATACTGATTCAGATAACAAATTTAGTAGATATTTTTGGACGGATCATGTATCAAGGAGGACATATAGTGTATTTGGTGATATAGTTATATTTGATACGACATATAACACCAATAAATATAGGTTAATTTTTGCACCATTTGTAGGAGTCAGTCATCATCATCAAATAATTATTTTTGGTTGTGGTTTTTTAAGTGATGAGAAAACTAAATCTTTTGTTTGAGTTTAAGAAGTTCATAGAAGTCATACCTAAAGGTGCATTAAACGTGATCATCACAGATCAAGATCCTACTAAAATGAAAGTTATTGCCCAAGTTTTCCCTCAAATAGTGCATCGATTTTGTTTATGGTATATAATGAACAAATTCCCATATAAATTACACCATTTGAATTTTTGAAACCACTATCAAAGCATAAAGAATGTTATTGCAAATTCTACAACACTTAGATGAATTTGAGAAGTCATGCCAAGAGGTTATCAAGTATGCTAACTTGAAGAAAAATGATTAGTTATTGTTGATATATGAATTGTCACACAAGTGCGTGCCAGTTTATTTTAGGCATATATTTTACGTTAGAATGTCAAGTAGTCAGAGATCTGAAAGCTCATATTCTTTTTCAAGAGGTATGTCTAAAATTAGAACTCATTAATGGATTTTATCATCCATTTCAATAGGACACTAAGACATCAAAGACACAATGAGTCAGTTGCAAATCATATTGATATAAATGAGTATCCCAAGATTAAAACAAACTACCCAATAGAAATTCAAATAGTTAAGTTGTACACAAAAAAGATGTAGCTGGAGTTTCAAAGTAAAATGAGTGATAATCTTGGTTATTATGTGTAACAAGCATTTACATTAGTTGACTCAGTGGTTTACCATGTGGTGAATTTTCAAAGTTATTCTTCCTCTAAAGGACACCCACACATCACCAATAGAGGGACTACATATCTTGTAGATGTATGAAATTTGAGTTCAAGGGTATTTCATACAGGCATATGTTAGCTTATTTTCATATCAACCAAGTGTTTCATTTACTTGATAAGTATATACTTGAACGATGGACATGAGATGCAAAGGTTGAAGCTAGTTTTTCTTTGGAAAAGGAAAATTTAACCAATGATCCAGAAAGGTTTTTGATGATAAGACACTCGAGGTTATCCTTTAGAGCTTCAATATTAATTGATGATACGTCTTTGACGGATGAGGGGATAAATTTCTTGGATCAACAATTCAATTGTATCAATAGTAAAATTTAAGAGATGAACATTAGTAGAACATGCGACAATGAAAGTCAAAGAAATAAATTCATAGATGAAGCCCTTGGTATTGTTGATCTATCTTTAGTAAGAACAAAGGGAAGTGGGAAGAGATTGAAATCATTAAAAAAGAAGTCAACCTCAAAGTCTAGGCTATGTTGTGGATGCGGGCTTCAAGGTGTATCACATGACAAGCACAACAGTCTAATTTTGCAGCAAGAGTATGTGTCGATTAATTCTATATTGGTATTATAATTTTAATTCCCAATCAATTAGTTTTATTAAATTATGTAAATATAAGGATGTGTTTATTTTTCAAATCAATTATAGATAACCAAAATGTGACAAGCGATGACAACATATATGAAGAATATTTGTCATATGTAGTCGGTACTATCAAAGTTTTTTTTATTAAATTATAGCATTTGATTAAGAAAATTGAAGTTAGTAATTATTTTTATTGTTGTAGGTTCTAATAACATACTGTAAGATGAATGAAGGTTTAGCATCTTTCTTCTATTTGCATTCTTCATTTTAATATTGCAACATCATCTTTGTTATCTGTATTTTTTAGCATTCTTACTAATAAAAGGTTTCATTAACTAAATTATAGTTTGAGAATAGTGAAATAACTACTTTGAATTTTCTCTAGATGAATTGGAGTTCATACCTTGTGCAGATTTAGAATACTGATGAGAATGAGGACGTGCAGTTACTTGTTATTATATCTTGTTCGCTAGTCACAGTGTTAGGTTTCAATCCTATACTTAAAATATTTTACATTCCATTTAATAGTTACAAGTTATTGCTAGTTATATTTCACAAATTAAAATATATTATGATTTTCCTATATGCTATCTATTCTGAATATGAGTTTGTTGAAGTTAGATAGGATTGCTAACTTCTTCTGTTCATGTAAAAATAAAACCTTCTCATACTTTAAAATTACAATTTACACATGAAAACCCAAGTCTTTTAATAGTTAAGAAGTGGATTGGTTTAAGCCTTTTATGATTCTATTTTAGTGTATCTGAATGCAAATATTTCCAGACCCAAAAAAGATACAAACTTTGGAAATTCATTCTAATATTCAAAATGAATTCAGAAATTCATTTTGAAATTCATTGTGTATAAACCATGCGTTATTTTCTAGTTATTGCAATTTATTTATATTGATTTACATTACACACAGGTTTATATAGGAGGACTACACATGCCCCATATCTCAATCAAGTTGAAATTCCCTTAGTATTGGGATTAGAAGTGCTTCCTTAATCTGTAACTGTGTGCGACATGACATTTGGCTTGTTTGGCCTTCGTGTAGACAATTTTTCTCATGTGACCTGGAATTTGTAAAACTAGAATTTTTAAATCTTTGTTGATATTTTATATCTGCCATATTTTTAACAAAGGTTTATATTTTTTTTATGAAGCTTAGTTCTGCATGTGAATGCTACCAATATTGATAGTGAAATGATGTCATTGTATACAAGTCATTGATGCTGTGATTCATAAAATGGAGACTAGCAATTGATACAGGATATTGCTGGTTTTGAAAGACTAGCACCAACATAGTGCATATTTTGCAAGACTAGCACCAACGTGGTGCTGATTTTACAAGACTAGCACTAACGTCCATGCCACTTGGCACGCAGTCATAACTTCTTGTGAAAGTTTCAAAACCATGGTTATAGTGCATATATACATCCTCTACACTCACTCATTCTATCTCATACCAAAATTTAAAAATTCAATGCCCCTAGGTTAATCAATGGGTTTGGTCAAAATTCATTGATAGACCTAGAGAACCCCAATCGGACTCATTCCAAATCCTATGGGTTCACATGATTCATAGAAGTCTAAATATGCCCTCATTTACTCTTTTTAGGACTTCCCAGCATTGGTCCAAATGATTTAAATTATTTTTTACATTATGGTGCTAGTCTGAGAAGATCAACACCACCTTGGTGCTGGTTTGAGAAGATCAGAACCAACTTGGTGTAGATCTTTGGAAACTAGCACCATGCTTTGTGATGAGTACCCAAGGCCACATTGGTGCTACTTTTGCACCAACACCAAGTTGGTGTTGGTTTTACAAGACTAGTACCAACGTTTGTGCCACTTGATGCGCAACCATATATTTTTGTGTAAGTCTTAGAACCATGGCTAGAGGGCATACATACATTCTATACACACACCACTTCTCTCCCATTCCAAAATTTTAGAAATTCAAGACCCCTATGCCAATCAATGGGGTTCAGTTAAAACTCATTGATGAACTTAGAGAATCTCAATCGGACTCATTTCAAGTCCTATAGGTTCACATGACTCACAGGAGTCCAAATATACCCCTATTTATTCTTTTTAGGCCTTTCCCGCAGTAGTCCAAATGATTTCAATCTTTTTGTATATTGTGGTGCCAGTTTGAAAAGATTAACACTACCTTGGTGCTGATCTTAGGTAACCGACACCATGCTTTGTGATGAGTACCTAAGGCCACGTTAGTGCTGCTTTTACAAGACTAGCATCAATGTTCTAGCCACTTAGCATGCAACCATATATTTTTGTGTGCTTCTCAAAACCATGGTTGGAAGACATATATATATCTATTATACACTCACTCTTTCCATCCCATTCTAAAATTTTAGAAATCTAAGGCCCCTAGATTAATTAATGGATTTCAGTCAAACCCCATTAATAGACCTAGAGGATCCCGACTAGACTCATTCCAAGTCCTATGAGTTCACATGGCTCATAAGGAGTCTAAAAATGCCCTAATTTACTCTTTGTACACCTTCCCAGTATTGTTCCAAATGATTTCAATTTTTATGTGCATTGTGATGCTGATATGAGAAGATCAGAACCACCTTGGTGTTGATCTTCGAAAACTAGCACTGTGCTTTATGATGAGTACACAAGGACACATTGGTGCTGATTTTGCAAGACCAGCACCACGTTGGTGCTAATTTTGTAAGATCAATACCACTGTGATGCTGATTTTACAAGACTAGCACTAACTTTCGTGCCACTTGGCACGCAACCATAGTTTTTATATGGATCTTATAACCATGGTTGGAGGGTATATATTTTATACACTCACTGCTATCTCATTCTAAAATTTCAGAAATTCAAGACCCCTACGCCAATCAATGGATTTCGATTAAAACACATTAATGGACCTAGAGAACCCCGATCAGACTCATTCCAAGTCCTATGGGTTCATATAGTTTACAAGAGTCCAAATATGCCCTAATTTACTCCTTTTATGTCATTCCAGTATTGGTCCAAATAATTTGAATCTTTTTGTACATTGTAGTATGTTGATCTTAGGAAACAAGCACCATGCTTTGTGATGAGTACCCAAGGCCACATTGGTGCTGCTTTTGTAAGACCAGCACCAACATCCGTGTCACTTAGTATTCAGCCATAGATTCTTGTGTGAGTCTCAGAACCATGGTTGGAGAGAATACATACATTCTATATACTCACCCCTTCCATCTCATTCCAAAATTTCAAAAATCTCAGGCCCCTAGGTCAATCAATAGGTTTCGATCAAAATATATTGATGGGCCTAGAGAACCCTGATTAGACTCATTCCAAGTTCTATGGGTTTACATGGCTCACAAGAGTCAAAATATGTCCTAATTTACTCTTTTTGGACTTTTCAGTGTTGTTCCAAATGATTTCAATCTTTATGTCTATTGTGGTGCTGATATGAGAAGATCATAACCACCTTGGTGTCGGTCTTCAGAAACTAGCATCATACTTTGTAATGTGTACTCAAGGCCGCGTTAGTGTTGTTAGCTTTTGCAAGACCAGCACCACATTGGTGATGGTTTTGCAAGATTAGCACCACATTGGTGTTGCTTTTGCAAGACGTTGATGCCAGCTTTACAAGATCAACACTACATTGTTGTTGATTTTACAAGACCAACACCAACGTCCATGCCACTTGGCACATAGCCAAAGATTCTTGTGTGAGTTTCAGAACCATGGTTGGAGGGTATATATACATTCTATACACTCACCCCTTCCATCTCATTCCAAAACTTCAGAAATCCAAAGCCCCTAGGTCAATCAATGGGTTTTAATCAAAATCTATTAATGGACTTAGAGGACCTCAATCAGACTCATTACATGTCCTATGGGTCCACATGACACACCATATATACCTTTTCACAAAAATTCATAATTTATGCATCATTTATTATTGAGAAAACCATCACAAGTGGTAGTGACAACCCTTGTATCACACAAATTTATCTGTCAAATTATAATTTAGATGGTTTAGATACAAAAGAATTAGTTACATATTAATGTAAAATTTTTAGTTCTGTGTATTATTATCCCATAAAAAATAGTGTCTACAAGCTTAAAACACTAGATAAGATTTGTCATAGTAGAAACTTGAAAGCTGAATGACACATTATCTTATTCCCCACTGTAAATCTATAACTCTTCATGTGTCTTTGTGTGAAATTTAGAGTTATCCCATAATATAGTGATTCAATGTATCATAATACCAAAAATCCACAGTCATATCTATAAACAAATAATAATTAAAAGAATTAGTATAAGATGATTAACTATTAAAGTTAATATAATTACTTAAGATGAAATTTAATTTGTTTGGGAACAAACACTTCCTTGACTATGAATGGGTGGGCATGCATTGTGGCATGGAGTTCAAGATGTCGGTTGTCATAAGACGATTTGTCCATTCTTAAAAATACTTGAATCTACAACCATCAAACATACTCAATCATCAACTAGAAAACATATGTTGTAGTATAAGATACAAAAATACTAATTACTAAAAGGTTTGATTGCTCCAAGTATACTTCTTTTTCTATTATGAAATTATAATATACAATCTCATAATTTTGTAAATCAAACACTACAAGGTGATAGTGTTTAGCTAGTTCATGATGCACTGGATAGAATATGTATATGAATCTATTATTTCCATTGGTTTGAACCGTATGTACGAATGCTTTAGTTCCCATCACAGGGAACATAACTTGTGTAAAATTCAAAGTCAGAGTTGCTGAATGTAATAAAATTTTATGGTTAAAAGAAAAGGAAGCTCAAACTACAGGGAAGTCGGACACACAGAAGATCGATGGGTGGTAGGCATGATCACTAACTTCCCCTTATCATCTAATACTATAAGATAAAGATCAATGCATTCCCCATTGGTCAATATTCCAGTTGAATATCGTTAATAATGAATTCATGTATAATAAGATTGAATATATTGACCATATTGCCTATTTTGTTAAGCTGCACCAAAAAAACAGTGACGAAGCAATAAGTCTTGCATCAAAGTTGAACAAAAGATCAAATCAGGAGAATAAAAAAAATATTATTGTAAGAACAATTATCTCACTTTAACTTCTTGATCCTTTACACTGAATCATCAATAACTAGATCCAACTTGTTGCCAAATTGGTCATACACTTGCTTGATAATTTTATTTTTCATCTCATCGAGAACTTGAATTGGATCCTTTTCCATTTCTTCAATGTTTTCGCCTTGTGAACATCAGTGTCTTTGTTAGTTACTTCATGGCCACCAGTAAGTTCATGTTGAGCACCAATTTCACCACCCATTTCACTTCCACCCTTCCCGGATGATTGGGTAGACTCTACAACAACTAATTGCTTATCGAGCTTCACTTTTGCTTTTCCTCTAATAGAAGACATTTTTTTTACCACAAACCTTTCTTTTTTTTTTTATATCAATACCGGTAGGCTATCGTAGTGTTAGTGTTGGTTCTAGATGCTTTGACTTGGATTGTTCAACATCCTTATGTAGTTGAACTATTACGCCCTCATTTGATTCAATTATTAATTCTTTTGAAGCTATTAAATAGTCTTTTTCAGCAATTAACAATTTGAGTTCATTTATCATGTTGTCTTTTTCAGATATGACACTGTCCATATCTTTTTTCACCTCTTTAATGGGATTAAGAAGCTATTGATTTTCTTTTTCCTTCTTAGAGATGATGAAGGAGTAATCTCTTTTAACCTCATCCATACATTGAAGAAGATCTTCAATGTCTTTATCCTTCTAAGAGATTATAAGGTCTTTTTCCTAACAATATACATAGGTTTCTTTTTTAGGATCATATTGTGAAGTATTAGGGGACTAGTGTGAGACTGATGCAACAACATATTCAGGTTATTGAGTTTGTGGAGCTATTTTTTATAGCAGATAGGCCTTTGACTCTGTTAGAATCAATAAGTCAATCAGTATTTTATCTGGTGACAGACAATCTATCATCCTTTTGACATTACTTATATGAGAGGCAAATTCTGTCCATCTCAATAACATGGGAAACACATAAGGCTATTGTGGATTCATGATAGGGACATGCTCACACATCCACACCTACAACATGATCATAATATGTAAATAAAATAATAAATACTAATACTATGAAAAAAAATTAACTTACAACCAATAAAGTTGGAAATCCCTTAGTATAGGAAATCCCATCGTACCAACGTTTTGTGGTTTTGATCTCAATGTTACTACCAACCCAATTGACTCTATTTGAGGAGTCATGTAATTGTAGAGCGCATGACACCAGTTATACTTGGCTAGGTTGTCAAAATCATCTAGGAAGTCTATTAGTGATAACACATGTAATATAGGAATGTTGCTAGTAGTAGAAAAAAATACATACAAAAAATATAAAATAATCAGCTAGAAATATAGCTTGTTAGATACTAGATTTTCAAGGGATCGTGAACTCCTTATATGTTTTTCCACCTTCTTGTATGTACAACTTTTATCCTTGAAATGTTGCAAATATAGTGGACTAGAGGCATCATATAATTCCATTGGTACTGGTTCTCCTCAGTCTGAAAAGCTAAGAATGATCGTTACATCGATCCTTGTGAAGTTTAGTTTTTTTTCATGGAAAATGAAGGCATTTTGCTCAGCATCCCAATTATCAAACATATTTTGAACAAGACCTCTAATATATGGATTCTCAGGGATGCGTTAGAGTGTATACTAAAAGCCTAGCTTTTGGTATAAACATTTATCTAGAAATAAGAATCACATTGGTCAAATGTCTACATTTATGATAAATGTAGTTGTTCAATTAATTTATATTGTAGATAACATGGTGTGTGGTGTCACACACAGAGGATCATGTTATCAATACCTTATAAATTATAAACAGTAGCTCACGACCATAATGGAAAGGAATAAACCATTGGAAGGTCGTAGTGTAATTAGGTATTAGTTTATCTTAACTATATAATTACACTAGTACACTTAGAGTGTATTGAGTAGGACCATTAGAGGTCGTTTCTTTTATACTGACTTTATAAAGAAACAAAGACCTCAGTTATTATGGAAGTGTGTGCTCTTAATCCTAATATAATAACAAGCACATATATTTGATATTTATTTCTTTAATTTATCAATGGGTGAGATTTAGTTCGATGAATCAATAAGCCCGATAAGTTGGGAAATGATATCACTTATAGTGTGTGTTGTTGATTATAGAAGGAAAATGTGTCCTAGTTGTTGGTGCAACCTTAGGTCAAGGTTGACCTGGTTGACCAGACTCGAGTTGACTTGACTCGAGTTGTGTTTTGATGTTTGACAAGTTATGTTTGACAATGTTTGACGTTGTATCTTGATGTTTTACAAGGATACAAGCTTGGGAGATTGTGGGTGCAACCTGTGGTCAAGGTTGACCTGGTTGACCCGAGGTGAGTTGACCTGACTCGGAAAAGTCCAAGCAGGGAGTTTGGCATGGTGAAAAGTCCAAGCAGGGAGTTTTGGCATGATGAAAAGTCCAAGCAGGGAGCTTGGCACGGGAAAAGTCCAAGTATGGAGACTTGGCACGGAGAAGTCCAAGTATGGAAGCTTGGCACATGGGAAGTCGGAGAGGGCTCGGTAGCTCGTTCTCCGGACTGTGGTCAGAGAGGGCTCGGGAGCTCGTTCTCTGGACTGGATGGAAGTCGAAGAGGGTTCGGTAGCTCGTTCCCCGAACTGTGATCAGAGAGGGCTCGATAGCTCGTTCTCTGGACCAGATATGGAAAGTCCTGGTGAGTGAAGCCAGGAAGACGGATAAGTCCTGGTGAGTGAAGCCAGGCAGTTGGAAAGTCCTGGTGAGTGAAGCCGGGTAGATTGGAAATCCTGGTGAGTGAAGCCAGGTGAAAATCCTAGTGAGTGAAACTAGGTGAAAGTCCTGGTGAGTGAAGCCGGGCAAGGGAGAATCCAGATGGATTAAGGGTGATCGGACATCTGGTGTTGAGAAGGTCAAGTAGGTCAAGGGAGTGACCGGATACGTGACACAAAGAGAAAAGTCCAAGTGGGTCAAAGGGATTGACCGGACACTTGGTGGGGAGTCTTAGCAGGTCAAGGGAGTGACCGGATGCTAAGCATGATGTACCAACAGGTCAAGGTTGACCGGATGTTGGTTTGGAAGGCTTGGGACTTGGTTTGGGTAAAAACCAAGCTCTGGATCGATCAGTGGATCGATCCAGTGGTACATTGGGTATCTGGATCGGTCTGGTGACCGATCAGTAATCAAACAGTAGCCTACTGAGTGTTATCTGATCGGTCTGCAGACCGATCAGGAAACAACGATCAGAAGGGGAGAAAAGGAAGGGACATGCATGCTGATCGGTCCCCAGGACCGATCAGGGTCTTCCTGGACCGATCAGGATATGTCCTGATCGGTCCAGGTATATCCGTTGAGAGACAACGGCTATCTCCGTCTTCTTCGCTGTCTTCTTTGCAGTGCAGGTATAAAATGAGATCGAGGGCGACTCTCTCTTACTCTTCTTCTTCCTCTCTGTTCCTTCTTGCTGCTACTACTTTCTCTAGAGCTTTGCTGAGCTCTCGTCTAAGCTTCGCGTGAGCTTTCTTTCGGCTGGGTTCCTGCTGTTGTAGGCGTCACTTGAAGCTGCTGCTTCATCCAGTCGAAGAGAAGGCAAGTAAGCGAAGGTTTTACAGTTGTATTGTATTTTGCTTCTTGCTGTACTTGTACTCCTTCTTGCTGTTGTAAGTTTTTGTGGCGAGGTTTCTCCACCCATAAGGAGTTTATATTAGACGATTTTCCGGGGACTCATCCACCGACGGATTGATAGGCTTCGTCCACCTTACGGACACGCCGAGGAGTAGGAGTATCATCTCCGAACCTCGTTACATCTTCGTGTTGAGGTTTGCTTCTCTTTTTTTTTCGTTTCTATTTGTTATTTCCGCTGCACTAACCCTAATCGTAGGAAGAAACGAAAGAATTTGAGGTCGGCTATTCACACCCCCCTCTCTAGCCGCGACCATCGATCCTAACAAGTGGTATCAGAGCAAGGTTGCTCTTCGACGGATTAACACCCAAGGGAGCACAAGCTAGAGAATGGAGTTATTTGGAGAAGACGTCACAATTCCACCTTTCTACGATCGTGACGACTTCGCGTTTTGGAAGGTAAGAATGAAGTACTTTCTTATGACTAACCTTGAAAATTGGAGTTGTGTTCAATTAGGTTTCAAGCCTCCGATAGACAAGAAAGGAGAAACCCTAGAGAAGAAGGAGTGGACCAAGGAACAAGTCCACCAATCCCTAGTCAACGATGAGGTATTGAAAATTTTTGAATTTTCTTTACCTAATGATGTCTTGTGTAGGATAGGTGGATATAACGATGCCAAGGAGTTGTGGAACAACTTGGCCAAGCTCCATGAGGGAAGCTCCATTTCAAGTCATGAAGAGGAGTCAAGTGAGCCAAGTAGCTCACATCATGGAGGAGAGGAATTAGAAGTTGAGGGCTACTCAACATCTAAGGAAGAAGAGGAGGAGAGTTCTTCTTCAAGAATGGAGCAAGATGAAGAAGCTTCTACCTCCGGAAGGGATGAAGAAGAAAGTCTTCATCCATCCTCAACCCTAGGTAACTCAAGCATTTCAATTTCAAATAAATTACACATAATGTGCTTTGAGTGTAGGGAGTATGGACATTACAAGAGTAAGTGTCCAAGGAGGATTAGGAAGACTCCACCGGCACCAAAAGTCAAGGAAGCCGGAGTCCCGATATGTAAGGGCAAGGAGCACGTGGTGTGCTTCCAATGCAAGCGAAGGGGACACTATAGGAGCCAATGTCCAAGGGGGAGGCAACCTCACAAGGACAAGAGACCGAGCACGTCAATAGGGGGAGCGAAGGCAAACCCTAAGGTAACATTTAAGTCTCACTCTTGCAATAAGACACATGCTAGTAGTTTTGTTGCAATTGTTAATAATGATAAGCATGTTAACTTTAGGAACCAATATAGGTGCTTAGGTGCTAAACATGTTAGCCTAGGTAAGGATAACACTAGGAAAGCCAACCCTAGAATTAACTCATCTAAGGCTAAGGAAAACCTAGGTAGGAATCCCAAATCAACTAGACACATGTCTAGGAATGCCTCAAAGAAAAATGACAAATCAAGTCTTGAGGTATTAAAGAAGGAAAATCTTGTCTTGAGGTCAAGACTTGACTCTCTAGAAAAGGCTCTTGAGGATTTGACTCTAGAGTCTAGGGGTCAAAAACCCAAGTCCAAGGACAAGAAAGGTTTGGGTCACAAACCTAAGTCCCAAGTGGTCAAGCCCACTTATCACAATGTTCCATTCGATTATGGAACAAGACCTAGGGCTAGAAAGACCATCACCAAGGTCCCAAGGGGAGTCACCCCTAGAGTGGATCTTGATGAGTCCCAAATGACCAAGGCTTTAAAGCCTAGGAGGGTCATTAGGAGGGTTTCTAGGGAAGTCATCCCTAGTGAATATTTAGTGAACCCAATGAGCTCCAATAGGTATTGGGTTCCTGGAGCGTGATTTCATCACGCTAGATGAGTTAGGGTGTGCCAACCTTACTTGAATAGGTAGTTAACCTAATCATGGCAAAAGGTGGCACTTTAGGAATTTTCAAGGTGTAATCAAGCCTTGGAAATGAAATGGAAAATTATTCCTAAGGTGTTTAGGATGTGTCAATCACAATTGAAGAGTTTTCTAGGGTCAATCTAATTGGCACATAGTGATCTAAAAATCCTTAGTATATGATTTTAGGTTTAATACACTTAGGAATATGGATTTTATGGCAAAATGATCAAAAATGGCAACTAAGGCTAGAGTTAGGTATTTTCTATACCTTTACGTGTTATTTGCCATATATTGCTTGTCATATGCCATGTCATGACATCATACTTAATTTATCATCATTTGAAATGTCATGATAATGCTTAAGTTATTTATATGTCATGCTCTAGTTAAGTTTCACACTTTATGTCATGACATCATGACAATGGCACATGTTTTCATTTATGATACTATTTTATGCCATGTCATCATCTTTTGCATTTATAATCAATTAATTTGATTTAAGGACAAAAACATAATTTGATATGGAAATCAAATTGTTGTTTAGAAAATGCATGAGAACTTAGCTTAAGACGACCTAAACCCATATCTCACATCAAAATTGACTTGAATGTGTTTGATACACCTTAGATGTGTGTGAGATATTAGGATTGTGAGTTAGGATCAAGGTGCATAGTTCTTGTACCTAGATGAGCCTAATTCTAATTGGGGATCATAGGGAAAACTTGTGTACAAGTCATGTACATTTAGCCCTAAGATTATGGTCCTAAATTGAAGGGTTTAAAATCATTTCAAAATTGATTTGAAAAACCTTGATGAAGCTTTTCTAGTGATAGCATTCATCATTGAGCAAGTTGAAACAAAGTTGAGTTAAACTTGAACTATTTCAAAGTTTTTCGAACTTTGTATCAAGTTTTAAAAATGGAAGTTATTTTCATAGAAAACTATTTTTCCATGATAGTATATGTTATGAGGAATGTATCCTCAAAATTTTACAATTTTTGAAATTTTCTATGATTTTCTAGAGATTTCTGAATTTCGGGAGAAGAAAAATTCAGAAATCAGAGGTCGTGGACCGATCAGGAGGTTCCCTGATCGGTCCAGGTTTGTGTGGATCGGTCACCTGATCGGTCTGGTGACCGATCAGGGCGTGCCAAATTGCTGAAATTCGACTGGTTGTCTGAAATTTCAGCTCGGGAGTTGGTATTTTGAAGGTTTGAAACTCTCCAAGACATTGTTGGTGCAATGGTCAAGGGGGAGTTGACCTTTAGGGGGAATTTTACCTATTAGTCAAGGGGAGTTGACTTTTAGGGGGAGTTTTTACTCCTAAAGACTTGAGTGATATGAGATTATCACTAAGTTAATTGTTGACCTTAGTATCAAGGGGGAAATTAAGGGTTTCAATGAAAGGTATGGGACCTTCATTAGAAAGAAACTCTTGACCTTGATTCACTCTTTTTGATGTGTGTCAAAAAGGGGGAGAGTGTAGGTTTAAGGAGAATGTTCAAGGAAGAACATTAGAAAACCTAAGTTTGATTATGAGTTTTGTCAAACATCAAAAAGGGGGAGATTGTTGGTGCAACCTTAGGTCAAGGTTGACCTGGTTGACCAGACTCGAGTTGACTTGACTCGAGTTGTGTTTTGATGTTTGACGAGTTATGCTTGACAATGTTTGACGTTGTATCTTGATGTTTTACAAGGATACAAGCTTGGGAGATTGTGGGTGCAACCTGTGGTCAAGGTTGACCTGGTTGACCCGAGGTGAGTTGACCTGACTCGGAAAAGTCCAAGCAGGGAGCTTGGCATGGGAAAAGTCCAAGCAGGGAGTTTGGCATGGTGAAAAGTCCAAGCAGGGAGTTTTAGCATGATGAAAAGTCCAAGCAAGGAGCTTGGCACGGGAAAAGTCCAAGTATGGAGACTTGGCACGGAGAAGTCCAAGTATGGAAGCTTGGCACATGGGAAGTCAGAGAGGGCTCGGTAGCTCGTTCTCCGGACTGTGGTCAGAGAGGGCTCGGGAGCTCGTTCTCTGGACCGGATGGAAGTCGGAGAGGGCTCGGTAGCTCGTTCTCTGGACCGGATGTGGAAAGTCCTGGTGAGTGAAGCCGGGCAGATTGGAAATCCTGGTGAGTGAAGCCAGGTGAAAATCCTAGTGAGTGAAGCTAGGTGAAAGTCCTGGTGAGTGAAGCCGGGCAAGGGAGAATCCAGATGGATCAAGGGTGATCGGACATCTGGTGTTGAGAAGGTCAAGTAGGTCAAGGGAGTGACCGGATACGTGACACGAAGAGAAAAGTCCAAGTGGGTCAAAGGGATTGACCGGACACTTGGTGGGGAGTCTTAGCAGGTCAAGGGAGTGACCGGATGCTAAGCATGATGTACCAACAGGTCAAGGTTGACCGGATGTTGGTTTGGAAGGCTTGGGACTTGGTTTGGGCAAAAACCAAGCTCTGGATCGATCAGTGGATCGATCCAGTGATACACTGGGTATCTGGATCGGTCTGGTGACCGATCAGTAACCAAACAGTAGCCTACTGAGTGTTATCTGATCGGTCTGCAGACCGATCAGGAAACAACGATCAGAAGGGGAGAAAAGGAAGGGACATGCATGCTGATCGGTCCCTGGACTGATCAGAGTAAGCTCTGATCGGTCCCCAGGACCGATCAGGGTCTTCCTGGACCGATCAGGATATGTCCTGATCGGTCCAGGTATATCCGTTGAGAGACAACGGCTATCTCCGTCTTCTTCACTGTCTTCTTTGCAGTGCAGGTATAAAAGGAGATCGAGGGCGACTCTCTCTTACTCTTCTTCTTCCTCTCTGTTCCTTCTTGCTGCTACTACTTTCTCTAGAGCTTTGCTGAGCTCTCGTCTAAGCTTCGCGTGAGCTTCCTTTCGGCTGGGTTCCTGTTGTTGTAGGTGTCGCTTGAAGCTGCTGCTTCATCCAGTCGAAGAGAAGGCAAGTAAGCGAAGGTTTTACAGTTGTATTGTATTTTGCTTCTTGCTGTACTTGTACTCTTTCTTGCTGTTGTAAGTTTTTGTGGCGAGGTTTCTCCACCCATAAGGAGTTTATATTAGCCGGTTTTCCGGGGACTCATCCACCGACGGATTGATAGGCTTCGTCCACCTTACAGACACGCCGAGGAGTAGGAGTATCATCTCCGAACCTCGTTACATCTTCGTGTTGAGGTTTGCTTCTCTTTTTTTTCGTTTCTATTTGTTATTTCCGCTACACTAACCCTAATCTTAGGAAGAAACGAAAGAATTTGAAGTCGGCTATTCACACCCCCCTCTCTAGCCGCGACCATCGATCCTAACACTAGTGATCTAGGTTGAGAATGTCCCCAAGAGGAGCTCATAAGGATTGTCATGTTAAACCCTGCAGGTGGATTTAGTCCGACATGACGATGAAGTTGAGTGGTACTACTCTTGGAGCTAGATATTAATTAAGTGAGTTGTCAGTAACTTACTTAATTAGTGGACATTTGTTATCTTAAACACAGGGAGACTGACACACTCATAATAAGAAGGAGCCCAAAATGTAATTTGGGATTAGTGCGGTAGTTCAATAATAGTTCTTTAGTGGAATGAATTATTATTGATGAAATTAAGTTGTGTGTTCGGGGCGAACACGGGATGCTTAATTTCATCGGGAGACCAAAACCAATTCCTCCTTTCGGTCCCTATCGTAGCCTCTAGTATATAGAGATTTATACCCACCGCATACCCACCTTCTTACCCATCCAATGGGGTCGGCCAAGCTAGCTTGGAACCCAAGCTAGGACCGGCCAAGACCAAGTGGATGAGCCATGTAGATGGTCGGCCAAAGCATGGGTCCCAAGCTTAGGTGGCCGACCACTAGAATATTAAAAATGATTTTTATTAAAATTATTTCTTATATGGATATCATGATTTTAAAAGAGAGTTTAAAAATTAAAAATTTCCTTTTATAGCTTTCTACAAAAGATTAAGAGAAGAGATTAATCTCTTTCCTTATTTGTAGTTTAAAAGGATAGTTTTAATTTTTGGTAAAAACTTTCCTTATTTGTAAATCATCTACATGTTTAAAAGAGAGTTTAAAATTTGAAATCTTTCCTTATTTGTTATTTAAAGGAGGATTTTAAATTTTAAGAAAACTTTCTTTTTTAACCATGTTCATGATTTAAAAGAGAGTTTAAAATTAAATATTCTCTTTTATAAGTTTCTACAAAAGATTAAGAAAAGATTTGATATCTTTCCTTATTTGTAGATTAAAAGAGTTTTTAATTTTTAAAGATAACTTTCTTTTTATCCACATGTTAAAAGAAAGATTTTAATTTATTAAATTTCCTTTTTATAAACCAATCATGAAGGGATAAAATTATTGGAGAAATTTTATAAATTTCCGGAAGCAAATAAGGAAGTTTTAATTGGTGTTTAAAATTTTATTTGCTTGGAAGATTATTGTTGTGGCCGGCCATTGAAATTTGAAAAGGAAAAATTATTTTAATTAAATAAATTTTCTTTTTCATTGGCAAAAGAATTAAGGAAGTTTTTATTAAATTTTCCTTATTTGCCAAGACCAAGGATTATAAAAGAGGGGGTAGAGGAGGCTTCAAAACGAACGACTCTATTATTTTTCTCCCTCTTTTCTTCCTTGGGTGTGGCCGGCCCTTTCTTTCCTCTCCTCTCCTTTGTGTGGCCGAAACCTTCTCATGGTGGAGATAGCTTTGGTGGCCGGATCTAAGAAGGAGAAGAAGGAGAAGCCTCTTTTCTAGCATCCCTTGGAGCATGGTGGTGGTGGCCGAACCTCTTCATCCTAGGAGAAGTTTTGATGGCCGAAACTTGCAAGGAAGAAGAAGGTGCTTGGTGGTTCTCATCTCGGAAGATCGTTGCCCACACAACGTCCGAGGTTAGAAGAGGAATACGGTAGAAGATCAAGAGGTCTTTCTAAAAGGTATAACTAGTAATTTTTCTTTCCGCATCATACTAGTTATTTTTGGAAATAATACCAAATACAAGAGGTATACGATTCTAGAGTTTCGAATTTGTTTTCGATATAGTGTTCTTTTGTTTTTCTTTTCCTTGTGATTTGATTGTTCTTTTCGGTTAACCTAAAGTTATTTTAGGAAATTAAATATTAGCTTTCCATAAAAGGTTTTGTCTAGTCGGTGGTGGTTGCTCCCATATCCAAGAAGGCCATGTGTCTCGCCACGTCAGTACTGGGAACCAATTATGGAAATTAATATTTAATGAAATTAATAACTTAAGATGATTTGGGTCGAACGTGTTAAGTTCCGCAGGAGACCCAAGTCAAAACCTAAAAGAACGAATAGATTAAGTTTTGGATCAAACGTGTTAAGTTCCGCAGGCAATCCAAAATTTAATTTAAAAGAACACATGGTAGCTAGGAAAAGGTTCAGACATTTGTACAAAATTTTTATACAGTGGAACCTCTAGGTTTTCCGAGTAGCAACCAACAGCCCAAAACCCAAGCTTCTGTTTGTTCAATATTTGAGGGCACAGATGTAATCATTTTTTTGAATTAGAAAACATTGATTTTCCAATCTATTCTCTTCATGCGACCTCTCATGAGGTGACTATGTTGGTGCAGAAAGTACCAAATGATCGAACATAAGTTTTGATTATGGTAAAGGGTTCAAAGTTAAGTTATCTTGTGATCTAACAAGTTCAACTAAGTATGTAGAAAAGTTCTAAGTGATCTTAGGCAAAGACAAATTCTAGCTGCGATTAGGAAACGGAGTCCTAGCCTAGGGGACTGGGTGACGTCTTGGAAAGTCGAGGATTTTGGATGAAATCCTAGAGTTAAGCAGTCTAGGTGAAAATCCTAAGGGTCGTGAACATCAGGTGGAAGACTAGATGGATGATGAAGTGAGCGCCCAGCATGAAGTCCTGAAGTCTTTGATGCTGAGCAAAAGTCTAGTCGGTCTGGAGGATCAATCTGGCAAAAGATAAACTCTCCTGAGAGGAGTAGGTGAGGGTGTGTTCTCCATTAAGGGAACAATAGACATCAATTCAACCTAGGATTTTTAGGAAATTTGAAAGTTAGAACTGGACAGTCCAGAGATTGTCAAACATTTTATTAATCATATTTTATTATGTTAATCTTGTTTTGCCGGGTATGTTTGGTATTTTGGATTAACGTATCTTGCAGGGAGTGAAAAGCATAAGATAAGCTCAGATGAACAATGTTCAAAGCGCCTCAGAGGTTGTTGAAGGTGCCTCGGGTGGCTTGGCTGAAGGCTCACGTGGAGAAGCGCGGAGGCGCCTTCCATGCGCCTGAAGCGCCTTGGATGCTGGATGGAAGGCACCTTCCATGAGCTTGAAGGCGCCTTCTAAGAGATAAACTTCGCAGAAAGCGGAAGTTATCGAGACTGAAGCTGCGGGGATAAGTTTCACAGCTAGAGACACCTTCCATGGGGTTGAAGGTGCCTTCAATAGCCCATAAAAGGAGACCATGAGCAGATGTTGTTGGAGCAATCTGAGTACCCTAAGCTTTGATATTTGGTAAAGGTTTAAGTTAGGTTTATTGTTGTATTTGATATGCATTGTGAGTGTGCAGAATACATGTACAACAAAGAAAGTCTGAGTGTGATCTTGGCAAAGGAGGAAAGTCCAAGGATGAGTCTTGGCAGTGTAAGTCCAAGCATGTAGTCTTGGCAACGTAAGTCCAAGTGTGACGTGGCAATGGATGAAGTCTCGGAGGTGAGGAGCCTCTTGGCAAAGGAAGATCCGACAATAAAGACAAGGCCGAAGGCAGTTCCAGAAGGCAAGACATGAACTCTATTTAATAGAGCTTGAGGTGTTGAGACATGGTTGACGAAATAGAGGGGTTAACCCCTATTAGTAGTCTTCCAAAACCTCTAAGCTCTTCTTGTGATCTAAAAGTGTTTGGATCAAGGTTGTGGTGAGGTTTATCCTTCGAGAAGGAGGTTTGAGCTAGCCGGAGGTTTCCGGGGAGTCATCCACTGATGAATTGAGATCGTCCACCTTACGGACAGCCTGGAGTAGGAGCCCTAATCTCCGAACCACGTAAACACCTTATGTTATGGTTTGTTTTTGGTTTATTATTTCTTCCTTATTGTTTATAGGGTTTATCTTTCTTCTTGTTAGTTTGTATTTTATTTTCCGTTACGTACTAACAAGTGTAAGAAGTGATGATTTGTGTGAGACGCTATTCACCCCCTCTAGCGGATGTTAAGGTCCCAACAAGTGGTATCAGAGCTAGGTGAGCTCTTGTTAGACTAATAGCCAAGGAAGCGAGTGCTAAAGGAAGAAGATAGAGTTGGAAGGTCTGCTAGGATGGGACATCCGAATCCCACCGCCATACGAGCGCGAGCACTTCAACTATTGGAGGAAGTGCATAGAGACGTGGTTCCAAATGAATTAGAACCAATAGATTGCGTTGGAAGAACCGTTTAAAGTTCCAACGGATAAGAAGGGAAAGCGTCTCCAACCTCGATATTAGACCGAGGAGCAAAGGGAGCAATCGGAGATGGACAAGGAGATAACTAGAATTTTAATTAATTTATTACCTCCTAATGCAGTATTGAATGTAGGTGAATACGAGAATGCAAGCGACCTTTGGAAAATGGTAATTGCACTTCATGAGAGTCCTACACAAATCTAAGAAAATGAGGAGCCCAAGGAGAAGGACTCATTGGTCCAATAAGAGAAGGACCAATCGGATATTGACACGAATTCAACATCTGAGGAGGAGAAGGAAAATGAGGAGGTATCATCCACATCTTCAAGGGAGGACGAAGTGGAACCATCCACATCTTCAAGTGAAGAAGAAGAAGAGCAATCCAAGGATGAGGAGGTATTGGAAGCTCAACCCTCAACCTCAACTACCAAAAAGAGTACAAAGGATCACATCAAATGCTTTGAGTGTGGTAAGATGAGACACTATAAAAGTAAGTGTCCAATGCTCTAAAAGGTAAGGGAGGTAAAGCCTAAACTCAACAAGGTTGATTTAACTAATGTGAGTTATAGGAAGGAGAAGAAGCACATTAGATGTTTCATGTGTGGTGAGTGGGGACACTACCACACAAAGTGCCCAAGGAAAGGAGTGCTCAAGAAATTAGTGCACCTGAAGAAGTGGGAGAAGAAGAGAGTTTCAAGGGTAAGGGAGGTAAACTCTAATTTGAATTCAAGTTCAAATTTAAATTCTTCCATGCATGCTAGAAATAATTTTTATTATTTATCCAAGCATAATCATGGATTTAGATATAATGATAAGAAAAAGGTTAATATAGGAGATAACCCTATGAGACTTATTTATACTAAATCTAGTAAGAGTAGACTTAATAAGACTCAAACCACTTTGCCAAAGGGAAGAAACAAAAGTAGGTGAAAACCTAAGCATTAATCCCAAGAAAGGGAGATATATGCCTAGGAATGTGGGTAGGTCTAGAGATGTTCAAGGTGAACATGTTGACTCTAGGGTTAAAACCCTAGAGTTGGAAAATCAAGTCTTGAAGGCAAAGCTTGAGGAAATGGAGAAAGTCCTATAAAGGTTCATTATTCGACCTAAAGGACTTGACTTGTATTTGGGTGGTCAAAGATCCAAAAATATCAAGTTTTGTCCCTCCAAGACCAAAAGGAGGTCAAATGCTAAAGTGACACATGATATTAGTAAGGGAGGTGTGACTAAGGACAACGGGGAGTCATCCAAAGCTAATAAGAAGGAATATGCTAGGGTGACATATAATTATAGCAAGGATGATGTGTCCAAGATTAAGGACAAGAAGAAATTAACCAAAGACAAGGAGTTTAAGGTTAAGAAGGTGAGTTTTGTAGGTCAAGTGTCACCCGAGGTGCACTGAAGTGGTCTAGCCATAGTTGATGAGTCCCCTAGGGAGGTGGCTAAGATTAAGAATCCTAAGGTTAGGAAGATCCTTTGGGACCCATGGTAGATGAATTATCAAATGTGTCAAGTGGTTAAGAGACGAACTTGAGTCTCTAACCTAATGGGTTGACACAATTGGGATGTATTTCATGCATGGAAATATGAATTGAGTTCATATTGCATGAAAATTATTTTTAGATGTATAGATGTCATATAAACCAATGATAGGGATGTGTTGTAGTTTAGTATGGGTTGATACATCAAGAGGAAGTCAAAACTAGGACTTTAAGTTAAGATTCAATTGAATAATTTAGTTAGTTTTGAATTTTATGTCAATCTTGGGATCTATAATAAATATATTTATATATATATTTTTTCCAAGTAGACAAGGTTAAAATAGACTTCACCACAAAATTTAGAATTTTTTGGAGGTTTGTAGAATTTCTGGTGCATTTCTGAAGTTGGTCAGAAAAGGTTGATTTTTACAGAAATAGGGTACCATCCGACTGGTGCAGATATTAGTCGACTGGTAATAGTATTTTTTAGCACAAAATATCTCTATAAGCTCATTTTGATGAGGGCAGTCGACTAGTTCCGATACTAGTCAACTGGTAATAGTGTATTTTGAACATAGAGAGCTTTGTGAGTGGAAATTGAAGGGGGCAGTTGACTAGTACCTATAGTGCAGTCGACTGATACCAGTCTGGAAGTGTTTTTCAACACTATTCTTGATCGTATCAACTCATTTAGATGTATGAGATCTATGAGAGATAAATACATGAGTTCAGGGTCAGTTTGGATGACGAGTTTTCAATAATTGGGATATTGTTGAAGCTCTTTTTGATATATGGGAAAGAGGGAGAAATTTAGGTTTAAGTGGGAAACCTACACACCTTTGCAAGAAATCCTAGCTAAGGGGAGCTTAGGTGAAGGGGGAGCGATTGTTTAGGCAAAGGGGGAGAAGTTTACCTTTGCGGGAAATCCTAGCTCAAGGGGGAGCTTAGGTGAAGGAGGAGCCTAGGGATTTAGGTTCCATTATTTATCCATGAGTTGATTTGCATATTTATTTATATATGTATTGTTATATTTTTTTCCCTAACTTAAACGGGTTGTCAAACATCAAAAAGGGAGAGATTGTTGGAGCAATCTGAGTACCTAAGGCTTTGATGTTTGGTAAAGGTTTAAGTTAGGTTTATTGTTGTATTTGATATGCATTGTGAGTGTGCAGGATACATGTACAACAAGAAAAGTCTGAGTGTGATCTTGACAAAGGAGGAAAGTCCAAGGATGAGTCTTGGCAGTGTAAGTCCAAGCATGTAGTCTTGGCAACATAAGTCCAAGTGTGACGTGACAATGGATGAAGTCTCGGAGGTGAGGAGCCTCTTGGCAAAGGAAGACCCGACAATAAGGGCAAGGCCGAAGGAAGCTCCAGAAGGTAAGACGTGAAGGATGGGGAGACATCCGAGGGACGCGAAGCTGATGAAGGAGGCTAGAAGGCTAAGTCTAGGTTGGTCGGGCGAGGACGAGTGCTGAGAGATTGCACTCGGGACAAAATCCTATTTTTTTTAGAGTTACTGTAGCGACAGTGTAGTAGTACTATTGCAACACTGTAGCAGTACTGTAACAGTCGACTCGTTATTGTAGCAGTCGACTGTACATTGTAGCAATCAACTGGTAGCTGACCGTTGGGTAATGGTCGGCTTTACTTAAAGGACCAGTCGACTGGTGCATACACCAGGCGAATGGTGGCGGGAAAACACTTGGTGTTTCCCTCCCGAACTCTATTTAATAGAGCTCGAGATGCTTGGGCATGGTTGACGAAATAAAGGCGGTTAACCCCTATTAATAGTCTTCCAAAGCCTCTAAGCTCTTCTTGTGATTTAAGAGTGTTTGGATCAAGGTTGTGGTGAGGTTTCTCCACCGAGAAGGAGGTTTGAGCTAGCCGGAGGTTTCTGGGGAGTCATCCACCGACGGATTGGGATCTTCCACCTTACGGATAGTCATGGAGTAGGAGCCCTAATCTCTGAACCACGTAAACGCCTTGTGTTACGATTTGTTTTTGGTTTATTGTCTTTTCCTTATTGTTTATAGGGTTTAGCTTTCTTCTTGTTAGTTTATATTTTATTTTCCGCTGCATACTAACAAGTGTAGGAAGTGACAATTTGTGTGAGATGCTATTCACCCCCCCCCCCCCTCTAGTAGACGTCAAAGTCCCAACAGATACCTCACAACAACTCATCTTCGTGATTTTTCTCTTGCGTGTTGCTTTAAAGACGATCCAACGAAGCTGTAACGCTGCTCCGACGACTAAAAGCTCTGCTTTCATAATTTCACATTGTCGGTATAATTTTAAATTACAATATTAAGTTCTAAACTTGTAATTCTGTAATTTATAAAGTTTTTTTTTGAAATTATAGTGATTACCCAAAGAAAGCGATCAACGATCGCGGGTCTTGGAGTAGGAGTCGTTATAGGCTTTGAACCAAGTAAAACTTGGTCTTGTTAGCGTTGTTTCTCTTCTCTTTCTTTCCGCTGTGTTATTCTCTATTTTTCGAAAAGTGTGAAAAAGCCACAAATGTTATTCACCCCCTTCTAGCGCATCTTAATCCTACAGACTATTCAAGCAACAATCGCACTAGATGAATCAGAAGGCATCTCGAACTATAAACCAATGAATATGTTATATATGGAACATGAGAGTCCAAGCTTTGATGTTAAGACTTCCTAAACTCTTAAACACATATTAGGCAATGACTAATAAACCCTATACTATACTACTATCGACATAAACCCTAATCCACCAATACTAGAAAATATATTGAAAAACTTAGGATAGAGCATTAATGAAATAAAACTAAAGTAACGTACAGGTTGAAGGAGAGTCAGGAGACACTTGAGATGAAGATCGCCAAATTTTGGTACTGTGAGGGACCTTTCAAGAACAACACCACATTGGTATTGTTCTATATGAAATTAAATGGTTAAGTTATGGATCAAGTGTATATGAAATTAATGGATCGGGTATGAAATTAACAACCCTGGTGCGGATCCCCTAAGAACAACACCACGTTAGTGCTGGTCTTTCACAATTAGTACCACGTTGCTACTCGTCTTGTAAAACTAACACCACATTAGTTCTGGTCTTATAAAATAAAAGAAATAATATTCGAAATAATAGAAATAATATTAGAAATATTTTATCAGTAAAATTTTAAAAAGGATAATTTTATACTTGGTAAAATAATATTTTTACAATCAAAAATTGAAAATCAATGATCAATTAGGTCACGTAGCAATAACATTATTAATTTTATTAGTAAAATTTTAAAAGATAATGAGAGAATATTATTATGAAAAGGATAAATTTTATAGAAAATTAATAGTAAATAGTAAATAGTAAATACTAAATATGTTTTTAATTTTCTAAAATATTTTATAAGAAAATATCAATTACTAATAAGTATGCATAAGTATACGTAATAAATAAATTACAATGAGGGAGAAGATAGAAATATAACAAGATAAAATTTGGAGAGAACATCATTGGTCAAAAAGTCTTGTCATAATTCAAAGTGTTGCATAACATTCCACTATTTTACTTACATTTTCGAGGGGGTAAGGCAGCTTTTCCTTATAGTAACTTCCCATCATGAATAGACAGGACTTTCATAGTTTCTTTACAAATGGATATCCAAGACCATTCTTCCACATCCACTTTGTTTATTTACATCTCTTCTATGCCTCATTCATTTCCTTGTGAGTGTGGATGACACAAAATAGTTGAAAGATGAGACCTTGTGAGGGGATCGTTAAAATTCTCTTCCCTTTAGAGGAATCCTCTTTGAATTCTAATCATGCTTTTCTTACTTCAATGGATTCCTCAGATTTGGAAACTTATTCTGCTTCCTGGTGACATCTTACTACTCTTTTCTTTACCATCTAATCAATTTATTTTGTTTGCGGTGGATACATCTGGTTTTTGAATTTTATGCTCAATCTAGATATGTTAACTAAAATAGGATCTGACCAAAATCCTAAACAAGAGTTGGATTCGCCTCATATAAGGATCTTAATGCAGCAACGAGACCAAGCATGAAGCAAACTGAATGCTGCCCTCCATTAGGAGAGAGTAATCAAAGTAAATTTAATTTGCTGAGCCAACAATTGTGTGAAATTGAGTTAACACTAGAAGATGCTATTAACCAGAGGACCAAGCGCAAGCAATAAAAGGAAAATCATCCCTAACCATCTTCCAATGGAGTCTTTCATTAGTTACTTCATACATTTTTTACAAAAACGTATCCTTTGAAGATTAATATTTATCTTGTAATCAAAACTTAAACTCTTAGGTCTTATAATAATATGAATATTTCTCCATGTCATTTTGAATTTGTTTAATCAATTTCTTCGTTCTGGAGATTTCGTGATGCCCTTACAATAATGTTTTAACATTTCCATTCATGACAAAATTGGCATGCATTGAACATACTCCAAACACTTTTAAGAATTTCTATTTTGATAGGCTTCTTCATAGATTACTACTATATATTTGGTGGGCCTCACTATAATAATGGCCAAATTCATTGAACTTTTGATTACCAAGCTTGGTGTTGGTTTTCGAATTTCAACACCAAGGTGGTTTTGATCTTCTCATACCAACACCATAATATACATAAAGATTCAAATCATTTAGAACAATGATGGGAATGTCTAAAAAGAAAATTAAGGTATATTTAGACTCTTGTGAGTCATGTGAACTCATAAGACTTAGAATGAGTTCGATTGAGGTCATCTAAGTCCATCAATGAGTTTTGACTAAAATTCATTGATTGACCTAGGGGCCTTGGATTTTTAAAATTTTAGAATGGGATGGAAGAGATAAGTGTATAGAATGTATATATATGTCCTCTAACCATGTTTCTGAGACTCACATAAGAATCTATGACTGCATTCCAAGTAGCACGAAAGTTGGTGCTAGTCTTACAAAACCAACACCAATGTGGTGTTGATCTTGCAAAATTAGCACCAACATGATGTTGGTCTTGCAAAAGTAGCTCCAACATCTTGCAAAACTCATCACAAAGCATGATTTTGATTTTCGAAGATCAACACCAAGGTGGTTCTGATTTTCTCATACCGCGCCATAATGTACATAAAGATTCAAATCGTTTGGATTAATCCTGGGAAGGTCTAAAAAGAGTATATTAGGGCATATTTGGACTTCCATGAGCCATGTGAACCCATAGGACTTGGAATGGATCTGATAGGGGTTCTCTAGGTCCATCAATAGATTTTGACTGAAATCTATTGATTAACCTAAGGGTCTTGGATTTTTGAAATTTTAGAATGGGATAGAATGAGTGAGTGTATAGAATGTATATATACTCTCCAACTATCATTATGAGACTAACACAAGAATCTATGGTTATGTGCCAAGTGGCAAGAACGTTGGTGTTGAGCTTGCAAAACCAACACCAATGTGGTGATAGCCTTGCAAAACTAGCACCATATTTGTGTTGGTCTTGCAAAAGCAGCACTAACGTTGTCTTGGGTTCTTATCATAAAGCATGGTGCTGGTTTTTCAAGATTAGCACCAAGGTGGTGTTGATCTTCTTAGATCAGCACCATAATGTACAAAAAAGATTCAAATCATTTGGACTAATGCTGGGAAGACCTAAAAAGAGTAAATGAGGGCATATTTGGACTCCTGTGAGCCATGTGAACCCATTGAACTTAGAATAGGTCCGATCGGGATCCTCTAGATCTATCAATGGTTTTGACCGAAACCTATTGATTGACCTAGGGGTCTTGGATTTCTAAAATTTTGCTATGGGATTGAATGAGTAAGTGTATAGAATGTATATATTATTGGTGCAAGAAGCATAAGATGATCGAACATAAATTTTGATAATGATAAATGATTCAAAATTAAGGGTTATATAATTTTAATAAGTCTGACTGAGTGTGCAGGAAAGTCCTAAGTGAGCTTAAGTAAGATGAAAGTCTTAGTGAATACTAGGCATGTGGAAAGCCTAGTTGCGGCTAGGCAAGAAAGTCCTGGTCTGAGAGACTAGACAAAAGTCTTAGCAAGTCAAGGATATCAAGTAGAAAATCCTACTAGTCTAGGATAGTAGGTGAAAGTCCTAGAGGTCGCAGACACCAGGCAGAAGATTAGACAGATTGGGGATTGGACATCTATCGGAAAGTCCTGAAGTCTCGAATATTGGGCAAAAGTCCAAATGGTCTAGATGACTGGTATGACATCAGGTAAACTCTCCTAAGAGGAGCAGGTGAGGATGTGTTCCCCGTTGAGGGAACAATAGGCGTCTGATCGACCTAGAGTTTCATGGGAAATCCAAAAGTCAAAATCAGACAGTCCCGAGATTGTCAAATTAATTAAATAATACTATTTATTATGTTAACTCTATTTTGTAGGATATTTTTGATATTTAAACTAACATGCTCTGTAGGAGCTAAAATATACAAAGAATAGCTCGGGTGAACAGTGCTCAAGGCGCCTCGAGGCGCCTTTTGTGCAACTGGAGGCGCCTCAGATGCCTTAGCCGAAGACCTTGCGTAGAAAGGCACAGAGGCACCTCCCATGTAGCTGAACGTACCCTAGAGCTTGGTGTTGGTTGCTACTCGGAAAACCTAGAGATTCCACTGTACAAAAATTTTGTACAAAGGTCTGAACCTTTTCCTAGCTACCATGTGTTCTTTTAAATTAAATTTTGGATCGCCTGCGGAACTTAACACGTTTGATCCAAAACTTAATCTATTCGTTCTTTTAGGTTTTGACTTGGATCTCCTGCGGAACTTAACACGTTCGACCCAAGTCACCTTAAGTTATTAATTCCATTAAATATTAATTTCCATAATCGGTTCCCAGTACTGACGTGGCGAGGCACATGACCTTCTTGGATATGGGAGCAACCACCACCGACTAGACAAAACCTTTTATAGAAAGCTAATATTTAATTTCCTAAAATAACTTTAGGTTAACCGAAAAGAACAATCAAATCACAAGGAAAAGAAAAACAAAAGAACACTATATCGAAAACAAATTCGAAACTCTAGAATCATATGCCTCTTGTATTTAGTATTATTTCCAAAAATAACTAGTATGATGCGGAAAGAAAAATTACTAGTTATACCTTTAAGAAAAACCTCTTGATCTTCTACCGTATTCCTCTTCTAACCTCGGACGTTGTGTGGGCAACGATCTTCCGAAATGAGAAACCACCAACCACCTTCTTCTCCTCCTAGCTAGGTTCGGCCACAAAAGAAAAAGCTTCACCAAGGAAGAAAATCAAAACACTAACCAAGCTCCAAGAGATGCTCGCTTCCTCTCCTTCTTCTTCTTCTTCTCCAAGTAGTATCCGGCCACCACAAGAGCTCCAAAGAAAGAGAAGGGTTCGGCCACCACAAGAAGAAGAGAGGGAAAGGATGGCCGGCCACACACAGGAACCAAAAGAGGGAGAGAAAATAATAGAGGTTGTCCCTTGTGAAGGCACCCTCACCCCTTCTTTTATATTCCTTGGCCTAGGCAAATTAGGAAATTTAATTACAATAAAATTTCCTTAATTCCCTTGACATGATTTAATTGAGAAAAATAAAATAATATTTCCCCAATTAATCTCTAATGGCCGGTCACATCAAGAGGAAATAAATTAGACAAGTTTTAATCAACAAATTAAAACTTCCTAATTTGTTTCCGGAAATTTTAAAAATAAAATTTCTCTTTAAAAATCTCTTCATGGTTGATAAAAGGAAATATCTATAATTTTAATTTTATCAACATGTGGATAATTTTAAAGAGAAAATAAAATATCTCACCAATCTACAAATAAGGAAAGAGATTTAATCTCTTTCTTTAATCTTTTGTAGATCTTTTACAAGAGAGATATTTTAATTTTAATTCTCTTTAATAAATTATTTCTTCCACATAATAAAAATTAAAATTAAAATCCCTTTTTAATTTAATTTGGCCGGCCCCCACTAGCTTGGGTTCAAGCTAGGGCCGGCCACCCAATTTTATACCTAGGCCGGCCCTAGCTTGGTTCCCAAGCTAGCTTGGCCGACCCCTTATTGGTGGGTATAGAAGGTGGGTATAGGTGGGTATAGAACTCTATAAATAAGAGGCTACGATAGGGACCGAGAGGAGGAATTGGTTTTGGTCTCCCGATAAAATTAAGCATCCCGCGAACACACAACTTAATTTTATCAATAATAATTCATTCCACTAGAGAATTATTATTGAACTACCGCACCAATCCCAAATTACATTTTTGGGCTCCTTCTTATTATGAGTGTGTTAGTCTCCCTGTGTTTAAGATAACAAATGTCCACTAATTAAGTAAGTTACTGACAACTCACTTAATTAATATCTAGCTCCAAGAGTAGTACCACTCAACTTCATCGTCATGTCGGACTAAGTCCACCTGCAGGGTTTAACATGACAATCCTTATGAGCTCCTCTTGGGGACATTCTCAACCTAGTATCTCTAGGACACAGTTTCCTTCTATAATCAACAACACACACTATAAGTGATACCATTTCCCAACTTATCGGGCTTATTGATTCATCGAACTAAATCTCACCCATTGATAAATTAAAGAAATAAATATCAAATATATGTGCTTGTTATTATATCAGGATTAAGAGCACACACTTCCATAATAACCGAGGTCTTTGTTTCTTTATAAAATCAGTATAAAAGAAACGACCTCAAATGGTCCTACTCAATACACTCTAAGTGTACTAGTGTAATTATACAGTCAAGATAAACTGATACCTAATTACACTACGACCTTCTAATGGTTTGCTCCTTTCCATTTTGGTCGTGAGCTACATTTATAATTTATAAAGTACCGATAACATGATCCTCGTGTGTGACACCACACACCATGTTATCTACAATATAAATTAATTGAACAACTACATTTATCACAAATGTAGACATTTGACCAATGTGATTCTTATTTCTAGATAAATGTTTATACCAAAAGCTAGGCTTTTAGTATACACTCTAACAATCTCCCACTTATACTAAAAGACTAAGCTGCCATATCTGCTGCCATACATCTGATTCCCATCCCTTCAACATGCCCATCAAAAGCTCTTTCCTTAAGGACCTTAGTGAAAGGAACTATAGGTCATCACCTGATGCAATCTAGGCGGCAACAACTTCTCCTCGTTTATACGATTCCTCGTATTGGGTGGTACTTGCGCTCTATTGTGTTTACTTGCCTTATAGACTTATGGTTTCTTCGAGTTTGCTACTGCACCAACATTATTACAATAAATTGTAATAATTTTTGGACAAACCAGAAATCATATCTAAGTCTATCTTGAGGTTATTGAGTCATTCAGCTTTTATGGCTACCTCAGAGGCTTGCCATATACTAAGCTTCTATGGTGGAGTTCAGAAAAACACCTATGCTTATCACTCTTCCATAGTTATGACTTTACCTCCTAAAGTAAACACAAAACCCCGAGGTTGACTTATTATTGTCCCTATCCGATTGGAAGTCAAAATCCATGCAACCCACAAGGACTAAATTAACTGCCTTGTAAACTAGCATATAATCTCTAGTGCCTCTAAGGTACTACAATATATGCTTTACTGCAGTCCACTGTCCTTGTCCAGGCTTACTTTGATATCTGCTAACTATGCCCTTGGCAAAACATATCTCGTGCATAGCATACATTAGGCTTCCAACAGCCGTAGCATAAAGAACTGTCTTTATTTCCTTTATCTCCTTTGATGTCTACAGAGACATATCTTTAGATAAAGTTACTCCATCCTGAAAAGGTAAGAAACCTTTCTTGGAGTTTTGTATGCTTAAAACGAGCAAGGATTTTTCCGATGTATGAAACTTAGGATAAGTAAAATATTCTTTTCTTGCGATCCCTTATTACTTTGATCTCAAGAATATATACATTCTCCCAAGTCCTTTATATCGAATTGTTTGGACAACCATACCCTTACTTCTGACAACATTTTGATATTGTTTCCAACTACCAAAAATGTTATCTAAGTATAGTACAAGAAATACCACCACGTTTCCATCACATCTTTTGTATACACAAGACTTATCCGGTTACTAAATCCATAGATCTGGATTTCTTTGATAAACCGGATGTTCCAAGACCTTGAAGCTTTGCCTCAGTCCATAGACTGATTGAGCTTACACACAAGATGCTCTTAGCCCTTTGTAATGAACCCTTCTGGTTGCTTTATATGGATGTTTTCTTCAAAACTTCCATTAAGGAATGCTGTCTTGACATCCACTTGCCAAATAGATAAAAGAATCCGGATAGACTTAAGCATGACTACCAGTGAAAAAGTTTCCTTTTTCATCTAGCCTTGCTTTGAGAGTTTCTACCTTCCTGTCTATCCCTCTTTTCCTAATATAGATATTTTTACACCCAAAGGCTTTTATACCATTTGGTGGTTCTATAAGCTTCCAGATTTTATTAGAATGCATATATTCTAATTCTATTATTCATTACTCTTTGTCAAGATATTGCATCTTTACTTGGAGTGCTTCGTCATATGTTCGGAGATCAGATTCATGTCCTCCAGGGATCGAATCCAAAAAACTCTCCCAAAACATAAATCTTTTTAGGTTGCCTAACAACCCTCCCACTACGATGAGGCACTTTCTTCAATTGTGTATCATTTGTGATACGTGTTGCAGTTTCCTTGTGGTATCTCATCTTGTACAGTTGGTACTAGATTAGACATGTCTTTTATTATTTCCTTAAGAACAAATTTTCTTATGGGCATGAGGTTTATTACATAGTCCTTTTCTAAAAATCGGTCATTGATGCTAACAATGACCTTCTGATTTTTAAGACTATAAACCTACTTTCATTTCACTAGGATAACCCACAAACAAGTGAATTCCTGTCCAACTTATCATTGTCTCTCTTCTGCATATGTGCTGGATTTCCCGAATCCGAATATGCTTCGAAATAGGCTTACGCCTATTCAGCAATTGTATATGAGTAGAGAGTTCTGACTTTAGAAGGTACTATATTCACTCCCGTTTCCAGAGTATATCCTTAAAATGATTTTGATAATATTCTTAATAACTCATCAATCTACTTATTTCCATAAGAGTCCTATACCTTCCTTTTCCTACACCATTCTGTTGGGGTGTACCAGGTGCAGTTAGTTGGGATTCAATCCCTACTTTTGATAAATGACTCCTAAATTCTCCCAAGAGGTACTTGCCACTACGATCTTACCGTAGTGTCTTGATATTTTTACTTTGTCGTTTCTCCACATCAGCCTCATACTCTTTGAACTAATCAAAGCACTTAGACTTGTGGCACATCAAGTAAATGTATCTGTATATCAAATAGTTGTCTATAAAATAGACGAAATATTTGAAACAACCTCTTGCCTGGATAGTCATAGGATCACACAAATCAGAATGAACCAATTTCAACATATCTTTGACTCCATACCCCTTAGACTTGAAAGCTTCTTGGTTATTTTTCCTTCCAAGTAAGACTCGTAGGTTGGAAAGATTTCCACTACTAATGAACCCAAAAGTTCATCAGCTACCAATGAATCATACTCAAGTTAATATAACCTAGCCTTAGATGCCAAAGATATAATTGGTTCATTTCCGAAGGTTACTTTCTCTTAAAGTTAGAAGATGTGTTACTAATTTCCATTTATTGCATCGTGAGAGTTATTGGATTTATAAATTGCCAACCAACGTATCAGAACAGATAACTTCCCTCTTTTTTTTAATAACAACTTTGTTATTAAAAGAGGCAGAATATCATGTTCTTTGAATAGTTTAGAAACTGAAAACTATTTCTTTCTAAACTTAGTGCGTAAAGACAATTACTCAAAAATCCATGTTTTATTTTTATCAAAAGATAAACATCTCCCACTGCAACAGCTGCCACTTTTACAGCAGTGCCCATGTGGACGGTGTTTTTATTTTCATTTAGTTGTCGGGTTTCCTGGAACCCCGCAATGAATTGCGGACATGATTAATGGCATCTGTATCTACACTCCAGGTTCTGGTAGATAACACCACTAAACATGTTTCAACTAATGAATAAAATACACCTATATTGTTCTTAGTTCTAAGAGGACAGTCTACCTTAATGTCCAAATCCTATTTCCAATCAATTATAATTGGGACCACTAAGTCTATCCTAAAGTATATCAGCTAGGGATTGACCATCATCCTAAGAATCACAAAAATATTTGGTTAAGACCAACTCCTTAAAAATCCCATGAATTTTGTATGCCACATTAGTGTGGACGTATACAAATTCAAAGAGGAAATTTTATCATTTAATTTTATTATCTCGTCAACCTTACTTTATGACGAATAAAATTAATAGTTGGTCTATCTTTAATCAAATATTTGATCAAGACTTCTAAATTTAAAATAATATTAATTCCTCTAACAATACTATTTAAATCTACCAACACCTCAAAACACCGTGAATTTTGCATGCCACGTTAGTGTGGACGTATACAAAATCAACATTTGTAAGAGGAGGGTTTTACCCATTAACTATCTTGTCAACGTAACTTTATGACAAATAAAATTATCTCAAACACCGTTAATTTTGTATGCCACGTTAGTGTGGATGTATACAAAATCAATCATTTGTAAGAGGGGTTTTAACCCTTTAATTTTATTATCTTGTCAACCTAGTTTTATGACAAATTAATAGTTGGTTTCATTTGGTCACACAAATAATAACAGTGACTCCGATGGGGAGGATACTATTAGATGTGTCTAAGTGTATACCATTACTTGACACTAAGTCTATTAATAAGATTATGCCTCTTCCGTTGGGGAAGATCACACGCTCTTAATTAACTTCCTATAGTCATCCAAAAATGGAAGTCTGTTCTAGTGATCTTCAAACTAGTTCATCCATTATGGAGGAAGGCACTCAGAGCCAACGCGCAAACTTGTTTGCATCACTTACAAATCAGTAATGGAGACCATGGGATTTACTTAAAAATCCCTCTCCCACTTAGTTATTTATTAATGAGGAATTTTAACTATGCTAGCCTACTAAACTTGTAAACTAACATGCATACACAGCACAATATAAAAGCAATAAATAGAAAATCTAATTTTCAACTATTATGGCTTTTATCTCTAGTTGTCCTCCGTGCGTTGTCATCCCAAGCTGCTGCCATATTTGTCGCATCCATCTTGCTCCTTGTTCCGCTGCGCCTCTGGTCCTTAGAAGGTTCCACGCTTTGCAAGATTCGATCCGCGACATAAATAGAATTTTACAATTTTGATCCTATATTCCATAAAAGGAATGTACATGTATCTAGATAAAAAAAAATAAAATCCTAATAAAACTAAATACAGCTCCTGCTGTATTTTATAATACAATCATGCACACACAATAAAATGCCCTTGACATGTCCAAGGGTCCAATCACACACATAATAACTATAAGCCATAATAGTTGGATCCTGCATCCACAAAGTTAGCACATCCTACTATTAATCTGCCTAAATTATGTATGACATGTGCATAATTAAACTAATACCAAATACACAGAGGCAATGCCCTAGCACTGATACCAATTGTTGGTTGCTACTCGGAAAACCTAGAGGTTCCACTGTACAAAAATTTTGTACAAAGGTCTGAACCTTTTCCTAGCTACCATGTGTTCTTTTAAATTAAATTTTGGATCGCCTGCGGAACTTAACACGTTTGATCCAAAACTTAATCTATTCGTTCTTTTAGGTTTTGACTTGGATCTCCTGCGGAACTTAACACGTTCGACCCAAGTCACCTTAAGTTATTAATTCCATTAAATATTAATTTCCATAATCAGTTCCCAGTACTGACGTGGCGAGGCACATGACCTTCTTGGATATGGGAGCAACCACCACCGACTAGACAAAACCTTTTATAGAAAGCTAATATTTAATTTCCTAAAATAACTTTAGGTTAACCGAAAAGAAAAATCAAATCACAAGGAAAAGAAAAACAAAAGAACACTATATCGAAAACAAATTCGAAACTCTAGAATCATATGCCTCTTGTATTTAGTATTATTTCCAAAAATAACTAGTATGATGCGGAAAGAAAAATTACTAGTTATACCTTTAAGAAAAACCTCTTGATCTTCTACCGTATTCCTCTTCTAACCTCGGACGTTGTGTGGGCAACGATCTTCCGAGATGAGAAACCACCAACCACCTTCTTCTCCTCCTAGCTAGGTTCGGCCACAAAAGAAAAAGCTTCACCAAGGAAGAAAATCAAAACACTAACCAAGCTCCAAGAGATGCTCGCTTCCTCTCCTTCTTCTTCTTCTCCAAGTAGTATCCGGCCACCACAAGAGCTCCAAAGAAAGAGAAGGGTTCGGCCACCACAAGAAGAAGAGAGGGAAAGGATGGCCGGCCACACCAAGGAACCAAAAGAGGGAGAGAAAATAATAGAGGTTGTCCCTTGTGAAGGCACCCTCACCCCTTCTTTTATATTCCTTGGCCTAGGCAAATTAGGAAATTTAATTACAATAAAATTTCCTTAATTCCCTTGACATGATTTAATTGAGAAAAATAAAATAATGTTTCCCCAATTAATCTCTAATGGCCGGCCACATCAAGAGGAAATAAATTAGACAAGTTTTAATCAACAAATTAAAACTTCCTAATTTGTTTCCGGAAATTTTAAAAATAAAATTTCTCTTTAAAAATCTCTTCATGGTTGATAAAAGGAAATATCTATAATTTTAATTTTATCAACATGTGGATAATTTTAAAGAGAAAATAAAATATCTCACCAATCTACAAATAAGGAAAGAGATTTAATCTCTTTCTTTAATCTTTTGTAGATCTTTTACAAGAGAGATATTTTAATTTTAATTCTCTTTAATAAATTATTTCTTCCACATCATAAAAATTAAAATTAAAATCCCTTTTTAATTTAATTTGGCCGGCCACCCAATTTTATACCTAGGCCGGCCCTAGCTTGGTTCCCAAGCTAGCTTGGCCGACCCCTTATTGGTGGGTATAGAAGGTGGGTATAGGTGGGTATAGAACTCTATAAATAAGAGGCTACGATAGGGACCGAGAGGAGGAATTGGTTTTGGTCTCCCGATAAAATTAAGCATCCCGTGTTCGCCCCGAACACACAACTTAATTTTATCAATAATAATTCATTCCACTAAAGAATTATTATTGAACTACCGCACCAATCCCAAATTATATTTTTGGGCTCCTTCTTATTATGAGTGTGTTAGTCTCCCTGTGTTTAAGATAACAAATGTCCACTAATTAAGTAAGTTACTGACAACTCACTTAATTAATATCTAGCTCCAAGAGTAGTACCACTCAACTTCATCGTCATGTCGGACTAAGTCCACCTGCAGGGTTTAACATGACAATCCTTATGAGCTCCTCTTGGGGACATTCTCAACCTAGTATCTCTAGGACACAGTTTCCTTCTATAATCAACAACACACACTATAAGTGATACCATTTCCCAACTTATCGGGCTTATTGATTCATCGAACTAAATCTCACCCATTGATAAATTAAAGAAATAAATATCAAATATATGTGCTTGTTATTATATCAGGATTAAGAGCACACACTTCCATAATAACCGAGGTCTTTGTTTCTTTATAAAATCAGTATAAAAGAAACGACCTCAAATGGTCCTACTCAATACACTCTAAGTGTACTAGTGTAATTATACAGTCAAGATAAACTGATACCTAATTACACTACGACCTTCTAATGGTTTGCTCCTTTCCATTTTGGTCGTGAGCTACTGTTTATAATTTATAAGGTACTGATAACATGATCCTCTGTGTGTGACACCACACACCATGTTATCTACAATATAAATTAATTGAACAACTACATTTATCACAAATGTAGACATTTGACCAATGTGATTCTTATTTCTAGATAAATGTTTATACCAAAAGCTAGGCTTTTAGTATACACTCTAAAACTTGGTATGGAGGTACCTAAGAGCACCTAGAAGGCTCCCTCCAGTGGATAGAAATCACATATTGCAGGGTTATCGAGTCCGAAGATAAGGGGATAACATCTACAGTTGGAGACACCTTGGATAGTGTTGGAGGTACCCTCAACACTTTATAAAAGAGATATTCAAACAACCCTTTGAACATATCATAAATTCAAGAAACTACAACTTCTGTACTTGCACTCTGCTTTGACTTTTGACTACAACGTTGCGATGCTGCTTTGATAACTGCACTCTACACCAAATTTTCATAATATCGGTATATTTTATTTTACACAAAATTATAATCGATTTTTGTGGGTTCTTTATAAATATCGAATTGTTTGTGAATTTCCCAATGAAAGTGATCGTCAATCGAGGGCCTTAGAGTAGGTTTCGTCATATGCTTTGAACTAAGTAAAACCAACCTGTGTCAAGTTTTATTTTATTCCGCTACTTTTGTTACTCCGAGTTTTGTTTTACGAAAAAAATGAAAAAGTCGTGAGCATTATTCACCCCTCTTTGGCGGTGTCGATCCTACAATTGGTATAAGAGCAGGGTCATTCTAAATCGGTGCGACCATCGTTTGAGCAAATTTTTATGGTGTTTTTTGAGTTTTTTAGAGTCGATTGGAATTGGTGCAATTACCTATTCTGATTAAAATCTTTTAATCGAGTTTTACATTTTTTGAAGTTGGTGCAACCACTCGAGTCATTTGTTTTCACCTTTTCTTCTCCTGCACTACTAATCTAAGATCAAGTCTTGGTATACTTTTTCTTTGATTTTTGTTTTGTGAGATCATTTATATAGACTGTCCTATCAATAAGGCTACAATACTACACGCCCACCCTTCTTCTCCGATGAAGATTTCATCTATTGGAAGGATCGGATGGAGTATCACCTTAAGACGTAGATGAAGATGTGGATCATTATCCAAACGGGCTTTTTCCTACCACTCGACTGCACTGGAAGATCGGTAGCATGCGAAAACTAGGACCCACACATGATGAAGAAGGTCGAGGCTAACGCTAAAGCTACTCAGACCCTACAGTGTGGTCTAACTAAAGAAGAGCTGAATTTGGTCAATAATTTCAATAGCGCTAAGAAATTGTGGGAGAAACTGATCGATGAGCATGGGGAAACCTCTGACACCAAGGTATCAAAAGGAGATTTAATTTTAAATAAATTATATAATATTAAAATACAAGAATGAGAATCGGTGTGTCAGCTGCATGCCTCGATCCAAGATCTCCTCAACGGACTTCACGTGATTGATCAGAAAATGGAGAATCGAGATATCATAAGGTATACTTTAAGGTTACATTTGGTTGGGTGTAATGTAATCGAGCTTGTAATGTAATCAAATTTGTAATGTAATCTTGATTACATTACTACGTTTGGTAATATAATGTATGTAATCTTTGATTACAAGGGTTATTACATTCTTTTGTTTGGGATCCATTATTTTTTATAAGGAATGTAATTCATATTATTATAAAATGATAAAAATATCCTACGACTTCTACCGACGGCCGCTGCACCTCTGTCGGAGCTTGCGGTCGTCGGCGGCCAGTGATTAGCGACGGCAGACGACGGCGATGGCGGTGACTGCGACCGGTGGCGGCGACCAACGACTGCGGTCGGCGACCCGCGGCGGCCGACGACCGGCGTGCGTTGGCCTGCGACCGGCGGCGACCGACGACCGACGGCGACCAGGGGCGGCGACGGCCAACGACCGACGGCGGCGACTGACGACCGGCGGTGATCGGTGGCGGCGGCCGGAGACCGGCGACCGACGGCGGGCGGTGGGCGAGCGGCGACCAACGGGCGGTGTGCGGGCGACAGCTAACTAAGGATATATTCGACATTCAAATTTTGGTTAAACAGTGACCTCGTAATGTAATCGGATTACATAGTATTTGCTTTGTAATCCAGATTACAAAACTTCACTACTTTTTGTAATCGAGATTACATTACATTACAGGTTTAAAGTTAAAACAAATAAAATAATCAGCCTTGTAATGTAATCCTGATTACATTACAAGGCAGATTACACCCTACCAAACGTAGCCTAAATGCTTTTCCAAGGAACGCTTTGTGGGCATCCATGATAGAAGCTTACAAAGTTTCTAAAGATATTTCATTAATTAGATTAGATGAGTTATTTTCTAAGTTTGAATTTTATGAACAAACTAATGCTACTCCAATCAAGAAAGGTATTGTGTTACTTATAGCAAAGCACACAAAAAAGAAGGTGAAGCCAAAGAACCAACCTGAACCCAAATTTGAAGACGAATTGGATTCCGAATACAAAGAAGAGATCACTGTCAAACTAGTCGACCTAGTTCAGAAAATGCTTAAGAAGAAAAAAGATGATCCAATCCAAGAACAAGCAGTCAGGTCTGAATCAAGCCATGAAGCCCAAATCAGAAGTGACCTACTACGGGTGTAACCAAAAGGGGCACTACAAGCCAGAATGTCCAAACAAAAAGAAAAAAAGAAGGAAGGCTCTGAAAGCAAAGTGGTCCAAGTCATCAGAAGACTGAAGAAGAAGAACAAGCTTAAAGCGAGCTTCCTTGTGTTAGGACCTTCGGATGCTGCTAGAGAGGGGGGGTGTGAATAGCCGACCTCAAATTTACGTTTCTTTCTACAAATCAAGTTAGCGCAGCGGAAAAATAACAACAGAAACGTAAATGGAGAAATCAAACCTCAAGCACAGCGATGTAACGAGGTTCGGAGATGATACTCCTACTGCTCGGCGTGTCCGTAAGGTGGACGAAGCCTATCAATCCGTCGGTGGATGAGACCCCGGATAACCAGCTAATATGAACTCGCCACAATCACTTGCAACAGCAAGATAGGAGTACAAGAAAGAAAGCAAGAAACAAAAAGCAATACGAATGTAAAAACACTTTGCCTTCTCGTCGACGGGAGTCCGTTGATGAAGCAACAACTTCACGGATGCCCAACAGCAGCTGAACCAGCCGAAGGAAGCTCACTCGAAGCTTCAAGAAGTATGAGCTCAGCAAAGCTCAGTAAGAGCAGAAGGAACCAGGAAGAAGGCAAGCATTGTAGAAGCCCTCGACCTCTTTATAACTTGCACTGCTCACTGGCGGCGAGTTCTGCGAAGGAGGCGGAGATAGCCGTTGTGACTCAGCGGCTAGTCGGAGTTTGATCCGTTCGGAAGGTCCTAACGCAGGCGCCTCTCCCGGAGCTCCCGACGGCACCGGGGCAGTGAATCCTGCAGCACCGCAGCCACGTGATTCCTTCGCCTTTCCTACTGAGAGAGCTAGTGACCTGGGAGAGGTACTGATCGATGCGGACCGAGGCAGGGGCGGGCGGTGGAGAAGCTGATCCGGCAGGCGCCGGGGAGAGTCTAGGCCTGCGTCTGGTCACGAGGAGGAAGCCGAGCCTAGTCCGGAGAACGAGCTACCGAGCCCTCTCCGACTTCGTCCGGTCCAGAGAACGAGCTACCGAGCCCTCTCTGACCTAGTCCGGAGAACAAGCTACCGAGCCCTCTCCGACTTCGTCCGGTCCAGAGAATGAGCTACCGAGCCCTCTCTGACCTAGTCCGGAGAACGAGCTACCGAGCCCTCTCCGACTTCGTCCGGTCCAGAGAACGAGCTCCCGAGCCCTCTCTGACCTAGTCCGGAGAATGAGCTACCGAGCCCTCTCCGACTTCCACGTCCGGTCCAGAGAACGAGCTCCCGAGCCCTCTCTGACCTAGTCCGGAGAACGAGCTACCAAGCCCTCTCCGACTTCCCATGCCAAGTCTTCATACTTAGACTTTTCCCGTGCCAAGCTCCCTGCTTGGACTTTTCCGTGCCAAGTCTCCATACTTGGACTTTTCCGTGCCAAGTCTCCCTGCTTGGACTTTTCCGTGCCAAGTCTCCATACTTGGACTTTTCTCGTGCCAAGCTCCCTGCTTGGACTTTTCACCAGATGTCTGGTCAACCTTGACCAAAGATTGCACCCACAATCTCCCAAGTTTGTATTCTGTCAAACATCATAATACAACTTTTCTACTCTCGTCAAACATCATAATAGAACTTTTCTATTCTCGTCAAACATTAAAATATAACTCGAGTCAGGTCAACTCGAGTCAGGTCAACTCGAGTCATGTCAACTAGGTCAACCTTGACCTAAGGTTGCACCAACACCTTGCTCTACTAGTACAAGCTCACATTGCTGAGACCAAATTCAAGTTGAAACCTGAGATCAAATTGAAGGCCGAGTTTGAGAGAAGCCACAGATTCATATTTATTTTCGAAGGGCCAAACAACAATGTAAGTTCTCCTCTAGTAGATAAGTTGTATGATTTAATAAATTATTTGATGCACAAATTAGCAAAGTCCAATATTTAGGTCAAGTCACTCCAATAAGAGGTTAAAGTCCTTAAGGAAGAGACTAACCCAAGTCCTTTGACCAAGCCAATTCAAATTGGAGCTTCAACTCAAGTCCAACAACTTGAGGAAGAAAATTCCAATTTGAAAACTCAAGTCGAAGAACTTAAAGACACGTTGGAATGGTTCACTTTGGGTTCTAATTTTCCAATGGAAGTGATTGTCAATCGCGGACCTTGGAGTGTGAGTCGTTATAGGCTCTAAACCAAGTAAAACTAACTTGTGTCAAGCTTTATTTTATTCTGCTACTTTTATTTCTCCGAGTTTTGTTTTACGAAAAAAAAGTGAAAAAGCCACAAGTGTTATTCACCCCCTCCCCCTTTAGCACTTTCGCTCCTACATATATGCTCTCCAACTATGGTCTTGAGACTCCCACACGAAGCTATGGTTATGTGCCAAGTGACACTTACGTTGACGTCGATCTTGCAAAACTAGCACCACATTGGTCTGTCATGATATTAAAGATATAAGTGTGGAGAAGGTAAAGATACTGTGAAGTTATGGTTTTGAGTATCCTATGAGAAGTTATAATTGCGTGCCAAGTAGTATAGATCCTACTTTTGGAATCATAATTCATAATACCAATACCACAGTGGTGTTGGTCTTCGCATATCAACTCGTTGTGCCAATGACATTGTGTATTTTATTTGGCTTAACAATAAATTGATTCCTATGACTATTCAATATAAATTTCATATTTCATACACAACAATCTTCAATAATCAAATAACAATATTATTAACACCAAATCAACCATATCACAAGTACTTCATTACATTTACTATAGCACCACATTTACTAAGATTGTTACAAATACAATATAGAAATCACACATGACTAATGAAACCATAGTTCTTCTATATTTTACAAATATAGATATACAAGTAATATAAGTACACAATATTAGCTTTACAATCTCTACCCAAGTTTCCATGTTGTAGCACAATAGATAATTAGACTAAAAATATTGAGAATTTATCCCTCAAAATTAATATTGATATATCTATTCTAAATTTTTTTATGTCTGCTTGTGCTTGTTTAAAGTCCATCTTCAAATCATATAGCAAACATCTAATGTATTATGTTACAAAGAAACCACAGTCATTATGTAAATAACATGAGCAATTTATTATTTTAAATTTAAGACAAATTTATATATTTACAACGACTCTCTTATACTTACATAGGCCTGTTCAACCGGTTGGTTAACCGGTTTATCGATTTATCAATTCTGGTTAATTCTGGTTTATCATCGGTTATGTAGAACCGGTTAACCTACTGGTATTCTTTCCGGTTGAACCAGTTCCGATTGAACCGGGTTGGTCGGTTAACCGGTTCAAACCAAGAATCGGTGGGTTGCTGGGTAAGTGGGCTATTGGGCTTGATTATTGGATTTTTTTTTAATACAAACTAATTACCTCAAAACTCCTCCCGTGACCCATCTCTCTCTCTCTCCTCGATTCCGCGTCTTCGCCCAAAATCCTGATTTGGCGATTTCTGCCCTAGCCGACTAATAGGCATCATCGTAGATGTCGAGTCACCGAGACACCGACGTTGTCCAAGAGCAATCTCTGCCACCCACCATTTGGTGCAACTGTGTTGATCGGTGCTAGCATGTTGTTGTGTGGCGGATGTAGTCGACGATGGTTCGACCTTCTTCCAAGCAGAAGAAACAGGAAGCTCCAATCACATCAAATCATAGGCCACCATGCCATCGTCGGTCATCGTCACCAACTGCGTCAAAGCGCATAGAAGCAGTCACACTCATACAAGTAGTACCGTTATCACCGATTCATCGTAGCAAAAGAATTGAAAAAGTTGTTGTTTTCTCTTTTTGAAACTTAGACTTCAAAACAGAAGCAACGTAATTATGCTCAAAATATTGCAGAATGACTCAATGACAACTAAAGAATCTAACAAGAATACTGAGAGTGATGGTAGCTCTAGCTCACGATCGATTGAAGATATCAAAAACAAATGAAAAAGAGTTGGAGGTGGTGTTGGTTCTCGAAAGACGCATTCAGTCATCTGGGAGCATTTTGAAACTTATATTGATAAAGATGATGGAATTCAAAGGGCAAGGTGTTTGCATTGCAGTCATGTTTACTATGCAGATCTAAGCAAAAATGGCACTACTGTTGGATCGAAAGCGCTAGAGGGGGGAGGGGGTGAATAGCGCTCGTGGTTTTCACTTTTTGTTTCAGAAATCTTACTAGTAACACAACGGAAATAAATAAAAGACAGACACACAAAAGACTCCAAGATTTACTTGGTTCGGAGCCTGTGACGACTCCTACTCCAAGGCCCGCGATCGTTGATCGCTTTCGGTGGGCAACAACTATAAGTTTGTAAATCATTACAAACAGGTGAGTACAAATATAAGCTTGAAAGAAAAGTTATACCGACAAACTACAAAAGATGAAAGTGATTGTCGATTGTCGGAGTAGCAGAGTGTAGTCGAAGATTTCGGAGCAGCACACCAGATCACAAGTTCTTCTGTTCGAGTTCTATTTTGAAGCTGCACCCCAAGGCTTTTTTATAGCCTCTGCAAGACTGATCCAGATCCTCAAACCTCGGGATCAGATTTGACCCGCAACGGATCGGTCGACCGATCCCTGGTTCGGTCGACCGATCCCTAGGTCCGGTTGACCGATCCCCTGGTCGAGCCCGGTCCAACCTCTGGAAATCTGTTCTGCTGTCTTGGGGATTCGGTCGACCGATCCCGGTCAGTCCTAACCTTGCATAAAAATATTAGTTTCCTGTAAAACAGAGTTAGAACACTAACGATAATATAGAAATAAATTTGACAATCTTCAGACTATCCGATTCTGACTTCGGATTTTCTCCTGGAAACCCTAGGTCGAATCGACGCCTACTGTTCCCTCTTTCGGGGAACGCGTCCTCACCTACTCTACTCAGGAGACTTTACCTTTGCTCAGTATCCGGTCTGATGCTTCCGGTCTTCATGCTGAACGTCCGGTCCACGACCCGTCTAGACTTCTACCCGGTTCGCGTCACCAAGATTTCAACCTAGGGTTACCACCCCCTAGGATTTTTGCTCGAAGTTCCGACCCGCCAAGACTTTCCGCATAGAGTTACCACCCCCTATGACCTAGGGTTACCACCTCCTAGGATTTTCCCCTTGCCTAACCGCAGCTAGGGCATCCTGAAACACTCAATCATACATATTAGATAACAATTAAACTTAACTTTGAATCCCTTTGCCATTATCAAAACTAAGATTCGATCGTTGGATGCTTCCCTCACTAACAACTACATCTCTGAGACAACATATTCCTAAGTGTCCAAACAATTCTCTCAACAGAAAGGACTTTAAGGTAATACAAGTAAATTAACTTTTGTTGGAAGACAAGTTGGTGAGGTGTCTGGCAAAGTAAAAGCCAATTTACAGGCTTGGAGATTTGATTAAACCACAGTCAAAAATGCTATTTCTTATATGATCATAGTAGATGAGCTGCCTTTTAGATTTGTGGAGGGTAAGGGTTTTCAATACTTAATGAGTGTGGTTTGCCCTTCATATTCTGTTCCATCTCAGTCTACTATTACTAGAGATTGTTATAAGTTATATATGGAAGAAAAGGATAAATTGAAGTCATTTATTAAAAATGAAAGTGGTAGGATTTGTTTGACGACTGATCCTTGAACTTCAAAACAAAAGAAATGTTATATGTGCCTAACTGCCCATTTTATTGATATTGACTTTAAGATGCATAAGTAAATTTTGAATTTGTGTCCTATCTCTAGTCATCAAGGCACTGCTATTGGTGAATTGATTTATAAATGCTTGCTAGATTGGGGCATTAATAATGTGTTCACCGTGACAATTGACAATGCAAGTTCAAATGACACAGCAATTCTGTATTTGAAAAGAAAATGTATGAATTGGCCTAATTGTATATTAGGGGGGCAGATGCCTCATGTTAGGTGTTTTATCACATATTCTGAATTTGATTATCAAAGATGGGTTGAAAATAACAGATGAATCAGTGGAGAATATAAGGGCAGCCATAAAGTATATTAGAATGTCTCATACTAGGATTGGAAAATTCAAAGAAACAACTTTTCTTGAAAACATTGAGCACAAGAAGCATCTTGCTTTTGATGTTACAACTAGATGGAACTGCACATACATCATGCTTTCCTCATCTTTAAATTATATTCGAGTTTTTCAATCTTATGCTGAGAAGCATGGTGATATGGTAGTAGCTCTTAAAGCAGATGATCATAATGTGCCTTCTAGTGAGGATTAGGATAATGCAAAGAACTTATGTGATTATTTGGAATGTTTTTATCATGTCACAAATGAAGTTTCTGCCAGCAAGTATGTCATTTCAAATGATTTTGTGTCTCATATTAGTGAAATTGATGGTTTGATAACAGAGTTGAAGAAGAGTCTTGATCTTAACACAAGTGCAATGACATATTCTATGGGTGAGAAATTTGACAAATATTGGGGGGATGTATCAAAGATGAACAAAGTTGTTTTTATGACTACTGTTATGGATCCAAGACGAAAGTTGGGATACCTTTCTTTCATGCTTACAAATATGTATGAGAAGGATATAGGTGGAACCTTATTTGATAGTGTAAAATGAGTCATGGAGGAGATGTATGATGATTACAAGAGACTGTATGGGTCGGGAGATTCTTCTATGACTTCATCATCACCTTTTGTTTCTTCAAGTTCATAAGATGTTCCTGTTTCAGATGCAACATATTCTTATGTTTGTGCAAGAAATAGAGAAAATGTCAGACGTTGATTGGAAATGCAGTATCAGAAATCGAAAGCCAATGTTGTAACTGAATCAACTTCAGAATTGCAAAGGTATTTGGCTAAGCCAGACCATCCATATACAAAAGAGTTTGATATCTTATCTTGGTGGAGGAATAACAAGGCAAGATTTCTTATACTTTCTGAGATGGCTCACGATTTGCTTGCAATACCAATTTCTACGGTAGCCTCAGAATCAACATTTAGCACAAAGGTAGGGTATTAGATTTTTTTTAGGAGTTCTTTAACTCCTAGAATCGTGCGTGCGTTGATTTGTGCTCAAGATTGGTTTTGGGCTACTGGGTCTCCAATGACAGTTGAGGAAAATTTATTAGAGTTACAAAAAATTGAAGCAAGTATTATGTTTGACTATTTTATTTTTTGTAATATTTGATTTATATGAAATAAAACATTGACATATATTTTTGGTTGTAGAATTGAACCCATCAGAAAAGGATTGTACTTTCTTCGATAATTTGTAGTGGTTTCTCTCTATCAAGATCATTATGTAGGATTGAGAAGTGATTAAGTGAATCAAGTGAAAGGCAAGTTTTACCTAACAAAAATGCTTATTTTACCTATTCTATTGTCAATCATTGCTTATCATCAATTCGTTGAAGGTTTTGTAGTATTTATTCTATCAACACTTAAAAAATTCTAAATTTGTGATGCTCAAGTTTAGATGATAGTTTGCTTACTTTAATCAATCAACGAGTTGTGGTTTACACTTCATAAATTTTTAGCCAAGAGTTCCTTTATAAATTGTGTTGGAAGGGCTTTAATTTATGTGGCTAGCTAAATATTGGTACTGGGTGATATATGTTTTAATTTGGACAATTAATTTCATTTCATGCAGCTGGAACATTGAGTTTTTCAACAAATATATAAGTTGGTTTGCTATTGAACTTGCAATACACCCCTGCTATCGATATTTGGAGCATTGGCTACATTTTTGCTGAGGTGTTGATCGAGAAGCCACTTTTCCAGTTTTCCCTGGTAACAATGTGGTTCATCATTGAAGAGTGCAGAGTTCAATTTTAAATCCTTTAGAAATCTTGAATTTGTATTAGACAAAGAGACAATATTTGATGTGTAACATGTGTTGTGTTGAACTGTTGATGTATTGTTAAGACATTTTTGAATGGATAAATTTTAGTTATGATGACTAATGGTTATTTGGTAGATGAAGATTATTGTTATTTATTAGCGTAACATTAGATTGTTGGACTTAGATAAATCTTTTCTTGCTGAATAAAAGATTGTTTGGCTACCTACAAGTTGCTTTATTCAAGTAGTTGTGAATTGTGATTGCTTTCACGTAACTTATTTGGTTGATAAACATAGTTTTTAAATATTGCAAGTGAGTTATTTAGTTGGATATATTTCTTTTTTTAGGTGAAAATCTAACATATCACTGTGGTAGATGGCTAGTGAAACATATGATGAAAAGGAAAAAAAAATCACTGATTCCATTTCTAGTTGTTCTACCAATGCAATCAGTTTTTATTTAAAAGAACAAAGAGATTGTACAACAATTTGTCAACGATCAACTAGTTTCATGCACAACTACAATTTGATATTTTGTTGTTTGCTAGACTGGATGCTATTACTCGGTTCAAATCTTTCATAAGCTTTGGTGGTGTGTGATAGATTGCATGCCGTTTAATTTTTGCAGCCATCAATTTGTTTTTGCTCATCTACTATAGTGCAGTGAGTGCTTCGAGTCTTCGAGATACCTCACAGTCACTGAGCCAAATTGCTGCCAATGCATTGCATGCCATAATGAATACAAGTATCAGATGCAACTTGCAAGTTCACGCAGCTGTTCAACATCCCTATTCAGTAATAAAAAGATAAGAATAAATGAATAATTTAAATATTTTTAAGAAAAAAAAACTCTTCTTCGATTAGATCATGTAAAAAAATAAAAAATAAAAATTCTCAAAAAGAGCAAGTTCTGTGCTCCCACCATCGTGTACTTGCATAAATAAACAAAGCTCCTTCCACAGCTCTAGTTGATTCCTTTTCAAATTAATATGTCTATTTTATTTTTATTCATGGAACAAGAGATCCACTCACCACTGCCTTTCCTTTTAGAATGACATTTTGCTCTTCCCTAACCCTTTATACTTTGCAATCTTTTGCAAGATAAAAGACGATTTTGAATTTTGATTCAAAATAGCTAGACCGATTTGTCGATTTTAACCGTTTCCGATTAACCGGTTTATCGGTTAAATCGGCAAAAAAACTTAAATTGGAATCAAACCGGTAAACCGATTAATCGGAAGTTACGGAACCGGTTAAAACCGATTAACGGGTTAACCTGAACCGGTAAACTACTGATTCCGATCCAATTTTTGATTTTCTGGTCATATAATTGAATCTGACATGATAAATGAGATATGTCTTCTACCTCCTCACCAATTATATGAAGGTATTAAGTTAATGTCTAAATCCTTATGTAAGTTTAAAATTAAGAATATCAAATAAAAAAAAGGAAGAATTTAGAATTAAGAGTCACCTTCACAAAATCATACTTATTAAAAGATTTTGATAAAATAAAGATTGAAAATGAAAAATAGAAAACTCAAATAGAAAAAATGAAAAAGGATCATGCTCGAATGTTTCATATATTTTAAACCTTAGAAATAATACAGAACTAAACTGGTATTTTAGATATCATAATGGTCAAATCAGAAAAGTGACTCCAAAATTTATTGTAAAAAAATTATCTTATTAATTTAATAGATAGTGGTAATAAAGGCGAATATGCTCGTCCCAGCGCCCCCACCAACTCATCCCAAAGCCAACATGGAGGAGGTAAATCACGGGCAGCTACTAGCCTTTGGAATAGTGACTAGTACATAAGGGAGACATTTACCTCGACTTTGTCGAGATTCGAACCTCAAACCTCATAATGTCAACACCTCATGCGCTAGCTACTAAACACATGGGACATTATTAATTTAATAGATAGAAATTTATATTGGGTGTTCAAATCATGTTTAATTTGATTTAATTAATTTTTAAACATTTTCAAATAAAAACTTAGTTTAATCTGGTTATTATTTAGAAAAATTAATTATTTCATATACCGACTATTCAGGGTTGTCATTCAAATATTTTTCGATGAAATTCATTTTATCAATTTTTTTCAAGATGTTTTGGTAATTATCTTTTTTTTAATGATTTTTTTTATCAAAATTTAAAATGATTTTGGAGATAAATTTAAAAAAAATTAAATTTTTAGGATAAATAATGTTATATTTTGAACATTGAGGAAAATCATCAATATTTTTTGAATTTAAAATCTATTTTTAAAGTATTTAAATTCAAAAATTATTATTCCTGATTAAAATATTTATTATGGTCCAAATAAAAATATATTTTTAGTAAATTTTTTTATCCAAAATTTTCTATTTGATCATAATGATTTTTTTTAATATTTTTTAAAACTTAAAACTAATTTTTAAATTATTTTTGACAAAATGGGTATTTTAATCCTAAAATTTGAATATTTAGAAAATAATTCTCTGAAAAATATTTTAACTTCTTCACTGATTTATTCAACCTTAAAAAATTTATTCCAAATTTTTTTCAATAACTATCCCTAGTTTTTAATGTGATCACAGGGAAAAAGGGAATAAGTTAAGGGGAAAATAATTGCATAATTGTATAAATTGTAAAATTATATTATTTTTTTATTATTCTAATTATGTGTATTGTAAAATTTCATGTATTTATTGAAAATTTGTTACTTGTAATAAATTATAAATTTTAATAGTTTTTATTGTTTATTTTTTTAGCTTACCTTGGATTGATGCACATAAAAAAAGAGGAGATTGTAAATATCCAGGGTTGATTTTGATGTGGTCAATTAAGTCAAATTAGATCCTATTATATTTTGATGTCTTGTGTCTAAGTGTGCAGGAACTTTGGAACATAACAAGTCGAACGAACGATATTGCGGACAAGAACATAGGAAAGGAGTCGATGGACTTGGTACATCCAAGGGACAATAAACTGCAGAAGAGTACACCAATAGATAAGAAGGTCACACATGGCGTATTCAAGGGATGAGAAGCTAGGGAAGAAGTCTACTCAAGAAGAATGTCGGAGTTAAATTCAAGCGATCTCAACTCCGAATGCCCTCCACATCACCCAAAAAAGAAGAGCAAAGAAAAATTAACATTACTTAAAGGTTAATTATTCAAGTTAATTGATGGAAGACACTCTCAAGGAAGATGGAAGACGCCCTTGTTGCTTGCGCCTTCATGGAAGACACCCTTGCACCTTCATAGAAGACGTCCTCAAGCTAGTTGGAGGCACCTCCAGTAGCCGTTGATAAGGATAAAGTCTTATTGTTGGAGGATAAGTATTATCCTCTTGGAGGCGCCTTAGATCTCCTTAGAAGAGCCTCCAAACGATGAACATGAACGGATACTTCATCTTAAGAGGCTATAAAAAGTCCCGTAAAATTAGAAAATAAATAATAATTTCTATATTCACTTTTTAATTACTTTCTAAGCTATCAAAAGTCCAAGAGATTTCTCTATCTTCGCAAAAGGATTTTTTTTTCTCATATATATATATATATAATTTAAGGTTTAATCATTTAGCAACGAGTGAAATGTGCATAAGTCATATCCGAGAAGGGCGGCAAGCAAAGGCACATCCATTCCAAACATTTGGCGCGACGCCCAACAAGATCACAAAAAAAAACTCTCAAAATCAACGCCGTTTCCAAATGCAGAAGCAGCCAAAGGCAACCATGGCGTGGATCCACCCATCCCTCCTCCTTCCAGGTAAATTTCACCCTACCTGTACAGGCACTGCCCCAACCTCTCACAATGAGATGGTGGGACCCACTACTTAAGTGTGGGTCCCACCGTCCCATTGTGAGAGGTTGGGGCAGTACCTGTACAGGTAGGATCGAATTAACCCTCCTTCCACGCCCTCCCTCACAACGCAGAGCACCTCCTCGACCACGGATCATGGAAGGCGTCTTGGGATCCCCGAATCCCCTATAAATTTCGCTCCTTTCCCCTCCCTCCCTCCTCAGGCCTGCAACTGCGAAAGTGCGAAGGAAGAAATCGTCCCAACTTTCGATCTTTCTCATCTCTTTCCTCCCTTTCGAGCTCGATTCCGGAGATGGAGATGAGGAAGATCGCCTGCGTCGTCCTCGTCGCCACAGCCGCAGTGGCCACCACCGCCCTCGCGGCCGAGGCCCCGGCGCCCGGCCCCGCCGCCAGCGCCTCCTTCGCTGTCACCCCCGCCGCCGGAGCCGCCATCGGCGCCTCCCTCTTCTCCTTCTTCGCGTTCTTCCTGCAGTAACCTCGACGAGGAAGAGGCCTGATGGGGCTTAATAATCTGGCGTGTCGTCGATGTTCTTTGTCTCTATTCTTTGCTACCTCTTTGTGTCAACTTCCATGAATTTTGAGAATGTGAAAGATCTCTATTGACTAATGGCACCACCAACAGAAGTTGTTGATTATTTTCCCCAAAAGTATAGGTTAAACAAAGGAATTTACTATAAACAGATCATAAAGAAACAAATTAGCAACAATTACTGAAATGATTGGAAGGAAACTTCGAAATTCGAATCATTCCTTCCATATCGCTCATTCAAAATTAGAAGAAATCATACAAAGAAAAACATGCATGGTCATCTCCAAATTGAAGTAGGAAATGGACGTTTTAGAGAAACAGCTGGATAATGTTCATTCATTGTGAAATTCACAAGCATTAAACATGCAAAATATTCTATGTATAACCATATTATATATTCAAATTTGTTTTTTTTTCAATAAACCTACCAGTTAAACTGTAAGGGGTTAAACGGAAAATTCCATGGAGACGGTAGTCGGTGCTCTTATTTGGGCGGGAAGCCCTACCTTCCTCCGGTATCTCCGATGTCAAGTCAATCTCACCGCCGTCTCCTCCATTCTCCGCTTCCATGGAAAAGTACTTCGGCCCCTGTACGCGGCTTCCTGAGGCTCGGTTCACGTACTCGCGTGTTCTCTTCTTTCTCCGACGATCCTGTTTATTGTGCTATTTTAGCAAATTTCTTTAGTAATCGCGCTTCTTTCAAGACATTTTGACGGGGATTTGATTCGTGAAGGCGAAGATGGACGCGTATGACAACGGAGATAAAAGGAAAGATGCCTCTCAGTTTTAGGCGCGATGCTTCTATACTTTTTCATGATTCGTTGGCTGAGGTAATGCTGCCTGCTTATCCCGAAGTTTTATGTTCTGATAAAGATCTGTTCTTCCTCGAATCTATTGTTTTTCATCTGGATTTAATTTTCGAGTATCCGCTCTTCTGCATTCTACTTAGCTTGGAGTCTTCGAGCATGATTATATCTTCCAGCCCCAGAAATGTGCCTCTGCTGTAAGTACACCTAGCTATTCTTTTTTCTATCTGGAACAAGCTTTTGGTCAGTTCATGTATATTACCGATGAGATTGTATTTTCCCAGTTGGCATTGGTGGACGATCCTGCTAATTCATCGACCTCCTTTTCAAGGTCTTTTATTATTATTATTATTATTATTATTATTATTATCTCTTTCTTCCATTTTTGTTAGCATCCTTTTTTGTTGCTCAACTTGGACCATAATGGACCTGCCTTTTATTTCATCTTCTGGAATTCTGTTTCTTGAAATGTGGTTGCTTGCAAAACGATTGTTATGATGCCATGTTTCAGTAATGTCTTGAATATTGACCGCGCTAATAACTGGCTTAATTATCTTGATGGTTGAAAAACATACTCTAAGATAGATTTTGTTGGATGAGGTAATTGACTACTCTGCTTTTTTCTTGTGAAGTAGCAATCTTTCTGTTTCTTTAACAAATACAATATCACAGATAGCTCCAAAAAGCTTGCATACTTATTGTAGATGTTTTCTTTGATCCAAACTTCTCTGGTTAATTTCAGAATAACATGATTATCATATTCTGGCTAGCATGCTAAGTGCTAAGCTTCTATTTCAAAGGGAGGGGCATCTTATAAATGTCATGCGTTAGAGCATTTCTTAATCTTGTGGACTATCTCATACGATTATCTATTTATCCTTTATGAGATCATTTTAACATTACCCTTGAAATACATTAACATTTTCAAGAACGCTGAACTATGTTATCCCTTTAAAGTGTTAAAATGGGAACCGGTATCATCTGTTGAATTTTGAGTTTAATTCAAAGTATTTTTCTTGGTTTTAGTTGTAATGCATATGTGTATGCATTTAGTCCCACATTGCTAAGTCAAGAAGGTTGGAAGAGCTTATATATGGATCCCTTCCATCCTTGCTTAGCAAAGTTAAGGGGACCTACACGCATGTGCGGGCCGAGCCCAAATCAAGTGGTTTCGGGGGGTTCGAGCCGGAAATCCATAAACTGGGCGCGACGCACGCGATCATCGCGCGCAGGAGGGGGGGGTGCAAATCCCCATCTCGTGGGCCTTGCGCTTGCAGGCGGACTGGTTTGTTTTTGTCAGTCCTTGGTTTGGTTTGGTTTTGTCCCTGTGAACCACCGACGCACTTGGCGAGGCGCGTGAGGAAGCGACGCACTTCTTCGCTGGCGAAGTAGTATCCCGCGCGTGCGGAAGCGACGCACTTCGCACGCTTTGCTTCCTGGGGTGCGTGCACTGCTTCAGAGTATATAAATACACTGTCTCTGTTCCTGGTTCAACACAACGAAGCAATCTGCTTTGCTTTCTCTCCTTCCCTCTCTCTGTCTTCTTCTTACCGAGAGTTTGTCCTGAGGCTTGGTTTATAGCGATCTGAGGTTGAGTTCGAGTGCGACGCTCGTCTGCACCGTGGGCAGCAATAAATTCTCTAAAGATAGTCGGCACGCCGACGCTTCAACCGGAGATATCAATTTCTTAACCTTACTCATCTATTTACCTATTTATTGCATGCTTGTTATTTTCGTGCAATTTTACTACTGTTAGTGCTCTCATTATTTAAAACAATTTTAGAGAATTTATTGTAAGCATCAGTAGACATGATGAATGATAGGGTAATGGGGTCAGATGAGGCTAGTGCCAGACCCGAGAAATTTTTCGGACAAAACTTCAGACGTTGGCAACAACGGATGAAATTTTGGCTTACTACGCTAGGGCTATTCTCCGTTATAGAAACAGATCCTCCTTCACCTAATGAGAAGAGGAACCTGCCTATAGTGCTGCCTTACAGAGGTTTAAGCAAAGGGATTATCTCTGCCATGGGAGGATCCTGTCTGCCCTCTCAGACGCGCTATTTGATGTGTACTGCTCAACGGCTTCGGCTAAAGAGCTATGGAAATCTTTGGATAAAAAATATAATTCCGAAGATTCTGGTTTAGAAAAGTACACTGTGGCAAAATTCCTAAACTTCAAAATGGTTGAAGGGAAATCTGTGGTTGAGCAGACACATGAATTCCAAGTTCAAATTCATGGTCTTGTTGAAGGAGATATGTCATTACCCGAAAAATTTCATGTCTTGTCTATCATCGAAAAATTGCCTCCGAGTTGGGAAGATTTTGGCATGACTCTTAAACATAGGAGAGGTAAAATCTCTCTAGAAGATTTGATGATTGCCTTAAATATCGAAGAAGAACATCGGAAGCAACATAAAAATGATGATATAAAAATGCCTATGGATTTCATTCCAAAGGCAAACGTAGTAGTCTCATCTGACAAGAAAAAATTCAAAAATCAGAAAATGAAGAACAAGATGAAACCCAAACCAAAGATTCAAAAGAAAAATGGAACCAAGCCGTGCTGGGCATGTGGGCAAGTTGGACATTATGCCAAATTCTGCCCCAAGAAGAAAAACCAGAGCAATATGTCCAACACCAAGACACAAGCAAATGTTGTGACTGCTAGTGACGGCACCAGCGATAGGTTTGTTACCTTCAAACCCGAACTAAACTTGATCTATCAACCCAATGAATGGTTAGTTGATACAGGTGCTAATGTGCACTGTTGTGCTGATCGCTCTGCCTTCCTTACTTATCAGGTAATTGAAGGCACTTCCGTGACCATGGGGAACCATTCTGCAGCCAGGGTGTTTGGGATAGGACAAGTTGACCTGAGGTTTACCTCTGGAAAAGTCCTGTCACTGCATGAGGTGCATCATGTTCCAGCGGTCCATCGGAATTTGATTAGCGGATCAAAGTTAGTCCGCGTTGGTTATGAGTTGAACTTTAAATGTAATAAAGTTGTAATATTACATTTAGGAACTTTTATTGGAAAATGTTACCTTAATGAAGGTTTATTTAAACTCAATGTAGAAAATGCTACCTTAAATAAATCTACTGATATTGGTTGTTCATATAATATTGAATCTTATGATATATGACATGACAGATTAGGACATGTCAATTTTAATACTGTAAAAAGAATGATGAATCTAGACATGATTCCTAAGCATGCTATAAATGATAAGAAAAAATGTGAAGTTTGTGTGCAATATAAACAACCCCGTAAACCCTTCAAATCAGTTGATAGAAATTGTGATATTTTAGAATTGATTCACACTGACTGTTGTGAGTTTAACGGTGTAATAACGAGAGACCATAAACGGTATTTCATTACCTTCATTGATGATCACTCTCGTTATTGTTATGTTTATTTGCTAAAAACTAAAGATGAAGCTTTAGATAAATTTATGATTTTTAAATCTGAAGCTGAGAATCAAAGAAATAAATCTATTAAGAGGTTAAGGTCTGATAGGGGTGGAGAGTTTACCTCGAACCTGTTTTAAAAATTTTGTCAAGATGCAGGTATAATTCACGAGGTAACTACCCCATATAGTCCTCAATCCAACGGTTTAGCAGAACGAAAAAATCGAACCCTTGAAGATATGATTAATTCCATGTTAGGCAGTTCTGGGTTACCCAACTTCATGTGGGGGGAGGCTCTATATACTGCATGTCATGTGTTAAATAGAGTCCCCATGAGGTCTAGGGATAAAAGCCCATATGAGCTTTGGAAAGGCCGGAGGACAAGTTTGAAATACCTTAAAGTGTGGGGGTGCCCTGCAAAGGTACTAGTACCTGAACACAGAAGGAAAAAACTTGGTCCAAAGACTGTAGATGATATCTTCTTGGGTTATGCTCAAAATAGTATTGCATATAGGTTTCTGATTATTAAATCTGAAATTTCTGGAATAGATGCAAATACTATTGTAGAACTTCGTGATGCTACATTTTTTGAGGATATATTTCCTATGAAGACGAGAACACCTCAGTCTATATCTGGTATTCCTACTAGAGATATGCCTGCTTCCGTAGAGGCCCCATTATCCGTAGAAGGTACACCTTCCTCAAGTCACTCTAGACTAGATGAATCTAGTGAGCATACAGAACTGAGAAGGAGCAAGAGGCAACGTGTGTCTACGGATTTAGGCCAGGACTTTATCACCTATAATATAGAAGGTGACCCTGTGACATATAGAGATGCTATGGCTTCTCCTGAAGCTAAACACTGGAAAGAGGCCATTAAAAGTGAAATGGACTCTATTATCTCTAATGCCACTTGGGAGTTGGTAGATTTACCTCCTGGGTGTACCACTATAGGATGTAAATAGATGTTTAAGAGAAAACTAAAACCTGATGGGTCAGTAGATAAATTCAAAGCCCGCCTAGTTGCTAAGGGATTCAAACAGAAAGAAGGGATTAACTATTTTGACACTTATTCTCCTGTTACCAAAATTACTACAATCCGAGTGTTAATAGCATTGACATCTATATATCATCTTGAGGTCCATCAAATGAATGTCAAAACGGTATTCCTAAATGGAGATCTTGAAGAAGAGATATATATGGATCAGCCTGAGGGACATGTAGTTTCTGGATATGAGAATAAAGTCTGTAGGTTAGTCAAATCTCTTTATGGTTTGAAGCAAGCCCCAAAGCAGTGGTACGAAAAATTTGATAGTGCTATGCTATCGTTTGTCTTTGAAATGAATGACTCTGATAAATGTGTGTATGCTAAAATGAAAGGTGATAATTGTATTATCTTATGTTTATATATAGATGATATTCTACTTTTTGGTTCTAACCTTTCTATTGTTAATGAGACTAAGGCCCTCTTAAGTGGTAAGTTTGATATGAAGGATATGGGTTGTGCTGATATGATTTTAGGGCTGAAGTTGACTCGATCACCTGATGGAATAGCAATTTCTCAGTCACTCTATGTTGAGAGAGTATTAGAGAAATATGGCTATAGCCAAGTTAAATCTGTCGTCACACCCTATGATCTTTCAAAAACTCTCCACAAGAATAAGAGTGGTGTGACAGTGTCTCAACTAAGATACTCACAAATCATAGGTAGTATAATGTATTTAGCAAATTGTTCTAGACCTGATATTTCTTTTGCTATAACGAAATTGAACAGATTTACCTGTCCAGACAGAACACATTGGGATGCATTAGACAGAGTACTCAGATACCTAAAAGGTACTATATCCTTGGGCTTGTGGTATGGAAGATTCCCTGCAATTCTGGAGGGATATAGTGATGCTAGTTGGATAGATGACACTGCTGAGTGTAAAGGCGTTACTGGTTATGTCTTTACACTTGGAGGCGGTGCAGTTGCTTGGAGGTCTGTTAAACAGACGATTATAACCCGTTCTACATCTGAGGCAGAATTGTATGCTTTGGATACCACAGTAACTGAAGCTGATTGGCTTAAGGGTCTTCTTTCTGAAATTCCCTTGATGATGAAGCCAATACCTTCTATTTCAGTACACTGTGATAATCAAACAACAATAGCTCAGATTAGAAGCTCCAAGTATAACCAGAAACAGAAGAGACATGTACGAATAAGATTAAAGTCTATTCGTGAGTTAGTGTCTCTTGGAGTGGTGTCATTAGACTTTGTAAGTTCAAAAGACAATATTGCTGATCCAAACTTGATTATGAGAAAATCAAGAGATCCAGTAAGGGAATGAGACTGAGGCCTATCCTGGATTCACCTATAGCGGCAACCCAACCTATCTGATTAGAGATCCAAGAAGTAGGTTCAATGTGGTATAAACAAGTTATAAGAGTGAATCGTAAGCATCAAATTGATTGAGATGTAATCTCATAGTCTCTTCCCTGGATAGATGCTTGACTGCTAGTAAGGATGAGCTTAGGAGCTCTTAATGAGTTCAAGGTCTTAATGACAGGATGCTCGCAGTACATCCTTGGAGAACTCACCTATGTAAGTGTAACTGTGTGGCCGCAGTGTGGGGGGTCTAGGCAACTCTCCTTAGCACTTATGAAACAAGATTCGGTGGTATGGCCGTAATGCACCAACCCAAAAGGATTCAACCGTCGCCCGTGATGAGTTGTTATCAATTGATTTTCACATATAAAAGGTTTAAGTTCAAGACTGAGTTCACTTCACACCTATGTGAATAAGATTGGTGTACTTAGGTGAAAATTCAAACCGGAAGGTATTTTTACTAAAAGCTCATTGCAATCAAGCCTCAGGACAAGTCTCTGTTTTTCGACCAAAATAATTTGAATTAGTGGGGGATTGTTGAGTTTTGAGTTTAATTCAAAGTATTTTTCTTGGTTTTAGTTGTAATGCATATGCGTATGCATTTAGTCCCACATTGCTAAGACAAGAAGGTTGGAAGAGCTTATATATGGATCCCTTCCATCCTTGCTTAGCAAAGTTAAGGGGACCTACACGCATGCGCGGGCCGAGCCCAAATCAAGTGGTTTCGGGGGGTTCGAGCCGGAAATCCATAAACCGAGCGCGACGCACGCGATCATCACGCGTAGGGGGGGGGGGTGCAAATCCCCAGCTCGTGGGCCTCGCGCTTGCAGGCGGACTGGTTTGTTTTTGCCAGTCCTTGGTTTGGTTTGGTTCTGTCCCTTGTGAACCACCGACGCACCTGGCAAGGCGCGTGAGGAAGCGAACGCACTTCTTCGCTAGCGAAGCAGTATCCTGCGCGTGAGGAAGCGGAAGCGACACACTTCGAACCGACGCACGCTTTGCTTCCTGGGGTGCGTGCACTGCTTCAGAGTGTATAAATACACTGTCTCTGTTCTTGGTTCAACACACCGAAGCAATCTGCTCTGCTTTCTCTCCTTCCCTCTCTCTGTCTTCTTCTTACCGAGAGTTTGTCCTGAGGCTTGGTTTATAGCGATCTGAGATTGAGTCCGAGTGCGACGTTCGTCTTGGAGTGCACCTACGGACAACGCGAGCGGTTGTCAGATCTTGGGGGAATTTTGCCGGAGAGCCTCTGCACCGTGGGCGGCAATAAATTCTCTAAAGACAGTCGGCATGCCGACGCTTCAACCGGAGATACCAATTTCTTAACCTTACTCATCTATTTACCTGTTTATTGCATGCTTGTTATTTTCGTGCAATTTTACTACTGTTAGTGCTCTCATTATTTACAACATCATCTTGAGTCTGTCTTTGAGCATGCACATTACAATTTCTACTAGTGCATGATTTTTCAAAAACTAATCTGGTTGCACATTCAAGGAAATGACATTAGCTAATTTTAAATTGTCTGAATAGAGGGACAATTTTGAGGAAGTTTTGGCATGAGCCTTTTTGGTGGTTTGAGTCAAATATACTGGACTCCTTAATTCTTTAGGAAATATCAAGAAGTCCTTTCCTACATAAAAACAAAAGATGGAAGGAAAGACAGTCTGATTCTTGAGGTGACCAAACTGTCTCACTATACGACCAAGGGTTCTAACTTCTAAACATTAGCTAAAAGTTCAATAATATTCGATAGTATGATCAATCTTCCTAAATAAGTTGATGCTTTTTACTGAATTAAAATTAATTTTACTTGTGTTCCTTACATAAAAGTGCAATTTTCTTGTCAATGATGCACACACTTTAGTTTTACCAATGTTAGTAATATATTGATTTGGTTCCTGAATTACATTACTTTTTTTTGCTTTGCATCAATTTCAATGCGGAAGTATAGATACCTTGATTATTATGGAGGAGAGTATTGACTTGGCCATGTTTCTTTTACAGGAAGGGGATTTCAGGACTGGATTTTGACACCGAGGTTGCTCTTGGCATTCTGAAAACTTTATATTACTTCAATTATCATAAATAATTACTCTCCTCTTATTAAATTCAGCATCATCTTAAGGCATCTCACTTTTATTGTTTAAGTTATTTTTCTTGTGCATCTATCTTTTTGCTTATTTTCTTTGGATTTGAATTGTGACGATCCACATAGATGAATGAACTGTGATGATGATGGAATTGCAATGGTAGCAAGTGGTTTTCATCCCATACATTGGGGTTGGAGCCTCTTATGTAATTTGTTTATCGAAACCAAAAGATAACATGGGGCATACAATGTAAATACTCGATGGTGATAACTCTATAAGCAAAAGTTCATGATTATTTTTTTAAAATTCTTTTGGAAATATAAGATCGTCAAAATATTCTTTAATTGTTTTCAAAATCTTAAATTTATCTATCTGACTATGCAAGTATTGCTCTTAGATATTAATGGAAATGATTTTCGTAATTGATTATACTTCTATTTGAAAGTTAATAAATACCATATTGACACGATACGATATAGTCTCGACTCTCGAAACCATTAATCGGTAATTGAAACTCTGGCACGGTTTGAGATTTTATACTTTAGTTCTTCCAATTGTAATATCTAAACATGGAGGTTATTGAAGAATACAATCATGCTCTAGGCAAATATGGAGTAAAACAATATGGTTAATGTTGGCATAGGATAGTACTTGGTAGGATTACTTACAATTGTTACGCTATTCGTACCATTTTAACTAGTATAAATTTTAGAATTTTACAAAAAAAGCAATAGAATTTGGTACTATTGGTTGATTTATGTTTATTTGTTTTTAACAATCAATTTGTCAAACATGGTTGGCAGATTTTTGCTGTATATATGTGATAACTATTGATTTAGTTCATGCAATGCAAGCCTTCATTGTTATTATGTAATGAAAACATAACCATTGTGTCAGTTGGCTTCCATTTTGTAGGGAATTTATCTTGCCTCAATAACAAAAGCAGGATGCTTGATTGTACATGAGTTCGAAACATTATATTGTGCAATATACGGTCCAAAATCCAGTAAGTTTCTATTGCATATTGTGAAATAATATAGTATAAGAGTATGCTTATTTCCTTATAGAGGATTTTATGAATAAGTTTGTTACTTGTGCACACATTACATATTAAAAGGAACCTGTTTAACAAATCCAAATTTATTCTCATCTGCTATGACAGGCTAGAAGGATTAAAAAACTTCTCTTTGATGAACCAGAAAAGGAAACAAAACTAGCTATTAATTGTTTAATAAATAGTGATATGTGTTTCATGTAATTTAATACTTAAAAGATGATTGCATATTATTTATCTTCTATTAATTAAGCGTGGTTCAGCCAGACATTGATGGGAACTAATATCTTTTTATATCGCTTCTCTCAACTATTATTTGTAGATTAGGCTGAACATAATTTGTTTTGTCTTTTGCTAAGGTCAATTGGTGAATGGGACAAAAGAATTTATCCATATTTCCGTTGGCCAAGCATTAGATTCTGTTCGGTGGAATCCAATTAATCAAGATGAGGTTTGTTTGTTATGTATTCCCAATGGAACTGTGACTCCCCATTCCTAAAGTGACTAACATTTATAAAATGTTCTATTATATATTTCCATGTTTGATCCATAATTGTTGGTTCCATGTGAGTTATAGTTAAGTCTGACAAACACAGGCAAAATGATACTAGCATATCTTAGTTGCTTGTGCCTCAGTCCTAACAATTAGTTGAACAACTGTTTCTTTTTGTCGCTCAAGAAAGTCTTTTGCCTTGCCAGAGATTGTGTAATGTTCCTTTGAATATTACCCGATGAATTTTCATTCTAGACGATGGAGTGATTATGCATAATATACTCATATGAAAAGGTATTTGTGGGTTTGTCTACTGCTCATCTATGATGTAGGCTAGCTTGTTTTTTTGTACTTTCTTTCTGGTTCTATGTTTTATAGGGTAAACCTTTTGTCATGATAAGTTGCTTCTTTGTGTGCTGCTGATCAAATATTTTCACCCAAATATTCCTATCTACAGATGTGAGGCAAATGATCTTCCCCAGTCCTTTATCTATACGAGTAGACTTCTGGATCCTTTTTCAGCATTGATATTTGACATGCAGTCACACAGTAATATATGATTAATAGAAATAAACTAACTACTACTTCAATGGCTAATGGTTTAACATGCTTCTTAGTGCCTTTTTATGGTTGCTTGTGCTAACTATTTGTTTTTCTTCTTTAGGTAGCTTGTGCTACTAGAGAAAACCATCACATTTGTCTTATCAATATCTTTCATTTCTCATCCAAAGAAGCACAAGTAAGTCCTCTGGATATGCAGCTAATGTATTACCTAATATTTATGTTTGTAAGTGTTTGATATTTCACATTTTACTTCAAATTTTCAATCTGGTTAAAATGATCCATATACAAGAGTTTTCGGAAGACAAATTCCTTTGATTTATTTAATCTGTGAAAATTTTCATGGATGTTATCAACAAGATATTTGGAAGTGTTGCTGCAAGTCATCATTATATTCTAATAATCTCAATGCTTGCTTGTTGCCTTGCCCACTCTAATCCTTCTTTTTCTTTCATAAAAAATCTAGGTACTATGCAGCCAGAAGGACCACACTATGGAGCACGCCAATGGATTATCTGAAGTATTATTTGCTTCGGATGACAAGTCAAGGTTACATAGCTAGTAAAAAAGTGCACCAAAACTGAAATTTACTTGTTTGGAATATTTGTGTTTGATATGAGGTCAATTGAGAATATATTGGTTTCATAACATTTGTGCATTATATTCCCATTTTTACCAATTCCATGAGTTAAAAGGGATATGTCAGTCATATTCATTATTAGAGAGAACATTATATCTATATTATCCTACACAATTCCTGATGATATAATACCCCATGTGGTCCAAACCTTTATATCTAAACATTCTCCCTCAAGCAAAGCCTAGATATGGATCAAAGTCTAATTTGTTGCACAAACTAGGAAAATAAGACTGATAAGAAACTTACTGAAGATAAAGAAAATGCAATACTTTGCTACTGTTGAGAGATTTTGACTGCACAATGCTTTGTGCTGAAGTTGGAGGGCTGAGAATGGTGGAGGGAGAGGGTGATGGCACACTAATCAGGAGTCACAATTCATTGTCAATGGATGATAAATCTGCCATGTCTTATTGGCCTGACCTGAGACATGTTTACTTCTAACTGAATGCAACCTGTTTATTTTACGTTAATAGTTGTCAAATGAATATAAAATGATTCTAAATGTGTCGTCCCGATGTAAGCCATTTAATCAAACAGGTTAGACATATAAGTCGGATTATGTCACACAACCTATATTTATAGTGGCTCCATTTATGAAACCTGAGCATGTCTAGTTTAATTTTAGTCCATTTATCACTCAACCAGTCTAACACTAACACTCTGACTTGTGTCCAAACACAAATTTGAAGATTGGGCTATGCCATGTAAATAGGGTGTATCATCTTTACCGCCCCCAACTCTAACAGAGTGAGATGAGAGTGACAATGTGATGATGGGGGAAAACAGTTGTGAAGATGAGGGAAAGACAAAGCATAGAGGAGGGTAGGGTTATAAAGGAGCCAACCTGAGCTTGTTTTATTCAAGCTTGCTTGCCAAGAAATAAAAAAACTCAATTTTTTATTTTTTTATTTATTTACCGAGTTTTTTTTTATTGTTCAAGCTTGTTATTAAAATTCTTTGCCTATGTCCTAGCTTTAACTGAGCTCAAGCTTTTACTAAGTTCAACTTGGGAAAAAAATGTACCTATAAGTTCAACTTTCAATTGTCATAACTAACCTGAGATTAAAGTATTAATTCTAACCCCATGCTTTCAACTTGTTTGAGGATGTACATTTACTAACACCGAGAAGTGTTTCTATACCTTTAATAAGATACTTATAACATTTGAGTCATTTGTATTATTTAATTGAATGAATTATGCAACTTCTTGGAGTTTGGGGATATTTCATCTAACCTCTTTCAATTCGAAGATCTCTTTTCTTATTGAGGATACTGACATTCATTGGCAATTTGGCATTAATGACGCTCCACCTTCTAGTCCCACATGACCAAGTGCTGACATCCTTGGAATCTCCCCGAGTGATTAGTCACTTTAAGATGGATTGAGGTTTTTCCTTGCTCTAACATCATACCAAAGTTGGAGCCCTAGTGCTCAAATCTTGCTAGTAGAAACCATATATTTTCAATTACGTTGAGCTAAATTTCTTTGTGTTTTTAGTAGAATTAACATTATTAATAGCTTACATCATATCAAAGTAGGAGCCCTAGTGTTCAAATCTTGCTAGTATAAATCATATATTTCCAATGAATCTGAGACAAATTTCTTTTTGTGTTTTAATAGAATTAACATTATAATGCTTCACTATTGTTGATTATTGGTGTGATTATTTTGCTTTATAAATTTCCTCTTGTAGGTTGTTTGCTTCTGGTTTAGATGGCAATGTTTATGTTTGGGATACACGATTGTCCAATCATCCATGCCTCACGCTTACAACTAATTCACGAAGAGAACTTAATAGCATTGCACTATACCAAGATCAGGTTTGTATCATAAATGCAACTGTAGTTTGCCCTAAATTATTCTATTTTACTTCTTGCCGTTCTGTTTTGCTATTTCTAATTTCTTGATGAGTAAATCCTTCTATATTTAGGTTGTATTAGGGGCAGACAAATGTGGATTTATTCACTCTTGGGATATTCGCGGAGGACAGTCATCTCATGCTTTTCAAAGTCACAATCAGGTGAGAAGCAAATATATAGAAATCTCTTCTACGAATCAAGTTGTCATCAGTACCTTGTTAATACTGAATTTTTGTTCTTCACAGTTAACATGGGCATGTAACTTATCTACCCAAAAATATTTTTCACATTATAGCCTCTCTAACACACTCCTGTTTATATATTCATATATCTCTCTTTCCAAAAATATCCTTTTCATTCAATCAAAAAATAAAACTTTTCAAATATATCCAAATGGTTCTATATTCATATGAATGTTCTGATGTCAAATGTGGCTGAAAATAGTCCCAATTAATTGATAACCACCAATGGTTGATGCTATCAAGTTTTCTAACCCCAACCACCCCTTTGGTAAATAGGTCCCTAGTGGTTTAAGTGAAAATTATCTGCAATATATCAAAATATTTCCTGCTTGGATAACTCAAATATAACTTTTTTGTACTATGAAATGTTGGTTATTAATAGTAAAGAAAATATGCAAACAATAGAAATTCATGGTTTTTCAAGTGGGACTCATTTATATTTCTAGATAAGTCTTTGTTTCCCAGTTTCTCTATATCATCATAATATTATCTCATTGAACCTTTTCCAGAGGTCTCTTTACCCTTCAATATCCATAAAGTTATCGGCTGAGCTGGAGAAAATCTCATCTTTGAAGGTACAATAACAAAATGATTTATGCTCATCTGTCCTATTTAATAGCTACTATTCCAACAATTTTGGATATTGATGTTAACACTGCGAATTGAAATATTATTTGTAAACTTGTCATATGTGGAAGACATGACTGTGCACAGCTCTCTACATGTTTAGATATCATATAGTAACCTTTAATTCATCTAACTATTTTTCAAATATAGTCCTTGTTGCAACATATTCCATCATGTTGAATCCTTCAGTTCAATTCAACCCGTGCATCCAGTTTTAAATGTATTCAGAGTGAAAATATTTTGTTAACTTTCAGGCACAGACAGACATTCTTCCAAAAGAAATCCACAGCATCAGCATCAATCCATCTTGTTCCAGGCAGTTAGCTTTCCATCTGGTTGATGGCTGGTAATTCACATTGGTTTAAATAGTAGCGTTTTGTTCAGCTCTTGGAATTTGCAACGTCTTCCCTTGTTTTCTGTGTTACACATAAGGAAAAGGCCATTGTTTTTGGTTGAGTGATTTATCTGAACAAATTCTTCGGTTGGTTACAGATAGTGCAATCAAGCTGTTACACGCAAGGCTTGAATTTTCTAATATACTCTATGATTTCTTACAGGTCTGGGGTTCTGGATCTTAGCGATCTTGTGGTGACACATGTGCACTGTCCACCTGCTGTGTTGTTAGTTTTTAAACTTGTGCCCATGCAATTTAGAGGTTTTATTTGCGTTTTTCCCTTGTATGACATTCTGATATTTCTATTATTCAAGCAGGGATGGAACAGTTATATCAACAAAGTCAATTATAAGAAGACCGTCTTGGTTCCCAACATTCTCAGTATGTTTTCTCATTACATTGAATCTAACACCATTTACACAAGATGTACTGCTCCAATCCCATGCAAATCATTGTTAGGAGTTGATTAAAAACATCATTTGTGCATTGTTGGTTGATTAAAATTAGATTTTTTTTCTTGGATACAACCACAAGACAACAGTTAACTTGTCCATAACAATTATCTTGTCTTCAGACATATGCAGTTGGGTCTGTTGCAGATAAAGGATTGTATCTGCTTGACTTCTTTCCAGGCAAACACTCAGCATGCCATGTGGATTTCGAGTGAGCTCTATTGTTTATTTATTTATATATTCTTAGGAGATCTGCTCATAAAATGAAGATGGGCTCTAAAATCCCTCGCAAAATTTCACTTGCACCTAAATCTTTTTACGACAAGTTTTTAACTCGAAAAGGCATGTAATGCTGATTTTCTGACAAATTCTTATTTGTATTTTTTTTTTATTGCTAGTCCGGAATCAAGGAGCAATTCTCCAGACTGCAGTAGAATTCCAGAAAACAAATATATTCCTGTATCAGAAAACATTCTAGCTTGTGCAATTCATCCTCATAACGATACCATAATTGCTGGGACTAAGGTAAATAAACTCAAAACAAAACAAAAAAACTCATGTTATTCAAAACTTGCCCACTTTTGTGTCAGCATTAGAGTGAGAACAAAAATAGAAATCATAATTGATTTCTTGTTTGTGTTATTTTTTATCTCAAGAATCTACTTGATATTGCTTAACCCAAGTAGCTACAAGAATGCCATTCACTCGACACATTCTCCAAGAGATAATAACCACATCCTGACTTGCCCAATTTTATGTCCTTAGCGTAATTGATTAAAGTGGTTTTTTTTCCATCTCAGGAATCGTCTTTAATGGTGATCTCTCAGAAGCATAAGGTTGACAATGGTGATTAAATGCTACTAATACCTGAAGGCGGTTAAGTTAAGATTATAAACCAAATGAAGCTTATGAATTGGCAACGCTCTCCCTGGTCTGCACATAGCAAGTGAACACTCCACCAGGCTTTTTAACATACTGCTCATTTGTTTACTACAAGGCTCATGATGATCCTAGAAAGGGAAATGAGGAAGCACTTTGATGAAGCAACTGTGAGCCAATTCAACCCCTTACGCACTTGAAACCTCATAAGTACTCCCTTCTTTGTGGTTTTTCTGATGTCTATTACCTTCATAAATGGTAGGAACCATTTTGAACCTAACTGATATTCCATCAGTGATATGGAGAATCAATTCTCCAAAAGAACGAATAAAGCAAACATTCGCTTTGGCATGAAAAATTCATTTTGCTAAAGAGCATAATATTTGGATTTTTCCTCCAGAAAAGTGATTAGATGATCATGTTATCACTTGATTTCTTTCCCACTTGATCTCTGTTTCTGTTATCACAATAGTTCAGATCCTCTGTCCCTATTTCTCTCTGTCCCCGTGTCCCACTGCTGATCGGACGGACCAGATTACATTTCAATGCATCATGACATCTTTAAGATGTGTGCAAGACATCCTTGAGATGTAATCTGGCCCGTTCGATCGGCAATAAGACACGGGGACAGAGAGAAATGGGGACAGAAGATCCGAACTGGTTATCACAAAGCTCTGCATTTTCAGTGGGCACTTCAAGGATGGTGCATCTCAAAAATAAACTTTTACTAGAAGAATACTAATAATACATATATATCATATAACACTGGTTAGTAATACAAGTTTCTCATCACCTGTGTTCAAGCTGAAATGATGATGTCAAACGTGATGCTTAGCTTATCAGAGTTTGAGCATAACACAAACTATATATAATAACAGTTTAGGAATCCAGGTTATTGTAGCTGCTAGGAAATTACAATGGTTAAAGAGCCTTTTCAGTATTTAATTAAAGCATACAGAATAAAGCTCGAAGAAATGATAGTCTAAAGTCTAAAGCTTTTGGATTGTGTATTTAAGAATCAATTCTTTGTGGAAGTGTGCATGGAATAATCGACCTGGCTAGAAGCACAATAGAAGCTTTTTTAGTCAATCCAGAAACAAATCTACCAGAGCCAGTAATTGTATGTTATTTTCCTCACCTTGTGACACAATAAACAGTGAAGTCGCTCATATGAGTTGTCTAAATGATCATTTTTTTTTTACTTTATTCCTCCACTTTCTTCCTTCTTTTAAATTAAGAAAAGATCGAGCCCTTCCTCCTTCGACACTTCACTCTCATCTCAGCGGAGATTAATTTCTCCATGAAAGCAGTCATCTTCTTCCCTGCACGAATTGCAACGAAGAAACACACTAGAAAACGGTGATCCCTGCTACAAGATCGACGAAGCAACGGAGGCAAATTTGTAAGTTTAAGATTTGCTTGCCAAGGTAAAAATTTATTTGAGTTTGTTCTTGATGAATTGAAGACAGTGTTGCGTAGAAGAAGAACTGCACATCTCGAAAGAACAAAAAACCACGTCCTCGGTATTGAATCCGATTCGATGCCTTCAGTAAATGACCATGAAAGCAAGCATTCGATGTTCCTACCGTTCCAAAATTCTTCTCTGAAACAGGCTGATATAGTGGAGCAAAGCAGAACAGAGCAGAGTAGCTAATCCATGGCGAACCAGCAAAACCAACCGGGACGCGGCGACGAGTACAAGTTGAAGGACACGAGCCCGAACCTGGGTGAGAGGTGGCCGCACCAACGGAGCAGCGGCTGGTTCGGGATGGTGACCGGCGACAAGCTCACCAGCACCTACGACCTCGTCGAACAGATGTACTACCTGTACGCGCGCGTAGTGAAGGCCAAGGACCTTCCCCCCAACCCCGTCACCGGCAGCCTCGATCCCTACGTCGAGGTCAAGCTCGGAAACTACAAGGGCACCACGCGCCACTTCGACAAGCGCACCAACCCGGAGTGGAACCACGTCTTCGCCTTCTCCAAGGAGCACGTCCAGTCCACCGCCCTCGAGGTCTTCGTCCGCGACCGCGAGATGGTCGGCCGCGACGACATCATTGGCCGGGTGGTGTTCGACCTCAACGAGGTCCCGACGCGTGTGCCGCCCGACAGCCCGTTGGCTCCGCAGTGGTATCGGCTGGAGGATCAGCGCGGGGAGTCCAAGGTGAGGGGAGAGGTCATGGTGGCGGTGTGGATGGGGACGCAGGCCGACGAGGCGTTCCCGGAGGCGTGGCACTCCGACGCGGCGTCGGTGCAGGGGGAGGGCGTCGTCAACATCCGCTCCAAGGTCTACGTGTCCCCCAAGCTCTGGTACCTCCGTGTCAACGTCATCGAGGCGCAGGACGTGGCCCCCAACGAGAAGGGCCGCCTGCCGGAGGCCTTCATCAAGGCGCAGGTGGGCAACCAGGTGCTGAAGACTAAAGTCTCCGCCGCCAAGACCACCAATCCGACGTGGAACGAGGACTTGGTGTTCGTGGCGGCGGAGCCGTTCGAGGAGCACCTGGTGCTTAACGTCGAGGACCGGGTGAGCCCCACCAAGGACGAGCTCCTCGGTCGGCTTGTGCTCCCGATGACGCTCTTCGAGCGGAGGCTCGACCACCGGCCGGTGCACTCCCGGTGGTTCAACATGGAGCGGTTCGGGTTGGCGGTGCTGGAGGGGGGCGAGACGAGGAAGGAGCTCAAGTTCTCGAGCAGAGTGCACCTCCGCGTCTGCCTCGAAGGCGCCTACCACGTCATGGACGAGAGCACGATGTACATCAGCGACACCCGGCCGACGGCGCGGCAGCTTTGGAAGCAGCCCGTCGGCGTTCTGGAGGTGGGCATCCTCAGCGCGCAAGGACTAGCTCCGATGAAGTCCAAGGACGGCCGGGGAACCACCGACGCCTACTGCGTCGCCAAGTACAGCCAGAAATGGGTCCGCACCAGGACGGTCATCGACAGTTTCAACCCAAAGTGGAACGAGCAGTACACGTGGGAAGTCTACGACCCCTGCACCGTAATCACCTTCGCCGTGTTCGACAACTGCCACGTCGGGGAGAAGCCGGCGCCGGCGACGGCAAAAGATACGAGGATTGGGAAAGTGAGGATTCGGCTGTCGACGCTGGAGATGGATCGGATCTACACGCACACGCACCCGCTGGTGGTGCTGCAGCCGTCCGGAGTGAAGAAGATGGGAGAGCTTCACCTTGCCGTGCGCTTCACTTGCCTCTCCATCGTCGGCGTCATCTATCTCTACATGCATCCTCTGCTGCCGAAGATGCACTACATACACCCATTCACGATCACGCAGGTGGATAGCCTGCGCTACCAGGCGATGAGCATCGTGGCGGCGCGGCTGGGCCGAGCGGAACCGCCGCTGCGCAAGGAGGCGGTGGAGTACATGCTAGACGTGGACTCGCACATGTGGAGCATGCGGCGGAGCAAGGCCAACTTCTTCCGGATCATGTCTCTGCTGTCGGGGACCATCGGAGTGTTCCGCTGGCTGGAGGAGGTGCGGCGGTGGCGGAATCCGGTGACCACTCTGCTCGTCCACGTCCTGTTTGTGATATTGATATGCTACCCGGAGCTGATCCTCCCCACCGTGTTCTTGTACATGTTTTTGATCGGGGTGTGGAACTTCCGGTGGCGGCCGCGGCACCCGGCGCACATGGACGCGAAGCTGTCGTGGGCGGAGGCGATCCACCCGGACGAGCTGGACGAGGAATTCGACACGTTCCCGACGTCGAAGCCCCACGACGTGGTGCGGATGCGCTACGACCGGCTGCGGAGCGTGGCAGGAAGGATACAGACGGTGGTGGGCGACGTGGCGACTCAGGGGGAGAGGCTGCAGTCGCTGCTGAGCTGGAGAGACCCGCGGGCCACCGCGCTGTTCGTGGTGTTCTGCTTGGTGGCGGCGCTGGCGCTCTACATGACGCCGTTCCAGGTGGTGGCGCTGCTCGCCGGATTCTACGCGCTGCGCCACCCGAGATTTAGGAGCAAGCTGCCGTCGGCGCCGAGCAATTTCTTCAAGAGGCTTCCTTCCCGAATCGACAGCATGCTCTGAGAGAAACCGATCTACAGCTCCACGTCTTATATTTCTTCAAAATCTTCTTGTTTTTGCAGAGCTATCAGCATAAAATCTTCGACAGCATTTAGACTGATTTTGCTTGCTGTTTGATATATATTTCATTTTATTTCCCAGAGTGATTGTAAGGATCGAGAAGATGATCTAATATTGTGAAAAATGCTTGGATAAATAAAAAGGGCAATAGATGTTATGGAGTTCAATGATGATCCACTGAATGTATACTGTGCCAACTATTTGTTGGATATAAGTGATGTGAATGGAGAAAAGGTTGAAGAGAAAAGGAGTTCTACTGTGAATGAGATTTTAATCTCACATTGGAAGTTTTATAGTATGTTGGTTGATTTATATTGATTCACATGCATTGAGAATGTAAACAAATGCATGGGGGGAGACTCTTTCTCACATGTGGGTGCGCAAGAGGATGTAAATTCAAGGTCCAGATTTGCATTGAACTATGTTGACTCGTGTGTGGGCACGACCTACGCGTGTCGAATGCTGCAACCAATATGTTGCCACGTAAACTTTTTTGTTGCTGTGTAACTGATGCATTAAAGTCGAGATTAATGTAGAATAAAAACGATCAAACGATAATGAGCAAAACGGTGGGTGTTTCACTGTTCGGCAAAGTAATGGTCATTAATCAACCATTAACGTCGTCGTTGATTTGAGCTCCTATATAAGGAGACTACGATTACAGACAGAAGTCACACAGCAACACAAGCTTCTCTCCACCTTCATTCCCTCATTCTTTCTCGTGCAACTCCTACTCGGTAGAGTGTCCGTGATAGCATTCGGGTGTCTCTCACTTCGTCGTGACCACTAGTGCTTAGTGGAATTACGGTCAACCGTTATATCCTGGGAAACAGATGATCCGAGTAAATCTCGAAGCACTGTCGGAGGTGGGACGAATCTATTTCAAGAAAACTGCGTTAGTCGCAGACCTCGGTCAGTTTTCTCGGTTGATCTCTTCATCCGCTCAGCCTGCCTGCTTCGCCTGGTCGGCCTATCTGCTCGCTCGATCGGCCAGTCTGCTCGCTCGACCTGTCTGCTCGCCTGGTCGGCCTGTCTGCTCGCCCGACCTGCCTGCTCGCCCTGTCTGCCTCTCGCCAGACCTGTCTAGTCGCTCGATCTACCTTTCGCCAGACCTATCTGTCCACCCAGTCTGCCTCTCGCTCAGTCGGTCTGCTTCGCTCGACCTGCTTGTCTGTCCGCCCGACATCAGATCGCCCGACTTGCCTCTCACCAGGCCTGTCTGCCCGTCAGTCTTTCTGCCCGATCGACCTTTCTGATATGTTATGCTCGCTCGTGCTGCTCGGTCGATCAACCAGTTCTATCAACACTGTGCAGATTGTCTTCATCATCTGGTAGAAACCAGCTCCTGCTGGTAGCCTAAGATCATTTGTTCAAATCATTTTTATTGTAAGTTGAATTTAAATTTTATGTAATTTTAAATTCAATTAAGTCACAAAATCTTTGGGAACATATTGTTTTCTCCAACACTATTTTTTTTTAAAAAAATCATAGTAATGGATCAAGCAGATTCGGCAGTTTAAAAATTAAAAGAAGAATTGTAAGAAAGTAGACTTGGAATGCGCAATACAGCAAAAGAAAATTTTGATTAGCCAACCTCCAAAGCTGAGAAATATATATGAACTATTCTGATTTATAAATAATTATGTTGCTAATTGAGAAATAACACTAGCAAGAACTTTATATTCATTGAAAGAGCATAAACTAGGCTACTCTTCAAGATAGCATATATACTAAAACTTGCACTGAGCTTTATTAGTGGCAAAAAGGTCTTTGATCTCGGACTCCCCACACGACCAGTCTCATAATTATTTGTAGAGAGGAAAATCACAAACGATTTTTTTTTACCTTTTGAATACTGACTATTACACGAGAAAGAGTAGGAATCTGACAAGCATTTCATTGTCAGAAATTGATCTCTAGATCTCTTGATGACAACGCCCCATGTAATAATCATTTGTCCATCTTGCGGGGACTCACAATGAGTAAGCTTTATGGAAGCATTTACCTTGACTTTGTCGATATTCGAACCTCAAATTTTATAATGCCAACACCTCATGCGCTAGCCATTAGACCGTCCCGAAAGGACACAATGAGTAAGCTTTATGCATCTACATATGGTGTAAATAGGTTAAGATGTTATATCACGGCATCGTGTTATGTTTGCCAGAGGCCAATCTGTATGGTGATAAAAAATGCTGGAGCATTATAACTTCATCTACCACAACACAACTACACTAGTATAAGAGCAAAAAACACTGAAACATATCAATGCCTCAAAGGTGATCACCACAAGATCACTGAACATAAAAGTTGTTTGAACGTCGACTTTTCTGGTTGTCTTACAAGTCTAATGTTACATTCTTTACAAGAGCTTGTGTGTCGCTCTGCATATTATGTTCATCATCCTTGGAAGAAGTAGATCCAGGAGCATCTTCAAGGCCATTGATAGAATACTCATAGTTACAGCTAGGGCTATAAATGAACCAAGTGTTCATGAATAAACTTGGTGTTCGACTTGGTAAGAGCTTGTTTATGTTCGTTCAATATACATAAGATTAATTAAACAAACAAGTTTGAACAGCTCGTTAAGTTAAACAAACAAGCTTGAACACATGTGTTCAGCTCGTTAATATTCGTGAACAACGTTCGTGAACAATATTCGTGAACAACGTTCGTGAACAATGTTCACGAACCATATTTATTAATAAAACTCTTTTCAATATGATAAATAAATAATAAAATAAATAAATAAATTTAAATTATCAATATTAATAATCAATCAAACAATTAAAAATTTCAAACAATCAAACAAGATTGAATTGAGAGCTTGATAACATCTAAACGAACCAAGCTCAAAACCAAGTTCAAACCAAGCTCAAACCAAGCTCAAACCAAGCTCAAGCCAAGCTTGAATTGAGAGCTTGATAACATCTAAACGAACCAAGCTCAAGCCAAGCTTCAAACAAGCTCAAGCTCATAAAAAATAAACCAAGCTAAGCTTGAACACTCATTTCAAAAGCTTGGTTCATTTTAAGCTCGGCTCGGCTCGGCTCGGCTCGGCTCGGCTATCTTATCAAACAAGTTTAAACACCCCAAAGCTCGGCTCGTCTCGACTTGTTTACAGTCCTACTTATAGCTGTTTGTCTCCTCCCTCTGCTCTACATTACCACTGCTGATCATGAACTTAGTGGTAGCTCATGCATTATGAAATTTAGTGTTTGCAGAAAAAGAAAAGACTGTTCCATTGGGAAGAGAATGTTTACAGTAGGGTTATTACTGCAAACCTTAGGACTGAAAGGATTTACTTTGTGTGTTTTATATCTTCTAATTATTTGCCCAGGTCAAAGAAGTCATATTGAAACAGCAAATGAAACAAATGCCAATGTATATGATCTGATGCAACCTCATATATCAAAACTCTTGTTGTCTATATCTCCAACTTTGCCAGTAACACGTTACTGTCTAGACAAGGAGTTAAATGCAGACCATGTGCATTTAGTTTGTTACAGAATCATTAGTATACAACCAAACAATGGCAGTGGCACCTTTCTCTCTCGCTGTCTCTCTCTTTTTAATGATATAATGCAAATAAATAGCCCTTCTCTGAGAGCCTATCAAATTTCAAGAGTGCAAAAGGAAGGCATGTGAATTGCATTTGGATCAGAAATCTGTCCTTGCACTGCAAGTTAAGACTGTCACCAAGGTATGGTTGCCACCTGAACCATAGGCAAGACATTCATGATACATCAAGGGACTTTGAATTTGAGTTGGTTACAAGCAACTTAAATCTTATCAAGCAACAACCAACATGATCTCAAACTACCAAATGGGGTCAGTCCTTGTTAAAGGAAAGTTGGTAGGTAGTTGATGGTGTATGCACGAACAACATAGGGGAGATCAACACGAATCAACAGGGTTTCTATCTACTGAATCTGACAAACGACAAGTTTGGGAAGTCTCTTTAGTAATCAGTAGTAACAAATTAAAAGTCAGTTTTAGTTTTCAGAAACACTGAAGAACGATACCAGTTCTCTAGTATGGCAAATGGCATGATGAAAATCACCTGGGAAGCAATGAAACAAAAAGTAAACCAAATGTTTGATAGTAGTACACCAAAAAGCATACTTGAATCTTCCATGTCTCAGCAACGTTACAAAAATGGAAAACATAATGAGATTACTTCTTGTGACTAATACTTTCCATCTTTAATTTGATGGCTTGTATATCACATAGAAACTAATTTGATGATCTTCATAAAGACACCAAGAAAAGTCTGCATGTAAATGGGTAAAATGACGTTTCATCACTAGCAGAATGAAACTGAACTATGTCTTGTTTACTGAGGTTGTTATTTGGGTTAAGATGGTGTATTATTCCAGGAAAACATATTCCATCCAACCAAGACAAGATGAAGCAGTTATTGAAACAATGTGTGAAGTCTCCTTTAGATCGAAAGTAATGACAGGAAATTCGTTCAGAAGGAATTAGCTTTATAATGAAAAATGAAGAAAAAGATAAGTTAATCAGAGTATGGTATTCTTACTTAGAGTTCACATTAATCTGTACTTCATGTACTTTACCTTACCCCCTATATATATATAGCACCAAACTAACTGAATGACTCGGATATTACTCAGGCATATCATAATCAACATGTCAATGAGTTTGATAGTAGACACACTTGCAGAGTAGATTAAATGATATATGAACAGTCAAAAAAGAATGTACAGAAGGACCAAGTACTCCTCACAATGTCGATCGAGAAGCATGGAATAAACAAGACACTATTCTATCATAGTAGGGGGCCAACTGATACAAACAAAGATTGACAGAAGAAAAATAAATGTATCTAGTTTCACAGCAAACTCCACTTTGAACACAATATCGCATTATTAACCAAACCAGTGCAACAAAATATAGGAATGTGAAACAATCAAAGATAGCTGAAAGTAGTCAACTAAGAAGAAACAGATACATGATTAACATCTAAAATGTCCTAATTGGCATTTAACGACCCTGCAAAAATTCAATGTGAATGAACCAAGACAATAAGAAATTTCTAATTCTACAAAAAAAAAAAAAAAAGAGTATCAATCATGAAGAACAAAAAATTTCAAGATCCTCATTATAAAGGGGGGAAATCAACTATAGCTAGCTTCTAGCTCTTCTTTGATCATGGAGGATGACAAGGCTAATAGCAAGAAGTGAACTGCCATGGATCAGCCATCAGGCATATTTTACAATGGAATAGTACAAGGACTCAGAAGAATCGGTTGAAGTGCTCACTTGCACACAACTCCAACTCCAGCAGCCCTACATGGCTTACCTTTCCGCCGGCTTCCACTCCGCCGAAAGCTATTAGAACTACTTGACTGTTCCATGGATTTGGATCCAGCACCATTTTCAGTCTTCACAGAGTTTTCTTCTGATTTTGAGTCTCTCTTCCTCCTCTTCTTAACCACTACTGTTGGTCCCTCAACCTCTTCCTTTGGTGCGCTAAGTTTCATGTCATCTTCTCCACCAATTTTTTCAGCATCATCTTCATCAATGTCCTCCTTCAAAGGTTTCAAGGGCTTTCCTCTTCTAAATGCAGTGAGCACCTCTTCACCATCATACCCCCCTGGATCCTCTTGAGAAGTGGATACAGTCAATTTCTTCCCTTTTCCTCTGCCTCTACCCATCGACACTAAATCAACAACACTTGGACAATCCGATATGCTGCGAGAAAAGACAAGGGCCAGTTTGATAAGTATCACAAAACTTTACTGTTGTATGATACATGCTCTAGTATTCAGTAACTAATTTACATTGTCAGAGCATCGGCTGATAAATTGTTTTAACAGATGGAAGATGCATAAGCGATGATTCAAAAACTAATATCCAGGACCCAGATCAAATATCTAGAGGTCAAGTTAAAATTCAAAGAGGAAAACTCTAAAATGCTAATAGGGAAAGCCAGAAGAAAAGTGAGATTGGATGCATATGAAGAAGCATCAAGGGAACTGGAGATGAATTCCAGTAATTATAAAACGATAAAACAAGATTACTCTTAATCCTAGCCAACGTCCTCCCGGATGAGAACACTCAAAATCAGTACCATAATAGAGGCGTAATAAAAGAAGAATGAAAACGAAATCTTTCAACATCAACGATCTCAATCGATACCGACAGCCGCAATCGCACAAGTTGAACAACGCATGTCATCAAAGGGACGCAAAAAAAAAAAAAAAAAAAAAGATCCCATCTGAAGCGATATATAAAATATTCATTGTGGGAATCATCAAAAGAGTTACAAAATGGCACTTGTAGTTCTTGAATCGAACCTTATAGGATCAGCAGTTCTTCGCCACTGGCACCTCGCGCACTTTTCCTCCCTGTCTGAGAACTGGAGGAAGGAGGCGTTAAAAAGACCAGCTTTTTAGGCTCTTTGCTGGCACAAAATCGACGCTGTGAATGCCAAAGGCCGATTCTTATTGGGAAAGAAAAAAAAAAAAAAACTCGCGTAGTAAAAGAGAATTATCCAACTTAAATTATTATTATTATTACTAGAATAAATTTTTTTAGAATAACTGAAATTCTATTGATTAGGTCATATAATTTATAAATTAAGTAAAAAATTTATCTGTCTCTATAGTTTCTTAACTACCATATCACCCAATCTCAAAGAGAAGGAAAGAAGAGCAGAAAAACCGGGGAGGCAAGGAAAATAATTGATTGGATAACCTTGGGAAAATCCATAAATACTGGCCGCGTTTTTTTTTATTTACTTTTTATAGTGATATAAATGATTAGTCAAATAAGGCCTTAGATCACAAGAACCAAATCTAAGCTATATTTACTCAATATAGATAGAAAACCTCTCTCTAAGTAAGTCCTGATAGTTGCAAGGCGCTCCTTCCTCTCCTCTCCTCTCCTCTCCTCTCCTTATTTCTTATAACGAATTTAAAGTTCTCATGCATCAATCATTATTTTAAGGACTAATAGTTATCTATGATTTATCTCCATATTAATCTGGGACGGATTAATAAGAACACTGAATATGAACATAATCATCTTTTGCCAACTAGCTAGAACGGACTTAAAACCCTCCCCAAACTAATCATTTTTTGATTTTGAGTGAATGATCTTGCGCTAGATTTTCCATCATAGATTTTCAACATGGTATAATCCTCTCTAGAGATTGATTGAATTTCAAAATGATTTTAAGGAGTTTTTATAGAACATGACCATGAATAATCGTTTTTTGAAATGTCACTAAATCTCTTAATATATATATGGTAATTAATCCATAATATTAGCTCATATATAAGCACAAGAGTAAAACTAAGTAATTATCATTGATGTAATGGATATAAATTTAATGTTGGTATGCTAATTTTTAAAAAAAATTTCACAAGTATTTAATATAGTTATGAATCTCCAATTCAAAGCGTCCATCTAAGAAGCACATCCGGCAAAAAAAAATCTAATTCCCTCTTTGCCCTTTTCATTGTATTCCTTTGAAGATGAAGCTTCTTGGTCTTCTTCTTCGGAAGTTGAGCATCTCTCAACTTCGGAATTCTCCTCCTCTTGGTCTTGCTCCAATGAGTCGCCCTCTTTGGATTTTTCTTGGATTGGTACAGTGGAGGGGATCTCATGAATCATTTTCAATTTGCTCCATAGCTCTTTGGCATCTTCAAATTCTCCAATCTTCTCCAAGATATTGCTCGGGAATAGATTGACCAAAAGCTTGGTCACTTTGTCATTGGCCTCACATCTTTGGATTTGCTCTTGGCTCCATTTGCTCTGCTTGAGGATTTTGGCCTTTGAATTTGTTGGAGCTTTGAAGCCTTCCATAAGAGCAAACCATTGCTCTATCTCCATCATAAGAAAATTCTCGATTCTTGATTTCCAAGAATCGAAGCTTGTAGATACATATGGTGGAGACACCCTTGTGTCGAATCCAAGGATATCTTGGAATTCCATCTTGAAGTTTGAGCTTTTTGATGAAGTCTTCTACTTGTAGAATTGCTCCAACTTCTTCACCCTCTAACTTTTTGCCCCTTCCGGCGATAATTCCGGTGAAGAGCAACCTTGCTCTGATACCACTTATTGGGACCAAATATGTAGCTAGAGAGGGGGGGGGGGGGGGGGGGAATAGCTCAGCGTGATCCTCGTGCTCTTAGTTGCTTGTTTCTTAAAAGATATGCAGCGGAAAGTACAAGAAACAATACATACAATGCTAACACAAGGATTTACTTGGTATCCACCTCAAGAAGAGGTGACTAATCCAAGGATCCACACACTCACGCACCCTCCACTAATAAAAACCTCCTTTACGGTAACTACTGAAGGCGGAGAAGCCCTACAAGTTCACACTACAAGAAGAAAGGGAAAGGAAATAAAATATAAGCAAAAACTTACAAGTTTGTACAAGAAAACCCTAGCCCTAGCTTTCTTTTTCTTACTGTAGATCCACCTCTTGACTTGGAAAAACCTCCAAGAACCTTCAATATCTGGCGTGAGAACTGTGGAGAAGTGGCTGGAGTCGCTGTGAGGATCCGAGATGAAAGCCATGGAAGTTCTGTCGACGAAACCGCTCGCCAACAGCTTTATCCTGTGCCAACGGTCAAATCCCAATCGATTGGATTGCTCCCAATCGATTGGGGAGGCTTTGGATCGATCGACCGATCGATCCAGAGTGCCTCTGTGCTCTTGGGAATTGCCTGGATCGATCGGCTGATCGATCCAGCCCTTATCGCACGAAATCGCACCTCCCAATCGATCGCCCGATCGATTGGAGGCTCCCAATCGATCGCCTGATCGATTGGGAGGCTTTCTGTGTGCGCGACACTTCTCCCAATCGATCCACTGATCGATTGGGAGGGGGCTTGTCGCAAAGACTCGCCTAATTGATCAGCTGATCGATTGGGCATGAGCCAATCGATCGGCTGATCGATCCAGCTCATGATTTCGCCCAAAATCAAGTTCAAAGCCCCCTAGACCAACATTCGGTCATCCATGACTTGTTGGTCCATCATGCCTAGCATCCGGTCACCCTTGACCTGCTAGAACTCCCTCACCAAGTGTCCTGTCAATCCCTTTGACCCACTTGGACTTTTCTCCTCGTGCCAAGTGTCCGGTCATCCTTGACCCGCTTGGACTTATCTCCACCAGGTGTCCGATCAACCTTGATCCACCTAGATTTCCCGTGCCAAATATCTGGTCAATCCCTTTGACCTACTTGGACTTCCCAACACCAGATGTCTGATCAAACTTGATCCATCTGAATTTCCTGTGTCTGGCTTCACTCATCAGGACTTTCACCTAGCTTCACTCATTAGGATTTTCCTTCTGCCTAGCTTCACTCACTAGGACTTCTCATTTGCCTAGCTTCACTCACCAGGACTTTCCATACTGCCTAGCTTCACTCACTAGGTCTTTCACCTGGCTTCACTCACCAGGATTTTCCAGCTGCCCGGCTTCACTCACCGGGACTTTCACCTTCTGTCTGACTTCACTCACCAGGACTTTCCTTTTGCCTGGCTTCACTCACCAGGTCTTTCACCTAGCTTCACTCACTAGGATGTTCCAGCTGCCCGGCTTCACTTACTGGGACTTTCACCTTCTGCCTAGCTTCACTCACCAGGACTTTCCTTCTGCCTGGCTTCACTCACCAGGTCTTTCACCTAGCTTCACTTACTAGGATTTTTCAGTCAAGTATCCAGTCAACCTTGACTTACTTGACTCTCCTTCACAATCTCACCACATGAACAATTACACCTGCAATCTCCATGTCTTGTCTCCATGTATTGTCAAACATCGAAACTCAAACATCAAGACTCGAGCTTGAACCAATACAAGCTCAGTCAACTAGGTCAACCTTGACATAGGGAATATTGCACCAACAGTTTTTTCTCTCTATATATTCCTCTAACAATGTGTGTCTGCATACACAGGATTTATTTGAAATGTTATCTTATGAGACATTTAATCTATCAGCAAACATTGACAATGACAAACCAATCAGATATATATATTCTATCTATTAAATAACACAGACGATCATTGGCACCTACAATCATAGACCTCCAAGAAGCTCATTATATATATTATAACTCCTTTGAAGCCTCAGAATTGTACACATCTAATTTTTAAAGTTCTGTAAGTACCTGCCATGTTGAAGAAATCAATATGTATTTGATTTTAGTGTGTATTGGTTACAAACTTCATCCTAATGTAGGTAGATTTTTTTTTAAAATATGGACCCATCTTACTATGATATGTGGTATCCAAGGCTACATTCGTTAATGTCAAGAGACTTTGACATATCTATAATCCCAGGTCCAACACAAGTAAAATCGTAGGTATATGTTTATCTATATTTTTTATACATCTCCATATTTTGTCATTGCAATTAGATTATTAACAGTGTGAAATCAACTCTATCTTCCAGGCTAGATTGTGTTGGTTAGTCCTAGGAAGACCGTATCGGTTCCACTGTACAAAAATTTTGTACAAGTGTCAAACCTTTCCTAAATAACCTATTGTGTTCTTTAGAAGTTAAATTAGGAATCGTAGACGGAACTTAACATAATTGATTCCAAATTTAACTTATCTGTTCTTGATGGTTTAGATTTGAATCGCAAGCGGAACTTAACACTATTGATTCAAATCCACCTATGTTATTAATTCCATTAAATATTAATTTTCAAAATTGGCTTCCAGGACTGCATGGCGAGACACATGGCCTTCTTGGATATGGGAGCAACCACCACCGTCTAGACAAAGCCTTTTAAGGAAAGCTAATATTTAATTTCCTTAAATAACTCTAGGTTTAACCAAAAAGAACAATCGAATCACAAATTCGAAAAATAAAAGAAAAGAAACATAACTTTGAAACAAATCCGAAAACTCTAGAATCACATGTCTCTTGTGTTTAGTATTTCCACAAATAACTATACAAAGAAAACTAGTATGATGCGAAAAATAATTACAAGTTATACAAATAATCTCTTGATCTTCTACCGTATTCCTCTTCTTATCCCGGACTTTGTGTGGGCAACGATCTACCGAGATGAGAACCACCCAAGCCCTTCTCCTTTCTTCCAAGTTTCGGCCACCTTCTTTTCTTCAAGGGATGAAGAACTTAGACCACCAACCAATCTCCAAGGGATGCTAGGAAACAAAGCCTCCTCCTTCTTCTTCTTCCTCAAGTAAAATCCGGTCACCAACCAAGCTCCTAGAGAAGTTGCCGCCGACCATAAGAAGAAGAGAAGAGGGAGAAGCTAGGGCCAGCCACCAAGGAGGAAAAGAGAGGAAGAATAGAATAGAGTCGTTAGCCATGAAGGCACCTCTACCCTCTCTTTTATAATCCTTGGTCTTGGCAAATAAAGAAATTTAAATAAAAACTTCCTTAATTCTTTTGTCATGATTAAGAAAAATTAATTAATTAAAAAACAAATTTCTTTTCTTAAACATCATGGCCGACCACTTTAAAGCTATAAACAAGGAGAGTTTTAATTAATTAAAACTTCCTAATTTGTCTCCGAAAATTTATAAAAAATTTCTCCAATAATTTTTCCCTTCATGGTGGATTATAAAAGGAAATTTTATAAATTAAAATCATTCTTTTAAACATGTGGATAATTTTCAAAAAGGAAAGTTATCTTTAAAAATTAAAATCTCCTTTCAATCTACAAATAAGGAAAGATATCAAATCTTTTTTTAATCTTTTGTAGAAATTTATAAATGAGATATTTAATTTTTAAACTCTCTTTTAAATCATAAACATGGTTAAAAAAGGAAAGTTTTCTTAAAATTAAACTCCACCTTTCAATCTACAAATAAGAAAAGATTTCAAATCTTTCCTTAATCTTTTGTAGAAAGCTATAAAAGAAAAGATTTAAATTTCAAACTCTATTTTAAAACCATGATATCCACATAGGAAATAATTTTAATAAAAATCCCTTTTTATTTTATAGTGGCCGGCCACCTAAGCTTGTGACCCAAGCTTTGGCCGACCACCTAAATTTAGCTTCACCATTAGCTTTGGCCGACCCTAGCTTGGGCTCCAAGCTAGCTTGGCCGACCACCTTAAGGTGGGTAGAAAGGTGGGTATAATTCTCTATATACAAGAGGCTATGATAGGGACATAGAGGAGGAATTGGTTTTGGTCTCCCGATGAAATTAAGCTTCCCGTGTTCGCCCCGAACACACAACTTAACTTCATCAATAATAATTCATACCACTAAAGAATTATTATTGAACTACCGCACCAATCCCAAATTACATTTTGGGCTCTTTCTTACTATGAGTGCGTTAGTCTCCCTGTGTTTAAGATGTCAGATGTCCACTAATTAATTGAGTTACTGACAACTCATTTTAATTAATATCTCAGTCCAAGAGTAGTACCACTCAACCTTATCGTCATATCGGACTAAGTCCACCTGCAGAGTTTAACATGACAATCTTTATGAGCTCCTCTTGGGGACATTATCAACCTAGATTTCTAGGACACAGTTTCCTTCTATAATCAACAAGACACACTATAAGTAACATCATTTCTCAACTTATCGGTCATTTTGATTTATCGAGCTAAATCTCACCCTTTGATAAGTCAAAGAAATAAATATTAAATATATGTGCTTATTATTATATTAGGATTAAGAGCATACACTTCTATAATAACTAAGAACTTGTTCTTTTATTAAATCAGTATAAAAAGAACTTTCCTTAAATAGTCCTGCTCAATACACTTAGAGTGTACTAGTGTAATCTATTAGTCAAGATAAACTAATACCTAATTACACTACGACTATTCCAATGGTTTGTTCCTTTCCATCTTAGTCGTGAGCTACTGTTTATAATTTATAAAGAACTGATAACACGATCTTCTGTGTGTGACACCACACACTATGTTATCTACAATATAAATTAATTGAACATACATTTGGTATATATAAATGTAGACACTTGACCAATGTGATTCTTATAAATATTTATACAAAAGCTAGGCTGCCAAAATCTCCCACTTATACTAAAAGACTATGCTGCCAAAAATGCTGCCATACATCTGATTCCCATCCATTCAACATGTCCATCAAAAGCTCTTGCCTTAAGGACCTTAGTGAAAAGATCACTTGATGCAATATAGGTGGCAACAACTTCTCCTCGTTATACGATGTCTCGTATTGGGTGGTACTTGCGCTCTATTATGTTTACTTGCCTTATGGACTCATGGGTTCTTCGAGTTTGCTACTGCACCACTATTATTACAATAAATTGTAATAATCTTTGGATAAACCAGAAATCATATCTAAGTCCATCTTGAGGTTACTGAGTCATACAGCTTCTATGGTTGCCTTTGAGGTTGCCACATACTCAGCTTCTATGGTGGAGTCTGAAAAACATCTATGCTTAACACTCTTCTATTATTATGGCTTTACCTCCTGAAGTAAACACAAAACCCCGAGATTGACTTACTACTGTCCCTTTCTGATTAGAAGTCAAAATCCTTGTTACCTACAGGGATCAAATCATCTGCCTAGTAAACTAGCATATAATCTCTAGTCCCTCTAAGGTACTTTAATATATGTTTTACGACAGTCTAGTGTCCCGGTCCTGGGTTACTTTGATATCTGCTAACTATGCCCTGGGCAAAACAAATATCCAGTCTCATGCATAGCATACATTAGGCTTCCGATAGCCGAAGTATAAAGAACTGCCTTCATGTCTTCTATCTCCTTTGATGTCTTCGGAGACATTTCTTTAGATAAAGCTACTCCATGATGAAAAGGTAAGAAACCTTTCTTGGAGTTTTGCATGCTTAAAACGAGCAAGGATTGTTTCGATATATGGAGCTTGGAATAAGCACAATATTCTTTTCTTGCGATCCCTTATTACTTTGATCCCAAGAATATGTGCATTCTCCCAAGTTCTTTATATCGAATTTGTTTGGACAACCATACCCTTACTTCCGACAACATTTTGATATTGTTTCCAACTATCAAAAATGTCATCTATGTATAGTACAAGAAATACCACCACGCTTCTATCACACTACTTGTATACACAAGACTCATCTGGACACTAAATAAATCCACAGGTCTGGATTACTCCATTAAACCAGATGAACCAAGACCTTGAAGCTTTTCTTCAGTCCATAGACCGATTGAGCTTACATACTAGATGTTCTTTGTCATTTGCAATGAACCTCTCTGGTTGCTTTATATGGATGCTTTCTTCAAGACTTCCATTAAGGAAAGTTGTCTTGACATTTGCTTGCCAAATCTTATAGTCCTTATAGATAAAAGAATCTGGATAGACTTAAGCATGGCTATCGGCGAAAAAATTTCCTTTTTCAACAAGCCTTGCTTTGAAAGTTTCCACCATCCTGTCTATCCATCTTTTCCTATTGTAGACCTATTTACACCTAATGACTTTTACACCATTTGGTGGTTCTACAAGCTCCCACATTTTATTAGAATATATATATTCTAATTCTGTATTCATTGCTATTTACAAAGATGCTGCATCTTTATCTTGGAGCGCTCTGTCATAGGTCCGGGGATTAGGTTCATGTTCACCAGGGATCAAGTCCAAAGATTCTCCCAAAACATGAATATTTTAGGTTGCCTAACAACCCTCCCACTACGATAAGGCACTTTCTGTAATTGTATATCATTTGTGATACGTGTTGCAGTTTCTTGTGATATTTCATCTTGTACAGTTGGTATTAGATTAGACGCGTCCTTTAATTTCCTTAAGAACAATTTTTACTCATGGACTTGTGGTTCATAGTATAGTCCTTTTCTAAAATGGCATTGGTGCCAACAATGACCTTCCGATTTTAAGGACTATAAACCTCTTTTCATTTTTCTAGGATAACCCATAAACAAGTGAACTCATGTCCAACTTATCAGTGTCTCTCATGTGCTAGACCACCCAAATCCGAATATGCTTCAGACTAGGCTTACACCCATTCTGTAATTCTATGGGAGTAGAGAGTTCTGACTTAGAAGGGACTATGTTCACTTCCGTTTCCAGTGTATATCCTTAAAATGAATTTGGTAATTTTCTGAATAACTCATCATCGATCTAATTATTCCATATGAGTCTTATACCTTCTTTCTACTACACCATCTTGTTGGGGTGTACCAGGTGCAGTTAGTTGAGATTAAATTCCGACTTCTGATAAGTGACTCCTAAACTCTCCTAAGAGGTACTCGTTACTACGATTTCACCGTAGTATCTTGATACTTTTACTTTGACGTTACTCCACATCAGCTTAGTACTCTTTGAACTAATCAAAGCACTTAGACTTGTGGCGTGTCAAGTAAAAGTATCCTTATCTCGAATAGTCGTCTATAAAAGAGACGAACTATTTGAAACAACCTCTTGCCTGGATAGTCAAAGGTCTATACAAATCAGAATGAACCAATTCCAACATATCTTTGGCTTCATACCCCTTAAACTTAAAAGCTTCTTGATTATTTTTTCTTCCAAGTAAGATTCGCAGGTTGGAAAGATTTCTACTACCAATGAACCCAAGAGTTCATTGGTTAATATCCTTTGAATCCTACTCAAGTTAATATAACCTAGCCTTAGATGCCAAAAATATGATTGGTTCATTTCTGAAGGTTGTTTTCCCTTAAAGTTAGAAGATGTGTTATTAATTTCCATTTATTGCATCGTGGGAGTTATTGGATTTATAAATTGCCAACCAACGTACCAGAACAGATATCTTTCCTATTTTCTCGATAACAACTTTGTTATCAAAATAGACACAATATCTATTCTTTAATAGTTTAGAAACTGAAATCAGGTTCTTTCTAAACTTAGTACGTAAAGACAATTTCTGAAAATCCATATTTTATTCCTATCAGAGGATAAACATCTCCCACTGCAACAGCTGCTACTTTTACAGTAGTGCCCATGTGGACGGTGATTTATATAGTTGTCGGGTTTCCTGGAACCCCTGCAATGAATTGCAGACATGATCAGTGATTCATATATCTACACACCAGATACCGGTAGATACCACCACTAAATATGTTTCAACAACTAATAAGATACACCGTTATTGTTCTTAGTTCTGAGAGGACAGTCTACCTTAATGTCCAAGTTTTCCAATCATTACAATTGTGACTACTAAGTCTATTCTATAGTATAACAACTAGGGGATTGATTAACATTTAAAATCCTAAGAATCACAAAAATATTTGGTCAAGACCAACATCTCCTTGTTTATAGCTTGATGGTGGGTATGTGGTGGGTATAAATCTCTATATACAAGAGGCTACGATAGGGATCGAGAGGAGGAATTGGTTTTGGTCTCCCGATGAAATTAAGCTTCCCGTGTTCGCCCCGAACACACAACTTAATTCCATCAATAATAATTCATTCCACTAAAGAACTATTATTGAACTACCGCACCAATCCCAAATTACATTTTGGGCTCCTTCTTATTATGAGTGTGTTAGTCTCCCTGTGTTTAAGATGTCAAATGTCCATTAATTAAGCGAGTTACTGACAACTCATTTAATTAATATCTTAGTCCAAGAGTAGTACCACTCAACCTTATTATCATGTCGGACTAAGTCCACCTGCAGGGTTTAACATGACAATCCTTATGAGCTCCTCTTGAGGACATTCTCAACCTAGATCACTAGAACACAGTTTCCTTCTATAATCAACAATACACACTATAAGTGATATCATTTCCCAACTTATCGGGCTTATTGATTCATCGAACTAAATCTCACCCATTGATAAATTAAAGAAATAAATATCCAATATATGTGCTTGTTATTATATTAGGATTAAGAGCACACACTTCCATAATAACTGCGGTCTTTGTTTCTTTATAAAGTCAGTATAAAAGAAACGACCTCTAATGGTCCTACTCAATACACTCTAAGTGTACTAGTGTAATTATATAGTTAAGATAAACTAATACCTAATTACACTACGACCTTCCAATGGTTTGTTCATTTCCATTATGGTCGTGAGTTACTGTTTATAATTTATAAGGTACTGATAACATGATCCTCTGTGTGTGACACCATACACCATGTTATCTACAATATAAATTAATTGAACAACTACATTTATCATAAATGTAGACATTTGACCAATGTGATTCTTATTTCTAGATAAATGTTTATACCAAAAGCTAAGCTTTTAGTATACACTCTAACAATCTCCCACTTATACTAAAAGACTAAGCTGCCATATCTGCTGCCATACATCTGATTCCCAACCCTTCAACATGTCCATCAAAAGCTCTCACCTTAAGGACCTTAGTGAAAAGATCTATAGGTCATCATCTGATGCATTCTAGGCGGCAACAACTTCTCCTCGTTTATACGATTTCGCATAGTGGAGTACTTGCGCTCTATTGTGTTTACTTGCCTTATAGACTCATGGTTTCTTCGAGTTTGTTACTGCACCATTATTACAATAAATTGTAATAATCTTTGGACAAACTAGAAATCATATCTAAGTCTATCTTGAGGTAATTAAGTCATTCAGCTTTTATGGCTTCCTCAAAGGCTTGCCATATACTAAGCTTCTATGGTGGAGTCCAGAAAAACACCTATGCTTATCACTCTTCCATAGTTATGACTTTACCTCCTAAAGTAAACACAAAACCCCGAGGTTGACTTATTATTGTCCCTATCCGATTGGAAGTCAAAATCCGTGTAACCCACAGGGACCAAATTAACTGCCTTGTAAGCTATCATATAATCTCTAGCGCCTCTAAGGTACTTTAATATATGCTTTACTGTTGTCCAATGTCCTTGTCTAGGGTTACTTTGATATCTGCTAACTATGCCCTTGGCAAAACATATTTCTGATCTCGTTCATAGCATACATTAGGCTTCCGACAGCCGAAGCATAAAGAACTGCCTTTATTTCCTTTATATCCTTTGATGTCTACAGAGACATATCTTTAGATAAAGTTACTCCATCCTGAAAAGGTAAGAAACCTTTCTTGGAGTTTTGCATGCTTAAAACGAGCAAGGATTTTTTCGATGTATGAAGCTTGGGATAAGTAAAATATTCTTTTCTTGCGATCCCTTATTACTTTGATCTCAAGAATATATTCATTCTCCCAAGTCCTTTATATCGAATTGTTTGGACAACCATACCCTTACTTCTGACAACATTTTGATATTGTTTCCAACTACCAAAAATGTTATCTACGTATAGTACAAGAAATACCACCACGCTTCCATCACACCTTTTGTATACACAAGACTTACCCGGTTACTAAATAAATCCATCGGTTTGAATTACTTTAATAAACCGGATGTTCCAAGACCTTGAAGCTTTGCCTCAGTCCATAGACTGATTGAGCTTTACACAAGATGCTCTTAGCTCTTTGCAATGAACCCTTCTGGTTGCTTTATATGGATGCTTTCTTCAAGACTTCCATTAAGGAATGCTGTCTTGACATCCACTTGCCAAATAGATAAAAGAATCCGGATAGACTTAAGCATGGCTACCAGTGAAAAAAGTTTCCTTTTTCATCAAGCCTTGCTTTGAAGGTTTCTACCTCCCTGTCTATCCCTCTTTTTTCCTATTATAGACCTTCTACACCCAAAGGCTTTTACACCACTTGGTGGTTCTACAAGCTTCCAGATTTTATTAGAATACATATATTCTAATTCTATTATTCATTACTCTTTGCCAAGATGCTGCATATTTATCTTGGAGTGCTTCGTCATATGTCCGGAGATCAGGTTCATGTCCTTCAGGGATCGAGTTCAAAAACTCTCCCAAAACATGAATCTTTTAAGGTTGCTTAACAACCCTCCCACTACGACAAGGCATTTTCTGCAATTGTGATACGTGTTGCAGTTTTCTTGTGGTATCTTATCTTGTACAGTTGGTACTAGATTAGACATGTCTTTTATTATTTCCTTAAGAACAAATTTACTTATGAGCACGTGGTTCATTATATAGTCCTTTTAAAATCAGTCATTGATGCTAACAATGACCTTCTGATTTTAAGACTATAAACCTACTTTTGTTTATCTAGGATAACTTACAAACAAGTGAACTCCTATCCAACTTATTATTATCTCTCTTTAACATATGTGCTGGATTACCCGAATCCGAATATGCTTCAAAATAGGCTTACGCCTATTCAGCAATTCTATATGAGTAGAGAGTTCTAACTTGGAAGGTACTATGTTCACTTTCGTTTTCAGAGTTTTATCCTTAAAACAAATTTGGTAATTTTCTGAATAACTCATCATCTATCTAATTATTCCATAAGAGTCCTTTACCTTCTTTCTACTACACCATTCTGTTGGGGTGTACCAGATGCAGTTAGTTGGGATTGAAATCCAACTACTGATAAGTGACTCCTAAAATCTCTCAAGAGGTACTTGCCACTACGATCTTCCATAGTGACTTTTTACTTTAACATTTCTCCGCATCAACCTTGTACTCTTTGAACTAATCAAAGTACTCAGTCTTGCGGTACATTAAGTAAATTTATTTGTATCTTGAATAGTTGTCTATAAAATAGACAAAATATTCAATACTACCTCTTGTCTGGATAGTCATAGGATCACACAAATCAGAATGAACCGATTTCAACATATCTTTGACTCCATACCCCTTGGACTTACAAGCTTCTTGGTTATTTTCCTTCCAAGTAAGACTCAAGGTTGGAAATATTTCCACTACCAATGAACCCAAAAATTCATTAGCTACCAATGAATCCTACTCAAGTATAACCTAGCTTTTAGATGCCAAAGATATAATTGGTTCATTTCCGAAGGTTGCTTTCTCTTAAAATTAGAAGATGTGTTACTAATTTCCATTTGTTGCATCGTGGGAGTTATTGGATTATAAATTGTCAACCATCATACCAGAATAGATAACTTCCCTATTTTTCTTGATAACAACTTTGTTATCAAAATAGACACAATATCTATAATAGTTTAGAAACTGAAATCAGGTTCTTTCTAAACTTGGTACGTAAAGACAATTACTTAAAATCCAAATTTTATTCTTATCAAAAGATAAACATCTCCCACTGCAACAGCTACCACTTTTACAGTAGTGCCCATGTGGATGGTGATTTACCTTTCATTTAGTTGTCGGATTTCCTGGAACCCTGCAATAAATTGCAGACATGATTAATGACATCTTGTATCTACACTCCAGGTTCTGGTAGATAATACCACTAGACATGTTTCAACTAATGAATTAAATACACCAAAATTGTTCTTAGTTCTAAGAAGACAGTCTACCTTAATGTCCAAGTCCTATTTTCAATCATTACAATTGGGACTACTAAGTCTTTTTCTATAGTATGACTACTAGGGATTGACAAACATCCTAAGAATCAAAAAAATATTTGGTCAAGATCAACTCCTTAAAATCTCCATGAATTTTGTGTATACAAAATCGAAGAGGAGATTTTATTCATTAATTTTATTATCTCGTCAACTTTACTTTATGACGAATAAAATTAATAGTTGATCGGTCTTTGATCAAATATTTGGTCAAAACTCTTTGAATTTAAAATAACATTGATTCCTCAAACAATATTATTTAAATTCACCAACACCTCAAACACCGTGAATTTTGCATGCCACGTTAGTGTGGACGTATACAAATTCATCATTTGTAAGAGGAGGGTTTTACCCATTGACTATCTTGTCAATATAACTTTTTGACAAATAAAATTACCTCAAACACCATGAATCTTGTATGCCACGTTAGTGTGGACGTATACAGATTCAAACATTTGTAAGAGGAGTTTATTAATTTTATTATATTGCCAATCTAGTTTTATGACAAATCAATAGTTGGTTTCCCTTTGGTCACACAAGTGATAGTAGTGACTCCGTTGGAGAGGATACTATTAAATGTATCTAAGTGTATACCATTACTTGACACTAAGTCCATTAATAAGATTATGCCCCTTCCGTTGGGGAAGATCACACGCTCTTAATTAACTTCCTATAGTCATCCAAAAATGGAAGTCTGTTCTAGTGATCCACAAACAAGCTCATCCGTTATGGAGGAAGGCACTCAGAGCCAACGCGCAAGCTTGTTTGCATCACTTACAAACCAGTAATGGAGACCATGGGATTTACTTAAAAATCCCTCTCCCACTTAGTTATTTATAAATGAGGAATTTTAACTATGCTAGCCTACTAAACTTGTAAACTAACATGCACACACAACACAATATAAAAGCAATAAATAGAAAATCTATTTTCAACTATTATGGCTTTTATCTCTAGTTGTCCTCTGTGTGTTGTCATCCCAAGCTGCTGCCATATTTGGCCACCGCCACCGGGTCTAGCTGTCACATCCATCTTGCTCCTAGTTCCGCTGCGCCTCTGGTCCTTAGAAGGTTCCACGCATTGCAAGATTTGATCCGCGACATAAATAGAATTTTACATTTTTGATCCTATATTCCATAAAAGGAATGTACATGTATCTAGATCAAAAATAAAATCCTAATAAAACTAAATACAGCTCCTGCTGTATTTTAATACAATAATGCACACACATATAAATGCCCTTGACATGTCCAAGGGTCCAATCACACACATAATAACTAAAAGCCATAATAGTTGGATCCTGCATCCACAAAGTTAGCACATCCTACTATTATCCTGCCTAAATTATGTATGACATGCGCATAATTAAACTAATACCAAATACACAGAGGCAAAACCCTAGCTCTGATACCAATTGTTGGTTGCTACTCGGAAAACCTATAGGTTCCACTGTACAAAAATTTTGTACAAAGGTCTGAACCTTTTCCTAGCTACCATGTGTTCTTTTAAATTAAATTTTGATCGCCTGCGGAACTTAACACGTTTGATCCAAAACTTAATCTATTTGTTCTTTTAGGTTTTGACTTGGATCTCCTGCGGAACTTTACACGTTCGACCCAAGTCTCCTTAAGTTATTAATTCCATTAAATATTAATTTTCATAATTGGTTCCCAGTACTGACGTGGCGAGGCACATGACCTTCTTGGATATGGGAGCAACCACCACCGACTAGACAAAACCTTTTCTAGAAAGCTAATATTTAATTTCCTAAAATAACTTTAGGTTAACCAAAGAGAACAATCAAATCACAAGGAAAAATAAAAACAAAAGAACACAATATCGAAAAACATATTCGAAATTCTAGAACGTTAGCCTCTTGTTAGGGTGTATACTAAAAGCCTAGCTTTTGGTATAAACATTTATCTAGTAATAAGAATCACATTGGTCAAATGTCTACATTTATGATAAATGTAGTTGTTCAATTAATTTATATTGTAGATAACATGGTGTGTGGTGTCACACACAGAGGATCATGTTATCAGTACCTTATAAATTATAAACAGTAGCTCACGACCAAAATGGAAAGGAACAAACCATTAGAAGGTCGTAGTGTAATTAGGTATCAGTTTATCTTGACTGTATAATTACACTAGTACACTTAGAGTGTATTGAGTAGGACCATTTGAGGTCGTTTCTTTTATACTGATTTTATAAAGAAACAAAGACCTCGGTTATTATGGAAGTGTGTGCTCTTAATCCTAATATAATAACAAGCACATATATTTGATATTTATTTCTTTAATTTATCAATGGGTGAGAATTAGTTCGATGAATCAATAAGCCCGATAAGTTGGGAAATGGTATCACTTATAGTGTGTGTTGTTGATTATAGAAGGAAACTGTGTCCTAGAGATACTAGGTTGATAATGTCCTCAAGAGGAGCTCATAAGGATTGTCATGTTAAACCCTGCAGGTGGACTTAGTCCGACATGATGATAAGGTTGAGTGGTACTACTCTTGGACTAAGATATTAATTAAATGAGTTGTCAGTAACTCACTTAATTAGTGGACATTCGATATCTTAAACACAGGGAGACTAACACACTCATGATAAGAAGGAGCCCAAAATGTAATTTGGGATTGATGCGGTAGTTCAATAATAGTTCTCTAGTGGAATGAATTATTATTGATAAAATTAAGTTGTGTGTTCGGGGCGAGCACGGGATGCTTAATTTTATCGGGAGACCAAAACCAATTCCTCCTCTCGGTCCCTATCGTAGCCTCTTGTATATAGAGATTTATACCCACCACATACCCACCTTCTTACCCAACCAATAGGGCCGGCCAAGACCAAGTGGATGAGCCAAGTTGGTGGCCGGCCAAAGGTTGGGTCCCAAGCTTAGGTGGCCGAAGCCCAAGCTTAGGTGGCCGGCCACATCATATTAAAAAGGATTTTTTATTAAAAGTATTTCTTATGTGGATATCATAGTTTTAAAAGAGAGTTTAAAAATTAAATCTTTCCTTTTAAAAGCTTTCTACAAAAGATTAAGAAAAGATTTGAAATCTTTCCTTATTTGTAGATTGAAAGGAGATTTTATTTTTAAGAAAAACTTTCCTTTTTAACCATGATAATAATTTAAAAGAGAAGTTTAAAAATTAAATATTCTCTTTTATTAGTTTCTACAAAAGATTAAGAAAAGATTTGATATCTTTCCTTATTTGTAGATTGAAAAGATATTTTAATTTTTAAGAGATAACTTTCCTTTTGAAAATTATCCACATGTTTAAAAGAAGAATTTTAATTTATAAAATTTCCTTTTTATTAACCACCATGAAGGGAAAATTATTGGAGAATTTTTTTATAAATTACTGGAGACAAATTAGGAAATTTTAATTAATTAAAACTCTCCTTGTTTATAGCTTGATGGTGGCCGGCCATGTAAATTGAGAATAGGAAAATTGTTTTTAATTAAATAAAATTTTCTTTTCCATGGCAAAAGAATTAAGGAAGTTTTTAATTAAATTTCCTTATTTGCCAAGACCAAGGATTATAAAAGAGGGGGTAGAGGTGCCTTCATGGGTGATCAACTCTATTATTCTTCTCCTCTCTTTTCCTCCTTGGTGGCCGGCCCTAGCTTCTTCCTCTTCTCTTCTTCTTATGGTCGGCGGCAACCTCTCTTTTGGAGCTCTTGATGGTGGCCGGTTCTAGCTAGGAGAAGAAGGAGAGAAAGGTGGTTTTGTTTCTTGCATCCCTTGGAGCTTGGTGGTGGTGGCCGGACCTCTACTTCTCTTGGAGAATTGTGGTGGCCGAAACTTGTAAGGAAGAAGAAGGTGCTTGGTGGTTCTCATCTCGGAAGATCGTTGTCCACACAACGTCCGAGGTTAGAAGAGGAATACGGTAGAAGATCAAGAGGTCTTTTAGAAGGTATAACTAGTAATTTTCCTTTCCGCATCATGCTAGTTATTTATGGAAATAATACCAAATACAAGAGGCTTACGATTCTAGAATTTCGAATATGTTTTTCGATGTTGTGTTCTTTTGTTTTTTCTTTTCCTTGTGATTTGATTGTTCTTTTCGGTTAACCTAAAGTTATTTTAGGAAATTAAATATTACCTTTCTATAAAAGGTTTTGTCTAGTCGGTGGTGGTTGCTCCCATATCCAAGAAGGTCATGTGCCTCGCCACGTCAGTACTTGGAACCAATTATGGAAATTAATATTTAATGGAATTAATAACTTAGGTGATTTGGATCAAACGTGTTAAGTTCCACAGGAGATCCAAGTCTAAACCTAAAAGAACAAATAGATTAAGTTTTGGATCAAACGTGTTAAGTTCCGCAGGAGATCCAAATTTAATTTAAAAGAACACATGGTAGCTAGGAAAAGGTTCAGACCTTTGTACAAAATTTTGTACAGTGGAACCTCTAGGTTTTCCGAGTAGCAACCAACAATCAAGAAGCTAGGGTTTTGCTCTGTGTATTTGATATTAGTTTAATTATGCACATGTCATACATAATTTAGGCAGGATAATAGTAGGATGTGCTAACTTTGTGGATGCAGGATCCAACTATTATGGCTTATAGTTTTATGTGTGTGATTGGACCCTTGGACATGTCAAGGGCATTTATATGTGTGTGCATGATTGTATTATAAAATACAGCAGGAGCTGTATTTAGTTTTATTAGGATTTTATTTTTGATCTAGATACATGTACATTCCTTTTATGGAATATAGAATCAAAATTATAAAATTCTATTTATGTCGCGGATCGAATCTTGCAAAGCGTGGAACCTTCTAAGGACCAGAGGCGCAGCGGAACATGGAGCAAGATGGATGCGACAGCTAGACCCGGTGGCGGTGGCCAAATATGGCAGCAGCTTGGGATGACAACACACGGAGGACAACTAGAGATAAAAGCCATAATAGTTGAAAATTAGATTTTCTATTTATTGCTTTTATATTGTGCTGTGTGTGCATGTTAGTTTACAAGTTTAGTAGGCTAGCATAGTTAAAATTCCTCATTAATAAATAACTAAGTGGGAGAGGGATTTTTAAGTAAATCCCATGGTCTCCATTACTGGTTTGTAAGTGATGCAAACAAGCTTGCGCGTTGGCTCTGAGTGCCTTCCTCCATAACGAATGAGCTTGTTTGTGGATCACTAGAACAGACTTCCATTTTTGGATGACTATAGGAAGTTAATTAAGAGCGTGTGATCTTCCCCAACGGAAGGGGCATAATCTTATTAATGGACTTAGTGCCAAGTAATGGTATACACTTAGATACATCTAATAGTATCCTCCCCATCGGAGTCACTGCTATTATTTGTGTGACCAAATGAAACCAACTATTAATTTGTCATAAAACTAGGTTGACAAGATAATAAAATTAAAGGGTTAAAACCCCTCTTACAAATGATTGATTTTGTATACGTCCACACTAACGTGGCATACAAAATTAACGGTGTTTGAGATAATTTTATTTGTCATAAAGTTACGTTGACAAGATAGTTAATGGGTAAAACCCTCCTCTTACAAATGTTGATTTTGTATATGTCCACACTAACGTGGCATGCAAAATTCACGGTGTTTTGAGGTGTTGGTAAATTTAAATAGTATTGTTAGAGGAATCAATATTATTTTAAATTTAGAGTCTTGACCAAATATTTGATTAAAGATAGACCAACTATTAATTTTATTCGTCATAAAGTAAGGTTGACGAGATAATAAAATTAAATAAAATTTCCTCTTTGAATTTGTATACGTCCACACTAACGTGGCATACAAAATTCATGGGGATTTTTAAGGAGTTGGTCTTAACCAAATATTTTTGTGATTCTTAGGAAGATGGTCAATCCCTAGCTGATATACTTTAGGATAGACTTAGTGGTCCCAATTATAATTGATTGGAAATAGAATTTGGACATTAAGGTAGATCCTCTTAGAACTAAGAACAATATAGGTGTATTTTATTCATTAGTTGATACATGTTTAGTGGAGTTATCTACCGGTACTGGTGTGTAGATATGGGAGCCATGATCATGTCTGCAATTCATTGCAGGGTTACCCGACAACTAAATGAAAATAAAAAACACCGTCCACATGGGCACTACTGCAAAAGTAGCAGCTGTTGCAGTGGGAGAGGTTTATTCTCTAATAGGAATAAAATTTGGATTATTAGGAATTATCTTTACATACTAAGTTTAGAAAGAACCTAATTTCAGTTTCTAAACTATTATAGAATAGATATTGTGTCTATTTTGATAACAAAGTTGTTATCAAGAAAAATAGGCAAGTTCTCTATTCTGGTATGATTGACAATTTATAATCCAATAACTCCCATGATGCAACAAATGGAAATTAATAACACATCTTCTAACTTACGAGAAAGCAACCTTCGAAAATGAACCAATTATATCTTTGACATTTAAGGCTAGGTTATATTAACTTAAGTAGGATTCATTGGTAGCTGATGAACTTTTGGGTTCATTAGTGGAAATCTTTCAACTGCGAGTCTTACTTGGAAGGAAAATAACCAAGAAGCTTTTAAGTCCAAGGGGTATGGAGTCAAAGATATGTTGAAATCGGTTCATTCGATTTGTGTGATCCTATGACTATCCGACAAGAGGTAGTATTGAATATTTCATCTATTTTATAGACAACTATTCAAGATACAAATAAATTTACTTAATGTACCGCGAAAGACTAAGTACTTTGATTAGTTCAAGAGTACAAGGCTGATGCGAAGAAATGTTAAAGTAAATGTCACTATGGTAAGATCGTGGTGGCAAGTATCTCTTGGGAGAATTTAGAGTCACTTATCAAAAGTGAGGATTCAATCCCAACTAATGGTGTAGTAGAAAGAAGGTAAAGGACTCTTATGAAATAATTAGATAGATGATGAGTTATTTGAAAATTACCAAATTTGTTTTAAGGATAAACTCTGAAGCAGTGAACATAGTACCTTCCAGTTAGAACTCTCTCATATAAATTCGAATAGGTGAAACCTATTTTGAGCATATTCGGATCAATCCACATATGTTAAAGAGAGACAATGATAAGTTGGATAGGAGTTCACTTTTTTGTAAGTTATCCTAGATAAACAAAAGTAGGTTTATAGTCTTAAAAATCAGAAGGTCATTGTTAGCATCAATGACTGTTTTTTTAGAAAAGGACTATATAATGAACCACGTGCTCATAAGTAAATTTGTTCTTAAGGAAATAATAAAGGACATGTCTAACCTAGTACCAACTGTACAAGACGAGATACCACAAGAAAACTTCAACACGTATCACAAATTGATACACAATTACAGAAAGTGTCTTGTTGTAGTGGGAGGGTTGTTATGCAACCTAAATAGGTTCATGTTTTGGGAGAGTTTTTGGACTCGATCCCTAGAGGACATGAACCTGATCTCCGGTCATATGATGAAGCACTCCAAGATAAAGATGCAAGCATCTTGGCAAAGAGTAATGAATAAAAGAATTAGAATATATGTATTCTAATAAAATCTGGAAGCTTGTAGAATCACCAAATGGTGTAAAAGCCGTTGGGTGTAAAAGGTCTATAATAGGAAAGAGGGATAGACAGGAAGGTAGTAACTTTCAAGCAAGGCTTGATGAAAAAGAAACTTTTCATTGGTAGTCATGCTTAAGTCTATCCGGATTCTTTATCTATTTGGAAGAGGATGTCAAGACAGCATTCCTTAATGGAAGTTTTGAAGAAAGCATCCATATAAAGCGAAGGGTTCATTGCAAAGGGCTAAGAGCATCTTGTGTAAGCTCAATCGGTCAAAGCTTCAAGGTCTTGAACATCCGGTTTATCAAAGTAATCCAGATCTATGGATTTATTTAGTAACCGGATAAGTCTTGTGTATACAAAGGTGTGATGGAAGCGTGGTGGTATTTCTTGTACTATACGTAGATAACATTTTTGGTAGTTGGAAACAATATCAAAATGTTGTCGTATGGTTGTCCAAATAATTCGATATAAAGGACTTGGGAGAATGTATATATTTTGAGATCAATAATAAGGGATCGAAAGAAAATATATTTTACTTATCCCAAGCTTGATACATCGGAAAATCCTTGCTCGTTTAAGCATGCAAACTCCTCGAAAGGTTTCTTTTTAAGGATGGAGTAACTTTATCTAAAGATATGTCTCTAGACATCAAAGGAGATAAAGGAAATAAAGCAGTTCTTTATGCTACTGTTAGAAGCCTAATGTATGCTATATGTGAATAAATCTGTTTTGCCAAAGGCATAGTTAGCAGAATATCAAAGTAACCTGGACAAAGACATTGGATTGCAGGAAAGCATATATTGTAGTACCTTAGAGGCACTAGAGATTATATGCTAGCTTACAAGACAACTTATTTTGGTCCTTGTGGGTTGCATGGTTTGACTTCCAATCGGATAGGGACAATAATAAGTCAACCTCGGGGGTTTTGTGTTTACTTTGGAGGTAAAGTCATAACTATGGAAGAGTTTTAAGCATAGGTTTTTCTGGACTCCACCATAGAAGCTTAGTATATGGCAAGCCTCCGAGGTAGCTATAAAATTTGAATGACTCAATAATCTCAAGATAGACTTAGATATGATTTCGGTTTGTCCAAAGATTATTACAATTTATTGTAATAATGTTGGTGCAAGCAAACTCAAGAAACCATAAGTTTATAAAGGCAAGTAAACACAATAGGGCGTACCACCAATACGAGAAATCGTATAAACGAGGAGAAGTTGTTACTGCCTAGATTGCATCGGTGATGACCTATAGATCCTTCCACCGAGGTCCTTAAGGCGAGAGCTTTTGATGGACATGTTGAAGGGTTGGGAATGAGATGTATGGCAGCAGATATAGCAGCTTAGTCTTTTAGTATAAGTGGGAGATTGTTAGAGTGTATACTAAAAGCCTAGCTTTTGGTATAAACATTTATCTAGAAATAAGAATCACATTGGTCAAATGTCTACATTTATGATAAATGTAGTTGTTCAATTAATTTATATTATAGATAACATGGTGTGTGGTGTCACACACAGAGGATCATGTTATCAGTACCTTATAAATTATAAACAGTAGCTCACGACCAAAATGGAAAGGAACAAACCATTAGAAGGTCGTAGTGTAATTAGGTATCAGTTTATCTTGACTGTATAATTACACTAGTACACTTAGAGTGTATTGAGTAGGACCATTTGAGGTCGTTTCTTTTATACTGACTTTATAAAGGAACAAAGACCTCAGTTATTATGGAAGTGTGTGCTCTTAATCCTAATATAATAACAAGCATATATATTTGATATTTATTTCTTTAATTTATCAATGGGTGAGATTTAGTTCGATGAATCAATAAGCCCGATAAGTTGGGAAATGGTATCACTTATAGTGTGTGTTGTTGATTATAGAAGGAAACTGTGTCCTAGAGATACTAGGTTGATAATGTCCTCAAGAGGAGCTCATAAGGATTGTCATGTTAAACCCTGCAGGTGGACTTAGTCCGACATGATGATAAGGTTGAGTGGTACTACTCTTGGACTAAGATATTAATTAAATGAGTTGTCAGTAACTCACTTAATTAGTGGACATTCGATATCTTAAACACAGGGAGACTAACACACTCATGATAAGAAGGAGCCCAAAATGTAATTTGGGATTAGTGCGGTAGTTCAATAATAGTTCTCTAGTGGAATGAATTATTATTGATAAAATTAAGTTGTGTGTTCGGGGCGAGCACGGGATGCTTAATTTTATCGGGAGACCAAAACCAATTTCTCCTCTCGATCCCTATCGTAGCCTCTTGTATATAGAGATTTATACCCACCACATACCCACCTTCTTACCCAACCAATAGGGGCCGGCCAAGCTAAGCTTGAAGCTCAAGCTTAGGGCCGGCCAAGCCTAAAGGTTGGCCTTAAGGTTGTAATACCCCGGTTCTGAGATTCTGGTTAAATATGACTTAAAAGGTTAGATGGTACTATCCATATCACCAAGGTGCACCTTCCTTTTCGGAAGCCCAAACTCAAAGAACTCCAAAGTTAAGCGTGCTTGGCTTGGAGAAATCTGAGGATGGGTGACCTCCTGGGAAGTTTTCCAGGGTGCGTGCGAGTGAGGACAAAGCACGCTGAAAGGACCTCCGGTGGTCTGTGGAGCTAGTCATCAAACCGATGGACAATTATGGGTAGCGTTCCCGGTTCGGTCTGGGTGGGGCCGCCCGGGCCGGGGTGTTACAGATGGTATCAGAGCGACCTTGCGACCGTGAGTGCGCCTGTGGTAGGAGCACCCAGGGCACCACCTAGCGAGGGAGATTCTGGGATTTGTTTGTGGTGTGATTTGTGGTTACACAACGAGGACGTTGTGTCTTTAAGTGGGGGTGATTGTAATACCCCGGTTCTGAGATTCTGGTTAAATATGACTTAAAAGGTTAGATGGTACTATCCATATCACCAAGGTGCACCTTCCTTTTCGGAAGCCCAAACTCAAAGAACTCCAAAGTTAAGCGTGCTTGGCTTGGAGAAATCTGAGGATGGGTGACCTCCTGGGAAGTTTTCCAGGGTGCGTGCGAGTGAGGACAAAGCACGCTGAAAGGACCTCCGGTGGTCTGTGGAGCTAGTCATCAAACCGATGGACAATTATGGGTAGCATTCCCGGTTCGGTCTGGGTGGGGCCGCCCGGGCCGGGGCGTTACAAAGGTGGCCGGCCAATAGCTTGAAGCCCAAGCTTAGGTGGCCGGCCACATCATATTAAAAAAGATTTTTTATTAAAATTATTTCTTATGTGGATATCATAGTTTTAAAAGAGAGTTTAAAAATTAAATCTTTCCTTTTAAAAGCTTTCTACAAAAGATTAAGAAAAGATTTGAAATCTTTCTTTATTTGTAGATTGAAAGGAGATTTTATTTTTAAGAAAAACTTTCCTTTTTAACCATGATAATAATTTAAAAGAGAAGTTTAAAAATTAAATATTCTCTTTTATTAGTTTCTACAAAAGATTAAGAAAAGATTTGATATCTTTCCTTATTTGTAGATTGAAAAGAGATTTTAATTTTTAAGAGATAACTTTCCTTTTGGAAATTATCCACATGTTTAAAAGAAGAATTTTAATTTATAAAATTTCCTTTTTATTAACCACCATGAAGGGAAAATTATTGGAGAATTTTTTTATAAATTTCTGGAGACAAATTAGGAAGTTTTAATTAATTAAAACTCTCCTTGTTTATAACTTGATGGTGGCCAGCCATGTAAATTGAGAATAGGAAAATTGTTAAATAAATTTTTCTTTTTCATGGAAAAAGAATTAAGGAAGTTTTTAATTAAATTTCCTTATTTGCCAAGACCAAGGATTATAAAAGAGGGGGTAGAGGTGCCTTCATGGGTGATCAACTCTATTATTCTTCTTCTCTCTTTTCCTCCTTGGTGGCCGGCCCTAGCTTCTTCCTCTTCTCTTCTTCTTATGGCTGGCGGCAATCTCTCTTTTGGAGCTCTTGATGGTGGCCGGTTCTAGCTAGGAGAAGAAGGTGAGAAATGTGGTTTTGTTTCTTGCATCCCTTGGAGCTTGGTGGTGGTGGCCGGACCTCTACTTCTCTTGGAGAATTATGGTGGCCGAAACTTGTAAGGAAGAAGAAGGTGCTTGGTGGTTCTCATCTCGGAAGATCGTTGTCCACACAACGTCCGAGGTTAGAAGAGGAATACGGTAGAAGATCAAGAGGTCTTTTAGAAGGTATAACTAGTAATTTTTCCTTTCCGCATCATGCTAGTTATTTATGGAAATAATACCAAATACAAGAGGCTTACGATTCTAGAATTTCGAATATGTTTTTCGATGTTGTGTTCTTTTGTTTTTTCTTTTCCTTGTGATTTGATTGTTCTTTTCGGTTAACCTAAAGTTATTTTAGGAAATTAAATATTACCTTTCTATAAAAGGTTTTGTCTAGTCGGTGGTGGTTGCTCCCATATCCAAGAAGGCCATGTGCCTCGCCACGTCAGTACTGGGAACCAATTATGGAAATTAATATTTAATGGAATTAATAACTTAGGTGATTTGGATCAAACGTGTTAAGTTCCGCAGGAGATCCAAAATTTAATTTAAAAGAACACATGGTAGCTAGGAAAAGGTTCAGACCTTTGTACAAAATTTTTGTACAGTGGAACCTCTAGGTTTTCCGAGTAGCAACCAACAGATTCGCAGGTTGGAAAGATTTCCACTACCAATGAACCCAAGAGTTCATTGGTTAATATCCTTTGAATCCAACTCAAGTTAATATAACCTAGCCTTAGATGCGAAAAATATGATTGGTTCATTTCTGAAGGTTGTTTTCCCTTAAAGTTAGAAGATGTGTTATTAATTTCCATTTATTGCATCGTGGGAGTTATTGGATTTATAAATTGCCAACCAACGTACCAGAATAGATATCTTTCCTATTTTCTCGATAACAACTTTGTTATCAAAATAGACACAATATCTATTCTTTAATAGTTTAGAAACTGAAATCAGGTTCTTTCTAAACTTAGTACGTAAAGACAATTTCTGAAAATCCATATTTTATTCCTATCAGAGGATAAACATCTCCCACTGCAACAGCTGCTACTTTTACAGTAGTGCCCATGTGGACGGTGATTTATATAGTTGTCGGGTTTCCTGGAACCCCTGCAATGAATTGCAGACATGATCAGTGATTCATGTATCTACACACCAGATACCGGTAGATACCACCACTAAATATGTTTCAACAACTAATAAGATACACCGTTATTGTTCTTAGTTCTGAGAGGACAGTCTACCTTAATGTCCAAGTTTTCCAATCATTACAATTGTGACTACTAAGTCTATTCTATAGTATAACAACTAGGGGATTGATTAACATTTAAAATCCTAAGAATCACAAAAATATTTGGTCAAGACCAACATCTCAAAATCCCCATGAATTTTGTATGCCACGATAGTGTGGACGTATACAAATTCTAAAAGGAGATTTTATCCATTAATTTTATTATCTTGTCAACTTATGACAAATAAAATTAATAGTTGATCTATCTTTAATCAAATATTTGGTCAAGACTCTAAATTTAAAATAATATTGATTCCTCTAACAATACTATTTAAATTTACCAACACCTCAAAACACCGTGAATTTTGCATGTCACGTTAGTGTGGACGTATACAAAATCAACATTTGTAAGAGGAGGGTTTTACCCATTAACTATCTTGTCAACGTAACTTTATGACAAATAAAATTATCTCAAACACCGCTAATTTTGTATGCCACGTTAGTGTGGACGTATACAAAATCAATCATTTGTTAGAGGAGTTTTAACCCATTAATTTTATTATCTTGTCAACCTAGTTTTATGACAAATTAATAGTTAGTTTCCTTTTTGGTCACACAAGTAATAGCAGTGACTCCGTTGGGGAGGATACTATTAGATACATCTAAGTGTATACCATTACTTTGATACTAAGTCCATTAAATAGAATTGTGCCCCTTCAGTTGGAGAAGATTACACACATCCTAAATAATTTCCTATAACCATCCATTAAGGAAGTTTGATCTAGTGATTTACAAACAAACTCATCCGTTGTGGAGAGAGACACTCAGAGCCAACACGCAAGCTTGTTGCATCACTTACAAACTAGTAATGGAGACCGTGGGATTTATATACTAATCCCTCTCCCACTTAGTTATTTAAAATGAGGAATTTTAACCTATGCTAGCATATAACACATGCACACATGCAGTAAATAAAAGCAATAAATTTGGAAATTAATTTTCCAACTATTATGACATTTTCATCACTGTCCTCCGTGTGCTCCAACCCTAGCTGCTGCCATCTTTAGCCACCGCCATCGGGTCGAGTTGTCGCATCTATCTTGCTTCTTATTCCGCTGCACCTCTGGTCCTCCGATAGCACCACGCCTCGCAAGGATACGATCCACGACAAATATAGAATTTTACATACATCGATCCTATATTCTATAAAGGAATGTACATATATTCTAGATCGAACAAAAATGTAAAATCCTAATAACTAATACAGCTCCTGTTGTATTTAATATTACAATCATGCACACACAATAAAATGCCCTTGACATGCCCAAGGGTTTAATCACACACAATATCTATATGTCATAATAGTTGGAGCCTGTAACCACAAAGTTAGCACATCCTACTATTATCCTGCCTAAATTATGTATGACATGTGCATAATCTATTTGAAAACCAAACACACAGAGGCAAACCCTTGCTCTGATACCAATTGTTGGTTAGTCCTAAGAAGACCGTACCGGTTCCACTGTACAAAAATTTTGTACAAGTATCGAACATTTCCTAAATAACCTATTGTGTTCTTTAGAAGTTAAATTAGGAAACACAGACGGAACTTAACATCATTGATTCCAAATTTAACTTATCTGTTCTTGATGGTTTAGATTTGAATTGCAAGCGGAACTTAATACTATTGATTCAAATCCACCTATGTTATTAATTCCATTAAATATTAATTTCCAAAATTGGCTTCCAGGACTGCATGGTGAGGCACATGGTCTTCTTGGATATGGGAGCAACCACCACCGCCTAGACAAAGCCTTTTAAGGAAAGCTAATATTTAATTTCCTTAAATAACTCTAGGTTTAACCAAAAAGAACAATCGAATCACAAATTCGAAAAATAAAAGAAAAGAAACACAACTTCGAAACAAATCCAAAAACTCTAGAATCATATACCGCTTGTGTTTGGTATTTCCAAAAATAACTATACAAAGAAAACTAGTATGATGCAGAAAATAATTACTAGTTATACCTTTCTTTGTAAACAAATAATCTCTTGATCTTCTACCGTATTCCTCTTCTTATCCCGGACTTTGTGTGGGCAACGATCTACCGAGATGAGAACCACCCAAGCCCTTCTCCTTTCTTCCAAGTTTCGGCCACCTTCTTTTCTTCAAGGGATGAAGAACTTAGACCACCTACCAATCTCCAAGGGATGCTAGGAAACAAAGCCTCCTACTTCTTCATCTTCCTCAAGTAAAATTCGACCTCGAACTAAGCTCTTAGAGAAGTTGTCGCCGGCCACAAGAAGAAGAGAAGAGGGAGAAGCTAGGGCCGGCCACCAAGGAGGAAAAGAGAGGAAGAATAGAATAGAGTCGTTAGCCATGAAGACACCTCTACCCCCTCTTTTATAATCCTTGGTCTTGGCAAATAAAGAAATTTAAATAAAAACTTCCTTAATTCTTTTTCTATGATTAAGAAAAATTAATTAATTAAAAAACAAATTTATTTTCTTAAACATCATGGCCGGCCACTTTAAAGCTATAAACAAGGAGAGTTTTAATTAATTAAAACTTCCTAATTTGTCTCCGGAAATTTATAAAAAATTTCTCCAATAATTTTTCCCTTCATGGTGGATTATAAAAGGAAATTTTATAAATTAAAATCATTCTTTTAAACATGTGGATAATTTCCAAAAGGGAAAGTTATCTTTAAAAATTAAAATCTCCTTTCAATCTATAAATAAGGAAAGATATCAAATCTTTTCTTAATCTTTTGTAGAAACTTATAAATGAGATATTTAATTTTTAAACTCTCTTTTAAATCATAAACATGGTTAAAAAAGGAAATTTTTCTTAAAATTAAACTTCACCTTTCAATCTACAAAAAAGGAAAGATTTCAAATTTTTCCTTAATCTTTTGTAGAAAGCTATAAAAGGAAAGATAACTCTCTTTTAAAACCATGATATCCACATAAGAAATAATTTTAATAAAAATCTCTTTTTATTTTATAGTGGCCGGCCACCTAAGCTTGGGACCCAAGCTTTGGTCGACCGCCTAAATTTAGCTTCACCATTAGCTTTGGTCGGCCCTAGCTTGGGCTCCAAGCTAGCTTGGCCGACCACCTTAAGGTGGGTAGAAAGGTGGGTATAATTCTTTATATACAAGAGGCTATGATAGGGACCGAGAAGGGGAATTGGTTTTGGTCTCCCGATGAAATTAAGCTTCCCGTGTTCACCCCGAACACACAACTTAACTTCATCAATAATAATTCATACCACTAAAGAATTATTATTAAACTACCGCACCAATCCTAAATTACATTTTGGGCTCTTTCTTACTATGAGTGTGTTAGTCTCCCTGTGTTTAAGATGTCAGATGTCCACTAATTAATTGAGTTACTGACAACTCATTTTAATTAATATCTCAGTCCAAGAGTAGTACTACTCAACCTTATCGTCATATCGGACTAAGTCCACCTGCAGGGTTTAACATGACAATCTTTATGAACTCCTCTTGGGGACATTATCAACCTAGATTTCTAGGACACAATTTCCTTCTATAATCAACAAGACACACTATAAGTAACATCATTTCTCAACTTATCGCCCATTTTGATTTATCGAGCTAAATCTCACCCTTTGATAAGTCAAAGAAATAAATATTAAATATATGTGCTTATTATTATATTAGGATTAAGAGCACACACTTCCATAATAACTAAGGACTTGTTTTTTATTAAATCAGTATAAAAAGAACTTTCCTTAAATGGTCCTGCTCAATACACTTAGAGTGTACTAGTGTAATCTATTAGTCAAGATAAACTAATACCTAATTACACTACGACTATTCTAATGGTTTGTTCCTTTCCATCTTAGTCGTGAGCTACTATTTATAATTTATAAAGAACCGATAACACGATCTTCTGTATGTGACACCACACACTATGTTATCTATAATATAAATTAATTGAACATCTACATTTGATATATATAAATGTAGACACTTGACAAATGTTATTCTTATAAATATTTATACAAAAGCTAGGCTTTTAGTATACACTCCAACAGATTGTGCTTTTTTTGTTATATGATACGTTGAGAGTTTAATGTACTGAAGACCAATAAATTTTGGACAAGCTGAAATACAAGAATATAGTTTTCATGTTAATCATAAAATTTTTACTAGCAAACACTGAATTACTGACAAATTGGTGGTATACATTTATTATAAAATTGATGTCAATTTAAGTTACCATATCATTTTTGCCTAGGTGGTGTACATATTTTGTAAAACTACTATAAATATCTTATCAAGCTACTTCAGGGTGTAGTAACTACTCTCGAATAGTTGCTACATGGTGTAGCAGTTAATATTGAGTAGCTATTATACGTTGTAGCAGGTAATCGGTAGTAGCTGCTACAACATGTAGCAGCTAATATTGAGTAGCTATTATATGTTGTAGTAGGTAATCGGTAGTAGCTGCTACAACATATAGAAGTTAATCGGTAGTAGCTACTACAAGGGACAAATAAAAGCTAAATTAATCTATTGTAAATCACTTGTAAATGTATTGTCAAGTTGTCTAGTGCATGTTGTAGCAGCTAGTCAGTTGTTGCTACTACATCGTGTAGGCCAACAGACTTTAGACAAGTTGGAATGAGAGAATTTAGTTTTAATATTGGTCATAAAGTTTTTACTAGAGAACACTGGATTATTGACAAGATGGTGGTGTAAATTTATTGTAAAACTGATGGCAATTTAAGTTACCCAATTATTTTTGCCTAGGTGGTGTAAATATTTTGTAAAACTACTGTATATGTCTTATCAAGCCACTATAGGTGTAGCAGCTACTATCGAGTAGTTGCTATATGGTGTAGCAACTAATATCGAGTAAATGTTACACGTTTGAGTGAAGTCAGACAGATGGAAAGACCTGGTGAGTGAAGCCAGACACGTGAAGATCCAGGTGGGTCAAAGTTAACCGGACACCTGGTGTTGAGAAGCCCAAGTAAGTCAAAGGATTGACCGGATACTTGGCACGAGGAAATACAGATGGGTCAAGGGTGACCGAACATCTAGTGGAAGTCCAAGTGGGTCAAGGTACTAGACACTTGGCACTGGAAGAAAAATCTAAGTTGGTCAAAGGATTGATCGGACACTTGATAAAGAAGTCCCAACAGGTCAAGGTTGACCAAATGCTAGGCATGAGAAGTTCTAATAGATCACGGTTGATTGGATGTTAGAATTAGGGATCCTAGACTTGATTTAAGCAAGTCAAAAGGAGGTCAATCGATCAACCAATTGATTGGACCGTAGTCCAATCGATCAGTCGATCGATTGGTTGTGTGTGCGAGTGAAGGCTGGCCCAATCGATCAGTTGATCTATTGGTAAGTGAAATCACGACCACAGAGGAGCTCCCAATCGATTGGCCGATCGATTGGAGCTAGTTTTCTCATGCGGTCGTGAGAAACATAAAAGAAGGCTGAATCGATCAGCCGATCGATTCAGCTTCCCCAATCGATTAGCTGATCGATTGGGATGTGACCGTTGTGCAGGTTAAAGTAGTTGGCGAGCGATTTCTTCGTCATCTCTTCGTCAGTTCGATTCGGATTAATATAAAAGTTTCTCCACAACTCTCCACCAGTTCTTTATGTTTCTTGGAGCAAAGTATTGCTGCACATCCAAGGTCAAGAGGCGTTCCACATAAGGAGAAGAAGAGAACTAAGGTTTTCATTTGTGTAAATCTTGTAAGAGATTTTTGTATTCGCTTCTTCTTTCCTTCTTGTTGTATTGAGAGTTTGTATGAGGCTTCTCCGCCTTCAGTAGTTATCATAAAGGAGTATTTTTCATAGTGGATGAGTGAGTGAGGGTCGGATTCTTAGATTAGTCACATCTTCTTGAGGTGGATACCAAGTAAATCTTTTGTGTTAGCATTGTGAGAGTTGCTTGAGTATTTTCCGCTGCAACAATATCATCAAAGCAAGCAACCGAAGCACGACGAGTTATTCCCCCCCCCCCCCCCCCTTTAGCGGCGTCAATGTCCCAATAAATAGTACCATGATCCCACACAGTAACTTAAAGGAATTAGATACCAACTATTGTAAAGGAATGTGGAAATATCTATAGATTTCGGAGAAGAAAGAAGGTATTGGAAAGCGGAGACCAACATACAATTGGTCTTTAAAGAAAAGGAACAAGTCATTCGGAGGTATGTGGGAATGATCATAGGCAAAAGGAATAACGATTTGGTGATCATTAGGGATATGATAGGTTATTTTCATTTGATCCACCTCGTCGCCATTGAAATCCAACAAGGTGGAGGTGAACCACAGGCCTGGGACAACAGGAGGAGGAGAAGGAGAGCGCACCATACAGAGGAGAGGGCAAAAGATTAAGATCGAGGACTGGAAATGGAAAAGAGAAGGAACTTACTAGGTTAGAATCGCCGACGATGAACAGAGAGCAAGGAGCAGAGTGAATGAAGGTAAAGACGAAGGTGATATAGGGAAAGGAGAAGTAAAGACTTTAAAATCCCGATCGAAGGTTATCCAGAGCCATCTGATGGGCTTAGGAAAATAAGAATCGATCAGGATTGTTAAAATTCAAAAAAGATAGTTATCACATCGAATCCCAACAGTCGCCTATCACATCGAATAGTCAATAGAAAAGGACCATGACACGTGGCATTCGACCATAGGTGGTATTAATGAGGAATGACAATGATCAGTAGACGTATAATTAAAAAGCATGCTCGGCGTACTTTACATTAATGGCAAGGGATTTAAGCGATTTCTGAGAAATCTGGATGACATCAATAGTAATTAAAAGACACTATGAGTATGGATGGCCGCTCGAGGAAGAGATCATAAAAGAACTAACAAACAACTACGTGTCATTCACATCTGGTCCGAGCGACATCAATCCCGGAGTCTCCCGACTAGGAAGAAATTAGTTTCTTTAGGAAATGAAAGAGCAATAACTGTGCAAACCAAGCAGTGGCCCTAGACCCTGGGACGCCTGGTCAAGAAGAAGATGTTAGGACTGATAATCTCGGCTAGAGAGGAGGGGGTGTGAATAGCCGCCCCAAATCCTTCGCGTTTCTTCCTACGATTAGGGTTAGCGCAGCGGAAATGAAACGTAGAAACGAAAAGGAAGAAAACAAACCTCAAACTCGATGGATGTAACGAGGTTCGGAGGTGATACTCCCACTCCTCGGCGTGTCCGTAAGGTGGACGAGCCCTATCAATCCGTCGGTGGATGAGTCCCCGGAGAACCGGCTAATAAGTACTCCTTGTGGGTGGAGAAACCTCGCCACAATAACTTGCAACAGCAATATGGAAATACAAAGAAGAGCAAGAACAAAATACACAATGAATGTACAAATACTCGCTTGCCTTCTCGTCAACTGAAGTCCCGGATGAAGCACCAACTTCACGGACGAATGCCAACAAGTAACTCAGTCGAAGAAGCTCACCCGAAGCTTCGGAGCTCAGCAAAGCTCAAGAGCACAACAGTGAAGAAGCAGAAGCTTCGGACCAGAAGAAGAGTGAGAGAGAGTTACCGCACTGTAGAAGCCCTCAGCCCTCTTATACCTGCATCCACCTGCGAAGAAGAAGCCAGAAGACAGAAGACTGTTGGCTCACAACGGATAGTTCTGGACTGATCAGGCTGAAGCCTAATCGGTCCAGGATACCTCTGATCGGTCCTGGGGACCGATCAGCATGCATTCCCTTCCTTTTCTCCCGAACTTTTTGCCTTCTGATCGTTGTTTCCTGATCGGTCTGCAGACCGATCAGATAACACTCAGTAGGCTACTGTTTGGTTACTGATCGGTCACCAGACCGATCCAGATACCCAGTGTATCACTGGATCGATCCACTGATCGATCCAGAGCTTGGTTTTTGCCCAAACCAAGTCCCAAACCTTCCAAACCAACATCCGGTCAACCTTGACCTATTGGTACATCATACTTAGCATTCGGTCACTTCCTTGACCTGCTAAGACTCCCCACCAAGTGTCCGGTCAATCCCTTTGACCCACTTGGACTTTTCTCTTCGTGCCAAGTATCCGGTCACTCCCTTGACCTACTTGACCTTCTCAACACCAGATGTCTGATCACCCTTGATCCATCTGGATTTTCCCTTGCCCGGCTTCACTCACCAGGACTTTCACCTAGCTTCACTCACTAGGATTTTCACCTGGCTTCACTCACCAGGATTTCCAATCTGCCCGGCTTCACTCACCAGGACTTTCCCACTGCCTGGCTTCACTCACCAGGACTTTCCCCAACTGCCTGGCTTCACTCACCAGGACTTTCACTTTCACCTAGCTTCACTAACTAGGATTTTCACCTGGCTTCGCTCACCAGGATTTCCCGACTGTCTGGCTTCACTTACCAGGACTTTCCGAACTGCCTGGTTTCACTCACCAGGACTCAAGTATCCGGTCAACCTTGACCTACTTGATTCTTCTTCATCCAACCTGATCAGACCCTGATCAGTATCTCTCCGCATGGACAGCTGCACTTGCATTGTCCATGTCTACATGTCTTTCTGTATTGTCAAACATCGAAACCATGACCAAGGTTTACGCTTGGTCAACTAGGTCAACCTTGACCTACTGGAAATTGCACCAACAATCTCCCCCTTTTTGATGTTTGACAATACCTTTAAGTTAGGCTAATCCAATAGCCTCAACTTTCCTCATGCCACTAGGTAATGAAACATAAGTTACAACCTTACATTCTCCTTCTAAGAAGGCAACCTCCTTCTTAGATAATGAAGGCCTAACTTAAACCCTTCATTCTCCCCCTATTGGCACACATCAACAAACTCTCCCCCTGAAGAGTAAGTTATCGTTGTTCACAACTTCACTCGTCGTGATCAACAAACTCTCCCACTAACTCCAATGTTCTTCCTTGAACATTCTCTAGACATTCTTCCCCTTTTTGACACACATCAAAAGGAGTGAATCAAAGTCAAGAGTTTCTTCCTAATGAAAGTCTCATACCTTTCATTGAAATCCTTAATTTCCCCCTTGATACTAAATTCAACAATCAACTTAGTGATAATCCCATATCACTCATCCTCAAAAGTTTCGACGAGTAAACACTCCCCCTAAAAGTCAACTCCTCCTTGACTAATAGGTAAAACTCCCCCTAAAGGTCAACTCCCCCTTGACCATTGCACCAACAATGTCTTGGAGAGTTTCAAACCTTTAGAAATCCAAAACACCAACTCCCAGTTGAAATTTCAGACAAAACAGTCGAAAATCAGCCAGTTGGCACGCGCTGATCGGTCACCAGACCGATCAAGGATTCCCTGGATCGGTCACGGTGACCGATCCAGGCACCCCTGGACCGATCAGAATCCCCTCTGATCGGTCCACAACTCTGATTTCTGATTTCTTCTCCCGAAATTCAGAAACCTCTGGAAAATCACAGAAAATTCTAAAAATTATGAAATTTTGAGGATACATTCCTCATAACATATACTATCATGGAAAAATAGTTTTCTATGAAAATAACTTCCCTTTTCAAATCTTGATACAAAGTTCAAAGTCTTTGAAATAGCTCAAAGTTAACTCATTTTGTATCACTTTGCTCAATGATGAATGCTATCACTAGAAAAGCTTCATTAAGGTTTTTCAAATCAATTTTGAAATGATTTTAAACCATTTAATTTAGGACCACAATCTTTGGGCTAAATGTACATGACTTGTACATAAGCTTTCCCTATGATCCCCAATTTTGAATTAGGCTCATCTAGGTACAAGAACTATGCACCTTGTTCCTAACTCATCATCCTAATATCTCACACACATCTAAGGTGTATCAAACACATCCAAGTCAATTTTGATGTGAGATATGGGTTTAGGTTATCTTAGGCTAAGGTCTCATGCATTTTCTAAACATCAATTTGATCTCCATATCAAATTGTGTTTTTAACCTTAAGTCAATTTCATTGATTATAAATGCAAGAGAAGATGACATGACATAAAATGATATCATACATAATAACATGTGCCAGTGTCATGATGTCATGGCATAAAGTATGAAACTTAAATAAAGCATGACATTTAAACAACCTAAGCATTATCATGACATTTTAAATGATCATAAAATAAATATGATGTCATGACATGGCATATGACAAACAATATATGACAAATAACATGTAAAGGTATAGGAAATACCTAATTCTAGCCTTAGTTGTCATTTTTGACAGTTTTGATCATTTTGTCATAGGTTCTATATTCCTAAGAGTAATAGACCTAAAATCATATACCAAAGATTTTTAGATCACTATGTGCCAATTGACTCTAGAGAACTCCTCAAACGTGATTGGCACATCCTAATCACCTTAGGAATAGCTTTCCATTTCATTTTCAAGGCTTGATTACACCTTGAAAATTCCTAAAGTGCCACCTTTTGTCATGATTAGGTTAACTACCTATTCAAGTAAGGTTGGCACACCCTAACTCATCTAGTGTGATGAAATCACGCTACTAGGAACCTAATACCTATTGGAGCTCATTGGGTTCACTAAGTATTCACTAGGGATGACTTCCCTAGCAACCCTTCTAATGACCCTCCTAGGCTTTGAAGCCTTGGTCATTTGGGACTCATCAAGATTAACTCTAGGGGTGACCCCCCCTTGTGACCTTGGTGATGGTCTTTCTAGCCCTAGGTCTTGTTCCATAATCGAATGGAACATTGTGATAAGTGGGCTTGACCACTTGGGACTTAGGTTTGTGACCCAAACCTTTCATGTCCTTGGACTTGGGTTTTTGACCCTTAGACCCTAGAGTTGACTTCTCTAAATTTTTAAGGATCTTTTCTAAAGTGTCAAGTCTTGACCTCAAGACTTGATTCTCCTTTTCTAATACCTCAAGTTTTAATTTTTCATTGTTCTTTGGGCTACTCCTAGGCATATGTCTAGTAGTTTTGGGATTCCTATCTAGGTTTCCCTTAACCTTAGATGAGTTGATCCTAGGGTTGGCTTTCCTAGTGTTATCCTTATCTAGGCTCACATGTTTGGCACCTAAGCATGTGTATCGATTTCTATAATTATCATGCTTATCATTATTGTCAATTGCAATCAAACTACTAGCATGCATCTTACTAGTATTGCAAGAATGTGCCTTAGAGATTACCTTAGGGTTTGCCCTAGCTCCCCCTATACATGTGCTCGATCTCTTGTCCTTGTGAGGTTGCCTCCCCCTCGGACATTGGCTCCTATAGTGTCCCCTTCGCTTGCATTGGAAGCACACCACGCGCTCCTTGCCCTTGCGTGTTGGGACTCCGGCTTCCTTGACCTTTGGCGCCAGTGGAGTCTTTCTAACCCTCTTTGGACATTTACTCTTGTAATGTCCAAATTCCCTACACTCAAAGCACATTATGTGTAATTTGCTAGAAACTAAATGGCTTGAGTTACCTATGTTGGTGCAATATCCCTCAGGTCAAGGTTGACCCGGGTAACCAAGCTGAGTCTTGGTTTGGGTTTAGATGTTTGACAATAAGATATTGATTGAAGAAGAGTCAAGTAGGTCAAGGTTGACCGGATACTTGACTGGGAAGTCCTAACTGGGATGTTAGGCAAAATGAAAGACCTAGTGAGTGAAGCTAGACAGTGAGAAAGTCCTAGTGAGTGAAGCTAGGCAGATGGAAAATCCTGGTGAGTGAAGCCAGGTGAAAGTCCTAGTGAGTGAAGCTAGGCAGATGGAAATCCTGGTGAGTGAAGCCAGGTGCAAGTCCTAGTGAGTGAAGCTAGGCAGATGGAAAATCCTGGTGAGTGAAGCCAGGTGAAAGTCCTAGTGAGTGAAGCTAGGTGGAAATCCTGGTGAGTGAAGCCAGGTGAAAGTCCTAGTGAGTGAAGCTAGGCAGATGGAAATCCTGGTGAGTGAAGCCAGGTGAAAGTCCTAGTGAGTGAAGCTAGGCAGATGGAAAATCCTGGTGAGTGAAGCCAGGTGAAAGTCCTAGTGAGTGAAGCTAGGTGAAAGTCCTGGTGAGTGAAGCCAGGCAAGGGAAAATCCAGATGGATCAAGGATGATCGGACATCTGGTGTTGGGAAGTCCAAGTAGGTCAAAGGATTGACTGGATACTTGGCATGAAAGAAAAGTCCAAGTAGGTCAAAGGGATTGACCGGATACTTGGCGCAGAGAAAAGTCCAAGTGGGTCAAAGGGATTGATCGGACACTCGGCAAGGGAGTCCTAGCAGGTCAAGGGAGTGACTAGATGCTAGGCATGACATACCAACAGGTCAAGGTTGACCGGATGTTGGTTTGGGAGGTTTGGGACTTGGTTTGGACAAAAATCAAATGCTGGATCGATCAGTGGATCGATCCAGGCTCTGGATCGATCAGTGGATCGATCCAGACCTGTCCCAGCGAACAGAGAGCTTCTGGATCGATCCGTGGATCGATCCAGAGGTCCCAATCGATCAGTGGATCGATTGGGACGCGGCTGCTTCGCGCGATAAGCGCTGGATCGATCCGTGGATCGATCCAGGCGCGTTTCCAGAGCACAGAGGCGCTCTCGATCGATCCGTGGATCGATCCAAAGCCTCCCCGATCGATTGGGAACATTCAAATCGATCGGGATCCGACCGTTGACATCGTTTATAGCTGCAGGCGTTCGATGGCTGCGGTATCCCTTCACTGATTCACTCCAGAGCTCTCGCCAACTCCTCCACAGCGCTCACAAAGCTCAGATCGCCAGTTCTTGAAGGATCTTGGAAGCTCTCCAAGTCAAGAGGCGGATCAAAGCCAAGAAGAGAAGCTAGGGTTAGGGTTTTGTACTCATTGTAAGCTTGTAAGCTTGTATTTCTTGTATCCTTTCCCTCTCTTCTTGTATTGAGTCTTGTAGGGCTTCTCCGCCCTTGGTAGTTACCATAAAGGAGAGTTTTATTTAGTGGAGGGTGTGTGTGTTGGTGTGGATCCTTGGATTAGTCACCTCTTGTGAGGTGGATACCAAGTAAAACCAACCGTGTTAGCGTTGTTGTATTTGTTTCTGTATTTTCCGCTGCACATCTTTGAAGGAACAAGCAACGCCGAGCACCGAGCGAACGCGACGAGCTATTCACCCCCCTCCCCCTCTAGCTACTTTTGGTCCTAACAAGTGGTATCAGAGCAAGGTTGCTCTTCACCGGAATCACCGCCGGAAGGGGCAAACATATCAAGAAAAGCTAGAGGGTGAAGAAGTTGGAGCAAATTCTTCAAGTTCAAGATTCTATCAAGCTCAACTTCAAGATGCAATTCCAAGATGGACTTGGATTTGACACAAGGGTAGCTCCACCATATTCATCTACAAGCTTCGATTCTTGGAAATCAAGAATTGAAAATTTTCTTATGATGGAGATAGAGCAATGGTTTGCTCTCATGGAAGGTTTTGAAGCTCCCACAAATTCCAAGGGCAAAGTACTCAAAAGGAGCAAGTGGAGCAAAGACCAAATCCAAAGATGTGAGGCCAATGACAAAGTGACCAAGCTTTTGGTCAATTTATTGCCAAGCAACATCTTGGAACAAATTGGAGAGTTTGAAGATGCCAAGGAGCTTTGGAGCAAATTGGCAAGAATTCATGAGATCCCCTCCACTGTATCAAATCAAGGAGAATCCAAAGAGGGCGACTCATTGGATCAAGACCAAGAGGAGGACTCCGAGGTTGAGATGCTCAACCTCCGAAGAAGAGGAGATCCAAGAAGCTTCATCCTCAAGGGAATGCAACGAAGGGAACAAGGAGGGAGCATACTCCTTGTTTCATATTCAAGATGATGAAGCCTCCACCTCTAGGATTGAGGGGGAGCAATCCTTGGTGACGCCGGATCAAGAAGAAGGAGAAGCTTCTACATCCGGGTCAAGTGAAGAAGAAGAAGATGGTGCCACCTCTGAAATTCAAGAAATATCAAATGGAGGAGCAAGTGCCATCCCTATACAAGAAGGTATAAATATTTCAATTAATAATAAAAATCATATAATATGTTTTGAGTGTAGGGAACATGGGCACTATAAGAGCAAGTGTCCCAACTTGGCCAAGAAGAAGGGCCAAGTGGCACAAAAGGGCAAGGAGAAGCCCAAGGAGACCACCCCCGGGACAAAGAAGAGTAAGGAGCACATTGTGTGCTTCTTGTGTCAACAAAAAGGGCATTACCGAAGTCAATGCCCCAAGGGGAAGAAGATGGTCAAGGCTCAAGGAGGCACTAGTCAAGGGGGAGCCTCCAAGGTAAAAAGGAAGGTAACATTTATTGAGCCTACCCTTTACATTATGGTAAAAGCATGATAGTTCTAACCTTTATCATTTTAATGCAATTTACCATAAGAATAGAAAGCATGAGGGCCTTAAGGAAAAACATGTGGCCCTACATGCCAAAACTACCCAACCTAAGGTTAGGAAGGTAGATAGACACTTGGGCAATAACTCTAAAGATTTTAGATACAAGCCCAAAAACAAAAATGCTCATGGATCAAATACTAAGGACTTAGTGAGAGAAAATCAAGTCTTGAGGTCAAGACTTGACAAAATGGAGAAGACCCTAAAAATGATGGAAAATATCCTATTAGGGCAAAGTGAGCATAACTTAGGTTTAGGAAAATCAAAGCCATCCAATGGCCATAAAGGTTTGGGATACAAACCAAACGCTAAGAAGGATGTGCCTAGTTATCATAGGGTTCCATATAGTTATGGAACGAACCCTGAGTCTAGAGGTCAAGTCAAGGATACAAGGGAAGATATCCCTAGAAGTATCTTTGCAACCAAAGTGACTAAGACTTCTAAGAAGTCTAAGAAAGTCACGAACAAGGTTACAAGGGAGGCTATCCCTAGAGTTGACCTAGAAAATGTGACCAAGGCTTCTAAGAAGCCCAACAAGGTCACTAGGAAGGTATCTAGGGAAGTTATCCCTAGTGAGTACCTAGAGCATCCAAGGAGCACCAATAGGTGTTGGGTTCCTAGGAGCATCTTCTCTACCCCATAGATGGGTTAGAGAGTGTCAACTCCGATTAGAAGGGTAGTTAACCCAACTTTGAGGAAATTGACACTCAAGGAGCATTTTCAAGGTTTTAGTTAACCTTTGAAAATGAAATGGAATTATTGATTACTCCTTGAAAGAGTAAATGTGCCAAATTGGAGAAGTATTGATTTTATTTTAAAGTGGCACAAATTTGAGAAAACACAAGAACTACCAAGTTGGGATTTTGGTATGTTCTTAGGAAATTAAAGGCAAACTAAGCCTTAATTTAAAAGTGCTACTCTTGAGGAAAAATGGAATATGTCAACATTTGAGGACATGTTTACTTTCAATTGGCATACATTAAATCAAGGAAATTAGAAATGCCAATTTAGGTTTTGGCACTCTCTTGAAGCACTTTAGGGCAATCTAGGTTTAAGTTGTAAGTTTAGCTAAGACTTTAAGGATACTTAGATAGTTAATCTAGGTATATTTTATTTATGCTAAATCTTGCCATGATTGTTTGCCCATCATATGCCATGACATCATGTCTATTTTGCATTCATGTTTTATTATGAAAATCCAAAAATACCATGTCATGACATTCATACATCATGTAGTAATAGGATATTTTCTTTTGAAAATTATTTTCTTTTGATGTATGCCATAACATAATCATGCATTAAGTTTAATTCCTTGTAATTAAGGACGAATGGCATTTAACGACACTTATTAACAAGTGACATCCTGGGTGGATGTCTAATATCTCTAAAATGCCTAGATAGATATGCATGATCCCTAGAATAGGGCAAAACCAAATTTTACATCTCACAAAGACCTCTAAGGTGACTTGTATGTGTTTTAGTGCATATTATATACAAGTGAGATGTTAGGATGATGAACAAAGCTCAAGATGTTGATTTAGTGCATTCCTTTGAGTTTTAAATTCATCAAAACACATAGTTATGTGTTTTCCCATCATTGGGAAAGCTAATGTACAAGTCATGTGCATTATGCCCAAGGAACATGATGGGATATTGGTTTTGAAAATATTTTTAAAATGTTTTTGGAAAACCTTGGTGAAGGCTATCTTTTGATAGTAATCACCATTGAATAGTTAGACACAAACTTGAAGAAAAACACTAAAGTTTTTGCAAGTTTTCAAGTTTGTGTCAATCTTTGAAAATATGATGTATTTTCATAGAAAGCTATTTTTCCATGATTAAGTATGCCCTAAATAATGTCTACACGAAATTTCATAATTTTTGGATTTTTGTAGAATTTTCTAGGGGTTTCTGAAGTTGACTGAAATGGAATTTCAGCAACTATCAGAGCTCCGATCGATCCATGGATCGATTGGAGTTCCTGAATCGATCCATGGATCGATTCAAACAGAAATTCCCGCGAGCAGAAGCTCGTTGGATCGATCAGCCGATCGATCCAGGGAGTCTGAATCGATCAGTGGATCGATTCAGCAAGGTTCAATCGATTGGAACCCAACTCCAATCGATCCAAGTTGCTGATTTTGGCTAGGAAGGCTTGATTTCAGCATCTTTGAACCTCTTTTAGTCTAGGTAACCATTCCAAACCCCTTAAATACATTTGTATACATACAGAGGGTGTTTTCACGTTGAAAACAAGGATGGATTGGCTAACGAAGACTAAGTAGAAGTTTAGATTGAGGTTGTTTCAAATTTTGAATACTTGAACCTCAAAACTTCTAAATTTGGGTTTCCTAATGTTTTAGGGATTCCAAGTCATTGTTGGTGCAATGACAGAAGTTACCACCATGTCTTTAGGGGGAGGGACTCTTTAAAGACATGAATTTTTTTTTTTTTCATGAACCTTGGAAGGTGGTTAACCTTCTGTTGTGAACTTGCTCAAGGTTGAGCATTTAAACTTGAAATGGGGAGAAATGGGGAGTGGATATCCTCATTATTTCAAGTGGACACTCAAGTGGTAGATAATGCTCAAGGTTGGGTAGTTGTCTACATTGAGGGAGAAGTTAAGGATAAATGAAGGGTATGGGACCTTCATTATCGTGTTAATCACAATGAGTGATGTTGTGAACAACGATGAGCAACTCTTCAGGGGGAGAGTCTTCAACAAATGGATTTGTTGAAGTGTGCCCAGAATTGGAGCATAGGTTGATGTGTGTCCAACGATGGGTTGATGTGTGCCAATAGGGGGAGAATGTATGGTTAAGTTTAGGCTTTCATTATCTATGGGAAGGTCATAGGGGGAGAATGAAAGGACTCATGAAAGGGAGTAAGTTAGGCTTTCATTACCTAGAGGGAGTTTGCCCTCTTAGGGGGAGAATGAAGAGCTTAATTTATGCTTTCATTACCTAGTGGCATGAAGAAGGAGGCTATGGGATTAGCCTAACTTACATATGGGATTATAAGTGTTATTATGGTATTGTCAAACATCAAAAAGGGGGAGATTGTTGGTGCAATATCCCTCAGGTCAAGGTTGACCCGGGTAACCAAGCTGAGTCTTGGTTTGGGTTTAGATGTTTGACAATAAGATATTGATTGAAGAAGAGTCAAGTAGGTCAAGGTTGACCGGATACTTGACTGGGAAGTCCTAACTGGGATGTTAGGCAAAATGAAAGACCTAGTGAGTGAAGCTAGGCAGTGAGAAAGTCCTAGTGAGTGAAGCTAGGCAGATGAAAAATCCTGGTGAGTGAAGCCAGGTGAAAGTCCTAGTGAGTGAAGCTAGGCAGATGGAAATCCTGGTGAGTGAAGTCAGGTGCAAGTCCTAGTGAGTGAAGCTAGGCAGATGGAAAATCCTGGTGAGTGAAGCCAGGTGAAAGTCCTAGTGAGTGAAGCTAGGTGGAAATCCTGGTGAGTGAAGCCAGGTGAAAGTCCTAGTGAGTGAAGCTAGGCAGATGGAAATCGGTGAGTGAAGCCGGTGAAAGTCCTAGTGGTGAAGCTAGGCAGATGGAAACCCTGAGTGAGGCGGTGAAAGTCCTAGTGAGTGAAGCTAGGTGAAAGTCCCGGTGAGTGAAGCCAGGCAGGAAAATCCAGATGGATCAAGGATGATCGGACATCGGTGTTGGGAAGTCCAAGTAGGTCAAAGGATTGACTGGATACTTGGCATGAAAGAAAAGTCCAAGTAGGTCAAAGGGATTGACCGGATACTTGGCGCAGAGAAAAGTCCAAGTGGGTCAAAGGGATTGATCGGACACTCGGCAAGGGAGTCCTAGCAGGTCAAGGGAGTGACTAGATGCTAGGCATGACATACCAACAGGTCAAGGTTGACCGGATGTTGGTTTGGGAGGTTTGGGACTTGGTTTGGACAAAAATCAGGCTCTGGATCGATCAGTGGATCGATCCAGGCTCTGGATCGATCAGTGGATCGATCCAGGCTCTGGATCGATCAGTGGATCGATCCAGACCTGTCCCAGCGAACAGAGAGCTTCTGGATCGATCCGTGGATCGATCCAGAGGTCCCAATCGATCAGTGGATCGATTGGGACGCGGCTGCTTCGCGCGATAAGCGCTGGATCGATCCGTGGATCGATCCAGGCGCGTTTCCAGAGCACAGAGGCGCTCTGGATCGATCCGTGGATCGATCCAAAGCCTCCCCGATCGATTGGGAACATTCGAATCGATCGGGATCCGACCGTTGACATCGTTTATAGCTGCAGGCGTTCGATGGCTGCGGTATCCCTTCACTGATTCACTCCAGAGCTCTCGTCAACTCCTCCACAACGCTCACAAAGCTCAGATCGCCAGTTCTTGAAGGATCTTGGAAGCTCTCCAAGTCAAGAGGCGGATCAAAGCCAAGAAGAGAAGCTAGGGTTAGGGTTTTGTACTCATTGTAAGCTTGTAAGCTTGTATTTCTTGTATCCTTTCCCTCTCTTCTTGTATTGAGTCTTGTAGGGCTTCTCCGCCCTTGGTAGTTACCATAAAGGAGAGTTTTATTTAGTGGAGGGTGTGTGTGTTGGTGTGGATCCTTGGATTAGTCACCTCTTGTGAGGTGGATACCAAGTAAAACCAACCGTGTTAGCGTTGTTGTATTTGTTTCTGTATTTTCCGCTGCACATCTTTGAAGGAACAAGCAACGCCGAGCACCGAGCGAACGCGACGAGCTATTCACCCCCCCCCCCCCTCTAGCTACTTTTGGTCCTAACAACCTAGAGTTGAGGATGGATGAACGCTCTCTCCTTCATCCCTTCCAGAGGTAGACGCTTCTTCTTCTTGCTCCGAACTTGAAGAAGAATTGTCCTCCTCTTCTTCTTTAGATGTTGAGTAGCCCTCAACTTCTAAATCCATCCCTCCATGATGTGAACTCCTTGGCTCGCTTGACTCCTCTTCATGGCTTGAAGTGGAGTTCTCCTCATGGAACTTTGCCAAGTTGTTCCACAACTCCTTGGCATCGTTATATCCACCTATCCTACACAAAACATCATTAGGTAAAGAAAATTCAAAAATTTTCAATACCTCATCGTTGACTAGGGATTGATGGATTTGTTCCTTGGTCCACTCCTTCTTCTCTAGGGTTTCTCCTTTCTTGTCCATCGGAGGCTTGAAACCTAATTGAACACAACTCCAATTTTCAAGGTTAGTCATAAGAAAGTACTTCATTCTTACCTTCCAAAACGCGAAGTCGTCGCGATCATAGAAAGGTGGAATGGTGATGTCTCCTCCGAGTTGATCCATCTCTAGCTTGTGCTCCCTCGGGCGTTAATCCGGCGAAGAGCGACCTTGCTCTGATACCACTTGTTAGGACCGATGATCTCGGCTAGAGAGGGGGGGTGTGAATAGCCGCCCCAAATCCTTCGCGTTTCTTCCTACGATTAGGGTTAGCGCAGCGGAAATGAAACGTAGAAACGAAAAGGAAGAAAACAAACCTCAAACTCGATGGATGTAACGAGGTTCGGAGGTGATACTCCTACTCCTCGGCGTGTCCGTAAGGTGGACGAGCCCTATCAATCCGTCGGTGGATGAGTCCCCGGAGAACCGGCTAATAAGTACTCCTTGTGGGTGGAGAAACCTCGCCACAATAACTTGCAACAGCAATATGGAAATACAAAGAAGAGCAAGAACAAAATACACAATGAATGTACAAATACTCGCTTGCCTTCTCGTCGACTGAAGTCCCGGATGAAGCACCAACTTCACGGACGAATGCCAACAAGCAACTCAGTCGAAGAAGCTCACCCGAAGCTTCGGAGCTCAGCAAAGCTCAAGAGCACAACAGTGAAGCAGCAGAAGCTTCGGACCAGAAGAAGAGTGAGAGAGTTACTGCACTGTAGAAGCCCTCAGCCCTCTTATACCTGCATCCACCTGCGAAGAAGAAGCCGAAGATGAAGACCGTTGGCTCTAGCGGATAGTTACGACCGATCAGTGGCTCTGATCGGTCCAGATACCTGACCGGTCCCGGGACCGATCAAAGCTTCCTCGATCGGTCCAGGGATCGATGCATTTCCTTCCTTTTCTCCCGAACTTTTGCCTTCGATCGTTGTTTCTGATCGGTCCGCAGACCGATCGAGCAGCATAGAATCGTTGTAATCTTGATCGATCCGTGGATCGATCCAGGACCTTTGGATCGATCCACTGATCGATCCAGAGCTTGGTTTTTGCCCAAATCAAGTCCCAAACCTTCCAAACCAACATCCGGTCAACCTTGACCTATTGGTACATCATGCTTAGCATCCGGTCACTCCCTTGACCTGCTAAGACTCCCCACCAAGTGTCTGGTCAATCCCTTTGACCCACTTGGACTTTTCTCTTCGTGCCAAGTATCCGGTCACTCCCTTGACCTACTTGACCTTCTCAACACCAGATGTCCGATCACCCTTGATCCATCTGGATTTTCCCTTGCCCGGCTTCACTCACCAGGACTTTCACCTAGCTTCACTCACTAGGATTTTCACCTGGCTTCACTCACCAGGATTTCCAATCTGCCCGGCTTCACTCACCAGGACTTTCCCACTGCCTGGCTTCACTCACCAGGACTTTCCCCAACTGCCTGACTTCACTCACCAAGACTTTCACTTTCACCTAGCTTCACTCACTAGGATTTTCACCTGGCTTCGCTCACCAGGATTTCCCGACTGCCTGGCTTCACTTACCAGGACTTTCCGAACTGCCTGGTTTCATTCACCAGGACTTTCCGAACTGCCTGGCTTCACTCACCAGGACTTTCCGAACTGCCTGGCTTCACTCACCAGGGCTTTCCGAACTGCCTGGTTTCACTCACCAGGACTTTCCGAACTGCCTAACATCCCAGTTAGGACTCCCCAGTCAAGTATCCGGTCAACCTTGACCTACTTGATTCTTCTTCATCCAACCTGATCAGACCCTGATCAGTATCTCTCCGCATGGACAGCTGCACTTGCATTGTCCATGTCTACATGTCTTTCTGTATTGTCAAACATCGAAACAATGACCAAGGTTTACGCTTGGTCAACTAGGTCAACATTGACCTACTGGAAATTGCACCAACAGAAGAGTTGTAAAAAATACTAATTGTCTAGTCAGTCAGACTTACAATCTCTTTCGACTAGACTTGAGGGAAAGACTTGTGATACGGTGATAAAGATAGACCCCTCCAAAAGTGGGTCAAACCAGTGAAGACCTGTCGACGTGGAGGTCAAAGTCAAATGGTCAAAATCACAGAATCAGGTGGACTACGAAACCAGAAATTGTGGATGGCCGAGCAGGCCTCTAGAGCCCGTCGGAGGTGAAATGTTGACCAGACCATTCGAGCAGTCGCCCTCCGTAACTTGCAGCCGATGTCAAGAGCCAAATATTAAGTTACCCGGCTCATCGCCCTAGTCGATCGAACCTTAGGGTCGATCGGCATAATGCGCCTCTCCGACGACAGTAGAGGCGAGTGAAGAACAGGTCGGCCGCTATACTCTATACGACCGAGCTGGTGACGTCCTGGCTGAGCAGCCTCCGATCGACCTACAACAGGACCCACATTCATATTTTATCATACTCTTTTGAAAGTTTGTGCCGCCAACAATAAAGAATGTTTAACAAGCAAATAGTACTTTAAAAGCTTCTAACTTGTCACATTAGATATTTACGTGCTCGTTTAAGGAAAGGTGTCAGAAATACTTTTCGACTTATCTTTTCTTAGGATGCTTTGGAAAATGTGCATATACTTTGGGATGCATGCACATAGGGGTGTCAAAAATGAACCCGACCCGACGACCCAACCCGAGTCGACCCGAAAAAAATCAGGTTCGGGTTGGGCATTTTCGGGTTCGGGTCGGGTTCGGGTTGGAGGGTTGGAGAGTAAAAAATTTCCGGGTTGGGTCGGGTTGGGTTCGGGTTGACCCGGGTTGACCCGGGTTGACTTAAATATAGGGTTTTGTGGGTTTTTTTGGAGTTAAATCAAATTTTATTTTAAAAATTTAGATATTTTTATGTATATTTGTATGATAATGATGGAGTATTGAGATAAAAGTGAAGAATTATAGGGAAAATAGCCCAAAAAAGTCGTTTTGAATCGGATTTTCGGGTTATATGGGTTGGGTTCGGGTTGATCGGGTTGATCGGGTTCGGGTTCGGGTTTAGGTCTTTTGGGTTGAACTCGGGTTCGGGTCGGGTTCGGGTTGGGTTAAAAAAAAAAAAAAAAACTCAACCCGACCCAACCCGACCCGACCCACCCGAATTGACACCCCTACATGCACAGACGTTAAAGTGACACTATAAAAGGAAATTTGCATCCACAGACGGAGGTATGCGATGTTTCACTATTCTACACACTCTTTGCTACTGTTCATCTCTACTATTCTTTTCCACTGAACCAAAAACTGACTTGAGTGTCGGAGGGTTAACGTCGAAGATCCCTTCTTTAGTCCGATACTAATACTCTTGATTTTACAGAACAACGTGAAATCTTTTTTCAATTAATATCATAACCATATTCCTAGTTAATCATCTTCTCAATTTTCAGATAGAATGCCATCACTACAAAAAATAAAGGATTTCGGGACAAAATTGGGGACGAATTTTTAAAAAAAATTCGTTGCAAAAATTTTTGCGACAAAATTTGGGACGAAAATTTTTTCGTCCCAAAATGGTTGATGCCACATTTTGGAACGAATTATGGATTGTTGCAAATTTGGGGACAAATTTGGGGACGAATTTGGCGACGAAAAAAGTTTTTGTCCCCAAATTCGTTGCAAAAAAGTATAGAAATTTGCAACGAAAACTGTTTTTGTTGCAAACTTAGGAACAAATTTAGGGACGAATTTACATAAATAGTTTGTCCCTAATATTGCAACGAATTTGGGGACAAATTCGGTGACAAAATTATTTTTGTTGCCATCTTTGTTCCTAATTTTGCAACGAATAATAAATTTGTTGCAAAACTGGCAACGAATTTGGCAACAAAAACTTGCCAAATTCTTTGCACATAAGATAAATTTTCATCCCAGAATTCGTCCCAAATTCTGGGACGAAATTTGGGACGAAATTTGTAGATTCGTCCCAAAATTCGTCCCAGAATCTGGGATGAATTTTGGGACGAATCCATAATTCGTCCCAGATTCTGGGACGAATTTTGGGACGAATTTTGTGGATTCGTCCCAAAATTCGTCCCAAAATCTGGGACGAATTCTGGGACGAAAATAATTTTGTCCCAAATTACGATAGAGTTGGGACAAATAATTTTCATTGCCAAATTCGTCCCTATTTCAAATAATTTTTTTCAGCTTCAATTTCTCTCTACAATACAATCCAAATTCAAATAACAAATAATATGCATTCAACACATCCTAATTTAACATTCAACACATCCAAATTTAGCATTCAACACATCGATCAACTCATAATTCAAGAAGTATAAAGTTTTCAACAAAGTTTACAATATCCATCTTGTTCTAGCTACTAGAAAATATGATACAAAGTTCAACAACCCAATGTTTTATAAGTTCATCATCCATCCAACAACACTAAGAATACATATAGTCATCTTCATGTGCCACAAAATCTTTGATCCCCATCAAATCTCCTTTGCCTACATAACAACAAACAAATAAACTAGATCATGTCTAACAAGAAAGATTGTAAATATTATACGATATGGCCATGTAAAAAGAATAATTGGAAACAAAACATAAATGTGAAATTCCTTAAACATTCTAATAAAAACCCTAATTCTAATAAAAGTCATATTTACCAACGATATAATCATCCATGTCATAACAACGGTAAATAAAATTATAAGAATTATTTTGAAGCTAAGTACATGTATCGTAACTACGATACAACCTAATATAATTGACACATCATATAGAGAGAAAGAGAGAGAGATATTGTGAAGTATGGTATTACCCAATCCGTTATATTGTGAATCTTGCTCATTGATGATGCACAGGTTCGGCTAATTGCTGCTCAAGCCTTAATCACTATTGCAATCAGATCTGGAGAGCCTTATCGACTACAAATATATGAATTCTTGCATGCTTTATCTCTAGGTGGTGTTCAATCTCAGTTTTCACAATCACAACTTAGTAATGGGGAAGATCAAGGTGCTAGTGGTATTGGTATTGGGTCTTTAATTAGTCCTATGCTAAAAGTACTTGATGAGATGTACAGGGCACAAGATGATTTAATCAGGTAACTTATGACAAATTTATTACAAGCGAAGAAGTTAGAATGTTTATTTTATGTTGATCTATGCTTGTTTCCTTTGATTTCTAGAGATATGCGGAACCATGACAACAACAAACAAGAATGGACAGATGACGAGCTAAAGAAACTTTACGAGACTCATGAGAGACTTCTTGATTTCGTTTCATTGTTCTGCTTTGTCCCAAGGGGAAAGTATCTTCCTCTTGGTCCTACCAGGTAATTCTGACTTGCATCTTTTGGTCATCGTAAAGCACACTTGTTTTGCATAGTGCGGAGTTTATATTCATACCCAATCCGTTATATAATACTAATTACATGTCATGTCCTAGGCCCTCATGTGAAATGTGGACGCAGAATGCTAATTTCTTGTGGAGTGGGAGATCTGTATCAAGTGTCTAGTTGGTTGAGCTTTTCATTCATTGCTTCCATATTGTGTTCTTGTTGGGTTTAACAATGTGGCAATTGATTCTTTGGATATTGTGAAGACCCATTTCTTCCCTGTTGGCGGCCACATAATTGTTAAACTAGGTGCTACAAAAAATTATTATAATGACAATGCATATAGTTCTAAACACATTACATTGAGTGGAGGTTAAACGAGAATAAATACACACCACTAGACCTGATTAGTCATCTGTGCTGAAAAACAACAAACTAGTGGTCGTTTGGGGGTCAGGGCCACTACAACACTAGCTCCTGACTAGCTGTGGGAGCAGGTTCAAACATAGAGGACCATCATGACAATGATTATGTGGCTGATAATGCTATTCAAGTAAGCATAATGCAGAACTATATGGCAAAAATGCAATATCAATTTTGGTTGTAACTAACGCAAATAAGAAGATCTAGCATACCTTTTTTCACATACTGTAGTAGTTGTCTCCAGCTAATTCCCTTCTTGTTGCTTGTAAGGTCGTAAAACAGCCAAAGAATTGCCAAATCTGTTCAATTTGGCTGAGTTGAACTAATTTCACCATGTTTGACCAATTCCCTTCAAGATTGAGAGAAGAAAATTGCTTACAATGATCTTGCAATAGCCATCCGGAGGGCCTGCCGGAGACCAGGCAGCAGCTGCCGCAGCCTGCCGCAGCCTGCCAGGACAGCGGCTGCCCCCGCCGGCCATGCACAAGGCCAGGCAGCGCCGGCCAGACAGGTTTACCAAACGAAAACCTTCCACCGCCGATCGTCGTAGATCACGCCGTCGTCGGTCGGAGATGTGGCCGAAACCTGGAAATCGCAGATGGGAAGAAGGGGGAACGGGGGCGAGAGAGGAAAGAAAAGAGAGAAGGGAAAAATAATCGGGTTGGGAATTAGATCTAGGGTTTTTAGGAACAAATATTTTTTGTTCCCAATTTCGTCCCTAAATTTGGGACGAATTTCTGGATTCGTCCCAAATTTTGGGACGAATCCAAGATTCGTCCCAAAACTTAAAATAATTTTAAAAAAAATAAATCAAAGACCGAAAGCTTATATCATGACCTAGAGACATCGGAATTTGATGGGAATTTGATGAAACAAGTTTCTATGTGTTCGTATCATTGGCCTGATCGTAAATATGTCACCATCCATATTTTTTAATTAATATTTTAAATGATTCAAATTATTAACCCCAAATTAGGTCAAATTTGAATTAAAAATTCCAAAAATAAATATGTTTGTGAAAAAATATTTTTATGTATATATTTACGATCAGGACAACGATACAAACGCATAGAAATTTATTTCATCAAATTCCGATGTCTCTAGGTAGATATTTTTTATGCATATATAGGTTGCTATTAACTAAAAAGGTGTTGTGCAGTGAACGATTGTAAATTAGTGTCTGAAAGCTTATATCTTGACGTACAGACATCGAAATTTGATGAAACAAGTTTCTATGCGTTCGTATCGTTTCCCTGATCGTAAATATGTCACCATCCATATTTTTTAAATAACATTTTAAGGGATTCAAATTTTTAATACCAAATTAGGTCAAATTGGAATTAAAAAATTCCAAAAATAAAAATATTTGGTAAAAAATATTTTTATGGATATATTTACGATCAGGACAATGATACGAACGCATAGAAATTTATTTCATCAAATTCCGATGTCTCTAGGTCCGAATATAAGGCGTCCCATTTTGTTTTTTTTTTTTTAAAGATATTTAAATTTTTGGGACGAATCTCTGGATTCGTCCCAAATTTTGGGACGAATCCAGAGATTCGTCCCAAACTTTGGGACAAATTCCTGGATTCATCCCAAAATTTGGGACGAATCCAGGATTCGTCCCAAAACTTAAATTAATTTAAAATAAATTAAATCAAAGACCGAAAGCTTATATCTTGATCTAGAGACATCGGAATTTGATGAAACAAGTTTCTATACGTTCGTATCATTGCCCTGATGGTAAATATGTCACCATCCATATTTTTTAATTAATATTTTAAATGATTCAAATTATTAACCCCAAATTAGGTCAAATTTGAATTAAAAAATTCCAAAAATAAATATATTTGTGAAAAAATATTTTGATGTATATGTTTATGATCAGGACAACGATACAAACGCATAGAAATTTATTTCATCAAATTCCGATGTCTCTAGATAGATATTTTTTATACATATATAGGTTGCTATTAACTAAAAAGGTGTTGTGCAGTGAACGATTGTAAATTAGTGTCTGAAAGCTTATATCTTGACCTAGAGACATCAGAATTTGATGAAACAAGTTTCTATGCGTTCGTATCGTTGCCCTGATCGTAAATATGTCACCATCCATATTTTTTAAATAACATTTTAAGGGATTCAAATTTTTAATACCAAATTAGGTCAAATTGGAATTAAAAAATTCCAAAAATAAAAATATTTGGTAAAAAATATTTTTATGGATATATTTACGATTAGGACAACGATACGAATGCATAGAAATTTATTTCATCAAATTCCGATGTCTCTAGGTCCGTATATAAGGCGTCCCATTTTGTTTTTTTTTATAGATATTTAAATTTTTGGGACGAATCTCTGGATTCGTCCCAAATTTTGGGACGAATCCAGAGATTCGTCCCAAACTTTGGGACGAATTCCTGGATTCGTCCCAAATTTTGGGACGAATCCAGGATTCGTCCCAAAACTTAAATTAATTTAAAATAAATTAAATCAAAGACCGAAAGCTTATATCTTGACCTAGAGACATCGGAATTTGATGAAACAAGTTTCTATGCGTTCGTATCGTTGCCATGATCGCAAATATGTCACCATCCATATTTTTTAATTAATATTTTAAATGATTCAAATTATTAACCCCAAATTAAGTCAAATTTGAATTAAAAAATTCCAAAAATAAATATATTTGTGAAAAAATATTTTTATGTATATATTTACGATCAGGACAATGATACAAACGCATAGAAATTTGTTTCATCAAATTCCGATGTCTCTAGGTAGATATTTTTTATACATATATAGGTTGCTATTAACTAAAAAGGTGTTGTGCAGTGAACGATTGTAAATTAGTGTCTGAAAGCTTATATCTTGACCTAGAGACATCAGAATTTGATGAAACAAGTTTCTATACGTTCGTATCGTTGCCCTGATCGTAAATATGTCACCATCCATATTTTTTAAATAACATTTTAAGTGATTCAAATTTTTAATACCAAATTAGGTCAAATTGGAATTAAAAAATTCCAAAAAAAAATATTTGGTAAAAAATATTTTTATGGATATATTGACGATCAGGTCAACGATACGAACGCATAGAAATTTATTTCATCAAATTCCGATGTCTCTAGGTCCGTATATAAGACGTCCCATTTTATTTTTTTTTCAAATTTTGGGACGAATCCAGAGATTCGTCCCAAACTTTGGGACGAATTCCTGGATTCGTCCCAAAATTTGGGACGAATCCAGGATTCGTCCCAAAACTTAAATTAATTTAAAATAAATTAAATCAAAGACCGATAGCTTATATCTTGACCTAAATACATCGGAATTTGATGAAACAAGTTTCTATACGTTCGTATTGTTGCCCTGATCTTAAATATGTCACCATCCATATTTTTTAATTATTATTTTAAATGATTCAAATTATTAACCCCAAATTAGGTCAAATTTGAATTAAAAAATTCCAAAAATAAATATATTTGTGAAAAAATATTTTTATGTATATATTTACGATCAAAACAATGATACAAACGCATAGAAATTTGTTTCATCAAATTCTGATGTCTCTAGGTAGATATTTTTATTACATATATAGATTGCTATTAACTAAAAAGGTGTTGTGCAGTGAACGATTGTAAATTAGTGTCTGAAAGCTTATATCTTGACCTAGAGACATCGGAATTTGATGAAACAAGTTTCTATGTATTCGTATCGTTGCCCTAATCATAAATATATCACCATCCATATTTTTTAAATAACATTTTAAGTGATTCAAATTTTTAATACCAAATTAGGTCAAATTGGAATTAAAAAATTCCAAAAAAAAATATTTTGTAAAAAATATTTTTATGGATATATTTACGATCAGGTCAATGATACGAACGCATAGAAATTTATTTTATCAAATTCCGATATCTCTAGGTCCGTATATAAGGCGTCCCATTTTGTTTTTTTTTTTAAAAGATATTTAAATTTTTGGGACGAATCCAGAGGACGAATCTCTTGATTCGTCCCAAATTTTGGGACGAATCCAGAGATTCGTCCCAAACTTTGGGACAAATTCCTGGATTCGTCCCAAAATTTGGGACGAATCCAGGATTCGTCCCAAAACTTAAATTAATTTAAAATAAATTAAATCAAAGACCGAAAGCTTATATCTTGATCTAGAGACATCGGAATTTGATGAAACAAGTTTCTATACGTTCGTATCATTTCCCTGATGGTAAATATGTCACCATCCATATTTTTTAATTAATATTTTAAATGATTCAGATTATTAACCCCAAATTAGGTCAAATTTGAATTAAAAAATTCCCAAAATAAATATATTTGTGAAAAAATATTTTGATGTATATATTTATGATCAGGACAACGATACAAACGCATAGAAATTTGTTTCATCAAATTCCGATGTCTCTAGATAGATATTTTTTATACATATATAGGTTGCTATTAACTAAAAAGGTGTTGTGCAGTGAACGATTGTAAATTAGTGTCTGAAAGCTTATATCTTGACCTAGAGACATCGGAATTTGATGAAATAAGTTTCTATGCGTTCGTATCGTTGCCCTGATCATAAATATGTCACCATCCATATTTTTTTAAATAACATTTTAAGTGATTCAAATTTTTAATACCAAATTAGGTCAAATTGGAATTAAAAAATTCCAAAAATAAAAATATTTGGAAAAAAATATTTTTATGGATATATTTACGATCAGGACAATGATACGAACGCATAGAAATTTATTTCATCAAATTCCGATGTCTCTAGGTCCGTATATAAGGCGTCCCATTTTGTTTTTTTTATAGATATTTAAATTTTTGGGACGAATCCAGAGGACGAATCTCTGGATTCGTCCCAAATTTTGGGACGAATCCAGAGATTCGTCCCAAACTTTGGGACGAATTCCTGGATTCATCCCAAAATTTGGGACGAATCCAGGATTCGTCCCAAAACTTAAATTAATTTAAAATAAATTAAATCAAAGACCGAAAGCTTATATCTTGACCTAGAGACATCGGAATTTGATGAAACAAGTTTCTATACGTTCGTATCATTGCCCTGATCTTAAATATGTCACCATCCATATTTTTTAATTATTATTTTAAATGATTCACATTATTAACCCCAAATTAGGTCAAATTTGAATTAGAAAATTCTAAAAATAAATATATTTGTGAAAAAATTATTTTTATGTATATATTTACGATCAGGACAACGATACAAACGCATAGAAATTTGTTTCATCAAATTCCGATGTCTCTAGGTAGATATTTTTTATACATATATAGGTTGCTATTAACTAAAAAGGTGTTGTGCAGTGAACGATTGTAAATTAGTGTCTGAAAGCTTATATCTTGACCTAGAGACATCGAAATTTGATGAAACAAGTTTTTATGCGTTCGTATCGTTGTCCTGATCGTAAATATGTCACCATCCATATTTTTTAAATAACATTTTAAGTGATTCAAATTTTTAATACCAAATTAGGTCAAATTAGAATTAAAAAATTCCAAAAATAAAAATATTTGGAAAAAATATTTTTATGGATATATTTACGATCAGGACAACGATACGAACGCATAGAAATTTATTTCATCAAATTCCGATGTCTCTAGGTCCGTATATAAGGCGTCCCATTTTGTTTTTTTTTTATAGTGATTTAAATTTTTGGGACGAATCTCTGGATTCGTCCCAAAACTTAAATTAATTTAAAATAAATTAAATCAAAGACCGAAAGCTTATATCTTGACCTAGAGATATCGGAATTTGATGAAACAAGTTTCTATACGTTCGTATCGTTGCCCTGATCATAAATATATCCATAAAAAATATTTTTTACCAAATATATTTATTTTTGGAATTTTTTAATTCCAATTTGACCTAATTTGGTATTAAAAATTTGAATCACTTAAAATATTATTTAAAAAATATGGATGGTGACATATTTACGATCAAGTTAATGATATGAATGCATAGAAACTTGTTTCATCAAATTTCGATGTCTCTAGGTCAAGATATAAGCCTTCGATATTTGATTGTCTTTTTTTAAAAATAATGTCATTTTTGGAACAAATCCTGGATTCGTCCCAGATTTTGGGACGAATCCTGGATTCGTCCCAGATTTTGGAACGAATTCTGAATTCGTCCCAAAATTTGGGACGAATGTAGTTTTTGTCCCAAAATCTGGGACGAATTCTGAATTCGTTCCAGATTTGGTGACGAATTTAGCAACGAAATTTTTTCTTGTTGCAAATTTGAAACAAAATTTTTTTGTTGCAATTTTCGTTGGTTATTTGGGTCGAAATTTATTTTCGACCCTAAATTTGTCGTAATTTTGGGACGAATAATTTTCGTTCCAAATATTTGTCCCCAAATTTATGTTTTTTTTGTAGCGCATGAGGTTTGAGGACCGAGTGGGGAGAGAGTGGATCCCAAGCTTACGTAATTGTGAGAGCTTTGAGCTTCCATTAAGGGACTACAGAACTTAAACACGCAAAATACATGAATAAGGAAGAGAAAGGAAGAAGACGACGACATCACCTATATATTATGTTTCCTGCATATTTCTTTATATAATACTTTACTTAACTAGCCATTAAACTACTAACAGCACAATTAATTAACTTGATAGAAAAGTTCTTCGTATATCATATGTATTTTCTTCGTATTATTTTTTTGTGTGATTACTTTTTTCGAACAAAAAACTGCTCATTTTATAATAGGAAAAAAAAGACAAACGAAAGGATAAGGATGATGTCCTGGACTAATAAATCTGACAATAAGTATAACCAACAGATTATATATATAAAAAAACAAACTAATTAAAAAAATTTAAATATCTGCCCGACTATTATTACGAAAATGAATATGCATCAAAGACTAGCTCCTTAAAGAATAAAGACTAATGTTCATCTCATAAAAGAAATTGAAAAATATTTAAAAATCAATTGAATCCCAGTTTTAAATGCGAGAGATTTATTGCGCTGGCCTTATTTGAAAATTAAAAAAAATGACAGTTTTAAATATCAAAAACTCACATTCCTTTTCTGCCTGAATTTTTTCTTTTTGTATTAAAATGAGAAAAAAAGGTGAATGGTTGACATAAACCTTTACAACTAGGGTAAATCTGAAAGGATAAGAAAGGCAGAAAAGCAGAGAGGTTGAAGGTCTATCCATGAAATACCATGCATGCAGCTTTGTGTTAATCAGATAGTAGAATAAGAATCACTAGCCAAGCACAGACCTTCACCTTTGGAATACTGAACGAGAACCAAAAGGTGAGCTGCAGGGTTCTTCCATAGAGATCGATGACCATTATATTTTTCTTGTGGTAGTTAGAGCTAGCTCCTGAAATAGATCGCTTTCAAGAAGATCAATCAGCCTCCACAGTGTGCAGGGAATGTTCAAAACTCCATCAAAACATCAAAGGAGTTAGATAAAATGGTTGGCCTTTACTTCTCTGAATTCCAAGCTTTGACCCTTCAAGTATAGATATTCGATTTACGTCATCCTCAGCTTGGACTCTTCTTCGATAGATGTTCATTTTGGTCACTCTTCAGCTAGTTGTATGAAAATTCATTTCAAGTCACTCTTCTAATTATAGATGTTCATTTCAAGTCAGATTCAGATTGGAACTTCAAGTCACTGCAGTAATTGATTTATTAGTAACCGGCCAATTGAGCTCATGATAGACCACGACAAAAGATAAACTTAACTCGAACAACAATTAAGAGGAAGTTTATGTTTGTTTTGACGACTCAAAACTTATTTTTCAGCCTAAACTTAGATAGACACGCAACGCACATGGTGAAGTGAAAGAGCAATTTGGAATCCTTAAAGACTCAGATCTAAATCTTCATCGTTATGACTCTTCTTACTCTTTGCATGCATGAGAGTTAGCCTTCAATATTATATTCCACCAAGAAGATCAAGTGTTTGTAGCTCCTCATCGTCACCATGCAGACGATGCACCATAACTGTACAGAAACTGTTGCTGGTCATGTATTGGTTGGGTGCAGCATGATCCTCACCTCCATTTCTAGGCTTCGATGTAAACTGATGAATTAGAGCAATTTGCACCTTCTTTTGGAATGGGACGACTGATGAACTGAGGATTTGAAGGAGAGATTTTATCACTGCCGTGTTCCAGTTTCTTTAATTTCTGAGTAGTTATTGAAGTTGATGGAGTCGACAATGGTGGCAGAATTGCTTCCTTGATTAGAGTTCGGCGAGGTGCCCTCCGAGTGCCTGGCCATTTGTGAATCGACGAGCGCACTTCTGACGAGTGTACAAGTCATTCGTTAAGGAGTTTTTATAGAAGAAGAACAACAACAACAACAACAACAACAACAACAACAACAACAACAACAACAATAATCACAATCAAATCTTTTCTCATTAAGTGAGGTCGACTGTATGAATCCTTTTACGTCATTGAACTCTATCTCCTATTATATCATCATTTATATTTAAATAAATTTTATCTTGTTTTATTATTGTTAATTAAATCTTTTTTAGTCTTCTTTTCTCGTTTGATATATATATTTATCATAGTTTTATATCGCCTAACTAACTGGAAATTTTATAGAACATGGAATTAATTAATATGAGTCATTATTTTTCGAGTGCCACCGAATAAGTAACAAGTATAAATCTTGAGTTGATGGGCTAGATTTATTTATTTTGACAAGTATTTAATAAAATGATTCATTCTCCTACTAACCAGAGAAATAATTTACAATATGAGAATAATAATCCAATAGAAAATAATATAACAGCCATAATATAGACACACTTTTGATGGATATTTTTAAATATAAGAAGTAGCGAAGGAGATATGTATGCGCAATTTAACCCTTAATCATGGGATCGAACGGCTGAGAATAAAATCCGACGTATGCGATTTTGCATAAAGCACCCTTCATTCTATTATTTTGCATTCGGGACCACGATTTGAGGCATAACGTATCCCCAACTGGTAGCTACTCCGGCGAGGCTACTTCCGCCGCTGCCTCCTTCTCCTTTGGGTATCTTTATGTACGCCGTTCTATTGACGAAGCCGCCGGACATCCCATTCGACATCGGATGCCGCTTCTTCCAGCAATCGCCCGTCGAGTTCCAAAAGATCACGGCGGCACATAAACAATCCAGCGAACACCATTCCTTGCACTTCTCCTCCTGCACCGGCCAGAAGTGGTCGTAGCCAGCCAGAGGCCAGTCGACGTTCGGCATGGGCATCAGCTCAAACATCGACGACTCGTCCACCTCGCAGCTTTGCATGCGGAAGTCCTGTTTGCAGCCTCCGAATGTCCTGTTTGGGTCGAAGTAGGAGTACCTCGGAGGGCACTTGCAGTCTACTTTGTCTTCGTTCATTTTGCAGTAGCTGTTGAATCCGCAGATCCCGCTGCCGTAGGTGAACTCCGCCTTGCAGATCCCCTCCGGGAAGAAGGCGACGGTTTTCCATCCCATTGTCGCGTTGTTCTTTGGGTGCGCGTAGTGCCGGAAGACTCCGTCGTCACCAATCGTCGCTCTTTGGTACATATCTCTCTCTGTTTCCGGCGATGGCGAAGTGATGCTGATAACCGATTCGTTCATTAGATTGAGGCGAAGTCCCGATTGCTGGAAGCAGAGTTGTGTAGCAATAGTAGACGTGTTGACCGACCAATAAAAGCCGTACGATGAGCCGGACAGCGTGTTGATGGCGTAGAGCGCGAGGTCGCTGCCATTGGCCTCTAGAAGGAGCTCGAACCTCCTGTGCAACTGCAAGAGGTTCGTCTCCATCGACCGGAGCTTGTTCCCGGGCAGGAGAGATTGCCCCGGTAACAGAGTGTCCGTCGGATGCTGGAAGCTCTGCCACCGCGGCGATCCGTCGGGACCGGCGAGGATGAAGTTTCCGTCGTCGAGCATGGCGGCGTGAGAGACGTCGTCGCTGACTCCGGAGGAGTTCCACAAGATGCGATTTTGGGCGTCGGTGAGGACGAGTCGGCCGTCGGTCTTGAGCTCCAGCGTCGCCTCTCCGGTGGCCGATGGATTGACTTCAGCAGACCAGACCACGGTTTTGGGGTCGGTCTTGTCGAACCAGATCGCGAGGAGGAATCGTCTGGTGGCTCTTCCGTCGTCGACGACGGGAAGGAATCCGAAAGCGAAGTCGCCGGAGGAAGACGACCATGAGATTTGACGACCAAGCGGAGAGAGAGAGGATCCCAAGCTTATATTAGGAGAACTTCGAGCTTCCGTTGAGCAATTACAGAGGATGAACACGGAAATCTGAATAAGGAAGAGATACGAAGACGACGACATCTGCAATTTTTTTTCCTGCAAATTTTCTTTCCAGAGCTTGGAATATATAAATATATATACATATAATTTTTTATTTTTGCAAAAAAAAAAAAAAAGAAAAAAAGCTGCTTAGTTGAAATTTCAACTTAAAAAGTCAGATGATAGAGGAGGATAAGATTATCTTTGGATAGATATAACTTACAGATTATAATAAGAAATAGAATGAAATTTCTTCTCGATGAAGGAATAATGTTTAACTCATTATAAAAAATTGAAAAATATTTGAAAAACCAGAAATCTGCCAAGTTCTCTTAAATGCTAGAGACTTATTGCCAGGCCAGGTTTTATTTGAATACAAAAGTCGCACACTTTTTTTTTTCTCTTCTGAATTCCAAGCTTTGACTCTTCTAAATATAAATATTCGATCGAGGTCATCCTCAGCTTGGCCTCTTCTGATTATGAATGTTCATTCTCTTCAGTTAGTTGTATGAAAAAACAATTCTTTACCCATCAAACATAAACGTGAGTTAGACAGAAGATTGCAAGAGATTCCAAATCTAAGGTATAAGAAAAAGAGTATATCAGACAAAAACTAACAGGAAAAGAAGGTTCAAAAACCTCACTTCTCCTGCTCTCCATACACCAAAAGCTTATTCCCACACCGTTGCATATCATCGATTAAGTGTTTCTTTTGTTATTACAATCTTAATTAACAAAACTTGGAGTGTTGTTAGTGTGCTTACACAGATAAAATGAACAAACTATTTAGCAAGCTACCAATTGTGTGCATGAAAGATGATTTACCACAACTTATTTCAATCCAGTACAAGATAGAAAGATGTAAAGGAGTTGTATTGCATTCCATTTTCTCAAGACACACTTATTCTGATAGCAACTTCAATGCCCAGTACCAACACTGAAGCAAACAGATAGTTAAAACTCTAAAGATGCAAAGTGAGATCGAAATCGTTCTGGCAATCACAGATAACTTCCTTGCTATCAGACTTGAATTTCATTCTGCTGAGATGATCTCGAGTTTGCAGGCTCTCAGCACCATTCCTCTGGCCACTTACTTGAGTTAAGCTCCTGCCTGCACAATTAGGACTCAAAGTAAATTGTTGACTTATTTGCATAATCAAAGTGAGGATTAAAATGAACTTTATGATGTGAATTCGAGTTACTTATTTCCAAGTGGGAGTTATTGAATCCAAATGGGGTGGTTGTTTGTTGCTGGCTTGACGGTCTTGGGGCCGAGCGGGCCGTTTGGGTATAGTTTGTTGAGACAGCAGTTTTTCTTTGTTTCTTCATCTCCATGCGACTATGGGAAGAAAGGTGACCGCCGAGTTCTTGGCCAGTGAAGAAGCAACTAGAGCACTTTGGACAATTAAAGAAGCTATCCATCTTCAATTGTGGAGGAGGTGGAGGAGGAGGAGGAGGAGGAGGCGCATTCCCCTTGGCGCCATTATTGTTGTTCCCTTGCATAGGCCTCATCTTTAGTGAGCAATGAACAATTTGGATTGCAACTCTCAGAGAGTATTTATATATATATATTTGGAATGATCACTAAATCTTTAATAGATATGAAAAATAAATTTAGTATGTATAGTATATAGTATATGAAAGAAAAGTAAACACCAATCATGCGTAGAATCTATGTCATGCAATGTATAATAAATTTATGTGTTCAACATAATTGATTCCATTCTATAGGGGATTTAAACTAAAAATAGAATCAATATAAATTTAAATATATCTTAGTTGCAATTAAAATTTTAATGAAATTTTATTGAGTTTCCGATACGACAAGGTCCGATACGACAATGTCCGATACGACAAGGTTACACATAGTATAAGAAAATACGAGTATTAGTGTGTATAACTTATTAACTTTGGTTATAGGCCTAAAGTTATGAATCTATTTAGGGATATAGTGGGAAGATTTGATGGATGTTGAAATCTATAAAACCTTGGGCTAATTGAATGAAAAAGAAAATGTGGTGCATCTTTTATCAAGATTTTGATTACTTTTTTTTTAATTAGGACAATCAAAATTTAATTAATATATATTTTTTTAAAATTGACGTTTATTAAAGGATAAAAGAATTTATTTAAAATAGCATATCTTATTTTCAAAATATTTTTACTGTTGTCAATGCCTCTAAAATGTTTAAAATTATTTTGATAACCTACAAGGGGTCAAACTTAATTAACCCTAAGAAAAATAGTTCAGTCAAAATTTAATAAAAAAACAAAAATATAAGTGAACTTCTAAAAATGTTATGACTGTAATACTGGTTTTACCATTACAAAGAAGATTAAAATGTCATTTTGACCACTAAAGTAAAAGTATGAATGCACGTTTATAAATGTAAAGATGCTCATATATTGGTGGTCTTCTAATGATTAAGATAATAATGTGATATGATTATTATCTTCATGGTACTTCAATAAATCTATTTCAATCTTTACTTTTTATTTTTATCAATTAGGAAGGTCGTTAAAGTATTTTAGTTAAAATGTCTCAATGATTTTTTTATTGTCACAACGACCGACAACACGAAACTATTATCGCATTTATGATGCTCTTAGAAGTTTATTAATGTCCTTAAATTTTAATTTTAGTTATTAGAAGGCAATTTAGTATTTTGATAAAAGCATACAAGATCATGATGCTGTAAGGTGTAACAGACCATCAAAGTGTTTTGACTAAGAGACTTTGATAGTATTTTAGTAGTCAAAATGCTAAAAATAAAACCATTAATAATTCATTAGAAACGATCCTAAAAATAATATGATTTTGATCTTTTAGCTAATATCATTTTGATATATCATTTGATTGATTTGTATATTAAAAAGTAAAAACTAAAGACTTCTATTTTATTTATTTTTTTACAATGAGCCAAATTGAATCAAACTAACTAACTCAGATCAACTTAAAAGTTTATCAATTTTAGTCGGTTTGATTTCTATTGAAAACAATGTAAACTTTTTTTTAAAAAAAAATTAACTAAGAGACTGATAAATTAGCGTGGCCACCTCCATGGTTCATGCATGAAAGACAGTGGAAAGCATAACCCTCCCATTCATCACAAGCCACAATCGCATCATAAATCTGATCCAATGACATTGACCCGTGCAGTATTTGATTGAATCTTGTACGAGAATGCTCTGGACAGGTCCGGTCCCTTCCCTCTGCTATCTGTTATTTCCTTTCAGCAACATTGAAGACAATATGATGATGTGCTTGTCAGTATCAAAATATATATTCATTCTTTTTTACAATCTCAACTCCATTTTTCATATTGGATGGGGTGATTCTTTGCCACCGTGAAGCAACTAGCTCAACTCAATGGAGAAGAAAATGAAATAATATAATATGTACAGCAGGAGAAGATAATAATACCAAACTTGCGCCATGGTCTAATTCATGACAGAGATAACTTCTTTTCCTTTGTCACTTTCTCTTTCCCCTTTTCCTTTCTTTTGCATTCCTGCTGTTAATAATATTTTAACTCACCTTTTACTTTCTTTTCCTTTCCTACAATTTCCATAAATTCCTAACAATACTTTGACACAAAGACAACAAAAGCAAGCTTGGACTCATTAATGCTTTGTTTACTCAGGATGACAACCTTCGAAAGCATGATCTTGCACCTTCCCTTTGATTACTTTAGAGGAATTCATTGAGGAAGGGGTGGATTGTTATTTCTTATAGTTTGTGCCCTAGTCGTGATCACCCTCCTTGTGTTCCTCTGACAGCTGGCATCCAATGCAAGCAAAGTGATCAGGCCTTGACTTCCAACAATGTCGTCAATAACGAACCTTTGATGTATGCAGTCACAATAACACGGGCAAACCCCCTCAAATGTCTAAGATTGAGGGCCTAGATTGGCAGCTAATGATAAAGTTTGACAACTTGATTGGTGTGGACAAGAACGAAGGTAGACTGCCCATGGTTGATCAACAATTAGACAAGACTTAGAAGTGTTGGGAGTTTTAGAAGATTTGTAATTTTCTATCCTTTCCATCCCTTTTCATTTTTTCCCCCTTATTTATGTTTTCTCCTCTTCCTTCTCCCTATTCCTTTCCTTCCCTTCCCCTTGCTTTTCTATGGAGTAAACAGAGCCTGATAGCCACCTTCATACATCTCTCATTGCCACAACTCCTGTCTCTCTATCTTTTTCTCAGGGCAAGCCTTGATTTTTGAGCTCACCTATGCTTCCTTTAAGAAAAGCAACAGAACAAGGAAGCTCTCATTCCCTGATTGAACTCTTGGAATCAGTAGACCAACTTTGGCCACCCCTTCTCTTCTGGTACCTCTACACTATATAAGCAAGCCTTCTCTCATACAAGTTCTATTGATTCCCATTGCTTTCATTTGTCTACCATTTCCTTCTTCCACACTCTTCCACAATCACTCTTCAAATCTTGGAGTCTGCATGGAGGTAATAGTATGTAAGATACAATGTCTTCTTCACAATTTTGTTCATAAGAAACAATGCAGATAAGATTCAGTTCATAGTTTAAAAGAATGGTTGAACGCTATGGAACCCCAGAATTCATATTACTTGGTTTTCTATTGGTTGGAGTCCTTTTGTTTTGTTGATAGAGCCCCATAGTATTTTGTTTTTGATGAGTCTATGTCAGCTCATGTCCCTAGTATTGTATTAGCACTTGTCTTTGTTTCAATATATCGTGTGAACCTCTTTAGTCTTCCATTTTCTTCTGTCAAAAAAGAAAATATCTTTTTTCATGCACAGGCTATTGAGTTAAAGGTGGACATGGTAGCATTACATGAGAAGAGAGTGAGAAAATGCCTGTCCAAAGTGAAAGGTTAATTGGAAGGATTATTCCTCATATCAAATTGTTTCTATTCATAGAAATAGGCATTCTTGATGGCATTTGTGTTCAGGGATAGAGAAGGTTGAAGTTGAGGCAAGCATTCAGAAAGTTGTGATCACAGGATACGCAAACAGGAACAAGATACTCAAGGCACTGAAGAGAATGGGGTTGAGAGCAGAGTTGTGGTCTGCACATAATGAAATTCTCAGTAATTATGCCACTGGAAGCTTTATGTTCAACAACTACAGTTTCTTCTAGTAAAGCATTATATATATATATATATCTATGTATAATACCCTTCAATTAAGATAACTTTGTTCTTTTAATCTTTCTTTCTTTTGTTTGTTTTTTTCATCTCTTTGCTTGAGAGTAACCAGTGACTATATAGGCTAAGAGAGGCTTTGTTCATCCTAATAAACCTATGTTTCTTTGGCTAAGAGATGGTAAAGAAACTTGTAAGATTTTGTTTGAATTGTGTATGCATTTTTATCATCAGTAAGTCCTGTTTGTCTTAATTTTTAGTCAGACTACAAGAATTTATACCTGCATTTCCATATAGGATTATACATCATTAATATTTAGAGTAATTGAATCATTTTTATTATACGATTAATATTCATCTGCTGTAAGTATCAAATCTATTAGTTTAGTGGATATCTATTCAGAGTTATAGCTTAAACATAACAGTGGGATGCCCAGTAAATTTTAGTTTATAGTGAGTGTTTGAGACTAAGGATGATAATAGGTAACTACAATACCTAAGTATTTGAGGTGGAAAGTCCATGAAACACTGTAACTTCACAATGATAAAACATACGATAAAAAATTTGATGTTCTCGTTATCTTTGGTCTAAAAGAACAAACTTAGAACTTGAACATGGAAAAACCGCTACAGATCACAGCTAATGTTGTTCATCATCAATTGTCTTTCCTTAGGGATGGAAGCAATAAATAAGTAACAAAAGTTGTAAAGATAGCTAGACTTCTTTCAAAGCGCCAATTCTTCTAGAGAAAAAAAAAACATAATGGCTTCATAATAATAATAACAAACAAATATTAATCAAAACTTTTCATAAATAACTGATGTAAATCTTTAAGTCAGGTTACAGAGGACCAATAAGGAACTTCAACTGCCACTCGCTTCAAAGAGTTACCTGACAAAATATACAAGATTCCTCTGTGAACCTACATCACTCATTATTTTCACTTGGCTTGTAATTTACACAGAAGGAAGAAACAAGAAAACTCTAACACGCACTCGAATTCTAACAGCAATTGCTAGATTCAAGTACACAAACATATATGATATAAATACTATTTGCATGGCGTCATCTTTCTAGAACACAAAATAATTACTCAAACATGAAATATAAACTCTGATGCATAACAAATCTTCCCAAACAAAAATATAAAGCGTTTGTGGATGATCAAATGAGTACTAAGCAGCCAGAACTACAAACAATGCAAGCTGATGATGATCAAGCATTTCTTTGCGCACCAGGTGGAGCAGTGGGCATGGGGAAGTTGTAGTTAGCACCAGTAAACTCGGGCCTTCACCACCTATGGACTCTGACAGTGACAAAATAAAAATATATACGTGGAGTTTTTAATGAACTTATCCATTATATTTGTTCAGAAAAAACAGTCGAAATGAAGAGAAATAGTATAGATCCCTCAAACAGATTGAATATTATAGCAATGCGTTATATTTTCACAGAAAAGCAGCACTACTTGTGTAGCTGTAGGCTTGCACATGAAAATTGCCACCATTGGATCCACCATTTCAACCCAATTTGTAACGTGCCAACAGTGATTGTGATTCTTCAGTCCATTGTTAAATTTAACCCTCTAAGAGAACGCAAAGAACTTAGTTTGTACTCGGAAAGTTTCAGAGGGTCAAAATTTACTACAATTGATGGAAAAAAAAGAACTAAGATATCGGAGGAAGAGGAGCATACCTTCATGGAATAGGCCTTCTTCATCTCGGCCTTGAGGCTGATGGGCTGACACCAAGCGCATCACAGTAATTGGTCTTCTTAAACATCTTTCCAGACGTCGCCTGAGCCTCCGAGTTCTCTTCTCCTCCTTATGCTCCTCACCTAGCTTCCTACCTGAGCCCAAGTAGCAAAAGTAGCACTGCTTGGAGAATCTGCTCCTTGTTGAGGAATCAAAATCAAATCTTTTTTTTTTTCCTTTTTTACAAATGCTCCCTCTCCGCGTAGTCAATCGTTAGCTCCACAAACTACGGGTGTCAAGGGGCCAATCGGTAGGGGGACGGATCATGCGAGGCCAAGGGCAGCCGAGATGATAAAGAGGAAAGGGGAAAAGCGATGGATCAAAACATGTCTTACTGTGGGCAGACGGAGTGGAATCGTACGTCGGCGCGACGGCGTGACGGCCGTCCTTCTGCGGGTGCTAAGTCAACTCAGTTAAATAGTTATTTTAAAAGCAAGCTGGAGTGATTTATTCACCGGAGAATGATTTTATTAAATTAAAAAAATACGATTAGAAAGTTGATGCTTTTGCAAAATTCCCAACATAAAAAATTGTGAACAAGATCTCAGTTAAAGTTGTGAACAAGATCAGGTAGGTGAAATGCAATCCATAAGTAACTTATAAAACAGCACGCTTAAATAGAAATTGGATATAGCCATTGTAAGCTTAGCAATGCCAAATTTAAGGAAGAAGAACAGAAGGGAAACTAACTCATCTTGGGCAGCGTAAGAGCATTATTCACTAGCCAAGATCAGTTCAGCAGCCGCGCCCATTGCCATAACTCCACCTTTCTTGAGAAGTGCAAGCGCAAGCTCACCCTCATTCAATTGCTTCAGCCCTTGACTGACACTCGTCAAAACATGCAGCTCAACCTCGAGCACCCAACTCGGCGCGCAATCCACCACTAAACTCACAAACCCAGAAACATAAGCACGCCATAGCACCCAATCACATCCTAATGAGATCTTCCCTTCTAATGCGCTCGCCAAGAACTCCATGTGCGATGTGATGACCCTTGCGCGACGCTTAGAGACGGATACTGAGTCAATGCCCCAGGCAAACATTCCGCAGAGGACAGAAAAGTAAGCCAGTGCATGTCCGATCAGCATACATACGATACCCCCATTGCCTCCTTCCTCATCTAACTCATGGGCTGAGATGAACCATGAAGGGAGCATCTCTTGAAGCAGACACTGGACGATACCTGATCCACCAGATAGCCACACAAATGTGGCTCCAAGAGTAGCTATTGCTTTAACACGTGCCATTGCGGCGGCAAGTGAGACCTGACCATATTTCATCCCGTACTTTGTTTTCTTCAGTTTCTCAGATGTCTCCTTTGAAACTACAGTTCCCATGATGTCTTTAACTGAGGCCATTAATAGGGAGAGTGTCATTTCGGTTAGTAGGAAGATGTTCTTGATGCATCTGTAGACTCGGAGATAGAGGATTCCCGGAGCAACAGGGGAAAGACCACCAGAAAAATGAGAACCAAATCCATGTCCAAGAAGTCCGCCCACACCTCCATGGTTTGGTATTTGAGGAGATAGACCGAGCATCGCACTGAAACAACTTTTGAGAAGCTGAACAACTGCATCTTTGTTGTGGTGGAAGACGGTACGGGATGCAGAAAACACTAGGAAATCAGTCCATCTCTTCACCTTTTGGGTCCACAAGGCAGCAACGATCGGCATGCTTGGCCAAGGACAACTAGCTGCGAGATTCTCCAACGCCGGACCAGCAAGGTTAAGGAATCGCTCCGAGGCTTTGTCGAGTTTATAAGTAATCGTGAGGCTGACAAATGCTGCTAAAGGTAGTGGAAGAGTAGCCAACGAGCTTCCTCCTGCAAAGGAAGTCAGCATTGACACTTAAACGTGGATGTTGTTCAATACATAAGAAACATTGAAGATGATCCAAAAAGAGACAGTTGGACAAAAAATAAATTAAATGTGTCATCGGATACCTGCAACCAGACTAGGGACATCAACACCGGTGGTGGCCACTATTTTTTTGATATTCTCCTCGACACTGGACAAATTTGCAGCAGGGCTAGGCCAATCTGTTCCATTCATATAAGCTGGCTTCCAAACACCACGAGTTACTTCAGCCGAGAAGTAACTCACGATGGTGGCCAGAGATGCAGGAAGGAAATCAGCAAGATCTTTGAGGCCTAAAATTGGCAGGTTGAAACTGATGAATTTCTGTCTTTTCCAAGCACATTTTTTGATCCACCACTATAACATCCATTTTAGTACAAACTTACAAGCTCACATACATCCATGATAATTATGTTATTCATCTAGCTTTTACATGCATATCTGAAAACTTTGGGACGAATGAAGATATAATATTGGTCCAATGACCGAACAATAAAATAATGTGCAATTAGTTGGAATGGTATGAATACTATGACTTAATGAGAAGCTGGTTATGGAATATTAGTACCTATCCTGAAAGTCAATGTGCAATTATGAATATTAAGACCTCATATTAGTACTTATCTTTCATCGCACAATCTGATTCTCTAAAATACTTCAAATCACCATTGTAGCAGAACTCCTAGTTTAAGAAAGAGAGCTCAATACTGCAAAATCTACTTTATCTTGCAACATTAAGTAAACTTAACAAACCTGTAGCTAATTCCCGTGGATATAGCCTTCCATGGGAACAAGCAGTAAGAGCAGCATCAACTACAAAAGGAACAGCTTCCATAATATCCCAGGCAGCTAACTTGGGTCTAGAGGAGATGTCATCAGCAGGGCCAGATGAACTGCTTAAATTGCTATTTCCAGATGTTCCAGACACAATTGTTTGGTTACTCCCTCCGGTGAATTTCCCAAACATCATGTTGAGAAGAACATCTACATTTTGATGAACTGGAGTTCCGTGAACAAGTCCAGAGAGTGTTGATGCTAAACATGCCTGATGCTGTCGGTACCATGTCTTTAGTTTTGGAAATGAATCCATAAAAATGGGCTGCATAGAGGATGAACTTGTGGCAGCTGAGAGTGGTTCAGAGCTGCTTCTGTTCTTTGTTATCTTTCCATTTGATAAAACACGTGAATTACGGAGCAAAAGAAGGAACTCAGGAGTCAATTGTGAGCCAACTGGAGCTTCATCTCCCATTATGCAATATTCAAGTGGTGGATGATTAAACTTCCATAATCTCAGTAGAAGAATAAATGCATTTGAGAACACTGTATGCACGGAGATCTCTTCCCCAGTGGTACTGGTCCACGAGATACTAGGAAAGCAAGATCCAAAAACTTCACAAATTGCCATCAAGGCTCCTGCAAGTTCTGGTACCTGGATGCAAGTATGCCCATAGATGAAATTCATCGACAACATCTGCAAAATGGTAAGTCTGAATTCAGAAATTAAGCCTACCAAGCCATGAAATGAGAAGACTTGGACACAGTCGACAGATGATATTCCAGTAAGAACAATATTAAGTATAGGACCATGACTAATCAAATGGCTTTCAGCTTCAGCATAGTCAGCAGGAACAGAAGGTGAAAGCAGCTTCGCAACAAAACGAACAGTATGCTCCTACATTTAAAAAATAATAATTATAAATAACCATTAAGATCATATCAATAATGAAATACGAGCAGAGGCCTGAACATTTAACTTAAAAGATACAACTTCCATTTTTTTCTTAAACACAAATGATAAACAGAGTATATCAATGATTTAAATTAAGGAAATAAACTAAACTAATGATTACGTTATTACAAGTAATACTAAGATCAATAAAAGATGTGAAAATTCTAAATCATAGCTATAAATCAGTTGATTACCTGAATATTCCATCCACGAACTAGTGAGGCTCCACACAGGATGGTTGCAGCAGATACTTTGTCATTGTCAGATCCATTAATAGCAATTTCAAATATCTTCTCAAGCTCTGCCAAGCTTCAAATGAAATAAATGTTTCAGTGGGGTGCATTCTGGAAATTCACCACCTAGTCGACAACATGAAATAAATCTATCGCCATATACAAATTGCTTCACGAAAAGATTTTAGTGAAACTTCATCTTTACATTGATGAAAATGAATCCAAGAGAATCATAGAACTATCCTGTTCTGGTAGTTGAACATTTACTTGATTACAGCTTATTATGAGGTTTTTTCACTATTATGTTTTTTATATTAGAAAATTTTATGCAAAATCAAAGAATACTACTGAGTCATCTTAAAAAATGTTCAGTATGTTTCACAATAACTTATCTAACAAACCTACTGTTATGCATTATCTAATGCTTTTAGAATAGACGACTATAAAAAATTGATCAGGACAAAATGTCAGGAAGGCAAACCTTGAAGCGGGAGTTGCCACCAAGGCATTTACCACTGACGAAGTGAGAGGTGCGCCCTTCATCAATGCAGACCAATTAGGAACTTGATTAGGCAAAGCACGAGGTATCTGGTTGATATGTCCACTAATGTAACCTGGCCAATAGTATGCTGATGTATCCAACAAATTACGTGAAATACAAGCCTCAACAATCAAATGTCTCATATTGCCAACTGAAACAATCCGACAATACAATAAGGGAAAAAAAGATTAATCAACGATTTGAGCAAACAGGAAAGTATGAATTTTTTAGACTGACAATATTGATATGCTTAAAGTGTACAAAACCTACTGCAATTTACTGTCTTGTCATTCATGGCACTCTCAGGATGTCCACTGCCACCTGCGAGACCTGAAACAAACAACATAGCTTTTGCTGCAGCCTTATTAGCTGCAGATGTAACAGATGGAGGAGGAACCAGTAAGTTCTCATAATCACCAAGAATCTTTATACTAGACACTAGATCTTTACGGCATCTCCCAACAGATGTTTTTTCTTTCCATTGGTTGCTTGGTTCTACTACATCAATAGCTGTTGCTTCTTCTTCCTCAATGATGTTAGCAATGGAAAGTGTGGTTATTGATAGTAACATGCACAATCGTGTGTCAAGGTGGGGCACTGGACCTTCAAGAGGATCCCTTTCCTGAGTTCAAGAATCAAATATCTAGATCAACCTTTATTTTGATACCAGTAACATGGCAGCATTTTCCTAGAGAGATGAAGGCGGTGCTTACCCTTTGTACAAATCGAAGGGAAGCCATCCAAATTGCCAGAAATGCATCATGCCAGGTGCTACCATTAAATGCATGAAGAGCCTTGATTAAACCTATAACATAATAATCAATCTATGGTTAGAAATAAAAATAGCAATTGACTAAAGTGAAATTCAAGAAAAGGAGTATGAAAAAAAATACAGTTTGCCCCCTTGAAGTTATTCAGACCTTACAGATAGTTGTCTCAATTTGGCTTCTTGATTTAAGCTTTCAATCCCTATTTAGTTGTTCCCCACAAAATCATGTTTTTTGTACATAAATATACACCTACATCTAACAGTTCTGTTTGTAGGTATTTTCATTCAAACAGTTTTATCTGTGGGTACTTTCATTTTAGACTCACTGCTTTGGGGAAAGAGGGAGGAGAGTTCCAAATGAAATAAATCAAGAAAAGGTACAGGTCCAGTTTTTTGGTAATCAACAATCTACAGACTAAATTGAATCAAACTTTTAGGCAACTGAAAATTCCCCTACTTGAATAGGATCGGAAGAAATGATTTATTTTCATAATATTCAAGCTTTTTACCACTAAGGACTTCAATTGCGTCTGTAGCAGCAACTGATCCATCAAGACAGTCTTCAAGATATAAATCTATGGGAATCCAGAGGGAACAATTACTATATCCTGGGCCATGACCACCAGAAGATGTTAAAGAACCAGAAGAAACTACAGTGGAAACTGCATGGCAATGTCTAGATTTTCCTTCTCTGCCAAATCGTGAAGTGTCAATAATGAAGAACTGCAATTTTTCAGGTGATACTGTTGAGTTACGCAATGCTGAGGAGCTTGTCGCTAGTAAGTTTAAATGATGAGTGAAAGCATCCCAATGAGATGGCCTAAATGATGCACCAAAAGGCATGTAATTGTAAGCAAAACAAAGTTCTTGAAATAAGGATCAAAGTTCTATATTTATTTCATAAAACTTGCATGAATACACTATACACCTTGATCAGATCAATGATAGAATCCTCGGTGATCAAAAAATATTAATTTACAAAAATTATAGAATAGAAAACATTCTTAATGTATTTCACAACCAGGAAGTACAAGTCAGAAGATTGAGAAATTGTACTTCACAGTTCAATTGGATGCACAATTGAAGCTTGAATTTGTTTCTAGCAAAGCATCCTTTTAAAACATATATATTGAAAAATATGATTTCTCATTTATATAAAGCATATTCTACATAGTTCATATTTATTGGTAAATCCTTGAGTTGCATGAATAATGGTTTACTGTCAAATTTCATGAAGCAAGCAGTGCTACTATGATGCCAAGTTTTCTTTCCCTGTTACAACTGTGTTAGTTTTCAAGTTAAGGTAATGAACTATCGAGTGGAAAGAACTAATATAGAAGGTGAAGCTTGATAGCTGTTTTATTTGCCTTGTATTATGGGAATTTAAGAGGATATCCAACTATCTCATTTGGTATCATTATTCAATCACATGGCATGAAATTTGGAAGATCTGTTTACCTTTGAAGTGAACACAACACCCATTCAAGGGAAGTAGGTTAATAACTATCCACTTTCTCAAGGAAAAGTCTCTGATAACTAACATATGCAAATTGAATTGATAAGCTTTTTAGTACTTATAAGCTTTCCAATCAGGTGTTTCAAAGAAGGGATTTAAGTACTCCCAGAACAAACCTCTTGGTGTTCTAATCCAAACACCAAAACAACCCAGTGAAGAACCTTTAGCTGAAAATTCTCACTTCATAAGGTCTGATAAACTATGTCAAATTTTTAATTCCTCAAAATATGTCAACATAGACTCTTGCAAAACAAAACTATGCGACTATTTTTTTGTTAAGACCTCTCATAAATATGTTGAACAGTCAAAAAGAAAACATCATACATGTTTTCACGTGCCAAGGAGAGAAGCTTGGAAATTACTTTCTGATGCAGAAAATGCCAAACTACTTCAATTGCCATTATGGTATTTAGTGTCTGCAGCTTTTCATTGTATTCAGTTTTTTTCTCACTGAGTGCAACTTCTCCCTCTATCTCCATGTCTTGGGTCTTAGTTACCCACTCGGGGTTCTTCACAGGTGTTATTTCTTGCAACCCTTCATCATCTAAGGTTGCATCAAGTAACTGCCATAAAATGGCAAAGACATACTCAACTACTAAGGCTCCTGGTTCACATGCTTGAACACCAAATTTTTCAGAAAGATGAAGAATATCATCAATTGAAGCCATTGTCCTGCTCATTAAACAGGAAAAAAAAATAATGTATGTGACTCCAAAATAATTATTATCCGCAACAAGAAAACGGAAATGAAAATGCAAATGATCGCTTGCTCTATTAAGAATACTAAAAATTATTCACGAAGCACAATGGCTAATAGAAATGCCGAACACACAATCAGATTTAAGGTAATTAGGAATATTTTGTCTTACTTCTTAAAATGTGACCCCTTTATCTGCGATGTGAAGGAAAATGCATGCCTCCGGAAAAGTTCCAGATACAGTCTATATGCCACCGGCTTATAATGCCGATTTGGAATAACCCTGTATAAGGAGAAAAAATCATGATACTATCCAGCAAAAGTACTCTGGATGTAACCCATTTAAAAAAACACCACTGTATCATGAGCAAATTTTTACAGCATGTAGGAAAATTATCTGGAAACAGTGCCCAGTTCAACAAATTTAGAGATCAAAATGAAAATTATTTCACAGCTGAAGTTGCCATTTCCAGTATTTTCAAGCCTTCAAGGGTCATTCATCTATTAATCTCAGTCAGAACATGAATTCCATGATATAACATCTATCAACAAATCTGAAAAGGCCCCAAACAGACCGCAGCTGCTTCTTCTTTTTTTTTTTCCTCAAAAATACTGGTGTATAAATGTCTTGTTGAGAACATCTAAATGGTTCCAACAAATCATTAGTTAAAGCATCGGACAAATCATTAGCCAACGATTAATTTTATCGTGTACATACTTTTTGAAGTGCTTTGTCAGGTTAGCAAATGAGTACATTTTGACCATTAGCTATCAAAAAATTCAACTAGCGTCATGTATATATAAAATCATAGGGAAGAAACGACTTTGATGAAAGAATACATCTTCCTCAGTTTACATCAAGTGAGTAGTTTAAGGATGACTCTTGTGTTTGATGATGCCCATTCCTTAGGAAATTCCAGTGATCTTCAGTAGAGAATTAAAGAAATAGTTTGAAAGAGAGATAACTAATGAATCATGCATTGTTCGAATTCCCGGTGAAATCAATGTAAGTTACGACTTCACTTAATTACTTAGACAGTTAGACCAGTCACCGAAATATAGGAAAGTAGATGTTGACTATCCTAATAACCCTAGATCAAATGGAACGAGGTCGATTCAAGAAAACATGCGATACCAATTCAAACTCTCCTTTGTCGAAGAACAGAGCTCTGGTGCATTAAATACCTGACGGAGAGGAGCGCCACGAGAAGCATGGGAGGCGCTATGTTGGCTGCGAGGGCCTTCTCGACGTATTTCCAGGCGAGCGGCACGTCGTTTTCCCAGCACAGGTGGGATGCTAGTAGCTGCGCCAGCTCCGGCGACGGAATCGCGACGCCGTGTGCGGCCAGCGCGGAGGAGACCTGCACCGCCCAGCCGGAGGGGTCGCAGCCCATCCCCTGGGCCGCCTTGGTGAACTCCACCACCTCGTCCCACGGCCAGGACATGGGGCGGCCGCCGCCAGCTACCAAATACAACAACACGATCACGGAGAGCGCATACGGAACAAGGCCGCCTTCCGCCGACGGGCGAGGATGACTCGCCGGCTGGGGTAGGTGGAACGATCCGCCGCTGCGTTGCCCTGCGGGGACGGTAGTGGGGGAGCTGCCGGATATGGAGTAGTGGAGCGGGCAAGTAGGTCCACGTCAATTTTACGAAGTAGTTTTTTTTTTAACAATTTGGTTCGGTGTCCGTGTCACAATTAGTCGGGGGTGGGTGAGCGATTGACTACCCAATTCCAGACAGGATTCTCCACTCCAGGATTTGCTGTTGACGCTGGCCACGCCGCCCACGCACAGACCTAACTCAAGTTTGCTTTTTAAAAAAAATCAAGAATTACAAGATTTTAATAACAGATGAATATTTTTTCGGAGTAAAAATAAAATGCAAAGGTGTAAAGTCAAGTTTTGGTTCATCTGCTAAGGAGTAAAGTGTTAACCACTACAAAAGCCGATTTCCAAGTTTACAAAAAGGAACTGCATTTTATTTTTATTTATATTCTAAAACAATCTTAAGTCATGTCACACTCACTCAGTTGATAACCTACCTAACACACGACGACTATCTGCTTTCTTCTTTCCTTTTTGAAGCTGAACGACGCTTTTGGCAAAGCCTGCCAATGGCCTTACACGACTAGGCCCGTGTGTTCGGGTAGGCTGTCGCCGCTCCGCCTTGCAAGTTGTGCTTGGTCCGATTCAGGTTTAGGCCATGTCCAACATTACACATTGTGCAATTTTGTAAAGGCAGATCCCGCCGCCCAGCGGCCCCCTAAGCCTGGTCCCACAGGGATCCTAGGAGGAGGTAAATCAGCGGTGAATGCTGGCCCGGGTAAAGCGTGGTGTTTCCGAAATTTAACACAGCTGATCCAGATTATTCATCCAGTGCGTGTCCGTGGACCTTCGACCCTACGACTCATTGTGCAAGGATGTCACGCCTTAACCGGTTGATCCAGCCCGCGGGAGCATGTCCAACATTACACATGATGAAGAAGAAAGATGAGATCCCTGTTCAGGGTTGCTCATCAACCTGCAAGAACAAATCGTATAGAATTAGCTACTGAAGTTGATTGTCAGCTAACATAAAACCAGAAGAAGGGAAAAGGAGAATTCACATAGCCGTTGAATAAATTCCATCAGATTCAGGCCAGCTTCCAAATCTCCATTTCTGGATGATCAGCTTGTATTCGTGTAGCTGTTAATTGACGCCAGTGATCGATTTATCAAAGAGGCTGAATTGTCCTCCAACTTCCTTGCTAATCCTCGCGTTGCTCCGAGAAAATATTTTCCATCAGGATCTCATAGATATCCCTCGCCCTGCAGTAGAATTTCTCCGTCAAAGATATGTTTTTGAAACCTTCCTTATTCTTCTTCATCTTCTTCTTCTTTGCCTTTAATGGTGCCGCTGCCGCTGCATTATTAACAGGAGAGGCGGCAGGAGCCCTTCCTCCAGCTGCTGGAAGTGGAACCGTCGCCGAGGGAGGTTTCTTTGCGTCAAGTTCGTCCTTTGCAGAGACGCCCTTGGCCATTGCCTCCGCAAAGATCCTAAGTTTCTCAAGAACCACCGGCTTGCCATTGGCAAGGAAGGCGTCCTTGATCCGGCGCCCAATCGGACCATCGTCGTCCCGGACCATGATTCGTGGCAGTAATAGATAGCGAAGGAGCAGGAAGGTGCTTCGCTGGCGGCGGTGGTCGGATAGGCACGGCACGGCGGAAGGCATGTGCAGTAGCTTCTTATTATATATTTATATTAAACGTTATTGAAACTAACAACATCGTCGCTTTGGCCGAGTGGTTAAGGCGTGTGCCTGCTAAGTACATGGGGTTTCCCCGCGAGAGTTCGAATCTCTCAGGCGACGAATGATTTTAGCTTTTTTTGTTTGTTTACTTCTGTCATTTTCGCATCTTCATTCTCTTTATGACTGTCTTTTTTAAAACTCTTTTGTATTCCAGCAAAAATAAGAATTTTCTATCAAGAATAATGCTTGTTTTTTAACATAAAATAATTTCTTCATTAAAAAATCAATTATGTGATAATAACACAATTGTTCCTTTAGAAATCTTTGAAATCATTGCCCAAATAAATATTATGGAAAGGATTGAATATAATTGAAAAAGTTGAGTTCGTTTCTTTATTTTGTTAAAAAAAAAAAATAACGACTTTTTATCCAACAATATAAATAACGACGAATGATTTTAGCTTTTTTTGTTTGTTTACTTCTGTCATTTTCGCATCTTCATTCTCTTTATGACTGTCTTTTTTAAAACTCTTTTGTATTCCAGCAAAAATAAGAATTTTCTATCAAGAATAATGCTTGTTTTTTAACATAAAATAATTTCTTCATTAAAAAATCAATTATGTGATAATAACACAATTGTTCCTTTAGAAATCTTTGAAATCATTGCCCAAATAAATATTATGGAAAGGATTGAATATAATTGAAAAAGTTGAGTTCGTTTCTTTATTTTGTTAAAAAAAAAAATAACGACTTTTTATCCAACAATATAAATAAGTTTTTGAAATTATCAAATTATATATTCATTTTTTATTTTACCAATCGATTTATTTTTTTTAAAACTATTTTTTATATATTTAACTACCTTTCTTAATTATATTCATGCTCTCAAATATCAATTTGACTCAATATATAAGAATAGTGATTTTTTGAACACGAATAAATTTAAAAAATTTAATTCGTGTTCAAAATATCATTATTCTCAATATATTGAATTAAATTGATATTTAAGAGCATAGATATAGTCAGAAGAGATGAACACATAAGAACTAGTTTCATGTTAATTCGAGATCATTTGATCAATCAATTGATTTTGAATAAAATCGACTGATGGACCAAATGACCCTGGATTGACATGAAACTATTTTTATATGTTCGCCCACCTTTCCTGAATATGTTCATGGTCTCAAAAGTCAATTTTAACCAATATATTAAGAGTAATGATTTTTTGAACACGATAATATTTAAAAATTTTAATATGTGTTCAAAAAATCATTGCTCTCAATATATTGGGTCAAATTATTATTTAAGGACATGGATATAATCAAGATAAGTAAATGAACACATAAGAACTAGTTTCAGGTCAATCCGAAGTCATTTGGTCTATCATTTATTCTTGCTCAAAACTGATTAATGGATCAAATGAGGATTGACATGAAATTAGTTCCTATATATTTTTCTACCTCTTCTGATTACATCTATGCCCTCAAACACCAATTTGACTAAATATATTAAGAGCAATAATTTTTTGAACACAAATTAATTTTTTCAAACATATTCGTGTTAAAAAAATCATTTCTCTCAATATATTAAATCAGATTCACGTTTCAAGCTGTGGATATGATCTTGTTGGAACCTTGACGGGGGGGGGGTGAATAGCATCTCACCCAAAATGTCACTTTCAAGCTACACGATCATTTAACGTGGTTCGGAGATCAGGGCTCCTACTCCACGACTATCCGTAAGGTGGACGATCCCGATCCATCGGTGGATGACTCCCCGATAAACTCCGGTTAGCTCACGTAGCTCCTTATGGGTGAAGAAACTTCACCACAACTCTCACAAGAACACTTGAAATGCTAGGGCACAGGTAGACTACTAATAAGGGTTAACCAGCTCTATTTCGTCAACCTCAACCAAGCTCCCAAGGCTTGGTTATATAGGCCACGGGTTGGAAAATCTCGTCTACCAGTCGACTGCCAAAAGCATTAGTCGACTGCCCTCTCGTGGAAAATCGATCGTTACATCCCAACGACTCAATACCAGTCGATTGGTAAAAGTACCAGTCGACTGCTCCACACTGGACGAGCGAACAGAAGCATTTTGTTCGCTCTCAGTCGACTGATGTAACCACCAGTCGACTGCTACAGTAAAAACCCTAATTTTAGGATTTTACCCTCGAGTACATTCACTCAGCACTCGTCCTCGCCAGACCAACCTAAACCTAGCCTTCTAGCCTCCTCCATTAGCCTTGCGTCCCTCGGATGCCTCCCCATCCTTCATGTCTTGCCTTCTGGAGTTTCCATCGGTCTTGTCATTGTTGTCGGGTCTTCCTTTACCAAGAGGTCGCACCTTCGGGACTTCATCCATTGGCAAGTCACACTTGGACTTACGTTGCCAAGACTACATCCTTGAATTTACACCTGTAAGACTCATCCTTGGACTTTCCTCCTTTGCCAAGTCACACTTGGACTTTCCTTGTTGTACCTGCATCCTGCACACTCACAATGCATACAAATGCAACAATAAACTTAACTTAAACCTTTGCCCAAACATCAAAACCTAGGATACCCAGATTGCACCAACAATCTCCTCCTTTTTGATGTTTGACAACCCGTTTAAGTTAGGGAAACAATAATAATGTAAATAAATATGCAATCTACACATGCATAAATCATGAAACCTAATCCTAGGCTCTCCCTTCACCTAAGCTCCCCCACAAAAGGCAAACTTCTCCCCCTTTGCTAATAAATGAGCAATCGCTCCCCCTTCTCCTAAGCTCCCCCTTGAGTTAGGATTTCTTGCAAAGGTATGTAGATTTCCTACTTAAACCTAAACTTCTCCCCCGTTGTCATACATCAAAAAGAGCTCCAATAATATCCCAATTATTGGACTCTTTGACCTCTAATGACCATAAACATCATGTATTAACCCCCCATAAGATTACATACATGTTCCCCACTCTTTTGATCATTTTCTAATGTTGAAAAATATTTTTAGATCGTATCAGTCGACTGCTATAAGCTCCAATCGACTGTCATCGTCAAAATGAGCTTACAGAGACATTCTGTGCTTGTGAACAGTGTTACCAGTCAACTGGTAACTGTACCAGTCGACTGGTACTCTATTTCTGAAAAAATTAGTCTTTTTTGATCAACTTCAGAAATGCACCAGAAATTCTACAAACCTTAAAAAATTTTCAAATTTTGTGGAGAATTCTATTTTAACCTTGTCTAGTTGGGAAAAATATATTTATCACATATCCCAAAATTGACATAAAATTCAAAACTAACTAAATAGTTTAATTGAAGCTTGACCTAAAGTTATAGTTTTGACTTCCTCTTGATGTATCTGCCTATACTAGACCATAATGCATCTCTTGCATTAGTTTATATGACATCTATACATCAAAAATCAATTTTCATGCAATATGAACCCAATTCATATTTTCATGCATAAAACTTAACCCAATTGTGTCAACCAACTATAATAGAGACTCAAATCCATCTCTAATCCCTTTGGCACATATTGGTTCACTTGAGATCATTTATCATATGTCCCAAATACTCTTTAAGCTCCCCCTTGAGCTCTTAATCTTATCCACCTCCATAGGTGACTCATTTACTATGGCTAAGCCACTTCGGTGCACCTCGGACGACACTTGGCCTTCAAAACTCACCTTCTTAACCTTAGACACCTTGTCTTTGGTTAGTTTCTTCCTGTCCTTCACCTTAGACACCTCATCCTTGCCATAATTATATGTCACCCTAGCATATTCCTTCTTATTGGCTTGGATGACTCTCCCTTGTCCTTGGTCACACCTCTCTTACCAATGTCATGTGCTACCGTAACACTTGACCTCCTTTTGGTCTTGGAGGGACCTAATTTGACATTTTTGGGTCTTTGACCATTCAAATACATGTCAAGTCTTTTACGTCCAATAATGAACCTCTCTAGGACTTTCTCCATTTCCTCAAGCTTTGCCTTCAAGGCTTGATTTTCCAACTCTAGGGTTCTAACCCTAAAGTCAACATGCCCACCTTGGACATCCCTAGACCTACCCACCTTCTTAGGTATATGTCTTCTTTTCTTGGGATTAATGCTTAGGTTTTCACCTACTTTTCTTCCCTTTGGCAAAGTGGTTTGGGTCTTATTAGGTCTATTCTTACTAGATTTAGTATGAATAGGTCTCCTAGGGTTATCTCCTACATTGACCCTATTTCTATCATTATATCTAAATCCATGATTATACTTGGGTAAATAATAAAAATTATTTCTAGAATGCATGGAAGAATTTAAATTTGAACTTAAATTCATGTTAGGGTTTACCTCCCTTACCATTGAAGCTCTCTTCTTCTCCCACTTCTTTAAGTGCGCCAATTTCTTGAGCTCTCCTCTCTTTGGGCACTTTGTGTGGTAGTGTCCCCACTCACCACACGTGAAACACCTAATGTGCTTCTTCTCCTTCTTCTTCTTTCTACAACTCACATTAGTTTCTAAATTAACTTTAGTGAGTTTAGGGTTTACCTCCTTTACCTTCTTGAGTGAAGGACACCTACTCTTATAGTGTCACATATTACCACACTCAAGGCATTCGATGTGGTCCTTTATGATCTTCTTGGTAGTTGAGGTGGAGGGTTGAGCTTCCAAGATCTCCTCTTCCTTGGATTGCTCTTCTTCCTCTTCATTTGAAGATGTGGACGGTTCCACTTCTTCCTCCCTTGATGATGTGGATGATACCTCCTCATCTTCCTTCTCCTCCTCGGATGTTGAACCCGTGTCAACATCCAATTGATTCTTCTCTTCTTGGACCAATGAGTCTTTTTCTTTGGGCTCCTCCTCTTCTTAGATTTGTGTAGGATTCTCATGAAGCGCAATTATCATTTTCCAAAGGTCACTTGCATTCTCGTATTCACCTACATTCAATATCGTACTAGGAGGTAATAAATTAATTAAAATTCTAGTTACCTCTTTATCCGTCTTCGATTGCTCCCTTTGCTCCTCGGTCCAATATCAAGGTTGGAGACGCTTTCCCTTCTTATCCGTTGGAGCTTTAAACGGTTCCTCCAACGTAATCCATTGGCTCCAATTCATTTGGAACCACATCTCCATGCGCTTCCTCTAATAGTCGAAGTCCTCACGCTCGTATAGAGGTGGGATTAAGATGTCTCATCCTAGCGGACCTTCCGACTCCATCTTCTTCCTCTAGCACTTTCTCCCTTGGCGATTAGTCCAACAAGAGCTCACCTTGCTCTGATACCACTTGTTGGGACCTTGACGTCCGCTAGAGGGGAAGGGGGGGGGGGTGAATAGCGTCTCACCCAAAATGTCGCTTCTGTAAAGAACTAGGGCGCTAAGCACAAGGAAGCGCAACGAAAAACATCTAGTTCCTTTCCAGAAGATCCATGCAAAAGGAAATCATATACTAAGTACTAATTTTTATACATGAGAAAGTTATGCCTTTGTTGCATGCCCTTTGCAATCCCGACAGCAACGTTTCTTTAGATGCGGATCTTAGCGCGATCAAGTGGTCACGCCTCTTTGATATCCACATGAACAAGTCTCGTTTGTCTCACAAACTCACCAAGTGGAGAATGAAACAACCAAAGGTTGTGCTAGCAACCCTTCTTGGAAGTTTCGGTCAAGTGGAAGAGAGGAGGAGGAAGAAGAGCAAGAACACCAAAAACTCATCATGAAAATGAATCCAAAAACTCCCTTTTATAGATTCATGAAATTGCCTCATGCCTTAATGCCAATTGCCTTGATTGACATTAATATTTGTTTTCATCCAATGAATCCAATGCATCCTATGCATGCAATGCATGAGCAATTCAAATTGTTTACTCTTCATCTAATGCATGAGTAATTCAAGTTGTACACTCCTCTTTCTTCATGAATTCAAATTCATGAAATCATATAATGAGTCCAACTCATTAATCATCAAATAATTCATGAAATCATATAATGAGTCCAACTCATTAATCATCATTCCAATTGATTCAATGAGTCTAATTTGAATTGGACACAATCCAATAGTTGGATTTAATTGAGTCTTACTCAATGAGTCCAATTTAAATTAGACTTAATCCAATGATTCATCAATGAATCCATCTCCATTGACTTGTTCTTTGTGTGTGACCCAATAGGTTCTCGTAACGTTGACAATGTATCCAAATTAACATTTAAATACATAAGCAATGAGTGACATCTAGCAAGACATCATTGCTACCCAAGTAACGAGAATGTCGAGATTCGACTTAACCTTTCTGTGGCTATTATTGTTGGGACCGATGTGCCCGCTAGAGGGGGTGAATAGCGTTTCATCGCGCTTGCGTCGGTTTGCTTCGTCCTATTGTTGTGCAGCGGAATACTAGAAGACAAACACTCACAACGCTAACACTTAGGATTTACTTGGTATCCACCTCAAGAAGAGGTGACTAATCCAAGGATCCACACATGACACGCTATCTCCACTAATGAAAACCTCCTTCTCGGTCGCAGCCAGAGGCGGAGAAGCCTCGTACAAACTCACACACAACACAAACACAAATACAAGAAGAAACTCTAAGAATACAAGTGAATACACCTTTCTTCTTACTACTTGTTGTTGCCTCTTGAAACTTGAAGATGCTCCTCAAGTGCTTTCAAGAACTGGCATGAGTGTTGGAGAAATCGCTGTGAGGATTGGAGAAGAATCACAGGAAAAAGCTTGCAAAGAACTAGTAAAGAAAACGCTCCGCCCAGGCTATATACAGTGCCTCCAATCGATTGCCACGTCAGCACCGCTCCATTGCAGTCGTCCATCATCTGCATCCTGCATAACGGTCACTTCCCAATCGATTGCCCGATCTATTGGGACTGCCTGAATCAATCGCTCGATCGATTCAGCACCTTTCTGTGCTCTCACATCCGCGTGAGAGCTTCTGCTGCCCAATAGATCGACCAATTGATTAGCAACTCCCAATCGATCGCCCGATTGACTAGGAAAGTCTCTGTGCTCACGATTTCATATCCCAATTGATCGATCGATCGATTGGGTCTTCCCACAATCGCAGCATAGTCCAAATCGATCGACCGATCAATTTGGACCCTATTCAATCGATCGCCTGATCGATTGAACACTCTGAACTTGACTTAAACTCAAGTCCAAAGTCCCAAACCCAATTTCCGGTCAACTGTGACCTGTTGGGTCTCCATTCCTAGCATTTGGCCACACCCAACCAACCTTGAACTAGCCTTCTAGCCTCCTCCATCAGCCTTGCGTCCCTCGGATATCTCCCTATCCTTCACGCCTTGCCTTCAAGAGCTTCCTTCGGCCTCATCCTAGTTGTCGGGTTCTCCTTGCCAAGTTATACCAGGACTTACCTTGCCAAGACCACATGCTTGGACTTACACCCTTTGCCAAGATCACACTTGGACTTTCCAATTGCCTGGCTCCTCACCAGGACTTTCTCCTTTGCCAAGATCACACTTGGACTTTCTAATTGCCTGGCTCCTCACCAGGACTTTCTCCTTTGCCAAGATCACACTTGGACTTTCCAATTGTCTGACTCCTCACCAGGACTTTCTTCTGCCTAGCTCCTCACTAGGACTTTCCCGTTACCTGGTTCCTCACCAGAACTTTCTCTTGCTTAGCTTCTCACTAGAACTTTCTCTCGCCTAGCTCCTCACTAGGACTTTCCCATTGTCTAACCTCCAGTTAGGACTTTTCCAGTCAAGTCACCTGTCAACCTTAACCTACTTGACTTGTATTCTCATCAACCTGGTCAATCCTTTGACCATCTCTACAATCGGGTGATTGCTCCAGCAATCTCTTTATATTGTCAAACATCAAAACTCAAATCCTAACTCAAGCTTGACTCAACTCAAGCTTAGTCAAACTGGTCAAACTTGACCTAGGGAAATTGCCCCAACAATCTCCCCCTTTTTGATGTTTGACAATACCTCTAAGTTAGACTAAATCTCATAGTCTTAACCTCTTCTTTATAACAAGGCTAAATCTCATAACTTTGACCTCTTCTTTATACCAAAGCTAAATCTCATAGCCTTAACCTCTTCTTTATCACAAGGCTAAATCTCATAGCCTTAACCGTTTCTTTACACCAAGGCTAAATCTCATACCCTTAACCTCTTCTTTATCACAAGGCTAAATCCCATAGCCTTATTTCCTTCATGATAAGGCATGAATGAAGGTTTCCTTCATTCTCTCCCTTTCCTAAAGGGCAAACTTCCCCTGCTTGGGATGAATGCCTAACTTAACCTTCCATTCTCTCTCTTTGTCACACATCAAAAACTGAAAACAAACTCTTCTCCATAAGAGTTAACGCTACATTATTTACAACCTCATATGTTGTTAACAACCCCACAATGAAGATCTCATATTCTTCATTGCCGCCTAAGCTCCCCCTTGAGCTCTACTTCACTTCACAATGCTCATCCTAGAGCATGCATCAACTTCCCAATGAAACTCCCATTCATTGTATTCAATGCTCCCCCTCGAGCAGTAATCTTCTTCACAATGCTCATCCGAGAGCATTTATCATCCTAGCAATGAAGATAACCAATCTCCCCAATACTCGACCCTGAGTATTATCCATCACAAAGGTTTAACCCCCTTCCAAGGTCCTTGAAAGTAAATATTCATGCATTCAAGGAGTAACTCCTCCTAAAAACATGGTCAAACTTCTGTCATTGCACCAACAATGACTTGGAGTTCCTAAACAATTAGGAAAACCCAAACTTGTAGTTTTGAGGTTCAAAATCCAATAATGAAACTAAACCCCAACCTAAACTTCACCTAAGTCTATCTTAACCAATCCATACTTTCTTTAATCATGAAAACTCCCCCTAAATGTATACAAGTGTATTCCAAAGGGTTAGGAATGGTTAATGACCCTTGAAAACCAAAACTTGAAGTTTTGAGGTTCCAAAATTCGAAATTGAAACTAAACCTCATCCTAAACTTCACTTTGATTTATCTTAACCAATCCATACCTGTTTTCATAAAAAAAAAAACTCTCCCTAAATATATACAAATGTATTCCAAGAGATTTGAAATGGTTATTGGAACTTGAAGTGGCTTAAAGTGCTGAAATTAGGCTTTTCAGGCCAAAATCAGACTTCCCAATCGATTGAAGTTGGGACTCAATTGATTGAAATCACTTCAATCGATCCATTGATCGATTCCGCAAGCTACTGCTCGTAGAAATCCCCTCTGAATCGATCGGCTGATCGATCCAGCCTGGGTCAATCGATCGACTGATTGATTCACTGACCTTCTGTTCGTGGGAATGAGCTTTCCAATCGATCGGCTGATCGATCGAAACTCATCCAATCGATCAATCGATCGATTGGATTTCTGATTTCTCTGAAATTCAATTTCAGCAGACTTCAGAAACTCCCCAAAAATTCTATAAACCTCTAAAAATCATGAAAACTCATGTAGACATTATTTAGGGTATATTCTATCAAGGAAAAATAGTTTTCTATGAAAATACTTCCTATTTTCAAAGATTGACACAAATTTGAAATCTTGTAAAAACTTTAGTGTTTTCTTCCAAGTTTGTGTCTAACTATTCAATGATGATTACTATCAGAAGATAGTCTTCACCAAGGTTTTAAAAAGAATTTTAAAAACATTTTAAAACCAATATCCAACCATGTTCTTTGTGCTCAATGCACATGACTTGTACATTAGCTTTCTCAATAATTGGAAAACACATAACTATGTGTTTTGATGAACCTAAAACTCAACAAGATGCACTAAATCAACATCTTGAGTTTGGTTCACCATTCTAACATCTCACTTGTATCTAATGTGTACTAAAACACATACAAGTCACCTTATGATTTTTTGTGAGATGCATATTTATTTTTGTAGGACCGTTGGGCCGGCTAGAAGTGGGGGTTGAATAACCCTGAAAAAAATAAAATCGACCCTTCTCGACTTTTCAAACCAACACTTGAAGAATAATAAAATAAACAGAAAATAAAAAATCAAGGCACCAGATTTGACTTGGTTACAACCGGGGAGGTTATTAATCCAAGGAAGATAATACCACTACTATCTCCTTCAGGCGGAGAAGCCTCTTTTACAGCAGTGTAGGCATAGAAAGAGGGAAGCTAATCTAAACAGTGGAAGCGCACAAGTATTATTACAATTTCTGAATTAATTAAAAAGCTTCTGGACCAAGGCTATATTTATAGCCTTGGTCGGGGCACCTGGAAGGGTTCCGGGCACCCTAGGGGGGATAAAACTTTATCCCCCAACGTTCAGATCGAGATTGACTCGATCTGGTCAAACTTCACGGTCCGGGCGCCCGGAAGGGTTCCGGGCGCCTTGGGCTGGTTCGGGCGCCCCAGACTGTTCCGGGTGCCCCGGACTATTCCGGGCACCCCGGACTATTCCGGGCACCCCGGACCCCCAAATAAATAGCTGTTGACTTTTCTCCATCGGGACCTTTGCTCCGGTTTGGTCCGCCTCGGTCCGGGTCTTCTACTCTGGATCCGCTCACTTGGGTGATTTTTGCCATCTGAAAAAGGGCTCACCCAAACTCAACTTCCGGTCTTCTCGAGGAGGCTTCCCTCCGACTTCTCGTCCCTCGGAACCGCCGCGTGTTTCCTTCTCTTCCATTAGCGTACTCATCCGCAGTCTTCGTCCCTCGGTCGCACCCCGTGTCGACCTTCTCGCTAGCTGCGTATCTTGCTCCCCGAGCAATCTTCCGCTCTAGCTTTCGTCCCTCAGAGCCACCGCACGCTTCCTTCTCGTCCGCCGGTGTACTCTTCCGCAGCACCTCGTCCCTCGGATGCACCGCGTGCCGTCCTTCTCGCTAGCTGCGTCTTCCGCTCGAGTACCTGTGCTCCTAACCTCTTGCACACTTAGACACAAGGTTAGAAACACGCAGGACCTAACTTAACTTGTTGATCACACCAAAACAACCTTGGGGTTCCAACAGTTTTTGTTCTAAACTAAGGGATCATGCATAACTATCTAGGCATTATGAAACTTGTGATCATCCACCTAGGATGTCACTTAGTGTCATCCCACTTGTTGAGATATTTACCATTCATGATAAATGCCTTTTGTCCTTAATTACAAGGAAATTAACATAATGCATGATGTTACATGACATACATCAAAATAAGCAATTTAAAAAAATGCTATAGCTACATGATGTATGTATGACATGACATGGTATTTTTATGTTTTTCATAATAAAGAAGAATGCAACATATGATGTCATGACATATGATAGACAATCAATCATGGCACTTTAGCATAGATAAAATATACCTAGATAGAATATCAAAGTGTCCTTAATCCCTTAGCTAAGCCTTTAAATTCTAATCCTAGATTGCCTATTTCTTGAAGAAATGCCAAAACCCAACTTGACATGTCTTTTATCCTTTCCTATTTGTGCCAATTGGGATTAAGAATTAAATCCTCAAAATTTTATTTGGCACATTTTACTGTTTCTAAGAGTGACAGTTTGGATTAAGATTTACATTTCCCTTGATTCCATAAGAAAATGCCAAATTCCCAATTTGACATTCCTTTTGCCTCTCTCAAGTGTGTCAATTTAACCTAATTTCAAATCCTCAAAACTTGGCACCTTTTTTCTCTTCAAGGCTTAATCACATTTGATTAAAGCATGAGTTTTCTCTTAATTCCTTAAGAAAGTATCAAAATTCTAACTTGATTTTTCTTATACTTTTCTTAAGTGTGCCAATTTAGATTAAGTTCAACTCTTCAAATTTTAGCACATATATTTCTCTTTCAAAGAGTAACCCAATAATCCTTTTCATTTTCAAAGGTTAACAATAACTTTGAAAATGCTCTCAAGTGTCAACTTTACCAAGGTTGAGTTAATTACCTTTCCAATTGGAGTTGACACTCTCTAAACTCATCTACGGTGTACAGAATATGTTCCTAGGAACCCAATACCTATTGGTGCTCCTTGGATGCTCTAGGTACTCACTCGGGATAACTTCCCTAGATACCTTTCTAAGGACCTTTCTAGGCTTCTTAGAAATCTTGGTCACTTCTACTAGGTCACTCCTAGGGATAACTTCCCTAGTAACCTTCTTTGTGACCTTCTTTGGCCTTTTTGGAGGCTTAGTCACCTTTACTAAATCAACTTTAGGGATGACCTCCCTTGTGACCTTCTTTGTGACTTTGTTAGACTTCTTAGAATTCTTAGTCACATTGGTCTTGCCAAAAGAACCTTTAGAGATTCCTTCCCTAGTATCCTTGACTTGACCTTTACACCTAGGGTTGGTCCCATAGCTATATGGAATCCTATGAAAGGAAGTCACATCCTTCTGTTTTTCACATTCTTTTTTTTCATAAGTATTTGCATTGTGTAAAACTTATTTACAAATGTACTTTTAACACAATTATTGGGATACTTTGATTTTTCCAAATGAGCTTACATAACTTGAGCCTCATCCAGTAACCAAAATGAAGTTTGAGAAATCATCATGGAAACCAAGTACTAAACAAACAAGATGAATCATGACTATTTCAATGATATCAACTATCCAAGCTCAAGTATTGTGAAGTGAAAGTAAAATCCTTAAGGTTAAGCCAAGACTAGAACCTATCTCCATGATACTTAGCTTATTTCATGCTACTCAAGATAGAGAAAAGAGGTACACTAGACATACTACTAGCATAATTTACAACATCATGAATCTAGATAATGAACGTGCTAACATTTTCACTTAAAGACAAGAAAGCATATAAGTGGAGTTTGATGTTCTCAAAATGAATGCCACAAGAAATCAAAACAAAATGCAAGACATAAGCAAAAAACAAAAACAAACAAAGCAATTCAAATGCATCTAATGCATCCCTCTAGACTTAAACTTTTCATTATCCCAATGAAAACTAGAAATGATATATGAAGGAGGTTTTATGAAGTTAGAGGAGTTACCAAGTGATGAGCTCCAAATGGTTGGCATTCATGTGCTTAAAGATACTCCTCTATTCAATACTCACATACCTCCACAACTTTAAATTCTACAAAATAATGATAGACAAGAAAAATTAAGTAGAGGGTATGAGATTATTATGAGGAAAGAAATGAAACTAGAAAGGAATTTGAAAGAAACTAAAACTGTAATGAAAACAAGATTGAACTTGGGTTGCCTCCCAAGAAGCGCTTGTTTAAGGTCATTAGCTCGACCACCTCATTAGAGTCATCTAAATCTCGCTCTTGGAGGGGTAAGATATTTTAGAACCCTCCTACCAGAGGTTCTTATTATGGAGAGAGCTTTCATCAAAGGAGCTACAAAGTAAAGTATAACTCTCTCTCCATCTTCGTCTTCTTAAAAGTTTTTTCAGGTGGTCAAAGACGGTTCAGATTGAGCTTCCAATCATTAACCCAAGTGAAATCTGCACATGCAAAAAAAGTATAAATCTCCCACAAACATATTAGATAAGATAGAGTCATAACCATATTAAGATAAGCAGAATAAGAAATAAAAAGCTGAATCACATCCAACAAAGTCAATGATAGGTACCTCTATAAAATTTTCCAAAAGATCACAAGAAATACTAACCTTACTTTGTTGAGAAATACCTGAAATTTCTAAACATGTAGATATGATTTCCTCAGAATCAAATGATGGTTCTAGCTCTGACTCAGGTGTTGATGATATCAATGATGGTGATTCTTGAGACTCTGCTATATCTACATGAGTACCTACACATTGGTCCACAACATGTTCAATCCTTGCAACTCTTACAACATCTAAGGATTGTGTGGACAAAGGAGATGAATCTTGAGATGCTGCTTCCACAACACAACTCCCTACACATTCTTCCAAAACATCATCATCAACACATACATCAAAAAATAAACCAACATCTATATCCTCAATAGGAGAATAAAAAACAAGAGGATCAATAACTTCACTTGCAGTTTTAAGTTGATCTACCACATCACATTCATCATATGAAAATTCAATGTCACTATAATACTATATAAAATTTAGAGATAGATCTGAAAACTTATTTACCACTGCATTATCAATAAAATTCTCATCTGAAGAGTCCTCATCTTTATATACATTCAAAAATTTACACTCAACCATATTAGTGTCACAGGATTTGGCGAAGTCTTTATTTTCATCGACCCCCACTAACCTTTGTGGAAAAGAAACCCTTAGTGAAGGTCCTGAGAAAGATTTAACTTCCTTTATCCCAAATTCCCTTTGAGATTTTGGAGGGGGTCCAACTTGTTTATCTAGTGTTGGTGTGATCAATAATTGAGGAAAAGGTACTTGTGGCCTTTGAAAATTTCCTGGAGAAATGTAATTGAGTTCTTGTGATCTTCTATTATTCTTCTCCTCAATTCTAAACATATCCTTCTTCAGAAGTTCTTCATGATTTTTTCCAATTCTCAACCCAACATCATCACACTTTTCACTAGATCTTGTCTACGAAGGAGGGGGATCTTCTTTAAACCATTTTGAAACAATACTTTCAATCTTTGCCCCCAAATGTTTGAACTCTCCGTTCTGTGACTTGTGATTTTCAAGACTCATAGATGGTTGAGTTACAATTTGTTTGACAGACTCTATAGTATTTATAGCTTGCACTTCTTGAATGTTTGAAGGAGATTTCATCCAACTTATGTTTGACCATTCATGGAGGTTCAATGTCACTTGATCAATTAATGTATTCGCTTCATCGACACTTTTATCCATAAAAGAACCTCCAGCTAATAAATCCAATATACTCTTGTCTGAAAAAGAAATTCCCCCATAGAATATGTGCAGAATCAACCATTTTTTAAAACCATGATGAGGGCACTGTCTTTGACAACTCTTGAATATATCCCATGCTTCAAATAATGATTCTCCATATGCCTGAGCAAAATTTGTTATGTAATTCCTCATATACACTGTTCTGCTTGGAGGGAAAAAATGATTCAGAAATTGTTTCTCCAATTGTTCCCAACTTGTGATGCTTTGAGGACAGAGAGAATATAACCAAGTCCTTGCTTTATCCTTGATACTAAAAGGAAATGTCATCAATCGAACTGCATCTGCTGACACTCCTTCACATTTCACCATATCACAAATCTCTAAAAATGTTTCAAGATGCAGATAAGGACTTTCTGATACTTCTCCTCCAAATTTGTGACCTTATATCATGAAAATTAACTCTGGGTTTAGTTGAAAACTTTCTGCTTCAATTTGAGGTTGCACAATGGGAGATAAAAATCTTGCAGAAAAAGGTGTAGAAAAATTTCTCATGGGCCTGTTTGACATGTTAGTGCTCATGGATGTTCAAGAATCAAAAACAAGAAATAAAATGTAATATGAAAAGCAAGAAAGAAAATGTAGAATTTAAATTGCAAGAAAGAAAGTGCATAATGAAAACAAGAAAGAAAAGACAAAAGGAAAAAAAATATCTAGAATAATTTATATGCTAATCAACTAATGTGTTTATAAGTTCTTGTTATTCTTGAGGCCTTTACGACGTTTGATCTTCACATACACAAGAACAAGATTGCAAGATATGTTTATAAAAGAAAAAGAAAAAGAAGAAAGAAACTAAATCAAAAGAAAAACAGAGAAAAGTTAGACTAGAATGTTAGAAATCAAAAGTGCAGAATTAGAATTGCAACAAAAAGAATCGACAAGAAGTAGAAAGTTATACAAGAAAAAATTATGAAAATAGAATTCTAAAGATTAGTTACAACTATGCTAATGAAAAGAAAATAAAAAGTCATGTTTAGTCTAACTCAATTGATAATCTCTAATGTTATAGCGCAGTCCCCGGCAACGACGCCAAAAACTTGTTGACCTCCGCAAGTGTACGAAAATGTCGTAAGTAATAATAAAAGATATCATATCCATAGGGACTGGAATAAGCACTAAAGATGTCTCAATGTGAGTTAGCTAAACAACTAATCAATGGGTTGACAGAATCTAAGTGTAACTATAAAAAGTAAACAAAGAAATGAAAAAAATAAGAAACAAGAATAAGGGCAATGATAAGGGTATGTTCTAGGAGTTTTGGTTTCTTTGTAATGTTATTCAATATAATGATCTACCAAATCTTATTCCTCAATTGTTCGTCATTTGTAGAAGGTTGTCGGTTCTCTCTTGCAATAGACAACCAACCTAGGACTGAAATATATCTAAATGTGATCAATTAGGAATGAACCCTATGTTGTCCTTACACGGGCTTACCTGTCACATGCATCCCTCGGATAATCAACATAGAAATGCACTACTTCTCAACCTCATTAAGATATAAAGATTAATGCATCCAATCCATCCTACCCTCTTGAAATACCTAATTTCCCTTTTAAGATTACCCCTCAAAAGTCCTTACACGGGCATGTGCCTGTCACGAACGTCCCTCGGAAAATCGAATGAGAAACAATCCATACAAGATCCACAAGATATTCAAACATTCAATCAAGTATGGTAATTAAGCCCTAATCTCAACAATCCACACAAGAAAGAATAGATACAAATAGGGCAAAATCATAATTATAGAAATAGGAATTTTGGCAAATTCACAAGAGTTTACATCAAATCTCCATTACAAATACTCCCTCCATCCTAGAACAAGAGATCTAATCCATGGAACAAGGAAAGAATCCCAAAGATAAGGAAAAGACAAGCATCTTGATCCCAAATCCAAGAAAAGAAAGGGAAGAAAAGCTTATCTATGATGAAGAGCCGTCTTCGGATCCAATCCTCTTTCCCCGGAGTCGAAACGTTGAAGATCTGCCCTTGATTCGTTTGAAATCCTCCCAAGAAGGTGGAGGAACGCCCAAATCTTGAATCCCCCCTCCCCCCAAAGGAGAAGATCCCCTTTGAAATGAAGAAGAAACCTTTATATAGAGAGGGAAATTCGGGCGCCACACGACCCCAAGACCTGGTCGTGTGTGGGACACGACCTGGCTCACTCCCCTCTCTGCCTGTCTCACACAGCCGTGTGTGAGACACGACTATGTCTAGCTCTGCCACTACACTCCTTGCACGGTAGTGTAGATCCACACGGCCTGCACTACCTCCGGCTCTGGAGCTTCTGCACGGGTCGTGTGAAGCACACGACCAAGGCATTCTCAGCCTCTGGAATTGTTGCACTGATCGTGTGTAGCACACGACCAGGGCATTCTTCGGCTTTGGAAGGCTTGCACGGCCATGTAGTGTACACGGCCTGGCTTCCTCTGGCTTCTCATCTTGGCACGACCGTGTGAGGTTCACACGGCGAAGGCCACTTCCTTTCCTGCTGCAATCGCACGGCTAATGGTCCACACACGGCCTGGGCAACCCCCCATGGCAATGTCGTGTGAGGTACAAGATGTTGGTGCAATATCCCTAACCAAGCTGAGTCTTGGTTTGGGTTTAGATGTTTGACAATAAGATATTGATTGAAGAAGAGTCAAGTAGGTCAAGGTTGACTGGATACTTGACTGGGGAGTCCTAACTGGGATGTTAGGTAAAATGAAAGTCCTGGTGAGTGAAGCCAGGCAGAAGAAAAGTCCTGGTGAGTGAAGCCAGGCAGAAGAAAGTCCTGGTGAGTGAAGCCAGGCAGAAGAAAAGTCCTGGTGAGTGAAGCCAGGCAGAAGGAAGTCCTAGTGAGTGAAGCTAGGCAGAATGAAAACCCTGGTGAGTGAAGCCAGGTGAAAGTCCTAGTGAGTGAAGCTAGGCAGATGGAAAACCCTAGTGAGTGAAGCTAGGTGAAAGCCCTGGTGAGTGAAGCCAGGCAAGGGAAAATCCAGATGGATCAAGGATGATCGGACATCTGGTGTTGGGAAGTCCAAGTAGGTCAAAGGATTGACTGGATACTTGGCAAGGAAGGAAGTCCAGATGGGTCAAGGTTGACCAGACATCTGGTGGAAGTCCAAGTAGGTCAATGGAGTGACCGGATACTTGGCACGACGAGTAAAAGTCCAAGTGGGTCAAAGGGATTGACCGGACACTTGGTGGGAAGTCCTAGTAGGTCAAGGGAGTGACCAGATGCGAGGCATGATGTACCAACAGGTCAAGGTTGACCGGATGTTGGTTAGGGAGGTTTGGGACTTGGTTTTGGGCAAAAACCAAGTGCTGGATCGATCCGTGGATCGATCCAGGCTGTGGATCGATCAGTGGATCGATCCAGATTCTTCCCAGCGAACAGAAAGCTTCTGGATCGATCCGTGGATCGATCCAGAGGTCCCGATCGATCAGCCGATCGATCGGGACGATGCTGCTTCGCGCGATAAGCGCTGGATCGATCCGTGGATCGATCCAGGCGCGTTTCCAGAGCACAGAGGCGCTCTGGATCGATCCGTGGATCGATCCAAAGCCTCCCCGATCGATTGGGAACATTCGAATCGATCGGGATCCGACCGTTGGCGTCGTTTAAAGCCGCAGGCGAGCGTGGTCTTCGGCATCTCTTCACGAGCTCTTCTCAGATTCATTCCAGCTCCTCCACAGCTCTCTACAAGCACGTGATCGCCAGTTCTTGAAGGTTCTTGGAGGCTTTCCAAGTCAAGAGGCGGATCTATTGCAAGAGGAAGAAGTTAGGGTTAGGGTTTTTACGGCATATCTTGTAAGCTTTTGCTTAACTTGTATTTCCCTTTCTTCTTCTTGTATTGAGAGTGTTGTAGGGCTTCTCCGCCTTTGGTAGTTACCATAAAGGAGTGTTATTCATAGTGGAGGGTGTGTGCGTTGGTGTGGATCCTTGGATTAGTCACCTCTTGTGAGGTGGATACCAAGTAAAATCCTAGTGTTAGCGTGTTTGTGTTTGTTTCTGTATTTTCCGCTGCACATCCAACAAGAAACAAGCAACACCGAGCAACGAGCACGCAACGAGCTATTCACCCCCCCTCTAGCTACTTTTGGTCCTAACAAGTGGTATCAGAGCCCGGACTGCCAGAAGGTTTAACCGCCGACTGTGCACAAGAGCTATGGTCTGATTGAACCATGTGAGTACAATATTGACCTCGAACAAAGAAAAGTGGGGGCTTCTATGTTCGGATCAAGAGGACCAGACACCAGGCAGGAAGTCCTAGTTGCGGCTAGGCAAGGAAGTCCTAGTAGGTCGGGTGGACCGAGGGGCAGGAAGTCCTAGTTGCGGCTAGGCAAGGAAGTCCTAGTAGGTCGGGTAGACCGAGGGGCAGGAAGACCTGGTGGGTCAAGGATCGGACGTGGGAAGCTCATGGTCCTTTGTTTGAGGGGGGGATTGTTGGGGTTGCAAGGTTGCAAACATAGTCCCATATTGAAAACACATGGAAAAGATCATGGGTTTATAAGAGAAAGATATCTCCATTGGCATGAGGCCTTTTGGGGAGAGCCCAAGAGCAAAACCATGAGGGCTTAGGCCCAAAGTGGATAATATCATGTTATTGTGGAGATATCATATAATATGTTTTGAGTGTAGGGAAAGTGGGCACTACAAGAGCAAGTGTCCCAATTTGGCCAAGAAGAAGGGCCAAGTGGCACAAAAGAGCAAGGAGAAGCCCAAGGAGACCACCCCCGGGACAAAAAAAAGCAAGGAGCATATCATATGCTTCTCTTGCAATCAAAAGGGGCATTACCGGAGTCAATGCCCCAAGGGGAAGAAGGTGGTCAAGGCTCAAGAAGGCACTAGGCAAGGGGGAGCCTCCAAGGTAAAGAAGAAGGTAACATTTATTGAGCCTACCCCTTTACATTATGGTAAAAAGCATGATGGTTCTAACTTTTATCATTTTAATGCTATTTACCATGAAAATAGAAAGCATGATAGTGTTAAAGAAAAACATATAGCTTTTCATGCTAAAACTACTACACCTAAGGCTAGGATTGTAGGTAAAAATCTAGGCGTAAACTCTAAGGATTTTAGATACAAGCCTAGAAACAAAAATGCTCATGGGTCAAATACTAAGGACTTAGTGAGAGAAAATCAAGTCTTGAGGTCAAGACTTGATAAAATGGAAAAGACCCTAAAAAGGATGGAAAATATCCTATTAGGGCAAAATGAGCATAACCTAGGTCTAGGAGCACAAAGGTCATCTAATGGCCATAGAGGTTTGGGATACAAACCAAAGGCTAAGAAGGATGTGCCCTCTTACCATAGAGTTCCATATAGCTATGGAACAAACCCTAGGTCTAGTGGTCAAGCCAAAAATACTAGGGAAGTCATCCCTAAGAGTATTTTTACAATAAATGTGACTAAGACTTCTAAGAAGTCTAATAAAGTCACAAACAAGGTCACAAGGGAGGTTATCCCTAGAGTTGACCTAGAAAATGTGACCAAGGCTTCTAAGAAGCCCAACAAGGTCACTAGGAAGGTATCTAGGGAAGTTATCCCTAGTGAGTACCTAGAGCATCCAAGGAGCACCAATAGGTGTTGGGTTCCTAGGAGCATCTTCTCTACCCCATAGATGGGTTAGAGAGTGTCAACTCCGATTAGAAGGGTAGTTAACCTAACTTTGAGGAAATTGACACTCAAGGAGCATTTTCAGGGTTTTTGTTAACATTTGAAAATGAAATGGAATTATTGATTACTCCTTGAAAGAGTAAAATGTGCCTAATGGTGGAAGAATTGATTTTAATCTTAAATGGCACATATTGGAAAATTAATAAGAACTATCAAGTTGGGTTTTTGGTATGTTCTTAGGCAATTTAAGGCAATCCGGGCCTTAAATTTAAAAGTGCTACTCTTGAGGAAAAATGGAATATGCCAACATTTGAGGACATGTTTATTTTAATTGGCATAAATTAATCAAGGGAATAAGAAATGCAAACTTAGGCTTTGGCATTTTCTTGAAGCACTTTAGGGCAATCTAGGTTTAAGGTGTAAGTTTAGCTAAGACTTTAAGGATACTTAGATAGTTAATCTAGGTATATTTTATTTATGCTAAATCTTGCCATGATTGTTTTGCCCATCATATGCCATGACATCATGTCTATTTTTGCATTCATGTTTTATTATGAAAAATCCAAAAATACCATGTCATGACATTTATACATCATGTGGCAATAGGATATTTTCTTTTGAAAATTATTTTCTTTTGATGTATGCCATAACATAATCATGCATTAAGTTTAATTCCTTGTAATTAAGGACAAATGGCATCTAACGACACTTATTGACAAGTAACATCCTTTGTGGATGTCTACCTCTCAAAATGCCTAGATAGATATGCATGATCCCTAGAATAGGGCAAAACCAAATTTTACATCTCACAAAGAACTATAAGGTGACTTGTATGTGTTTTAGTGCATATTATATACAAGTGAGATGTTAGGATGATGAACAAAACTCAAGATGTTGATTTAGTGCATTCTTTTGAGTTTTAGGTTCATCAAAACACATAGTTATGTGTTTTCCCATCATTGGGAAAGCTAATGTACAAGTCATGTGCATTATGCCCAAGGAACATGATGGGATATTGGTTTTGAAAATGTTTTTAAAATGTCTTTGGAAAACCTTGGTGAAGGCTATCTTTTGATAGTAATCATCATTGAATAGTTAGACACAAACTTGAAGAAAAACACTAAAGTTTTTGCAAGTTTTCAAGTTTGTGTCAATCTTTGAAAATATGATGTATTTTCATAGAAAGCTATTTTTCCATGATTAAGTATGCCCTAAATAATGTCTACACGAAATTTCATAATTTTTGAATTTTTGTAGAATTTTCTAGGGGTTTCTGAAGTTGACTGAAATGGAATTTCAGCAACTATCAGAGCTCCGATCGATCCATGGATCGATTGGAGTTCCATGAATCGATCCATGGATCGATTCAAACGGCAATTCCCGCGAGCAGAAGCTCGCTGGATCGATCAGCCGATCGATCCAGGGAGTCTGAATCGATCCGTGGATCGATTCAGAAAGGTTCAATCGATTGGAACCCAACTCCAATCGATCCAAGTTGCTGATTTTGGCTGGGAAGGCCTGATTTCAGCATCTTTGAACCTCTTTGAGTCTAGGTAACCATTCCAAACCCCTTAAATACATTTGTATACATACAAAGGGTGTTTTCATGTTGAAAACAAGGATGGATTGGTTAACGAAGACTAAGTAGAAGTTTCGGTTGAGGTTGTTTCAAATTTTGAATATTTGAACCTCAAAACTTCTAGATTTGGGTTTCCTAAAGGTTTAGGGATTCCAAGTCATTGTTGGTGCAATGACAGAAGTTACCATCATGTCTTTAGGGGGAGGGACTCTTTAAAGACATGAAAATTATTTTTCATGAACCTTGGAAGGTGGTTAACCTTCTGTTGTAAACTTGCTCAATGTTGAGCATTTAAACTTGAAATGGGAAAAATGGGGAGTGGATATCCTCATTATTTCAAGTGGACACTCAAGTGGTTGAAAATGCTCAAGGTTGGGTATTTGTCAACGTTGAGGGAGAGGTTAAGGATAAATGAAGGGTATGAGACCTTCATTATCGTGTTGATCACAACGAGTGATGTTGTGAACAACGATGAGCAACTCTTCAGGGGGAGAGTCTTCAACAAATGGATTTGTTGAAGTGTGCCTAGAATTGGAGCATAGGTTGATGTGTGTCCAACGATGGGTTGATGTGTGCCAATAGGGGGAGAATGTATGGTTAAGCTTAGTCCTTCATTACCTATGGGAAGGTCATAGGGGGAGAATGAAAGGACTCATGAAAGAGAGTAAGTTAGGCTTTCATTACCTAGAGGGAGTTTGCCCTCTTAGGGGGAGAATGAAGAGCTTAATTTATGCTTTCATTACCTAGTGGCATGAAGAAGGAGGCTATGGGATTAGCCTAACTTACATATGGGATTGTAAGTGTTATTGTGGTATTGTCAAACATCAAAAAGGGGGAGATTGTTGGTGCAATATCCCTAACCAAGCTGAGTCTTGGTTTGGGTTTAGATGTTTGACAATAAGATATTGATTGAAGAAGAGTCAAGTAGGTCAAGGTTGACTGGATACTTGACTGGGGAGTCCTAACTGGGATGTTAGGTAAAATGAAAGTCCTGGTGAGTGAAGCCAGGCAGAAGAAAAGTCCTGGTGAGTGAAGCCAGGCAGAAGAAAGTCCTGGTGAGTGAAGCCAGGCAGAAGAAAAGTCCTGGTGAGTGAAGCCAGGCAGAAGGAAGTCCTAGTGAGTGAAGCTAGGCAGAATGAAAACCCTGGTGAGTGAAGCCAGGTGAAAGTCCTAGTGAGTGAAGCTAGGCAGATGGAAAACCCTAGTGAGTGAAGCTAGGTGAAAGCCCTGGTGAGTGAAGCCAGGCAAGGGAAAATCCAGATGGATCAAGGATGATCGGACATCTGGTGCTGGGAAGTCCAAGTAGGTCAAAGGATTGACTGGATACTTGGCAAGGAAGGAAGTCCAGATGGGTCAAGGTTGACCAGACATCTGGTGGAAGTCCAAGTAGGTCAATGGAGTGACCGGATACTTGGCACGACGAGTAAAAGTCCAAGTGGGTCAAAGGGATTGACCGGACACTTGGTGGGGAGTCCTGGCAGGTCAAGGGAGTGACTAGATGCGAGGCATGATGTACCAACAGGTCAAGGTTGACCGGATGTTGGTTAGGGAGGTTTGGAACTTGGTTTTGGGCAAAAACCAAGTGCTGGATCGATCCGTGGATCGATCCAGGCTGTGGATCGATCAGTGGATCGATCTAGATTCTTCCCAGCGAACAGAAAGCTTCTGGATCGATCCGTGGATCGATCCAGAGGTCCCGATCGATCAGCCGATCGATCGGGACGATGCTCGATAAGCGCTGGATCGATCCGTGGATCGATCCAGGCGCGTTTCCAGAGCACAGAGGCGCTCTGGATCGATCCGTGGATCGATCCAAAGCCTCCCCGATCGATTGGGAACATTCGAATCGATCGGGATCCGACCGTTGCGTCGGGTTTAAAGCCGCAGGCGAGCGTGGTCTTCGGCATCTCTTCACGAGCTCTTCTCAGATTCATTCCAGCTCCTCCACAGCTCTCTACAAGCACGTGATCGCCAGTTCTTGAAGGTTCTTGGAGGCTTTCCAAGTCAAGAGGCGGATCTATTGCAAGAGGAAGAAGTTAGGGTTAGGGTTTTTACGGCATATCTTGTAAGCTTTTGCTTAACTTGTATTTCCCTTTCTTCTTCTTGTATTGAGAGTGTTGTAGGGCTTCTCCGCCTTTGGTAGTTACCATAAAGGAGTGTTATTCATAGTGGAGGGTGTGTGCGTTGGTGTGGATCCTTGGATTAGTCACCTCTTGTGAGGTGGATACCAAGTAAAATCCTAGTGTTAGCGTGTTTGTGTTTGTTTCTGTATTTTCCGCTGCACATCCAACAAGAAACAAGCAACACCGAGCAACGAGCACGCGACGAGCTATTCACCCCCCCTCTAGCTACTTTTGGTCCTAACACAAGAATGGTGCCTTCCTCCTTTGCTTCGCTTGCAGATTTGGCCTTGAACACGAAACCTTCACCAAATTCGACTCTTGTGTACAGAAAATGCACAAAAGCATATCTCCGAACAAAAAGAGTAAATATACTAAAAGGGAAGCTGGAAGTACAAAAATACGTAGACAAAGCATGTACAAAGTATGTGAATATGCGTCAAAACATGTTAAACAAGTGTATACAATCTACGCACATCACACCCCTAGACTTAAACCTTTGCTTGTTCTCAAGCAAAATACTGCAATCTAAATTCATATGTTCTACAATGTTCTCATATCCCTGATGCATTCTCCTAACTCTATCAAAAAGTTTCATTGACAAGCATGATCATGGAAACAAGTTAAGTATGACTCAAGCTTAAGTTCTTGTGCACAGACAGAGGTGAGCATTCGGTTAATTCGGTCCATAAATTAACCGAATTAACCGAAAATCGATTTAGTGTTGGCTAACCGAATCAAATCAAAGTTTTACTAAAACTGAATTAATCAAATTAGCTATTTCAGTTAACACCGAATTAACTAAATTTGTTTAAAATAACAATAAAAAGAATTTATACAAAATTAATATCAAATTAACCGAATGCTCACCCCTATGCACAATGCAAAGTAACTCAAAAACTCTTCAAGTTTCAATCTATGTCCTAGTCAAGTCGTCATCAAGTTTGAATTCCTAATGTTTCCAGTGATAGACAAGTAACCAGTGATAGGCACTTACCTGCCACACACTTGGTTTATATTGTTGGTGCAGCGAAGTGCCGGCAAGAGGGGGGTGAATTGCTGAAAACAAAAATTAAACTATACCTTCCTCGTACTTTCAACTCAGTTAGTGCAATAGTTAACAAAATAATGAAACAGTAAAAGAAAGACACAGAAGAATTAACCTGGTTACAACCAAGGAGGTTGTTAATCCATGGCAGTAGCAGCACACTAAAAGAAACTCTCCTTTGCTGAAGGCGGAGAAGCCTTTTACACTTTCAAAAGCTCAGAACTATTGCTAGGAAACACTACAGATTGAATGCTTGAGTTGTTGTTGAATTCCTAGCTCCAGGGGCCTTTATATAGGTCCTAGAAATTCTATCCCGAGGCTCCAATGCGCCTCCAACGAGGGTCCAAGGTGCCTCCATGGTAGTCAGCGGATAAAATTTTATCCACGCGCAGAACGGTCACTTTAACTGGTTGAAGGCGCCTTCAAGCTGGAGGCGCCTCCAGTCAGGTTGGAGGCGCCTCCAAGCTTGCAGCTCAGCTCCTTTGACTTCGTTTCCAGCTTGTTGCGACTTCCGATGCTCCGATCTTTTGGGTGATTGTGGCCAACCGAAATAGGGCTCACCCGAACCCAATTTCCGGCCTTCCTCGAGCAGCCTTCCGTCCCGGCTTAACATCCCTCGAACGCCGCACACGCTCTTCACGCCCACCGGAGTACTCTTCCACAGCTCCCTCGTCCTTCGGACGCACCGAGCCCGTCGGCTCCCTTCCCGTGCCATCCTTCTCGCTAGCTGCGTCTTCCGCTCGACTTCCTGTGCTCCTAATCTCCTGCACACTCAGACACAGGGATCAAACACAGCAGGACCTAACTAACTTGGATGATCATATCAAAACTACCACGGGGTCCAACAATCTCCCCCTTTTTGATGTGCATCAACCCAAGTTCAAGTTAGGGTTTAAAATAGACATAAAGAGTAATTTTAAAGAAAAAATTACTAAACTAACAAGTTAAGCATAATTTTTGCAATTAGTAAAATTGCAACACTTTTTATAAAAATAATAACAGAAATTTTAAAATTTTCTAACTTCCCCTAAACTTGGACTTTTCTCTCCTCCTTTGATTACAGCAAAAATGAGGTCTTAAGAATTCTCAAGTAAGATTGAAGTTTTTGAAAATTTTCTTAGTAAAAAATTTAAGTAAAAAAAAATCCTAAGTAAATGTTCAAATATTCCCCAAAAAAATTCCTAGGTCAAGTGAATGATCTTTTAAAATTTTCCAGAAGAAAATTTCTAACCCAAAAAAAATTAAGTTAGATTTTTTAAAAAATTTCTAAGGTATTTTTGTTTATTTTAACAAATATTTGATAAACTTTCAAAGCATTATTTAATTCTTTTTTTTTAATGCTTTTTCAGAAAGTTAATTAAACATTTTCTTTCAATATTTTAGCTTCCAGGTCGTGGCGAGGCACTAGGCCTTCTTGGTTATTGGAGTAACAACCACTTCCTTAGACAAAGCTTCCATAAAGAATTTCAATGTTTAATTTTCTCACTGTAAGTTTTAATTTTTTGAAAATTTAATTAAACACAGATTTTGTAACCCAATAGAGGTTCCTACCTATAGGATTATTCAGATACATAGGGGGTACATAATTTTTGGGTATTATTCTAAGTTGACCCTGATGGTTTCTAATGTACCAGTTCAATTTTCCATAAAGTCTTAATTTTGAATTTAGAAATAGATTTAAGCATGCAGCAGATTTCAGTTTTTCAATTTCTAATTTTAATTTATCATTTTCTGATTTTACACTATCATACATTTCAAGTGGACATGTTTTTGCTAATCTCATTTTTAATTCTTTTTTTCTTTTTCTACTTCGAATAAGTCTTTAGAAAGCGATTTAATAAATCAAAAAGACTGAGAAGAGGTTAGATTACGTACCTTACTTACCTGATCTGGTGGCGCTCCCCCTTCACTGCTGCTTTCTTCTTCTGATGTTCCTCCCCCTTCATCGATGCTCATCTCTGAGCTTGAGTCTTCTTCCGGTTGATGGTTCGCCAATAGCGCTAACCCCGAGAATTCTTCGATGTCTGACTCAGAGGTTGACGAATCTGACCAAGTAGCCTTCAGATTCTTGTGCTTGGAGGGTTCTGGTTTCTTGTATTTTGGCTTTTCCTTTTCTTTCTCCTTTCTTTTCAATTTTGGGCAGTCCTCCTTGATGTGCCCTTCTTCATTGCAGTTGTAGCAACGAACCATCCTCTTCTTTCGATGATGCTTCTGCGATTTAAATTTATTAGTGCTGAAAAACTTATTGAAGCGTCTTACCAGTAGTGCCGCTTCGGATTCATCGACTGAGGCTTCGGAGTCAGAACCGTTTACTTTTGCCTTTAGAGCTATGTTCTGACCGGTCTTCTCTACTCCATTTGGCTCTGAAACTCGAGATTCGTGAAGTTCAAAAGTCGAAAATAACTGTTCTAACGTACTTACCTCGAGGTCCTTAGAGATGTAGTATGCATCTACTAAGGAGGCCCACTCTGGAGTTCTCGGGAAGGCATTGAGCGTGTATCGAATGGAATTCCGGTTGGTTACCTCTTCTCCAAGGTTCGTTAGTTGCATTATCAGCTCCTTGATTCTAGCTTGGAGTTGCGCTACCTTCTCGCCTTGGTTCATCCGGAGGTTCGTTAACTGGTTTCGGAGGATGTCGCGCTTCGCTAGCTTCGCTTCGGAAGTACCTTCGTGAAGCTCCAGGAATTTTTCCTAGAGATCTTTCGCTGAGTCGTAGCTTCCGATCCGATTTACCTCCTGCGGCGGTAGAACGCTGAGTAGGTGGAACTCAGCTTTTCCGTTGGCGACAAAATCTGCTTGCTCCTTTTTCGTCCAGGTATTTTCCTCCTTGTCTTTCGGTACTGCATAACCATATTTCATTATTAAAAGAATGTCAAATTCGGTTTTAAAAAATACCTCCATTTTGCGCTTCCATGTGGCGAAGTCTCCGTCGAACTTTGGGGGATGGATGTTCGCGCCGACCATTGTTTTGATCGTTGTGCTTCAGTTGGCGGTTAGTCCTTCTGAGGCGATCAGGCTCTGATACCACTTGTTGGTGCAGCGGAGTGCCGGCAAGAGGGGGGTGAATTGCTGAAAACAAAAATTAAACTATACCCTCCTCGTACTTTCAACTCAGTTAGTGCAATAGTTAACAAAATAATGAAACAGCAAAAGAAAGACACAGAAGAATTAACCTGGTTACAACCAAGGAGGTTGTTAATCCAGGGCAGTAGAAGCGCACTAAAAGAAACTCTCCTTTGCTGAAGGTGGAGAAACCTTTTACACTTTCAAAAGCTCAGAACTATTGCTAGGAAACACTACAGATTGAATGCTTGAGTTGTTGTTGAATTCCTAGCTCCAGGGGCCTTTATATAGGTCCTAGAAATTCTATCCCGAGGCTCCAAGGCGCCTCCAACGAGGGTCCAAGGTGCCTCCATGGGAGTCAGTGGATAAAACTTTATCCACGCGCAGAACGGTCACTTTGATTGGTTGAAGGCGCCTTTAAGCTGGAGGTGCCTCCAGTCAGGTTGGAGGCGCCTCCAAGCTGGCAGCTCAGCTCCTTTGACTTCGTTTCCAGCTTGTTGCGACTTCCGATGCTCCGATCTTTTGGGTGATTGTGGCCAACCGAAATAAGGCTCACCCGAACCCAATTTTCGGCCTTCCTCGAGCAGCCTTCCGTCCCGGCTTATCGTCCCTCGAACGCCGCGCACGCTCTTCACGCCCACCGGAGTACTCTTCCGCAGCTCTCTCGTCCTTCGGACGCACCGAGCCCGTCAACTCCCTTCCCGTGCCGTCCTTCTCGCTAGCTGCGTCTTCCGCTCGACTTCCTGTGCTCCTAAGCTCCTGCACACTCAGACACAGGGATCAAACACAGCAGGACCTAACTAACTTGGTTGATCACATCAAAACTACCACGGGGTCCAACATATATTTCTCAATCAACCCAAGGTCTCAAAGGCGTGCTCAATCTCAAGAGAAGCTAAGCAGTCATTTCTCCAGTAACCTATCTCGATCTCAAAGGGGCAACTTGCTAGATTCCACTCACAACAACTATTTTTTATATCCCTTATTCATTTTTTTTCTATTTTTCACACTCTTTTTTTTTTCATAAGTATTTGCATTATGAAAAACTTATTTACAAATGTACTTTTAACACAATTATTGGGATACTTTGATTTTTCCAAATGAGCTTACATGACTTGAGCCTCATCCAGTAACCAAAATAAAGTTTGAGAAATCACCATGAAAACCAAATACTAAACAAACAAGATGAATCATGACTATTTCAATGATATCAACTATCCAAGCTCAAGTATTGTGAAGTGAAAGTAAAATCCTTAAGGTTAAGCCAAGACTAAAACCTATCTCCAAATGATACCTAGCTTATTTCATGCTACTCAAGATAGAGAAAAAAGGTACACTAGGCATACTACTAGCATCATTTACAACATCATGAATCTAGATAATGAACGTGCTAACATTTTCACTTAAAGACAAGAAAACATATAAGTGAAGTTTGATGTTCTCAAAATGAATGCCACAAGAAATCAAAACAAAATGCAAGACATAAGCAAAAACAAAAACAAACAAAGCAATTCAAATGCATCTAATGCATCCCCCCAGACTTAAACTTTTCATTATCCCAATGAAAACTAAAAATGATATATGAAGGAGGTTTTATGAAGTTAGAGGAGTTACCAAGTGATGAGCTCCAAATGGTTGGCATTCATGTGCTTGAAGATACTCCTCTATCCAATACTCGCATTCCTCCACAACTTTAAATTCTACAAAATAATGATAGACAAGAAAAATCAAGTAGAGGGTATGAGCTTATTATGAGGAAAGAAATGAAACTAGAAAGGAATTTGAAAGAAACTAAAACTGTAATGAAAACAAGATTGAATTTGGGTTGCTTCCCAAGAAGCGCTTGTTTAAGGTCATTAGCTCGACCACCTCATTAGATTCATCTAAATCTCACTCTTGGAGGGATAAGATATTTTAGAACCCTCCTACCAGGGGTTCTTATTATGGAGAGAGCTTTCATCAATGGAGCTACAAAGTAAAGTATAACTCTCTCCATCTTCGTCTTCTTAAAAGTTTTTTCAGGTGGTCAAAGACGGTTCAGATTGAGCTTCCAATCATTAACCCAAGTGAAATCTGCACATGCAAAAAAAGTATAAATCTCCCACAAACATATTAGATAAGATAGAGTCATAACCATATTAAGATAAGCAGAATAAGAAATAAAAACTAAATCACATCCAACAAAATCAATGATAGGTACCTCTATAAAATTTTCCAAAAGATCACAAGAAATATTAACCTTACTTTGTTGAGAAATACCAGAAATTTCTAAACATGTAGATATGACTTCCTCTGAATCAAATGATGATTCTGGCTCTGGCTCAGGTGTTGATGATATCAATGATGGTGATTCTTGAGACTCTGCTATATCTACATGAGTCCCTACACATTGGTCCACAACATGCTCAATCCTTGCAACTCTTACAACATCTAAGGATTGTGTGGACAAAGGAGGTGAATGTTGAGATGCTGCTTCCACAACACAGCTCCCTACATATTCTTCCAAAACATCATCATCAACACATACATCAAAAAATAAACCAACATCTATATCCTCAATAGGAGAATCAATAACAAGAGGATCAATAACTTCATTTGTAGTTTTAAGTTGATCTACCACATCACATTCATCATATGAAAATTCAATGTCACTATAATACTATATAAAATTTGGAGATAGATCTGAAAACTTATTTACCACTACATTATCAATAAAATCCTCAACTGAAGAGTCCTCATCTTCATATACATTCAAAAATTTACACTCAACCATATTAGTGTCACAGGATTTGCCGAAGTCTTTATTTTCATCGATCCCCCACTAACCTTTGTGGAAAAGGAATCCTTAGTGAAGGTCATGGGAAAGATTTAACTTCCTTTATCCCAAATTCCCTTTGAGATTTTGGAGGAGGTCCAACTTGCTTATCTAGTGTTGGTGTGATCAATTGTTGAGGGAAAGGTACTTGTGGCCTTTGGGAACTTCCTGGAGAAATGGAATTGAGTTCTTGTGATCTTCTATTATTCTTCTCCTCAATTCTAAACATGTCCTTCTTCAGGTTCTTCATAATTTTTTCAATTCTCAACCCAACATCATCACACTTTTCACTAGATCTTGTCTGCAAAGGAGGGGATCTTCTTTAAACCATTTTGAAACAATACTTTCAATCGTTTCCCCCAAATGTTTGAACTCCCCGTTCTGTGACTTGTGATTTTCAAGACTCATAGATGGTTGAGTTACAATTTGTTTGACAGGCACTATAGTATTTATGGCTTGCACTTCTTGAATGCTTGAAGGAGATTTCATCCAACTTATGTTCGACCATTCATGGAGGTTCAATGTCACTTGATTAATTAATGTATATGCTTCATCTATACTTTTATCCATAAAAGAACCTCCAGTTGATGAATCCAATATACTCTTGTCTGAAAAAGAAATTCCCCCATAGAATATGTGCAGAATCAACCATTTTTTAAAACCATGATGAGGGCACTGTCTTTGAAGACTCTTGAATCTATCCCATGCTTCAAATAATGATTCTCCATATGCCTGAGCAAAATTTGTTATGCAGTTCCTCATATATACTGTTCTGCTTGGAGCAAAAAATTGATTCAGAAATTGCTTCTCCAATTGTTCCCAACTTATGATGCTTTGAGGACGGAGAGAATATAACCAAGTCCTTGCTTTATCCTTGACATTAAAAGGAAATGCCATTAATCGAACTCCATCTGCTGACACTCCTTCACATTTCACCATATCACAAATCTCTAAAATTGTTTCAAGATGCAGATAAGGACTTTCTAATACTTCTCCTCTAAATTTGTGATCTTGTATCATGAGAATTAACTCTGGGTCTAGTTGGAAACTTTCTTCTTCAATTTGAGGTTACACAATGGGAGATAAAAATCTTGCAGAAAAAGGTGTAAAAAATTTCTCATGGGTCTGCTTGACATGTTAGTGCTCATGGATGTTCAAGAATCAAAAATAAGAAATAAAATGCAATATGGAAAGCAAGAAAGAAAATGCAGAATTTAAATTGCAAGAAAGAAAGTGCATAATGAAAACAATAAAGAAAAGATAAAAGGAAAAAGAAAAATATCTAGAATAATTCATATGCTAATCAACTAATGTGTTTATAAGTTCTTGTTATTCTTGAGGCCTTTACGACGTTTGATCTTCACATACACAAGAACAAGATTGCAAGATATGTTTACAAAAGAAAAAGAAGAAAGAAACTAAATCAAAAGAAAAACAGAGAAAAGTTAGACTAGAATGTTAGAAATAAAAAATGCAGAATTAGAATTGCAACAAAAAGAATCGACAAGAAGTAGAAAGTTATACAAGAAAAAATAATGAAAACAAAATTCTAAAGATTAGTTACAACTACGCTAATGAAAAGAAAAGAAAAAGTCATGTTTAGTCTAACTCAATTGATAATCTCTAATGTTATAGCGCAGTCCCCGGCAACGGCGCCAAAAACTTATTGACCTCCGCAAGTGTACGGAAATGTCGTAAGTAATAATAAAAGATATCGTATCCACAATCACTGGAATAAGCACTAAAGATGTCTCAACGTGAGTTAGCTAAACAACTAATCAATGGGTTGATAGAATCTAAGTGTAACTATAAAAAGTAAACAAAGAATTGAAAGAATAAGAAACAAGAATAAGGGCAATGATAAGGGTATGTTCTAGGAGTTTTGGTTTCTTTGTAATGTTATTCAATGTAATGATCTACCAAATCTTATTCCTCAATTGTCCGTCATTTGTAGAAGGTTTCTAGTTCTCTCTTGCAATAGACAACTGGCCTAGGACTGAAATATATCTAAATGTGATCAATTAGGAATGAACCCTATATTGTCCTTACACGGGCTTGCCTGTCACGTGAGTCCCTTGGATAATCAACATAGAAATCCACTACTTCTCAACCTCATTAAGATATAAAGATTAATGCATCCAATCCATCCTACCCTCTTGAAATACCTAATTTCCCTTTCAAGATTAAACCTCAAACGTCCTTACACGGGCATGTTCCTGTCACGAACGCCCCTCGGAAAATCGAATGAGAAACAATTCATACAAGATCCACAAGATATTCAAACATTCAATCAAGCATAGTAATTAAGCCCTAATCTCAACAATCCACACAAGAAAGAATAGATACAAACAGGGCAAAGTCATAATCATAGAAATAGTAATTTTGGCAAATCCACAAGAGTTTATATCAAATCTCCATTACAAATACTCCCTCTGTCCTAGAACAAGAGATATAATCCATGGAACAAGGAAAGAATCCCAAAGATAAGGAAAAGACAAGCATCTTGATCCCAAATCCAAGAAAAGAGTGGGAAGAAAAGTTTATCTACAATGAAGAGCCATCTTCGGATCCAATCCTCTTTCCCCAGAGTTGAAACGTTGAAGATCCGCCCTTGATTCACCGAAAATCCTCCTAAGAAGGTGGAGGATTGCCCAAATCTTGAATTCCCCCCGAATGGGAGAAGATCTCCTTTGAAATGAAGAAGAAACCTTTATATAGAGATGGAAATTCGGGCGCCACACGGCCTGGCTCACATGGTCATGTGTGAGACACGACCATGTCTGGCTCTGCCACTATATTCCTTGCACGGCCGTATAGATCCACACGGCCTGCACTGCCTCCGGCTCTGGAGCTCTTGCACGGGCCATGTGAAGCACACGACCGAGGCATTCTTGGCCTCTGGAATTGTTGCACGGGTCGTGTGTAGCACACAACCAGGGTATTCTTCGGCTCTGGAAGGCTTGCATGACCGTGTAGTGTACACGACCTGGCTTCCTCTGGCTTCTCATCTTTGCACAGCCGTGTGAGGTTCACACGGCCAAGGCCACTTTCTTTCCTGCTACAATCACACGGGCAATGGCCCACACACGGCCTGGGCAGCCCCCCATGGCAAGGCCATGTGAGGTATAAGAATGGTGCCTTCCTCCTTTGCTTCGCTTGCAGATTTGGCCTTGAACACGAAACCTTCATCAAATTCGACTCCTGTGTACAGAAAATGCACAAAAGCATATCTCCGAATAAAAAGAGTAAATATGCTAAAAGAGAAGCTAGAAGTACGAAAATACGTAGACAAAGCATGTACAAAGTATGTGAATGTGCGTCAAAACATGCTAAACAAGTGTATACAATCTATGCACATCATATCCCAAACCCCTATAGCCATTGGATGACTCTTGTCTAGCTTTTCCTAGAGTTTGCTCATTTTGACCCTTAAGAATATTTTCCATTCTTGCTAGGGTCCTTTCTAAGTTATCAAGTCTTGACCTCAAGACTTGGTTCTCCGTCATTAAATCCATATATTTGGATTTTTCTTAACCCCTATGAGCATTTCTATATTTTGGCATATATCTATAATCCTCAGAGTTATTACCTAAGTTACTATCTACCTTCCTAAATTTAGGTGTGGTAATTCTAGTATGATGAGGAATGCATTTTCCCTTAACACTATCATGCTTCCTATTCTCATGATAATTCACATTAAAATGATAAGAATTATTTCTAGCATGCTTTTTATCATGTGTCAAAGGAATGGATTCATTAAATAATACCTTGATTTTTACCTTGGAAGCTCCCCCTAGGCTTGTACTTCCTCCTTTAACTTTGGTTGGCTTCCTCTCTTTAGGACATTGACTTCAGTAATGTCCTCTTTGTTTACATGAGAAGCACACAATGTGCTCCTTGCTTTTGTATTCCGTGGGACCAACCACTTTAGGCTTCTCCTTAGCCTTGGTTGCCACTTGGCCCTTCTTCTTGGCCAATTTTGGACACTTGCTCTTATAATGTCCATGTTCCCTACACTCAAAGCAAATGATATGATTTTTATTATTTACAATCGAATTTCTATACCTTTGCTTGTAGGGGTGACACTTGATCCTCCATTTGATTTATCTTGCATTGTGGAGGTTGCATCATCATCATCTTCTTCTTCTCCTCTTAAGGGTATGGGTGCTTCCACCTCTTCAACTCTTGAGGATGTGGATACTTCCACCTCTTCCTCTCTTGAAGATGTAGAAGATCTCTCATCTTCTTCCTTCTCCTCCTCTTCCTTCTTCTCCTCGAATGTTAACCTTATGTCAACATCGGATTTGTCCTTCTCTTCTTGGACCAATGAGCCCTTCTCCTTAGGCTCATCTACTCCTTAGACTTGTGATGGGTCTTCATGATAGGCAATGATCTTTTTCCAAAGATCACATGCACTTGTGCATTCACCTACACTCACAATGATATTAGAAGGTAATAAATTTAACAAGATTTTTGTTACCTCCTTATCCGCCTCAGCTTACTCCCTTTGTTCCTTGGTCCAATGTCGAGGTTGGAGGCACTTACCCTTCTTGTCCGTTGGAGCTTCAAATGGGTCCTCCAAAACAACCCATTGGTTCCAATCCATTTGGAACCATGTCTCCAACCGAGTTCTCCAAAAATTGAAGTCCTCTTTGTAATACGGTGGTGGAATCCGGATGTCCCATTCGAGCGGTCCTTCGGATTCCATCTTCTTGTTCCTCTAGCTTCTTTCTCTCTTGGCGGTTGGTCCGTAGAAGAGCGACCTCACTCTAATATCAATTGTTGGGACCGATGTGCTCGCTAGAGGGGGGGTGAATAGCATTTCGTCGTGCTTGCGTCGGTTTGCTTCATCTTGTTGTTGTGCAGCGGAATACTCGAAGACAAACACTCACAATGCTAACACTTAGGATTTACTTGGTATCCACCTCAAGAAGAGGTGACTAATCCAAGGATCCACACACGACACGCTATCTCCACTAATGAAAACCTCCTTCTCGGTCGCAGCTGGAGGCAGAGAAGCCTCGTACAAGCTCACACACAACACAAACACAAATACAAGAAGAAACTCTAAGAATGCAAGTGAATACACCTTTCTTCTTGCTACTTGTTGTTGCCTCTTGAACCTTGAAGATGCTCCTCAAGTGCATTCAAGAACTGCCGTGAGTGCTGGAGAAATCGCCGTGAGGATCGGAGAAGAATCGCAGGAAAAAGCTCGCAAAGAACTAGTGAAGAAAACGCTCCGCCCAGGCTATATACAGTGCCTCCAATCGATTGAAATCAACCCCAATCGATTGCCACGTCAGCACCGTTCCATCGCAGCCATCCATCATCTGCATCCTGCGTAATGGTCACTTCCCAATCGATCGACCGATCGATTGGGACAACCTGAATTGATCGCTCGATCGATTCAGCACCTTTCTGTGCTCTCGTATTCGCGTGAGAGCTTCTGCTGCCCAATCGATATACCGATCGATTGACAGCTCCTAATTGATCGCCCGATCGATTGGGAAAGTCTCTGTGCTCGCGATTTCATATCCCAATCGATCGACCGATCGATTGGGCCTTCCCACAATCGCAGCATAGTCCAAATCGATTGACCAATCGATTTGGACCCTGTTCAATCGATCGCCCGATCGATTGAACACTCTGAACTTGACTCAAACTCAAGTCCAAAGTCCCAAACCCAACTTCCGGTCAACCATGACCTGTTGGGTCTCCATGCCTAGCATTTGGCCACACCCGACCAACCTTGAACTAGCTTTCTAGCCTTCTCCATCAGCCTTGCGTCCCTCGGATATCTCCCCATCATTCACGCCTTGCCTTCAGGAGCTTCCTTCGGCCTCATCCTAGTTGTCGGGTTCTCCTTGCCAAGTTATACCAGGACTTTCCTTGCCAAGACCACATGCTTGGACTTACATCCTTTACCAAGATCACACTTGGACTTTCCAATTGCCTGGCTCCTCACCAGGACTTTCTCCTTTGCCAAGATCACACTTGGACTTTCCAATTACCTGGCTCCTCACCAGGACTTTCTCCTGCCTAGCTCCTCACTAGGACTTTCCCGTTGCCTGGTTCCTCACCAGGACTTTCTCCTGCCTAGCTCCTCACTAGGACTTTCTCGTTGCCTGGTTCCTCACCAGGACTTTCTCCTGCTTAGCTCCTCATTAGGATTTTCATATTGCCTGGCTCCTCACCAGGACTTTCTCCCACCTAGATCCTTACTAGGACTTTCTCATTGCCTAACCTCTAGTTAGGACTTTCCCAGTCAAGTCTCCTGTCAACCTTGACCTACTTGACTTGTATTCTCATCAACCTGGTCAATCCTTTGACCATCTCCATAACCTGACGATTGCTCCAGCAATCTCCTTATATTATCAAACATCAAAACTCAAATTCTGACTCAAGTTTGACTCAACTCAAGCTTAGTCAAACTGGTCAAACTTGACCAAGGGAAATTACCCTAACAATTATCTTGTATTCTTGGTCCCTCTATCCTTGATATCTAGATTGATCAATGAGGCATAAACCATGTCATCCTTTTATCAATCTTTATGTTTCTTGATCTCTAAGTAGACACACTCAAACAAATGAGCTCAATATCTCATATTGACTTATTTACGCATGGCCATGCTTTCTTGTGTCCTACTAATCAAGAGGCCCACAGATATCGCTTCCGTTATATGGAAGGGATATATCTCATCTACATCACTCACATCCCTCCGCATAATTTATTGCATACCCAGTGATCGACTTTATAATCCACCCTGTTACGGGTGACATTTGATGATACCAAAGTATACAACTTCTTATGTAGGGAACCGTAGTGACTTAAGGTCTAAGAACTATTCATACCAATAGTCACATGAGAATGTTTATGACACTCATACGACGATCCATGAAACATTCTCATGGCGGGTCATTGAGTACATATTCTTTAATATATACCCATGTGTCAACCTGATATCTCATATTCATGACTTGTGAGATCAAGTCATCCGTTGACATACATGCTAGTCTCAACGCATTAATATTGTCCTTATATATTAATGCTCGACTAGGAACAGTTAAGAATAGTGTTCTTTACAATATCTCACTATTAATTCAACCAATTGGCATACTATAGATAAGAACCTACTACCCAAGGACATTATTATACTTATTCAATTGACACTGAACTGAAATAAATATAATAACCAACTTTGCCTTTTATTAATAATGATATATGATACAAAATGAGCCCTTTACAATCATGTCATAATTGGTACTAGGGCTAATACTAACAATCTCCCACTAGCACTAGTGTCAATCACTGAGGTATCGAATACCCATTGACCTAGTGTGACCATCATGCTTTCCTTGTGCCAAAGCCTTGGTCAAAGGATTCACAATGTTAGCATCGGTCGGTACTCTGCATATTCTCACATCTCCTCTATCAATGATCTCTCGAATGAGAAGGAATTGTCGGAGTATGTGTTTGGATCTCTGATGAGAGCGAGGTTCTTTAGCCTGTCCAATAGCCCCATTGTTATCACAATAGAGGTCTATTGGGTTTCCTACACTAGGAACAATACCAAGCTCTGTAATGAACTTCCTGATCCAAACAACCTCCTTTGTTATAGTTGATGCAGCAATGCACTCGGCTTCTGTTGTAGAATCAACGACGGTGTCTTGCTTCGAACTCTTCCAGCTCACAACACCACCATTTAAACAAAATACATACCCTGACTGTGATCTGTAATCATCCTTGTCAGTTTGGAAGCTAGCATCGGTGTAACCCTTTACAACAAGCACCTCATCGCCTCCAAATATCAAGAAATAATCTTGAGTCTTTCTCAAGTACTTAAGAATATTCTTGACTGATGTCCAATGACCTTCACCCGGATCTGACTGTATCTGCTCGTCATGCTTAACGCATACGAGACATCAAGGCGAGTACAAAGTATGGCGTACATGATAGACCCTATAGCAGATGCATAAGGAATTTGATCCATGCAGTCTCTTTCTACCTTAGAAGAAGGCCTAAAATGTATATTGCTTCACCTAAGTCTTTCATTGAAAAATAATTCCCAAGCAAAGTCTTCACTGATTGAAGAGTAGGGATATCATTTCTAATGAAAAGTATGTCATCTACATACAATATGAGAAAGATGACTGTGCTCCCACTAACCTTCTTGTAGACACAAGGTTCATCTTCATTCTTAATGAAACCAAACGTTTGATTGCATCATCGAATTGAAGATTCCAGCTTCTAGAAGTTTGCTTTAATCCATAAATAGATCTTTACAACTAACACACCTTTCCAACATTCTTTGGATCTACAAAACCCTTAGGTTGTGTCATATACACATCCTCAAGTAGATTTCCGTTAAGAAATATAGTTTTGACATCCATCTACTAGATCTAGTAATCATAATAAGCTACAATAGCAAGCATGATCCGAATGGACTTGAGCATCACAACTGGTGAAAAGATTGTTGGTTGCTACTCGGAAAACTTAGAGGTTCCACTGTACAAAAACTTTGTACAAAGATCTGAACCTTTTCCTAGCTACCATGTGTTCTTTTAAATTAAATTTTGGATCGCCTGCGGAACTTAACACGTTTGATCCAAAACTTAATCTATTTGTTCTTTTAGGTTTTGACCTGGGTCTCCTGCGGAACTTAACACGTTCGACCCAAATCACCTTAAGTTATTAATTCCATTAAATATTATTTTCCATAATTGGTTCCCAGTACTGACGTGGCGAGGTACACGACCTTCTTGGATATGGGAGCAACCACCACCGACTAGACAAAACCTTTTATAGAAATCTAATATTTAATTTCCTAAAATAACTTTAGGTTAACCGAAAAGAACAATCAAATCACAAGGAAAAATAAAACAAAAGAACACAACTTCGAAAAACATATTCGAAACACTAGAATCGTAAGCCTCTTGTATTTGGTATTATTTCCATAAATAACTAGCATGATGCGGAAAGGGAAAATTACTAGTTATACCTTCTAGAAAGATCTCTTGATCTTCTACTGTTTCCTCTTCTAACCTCGGACGTTGTGTGGGCAACGATCTTCCGAGATGAGAAACCACCAACCACCTTCTTCTCCTCCTAGCTAGGTTCGGCCAACAATAAGGAAGCTTCACCAAGGAAGAAGATCAAAACACCAACCAAGCTCCAAGAGATGCTAGCTTTCTCTCATTCTTCTTCTTCTTCTTCTCCAAGTAGTATCCGGCCACCACAAGAGCTCCAAGCAAGAGATAAGTTTCGGCCACCACAAAGAGGAAGAAAAGAAGAGGATGGCCGGCCATAATAACTTTCTTCAAGCATGAAGAATTTCGGCCACCACCAATGCTCCAAGAGATGCTAGAGACGAGACTTGCTTTCTCTCCTTCTTCTCCTTCCTTGATCCGGCCACAAACAAATGCTCCACCAAGAAGATAGGTTTCGGCCAACAAGAGGAGAGGAGAGAAAGGGAAGGGCCGGCCACCACACCAAGGAAAAGAGGGAGAAAAATAATAGAGGTTGTGTCTCTTGAATGCACCCTCACCCCTTCTTTTATATTCCTTGGCCTAGGCAAATTAGGAAATTTATTTACAATAAAATTTCCTTAATTCCCTTGACATGATTTAATTGAGAAAAATAAAATAAAATTTCCCCAATTAATCTCTAATGGCCGGCCACATCAAAAGAGATAAATTAGACAAGTTTTAATCAACAAATTAAAACTTCCTAATTTGTTTTCGGAAATTTTAAAAATAAAATTTCTCTTCAAAAATCTCTTCATGGTTGATAAAAAGAAATTTCTATAATTTTAATTTTATCAACATGTGGATAATTTTTAAAGAGAAAATAAAATATCTCACCAATCTACAAATAAGGAAAGAGATCTAATCTCTTTCTTTAATCTTTTGTAGATCTTTTACAAGAGAGATATTTTAATTTTAATTCTCTTTAATAAATTATTTCTTCCACATAATAAAAATTAAAATTAAAATTCTTTTTTAATTTTATTTGGCCGGCCCCCACTAGCTTGGGTTCAAGCTAGGGCCGGCCACCCCAATTTATACCTAGGCCGACCCTAGCTTGGTTCCCAAGCTAGCTTGGCCGCCCCCCTATTGGTGGGTATAGAAGGTGGGTATAGGTGGGTATAGTACTCTATAAATAAGAGGCTACGATAGGGACCGAGAGGAGGAATTGGTTTTGGTCTCCCGATAAAATTAAGCATCCCGTGTTCGCCCCGAACACACAACTTAATTTTATCAATAATAATTCATTCCACTAGAGAACTATTATTGAACTACCGCACCAATCCCAAATTACATTTTTGGGCTCCTTCTTATTATGAGTGTGTTAGTCTCCCTGTGTTTAAGATATAGAATGTCCACTAATTAAGTGAGTTACTGACAACTCATTTAATTAATATCTTAATCCAAGAGTAGTACCACTCAACCTTATTATCATGTCGGACTAAGTCCACCTGTAGGGTTTAACATGACAATCCTTATGAGCTCCTTTTGAGGACATTATCAACCTAGTATCTCTAGGACACAGTTTCCTTCTAAATCAACAACACACACTATAAGTGATACCATTTTCCAACTTATCGGGCTTATTGATTCATCGAACTAAATCTCACCCATTGATAAATTAAAGAAATAAATATCAAATATATGTGCTTGTTATTATATTAGGATTAAGAGCACACACTTTCATAATAACTGAGGTCTTTGTCCCTTTATAAAGTCAGTATAAAAGAAACGACCTCTAATGGTCCTACTCAATACACTCTTAGTGTACTAGTGTAATTATATAGTTAAGATAAACTAACACCTAATTACACTACGACCTTCCAATGATTTGTTCATTTCCATCATGATCGTGAGCTACTGTTTATAATTTATAAGGTACTGATAACATGATCTTCTGTATGTAACACCACACACCATGTTATCTACAATATAAATTAATTGAACAACTACATTTATCACAAATGTAGACATTTGACCAATGTGATTCTTATTTCTAGATAAATGTTTATACCAAAAGCTAGGCTTTTAGTATACACTCTAACAAAGATTTTATCATAATCTATACCATGAATCTGCTTGAACCCTTTAGCCACCAATCTACCTTTATAGGTATGCATATGACCATCCATGTCTGTCTTCACTTTGAAGACCCACTTACACCTAATGGGTTTGATCCCTTCAGGTGGATCAACCAAAGTCCATACTTGGTTAGTGTACATGGATTCCATTTCGAATCTCATAGCCTCTAGTCATTCTCAAAATCTAGGCCCTGTACAGCTTCCTGATAAGATATAGACTCATTGAGACCAATAAGCTCTACATCACCATGGTCAGACAAGAGAAAAGAATATCTCTCAGGTTGACGATGGGTCCTATCAGATCTACGCAGAGCTTGTTCTACTTGAATAGGTTGTTGCTCCACAACTTCTTGTGGTGTAACAAAATCATGATCCACAACATCTTGTGGTACCTGTTCAGTTTCCATCAAGGAGTCGGTGCTAGTTTGTGTATCTTGAATTTCTTCAAGATCGACAGTACTCCCACTAGTTTTTCTAGAAATAAATTCCCTTTCTACAAAGACACCAGTTCTGGCAACAAGCACTTTGCCTTGCGTGGGATTATAGAAGTAATATCCTTTTGTTTCCTTGGGATATCCTACAAAATAGCACTTGTCTAATTTGGGTCCTAGTTTATCAGAGACTTGTCGTCAAACATAAGCCTCACATCCCCAAATCTTCATGAAAGATAACTTGGGATTCTTTCCAGTCCATATCGTATATGGTGTCTTTATGACAACCTTGAATGGAACGCGGTTAAGTGTGAAAGTGGTCATCTCTAGAGCATGCCCCCAGAAGGAAGCAAAAAGTTTTGTTTGACTCATCATCGTTCGTACCATATCTAATAAAGTACGATTTCTCCGTTCTGATACACAATTTCATTGTGGTGTTCTAGGTGGAGTGAGTTGCGATATTATCCCACACTCAATGAGATGGTTATGAAACTCTTGGCTAAGATATTCTCCACCTCGATCTGATTGAAACATCTTAATATTCTTACCAAGTTGATTTTGTACTTCATTTTTGAATTCTTTAAACATTTCAAAGGATTCTGGCTTATGTCGCATTAGATACACATAGTCATATCTACTGAAATCATCAGTATAAGTAATGAAGTAATTGTAGCCTCCTCTAACTACTATTCTGAAAGGGCCACATACATCTTTATGTATGAGTCCTAACAAGTCATTAGCTCTTTCGCTATGTCCACTAAATGGAGTTTTTGTCATCTTGCCTTGAAGACAAGATTCACATATCTCATATGATTCAAAATCAAATGAGTCCAAAAGTCCATCCTTATGGAGTTGGGATATGCAACTCTCATTTATGTGACTCAAGCGATAATGCCAGAGATATGTTTGGTTCAAATCATTATACTTGAACCATTTGGTATTTATGTTATAGATTGGGTTGTCAAAGTCTAGAACATTGAGTCCATTCACAAGATGTGCACTACAATAGAATATTTCATTGAAATAAATCGAACAACATTTATCCTTTATTATAAATGAGAATCCTTTCTTGTCCAAATAAGAAACGGAGATGATGTTCTTAGTTAAGGCAGACACATAACAACAATCTTCAAGTTCTAAAACAAGTCCTGTGGACAAAAATAAAGAATATGTTCCTACAGCTATAGTAGCAACTCTTGAGTCATTGACTACTCATAAGTGTTGGTCCCTTTGGAGGCCGGCAAGAGGGGATGGGTGAATTGCCTTACAAAAAAAAAACAAAAAAAAAACCTTTCTCGGATATTCAACTAACTTAAAAGAACTTGTAATTAAAAAGGCAGAGACTAATTAAAACAGAAAATAGACACAGAGGAATTACTTGGTTTGCAATCAGAGGATTGCTAATCCAAGGCAAAGAAGGCGCACTAATTGATTCTCCTCTGGGCGGAGTAGCCTCTTACAGCGTTGAAAGCACAGAAGGAAATAACACAAATGAAAGCACTGAATTACAAGTAGTTGCTTTTAATGTACGGATCAGTACTTTATTTATAGTACTGGTCCGGGAGCCCTGCGGGGATAAACTTTATCCCCAACGGTCAATGAAAATCGCGATTCTGGTCAAAATCAATCCGGGCGTGGAGGAACCGAGCTGCAAAAAGTCAATCATGTTGACTTTTGTTCCGGATCACTCGTCTCGGCCCGGGTCTTGTTCGCTCCAGCTCCGCTAGCTTGGGTGATCTCGGCCTTCCGAATAGGGCTCACCCAACCCATGTTCCGACCTTCTCCTCGAGCAACCTTCCTTCCGGTTTCTCGTCCCTCGAGCCGCCTCTTCTCGTCCACCGGTGTACTCTTCCACGGACACCTCGTCCCTCAGACGCACCGAGTCCGTCGGCTCTCTCCCGTGCCGTCCTTCTCGCTAGCCGCGTCTTCCGCTCGACTTCCTGTGTTCCTAAGCTCCTGCACACTTAGACACAAGGGTTAAACAAACGCAGGACCTAACTTAGCTTGTTTGATCACATCAAAACACCTTGGGGTTCCAACAATCTCCCCCTTTTGATGTGAGTGACCCAAGTTAAGTTAGGGTAACCATATGCAATAAAGACAATTTATATTAAAATAAGTCCAAATATTTTTCAATTGAAAAATTATAGTACCTCCCCCTAGACTTAACATACTTCTCCCCCTTTGATCACATAAAAATTGGGGTTATAAACAAGTCTAAGGTAAATTCAAATAAAAATATTTTGCAGATAAGAACAGTCATAAACAAATTTAAGTTTAAAATCTATCTCAGCATTCCCAAAATTTTTTTTCAAAATTTTAAAAAAATTCTAAGTGAATATTCATAAGTAACAATTCTAAGTCAATTTTTTTTTTTAAATGATAAGGCAATTTTTAAAAAAATCTAAGTTAAAAAAAATTCTAAGTCAATTTTCATTAAAATTTCTAAGATAATAAAAAATTTCTAAGTTAAGTTAGAAAGTTTTTAAATATTTTCTAACACAAATTGAATAACTCTTTTAAAGCATTAAGTAATTTAAATTAATGCTTTTTCAGTTAGTCAATTAAACTTTTCATTTCGATAGTTGACTTCCAGGTCGTGGCGAGGCACTAGGCCTTCTTGGTTATTGGAGCAACAACCACTTCCTTAGACAAAGCCTCATAAAGAAATTAGTTGTTTAATTTCCTTGCTGAAAATGCTAAGTCTGACTTTAATTTTAAGTTAAACAGGTTTTTGGAATCTAGTAAAGGTTCCTACCTACAGGATTAACCAAGTATTTCCTAGGTATATAGATTTTTGATATATTTCTAATTTAACTTTGATGAAATCTATAATACCAATTTAAATTTCTAAAAGTAGGAATATTTGAACCATTAGATTTTTTCAATCTTTCTATTTCTTCTTTTAGTTTTTCATTTTCAATTTTCAATTTTTCAAAATCCTCTATAAGACATGATTTTGCCAAAATTCTCTTCGTTTCTAAAATTTCATTTTCTAATTTGACATTTTTATTTTCTAATTTATACATGGATTTAGTCATCGCTTTGATACCAGAGTAAAGCTGATCAGGGGGTAAGAGGCATACCTCACTTACCATGTCGGACTTGAAGCCTGAATCTCCCCCTGCTTCACTGCTTTCATCCGAGGTCGCTCCCCCTTCATCGATGCTAGGTTCTGATATACTTTGTCTATTGTAGCTTGACATTAGTGCTATCCCGGCATATTCTTGAGCTTCTGATTCAGATGAAGAAGTGTCGTCCCAAGTTGCTTTTAGGTTGTGTTTCTTGGGAGACTTCCTTTTGGCCTTTTTGAGTTCTGGGCAGTCTTCTCTTTGGTGTCCCTCCTTCTGACACTGGTAGCACCGCACATTTCTTCCACCTTTTTGATTCCTTTTATTCTGCATTTTAAATTTATTAGATCTAAAAAACTTTTTAAAATTTCTTACCATGTATGCTTCTTGATCGTCTTCGGAGTCTGACTCGAGTTCATCCTTCTGGGTTGCGTTCAGCACCATAGTCTGGGTTGTATCCTTTGTCGTTCCTGCATACCTGGTTTCATGCAATTCAAGAGTAGAAAACAACTCTTCTAAAGTGCTTACCTCCAGGTCTTTTGAGATGTAGTAGGCGTCGACGATTGATGCCCATTCCGGAGTTCTCGGAAACGCGTTGAGCGCGTAGCGTATAGTGTCCCGGTTTGTTACCGTTTCACCAAGATTTTCGAGACCAGTAACTAGTTCTTTTACCTTTGCATGTAAACCGGCTACTTTCTCACCTTTCTCCAGACGGATGTTCATCAGTTTGTTGCGGAGGATGTCCCTTCTAGCGAGCTTTGCTTCGGACGTGCCTTCGTGGAGTTCCAAGAACTTCTCCTAAAGTTCTTTAGCAGATGAATAGTTTCCGATGCGGTTGACCTCTTGAGGCGGTAACACGCTCAACAGGTGATGTTCCGCACGACTGTTTGCTACTGACTCATTCTGCTCCTTCTTTGTCCAATCGCTCTCTTCTTTTTCTTTTCCATCTTTATCTATTGGAGCTACAAAACCATATTTCATGATAAACCGAATTTCAAAATCTGTTTTTAGGAATACCTCCATACGACGCTTCCAGTCTGCGAAGTTTCCCTCGAATTTTGGTGGAACAATGCTTGGTCCGACCATCTTTGTTGCTTCGATCGGCGGTTAGTCCTCCTGAAGCGCCTCGCTCTGATACCACTTGTTGGTCCCTTTGGAGGCCGGCAAGAGGGGAGGGGTGAATTGCCCTACAAAAAAAAAAAAAAAACCTTTCTCGGATATTCAACTAACTTAAAAGAACTTGTAATTAAAAAGGCAGAGACTAATTAAAACAGAAAATAGACACAGAGGAATTACTTGGTTTGCAATCAGAGGATTGCTAATCCAAGGCAAAGAAGGCGCACTAATTGATTCTCCTCTGGGCGGAGTAGCCTCTTACAGCGTTGAAAGCACAGAAGGAAATAACACAAATGAAAGCACTGAATTACAAGTAGTTGCTTTTAATGTACGGATCAGTACTTTATTTACAGTACTGGTCCGGGCGCCTGGAAGGGATAAACTTTATCCCCAATGGTCGATTAGAAAATCGTGATTCTGGTCAAAATCATGCTCGGGCGCCCGGACACTCGGCGCTGAATGGTTCGGCGCCGGAGCAAAAGTCAATCGGTTGACTTTTGTCCGCATCACTTCTCCGTTAAGTCCCAGTCTCGGTCCGGGTCTGTTCGCTCCGGCTCCGCTAGCTTGGGTGATCTCGGCCTTCCGGAATAGGGCTCACCCGAACCCATGTTCCGGCCTTCTCCTCGAGCAGCCTTCCTTCCCGGTTTCTCGTCCCTCAAGCGCCGCGCACGCTCTTCTCGTCCACCGGTGTACTCTTCCGCGGACACCTCGTCCCTCAGACGCACCGAGCCCGTCGGCTCTCTCCCGTGCCGTCCTTCTCGCTAGCCGCGTCTTCCGCTCGACTTCCTGTGTTCCTAAGCTCCTGCACACTTAGACACAAGGGTTAAACAAACGCAGGACCTAACTTAGCTTGTTTGATTACATCAAAACACCTTGGGGTTCCAACAATAAGTCCAGTTCGCCCTTTGTCAATATTCTACTATTTCTCAAGCCCTGCACATTAGTACAAATGTGAGATGCACATCCGGTATCTAATACCCATGAAGAAGAAATAGATAGATTGACTTCTATAACATGTATACTTAAGGCAGAAGTTTCACTTCTCTTCCTTTTCACTTCCTCTAGGTATAATTTGCAGTTCCTCTTCCAATATCCAGTCTCACCACAGTGGAAGCAGGTTCCTTCCTTAGCCACCCCACCTTTGGGTTTCAATGCATGAGCTTTGCCCTTGCCTTTAGCTTGGGTCTTACCCTTACCTTTGGGCTTCCATTTGCCTTTGCCCTTTGACACCATTAAAATGGTGTTAGACTTTGCCTTCTTAAGGTTGAGTTCAGCAGTTCTCAACATGCTCAACATCTCAGGCAATGGTTTGTCAATTTCATTCATGTTATAGTTCATGACAAATTGATTATAGCTTTCGGGCAATGATTGCAGAATTAGGTCAGTGGTCAATTCTTGGCCTAGTGGAAATCCCAGTCTTTGTAGGTTCTCCACATACCCGATCATTTTGAGCACATAAGGCCCTACGGGACTTCCTTCTTGCATTCTTCATTGAAATAGAGCTTTAGATATCTCAAATCTCTCATGTCTTGCTTGTCCTTGATATAGTTATCTAAGGTGTTCAACCATATCATAAGCGTCCATGTTCTCATGTTGCTTCTGAAGCTCAGAGTTCATGGTAGCGAGCATAAGGCATGATACATCTAATGCATCATCTTAATGTTTCTTATAAGCATCCTTATCAACTCTAGTGGCAGTAGTGGGGAGTGCTTCAGGAATGGGTTGCTCTAGGACGTTCAATTTTCTTTCTTGCTTGAGAACTATTCTTAAGTTTCTGTACCAGTCTAGGAAGTTAGCTCCATTGAGCTTGCCCTTATCAAGGACAGATCGCAGAGAGAGAGTATTTGACGTATTTGACGACATGGTGATCTACAACAATAAAATGTAGAAATAAGTATCATAGTTTGATCATTTAACTAGGTCTTTAATTAAATGATTCTCCCACTAAATTGTAAAGTTTTGGTAGAAGCAAGTCATGGATGTAGTTTTACCCACATTACTAGCTCTAAATCCAATCGCGATAACATTTATGTGGGACAAGATCCGTATTATACCGTATCTTGAGTTAGCTTTGGCTAATCACCCAAGACTTAGTATAAGTTAGGTAGGCAACATTTACCAATTACATCATATGTAACTCTTGTATCATTGTGTGAACAAGACTATTTGTTCATTTGCCCATCTTATAAAATTTCATTATAACTCATCTTGAATTAGCTTTGGCTAATCGCCCAAGACTAGCTAGTATAATTTTGAATTTCATCGTATGAGATATGCCTCTAAGTTCTCAACTTAATTAAGTCACACCCAAAGTTTTAGTAGTCGGACATCACAATTATCCTTCGCACTCTAGCAAGATAAATCAAGTCACTTTGCTTTGGCAAAACCTGACTACAATTGATCGAGCTAGAAGTGAGTACCAAACTTTGGTAGGCATATTTGAAAGACCTAATCATGATTAAACTACACATGCATGACATACAATCATAGCATATCATGACATACATTACATATATGCATAAAAGAAATTGTGACATGGTTATGGCCCCATTATCTATGATCCTCTCAAGACAATGAGAAGATCGAAAAGTCAACATAGGCAAAAGCATCTTCTCCAAGTGCTTCCTTGGTCGTCATGTGTTGTTGTCCTTCTCCCTTTCTCACCGTCGTCAAGTAGACTTATTCTTCTCTAATTTGTACATTACAAAATATAAAGAAAACTCGAGTTACATTCGCGTGTAGTCTAAATTTACAACTAGAATAAAAGAGGAGAGGCACGACACGTAGGTCGTATTATGAATTACAACACACACACATCCAATCACATCGAGGTTTAAGGGTCATAACCATGCACCATGTCATATAAAATTCTCAATCTATTATGACAAAATATACTATGATTTAAACAATTAATTATGAGCCACAATGCCATGATGGTTTCGCTAAAAACCTCTTGGCCGAAACTTGCTCATAATCATGCAAATCATAATAAACATGTCATGCAATTTCTATATCACATATGAAATTCTAACTACTTAGTATATTCATTCATAAGTGGCTCTGATACCACTGTAAGGAACTAGGGCGCTAAACACGCGAAAGCGCAGCGGAAAACATCTAGTTCCTTTCCAGAAGATCCATGCAAAAGGAAACCATATACTAAGTACTAATCTTTATACATGAGAAAGTTATACCTTTGTTGCGTGCCCTTCGCAATCCCGACAGCAACGTTTCTTTAGATGCGGATCTTAGCGTGATCAAGTGGTCACACCTCTATGGCATCCACACGAACAAGTCTCGTTTGTCTCACAAACTCACCAAGTGGAGAATGAAACAACCAAAGGTTGTGCTAGCAACCCTTCTTGGAAGTTTTGACCAAGTGGAAGAGAGGAGGAGGAAGAAGAGCAAGAACACCAAAAACTCATCATGAAAATGAATCCAAAAACTCCCTTTTATAGATTCATGAAATTGCCTCATGCCTTAATGTCAATTACCTTGATTGACATTAATATTTGTCTTCATCCAATGAATCCAATGCATCCTATGCATGCAATGCATGAGCAATTCAAATTGTTCACTCTTCATCCAATGCATCCAATGCATGAGTAATTCAAGTTGTACACTCCTCTTTCTTCACGAATTCAAATTCATGAAATCATAAAATGAGTCCAACTCATTAATCATCAAATAATTCATGAAATCATATAATGAGTCCAACTCATTAATCATCAATCCAATTGATTCAATGAGTATAATTTGAATTGGACATAATCCAATAGTTGGATTTAATTGAGTCTTACTTAATGAGTCCAATTTGAATTAGACTTAATCCAATGATTCATCATATGAATCTATCTCCATTGTCTTTCTTTTTGTGTGTGACCTAATAGGTTCTCATAATGTTGGCAATATATCCAAATCAACATTTAAATACATAAGCAATGAGTGGCATCTAGCAAGACATCATTGCTACCCAAGTAACGAGAATGTCGAGATCCGACTTAACCTTCTCGTGGCTATTATCTTGTATGACTTGGTCCCTCTATCCTTGATATCTAGATTGATCAATGAGGCATAGACCGTGTCATCCTCTTATCAATCTTTGTGTTTCTTGATCTCCAAGTAGACACATTCAAATAAATGAGCTCAATATCTCATATTGACTCATTTACGCATGGTCATGCTTTCTTGTGTCCTACTAATCAAGAGGCTCACATATATCACTTATGTCATATGGAAGGGATAGACCTATCTACATCACTCGCATCCCTCCGCATAATTTATTGCATACCCAGTGATCGACTTTATAGTCCACCCTGTTACGGGTGGCGTTTGACGATACCAAAGTATACAACTCCTTATGTAGGGAATCGTAGTGACTTAAGGTCTAAGGACTATTCATACTAATAGTCACATAAGAATGTTTATGACACTCATACGACGACCCATGAAACATTCTCATGGAGGGTCATTGAGTACATATTCTCTAATATATACCCATATGTCAACTTGATATCTCATATCCATGACTTGGGAGATCAAATCATCCGTTGACCTACATGCTAGTCTTAACGCATTAATATTGTCCTTGTATATTAATGCTCTACTAGGAACAGTTAAGAGTAGTATTCTCTACAATATCTCACTATCAATTCAACCAATTGATATACTGTAGATAAGAACCTACTACCCAAGGACATTATTATACTTATTCAATTGGCACTGAACTGAAATAAATATAATAACCAACTTTGTCTTTTATTAATAATGATATATGATACAAAATGAGCCCTTTACAATCATCTCATAATTGGTACTAGGGCTAATACTTACAGCTTCCAAGCTACATGATCATTTAACGTGGTTCGGAGATCAGGGATCCTACTCCAGACTGTCCGTAAGGTGGGCAATCCCGATCCGTCGGTGGATGACTCCCTGACAAACTCCGCCTAGCTCACGTAGCTCCTTGTGGGTGGAGAAACCTCACCACAACTCTCACAAGAACACTTGAAACGCTAGGGCATAGGTAGACTACTAATAGGAGTTAACTAGTTCTATTTCGTCAACCTCAACCAAGCTCCCAAAGCTTGGTTATATAGGTCACGGGTTGAAAAATTCCGCCTACCAATCGACTGCCAAAACCATCAGTCGACTGCCCTCTTGTTGAAATTCGGCTGTTACATCCTAACGGCTCGATACCAATCGATTGCTCGACACTGGCGGAGTAAACAGAAGCATTCTGTTCGCTCCCAGTCGACTGCCCAGTCGACTACATCAGTCAACTGATGAAATCCACTAGTCGGCTGCTACAGTAACGCTACAGTAAAATCCTAATTCTAGAATTTTACCCTTGAATACATTCACTCAGCACTCGTCCTCGCTCGACCAACCTAAACCTAGCCTTCTAGCCTCCTCCATCAGCCTTGCGTCCCTCGGATGTCTCCCCATCCTTCACGTCTTGCCTTCTGGAGCTTTCAGCGGCCTTGTCATTGTTGTCGAGTCTTTCTTTGCCAAGAGGTTGTACCTCCGGGACTTCGTCCATTGCCAAGTCACACTTGGACTTATGTTATCAAGACTACATCCTTGGACTTACACCGCCAAGACTCATCCTTGGACTTTCCTTTTTGCCAAAATTACACTTGGACTTTCCTTGTTGTACCGGGATCTTGCACACTCAAAATGCATATCAAATACAACAATAAACCTAACTTAAATCTTTGTACAAACATCAAAATCTAGGGTATCCAGATTGCTCCAACAATAATTAGGAGAGATAGACGAACATATAGGAACTAATTTCATATAAATTCGAGGTCATTTGATCCATCAGTTTATTTTGGGTAAAATCGATCGATGGACCAAATGACCTCAGATTGACATGAAACTAATTTTTATGTATTCGTCTACTTTTCTTGAGGACATGGATATAATCAATTGAAGTAGACGAATACATAGGAACTAGTTTCACATCAATCTGAGATCATTTAATTCATCAACTAGTTTTGGACAAAATCGACTGATGGACTAAATGACCTTGAATTGATATGAAACTATTTATTATGTATTCAACTACCTCTTCTGATTATAATTATATCCTCAAATGTCAATTTGATTCAATATATTGAGAATAGTAATTTTTAAACACAAATATGTTTGAAAATTTAATTCAAGTCCAAAAAATCATTGCTTTCAATGTATTAGATCAAATTAATATTTAAGAGCGTGAATATAATCAGGAGAGGTAGACGAACATATAAGAACTAGTTTTATATTAATCCGAGATCATTTGGTCCATAAGTCGATTTTGCCCAAAATCGACTAATGAATCAAATAATCTTAGATTGACATAAAACTAGTTCATATATGTTCATCTACTTCTCCTGATTATATTCATACTCTCAAATGTCAATTTGACTCAATATATTGAGAGCAATAATTTTTTAAACACAAATATATTTGAAAATTTTAATTCATATTAAAAAAAATCATTGCTTTTAATATATTTGATCAAATGAATATTTAAGGACATAAATATAATCAAAAGAACTAGTCGAACAAATAGGACCTAGTTTCATATCAATCCGATGTTATTTGATCCATCAACCAGTTTTGGGTAAAATCGATTAATGAATTAAACGATATCAGATTGACATGAAACTATATCATATGTGTTCGGCTAGTTCTCTTAATTATATTCACGCCCTTAAGTATTAATTTGACTCAATATATTGAGAGGAATAATTTTTTAAACATGAATTAAAATTTTCAAACATATTCATATTCAAAAAATTATTGCTCTCAATATATTGAATTAAATTAATGTTTGAGGGTATAAATATAATCAAGAGATATAACCGAACACATGAAAATTAGTTTCATATCAATCCGAGATTATTTGATTCATCAACTAATTTTATCTAAAATTGATTTTAATAAAAAAAATAAATCAATCAACTAATTTACTCAAAATTTTAATGTTTTGACAGGGTAAAATCGATTAGACTCAATTAATAAAGTTAAAATGAGAAATGAGTGCATGATTTGATAGTTTTAAAATTATTCTATATAATTTGATAATTTCGAACTATATAGTTAAGTAAAAAAGCCGAAAAAAATGCCGCGAGATCGAAGCATGAACCTTCGAATTGGCTGATTCACACAGGAAGAACACAAACCAACAATCAAACTCCATTTCGCTAACACTGAAAGGCACCAAAAGAAAACAGTGACCTTCACGTATTATGGTGGTTCCTTGGCCTTTTCTCTAACTCATTGATCAGCGAAGTGTATGACGGCAAATCCAGGACCATTCCCTTTTCCCCCTTCAGATCTTCATGATCTTTAGTCCTTCCATGTTTGCTATGCCCGTCCAGCAAAATGTTGTAGGTAATGTCATCAGGAGCAACTCCTGCATTAATCATGGCATTTAGCAGCATCTTTGCATTCTCCATTTGTCCGAGCTTGCAGAGCCCGTTCATGATCACATTGTATGTGATAATGCCAGGCTTATGGCCTTTGCTTTGCATCTCCTTCAACAACTTGAAACCCATCTTTACGTCTCCTTGCTTACAGAACGCATCGATCACCATGGTGTAGGTTGCCACATCGGGTGTCATGCCAGCTCCTACCATCTCATGCAGAGTTCTCTCTGCATCCATCGCCAGGCCTTCTCTGCTGAATCCAGAGATGAGCGCCGTGTATGTCACTTCATCTATTTCAATCCGTTCGGCTACCATTTTCTTCTTGATCTGCATCGCCATATTGAGATTGCCCTCCTTGCAACAGCCATCAATTAGAGTAGTGTAAGTCACTTTATCAGGCTGCAAGCCGCTTTCCCTCATCTTCTCCACGACTCTGCTTGCCTCCTTCAGGTCTCCGGACTTGCAAAGCACGTTCACGACGGCATTCAAAGTGATTAAATCGGGTCTAACACCTCTTTTCAGCATCGCTTGGTAAAGATTCACGGCGTAGCTGATCTTTCCCTCCTTGCAATGCCCATGAATTAATGTGGTAAAAGTTACAGCATTTGGCTCCAATCCTTTCAAACACATTTCGTCGAACAATTTGATGGCATCGTCCAGTCGTCCCGCTGTGCATAGTCCTTTAATCAAAGCGCAGTAAGTGAAAATGTCAGGAGCGAGGCCAACATTCACCATTTGATCTTTCAACTCGAATCCAGTTTCCAAGTTCCCGGCTATAGAGTGACCATTGATAAGAGTGTTGAAGCTCACCACGGTCGGACGAGAGCCGTGCCTGGAGATCTCATCAAAAATGGACTTTGCCTCAGTTATCTTGCCTGCCTTGCAGAAGGAATTCATCAGAACGTTGAAAGCCGTCACCTTGGGAGGAAATCCGGCAGCGAGGATCTCGGAGAAAAAATCCCAGGCGAAAGCGGGGGAGTAAGACTTGAGGAGGTGGTCGAGGAGGCAGGAGCAGGAATCGAGTGGCAGGGGAAGACCGTGCTTGATTGCGAGGCGGATGCACTGGATGGCATCGGACACGTGTCTGGCGCGGGCGTACTCGAGGGCGAGAGCGCCGATGAGGGCGGGGGAGGGAAGGGCAGGGGCGGCGACTGAGAGGGCCGCTGAGAAGAGTGCGGGGGCAGAGTGGCGGCCGCGTCGATCGACAAGGAGGCGTAGGAGAGGGGCGGCGTCGGAAGGGACACGAGAGCGGAGAAGAAAGGCGGTCATGGCGAGGTAGGAGACGGGGGTGTGTCGGAAGGGCGGATGGGAGGAGAGCCAGTGGAAGAAGGAAAGAAGGGAGGAAGGGGGGAGGGAGAGCGGGTTGAGGGCCAGGAGGGAAGCAAAGAGGGAAGGGGTGAGGGAGGGGAGGAGGGTCTTGAGGGAGGCGTCGAGAGAAGTGGAGGCGGAATCGGCGATGGCGTGGGAGACGGCGAGGAGGAAAGGGTCCGCTAGCGGGGATCGTGGCGGCGGAGCGAACCATGGAGGCGACGAGGAAGAGTAATTGAGATGCAACAGTCGCTGAAGGGGAGAGGGAAGCTTTCTTATGAGAGCTCGCATCGTGGCGGCGGCGTGCTGTGGTGTCTTGAGGAATGCGCGATAGATTATGTTGGTTTGAAAGGTAATATTGAGACAATCAGGGATGAAAAAGAAAAAAAGAAGACATTTATTGCAATTTTCTACTGAAAAAGAAAAACAATCATAAACCACTACAAACAAGAATACGGTTAGAATATAAGCAGCAGATAGCTTAGAAGTTGTGGAGCAGTTACTCTCATCTTGATTTAGTGGTAAGATAATTTTAGAGATACCATAACTAGGAAGACCTGAGCTATTATAGTATGGTAGAAAGATATCTAATTAAGTCATGTCTTTACGGTGTGATTTTTGGCGCATGAGAGGTTATCGGTACTAGTTGAACAAGATTACTTAGAGGATAGACTTTGCACCTTTTGCAGACATGATGTGGAGATGGTAGATCATGTGTTCTTCATATGTCAGTCGGTCCAGCAACTGTGGTGACGTGTCAGAGGATGATTACAGATGTGCCCTCAGATGACCACTTACCGATGCATGTTACGGACCTTCAAATGACAGTACCAAGGGACCTCCATCTTGATCAGGGTCCACCACCTTACCATGTCAACGATGATATATCATGTATAGATGGCAAGGAACTGCAACATGTTCGAGGGGAAACAATTTGATGGTGTGCTAATCTTCAGAAAGACACAAATACATATCTTTAGGGCAATTGAGGTACTAGAGGATCAGGTACTTGAGCATCATTGATACTTCATTCATATCATATATGCATACACGACCCCATCTGGGGACATACGTCATAGCATTCACATAGATTAGAATAGAGATAACATGCATCTGCATGTATTTTTGTAGCGCTAGAGTGTAGATCCTTAGAATACTTGGCGAGAGCATGCATTTTGAGGACATAGTCATCACACATATAGTATGATACCGACAAACCTACTAAGGAGTAGGTAGACTCATACTGCATCTGCATTAGAGTTTTGAGTGAGACCTCCACCCTCCTAGCCACCTTGGCCAATCTTAGCATCAGGCATGGAGGTCTGTCAAGCATGCATATACTTCTGTTACAGATACTGAGCTAGGGTGCTACTCTAGCTGATAGCTTGTCAAGCCAAAGTATCACCTTAGTATAAAAAAAAGTTTGAGTACCTGATTAGGAGCTAGTAGCGTCTGAGACTACATATGGAGGACCACGAGCATCAACACTTAACGACACCACTATGGCGGCGGATACCTCCTTTCGGATACACCCATCGATGGATGGACTGGACATAAAGACACTCTCTAGTTGCTTGCTGGAGGGATACGTTGACACCTACTGGAGCAGGACATTGATGGGATGTTAGACACTTGCAGGAGCACACAGATTGTTAGGGTTGCAAGGTTGCAAATATAGTCCCACATTGAAAACACATGGGAAAGATCATGGGCTTATAAGAGAAAAGATATCTCCATTGGCATGACGCCTTTTGGGGAGAGCCCAAGAGTAAAGCCATTATTGGATCGAGAAACGCTAAAAGGGGGGGGGGGGGAAGTGGATAGCGCTCGTGGCTATTTCGTTCGATTAAAACGTATCAAGTAAAACGCGGCGAAAATTAAACACAAACACATGATAACACAAGTTGGTTACTTGGTTCGGAGCATGTGGCGACTCCTACTCCAAGGCCCGTGATCGTTGATCGTTTCCGGTGGGCAACAACTATATTTCGTAAAGTTATTACAAGCTAAGTACAGAAAAAGTTGTAAATAAATTTTATACTGACAACTAAAATACTAAATCTGAGGCTCCGGGTCGTCGGCGTCGAGTTGTAGCTTTGTCGGACTGTCTCATTAGCAGATGGATGTAGAAAGATTGCTTGGAAGAAGATATTTTGAGCTGCTGGTTGAGATGTCCTTTTATACACTGCTGAAGGTGCCTTAAAGCCCATCTGAGACGCCTCCAACCCGCCGAGTAAGCCGCATGGATCAACATTGATCCAGTTGCACCTCATCCACTTGAAGGCGCATTCAAGCCACTCAAAGGCGCCTCCAAGCTCTGGTTCAAGGCGCCTTCAGACTCATCCAAGGTGCCTCCAGCTCTGCTGCGCTGATTTCTTTTGGCTTGCACCCGAGGCGCCTCCAAACTCCATGGAGGCACCTCGGACACTATTCATTCGAGGCCAAGTATACTCTTTTGTCTCTGTACAACGTGTTAGTCCACAAAATACACATATACCCTGCAAGACAAGGTTAGCACACATAGATATGATAAGAAAGGTGTTTGACAGTCTCTGGATTATCCGGGTCTGACTTCGGATTTCCAACCGGAAACCCTAGGTCGACCCGACGCCTACTGTTCCCTCTGCGGGGAACGCATCCTCACCTACTGCTCTCAGGAGATTTACCTATTGTCAGCACGATCCTCCAGATCGATTGGACTTTTGCTCGGTGCTCGATGCTTCCGGACTTTCTGCTGGACGCCCGCTCCCCGGCCCGTCTAGTCTTCCACCTGGTTCGCGACACCAGAACTTTTCACCTAGGGTTACCACCCCCTAGGACTTTTTCCTGAAGCCCTCGACCCGCCAAGACTTTCCGCATAGGGTTACCACCCCCTATGACCTAGGGTTACCACCCCCTAGGGTTTTCCACCTGTCTAACTGTAGTTAGGACTTTTGCCTAAACGCACTTAGAACTTTCTTGCAAGTTCATTCAAACTGTTAGATCACAAACCAATTTAACTTTGAATCCTTTGCCATTATCAAAATACGGGTTTGATCGTCGGATGCTTCCGGCACCAACAATCTTCCCCTTTTTGATTATGGCAACTCAAATTCAAAGTTAAGTAAAAATAGGCATAAGTAAATAGATGCATAAGTAACAATTTTTAAAGTTTTAGTGTAAGCAAACATAAGTAAACAATTTTAGACGTAAATAAAGCTTAAGCTAAAACTTTAAAATGTAAGGCTCCCCCTTAATTAGAGCATACTTTTGAATCTTACTTTTGAATTTTATGCTATGCTACTCTCCCCCTTTGCCATATATCAAAATACAAGGAGAGTTTAAAAGAAAAACCATAGTACTAGGTGTGTTTGAACAGATTTTGAAAAAAATGTTTAGTCATACCTTAAAAAATACTTAGCTTTTTAGAAGAAATGCTCTTGTAAGACTTTTAGCTAAGTGAAAAAGTAGTTGTCATAAATTATTTCAACTTTGAAAAATAACTTAGCTAATTTTGTGATATCAAAGCACTTAGTTTAATTTGAAAAGCTTTTTGAAAAATACTTAGCTTAAATTGAAAAAGTTTTTGACAAAACACTTAGTATTTTCAACAAAAACTTAGCAAAACATAGCATTTGAAAATAATTACTTTGAGAAACACTTAGCTAAATTTTCAAAAATGCTTCGAAAAAATACTTAACTAAACTTAAGCTAAATTTGAAAAGTTTTAGTTTAAGTACTTAGCTTTGAAAATATTTAGCTTTTTTAGAAAAGTTTAAATTTTAAAAGTAGGTCACAGATAATTTGTATTTTTGAAGACAAGTCAAAAATAGTTTTTTAATTTTGAAGTCAAATCAAAAATAATTTTAAAGATAAGTCAAAAACAATATATATATATATATATATATATATATATATATATATATATATATATATATATATATATATAATATATTCTTGGGGCAAAAAATTTTTCACTCCCCCTAAATTATATATATATATTAAATATATTCTTGGGGGAAAAAAATTTTCACTCCCCCTAAATTAATGCCTATAGTCCAAGCATATATTTAAAAGTAATTATTTTCCTAATTTTTTCATCTCACCCATTCTAGGTTATCAAGCATGTTCAGCTTATGAGTGAGTGTGAGATGGAGTTAACTTCATTTAAAAATATTGAAAATATAAGTTAGAATTCCAAATAAGTAAACATTTAACATTTTGAAGATTTAAATTAAAATTAATTGAGTTGAAATTATAATTTGAAAACTGATTAAGATTAGGGAAACCAAATATAATTTTAAAATAGAATTAAGTAAGATTTTGAGATTGATTAAGTGTGAAGATATTAAGTGTGATCATGATTTTGAAATTAAATTAATATATTAAGTGGGATCATGATTTTGAAAGTAAATTAATATATTAAGTGCGATCATGATTTCGAATAATTTTTTAAAATGATTTTTCAATAATTTTTCAAATGATTTTTAAATAATTTTTGAAATGAATTTTTAAATGAATTTTTAAATAATTTTTCGGATAAATTTTAGATAAATTTTTCAAATGAATTTTTAAATAATTTTTCAAATGAATATTAAATATTTTCCAAATGAATTTTTAACTAGTTTTTAAAAGGATTTTTAAATGACTTTCAAATAATTTTTAAGATGATTTTTAAATAATTTTTAAAATGATTTTTAAATAATTTTTAAAATAATTTTTAAAATAATTTTTAAAATAATTTTTCAAATAATTTTAAAATGATTTTAAAATTATTTTTCAAATAATTTAAAATGATTTTAAAATAATTTTTTAAATAATTTTAAATTAATTTTTCAAATAATTTTAAAATGATTTTTAAATAATTTTCCTAATAATTTTAAAATGATTTTTAAATAATTTTTCAAATAATATTTAAAATGATTTTTAAATACTTTTTCAAAATAATTTTAAAATAATTTTTCAAATAGTGTTAAAATGATTTTTAAATAATTTTAAAAATAATTTTTAAAATGATTTTTAAATATTTTTCAAATAATTTTAAAATGATTTTTAAATAATTTTTAAAATGATTTTTTATATAATTTTTAAAATAATTTTAAATAATTTTTCAAATAGTTTTAAAATAATTTTTCAAATAATTTTTAAAATAATTTTAAAATAATTTTTAAGATGATTTTTAAATAATTTGACATTATTGACTTATTGGAATTAATTAAATTAATTAGGTTTAGTTGATTTTGACTAAGTTCAACCTAGATCCATCTCACTCAATTCTAAGTTATCAATAAGGTAATCTTAAGTGATTTTGTGAGATAGTTATCTTTAATTTAGGTTATTTCTAAGGATTAATTTACATTTGAGTTAAAATTAGGTTTTCCAATTAGTCAATTAAATATGTATTTCAAAGATTGGCTCCCAGGTCGTGGCGAGACACTCGACCTTCTTGGATATGAGATTATCCACCACTTCCTAGATAGAGTCGCTCAAAGAAAATATATATTTAATTTTCTTTTTGAAATCCTAGGTTTAACTAATAAGTGTAAATTACGCCTAGGTCCTTAAACTATCTTAGTCTAAACATACTTATTACAAGGAAAGTAAATAAACAATCATCAATCAATTTATTTATTAATTAAGATAGATTTTCTAGTGGCTCCCCCTGGATCATAGCCTCGATATGACCTATCAAGGTAGTAGACTTGATCCTTGGGGACCCAATAGTGTCCAAGTCTGACTTGATTAATCAAGTTTGACTTGGGGACCCATGCTTGGACTACTTTTCTATTTGACCAATTTACTAGAGACAGATAGGATTTGTAGTTGTGTTTGGCCTTAAATCCAAGTCCGGATTTGTTGTAAACGGCTCGCTGTTTTCCAAGAATCAGATCCAGATTCTTGGAACCCAAGGTGAACCGTTCCAATGTGTCCTTGAGTTCTTTAATTTGAGTTTTTAAATTAGAATTTTCTTCCTCAAGTTGTTGGACTTGAGTCGAACTTCCAATTTGAACTGGCTAAGTCAAAGAACTTGAGTCAGTCGCTTCCTTAAGGGTTGTTACCTCCTTTTGGAGTGATTTGGCCCGGACGTTGGATTTAGCCATTTTCTTTAATAAGTACGGAACTAATTTTTTTAAATCATCTAACTGAGTCTCGGCGAGTAGGGAACTTACAGAGGGATTTCGTCCTTCGGAAACGGATACGGATCCGTGGCTTCGCTCGGACTCGGTCTCGGATTCGCTCTCGGTTTCTGATTCATACTCGGACTCAGTTTCCGCCACAGTTGCGAGTACTGGTAGAGCGAGGAAGCTCGTCGATTCTTCTTCGTCGGGCTCGGACTCGTTTGATGACTCATACCATGTTGCCTTCAGTGCTTTCTTCGTCTTGCTTATTCCTGCAAATAACGTAACACCTTCCTCAGCCGAAGTAGTATCAGTCTGCTCATTTAATTTTAATGAATCGTCTATGAAATTGCACTTACTTACGTTCATATCGAAAATACCTTCGTATAGCTCGATCAATTTTTGCCACAATTCTTTTGCACTTGAGAAGGGGCCGACGTGGTTAAGCTCCTCATCGATTAGGCCGCATTGTAGCATGCAAGTTGCTTTGGCATCAGCTTCAACTTGTTTCATTATACTAGCGTCCCAGTTGATGCATGAGACGAGTTCTCCAGTGCTATCACGTGGAAGCTCGAGTCAAGTCTGGATAATGATCCACATCTCAACTTGCGTCTTGAGATGGTATTCCATCTAGTTCTTCCAATAGCCAAAATCCTTGCCGGAAAAGAGTGGCGGGCAGACCGTGCTAAAGCCTTTTTGGAAAGCCATCGAAAATCTTGCACACAAATAAAACAAAAAAATATGTTCCAAGACTAGGTCTTAGATAAGTAGTGTGGGAGGAAAAAATTAAAAATAGTAATTCAGGAATTTAGAGAAAAAATAATAAAATAATAAAATAATAATAAAATATTATTAAAATAATATAAAAAATATATTACCACAAATTTTTGAAAATGCGATATTTTGCGAATACAGACTAGTGGTGAAAAGATGACGGTGAATTTTTCGAAATTAATTTTGGAGGGAAAAAACGAAAAGCGTAAGGTTTTATTTTTACCCTAAACGAACGAAAAAGTGACGAAAAAAAAAATGCTCGAATGGTAGTTGTACCAATTCAGAGCAACCCCACTCTGATACCAATTATTGGATCGAGAAACACTAGAGGGGGGTGAATAGCGCTCGTGACTATTTCATTCGATTAAAACGTATCGAGTAAAATGCAGCGGAAATTAAACACAAACACACGCTAACACAAGTTGGTTACTTGGTTCGGAGCATGTGGCGACTCCTACTCTAAGGCCCGCGATCGTTGATCGCTTCCGGTGGGCAACAACTATATTTCATAAAGTTATTACAAGCTAAGTACAGAAAAAGCTGTAAATAAATTTTATACCGACAACTAAAATATTAAATCTGAGGCTCCGGGTCGTCGGCGTTGAGTTGTAGCTTTGTCGGACTGTCTCGTTAGCAGCTGGATGCAGAAAGATTGCTTGGAAGAAGATATTTTGAGCTGCTGGTCGAGATGTCCTTTTATACACTGCTGAAGGCGCCTTAAAGCCCATCCGAGGCACCTCTAACCCGCCGAGTTAGCCGCGTGGATCAGCACTGATCCGGTCGCACCTCATCCACTTGAAGGCGCCTTCAAGCCACTCCATGGCGCCTCCAAGCTCTGGTTCAAGGCGCCTTCAGACTCATCCAAGGCGCCTCCAGCTCTGCTGCGCTGACTTCTTCTAGCTTGCACCCAAGGCGCCTCCAAGCTCCATGGAGGCACCTCGGACACTGTTCATCCGATACCAAGTGTGCTCTTTTGTCCCTGCACAACGTGTTAGTCCACAAGATACACATATACCCTGCAAGATAAGGTTAGCACACATAGATATGATAAGAAAGGTGTTTGATAGTCTCTGGACTGTCCGGGTCTGACTTCGGATTTCCAACCGAAAATCTTAGGTCGACCCGACGCCTACCGTTCCCTCTGCGGGGAACGCATCCTCACCTACTCCTCTCAGGAGATTTACCTGTTGCCAGCATGAACCTCCAGATCGACTGGACTTTTGCTCGGCGCTCAATGCTTCCGGACTTTCTGCTGGACGCCCGCTCACCGACTGGTTTAATCTTCCACCTGGTTCGCGACACCAGGACTTTTCACCTAGGGTTACCACCCCCTGGGACTTTTGCCTGAAGCCCTTAACCCACCAAAACTTTCCACATAGAGTTACCACCCCCTATGACCTAGGGTTACCACCCCCTAGGGTTTTCCACCTGCCTAACTGCAGTTAGGACTTTTGCCTAAGCACACTTAGAACTTTCCTGCAAGCTCATTCAAACTGTTAGATCACAAACCAACTTAACTTTGAATCCTTTGCCATTATCAAAACACGGGTTTGATCGTCGGATGCTTCTGGCACCAACATCCATGAGGGCGTAGGCCCAAAGTGGGTGATATCATACCATTGTGGAGATATCTAAATTCTTTCGATCCTACAATGGGTATCAGAGCCCGGACCGCCAAAAGATTTAACCACCGACTATACACAAGAGGACCAGATACCAGGAAAGAAGTCCTAGTTGTGGCTAGGCAAGGAAGTCCTAGTAGGTTGGGTGGACCGAGGGGCAGGAAGACCTGGTGGGTCGAGGATCGAACATGGGAAGCCTGTGGTCCTTTGTTTGAGGGGGAGGATTGTTTGGGTTGCAAGGTTGCAAACATAGTCCCACATTGAAAACACATGGGAAAGATCATGGGTTTATAAGAGAAAAGATATCTCCATTGACATGAGGCCTTTTGGGGAGAGCCCAAGAGCAAAGCCATGAGGGTCTAGTCTCAAAGTGGACAATATCATACCATTGTGAAAATATCTAAATTCTTTTCGATCCTACATGGATTTCATGGTTGAAGCTCACAAATGGTACCACAGTCCGAGTGTGAGATGTGGAGAGAAGCGAGGTGACACCATAACGTATGGAGTCATGCAGTAGAGCGTGAGGACTGCATGTGGGTTACCTTATGGGATGAGGGTGATGTATGTGAGGAGAGACCACAACGGATGGAGTCATGTAGTAGAGCATGAGGACTGTATGTGGGAGAGCATGTAGGGGATGAGAGTGATATACAGGTGCATAGATCTGTTGGAACCCCAAGGTTGTTTTGGTGTGATCAACAAGTTAAGTTAGGTCCTGTGTGTTTCTAACCTTGTCTCTAAGTGTGCAGGAGCTTAGGAGTACAGGTAGTCGAGCGGAAGACGCAGCTAGCGAGAAGGACGGTAGTCCGAGGGACGAGGTGCTGCGGAAGAGTACACCGGCGGACGAGAAGGAAGCGTGCGGTGGTTCCGAGGGATGAAAGCCGGAGTGAAAGATTGCTCGGGGAGCAAGAGACGCAGCTAGCGAGAAGGACGGCACGCGGTGCGTCCGAGGGACGAAGACTGTGGATGAGTACGCCGGCGGACGAGAAGGAAACACGCAACAATTCCGAGGGACGAGAAGCCGGAGGGAAGCCCGCTCGAGAAGACTGGAAGTTGGGTTCGGGTGAGCCCTTTTCTGGATGACAGAGATCACCCAAGCGAGCGGATCCGAAGGAGAAGAACCGGACCGAGGCGGGACTGAACCAGAGAAGAGGTCCCGGACGAAAAAGTCAACATCTATTGACTTTGGGCTCCGGGGCACCCGGAACCCTTCCGGGCGCCCGGACCAGACTTTTGACCAGGATCGAGATTTGACTCGATCTGATCATTGGGGGACAAAGTTTATTCCCCCAGGGCGCCCCGACCAAGGCTATAAATATAGCCTTGGTCCAGAAGATTTTCATCAGTTCAGAAATTGTAACAACACTTGTGTGCTTCCACTGCTTAGATTAGCTTCTTTCTTTCTGTGCCTACACTGCTGTAAACGGGGCTTCTCCGCCTGAAGGAGTTCTTAGTGCGACCATCTTCCTTGGATTAACAACCTCCCCGGTTGTAACCAAGTCAAATTCGGTGCCTCATCTTTATGCTTTATTTTCTGCTTAATCTATTTTTCAAGTGTTAGCTTAATCGTTCAAGAAAGGGTTGTGTTTTATTCAGGGCTATTCAGCCCCCCCTTCTAGTCGGCCGCAACGATCATACAAGTGGTATTAGAGCCGAGACGCTTCAGGAGGACTAATCGCCGAACGAAGCAACGAGATGGCCGGATCTGACATCCACATGCCAAAATTCGAGGGGGACTTTGCAAGCTGGAAGAAGCACATGGAGGTATTTTTTGGTACCGATTTCGATTTATTACTAACAATGGAACTCGATTTTGAAGCTCCCGAGGGCAAAGCGAAAAATCAATGGACAAAGAAAGAGCAGGCCGAGTACGTGGCAAACAAGAAAGCAGAATTCCATCTTCTAAGCGTACTTCCGCCACAAGAACTCAACCGTGTCGGCACCTACAACTCGGTAAAGGAGCTTTGGGAGAAGTTCCTTAAGCTGCACGAAGGAACGTTCGAAGCCAAGCTCGCTAGACGAGATCTGCTTCGCAATCAGCTCACCAGCCTGCGACTTGGGGAAGACGAGACAGTCACACATCTGCACTCCAGAATAAAAGAAATCATCACCGGACTCACGAATCTCGGAGAAAAGGTAAGTAACCGAGATTCGCTCAGGTACGCGTTAAATTCATTTCCGAGAAATTCAAAATGGGCATCACTAGTAGATGCTTTTTACATTTCGAAGGATTTAGAAAAAATTTCATTAGAAGAATTTTTTTCAACATTTGAAGTGCATGAGTCAAGATGTGCAGGAATGAATGAGCCCAAGAACAACGTCGCCCTCAAAGCTTCGAGAGACGAACCTGAGTCGAAATCTTCTCTCGATGACGAGGAAATGGTAATGATGGTAAGAAGATTCAAGAAACTTTGTAAATCTAGATCTACTAACCATCCGCAGGGGAAAAAGAAAAGGACAATCCGCTGCTACCACTGCGACGAAGAAGGGCATGTCAAGGACAACTGCCCCAAGCTGAAGAACAAAGACAAGGAGAAGGGTAAGAAGCCTATCCAAAAATGAAAGGCCCTAAAGGCGACGTGGGACGATACATCATCCGAATCGGAAGTCGAAGCATTCTCCGGACTCGCACTGATGGCGAGTCATTAAGACGACTGCGATTCAAGCTCTTCCGAAATGAGCATCGAGAGCATCGATGAAGAGGGAGACACGTTGGAAGAAAGCAGCAGCTCAGGGGGAGAAACAAACAACGAGATCGACAAGGTAAGTCAGGTACGATCTCTTCCTCTCGATAAAATGTTTAAGTTCCTTAAACTTTTAACAAAAGACTGCTGCAAATTAGAAAGTGAAAATAAAAATTTAAAGGTAATTCTAGCTAAGTCTTGTCCCTTAGAAGAATTAGATAAATTAAAACTAGCAAATGAAAATTTGAAACTTGAAAATGATGATTTGAAAATTCAAGTAGATAACTTGAAAAACTATGCATGCTCATCTAAAACCAATTTTAGAAGATTTAATAATTTAAATTGGTACTTTAAATATCACCCCGGACAAATTAAGAACATTTCAAGAAAATATGTCCCTAAAAATTTTTTGGTTAATCCAGTAGGCTGGAACCTATATTGGGTTCCGAAGTCATGCTTAAATTAATTTTAAAATTAAAATTAGTGCTTTAAGTGAGAAAATTAAACAAAGAATTTCTTTATGAGACTTTGTCAAGGAAGTGGTTGTTGCTCCAATAACCAAAAAGGTCTAGTGCCTCGCCACGACTTGGAAGCTAAAATATTGAAATAAATATTTAATTAACTTACTAATAAAGCATTAATGCAAGAATTAATTAATGCTTTAAAAAAGTTATTCAAAACAATTTTTTTCAATTTAGAAATTTACTTACTTAATTTTTTTTAAATTGACTAAGCCATTTTTTTTACTTAGAAAATTTTTTCTTAAAAATTCTCAAATGATTAAGTTAGAAAAATTTCTTTCAAAAATAATCTTTACTTAGAAATTTTTTTTAATGTTTTTCTTAAGTTAAAAGATTTTCTAAAATTAGAAATTTATGCTCAAATTACTTATAATTTTTTTTAAAAATTGCCTAAGTCAGATTTTCAAAACTTTACTTAGAATTGTTTTTTAACTTAGAATTTCTTTTAAATATTTTTTTTTCAAATTTACTAAATTTTTAACCCTTAGAGTATTTTTCTTGGAACCCCATTTTTTTGTGATCAAAGGGGGAGAAGAGAAAATATAAGTCTAGGGGGAGGTAGATAGATTTAATTTTTTCTATCTTTTTGTACTTAAATTGCAAATTAAGTAAATTTACTTAATTTTATTTAATGTCTATTTTAACCCTAGCTTAACTTGAATTGATCACACCAAAAAGGGGGAGATTGTTGGAACCACAAGGTTGTTTTGGTGTGATCAACAAGTTAAGTTAGGTCCTGTGTGTTTCTAACCTTGTGTCTAAGTGTGCAGGAGCTTAGGAGCACAGGTAGTCGAGCGGAAGACGCAGCTAGCGAGAAGGACGACAGTCCGAGTGACGAGGTGCTGCGGAAGAGTACATCGGCGGACGAGAAGGAAGCGTGCGGTGGTTTCGAGGGACGAAAGCCGGAGCGGAAGATTGCTCGGGGGAGCAAGAGACGCAGCTAGCTAGAAGGACGACACGCGGTGCGTCTGAGGGACGAAGACTGCGGATGAGTACGCCGGCGGACGAGAAGGAAACACGCGGCGATTCCGAGGGACGAGAAGCCGGAGGGAAGCCTGCTCGAGAAGACCGGAAGTTGGGTTCGGGTGAGCCCTTTTCCGGATGGCAGAGATCACCCAAGTGAGCGGATCCAGAGGAAAAGAACCGGGCCGAGGCGGGACTGAACCAGAGAAGAGGTCCCGGACGAAAAAGTCAACATCTGTTGACTTTGGGCTCAGGGGCACCCGGAGCAGTCTGGGGCGCCCAGAGCCCTTCGGGGTGCCCGGAACCCTTCCGAGCGCTCGGACCAGACTTTTGACCAGGATCGAGATTTGACTCGATTTGATCGTTGGGGGATAAAGTTTATCCCCCAGGGCGCTCGGAGCCCCTTCGGGGCGCTCCGACCAAGGCTATAAATATAGCCTTGGTCCAGAAGTTTTTCATCAATTCAGAAATTGTAACAACACTTGTGTGCTTCCACTGCTTAGATTAGCTTCTTTCTTTCTGTGCCTACACTGCTGTAAACGGGGCTTCTCCGCCTGAAGGAGTTCTTACTGCGACCATCTTCCTTGGATTAACAACATCCCCGGTTGTAACCAAGTCAAATACGGTGCCTCGTCTTTATGCTTTATTTTCTGCCTAATCTATTTTTCAAGTGTTAGCTTAATCGTTCGAGAAAGGGTTGTGTTTTATTCAGGGCTATTCAACCCCCCCTTCTAGCCGGCCGCAACAGTCCTACAAGATCCACCTTAGAAAAATCTATCTAGTTCACAACAAATAGCTAGCGGTAAAGATATGTCAAATTCATTTATGGCTGGGGCTTTGTCAAAAAGTCCAAGAGGATGAATAGGCTCACCATAAAGGCCTATCTAGTGCATAGTAAACGACTCACGGTAAGGACAACATCAAATCCGTTTGTGGCTGGGGCTTTGCCAAAAAGCTCAAGAGGGTTCATAGGTTCACCATAAAGACTTATCTTGCCAGCAGCAAATGGTTTGCGGTAAAGGTGCACCAAATTCGTTAATAGATGGTCACTTGCTCAAAGTGACTTCATGGGACCTTGGCCCATGACACAAGAGGAGATGGATCGAGATTGGTTAGAGTCACTAGAGACTCACGGACACATGGGAGATGTGAGAGGCATGGAGGAGGGGGTGGCACACCTGCTTGTAGGAGACACAGGACATAGTGTGGACACTGATGATGATGTAGACACATAAGTAGCATGGACAGAGATAACAGGCAATACTGGATGATACCTCAGTTTCAGTATCTAGTACTGAAGATAAGATTGCAGCCAACATGTGCAAAGGAGATAGGGATAGATGGTATAAGAGTGAGCACATGTATATGACCATGGTTCTCCTTCCAGATCTAATACTTCGTCATACATGACATAAGGGTTCCAGGATCACTTTTGTATATTTGTGCATTTTGATGATATATATTTACATTTTCATAAAAAAAAGCGTTAGAATCTAAGGAAATTGTAATCACTTCCACAATTTCTACCAAATTTTTCTTTGACCTGCATTCGGTTTGATCTTACACATTTATAAAGATTTTTTTTCTAAATAGAGTGCAGAGTCACGGGATACTGAATTTTTGGGTCGCTCATCATTCAACATTATTCATCCATCAAGAATATGATGAAACATACGTAAAATCATAGACAAAAGTAAAGATAAAATAAATAAATTATTAATTGAGTAAATTTCATTGAATTCACATAAGACTGTTAGATCAAACCTCCACTCGACTTAGAGCATCCATAATGGTTGGCTCACATCTCTAGAGCTCCTTTGTTATCATGCCAAAAATAAAAAACCTCATATATCTCTCCATCATTAAAAAAATCTTTCAACAACTTTTTCATAGGTCATACACTTTTCATTATATATATTTCTCATCCTTTATTCATATTTTACATTATATATAATTAAATTTTTATAAAATTTAAATCCATAAATTGCTAACATGAAATAACATTAATAATTAAAAATATATAAATATTACAGCACATCAAATAAAAAGACATAAATTATAATAATATATAAAAATAAACTTAAATACATCTACACTAGACTATATCTCTGCTTAATTTTTTCAATCATTTTCTCATGTATATGAAGTTGTCCTGGTGTCATCTCACTAGTATCCTTCATAAAAGTTTCATAATCCTTATGAAAGATCTTGACTTCTCGCAAAGTCATTTTTTTGCATTTGATATTCTTTAATATCTTATCATTCTTTGTTAATGTTTTATTCCATTGTGTCGCCCTCTCTAACTTTGGATTTGTCCTTCCTCTTCGCTGCCTTTTTCCCTATCGAACGAATGCAAACTTCAGAATCATTCACATCAACACTCGTATCTAGATTTGATGTTGAAGTGTTCCCCTTATTCAGATGTCCTTGCCTTCTTGCTAGAGTAATAAGCAACTAATTGTGGAATATATTTCTCATACTCTCTAAAAACCCTCCACACATGTATATACTTGAAGTCCTTGTTATTGTTCTTATCTTTCTACATATTTAGTGTGTTCTCCAGCACATTTTTATCACTTCAACCACTTTGATAATAAGTATAAAAATTATTATAGGTTGTAGAAAATTCATTTACCATTGGTGCAAACCTATAGTAATGTGATTTTAGCCGCTGATAACTTCTCATCATAGATCAGTGGGTCGATCCTTGTTATAATAATCAGTTATATGTTTCCAAAAAGTTTTATCCTTTTGGTCATTATCAATGACTGCATCAGTGCTGATAGTTGCCCATGGCTTCGCAAGGGCCACGTTTTTATTGAGAGACCAAAATCATTATTTTGAATCATCTTTCTACGGTTCAACTTCACACTCTTCTTGTGATGAGTGTGATGAACATTGAGTTGCTAGAATGGATGATGACATTAGAGATTCTTTGTCATTGATAGATAGGTCAACAGTATCCCTTCTTGATTCATTTGAAAGCATGACTGATAGTTGAGTAGGAGAAAATGTGTAAAGAGAAGACATCCCAAATTGGCTACCCATGACTTATTGGTATTGGAAACACTAGCTAATCAAACTTGTGTTTTAATATTTGACAAAGGTTCACAATTAAGTTGTGTTGTGATCTAACAAGTCTAATTGAGTGTGTAGAAAAGTCTGAAGTGATCTTAGGCAAGGTGAAAGTCCTAGTTGAGGCTAGGCAAAGAAGTCCTAGGGGACACTAGGCAGGTGGGAAGTCCTAGTTGCAACTAGGAAATGAAGTCCTAGTCCGTAGGACTAGACAAAGTCTTAGCAGGTCAAGGACGTTGAGTGAAATCCTAAATTCGAGGATACTATGTGAAAGTCTTGGGGGTCGCGGATACTATGTAGAACACTAGACGCGTCGGGGTTCGAACGTCCAACGAAAAGTCCTGAAATCTCGAATGCTAAGAAAAAATCCAAATGGTCTGGAGGATCGATTTGCCAAAATATAATCTCTCTTGAGAGGAGTAGGTGAGGATGCGCTCCCCGTAGAGGGAAGAGTAAGCATCGGTCTGACCTAGAGTTTCAGTGAAACTCAAAATCAAAACTGGATAGTCTAGAGACTATTAAAATTTACCCTGCTTTATATATTATTGCGTATTTTTTTAACTCTGTGGTGTAGATATTTGAAAGTAAAAGGTGGTTGGAAAGAGGGCTCTGGGTGCCTGAAGCTTGTCCAGGCGCCCGAATGTCCAAGCGCTCGGACGTACTCCAGGCATCCGAGTTAGTGGCTATGATGGTGAGCCCGAGCGGCCAGCCTTCATCACCTTGGGTACCCAAACAATCCAGGTGCCCAGACCAACAAAACTTCATTGACAGGCTAAGTTGGAGAGCATCGACTGGCTAACCCACCTCACCGGTCCAGGCACCCAGAATGGTCTGGGCGCTCAGAGATGGATAAAATTCATTAGATAAAGTTTCAACGAGAGCACGCCATATTAGCCCAATGTGGGCGCCCGAGGGTGTGTTCAAGCACTCACATGGGGCAATAAAAGGAGGGTTAGACCAACACCTTGAACAAAATAATTCGAATGACTTTCGCTCTTATGCACTGCTTAAAAAAGCCCTCGACAATGCTGTAATGCTGCTCTGACGACCTAGCACAAGAATCTTTAGATATGTAGTGTTGGTATATTTTATTTTATAGTTATTTTAATATTGTAATTTCACACTTATACTTATTCGGAATGGATAGTGAATTACCTAACGAAAGCTATCAACGATCGCGGGTCTTGTAGTAGGAGTCGTCATAGGCTTTGAACCAAGTAAAACCAACTTGTATCGATTGTTTATTTTCTTTTACTCTTTCTATTCAACTGCGTATTCTACGTTTTGCAAAAAATGTGAAAAGTCATGAGCATTATTCACTCTCCTCTAGCGCATTGATCCTACAATTAGAACCAAAGCAGGGACACTCTGAACTGGTATAACTACCGTTCGAGCAATCTTTTTCGTTGCTTTTTCACCTTTTTCCATTTCTAAATTTTTGCCATAAGTCAGAATTAGTCTAATAACCTCTCCTGACAAATTTATCAATTCTTCAAATTTGTTCAAAATTGGTACAACACCACTTGAGTTGTTTTTAACCTTTTCTACTTCCGCACTACTAATCCAAGACCAAGTCTTGGTACACTTTGCTTTTCATTTTTGATATGTGAGATTCTTAAATGGTCCATTAAAAAGGCTACAGTACCACACGCCCGCCTCTTTTCTCTAGCAAGAACTTTAAATACTGGAAAGGCCGAACGGAGTACTATCTAAAGACCCAAGTTGAGATGTGGATCATCATCCAGACAACCTTCTCCCTACCAGTCATCGACTCTGGAGCACTTGTGTCATGCGAAAACTGGGACACACACATGATGAAAAAGATTGAGGCTGACGCTAAGGCGACTCAAGCCCTACAATGCAGACTAACTAAAGATGAGCTAAATCGAGTTGGACCATTCAGTAGCATAAAGGATCTCTGACAAAAGTTGATCGAACTTCACAAAGGAGCCTCTGACGCTAAGGTATGCAAGAAAGATTTGTTGTTAAATAAATTATATAACATCAAAATGTAGTACAGAGAATTAGCAAATGAACTACATGGTTGGATCCAAGATCTGCTCAATGGACTCCACTGGATTGGACATAAAGTGAAGAACCACGATATTATAAGGTAAATACTACAAGCTTTTCCTAGGAGTACCTTATGGACATCTATGGTAGATGCTTATAAGATTTCCAAGGATCTTTCAATTATTAGATTAGATGAATTATTTTCCAATTTTGAGTTACATGAATAGATTAATGCATGCACGGTCGAGAAAAATATTGCTTTACTTGTAGGAAAATTCAAGACTCGGGAGTCAAAACCCAAATTCTGACCCGAACCTGAATTCAAAGTGGGCTTAGAAGACGACAAGAAGATCATCTTTGAACTAGTCAGCCAAGTTTGAAAATTACTAAAGAAGTAAAGAAAAAGGAAGGCCCTGAAAAAAACATGGTCTAAGTCTTCAGAAGAGTCAAACGAAGAAGAACAAAATCAAGCAAACTTCCTTGCTCTACCGATATAAGCTCACGTTGTCGAGACCAAATTCAAGACCGAGATAAAGATAGAATCGGAAGCCGAGTCTAAGTGAAGCCACGGATCCATATCCGTTTCTGAAGGGCCAAACAACACTATAAGTTCTCCTCAAGTAGACAATGTAAGTACCCCATGATAGTTTTGATGTGATCAACCAAGTCAAGTTATATCCTGTTGAGTTTTGATCCTTGTGTCTAAGTGTGCAGAACTTAGGAGCACAAGAAGTCGAGCGAGAGACATAACTAACGAAAATGATGGCATGGGAAGGAGTCGATGGGCTCGGTGGACAAGAAGGAAGCACACAGGGTTTCTGAGGGACGAGAAGTTGGAACGAAAGATTACTCGAAAAACTAGGAAGATGAGTTCCGGTGTCACACCCCAGGTAGTCCCTGTCCGAAGAAATTTCGACAGCATCTCCCCTGTACGGGTGACAATATGAATCCAGAATACGTATATCTATACCTCGGCCACACATAGCCGGAACAATACAATACAAATAAGAAACAAACCACGCAGTTTATATCAACATTCCATACAGTTCAACATATAATCAATCCACGCAGTTTAATAAGGAAGGACGATATAGAATCCTCGAAGATATATGTACACATCCTACTCCACTACAACGAAGAAAACAAATCCACGAAGTAATGAGAAAAACCGCAGCGGAAAACAAAAGTAGCAAACCCGAATGTTTAATGTCCACAACACAAACCCACAATACAAGTATATAAGATGCAAAAGCAAAATATAATCCGACAAAGAAAATCCTCGCGATAATGGGGCTAGCGACTGGAATATCTCCCAACGGCCTCAACCTGAAAAATAGTAACAACGGGGTGAGTTCAAAGAACTCAGCAGGTAATCCAATAGATATGTACAACAACATATAACCACCAGTAACATCCTATGGTACAGTACACTAAACCATAGAGCCTACAGTACAGTTTCCTAACAATACAACCTACGGTACAGTCTCCTAACAGTATAACAGATATGCATAGCTGAAATAAACTGTAATAACCAGCAATAGGCATAAAGTACAGTCTATATGTAACGACCCGACCCTAAACTCTAATACTTAAGCTTGGAGGTTTAGAGTTCGAATCCTGGGGGAGGCAAAAATCCACTGACCAGGGGTGGAAAGTCCTAGTGAGTAACGGCACGGCCAAGGGTCGTCGGTCGACGACATTAGAGGTCGCCAAATGGGCCGACGACATAAGGGCCGCCAGTTGGGCTGCCACAAGGGTCGCCCAAGAGGCCAAAGGGTCGGGTCGTTACACTATAGCAAGAATAATAAGAAAATGCATAACTAAAATAAACTGTACTCACCTGCGAGGCTTGAGCAAATGACTGTGGACATACACAGACAAAGATAGTCAGAGCAAATAAGCATGTATCCTGTATGCATGTCAATCATATGCAGTCACCCAAGTGCATCATCCAATATACAACAATCACAATAAATGCAATATGTGCATATGATGCAATATGACATGGTCGCCCCTGTCAGCCAGTCAGCCATCTCACACACAATGGTGAGACCGAGTGGGTAGAGCTGTGATACAGTGCACTCTACCATCACTGCCCCTGAAGAGTGACCGAGTGGACGGGATGCTGTCGGAGTACACCTATCCTCCTACCTCAAACATAGTGAGGGAGCGCAATGCTCTCATCTCCTGGTACGCGATGACGGGGAGGGATCCCTGTCTGCTACCACGCTGCAGTCACACTACCCATGAACGGACCAGAGGAGCACTATAGAGCTAACTACCATACACACCTTAGTGCTGTGCCACTACCCATGAGTGGACACGTTGTGTGCAGGCCCATGTAGCCGGCCGACGAGCTCAACAATAATGGAGTCGTCAATCGCCCAGCATGCAATCATGCGATATGGTGCATGCGGCTATAATATGACATACCTGAACAAAGCCTCCTCCATATATGTGCGTGCCAAAAAGGTAAACACATATAACTATAACCATGATATAAGCAGCATAGATCCAACAACATATAAAAAGTATCTACAGCAACTGATCCAGTGGAAAATAACACTAAATGTATCTATCCATCTCCATAACATACATAAACATAGCAAAAGGTAAAAATCATCCAATTCTAAAGTACAACAACTAACAGAAGAAGCATGTGATAGGTATCAACTCAGCTAATACCAGGGAAGAAATAAATCTACCATCTACCACTAGTAATTATATATAAACTATACATATCATAAGACAATATCAAAAGATAAGTCAAAGGGTACCCGCTTCAAATAGAAGGTACAATCCAGTCCTAATCCAATGTCGAGATGCTCGTCTCGAATCAGAGTTCTGTGTAAATAAATACATTTACTTTTATTTAGCTAGAATACAAACAAATAGCTAAATAAATCCTAAATAGAAATTTAGGAACAAACTCTAAACCATAACCCTCAACCTTTCTAACGGTTAATTAGGGATAATTTCCTAATCCCTAATTAACCATTAGATAAGCAAAGCAAACCTAAATACGTATAATCAAATTAATCTACACAACCTAATGATGAATAGATTATCAATAGGCATCAAGATCATACCTAATCATCTAACACAAGATAATCTAATTCATCGGCATGTAACAAAATCCCTAAACCTTACCTCGAATCTCAGTTGCTGTTGATGCTGGATCACTGATGGATGGGTGGCTACCGAACCAAAAACAAACAACCTCACAGCCTACATAACCTCTCTGTTGGATACACCTCACGATCACAGAACCTCACAACCCTCATCCATCGATCCACAGCAATCCGATACTTCCTTAATCAAGAACAATAAAGTCATCACAAAGGAAAACCAATCTAACAAGATCCTTGAATCCACATAATTCCCAACATTACCTTAATTGATCGTCTCCAGAAAATGTCACCCGATCCGATTCGTGAAGCAAAGTATCGAAGATACTACTGACCCCCAATCAGCCAGCATCTGCCAAGATCTAGCACCGGCCACGAACCCAGGGCACGATTTGGAGAGAATCAAGAGAGGAAGAAGAATTACCGACTGTGCTAGGGTACGAGTCGGAGAAAACCCAAAGAAGAGGAAGATTCGGTTAAAGCTAGCTTACCTACGCTGGTGATATAGTGGATTTGGATCGATCCAGCGACGTCGGCAGTCAGCTAGAGGAGACGCCAAAGATTGAAGGAGGCGACAGACTTCCCTCCTTCCTCCAAGACCCGATCTGCGCCTGCGACGCAGAGAAGATGAAGAAAATGTTGGTCCCTTTGGAGGCCGGCAAGAGGGGAGGGGTGAATTGCCCTACAAATTAAAACCAAAAACCCTTCTCGGATATTCAACTAACTTAAAAGAACTTGTAATTAAAAAGACAGAGACTAAGTAAAGAAAAACAGACACCAGAGTTTTACTTGGTTTGCAATCAGGGGATTGCTAATCCAAGGAATGTAAGCGTACTATCTGATTCTCCTCTGGGCGGAGTAGCCTCTTACAGCGTTGAACGTACAAGAAGAAAAGTAAAGCACACAGAAGTTGATTACAAGTTCGTCGTTCTGATTAATTGATTTGCTTCTGGACCAAGGCTATATTTATAGCCTTGGTCGGGGCGCCTGGAAGGGTTCCGGGCGCCCTGGGGGGATAAAACTTTATCCCCCAACGTTCAGATCGAGTTTGACTCGATCTGGTCAAAAATCTCATTCCGGGCGCCCCGGAGGGGTCCGGGCGCCCCGGATGGTTCCGGGCGCCCCGGACCCCAAAAGTCAACTCTGGTTGACTTTTTCCGTCTGGTCGCTCCGCTTCGGTTCAGCTCGTCTCGGTCCGGGTCTTCTGTTCCGACTCCACTAGCTTGGGTGATCTCGGCCATCCGGAATAGGGCTCACCCGAACCCATGTTCCGACCTTCTCCTCAAGCAGCCTTCCTTCCCGATTTCTCGTCCCTCGAACGCCGCGCACGTTCTTCTCGTCCACCGGTGTACTCTTCCGCAGACACCTCGTCCCTCGGACGCACTGAGCCCGTCGGCTCTCTCCCGTGCCGTCCTTCTCGCTAGTCGCGTCTTCTGCTCGACTTCCTGTGTTCCTAAGTTCCTGCACACTTAGACACAAGGGTTAAACAACGCAGGACCTAACTTAACTTGTTTGATCACATCAAAACACCTCGGGGTTCCAACAATCTCCCCCTTTTTGATGTGAGCAACCCAAGTTAAGCTAGGGAAAAACAGATGCAATAAAAACAATTTATTTGTAATTAAGTCCAAAGATATTTCATAAAAAAGTTTATATACCTCCCCCTAGACTTAACATTCTTCTCCTCCTTTGATCACATTAAAAATAGGGGTTCTTTAAACAAGTCTAAGGTAAAAAAAATTTAAGTGAATTTTCATAAAAACTTTCTAAGGCAATTAATATTAATTTCTAAGGCAATGTTTCAAAAGAGAATATTTAGTAAAAAAAATTCTAAGTCAATATTCAGAAAATTTTAACGTGAATTTTTATAAAAGATTTCTAAGGCAATTTTCAAAGGAAAATGTCTAAGACAGTATTCATAGAAAAATTCCTAAAAAAAATATCTAAGTTAATTTAAAAAGATTTAAGTCGATTTCCAAAAAGAATTTCTAAGTCAATTTTCAGAAAATTTCTAAGTCAATAATTTTCAGAAATTTTCTAAGTCAATTAAAAAAATTTTAATTTAAAAAAAAATTATTATAAATTATATAAATTGAATAACTCTTTTAAAGCATTAGGTAAATTAAATTAATGCTTTTTCAGTTAGTCAATTAAACTTTTCATTTCGATACTTGGCTTCCAGGTCGTGGCGAGGCACTAGGCCTTCTTGGTTATTGGAGCAACAACCACTTCCTTAGACAAAGCCTAATAATGAAATTAGTCGTTTAATTTCCTTGCTGAAAATGCTAAGTTAAATTAAACAGGTTTTTGGAACCTAGTAGAGGTTCCTACCTACAGGGTTAACCAAGTATTTCCTAGGTACATAGATTTTTGATATATTTCTAATTTGACTTTGATGAAATCTATAATACCAATTTAAACCTCTATAATTTCTAAAAGTAGAAATATTTGAACTTTTATATTTTTTCAATCTTTCTATTTCTTCTTTTAGTTTTTCATTGTGAATTTTCAATTTATCAAAATCCTCTATTAGACATGATTTTGCTAAAATTCCTTTTGTTTCCAAAATTTCATTTTTTAATTTGGCATTTTCTTTTTCTAATTTATACATGGATTTAGTCATTGCCTTAATGCCAGAGTAAAGTTGATCAGGGGGTAAGAGGCATACCTCACTTACCATGTCAGACTTAAAGCCTGAATCTCCCCCTGCTTCGCTGCCTTCATCCGAGGTCGCTCCCTCTTCATCGTTGCTCGATTCTGATATACTTTGTCCATCGTAGCTTGCCATCAGTGCTATCCCGCTTGAGCTTCTGATTCAGATGAAGAAGTGTCATCCCAAGTTGCTTTTAGGTTGTGTTTCTTGGGAGACTTCCTTTTGTCCTTTTTGAGTTCTGGGCAGTCTTCTCTTATGTGTCCCTCCTTCTGACACTGGTAGCATCGCACCTTTCTTCCTCCTTTTTGATTCTTTTTATTCTGCATTTTAAATTTATTAGACCTAAAGAATTTTTTAAAATTTCTTACCATGTGCGCTTCTTGATCGTCTTCGGAGTCTGACTCGAGTTCATCCTTCTTAGTTGTGTTCAGCGCTATAGTCTGGGTTGTATCCTTTGTCGTTCCTGCACATCTAGTTTCGTGTAATTCAAGAGTAGAAAAACATTCCTCTAATGTACTTACCTCCAGGTCCTTTGAGATGTAGTAGGCGTCGATGATTGACGTCCACTCTGGAGTTCTGGGAAAGGCGTTGAGTGCGTAGCGTAAGGCGTCCCGATTTGTTACCTTTTCACCGAGGTTCTCGAGACCAGTAACTAGTTCTTTTACCTTTGCATGTAGACCGGCTACTTTCTCACCTTTCTCCAAGCGGATGTTCATTAGTTTGTTTCGGAGGATGTCCCTTCTAGCGAGCTTCGCTTCGGATGTGCCTTCGTGGAGTTCTAGAAACTTCTTCCAAAGTTCTTTAGCTGATGAGTAGCTTCCGATGCGGTTTACTTCCAGAGGCAGTAATACGCTTAGCAGGTGATGTTCCGCACGGCTGTTTGCTACGAACTCATTCTGCACTTTTTTTGTCCAATTGCTTTCTTCTTTTTCTTCACCGTTCTGATTTGTTGGAGCTACAAAACCGTATTTCATAATAAAATAAATTTCAATCTCGGTTTTTAGAAATACCTCCATACGACGCTTCCAGTCTGTGAAGTTCCCCTCGAATTTTGGTGGAACGATGCTTGGTTCGGCCATCTTTCTTGCTTCGATCGGCGGTTAGTCCTCCTTAAGCGTCCTTGCTCTGATACCACTTGTTGGTCCCTTTGGAGGCCGGCAAGAGGGGAGGGGTGAATTGCCCTACAAATTAAAACCAAAAACCCTTCTCGGATATTCAACTAACTTAAAAGAACTTGTAATTAAAAAGGCAGAGACTAAGTAAAGAAAAACAGACACCAGAGTTTTACTTGGTTTGCAATAAGGGGATTGCTAATCCAAGGAATGTAAGCGCACTATCTGATTCTCCTCTGGGCGAAGTAGCCTCTTACAGCGTTGAACGTACAAGAAGAAAAGTAAAGCACACAGAAGTTGATTACAAGTTCGTCGTTCTGATTAATTGATTTGCTTCTGGACCAAGACTATATTTATAGCCTTGGTCGGGGCGCCTGGAAGGGTTCCGGGCGCCCTGGGGGGATAAAACTTTATCCCCCAACGTTCAGATCGAGTTTGACTCGATCTGGTCAAAAATCTCATTCCGGGCGCCCCGGAGGGGTCCGGGCGCCCCGGATGGTTCCGGGCGCCCCGGACCCCAAAAGTCAACTCTGGTTGACTTTTTCCGTCTGGTCGCTCCGCTTCGGTTCAGCTCGTCTCGGTTCGGGTCTTCTGTTCCGGCTCCACTAGCTTGGGTGATCTCGGTCATCCGGAATAGGGCTCACCCGAACCCATGTTCCGGCCTTCTCCTCAAGCAGCCTTCCTTCCCGGTTTCTCGTCCCTCGAACGCCGCACACGTTCTTCTCGTCCACCGGTGTACTCTTCCGCGGACACCTCGTCCCTCGGACGCACCGAGCCCGTCGGCTCTCTCCCGTGCCGTCCTTCTCGCTAGCCGCGTCTTCTGCTCGACTTCCTGTGTTCCTAAGTTCCTGCACACTTAGACACAAGGGTTAAACAACGCAGGACCTAACTTAACTTGTTTGATCACATCAAAACACCTCGGGGTTCCAACAAAAAAGATCCAGCAATTTGGGTGGCACCGTGAGTCAATCCCACGGCCTCGAGGTCACAGGAACACCACCGGCTGAGGAGGTCAACCCGGCAACCGTACCCCTGGTCGGCGGCGAAGACGCGACAGTGTGGATCAGTGTCGGCGAGTCATCCGCGAGAGAATAGAGAGAGGAAGAAGGGGAGATCGGGGAAGAGAGGAAGAAGCTCGATTTGGGATCGGCATAATAAGCATAAATAAAGGGAAAGTATTTATAATTAAAAACTTTTCCTAACTTAAACTAGTATTCCAAACAGGCTTTATCCGTACCCGTAAATTCATCCCCTCGAAACCCGTCGTACAAGCTCCGAAAAATTCCCATAAAATTTCTAATAATTCTGGAAATATTCTATAAGGCTATTTTCCAAATAACCCTATTAATTAAATTTTCCGATATCTCACATCGGGTGAGCCCAATTCTGGATAGCCAAAATCACCCAAGCGAGCGGAGCCAGAGCGGAAGCCCTGATAAAAAGTCAATTGGAAGTTGACTCTTGTCCCAGCGCCCAGAGTTAATTTGGGGGCTTGGACCACTTTTGTCCAGCCGGGGCACCTTGACTCCTCGGCGCTGTGGATGAGCATCAACCAGGGTCTGAGCGCCCGGAGCAGGTCCGGGTACCCAGAGCGGGATAAAATTTTATCCCACATCCGTTGCATAGATGTTTGCTAGAAGATGAGATTTGCCACACTAGGGGCACTCAAAGAGGGTTCGGGTGCTCGGACTATGCCACATCAGTAAAAGGTCAGTTTCAACCAGTGGGGTATAAATAAAACCTGATCTTCTCCTTTTCGAACAACACACTTTATACTTCAAGTTTCTTTCTATCTTTTATTTCCGAGAGTCATTTTCGTGTACGAGGCTTCTCCGCCTCTAATGTTTTATTCTAGAAGAAGATCTTCTTATTGAGCCAACTTTCCTTGGAGTAGTAATCCTCTAATTGCAAACCAAGTAAAGCTTTGCATGTCTCATACTTATTTTAATTCTATTATATATTTTGATTAAGTGTGTAATTGTGTTAAGCCCGATTGTTTGAGAAAGGTGTTTACTGCTTTATTTTGTATAGGGCAATTCACCCCCCTCTTGCTGGCCACAAGAGACATATAATTGGAATCAGAGCTCAACCACTTCAGAAAGACTGATCGTCGAATGAAGCCCAAAAGATGATGGCCGCAACAAGCATCCATCCACCGAAGTTCGAGGGAGACTTCACCCACTAGAAAAAGAAAATGGGGGTATATTTCAAAACCGATTTCGATATATTTCTAATCTTAAAAAATGATTTTGCAGTACCTACGAACAACAATAGTGAGTTAAAGAAAGAATAAGAACTAGACAAAGAAAAAACAAGTCGAGTTCATGGTCAACAGAAAAGTAGAATTCTATCTGCTAAGCGCGCTGCCACCTCAAGAGGTAAACAAAATCGGAGTATACAAATTTTCAAAAGTTCTCTAGAAAAAATTCTTGGAGCTTCACAAAGGATTCTCCAAAGCCAAGCTCACAAGAAGAGATTTACTTCGGAATCAACTGATAAATATGCGACTAAAGGAAGGTAAAACAGTCCCTCAACTGCACGCCAAGCTAAAGGAACTAGTCACCAAACTCATGAATCTTAGAGAAAAGGTAACCAACCGAGATTCGCTAAGGTATGATCTTTACGGTTTTCCTAGAACACCTGAATGGTTATCTCTAATAGATGCATATTACATCTCTAGAGACTTAGAGATAAGTAATTTAGAAGAATTATTTTTCACATTTAAAATTTATAAGTCTAGATGTGCAGATCTAAAGAAGAAGCTAAAGTAGAACATTGCCTTAAAAGTAAAAAATGGACGAACTAGATTCCAAAAATCCCTCGACGATGATGAAACGACATTTATGGTAAGGAAGTTTAAAAAAATTAAAGCGAATAAATTCAATCAAGTGTAGACCAAAAGAAGAAAAAGGAAAGTGAAATTCTATCATTGCAATGAAGAAGGGCATGTCAAAGATAGTTGTCCAAAATTGAAGAACAAGAATAAGGACAAAAGAATGACCTAGACAAAGCATAAAAACTTAAAGATAATGTAGGATGAAACGTCATCATCAGAGTCAAAAATTAAAGCCCATGCTGGACTTGCATTGATGGCAAGCCACGAAGAAGATGACAAAGTAAACTCATCCGAAATGAGTATCGAGAGCATCGATGAAAGGGGAGCAATAATAGAAGGAAGCAGCACTACAGGGGGAGCTTCAGATAACAGGATCAACGAGGTAAGTTAGGTACGGTCTGTACCTCCTGACCAGTTATATAAATTTATTAAAATGTTATCAAAAAAATTCCTGTCAATTAGAAAATAAGAATAAAAAATTATTAAATGAAAACCAAGAGCTAAAAGGAACTTTAGCAAAATCTTGTCAACTAGAAGATTTTGACAAAATAAAAAAAAATGAAAAACTAAAAGACCAAATAGAAAATTTTAAGAATTCTATATGATAAAATTTTACTACTTTTAGAAATTATCAAGAACTTAATTGACATTTTAAATATAATAAGGACCACACTAGAAAATTATCACCAAAATATGTTCTAAATTTTTTTTTAATTAATCTAGTAGGTAGGAACCTATATTGGGTTTCAAAATCATACATAGATTAAAAATCGTTATGGATGCTTTATTTTTTTTAAAATATTTTTATTGATTAAAATTGTCTAATATTTTTTTGTTGTGTATAATTTTTGTTCAAAATTAATTTGATATTAATTTTTTTGAGAAAGAGAATTTCATTACTTATCTATAAAAAATCAAAATTTAGCTATTGTATTATTTTGTTATGGATTTTTTTTTAAAAAATCATACTTTTTTAATTTAAAAATATTAAATTTTTTAGCTATTGTATTATCTTTATGGATTTTTTAACAAAAAACATTTTTTTTAATTTAAAAATATTTTTCAGAGTTATTTTTGTAAACTTTTTTTTTGTGATAATTAATCATGTTCTCTATTCAAGAAAAAAAATTATTTTTTTTTACCGTTATTGAATTTTCTATAAATTATTTATCTAAATGCTAATTTTTCATATTAAAAATTATGAAAGATTTAATTTTTTAAAATTTATTTTTTTCTAAAACAATACTTGCTCTGTTACATTCTATGGAAATATTTCAAGATTTTTTTACCTTAGAAACTATTTTTTTAAGAAAATACATCTTTTTTAGAGAATAATTTATTACTACTTAAATCAATTTCATTTCTTTGTGAAAATTTTATCACAACTTTAGATATATCTGTTTAACTGTATAAAACTTTTCATAATTTTTGAACAATTAAAAATCAATTTAAAATTATTTTATCTAAAACAACTTTATAAATCGTAAAAGTTCATATTTTCAAAATTTAAAGTTCATAATTTTTCTGATTGTTAGTAAATTTTTTCCATAGAGTCTATTTCAAATTTGTTTCAGAGGTATTTTCAAAGATTTCTCCTATTTTTAATATGATCAAAGGGGAGAATTAGAGATTAAGTATAGGGGAGGTACATTTTATTTTTCAATTATATGTTATTAATTACAAATTATGTACTTGCTATTTTACTGTTATTTATTTTTTCTTTACCCTAACTTAGCTTGGATTACTCACATCAAAAAGGGAAAGATTGTAAGTATCCTGTGATAGTTTTGATGTGATTAACCAAGTCAAGTTAGGTCCTGTTATGTTTTGATCATTGTGTCTAAGTGTACAATGACTTAGGAGCACAAGAAGTCAAGCGAGAGATGCAACTAGCAAGAAAGATGACACAAGAAGGAGTCGATGGGCTTGATGCGTCTAAGGGACAAGGTGCTGCGGAAGAGTAAGATAGTGGATGAGATGGAACCGCCGACATTTCCGAAGGACGATGACATCGATCAGAATATAGATTACTCTGGGGCGTGATGTTTTAGAAGAATTAACGAGAAAACAAGAGAGAAATAATGAAATAAGAAGTAGCCCAAGCTAGGTTTAAAAAAAAACTTCTCGAAAAAAACAAGAGCAGGAATAGAAGAATAAAAAAGATGTAGTCTTAACGTGGCTTAAGCGAAACCAATTGATTCAATATCAAAATAACTTATCCTAAATATCATCTAAGTATAGATTTATATAGCTCTCAAAACCTTCAAAAAAATCTAAATAGGAAAATAACCAACTAGACTTATTCCCTAACATTTAGGATAAATTGACTAACAAGACTTGGTTCCTAAGATTTAGGATAAAATTAAATATAATTAAAAAGTTAATGAATAACTACTTTAAAAAACTCAATTTGGATCTCCTCCTGCATCAGTCGCCTGGAGTTGAAGAGAACTCGTCCTCAAGTTTAGGGTGGGGGTGTATCCAACTCCAGAGCATAATGACTTAGGTGTTTTATATTAAAAACATCAGAAATTTTTAAATGACTAGGAAGGCATAACCTGTAGGCATTGTCATTAATCTTTTCTAGTATCTCGCAAGGTCCAATCTTTTGATCTTTGAGCTTGTTATATTCACCAATAGGAAAACAGTCACAAGTTAATACAGCCCAAACCATCTCTCCAACGTCAAAAAGAACCTGACATCAATGCCGATCTACCCTGATCTTGTATTCGGTGTTGCTTTCTTGAATAGCCTACTTAACCTACTCATGAATAATTTGAAGATGCTCAGCCATCTCCTCAACCTTGGGGTTAGCTTATCCTAGACGTGAAATAGGGACTAAATCTAGTACCCCGGATGGGTTTCGTCCATAAACAACTTCGAAAGGACTCAAACCAGTGGTCATATTCTTTGATCTGTTGTATGCAAATTTTGCTTGAGGTAAAACCAAATCTCATTGCTTCAGTTTGGTTTCTGTGAGACATCTCAGAAGATTTCCTAAGCTCCAATTCACTACCTCAGTCTGACAATCCATCTGAGGGTGATAGGCACTGCTGAAGTTTAGTTTCGTCCCTAGCTTTCCTCATAAAGTCTTCCAAAATTGACTAACAAATTTAGTATCACGATCTGAAGTAATAGTTTACGGAATACCGTGTAAATGCACAATCTCTTTAAAGAAGAGGGTGGCAATCCAAATAGCATCCACGGTTTTTCTTCATGCCACAAAGTGAGCCATCTTAGAGAATCGGTCCATCACAACTAGAATAGAATCTGCAGTCCGTTGGGTGCGAGGTATGTCCAATATGAAATCCATGCTAACCTCGCACCAAGGGCTTCGGGAATTGGTAAGGGAGTATACAAACCAGCATTGGTGAGAGTTCCCTTAGATTACTGATAGATAAAGCAACAACCTATGAAATGAGCTACGCCACTGGTTAACTTGGGTCAATAGAAGTCAGAAGAGATGAGGGCTAATGTCTTATCTCATCCAAAGTGTCCTTCGTTATGCAATTCACTGATAATGTGCTGCCTTAAGGAATAGTCCGGAATGCATAATCGTAGTCCATGAAATAGATAACCATTGTGTAAAATAAAGTCATTGTGAAGACCATTATTTACCTCCTGAAATATCTTACCAAAAGAGGGATCATCAATATACATATCTGATAAAGATCTAAAGTCGACAACCCTAATGCTTATGGTAGTAAGCAAGGAAGAACGACGGATTAGAGAATCTGCAACACGATTGAGACTCTCGGATTGATGTTTCAGCGTGAAGGTGAACTCCTGCAAGTAGTTTACCCACTTGGCGTGTCGACTACTCAGCTTGTGTGGGCCATTGATGTACTTCAAAGTCTCATGATCAGTGAACAAGATAAATTCCTTCTGCACAAGATAATGATGCTAATGTTTCAAGGATTGCACAATATCATAGAATTCCAAGTCATAGGTAGAGTAATTTTTCTTAGCACCAGATAGTTTCTCGCTGAAGAAAGCAATAGTGTCACGCCCCGGAGGAGTCCCTGTCCGAAGAAATTTCGGCAGCATCTCCCATGTACGGCGGACAATCTGAAACTTTCTAAATCGCTCCTAGGGACACATATACATCGGCCAACACGGCCGAAACAATTGTTGGATCGAGACACGCTAGAGGGGGGGTGAATAGCGCTCGTGGCTATTTCGTTCGATTATCGGAATCGTAAAAAGCGTAAGAGTTAATGCAGCGGAATAAAAACAAACACACAAAGACGTAAGAGATTTTTACTTCGTTCGGAGCCTAAGGCGACTCCTACTCGAAGGCCCGCGATCCTTGATCGCTTCCGGTGGGCAACAACTATAAGCTCGATTATTACAAACTAAGTATTACAAGAAATGCGATAAAAGAAATCTATACCGACGACGAAAAGAGAAATCTTGGAGCTCTGGGTCGTCGGAGACTTGTAGCAGCACTTCCGGGAGTCTTTCGGAGCAGCACGTTGAAGACAGAAGACTTGGAATTCGTTATTCTGGTGCTGCTGCTCGAGACCCCTTATAAAGGGTGTTCAAGGCGCCTTGAAGCCCTTCAAGGCACCTTGAACAGGCCGAGTCACCCGCGGAGATCAGCACAGACTTGGTCGAACTTCATCCAGTTCAAGGCGCCTTCAGCCTACCCAAGGCGCCTTCAACCTTCGACCCAAGGCGCCTCCAACCTTCTGCGCTGGCTTTTCCTGGTTCGCACCCGAGGCGCCTCCAAGCTCCATGGAGGCGCCTCGGACACTGTTCATCCGAGTTGTAACTTGCTCCTTTGTTCCTGCAAAATGTGTTAGTCCCAAACACATACCCTACAGAACAAAGTTAGCACAGAAACATAATAAAAGTGATAATGATAGTCTCCGGACTATCCGAGCCTGACTTCGGGTTTCCAACCGGAAACCCTAGGTCGACTCGACGCCTACTGTTCCCTCTACGGGGAACGCGTCCTCACCTACTCCACTCAGGAGATTTACCTGTTGCCAGTGCGATCCTCCGGATCGACTGGACTTTTGCTCAGCACTCGATGCTTCCGGACTTTATGCTGGACATCCGCTTCCCGGCTAGTCCAGACTTTCACCTGGTTCGCGACACCAGGACTTTCCACCTAGGGTTACCACCCCCTAGGACTTTTACCTGAAGCCACCGACCTGCCAAAACTTTCCGCATAGGGTTACCACCCCCTATGACCTAGGGTTACCACCCCCTAGGGTTTTTCCCTTTACCTAACCGCAGCTAGGACTTTTCTCCACCTAGGGTTACCACCCCCTAGGGTTTTTCACCTGCCTAACCGCAGTTAGGACTTTTCCTGAAATACTCATTCAACATGTTAGATCACAACACACCTTAACTTTGAATCCTTTGCCATTATCAAAACTCAGGTTCGATCGTTAGATGCTTCCTGCACCAACAATCTCCCCCTTTTTGATTATGTCAACCCAAATTCAAAGTTAAGTAAAAAAACATGCGATAACAAATAGATGCATTAAGTTTTAACCAAGCTTAAGTAAGTAAACTTTAAATGCAAGCACAGTTAAGCTGGAAACTTTTAACTTTGTTATACTAAACTCCCCCTTAATAAAAACCCTCCTTTTTGTTTTTTGAATTTTTTGAATTTTCCTACTTTTGAATTTTCCTACTCTCCCCCTTTGCCATATATCAAAATATACCAGTGTGAAAGAAGTCTGAATTTTTTTAGAAGAGCAAGTTAGTTTGATGCTTAACTTTTTAAAGAGGGATAAGAGTAGACAAGATTTGAAAATTTATCACCTTTTTTTTTTCAAAAAAAAAAATCTGAAATTTTTAAACACTAGTAATACTTAGAAAAATTTGAAATAGCTTTTATAACACTTAGCTTTGTTATAATTAATTTTCATTGTTTAACTTTTTGCTAAGTGAAATAAAAATTAAAAAATAAGAATTTTTCTTTTGAAACATTGACTTAGCTTTTAATTTTCATAGAAATCACTTAGCTAAGCCTTTTGCAAACTTGACTTTTGAAGGAGTCTTCAAGGGTGATTTTGAAAAGATGTAAAAGTTAGAAAATGTAGCTAAAGTTTTAAGTATTTTAGCTTAAAAACATTCTCAAGTTTGAAAGATATTTAGTTTAAAGTCTTTTGTTAGCAAAGAGGGAGTATCTAAATGTTTAGTTAAGTTAAATTCAGTTTGTCGTTAAGTCCAAGTATGAGTCAAGTTAATTAAATTTTAAATTTGATTTGATTAGGTATCAGAGCCCTAAATTACAAGCATGCTAAATCTAAATATTTCTATTTGAAAAGATTTTTCAAAAGATATTTAATTAAATTTGAAAAGCTCTTCAATAGAAACTTGATAATTAGTTTGACTCCGTTCACTCCGCCTTAACTAATGCAAACATGAATCCCTATAATGAGTCCTAGAGTCCTAGAGTCCAAAAATATAATGGGTCTTTTATATTTTGTTGATTTTTCATCTCACCCATTCTAGGTTTTCAGGCATGTTTGGCTTATGAGTAAGTGTCAGATAAAATAAACTTTGTCAATTAAGATTATTGAAAATATAAGTTTGAATTTCAAATTAGTAAATATTAAACTTGAAGACTATAGTGAAAATTAATTGGAGTTAACATTTGCAGTCATAATATGATTTGAGAAGAAAAGATTTTTAAACCCTTTTAATATTTTGAAATTAATTGAATAATATTCTGAAATTAATTGATTAATATTTTGAAAAAGTTTAAATGATTTTGGAATGATTTTTCAAAGATTTTGAAATAATTTTAAAATGTTTTTGAAATGATTTTTCAAAGATTTTTGAAATTAAGTTTAAAATGATTTTGAAATGATTTTTAAAAGATTTTTGAAATAAATTTTTAAAAGATTTTGAATAATTTTAAAATGATTTTGAAATGATTTTTCAAATATTTTAAAAGATTTTAAAATGATTTTGAAAAGATTTTAAAATGATTTTGAAATTAAGTTTAAAAGATTTTGAAATGATTTTTAAAAGAATTTTACAAATAAATTTTAAAAGATTTTGAAATGATTTTTAAAATATTTTAAAAGATTTTAAAATAATTTTGAAAAGATTTTTAAAATGATTTTGAAAAGATTTTAAAATGATTTTGAAATTAAGTTTAAAAGATTTTGAAATGATTTTTAAAAGATTTTTTAAATAATTTTGAAAAGATTTTTAAATAATTTTGAAAAGATTTTAAATTGATTTTGAAAGATTTTTCAAATAAATTTTAAATTGATTTCATTAAAAAACATGATATTAATTACGAATTTAATTTTGAATTTGAACTTTTAATTCCTTAGTCATCTCACTCGATCTAAATTGTCAATCAGGGAACCCTATAATTGTTGTGAGATGAATTATGGTTGAATTTTGGGGTAAGGTTTAACTTTGTGTTAGATTCAGGTTTAGCTTTGGGTTCAACAAGTAAGCATTTTTTGGATAAACTTCTGGGCTATAGTGAGTCACAAGGAACTCATTAAAGTAACCATGCCTTCGAGGTTTCCCAAATAGTCCTACCCATTAAACTTAATACTAAACCCTGGTCTAACTAGTTAGGATCTATTTAAGGGTAGCTTCGGTCAGTTCCACTTGGCCAAATGCACCAGGTCGAAGCCATATCTTCCTAGACATGCGATGCCCAAGTTTCCCTAACGTACTATCATCCAAAAACTTCACCGGTACTGTGGTTAAAGTTAAACAAACCCTTTTAAACTGTCCTTAATTACCCTGCCGGGTAATCTACTCTTGTTTTACCCATTTCGGGTAAATTAGGTTCAGTTACCCTGTCGGGTAGTTCAGTTGGAGGTGCCAGCTAGTTTGGATCCACCATCTATTTTTGAATTTAGAATTTTAAATTAAATTTGAATTTTGAATTTGAATTTTTGATTTAGAATTTCGAATTTAGAATTTAGAATTTTTGATTTAGAATTTCGAATTTAGAATTTCGAATTTAAATTAAATTTGAATTTGAATTTTTGAATTTATAGTTTAATTTCAAATTTTGAATTTCATTTATAGTTTAATTTCGAATTTTGAATTTCATTTATAGTTTAATTTCGAATTTTGAATTTTATAGTTTAATTTCGAATTTTGAATTGAATTTTTGAATTTATAGTTTAATTTCGAATTTTGAATTTCATTTATAGTTTAATTTCGAATTTTGAATTTTATAGTTTAATTTTGAATTTTGAATTGAATTTTTGAATTTATAGTTTAATTTCAAATTTTGAATTTCATTTATAGTTTAATTTCGAATTTTGAATTGAATTTTTGAATTTATAGTTTAATTTCGAATTTTAAATTTAATTTTGAATTTCAAATTTTGAAATTTGAATTTAATTTCATTTCAAATTTTAAATTTAATTTTGAATTTCAAATTTTGAATTTCAAATTTTGAATTTTGAATTTTAAATTTAATTTCATTTCGAATTTTAAATTTAATTTTGAATTTCAAATTTTTAAGATTGTTTTTCTTTTTGCTCCCCCTGGATCATAGCCTCGATATGGTCTATCGAGGTAGTGTATTTGATCCTTCGGGACCCAATATTGACCAAGTCCAACTTGATTGACCAAGTTGGACTTGGGGACCCATGCTTGGACTGATTTACTACTTTGTTTGTTTATTAAAGATAAATAGGATTTATATTTCTTTTTACTTTTGTATCCTAGCCCAGTTCTATTGTAGACAGCTCTTTGTGTCCCAAGAATTAGATCTAAATTCTTGGAACCCAGAGAGAACTTTTCTAGAGTAATTTTTAACTCGTTTAACTGATTTTTCAGATTTGAATTTTCTTTCTCAAGTCGTTGTACTTGAGTTGAATCTTCAGTTAAAGATTTTGAGTTAATTACTCCTTTAAGAGTGGTTATTTCTCTTAAAAGTGACTTAATTTTCAAATTTGACTTAGCTAATTTGCGAAGTAAATAATTGACTAAATTATTGAGTCTAGGAATACTTACAGCGGAGTCTGGTCCTTCGGAAACGGATGCGGATCCGTGGCTTTGCTCAGAGTCGGCTTCTGACTCGCTGATCTGGTCCCGGGCCATCAATGCGAGTAAACTTGTTTGGTTGAGTTCGTCGTCTTCGTCCTCCAAAGAAGATTCGTCCCAGGTTGCCTTTAGAGCCTTCTTTCTTCTTTGCTTCTTGGCTTCCTTTTGATTGGGGCAGTTGGCCTTGATATGGCCCTTCTGGTTGCACCCGTAACATGTGACTTCAAATTTTGTCTTTGATTGGGCCTCCTTGGATTGAACTGCCTTCTTCAAATCTTTCTTGTTGAATCCCTTCTTCTTCTTGTAGAGTTTCTTTACAAGATCCACAAATTCGCCGGCCAGTTCATCTTCTGAATCGGATTCGTCTTCTGATTCCGATTCAATTTTTCGTCGTCCTCTTGATTCCCGTGCTCAACTCGTTCCTGCAACCAAAGCAATCCCTTTCTCAGATGGCCGTGCATTAGTCTGTTCATGGAGTTCGAATTCACTAAACAATTCATCTAATTTTAAGGAAGACAAATCCTTAGAGACTTTATAGGCATCTACCATTGATGTCCATAGTGTACTCCTGGGGAATGAGTTAAGGGCATACCTTATTATATCTCTGTTTTCTACCTTCTGCCCGATTCCATGTAGAGAATTCAGGATATCTTGAATTCGGGCGTGCAAAGAGCTTGCCGTCTCGCCTTCCTGCATTTTCAAATTGTATAGTTTATTTAATAACAAATCACGCTTACTTACCTTGGTTTCCGAGGTGCCCTCGTGTAGTTCGATCAGTTTCTCCCATAGTTCCTTTGCGGAGGAGAATGGACCGACTCTGTTGAGCTCTTCTTTGGTCAGACCGCATTGGATGGTGCAGGTGGCTTTGGCGTCGGCTTCCACCTTCTTGATAAATGCGGGCTCCCAGTTTTCACAGGATGTAGGCTTACCATCGGTACCAGTTGGTAGTTGTAGTCCTGTTCTGACGATCATCCAGGTGTCGAACTGGATCTTTAGATATATTTCCATTCGCCTTCTCCGGAAAATAGTGGGGGGCGAACAGTGCTATATCCTTCTAGTTGGGCCATTTAGATCTAAAAGAACAAAAAACAACAAGATCTATTCCAAGACTGAGTCTTAGATTAGTAGTGTGGGAAGAGAATAGTAATAATTACGAGCTCGAGTGGTGTTGCACCAACTTCGGGCAAAAAAAATCAATTCGTAAAAAGAAATTAGAATATAGCTATGAGGCTAAATTCTAATTGACTCCGAACAAAAACCACGAAAAAAAAATTGTCTTGAATAGTGGTTGCACTGATTCAAGACGACCCCGCTCTGATACCAATTGTTGGATCGAGACGCGCTAGAGGGGGGGTGAATAGCGCTCGTGGCTATTTCGTTCGATTATCGGAATCGTAAAAAGCGTAAGAGTTAATGCAGCGGAATAAAAACAAACACACAAAGACGCAAGAGATTTTTACTTCGTTCGGAGCCTAAGGCGACTCCTACTCGAAGGCCCGCGATCCTTGATCGCTTCCGGTGGGCAACAACTATAAGCTCGATTATTACAAACTAAGTATTACAAGAAATGCGATAAAAGAAATCTATACCGACGACGAAAAGAGAAATCTTGGAGCTCTGGGTCGTCGGAGACTTGTAGCAGCACTTCCGGGAGTCTTTCGGAGCAGCACGTTGAAGAAGGAAGACTTGGAATTCGTTATTCTTCACTGCTGCTCGAGACCCCTTATAAAGGGTGTTCAAGGCGCCTTGAAGCCCTTCAAGGCGCCTTGAACAGGCCGAGTCACCCGCGGAGATCAGCACAGACTTGGTCGAACTTCATCCAGTTCAAGGCGCCTTCAACCTACCCAAGGCGCCTTCAACCTTCGACCCAAGGCGCCTTGAACTTCATCTAAGGCGCCTCCAACCTTCTGCGCTGGCTTTTCCTGGTTCGCACCCGAGGCGCCTCCAAGCTCCATGGAGGCGCCTCGGACACTGTTCATCCGAGTTGTAACTTGCTCCTTTGTTCCTGCAAAATGTGTTAGTCCCAAACACATACCCTGCAGAACAAAGTTAGCACAGAAACATAATAAAAGCGATAATGATAGTCTCCGGACTATCCGAGCCTGACTTCGGGTTTCCAACCGGAAACCCTAGGTCGACTCGACGCCTACTGTTACTGTCTCCCTCTCCACTCAGGAGATTTACCTGTTGCCAGTGCGATCCTCCGGATCGACTGGACTTTTGCTCAGCACTCGATGCTTCCGGACTTTATGCTGGACATCCGCTTCCCGGCTAGTCCAGACTTTCACCTGGTTCGCGACACCAGGACTTTCCACCTAGGGTTACCACCCCCTAGGACTTTTGCTTGAAGCCACCGACCTGCCAAGACTTTCCGCATAGGGTTACCACCCCCTATGACCTAGGGTTACCACCCCCTAGGGTTTTTCCCTTTGCCTAACCGCAGCTAGGACTTTTCTCCACCTAGGGTTACCACCCCCTAGGGTTTTTCACCTGCCTAACCGCAGTTAGGACTTTTCCTGAAATACTCATTCAACATGTTAGATCACAACACGCCTTAACTTTGAATCCTTTGCCATTATCAAAACTCAGGTTCGATCGTTAGATGCTTCCTGCACCAACAACAATAACAATAATAATAAACAAACAACCACACCACCCACGTAGTTTATATCAATTTCAGAATCTGGCTGACACAACCACGCAGTTTAGTAGTAAACAAACAGAACAGTAATACAATGACTCAAAAACAACCCTACTCCACTACACCCATAAAGCACAAATCCGACGGAATAAATCCACTCACCTCTTCTGTCGTCTAGGCAGGCATGCAGTAAAACAAATCCGAACGAAAGTCATCGACAAATAAAAGCAATCCATACAGGATCTAAAGTATCCAAAACATAACAAGTCTAAACATAGTCAATTAAAGAAAACTCAAGGATCAATAGACGTCCTCGTGGTCTACAGGGGACTAGCGACTGGAAATCTCTCTCTGGACAACATCAACCTGAAAATAACAACGGAGGAGGGTGTGAGTCCAACACTCAGCGGGTATCAACTGATATACATAGTAAGAAAATAACATCTAGCACTAATCATGCGTACAATCTCCTGACGTAATAAAGGTAAATGCAAACTGAAATAAACAGGAGAATACTGTACTAACCAAGACCTGGTACAAGGATAAATAGTCCGTGAGGTATAGAAATCCTGTATGCATGTCAAGCATGGGCATCCAACCAATATGCAGCAAATAAATGCAGCAAACACAATCACAAGAAATAAATGCATCAATGCGTATGATGCCAATGCAGTCATGGTCACCCCTGACGCCAGTTAGCCATCTCACACACAATGGTGGGACCGAGTGGGTAGGGCTGTGACAACCGTGCACCCTGCATCACTACTCCTGATGAGTGACCGAGTGGACGGGATGCTGTCGGAGTACACACATACTCCTACCCCAAATCATAAATGGGGGAGCGCAATGCTCTCATCTCCCGGTACACCATGACGGGGAGGGATCCCTGACGTGCTACCACGCTGCGTCACACCACCCATGAGCGGACCAAAGGAGCACCGAACAGTAATGAAACTAGTGATGTGCTCGACAATAATGGAGCAATTTATCACACAACATGCAATCATGCGAATGGTGCATGACACTAAGCATGGTAATATACTGAACCAATCTATATACATATATGATGTGTACCATAATCAATAAATCATATCAAGGGTACACAGATAAGATAAGGAATCACACCTAGGTCCTGAACATGGTGAAGCATGGTTATATCACTACCCCTATAGGCATGTATAATCAGGTAAGTAATAACATGAGATGCAAAACAAACAATCAACCAAGCATGTAACAGGTATCGAGTAGTGACTAACCGAAGCAAATAAGAAACATAATTATTGCTATTTGTTAAATTCACTATTATGCATATCAAAGACATAAAGTCAAAAGTACCCGCCTCCAATAAGAAAGGTCCTATCCAGTCCAAATCGGACGTCGAGATATTCGTCTCGCGTCAAAGTCCTGTAATACCAATAGATATACTTTTATTTAGCTAAAATTCAAATGAATTGCTAAATAAATCCTTAAAACCATTTAGGGCAAAACCCTAAATAATAATCATCAACTTATCTAAATAAAGTCTAACGATAAATTAAGGTTAATTACCTAATCCCCAATCCACCATTAGATCAATTCCAAACTACCTAATCCTATCTATCAATCATCGACCACAAGATCAAAACCTTATACCTTACCTCAATTCACAACTGTTCTGGCTATTAGAACAAAGTGAGCGGTTGGATGAAGTTGCTGCCGAACCAAGAACAGCCCACAGCAAGTCCTACTTCACCTCACGATCACAATTACAGCCTTGATTGTTGATCTACAGTACACCACCCTGCAGAACCGAACCTCACTGCTGGAATCACTGTCGGAAATCAAACATATCATACAACAAGATCACACAGTGGAGTTTACAGATCAAACAGCAACCCAACTCACCTTGTTGTTACCTCACCTGAACAACCTTACTCTGAAGAGGAGACGGAGCCTAGGGCACGGGAGGTGAGACTAGGGCTTGGAATGGCTCGGTCCTCTCTGATGATCAACAATCGTTGCTGAGGTGTGAGATCAGTAGTGATCGGGGGAAAAAAAGAGGGCGACAGAGAGGGTGCGACGGCGGCAAAACTAGGGCACGAAGGTCAGCTGTGATGGTCGGCTTTGGCAGCACAGAGAGAAGAAGGGAGATCGGCGATCGACAGAGGGCTCAGCGGTGGTCGGCGTTAGGGCTCGGCGATGTACTACGAGGTGGCGCCGTCGGGTGGAGAAGGCTCAGCCGAGAAGATGGCTAGGGCACAGACGAGAAGAGGAAGAGAAGAGAGGTGCTCCACGCCGTGAGAGGGAGAGGGAAAAGGCACGGGAGAGGAGGGAACCGCTCGTGCGATTAGGGCATGAGAGGCTTCGGCGGGGATCAGCGTCGGCCACGCGCACGGGGAAGGAGAAAAAAAAACAAATAAAGAAAAGAAGAAAAACAAATAAAAAGGAAAAGAAAACTTTTCCTCGTTAAAATGGGGTAGCCTAAACAGGCTTTCCCGGGCCCCGTTTTTATCCCTGTTAACCCGTCCATACGAGCTCCGAAAAATTCCCGAAAAATTTCTAAAAATTACGGAAAATTCCCTTATTATTATTTGTCATTTTTTCGGTATTTTACATTCTCCCCCACTAATAAAAATTTGTTCCCCAAATTTCGTTATCTACCATCAGCAAGTATTAATAACAGATAAAAAGTATAAATGCTGAACGGTAAATTAACTTATATACCTTAAGTGAAAAGATGGGGGTATCGAGCTCGGATTGTATCCTCGAGCTCCCAAGTAGTCTCCTCGTCTGTATGATGCTGCCATCCGACTTTAACCAGCCGGATAGTCTTGTTCCACAACTGACGCTCTTTCCGATCTAAAATCCGTACCGGAATCTCCTTATAAGTGATGTCAGGTTGAACTGGAACTGGGATATCTGTCAGCACATGTGTCGGGTCAGGTACGTATCTCCTCAGCATAGATACGTGGAATACATCGTGGACGCCTGCCAGAGACAGTGGTAGTGTTAGTCGGTAAGCTACTGCTCCAATCCTCTCCAGGATCTGGAAAGGGCCAATGTATCGCGGAGCCAGCTTACCTCTGAGGCCAAATCTCTTCACCCCTTTCGTGGGTGAAATTCGCAGAAAGACATGATCACCAATAGAGAACTCCAAAGGTCTGCGTCTCCGATCAGCGTAACTCTTATGGCGATCCTGTGCCTCTGACATCCTCCGTCTGATAATAATGACCAACTCTGCCTCCTGCTGAGCTCTATGAGGTCCCAACAACTGGGCCTCCCCAACCTCATCCCAGAGGGTGGGTGTCCGACACGGCCTACCATACAACGCCTCAAACAGTGCCATCTGGATAGCCGAATGAAAGCTGTTGTTATAGGCAAACTCTACCAATGGCAAGTGGTCCTCCCAACTGCCTCCGAAATCCATAACACACGACCTCAGCAGGTCCTCTAAAGTCTGAATGGTCCACTCTGACTGTTCATCTGTCTGCGGATGGAAAGCTGTACTAAATCGGAGTTGCGTGCCCAAGGTCTGCTGCAGACTCTGCCAAAAATGAGACGTCAACCAGGGGTCTCTATCCGAAATGATAGTCAAAGGAACACCATGTAATATGATGATCTCCCGGAAATACAGATCTGCCAATCGATCGAGGGAATCAGTCCTCCGGATCGCTAAGAAGTGCGTGGATTTGGTTAATCGATCAATGATTACCCAAATCACGTCATGGCCTCGTCGTGTCCTCGGCAATCGCACCACAAAGTCCATAGTAATATGTTCCCATTTCCACTCAGGAATAGGAATCCTCTGAAGTAATCCGGCAGGTCTCTGGTGCTCAGCCTTCACCTGTTGACAGACAAGACATCTAGCTACAAATTCCGCAATGTCTTTCTTCATACCGTTCCACCAGTAGGAACGCCTCAAATCTCGATACATGCGGGCCCGCCTGGATGGATCGTAAATCGAGAGCGATGAGCTTCCTGAAGTAGCTCCTGCAAGACCGGATAAGACTGAGGTACGCATAATCTTCCTCGGAAGTATATAATACCCTCCTCGTCTCGTGTGAACTCGGTCTGCTGCCCGGAAGCTATCTGACTGCTAATGAACTGCAAATGTTGATCACCAGCCTGAGCCTCTCGGATCCTTGTCCTGATCGACAACTGAGCAACCATGGTAACAAGTATACCCTACTCTGTATGTCCCTGCTCCTCAAGGTCTAACTCGGAGAAACCCTGAACCAAGTCTGTAACTGAAACTCGGTGGCAAGCCAAAGTCCCTCTGGACTTCCTGCTGAGTGCATCGACAACCACATTAGCTTTCCCCGGGTGGTAGCTAATGGTACAATCGTAGTCCTTCAGGAACTCCATCCATCTCCTCTGTCGGAGATTAAACTCCTTCTGAGTGAAAATATATTTGAGACTCTTATGATCAGTGAGAATCTCAAATGTAATGCCGTATAAATGATGCCGCCAAAGCTTCAGAGCAAATATGATGGTAGCTAACTCCAGATCATGAACTGGGCAGTTCTTCTCATGCTCCTTCAACTGTTGAGAAACATAGGAGACTACCCTGTCGTGCTGCATCAGAACAGCACCCAAACCCTGAAGAGGCGCGTCGGTGTAGAGTACAAATCCATCCTCTCCAGAAGGTAAAACCAAAACTGGAGCCGACACTAATCTCCGCTTCAGCTCCTGAAAGCTGGTCTCGCAATCCTCGGACCACGTGAACTTCACGCCTTTCCTAGTAAGACGTGTCAGTGGCATTGCAATACGCGAGAAACCCTCGACAAAACGTCGATAATAACCGGCCAGTCCCAGAAAACTGCGGATCTCCTGTACTGACTTCGGCTGCTCCCAACTAGTGGCAGCCTCGATCTTCTGAGGGTCTACTGAAATACCTCTACTCGAGACCACATGTCCCAGAAAATCGACTGAGGATAGCCAGAATGCACACTTGCTGAACTTCGCGTACAACTGATGTCGTCTAAGAATCTCCAAGACTATACGAAGATGCTGTGCATGCTCCTCCTCGGAACGCGAGTAGACCAATATGTCATCAATGAAAACGATAACAAACTGATCCAAATACTCCAGAAAGATGTGATTCATCAAGTCCATAAACACCGCTGGAGCATTGGTAAGCCCAAATGGCATTACCAAAAACTCATAATGACCGTATCTCGTACAGAAAGATGTCTTCTGAATATTTGAGTCTCTAACTTTCAACTGATGATATCCAGATCGTAGATCAATCTTAGAATACACTGACGTACCTCTGAGCTGATCAAACAAATCCTCGATCTGTGGTAAAGGATATTTATTTCTGAAGGTCACTGCATTCAGCTGTCTATAGTCAATACATAACCTCATAGTACCATCTTTTTTATTGACAAATAATACCGGAGAACCCCATGGAGAAACATTAGGGCGAATAAATCCCCTGTCTAAAAGCTCCTGGAGTTGAACCTTCAGCTCGTTCAACTCTTTTGGTGTCATACGATAAGGAGCTTTCGATGCCGGTGCGGTCCCCGGAATCAGCTTAATAGCGAACTCCACTTGCCTTCTGGGAGGCAGACCTGGTAACTCCTCTGGGAATACATCTGGGTACTCTCGGACTACTGGCACATCGGAGAGCTGCGAACTACTGTTGTCCTCAGTACTAATCAAAGATAACATAAAATCCTGACAGCCATGTGACAGCAGCTTCTGAGCCTGAATCGCCGAAATGATCGATATGCCATCGTCTCTAATGCCAGTGAAATCCCACGAGGGTTGGTTCGGAGGCCGGAATGTGACCACCCTCGTCTGGCAATCAACAGTGGCATGATATGCTGACAAACAGTCCATGCCAAGTATAATATCAAAATCGACCATTTCCAATACTAAAAGATCCACCGTAAGTATTAGGTTGCCAAAATCTAACGGGCAACCTCTGACCTCTTGGGTGACGCCCAAAGTATCACCGAGCGGTAGAGAGACAGTCAATCACTGGGGTCTGCAAGTGGGTAATCTACCAATCTCCCGCATAAAAGTATGAGATATAAAAGAATGCGAGCTACCAGTATCTATCAGTATATCTGCAGATAAGGCATAAATAGAAATCATACCGCGGAAAACGGATCCGTCGGCTCGCTGCGCATCCTCTCTGGTCATCACATGAATACGCCCAGTCTCTGGCGGAGCAAGAGATGGTAACGCTGCGACGACTGCGTCTGAGCAGGAGCCCACCACTGAAGTGGTACAGGATACTGCGCCAGAGAAGTCTGAGAGGGTGGCGACTGATACTGTACTGTTGGCTGAGACTGCGTCTGATACTGATCATGTGGCTGGGACTGCAGCTGATACTGCCCCTGCGTCAGATAATGAGATCCTGGAACGGAGCTCTGGGGTACTATGGGAGTACTGGGGTACTCCTGTCCAAGCATGCCAAATGCAGCTGCTGAAGTGGAAACTGTCCCCTGCTGGCGATGCGAGGGTGAAAATCTCCGCCCTCCTCGTCGAGCCCCTGACTGACTGTGCTGCCCTCCCTGAGCAGTAACTCCGGGAGCAGTATGCTGAGCCTTCAGCTGGCAATCACGACCTGGTGCCCAGGCAGTTTGCAATAAAAGCAAACTGTCTGTCCCAGAGTACAGGCTGTGGTGATGTGATCTCTGGACCCACATTTGAAACAGCGAATGTCGCTGGCGGGTTGTTTCCGGTTCTGCTGTGGAGACCGGAAACGTCCTGAAGAATACTGCCCTGATTTTTGAGGCCTACGTGATACCCCAGATGTACCCTGATCTGACCGACTGTGCCTGCTCTGCTGTGGTGTAGCCTGAGGCTGTTGGATCTGCCCAGATGTCTGACCCGACTATTTCCTTTTTCTGGCTGGAAACGCTCTCTGCTGCGCTGACTCAATCATGAGGGCTCTGTCCAAAGTCTCCAGATAAGATGCGCAACCGAGACCTGTAAGCCTTACTTGCAAATGTCCATCCAGCCCCTGAATGAATTGCTGCATACGCGAACTATCCTCAACAACAAGCTCTGGACAAAATCTGGCCAATCTGTCAAACTCTGTATTATACTCTGTCACCGATCGGTTGTTCTGTCGTAGACTCAGGAAATCCTGACGGCGAGCCATCTGATAAGCTCGTGGGAAGAAACGACTCTCAAAAGCCTCTCTGAATCTAGCCCAAGTGATGTTCTGCTCGCCGATGATGGAACGCTGAGTAATCCACTAAGTGTCGGCCGCGTCCCGTAAGTGAAAAGCAGCCAGCTCTGCTTTCTCCCACTTGGAGCAAGCCATATAGAAGAAGGTCCGCTCCATAGTCTCAATCCAAGACAGGGCCACACTCGGATCACGGTCTCCTCGGAAGAGTGTAAATCGACTCTTCATCGACTCTGCCAACACTGGAATCCTAGCTCGTGCCGCGACAATGTCAGTGAGGTGTGTCGGAACGGCTGTAGGAACTGGCGGAACCACTGGAGCTGATGCTGCTGTATAAACTGGAGCATATGCCGCTGGTGGCACTGCAGGGTCAGCATAGGTGGCTACGGCTGGATGTACTGTAGGTAGTGGTACCGGATGTGGAGCAACCGGTATCGCTGATGCAGGTGCTGCTGGGTACACCGTAGGTACTGGGGGCACAGGTGCTACTGGTGTCAGGTCCACGGTAGGTCCAGGTGGCGGTGGTGCTGAGTACGCCGTAGACTGGGCCGAAGCAGATGCGGGGTATGCCGGTAGTACCCCTGGTGGTACCGGAAATACCGTAAGAATAGGTACACTCGACACAGCCGAGGTAGGTACCTCTATAGGAGCCATCGGGGTCTGAGAGCCCGACGCGCCCGCAGTATGCTGAGTCTGTCCCTGACTGATAGGCTCAGCCCCAGTAGGCATCTCTAACGAATTCAGAGATCCCAAGGTCCTCGTATGTGGTCGTCCAGCACCACGTCTCGCAGCAATACATGTAGATCTCCTCATATCTGTTAAATTATATCACAGATATTACTACAAGTATAAAAAATTACAAAATAACATCATACCTAATTGATGTCTGGAGATGTTCCGTCGCCGTCCAGTCCCCATTTTACCTCAAAATTCCGTACAAGGAAATCACCGAAAATCCACACTAAAATCCGAAATAAATACCCAGTTTGACTCGCAAACTTGGGCTAACACAAAATATCCAGAATACCAAAAGTAGGTATCACACCCTGCTCTGATACCAATTCCAATAAATTGGTATCAGATAAATCTCAAAATCCGCAGCACGAAAATCAAAACAAGTATCACCAAACCTTGGTGCTCTGATACCACTAAATTGGTATCAGGTTATCCCAAATATCCAAAATACGAATACAAAGATCGTAAAACTTAAGCTCTGATACCACTAAATTGTCACGCCCCGGAGGAGTCCCTGTCCGAAGAAATTTTGACAGCATCTCCCTTGTATGGCGGACAATCTGAAACTTTCTACATTGCCCCCAAGGATACATATACATCGGCCAACACGGCCGGAACAATAACAATAATAATAAACAAACACCCACAACACCCACGCAGTTTATATCAATTTCAGCCTCTGGCTGACACAACCACGCAGTTTATATCAATTTCAGCCTCTAGCTGACACAACCACGCAGTTTAGTAGTAAACAAACAGAACAGTAATACAATGACTCAAAAACAACCCTACTCCACTACACTCATAAAGTACAAATCCGACGGAATAAATCCACTCACCTCTTCTGCCATCTAGGAAGGCATGTAGTAAAACAAATCCGAACGAAAGTCATCGACAAATAAAAGCAATCCATACAGGATCCAAAGTATCCAAAACATAACAAGTCTAAACATAGTCAATTAAAGAAAACTCAAGGACCAATAGACGTCCTCGTGGTCTGCAGGGGACTAGCGACTGGAACTCTCTCTCTGGACAACATCAACCTGAAAATAACAACAGAGGAGGGTGTGAGTCCAACACTCAGCGGGTATCAACTGATATACATAGTAAGGAAATAACATCTAGCACTAATCATGCGTACAGTCTCCTAACGTAATAAAGGTAAATGCAAACTGAAATAAACAGGAGAATACTGTACTAACCAAGACCTGGTACAAGGATAAACAGTCCGTGAGGTATAGAAATCCTCTATGCATGGCAAGCATGGGCATCCAACCAATATGCAGCAAATAAATGCAGCAAACACAATCACAAGAAATAAATGCATCAATGCGTATGATGCAAATGCAGTCATGGTCACCCCTGACGCCAGTCAGCCATCTCACACACAATGGTGGGACCGAGTGGGTAGGGCTATGACAACCGTGCACCCTGTTGGGATCTTAGATGGCTAGAGGGGGGGGGTGAATAGCCTCTTTAAAAACTTAAGCAGAGAGTTCTACACAGAAACTAGTTAGCGCAGCGGAATAAGCAAACTAAAACAAAACAAAAACTAGCACACAAACACTGATACACAGATTTACGAGGTTCGGGGATAACTTGCCCCTACTCCTCGGCGTGTCCGTAAGGTGGACGACTCCTTTATCTTCGGTAGATCGCACCCCGGAAGAATTCCGGCTAAAGATCCTCCTTCTAGGTGGAGTAACCTTCCCACAAAGTCTCAAGAAATATCTAAGTTAAAGCACAAGACTTACAGAAGCTCGGTGGAAGAGAAGAATGAAAAATGCTTACAACCACGCGAGGATCAGTGAAGGAAAACAGAGATCGCAGTTCACCCGAGAGCTCAAGAAGTTTTCACACCCAACAGACTTTTTTTTCAGCTTTCTTGTTGTTGTGTTCTTCTTTCCTCTCGCTGTTTTTACTGCTTCTGAAGCCCTGTTCCCGATCATGGTCAGACTGCACGAATCAGTGCTGCAGCCAATCCCTTTTTCTCCTTACCTGGTTCTCTGAACTCACACCAATGAAATCACAGTCATCACTGGCGTCTCTGGATACGAACCAATAAGTAGAGGTCAAACTGAGCGCAGCCCAATCGCAATCAGATTCGCCAGTGAACGTTGATGCCTCAAATGCATCTGTTGCAGCAAATCACAGTGAAAAGAGCACTTGTTTTTTTCTCTTAATGAAGCTTAATTTGAATTCAACCATGAGAGTGTGACCTGCGACCTGCAAGCTAAAAAGACTCACAGCAGATGGTTAAAAACAGACGGGTGAAAACAAATACGGCAAGAAGAAAAAGTGCATGCAGAACAATCAATACCGTGGGTCGGTCAGCAGACTGATCCACGCTTTCTGGATCATCGCTAATCGGTCTGGCGACCGATCAGGAACTAATCTGATCGGTCTCCGGCACACTGAGTGTCATCCGATCGGTCTGCGGACCGATCAGGCACTAATCTGATCGGTCCCGAGACCGATCAGATGTCGCTCTTCCCAAGCGTCAGCCGATCGGTCTCCGGACCGATCAGGAAAATCACTGATGAACTCTTCTGATCGATCTCCAGACCGATCAGTGCCAGATTGTCCACCGGATCGGTCCGCCGACCGATCCATCTTCTTGACTCCGAGCTCGAGCCCTCTCTGACCTAGTCCGGAGAAACGAGCTCCCTAGCCCTCTCCGACTTCATCTGGTCCTAGAGAACGAGCTACCGAGCCCTCTCTGACTTCGCATGCCAAGCTTCCTTCTTGGACTTTTCAACACCAGATGTCCGATCACCCTTGATCCATCTGGATTTTCCCTTGCCTGGCTTCACTCACCAGGACTTGCACCTAGCTTCACTCACTAGGGTTTTCACCTGGCTTCACTCACCAGGACTTTCCAACTGCCTAACATCCCAGTTAGGACTTTCTCAATCAGGTCAACCTAGTTAACCTAGATTAGTAATTAATCTGAGTTAAATATCTGATACAAACTTAAATCAGTGTCAACAGCAAAACAACATCCAGGTCAGACTGTATCAACAATCTCCCCCTTTTTGTTGTTTGACAACACGATTTAAGTTTAGATCAGAAATGCTCATATACCCATAATTTTAGGGAAATCAGGATCCTCCCCCTAAGACGGATATACCTTAGTTATCTTCTCCCCCTTTTTCATATCGACTCGATGAAGTCAATTCATCACTTAACTTAGTCGACTAGGTGCGAATTAGGTAAGAGGATTCAAAAAGACTCAAAGAAAGTCATCCTCTCCCCTTAAATCAACCTTTCATTCATTACTAAACTTAGTTATCTTCTCCCCCTTTGTCAAACACCGAAAAGGAGCGAACAATGTGAGATAACTTAAAAAGAGCTCCCCCTTAATCCATACTGTTCTCTGCTTAATCCCCCTAGAGTTCCTTCTAAGTGTATTTTAGGACAGTAAATGAATAAAGAAATAAAAGACATATGAAGAGTATAGTAACAACCAAGAAAAGAACAACAAATATATAAAGAAGAATGAGTAGCGTAACAGGAAGTAGCATACAACCAGTTCAGACATAAGTATCTAGCAACCATCATCCAAAACATACAATCAATATGATATCATAGAACAGTGTGTCTCAGTCAGCCTCCTCATCATGAGGAGCATCAGCAATATCAGCGGGAGGAAAGGATCCCTGAGGTGGCAAGCCGCTGCTCGAAGATGGATAGCCCGGGAAATCCTGCGGAGGTGGATATCTGGCCATCCAGTTCATAATCGTCTGATGGGTCGCCAGCTGCTGACTGCGCAAATCATCGTAGCGCTGGTCAATCCGGACGCGTAGCCCATCGAACTCAGCAGCCATCATCTCCTCGTGGCGATCAAATCGGCTCTCCAACTCAGCGATCTGCCAGCGCAGATCTGGATCCGCCTCGCCATATGCAGCAGCAGCAGCAACCTGTCGTCGAGCTAACTCACCTAGTGCCCTCCCATCCTTCCACCTAACCACCCCAGCCTGTCCTAAGATTCCAGACTTGGAAAATGCACGTTTCCCAAGTCGACAATCCTGCCTAACCATCTTTACTATCCTCCCCCTAGAGACGTCAATACCCAGGGTCTCAAGCCAATCAGTAATTACATGCCCATAAGGCATATAGATGGTGTAACCGCTTGGCTCGCTATGGGATATGATAGAAGTATAGACACTCGACATGACATCAAAGTCAAGACGCCTACGCAACCCGTAAAGCATCAGACAATGATACGGTCGAATCTCTGCCAATGGTTTAGAAGTAATAGGTAGAAGACAGTTTGTGACAATTTTGAAAAGAATGTAATCAGGAGCAGAAAGGCCAAGGGCTGCAAATGTAGGAAAGTCGACATCTAACTCATCTAATCCATCCGGTCTCGGATGTCCAAAGAAGTACTCATAAATCAAGTCAGATGAGACATCAAGAGGATGAGGCACGGGTTCAGGCAAAGAAGGATAGAATGAGAACACCGTCCCCGAACACAAACGACAGCCTAAATAATCAAAGAAAGCAATTAAGCTGAAATCAACGGTTTGCTTAGCCACTCTTGATCTATAACTACCATCAATAGTCTGATGAAGGTTGTTATAGAATTCAGAAACTAGGTCAAGGTTGATATCCCTCTCTAAATATACCAAGGAATCAAGTTTATAGTAGGCTATGGTCTCCGTAATCGCTGGACAAAACTCATTCATGTATTTTTTATCGACTGATCTACATGGGAGCAACTTGAAGGTCCTTTCCTTAAAGGATTGTTCAAACTGTTGGTTGGGAAATCTTCCCGAACTGGATGGTTGAGGTCGGGAAGGAGCAGCAGGAGCTTTGGATTTGGATTTCTTGGTTGGTTCCTTAGAGGTTCCCTCACCACCAGTGGGTTTCTTCCTAACAATTAGGACAATGGGAACAAGGAAAGAGCACCGGTCATGGGAAAATCACCGAGCACAAACCACAGTGACAGTAAGAACATGATAACATGACCTGCCAAAGACAATAAACAGTAGAGATCGAGAGATAACCTCGGTGCCATTGTGACCTTCGGCTTTTAGAAGACGATGGGTCGAGAAGACAGGAGGAAGAGAGGGGCGTCGGCTAGGTTATGAGTCGGTCGGCTAGGGTTTTGAGAAGGAAGAAGATCGGGAAGAGAGGAGGTCGGGAGGATTTAATGAGGGGATAGTGCACAGTGTGATCTGATCGGACGGCTGTTCGATCCGGAGATCAGATCCACCCGAGTGAATCGGCGACACCTGATCGGTCAGTGGACCGATCAGGGATCATCCTGATCGGTGCCCGGACCGATCAGGGGGCTTCCTTCGTGCGCTGATCGGTCACTGGACCGATCAGATTCCAAACAGAGAGTTTGGCTTCGTTCTGGATCGGTCGACAGACCGATCCAGACTTTCCTGATCGGTCTGTGGACCGATCAGTGTCTGATAACCCGATTTCAGTAATTTCAGTAACTGAAATACTGAGCCATGAAGTCTGAAGAATCAAGAATTCATAACTTCCCTAAGACATACCCTAGAACTTAGGAATCACCAAACACTAATATATTCGAAATATGATTTCTTATGGCCTGAACTTGTTCATAATCCAAAAGTTTCAGACTCTTATCAAACAAAACCTCACACTGGCTCCAACCATATGGAGTTCTGTCTTCTTGGTCCTTAGAAGTTCAAAACATATTTTTGCTAAACTCATCTCTATGATCAGGTTCAAATTTGTCAAAATATAAACAACTTGTCCTAATTTTTCAATCAAGGCATGAAAGCTGAAATTTTTTATCCTTGTTATGTTTAGTTTCAAGTTTGTCAAAATATATCCAAGTTGCTATTATTTCCTTTAACAACCTATCGTTTTATCAATCAAAGTCATGAAATGAACCAAACAACAATACCAATCAACACATCAACCATCAACCATAATTAGATAATTTCTAGGCAAAGGCCCAACCAAGTTTCCTTGGTTGGAATATATGAGTAAGATCTAGGAACCATTACACATGAATTATGTAATGGTGTTCCCCATACTCAATTAATGTCTCTTCAACCTAATTATTCAAGAGATGCATGATACATTTTGAATAATTTGGTTGTTCCTAGCATCTCACCCCATTTCTAGCAAACAAAAATATTTTGTTAAACCTTATAGTTTGTGTGAGATGTTCCCAAGTTGCCCAAATTATTGTCCCAATTACTCTTGTCATTTTAATCGTCCTTATTGATCATGGTGAAGTTCTAATGACCTAAGGAGCCAAACACATTCCCAACTCCCTCCTTAAATGACTAAATTCATTCTCCGGAAGGGGTTTGGTGAAAATATCAGCTAGGTTTGACTTTGACTCAACATATGTGAGTGCAATGTCTCCCCTAGCTACGTGATCTCTTATGAAGTGATGACGCACTTCAATGTGTTTGGTCCTCGAATGATGGACTGGATTTTTAGTTAGGTTGATCGTGCTAATGTTGTCACATAGCACTTGTACACCCTTATAAGAAAGTCCATAATCCTCTAGGGTGTGTATCATCCACAACAACTGTGATACACTCTCTCCCATGGCAATATATTCGGCCTCGGTCATGGAGAGAGCAACACAATGTTGCTTCCGACTTGACCAACTAACTAAAGATGAACCTAAAAATTGGCAGCCCCCACTAGTACTTTTCCGATCCAATTTGCACCCAGCATAATCGGAGTCGGTATAACCTATCAAGTCAAAAGACTCAGTACGTGGGTACCAAAGACCTACTCTAATTGTGCCTTTAAGGTATCTCAGAATTCTCTTAACTGCAATTAAGTGAGATTCCTTGGCACAGACTTGATACCTAGCGCACATGCCCACAGCAAAGAGTATGTCCGGTCGACTAGCTGTGAGATATAGAAGACTACCAATCATGCTTCTATATTGCGTTAGATCAATTGGTTTTCCACTCTCATCATTGTCAAGGCGAGTGTTTGTCGCCATTGGAGTGGACACTTCCTTAGAGTCACTCATATTGAATTTTCTAAGCATCTCTTGAGTGTATTTTGTCTGATGGACATAAATTCCATCTCGAGTTTGTTTGATTTCAAGTCCGAGGAAGAATGTCAACTCTCCTACTAGACTCATCTCAAACTCACTTTCCATGTGAGAAATGAATTCATTCAAATAGCCCTTGTTATTTGAGCCACAAATTATGTCATCGACATACACTTGGGCTACAAAAATGTTTTCACCATCTCTACGTAGAAATAGTGTTGGGTCTATTTGACCTCTTACAAATCCCTTCTCTAGTAAATAAGTCGTACCAAGCTCGAGGTGCTTGTTTAAGCCCATAAAGAGCTTTCTTGAGCTTGTATACGTGGTTTGGAGCTTCGGTACTCACAAACCCCGGTGGTTGCTCAACATAGACCTCTTCTTTGATGAGACCGTTTAAGAAAGCCGATTTAACGTCCATTTGATAGAGCTTGAAACCTCTATGTGCAGCAAAAGCTAGCATCAGGCGAATGGACTCTAATCGGGCCACGGGAGCATATGTCTCATTATAATCAAGACCTTCGACTTGGCTATAGCCTTTGGCTACAAGTCTTGCCTTGTTTCTTACAACTTCACCCTTTTGATTTAATTTATTTTTGAAGACCCATTTGGTTCCAATAATGGTGGTCTTCCTAGGTCTAGGAACTAAATCCCATACTTGGCTCCTTTCAAATTGACCTAATTCGTCTTGCATAGCTATGATCCAATCAGGATCGTGCAATGCTTCATCAACTAGTCTTGGTTCAATCTCTGAAATCAATGCGACTTCATTAGACTCATTTCTAAAGAATGACCTAGTCCTAACCCTTTGTTGGATGTCTCCCACAATTTGGTCTTGGGGATGACTAGTGGCTAACCTAGACTGCCTTGGTGTTGGCGGTGCCTCATGAGTGGTCTCACTCGGCATAGGCAAGGACTCAATATCAGGCAAAGGATCAGATTGAGTTCTTTGTTGCCTATGCTCATCAACATCAGAGTCAACTTCGACTCGTTCTTCATTTTGATCATTCAAACTTAGATTTCTAAGTTCAAATTGAACTTCTTCTACATTCCTTGATTGATTATCAGGGATTTCTTCGAAAGCTACATCCGAGGACTCTTCAATCAATTTAGTCCTCTCATTGTAGACTCGATAGGCTTTGCTAGTAAGAGAGTACCCGACCAGTATCCCTTGATCAGCCTTAGCCGTGAACTTCCCAAGATGATCCTTGGTGTTCAAGATAAACACCTTACAACCAAACACCCTAAGATGTTTAATTGTAGGCGGTTTCCCAAACCAAAGTTCATGGGGAGTCTTTCCTAAAAACCTATGTATTAAAACTCGATTTTGCACATAGCAAGCTGTATTCACAGCTTCAGCCCATAAGTAGCTCGATAGTGAGTACTCATTGAGCATGCTTCGTGCAGCCTCTTGTAGGACTCGGTTCTTTCTCTCCACAACCCCATTTTGCTGTGGGGTCCTTGGAGTAGAGAACTCATGCCTATATCCCTTTTCTTGACAAAACTCTAAAAACCTATGATTTTGAAATTCCCCACCATGATCACTTCTAATGGTTTTAATTGTTGTCGATTTTTCATTTTCAGTTCTTCTACAAAAGGAAATAAAAATATCTATAGTTTGGTCCTTATGTTTCAAAAAGAAAGTCCATGTGTATCTAGTAAAATCATCAACGATTACCAAGCAATATCTACTTCCATTCAATGATATTACACTACTGCAATCAAATAGGTCCATGTGCAATAAATCTAAAGCAGTGGATGTACTTACAGTGCTTTTACCTTTATGAGATGCTTTTGTTTGCTTACCCATTTGACATGCATCACATAGTTTGTTCTTTTGGTACTTGATGCTGGGTAAGTCTCGCACTAATCCTTGGTTGGCCAACTTCCGGATGTTCTTCATGTTTACATGTGCCAACCTTCTATGCCATAGCCAAGACTCTTCTTCTTTCAACATGAAACACTTAATCAAAGCATTAGTAGCACTTTTAAACGATACTTGATAAATATTATCAACCCTTGTGCCTACTAGTACCGTGTCAAGTGTGTTAATGTGTTTAACCAAACATTGACTTGAATGAAATTCAATTGTGTAACCCGTATCACACAATTAACTGACACTTAGGAGATTAAAAGTCATCCCCTTGACTAGAAGGACATTCTTGATACGGAGACATTCGGATATATGAATGTTTCCAACTCCTACAACCTTAAGGCTACCATTATTACCAAAAGACACATTACCTCTACTTTTGTTTTGAATGGTTGTAAACAGTGATCTGTCCCCGGTCATGTGCTTGGAGCATCCACTATCAACAAACTAAGTTGATAGATGCTCCCCCTCGACCAATGCCTACAAGACACGGAAGATAGAGGTTTTAGGTACCCAAATCTTGGGACCTAATGCTTCTACAACAAAAGACCTAGGAACCCATGCCTTGGTCATACCTTTCCTAGTTCCATGAGCCCTAGAAACATGTGATCTACTATTTTGAGTTCTAGACATTAGAGAAATGAAACTCGACTCCTTGGGTTGATACCCTAGCCCGGCCTTGTTGTAGACTGCCCTTTGGGCATTTAGAATCATGTCTAGAGTCTTAGAGCTAGTTGAGAATTTCTCAAGCATTTTTTTGAGTTTCTCAACCTCACCCTTTAACGCCTTGTTCTCATCCTCAAGGACTTCTAGATGTAGGTCATCGACCTCATCTTCCCTAAGGGTCCTTAAGGTTTTTACTTCTTCTTTTAACACTTTATTTTCTGTTTTTGACTTTTTAAGCAATGTAGATAAGTGAGTGATAGTCTTATAACACTTTTCTATATGAGAAGAGGTTACCTCTTCATCATCCGACGATGATGAAGCCGCGGTTGAAGCGTCGCTCGAATCTCCCTCACTTTCGGAGTCCGAAACCTCCCTTGCCATGAGTGCTAATTGTCGTGTGCTCTTTTCCATCTTCTCTTCTTCCTCCGATGAGCTTGATGAGGACTCATCCCAAGTGGCCTTGAGAGTCTTCTTCTTCTTGGCTCTTTCCTCCTTCCTCTTTAATTTCGGACACTCGCTCCGAATGTGTCCTTTCTTGCTACACTCATAACATATAACATTAGATTTATCAAAATTTTGATCATTTGTTTTACCTTTTCCTTTGTATCTTCGGCTTCTTCTCATAATCCTTCTTACGAAGTTCGCCATCTCACTTGATGATGATCCACTTTCATCATCGGATTCGGAGGAAGAGGTGGATGAGGAAATCTCCTTTTCCTTCTTCTTTTCCTTCTTCCTTCTTCCATCCTTGCTCTTTGGTCCTGCAAATAAAGCAATACCCTTCTCTTTTTGACCTTTGTTAGCAAGCTCATGAAGTTCCATCTCACAGAAAAATTCATCTAGTTTAACAATGGAAAGATCCTTGGATACCTTGTAGGCATCTACCATAGATGACCACAAGGCATTCCTAGGAAAAGATTTAAGAGCGTACCTTACTAGATCGCGATTCTCCACTCGTTCGTCCACAGAGTGTAGACCGTTGATGATCTCCTTGAATCTCCCATGAAGTTCACTTACCGTTTCATTGTCCTTCATGGTTAGATTTTGGAGTTGATTCAAGAATAGGTCCCTCTTGGCAATCCGAGAATCTCGAGTTCCCTCTTGGAGCTCGATGAGTTTGTTCCATAGGTCTCTTGCACTCGAGAACGGACCTACCTTGACGAGTTGGTCCTTGGCGATTCCACATTGCAAGGTGACCATAGCCTTGGCATCGGCTTGTGCTTTGCGGAGTTGTTCGGTAGACCACCTTGACGAATCGAGTTCCTTACCTTCTTCATTCTTTGGTGGTGTGAAACCTTCCTTGACTGAGAACCACATGGCAATGTCGGTCTTGAGGTAATACTCCATGCGACCCTTCCAATATTGAAAATCTGCTCCTTCAAAGTAGGGTGGTCGATTTGTGCTAAAGCCTTCCTTCATAGCCATCCTTGTTTGCTCTTTTGGGTGTTAATCCGAATCAAAGAGCCCCTTGCTCTGATACCACTTGTTGGGATCTTAGATGGCTAGAGGGGGGGTGAATAGCCTCTTTAAAAACTTAAGCAGAGAGTTCTACACAGAAACTAGTTAGCGCAGCGGAATAAGCAAACTAAAACAAAACGAAAACCAGCACACAAACACTGATACACAGATTTACGAGGTTCGGGGATAACTTGCCCCTACTCCTTGGCGTGTCCGTAAGGTGGACGACTCCTTGATCTTCGGTAGATCGCACCCCGGAAGAATTCCGGCTAAAGATCCTCCTTCTAGGTGGAGTAACCTTCCCACAAAGTCTCAAGAAATATCTAAGTTAAAGCACAAGACTTACAAAAGCTCGGTGGCAGAGAAGAATGAAAAATGCTTACAACCACGTGAGGATCAGTGAAGGAAAACAGAGATCGCAGTTCACCCGAGAGCTCAAGAAGTTTTCACACCCAACAGACTTTTTTTCAGCTTTCTTGTTGTTGTGTTCTTCTTTCCTCTCGCTGTTTTTACTACTTCTGAAGCCCTGTTCCCGATCATGGTCAGACTGCACGAATCAGTGCTGCAGCCAATCCCTCTTTCTCCTTACCTGGTTCTCTGAACTCACACCAATGAAATCACAGTCATCACTGGCGTCTCTGGATAAGAACCAATAAGTAGAGGTCAAACTGAGCGCAGCCCAATCGCAATCAGATTCGCCAGTGAACGTTGATGCCTCAAATGCATCTGTTGCAGCAAATCACAGTGAAAAGAGCACTTGTCTTCTTCTCTTAATGAAGCTTAATTTGAATTCAACCATGAGAGTGTGACCTGCGACCTGCAAGCTAAAAAGACTCACAGCAGATGGTTAAAAACAGACGGGTGAAAACAAATACGGTAAGAAGAAAAAGTGCATGCAGAATAATCAATACCGTGGGTCGGTCAGCAGACCGATCCACGCTTTCTGGATCATCGCTGATCGGTCTGGCGACCGATCAGGAACTAATCTGATCGGTCTCCAGACCGATCAGATGTCGCTGCGCACAGCTTCTGATCGATCGCCGCTGGATCGGTCGGCCGCCCGATCCATAAACGCCGCCAACTCTCTGTTCGCGCCTGGATTGCTCAGCTGACCGATCAGTGACACGAACCAGCTCTGATCGGTCCGCGGACCGATCGGGAGTTTCTGATTTCGAATCAGAAACTCTGATTTCAGCACTACTTCGTGCCAATCCTCTCAAACCTAGTCCGGAGAAACGAGCTCCCTAGCCCTCTCCGACTTCATCTGGTCCTAGAGAACGAGCTACCGAGCCCTCTCTGACTTCGCATGCCAAGCTTCCTTCTTGGACTTTTCAACACCAGATGTCCGATCACCCTTGATCCATCTGGATTTTCCCTTGCCTGGCTTCACTCACCAGGACTTGCACCTAGCTTCACTCACTAGGGTTTTCACCTGGCTTCACTCACCAGGATTTCCAATCTGCCTGGCTTCACTCACCAGGACTTTCCAACTGCCTAACATCCCAGTTAGGACTTTCTCAATCAGGTCAACCTAGTCAACCTAGATTAGTAATTAATCTGAGTTAAATATCTGATACAAACTTAAATCAGTGTCAACAGCAAAACAACATCCAGGTCAGACTGTATCAACACACCCTGCATCACTACTCCTGATGAGTCACCGAGTGGACGGGATGCTGTCGGAGTACACACATACTCCTACCCCAAATAATAAATGGGGGAGCGCAATGCTCTCATCTCCCGGTACACCATGAGGGGAGGGATCCCTGACGTGCTACCACGCTGCGTCACACCACCCATGAGCGGACCAACGGAGTACCGAACAGAGCAAAACTGACGTGATACCACACTACGTCATGCTACCCATGAGCGAACAAACGGAGCACCGAATAGTAATGAAACTGGTGATGTGCTCAACAATAATGGAGTAATCTATCACACAGCATGCAATCATGCGAATGGTGCATGACACTAAGCATGGTAATATACTGAACTAATCTATATACATATATAATATGCGCCATAATCAATAAATCATATCAAGGGTACACAGATCAGATAAGGTATCACACCTAGGTCCTGAACATGGTGAAATATGGTTATATCACTACCCCTATAGGCATGTATAATCAGGTAAGTAATAACATGAGATGTAAAACAAACAATCAACCAAGCATGTAACAGGTATCGGGTAGTGACTAACCGAAGTAAATAAGAAACATAATTATTGCTATTTGTTAAATTCACTACTATGCATATCAAAGACATAAAGTCAAAAGTACCCGCCTCCAATAAGAAAGGTCCTATCCAGTCCAAATCAGACGTCGAGATATTCGTCTCGCGTCAAAGTCCTGTAATACCAATAGATATACTTTTATTTAGCTAAAATTCAAATGAATTGCTAAATAAATCCTTTAAACCATTTAGGGAAAACCCTAAATAATAATCATCAACTTATCTAAATAAAGTCTAACGATAAATTAAGGTTAATTACCTAATCCCTAATCCACCATTAGATCAATTCCAAACTACCTACTCCTATCTATCAATCATCAACCACAAGATCAAAACCTTATACCTTACCTCAATTCACAACTGCTGTGGCTATTAGAACAAAGTGAGCGGTTGGATGAAGTTGCTACCGAACCAAGAATAGCCCACATCAAGTCCTACTTCACCTCACGATCACAATTACAGCCTTGATTGTTGATCTACAGTACACCACCCTGCAGAACCGAACCTCACTGCTGGAATCACTGTCGAAAATCAAACAGATCATACAACAAGATCACACAGTGGAGTTTACAGATCAAACAGCAACCCAACTCACTTTATTGTTACCTCACCTGAACAACCTTACTCTGAAGAGGAGACGGAGCCTAGGGCACGGGAGGTGAGACTAGGGCTTGGAATGGCTCGGTCCTCTCTGATGATCAACAATAGGTGCTGAGGTGTGAGATCAATAGTGATCGGGGGAAAAAAAGAGGGCGACAGAGAGGGTGTGACGGCGGCAAAACTAGGGCACGAAGGTCGGCTATGATGGTCGGCTCTGGCAGCACAGAGAGAAGAAGGGAGATCAGCGATCGGCAGAGGGCTCAGCGGTGGTCGGTGCTAGGGCTCGGCGATGTACTGTGGGGTGGCGCCGTCGGGTGGAGAAGGCTTAGCCGAGAAGATGGCTAGGGCACAGACGAGAAGAGGAAGAGAAGAGAGGCGCTCCACACCGTGAGAGGGAGAGGGACAAGGCGCGGGAGAGGAGGGAACCGCTCGTGTAGTTAGGGCACGAGAGGCTTCGGCGGGGATCAGCGTCGGCCACACGCACGGGGAAGGAGAAAAAAACAAATAAAGAGAAGAAGAAAAATAAATAAAAAGGAAAAGAAAACTTTTCCTCGTTAAAATGGGGTAGCCTAAACAGGCTTTCCCGGGCCCCGTTTTTATCCCCGTTAACCCGTCCATACGAGCTCTGAAAAATTTCTAAAAAATTACAAAAAATTTCCTTATTATTATTCATCATTTTTTCGGTATTTTACAAATAGAGTGTCCTGATTGACTTAGAACACCACCAATACCAATGCTAGATGTGTCACAGTTTACTTCGAATAGTTTGTCGAAATCTGGAAGTGCTAGAACGGGTGCTTCTGTCATCTTTTGCTTCACTAGTTGAAAACTAGTTGCAACCGCTTCAGTCCACTTAAACTCGTGCCCCTTGAGACACTCAGTGATAGAAGTAATTAAGGAGCTAAAATTCTGAATGAATCTGCGATAAAAATAGGTTAATCCATGAAAACTTAGGATGTCGTGAATGATTTTTCGCTGCGGTCACTCTAAGATTGTATGTATCTTTGATGGATCTGTACTAACACCATCGGTAGATACTATAAATTCAAGAAACGAAACTGAGGTTGTGCAGAAAGAACACTTCTTGTTGTTGATGAACAAGTGTTCCACCTTTAGCTTCTCAAAAATAGTGCGGAGGTGATCAAGGTGCAAAGTTCGTGTGGGGCTATAAATGAGGATGTCGTCAAAGTATACAATCACGAATCTTCCCATAAAAGGTCGCAAGACCTGATGCATGAATCTCATAAATGTGCTGGGCGCATTGGATAGTCTGAAAGCCATGACCATCCACTCGTACAACCCATGTTGTGTCTTGAAGGCGGTCTTCCATTCATCTCCAATCTTAATTCGAATTTGGTGGTATCCACTCCTAAGATCGATCTTGGAGAAGATCTTTGAACCGAAAAGTTGATCCAACATGTCATCTAACTGAGGAATCAGAAATCTATATTTCATTGTGATTTTGTTGATGACTCTGCTATCAATACACATGCTCCACGAACCGACTTTCTTTGGCATAAGTAGGGCAGGAATTGCACAAGGGCTCATACTCTAACGAATATAGCCTCGTCTCAATAGCTCCATAATTTGTCGTTGTGGTTCTTCGACATCCTTATGGCTAAGATGGTATGCCGGCCGGTTAGGTAAGCTTGACCTCGGAACGAGATCAATCTGGTGTTGAATGCCTCTCATAGGGGGAAGTCTCAGAGGAAGGTCTTCAGCCATTAAATCAGCAAAGTCAGATAGGATTTGTTGCACCTCAGCTAGTAGATTCAAGTCTAGGTCTATTTCATCACTTTTATAAGGAAGTAAAGCACAGACCATGTTTTCGTGCTTCATCTCGTTCAAAACCTGGACATAAAAAGTAGTGTAGAGTTATTGGTTACCAAATTTGAAGGGTTTCCTTCTCGTCGAGGAGCCAATACGATATTCCTCCCTTTAATGTTGAGGGTGTAGGTGTTCTTCCGTCCATCATGGATGACGCTACGATCATATTGCCAAGGTCATCCCAGCAATACATGACATGTGCCCATTAACACAACATCACACCATGCTCGAACGTAATACTTGCTGCCAATAGAAAAAGTTAAAAGACACATTCTATTTACGGTTACCTCACTCCCTTTGCTCAGCCATAACAACTTGTAGGATTTTGGATGATGATCCATCTTTAACTGTAGTTTTTGTATAGCTTCTTCAGATACAATATTTTCACAGATTCCACTATCAATAATCATCTTGCAACTTTGTCTGCAACTGTGCATGTTGTGTGAAAATGCTAGTTCTCAGCCAATCCTCTTCCGATTCTTCCTTGAGGACCAATAGGCTCTTGTGTACGATGAGGGTCTCATGACCATCCCCATAAAGAATCTCGTCATTGATATCATCGTCGTAATTCGGCTTATCAATTTGTTTGGATTCATCCTCCATGTCTTCCTCAACTAGCAGAGTTTTGTTTTTTTTACTTAGGGATCATTTAACATCTGAAGCTTGATGCCCCTGTTCACCACATCGAAAACACTTGATAGAGGACTTAGAATTACCTTGTGGTGGCTGCTGGGAAGGGCGTAACTCCTGAGGGCGAACAACTCGATTGTTTTGATTGCTTTTATTTGTTGGTTTATGGTTTAACTATTTTTCAACTGTCAAAGCTCGCTGATAAGCCTCTGAAACAGTCTAGAGTGAGTGGACGCTCAAGGAATCTTGTAAGGGTTGTCGTGATCCCCCTAAATATTACGCTGCCATTTGCTCCTCGGTTTCAGATAGATCGTTCATAGTAATAAGCTGATAGAATTCCTTCGTATAGTCATCGACGGTTTTAGCCCCTTGCCTCAATGTATGAAGTCATTGAAACAACGTTTGTGCATAACCAAAGGGAAGAAAGTAGGTTCTCATAAGTTTTTTCAATTTTTCCCAATCGGTGATTTTAGATTTACCTTATCTCTCTTGTGATCGCCGAAGCTGTTCCCACCATGCTGAGGCTCAACCTTTGAACTTCATAATGACCAATTTTACTTTGACGTGATCAGGCACTTCCTTGTACTCGAAAATCCTCTCTACTTCGTTGAGTCCATCAATGAAGCCTTTTGCTTGTAATGTGCTAAAAAAATCAGGAAGATCAATTTGAAAACCAAAGCCCCCATATCGTTCCTCTCGACTACGATGCTCTTGGTACGTAGTACGATAGTGATATGGATTCTCAAAAGTAGACTCAGAGTTATGATAAAAAATCTCACGATCTTCAAAATCCCGTGCCGCCAGACGTTGGGTTAATTCTATAACTTGCTTTTGCAAATCCTCAATCATCATTACATCCTGGATATTACGATCACGGTGTTGGGCTTCCTCATTAGGAACCTACCTGTTGCGACCATGACCACATCCATGATGACCTCCATTGGATCTTAATGAGCTCTGATAATAACTGACGCCGATTAGAATATAGATTATTCTGGGGCGTGATGTTTCAGAGGAGTTAATGAGAAAATAAGAGAGAAATAATGAAATAAGAAGTAGCCCAAGTTATGTTTTGAAAAAACCTTCTCCAAAAAAACAAGAGCGGGAATAGAATAATAAAAGAGATGTAGCTGTAACGTGGCTTAAGCGAAACCAATTGATTTAATATCAAAATAACTTGTTCTAAACATCATCTCAGCATAGGTTTATATAGCTCTCAAAACCCTTAAAAAAATATAAATAGAAAAATAACTAACTAGACTGATTCCCTAAGATTTTGGATAAATTAACTAACAAGACTTGGTTCCTAAGATTTAGGACAAAATTAAATATAATTAAAAAAATTAACGAATAACTACTTAAAAAAAATCCAATTTGGATCTCCTCCTGCATTAGACAAGAAGCCGGAGCAAAAAATTTCTCGAAAAGGCGGGAAGATGGGTTCAGGTGAGCCCAAATCAAAATGATCAAAATCACCCAAGGAAGCGGAGTCGGAGTGAAAGCCTGGACAAAAAGTCAACTTGAAGTTGACTCTTGTCCAGGTGCCTAAAGCTATTCCGGGCGCCCAGAGTCCGGGCACCTGGACCACTTTGGTCCAGTCGGGGCGCCTCGATTCCTCGACGCTGTGGATGAGCATCAGCTAGGGTCTAGATGCCCAGAGTGGGTCTAGGCACCCGGACCCGAATCCGCTGAATAGCCATTTGTGAGAAGATGAGATTTGTCACGCTGGGGGGCCCAGAGAGGGTCCGAGCGCCCGAACCGTGCCACTTTAACAAACGATCAATTTCAACCAGTGGGTTATAAATAGAGCCTTGGTCTTCTCCTTTTCGAACAACACACTTTGTACTTCGCGTTTCTTTCTGTCTTTCATTTCTGAGCATCATTTTCATGTACGAGGCTTCTCCACCTCTGACGTTTTGTTCAAGAAGGAGATCTTCTTACTGAGTTGACTTTCTTTGGAGTATCAATCCTTTGATTACAAACCAAGTAAAACTTTGCATGTCTCGTACTTATTTTAATTCTATTATATTTTGATTAAGTAAGTAATTGTGTTAAGCCCGATTGTTTGAGAAAGGTGTTTATTATTTTATTTTGTACAAGGCAATTCACCCTCTCTTGTCGATCGCAAGAGACCTATAGATAATTTGCATAATTTAGTAAATTATTTGATGTGTAAATTAGCTAAGTCCAATATCTAGGTCAAGTCACTCCAAAATGAAATCAAAAACCTTAAGGAGGAGACTAATCCAAGTCCTTTAACTAACCAAGTTCAAGATGAAACCTCAACTCAAGTCCAACAACTTGAGAAAGAGAATTCTAATTTAAAAACTAAAGTCAAAGAACTTAAGGACTCATTGAAACGGTTCACTTTGGGTTCCAAGAATCTTGATATGATTCTTGGAAAAAAAGGGTCGTATACAACAGAATCAGACTAAAATACAAGGCTAAACATCAATTTAAATCTTACTTATCTTTAGTGAATCGAACAAATAGAAACCTAGTCTAAGCATGGGTCCCTAAGTCTAACTTGACTAATCAAGTTGGACTTAATCAATTTTGGATCCCCAAGAATCAAATTTATTATCTTAATAGATCTTATCAAGGCTATGATACAGGGGGATCAAAAAGAAAGATCATCTTTATTATTAAATAGATTTGCTTGATTGTTTGATTTACTATTTTTTTTTATTTTTGCTTAGATTAGGATGACTATATAAAGACTTAGGCTTGATCTATACTTGACTAGTTAGACAAAGGATTTTTATAAAAAAAAGTTAAATATTCAATTTCCTTAAAAGACTTTGTCTAGAAGTGGTCGTTACTCCGATGACCAAAAAGGCCCCTGTGCCTTACTACAGCCTAGAAGCTAATTATCGAAATAGATATTTAATCGACTAATTGTTAAACCTAAGTCTAGCTCAAATATAAATCAATCCTTAGATTTCAATTTAAATTGAAGATAAAATTAACCATCTCACAAAACTCATAAGGTTCCCTATTAGAAAATCTCGAAAAGGATGAGGTGGATTTAGGTTAAAAAATGAGAATTAGCTTAAATAAACTTAACCCAACTTTAGACAAACCTTAATTTATTTTTAAAACTTAAATTAATTTTTAAAACCTTAATTAATATCAAAACTTAAATTAATTTCCAATTTTCAAAACCTTAATTTATTTTCAAAAACTTAATTAATTTTAAAACTTAATAATTTTCAAAAATTTTAATTAATTTTAAAACTTAATTAATTTCCAAAATCTTAATTAATTTTAAAACTTAATTAATTTCAAAAATCTTAATTAATTTCAAAGCAAAATTATTTTCAAAAATCTTAATTATTTTCCAAAATAGTAATTAATTTTAAATTTTAATTAATTTCAAAAATATTAATTAATTTCAAAACTTAATTATTTTCAAAACCTTAATTAAAATTCAAACATAACTTTTTTAAAAATTTCAAACTTAATTATTTTTCCAAAATTCAAAATTTAAACTTAATTATTTTCCAAAAATTCAAACTTAACACTTTTAAATTCAAAATTCAAACTTAATTATTTTTCAAAAATTCATATTTAAATATTTTCCAAATTCAAACTTTAATATTTTTTTAAACTTAATTATCTTTTGAAAATTTTAAACAAATTAATTGATTTTTTTCATACTTGGAATCAAGGGTCATAATTTGAAAAATGTTACCTTGTGAAGTTTACTTTAACCCATTCTTTAGACCAATCACTTGTTCAAATCATTAAAGCAATTATTTAAAAAGTTTTTTTTATGGCATTAATCAAGGGAGAGAAAAAGAAACTTACAACTTAAGTATTTTTCAATAGTTAAGTATTTTCAAAATTTAAGTATTTTCAAAAGTATTACATTGATTTTTAAAAGAATTGATTTCAAAATTAAGTGATATTTTAAAAAGTGAAGTGTTTCAAAATAAAGTATTTTTTTGAAAATTTAAAGTCAAGTTCTTTTTTAAAGAGATTCTTTTTAAAACTAAAGAATTAGCTAAGTATTTTTTTTTAAAAAAAAAGATTCTTTTCAAAGCTAAATATTTAGCTAAGTATTTTTTTTTTAAGTATAACTACTAAATATTTAGCTAAGTATGTTTTTAAAAGCATCATTCCTTTTTTGAAAGCTAACTTTTTTTTTTTGAAAAGAAAATTAGGTGATACATTTTAGGGGAGCTTAAAGTCAACTTTGGGGGTTAAAATGTATTAAATGTTAGTTTTTTAAATTTAAGTACTTTTTTTACACATTAAACAACTTTTCTCTCTACTTAATATATTTTATATATATATTTATATATATATATATATATATATATGTCAAAGGGGAAGAAAAGATGTTAAAAGCAAAGTAATAGAGTTTAGTTTTAATTGAGGGGGAGTAACATATAAGGGAGAGTGAATAACATTTACATTTACTTAATTTATTTTCTAACTACCTTGAAAAATGCTACATAAAGGCTTACTTGTTATTTGTTCTACATATCTTACTTTATTATTTTGAATATGTTTACTGACCTTTGAACTAGATTGCATTAAATTAAAAAGGAGAAATTGTTGGTGTTAGAAGCACTAGCTAATCAAACTTATAATTTGATATTTGACAAATATTCAAAGTTAAGTTGTATTGTAATCTAACAAGTCTAACTGAGTGTTAAGAAAAGACCTAAGTAATTTTAGGCAAGGTGAAAGTCTTAGTTGAGGCTAGGCAAAGAAGTCCTAGAGGACACTAGGTAGATGGGAAGTCCTAATTGCGACTAGACAATGAAGTACTAATCCGTGGGACTAGGTAAAGTTTTAGTAAGTTGAGAACGTCGGCCGAAATCCTAGGGTCGAGGACACTAGGTGAAAGTCTTGGGGGCCACGTGTTGCGCAAAGAGAGGGTAACACCTCTCAACCTCTAAAACGCAGAAGAAGAGGAAGAGAGAAAAGAGATCGCGCGGAACAACAAGACAAAGACGCACAAAAGGAAAGCAAACACGAAGAAGGAGAAGAAGAAGAGAAAGAAGAAGAGTTACCGTAGTTCGGCGACGTGCCTACTCCACAAAAACGGTCGAAACTTTATTAGAATTCTCTCTACACAAGAGAATCACATCTAATGATTCTTGTATTTGTGGTTGTACAATATGTTTACAATGATCCCTATAAATAATGCTAAACCCCAGACTCGGTAAAATCGTAACAGAATTTTGTTATGAAAAATCACAACAAAATTCTGTTATATAAAATCTTAACAGAATTTTATTAAGAAAAATCTTAATAGATTTTTCTTTCATAACAACCCTCATATTAACCTTCATCCAAATATGAGTCACCCGTCAATAATCTTCACCTTGGTGAATATTCACCCCTTCAAAGAACATGAGTATCTGAACAAAACCCCATCTGGATCTCTAGGTCTGGGATTCCTTCCTCTATCATCTATACATATGGATCAAGTTCAAGCAATGCTTAAACTTCTCTGAGGTCACTGGCTTTGTCAGCATATCTGCAACATTGTCTGCAGTGTGAACCTTCTTAAGTTGAATTTTCCCGAAAGCAATCAACTCTCTGATCTTGTGAAACCTCACATCAATGTGCTTGGTTCTCGCATGATACACTTGATTCTTCGCTAAATAGATAGTACTCTGACTATCACATAACAACTTGACTCCACCTTGTTGAACACTAGTTCTCTGACCAACCCTGTAAGCCATAAAGATTCCTTCGCTGCTTCAGCTGCTGGCATGTACTCGGACTCCATGGTAGACAATGCAACAATAGATTGTATCATAGATTTCCAACAAATAGGTCCTCCTTCCACAGTGAATATGTATCATGTAGTAGACCTCCTGTTATCTAAATCTCCTACATAGTCTGCATCTACGTACTCAACAACTGAAGGATCTTCCAGTTGTCTACTGAACATAATGTCATAATCAGTTGTATTTCTCAAGTATATGAAAATTCATTTCACTACATCCCAATATGGTTGACCAGGATTTAAGAGAAACTTGCTCACCATATTAACTGCTTGCACCATATTTGGTCTCGTGCAAATCATGGCATACATCAGACAACCAATTGCACTGGCATAAGGAACCTTTGACATCTCTTGGATCTCGTCATCCATCTTTGGACACTGTGTACTGGATAACTTGAAGTGATGTGCCAGGGGTGTGCTCACCAACTTTGCATTCTTCATGTTGAACCTATCCATCACCTTCTCCACATAGCTACGTTGAGACAACTATAATCTCCTTACAGCTCTATCCCTGTGAATCTCCATCCCAAGAATCTTCTTGGCCTCTCCCAAATCTTTGATGTCCAATTTCTTGCTCAGTAGTCTCTTCAATTTGTCAACCTCTTTCATCTTCTTTGCAACATTGAGCATGTCATCTACGTATAGTAGTAAGAAAATTAGTGATTCATCTTCAAGGCTCTTCACATATATGCAGTAGTCATACTCACATCTCCTATATATGTTTTGAATCATGTATGAATCAAAACGTTTATACCATTGCCTAGGATATTGTTTCAATCCATAGAGCGATTTCTTTAACTTGCAAACCAGCTGCTCTTGTTCGAGCTGACTAAATCCCTCGGGTTGTGACATAAAAATCTGCTCCTCCAAATTTCCATGAAGAAATGTCATCTTCACATTCATCTGCTCAAGTTGCAAATCGTGATGTGCCATTAAAGCCAACACCACTCTAATTGACGTATGTCTTACCACCGGAGAGAAAATTTCTTCATAGTCTATCCCCTTTCTCTGTGAATACCCCTTTGCTACTAATCGATCCTTGAACTTCACTTCTTCTCCCTCTGACATTGCTTCTTTCTTCTTGAATATCTACTTGCACCCTATAGCTTTCTCTCCTTCAGGAAGTTCCACTAGATCCCACATTTGGTTCTTATGCAACGACTCCATCTCCTCTGTTATAGCACCTGTCCACTGTCCTTCTCAAAGCTGTGTATCACCTCCTAAAAAGATGTAGGGTCTCCACTGCTAGTAATAAGTGCATAAGATACCAAGTCTTTAAATCCGTATCTAGTGGGTGGTTTTACGACTCGTCTTATTCTACCACTAGTTATAGTGCGATGCTCCGTGTGTTCTAAGCTAGAATCATCAGAGTCATGAGTCTCTAGCTCCACTTGCACAATATCTTTCTCCATGTTGCTCTGTGGTGTTTCCTTTCTTTCTTCCTGAGTACATTGTAACATAGCTTTCTCGTTAAACACCACATCGCTACTGATCACCACCTTGTTTGCCTTAGGATCCCAAAGCTTGAAGCCTTTAACTCCTTTCTGATATCCCAGAAATATGCATTGCTTTGACTTCTCATCCAGCTTTGATCTTTCCTCACTAGATATGTGCATATAGGCTGGACATCCAAAAACTCAAAGGTGAGAGTAATCTACTTGTTTCCCTGTCCATACTTCCTCTGATACTTTGCCTTCTAGTGCTGCCCTTGGTAATCTATTAATGAGATAACATATCATCTTAACCACTTCCGCCCAGAAATTCTTTGCAAGCCCTGCATTCAGCCTGAGACATCTTGCCTTCTAAATGATTGTTCTGTTCAACCTTTCCGCTACCCCGTTCTATTGAGGTGTCTTGCGAACCGAGAAATGCCTCATTATCCCATGCTGCTCACATAATTCTTGAAACTTTGAATCTGTGAACTCAGTCCCATTGTCTGACCTAAGGCATTTGATCTTTCTTCTGGTCTGGTTCTCCACTTCAATTTTTCACAGTTTAAACTTTGTAAAAGTTTTCGACTTGTGACGCATAAAGTATACCTAGACCTTTCGTGAGAAATCATCAGTAAAACTCACAAAATACAAGTGCCCTCCACGTGATGCTACACTGGCTGGTCCTTAGAGATCCGTATGTACGTAGTCCAACATCCCTTCCATCTTATTTGTTGCCGTCTTGAATTGCATTTTGCTCTGTTTCCCAAGAACACAAAATTTGCAGAATTAAAGTTCTAGCATCCCACATTCACCCATATGCTCTAGTCGCATATGCCATAAGACAATACTGTCTGATTCAGAATCCACTAAGGCGACCCCACCTACAATTGTAGTCCCTATCAACTTGTAGATGTTTCCTGCTACCTTTTTTCCTTTCATTACCGTCAGAGCTCCCTTGCTGACCTTCATCACCCCATTGGCTGATTTGTAATTGCAACCAATGTCATCCAGTGTGCCTAGTGAGATCAATTTCTTCCTTAGCTCTGGTATATATCTGACATCACACAAAGTTCTGATCACACCATTAAACATCTTGATTCTGGTGTTCCCTATGTCGATAACTTTACATGATGTATTGTTTCCCATCAACACTGAACCAGAATCCACTGCCTTATAGGTGTCAAACCACTCTTTGTTTGGAGTCATGTGATATGAACATGCAGAGTCTAAGATCTATGCATCTGTTAGTTGCTCCGAACTCGACATAATTGATAGCATATCTCCATCACCGCTCTCTGAATTTTCTTCTTCAACTATGTTTGCAGACTTTCCCGAACTACCTTTGTTCTCCGCAACATATTTATTTATCTCTGGACAATCTCTCTTGATATGACCATTGACTCTACATTTGTAGCACGTGATCACCTTCTTCCTTCTTGACTTAGAACGAGCCTTGCTGTTGTTACTCAATCCATGTCGAGATTTGCTCCTACCATGCTCTTGGTTGTTATTTACCACAAGTCCTTCTCCCTGAGAAACTTCATCATTTGTTTTCTTCCTTTGGTGAAAACCTAGCAACGCACCTGTGATCTCCTCCAATTTGAGAGTTTCCTTACCCCACATCAAAGTAGTAACCAAATTCTCGTAAGTAGGAGATGAAGGTAGAGAATTCAACAACATTAGCACCTTGTCTTTGTTTTTGATCTTCAAATCAACCTGCTTCAGATCACTTACAATCTGGTTAAATATGTTGATGTGCTGGCTCAGATCGGTTCCTTCTGTCATCTTTAGCCCAAATAATTTCTGCTTAAGATACAGCTTGTTTGTCAATGACTTTGACATGTACCGGCTTTCCAGCTTTTGCCAAACTGCCACCGGTGACTCATCGTCCATGACATGGTACATCACGTCATCCATAAGACAAAGTCTGATTATTGCTACTGCCTTCGCTTGAAGTTCTTCCCAATATGATCTCTCCATACTTTCTGGTTTTCTTTCTCCTAGCGCCTTCACCATGCCTTGTTGCACCAACAAGTCCTTCACCCTTCTCTGCCATAATCTGAAATTTCCAGTTCCGTCAAACTTCACCATATCAAACTTCGTAGAAGTCGCCCCCAATATGTTAAAGAAATCAGCCAAACTTGTAGCTCTGATACCAATTATTGCGCAAAGATAGGGCAACACTTCTCAACCTCTAAACCGCGGAAGAAGAGGAAGAGAGAAAAGAGATCGCGCGGAACAACAAGACAAAGACACACAAAAGGAGAGCAAACACGAGGAAGGAGAAGAAGAAGAGAAAGAAAAAGAGTTACCGTGGTTCGACGACGTGCCTACTCCACAAAAACGGTCGAAGCTTTATTAGAATTCTCTTTACACAAGAGAATCACATCTAATGATTCTTATGTTTGTTGTTGTACAATAGGTTTACAATGATCCCTATAAATAATGCTAAACCCCAGACCAGGTAAAATCGTAACAGAATTTTGTTATGAAAAATCACAATAGAATTCTGTTATATAAAATCTTAACAGAATTTTGTTACGAAAAATCTTAATAGATTTTTCTTTCATAACATCACTCATATTAACCTTCATCCAAATATGAGCCACCCGTCAACATCACGGATACCAGGTGGAAAACTGGACGGGTCAGTCTTCAGACGTCTAGTGAAAAGTCTTGAGGTCTTTGATGCTGAGAAAAAGTCCAAACGGTCTGACGAACCGACTTGGTAAAAGGTAATTTCTCCTTAGAAGAGTCGGTGAGGACGCGTTTCCTATAGTGAGAACAATAAGCGTCGATCCGACCTAAAATTCAGCGAAACTCAAAGTTAGGATTGGACAGTCCAGAAACTGTTAAAATTTACTGTACTTTACATATTAGTACGTGTTTTTCTAACTCTGTGGTGTAGGTGTTTGAAAGTGAAAGGTGACTGGAAAAAGGGCTCCGAGTGCCTGGAGCTTAACCAGGCGCCCGGACGTCTAAGCGCCTGGATCAATAGCTACGAGGGTGAGCCTAGGTGGCTAGCTTTTGTCACCTTGGGCACCCGAACAGTCCAAGAATCTAGAGTTTCTCCAGGCGCCTGGAGCAACAAAATTTCATCCGTAGGCTAAGTTGGAATCGACCCATGTCACCAGTCTAGGCACCCGTACCTATCCGGATGCCCGGAGATGGATAAAATTTACCAAATAAAGTTGTGACGAAAGCATGCCACGTCAGCCCAATGGGGGCGCCCGGGGGTGAGTCTAGGCGCCTAGATGGGGCTATAAAAGGAGTGTTCGACCAGCACTTTGAACAAAACAATCCGAACGACTCTCACTCTTGCGCGCTGCTCAGAAAAGCCCTCGATGACGCTGTAACACTACTCTAACGACCTAGCACAAGAATATTTAGATCTGTAGTTATCGATATACTTTACTTTACAATTATTTTAATATTGTAATTTCACACTTGTATTTATTCGAAATTGATAGTGAATTGTCCAAGAAAAGCGATCGACGATTGCTGGCCTTAAAGTAGGAGTCTTCACATGAAACCAAGTAAAACTAACTTGTGTCGACTATTTATTTTCTTTTATTCTTTCTATTCTACTGTGTATTCTGTATTTTGCAAAAAACTTGAAAAGTCACGTGCATTATTCACCCCACATCTAGCATATCTATCCTACATGGCTAACCAATCTTACGATGGATACATACCAAATAGAGCTGGGGCAGCGTTATTTGGATTCGTCAGAAAATTATGAGAACTTTAAAAATTTAGGAAATTTGGAGGATATTGTGGAACATATAAAATATTTTAAAATTTTAAAAAATATTGTGTTTGAGAGAAAAAATAAGAATATTGGACATTTGGAGGAATGCGAGTATTTTGAGAAGATTATATTCTTCCGTATTTAAAGAATCCAAAAGGTTTATAGAAGAAGTATTGAAATGTTTATCCATATCAAATACAAATAGAGAATGAAAAGAAGAAATAAGAAGTAGAGAAGGAAGAGAATGTTAAGATAAATGAAAAAAATAAGATTGAACATATATTTATATATATATTTTTTAAATTAAAAAAAATTGACTATTAAACCATGACTAATAATTAATTATTGTTTAATGACTAAAGTTGTTAAACAAAATTAGTCGTTCTTGAGGTTGATTTTTTTTATAAATATTAAAAAAATATTTTAATATAAAAAATTTTAAGAAGTCGTTCCATAATCATGGAATCCCTTTTTCATTTAATCCAAAGAACTCCCTTCCACTGTGAGATGGAGCTCTTTCCCATCTGTCATGTAGATTGTGAGAGCTTCGAAGTGAATATCCTTAGGCCATCTGTAATGTAAAATTGAAGAGATTTATAAAATGAAAAGACAATAAGTTTGAATCAGTAGGAGTTTGAGGTTTTTATTTTAAAAATAATAGTAACATTTTAAAATTGATTTTTTTTTTGAGAATATACATGAGACCCTAAAAAAATATTAAATAAAAATTATATATTAGATAAAAAAATATGTAATTTGATAATGTAGATCAGAGAGATTTTTTTATAAGGAAAAGAATTATATATTTTTATATTTTTAATGTGTATTAATGTGGCCTATTAAAATATAAAAAAAGATAATTTAACAAATAAAATATGATATCACTTATCTCAAACAATTTAATATAAACAAGTAAATTATAAAAAATATTTTATCCTAATCCATAATCCTTCGTATGTAAAGTTCAAATATCCAATAAATCATTATACGTTTAAAAATTAACTCAATAAATATTCATACACATATTAACTAAATCCGAAGACAAAATTTAGAAGGCTTGAAATGTCTTCAACATACCAAAACATTCAAAATAGTTTGAATTTAAACTGATAAAATTAAACTAACATTTATATCTCTGACACCATGGCTGGCTTTATGTTCATCATATCTCCGACCTAATTATTGGTTCCTCAAAATCTTGGTAAAATGTCAGAAAACGTCTGTATCTTTTTGCGTTGGATTTTGCAGAATATTAGGCAGATTCAATGCTAGATTAGATTGCCAACGGGGCGGTTGGTGCCGTACCAATCCAAATGCAATCTTATCACTTGCTTGTTTTTTTCTCGACAGAACAGATCTAGTCAGATTTGACCTTTGGCTAACTCTTACTCTTCCAATACTAGAGTTAGATTACTAGTCTTACCAGACTTGAAAGTAAACGCTCACGGATCATAATCAGATATGAGCAAAGTAATGAACCAATTCAGAGCAGCAGAGGAGGAAACCGCAGAAGAAAAGAGATTTTGGATCAAATCAAGTTTCTCCACAAATTCACCATCAGGCCTTAGCGGCTACGCCGGCTAGGAAGCCGTCGTCATCAATATCACAATGATCGTCATAATTTAGTGTACAAGAAGGTTCCCAAGTCAACGTTTGTCGCTACGACCAACACAATTAAACGATCACAGTCCACAAGATTGACGGCTTACACCGCTTCCGCCACAAGCGCGGGCTTCACCTTCGGCGGCCGCCCGCGCCCTCTCTTCACCCCGACCACCACCGCACCGCCCACCGTCGAACCCACAGCCTTTTCGGCCTTCGGCGGACGCCCGCGGGCACGAGGGAACCCAGCGGCCGCCTTGGCCACCGCAGCCTCCAGCGGATCCTTGGGCTTCGGCGGCCGCCCCCGCGGCCGAGGCGAAGGGAGGTCGGAGCCGGACGGCACCTCCGGCTTCGGCTTCGGAGGCCGGCCGCGGCCGCGCTTGGCGGGCGCCTGCGACTGTGCGCCCCCGGGCTTCGAGTACTTGTCGGCGACGAGCAACAGCTCGCCGCTCTCCGTCAGGCAGTCGAGGTGCGTCGCGAGGAGCGACGCGTGGTCCGGCGGCAGGTCGCGTCGGTTGGAGTCGATGTGGTCTAAGATGGCTGACTTATCAGCGTCGCCCAGCGCCGTGATCGCCGCCATGATCATCTGCAACAACGAGAGAAAGAAAAAAAAAAAGCCATTGGTCGCCGCGTTTTCAGATTGAAACAGCACAAAACACAAGCCAAACAAATCCATCAACCTCTGGATACGCCTTCTCGTCTTCGACGGCAGCAGTAGCCATGGCGAAGATCGATTGAGGAACGGAAGAAGGATCGAGATCGGATTGATGAGGAGAGCAAGTGGACAGGAAAGAACGCGAAGGATTTACAGAAAATCAACGGAAAATAAAAGGGAGGGCACATGAGGACACCAGTAGAAAGGACGGCTGTGATGCGAGAATGGCTCCGGTAATCGAAGCGTGGAGAAACGTTGCGGCGAAGGCACACGGATCGATTAGGTGGCGATTTATACCCTCGATTGGGGTATCTATTTAATCCTGTTGGGTTATTTTGCACTTCTACCCTCGAGAGTCGAGAACTACAAAACTCGGTAGATGCTCCTGCTCCAATTGTTTCTCACCCAGTCCATTTATTTTATACTAAGTATGAGGAGAAGACGATATCAATATAGGTAGATATCTCATCTTCTTTCTTCCTTTTAATGCACGACCCAACAAGCTCATTACAAGTAATTTGATATTCATAGTGAAATTTAGATATTCATTTTGTTGGATATATGTGAATATCTTCTTTCTTCCTTTAATGCACTACACAACAAGCTCATTACAAGTAATTTGATATTCATAGTGAAATTTAGATATTCATTTTTGTTGGATATATGTGAATATAAAAGAGGTTGATCCTATTCAAAAATTGAAAAAATGGCTAGTTGGGATGTAGTTGTTGTGTTGATTGGATGTAGATTGTGTTTCATTCTGTAACACAAGAAACGTCAGTACCGAGATAGGGAAGGAGTTTCGACGTTGCCCTTTCAACGTTCAAGTCAACCACTGAAAAGAGGAAAGAAGATGGAGCAACAGTGTACGCAAGCGTGAATAGTGAATAATACGTATTTTCGTCGATGCATGGATCCCCTTTATATAAAGCTCCGGCAGGGGACGTGCATGCTCTTCGAGGTGTGGCCACGTTCTCTAATTTGTCCTATGAAAAGATTTGTCAGGAAAGTACCTCTAATATCATACCTTAACAAAGCATATATATCCCTGACAAGATAGTAGAAGCTTCTGTCGTACGATCCGCCTATTGACCATGCCTTGTATTAGCGGCACTATCTCCCAGAAGGATATTAAGAGATACATCAATGATCCCTCTGCTTGGTCGAGCAGGATAGTCGCTCGGCTGAGAACTCCTCCACTTAGACTGACTCAGCTGCTCTTCCCTGCGATGACTTAACTCGGTAGCTTGTTTCCGCCCGACCGAATTAACGCTCCGATCGTCCCAACTTTCCTTTGCTCTTTGATAAGTGCCTGATGATCTTGGTTATATGGGCATTCTGTTTGGATCAGCCTCTGCCGGTCGAGCAGTTCATGCCTGATCGACAACTGCAACAGAGCTCTGCTCGGCCACTACAACAAATCTCCGCTCGGTCACTGCAAGAGAGCTCCGCTCGGCCTCCCCTTTGGCGAGCCCGTTGGTTCTCTAGCGTTGACTTCCTTGATTTTGACCTCCACATTGACTGCTATCTCTGTCCTTTGACCCTATTTAGTGGGCCCCCCTTTACACTATATCACAATTCTTTCCCTCAAGTCTAATCAAAAGAGGTTGTAAGTCCGACTGACTGGACAAGCAGTGCTTCAAGTGACCTTCCGCCGCTCAGACACTCTCTGTGTTATGGTTGTCGGTCGTGTCATATCTTCTAATTGTCATTCGACCGTATTTTATTAGTTTGAGCCCAAGCATCATTTGACTATAATGAGCGTTAAAGATTTTTGCTGACTAAGAGATCCCATTCACCAACTAACCATTCCTTTCTCTGCGAAGCCGATCGGGATGGTTAACGACAACACTTAACAAATTTTTCTACGCTTTCTCGAATAAGCACCCCATGTTAACGGCTGACGTCTTCTAAATTTCTGGAAGACCGGGCAAATCTCTAATCATTATGGCCGAGCAAACAGCCATGCCTTTTAATTAAGTCCAATTAATGCCTTCCAGTAGTCGACTGCCACGTGCCCCACTCACTGCCGCCGTACATTCGACGTGACAGGCGGATATCTGTTGATGATGTTATTATTAGAGTGTATACTGAAAGCCTAAGTTTTTGTAAACATTTATTATGAATAAAGAATCATATTTGGTCAAATTATCTACATTTGTTTGTAGTTGTTCAATTAATTTATATTGTAGATAACATAATATGTGGTGTCACATACAGAAGATAATGTTATCAGTACCTTATAAATTATAAACAGTAGCTCACGATCAAAATGGAAAGGAACAAACCATTGGAAGGTCGTAGTGTAATTAGGAATTAGTTTATCTTAACTAAATAATTACACTAGTACACTTAAAGTGTATTGAGTAGGACCATTAGAGGTCGTTTCTTTTATACTGACTTTATAAAGAAACAAAGACCTCAGTTATTATGGAAGTGTGTGCTCTTAATCCTAATATAATAACAAGCACATATATTTGATATTTATTTCTTTAATTTATCAATGGGTGAGATTTAGTTCGATAAATCAATAAGCCGATAAGTTGGGAAATGATATCACTTATAGTGTGTGTTGTTGATTATAGAAGGAAACTGTGTCCTAGTAATCTAGGTTGATAATGTCCCCAAGATGAGCTCATAAATATTGTCATGTTAAACCCTGCAGGTGGACTTAGTCCGACATGACGATAAGGTTGAGTGGTACTATTCTTGAATTAAGATATTAATTAAATGAGTTGTCAGTAACTCACTTAATTAGTGGACATTCGACATCTTAAACACAGGGAGACTAACACACTCATAATAAGAAGGAGCCCAAAAATGTAATTTCGGATTGGTGCGGTAGTTCAATAATAGTTCTCTAGTGGAATGAATTATTATTGATAAAATTAAGTTGTGTGTTCGGGGCGAACGCGGGATGCTTAATTTTATCGGGAGACCAAATCAATTCCTCCTCTCGGTCCCTATCGTAGCCTCTTATTTATAGAGTACTATACACACCTATACCCACCTTCATACCCATAATAAGGGGGCCGACCAAGCTAGCTTGTGGTTCAAGCTAGGGCCGGCCAAGCCTTGGTTCATGGGTGGCCGACCCTAGCTTGAACCCAAGCTTAGGTGGCCGACCCCCATTAAATTAAAAAGAATTTTAATTTTAATTTTTTTTCTTATGTGAAAGATATAATTTATTGAAGAGATTAAAAATTAAAATATCTCTTTTAAAAGGATCTACAAAAGATTAAAGAAAGAGATTAGATCTCTTTCCTTATTTGTATGTTGGAAAGATATTTTATTTTTCTTCTTTATAAATTATTCACATGTTGAAAATTTAAAATTATAGAAATTTCTTTTTATCAACCATGAAGGGATTTTAAAGGGAAATTTTATTTTTTAAAATTTCCGAAGATAAATAAGGATTTTTTAATTGTTGATTGAAAATTGTCTTGTTTGATCTCCATGAGGTGGCCGACCATTATAAGGTTAATTGGGAAATTTTATTTTATTTTTCTCAATTAATTCATGTCAAGGAAAGTTAAGGAAATTTTATTATAATTAAATTTCCTTATTTGCCAAAGCCAAAGAATATAAAAGAAGGGGTTGGGGTGCCTTCATGACACACAACTTTTATTATTCTTCTCCCTCTCTTCTTCCTTGGTGTGGCCGGCCCCTTCAAGTTCTCTCTTCCCCTTGTTATGGCCGAACCTTCTCTTCCTCTAGGAGATTAAGTGGTGGCCGGATTCAAGCTTGGAGAAGAAGGAGAGAAAGCTTTATCCCTTGGAGCATTGGTGGTGTTTTCTCTTCATCCTTGGAGGAGCTATTGACTTGGCCGAACCTTGCAAGAAGGAGAAGAAGGTGCATTGGTGGTTTCTCATCTCGGAAGATCGTTGCCCACACAACGTCCGAGGTTAGAAGAGGAATACGGTAGAAGATCAAGAGGTCTTTCTAAAAGGTATAACTAGTATTTTTTCCTTTCCGCATCATACTAGTTATTTTTGGAAATAATACCAAATACAAGAGGCTTACGATTCTAGTATTTCGAATTTGTTTTCGATGTTGTGTTCTTTTGTTTTTTTTCCTTGTGATTTGATTGTTCTTTTCGGTTGACCTAAAGTTATTTAAGGAAATTAAATATTAACTTTCCTTAAAAGGCTTTGTCTAGTCGGTGGTGGTTGTTCCTATATCCAAGAAGGTCATGTGCCTCGCCACGTCAGTACTAGGAGCCAATTTTGGAAACTAATATTTAATGAAATTAATAACCTAGGTGATTTGGATCGAACGTGTTAAGTTCTGCAGGAGATCCGAGTCTAAACCTAAAAGAACAAATAGATTAAACTTTGGATCAAACGTGTTAAGTTCCGCAGATGATCCAAGTTTAATTTAAAAGAACACATGGTAGCTAGGAAAAGGTTCAGACCTTTATACAAAATTTTTGTACAGTGGAACCATTAGGTTTTCCAAGTAGCAACCAACAATTGGTATCAGAGCTAGGGTTTTGCCTCTGTGTATTTGGTATTAGTTTAATTATGCACATGTCATACATAATTTAGGCAGGTTAATAGTAGGATGTGCTAACTTTGTGGATGCAGGATCCAACTATTATGACTTTTAGTTATTATGTGTGTGATTGGATCCTTGGATATGTCAAGGGCATTTATATGTGTGTGCATGATTGTATTATAAAATATAGCAGGAGCTGTATTTAGTTTTATTAGGATTTTATCTTTGATCTAGTTACATGTACATTCCTTTTATGGAATATAGGATCGATGGATGTAAATTTTTATTTTATGTTCGATCTAGTTTACATGTACATTCCTTTGAGGAATATAGAATCGAAAAATGTAAAATTCTATTTGTGTCTCGGATCGAATCTTGCAAGGCGTGGAACCTTTTGAGGACCAGAGGCACAGCGGAACAAGGAGCAAGATGGATGCGACAGCAAGACCCGGTGGCGGTGGCCAAATATGGCAGCAGCTTGGGATGACAACACACGGAGGACAAACATAGATAAAAGCCATAATAGTTGAAAATTAGATTTTCTATTTATTGCTTTTATATTGTGCTGTGTGTGTATGTTAGTATACATGTTTAGTAGGCTAGCATAGTTAAAATTCCTCATTTATAAATAACTAAGTGGGAGAGGGATTTTAAATAAATTCCACGGTCTCCATTACTAGTTTGTAAGTGATGCAAACAAGCTTGCGCGTTGGCTCTGAGTGCCTTCCTCCATATCGGATGAGCTTGTTTGTGGATCACTAGAACAAACTTTCATTTGGGATGACTATAGGAAGTTAATTAAGAGCGTGTGATCTTCCCCATCGGAAGGGACACAATCTTATTAATGGACTTAGTGTCAAGTAATGGTATACACTTAGGCACAACTAATAGTATCCTCCCCATCGGAGTCACTACTATTATTTGTGTGACCAAAGGATACCAACTATTAATTTTATTTGTCAAAAAGTTAGGTTGACAAGATAATAAAATTAATGGGTTAAAACCCTCCTTTTACAAATGTTGAATTTGTATACGTCCACACTATCGTGACATACAAAATTCACGGTGTTTTGAGGTGTTGGTTAATTTAAAATAGTATTGTTTGAGGAATCAATATTATTCTAAATTTAGAGTTCTGACCAAAAGTTATTTGTGATTCTTAGGATGATTTTCAACCCACTGTCCATCATACTACAACAGAATAGACTTACTGGTCCTAACTACATAGATTGGAAAAAAAACCTGGACATTGTTCTTACTGCTGAAAGCTATAAGTTTGTACTGACTGAGCCTTGTCCTGATGCACCCACTGGTGAATCTACCCAAGAGGAGATTGAATATCATAAGAAATGGGTAAAGGCAGATGAGATGGCGCGGTGTTACATTTTGACTTCAATGTCAAATGTATTGCAACATCAGCATCAAGATTTACCAACAGCTTATGATATTATGAACAATCTCAAGGAACTCTTTGGTCATCAGGATCGGGCTTCTAGACAAGAAGCCATGAGAAAGATAATGACAGCCACCATGCAAGATTGTACTCCTGTGAGGGATCATATCCTAAAGATGATGACTTATTTGAACGAAATATAGATCCTTGGAGGAGAAATTGATGGGAAAACTCAGATCGATATGATCCTCCAAACACTACCTAGAAGTTTTGAGAAATTTCGCCTGAATTACAATATGAACAAAAGGGTATATTCATTGGCGGAACTACTGACAGAACTTCAGGCAGTAGAAGGATTGTTTCGTCACAATTCTCATATTCACTATGCTGAAAATGGTTCTACTTCTAAACCGAAAGGAAAGAAGAAAAAGAAACAAGTTGGTTCAGCAAAGAAAGTGAATAAATCTCAGAGTACAGGACCTAAAGCTGGAATGAAGAAGCCGAAGGGCAAGTGCTTCATCTGCAAGCAGTCAGGGCATTGGAAGGTGGACTGTCCTCGTAGGAATCAGAACAACAAAGGTATATCTCATGCTCTAGTTGTTGAAACATGTTTAGCGGTGTTATCTACCAGCACCTGGTGTGTAGATACAGGAGCCACTGATCATGTCTACAATTCCTTGCAGGGGTTCCAGGAAACCCGACGACTAACTGAAGGAGAGATTACCGTCTACATGGACAATGCTACTAAGGTGGCGGCTGTTGCAGTGGGAGATGTCTACTTATCTTTTAATAGAAATAGAAATTTGGTTTTAAGAAATTATCTTTATGTACCCAGTTTTAGAAAGAATTTAATTTCAGTTTCTAAACTGTTTTTAAATGGATATTCAGTTTCCTTTAGTAATGATGTAGTTATTAAGAGAAATAAAGTGATTATCTATTCTGGTGCATTAGTTGGCAATTTGTATACTTTAAATCTAATTTCTCCCATAAAGTAAAACAAGGAAATTTATAGCTCATCTTCTAACTCTAATAAGAGAAAAGAACCTTCGGAAATGAACCAAGCATATCTTTGGCATCTAAGGCTTGGTCATATTAACTTAAGTAGGATTTAGAGGCTTATAGCCGATGGACTTTTGGGTTCATTAGAGTTGGAAAATTTTCCAACTTGTGAATCTTGCTTGGAAGGTAAAATGACCAAGAGGCCTTTTAAGGCCAAGGGGTATAGAGTCAAAGAAGTGTTAGAATTGGTTCATTCTGATTTGTGTGGTCCTATATCTGTCCAGGTAAGAGGAGGTTTTGAATATTTTGTCTCTTTTATAGATGATTATTCAAGATATGGATACATTTACCTAATGTGCCGCAAGTCCGAGTGTTTTGATAAGTTCAAAGAATACAAGGCTGATGTGGAGAAATGACTAGGTAAAAGTATCAAGACACTACGGTCTGATCGTGGTGGCGAATACCTCTTAGGAGAGTTTAGGAATTACTTATCAGAGGCCGGGATTCAATCCCAACTGTCAGCACCTGGTACACCCCAACAGAATGGTGTGGCAGAACGAAGGAATATGACTCTTATAGAAATGGTTAGATCGATGATGAGTTATTCAGAATTACCAAATTTATTTTGGGGATACGCTCTGGAAACAGTAGTGTACATTCTAAACTTAGTACCTTCTAAATCAGTTTCTTTTACTCCCACAGAATTGTGGAATGGGCGGAAGCCTAGTCTAAGACATATTCGGATTTGGGGTAGTTCAACACATGTGCTGAAACCAGATGCTGATAAGTTAGAATCTCGTACAGAAGTTCGCATGTTTGTAGGGTATCCCAAAGGAACGAAGGTGGTTTATTTTATAGTCCTAAAGATTAGAAGGTCATTGTTAGCACCAATGCCCAGTTTTTAGAAGAAGACTATATAATGGATCACAAGTCCAGTAGAAAAGTTGTTTTAGAAGAATTTAGAGAGGACACGTCTACTTCAGTACTAACAGTACAAGATGAAGTACCACAAGAGACTGCAACACGTGTCACAAATGATACACAACCACAGACAGTGCCTCGTCGTAGAGGGAGGGTTGTAAGGCAGCCTGAAAGATTCATGTTTTTGGGAGAGTCTTCGGACTTGATCCCGGGTAAACATGAACCTGATCCCCGAACATATGACGAAGCACTCCAAGATATAGATGAAGCATCTTGGCAAAAGACAATGAATTCTGAAATAGAGTCTATGTACTTTAATAAGGTCTGGGAGCTTGTAGAATCACCTGATGGTGTAAAAGCCGTTGGATGCAAGTGGATCTACAAAAGGAAAAGAGGGACAGACTGGAAGGTAGAAACCTTCAAAGCTAGGCTTGTTGTGAAAGGGTACACTCAGAAAGAGGGAATCGACTATGAGGAGACCTTTTCACCGGTAGCCATGCTTAAGTCTATCCGGATACTCTTATCCATTGCTGCTCATATGGATTATGAGATTTGACAAATGGATGTCAAGACAGCTTTCCTTAATGGAAGTCTTAAAGAGAACATCCATATAAAGCAACCAGAAGGGTTTATTGAAAAAGGCAAAGAGCATCTAGTGTGCAAGCTCAATCGGTCCATTTATGGACTAAAGCAAGCTTCAAGGTCTTGGAACATCCGGTTTAATGAAGTAATCCAGTCATATGGATTTATTCAGTGTCCGGATGAGTCTTGTATATACAAGAAGTGTAACGGAAACGTGGTGGTATTTCTTGTACTATACGTAGATGATATTTTGTTAATTGGCAACAATGTCAAGGTATTATCGGATGTAAGGGTATGGTTGTCCAAACAATTTGATATGAAGGACTTAGGAGATTGTGCACACATTCTTGGGATCAAAGTTATAAGGGATCGCAAGAAAAGAATGTTGTGTCTGTCCCAAGCTTCATATATAGATACAATCCTTGCTCGTTTTAGCATGCAGGATTCCAAGAAAGGTTTCTTACCTTTTAGGCATGGAGTAGCTCTAGCAAAAGAGATGTCTCTGAAGACATCAAAGGAGTTAGAGGACATGAAGGCAGTTCTGCCTCTGTAGGAAGCCTAATGTATGCTATATACGAGACACGATATCTGTTTTGTCGGACATGGTTAGCAGATATCGAGTAACCCTGGACCAGGACATTGGACTACGGTAAAGCATATATTAAAGTATCCGAGAAGGACTAGAGATTATATGCTAGTTTACCAAGCGAACGATTTGCTCCCTGTGGGTTACACGAATTCAGATTGAAAGGGACAACAGTAAGTCTACATCGGCTATGTGTTTACTTTGGGAGGTGGAGCCATTGCATGGAGGAGTGTTAAGCGAATGCGTTTGACTCAACCATGGAAGTCGAGTATGTAGCAGCCTCTGAGGCAACTAAGTATGGCTCAGGAACTTTCTAATGGACTTAGATGTGATTCCTGGTTTGCCCAAAATCATCACAATTTATTGTGATAATAGCGGTGCAGTTGCAAACTTGAAGGAACCACGGGCCCATAAGGCAAGTAAACATATAGAGCGCAAGTACCACCTGATACGAGATATCGTAAAGCGAGGAGAAGTTGTCATCGCCAAGATTGCATCAGCATATAACCTGGCAGATCCTTTCAATAAGGCCCTTCCGGTAAAAGCTTTTGATCGGCATGTTGAGGGAATGGGAATCAGATGTATGGCAGAAGATATGGCAGCTTAGTCATTAGTATAAGTGGGAGATTGTTAGAGTGTATACTGAAAGCCTAAGCTTTTGTAAACATTTATTATGAATAAAGAATCACATTTGGTCAAATTATCTACATTTGTTTGTAGTTGTTCAATTAATTTATAATGTAGATAACATAGTATGTGGTGTCACATACAGAAGATAATGTTATCAGTACCTTATAAATTATAAATAGTAGCTCACGATCAAAATGGAAAGGAACAAACCATTGGAAGGTCGTAGTGTAATTAGGAATTAGTTTATCTTAACTAAATAATTACACTAGTACACTTAGAGTGTATTGAGTAGGACCATTAGAGGTCGTTTCTTTTATACTAACTTTATAAAGAAACAAAGACCTCAGTTATTATGGAAGTGTGTGCTCTTAATCCTAATATAATAACAAGCACATATATTTGATATTTATTTCTTTAATTTATCAATGGGTGAGATTTAGTTCGATAAATCAATAAGCCCGATAAGTTGAGAAATGATATCACTTATAGTGTGTGTTGTTGATTATAGAAGGAAACTGTGTCCTAGTAATCTAGGTTGATAATATCCCCAAGATGAGCTCATAAATATTGTCATGTTAAACCCTGCAGGTGGACTTAGTCCGACATGACGATAAGGTTGAGTGGTACTATTCTTGGATTAAGATATTAATTAAATGAGTTGTCAGTAACTCACTTAATTAGTGGACATTCGACATCTTAAACACAGGGAGACTAACACACTCATAATAAGAAGGAGCCCAAAAATGTAATTTGGAATTGGTGCGGTAGTTCAATAATAGTTCTCTAGTGGAATGAATTATTATTGATAAAATTAAGTTGTGTGTTCGGGGCGAACGCGGGATGCTTAATTTTATCGGGAGACCAAAACCAATTCCTCCTCTCGGTCCCTATCGTAGCCTCTTATTTATAGAGTACTATACCCACCTATACCCACCTTCATACCCATGATAAGGGGGCCGGCCAAGCTAGCTTGTGGTTCAAGCTAGGGCCAGCCAAGCCTTGGTTCATGGGTGGCCGGCCCTAGCTTGAACCCAAGCTTAGGTGGTCGGCCTCCATTAAATTAAAAAGAATTTTAATTTTAATTTTTTTTCTTATGTGAAAGATATAATTTATTGAAGAGATTAAAAATTAAAATATCTCTTTTAAAAGGATCTACAAAAGATTAAAGAAAGAGATTAGATCTCTTTCCATATTTGTAGATTGGAAAGATATTTTATTTTTCTTCTTTATAAATTATTCACATGTTGAAAAATTAAAATTATAAAAATTTCTTTTTATCAACCATGAAGAGATTTTAAAGGAAAATTTTATTTTTTAAAATTTCCGAAGATAAATAAGGATTTTTTAATTGTTGATTGAAAATTGTCTTATTTGATCTCCATGAGGTGGTCGGCCATTATAAGGTTAATTGGGAAATTTTATTTTATTTTTCTCAATTAATTCATGTCAAGGAAAGTTAAGGAAATTTTATTATAATTAAATTTCCTTATTTGCCAAAGCCAAGGAATATAAAAGAAGGGGTTGGGGTGCCTTCATGACACACAACTTTTATTATTCTTCTCCCTCTCTTCTTCCTTGGTGTGGCCGGCCCCTTCAAGTTCTCTCTTCCCCTTATTGTGGCCGAACCTTCTCTTCCTCTAGGAGATTAAGTGGTGGCCGGATTCAAGCTTGGAGAAGAAGGAGAGAAAGCTTTATCCCTTGGAGCATTGGTGGTGTTTTCTCTTCATCCTTGGAGGAGCCATCATACTAGTTATTTTTGGAAATAATACCAAATACAAGAGGCTTATGATTCTAGTATTTCGAATTTGTTTTCGATGTTGTGTTCTTTTATTTTTTATCCTTGTGATTTGATTGTTCTGTTCGGTTGACCTAAAGTTATTTAAGGAAATTAAATATTAACTTTCCTTAAAAGGCTTTGTCTAGTCGGTGGTGGTTGTTTCCATATCCAAGAAGACCATGTGCCTCGCCACGTCAGTACTGGGAGTCAATTTTGGAAACTAATATTTAATGAAATTAATAACCTAGGTGATTTGGATCGAACGTGTTAAGTTCCGCAGGAGATCAGAGTCTAAACCTAAAAGAACAAATAGATTAAACTTTGGATCAAACGTGTTAAGTTCCGCAGGCGATCCAAGTTTAATTTAAAAGAACACATGGTAGCTAGGAAAAGGTTCAGACCTTTGTATAAAATTTTTGTACAGTGGAACCATTAGGTTTTCCGAGTAGCATCCAACAATTGGTTCATACATAATTTAGGCAGGTTAATAGTAGGATGTGCTAACTTTGTGGATGCAGGATCCAACTATTGTGGATGCAGGTACTGACAAAGCGACTTCTGAGCCCTCTGGTCCGAGCGGCCAGAAGCATATAACGACCATCATCCACTTGACCACTGCTGAATGGCGTCAACAGGATGATGTTGAGGCCCTTTCCCCCAAGCACCAAATTCGGATTCAAGGGCCACCAGCACAGGTGTGCGTCGATGCTAGGACTCGCACGATGATCATTTCCCCGGGGGAGCTCGCGGACAACAACACCCGGATGGCCATTGGGGTATATATATTGCTTCTATATTTACTTGCTTATACCTACTCGACACTTACAATCTTATTGCTACCACAGTACTGGGTCAAGAGCCTGCCCATGTGCCAAAGGTTAGTACTTTTAGAGCACGAAGTCCAGCAGCTTCACGCCCCGAGTGATGTCTCTAAGGCCTCCCGTGCTCAATTTTAATAGCTGACTGCAGTGGCGGCTCAGCTAAAGGTCGATTTGTAAAAGAACTATGAGCTACTGCAGGCAAAGAGGAGCAAGAGTGTCGAGCAGACCTTAGAGTTGGAGTGGCTCAACAAGCAGGTTAGCTCCTTTGAGTCAAAGATCAATTCCGCCAATGCCAGGAAACTCCGAGTCATTGAGAACCTGGATATTAAGAACAAAGAGGCTCGGGTCTTGGCTCAGAATCTAAAGAAGGTTGAGGCAGCTCTGAGTGCCGAATGGTAGAGTTGATCAACTGAACAAGCCTCAGTGAAGATCCATTGGAGGCATCCTGATCAACCTTCAAGATCTATCAAGAGGGGGAGACCAGCCAGTTCGAAGTTTACAAGCGAGATTATCTCCACTCTGACCCCTTCAATGATCGGCTCATAGACCGACCGCTCTGCCTCTTTAACTTTGGCATTGATGGGACCCTCGACCAGCTAAAGAACAGCTACTATCTCCCTACCATAGTGACCAACATGATCATCAATCAGGAGAAGATGATCGAGTCACTGCTAGACGATGTGTCGGATTATCTCGAGTGACCTCCCCTCTCTGCTTCGTAGGCCTCTTTTTGTACTCCCTCTAGATGTTGTGTAAAAATTGTCTAAGTATTAATGAATAATTGCCTATTCGGTGTACCTTTCTTCTGTCAGATTTTGCAAGTGTTAATGAATGCATCGTCATTCAGCTCAAGTGGGGTTGTGTACTACTTAGCGTTCACACTGTTCATGAAAGGTGCCTTCAATGGCTTGAAGGCACCTTCACACTATTCATCGAAGGCGCCTTCCAAGCCATGGAAGGTCCCTTCTATAAGGCAGTTCAGTTTCTTTTCTCCTCGAGCAAGCTTTCACTCCGGCTTCTCGTCCCTCGGAAATACCACGTACTTCCTTCTCATCCGCCAGCGTACTCTTCCATAGTACCTCGTCCCTCAGACGCACCGAGCCCGTCGACTCTCTCTTGTGCCATTCTTTTAGCTAGTTGCTTCTATAGGATCGGTGGTGTTGATAGAGGGGGGGGGGGGTGAATATCGACTCATTGCTTTTCGTTTCGATTTCATTTATTCTTTCTATCAAAGTGTTAGTCGCGTCAGAATATAATAAAAAATTAAAGGAAAGAATACTCACAGGATTTACTTGGTTACCAACCCCCTAGGGTCAGTACATCCAAGGCCTACGCACTCAAGCGTGAGTCCACTAGTGGTCTCCTCTCCGAAAGCTTTCTGGAGGCGGAGAAACCTGTCTTACAATTTATCAAGTACAATCATAAAAGAATGATAAAGTAAATACAACTTGTAATAAGAGAAATACAAACAAAAACTTTGCTAAGCCGATCCGGAAGTCCTTAGCGTTGCACACCCTTCCTAAAGCTTCCCTGGTAGCAAAGCTTCGCTTTTTAGCCTTCCTTTTGAGTACGCAGAATATGAGGAGAAGAAGAATCGATAAGAATCGATATCTTGAATATAGAGCCTTCATCTCCTTTTATAGAATTGGATTAGATCCTTATCTGGATCAACTCTTATCTAGATGAAGTCTCAGATCTGGATGAAGCATATCTAGATAAAGTCATATCTAGATGCAGGAATATCTGGATCAAGCCTTATCTCTATCCATATCATCTAGCTTATCTTCATCCTGATCCAAATCATAAAGATGATCTTTTGCCATATCATCTTTCATGTCAATATTTTTGGCAACTCAGCAATCTAGATTGAACTCAGTCTCTACCTGAACCAATTTGGATCTGGTTCAACCTGAGTCAAGTTTGATTCACCCATTTACATTTATCTATTATCTGTTTTGCTTCCAGCTCTAGGTTCCTGCAAAATAACCATAGAAACACAAACAAGTAACCTAACCTATATCTGTAAGTCTACATAATCTACTAGGCTTACCTTTTGCTTAGAGGTCCCTCCTCCAAGTTTACCACCTAAGGGTCAATCTCTTAGGATCAAGCCACATTCTTGTAAGTCTACATAACCTACTAGGCTTATCTTTTGCTTAGAGGTCCCTCCTCCAAGTCTACCACTTAAGGATCAATCCCTTATGATCAAGCGGCACTTATGTAAGTCTACCTGACTTATTAAACTTCATACTTGGACTGTATCCAAGACTTTACCATTACCTAGGGTTATCTCCCTCTAGGATTTCCACTGTCTAACTTCACTTACTAGGACTTCCACCACCTAGGGTTACCACTCCCTAGGATTTTCATTGCCTAGCTTAACTCACTAGGACTTCCACCACCTAGGATTACCTCCCCCTAGGATTTCCATCGCCTTGCTTCATTTACTAGGACTTCCACCACCTAGGGTTACCTCTCCCTAGGATTTTCACTGCCTAGTTTCACTCACTAGGCCTTCCACCACCTAGGGTTACCTCCCCCTAGGATTTCCACTGCCTAGCTTCACTCACTAGGACTTCCACCACCTAAGGTTATCTCCACCTAGGATTTCCATTACCTAGCTTCATTCATCAGGACTTCTACCACCTAAGGTTACCTCTCCCTAGGATTTCACCTTGCCTAACTAAGTTAGGACATTTCCTTACTAGTCTCTTCCAAACATCAAGTCTTGTTTGGATCAACCATTGGTCAAACTGACCAAACTTAAACCCTGGAAGTTGATTGCACCAACAACGTCTTTCTCTCGACTTCCTGTTCTCCTAAGTTCCTGCGCACTTAGATACAAAGGTTAAACAATAATAGGGCCTAACTTGACTTGGTTGATCACATCAAAATTATCATGGGGTACTTACTATAAAATACAGCACCCAAATAATAATTAAATAATAAGGTTATTTGAGGAATAATCTTATTGGATTTTTATGGAATTTTTAGAATTTTTTGAAAAATTTTCGGAGCTCGTATACCGTATTTTAAGGGGATTGATTATAGGGCTATAAGAAAGTCTGTTTGGAATATCCTTTAAGTAGAAGTTGATTAAATTCATTAAACCTAATTAACCTAAGTACCCTAAGCCCTAAACTCCCGATTTCCTTCTCATTCTCACCGCTTTTCATCCTCTTCCTCTTCCCCTCCCTCTCGCGTCAATTCTCTTCTTCCTTCTTCCTGATCCAACTAATGCTTCTCCCTTGCGATCTCGCTGTTGTCAGCCACGGAAGCCAGTCGCGCTGCCCAGCAGACACCGCCCAAATGTCGTACTGCCCAACAACCACCGCCCGATGTTGTGCCACCCGACGAACGCCGCGTCATTATCGTTGATTGCTACCATCGCCGACCGAGCTTTCCTCCTCCACTGATCACTTGATTCTCTCCGGCGATTGTCGTCCTTCTCCCAGAGTTGCCGCCGTGCAAGCGGATCATAGACAAGGGGGGGAGGCTAAACCCTAGAGTCAGATCCCCCTCACCTCTACTTCTTCTTCATCTACCGACCACAGATCCTGACATCACCAACATCGGTGATGGCCTAGCTGCATTGACCTTCACTAGAGTAGGCCGTGACCAGTGCAACAGCGACCACGATCTGCCACCGGTCGATCCACTATCGCCCTGCCATAGCTACCATTCGAGGTCCTTATGTCGTTGCCACCCCTCTGCTCCAGTCCACCACCACAGCAACCACCATTTGAGGGAGAGTCACCGATCGCCATGACTCGCTGCTGGAGCAACGAACAACCATTGGAGAAGAAGAGGGAGCAATGGGTAACGAATCCCTTAACCTAAGCTTTGTTGATCTATGATCAGTGGTGACTTAGGGTTATTTGTTTTAGAGGGCGGCACCTTTTACCTTGCTCCGGTCATCACTGTGCATGGGCGATCCATAGCTCCTGCCATGATGTTCGGCAATAAGTTCTTCGGCTGTGGGACAACCAAGGAGCATCCGGATTTGGGTGAGTTTTATAGTTGATTCTATTTCTATGTTGGATTGGATTAGTGTTATGAGTAGTGGTGATTAATTGTAGATTTGATTAATTGGGGTGAATGAATTACGAAGGATTGATGCATGATGTTTAGTTGTTGATTATAGGGGTTGAATGATAAGTAATTGATTAGTGGAATTCATGCTTTGATGGGATAATTCTGTATTAATTGGATTTGATGTATTATGTGATAAAACCTAATCTATTTAGGTGGATGAATAGGGTTGATTAAAAGATTCATGGATGAGATAATTAAAGTTAATTATTAATTAAGGTTAATTGATGATCATGTTGGGTTAGGGTTTCCTTAATTGGTTTGGGATTTGTCTTAGCTATTTGATTCATGATACGATGGGCTAAAATAAATATTTATATCCAGTAATGCAAGATACTAATATGAGATGAGCTTTTTTAGTTAAGGATAGCTTCAACGCGATCTACACATGAGGCGGGTACCTTTGACTTATCTCTTTTGATATTGTCATTATGATATGCATAGTAATTTATAGCTAATAGTAATGGTTGTGTAGCTACCATTGGTATGTCACTACTTGATATCTATAGCATGCCTTTGTTTGTTATTATCTGTTATGTATTTAGACTTATATTCTTTTGTTCTTTCCATATGTACTTATGATCATATAAGTAATGACATACATTGACTTACTGTGTATAGGACTAGTTACTAGACGTACCTGACATGTGTACCTAGTTTCATGATACTTAGATTATTGTTGGATTTATTTACCTTTTTGGTATATATTATGGAGTGTCAGGATTTACATGCTATAGTGTCATGCACCATCTTGCATGATTGCATGCTGAGCGATTATCGACTCCATTGTTGTTGAGCACATCGCCAGTTACATGATCTGCACGCACAACCACTCATGGGTTAGTGGTACATCAGGTAGGGTGTGTGCAATTTGCTCTGTCAGGGCTCCATTGGTCCACTCATGGGTACGGATGACTGCAGCGTGTAGCGGGCAGGGATCCCTCCCCTTGACCATGATACATGGAGATGAGAGCTTAGGCTCCCCCACTATGTTTGGGGTAAGAGGATAGGTGTACTCCGACAGCATCCTGTCCACTCGGCCATTCAGGAGTAGTGATGGCAGAGTGCACAATTATCATAGCCCTACCCACTCGATCTCACCATCGCGTGTGAGATGGTTGATTGGCGTCAAGGGTGACCATGTCATATTTGCATTATATGCATGGATTACATTTATTGTTTGTGGTTGCTGCATATTGTATGTTGCATTTTTGGTGGTTGCATATGATTGACATGCATACAAGAGACATTTTGTGTCTGGTCTGATGATCCTTATATCCGGATAGGAGGTCCTGGTGAGTATAGTTTCTTCAGCCTTTTCAGTTCATATTTCTTATTATTGTTCAGAAAACTGTACCACATGATTATTACTAGTAGTTATATTTTACTATGCATGTCCGCTTGATACCCGCTGAGTTGTTGAACTCACTACCCCTTATTTTTCCTGTTGTTTTCAGGTTAGCACATAGATATGTCGTGCCGCTCGGAGTATCCTATCTATCGGTCCCATGTCACATCAGAAGACGATTTACCTCGCTCTTGATTTCTTTTTCTTATATTCCTTATTGATTTAGCTTTATATTGGTGTTAGTCATGTGACTATTTTATTGTTTTGGTGTTGTATTTGTGTTTAAGCCATGTCAGCTCGCATTGTGTTGTTTTGATTTGTATGAGCTTTTCTTTTGTTTTTCCGTTGTGTTTTGATATAGTCGAGTGGGATATTTAATATATAACTGTGTGGTTGTATTTTTAGTACAACCATGTGGGTTGTTTATTATGTATAACTGCGTGGTTGTATATATATTCCAGCCGTGTGAGCTGATGAGTACTTGTGGATGTATATGTGATTCAGATTGTCACCGGTACAGGGGAGATGCTGTCGGATTTTCCTCCAGCAGGGACTCCTCTGGGGCATGACACTTACAATCTCTTCCTTTTTGATGTGAGCAACCCCAAGTTAAGTTAGGGTACGTAACAAAATAAATAATATTAAGGTAATTAATATCGTAAATAATAATGATACCCTCCTCTTAGACTTAATATTCACTTCTCCCCCTTTGATCACATAAAAATAGGGTACTTTAAAATGCTTTGAGAATAAATCTAAAACAAAGTTTAAGAAAAAAATACTCTTATCGAGAAAATTTTGAAAGGTTAAATGTCGAAAAATCTAGATTTGTAAAAAAAATACTTTGAAAAATATTTTTAATTGTTGAACAAATTTTAACAGACATATATAAGGTAGATAAAAATTTTCATATAAAGTTGAGATTATTGTAAGGAGAAATAAAGTCCTTTCCACATTAATACATATTAAAAATTTAAATTTTTAATAATTTTTAATATTAAAAATTAACTTCTAATTAATTTCTAATAGAATTTATGCAAAACAATTTATTTGAAAGTATTTTTATAACAATTAAATGTTTAACAGTTAGTCAATTAAATATTCATTTCAGTAATTGACTTCCAGGCTATGGCGAGGCACTAGGCCTTCTTAGTTATTGAAACAACAACCACTTCTAGACAAATCTTTTTAAAGAATTAAATATTTAATTTTCTTTCTAAAAGTCCTAGGTCCAACTTTCAAAAATTTAATTAAAAAAATAGGGCATGCAAAAAAATAACCTAAATATGATTTGGAATCCAAAATAGATTCCTTCTTATAGGATTAATTAAAAATTTCTTAGGAACATATTTCTGCGATATTTTTCTAATTTGACCCTTATGGTATTTAAAGTGCTAATTTAATCCATTAGATCTTCTAACATGTTGAATATGTGAGCATGCACGATTTTTTAACTCTTCTATTTCTGCTTTCAATTTTTTATTTTCTATTTTTATCTTGTCAAAGTCTTCTAATTGACAAGATATTACTAGAATTCCTTTTAATTTGTCATTTTATTTTTCTAATCTATAGGAAATTTTTATAACATTCTTATAAACTGAAATAATTTATCAGGAGGTAGAGACTGTACCTGACTTACCTTGTCGATCTTGTAATCTAAAACTCCCCCTAAAATGTTGTTGTCTTCTGATGTCGCTCCCCCTTCATAGATGCTCTCGATGCTCAATTCAAACGAGCTTGCTTCATTTTTATCTTCTTGTTAACTTGCCACTAGCACAAGTCCGGCGAGGGCTTCGATCTCTGATTTGGACGACGTTTCATATCATATTGCCTTTAGATTTTTGTACTTGTTTTGGGCTGGCTTCTTCTTCAGATCTGCATATCTCATTTCATGAACTTCAAGAGTTGAAAATAATTCTTCTAGGGTATTTACTTCTAGATCCTTAGAGATATAATAAGCATCTACTAATGATGCTCATTCAGTAGTCCTAAGAAATATGTTCAGCGCGTACCTTAGAGGACCTCGATTGGTTACCTTTTTTTTAGATTCGTGAGTTCGATTATGAGTTATTTTATTCTTGAGTAAAGGTGTACACCGATTTCACCTTTTTCTAATTTGATGTTGCTAATCTGGTTCTAGAGCAAATCCCGTCTCATAAGTTTTGCCTCGAGATCCCTTCGTGTAGTTCCAGGAATTTCTCCCAGAGCTCCTTGGTTGACTCGTAGACTCTGATCCGGTTGACTTCTTGTGGCGGTAAGATGCTTAGCAGATGGAACTCTGCTTTGCCATTTGTCAGGAAGTTAGTTTTCTCCTTCTTCATCCATTTGTATTCTTCTTTGCCTTCTAGTGTTTCAAAACTAAATTTCATAATTATTAATAAATCAAAATCGGTCTTAAAGAGTACCTCCATTTTTTTTTCTTCCAAATCGTGAACTCCCCCTTGAACTTAGGTGAATTGATGCTCGGTCCGACCATCTTTTGTGCTTTGATCAACGGTTAGCCCTTCTGAAGTAACCTATCTCTGATACCACTTTTTACAGCAAGTTGGGCCGACAAGAGGAGGATGAATTACCTATTGAAAAATAAAACAAAAACCCTTCTCTATCTTTCAACTTAGATTAGTAGCACACTTATAAAAAGGAAATTAAACAACTAATAAATTAAAGACACTAAGAAGTTACTTGATTACAACTTACGTGGTTGTTAATCCAAGATAGAAGAAAGCACTGAAAAGATCTCTTTCATGTAGGCGGAGAAGCCTATTACACTCGTTGAACGCTCAGAAATATGCTAGAAATGAATACAAGAGTTGTTGAATTATTCCTAGCTCCAGGGATCTTTGTATAACCCTTGAAAAATTCTATCCAAGGTTGGAAGGCGCCTTCGATAGGGTGGAAGGCGCCTCCAGCATCGTAATTTTATCTGTGCGAAGATAAAATTTTATCTTCATCAACGGTCACTGGGAAGGTGCCTTCAAGCCATTGAAGACACCTTTGTACTGTTCATAGAAGGTGCCTTCAATGGCTTAAAGGCGCCTTCGCACTATTCATCGAAGGCACCTTCCAAGCCATGGAAGGCGCCTTCTATAAGGCAGTTCAACTTCTTTTCTCCTCGAGCAAGCTTCCACTCTGGCTTCTCATCCCTTAGAAACGCTGTTCACTTCCTTCTCGTCTGCCAGCGTACTCTTCCACAACACCTTGTCCCTCGGATGCACTAAGCCGTCGACTCTCTCCCGTGTCGTCCTTCTCTCTAGCTATGTCTTTCACTCAACTTTCTATGCTCCTAAGTTCCTGCGCACTTAGACACGGGGGTTAAATAATAACAGGACCTAACTTGACTTGGTTGATCACATCTAAATTACTACGGGGTACATACATATAGTCGCCGCTTTGTTGTTGACGTAGACAAGGGTTTATAGTCATTGCTCAACTGTTGATGAAGATAAGAGTTTATAGTCGCCACTCAACTGTTGATGAAGACAAGGGTTTATAGTTGTTGCTTGACTGTTGATGTAAGCAAGCGTTTATAGTCGCCGCTCAACTATTGACGAAGACAAGGGTTTATAGTCATCACTCGACTGTTGACGAAGATAAGGGTTTATAGTCACTGCTTGACTATTGACGTAGACTAGGATTTATAGTCGTTGCTCGACTTTTAACTTGGTCGATTGGTGCAAGAGTCTTGGAATCTTATGAATTTTAGTCATTGTTCACCTGCATTCATAGGACATATGCTTATACAATCTTATTCGAATTTAACTACGCACCTCTCACCTGGCCCTATAGGGTTGGAGATGGTTTGCGCTCCAAGGCTGCTTTAGCCCTCTCCCATCTTCATCTTATAGATAGTAGGCTCTCGAGCAGAGCTTCTGGATGATGATATAGGGTCCTCCCCATTGGACTTCCAGCTTAGTGAAATCACCGACCGACTTCACCCTTTTCCACACTAAGTCGCCGACCTGGAATGACCTGGGGATCACCCTCTGATTGTAGTTCTGCCTCATTCCCTGCCTATACACCATCAGCCGGTGGGCAGCCTCAACCCATGTTGGGATGGATCTAAACCTCCTCTTTTTCCTCATAGACCAAGGTGGGGGGTTCTTCCATGATGGTGTTCACTTCCAAGCGCAAGATCTTCCGCGTGACCCTTGCTTCAGATTTGACCATCTCGATGTAGCACTGTCAAGCAGCCAACTGGTCACCTTTAACTTTGCCCACCTTGTTGTCCACTAAAAACTTGATTTTCTGGAAGAAGGTGGACACCACCGCTCAGAACTCATTCAGGGTCGATCGGCCCAATATGACATTGTAAGCGGACGACATGCCCACCACAATGAAGTTTGTGGTTCTGATCCTCTTGAGAGGTTCCTCTCCTAGCGATATGGCTAGCCGAGCCTGGTTGATCGACCATACTTCATTGCTTGTAAACTCGTAGAGTGGGGTCATCATGGGCTACAGTTCACTTCGGTCGATTTGCAGCTGGTTGAATGCTTTCTTAAAAATTATATTCACTAAGCTACCTGTATTAACAAAAGTTTGGCGAATAGTATAATTAGCTATTACCACCCAGATGATCAAGACATTATTATGAGGGACCTCCACTACCTCTAAGTCTCGGGGGTCGAAGCTGATCTCAGGTCCCTCGGCCTTCTCCTTGCTGCATCCAACAGCATGTATCTCCAGTCGTCGGGCATGCGACTTTCTCACTTGGTTAGAATCATTGCCAGTCAACCCATCGCGCGATAATTCCAATTTCACCCTGAGCGGCGTTGTTTTGGTTCTCTTCCTCCCGAACCGAGGGCCTAGTTCACTCAGCAGAGGCTCAGATGAGACTTGTGTTATTTCTTCTTTGGGGATGACGATGGCGTTGTTTGTCTGTCTGTCTGTCTTCTTCTCTATGCCTGCCCGATCAGCATCGATGTCGTCGCTCGAGAGTCGGTGAGAGACGACGGTATCCTGGAGGAGAAGGTCAGCTAGAAATCGGTATCAAGTCATAGCAGTCGCTTGTGTTGTACATCGCCGACTGATGGAAGGAACAAAATAATGGCGTCCATGACTTGCCTTTTGAAGCTTTCAAGCAACCTGCTGCTACATACTGCACAACATGTGTTCTTGGCTCCTGGTGCTGCTGTGCCCCTCCCAATCAGGGCCCCTTGGGTGGTTGTTGGCTATCCAGTGGTCTCCACTCAAGTGCTTCTGTGGCTTCGATAGGCGCCTCCTTCGTTCTTGTAGCTGGGGCCGCTTCCATATTTATGTATTTCGTGGCCCTCTTGAGTAGGTGGTCGAAGTCCTTTGGCGGTCTCTGAATGAGGGAGCGGAAGAATTCCCCTTCAGTAAGCCCCTGGGTAAAGGCGTTAACCAAAATCTCCGAGGAGACTGATGGAATATCCATGGTCACCTGGTTGAACCGCTTAATGTAGGCCCTCAGGCCTCCTTGGGCCTCTGCTTCAACGCGAACAAGTTTACACTTGTCTTCTAGTAGCGGTGACTGCTAGCGAAGTGGCGCAAGAATGCCGCTCAGAAATCCTTAAACTATGAATTGATTTGATCGACAGACATCTGAACCAGCGTTGCACCAATTTGGATAGGGTGCTGAGGAAGACCCGACACTTCACTCCGTCAATGTATTAATGGAGCGTAGTCACGTTATCAAACTTTGCCAGATGGTTGTCCGGATCAGTCGTTCTATTGTACTCCCCGATCACCAGTGGAGTGTAGTGTCTTGGTAGAGGATCATCCAGGATCCTCTAAGAGAATTGTTGGTTGATCCGCTCAGGTGAATCATCATTCGTTAGTGCTTTCCCTTTCCACGCCCCCCGAACATGCACGTCGGAGGAGGAGGATCATTGTTCCTTATCCGCTCGGCACTACTCCTCTGATGGAGTATGGAACAGTAACTAATGGAAGGGGATCGTTGCGTTGGATGCATCCCCATATGTGCCAGTATGATTCTTACTCTACCCTCGAACGGATACATGTTCCGCTCGATCTCTATATCCGGCCTGATAGCCTACTACTGATGTCGCGGGCTCATGTACCTAGCTCTAGGACAGCGCCTGCTGCTATTATTGCTCCACCATTTTCACTGCTCGAGCTTGTATCAACATATCCAGCTCTTCCTTTGTTAAAGTCATCGTGGTAAGTCGTCCAACGTCCTCTATCTTCACTTATCGGATGCAGGCTACAGTTTCACAGGTGACACCAATATGATCTTGTCCAAAAAGTGAGAAGATGACTAGTTGGGGATGTGGCTGCTGCGTTGACTGGATGTAGACTGCGCTTCGCTCTACAACATAAGAAACGTTAGTGTTGAGCTAAGGAAGGAGTCTCTAGTGTTGGTCCTCTGATGCTCAAGTCAGCCACCGGAAAGAGGGAAGAAAATGGAGCAACAGTGAGTGCAAACATGAATAGTAAATAATGCGTACCTTCGCTGATGCATGGACCTCCCTTTATATAGCGCCCTAGCGGGTGACATGCACGCTCCTCGAGGCATGAGCACGTTCTTCAATTTGTCCTATGAAAGGACCTATCAAGAAAGTACATCTAAAACCTTACCTTAACATAATATGTATATCCCTAACAAGACAATAGAAGCTTCAGCCGTACGATCCGCCTATTGACCATGTCTTGTGTCAGCGACACTATCTCTTAGAAGTATATTAAGAGATACATCAATGATCCCTCTGCATGGCCAAGCGGGATAGTCGCTCGGCTGGGAACTCCTCCGCTCAGATGGACTCAACTACTCTTCCCTGTTGTGACTCGACTCGGTAACTTGTTTCCACCCGACTGGACTAACGCTCCAGTTGTCCCAACGTTCCTTTGATCCTTGATGAGTGTCTGATGATCTTGGTTGTACAGGCATTCTATTTGGACTAGCCTCTGCCGGTCAGACAGTTCATGCTCGATCGATAATTGCAACAGAGCTCTGCTCGGCCATTGCAGGAGAGCTCCGCTCGACCACCGCAGGAGAGCTCCGCTCGGCCTCCCCTTTGGTGAGCCCGTTGTTCTCTGGCATTGACCTCCTTGACTTTGACCTCCATGTCGGCTGCTATCTCCGTCCTTTGACCCACACTTAATGGGGCCCCTCTTTATCACCGCATCAGAGGTGAAGAGAAAAAATTTCATTATGAATGAGACATTAGTTTTATGTTAGGAGTTTTAAGATATATTAGTTGATTTATATTAATTCATAAATATTAATGTTATGCACAAATACATAGAGACATGCTCTCTCTAACACGTGAGCCCACAGAGAGTGCAAATATTAATCCAAGACCTGCATTGTACTGATCTAAAGATGACTCATGTGTGAGTATTACCTACGTGCTATTCAGACACTTGAGATCTAGGGGATGAATAGCTTCTTTCGCTTCTTCTTGTTGATGTTGCAGCAAAAAACTCGAAACAATACTAACACTTTCACTTTACTTGGTATTCACTTCTTTGAGGTGACTAATCTAAAGATCCACTTTCCTCACTCACAGATGTACTATGAATACCCTCTTGAAGGCGAAGAAGTTTAGTACAAGTACACATATGAGAATACACCAAGAAAAGAAGAAGCAAATACAAATGTAATCGAAAGTGATTTTATAATATTTGAATCTTGCTTCTTGTTTAGAAAAATGCCTCTTGATGCTTAAAAGGTATGGCAATACTTGTCTCCGAGAGATCAAGAACTACAGCCAAGAATCGTGCTTCAATCCTTCGTGAATGCCCTTTTCTAAGGTTCTTTTGACATCTCTAATCGATTAAGCTTTTCCCTAATCGATTGTCACATCATCATTCGACTATTTACTTGCATAACGGTTCTTTTTTGAACTCTTAATCGATTGGTGAGACATACCAATCAATTTGCAAGGCCTTAATCGATTACCCAATTGATTCTAAACCTTACTATTCGCTCGCAAACTCTTACCATATCGATTGGGCAAACCCAATCGATTTGGTCTCTTCTCGAACAACCCTCAATCGATTGGGCACCTACCAATCGATTTAGCATAGAAAATTATTATGCTTCATGAAAATCACACTTTAATCGATTGAAAATGCTTTTGATTGATTACCCAATCGATCCAGACCCTTCTATTTTGTGAGGAAGTATCTAATCGATCACCTGATTGATTGGCTTTAGACCTGATCAAGTGGGGTTCCTTTGCCCAACTTGAAGATTTTTGTGACTTGTTGGGACTCTCTGTTGTCTAGCATACAGTCAACCTTGACCTTCCAGAACTTCTTTATCAAATGTCTGGTTAACCCTTGACTAACTTGGACTTTCCCTTACTTAGTTCCCAACTAAGACTTCTCTCATGTTAAGTATTTAGCTCCCAGCTAATCCACCTTAGACTTAACCTAGTTTCCAACAAGGTTTTCCTAATCCCACTAGGACTTCACTCGTGCCAAGTATTTAGCTCCCAGCTAATCCATCTTAGATTTAACCTAGTTCCCAACTAGGTTTTGTTGGTTGCTACTCGGAAAACCTAATAGTTCCACTGTACACAAATTTTGTACAAAGGTCTGAACCTTTTCCTAGCTACCATGTGTTCTTTTAAATTAAACATGGATCGCCTGCGGAACTTAACACGTTTGATCCAAAGTTTAATTTATTTGTTCTTTTAGGTTTAGACTTGGATCTCCTGCGGAACTTAACACGTTCGATCCAAATCACCTAAGTTATTAATTCCATTAAATATTAATTTCCATAATTGGTTCCCAGTACTGAAGTGGCGAGGCACATGGCCTTCTTGGATATGGGAACAACCACCACCGACTAGACAAAACCTTTTAAGGAAAGCTAATATTTAATTTCCTAAAATAACTTTAGGTTAACCGAAAGGAACAATCAAATCACAAGGAAAAGAAGAAAACATAAGAACACTACATCGAAAAATAAATTCGAAATACTAGAATCGTAAGCCTTTTGTATTTGGTATTATTTCCAAAAATAACTAGTATGATGCGGAAAGGAAAAATTACTAGTTATACCTTTTAGAAAAAACCTCTTGATCTTCTACCGTATTCCTCTTCTAACCTCGAACGTTGTGTGGGCAACGATCTTCCGAGATGAGAAACCACCAAAGCACCTTCTTCTCCTCCTAGCTAGGTTCGGCCAAAACAAAAGCTTTACCAAGGATGAAGAAAAAACACCAACCAAGCTCCAAGGGATGCAAGCTTTCTCTCCTTCTTCTTCTCCTTCTCCAAGTAGTATCCGACCACCACAAGAGCTCTAAGCCAAGAAGGGTTTCGGCCACCACAAAGAGGAAGAGAGGGAGAGAGGATGGCCGGCCACAACACCAAGGAAAAAGAGAGAGAGAATAATAGAAGTTGTGTCTCATGAAGGCACCCCAACCCCCTCTTTTATATTCCTTAGCCTTGGCAAATAAGGAAATTTAATTATAATAAAATTTCCTTAACTTTCCTTGACATGAATTAATTAGAAGAATTAAATAAAACTTCCTCTTTATCCATACAATGGCCGGCCACAATCAAAAGGGCAAATTAGGAGAGTTTCAATCAACAAATTAAAACTTCCTAATTTTTTTGAAAATTTTAAAAAATAAAATTTCTCTTCAAAAATCCCTTCATGGTTGATAAAAAGAAATTTCTATTTTATTTTTCAACATGTGAATAATTTACAAAGAGAAAAAATAAAATATCTTTCCAATCTACAAATAAGGAAAGAGATCTAATCTCTTTCTTTAATCTTTTGTAGATCCTTTTAAAAGAGATATTTTAATTTTAATTTTAATTTTCTCCAATAAATTAAATCTTCCACATAAGAAAAATTAAAAATTAAAATTCTTTTAAATTTAATGGGGGCCGGCCACCTAAGCTTGGGTTCAAGCTAGGGTCGGCCACCCATGAATCAAGGCTTGGTCGGCCCTAGCTTGAACCACAAGCTGGCTTGGCCGGCCCCCTTATCATGGGTATGAAGGTGGGTATAGGTGGGTATAGTACTCTATAAATAAGAGTCTACGATAAGGACCGAGAGGAGGAATTGGTTTTGGTTTCCCGATAAAATTAAGCATCCCGTGTTCACCCCGAACACACAACTTAATTTTATCAATAATAATTCATTCCACTAGAGAACTATTATTGAACTACCGCACCAATCCCAAATTATATTTTTGGGCTCCTTCTTATTATGAGTGTGTTAGTCTCCCTGTGTTTAAGATAACAAATATCCACTAATTAAATAAGTTACTAACAACTCACTTAATTAATATCTAGCTCCAAGAGTAGTACCACTCAACTTCATCGTCATGTCGGACTAAGTCCACCTGCAGGGTTTAACATGACAATCCTTATGAGCTCCTCTTGGGGACATTCTCAACCTAGATCACTAGGACACAATTTCCTTCTATAATCAACAACACACACTATAAGTGATATCATTTCCCAACTTATCGGGCTTATTGATTTATCGAACTAAATCTCACCTATTTATAAATTAAAGAAATAAATATCAAATATATGTGCTTGCTATTATATTAGGATTAAGAGCACACACTTCCATAATAACTGAGGTCTTTGTTCCTTTATAAAGTCAGTATAAAAGAAACAACCTCAAATGGTCCTACTCAATACACTCTAAGTATACTAGTGTAATTATATAGTTAAGATAAACTAATACCTAATTACACTACGACCTTCCAATGGTTTGTTCCTTTCCATCTTGGTCGTGAGCTACTGTTTATAATTTATAAGGTACTGATAACATGATCCTCTGTGTGTGACACCACACACCATGTTATCTATAATATAAATTAATTAAGCAACTACATTTATCATAAATGTAGACATTTGGCCAATGTGATTCTTATTTCTAGATAAATGTTTATACCAAAAGCTAGGCTTTTAGTATACATCATAACAATCTCCCACTTATACTAAAAGACTAAGCTGCCATATCTGCTACCATACATCTGATTCCCAACCCTTCAACATACGCATCAAAAGCTCTTGCCTTTAGGACCTTAGTGAAAAGATCTATAGGTCATCATCTGATGCAATCTAGGCAGCAACTTCTCCTCGTTTATACGATTTCTCGTATTGGGTGGTACTTGCGCTCTATTGTGTTTACTTGCCTTATAGACTTATGGTTTCTTCGAGTTTGCTACTGCACTAATATTATTACAATAAATTGTAATAATCTTTGGACAAACTAGAAATCATATCTAAGTCTATCTTGAGGTTATTGAGTCATTCAACTTTTATGGCTACCTCAGAGGCTTTCCATATACTAAGCTTCTATGGTGGAGTCCAGAAAAACACCTATGCTTATCACTCTTCCATAGTTATGATTTTACCTCCTAAAGTAAACACAAAACCTCGAGGTTGACTTATTATTATCCCTATCTGATTGGAAGTTAAAATTCATGCAACCCACAGGGACCAAATTAACTGCCTTGTAAGCTAGCATATAATCTCTAGTGCCTCTAAGGTACTTTAATATATGCTTTACTACAGTCCAATGTCCTTGTCTAGGGTTACTTTGATATCTGTTAACTATGCCCTTGGCAAAACAGATTTTTGATCTCGTGTATAGCATACATTATGCTGTCTAACTTTCGAAGCATAAAGAACTGCCTACATGTCCTCAATCTCCTTTGATGTCATCGGAGACATCTCTTTAGATAAAGACACTCCATGCTTAAAAGGTAGAAAACCTTTTCTTGGAGTTTTGCATGCTATAACGAGCTTGTTATATAAAGCTTGAGATAAGCACAACATTCTTTTCTTGCGAACCTTGTTCCCAAGAATATGTGCTTATTTTCCTAAGTCCTTTATAACGAATTGCTTGGACAACCATACCCTTACTTCCGATAACACCTTGATATTGTTTCCAACTATCAAAAATGTAATCTACGTATAGTACAAGAAATACCACCACATTTCCATCACATCTTTTGTATACACAAGACTTATCCGGTTACTAAATAAATCCATAGGTCTGGATAACTTTGATAAACCGGATGTTCCAAGACCTTTGAAGCTTTGTCTCAGTCTATAGACTGATTGAGCTTGCACACAAGATGCTCTTAGCCCTTTGCAATGAACCCTTCTGGTTGCTTTATATGGATGCTTTCTTCAAGACTTCCATTAAGGAATGTTGTCTTGACATCCACTTGCCAAATAGATAAAAGAATCCAGATAGACTTAAGCATGGCTACCAATGAAAAAGTGTCCTTTTTCATCAAGCCTTGCTTTGAAAGTTTCTACCTTCCTGTCTATCCCTCTTTTCCTATTATAGACCTTTTTATATCCAAAGGCTTTTACACCATTTGGTGGTTCTACAAGCTTCCAGATTTTATTAGAATACATATATTCTAATTCTGTTATTCATTACTCTTTACCAAGATGCTGCATCTTTATCTTGGAGTGTTTCATCATATGTCCGGAGATCAGGTTCATGTCCTCCAGGGATCGAGTCCAAAAACTCTCCCAAAACATGAATCTTTTTAGGTTGCCTAACAACACTCCCACTACGACGAGGTACTTTCTGCAATTGTGTATCATTTGTGATACGTGTTGCAGTTTCTTGTGATATTTCATCTTGTACAGTTGGTACTAGGTTAGACATGCCCTTTATTATTTCCTTAAGAACAAATTTACTTATGGGCACGTGATTTATTACATAGTCCTTTTCTAAAAATCGGTTATTGATGCTAACAATGACCTTCTGATTTTTAATACTATAATCCTACTTTCATTTCTCTAGGATAACCCACAAACAAGTGAATTCCTGTCCAACTTATCATTATCTCTCTTCAGCATATGTGCTGGACTACCCGAATCCGAATATGCTTCAAAATAGGCTTACACTTATTCAGCAATTCTATATGAGTAGAGAGTTCTGACTTTGGAAGGTACTATGTTCACTTCCGTTTCCAGAGTATATCCTTAAAATAAATTTGGTAATTTTCCAAATAACTCATCATCAATCTACTTATTTCTATAAGAGTCCTATACCTTCCTTTTTCTACACCATTCTGTTGGGGTGTACTAGGTGCAATTAGTTGGGATTGAATCCCTACTTCTGATAAGTGACTCCTAAATTCTCCCAAAGAGGTACTTGCCACTATGATCTCACCGTAGTGTCTTGATACTTTTACTTTGATTTTTCTCCACAATAGCCTTGTACCTTTTGAACTAATCAAAAACACTTAGTCTTGCGGCACATCAAGTAAATGTATTTGTATCTTGAATAGTTGTCTATAAAATAGACGAAATATTCGATACTACCTCTTGTCTGGATAGTCATAGGATCACACAAATTAGAATGAACCAATTCCAACATATCTTTGGCTCCATACCCCTTAGATTTAAAAGCTTCTTGGTTATTTTTCCTTCCAAGTAAGACTCGCAGGTTGGAAAGATTTCCACTACTAATGAACCCAAAAGTTCATCAGCTACCAATGAATCCAACTCAAGTTAATATAACCTAGCCTTATATGCCAAAGATATAATTGGTTCATTTCCGAAGGTTGCTTTCTCTTAAAGTTAGAAGATGTGTTATAATTTCCATTTATTGCATCATGGGAGTTATTGGATTATAAATTGTCAACCAACATACCAGAATAGATAACTTCTCTATTTTTCTTGATAACAGCTTTGTTATCAAAATAGACACAATATCTATTCTATAATAGTTTAGAAATTGAAATCAGGTTCTTTCTAAACTTAGTACGTAAAGACAATTTCTAATAATCCATATTTTATTCTTATTTAAAGGATAAACATCTCCCACTGCAACAGCTGCCACTTTTACAGCAGTGCCCATGTGGACAGTGTTTTTATTTTCATTTAGTTGTCGGGTTTCCTGGAACCCTGCAATGAATTGTGTGTTAGGATCGATGATCGCCGCTAGAGAGGGGGGTGTGAATAGCCGACCCTAAATCTCGTTCGTTTCGTTCTACAAATCAAGGTTAGCGCAGCGAAAATAAAACAACGAAACAAAGACAAGAAATCAAACCTCAATACGCGTCGACGTAATGAGGTTCGGAGATGAAACTCCTACTCCTCGGCGTGTCCGTAAGGTGGACGAAGCCTATCAATCCGTCGGTGGATGAGTCCCCGGAAACCCGGCTAACAATCACTCCTTTTGGGTGGAGAAACCTCGCCACAATGTCTTGCAACAGCAAGATGAACAGGAGTACAAGAATATAGCAAGAAACTAAGTACAATACACAAATGTAATAACCCTAGCTTGCCTTCTTGTCGACTGGTTGAAGCAGCAACTTCATGAGACGCCTACAACAGCAGGAACCCAGTCGAAGAAGCTCACACGAAGCTTCGGAACTCTGCAAAGCTCAAGAGCACACCAGCAGCTCAGTAGAAAGGAGAGGAAGAAGTCCTTCGAACAGTAGCTCCTCAATCTCTTTTATAACCTGCGAAGAAGACACAGAAGAAACTAGCCGTTGCTATAGGCCTGGACCGATCGGGCTCCATCCCGATCGGTCCACGAAGCTCTGATCGGTCATGGGGCGATCGGGCTAAGCCCTACGTGCAAGGTGCGGACCGATCGGGCATGCTCTGATCGGTCCGGCTCATCTGATCGGTCCCGGGGACCGATCAGATCTTCTGATCGGTCCAGGGACCGATCCCTTCCTTTCTCCCGAGCTTCTTGCCTTCGATCGTTGTTTCTGAGTCTGCAGACCAATCAGATAACACTCAGTAGGCTCCTGTTTGTTTCTTGATCGGTCACCGGACCGATCCAGATACCCAGTGTATCGGATCGATCCACTGATCGATCCAGAGCTTGGTTTTTGCCCAAACCAAGTCCCAAGCCTTCCAAACCAATATCCGGTCAACCTTGACCTATTGGTATCTCATGCTTAGCATCTGGTCACTCCCTTGACCTGCTAAGACTCCCTACCAAGTGTCCGGTCAATCCCTTTTACCCACTTGGTCTTTCCAACACCAGATGTCCGATCATCCTTGATCCATCTGGATTTTTCCCTTGCCCGGCTTCACTCACCAGGACTTTTACCTGGCTTCACTCACCAGGGTTTTCCATCTGCCCGGCTTCACTCACCAGGACTTCCAAACTGCCTAGCTTCACTCACTAGGTCTTTCCCCTGCCTGGCTTCACTCACCAGGTCTTTCTCCAACTGCCTGGCTTCACTCACCAGGACTTTCACTTTCACCTAGCTTCACTCACTAGGATTTTCTATCTGCCTTCCTGGTCTAGAGAACGAGCTACCGAGCCCTCTCTGACCTAGTCCGGAGAACGAGCTGCCGAGCCCTCTCCGACTTCCACATGCCAAGCTTCCATACTTGGACTTCTCCGTGCCAAGTCTCCATACTTGGACTTTTCCCGTGCCAAGCTCCCTGCTTGGACTTTTCCGTGCCAAGTCTCCATACTTGGACTTTTCCCGTGCCAAGCTCCCTGCTTGGACTTTTCCGTGCCAAGTCTCCATACTTGGACTTTTCCCGTGCCAAGCTCCCTACTTGGACTTCTTGAAATAGATCAACTCAAGTCGGGTCAACCAGGTCAACCTTGACCAAGGGTTGCACCCACAACCTCCCAAGTTTCTGTTCTTGTCAAACATCAAGATACAACTTGAGTCAGGTCAATCAGGTCAACCTTGACCTAATGTTGCACCAACAATCTCCCATCAAAGTACAACTCTCTTCTGTTCTCGTCAAACATCAAAATACAACTCGAGTCAAGTCAACTCGAGTCGGGTCAACCAGGTCAACCTTGACCTAAGGTTGCACCAACATTGTGAACATGATTAATGGCATTTGTATCTACACTCCAGGTTCTGGTAGATAACACCACTAAACATGTTTCAACTAATGAATTAAATACACCTATATTGTTCTTTAGTTCTAAAAAGACAGACTACCTTAATGTCCAAGTCCTATTTCCAATTTTTATAATCGGGACTACTAAGTCTTTTCTATAGTATAACAGTTAGGGAATTGACAAACATTTTAAATCCTAAGAATCATAAAAATATTTGGTCAAGATCAATTCCTTAAATCCCCATGAATTTTGTATGCCACGATAGTGTGGACGTATACAAAAATAAAGAAGAGATTTTATCCATTAATTTTATTATCTCGTCAACTTTACTTCACTACAACAAAAACCTTCATAGACATCGGTTTTCCACCGGTGTCTATTTGATTTTCGACCGATGTCTATGAAGCCGATGTTAAAAGTCTACCATTTTAGACATCGGGTTAAAACTGGTGTAGTATCACTTAACGACACCGGTTTTCGAATCGGTTATTAACCGGTGTAGTATCACTTAACGACACCGTTTAATCAACGGTGTAAAACCGATGTAATATTGTATGTTAATAACACCAGTTTTGGCAGCGGTAAATAACCGATGTAATATTACTTTATAACACCGGTTTTACATCGGTGGAAAACCGATGTAATATGTATATTTTTTAACAGCACAGATTTGATTTTAAAACCGATAATACAAAAAAAAAATACACAAATATTCACAAATTGTACAAATATTCTTCATTCAATAATATCCATAAAATATACAAATATTCACAAATTATATAAATAATCTTCTTACAACAATATCCATAAAATACCCAAACATTCTTTTTACATCAAAAGCTAGCTAATAGATATCAAAATCAAGGTAGAACATTCTTTTAACACATCAAGGTAGAACCGCACTTCAAATGTAATCTAGCATGCATTCAGCCCACTCGAACTGCACTTCATCAATTTCAACTCTGGAGTACTTGAGATTTGTAAACTGTAAAAACACATAAATCTATCATATGTCAAATAACTAAAACAAATGTGTACATGTATCAAATAAAAAATATAAGATCACAAGTGCTTGTCATAAACATGCTTACCAGCGTGTTGAAACCTATTCTGTGAATGGTGGCTTCGAATGAACTTCACGAGCAAGGCCAAAATTTGCTATCTTCACAAAGTCCTTGGTTACCAATAAGTTCTCTGCAAAGGTCATAATCTAGTTTAATAGAATGCTAACTTCACCAGAATAATTATAGGTGCATAAATCACATTTAACAAAATAAATGCTAATCCTAGATAACAACGTTGTAGGAATAGATATGTTAAGAGCACACAAATGAATCTTTATAGGGATATTTGGTTAAAAGCGGAACTAAAGAGGTACACCTACCTCCCATGTCAATAAGTCACTTCCTCGAGTTGGATATGACTTTTGCAAATCTAGCTCCATATAGAAGGTGTAGAGTTTGATATCTTGAAGCTGCAAATCCAATCAGAAGTAGGATTAGCGTGGTAAGCAAGACATTGAAAATCCCATTAATAGACACATATTGGCCATGAGAACCCTTGTTCTTGTCATTGAAATAAGGTGACTAGGAATAAAATAGGCACTAGGAATGACTAAAAATAAGTACAACTAAAATTCATAATTAAGATATCACTAGGAACGACAGTAGTGAAATAGTCTCCTTTCCGATGCCAATCAATTTTTGTCACAACCTGCAAAGCAAAAGAATGAATAATAGAAAGGTAGTGGCAAAGAACATTATAAAACTAAAATTATTAATAGGTTGCAGCTTAGGAACACACGCAATATAATTAAAGAAGGAATCAAATATAAAACTGCTTTATTGCATAAATTCCTCAAGCCGAACCTTATTTTCTCCCCCATTTTCTTTGGCTTCATTTTAGAACACTTGCCGTGCCAATCACAACCTTCCGCAACGATCCAATGTTTAGAAAATCTTAAAATATCATCTTAAGCATGTTTTCTTAGGCTTCATTTTAGACCTGTCTTTTGTCGGCCTACTAGCAATGATCTTTAGCAAAAACAATAAACTGACTGCAAGCTGTGCACCTAATCTCATTATATGATAATGCAACAATCAAGTTGGAAAAAATTATACTAGATGCCATATCTGTATGACAAAACATTTCAAAGATATTTTTGTAAATCCATTTAGGTACATCAGTACATATTTGCTTTCATCCACATACTGAAATGTAAAAAGGATGAAGCAAAGCTGTCAACCTTTGGTCATATTATTTGTTCTTATAATTGAATTGTAAAGATCAAACTTGTTAACAGATAGTGGAGGGAAGAAAGTGAAGAAAGCTTGCAGAAGCTACAACCAAATTCAGCTACAACACACACAAAAACATCAAACAATGAGCAGGACAATTGGGAAAATTCCACACAGAAACATCAGTATAAAGAATGAGTCACGACTCCAACATCTAAGACAGCATCATCTATGGAAACATGATACTAGTGGAGTTGAAACTTACAGGATAGAAAATTCAACAAAAAAAATAAAACAAAGCCATCATGTGTCTCAAAGTCAAGGTTCAACATCATAAGAAATATGCATACCAAACTTATAAGTCGTTGATAAAATTAATTCTTGACAATAAGGATACTAGTTGGTGCTTACAGGTAAGGGGTTTGCGGAAATGAATTGGTCAAAAAAGAATAAATTATCAAGTAAAGAACATGAACTTGCTACCGTATTCATGTAGGATCAGCAAGTACTCACGTATCTTGACTCGAGGAGATTCTTCAAAGTTTCCTGGAGAATCTATCATTAGTGGCAATACAGTTTAATGACAGAATCTGCTCCAGCTGTGAATAGCCATGGCTGCCTCGGATGAAATTTACAATCTAAAACACCTGTTCAATTAATAAGTTAATGTTAGGTCTAAGATAGGCAGGAATTGCAATTTTTATTTGAGTTAGAAAGCCATAGTTTCTTAATCTAGACGCGGTAAATGAAAAACAAGGAAAATAACAAAGTTTGCAACACAACTGACCTCTGTCATTAAACTGAGAGAATTTGGTATGCCTAAACTTTTCAGGGCACTTTAGGTTTCATCCTGATTCCAGCCTCAAAGGCTAGGTAACTAGGTATAATGTCATGATTTTTATATATTTCCAATTTGTCAGTGTGTATTAGAAAAAAGAAAGAAACAAAACTGAGATATAAAATAGGCACTAGGAATGACTAAAAATAAGTACAACTAAAATTCATAATTAGGATATCACTAGGAACGACAGTAGTGAAATAGTCTCCTTTCCGATGCCAATCAATTTTTGTCACAACCTGCAAAGCAAAAGAATGAATAATAGAAAGGTAGTGGCAAATACTCTACCAATTAAAATAAAGTAATCCAAAGGATTAAGTCTATGTCTAGAAACAATTAAGGTAATTTGATGTGCCTATATTGAAATTAATTATTATACAGATACATATGTACTCTGAAGGGGGGATACACAGTGAATATAGCTCACCTTGCAATGCTTTAATCGGATGCAATCATATTTATCATCTCGAACCCATCTCACTGCTGGAGTGGTATTTCCTAAAGCACAGAATCGAGTGCCAACTGATCTGAACATAAACTAAAATAATATTATGAGTAAAAACACTTACCCTCATCCTCCTCTAGTTTTGATTCCTCCACATGAAGCAACTCCTTGACCCTTGCTTGATTCTCTGCACTTCCCAATCCAGTATCTAAAATAAGCACATCGCATCCTCTGAAACAATGTGTAAATGTATGTCAGAAAGAAGCAGGGTGGAATTAGGCATCGAAAACTGAATTAAAAAAAAACCCTAGAGGGTGGAAATTAAATTACAAAAACCTGGAGGAAATGAACATACAAAAGAAACGCTAACCATAGGTACGGCTCCCTTCTTTTAACATAACCATATTAAATTTATATTCTAACCTAAACCATCCAATATCTAAATTCCCATTAGATCTTCAAGGTTACAATCTTCCATAATCACCTAACATGAAACCTAAATGTCACTGAAACCATTTCAGATTCAGGTTAATCTTTATTTACAACATTCAATTACCCAATATAACAACTCTTATCCTTGTTAACTAGTAACACATCATACCCTTAACCTCCAACACCAGAACAAACAAATTCTTATTGACTCTGCCATGGATCCAGCTCAAAACACACAGGATTCATTAGGTAACATCTACTGCAACTAATGATCGCACAAGGGTAAGGAACAAGAACTAAACCGTTCCTCAAACCCCTACAAATAGAACATTACATAGTGCATCTTCACTAGCCGGATCAAGAAGAAAGAATAACAAGAAGTCATCAAAACAACCTGTTAACAACAACAACAGATCGACCTCATTACCTCTGCACCCTTCAATCACCGGAGATGATCACTGATACGAAGAAGAGATCGATCCAACAGAGCTGTGGTGGCCGGGACCAAAATACCAGTCTCTGCTTCCCAGAAAGAACCACATGAATCAACACTAGAAAGGATCAAGGTTCGAATTCACAACCAAAACCAAACCCTTACCTCCAAGATCGAAGTTAGGGCAACGACTTGTTCTTGCCGACGAACAGGGACAGAGATCGGGAAGGAACAATGGTTGTTACCTCCTCCAAACAATCGATGCTGGCCTAATCCAACGCCGATGCACTTGGTTCCCTCCCGACAGCCGGCGAAATCCACCGATCGAGATCCGTCGCCGTTGTTCACCGAGATCAGAGAAGGGAGGAAGGGATCGGGGAGAAAGAAGGTTCGGCTAACCTCTCTTCCTCTCAACGCTCCAAGGTCCGCTCTTCGCCGGCGCGGCGCCACCGAGAGAAGAAGAAATCGCCGGTCTCGGTCGCGTGAAGTCCGAAGTCGCGAGAAGGAGAAAGTCGGGGGAAAAGAAAAGGCTTCGGCGCTTTATAGAGAGGTTAACCCCAAACCCCATCCTCAACCTTTAGCAATCAGACGATTAAGAAGAATGAAAAGAGGAAACGAGAGGTTTTGACCGTGTACCCAGTGAGCGAAGAGGCCGAGAAGGAGAAAATGAAGCACGGAGAGCCTTTATGCCTGCAATTTTAGGGTTTTAACAGGCAGACATACTTCGTTATTCTTGTACTGCACTCGATCTCTCTGCTTCAGAAGAAGGAGACCCCTTTACACAAGATCAGAGATCTCGGTGTTGTTCTCTCTTCCTTCGGATTCCCTCATGTTGCCGACCAACCGTGCCATGGTGGTCGTGGGCGTCCTCTAGCTGTTCGGATCTTGTCGGCCCCTACCTTAGCCGGGAAGAGCGAAGAGAGGAAGGAGGAGGAGGAGGAAGAGAGGATCGGACGAGGAGGCAGAATGGAACGATTTATACTGCGATTTTGCTTAGGATCGAAGCAGGTGGTTTTGATCCTAAGGGGCATCGATCCAGGAAGGGGAAGAGATCCAGGAAAGGGAAGAGGGAGATGAGGCTGAGAGAGATGGTCGGAGGTTTAGGTTTAGGTTTAGGCTGAGAGAAGGGGCGCGATATTGGTTTAGGTTTGGAGGGAACTTTGTGAAGTGTTATAAATTTTGGCTGGTGGAAAAATTAAATTATTATTTTTTGGTTCATTAACATCGGGTTTTAAAAACCGCTGTTAAAACTGATGTCTATTAACAAAAAAAAAGGCGCTCATAGACATCGGCTAAAAAACCGATGTCTATGAGCGAAAATCTGCGCTTATAGACACCGGTTTTTGGAAAAACCGGTGTAAAATACTCAAAGACATCGGTTTTTGCTTAAAACTGTTGTTGTTCCACCGATGTCTATGAGGCTTTTTCTTGTAGTGCTTTATGACGAATAAAATTAATAGTTGATCTGCCTTTGATCAAATATTTGGTCAAAACTTTTGAATTTAAAATAACATTGATTCCTCAAACAATATTATTTAAATTCACCAACACCTCAAACACCGTGAATTTTGCATGCCACGATAGTGTGGACGTATACAAAATTTAAACATTTGTAAGAGGAGGGTTTTACCCATTAATTATCTTGTCAATAAGTCTTTATGACAAAATAAAATTACCTCAAACACCGTGAATTTTGTATGCCACGATAGTGTGGACATATACAAAACCAAACATTTGTAAGAGGAGTTTTTATTATCTTGTCAACCTATTTATTTGACAAATTAATAGTTGGTTTTCTACGGTCACACAAATAATAGCAATGACTCCGATGGGGAGGATACTATTAGACGTGCCTAAGTGTATACCATTACTTGACACTAAGTCCATTAATAAGATTGTGCCCCTTCCGATGGGGAAGATCACACGCTCTTAATTAACTTCCTATAGTTATCCAAAATGGAAGTTTAAGCTAGTGATCCGCAAACAAGCTCATCCGATATGGAGGAAGGCACTCAGAGCCAACGCGCAAGCTTGTTGCATCACTTATAAACCAGTAATGGAGACCATGGAATTTATTTAAAAATAAATCCCTCTCCCACTTAGTTATTTATAGTGAGGAATTTTGACTATGCTAGCCTACTTAGCATGCATACTAACAAGCACACACAACACAGCATAAAAAGCAATAAATAGACACTACAAGAAAAACCCTCATAGACATCGGTGGAACAACAACAGTTTTAAGCAAAAACCGATGTCTTTGAGTATTTTACACCGGTTTTTCCAAAAATCGGTGTCTATGAGCGCAGATTTTCGCTCATAGACATCGGTTTTTTAGCCGATGTCTATGAGCACCTTTTTTTTTGTTAATAGACACCGGTTTTAACAGCGGTTTTTAAAACCCGGTGTTAATGAACCAAAAAAAAATAATTTAATTTTTCTAGCCAAAATTTATAACACTTCGTTCCCTCAAAACCTAAACTAATATCACGCCGCTTCTCTCCGCCTAAACCTAAACCTAAACCTCCCGACCATCTCTCTCAACCTCAATCGGATCAAAACCACCTGCTTCTTCTCCACGCTCGCCGGCACGATCTGGCCGGGCCAGTCCGGCGGCTCCGGCCTCACCGGCACCCACGGGGGCTCCGTTGAAGGCTCTTGTTTGCTCAATGACTGCGGCGAGCTCGTGTTGAGGCAAAAGGAAGCAGAGAACAGGGATGCGTCTCCTCCATTTCCTTGTTGCCGCTGAAGCTCGAGAATCGATTCCTCCAACCTCTGAGCAAACTCCTCCACATTATCCTCCTCCGCCCGACCATCATCGACGATTCCTCAGCATGAACCGGCGCCGATCTACCCATTGTCCCCTCTCGAGTACTTAGAGGGGTTCCCCAGGCCGGACCCAAAACACTCGGAGACGATCACGGCGATCCCGCGGGACAAATCCGGTAAGAACATCTCCAGCAAGGAGAGGAAGGCCGGGAGGGTTCCCAGCATCGTGTTCGAGCAAGAGGATGGGCAACATGGAGGAAACAAGCGGCTCATTTCCGTCCAGACGAAGCAGATACGGAAGCTCGTGGATCACTTAGGCAGGTCTTTCTTCCTCTCCAGGCTCTTTGAGCAACTTGGTTTGGGTACTCGCATACGAAATGTGTCATCTCCTCATCCTGTACCTTGCTTAGAGTCAGCTTCTTTCAATAAAGAACGATCATCCTCTGCTACAAAGGGGAAACAAGATGGGCAATCTTATAAACTCATAGGGAGTTCTGTGAAGACCATTGCTTGTGGTGGTCGACACAGTGCTGTAGTTACAGGTTTGTAGTTACCTCCTATTCCTTTTTTGTCACAATTTTTTGTTATCAATGCCATTTTTGTTGAATTTTCAATTGTTATCTTTAAGTTTAGTTAAACTAATATATCTATCTAAAAGAAATTAATTGATTTTTAAAAATAGTTTTAAACAATATAGAAACATGCTTTTCTATTATTATACAATTTAATGTTCTATTGATAACTAGTTTTCTGGGTATGTATTGTAATGTATGGATCTTTAAGGAATCTCACTTTACCAAATAATGCTCCAGTACTTACCTCTAGTATGCTCTACTTCATCATAGTTTTAACTATTTACGTTTCATAACAAACTTGTATTATGCACTTGCAGACACAGGAGTGCTACTTACTTTTGGCTGGGGGCTTTATGGCCAGGTCAGAAGCAATTAATTTTAAAATAATTCAATCCAATTTTGATTAAATTTTTTCTGCTTGCTCGCAAATATTTCTAGGAACTTTGTAAAAGACCCACTATATGTGATAGAGAATATTGTGAAGCTGCAGGTTTGATTGTTTAATGTGCTTATTTGTAATTGAACTATTTATTATAGCATCTTTGCAGTAAGTTGTTGTTCATATAGAAATTTCTAAATCTATTACATTCTTTTTGCTTTGTCACTTGCATATTTTCAGTTCCTGTTGTCCTGAATTATTGGATGATTGCATTGTAATCCAAGTTAAATGGAAGTGTTGTGGGAGTGTGAGGAAATAAGTACCATCTTCTAACTTTGTGTATTGTATGAGGATAGTATAATTATATTCTTGAATGGCTATCCCAGTAATCTATCTGTTATTTCACATTAGCAAAGAGAAAATGAAGAAGTAAGCATGTGTTATCTTTGCACTTAGGTTTTGTTGAAGGTATAAGGAGTGATTGGATATATCATAATACCGAAAATGAATATTGTAGATGATAAAGAAACCAGATATTGCTCTAAATTTGTTTCCACCATCCATTTCATTCGTCAGAGTATGTACATTATATAATGGGATTTTGAGGGCTAAAGTTAGAGAGGCCCTTAACAGATAGGCCAATTTTATCGGTTATGATACTTTCCTGTGGTCATTAGTAAGTATCAAAATTGGCTTTAGGTTTGGAATGCCTATCAAAAAAATTTGAAGGGATGTATGACCGCAATCCGCATCAACACTTTTTTAATTCTTTTCTTGTTCTGATGCCTATCTACTCGATCCTCAAACTCCAATCAATCTTAGCACTGGAGTTAATTATATGGTTCATTTTTATGATATAACACCAACTGTTATATACTTACAGTTCACTGTGTTTGGTGCATGTGAATGCAATCATCTTGAAATACGCAATCAGATATTAGGAAGATAGCATAGGTTTTGTCTTATCCGTCAGGAACTGGAGCATTCATAGCATCTGGTTGTTCAACATATACCTCTTATTTGATTCCTTTATTTAAAAGGGAAGATTTAGCATCCAATTGAAACACTGGCAATTCAAGTTGAGTAGCTAGAGCAAAAATAATGTGAAGTGTCTAGCATTTATAAGAAAAATAGTGGACTACAGAAGAATATAGAAGGGAAACTTTCATAGCATAACACATTTTCTTGCTCAAGATTATATGCCATGAGAAAAATATAGCACCGCATATATCTCCAATTCCTGAAACTTTGTCATTTCCTTTTTATCTAACCTTCATGGACGTTTTGATGAAAGATCGTTGTTTGATTTTTGAAAAAAATAAAATGATGATATCTCTCCAGCTTTTCTGAAAGTATTGCAAGCTTTTGCTCGTTTTTGTGTGATACTTGAGTAAAATCACAATGGTACCTAGGACAGGGGCCTTCACATTAGTTTACTTGTATTGTTGATTCATGGATTCAAACACACACACACACAAAAGGATGAAAAAAGACAGAACGTTTCTAGATTCTATCTTTTGCTAGATACTTTCTTGTTTATTACTTACTGTAACTCTGTAAATATGGAGTGTAAATATCTAATTTTAAAAGCTTCTGTGCAGTAGCCATGTCCAAGCGGCTGCCTTCCTCTGCCTCCCCCAACCTCCATCGACCGAGTCCGCATATATGAAAAGCTGATTAACTTATTTTAACCTTCCCGATCAACTTGTTTCAATTAGACATAATAAGGTTTAGTCTATAATGTTTCTAAACTATTGAAAAGTTATAACTGTTTTCAAAATTTTTATGCCTTGTGACTTTCTAGGATACTCTCTAGCTACCATTCCTTTGATGTTGAATTCTGAATGCTATATTCTCAACACACTTCATTTTGGCGAAGTTGAATTTATAGACAAGCCTAGTACCTGGACTGATTTTGTTTCTTCTGCTTAATACAATGTTAAATCCGATTGGATGATTATCTGCCCCATGAGCTTAAGCTGCCAGTAAATCACTTGATTTATGCTATTTTATGCAATATAATAAGTCATCCCCCCCCCTAATTTATATCGTTTAACTTGTGTGCCTGCAAACAATTGTGAATTTTCCTCCTTTATAGAGAATTATATATCTGCTTGCAGGAAAAGAACGATGTTAAGCTTGAGAAAGTTCTAAAGGAAGTAGCTATGGAAAACAAAACAGTAATATTAACAACTTTGAATGTTGTCTGGGCTTCTCCTGGTTCTATTATAGATTTGTTTTTTCAAAGTTTTCGGACAGGAGATGGAACACGCAGACTCCTAGACCATTTGGTAATCATTGCCTTGGACAAGAAAGCGTACATAAGGTGTATATCCTTGCATACTCACTGTTTTGCTCTTTATACTGAGGGAATGGATTTCTCAGATGAGAAGATGTACATGACTGCTGGATATTTGTCAATGATGTGGAGAAGGATAGAATTTCTGCGTGTTATTCTCGAAATGGGATACAACTTTATTTTCTCAGTAAAATTCTCCTTCCTATGATTGGCCTTTGTAATATTCTGTTTGTTAAAGTACTGATGTGTGAAAGTGACCATACCTTCTGGATCTTCTTGTTCTCTAAGTATCTATTTCTATGTAGACTATCTTCCCTTTTTTTGTTCATAGCCAAGTTTGCAGGCAATGCTCTATTGTTAAACTTTGTTCCTTGTTTCTTGTTTGTGCAACATATTTTGTTACCCCTTCTTTCATCTGCTGCAAACGCATATAAGATAGAATCATATATATCTACAAATTTATGCATGGAATGCATGCCTAGGATAATAGTTTGCTCGAGTGTATGAAAGTTTATCCAATGGGATAGGCATTAAGTTGTCCATATAAGCATCAGTATGTGACAGACTTATTGTTATCCATGCTCTTACTGCCTAATATTCTTTATATAGTTTTGCATATAATTCTGTTAGCAGGAACTGCTAACATCTTGTACTACTGATACTCTGCATGCTGTATCCTTTTTAGTCTTGGTTTACTAATATATTATTTATGTGTTTTTACAGTTTACAAATCTCAAGTACTCCAGAGTTGAAATTGATGAAGTACGGCTCGAGTGGGCTGAATGCATGCTAGATTACATTTGAAGTGTGGTTCTACCTTGATGTGTTAAAAGAATGTTCTACCTTGATTTTGATATCTATTAGCTAGCTTTTGATGTAAAAAGAATGTTTGGGTATTTTATGGATATTGTTGTAAGAATATTATTTATATAATTTGTGAATATTTGTGTATTTTATGGATATTATTGAATGAAGAATATTTGTATAATTTGTGAATATTTGTGTATTTTTTTTATTGTCGGTTTTTCATTGTTTCGGAAATCAAATTTGTGCTGTTAAAAAATATACATATTACATCGGTTTTCCACCGCTACAAAACCAGTGTTATTAACTAATATTACATCGGTCATTTACCGCTGCCAAAACTGGTGTTATTAACATACAATATTACATCGATTTTACACCGTTGATGAAACGGTGTCGTTAAGTGATACTACACCGGTTAATAACCGATTCGAAGACCGGTGTCGTTAAGTGATACTACACCGGTTTTAACCCGATATCTAAAATGGCAGACTTTTAACATCGGCTTCATAGACATCGGTCGAAAATGAAATAGACACCGGTGGAAAACCGATGTCTATAAAGGTTTTTGTTGTAGTGAGAAAAACTAATTTTCTACTATTATGGCTTTTATCTATTGCTGTCCTCCGTGTGTCGCCAATCCTAGCTGCTGTCATCTTTGGCCATCGCCACCGGGTCTAGTTGTCGCATCCATCTTGCTCCTTGTTCCACAGCGCCTCTGATCCTCAAAAGGTTCCACGCCTTGCAAGATTCGATCCGTGACATAAATGGAATTTTACATTTTTCGATCCTATATTCCTCGAAGGAATGTACATGTAAACTAGATCGAACATAAAATAAAATTTACATCCATCGATCCTATATTCCACGAAAGGAATGTACATGTAACTAGATCAAAAAATAAAATCCTAATAAAACTAAATACAGCTCCTGCTGTATTTTATAATACAATCATGTACACACAATAAAATGCCCTTGACATGTCCAAGGGTCCAATCACACACATAATAACTATAAGCCATAATAGTTAGATCCTGCATCCACAAAGTTAGCACATCCTACTATTAACCTGCCTAAATTATGTATGACATGTGCATAATTAAACTAATACCAAATACGCAGAGGCAAAACCCTAGCTCTGATACCAATTGTTGGTTGCTACTCGGAAAACCTAATGGTTCCACTGTACAAAAATTTTGTACAAAGGTCTGAACCTTTTCCTAGCTACCATGTGTTCTTTTAAATTAAACTTGGATCGCCTGCGAAACTTAACACGTTTGATCCAAAGTTTAATTTATTTGTTCTTTTAGGTTTAGACTTGGATCTCCTGCGGAACTTAACACGTTCGATCCAAATCACCTAAGTTATTAATTCCATTAAATATTAATTTCCATAATTGGTTCCCAGTACTGACGTGGCGAGGCACATGACCTTCTTGGATATGGCAACAACCACCACCGACTAGACAAAACCTTTTAAGGAAAGCTAACATTTAATTTCCTAAAATAACTTTAAGTTAACCGAAAGGAACAATCAAATCACAAGGAAAAGAAGAAAACATAAGAACACTACATCGAAAAATAAATTCGAAATACTAGAATCGTAAGCCTCTTGTATTTGGTATTATTTCCAAAAAATAACTAGTATGATGCGGAAAGGAAAAATTACTAGTTATACCTTTTAGAAAAAACCTCTTGATCTTCTACCGTATTCCTCTTCTAACCTCGAACATTGTGTGGGCAACGATCTTCCGAGATGAGAAACCACCAAAGCACCTTCTTCTCCTCCTAGCTAGGTTTGGCCAAAACAAAAGCTTTACCAAGGATGAAGAAAAAACACCAACCAAGCTCCAAGGGATGCAAGCTTTCTCTCCTTCTTCTTCTCCTTCTCCAAGTAGTATCCGGCCACCACAAGAGCTCTAAGCCAAGAAGGGTTTCGGCCACCACAAAGAGGAAGAGAGGGAGAGAGGATGGCCGGCCACAACACCAAGGAAAAAGAGAGAGAGAATAATAGAAGTTGTGTCTCATGAAGGCACCCCAACCCCCTCTTTTATATTCCTTAGCCTTGGCAAATAAGGAAATTTAATTATAATAAAATTTCCTTAACTTTCCTTGACATGAATTAATTGGAAGAATTAAATAAAACTTCCTCTTTATCCATACAATGGCCGGCCACAATCAAAAGGGCAAATTAGGAGAGTTTCAATCAACAAATTAAAATTTCCTAATTTGTTTCCAGAAATTTTAAAAAATAAAATTTCTCTTCAAAAATCCCTTCATGGTTGATAAAAAGAAATTTCTATTTTATTTTTCAACATGTGAATAATTTACAAAGAGAAAAAATAAAATATCTTTCCAATCTACAAATAAGGAAAGAGATCTAATCTCTTTCTTTAATCTTTTGTAGATCCTTTTAAAAGAGATATTTTAATTTTAATTCTCCCCAATAAATTAAATCTTCCACATAAGAAAAATTAAAAATTAAAATTCTTTTAAATTTAATGGGGGTCGGCCACCTAAGCTTGGGTTCAAGCTAGGGTCGGCCACCCATGAATCAAGGCTTGGCCGACCCTAGCTTGAACCACAAGCTAGCTTGGTCGGCCCCCTTATCATGGGTATGAAGGTGGGTATAGGTGGATATAGTACTCTATAAATAAGAGGCTACGATAGGGACCGAGAGAAGGAATTGGTTTTAGTCTCTCGATAAAATTAAGCATCCCGTGTTCGCCCCGAACACACAACTTAAATTTATCAATAATAATTCATTCCACTAGAGAACTATTATTGAACTACCGCACCAATCCCAAATTACATTTTTGGGCTCCTTCTTATTATGAGTGTGTTAGTCTCCCTGTGTTTAAGATAACAAATGTCCACTAATTAAGTAAGTTACTGACAACTCACTTAATTAATATCTAGCTCCAAGAGTAGTACCACTCAACTTCATCGTCATGTCAGACTAAGTCCACCTGCAGGGTTTAACATGACAATCCTTATGAGCTCCTCTTGGGGACATTCTCAACCTAGATCACTAGGACACAGTTTCCTTCTATAATCAACAACACACACTATAAGTGATATCATTTCCCAACTTATCGGGCTTATTGATTTATCGAACTAAATCTCACCCATTGATAAATTAAAGAAATAAATATCAAATATATGTGCTTGTTATTATATTAGGATTAAGAGCACACACTTCCATAATAACTGAGGTCTTTGTTCCTTTATAAAGTCAGTATAAAAGAAACGACCTCAAATGGTCCTACTCAATACACTCTAAGTATACTAGTGTAATTATATAGTTAAGATAAACTAATACCTAATTACACTACGACCTTCCAATGGTTTGTTCCTTTCCATCTTGGTCGTGAGCTACTGTTTATAATTTATAAGGTACTGATAACATGATCCTCTGTGTGTGACACCACACACCATGTTATCTACAATATAAATTTATTGAGCAACTACATTTATCATAAATGTAGACATTTGACCAATGTGATTCTTATTTCTAGATAAATGTTTATACCAAAAGCTAGGCTTTTAGTATACATCCTAACAGGTTTGCCTAGCCCCACTAGGACTTCTCTTGTACTAAGTGTTTAACTCCTAGCTAACTCACATTGGACTTAACCTAGTTCTCACCTAGGTTTGCCTAGTCCCACTAGGACTTCCCTTGTCCCATGTGTTTTGCTCCCAACCAACACACTTTAGACTTACCTAGTTCCCAACTAGGTTTGCCTAGTCCCACTAAAACTTTACTTATGCGAAGTGTTTAGCTCCCAGCTAACCCACCTTGGAATTAACGTAATTCCCAACTAGTTTTGTCTAGTCTCACTAAGACTTTTATTTACCTAACTTCCAATTAGGACTTCCCGTATGCCTAATTTCCAATTAGGACTTCTCGTTTGTCTAACTTCTAATTAGGACTTTGCTAGTCAAGTCTCTAGTTAACCTTGAACTACTTGACTTCTCATTCACACATATTGTTCAAATATTGAAACTCAAGCTCAAGATAACCCGAGTTTAGTTAACCTGATCAATCTTGATCTAAAGAAGATTGCACCAACACATGCATCGAATGCTAGATCATCAACTTGATTAATCGAGAATTCGTAACTGATCTTGTCTAAAATCAATGAAGGTGGTGAGCTAGGGGCGTGCCTCTAACTGTAACAAAGAGTGTGTGTAAATATGAAGCATTACATACCTCTGCCTGTAGATAGAGACCCTATTTATAGTATCAATATTGCGTTATGCATGAATCTTAAAGCATTAACACACTTTCCAAAGCTTTCGTAAGAAAGGATAGGCCATAAAGTGCTCTTAACATCTTTCCTTAAACGTACGAGCACACAAATCTCTATGATTTGATAAGCTGTAAGCTCCTAAAGCATGATTTGCTGACGAGATATTCTCTATCATTTATAGCATAAATTTCTAAAAGAGTATAACATGATAGGTATGTGGGTCCCATTGTAGGTTTATCGGCTGTCACACGACCGAGATTGCCAACTCGACCTCACAAAATGCAATCAACAACTCATTCTTCACTCATCCCTTCATCTTGCTGTGGAGGCACAATATGTCCGATCGGCCCTTAGGTCCAATCAGATAGGGAGGTGGGTTGGGTAAATTAGTACTTAGCTTCAAACCTTATCTGCAAGTTGCAAAGGATGCCGCTCGAGAGGTCCGATTCGCCCTTCATGTTCAATTGATGAGGCGAATCCCACTCGACCAACCTAGCCTAGTGAGCAGTCCAGGTTCATCAAACCATGTGACTTTGACGGCTTGACTTTGCCCTCCACGTTAGCTGTTCCTCCCTACTTTGACCCACTTTTTGGAGGGCTCATCTTTATCATCCTATCACAAGCTTTCCCTTAAGTCTAGTTGAAGGAGACTATATGTACGACTAACTGAACACTTAGTATTATTTGTAGTTCTCATTTTTTGCTGGGTGCTTTGCCGTCTGGGCCGCCACACGATTTAAATGATTACTGCTCTTATCTACAGATCCTTCGTTAACTTTTCACTCCCCGATTAGGGGATTCCAAGTATGACGTCGTTCATCTCGATGTCGATGACACTTGGTTGTTTGTTATCTTTTTCTTCATATTTATCCCGAGCGGCCTCCCGTCCTCCATAGTGCTTTTTTATTATGGCTGAATTCACCTTGATATTTTGGAAATCAATCAAATCCTTTGTCATTAATACAAAGCATGTCGAGCATGATTTTTCATCATGCACTTGCTGATCACTTCTATTACTCATTAATGCACCCTATAATTAATTGCCACATGTCATACTCTCATGTCGCCGAATGTTCGATGTGACAGATAACTGTTATAATTCAATGTGACAACTACCTTTTCAAATTTTGATGGCCCAGATCAAGTCTCATTTTTTAAACCCTTGATTGGACGACCACGAATAATCAACGGCAGGGTTTTTAAAGCCTTTGTTTCTCTTTGCACTGTATTGCTTTTGTCTTCAATTTTATCTCCTTCTTTGCTCTCTGTTTATTATTGCTGGTGATTTGCGTCAGAAAGTTCCACCTTCCTTTTTCTTTACTCTCGATCTTCATCTTCCATCTTATTCTTCGTATGGTCTACTCTCCTTCTCCTCCTGTTGCTGTACCTGGCCTATGGTACACCTCCACCTTGTCAGACTTCAATGGCTATGAGGTAGATTAGATGAAACTCACATACCATATTCCCTCCGACATTAAACTCACCATTCCTTTTGCCTACGATCATCCCCACACCTCTCCTGATGGCTTTCTGACTTTTGTTAAGGACTAGCTTTACGTCGGCCTCCATTTCCCAATCCACCCTTTTTTCTCCAAAGTTTGTAGTTATTTCCACATCCCATTACAACAACTAGTACCTAATTCTTTTAGGTTACCATGTAGGATGGTGAGACTGTTCTGTTTGTACAGGATCCCTCTTAATCCCTGTATTTTTTTTATTACTTTTATTACCCTAAACAATCCGAGCCACGCATCTTTCTCTTCCAAGCCCGAGTGGGTGCTGTTTACTTTGATAAGATGTCCTCCTCCAACAAGTGCTGGAAGTGCCACTACTTCTATGCCCAACTTCCCGATTGGGTTGCATTCCCGACCGACTAGCAAATATAGCTGCCCAACTCCCTCGAGCTAGGAAAATATTGATGGAAGCTGACCTACCTCCAAGTCGTAGCATAGCTAGCTGACCTAAAATATCACATTCATAAGCTGTTGTTAGAGGATGTTTTATACATGTTTGGGTTAAGTCCCGTTCGCGCTTGGCTGCCCTGCCCTTTTGGTGCCCTGCCCTTTTGGTGAGTAGTTTTTCCTTCCCTTATTTTTGGATCTAACTATTCTTTTCTCCTTTTTTGTAGCGAGAGTGATACTTAAGACTCTACTTAGTGAGTCCACCAAGATAATTGATGAAGAAGTCGAAGCACGCGAAGCTGCTGAGCCGGAGAGTCACAGACTCTTGCCGATTGGGCATTCGAAGGAGCCGACCAGCTAGGAAGGAGCGAGCCGAGTGGCGGTGAGTGATACCACTGCTAACATTTAGGAGCTTCTTCTACAGCACCCTTCCTTTCTGCCCATAGCGGTTCTATAGAGTCCACCACTCTGCCGAGTCGTTGGCCCAACATCAACGTCGTAAAAGGCTCTGAACGTAAGCTTCTGCCCACTCGATGACCTCTGTTCCCCAAACTTCTGTCACTACATCTGCCATGCGACCGCCATCTAAGCGGGGAGAAGATTCAACTTCTGCTATCCTAGAGGGAGCGACCAGTCTATCAACTCTTTCTTCATCCAATCAGATGCCATCCTTGTCCGAGCTACCGACCGACACTATTATTGCCACCTGATATCTTATTTGTTGCCTGCATTGGTCGGCCTTACGACCCTTCTCTCCACCATCCATTCAACTCCCATGTCAAAATCCAAAGGCAAGGCCAGCTCAGAACCAATTGGCTCCAACCCGCACAGACATATCACGACCTTCCTCAAATTGCCCACCGATGAGTGGCGTTACCCCTATCCAGATGATCCACATGCCCACGAACACAAAATTAGGATCCAGGGTTCCTTGGCCTAGACCTGGGCTGATGCCCAAGCCAGAGCGGCGACCATTCCACCTGATGAGTTAGCTGATCGTTTCAACCAAAATTCTATGGGGTATGTTTGTTTAATATTTTACATAATTATATTTCCCACTCGATTGACCTGATCAATTTTTTCATGTAACAGTTTTGAGTGGAAGGTCTGGCTATCTACTAAAGGCTAGCCTAGCTAAACCATGAGCTTAAATAGGGCAAGCCTTAGTCAGAGAAGCGGACACTTCCCAAGCCTTGGTTGAATGCTTAACTGCTGAGGTAACCTAACTAAAGGAGGACTTAGAGAAGTAGAGTCCGAGCAGCTCCTAGGGTCCGAGTCGACATTGACCGTAGAGAAAGATAAAACCACGATCAAGTCGTCGAGCTCGAGATGATGAGGAAGCTGGCCCATAATTTTGAATCAAAAATCAACTCGGAGATCGCTAGGAAGCTCAGGGCCATCGAAGATTTGGTCATCAAGAATAAGGAGGCCCGAGTCCTGGCCAAGAAGTTTGAAGAAGCGGAGGCAGCTCTGGTCAAGGAGCAATTTGGCTGCACGGCGGAGCATGTTGGTCGCATAGCAGAGCAGGCGAGCCATAAACTCTAGCTTTTGAAGCACTAAAGATTGATAAATGAAAAAGATGTCGAGCTACTAATAATAAGAGCCAAACTGGAGGCCTCAAAGGCCCAACTTGCTAAACTCAAGAAAGAAGAGCCTGGTCAGTCGGAAGCCCACAGGGTGGAATATCTCCACTCTAGAGATTTCAATCAGTTGTTGATCGACTGAACCATCAAACTATTTAGCTTTGGTATTGATGGGACCCTCAAGCAACTTAAGGAGGGTGGGTATCTCTCAACCAAGGTCCCCCCCAACTTTTATCAAGAGATAGAAGATCTTGGAAGTGCATCTGGATGACGTTATGGCTGACTTCATATAGCGTTTTCTTTAAGTCTAATAGTAGTTTCTTGTAAAAGTTAAGCAACTTTGTAAAACCTTTTAAGTTTGATGTAGTGTATGCTTGTTCTATGCCTTAGCACTTTCATTCTTTGGATGCTCTAACTTATAATTGCACTTCTTTTCATCTTTTAGACATAGATTTCATGGTTTAATCAAGCAATACTATAAAGAACTTCCACTGTAGTTGTCTTCCGGAATTCCAAGAGAGTTTTAATGCTTAATGACGAGAACAAGTTTACTTGTATCTCAGTCGCTCAGCTTGAACCTCTAAGACTTAGTCATGAAACAAGCCTTTATATGAGATGGTCGACTAGCTCGCTTGGGCGTGAAAGCAAGCTCACTTATAACTTGGTCGAGCGACATGAGAGGTTGAGACTTCGTGCGAAAGCAAGCTTGCTTATAACTTGGTTGATCGGAGCGAGAGTCTGAACACTTAGGCGTGAAAGCATGTTCACTTATAACTCGGTCGAACGACACAAAAGTTTGGGATTTGATATGAGAGCATGCTCACTTACAACTCGACCGAATAGTGCAAGAGTCTGGGACTAGGTGTGAGAGCATGCTCACTTATAACTCGATCGAGCAGCGTGAGAGTCTGGATACCTAGGTGTGAGGGCAAGCTCTCTTATAACTTGTGCGAGTGGCACGAGAGTCGGGACTTGACGCGAGAGCAAGCTCACTTATAACTCGGCTGATCAGTGTGAGAGTCTGGATATTTAGGCATGAGAGCATGCTCACTTATAACTTGGCTGAACGTTATGAAAGTCTAGGATTTGACGTGAGAGCATACTCACTTATAACTAGTCAACCTAGCAGCACGAGAGTCTGGGACTTGGCACGAGAGCAAGCTTGCTTATAACTCAGCCGATTGGCGCTAGAGTCTGATATAGGCATGAGATCATGCTCACTTATAACTCGACCGAATGGCACGAGAGTCTGAGATTTGGCATGAGAGCATGCTCACTTATAACTCGGTTGAACGACATGAGAGTCTGGGACTTGGCGTGAGAGCATGCTCAGTTATAACTCAGTCAAACGGCATGAGAGTCTGGTTAGGCGTGAAAGCAAGCTCACTTATAACTTGACTGAACGGTATGAGAGTCTGGGACTTGGTGCGAGAGCAAGCTCGTTTATAACTCGACTGAATGACATGAGAGTCTAGATACTTGGGGCGAGAGCATGCCCGCTTATAATTTGGTTGAATGACATTAGAGTCTAGATACTTGGGCATGAGAGCATGTTGACTCGGCCAAACTACATGAGAGTCTGGATAGGCATGAAAGCAAGGTCACTTATAACTTAGTCGAGCGGTGTGAGAGTTTGGGACTTGGTGCGAGAGCAAGTTCGCTTATAACTCGGCGAAACGGCACGAAAGTTTGGATACTTGGCACGAGAGCATGCTCGCTTATAATTCAGTCGAATGACACAAGAGTTTGGATACTTGGACATGAGAGCATGCTCACTTATAACTCAGCTAAATGTCACAAGAGTCTGGATAATTGCGCGTGAGAGCATGCTCACTTATAACTCGACCGAATGACATGAGAATCTAGATACTTAGGCATGAGAGCATGCTCAGTTATAACTCGGCCAAGTGACACAAGAGTTTGGGACTTAGTGTGAGAGCATGCTCACTTATAACTTGGCCGAACGACGCGAGAGTCTAAAACTTACCGTGAGAGCATGCTCACTTATAACTTGGTCATATGGCATAAGAGTCTGAGACTTGGTGTGAGAGCATGCTCACTTATAACTTGATCGAATAGCACGAAAGTCTGGATACTTTATTATTTTTCATTTGAACTTTCCTACATTAATAGAACAATATTTTTATAATTTACATAAATTTAGCACAAACTTACTACCCAGCCCAATAGGGTTACAGATGATTTGCGCTCCATGGTCGATCTATGTTTTTTCATTTTCATCATGGTTGCATTTCAAGCAGGAGACCAGCTCAACCTTCTTCTCTAGGCTTAGATAAGATTGCGATGAAAGTAGTGGCCTCTAATAAGATGAGATGAATTTGTACATTTTTCTTTTTCTTCATAGACCCAAGTCGGTGGAGCCTCTTGAATTGCGGCTATTGGTGCAGAGCGCACCAAAATCAAACCTGAGTTTTGATGTTGTCGAATGTTCAAGTTAAGTCTCATTGTGATCTAACAAGTTAACTAAGTGTGCAGGATATTTACTCAACTAGGAAAGTCATAGCAGATCATGGAAGCCAGGCAGGAAGTCCAAGTGGCTTGAGAGGACCCGACACTTGAAAAAGAAGCTCGATAGGTCTGGAGGATCTGGTATCGAGAGGAAGCCCTAGTGAGCCATCCGATATTAAGCAGTAAAGTCCAAATAGGTCTGGAGGACCAATGTTGGGTAGGTAGATTGAAATAAGCAACCGGAGAGGAGCGATGATGAAGTCACGTTACAGAAAGGAACAAACCCTAGGTCGCTGCCAACTAAAGAAACAGGGAAGGTTTCCAAGTTGAGATCAAGACAGTTCTATTATCAATTACTACTCATGCATCATATATTACTTGTTGGATCGAGATGTGCTAGAGGGGGGAGGTGAATAGCGCTCGTGGTTTTCACTTTTCATATTCGAAACGATAGAGTAAATGCAGTGAAAATTTAAATAAAACACACACAGACAAGACGCCAAGATTTACTTGGTTCGAAGCCTAGGGTGACTCCTACTCCAAGGCTCATGCTCGTTGAGCATTTACTTTGGACAACAACTATAATTTCAGAAAATAGTACAATCAGGTATTACAATTTAAATGCACTAAAAAATTATTCCGACAACAGGAATTTAAAATTCATAGCTCCGGGTCATCAGGTTCGTGTTATGGCTAAGCCGGAATGTCTTATTAGCAGCAAACAGTTGTACGATCGCTTAGAACTTTTTTGATTCAGTTGCTGGCTATGATCTCTTGATAAAGGTTGTTGAGGGCGCCTTCAACACCCTTGAGGGCGCCTCCATTAGCGGCAAATTCGCAGTGAGGATGTGCTTTGACTCCTTCGCAGCCTATCCTCTTGAAGGTGCCTCCATCTCCCTTGAGGGTGCCTCCAACACCGTCCGAGGCGCCTCAGCACTCCTTAAGGGTGCCTCCAGCTTCGCTGCATGCACTCCTTCTACCTTGCACCCGAGGCGCCTCCAAGCTCCATGGAGGGCGCCTCGGGTACTGTTCATCCGAGGCAAAGTTTGCTCCTTCGTCCCTGCAATATAAAAAGATGTTTGATAGTCACCGGACTATCCGATTTTGACTTCGAATTTTCGACCAAAAACCCTAGGTTGAATCGACATCTATTGTTCCCTAAGCGGGGAACGCGTCCTCACCTACTCCACTCAGGAGAATATACTTGTTGATAGTTCGGTCCTCCAGATCGATTGGACTTTTGCTCAGCGTCCGAGTCTTCATGTCTTTCCGCTGGACGCCCGCTCCACGACCCGCCCAGACTTTCACCTGGTTCGCGACACCAGGACTTTTCACCTAGAGTATCCGACTCTAGGACTTTTGCCCGAAGACTTCGACCCGCCAAGACTTTCCGCCTAGAGTTACCACCCTCTAGGACCTAAGGTTACCACCCCCTAGGGTTTTCCCTTTGCCTAAACTTAGCTAGGACTTTTCCTTACCTTAGCTAGGACTTTTCCTTACCTAGGGGTACCACCCCCTAGGACCTAGGGTTACCACCCCCTAGGACCTAGGGTTACCACCCCTAGGACCTAGGGTTACCACCCCTAGGGTTTTTTGCCTGCCTAACCGTAGCTAGGACTTTTTCCTAAGTACACTTACGACTTTCCTTCAATCTCAATAAACATATCAGATAACAAAACAACTTAACTTTGAACCCTTTGACATAATCAAAACACAGGTTCGATCGTCGGATGCTTCCCACACCAACAATCTCTCCCTTTTTGATTATGGCAACACCATTCAAAGTTAAGTGAAAATATGACAGCAAATACAGAAAGTTAAACATGAGCATAAATGAAATAATTTGAAAAACCTTATGCTCCCCCTTTCATTATGTTTAAGTTATGTTTAAGCTCTTAATTATTAACTTTGACTTTTCTCTCCCCCTTTGACATAAATCAAAAAGAATAAGTAGAGAGAAGTTTGAAAAAAAAAATTATTCTATTTAACTTTAAGCTCCCTCTGAAGGGTAGCACTTAGCAAAATTTAGCTTTTGAAATCTTAGCTAAATTAGGAATTCTTTGAAAATATTTAGTTTTTTCAAAAAAAAAACTTGGGTAAACATAAGTATTGAAACTGTTAGAGCCTTTCCAAAGAAAACTTAGCTAAATTTTTAGTTTTGAAAATAATTATTTTGTCAAGTACTTAGCTTTCAAAAGAAGTTGATTAAAAATTAGCTTTAAACGACTTTGATAAATCCTTAAAAGAAAAATTATAAAAACTTAGCAAAAACAATTTGATAAAAAGATGTTGATAAAAGCTCAATTAAGTATTTGGATTAAAATGGTTTTTCATAAAAAACTTAGTTAAGTACTTAGCTTAAAGGGATTTTTCATAAAAGCATAGTTAAGTACTTAGCTTGAAAAATACTTAGCCTTTAAAAATATTTTCTTCTAAGAATATTTAGCTAAGAAAATGATTTCTTTGAAAAATATTTAAAAAATTTTATTAAGTACTTATTTTTTGAAAAGATTTTTAAGAAAAACTTAGTTAAGTATATTGAAACTTAAAAAAAACTTTTTCAAAAACTTATTTTTCTAGATACAAAAATATTTGAACTTGATGAAATATTTGATGTTTATTTTAAAAAAATTGAATTCCTTAAAAACTTTAACTTAAAAACTTGACTCCCTTTAGTCCCCCTTGATTAATGCCTTAGAAATTTTGAGGATCCTAGAGTCCAAGCATGTATTTTAAAAAAAATAGAAGTTATTATTTCCCTAATTTTCAATTCCACTCATTCTAGGTTATATTTTATCAATATTTAAGAAAAATATTGAGATTTAAAATATAAGTTTAAATTTTCAATGAGTTTGAATTTAAAAATGAGTAAACATTTAAATTTTTGAAGATTTTGAAAATATATTAAAAAAATAAGTTTGAAATGATAATCTTTAAAAATGAGTTGAAAATTAGTTATCATGAAAATTAATTGAAATTTTTGAAAGTCTAAGAATTAATAAAAAAAATAATTATAATAATTATAATGATTTTTGAACTTTCACTATGATTGAGATTTAAATTAATTAAAGATAATTAACTTTTTGAAATTAATTATGATAATTATAATGATTTGAAAGTAATGATCATTTTGAAAAATAATTTGAAAATATTTTTAGAATTAAGTAAGATTTTTAAAATTAATTATGATTTTAAAATTAATTATAAAAATTAAGTAAGATTTCGAAATTAATTTAAAAAAATTAATTATAAAAATTAAGTATGATTTTGAAATTAATTAAAAAAATTAATTATAAAAATTAAGTACGATTTCAAAATTAATTATAAAAATTAAGTAAGATTTCGAAATTAATTATGATTTTAAAATAATTATGAAATTAATTATGATTTTAAAATAATTATGAAATTAATTATGATAATTATGATATTAATTATGATGTTTAAAATAACTATGATATTAATTATGATAATTAAAATAATTAAAATAATTATGATTATTAAAATTAAGATTAAAATTAATTAAGTTAAATTTATTAAATTGATTAAATTGAATTAAGGTTGAATAATTAGATTAAATACATTCGACTAAGTTCATCCTAGGTCCATCTCACCCGATTCTAAGTTGTCAATCAGGGAACCTTGTATGTTGTTGTGAGATGGTTAACTTTAATTTAGATTATATCTAAGGATTAATTTACATTTGAGTTAGACTTAGGTTTTTCAATTAGTCAATTAAATACACATTTCAAGGATCGACTCTCAGGCTGTGGCGAGGTACTAGGCCTTCTTGGGTACGAGATCATCCACCATTTCTAGACAGAGTCTTTCAAAGAAATTATATATTTAATTTTCTTTTTAAAACTTCTAGGACTAATCAATCAAGTGTAAATTACGTCTGAGTCCTTAATCTAGCATAATCTAAGCATGCATATTATAAAAATAAAATAACAATCATCAAATAATTCTATTTATTTATTAAGATATTTTTCTATTTGCTCCCCTGGATCATAGCCTCGATATGGTCTGTCAAAGTAATGGACTTGATCCTAGGGGACCCAATATTTACCAAGTCCAACATGATTGACAAAGTTGGACTTAGGTACCCATGCATGGACTATGATGTGCGTAAATATTATGATCATTTATGCATGTTTTAACGCACATTCACTTGCTTTATACGTATATATTCTTAGCATGATCGCCTCTTTTATCATGTACTCATCATATATACTCTTTTGTTCGGATATCTGCTCTTTGTTTGGTTTTGTGTTGACAGGGATAACTTTCGGAGTAAAAACAGCGATTATCGACGCATCGGAATGAGCTAGAGAACACGGCTGTGCAACCTCGCACGACCGTGTTGTTAGCTAGAGCCCTAGAGTCAATCATTTGATGATTGTATTTTGGACTTATTGTATCATATTCTATATAAATAAAGGCATTTGGTTTTTGGTTGTTATACTTACTTGTATTGGTGCCAAATAAACTAAGTATAATAATGTCCTTGAGTAGAAGGTTCTTACCTATATCAATCGATTGGTTGAATCGATAGTGAGATGATATAGGGAACACTACTCTTAATCATTCCTAGTCTAGTATTAACATTCAGGGACAATGTTAATGCAATAAGACTAGCATGTAGGTCAACTCAATGACTTGATCTCACAAGTCATGGATATAGAGATATCAAGTTGACACATGAGTATGCATTAGAGAATGTATACTGAATGACCCGCCATGAGAAAGTATCATGCATCGTTATATGAGTGTCATATACTTTCTCATGTGGCTATTAGTATGACTACTAGTCCTTAGACCTGAAGTCACCATGGTTCCCTACATAAGGAGTTATGTACTTTGGTTTCGTCAAACATCACCCGTAACTGGGTGGACCATAAAGGCGATTACTGGGTATGTAACAAATTATGCGGAGGGATGTGAGTGATGTAGATGGGATCTATCCCTCCTATATGACGGGAGAGACATCGATATTCTTGATAGAGTGAGACTACGAAGTGCATGACCATGCCCAAATGAGTCAATATAGGATATTGAGCTCATTTGATTTAGTGAGTCTACTTGGAGTTCAAGATTTAGATTGATTAGAGGATGACACGGTCTATGCCTCATATTGATCAATCTAGATGTCTAGGATAGAAGGACATTTGTCATATATTGTGAGGAGTCACAATTAGTAGTCACAAGGTGATGTTGGATCTCAACATTCTTGTAACATTGGGTAGTAATGATGTGTTGCTAGATACCGCTCATTACTTATGCTCCTAAATGGGTTTAGGGGCATTGCCAACATTACAAGAACCTATAGGGTCACACACTAAGGACAATTAGATGGAGATTATGTTCATATGATGAACCAAGAGGATTAGATTCATTTGATGAATCAAATTGGATTAAGAGTAATCCTAATTGGGCTAACTTGAGTTGGACTCAAGTTTATTCATGTGTTTAATGAATCTAATTTAGATTATGACTCATTGAATCAATTTAATTAAATGAATTAGATTCATTATATTAAATTGGCTTAAATTAAATGGTTGGATTAGATCAACCATGAGAGAGATTAAGTCAAATTTGACTTGACTTGAGAGGAAGATGAAGAGTCAAGTTTGACTTGACTTCATGCCACCTCATTGGTGAGTTGACATTAAGTGACCAATGATGAGGTGCCACATCATCATGTTTAGCACATGTGTGTGCCACCTCATGGAGGTTAAAAATCTCTTAATGGCCACAGTTAATGCAAAAATGGGGGTTACACTTGGGAAAGTGGCCGACCACCTTTTGTTGTGGATGTGAATTCATTTTCTCATTCATGTGTGCATTCACTTCATCTCCTTCCTCTAGCCATTTTTGCTCTCCCTCTCCTTTCCTTGGCCGAATCCCATAAGGTGCTAGCACATCTTGTTTTGGTCATCTCCACCTAGTGTGTTCATGTGGATACGTATAGAGAAGTATCTATCTTTGATACTTTCGAGATCCGATGAATCTTGGACGAGCGGGATATGAAAAAGGGCACGCATCGAAGGTATAGATCTCTTCCATGTAGGTCTAGGAGTAGATCTAAGTTTTAGTAAACTCGTACTCGTATTTAAAATTTTTAAATCTATCCTTCGCACGAGATCCAGTGGCATGGGTGATTCGGGGTTTCCGCGACGCGAAAACGCGATTTTCGCGGCCCGATAACCCAACAGTGGTATCATAGCCAAGTTTGAAGGCGTGTACGAGTTTGTTTTTGATTTTTTATGAAAAAATAGCTTCTGTGATTTTCTGTAAATTTAGGTTTTTTATAGTTTTTATGGGTAATTTTCTCGTAGAAGCGAAGCACAAGTGTTTCGGCACTTGTAGGCTTCCGCTACCGGGAAGATTTTTCCAAAACGGCTTGGTTTCACCCCAAATATTTTTGGGACAGCGGGCTAAGGCGCTGTTAGATCGCAAAGGAACCCTCACGATGGTTAGATCATGGGTAGGGGCGCTGCCCCTGGCCCCGCAAGGGGATTCGTTCTGCGATTGCGTCCGAAAACCGCTAAACGGAACCGCCGGGAAAATTGTACCAGTAAAAATTATAAAATTATAAAAAAATTACAGAAAATTATAGAAAGATATAATTTTGAATTATATATTAATTTTGTGATAGTCATGGCCCAAACGACCCAAATTGGATTTGGAAATGTGTTGTAATTCATAATACGGCCTGTATGCCGTTATGTGATGTGCGTGCTATATTTATTTTATTTTATTTTATTTTCACGACCTGTGCGTCGTGCCTTTCTCTTATATTCTGGTTGTAAATTAGATTTAGACTTGAATGTAACTCGAGTTTAAAATTGTAATGTAAATTTTGAAGCGGTGGAAGGTCCACTCGAGACGGAGTTACGAGGAGGGCGCGAGCAACACGAGGTGGTCAAAGGAAGGAGCTTGAGAAGCTGTTGACCTTAGGTTGACCATCCGATCTTCTCATTGGCTTGAGAAGATCGTAGTAGGGCCATGACACAATCACAAAATAATTTAATTAATTGGTTATATGTATGTGATGCATGTTTAATAAGTAGTTAATTAGTGTCTAGCGATTAGATTAGATCTAAATTGTGCACATGATGCACCCCACGATTAGATTAGATCTAAATCAAGTATTTGATACACATCATCATTTAGATTAGATCTAAATCGCGTCAACTCGTAATGCCTACCATGCCGTGATACCTACCACTACCTCGATCGCATGTTGTTGTTGAATATGCCAAAGTAGAGCAACACATACTATCTTGGTAGGGTACGGAGGGACAATTTTGGTCCCGCCTATCAACACATGGGTGAGTACAACTCAATTAGATTGAGTAACTAGTTAACTCAATTGAATCGAGTTTAAACTATAGGCATTATCCAATGGTTGGTAGATAGGTCAAAATCACGTTTATATTAATTCTTGGGCATTTTAGCCAAAGCTAACTCAAGTTTTAATATAACTGCTGATAATGATCCTATAAACAAGAGTTGCATAGAGATGTAATTGGTAAATCGTTACCTACCGATCATATTAAATCTTGGGTGTATTAGCCAAAGCTAACTCAAGGGTTAGTATGATGTGGATCTTGTCCCACATGAATTATAGAATTCAGTGGGAGCATCATTTAGTTGAAGGCCTAATTAAATGATTAAAAAGAATATGATATTTATTTCTGCATTTATTTCTGTTGTAGAATTTCCATGACGTCAAATACGAACAACTTCTCCCTGCGATCTGTCCTCGAGAAGGACAAGTTCAACGGAGAAAACTTCCTGGACTAGTACAGGAACCTGAGAATATTTCTCACCCAAGAACGTAAACTGTACGTTCTGGAGCAGCCCATTCCGGAGGCTCCTCCTGCCACTGCCCCGCGAGCTGACCGAGATGCTTTCAAGAAGCATCAAGATGACGCATTAGATGTGTCTTGTCTAATGCTCGTGACCATGAACTCTAAGCTTCAGAAGCAACACGAGTTAATGGGCGCTTATGATATGGTTGAACATCTTCGTCAACTGTATCAAGGTCAAGCGAGGCATGAAAGATTTGAGATCTCAAGGGCACTGTTTCAGTGCAAGATGTCAGACGGGGCTCCTGTAGGCCCATATGTACTCAAAATGATTGGGTACATAGAGAACCTACAAAGGTTGGGGTTCCCACTTGGCCAAGAGCTGGCCACTGACCTGATCTTACAATCCTTGCCGGATAGCTACAGTCAATTCGTTCTAAACTACAATATGAACGAGATTGACAAGCCACTGCCCGAGCTGCTTAGCATGTTAAGAACTGCTGAGTTGAACCTTAAGAAGGCTAAGCCCAACACTGTTCTGATGGTTCAGAAACATGAGGGCAAGGGCAAGCCCAAAGGCAAAGGAAAGTCCCAAGCCAAGGACAAAGGCAAGGCACTGAAGCCTAAAGGAGGGGTCGCCAAGGATGCTACCTGCTTCCATTGCGGTCAGACCGGGCACTGGAAGAGGAACTGTAAGGTATACTTGGAGGATCTTAAGAAGAAGCGAAGTGAGACTTCCACTTCAGGTATATATGTTATAGAAGTCAATCTATCTATTTCTACATCATGGGTATTAGATATTGGATGTGCTTCTCACATTTGTACTGATGTGCAGGCGCTGAGAAATAGCAGGGCATTGACAAAGGGCGAGGTGGACCTACGAGTAGGCAATGGAGCACGAGTTGATGCTGTTGCTATAGGGACTTACTTTCTATCTCTGCCCTCTGGGCTTGTACTAGAGTTAGTCGATTGTTGTTATGTGCCTGCATTAACTAAGAACATTATATCAGATTCTTGTTTGGACAAGAAAGGTTTCTCGTTTACAATAAAGAACAAATGTTGTTCCGTCTTTTTAAACGATATGTTCTATTGTAGTGCACCTCTGATAAACGAACTCTATATTCTAGACCTTGAAAGCCCTATCTATAACATAAATACCAAGAGGTTCAAGTCAAATGACATGAACCAAACCTACCTCTGGCACTGTCGCTTAGGTCATATAAATGACAAGCGCTTATCCCAGCTCCATAAGGATGGTTTGCTGGACTCATTTGATTTTGAATCATATGAGATATGCGAGTCATGCCTACGAGGCAAGATGACCAAGACTCCCTTTAGTGGGCACAGCGAGAGAGCGACTGATTTGTTAGGACTCATACATAGTGATGTATGTGGCCCTTTCAATGTTGCTGCTAGAGGCGGTTATAGGTACTTCATCACATTTACTGATGACTTCAGTAGATATGGTTATGTGTACTTGATGACACATAAGTCAGAATCCTTTGAAAAGTTCAAAGAATTCAAGAATGAAGTACAGAACCAGCTTGGCAAGAGTATTAAGATACTTCGATCCAATCGAGGTGGAGAATACCTTAGCCATGAGTTTCGTGACTATCTAGCAGAGTGTGGGATCCTATCCCAACTCACTCCTCCTGGAACACCACAGTGGAATGGTGTATCTGAAAGGAGGAATCGTACCCTATTAGATATGGTGCGATCGATGATGAGTCACACAGATCTTCCGACATACCTTTGGGGCTATGCTCTAGACACGACAGCTTTTATACTCAACCGAGTTCCATCCAAGGCCGTGATAAAGACACCATATAGGATATGGACTGGGAGAGATGCCCAGGTTGTTGGAGTGTATACTGAAAGCCTAAGCTTTGTAAACATTCATTATGAATAAAGAATCACATTTGGTCTAATTATCTACATTTGTTTGTAGTTGTTCATTTAATTTATATTGTAGATAACATAGTATGTGGTGTCACATACAGAAGATGATGTTATCAGTACCTTATAAATTATAAACAGTAACTCACGACCAGAATGGAAAGGAACAAACCATTAGAAGGTCGTAGTGTAATTAGGTATTAGTTTATCTTGACTATATAATTACACTAGTACACTCAGAGTGTATTGAGTAGGACCATTTGAGGTAGTTTCTTTTATACTGACTTTATAGAGGAACAAAGACCTCGGTTATTATGGAAGTGTGTGCTCTTAATCCTAATATAATAACAAGCACATATATTTGATATTTATTTCTTTAATTTATCAATGGGTGAGATTTAGTTCGATGAATCAATAAGCCCGATAAATTGGGAAATGATATCACTTATAGTGTGTGTTGTTGATTATAGAAGGAAACTGTGTCCTAGAGATACTAGGTTGATAATGTCCCCAAGAGGAGCTCATAAGGATTGTCATGTTAAACCTGCAGTGGACTTAGTCCGACATGACGATAAGGTTGAGTGGTACTACTCTTGGACTTAGACATTAATTAAATGAGTTGTCAATAACTCACTTAATTAGTGGACATTCGATATCTTAAACATAGGAGACTAACACACTCATAATAAGAAGGAGCCCAAAATGTAATTTGGGATTGGTGCGGTAGTTCAATGATAGTTCTCTAGTGGAATGAATTATCATTGATAAAATTAAGTTGTGTGTTCGGGGCGAACACGGGATGCTTAATTTTATCGGGAGACCAAAACCAATTCCTCCTCTCGGTCCCTATCGTAGCCTCTTATTTATAGAGTTCTATACCCACCTATACCCACCTTCTATACCCACCAATAAGGGGCCGGCCAAGCTAGCTTGGGAACCAAGCTAGGGCCGGCCTAGGTATAAAATTGGGTGGCCGGCCCTAGCTTGAACCCAAGCTAGTAGGGCCGGCCAAATAAAATTAAAAAGAAATTTAATTTTAATTTTTATTATTATGTGGAAGATATATTTTAAAGAGAATTAAAATTAAAATATCTCTCTTGTAAAAGATCTACAAAAGATTAAAGAAAGAGATTAGATCTCTTTCCTTATTTGTAGATTGGAGAGATGTTTTATTTTCTCTTTAAAATTATTCACATGTTGATAAAATTAAAATTATAGAAATTTCCTTTTATCAACCATGAAGAGATTTTAAAGAGAAATTTTATTTTTTAAAATTTCCGGAAACAAATTAGGAAGTTTTAATTGTTGATTAAAACTTGTCCTCTTTTGTTATCCAATGATGGCCGGCCACTTGAAATTAATTGGGAAAATTTTATTTTATTTCTCTCAATTAAATCATGTCAAGGAAATTAAGGAAAATTTATTGTAATTAAATTTCCTAATTTGCCTAGGCCAAGGAATATAAAAGAAGGGGTGAGGGTGCCTTCACAAGACACAACATCTATTATTCCTCTCCCTCTTTTGTTCCTTGGTGTGGCCGGCCAACCTCTCCCTCTCTTCCTCTTGTGGTGGCCGAACCCTACCCTTCTATTGGAGCTCTTGTGGTGGCCGGATACTACTCGGAGAAGAAGAAGAAGAAGGAGAGAAAGCTAGCATCTCTTGGAGCTTGGTTAGTATTTTGTTTTTAACCACTGGTGGAGCTTCCTCTTTGTTGGCCGAACCTAGCTAGGAGGAGAAGAAGGTGATTGGTGGTTTCTCATCTCGGAAGATCGTTGCCCACACAACGTCCGAGGTTAGAAGAGGAATACGGTAGAAGATCAAGAGGTTTTTCTACAAGGTATAACTAGTAAATTTTATTTCCGCATCATGCTAGTTATTTATGGAAATAATACCAAATACAAGAGGCTTACGTTCTAGTATTTCGAATATATTTTTCAAAGTTGTGTTCTTTGTTTCTTTCTTTTCCTTGTGATTTGATTGTTCTTTTGGTTAACCTAAAGTTATTTTAGGAAATTAAATATTAGCTTTCTATTAAAGGTTTTGTCTAGTCGGTGGTGGTTGCTCCCATATCCAAGAAGGTCATGTGCCTCGCCACGTCAGTACTGGGAACCTTTTATGGAAATTAATATTTAATGGAATTAATAACTTAAGGAGACTTGGGTCGAACGTGTTAAGTTCCGCAGGAGATCCAAGTCAAAACCTAAAAGAACAAATAGATTAAGTTTTGGATCAAACGTGTTAAGTTCCGCAGGCGATCCAAAATTTAATTTAAAAGAACACATGGTAGCTAGGAAAAGGTTCAGACCTTTGTACAAATTTTTGTACAGTGGAACCTCTAGGTTTTCCGAGTAGCAACCAACACAGGTGTCTTTCATGAGGATTTGGGGTTGTGAGGCTTACGTACGACGTCAAGTCTCAGACAAATTAGGACCCAAATCCGACAAGTGCTATTTCATTGGATATCCCAAGGAAACTAAGGGATATTACTTCTACATTCCCAGTCAGCACAAGATAGTTGTGGCAAAGACTGGGGTCTTTCTAGAAAGGGACTTTGTTTCTAGAAAGACTAGTGGGAGCGCGTTCGATCTTGAAGAAGTTCAAGATGCGAACAATAGCATTGATGCCTCGATGGAAATTGAACTGGAACCACAAAGTGTTGTGGATTATGTTGTTCCACAAAGAGTTGAGAAACAACAACCAGTTCAAGTAGGCATTCCTCTTCGCAGGTCTGATAGGGTACATCGTCAGCCTGAGAGATACTCATTTCTCTTGTCTGACCATGATGACGTTGTGCTCTTAGATGATGAGCCTACCACCTATCAGGAAGCTGTGATGAGACCAGATTCCGAGAAATGGCTAGAAGCCATGAGATCCGAGATGGAATCCATGTACACTAACCAAGTATGGACTTTGGTTGATCCACCTGAAGGGGTAAAACCCATTGGGTGCAAGTGGGTCTTTAAGAGAAAGATTGACATGGATGGACTTATCTATAAGGGTCGCTTGGTAGCTAAAGGTTTCAAGCAGATTCATAGTATTGACTATGATGAAACATTTTCTCCAGTAGCGATGTTTAAGTCCATTTAGATCATGCTTGCTATTGCAGCTTACCACGATTACGAGATCTGGCAGATGGACGTCAAAACCGCGTTTCTGAATGGAAACCTACTCGAGGATGTGTCCATGACACAACCTGAGGGTTTTGTAGATCCAAAGCATACTAGCAGAGTATGCAAGCTGCATAGGTCCATTTATGGACTAAAGCAAGCTTCTCGAAGCTAGAATCTTCGATTCGATGATGTAATCAAATAGTTTGGTTTTATCAAGAACGAAGATGAACCTTGTGTCTACAAGAAGGTTGTAGGGGACATAGTTGTCTTCCTCATATTGTATGTGGATGACATACTCCTTATTGGGAAGGACATCCCTTTGCTACAGTCTGACAAGACTTGGCTAAGGACTTGTTTCTCAATGAAGGACTTAGGTGAAGCATCCCGCATTCTAGGGATACAGATCTATAGAGATAGATCTAAAAGATTGCTTGGCCTAAGTCAGAGTACATATATTGACAAGGTACTCCTTCGGTTTGCCATGCAGAACTCCAAGAAGGGATTTCTGTCGATGTCACATGGCGTGAGTCTTTCGAAGACTCAAGGTCCCTCTTCTAGAGAGGAGAGAGACCGCATGGATCAGATCCCTTATGCCTCAGCCATAGGATCGATCATGTACGTCATGCTATGTACTCGACCTGATGTCTCGTATGCTTTGAGCATGACGAGCAGATACCAGTCAGATCCAGGTGAAAGTCACTGGATAGCGGTCAAGAATATTCTTAAGTACTTAAGAATGACTAAAGAATATTTCTTGATATATGTAGGCAATGATGAGCTAGCTGTAAAGGGTTACAGTGATGCTAGTTTCTAGACCGACCAGGATGACTATAGATCGCAGTCGGGGTTTGTATTTTGCATTAATGGTGGTGATGTGAGCTGGAAGAGTTCGAAGCAGGACACAGTAGCTGATAATACGACAGAGGCCGAGTATATTGCTGCATCAGAGGCAGCAAAGAAGGCAGTTTGGATTCGCAAGTTCATCACTGAACTTGGGGTGGTTCCTAGCATTGCTGATCCTATTGAGCTCTATTGTGACAACAATGGAGCTATAGCACAGGCGAAGGAACCTCGCTTACACCAGCTGACCAAACACATACTACGACGCTTCCATCTCATTCGAGAGATCATTGAGAGAGGAGATGTGAAGATTTTCAGAGTACCTACAGAGGCTAACATCGCAGATCCCTTGACCAAGGCTTTGGCACAGAGGAAGCATGATGGTCACACTAGGTCATTGGGGCTTAGAGCCTACACTGATTGACACTAGTGCTAGTGGGAGATTGTTAGCTAGAGCCCTAGAGCCAATCATTTGATGATTGTATTTTGGACTTATTGTATCATATTCTATATAAATAAAGGCATTTGGTTTTTGGTTGTTATACTTACTTGTATTGGTGCCAAATAAACTAAGTATAATAATGTCCTTGAGTAGAAGGTTCTTACCTATATCAATCGATTGGTTGAATCGATAGTGAGATGATATAGGGAACACTACTCTTAATCATTCCTAGTCGAGTATTAACATTCAGGGACAATGTTAATGCAATAAGACTAGCATGTAGGTCAACTCAATGACTTGATCTCACAAGTCATGGATATAGAGATATCAAGTTGACACATGGGTATGCATTAGAGAATGTATACTGAATGACCCGCCATGAGAAAGTATCATGCATCGTTATATGAGTGTCATATACTTTCTCATGTGGCTATTAGTATGACTACTAGTCCTTAGACCTGAAGTCACCATGGTTCCCTACATAAGGAGTTATGTACTTTGGTTTCGTCAAACATCACCCGTAACTGGGTGGACCATAAAGGCGATTACTGGGTATGTAACAAATTATGCGGAGGGATGTGAGTGATGTAGACGGGATCTATCCCTCCTATATGACGGGAGAGACATCGGTATTCTTGATAGAGTGAGACTACGAAGTGCATGGCCATGCCCAAATGAGTCAATATAGGATATTGAGCTCATTTGATTTAGTGAGTCTACTTGGAGTTCAAGATTTAGATTGATTAGAGGATGACATGGTCTATGCCTCATATTGATCAATCTAGATGTCTAGGATAGAAGGACATTTGTCATATATTGTGAGGAGTCACAATTAGTAGTCACAAGGTGATGTTGGATCTCAACATTCTTGTAACATTGGGTAGTAATGATATGTTGCTAGATACCGCTCATTACTTATGCTCCTAAATGGGTTTAGGGGCATTGCCAACGTTACAAGAACCTATATGGTCACACACTAAGGACAATTAGATGGAGATTAGGTTCATATGATGAACCAAGAGGATTAGATTCATTTGATGAATCAAATTGGGTTAAGAGTAATCCTAATTGGGCTAACTTGAGTTGGACTCAAGTTGATTCATGTGTTTAATGAGTCTAATTTAGATTATGACTCATTGAATCAATTTAATTAAATGAATTAGATTCATTATATTAAATTGGCTTGAATTAAATGGTTGGATTAGATCAACCATGAGAGAGATTAAGTCAAATTTGACTTGACTTGAGAGGAAGATGAAGAGTCAAGTTTGACTTGACTTCATGCCACCTCATTGGTGAGTTGACATTAAGTGGCCAATGATGAGGTGCCACACCATCATGTTTAGCACATGTGTGTGCCACCTCATGGAGGTTAAAAATCTCTTAATGGCCACACTTAATGCAAAAATGAGGGTTACACTTGGGAAAGTGGCAGGCCACCTTTTGTTGTGGATGTGAATTCATTTTCTCATTCATGTGTGCATTCACTTCATATCCTTCCTCTAGCCATTTTTGCTCTCCCTCTCCTTTCCTTGGTCGAATCCCATAAGGTGCTAGCACATCTTGTTTTGGTCATCTCCACCTAGTGTGTTCGTGTGGATACGTATAGAGAAGTATCTATCTTTGATACTTTCGAGATCCGACGAATCTTGGACGAGCGGGATATGAAAAAGGGCACGCATCGAAGGTATAGATCTCTTCCATGTAGATCTAGGTTTTAGTAAACTCGTACTCGTATTTAAAATTTTGAAATCTATCCTTCGCACGAGATCCAGTGGCATGGGTTATTCGGGGTTTCCGCGACGTGAAAACGCGGTTTTCGCGACCTGATAACCCAACACGTGTGGCCAAACAGAAGAAAAGTAGTGCACGACCGTGCAACTCTTGCACGGTCGTGCGGCCAACCAGAGGCAAATAAGAGCATGGTCGTGCAAACTTGAACGGTCGTGCCCCTCACGACCGAAGCCAAGCAAGGAACGACAGTGCAACCCTGCACGGCCGTGTCCCAGGAGTCGAGCCCGAAGTTGACACAGCCGTGCCAATTGACACGGCCGTGCAGCATGGCCAGAGACAAGAAAGGACACAACCGTGCCATATTGGCACGGCCGTGCCACCGCAACTGTGCCCTAGCCTATAAAAAGGTTTTAACCCTTCTTCTCAAAGGGGGGAGAGCCGAGAAGCGAGCCATCAGTAGGAGAATCACCTTGGTGTCGTTCCACACCATCCAGGACCTCTGTCTAGCGATCTTTCATCACCACATCAACTCCAAAAGCAAAGGATTGGATCCAAAGATCACTCGTCGCCGTTGGATAAGCATACTTCTTCTTTCTCTCTTCTTGTTTGAGGATGCTTAATTACATTATGTCTTCGAGTTTTTCTCCGGCATCTATGTAGTAGATTCCTTATTCTAGGATGAGGGAGTAATTGTGGATTGGTTTTGATATAATACTCATATTTATGCTTTATTTCATTGGATGATTTCACTTGCTTTGTTTTGACTACTCGATCTCCATATCGTGTTAATTGATTGTGTAGGAATCGCCAACCTCGTAGAGGGAACATCTTAGATTGTACACCCGAGGGGCCCTAGTGATAGGGGTAACTCGTTCACGGACATCTAGGGTACTCCCTTAAAAGGAGAGGCAACTTCTCCACAAGGAAGTAAGAGACCAAACTAAGCTCCTTATTTCTATCCTTAATGACACTAATTAGAGTTGTGTTCTTGTGATCTACCGAGGCGCCCTAGTGACAGGGGTTAACCATAACAGGATTTCATAGGGATATTCTCCATTTGGTACTTAAGGATAGTTGCTTTAGTTTCCGACGAATGCATGTTGATGGACAATGAGTAAAGGATAGAATGTGATACACCAATACCACCACAATGAAATCAAACTCCTAAGACTCTTCATAAACCAAGTCAATTACTTCTACTTTTCTAGTTCTCGTTTCCGTTTCCAAATCACCTTTCTTTAGATAACTTACAACCATCGGTAGTTTAGCTAATCCAAAGTGAGACATCTCTAGTACTTATAATCAGTCCTCGTGGGATCGATAATCTTTATTACTGATGATGAATCGATGCACTTGCGGAATCGTAACAAGTTTTTGGCGCCATTGCCGGGGACTGCGTCTATAACATTAGTGAAAATCATATTAGATTAGACTAGACTTTGTTTTTGTTTCTTTCCTTTTTTTTAATATTCTGCATTTTAGATAAATAATTTTATTTTTGTTTTTCTTTATTTTCTGTAATTTTATTAAAATACCTAAAAAAGTATATTATTATTTCATCTCTCTTCTTTACTATACTCCATATCTTGTTTTTACATGCGAAGAGCTAATCTTTCAGGACAACTTCTACCGTTCGATGCAGAGATCGATAGGACTGTTCTGAGAAAAAAGAACCTACAAAAAGCATTTCAAGCCGCACAAGAATCTTCAGAAATGGCTGACAAACTGTTGAAGGACTACGCATCACGTTATGCATGAGGGGTTCGGTCTAGCATCACTCGACCGCCAATCGAAGCCAACAATTTTAAAATCAAGCCTGCAGTAATTCATATGGTTCAACAGAATCAATTTGGAGGAGGACCGCACGCCGATCCAAACCATCACTTAGAGCTTTTCTATGAGATTTGCGGTACTATGAAAGTAAATGAGGTCCCTCCAGAATCAGTAAGGCTACTTCTCTTTGGATTCTCCCTGAAAGACAGAGCCAAGCAGTGGCTAAATTCGCTTCCAGCAAATAGCATAACATCTTGAGAGCAGTGTGAGTAGAAATTTCTGGACAAATTCTACCCACCAAGCAAAACTGCCCACATGAGGAATTTGATCGCAAGCTTAAAACAGATAAAGCCAGAATCATTATTTGAAACTTGGGACAGGTTTAAAAGTATGCTAAGATAGTACCCTCATCATGGCCTTGAGAAATGGTTGGTTCTACACACATTCTACAAGGGAATCAATTATCACACGAAGGTATCCCTCGATTCTGTAGCAGGAGGAGCACTAATGAACAAGAGCCTTGATGAAGCTGAAGAGATCATAGAGAATGTGACACAGAACCACCATCAGTGGGCAATCGAAAGATCTGGTAGTTCTTTCTCAGGGAATCCAATAAAGGTGTCAGGAAAATTCGACGTAGATGCAGTCACACTCATGTCTGCAAAGCTGGACGCTCTGACCAAGAAGTTTGAGGCCATGGGAAATAGCACGACCAATGCAATAGTTTGTATTTGCGAGACTTGTGGAAGTATGGATCATGCTCAAGATACTTGCCCCTTAGGGCCAATACAAGTACAGATAAACCAACTTGAGCAATGCGATGCGATAATTAATTACAACCAAAAGCAAAACAATCCGTACTCCAACACATACAACCCTGGATGGAGAAACCACCCAAATTTCTCATATCGTAATAATTAGGACCAAGGACTAGCAAAACAAAGCTATCAACCTGGGCAATAGAGCTACCCATTTGGATAACAGACTTATCACCAACAGCAACCTTCACAGTTGTCCAAAATCGAAAAGATGCTTGAAGAAGCTCTCTTAGAGCAAAAAGAGATGAAGAATGAGATCAAGCAGTTGACTCAAAGACTGAAAAATTTAGAAAAACATCAGAAGATGCAAGACAGCTAGATAGCCCAGATAGCCCAGTCTTTTTCAAGAGCACAGGGAACATTTCCAGGAAAGCCTGATATAAATCCAGTGGAACACTGCAACCACATTGAGATGAGGAGCAGACGAACTGTGGGAGACCCCCAAATCACTACTCAGAAAGGACCTAACTCAGAGGAAGAGCCCTCTTCCCTAGTGCCCAATCAGATCTAGAACAGGGATGAAGAGAAGATCACCAAGGAAGTTAAAGGAACTCTTTAAATTCCCCCACAAAGTCAGACGATTTCTTTCCCTCAGAAACTGATCACATCCCAAAAGGATGAAGAGTTCAACTGATTCTTGAAGAAGATTAAGGAAATTTGCGTAGAAGTACCACTGATAGATGCACTGCACCAAATGCCGAAGTTCATGAAGTTTTTAAAGGGTATTTTATCTAACAGAAGGCAGAAGGGCGACTTCGAGACTGTAGCATTAACAGAAAACTATAGCGCTCTACTTATGGTAAATATTTCATTGAAACTTCAGGATCCAGGGAGTTTTTCCATACCTTGCAAAATTGGTTCTGAACTCATACAGAAAGCCTTCTGCTACTTGGGAGCCAACGTTAGCTTACTTTTGTACTCCTTGTGTAAGAAGTTAGGACTTCAGAACATTAAACTGACTACTATGGCATTGTAATTAGCTGACCATTCATGTAGATACCCAATGGAAATAGTGGAAGACGTGCCAGTAGAAGTAGGCGGATGCATCATCCCCACAGATTTCATTATCCTGGATATGGAGGAGGATCCCAAGATACCGATCATCCTTGGAAGACCATTCCTTGCCACAGTTGGAGCCCTCATTGATGTGAAAAGTCACAAGTTATCCTTGGAGATCGGCAAAGAAAGGATTAAATTTGATTTATCTAATTCCTCTATCTGCGATCCCTCTTCTCAGGGAAATTCTAGCAAGATGAACATACATAAAGTCGAGGAGTGCAGATTCCAAGAGAGGTCCCCTCTAGCGAGCAATAAGAAGTACATTTGTCCTTCACGAGCGAAACTAAAGGTGCAGACTGGAGCATTAACCCTAGGAGGAGAGTCGTGCTTCCATGGGTTTAGTCCACACTAACTGAAATGGGGTCGAGCTGAAGACCAAAAACAAGCACTTTTTGAGAGGCAACCCAAGGGTTTTTCAATTAAGTTCATCATTCCTTTTATAGTTTTATTTCTCTAGTAAGTTCAAACCGAGTATTTTTTATCATTTCTTTATTTTTTTGGGTATTCATATTCAAGATGTGCAGAGGCTCCATGAGCTGGCCGTGAGTGTTTCATGGGCGTGGAGGCGTCAGAGGAACCAAAATGGCGAAAGGTGAGTCACCGTGCACTTAAAGGAGTCGGCCATGTGACCTCGCACGACCGTGCGAAGCCGACAGAGGGACAAAGGCCATGGGTCATGCAACCTTGCGCGGCCATGTGGCCTGTGCAGAGAAGAGAAAGACACCTGTCGTGCCAATTGGCACGACCGTGCAAGAAGAACAGTGGAGGAAGAGACACAAGCCGTGTCAATTGGCACTGTCGTGCAATCAAAGCCGAGAAGAACAAAGCACGGGTCGTGCCAACCGACACGGTCGTGCGACTTTGACCGAAGGGAGAAAAGAGGGGGTCATGCCAATTGGCACGATCGTGCAAAACCATGTTGGTGCAATATTCCTCAGGTCAAGGTTGACCTAGTTGACCAAGCTTGAGCCTTGGTTTGGGTTTCGATGTTTGACAATACAAGACTTCGATGATATGGACAAGTGCATGTGCAGTTGTTCATTTGGAGAGATTGTTTGGTGCAATTCCCCTCTGATCAGGGTCTGATCAGGTTGATTATAGAAGAGTCAAGTAGGTCAAGGTTGACCGGATACTTGACTGTGAAAGTCCTGGTGAGTGAAGCTAAGCAGAAGGAAAATCCTGATAAGTGAAGCCAGGTGAAAGACCTAGTGAGTGAAGCTAGGCAGTGAGGAAAATCCTAGTGAGTGAAACTAGGTGAAAGACCTAGTGAGTGAAGCTAGGCAGTGAGGAAAATCCTAGTGAGTGAAGCTAGGCGAAAGACCCGGTGAGTGAAGTCAGGCAGAAGAGAAGTCCTAGTGAGTGAAGCTAGGCAGAAGGGAAGTCCTGGTGAGTGAAGCCAGGCACGGGAAAATCCAGATGGGTCAAGGTTGACCAGACATCTGGTGAAAGTCCAAGTAGGTCAAAGGAATTGACCGGATACTTGGCACGAGGAAGAAAAGTCCAAGTGGGTCAAAGGGATTGACCGGACACTTGGTGAAGGAGTCCTAGCAGGTCAATGGTGACCGGATGCTAGGCATGATGAATCAATAGGTCATGGATTGACCGGATGTTGGTTTGGGGGCTTGGGACTTGGTTTTGGGCAAAAACCAATGTCCGGATCGATCAGCCGATCGATTGGCTGATGCCCAATCGATCGGCCGATCGATTAGGAAGGTCCCCGTGACAAGCCTCGAGTGGGCAAGTCGCAAGAGCGTACAGAACGCCTCTGGATCGATCAACCGATCGATCCAGAGCTCCCAATCGATCAGTGGATCGATTGGGAAATGGCGATGTCGGGCGATAAGCCCTGGATCGATCAGCCGATCGATCCAGGCGTATTCCTGAGAGCCCAGAGGCGCTCTGGATCGATCAGTCGATCGATCCAAAGCCTCCCCGATCGATTGGGAGCAATCTAATCGATCGGGATCCGACCGTTGGCATCGTATTTAGCTGCAGGCGTTCGATTCCTTCGGAATAACTCACGGCATTCATCTCAGATCTTCACAGCAACTCCACAGCTTCTCCACAAAGTTTAGATCGCCAGTTCTTGAAGGTTCTTGGAGGTTTTTCAAGTCAAGAGGTGGATCTACAGCTAAAGAAGAGAGCTAGGGTTAGGGTTCCCTTGTAAGCTTGTGCTGTATTTTTGTTTCCCTTTCCCTTTCTTCTTGTAGTGTGAACTTGTAGGGCTTCTCTGCCTTCGGTAGTTACCGAAAAGGAGTGTTTATTAGTGGAGGTGTGTGTGAGTGTGTGGATCCTTGGACTAGTCACCTCCTTTGGAGGTGGATACTAAGTAAATCTACTTGTTAGCGTTGTGTGTGTTATTTCTTGTATATTTCCGCTGCACATCTTTGAAGAAACAAGCAATGCTGATCACGAGCACGCGACGAGCTATTCACCCTCCCCCCTCTAGCTACATTTCGATCCCAACAAGTGGTATCAGAGCGAGGTCGCTCTTCACCGGAATCATTGCCGAAAGGGGCAAACAAAACAAGCAAAGCTAGAGGGTGAAGAAGTTGGAGCAAATTCATCAAAGTCAAAGAATTCAAGAAGCTCAACTTCAAGATACAATTCCAAGATGGACTTGGATTTGACACAAGGGTGGCTCCACCGTACACATCTACACGCTTCGATCTTTGAAAATCAAGGATCGAAAACTTCTTAATGGTGGAGATAGAGCAATGGTTTGCTCTTATGGAAGGCTTCGAAGCTCCTATGAATTCAAAGGGCAAAGTTCTCAAGAAAAGCAAATGGAGCCCGAAGCAAGTCCAAAGGTGCGAAGCAAATGATAAGGTAACCAAATTATTGGTTAATTTATTGCCTAGCACAATTCTATGCAAAATTGGAGAGTTCAAGGATGCCAAGGAGCTGTGGAGCAAATTGGCATCAATTCATGAAATCCCCTCCACTGCACCGATCCAAGAAAAATCCAGAGAGTGCGACCCATTGGAGCAAGACCAAGAGGAGGACTCCGAAGTTGAGAGATGCTCAACTTCCGAAGAAGAAGTCCAAGAAGAAGCTTCATCTTCGAGGGAATGCAATGAAGAGAACAAGGAGGGAGCATACTCCTTGTTCCATGTACAAGATGATGAAGCCTCCACCTCTAGGATTGAGGGGGAGCAATTTTTGGTGACACCGGATCAAGAAGAAGGAGAAGTCTCCACATCCGGGTCAAGAAGGGATGAAGAAGCTTCCACCTCCACAAGTCAAGACAAATCTAATGGAGGAGCATCACTATCGGATCAAGAGGAAGCCTCTACATCCACATCACATGAAGGACCAAGTGCCATCCCTACACAAGAAGGTATAAATAGTTCAATAAATAACAAAAATCATATTATATGTTTTGAGTGTAGGGAGAATGGGCACTACAAGAGCAAGTGTCCCAACTTGGCCAAGAAAAAGAGCTAAGTGACACCCAAGGGCAAGGAGAAGCCCAAGGAGACCATCCTCGGAACAAAAAGGAGCAAGGAGCACATTGTGTGCTTTTTGTGCAATCAAAAGGGACATTACCGGAGTCAATGTCCCAAGGGGAAGAAGGTGGTCAAGGCTCAAGGAGGAAGCTCAACTCAAGGGGGAGCCTCCAAGGTAAAAAGAAATGTATCATTTATTGAGCCTATCCCCTTGAATAATGGTAAAAAGCATGATAGTTCTAATTTATATCATTTTAATGCTATTTACCATGAAAATAGGGGGCATGATAAAGTTAAGGAAAATCATGTAGCTTATCATGCTAAAACCTCTCAACCTAAGTTTAGAAAGGTAGATAGGAATTTAGGCAAGAACCCTAAGGATTCTAGGTATTTGCCTAAGAAGAAAAATCAAGGTTTTAGTGAAAAACCTAAAGTTGAAGAATTATTGAAGGAAAATCAAGTCTTGAGGTCAAGACTTGATAAATTAGAGAGGACTCTTAGAAAAATCACAAATATGACACAAGGGTCCAAGAGTCAAAATCTAGGCCTAGAAGTATCAAAGTCATCCAATGGTCATAGGGGTTTGGGATACAAACCTAAAACCAAGAAGGATGTAATTTCTTACCATAGGGTTCCATATAGTTATGGAACCAACCCTAGGCCTAGTGAGCAAGCCAAAAATACTAGGGAGGTCATCCCTAAGAGTATTTTTGCAACAAATGTGACTAAGACTTCTAAGTGTTGGTCCCTTTGGAGGCCGGCAAGAGGGGAGGGGTGAATTTCCCTACAAATTAAAACACGAACCTTTCTCGGATTTCAACTATATAATGAACACTTGTAATAAATAAATAAAAGAGACTAAGTAAAGAAAAACAGACACCAGAGTTTTACTTGGTTTGCAATCAGGGGATTGCTAATCCAAGGAATGTGAGCGTACTATCTGATTCTCCTCTGAGCGGAGTAGCCTCTTACAACGTTGAACGTACAAGAAGAAAAGTAAAGCACACAGAAGTTGATTACAAGTTCGTCGTTCTGATTAATTGATTTGCTTCTGGACTAAGGCTATATTTATAGCCTTGGTCGGGGCGCCTGGAAGGGTTCCGGGCGCCCTGGGGGGGATAAAACTTTATCCCCCAACGTTCAGATCGAGTTTGACTCGATCTGGTCAAAAACCTCATTCCGGGCGCCCGGATGGGGCGCGCCGGACCCCAAAAGTCAACTCGATTGACTTTTCTGTCCGCTCCGCTTCGGTTCAGCTCGTCTCGGTCCGGGTCTTCTGTTCCGGCTCCACTAGCTTGGGTGATCTCGGCCATCCGGAATAGGGCTCACCCGAACCCATGTTCCGGCCTTCTCCTCGAGCAGCCTTCCTTCCCGGTTTCTCGTCCCTCGAACGCGGCGCACGTTCTTCTCGTCCACCGGTGTACTCTTCCGCGGACACCTCGTCCCTCGGACGCACCGAGCCCGTCGGCTCTCTCCCGTGCCGTCCTTCTCGCTAGCCGCGTCTTCCGCTCGACTTCCTGTGTTCCTAAGTTCCTGCACACTTAGACACAAGGGTTAAACAACGCAGGACCTAACTTAACTTGTTTGATCACATCAAAACACCTCGGGGTTCCAAAAATCTCCCCCTTTTTGATGTGAGCAACCTAAGTTAAGCTAGGGAAAAACAGATGCAATAAAAACAATTTATTTGTAATTAAGTCCAAAGATATTTCATAAAAAAGTTTATATACCTCCCCCTAGACTTAACATTCTTCTCCCCCTTTGATCACATTAAAAATAGGGGTTCTTTAAACAAGTCTAAGGCAATTAATATTAATTTCTAAGGCAATGTTTCAAAAGAGAATATTTAGTAAAAAAAATTCTAAGTCAATATTCAGAATATCTTTTATCTAATTTCATAAAAGATTTTTAAGGCAATTTTCAAAGGAAAATGTCTAAGACAATATTCATAGAAAAATTTCTAAGTTAAAAAAAAATATCTAAGTCAATAATTATCAGAAATTTTCTAAGTCAAAAAAAATTTATTATTATTATTATTATTATTTTTTAAATATTTTCTAACACAAATTGAATAACTCTTTTAAAGCATTAGGTAAATTAAATTAATACTTTTTCAGTTAGTCAATTAAACTTTTCATTTCGATACTTGACTTCCAGGTCGTGGCGAGGCAATAGGCCTTCTTAGTTATTGGAGCAACAACCACTTCCTTAGACAAAGCCTCATAATGAAATTAGTCGTTTAATTTCCTTGCTGAAAATGCTAAGTCTAATTTTAAATTAAACAAGTTTTTGGAACCCAGTAGAGGTTCCTACCTACAGGGTTAACCAAGTATTTCCTAGGTACATGGATTTTTGATATATTTCTAATTTGACTTTGATGAAATCTATAGTACTAATTTAAACCTCTATAATTTCTAAAAGTAGAAATATTTGAACTTTTATATTTTTTCAATCTTTCTATTTCTTCTTTTAGTTTTTCATTTTCAATTTTCAATTTATCAAAATCCTCTATAAGACATGATTTTACTAAAATTCTTTTTGTTTCCAAAATTTCATTTTTTAATTTGATATTTTCATTTTCTAATTTATACATGGATTTAGTCATTACCTTAATGCCAGAATAAAGTTGATCAGGGGGTAAGAGGCATACCTCACTTACCATGTCGGACTTGAAACCTGAATCTCCCCCTGCTTCACTGCTTTCATCCGAGGTCGCTCCCCCTTCATCGATGCTAGGTTTTGATATACTTTATCTATCGTAGCTTGTCATTAGTGCTATCCCGGCATATTCTTGAGCTTCTGATTCGGATGAAGAAGTGTCGTCCCAAGTTGCTTTTAGGTTGTGTTTCTTGGGAGACTTCCTTTTGGCCTTTTTGAGTTCTGGGCAGTCTTGTCTTAGGTGTCCCTCCTTCTGACACTGGTAGCACCGTACCTTTCTTCTACCTTTTTGATTCTTTTGATTCTGCATTTTAAATTTTTTAGATCTAAAAAACTTTTTAAAGTTTCTTACCATGTACGCTTCTTGATCGTCTTCGGATTCTGACTCGGGTTCATCCTTGTTGGTTGCGTTCAGCGCCATAGTTGTGTCCTTTGTTATCTCTGCATATCTAGTTTCGTGTAATTCAAGTGTAAAAAACAACTCTTCTAAAGTACTTACCTCCAAGTCTTTTGAGATGTAGTAAGCATCGACGATTGATGTCCACTCCGGAGTTCTTGGAAACGCGTTGAGTGCGTAGCGTATAGTGTCCCGGTTTGTCACCTTTTTACCAAGGTTTTCGAGACCAGTAACTAGTTCTTTTACCTTTGCATGTAGACTGGCTACTTTCTCACCTTTCTCCAGATGGATGTTCATCAGTTTGTTGCGGAGGATGTCCCTTCTAGCGAGCTTTGCTTCGGACGTGCCTTCGTGGAGTTCCAAGAACTTCTCCCAAAGTTCTTTAGCAGATAAATAGTTTCCGATGCGGTTGACCTCTTGAGGCGGTAACACGCTCAGCAGGTGATGTTCCGCACCGACTCATTCTCGCTCCTTCTTTGTCCAATCGCTCTCTTCTTTTTCTTTTCCATCTTTATCTGTTGGAGCTACAAAACCATATTTCATAATAAATCGAATTTCAAAATATGTTTTTAGGAATACCTCCATACGACGCTTCCAGTCTGCGAAGTTCCCCTCGAATTTTGGTGGGACGATGCTTGGTCCGGCCATCGTGTTGCTTCAATCGGCGGTTAGTCCTCTTGAAACGCGCCTTGCTCTGATACCACTTGTTGGTCCCTTTGGAGGCCGGCAAGAGGAGAGGGGTGAATTGCCCTACAAATTAAAACACGAACCTTTCTCGGATTTCAACTATATAATGAACACTTGTAATAAATAAATAAAAGAGACTAAGTAAAGAAAAACAGACACCAGAGTTTTACTTGGTTTGCAATCAGGGGATTGCTAATCCAAGGAATGTGAGCGTACTATCTGATTCTCCTCTGGGCGGAGTAGCCTCTTACAACGTTGAACGTACAAGAAGAAAAGTAAAGCACACAGAAGTTGATTACAAGTTCGTCGTTCTGATTAATTGATTTGCTTCTGGACTAAGGCTATATTTATAGCCTTGGTCGGGGCGCCTGGAGGGCCCTGGGGAGATAAAACTTTATCCCCCAACGTTCAGATCGAGTTTGACTCGATCTGGTCAAAAACCTCATTCCGGGCGCCCCGGATGGTTCCGGGCGCCCCGGACCCCAAAAGTCAACTCTGGTTGACTTTTTCCGTCTGGTCGCTCCGCTTCGGTTCAGCTCGTCTCGGTCCGGGTCTTCTGTTCCGGCTCCACTAGCTTGGGTGATCTCGGCCATCCGGAATAGGGCTCACCCGAACCCATGTTCCGGCCTTCTCCTCGAGCAGCCTTCCTTCCCGGTTTCTCGTCCCTCGAACGCGGCGCACGTTCTTCTCGTCCACCGGTGTACTCTTCCGCGGACACCTCGTCCCTCGGACGCACCGAGCCCGTCGGCTCTCTCCCGTGCCGTCCTTCTCGCTAGCCGCGTCTTCCGCTCGACTTCCTGTGTTCCTAAGTTCCTGCACACTTAGACACAAGGGTTAAACAACGCAGGACCTAACTTAACTTGTTTGATCACATCAAAACACCTCGGGGTTCCAACACTAAGAAGTCTAAGAAAGTTACAAAGAAGGTCACAAGGGAAGCAATCCCTAGGGTTGACCTAGAAAAAGTGACCAAGGCTTCTAAGAAGCCAAACAAGGTCACTAGGAAGGTATCTAGGGAAGTTATCCCTAGTGAATACCTAGAGCATCCAAGGAGCACCAATAGATTTTGGGTTCCTAGGAGCATTTTCTCTACCCCATAGATGGGTTAGAGAGTGTCAACTCTAAGAAGAAGGGTAGTTAACCCAACTTTGAAGAAATTGACATTCAAGGAGCATTTTCAAGGTTATTATTAACCCTTTGAAAATGAAATGGATTTATGATTTACTCTTTGAAAGAGTAAAATGTGCCAAATTTGAGAAGTATTGATTTTATTTTTAATTGGCACGATTTGGGAAAGCATAAGAAATACCAAGTTGGGACTTTGGTATTTTCTTAGTAATTTAAGGCAAATCTAAGCCTTAATTTAAAGTGTTACTCTTGTGGAAAAATGAAATATACCAACACTTGAGGAATATGCTTAATTTCAATCGGCATAAATTTTGTCAAGAGAATTAAAAATGTCAATTTAGGTTTTGGCATTTTCTTGGAGCGTTTAGAGGGCAATCTAGGTTAGATTTTAAGTTAGCTAAGGTTTAAGGACACTTAGATAGGTAATCTAGGTATTTTATCTATGCTAAACCTTGCCATGATTGTTTGCTCACTATATGCCATGACATCATGATTATTTTTGCATTCATACCTTATGATGAGAAATACAAAAATACCATGTCATGGCATACATACATCATGTAGTTATAGGAAATTTTCTTTTGAAAATTATTTCTTTTTGATGTATGTCATAACATTATCATGCATTATGTTTATTTCCTTAAAATTAAGGACAAATGACATTTATCAACAGGTGATATAAACAAGTAACATCCTTGGTGGATGTTTACCACTCAAAATACCTAGATAGAGATGCATGATCCCTAGATTAGGGTAAAACCAAAATCTACATCTTACAAAGACCTATAAGATGACTTGTATGTGTTTTAGTGCACAGTAGATACAAGTGAGATGTTAGGATGATGAACAAAACTCAAGATGTTGATTTAGTGCATTTTTTTAAGTTTTTAAATTCATCAAAATACATAGTTATGTGTTTTTCCATCATTGGGAAAGCTAATGTACAAGTCATGTGCATTAAGCCCAAGGAACATGGTGGGATATTGGTTTTGAAAATGTTTTTAAAATGATTTTGGAAAACCTTGGTGAAGGCTATCTTTTGATAGTAATCACCATTGAATAGTTAGACACAAACTTGAAGAAAACACTAAAATTTTTATAAGTTTTCAAGTTTGTGTCAATCTTTGAAAATATGATGTATTTTCATAGAAAACTATTTTTCATGATAAAGTATACCCTAAATAATGTCTACACAAATTTTCACGATTTTTAGAATTTTGTAGAATTTTTTAGGGGTTTCTGAAGTTGACTGAAATGAAATTTCAGCAACTATCAGACCTCAATCGATCACCCGATCGATTGAAGGGTCTCAATCGATCGGGCGATCGATTGAGAGCAAACTTCTCGCGAACAGAAGCTTCCTGGATCGATCCATCGATCGATACAACCCTCTTGAATCGATCAGTGGATCGATTCAGCATGGTCCGATCGATTGGGACCCAACTCCAATTGATCGAAGCTGCTGATTTTGGCTGGGAAAGCCTGATTTCAGCTTTTTGAACCATGGTTAGTCTAGGTAACCATTCCAAAACCCTTAAAAATATATTTGTATACATAAAAAGGGTGTTTTCATGTTGAAAACAAGGATGGATTGGTTGAGGAAGACTAAATTGAAGTTTAGGTTGAGGTTTGGTTTCAATAGTAAATTTTTGAACCTCAAACTTCTAAATTTGGGTTTCCTAAAGGTTTAGAGACTCCAAGTCATTGTTGGTGTAATGATAGAAATTCACGACCATGTCTTTAAGGGGAGTTACTCTTTAAGGACATGAAAATTATTTTTCATACACCATTGGAAGGTGGTTAACCTTCTTTAGTAAAAATGCTCAAGGTTGGGCATGTGTTTACAATGGAGAGTGCATATCTTCATTGTTTAAGTTAAAAATGCTCAATGATGGGCATTTGCCTACATTAGGGGAAGAATGTAGGGTTAAAGGAAAATGAAAGGTATGGGACTTTCATTATTAGGTTGATCACAACGAGTGCAGTTGTGAACAACAGTGACTAACTCTTCAGGGGGAGAGTTTGTTTTGATGTGTGCCCAAAGATGGGGGATGTTTGTGATGTGTGCCAATAGGGGGAGAATGAAGGGTTTAAGTTAGGACTTCATTATCTAAGAGGGAGTTTGCCCTCTTAGGAGGAGAATGAAGGGGTTAACTTATGCCTTCATTACCTAGTGGCATGAAGGAGGTTTAGGCTATGGGATTAGCCTAACTTAAATGAGGTATTGTCAAACATCAAAAAGGGGAAGATTGTTGGTGCAATATCCCTCAGGTCAAGGTTGACCTAGTTGACCAAGCTTGAGCCTTGGTTTGGATTTCGATGTTTGACAATACAAGACTTCGATGATATGGACAAGTGCAGGTGCAGTTGTTCATTTGGGGAGATTGTTTGGTGCAATTCCCCTCTGATCAGGGTCTGATCAGGTTGATTGTAGAAGAGTCAAGTAGGTCAAGGTTGACCGGATACTTGACTGTGAAAGTCCTGGTGAGTGAAGCCAGGCAGAAGGAAAATCCTGGTGAGTGAAGCCAGGTGAAAGACCTAGTGAGTGAAGCTAGGTGAAAGACCTAGTGAGTGAAGCTAGGCAGTGAGGAAAATCCTAGTGAGTGAAGCTAGGTGAAAGACCTGGTGAGTGAAGTCAGGCAGAAAAGAAGTCCTAGTGAGTGAAGCTAGGCAGAAGGGAAGTCCTGGTGAGTGAAGCCAGGCACGGGAAAATCCAGATGGGTCAAGGTTGACCAGACATCTGGTGAAAGTCCACGTAGGTTAAAGGAATTGACCGGATACTTGGCACTAGGAAGAAAAGTCCAAGTGGGTCAAAGGGATTGACTGGACACTTGGTGAGAGAGTCATAGCCGGTCAAGGGTGACCGGATGCTAGGCATGATGAACCAACAGGTCATGGATTGACCAGATGTTGGTTTGGGGGCTTGGGACTTGGTTTTGGGCAAAAACTAATGTCCGGATCGATCAGCCGATCGATTGGCTGATGCCCAATCGATCGGCCGATCGATTGGGAAGGTCCCTGCGACAAGCCTCGAGTGGGCAAGTCACAAGAGCGCACAGAACGCCTCTGGATCGATCAATCGATCGATCCAGAGCTCCCAATCGATCAATGGATCGATTGGGAAATGGCGATGTCGCGCGATAAGCCCTGGATCGATCAGCCGATCGATCCAGGTGTATTCCTGAGAGCCCAGAGGTGCTCTGGATCGATCAGTCGATCGATCCAAAGCCTCCCTGATCGATTGGGAACAATCCAATCGATCGGGATCCGACCGTTGGCGTCGTATTTAGCTGCAGGCGTTCGATTCCTTCGGAATAACTCACGGCATTCATCTCAGATCTTCACAGCAACCCACAGCTTCTTCACAAAGTTCAGATCGCCAGTTCTTGAAGGTTCTTGGAGGTTTTCCAAGTCAAGAGGCGGATCTACAACTGAAGAAGAGAGCTAGGGTTAGGGTTCCCTTGTAAGCTTGTGCTGTATTTTTGTTTCCCTTTCCCTTTCTTCTTGTAGTGTGAACTTGTAGGGATTCTCCGCCTTCGGTAGTTACCAAAAAGGAGTGTTTATTAGTGGAGGTGTGTGTGAGTGTGTGGATCCTTGGACTAGTCACCTCATTTGGAGGTGGATACCAAGTAAATCTACTTGTTAGCGTTGTGTGTGTTGTTTCTTGTATATTTCCGCTGCACATCTTTGAAGAAACAAGCAATGTTGATCACGAGCACGCGACGAGCTATTCACCCCCCCCTCTAGCTACATTTCGGTCCCAACAAACCATACCTAACCCGGCCGTGTCTATAAGACACGGTCGTGCCCCTACCCGTGTGCGCCGCCTACTCCTCCAAAAGCCCTAATTTCCATCTCCTTCGCTCCCAAAAGTTTTCTCCTCCCCACTACACCTCATCAAACCCTAAATCCCTACCTCTAAAGTTCATCTTTGCTTAGATCTACCTCTAGATCTAACACTTCTTCAAGCCATAAATCTGGAAAGAGAGAAGCAAATCCCCCATTTTTCTTCCTTCTCCTCCTCTCCCATCCTCAAGATCCATCTCCACAAGAAATTCCTCAAAGCCTTGCACATTATGTCGCAGATCTTGAAGAGACTTCGTCGAGGAAGCGGTGGATCTGACCAAGCAGATACGCCGGGAGGCGACAAAGGAAAATGGAAGGCTTCTTCTTCAAAAGGCAAAGGAAAAAGGGTGGCACGCGACGAAGGTAACGAAAACGAGTTCAATATTATTTTTAGAAATCATGAACAAAAAGCTAAATATGATATCCTTATCGCTAGAAAAATTATATGCACTAGATACATGGATCCCACGACTTTGGATATGTTAGGAATTAGGGATGACGTAGATTGGATGATTAGTTCTTTAGACTGGAACAATATTATGTACTCTCATTCACCGACTTACCCCTGCCTAGTCCTTGAATTTTTTAGCTCAATTGATGTTAGATTTTCATCTGAGGATGACTACGTAGGGGCCATAACTTTTAGGATGATGAATAAAGAAGTTCGGTGGACTTTTAGTGATTTTAATAATTATTTTGATTTACCTATTGGTGGTGCCCATGGATTTGATGATGAGATTAGATGGAATGAAATTTGGATGTCAATAATCGGATCAAAAGACCCTTATGAACCTTCTAGAGCTAAGACATCCCGCATGCAAAACTCAACCTTTAGATACCTTCACCGAGTGATGAGCAAAACGATCTTTGGTCGAGGAGAGAGTGATAGGGTGGTTAGAAAGGTAGAGCTCTATTCTCTTTGGGCGATGTTGAATAAAGTGGATTTTGATTCCGGATTTCATTTTTTACAAAATTTATTGAGACCGGCTAAAGCATCTTCCGGGATGATAGTGTTTGGTGGATTGATCACCCAAATAGCATTCAATCTGGGTTGTGAGCTTGATGGATTAGAGGTTATTCATGGTAATGACAAGATCGACATCGATTATTTTCTTACGATGAAGATGATTTGTTGGGATGAGAATGAGTTTGCCTTCCCTAGGAACAATGGTTTTCCATTACCCCTTCCTTGCCCCGAGCGCACTTCAGTTCGCAACCCCGTGAACTGGGTGATTACTGACTTAATCCCTGAAACTATTCCCTCTATTATAGAAGAAACCGAGTACCACCAAGAGCCCTCATCATCAGGATTCTCGCACCATTTCGGATATCCGGAACCTCCTAGGCACTCTTTTACCTATGGTACGAGACCTTCTAGATTTGATTTTTCTGACTTCCATGCCTCCTTAGACTCCCTTCACGAGAAGCAAAATATCCAACAATGATTGTTGGAGGGTCGCTTCAAGTTATCTGACGACCAGTTTAGGGAGGTACAGGATCATTTTTAGTTTACTAGGGACTTCCATAGTCAGGTGACAGGGTTCATTCTGGACTATGAGGTTGACCAGGAAAGAATGAGGAATTTTATGGATGATATGGATATCACTCGACAACAAGTAGATGTCCTTTATTAATATCATCAACACCTTGGCCATCTTCCTGGTATGCCTAGATTTGCCCCTGGCACACATCGGGGACTCCCTTATCTTCCACCCCCGCCATCATATTGATTTCATCGAGATAATGAAAAGTTTATGTCGGAGGGGGGGGGGGGGGGTGTTGTGTCTGCACAACCTGAGTTGAGTCAAGTTTTCTTTTTTTTGTATATTTTATTTTTTTTGTTTTGTATATTTTATTAGTCTGTTTTGTTTATTCACATTTTATTAGTTTTATATTTCTATTTGCATTTCATTTTATTAGTTTCATAGTTTTGAGGCATATTTGAGAACATCAAACCTTCTACTTTTTCTGCTACTTGTCCGATAGCAAAATGACTAGCATTTTCTTAGTTCATGTGTTGTCAAGATAGTGTTAGTATGTTTGGTGTATCTCCTTTCTCTATCTTTAGTAGCATGAAGTAAGCTAAGTATTGTATGGAGTTTGGTATAAGTCTTGGCCTAACCTTAAGGATCTTATTTTCACTATACTTAAGTACTTAAGCTTGAATAGTAGAAATATTTTTTGAAATAGTTATGATTCATCCAAATTGTTTAGTACTTTTGTTCCCATGGTAATTTTTTATTTACATTTTGGTTACTGGATGACCTCGGATCATGGAAGCTCATTTGAAAAAATCTAAATCCCAACATATGCATCTCGCATTTGTGATTAGTGCTACACTTTAGCACAAAAAAAAAAATTAAATAAGGGATAAAAAATAATTGTCATGAGTGGAAACCAACAATTCACCCCTTTGAGACCGAGTTAAGTTACTGGGGAAATGAATGTTATGTTTCTCTTGATTCCGAGTAGTATCCTTTAAGACCTTGTGTAATTTAAGGAAAACGAACCAAGTGTGTGGCAGGTAAGTGCCTATCACCGGGAACATTAGAAACTCAATTGTATGACGACTTAACTAGGACAGAGAATTGAAACTTGAAGAGTTTGAGTTACTTATTGCACCGAGCACAAAGAACTTATGATTAGGCCATACTTAGGTTCCTCCACAATTGTGCTTATAAATGAAGCTAGTTGATAGAGTTAGGTGAATGCACTAGGGATTATGAAACACTTCTAGGCGCTCATGAACATAGTTTGCAGCGTTTTGCTTGAGGACAAGCAAAGGTTCAAGTCTGGGGGTGTGAAGTGCGTAAATATTATGATCGTTTATGCATGTTTTAACGCACATTCACTTGCTTTTTACATATATATTCTTTGCATGATCGCCTCTTTTATCATGTACTCATCATATATACTCTTTTGTTCGGATATCTGCTCTTTATTTGATTTTGTGTTGACAGGGACAACTTTTGGAGTAAAAACAGCGATTGTTGACGCACCGGAATAAGCCAGAGAAAATGGCCGTGCAACCTCGCATGGTTGTGTGACCAAACAGAAGAGGAGCAGTGCACGGCCGTGCAACTCTTGCACGGCTGTGCGGCCAACCAAAGGAAGATCAGAGCATGGCCGTGCAAACTTGCACGACCATGCCCCTCTTGCACGGCCGTGCAAACTTGCACGACCATGCCCCTCTTGCACGGCCATGCCCCTCACGACCGAAGCCAAGCAAGGAATGGTCGTACAACCCTGCACGGTCGTGTCCCAAGAGCCGAGCCTGAAGTTCACATAGCCGTGCCAATTGGCACGACTGTGCAGCGCAACCAGAGACAAGAAAGGGCACAACTGTGCCATATTGGCACGGCCGTGCCGCCGCAGCCGTTCCCTAGCCTATAAAAGGGTTTTAACCCTTCTTCTCAAAGGGGGGAGAGCCGAGAAGTGAGTCGTCGGCAGGAGAATCACCTTGGTGTTGTTCCACATCATCCAGGACCTCTGTCCAACGATCTTTCATCATCACATTAACTCTAGAAGCAAAGGATTGGATCCAAAGATCACTCTTCGTCGTTAAATAAACATACTTCTTCTTTCTCTCTTCTTATTTGAGGATGCTTAATTACATTATGTCTTCGAGTTTTTCTCCGACGTCTATTGAGTAGATTCCTTGTTCTAGGATGAGAGAATAATTATGGATTGGTTTTGATGTAATACTCATATTTATGCTTTATTTCATTGGATGATTTTGCTTGCTTTGTTTCGACTACTCGATCTCTATATCGTGTTAATTGATTGTGTAGGAATTACCAACCTCGTAGAGGGAATATCTTAGATTATACACCCGAGGGGCCCTAGTGACTGGGACAACCCATTCACGGACATCTAGGGTACTTCCTTGAAAGGAGAGGCAACTTCTCCACAAGGAAGTAAGAGACCAAACTAAGCTCCTTATTTCTATCCTTAATGACATTAATTAGAGTTGCGCTCTTGTGATCTACCGAGGTGCCCTAGTGACAGGGGTTAACCGTAACAGGATTTCATAGGGATCTTCTCTATTTGGTACTTAAGGATAGTTGCTTTAGCTTCTGGCGAATGCATATTGATGGGCAATGAGTAAAGGATAGAATGTGATACACCAATACCACCACAATGAAACCGAACTCCTAGGACTCTTCATAAACCAAGTCAATTACTTCTACTTTGCTAGTTCGCAATTCCGCTTTCCAATCTCGTTTCTTTAGATAACTTATAACCATCGGTAGTTTAGCTAATCCAAAGTGAGCCATCGCTAGTGCTTATAACCAGTCCTTGTGGAATCGATAATCTTTATTACTAACAACGAATCTATGCACTTGCGGAATCGTAACAAACTACCTTTCTATTTGGTTTGTTAATAAGTGGCATATATGAACGGTATTTTCTTTTTGTTCTAAATTCTAGTCCGGATCGATTGTATACGGCCTTCTGTTTTCCAAGAATCAAGTCAAGATTCTTTGAACCCAGTGTAAATCATTCCAATGCAATCTTCAAATCCTTGACTTGAGTTTTCATCCTGAAATTCTCTTCCTCAAGCTTTTGGACTTGAGTTGAGTTTCCAGTCTGAATTGGGTCAGTCAAGGATTCAGAGATAGTCACTTCTTTAAGGGTTGTTACCTCCTTTAGAAGTGATTTGATCCGAATGTTAGATTTTGCTAATTTATGCATTAGATAATTAACTAAGTTATATAACCGAGAAGTACTTACAGAGGGGATAGGCCCTTCGGAAATGGATACGGATCTGTGGCTTCTCTCGGACTCAGCTTCCGATTCGTCCTCACTTCTGGATTCGTTGACTTGATCCCGGACCATCATTATAAGGAAACTCGTCTATTCAAGTTGTTTATCGTCGGACTCTTCTGAAGAAGACTCGTCCCAAGTCACCTTCAGAGCTTTCTTCTTTCTTTGCTTCTTCACATCCTTTTGATTCAGACAATTTGCTTTGATATGCCCCTTTTGATTGCAACCGTAGCAGATTACTTCGAATTTCATCTTTGAGCTTGGTTGGGTCTACTTGGACTGGATCACCTTCTTGATGTCCTTCTTGTTGAAGCCCTTCCTCTTTTTGTAGAGTTTTCTCACCAAGTTGACGATTTCGGTCGTGAGCTCATCATCGTCATCTTCTGAATCTGATTCTTCTTCTGACTCCGGTTCAGTTCTGCATCTTGCTTTTGGTTCGTGTGCTCTGCTTGTACCTGTAATCAAAGCTATACCCTTCTCAGTCGATTGAGCGTTAACTTGTTCATGTAACTCAAATTCAGTAAACAATTCATCTAATTTAATTGAAGAGAGGTCCTTGGATACCTTGTAAGCATCTATCATTGATGCCCACAAGGTATTCCTCGGGAAAGCATTTAGGGAATACCTGATTATGTCTCTATTTTCTACCTTTTGTCTGATTGTGTGGAGACCATTGAGGAGGTCTTGGATGTGTGCATGCAGTTGGCTCGTCGTTTCACCTTCCTGCAACTTTATATTATATAATTTATTAAGAATGAGATCCCTCTTACTTACCTTGGTGTCAGATGTTACTTCATGCGATTCAATCAGCTTCTCCTATAGTTCTTTGGCGCTCGAGAATGGGCCGACGGGGTTCAACTCCTCTTTCATCAGTCCACATTGTAGGGTGCAGGTCGCCTTAGCGTTGGCTTCTACTTTCCTTATCAGAGTTGCGTCCCAGTTCTCATATGATATTGGCTTGCCGGCACCGTCAGTTGGGAGTTCCAGGCCGGTTTTGACAATCATCCAAAATTCAAAGTGTGTTTGAAGGTATGACTCCATTCGTCCCTTCCAGTAGTTGAAGTCCTCTCCGGCGAAGAGTGGAAATCGAGCTGTATTGTAGCCTTCTTGAAGAGCCATAGAAACTTGCACAAGGAAAACAAAAAAAACTTGTCCCAGGACTTGATCCTGGATTAGTAGTACGGGTTAAAAGAAAAGCTAACACACGATCTCAAGTGGTGTTGCAACAACTTTGAGAAAAAATTTGATTACGAAAAAATTGGATCGGAAGGCGGCAAGAATACTGATTCCGATCGACTCCAAAAAACTGAAAACCACCACAAAAAATAGGCTTGACTGGTGATTGCACCAAATCGAAGTGACCCCGCTCTGATACCAATTGTTAAATCGAGGTGCGTTAGAGGGGGGGTGAATAGCGCTCATGGCTTTCACTTTTTGTATTCAAAATGATTGAGTAAATGCAGTGGAAATTTAAATAAAACACACACAGAGAAGACACCAAGATTTACTTGTTTCGGAGCCTAGGGCGACTCCTACTCCAAGGCCTATGCTCGTTGAGCATTTACTTTGGGCAACAACTATAATTTCAGAAAATAGTAAAATCAGATATTACAATTTAAATGCACCAAAAAATTATACCAACAACAGGAATTTGAAATTCACAGCTCCGGGTCATCGAGGTTGTGTTATGGCTCAGCCGGAACATCTTGTTAGCAGCAAACAGTTATATGATCGCTTAGAACTTTTTTGATTCAGTTACTGGTTGTGACCTCCTGATAAAGGCCGTTGAGGGCGCCTTCAACACCCTTGAGGGTGCCTCCATCAGCGGCAAATTTGCAGTGAGGATGAGCTTTGACTCCTTCGCAGTCTATCCTCTTGAAGGCGCCTCCATCTCCCTTGAGGGCTCCTCCAACGCCGTCTGAGGCGCCTCAGCACTCCTTGAGGGTGCCTCCAGCTTCGCTGTGCGCACTCCTTCTTCCTTGCACCCGAGGCGCCTCCAAGCTCCATGGAGGGTGCCTCGGGTACTGTTCATCAGAGGCAAAGTTTGCTCCTTTGTCCCTGCAAGATATATTAGTTCGAAAAATACCATACAATACAAAGTTAGCACATAATAATGAATATAAAAAGATGTTTGATAGTCACCAGACTATCTGGTTCTGACTTTGAATTTCCAACCGAAAACCCTAGGTCGAATCGACGCCTACTGTTTCCTCACTCGGGAACGCATCCTCACCTACTCCACTCAGGAGAGTATATATATTACCAGTTCGGTCCTCCAGACCGACTGGACTTTCGCTCAGCACTAAAGTCTTCAGGTATTTCTGCTGGGTGTCCACTCCACGACCCGCCCAGACTTTCACATGGTTCGCGACACCAAACTTTTCACCTTGAGTATCCGACTCTAGGACTTTTGCCCAAAGACCTTGACCTACCAAGGTTTTCCGCCTAGGGTCACCACCCCCTAGGGTTTTCCCTTTGCCTAATCTCAACTAGGGATTTTCCTTACCTAGGGTTACCACTCCCTAGGACCCAGGGTTACCACCCCCTAGGATTTTCTACCTGCCTAACTGCAACTAGGACTTTTGCCTAAGTGCATTTAGGACTTTTCTTTAATCTCAAAAAATATATCAGATAACAAAATAACTTAACTTTGAACCCTTTGACATAATCAAAACACGGGTTCTATTGTCGGATGCTTCCCGCACCAACATTACTGTCCTAACTTTATTTTGTAGGAATATTTTGTTTAAATCTATTTTGTAGGAACTGGCCTGATTGGTCGATTGACTAGGTTGTTACAAAATAGTGATAAGATCATGCCAAAGCAAAAAATGGAAGTCAGATCAATCGGTCGACCGAACCTAGGGATCAGTAGACCAAACAATTAAATCTTTAATGGAGAATTAATAGCGAATGTCGGAGAATAGGGAAACTGTACTGTTAGATCTACCGAACAAGTTGATCAGTTGACTAATCAATTAATGTTTATAAATGTATGAAGATCGAGTTTCGACGAAGAAGGAAAGTAAGGTGTTCAGTCGACCAATAGGTCGACCGAATAGCTTTTCGGTCGACCAAACAATGCTTATAAAAGGGAACTCAAGGTCTGAGGCAAACAATTGAATTCCAATTCACTGTGTGCTAAAGCTCTCATTTGTGCTGCTCTGCTACTCATCTTTAAGCAAGCTACTACTCTGACAAAGTGTTGACGATCATCATCGCTATTCTTTTCGGTATTCTTTCATTTAGATTACATTGTACTTAATTTCAAATAAGATAGTAAGTTGTTACTATCTTATACTTTTCATTTGTACAAATTGCTTCTTTTTGAAGGTTTGAAAAAAAGAGTTATAGTGAATTCCATCGGTGCAATCAAGAATCACAGATCTTGGAGTAGGAGTCAATATAGACTCCAAAGCAAGTAACTGTAGGATCGATGATGTACTAGAGGGGGGGTGAATAACACTCGTGGTTTTTTCACTCATTTTGGAAAACACAAAGTAAACGCAACAAAAGAAAGAAAGAAACAAACAAGAGAACAATCGGTAACACTTTTGGTTACTTAGTTCGAAGCCTATGACGACTACTACTCTAAGGCCCACGATCGTTGATCGCTTACGTTGAGCAATCACTATAGATTCAAAAATAAGTATAGATATTAAGTATAATTACAATCTAATAAAGTTACTGACAATACTAGAAATAAAAGTCGTTTGTTGATTGTCGGAGTAGTGTAGCAAAGAGTAGCAGTTGTTCATTCTTGATCTTGGAATTGTTGTAGTGTTATCTGAAGCTGCTAGTTGACCCTCCTTTTATAGCCGAGCCAGACTTGATCCAGATCCACTGATCTTGGGATTAGTCTTTGACTCAAAGATGATCGTTTGACCGATCCAGGTGTTCGATCGACCGAACCCTCTGAACTTGCCCAACTTCTCGTCCACATGCTTTTGCACGGATAAGAGTCGTCATTCGATCGACCGATCCCTGCATTCGATCGACTAATATAATCCCGCTGATGATCTCTGATTTATCTGATCTGATCAACCCGGTCCGAAGCTAATCCACATTCGGTCGACTGAACCTCCTTGTTCGGTTGACTGAACCTCCCTATTAGGTTGATTAATCCCTTGGTCAACACTTCACCACGAGCTAGAATCTGATCTGGTCACTCAGTGGTTCGGTCGACCGATCCAAAGGTTCGGTCGACCAATTAAGCCCGACTCTTCAACCTGTAATATATTAGTTCCTTGCAAAACAGACATTAGAAAATAGGTAGATAACATGTGAAGTAAAATCTCTTTTGACAATCATCAAACTATCTGGTTCTGACTTTCAGATTTTCTCTTGAAACCCTAGGTCTAATCAACGCTTATTGTTCCCTCTTCGAGGAACGCATTCTTACCTACTCCTCTCAAGAGAGTTTACCTTTTGCCAGACCGGTCCTCCAGACCGACTGGACTTTTGTTCAGTGCCCGAGACTTTAGGTTTTCATGCTAGACGCCCACTCCACGACCCGTCCAGACTTTCACCTGGTCCGCGACCACCAGGATTTTCACCTAGAGTCCCTGACTCTAGGATTTCGCCTAAAGTACATGACCCGCCAAGACTTTCCACCTAGGGTTGCCACCCCTAGGACCTAGGGTTACCTTCCCCTAGGGTTTTCCATAACCTAGGGTTACCACCCCTTAAGACCTAGGGTTACCTCCCCCCTAGGGTTTTCCCAAACCTAGGATTACAACCCCCTAGGTGTTAGTATTAGTCATAGTACTAATTATGAGATGATTGTAAAGGACTCATTTTTGTATCATATATTTTATTATTAATAAAAGGCAAAGTTGGTTATTATATTTATTTCAGTTCAGTGCCGATTGAATAAGTATAATAATGTTATTGGGTAATAGGTTCTTATCTACAACATATCAATTGGTTGAATTGATAGTGAAATATTATAGATATACATAGAATACTAATCTTAACTATTCCTAGTCAAGTATTAATATACAAGGACAATATTAATGCATTGAGACTAGCATGTAGGTCAACGGATGACTTAATCTCACAAGTCATAGATATGAGATATCAGGTTGACACATGTATATATCTTAGAGAATATATACTGAATGACCCGTCATGAGAATGTTTCATGGATCGTTATATGAGTGTCATAAACATTCTCATGTGACTATTGGTATGAATAGTCCTCAGACTTAAAGTCACTACGGTTCCCTACATAAGGAGTTGTATACTTTGATATCGTCAAACGTCATCTATAACAAGGTGGACAATAAAGTCGATCACTGGGTATGAATGAATTATGCGGAGGGATGTGAGTGATATAGATGAGATCTATCCTTTCCATATGACGAAAGCGATATCTGTGGGCCCCTTGATTAGTAGGACACAAGAAAGCATGGTCATGCGCAAATGAGTCAATATGAGATATTGAGCTTATTTGATTGAGTGCGTCTACTTAGAAATCAAGAAACATAAAGGTTGATAAGAGAACGACACGGTCTATGGCTCATTGATCAATTTAGATATCAAGGATAGAGGGACCAAGTCATAAAAGATAATAGCCACGGACAGGTTAGGTCGGATCTCGACTTTCTCATCACTTGGGTAGCAATGATGCTTTGCTAGATGTCACTCATTGCTTATGTATCTAAATGTTGATTTGGGTACATTGCTAACGTTACGAGAACCTATTGGGTCACACACAAAGAACAAGTAGATATGGAGATGGGTTCATTGGATTAAGTCTAATCTGAATTGGGCTTATTGAGTAAGACTCAATTAAATCTAATTGTTGGATTAAGTCCAATTCAAACTAAACTCGTTGAGTCAATTCGAATAAATGAAATGGTGATTCATTGAATTTGAAATTGCATGAGAATCAATGAGTTAGACTCATTGGGTGAACTCGAGTTCACCAAGGATTTAAATGGTCAAAATTGAACCATTGGATTGAATGGTTAATTTTGAGCCATTGGATTGAAAGATGAAAGGGCAAACCCCTTTGGTATTCATGAGATGGATATATATATCATTTTGGATGATATTTTTCATAAGATGAGAAGGTGAAAAGCCTTTGGTCTTCTTCTTCCTCCTCCTTCCCTCTCTTGGCCGAAATCACCATTGTGGTTGCTAGCACAACCTTGAGTGATTTCCATCTCCATCTTGTGAGTTTTTGAGACAAACGAAGGCAAGGCTTGTTCGTGTGGATACCGTAGAGGCGCAAACGTGTGATCGTGTTGAGATCCGAGCTGTCGAGAGATCATATGCACGCATCAAGGGTATAATCCTATCATGTAACTTAGTATAGATTATTTTTAGCAATGTTTCTTCCCTTCGCATGGATATGCTGGATAGAGGATCTAGTTAATTTCCGCTGCGCTTTTTGCGTGTTTAGCGTGCTAGATCCCAACGCTAGGACCTAAAGTTACCTCCCCCTAGGGTTTTCCACCTGCCTAACATCCATTAGGACTTTTACCTAAGAACACATAGGACTTTCCTGCAAGCTCAATCACACTTATTAAATAACAAGACAACTCAACTTTGAACTCTTTGCAATTATCAAAACATAGGTGCGATCGTCTGATGCTTACTGCACCAACAGTAACCACCTAAGTCATCTTTATTAATCTTTCTTTTTTCCACTGCTTTACTTTTTTTTGTTTCTTTTAATAAAAGAAAAAGTTGTATAAGCAATATTCACCTCCCCTCAATCGCTCCTTCTCGATCCATAAGCGTTGACCTCCAACCATTGAGCTTTCCGGGTGGCCCGTGACTTAGCTTTTACAATTTTCACATAACATTTGTGTGCTAGCTAGTCACCCCTAACCTCGTTGATCGAGTCATCCACCAAAAATTTGATCTTCTGGCAGAAGGTGGAGATGGCGGCTCGAAACTTGTTGAGTGACAGTCGGCCAAGTATCACATTATAGGTGGAGGACGCGCCCACCACTATGAAATTTATCCGGTGAGTCCTCAGGAGTGACTCCTCTCCAAGAGATATAGCTAGACGAACTTGGTCGATCGGCAACACCTCATTACCAATGAAACCATATAATGGAGTCATTATGGGCTGGAGTTCACTTTTTTCTATTTGAAATTGATCGAATGCCTTCTTAAAAATTATGTTGACTGAGCTACATGTGTCAACAAAGGTCCGATGAATATTGTAGTTAACAATTACTGCCTTAATAATTAAGGTGTCATCATGGGAGATTTCCACTCCCTCTAAATCTCAATGACTGAAACTAATTTCTAGTCCTTGAGCCTTCTCCTTGTTGCACATGACTGTGTGGATCTCCAGGCTTCGTGCATGTGATTTCCTGGTCCAATTGGAGTCATCGTCGATCGGGCCACCTTCTATCATGCTGATGTCACCCCGGGCGACATTATAGTGATTTTCTTCCTCCCAATTTGATAGGTTTCTTGGTTGCTCAGTCGATGCCAGGGCGGTCCTTTGATTGTCTCTTTACTGGGACTATTGCTGGTTCTGCTCAGCCAGTATATTGTCCTGACCTTGGGGTCGCTCAATCAATGATGATATTGACGATTAAGAGAAGGAGATCGCCAGTGAAATTCTTGAGGGGCCAATCGATGCAGCCTTGGGTTAAAGTGGTAGCAATCCTTCATGTCGTGAGTCTCTGAGCAACAGTAAGAACAAAACATCAGAGTCCACTGTCAGCACTTCCACGTGCTAAACCGCATGCGGTCGAGACTCCTGATGTTGTTGTTGAGAGCCCACTTAGAGCTCTTTTGGGAGCACATTACTGTTGGTTGCTCGATGATCGTGAATAGAAATAGGCTCAGGGATCACTTCTTTCTTCCGAACTAACTGTGATTCCTTCAAGTTGATGTATTTTGTAGCCCGCCCACTCATATGATTAAAATTCCTCAGAGGTTTTCTGATGAGGGATCGGAGGAAATCATTATCTGTAAGTCCTTGTGAAAAGGCTCTTACCAAAATTTCTTGAGTGGTTGATGGGACGTATATGACCACTTGGTTGAATCTCTTAATATAAGACCTCAATGCTTCCTTGGACCCCTGCTTTAGTGAAAATAGATTCACTGTCATTTTCTGATAACGATGATTGCTAGCAAAGTGCTGAAGGAAAGCCGCTAGGAAGTCTTTGAAGCAACTGATGGACTCTAAAGATGGTCATTTGAACCATCTCTACGCTGAATCCGACAAGGTGGTGAGAAACACTCTGCATTTTACTCCATTACATACTATTAGAGTGTGGTGATATTGTCAAACTTGAGTAAATGATCCTCGGGATCAGTCAATCCTCCATATTCTTCAATCGACAAAGGTAAAAAATGAGTGGGCAGCTAGTCATCTAGAATTTCTTGGGAAAACTATAAATTTACTCACTCGGGAGAATCGTCGGTTTAGGGTGTTTTGCCCCTAAGAGCATCCCGAGCAGGCGCATTTTAGAGGACGATTCTTATTTCCTTTCCGCTAGGTGATACTCTTCTGAAGGCATTCTGAATAATGCTCTATGGTATGGGATCAGTGCATTGGGCACTGGTGGCAAGCTAGTTGATGGAATGAGTGCTTGCTAGAAAGCGCTCGTCGGCTGGTGGTTTTGTTGACGCCCGGTGGGACCTTTAGCTCGGCCCCCATGTTTAACTTGTTGGTTGGTCACATATATGGACGGGTCATTCAGCGTTCTACACTCGACTACTGCTTGTTGTTGTTGTTGCACCATCTTTGCAGATCAAGCGTTTATCAACATCTCCAACTCTTCTGGGGTTAATGTCACTGTGGTGAGTTTGCCCTCCATCTTTACATTCAGATGCAAGTGAGATTCCCAAAGATGGTGCCAAAGATGATTCTATCTGAAATCGATGAAGGCGGTGAGCTGGGGATGTGGTATAAATAAAGTCTCTCACATCCTCATTTCACTCACTCAATTCCTTCTAAGCAAAGCAAGCATTGCATTCCATACTTGCATTGGAAAGTTCGAGAAGCCTTTTTCGGTTCGGAGGTCTTGCAATTTGCAGTGCTACTATCGCAAGATAAAGTCATTGTATCTTGGGAGATGATTGATGTGTTCCGTGAGCACCGTGTGCAGGGCAAATTCGTCTTAAAGAGATAAAGTCTAACTTTAGCCTTGACTCAACTAAAACGGTGGTATACTGTCATTCTGCCCGTGCTCAAATTGCACCAATACAAAGATCCCAACAAAAAATATCCTGTAAAACAGAGTTAGCACATTATAAAAACAAGATCAATTTATAACTTAGATCCTATCTCACCAAGACCAGAATCTAGTTATAGTCTCAACTTAGACTTTCAAAATGGATCTAAGTTAGATCAACGTTTACAACCCTACTGGGGCTCGTCCTCACCGGATCACTTTCTCCAGTGCTTAGCTCACTTACCATTTGCCGACTTACTCGACTCTTGACCCACCAAGTCTTCCTGCTAGATTCCCCATCTAGACTTCAACCTGTTATCAAGTCTCGTGGACTCAATTAGACTTCTTGTAAGATATCAACCTATCTAGACTTCAGTCTAGTATCAGATTTATCAAGTATTTCAATTCTTCACACTTGATAAACATGTTAAATCACAAGTATAACTTTAACATTTGTTATCATACATCAAAATTTAAATTTGATTATTAGTATAAATTATACCAACAGATACATCCAAGGAGGTAGTTATCCTCTATCATTATAGTTTATAATCCCCCCACACACACATTTAATTTTATCTCTTTTGACTTAAATTTAATAGTTTTATATATTTTAGGTATATTTTAATTTTTAAGTAAAATTTATTTTTTAGTATATTTTAATTTTAATGTAAAATTTAATTGATTTTCAATACTTAATTTTATGAAAAGGAGAACGGACCTATAATTAAAAAAAATAATTAAATAAGAGGAGACTTGCATGAGAACTTGCACTTAGCTTAGTTTTGTTTGAAAGATACATATAGGACAAAGAGATGGGGGGAGCGGAAGCCGACTGAAAATGAGAAAAAAAAAAAAGAAAGAAAGATTTCCCTCTTTTTGTATAAAACTGCTTTCCCAACTCTCAATCGGAAAAACTTTCTATAATTTTTCTTGACTCTTGTAAGTTCTATTGAAATTTTTATCTATTTATATTGAATTGTAAATTATAATTTACATTCCGGTTTAATTATTAGTGAGTTGAATAATAGTATTATATATGGATAAATTTCTAAAAAAAAAATCTATAACGATTAAATCTTCACATCCCCTAATTAAAATAGGATTATTAATTTTAAAACCTCCAACAAATCCTTGACAAAGATTAATAATATGGAGTTATGATACTAATAACAGGGATGAGTGCCAAGAGCGTATTTATTAAAGGGACCTTGTTTTTTCATAATTTTCCACAAATTAAAATAAAAAATATAAACAGAAGATTTATTACAAATTGATTTCAAAAATATCTAGATCAGTTGAAGTATATCATATCCAAATATTGTGCATATTGTTTATATTATTATCTTTTTAAAACTCCAAGTAACATAGACCATGAGTTTTCTTCATAAACAATTTTAATTTCAGTGTAAATTTTTTTTAACTATATTTATTAATTATTTTAAAATCATATATCATTTACTTTTGTCCTCTCCGACGATATTCTTAGCGTCACCCCTAACTCTGGCTGCTTTTTAGTCTAACAAATATATTTTTGTCCAGAGTCAATACTTTGTGAGAGGGTGGCAGTCTATTCCGAAAGGACCTCTTCAATGCTTAAATGAGATTTCACAAAAGGGAAAAGGATTTGTGATAGAATGAGAGAGATCATCAGATAAAAGTTCTTCAATTTATCAATCTCCTTTTATCTCCTCAGTCATGGTTCCCATGTGATATTTCTTCTGAAATGACCTGAATGTTGGCCTTCGTACACGAACAATATCGAGCCTTGGTTGTCATGCATCATACCTTCTTGTTTGGGCTCGATCCTCATGACTAACCCACCTTACGGCAAGGCTCAGCCTCTCGGTTTTCTGACTCCTCAATCATGAATTATTATGGTCATATCAATGGCCTAAAATGATAAATTGTGACAAACGTCTTTATCTTATTTCAATCAAATTCTTATTAGTTATAATGTGAATTATATGTATTTACCTTTTAGTCAAGAAAAAAAAAAGAAGATATGATCTTGTCGAATTTGTTTCTATCTTCAAATTATATCTTTGGATCAATGAGTCAGTTTTAACTAGTCAATAGTATTATGTTTTTCCGTTGAACTTGATCTTTGACGGATTCCGTTGAAAAGTATATGATTTTTGACATCTCATTAAGTTTATAATTGAATAGATCATCGTCTCTCCTGATTGTCGTATTAACTAACTGTTTACTAAGTCAACTATGAATTTTTTTAAATTTATTTTCGATCGCTCAATTGTTCTCATGAAGTCCCAAAACAAAATGTAAATAATAGAGCAAGAGCGGTTCATTGATTTTGACTTTTTTCCGGACAAGAAACGACATATGACCTCAATTAAGTTTCTTGAGCGCGTTGCGTATCTTGTTCTGACCGTTTTTTACGGCGGCACCTGGTCGTCAACCCACCGGTCGAACGATACCGATTTGTTTTTTGGTTCGACCGGCGGATAGATCGGGTTTTTACTGCTACTTTTCCACCGGAAGGCCTCGAACAGCTTTTTTTTATTTCCGCGCAAATTACTATAGTATTTAAAACTTTAAGATTTAAAAATTAAGTTATTACGATTATAAGTGAATAAGATTTCTCTACATAACGTTCAAAAATTAAAAATTTTAAATATTGACGGAGTATATTATATATATATTTAGTATTTAAGGTTTTAAGATTTAAGGATTAGATTATATTACATTTAAGTTAATAAGATTTTATTTAGGGTTTAGATTTTTTTTAATTATAGTGTTCATGATAAAAAAAATTTAGATTTCATCGGATATAATATTTAAAGTATTATTTTAAAGAGTAATATTATTTTTTAAAAGAAATGTTGATATACAGGCTCCTGGATGGATGGGTGCGCACGGGTACACAAGGAAACACCTCTATATATCTATAGATATATATAGATAAATGATATTTGACACAATTATCTTGTATAGTTAGGGGTGTAATCGAGCCGAGTCGAATCGAACTCTTAAATATTTGAGCTTGGCTCGTTTATAATCGAGCCGAGCTCGAGTTTTATTTAACGAATATATTCATGGCTCACGAGCTTATTCGAGCTTTTATTGAGCCTACACGAATTTAATAAATATAAATTATAAATTTAAATATTAATTAAAAATTAAATTATATATTTAGAAAAAATTATAATATTCTTATTAAAATTTATAATTTTATACTAATAAATAAATTTAATATATTTGTCTATATTTTTAATAAGTAGAATGTAAAATATATAAATTTAATATAAAATTATTATTTTTTATTTAAAGTTGATTAATGAACTTAACGAACGTGTTTATGAGCTAACGAGGCGAGTATTGTAAAGCTTGAGCTTAATTTGTTTATCTTAACGAGCCTCATTAAACGAACTCAAACGAGCTTTTATCAAATTGATTTTCGAATAGTTCATGAACGACTTGGTTTATTTACACCCCCTATGTACAGTGGTGGGCGACAATATATATAGATGATCTGATGTGGCTAATTTTTTTTTTTTATTTTCCTCTCTTATTTCCATATAATGTTTTTCTTTTTCTAGCATATAAGTCTCTCTCCTACATATAACTATAACGTGTTGGAAATGGAGAGAGTGGAGATGTGGGAACATGGCCCACGTTCCCCACTACTCATAATGGAAAAGTCCATTATGCCTCTGGTTTATTTCCTTATATAAAGGGGTGCGTCCAAGGATCATTGAAAAGGGGAAGGAGGAATAGAGTGTGTGTTCGGAACAAGCGAAGGTTCGGAACGACAGACGAAGCGCAGAGAGTAAGAGGAGGATATTTGAGGCGGCGGGATTTGGTTTGGGAATTGTGGAGAGCTTTCTGATCCTGTGATCGCTCTTCCGACAGCGAGTTTTCGCTATTACCGATTGCATATCTGCGGGAGATCGTTGTAAGTGTTTACCGCTTTAATTTAATTAATTCAACTTTCATGCATTTAGTATAATCTATATTGGTATCAGAGCACAAGTTATTTCTAAATGCTTAGAGACGAATTATGAAATCTCTGTTTGGAAATTTTCTGTGTTGCTTCGTCATTTCCCGTCGTTGTTTTGCACGACTAATGTGTCGTAGCATACACGTTGTGCCAAATTTGTAAAATCAAGACTGCTGGATTTGCCGACGATGGCAGTCCGTGGCCGTTGATGACGTCTTAGCTGGCCGGTTGTGTGTTGGTAGCTAGGATGGGCAGAACCACCGTCGGCGATCTCGTCGGGCCTAAAGATGACTGGTTTATGGTACCGGAAAGGACCGACTGCCACCGGCAGAAGGCTGGCGTGGCTGGCGACTGTGTTTGTCGCAGTTGCGGCGTGGGCAGTGTGATCGAAGTGGGTGGCTTGGTGGCGTGCGTGAGTGACGTGGGTGCGGCGGAGAAAATGGCAGAAGACGTGTTCATTTTTTTTTCTTTAATCTCTTTGAATAGGATAAGTTCTATTTCAAAAAAAAAAAAAAAACAACACTGTATTTTTTTGGTTTTGAACAGAACAGTGCAAGCTCACGTTCTTTAAAAACTATTTTTATATATTAATATATATAAATAATGCATGTTAGAATTAACTAAAATTATGATTATTGGTCTAATTTTAATTAATTAGGTGGGTTTAAACTGGTTGGTCCAATTAAACCCGGTTTAAATTAAATCATTGGATTTAATCAAACCAACTTGATCCAACCCCAAATCAATTTGGATTAATTAATTGGGTTTGGATCAAATATGATCAAATGGATCATATTTGTTCTAATTGGGTTTGGATCAAATATGACCCCAAATCAGTTAGGTCAGATTTGATCAAATTGATTAGATTTGTTCTAATCAATCAGACTTAAAACTAATGAATATTGGTTTGATCAAATGGATCTGAGTTTGATCAATAAGTCTGAAATTGATAGAAATGAACTTAGATCAAAAAGTAACAGAATATAGGTACAAAAATCTCTGTCCAATTAGATTAGTTCTAATTAAGGACAATGGACCAAGCTTAGAATCTGGATCCCTAATCAACCGATCCAATGGGTCTGACCAATTAGATTAGTTCTAATTGTCGACTTGAACTCCTGAAAATCGAGAAAATTTATTTTTCTTGATTAATTATGTTGGTACTATGCCTGTATAAATTGAAATAAACTGGTTTTGTACTGGTTAGTCGGTTTTGTACTGACTTATTTATTTTAAATTTTTCCAGATGGCACGGACGATTACCGCATTGACTCGTCGTGAAGTGCGACGAAATCAGCTCAGGGAGGAGATTCAGGAGATAGAGTATAACTCTACTTATGGAGTCGACGGACACATTGGACGACTTGATGATCTGTTTTGGAAACTTGAGCGAGAAGAGTTTCCAGTCCTGGACAGTTATAGAATTTGGGCTTTGATGCATTCATTGCCAGAAAATCCAAGGATGATAGCAGACTATATTTAGGGGTGTCATCAAGGACGCGTCACATATTCTGTATTATGTGAGGAACTGCTTCATCATATGACTGAAGAGGATCCGAAAGAGTTCGAAGAGGGCCCGGAAATGATTGAGGAGGAACCATAAGAGGATCCAATTGAGGATTCTTGAAGCTGTCTTGCCTGAGGTTACCCCAACTGAGTCCAGGTTGAGAGGGATTATTTTGGCCACTGCACTAGTGTCTGTCCTAGTGGGAGTGGTAGTTGCCTATCTAGTTTTTAGGGTTCTGTTATTTTCATTATGTATGAACAATGTTAGTCCATTTCATTCATGTTAGTTAGTTATATGTTAACAATATGCAGCATAATTTTATGTTAATGATATGTTCATTTATTTATGTTGTTTGCTTGACATGATGCATGATTAGTACATGATGTATTAAATGATTAGTTCATTTAATTAAAGAAATCATGATATATTAAATGATTAGTTCATTTAATTAAAGAATTTATGATATTAAAAATGATCAGTTCATTTGTTGGGATGTATGTAATAAAATTGATTAATATTAATTTGATTGGGCATACGAATGATGAGTGAAAACATAGTTGTCACTTGATTTTGTAAACCGACTCAAAGTAATATTGAGTCAATCATAAATTGCATGCATATGATTTACACTGAATACTAAATAATGTATTTATTTATGATAGATTATGACAACCAAAAACATAATAGCTAAACTCAACAAAGGTGAAAAACTTAATGGGGATAACTATAAGATCTGGCACCTCAGGATACAATATGTACTTAAGGAACAAGAAGTTCTAGAGGCTGTAAATAAGGTTATGGAAGTACCTGTAGATGGTCCCACTGCACAACACAGACGAGATCTTGATGGCTATAAGGCATAGAAGAAAAAGGACTCCACTGCAAAGGGCATATTGATTAGTTCAATGGTAGATGACCTAGCTTTTGGGTATGAGTCATACTTACGGCTCATGCAGTCTTTGTAGCCCTTAAAGAAAAATACAGTGGAGTAAATCTGAGCAAGCTTCGACAGTTGACAATTAAGTTTGACAGCTACAAAAAGCGTCCGAATGTATCAATGGTTCAACACCTCAGGGAGATGTCGAACATGATTCGGGAGCTTAAAACTGCTGGTCATGAGTTGACTGATAAACAACAGGTTCAAGCAGTTATTCATTCACTTCCAGATTCTTGGGAGACCATGAAGTAGACTCTAACTCACAGTGAGAGTATTAAGACTTTCACTGACGTCTCACGCCATGTAGAATTGGAGGCGGAGAGATTTGAATCCGTAAGGATTTTTGGACAAGCCTATGTGGCTGTAGGTTCTACAGGATCATATGGATCCAAGAAAAATAAATGGCTCAAGAAAGGGAAGGGAAAGAAGAGGGAAACTGCTGGTGTGGGACAGTGCCCAATCAAGAAGATAGTCAAGAAGACAGGAAAGAAACCTAAAAACAAGTTGACTTGTTTTAACTGCAGCAAGAAGGGTCACTTCGCTCGGGAGTGCACTGAGCCGAAAAAGGTAAATCCAAGTGTGTCTTCTATTCTAGAGCATTTTGTTGCTAGTTTAGTGTTGTTAGCTGATTCTGATCCTTTGTAGATTATAGATTCGGGAGCAACCAACCATGTAGCTCGGGAACGAGTTACATTTATTGAGTATCGTCGGGTACCAACTGACAACAAGTGGATCTATGTGGGAAACAATGCAAGAGTTGAAGTCAAAGGAGTCGGCACTTGCAAACTCAACCTCCGTGGTGGTAGAGTTTTGTTTCTACATGATGTCCTGTATGCTCCTAAAATTCGACGGAATCTTGTTTCTGTTACGTGTCTTCTTGATTTAGGGTATTGTATTAATTTTTACAGTCGGTTTGTTGAACTTAAGATTGACTCAGTGTCAATCGGACATGATTTTTTAACAAATGGTTTTATGGTTCTTGATGTAGAACCAGATGTCAATTATGCTATTGATGGTTGTTTTTCAAACATTGCTCTAACTAGTGATGCATATAAAACTGATGAGGTTTGACATGCTAGATTATGACACATAGGACAAGAACGTATGAATCGTTTGGCTAGAGAGGGTCTATTGGGCATCGGACTAAGATTCAATTGTCTATATGTGAGCATTGTCTTACTGGAAAAGCAACTAGGAAATCATTTGGTAAGACTATTAGATCTGAATCAACATTGCAGTTAATTGTGGTCTAATGAATGTGAAGGCTAGACATGGAGCTTCCTATTTCATTACATTTATTGATGATTTCTCTAGGTTCGGTCATGTGTATTTGATTTCTCACAAATCTGAAGCATTGGATTGCTTCATTCGTTATATGAAGTTGAGAATCAAACGGAACGTAAAATTAAGACTTTACGCACTGATCGTGGAGGGGAGTATTTGTCTGATATGTTCAAGATAATATGTAATGATAGAGGGATTATTAGACAGCTGACAATCCCTGGAACTCCACAGCAAAATGGGGTAGCTGAAAGAAGAAATAGGACTCTTCTTGAAATGGTTAGGTCTATGATGGCGCAAGCTAATTTGCTAATCTCCTATTGGGAAGATGCATTATTAACTGCAGCCTATATACTTAACAAGGTGTCTTCAAAGTCAGTTCCATCTACCCCATATGAACGTTAGACAGGTAGAAAACTAGATTTGAGTAATCTGAGACCCTGGGGGTCAGGTGCTTATGTTCATAATAGTTCTCACAAGTATGGAAAACTAGGGCCTAGAGGTAATAAATGTATCTTTATAAGATATCATGAGACTTCCAAAGGTTATGTTTTCATAGGTGAGCAACTATATGGAACCATCTCCGAAATAGATTCGAGAGATACGACTTTTCTCGAAACAGAGTTCCCAATCAGAGATGATGTTGATAAAAATGTTCCTCTATTTGAGGAGGATGAGATATTATCAACAAGAGAGGTGTCAAAAGGGATACCTGAGTCTAGTCAATCGAGTGGGAGTGATATACCGAGTCATGAGTTGACTTCTCAACAACCCAACTTACGAAGAAGTGTTCGTAAGATCAAACCTAAAAAGAGGTTTGATATTGAGAATTAGGCATTAATAACACTTCTAGGTGATGATGATGAACCTCAATCCATTAAGGAAGCATTGGGATGTAGAGTTAGAGAAAAATGGAAAGCTACAATTGTTGAAGAAATGGAGGCTATGATTCAAAATCATGTTTGGGACTTAGTTAATCTTCCTCCGGACTGAAAGGCTATTGAAAATAAGTGAATTCTCAAAATAAAGAGGAAACATGATGGATTGATTAACAGATACAAAGCTCATTTAGTTGTAAAAGGATATACCCAAATGAAATGTATTGAATTTGAAGAGACATTTTCTCCCGTATTAAAATTTATATCAATATGAGTTATTTTTCCCTTTGTGGCACATTATGACTTGGAATTAAATCAAATAGATGTAAAAACTGTTTTCCTTAATGGTGAGCCTGATGAGAAAATCTATATGGTTCAATTAGAAGGTTTCATTACTGAAAGCCAAGAAGAGAAAGTATGTAGACTTAAAAAGTCTATATATGGTTTAAAGAAAGCGTCAAAATAATGGAACATAAGATTTAACGAAGTCGTTTTATCTTATGGTTTCGAGATGATCAATGAGGATCATTGTGTTTTCCTGAAAAGGAAAAAAAAGAAAGTATGTCATTTTATCATTATATGTTGATGATATGTTGATAGCTGGAAATGATATAGGATATGTGAATGAAGTCAAGAAGTGGTTGTCATCACAATTTGATACAACAGATATGGGAGAAATTGAATACATCTTAGGAGTTAAGATCATAAGAGATCGTCCTAAAAGATTTTTGGGTCTGTCACAAGAGTCTTATATAAATAAGATGTTACATCATTTCAGCATGTCTAATTGCAATATAGAACATACACCTATTGTGAAAAGTACTGTTTTGAGCAAGAGTATGTGTCCTAAAACTCCAGAGGAAATAGCTGAGATGAATAAAAAACTATATGTCAGTGTTATTGGTAGTTTGATGTACACTATGTTGTGTACACGTCCCGATATCAGCTATATTATGGGCTTAGTTAGTCGCTTCCAGTCAAACCCAGGACTGAGACACTGGAAGGCGGTAAAAAGGATATTCAGATATCTGAAGGTAACAACAGATTATTGTCTCTATTTTCAAGGATCAGATATGAGTCTGAAAGGTTATTCAGATACAGATTGGGTTGGGGACCTGGATGATAGAAAATCCACATCAAATTATGCATTCTTGCTAAATGGTGGCGTCATCTCCTGGAACAGCAAGAAACAAGTTTGTGTAGCTTTGTCGACTATGGACGGTGAATATGTGGCATGTTCAGTTGCTGTGAAAGAAACAGTCTGGTTGAGAAGGTTCTTAAAATATCTGAAATTGCTGAGGATAGTGGGAGTCCAGTAACTGTCTACTGTGACAGTCATGCTGCAATAGCTTTTTCCAAGGATCTCAAATATCATAGCAAAGATAAGCATATAGAAATTAAATACAATTTTGTAAGGGATATTGTGGCTAAAAGAAAAGTCATTCTTGAGTATGTCCCTACACGTGTTATGCTTGCAGATCCTTTTACTAAGCCAATGACTAAAGAGTTATTTAAAGAACATGTAAAGTCTTTGGGACTTCATAGAATTTAACAATATTGAAATAACAATCAGACTTTATGTTATGATTGTGTCATTTGCCATAATTTATTCAGTGTATATGTTGTATTTATTACATTCATATAAGATCTCGGTGAGCATGTTGGCAGGTGGAGATTGGTTCACTCATATGGACAATCATCTCTGTTTGTTAAATACAAATAGGGGTAAGACCGTTACTTATGGGACAACTTACGTAGCTGAAATTAGAGACAGATCCATAAGTTGAGGTCGCCTTGATAATTGTGTCAAGATGAGATCATTTATGTGTTAATAATGATCGAAGTAAATGAACCCACCATTTACTGAACCTGTTGAAAGCTAGATTAGAATTCATATGTTGAATTCAGGATTAGACATTAAGTATGTCTAGATCAAAATCTGTACAATGTTAAATTTGAAGACAACATGCACTCATTTTAGTAAAGAGAATAACATCGTAGCATGTGATTCATACCACATGTGCTATTGCGACAATAAAGGTAGTAGGAGAATGAATCCATGTTTCTCTACTATGTGAGACCTTTGAGATTATATGTTAATCTCAATTTTTGTCTTAGTGACTATTTAGCTGTTTACTTGAAATTTTAATCAATGTCTGCTACTTTAGCGTGTATCCTATGACTATGTATGATTCGGTCTATGGAGCATAACTAGGAAAACGGCTGATTAAAATGAATAAATTCAAGCTAAAAAGGAAGATTAAATATATTTACATCTTTTGATGTTATTCACTGGTCGACCCATTTTTATTATGTATAGAAATGAATGTGAATATTAGATATGGAACATGCTTCTGACATAATGGTCATTATAAGGGATTAGAGATGTTCATATCGATGTAAATGAAAATTATTTAATCTGGGTAAATAGCAAGATATGGATATCTTCAAGATAATGGTTGTGTGCCACTTGAAGATTGGATGGATCCTGGATAAAGGCTATGTGCCACCAGGAAAGTGGCTAAGTGCCATGAAGAGTGTGTCTCTAATTTATTTGAGCAGCTAAGTAAAGTATAACAACTTTATTAACATTGATTGCTCAAGGAGCGGCTAAGTCAAGGTGTAACAATCTTCTTAGCAACTATCGCTGAGTGTGCTTGTTGTCACACGAACCATTTTCTTTAAGTATGGATTGGATATTCTCATATGGTCTATGTGACCAAACTCTCTAATAGTCTATGTGACTTATTAAGTCTTTGTGACTTACCTGAATGAACTAGTCTTAGTGACTTACCTTGGACGAGTTGGAGATGTTGGAAATGGGGAGAGTGGGTATGTGGGAACATGACCCATGTTCCCCACTACTCACAATGAAAAAGTCCATTATGCCCCTGGTTTATTTCCCTATATAAAGGGGGTGCGTCCAAGGATCATTGAAAAGGGGAAGGAGGAATAGAGTGTGTGTTCGAAACGAACGAAGGTTCGGAACGACGGATGAAACACAGAGAGTAAGAGGAGGACATCTGAGGCGGTGAGATTTGGTTCGTGGAATTGTGGAGAGCTTTCCGATCCTGTGATCGCTCTTCCGACAATGAGTTTTCGCTATTACCGATTACAAATCTACGGAAGATCACTGTAAATATTTATCACTTTAATTTAATTAATTCATCTTTCATGCATTTAATATAATCTATATAACATTGATACTGCTCTTTAAAAATTAACACCAACACTAGTTTAAATCAACAACAGCCAGTACTATATTGATATTAGTCTTTTATCTTTAAAAACCAATACTAACATTACTTTAAAACAAGCACTAACTAACACCACGTTACTACTCGTATTTATATTTATATGTAATAGCTACTATACAGTTCGTTCTGTATATTAATTGTGATAATATTATAACAGCTGTATCATTTTGGCGTTGATTTTTTAAATTTAGTACTTATCCAATGGGAGGAAACACAGAATTTTAGAGGAAAAAACGAAAAATTATTAATGCAGATGAGAAAAAAAACGTTGAATATAGACGAAAGAGATTAAAAAAATTAATCTAAGTATCAGATCATTTTCATCCGATATCGTCCACAGTCGCTGTCTGGTAGGACTTATTCCTTGTCAAGGAAATGTAACAGATAATTCCAAATGTAACAGATAATTCCAAAAAAATGAATTCAGCGCCACGTCAACCTCTAATTTTTTTTCAACTCCCGCCCGATAATTCCACTATTTCACCTTTACCTTAAGTTTTTTTGACCCAAATTGTGCTACTTTTTTAGTTTTCGCCTTAAAAAACAGAGCCTTTTAAGGGAAGGAATTGATGGCAGAGAGTAAATATTTTTGACTTCCAACTCCTACTAGTTTTCAAATTTCCAATTAGAGACCAAATGAAGTTGACTGTCACCGTCCATTCATCCGTCCAAATTAATTGCTGAAAATATCTCTTATTTAATATAAGCCACTGTAATTTACAGTTAATAGACATGGTGAATTTCTCAATTCCCTCAAAAACAGAAGGATCTTGTCTGTTAATACGCGTACAAAAGAATTTGTCATCACATTAAAAACAAAAAGAATTAACTTTTTTAGGGGAACACTTATTTCTTTTTGGCCCCTCAAATTTTGTTGTTAAAATTCAAGTGTGTAGTTCGATCAATGCTTTGCCTCCTTCAAGCACTTGAGCACGATGTTTGTAGTCCTCGACACCAAGTCCGACCAATCCCTGTTTAATTGAGGATTAGGAATTAAACAATGTAAAGTAAAATTACGTAAATTTTTGGGGTAAAATGAAAAATGTGGCCTGATAAGTTACCCGTTCTTGGAGTCGAAGGTCAAACCGACGGTGTGCTTGGCCTCGCGGATGGCCCTGGCGTAGCGGGCGAGGTCCTCCTGCGACTGGGCGGCGGCCTTGGCGGCGGGGCTTACGGCTAGCTCCGACGGCTTGACGTCGCAGAAGATGGGGATGAGCTTCTTGTCGGCCTCCACCATCAAGGCGAGCTCGTGGAGGCAGAAGACGGAGTCGCAGTAGCGCGGGGAGAAGATGGCGACGCCGACGCGGCACTGCCGGATGCCGGCGTGGATGCGCTCGTAGATCTTGTCTCCGGGCTCCATCGACCGGCTGTCGAGGAAAGGCCGCGCGTTCGCCCGCACCAGACGGTCGTAGAGCAACCCCGCCACGGAGCTCTTCGTGTCCACTCCCCTGTGGCTCAGGAACACGTCGACCTCCGCGCACTTCCTGGACGTCCGCCGAGCATTTCCGGCCTCGGTGGAGACGGTGGGATTCCTCGTCGGAGCTTTTACTCCTCTGTCCCTGCACTTGGTGAGGACCCTAGAGGCTGCGGCGCGGCAGGGGAAGACGACGCGGCGGACGGAGGCGGCGGCCATGGCTGCTGTGGACAGTAAATTAATGCTGTACAAAAATGAATTAACGTGCGACGAGAGATTAATTAACTAAATCTGGTTGGATTAACGAGGATTATCTCTAGGTGAGTTATGGAGATCGATCGAGAGATAAAATATATAGCAACAAGATCGTTTGAATAAGGAAAAACTTAAGGTTATAGGTTTTGAAATTCGAACGAGTACTTTGAATTAGCAGACTCTTTCAAAGCCGAATCGATGTCTCTACTAATATTCAATTTCAAGGGTGATGACCTTGAAAATTATTATGTTTTATTAAATTATAATTAATCCCTATCGCTGTTTAGATAATGCCTACTACATTCTCAAAGATATTGTAAAAAAAAATATTTTCTAATAACTTTTAAAAATATTATTTATATAAATTCCTAAGAATTTCATTGGCATTTTCATGGGTAGCTAGGGTCATTGTAATAGAGATTAAAAGAAGCATATTAATGGATTATTGATACAATTATATAGATAGAGGAAGATGATTCGTGAAGGAGAAAGAGTATTGATAACTTAGCAGTGAAAGCTTCTGTCTTCATGTTTCGAGACATGCCACTAAGCTTGAAACTTGACCTAAATTTCAAACATCATCTATTGGCCGCCTAGGAAGCTCATCGATTTAGGCACGGGACATGACTAAATCAGAGAATTAGTGCACATATTTCATCTATGCCTCCATTTAATATATTAGATCATTAGAAACATTCGATTTGAATTCCAATCCCAAAGAATGGGCAAAGAGAGGCTAAGTAAGCTTTTATATAGGATAAATAGTTGAATCAAAGGGTGGGTGTTTGAGGGAGTCTAATCAACGAGGGAGAAAAGTATGAGTTTGGAAAACAATGTGTTTTGAAGAACAGTTTTCCTTAATGCTAAAAGCATGTGCCGTCTTGTATTCTAGAATTTGATGAGTTGTGAGCCTGTATGAAATCTCATCTAGTTCTGACTTCATGCATAAAGAGGCTAACATAGAGCTCTTCGACATCATGCATAACAAGAACTTAAAGAACATTGACGGGTGAACAATATGAGCCTGATACAGAGGAGGTTGAGTTGAACAAAGTTATCAATGCCGCTGAAGCATCGAATTATCTTCATAATCACTTCAAACTCTCCGACGTTCACTACGATTTGAAGAACAGTAACATTCTTGTGTGGCTCAAGAATGTCAATGGGATTGAGGGGATCTATTGGCTATGTTCCTCCAGGTGAAACTGTGTTCCGATTGATTACTCAACTGCTTATGATTTTGCAGTAGGCTACTCTGTTTCCTCTGATGGTGATGTGATGTCTGTAGCTTTGGGATGATTTGTACATTTATATATTTAAAATTTCTTTATTAATCATATTTTAAACGCAATGAAAAGAAATATAAATACGAGACTTGACTTTGACTTCGCTTCATTTGTTTTTCCAAGTCAGGGACAGTGAAATACGGAATTATGATTTTGACGAAATGGGAGAAATATAAACATCAGGTTTGACTTTAACTCTCGGCGGCGATTGTAGTTTGTTGGACAATAAGTCTGCCGAAAGTTCAGGCCAAGGAGCTCAGTTGATATAAAAAATAATCAAATTTATCAAGAATTAACTTCTGATGGAATCTAATTTATGTCAAAAATTATGAACAGAGTCTAATTTTCATTGGAGATTACCAATGAAATCTAAGTTATATCGGAGATTATCGATAGAAATTAGATTCCGTCGGTAATTCTAAAAATAAAATTAGGGCACTGTCAGTTCTCCTCTCGCGTGCTCATTTTTCTATTCTTCGGTGATCCCGACGCGATCTCTCCTCTCCGGTAATCTTAGGATAAGTTATTTCCTTCCCAAGTCCTTTTCTCCCCTTCCTGACCTCCACCGGTCACCAGCACACAGCTCGTAGCTGTGTTGGCCGCCAGCAAGCGGCGGGTGACTGTGTTGGCCGCCACCAAGCGGTTGGCGGCTGTGTTGGCCGCCAACAAGCGGCAAATGACTGTGTTAGCCGCCAACAAGCGGTTGGTCACTTTGCCGAAAGGTTTGATCAACATGTCACAATGGATAGGCCTAATATAGCTAGAAGAGTGAGGATATTATAGTTCAGATAGTAGAAATGTCTGTCTAATTTTATGGATAGGCCTGATGCAACTAGAAAGATCATCTCGATAGATAAGTTGAATTTAATTTTGTATATTTAAATTCGGGTAATTCCCAATTATCTCCGGCAGATTGTCTAACAATCTTAAAACAAACTCAATTCTGTTGAGATGACCACAGAACAAAGTGTTCGGGTGCAACAGACTCAACACATAAAGGCTCCTTCCACCCCAATTAGAAATGTGTCAATCAATCACGAGGAAAAGCCAGAGAGGTTCAATGGACTGAACTTCAAGAGGTGGTAGTAGAAGATGTTCTTCTACTTGACCACGCTAAATCTAGCTCGGTTCTTGACCAAGAACCCTCCCAAGCGTGCTAAGGATGCTCATGCGCAGACTATCAATGCAGTGGAGGCATGAACTCATTTTGAGTTCTTTTGCCGAAACTATTGGTGCAACAAGGCCAGTAAGAGGGCGCATCGTCTGTTAAAAAAAATAAAATTAAACTTTTCTCTGTTTTTCAACTAAGATTAGTAGTACTATGACAATAATTATAAACTCAAATGAACAACTAATACAATTAAAAGAGGCTAACAAGTTTAACTTGGTTACAACCTAGGTGGTTGTTAATCCAAGGCGGTTACAAAGCTCCATTAAAAATATCTCCTTCGTGTAGGCAATAAGAAGCTTCTTACAATCTATGAAAAACTCAGAAAAGACTAGGAAATTAATTACAACAGTTGTTGTGCCTTCTGCCTGAAGGTGGCGGAAGCGCGGGTGCGCCTTGGAGGCGCCTTCAACCCTTGTTGAGGGCACCTCCAGCAATCTTTACAGCCGCTCTCTACTCCGCTGCTGCTCCGATCGCCTGGATGATTGCGGCCAACCGAAATAGGGCTCACCCAAGCTCAATTTCCGACCTTCTCCTCTAACAGGCTTTCACTCCAGCTTCTCGTCCCTCAAATGTCGCATACGTTCTTCTTGCCCATCGATTTACTCTTCCGTAGCACTTCGTCCCTCAGATGCACCGATCCCGTCGGCTCCCTTCCTGTGTCATCCTTCTCGCTGGCTGCGTCTTCCGCTCGACTACCTGTACTCCTAAACTCCTGTACACTTAGACACAGAGATCAAAACAAAACAAGACCTAGCTTAACTTGGTTGATCATATCAAAACAATCACGGGATCCAGCAATCTCCCCATTTTTGACGTGCATCAACCTAAGTTCAAGTTAGGATAAAATAAATAAAAAAAATAAATTTGCAAAACTTTTTAAGTTTGCAAAACATTTTAAGTATTAAGTTGCAATATAAGAAATTGAAAATTTGAGTATAATTTGTAAGTAAAAGAAATAGCAAAATCAAACATAATTGATAAAAAAAACGTACTCCCCCTAAACTTGTATCTATTCCTCCCCCTTTGATCACATCAAAAAATAGGGTAAAACAATAATTTTTAAAATTTTGAGATTAAAAATTTTCTAAGTAATGAAATTTTCAAATAATTGACAAATTTAAAAGCATTATTTATCTAATTTCACAAGCTTATCAGTTTGTCAATTAAATATTCAATTCAGTAATTAGCTTCCAGGCTGTGGCGAGCCACTAGGTCTTCTTGGTTATTGGATCATCAACCACTTTTAGACAAAGTCTTTTAAAAAATTTAAACATTTAATTTTTTTGAAAGCCTTAAATCCAAAAAAAAATGTTTAATCTAAATAAGATTTTGGAACCTAATATAGGTTCCTTCCTACTAGGTTAATTAAGAATTTGGGGGGTATATCTTTTGGAAATTCTTCTAAGTTGTCCTTGGTAATGCCTAATATACTAATTTAATCTACTATACTTTTCATACTTTGGTTTTTGACAACTATTCAATTTCAAACATTCATGGTCATTCAAGCTTTTGATTTGAATTTTTAAATTATTATTTTGTGATTTTAAATTATCTAACTGTCTTTTTAAATCAACGTTCTCTTTTTCTAATTTTACTAAATCTTTCAAAAGTGCTTTAATAAACTGAAAAGAATGCTTGGGTGAAAGAGCACGTACCTCACTTACCTTAAGTTCTGATGCTCCCCTTTCATCGCTGCTTTCTTCCGATGATCCTCCCCCTTCATCGCTGCTTTCTTCCGATGATTCTCCCCCTTCATTAATGTTCATTGCTGAACCGGTTTCATCTTCCTCTTGATAGGTTGTCATTAGAGCTAGTCCGATGTAGGCTTCAATTTCGGATTCGGAGGACGATGACTCATCCCACGTGGCTTTGAGATTATGTTTGAGCCGAGCTAGCTTCTTATTCTTTTCCTTGTTTTTGTTCTTTAGTTTTGGACAGTCATCCTTGATGTGCCCTTCTTCATTGCAATTGTAGCATCGAACCATCCTTTTGTGTCGTAAGTGTTTTCTTGTCTATGATTTAAATTTATTAGATTTAATAAATTTATTGATTTTTTTTACCATTAGGGCTGCTTCGGCTTCATCGATGGATGCCTCAGAGTCTTGATCTTCCATTCTTACCTTTAAGGCAATGTTGAGATTTATCTTTTCTATTTCTTTAGGATATGCAATTCGAGTTTCATGAAGCTCAAATATGGAAAACAAACTCTCTAGCATACTTATCTCAAAATCCTTAGAGATGTAGTATGCATCAACTAAAGATGATCATTTTGGAGTCCTCGGGAAGACATTGAGCGCATATCGAATTGAGCCTCGATTTGTTACTAATTCTCTAAGATTTCTTAGTTGAGTGATGAGCTTCTTGATTCATACTTGGAGTTGCACTACCTTTTCTCCATTGTTCATCTGTAGATTTGTCAACTAGGTTCAGAGGATGTCTCACCTTACTAACTTCACTTCCGAAGTGCCTTCATAGAGTTCTAGCAACTTCTCCTAGAGCTCTTTGGCGGAGTTGTAGCTACCAATACAATTGACTTCCTGGGGTGGAAGAATGTTGAGCAGATGGAATTCTGTTTTACCGTTGGCCACGAAGTCAGCTTGTTCCTTCTTCGTCCACTAATATTCTTCTTTGTCTTTTGGAACTATAAAACCATATTTCATTATTAATAGAATTTTGAAATCTATTTTGAAGAATACCTCTATCTGACGTTTTCATTGTGCGAAGTCTCCCTCGAATTTTGGTGGGTGAATGCTTGCACTGACCATCATCTTGATCTTGATACTTTAGTCGACGGTTAGTCCTTCTGAGATGGTTAGACTCTGATACCACTTGTTGGTGCAACGGGACCAGTAAGAGGGCTCAGCGTCTGTTAAAAAAATAAAACAAAACCTTTCTTTGTTTTTCCAACTAAGAGTAGTGTTGGTGCGGGAAGCATCCGACGATCGAACCTTAGTTTTGATAATGGCAAAGGATTCAAAGGTAAGTTAGTGTGTGATCTAACATGTTTGAATGAGTGTTTCAGGAAAGTCCTAGCTGCGGTTAGGCAAAGGGAAAATCCTAAGGGGTGGTAACCTTAGGTCCTAGGGGGCGGTAACCCTAGGTAAGGGAAAACCCTAAGGGGTGGTAACCTTAGGTCCTAGGGGGCGGTAACACTAGGTGAAGGAAAACCCTAAGGGGTGGCAACCTTAGGTCCTAGGGGGTGGTAACCCTAGGTGGAGGAAAACCCTAAGGGGCGGCAACCTTAGGTCCTAGGGGGCGGTAACCCTAGGTGGAGGAAAACCCTAAGGGGCGGAAACCTTAGGTCCTAGGGGGTGGTAACCCTAGGTGGAGAAAAACCCTAGGGGGCGGTAACCCTAGGTCCTAGGAGGTGGTAACCCTAGGTGGAAAGTCCAGTCGGTCTGGAGGACCGGACTGGCATCAGGTAATCTCTCCTGAGGGGAGTAGGTGAGGACGCGTTCCCCATAGAGGGAATAGTAGGCGTCGGGTCGACCTAGGGCTTCCGGTAGGAAATCCGAAGTCCGACTCGGACAGTCCGAAGACTGTCAATTATTCGTTACTATGTTTTATCAGAATCTAACACTGTCTTGCAGGGTATTATTGCTCGGACTAACCTTGTTTTGCAGGTGAAGAACCTGCTGGAAAAAGGGGTCCGGGTGCCCGGGACCAAATGTTATCCCTGCCGCGACTTCGCCACGTGGAGCATCCTGGTTGGTTGGCCACGTCACACTACAAGCGCCCGGAAGGGGTCCAGGCGCCCGGAAAGTCATATAAAAAGAGGGTCGAGGGTGCAGCCAAAGGACATCAATTGCGAAGCTATCTTCTGTGAAGTGCTGCGAACGAGATGATCTTGAAGTGCTACTACTCGACGTCGACAACCCAAAGCTCAGACTCTTCAATCTTGTGTCGTCGGTATTAGTTCTTTTATTACACTGATAATAATTCAAATTGTAATATTTTCGGATATATAGTTGTTGCCCACCGAAAGCGGTCAAGGACCGTGGGCCTTCGAGTAGGAGTCGCCATAGGCTCCGAACGAAGTAAAACACCTGCGTCTCTGTGTGTTTTATTTTACTTTCCGCTGCGTTTCTATTCTGTGTTTTAAATCGTTAAAAATAGCCACGAGCGCTATTCACCCCCCCCCCCTCTAGCGCTTTCGATCCATCAATTGGTATCAGAGTGGGGTCGCTTTGAACTGGTGCAACCACGCCTTTCGTTTTTTCCCTCCAAAATTATTTTTGAAAAATTCATTTTTATCCTTTCACGGTTTATTAGTATTAATAAAATATTGAATTTGGCAAAATTTGAAATAATATTTTTTAAATATTTTTTAATAATATTTTTTTATTTTTTTATTATTTTTTCTCGAAACTGGTGAACTTCTATTTCTATCCTTCCATACCGCACTGCTAATTCAGGATCAAGTCCTGGTACATTTTTTTGCTATTTTTGTGTGCAAGGCTCTTTTAAAATGGCATTCCAAGAAGGATTCTGCACCGTCCGACCGCCTCTCTTTTCTGGCAAGGACTTTGGATACTGGAAGAACCGGATGGAATACCACCTCAAGACGCAAGTCGAGATGTGGATCATCATCCAGACCGAACTCGAACTTCCACGTGACGACACTGGAAAACTTATCTCATGCATCAACTGGGATGCTATCACAATGAAAAAAGTTGAAGCCGATGCCAAAGCAACCTGCATGCTACAATGTGGCCTAACCAATGAAGAACTGAACCGCATCGGCCCTTTCGCAAGTGCAAAAGAGTTGTGGCAAAAGTTGATGAAACTACACGAGGGCACTTCCGACGCTCAAGTAAGTAAGCATAATTTAATAAATGATTTATTTGAATTAGATGAGCAGAATAATACTACTTCGGCCGAGGAAGGGATTACGATGGTTGCAGGTATAAGTAAGACAGAGGAAAAGATATGGTCCGAGTCTTCAGATGAATCCGGGTCCGACGAAGAAGAACCGACGAGCTTCCTCGCTCTACCAGTACAAGCAACCGTGGCGGAAACTGAGTCCGAGTATGAGTCAGAAACCAAGAGTGAATCCGAGACTGAATCTGATCGAAGCCACGAATCCGCATTCGTTTCCGAAGGACCAAAACCCACTGTAAGTTCACTACTCGCAGAATTTCAATTAGATAACTTGCATGAATTATTACCTTACTTAGTAAAAAAGTTGGCTAAATCCAATGTCCGGGTTAAGTCGCTCCAAAAGGAGGTAACAACCCTTAAGGAAGCGACTGACTCGAGCTCTTTAACTGAGTCAGTTCAAATTGGAAGTTCAACTCAAGTCCAACAACTTGAGGAAGAAAATTCTAATTTGAAAGCTCAAATTAAAGAACTCAAGGACACGTTGGAACGGTTCACCTTGGGCTCCAAGAATCTGGATCTGATTCTTGGAAAACAGCGAGCCGTTTACAACAAAACTGGACTTGGATTTAAAACTAAAATAAAATACAAATCATATTTATCGCTAGTCAATAGAAATAATAGAAAAATTGTCCAAGCATGGGTGCCAAAATCCAACTTGGTTAATCAAGTAGGAAATGGTCACTATTGGGTCCCCAAGGATCAAGTCTATTACCTTTATAGACCATATCGATGCTATGATCCAGGGGGAGCTAATAGAAAAACAATATTAAGAACATAATTCAAATTAATATTCAAATTAAATTCAAAATTAAATTCAAAATTCAAAATTCAATTAAAATTCAAAATTCAAAATTCAATTACAAATTTAAAATTAAATTCAAAATTCAAAATTCAATTAAAAATTTGAAATTAAATTAAATTCGAAATTAAATTCGAAATTAATTCAAATTAAATTTCAACTTAAGTTAAATAAAAATAGATAGAGGATCCAGACTCGCTGGCACCCCCAACTGAACTACCCGTCAGGATAACTGAACCTAATCTACCCGAAATGGGTGAAACAAGAGTAGATTACCCGGCAGGGTAATTAAGGTTAGATCAAAATGGGCTAGGTTTAACTTGACCCACAGTACTGGTGAAGTTTTTGGATGATAGTATGTTAGGGAAGCTTGGGCATCACATGTCTAGGAAGATATGGCTTCGACCTGGTGCATTTAGCCAAGTGGAACTGACCGAAGCTACCCTTAAATGGATCATAACTAGTTAGACCAAGGTTTAGTATTAAGCTCAATGGGTAGGACTATTTGGAAACCTCGAAGGCATGGTTACTTTAATGAGTTCCTTGTGACTCACCATAGCCCAGAAGTTTATCCAAAGAATGCTTACTTGTTGAACCCAAAACTAAACCTGAATCTAACACAAAAGTTTAACCAGACTCTAAAATTCAACCATAGCTCATCTCACAACAATTATAGGGTTTCCTGATTGAAAATTTAGATCGAGTGAGATGACTAGGAAATTAAAATTAAAATTGACTTAAATCAAGTTAATTCAACTTTTAAACTCAATTTCAAAATTATTTTAAAATTATTTCAAAAATCTTTTAAACTCAATTTCAAAATTATTTCAAAATTATTTCAAAAATCTTTTAAACTCAATTTCAAAATTATTTCAAAATTATTTCAAAAATCTTTTAAACTCAATTTCAAAATTATTTCAAAAATCTTTTAAAACTCAATTTCAAAATTATTTCAAAATTATTTCAAAAATCTTTTAAAACTCAATTTCAAAATTATTTCAAAAATATTTTAAAACTCAATTTCAAAATTATTTCAAAAATATTTTAAACTCAATTTCAAAATTATTTCAAAAATCTTTTAAACTCAATTTCAAAATTATTTCAAAAATATTTTAAACTCAATTTTAAAATTTAATTGAGAAATCATTTCAAAATCTTTTAAAATTCTTTTAAAATTTATTTGAGAAATCTTCAAAATCTTTAAAACTTAATTTCAAAATTCCTTTCAGAAGTTATTAAATTCTTTGAAATTTTAAACTTAATTAATTCTTAAATCTTCAAAATAATGGTCACCTATTTGGAATTCTAACTGATATCTTCAATGTTGTAAATTAAAGTAAACTCCATCTCACACTCACTCATATGTTAAACATGCTTGTTAATCTAGAATGAGTGAGATGGAAAATTAGGAAAATAATTCTTTAACCTCTCATGCTTGAACTCCTGAACTCAAAAATTTATTAAGGAATTAATTAAGGAGAGTGATTTTAAGTGTCAGTTTTAAAATTAGTTTTTCTTTAAAAATTTTTTTTGACTTGACCTCAAAATTAAAAACTATTTTTGGCATATCTTCGAAAACTCAAGCTATTTTTTAGCTTTAAAATTAAAATTATTCATGTCCTGACCTTCAAATTATAACTCCTCTATAAGCTAAATGTTTTCAAAGCTAAGTACTTAATTAAGTTTTCTCTAACTAAACTTAGCTATTTGGCAAGATGTTCTCTAGAGGCAATATTAAAGTTTAAGCATGCTTGTACTTAAGGGCTCTGATACCTGATCAAAATCAAATCTTGACTCATGCTTGAACCTTAGGGCTCTGATACCTTACTAAAACAAAATGGCAAGCTATTAAACATTAAGGTTATCGCTTCTCCTTTGCCTTAAGTATTCTTGAAATTCACTTCAAAAAAAAAATGCCTTAAGCAGCTCTTCAAAAACTTTCTCCAAATTTAAAACTTTCAAGTGTCTTCTATTTTGAAAATTTTAAGCTGAAACTTTTTCAAAAATTCGTTAAGTTAAATTTTTTTTAAGTTAGAAAATTCTTTAAAGTTTGAAATTTTTTTTTAAGCTGCAATTAACTTCTTTAAGTTGAAAATTTTCCTTGGAAGTTTTCTTTAAAAACCTGAATATTTTTTTCCCGGAAAATTTCTGAAGTTGAAATTGTGTTTTGAAAATTTTTCTGTGAAAATTTTGGAAACTCCTCAAAATACACTAAGTTAAAAAGAGCTCCTTTTTGCTATATCACAAAAAATCTCTCTTCAAGCAAAATCAATTGATAAAATTTTGAAAAATGTTGCTATTCTAAGGTGTAGCCTTTCACTTGCTCCTTGCCTAAGTTAAAATGTTTTCTGCTAAATTCTGTCTTGAAAAGTTAAGTTTTTCAAAACTAGCTCATTTTTTGATATATGGCAAAGGGGGAGAGTAGAGAAATTCAAAGAAAATATTTTAAAGGAAACTTGTATTAAGGGGGAGCTATGACTATTAGTAAAAAATTCAAAGAGAATAACTTACATTAAGGGGGAGCTATGTTTATGCTTATGTTGCTATCACGCTTATCTTGTTTCTTGTGCTTATACATAACTGCATATTTCTTAACATTGAATTTCGGTTGCCATTATCAAAAAGGGGGAGATTGTTGGTGCGGGAAGCATCCGACGATCGAACCTTAGTTTTGATAATGGCAAAGGATTCAAAGGTAAGTTAGTGTGTGATCTAACATGTTTGAATGAGTGTTTCAGGAAAGTCCTAGCTGCGGTTAGGCAAAGGGAAAATCCTAAGGGGTGGTAACCTTAGGTCCTAGGGGGCGGTAACCCTAGGTGAGGGAAAAACCTAAGGGGTGGTAACCTTAGGTCCTAGGGGGCGGTAACCCTAGGTGAAGGAAAACCCTAAGGGACGGCAACCTTAGGTCCTAGGGGGTGGTAACCCTAGGTGGAGGAAAACCCTAAGGGGCGGCAACCTTAGGTCCTAGGGGGCGGTAACCCTAGGTGGAGGAAAACCCTAAGGGGCGGAAACCTTAGGTCCTAGGGGGTAGTAACCCTAGGTGGAGAAAAACCCTAGGGGGCGGTAACCCTAGGTCCTAGGGGGTGGTAACCCTAGGTGGAAAGTCCAGTCGGTCTGGAGGACTGGACTGGCATCAGGTAATATCTCTTGAGGGGAGTAGGTGAGGACGCGTTCCCCATAGAGGGAACAGTAGGCGTCGGGTCGACCTAGGGCTTCCGGTAGGAAATCCGAAGTCAGACTCGGACAGTCCGAAGACTATCAATTATTCGTTACTATGTTTTATCAGAATCTAACACTGTCTTGCAGGGTATTATTGCTCAGACTAACCTTGTTTTGCAGGTGAAGAACCTGCTGGAAAAAGGGGTCCGGGCGCCCGGAGGTCCGGGCGCTCGGAACAGGTCCGGGCGCCCGGGACCAAATGTTATCCCTGCCGCGACTTCGCCATGTGGAGCATCCTGGTTGGTTGGCCACGTCACACTCCAGGCGCCCGGAAGGTCATATAAAAAGAGGGTCGAGGGTGCAGCCAAAGGACATCAATTGCGAAGCTGTCTTCTATGAAGTGTTGCGAATGAGACGATCTTGAAGTGCTACTACTCGACGTCGACAACCCAAAGCTCAGACTCTTCAATCTTGTGTTGTCGGTATTAGTTCTTTTATTACACTGATTATAATTCAAATTGTAATATTTTCGGATATATAGTTGTTGCCCACCGAAAGCGGTCAAGGACTGTGGGCTTTCGAGTAGGAGTCGCCATAGGCTCCGAACGAAGTAAAACACCTGCGTCTCTGTGTGTTTTATTTTACTTTCCGCTGCGTTTCTATTCTGTGTTTTAAATCGTTAAAAATAGCCACGAGCGCTATTCACCCCCCCTCTAGCGCTTTCGATCCATCAATTAGTAGCACTATCACAATAATTATAAACTCAAATGAACAACTGATACAATTAAAAGAGGCTAACATGTTTAACTTGGTTACAACCTAGGTGGTTGTTAATCTAAGGCGATTACAAAGCTCCACTAGAAATATCTCCTTTGTGTAGGTGGAGAAGTCTCTTACAATCTATGAAAAACTCAGAAAATATTAGGAAATTGATTACAACAGTTGTTGTGTTATTTCATAGCTCTAAGGGCCTTTTTATAGCTCCTGGAAATCATATCCGTAGCTTGAGGGCGCCTCCCAAGGACTTGGAGGGTGCCTCCAGCGAGGCACCAAAGGATAAAACTTTATCCTTTAGCAACAACTAGAAATTTGGTCGAGGACACCTCCCATAAGCATGGAGGGCGCCTTCCATGCTTAAGGAGAGCGCCCTCCATGCTTATGGAGGGTGCCTTCCGCCTGAAGGTGGTGGAGGCGCAGGCGCGCCTCATAGGCACCTTCAACTCTTGTTGAGGACGCCTCCAACAGTCTTTACAGCCTCTCTCTGCTCCACTGCTGCTCTGATCGCCTGGATGATTGCGGCCAACTGAAATAGGGCTCACCCGAACCCAATTTCTGGTCTTCTCTTTGAGCAGGCTTTTGCTTCGGCTTCTCATCTCTCGAACGTCGCGTATGTTCTTTTCGTCCACCAGTATACTCTTCCTCAGCACTTCGTCCCTCAGATGCACCGAGCTCGACGGCTCCCTTCTAGTGCCATCCTTCTCGCTAACTGCATATTCCGCTCGACTACCTGTGCTCCTAAGCTCTTGCACATTTAGACATAAGGATCAAAACAAAACATGACCTAACTTAACTTGGTTGATCACATCAAAATAATTATGGGGTCCAACAAAAACTACATCCTCAACTGCCTTGCCGACTCATTGTACGTAGTGTATAGCATAAAGAGAACGACTAAGGAGCTGTGGTTGTTCCTGGATAAGAAGTACAAGACTGAGGATGCATGTCCAAGAATTTCATCATGGGTTGATTCCTGGACTACAAGATGGTTGATTCCAAGACTGTGATCAACTAAGTCCAGGAGCTTCAAGTGATCTTGCACATCCATTCAGAAGGAATGGTTTTGAGTGAAATCTTCCAGGTGACTGCTATCATTGAGAAGCTACCTCTAGCCTGGAAGGACTTCAAGAACTATATGAAGCACAATTGAAAGAAGATGAATGTGGAGGAACTCATTGTTAAACTTCTCATTGAAGAAGACAACAAAACTTTAGAGAGAAAGTTGTTCTCTCAGGCTACTATGAAAGCCAACGTGGTCGAGCATGGTCAAAGCTCAAAACGGAAGAACCTCAAATCTTCCAAAATGAGACCCAGAGGAGGCATCAGCAAGAAGAAGTTATTTGAGAAGTGCTTCAACTGTGACGACTCGGTTATAAATATTCGAAGTGCAGAAAGATAAAGAATCAGAAGGCCAACCTGAATGAGGAACCAGAAATGGATGACCTCTGCGTTGTGGTTTTTGAGTATAACCTGGTGGGTTCAAACTTATGGCAATGGTGGATCAATACTGGAGCCACCAGACATGTCTACTACAATAAGGAGCTGCTCCACAACTTTGAAGAAGTCAATAGAGATAAACTGTTTATGGGAAACTCAGCAACCTCGAACATCATGGGCTAAGGAAAAGTAGTGCTAAAGATGATCTCGGGCAAGGACCTTACTCTGAACAATGTGTTGTATGTTCTGGAGATTCAGAAGAATCTAGTGTCTGAATCACTATTAAGCAAGCATGACTTTAGCATTGTTTTTGAGTCAGATAGAGTTGTATTGTCTAAGAATGGAATATTTGTCGCCGGGGGAGGGAGCTATATATCTGATGAACTATTCAAGCTCAATGTAATGACCATTAGGCCTAAGATAAATAAAAATGAAAGCTCTTCCACTTATATGCTTGAGTCTTCATGTTTATGGCATGGTAGACTATGACATGTTAACTACGATGTGTTGTGTAGATTAATAAATATGCAAAGCATACATACATTCCACCTTGACCCAAAACACAAGTGTGAAATTTGTGTTAAAGCAAAAATGACAAGATCATCCTTTCAACATATTGAATGAAGTAACGAACTACTTGACCTAATCTACACTGATGTGTGTGAACTAAGAGGTATACTAACACGTGGTGGTAATAAATATTTCATTACTTTTATAGATGATAAATTTGCTTTCTATAAAAATGAGATTGAAAACCAACTTAATAAAAAGATTAACGTGGTTCGAAGTAACTAAGGCAGTGAATATGTATCACTATTCGTTGAGTTGTATGTTGAACATGGGATCAGACACAAAATAACAGCTCCTTATACTCCTCAGCAAAATGAAATTGTTGAGCATAAGAATTGAACTCTAAAGGAGCTGATTAATGCTCTTCTATTAAGCTCTGGATTGCCAGAGTTCATGTAGGGGGAAGCTGTGCTAACAACTAATTACCTTTTAAATAAGGCGTCCCACAAAAAAATAGATAAGAACTCTTATGAGTTGTGGAATGGATAACAATCGTCCTACAAATATTTACGAATGTGGGGGGTGTCTTGCCAAAGTGTTGGTGCCTAATCCTGAAAGAATTAAGATAGGACCAAAAAATTGTTGATTGCATATTTATTGGATGTGCATATAACAATAGTGCATATCAATTTTTTGTGTATGAGTCACAAATATCGGATATACACAAGAACTCTATAATAAAAATCAAGAAATGTCTCATTCTTTGAGCATGTATTTTTGTATAAGACTCGAGAGGATGTTAGCTTCTCAAAACGGGTATATGAAACACAAGGTGAAGAAGATGATGATAAACCAGTCAAGGTTGAGCTTAGACGGAGTAAAAGAGCTCGGATAGAAAAATCTAGGGCTGGAATTTTTTCCAAAATTCTCGACCCTTCTCGACTCTCAACCCGTTCCCGTCCTGATTTTTTCCTGACCCGATGTTTCCCGACCCGAGTGGTCGGGATTTTTCCCATCCCGACCAAAATTGGGAAAAGGATCGGGACCATAAGTTCTACCCGACGGGATTCTCGACCCGACCTAAATATATTAATAATAATTTTTAATTAGACTTTAAAAAAAAAATAATATAGAAAATTAGGCTTAAAACACACAAAAAAATTTAGAAAAGTAAGAAAACTAGGGTACCCTTACTTCACAGTTCAGTGAGTTCACGCCAAAAAATCACGCCGCACACGAATCACGTTGTTCTCCCTTCGTACTTCGTTGTTTATCGTTCACCGTTCACCACTTCACCCTTCGCCCTTCGCCCTTCGCCCTTCGCCCTTCGCCCTTCGCCCTTTGCCCTTCGCCCTTCGCCCTTTGCCCTTCGCCCTCGCCCTCGCGGTCTCACCCTCGCCCTCGCCCTTCTCCGTTCGCTGTTCACCGACTTATTCCACTGGAACCCTAGCCCTCACCCACATGACCACACCTCATTTTTGATTCGCTGCTTTCGCCTGCCCATTCGCCTACAACGTCCCTAACAAGTCAAGTCGCGCTGCCTCCCCCGTTCCCGTATCGAGTCTTCACGGCTGACGTTTCCCTCCCTCCCTTAGTCCGTGCTCTACTGGCCAATAAGCCAAGGCAGCAAAGAGCCACATTGATCTATAAAGGTATTTACCAAAACTTTGCTACAATTGCTACATTAGTTTCTATTCTAATTTCTATGTACTCGATCTCCATTGAGACCTCGTGAACTACTCATTCACCTTGCAAATAAAGTTTACAAACTATGAGCTGTTAATTTCGAATTCATTGCAAATAAAGTTTACAGACCAACATTTACTGGAATTTTTATTTCTTCTTCTTTTGAGGTGAATCTGTTTTGCTCGATCTTGTCAGATAATAAAAAGTTCTTACGAAATGTGAGTAATTGTGAAGGTCGCCATTACTTTTATTCCTCCAAGACAAGTAAAAGAAATTTAATTACAAGATAAAATACTTTATAGGTAAATTCAATTAAATTTTAAAAAACTGCGTTTGGTTAGTCCCACGGAATTAAATAGATAGGATTTATTTCACATAATTTATTTATCTTCAAAAGATATGAATTACCTCTCTAATTTTCATGTTATCGGACCTGTTAACTTCTGTTACTTTCTTTTGGGGCCTACTTGAGGAATAAAAATGGTATTTCTCTAAATTATATATACCATGAGTTTGAAAATAATATCAAAGATTATGAAAAGCTTTTTCATGTGTTTTTTTTCAAAATACGGCTGCATTTAATTAGTGAAAAATATTAACCATATGAGCCTAATTAAATAATTCTTTTATAATATGTCATCTTTTTAAAAACTCTAAGAAAGGTGCTATCTGTTTCATTATGAAATGAAATGTTAGGTTAGAACATTGCTTTTGTTTGAATCTTGCTGCAGTAAGCCTCCGTTGCTATTTTTCTTAAATCTTGCTCCCCTAGCATTCTCTTTTTAGTAATATTTGAATGTTTCTAACTATGCTATCTGATTCTGAACGATATTCGTATTATTGTAGTCATTCATAAGTTCATTCATGGATGCATTTAGCGGAAGTGGTAGCTCTCCTTCCACCACTCAACCTCACACTAACACAGTATCTCCATCCAAAACATCAATCATTCATGAGGAAGTAGTAGATATTGGAGGCAAAAGGAAAAAAGTAGCAGATGTATGGTCACACGCCAAGAAAATTATAAGGAGAAATGACAAAAATGAGGTCACTGTTGTTGTTGCTACACTACAAGAAAACAGGGCTTCAGAGACGAAAACTTTCGTCTCTGATAGTCATTTTTCCGTCTCTAAAGAATATTTGAGACGGAATATTCCGTTTCAAATATCCGTTAGTGAAACCCCCGTGGCTAAATTTGAGATGGAAATATTCCGTCTCAAATTTCAAAAACAAATTAAAAAATTATTTATGAATCTGTTTTTATTTGATCAAATGAAATTAATTGAAAATATAAATTCTGTTTCTAATTTTGTTTTAAATCTGTCATTAGTCTGTATCAAATTACATAAAAAAATATAATTTTATTTGTTTATAAATTCATTTATAATTCGGTTTATAAATTCCGTCTCGAATTTTGTTTTAAACTAATCATTAATTTATCTCAAATAACATATTAAATATGATTTTAATATGTTTATAAATCTGTTTATAATTTTATTTATAAATATATATAGATTCATTTTTAAATTTATCACTAAATTTATATTATTATTTATATTTATCATCTACATAATATTTTTAACAAGCACACATGTCAAACAAATTTAAATTTTTTAAAACAATTAATTTCTAATGCAAAAGTATCATAAAACTAATATTGAAATAAATAAATAAATATTCACATCATCTAAATACATTTAACCATTAATCAAAGATAAAGTAATTTAATCTTTATTTCTCTTATCACGACGCTCACGGGGACCAGATCCTCCTGGATATAAATGATTTGTATATCCCGCCTCTTGAATCATTTTACGAACCATCTCTTTTAGATTTTCTTCTCTTTGCCTACCTTTCTCGATAAGTTGTTCTTACCTCTGTCTATTTTCTTTGATAATGAGTTCCAATTTATTTTTGCTTTCAGTAATTTCTTCCTCCATCCTCTTGCTAATACCACGCATATCTTCAATTTCTTGAGATAATTCCTTGTTCTTCTCATGAGAGTACATTTCATTGGAACTTCCATTGTATGATCTTCTAAAATGTTGATTGCATCCAAATCCGTACACCCTCCCCTTACATGGTTCGCCCACCACATCACACCATGATTTGAGATTGAATGAAGGTCGAGTAGACTGATCATCAACATTTTGTCTCTCTTTATATTATTCATGTCCATATTACAAGAGCTTATATTAGTTTAACAAATATAAAAACCAACAAGTAAGAATTAATATAAGCTAATAGAAAATTAATGAATAATTAATTATGTTGACTTACACTAACTCGAGCCGATTTGTTATCCACAAACTCTCCAGTACCTTACTTTCTTTTATGCATTCGTTCAAAAACCTCAAATTCATCCACATCTCGTCCCAAATCTTTTTTCTACAATCATACATAATACATGTCAATATAAAATAAAACAAATGAGATACATTGAATTTATATCTAAATGTCAAATATATAATAAATTTATTGAATGTGTAAATTATTGGAATAAACATGTTAGAAAAGGAGATTTACCATTCTCTCACGGTGTGCTCCAAAAGAAATTGAACCCCCAGTATGTTTGGTAGTAGACCCATCCTTCGCTGTCATTTTATTCTTCCGTGCAATTTCACATTTGATCTTGTGATCTTCTTTATTCCAATGAATTTTAACCAAGTCATTCCATATATTAGCTTCCATCCAATCAGGTCCTCTACCTATCATATCTAATATGTCTGGTTTCCTTCCTAAATCTTCTTGTGCAGATGATAATGCTGTTTTCTTAGCCATATGAATGGATGCCCTGTATCTCTCACTTGAATTTTCATTCCATACCTTTTTCATTTCTGTGTCGGTAAAATTATCCCAATTATATCTCAATTGCATCAAAACAAATAAATAATCAATGATTATATATAATTTCATATGTGAATAAATAATCAATGGCTGCTCTAATTAAAAAATGTATTACTTACCTTAAAATTTTCCCAAAGTAAATCTTTAATATCATTAGGCACCTTTTTCCACGTTGGCCATACTCCTTTAATCACTCCTTTGATATCATTTGTAATTTCACGAGGAATCTCATTTTCGACAAATCTAAAGATAACAAAATTAAGAATATTATAACAACAAAATTAATTTAATACAAAAGTATCAAAACTTAATAAATTTAAAAGGTCATATGACTTACTTATTCATAACCACATTTATTTTTGTCCGTTCATCAATATTGGTTGGAATTTGAGACCTGTGATTAGGTACTCTTCGTCGAACTGCTAATGAACTATCTTCTTCACATCTTGCATCATTAATCATGTTATCATCTGAAATTTGTCTTCCCACCTCATCCTATGACAAATAAATAAGAAAATTTAGCTCAATGTTTAACCATGGATATTAACCTTACCATTGTGATTTTCAAATAAATTTAGCTCAATTGTAGTTCAACTTTGAAGTTTGACTATAACTTCAACGTGTTATAGTAGTAGCTCTAGTAATGTTAGCTCATCCATTTGTCTACAGTTATACAACAGCTTAAAATTAAATCAGAATGCTACCCATTTGTCTACAGCAATACAACAGCTCTAGTAATGTTAGCTCATCCATTTGTCTACCCATTACAATAACTTCTTTAATCCATTTCTGTTAACTAAAATTAAATCAGAATGCTACCCGTATCATGTAGCTCTAGCAACCAACAATGCACCATATTCTAGCAACCTACTTTAACTGGTAGCACTCAGACTTGTTAATAACATGATGCAGCACTCAAGTTGCTCTAGCAAACTAGTAACTAATTAGTGCTGCAACCAATAACATGATGCAGCACTCAGACTTGTTAATAACTTAGTGCTGCAACCAATAATGTTTTTAACCTACTTTAACCACGTAGCAAGTTTGAGTGCTGCATCATGGTTTAAATTAGATATTCTGATCACAAGTCTAAGTGCTACATGTCAAGATAAAATTAGCATACCTGTATTTCATCTGGTATGTTATCAAGTCCATGCGTTGTATCATGTTGCCTACATGCATCATCATTAAAGTAAATATTATGTAACTAATCAATAGTGTGATCAAATTGTATTCCATTCATAAGAATTAAATATACATACTCATCTTGTATCGTCAGAGATTGCCATTTCTGTCGCCCTCTCCCTCTTGATTTTTTTTGGAACCAATATCCTTTCCTCTACTTGACATCCTACAGCATTGTTAAAATATAATCAATATATTTAATTAAAAATTGTATGCTATAGAGAATTTGCCATGTTACATAAAAAAAAAAATGTCATAATATGGAGAACCTTATACCTATTTAAGTTTCAAAACCATTTCGGAGAACAACTTGTCAACTTGGTACAATCTCAACTAAATTAAAATAACTAGATATACACTCAAGGAATGCAATGTAGGAACAACATTTATTATCCAAAAGCTACAATATTACTCTGAGTACACTTTGCTCCAAAGGAAAAAAAAATAGCACAATAAACTACATTAATTCACTATCACTATTATTAGAGTCACAATCTGCTTCATCTTGTGTTTCTTCATCTTCATCAAAATCTTCAAGTTCTTCCTCTAGCTCTTCACTATCTACAATAACTTGCTTGCCATTCATAACACGTCGAAGCTCTTCAATTTCCATTTCATTTAATTCCTCTTTATCAACATTAAAAATAATGTTAACATCATCAATATCTATATCTATGAGAACATTATTTGGAGTGGATATCTCCTCCTCTTGATAAGCAACTTCAACAATTGGTGAAACATTTTCATCTTGTTTTTCAAGGAATGGTATGTCAAATTTTCCTCTAGCTTTCACTTTGCATGCCGTGACCCAATCATTTCTCTCTTGTTTGATGGTAGGAGATCTGGTATAGTACACTTGTTGGGCTTGAGCAGCTAATATGAAAGGGTCATTTGTGTTTAACTTTGATTTATGATTAATTTCTACAAGACTCAACCTATGCACTTTCATCCCTTTATCTGATGTATCATACCAATGATACTTAAATAATACGATAACATCCTTGAGACCGTAATAGTTCAATTCCAAAATTTCTTCCAACACCCCATAGTAGTCCACTTCATACTCATTGATGGTGCTCCCTAAGACACAAACACCATAATTTGATGTTGCTTTGAAACACCCATGTTCCATGGTCTCGAATTTAAATCCATTGACAAAGTATCCTTTGTGACTTGAAACCCGTCGATTTGGACCATGTGCCAGCTTCTTTATGTCATCATCAACCTCAAAAGGATGTTCTTGAATCTAACATTAAAATAAAATTACAATTAAATGGATTAAAAATATTGTGATGAACTATTAGAAATTGGTGTATAAATTAAGATTATAATTTACATACTTACATAAGTGAGTAACCATTGAGAAAATTCTTGATCACATAATATTTGAAGTTCTTGGTCATTGATCCCTGGATATTGTTGTTTCTGTACTTCAAAAAATTTCCTACATTTATAAAGTGATTATTTATAATTTTTATTTGTCAATTGCCAAAATAATGAATATATAATGTATGATTAAAGAAATTACGTCACAAATGGAATGATCTGGTCACAATTCATCAAGATGTACCTATGGGCAGCTTTTAACTCATCATCTTTAAGATATCTAACTGAAATTCAAGAGCCAAGTGCTCGTCCTGGGTGAGTGAAAATTGACAGCCCGCTAGAAGAATCTACTGCTCCTCCATCGTCATTTCGTGGAATTCGATTTAGTCGTGATTGTATGTGTGGTTCAAAGTACGATGAACAAAATGTTGAAACTTCCTCAATCATATAAGCTTCAACAATAGAAGCTTCAACTCGAGCTCTATTACCCACTTTTTTCTTCAAATGGTACAAAAACCTGAATAAATTTTACATTTTTATTAAATATATATAACTAGCATCAACATGAATTAGTAAATTGATTTAAAATAATACCTCTCAAAAGGATACATCCATCTATAGTGTACAGGTCCACCAACTTTTGCTTCATATGCAAGATGAATTGTCATATGCTCCATGGAATCAAAGAAAGCCGGGGGAAAAATCCTTTCAAGCTTGCATATTATCTCAATAATATTTAGTCCAATTTGTTCCACGTGCTCTACTCGCAACACAGTTGCACATATATCTCGAAAAAAATTGCTTAATTCTGTTAATGCTTCCCATATTGATTTTGGAAGTAGATCATGAAATGCAATAGGCAATAATTTTTGCATAAATATATGACAATCATGGCTCTTCATTCCAATAAACTTGCATTCACTCTCATTTACACAACGAGATATGTTCGAAGAATATCCATCTGGGAATTTTAATGATTTAGTCCAAATACATACTTCTTTCATTTGTAATTTGCTCAAAGTGTATGGTGCTTTTGGTTTGTAAACTTTACCATGTGCATGTTCAATCAAATGCAACTCAGGACGGCTACAAAGTTGCTCTAAGTCTTTTCTAGCTTTAGCATTATCCTTCATCTTATCTTTGACATCCATAATAGTGTTGAAAACATTATCAAAGACATTTTTCTCAATATGCATCACATCTAAATTGTGTCGAATAAGATTTGTTTGCCAATAAGGTAGCTCCCAAAATATACTTCTTTTAACCCAATTATGTGTTTTTCCAAATCCATCAATCGGTTGGGTGGCACTTGGTGGTTTCCCAAATGTTACATGTGGAAGTCTATTTACTCTTTGATAGATGTCTTTACCACTTAAACGAAGAGGTGGTGAATCTATTTCAACTTTACCCTTTCGAAATTTATAAGCTTGTCTTCTAAAAGGATGATCACGAGGTAAGAATTAACGATGACAGTCAAACCAAGAAGCCTTTCTCCCACACTTAAGTTGGAATGATTTTGTATGTTCCATACAGTAAGGACATGCCAACCAACCGTGAGTACTCCAACCAGACAACATTGCATATGCAGGAAAATCACTAATTGTCCATAAAAGTGCAGCCTTCATTTGAAAATTTTGTTTAGAACACACATCATAAGTCTTTACTCCAGTAGTCCATAATTATCTTAACTCATCTATTAGAGGATGTAAGAAAATATCAATATTTTTTCCTGGACTCTTTGGTCCGGGAATAACCATGTTAAGGAACATGAAAGGCTTCTGCATGCACATCCATGGAGGAAGATTATAAACTGTAATAATAACAGGCCAACATGAATAAGGGGTACTTTGATGACCAAATGGGCTAAATTCATCTGTACATAATCCAAGTCGCACATTCCGTGGATCTGAGGCGAATGAAGAATAAGTGAGATCAAAATGTTTCCAAGCTTCACCATGAGATGGGTGTGCCATTTTTCCATCTATGCAGTGATTTTTTGCATGCCAAGTCATGTGCTCACAAGTATATGTAGATGCATAAAGTCTCTTGAGTCTAGGTATTAACGGCAAGTACCGCAAGACATGAAAAGGCACCTCTTTTCGCACTCTAGGCTTCTTCGGTTTGTATCTGGGATGAAAACAAATGGGGCATTCTTTGTAGTCCTTGTATTCTTCATAATATAGAATACAATTATTCACATATGCATCAATTTTCTTATAGCCAAGTCCAAGATTGGAAAGTTGCTTCTTTATTTTATATAAATTTGGGGGTAAATTATCACTTTCTGGTAACATGCTTTTTATTATTGACATTAGTCTATCATAGCATGCCTCTGGTAGATTATGTTAGGACTTGACGTCCGCTAGAGGGGGGGTGAATAGCGTCTCACCCAAAACTTTACTTCCTATAATGTTAGTGCACAGCGGAATACAAAAACAAACTAACAAATACGAAAGTTAACCTAAAACAAGAAAGAAGAAGACAACAAACCAAACACAAACCCTAACACAAGGTGTTTACGTGGTTCGGAGATAACTTGCTCCTACTCCACGGCGTGTCCGTAAGGTGGACGATCCCTCAATCCGTCGGTGGATTAGTCCCCGGCAAACTCCGGCTAGCTCAACCTCCTTGTGGGTGGAGAAACCTCACCACAACTCCAACCAAGATCACTTGGACACAAGAGATCCTTGAGCACTTTGGTGACTACTAATTAGGCTTTAACCAAGTCTAATTTCGTCACCTTGGCCGGTCATCCCAAGCTCCTTCTTATAGAGCTTGGAACAAATCAATAAGCTGATTTGCCCGTTACCAGTCGACTGGTCCTTGCACCAGTCGACTGGTGTCAGCCCAATGGCTCTCTCAACGTCTATCTACAGTGCACCAGTCGACTGCTACAGTAACGCTACAGTACTGCTACAGTACGCTACAGTAAACCTAATTCTAGGATTTTACCTCGGGTACATTCACTCAACACTCGTTCTCGCCCGACCAACCTAGACCTAGCCTTCTAGCCTCCTCCATCAGCCTTGCGTCCCTCGGATGCCTCCCCATCCTTCACGTCTTGCCTTCTGGAGCTTCCATCGGCCTTGTCATTGTTGTCGGGTCTTCCTTTGCCAAGAGATCGCGCCTCCGGGACTTCATCCATTGCCAAGTCACACTTGGACTTACGTTGCCAAGACTACATGCTTGGACTTACACCGCCAAGACTCATCCTTGGACTTTCCTCCTTTGCCAAGATCACACTTGGACTTACGTTGCCAAGACTACATGCTTGGACTTACACGGCCAAGACTCACCCTTGGACTTTCCTTGTTGTACCTGTATCCTGCACACTCACAATGAATATCAAATACAACAATAAACCTAATTTAAACCTTTGCCCAAACATCAAAACTTAGGGCACCTAGATTGCTCCAACAATCTCCCCCTTTTTGATGTTTGGCAACCTGTTTAAGTTAGGGAAACATAAATGCAATACATATGCAAATAAATATGCAAATCAACTCATGCATAAATAATGGAACCTAAATCTCTAGGCTCCCCCTTCACCTAAGCTCCCCCTTGAGCTAGGATTTCCCGCAAAGGTAAACTTCTCCCCCTTTGTCTAAACAATCGCTCCCCCTTCACCTAAGCTCTCCCTCGAGTTAGGATTTCTTGCAAAGGTGTATAGGTTTCCCACTTAAACCTAGACTTCTCCCCCTTTGCAATACATCAAAAAGAGCTCCAACAATATCCCAATTGTTGAAAACATGTCATCCAAATTGACCCTAAACTCATGTATTTATCCCCCATGGATCTCATACATTTAAACGAGTTGACACGGTCAAGAACAACGTTAAAAAACATTTTTAGGCTGGTACCAGTCGACTGAACTAGGTACCAGTCGACTGCCCCCTTCGACAGAACCTTACAGAAGCATTCTGTGGTCGAAATCTACTGTTACCAGTCGACTGGTATCATCACCAGTCGACTGGTATCGAAAAAATGAGCTTACAGAGACATTCTGTGCTCAAAAACACTATTACCAGTCGACTGGTATCTGCACCAGTCGACTGGCACCCTATTTCTGCAAAAATCAGCCTTTTCAGGCCAACTTCAGAAATACACCAGAAATTCCCTAGACCTCCAAAAATCTCCAAATTTTGTGGAGAGGTCTATTGTACCCTTGTCTATTTGGGAAAAATATATATAAAAATATATTTATCACAGATCCCGAGATTGACACAAAATTCAAAACTAGCTAAATAGTTCAATTGAACATTGACCTAAAGTCCTAATTTTGGCTTCCTCTTGATGTATCTGCCCATACTAAATCACAATACTTCCCTAGCATGGGTTTATATGACATCTATACATCAAAAACTAATCTTTATGTAATATGACCCCTAATGTCATATTTTCATGCATGAAACACACCCAATTGTGCCAACCCACTAGGTTAGAGACTTAAGTCTGTCTCCTAACCACTTGGCACATTTGATAACCCATATATCATGGGTCCCAAAAGCTCTTCCTATCCTTAGGAATCTTAACCTTAGTCACCTCCCTTGGTGACTCATCCACTATGGCTAGGCCACTTCGATGCACCTCGGGTGACACTTGGACTACTAAACTCACATTCTTAACCTTAGACACCTTGTCTTTGATTAATTTCTTCTTGTCCTTAATTTTGGACACCTCATCCTTGCTATAATTATATGCTACCCTAGCATATTCCTTCTTATTGACCTTGGATGACTCTCCCTTGTCCTTGGTAACACCTCTCCTACCAATGTCATGTGCTACCTTAACACTTGACCTCCTTTTGGTCTTGGAAAAGATTTTTATGTTTTAAAATAGTAACTCCCTCTAAAAATATGGTCAAACTTCTATCATTGCACCAACAATGACTTGGGGTTCTTAAATAATTAGGAAAACCAAAACTTGAAGTTTTGAGGTTCAAAGTTCAATAATGAAACTAAACTTCAACCGAAACTTCACTCTAGTTTTTCTTAACCAATTCATACTTGTTTTCATCATGAAAACTCATGTAGACATTATTTAGGGTATACTTTATCAAAGAAAAATAGTTTTCTATGAAAATACTTTCTATTTTCAAAGATTGACACAAATTTGAAAACTCTTGAAAACTTCAATATTTTCTCCTAATTTGTGTCTAACTTTTCAATGATGATTACTATCAAAAGATAGTCTTCACAAAGGTTTTTCAAAAGTATTTTGAAATCATTTTCAAAACCAATATCCAACCACGTTCTTTGGGCTCAATGCACATGACTTGTACATTAGCTTTCCTAATGATTGGAAGACACATAACTATGTGTTTTGATGAACCTAAAACTCAACAAGATGCACTAGATCAACATCTTGAGTTTTGTTCACCATCTTAACATCTCACTTGTATCTAACGTGTATTAAAACACATACAAGTCACCTTATAGTTCTTTGTGAGATGTATATTTGGTTTTGCCCTAAACTAAAGAATCATGCATCTCTATCTAGGCATTGTAAAAATCATGATCATCCATCTAGGATGTCACTTGATATGATCCCTCTTGTTGGAACACTTCCATACATAATAAATGCCTTTTGTCCTTAATCACAAGGAAATTGACATACTGCATGATGATTAATGACATACATCAAAATAAGCAATTTTCAAAAGCAAAGCATGTTATAGCTACATGATGTATGTATGACATGACATGGTATTTTTGTATTTTTCATAATAAAATGTGAATGCTAAATATGATGTCATGACATATGATGGGCAAACAATCATGGCAAGTTAGCATAAATAAAATTTACCTAGATTACCTATCTAAGTATTCTTAACCCTAGCTAACTCAAAATTTAACCCTAGATTGCCTAATTTTATCAAGAAAATGTCAAACCCCAACTTGACATTTCTTTAATTTCTTTCTAAATTTGTGTCATTTTAAGTTAAACAAATTCCTCAAAGTATGGCACATTTTACTCTTTCCAAGAGTAAATGAAATCAAATTAAAACTTAGATTCGCCTTTAACCTTCTAAGAAAATGTCAAAACTCCAACTTGGCATTTCTTATCATTTTCTAAATGTGTCAATTTAAATTAAGTTCAAAACCTCAAAGTTTGACACATTTTACTCTTCCAAAGAGTAAACATCTTACATTAGGACCTAGATTTTCCTTTAATTACCCTAAGAAGATACCAAACCCCAATTTGGTATTTCTTATGTTTTTCCACATTGTGCCAATTTAATTCAAACATAATTCCTTAAGATTTGGCACATGTTACTCTTTCCAAGAGTGACAATTTGGATTAAGGTTTGCATTTCCCTTAATTCCATAAGAAAATGTCGAATTCCAAATTTGGCATTACTTTTGCTTCTCTCTAGTGTGTCAATTTAAATTATATTTAACTCCTCAAATTTTGACACATATATTACTCTTTCAAAGAGTAACCCAATAACCTTTTTCTTTTTCAAAGGTTAACAATAACCTTGAAAATGCTCTCAAGTGTCAACTTTACAAAGGTTGGGTTAACTACCTTTCCAATTGGAGTTGACACTCTCTAACCTATCTAGGGTGTAGAGAATATGCTCCTAGGAACCCAAAACCTATTGGTGCTCCTTGGATGCTCTAGGTACTCACTAGGGATGACTTCCATAGATACCTTCCTAAGGACCTTTTTAGGCTTCTTAGAAACCTTGGTCACTTCCACTAGGTCACTTCTAGGGCTAACTCCCCTTGTAACCTTATTTGTGACTTTGTTTGGCCTTTTTGGAGCCTTAGTCACCTTTACTAAGTCAACTCTAGGGATGACCTCCCTTGTGACCTTCTTTGTGACATTATTAGACTTCTTAGAAGTCTTAGTCACATTGGTCTTTGCAAAAGTACTCTTAGGGACAACTTCCCTTGTACTTTTAGCTTGACCACTAAACCTAGGGTTGGTCCCATAACTATATGGAACCCTATGAAAGGAAGTCACATCCTTCTTGGCTTTAGGTTTGTATCCCAAACCTATATAGCCATTGGATGGCTCTTGTCTAGCTTTTCCTAGGTTATGCTCATTTTGACCCCTAAGAATATTTTCCATTCTTGCTAGGGTTCTTTCTAAATTATCAAGTCTTGACCTCAAGACTTTGTTTTCCGTCATTGAATCCATAGACTTGGATTTTTCTTGACCCCTATGAGTATTTCTATATCTAGGCATATATCTATAATCCTTAGAGTTATTGCCTAAATTATTATTTACCTTCCTAGCCTTAGGTGTGATAAATCTAGCATGAGGAGGGATATATTTATCCTTAGATTTATCATGCATTCTATTTTATTATAACGATTTAAATTTGAACTAGCATTCAAGTTAGGGTTTATCTCCCTTACCCTTAAAGCTCTCTTCTTCTCCCACTTCTTCAAGTGCACCAATTTCTTGAGCTCTCCTCTCCTTGGGCACTTTGTGTGGTAGTGACCCCACTCACCACATGTAAAGCACCTAATGTGCTTCTTCTCCTCCTTCTTCTTCTTCCTACAACTCACATTAGTTTCTAAATTAACTTTAGTGAGTTTAGGGTTTACCTCCTTTACCTTCTTGAGTGAAGGACACCTACTCTTGTAGTGCCCCATCTTACCACACTCAAAGCATTTGATGTGGTCCTTTGTGCTCTTCTTGGTAGTTGAGGTGGAGGGTTGAGCTTCCAAGATCTCCTCTTCCTTGGATTGCTCTTCTTCCTCTTCACTTGAAGATGTCGATGATTCCACTTCTTCCTCCCTTGAAGATGTGGATGATACCTCCTCATCTTCCTTCTCCTCCTCGGATGTTGACCTTATGTCAACATCGGATTGGCCATTCTCTTCTTGGACCAATGAACCCTTCTCCTTGGACTCCTCTACTCCTTGGAATTGTGACGGGTCTTCATGATAGGCAATGATCTTTTTCCAAAGATCACATGCACTTGTGCATTCACCTACACTCACAATGATATTAGAAGGTAGTAAATTATGCAAAATTCTCGTTACCTCCTTGTCCGCCTCCGATTGCTCTCGTTGCTCTTCGGTCCAATGCCGAGGTCGGAGGCGTTTACCCTTCTTGTCCATAGGAGCTTCAAATGGGTCACTCAAGACAACCCATTGATTCCAATCCATTTGGAACCATGTCTCCAACCGCTTCCTCAAATAATTGAAGTCTTCTTTGTCATACGGAGGTGGAATACGGATATCCCATCCGAGCGGTCCTTCGGACTCCATCTTCTTCTTCCTCTAGCTTCTTGCTCTCTTGGCGGTTAGTCCGTAGAAGAGCGACCTCGCTCTGATACCACTTGTTAGGACTTGACGTCCGCTAGAGGGGGGTGAATAGCGTCTTACCCAAAACTTTACTTCCTATAATGTTAGTGCACAGCGGAATACAAAAACAAACTAACAAATACGAAAGTTAACCTAAAACAAGAAAGAAGAAGACAACAAACCAAACACAAACCCTAACACAAGGTGTTTACGTGGTTCGGAGATAACCTGCTCCTACTCCACAGCGTGTCCGTAAGGTGGACGATCCCTCAATCCGTCGGTGGATTAGTCCCCGGCAAACTCCGGCTAGCTCAACCTCCTTGTGGGTGGAGAAACCTCACCACAACTCCAACCAAGATCACTTGGACACAAGAGATCCTTGAGCACTTTGGTGACTACTAATTAGGCTTTAACCAAGTCTAATTTCGTCACCTTGGCCGGCCATCCCAAGCTCCTTCTTATAGAGCTTGGAACAAATCAATAAGCTGATTTGCCCGTTACCAGTCGACTGGTCCTTGCACCAGTCGACTGGTGTCAGCCCAACGGCTCTCTCAACGGCTATCTACAGTGCACCAGTCGACTGCTACAGTCACCAGTCGACTGCTACAGTACTGCTACAGTAACGCTACAGTAAACCCTAATTCTAGGATTTTACCTCGAGTACATTCACTCAACACTCGTTCTCGCCCGACCAACCTAGACCTAGCCTTCTAGCCTCCTCCATCAGCCTTGCGTCCCTCGGATGCCTCCCCATCCTTCACGTCTTGCCTTCTGGAGCTTCCATCGGCCTTGTCATTGTTGTCGGGTCTTCCTTTGCCAAGAGATCGCGCCTCCGGGACTTCATCCATTGCCAAGTCACACTTGGACTTACGTTGCCAAGACTACATGCTTGGACTTACACCGCCAAGACTCATCCTTGGACTTTCCTCCTTTGCCAAGATCACACTTGGACTTACGTTGCCAAGACTACATGCTTGGACTTACACGGCCAAGACTCACCCTTGGACTTTCCTTGTTGTACCTGTATCCTGCACACTCACAATGAATATCAAATACAACAATAAACCTAACTTAAACCTTTGCCCAAACATCAAAACTTAGGACACCTAGATTGCTCCAATAGATTATACTCAGACTTAAGATTTAACAACTGTGTCACTGCTGAGAGTTTAGTGTGATTTTTGCAACCATTCCATAATGGCTCATCTGCATCCTTGAACAAGTCAAAGAACTTCTGTGCTTCAGAATTCGGTGGTTGTTCATTACTTATTGTAATCCAATCAAAACTTTGATCCATGCCATTAATCACCATATTTCTATAACGAGATCCTTCTTCATTATTATGAACTCTTTCACAATCATTTGTTTTTTTTAATGGTTCACCATGTGCATACCATTGCTCGTAGCCACGAGTGAATCCATGTTTGACAAGGTGATAACACACATCATTTTTATTTAAAAATTTTCTATTACGACACTTGCTGCATGGACATCTTATTTTGTTATCAGTAACACATATCGGATGATCATAGGCAAACTCCAAGAATCCTTTAACTCCATCAATAAACTCATGATGAAGATAACCTTTATCATCTTTTTGATGCCACATCCAATTACGATTTGTAGACATTTCCTACATTTTTAAAAAATATACAAACAATTTTCAAAAACAAAATAAGCTAGAGCTCATCATTCTCTAAAAGCAGATATTATATTAAGACTAATTGGGTAGTAATTAAGCTAAACATGAACATAAAAAAATCAAGTTTTGTTACTGCTTCAATTGGATGACAACTTGTATGCACAGCAAGAAAACAACAATATTAAAACATTGCTATAATAATATCTTGTTGAAAAAAAAATTTTATTAATAAAACAATAAATAAAAAAAACATGACCAAGGCCACGGCAGGGGAAAGACAGCAACCAAGATGACCAAGGCAACCAATGTGGTGGCTGCGGTACTGGCAAGGTAGCAACCAATTAGGTCGTGCAAGCGACTAGCGCTGTGTGCAAAAGCCACCGTGCGATTAGGTCACACGAATGACCTCGATCGCATGAGTAGGACGCAACTGGTGTTGCACGTTCTAGAACAGAGAAGAAGGCTGGAAAAGAAGCAAACGAGATACCTGAGCTTAAAGTCATGCTTGATTTGGGACCAGAGAAGAAGATCGCGTGCAAGCCGGAGGAGAAATTGTGTGCGTGTAGCCGGAGAGGAAATCGTCGTGTGCGCCAACGAAGAAGAAAACGTTGAGTGCGGGATTTGGGAGAGAAATGCGTGTGTGCCGACGAAGAAGAAATAGGGTTTAGGCTTTTTTTTATTTAAAATAAAATATATTTATAATTACTTAATAATTTATTTATCATATTATATACTTTATAAACCGATTTATTTTCTGTTTATAAATATTTTAAACAGATTTATAAACAAAAAATAGTTTCGTATCACATTTCGTTGCTAATTCGTATTTAATTTTGTTTATAAAAATTAATTTATAAAATTTGTTTCTAATTTATTTTAAAATCTGTTTTAAATTTTTTTCTATATATTTTTTTTAATTTAAATGAAATATTATTTTCGTAGCAAATCCATTTATAATTTATTAAAATTTAAAACAGATTTTTGTTCCGTTTTAAAATTCTGTTTTTGATATCCTGTTTTCTTGTAGTGCTATTTGCAATTATTGCAAAACTGAAGTTCCTTCCCATTGCAAAACACATGGGAATAATGGCATTGATGGGCATACGAAGAAATGCAAAAAGAATCCTCATAATGCGGTGAAGTTAGGTTCTTCTCAACCAATCTTAACACAATCGTCCATGAATAATGCTTTGACACCCCACATCTTTTGCCAAAAAAAGCTTGAAGATAAGGTTGTTGCATTTGTTGTTAAAGATGAGATGCCATTTAGGGTAGTGGAAGGGGCAGGGTTCGTAGAGATGATGAAGGAAGCTCAACCTCGATTCAAGATTTCCAACAGAAAGAAAATTGCATCTTTTATATGGGATTTATATGCGCTGGAGGTGGCTAAGATAAAGAATGTCATTGGTGATCAAAGGGTAAGTATCACGACCGATACTTGGACCTCAATTCAGAATATCAATTACATGATAATCACAGCTTATTTCTTAGACAATGATTGAAAGTTGCATAAGCGAATAATAAATTTTACCAAGATTACCTCTCATAAAGGAGATGACATTGGCAAAGTTTTAGAAACGTGCTTGAGCTATTGGGGGATAGATAAAGTTTTCACTATCACAATTGATAATGCTAGCATGAATGATAAAGCGGTGGAGTACATGGAAAGAGGCTAAAGGAAATGGGCACTCTATTATTTGATGGTAAATACTTGCATTTGAGATGTTGTTGTCATATTATAAATTTAATTGTCAAGAGTGGGTTGAAGTTTCTTAATGAGTCTGCTGAGTCCATTAGAAACTGTGTGAAATAAATTCACTCTTCTAGCGCACGATTGGACCAATTTAGGGAGTGTGCTATCCTATTGAAGATGGATAAAATGTCAACCGTTCCAATGGATGTGCCTACGAGATGGAATTCCACCTATACAATGCTTTCTGTAGCATACAAGTTTAAAAAAGTGTTTGGTAGGATGATAGATAATGTTCAATTTGTTGAATACTTTGAAGAGGTAGATGGTTCGGAGAAGAAAAAGAGAGTGGGGCCTCTTATGGAAAAAGATTGGGAGAAGGCACAAATCTTTGTGAATTTTCTCAAGAGGTTTCATGATACACTACATTGCAACTTAGTGCTACCAAGAAAACTGCATCACCCTTGATTTGGGAGGAAATAGTTGCAATGAGGATGATCATTGATGAGACAATACTTGACACTACTGATCCTTCATTACAAGAAGTTGTTAAGAGAATGGAGAGTAAGTTCAAGAAGTATTGGGGTAATCTTGAGAAGGTGAACAAGCTAGTTTTCCTAAGTCACATTCTAGATCCTCGTTATAGACTTCAAATGATTGGGATCCATTTGAGAGATATGAAATTGGATGCTAGTAAAATACAATCCTTTGTTGACGGTTTAAAGAATTGACTAATGGAGTTGTATCATGCATATAAAGGGAATTCACCTTTGGATCATATTAATGGGATTGATGATGGCGATGTAGACAAAGATTTGATGGAAATGTATAAGAATGATCCCATTAAACTAAACTATCATATGAAAATGGCTCAGCTAAGAAAAGCACAAAAGCAAGCAGAAATAACCAATGAGATGGACAAGTACTTCTCGGATCCTTTTGTGAAATGGAGCTCAAGCTTCGATATTTTTGGAATGGTGTAAAGGAAATACAACGACATTTCCAGTCTTGTCTAAGATTGCTAAGGATATTTTTTCAATCCATTTATCTACTATTGCTAGTGAGAATGCTTTTAGCCTTGGGAGGAGGGTTGTCGATCCATTTAGGGCATCATTGCATCCCAAAATGGTGGAGACATTAGTGTGCACTAGTGACTGGCTTAGAGGTGAAGAAATTAACTTATACAAGGAGCTGACAGAAGACGAATTCAACTTTTATAAGGATTGTGAAGAAGTGGTCACAAGTAAGTCAATATTTACTTGTTTATCTTGGTATAGACTATAGACTATAGATTATGCTTATATGATATTTGTTGTTTGTAGGTACCCTCATTGCTTAATTTTGGATGCTCCTGCTTACCAGATAAAGGCAGATATTGAAGAATATGAATATCATTAGCACTAGTATTTTGTGAATGATGATCTTTAAGACATCTACTTAGTTATCCACTGACATTTTCATAATCAAGTTACTAGTCATTTATGAACATGTGTATCTTTTTATGTCTGACTGTTGCAGTGTTGTTATCTCCATCAATGTGTATCTTTAAGACTCTGCATTTTAAACTTATTCTCTTTTTGTTGCTAATCCTCTATTTGTCTATGCAGGATGTCAATGTACTAAAGGAATTCTGTTTACTTTGTAGTTTTTCTTTATTGCCAAATTAACCATGGGCAATCATTTGAAGTTGATTCTAAGTGATGGGAAATATTATCTTTTGAAGTGGATACACAAATCTTGACATCTCTTTTCATGGAATATATTCTCAAAATTATACTTAAAATGAAGAATATAACTAGGATCTGACTCAACAATTTGGGAAACTTTCAAGAAAAAACAACCTTTAAAGTTTATTCTAGCTATGTAACTTTGACAAACTTCAATGATTTCATTAACATTTCTCTTCATATATATATTAGACTACTTTGTTCATTTACACGAGCTTTTAATGTGGTGAACATGATGTTAATATGTTATCACATGTTGTCATATCTGTCATCTGATACATTATTTTTCGATACATGCATTAGCTTATGGATTAAACCCGTCTAAGTTTTGACTTTTGAGGCTATTTCTTTGTATTTATTGTTTCTTGTGAAGTGCAGGCTGACTTCATGAAAATGTCATTTTCTTATGACATGTTTGATGTAGTCTATGCAATTGAAGCACCTTGCCATGCTCCAGATGTGGTATGTAGTTCTATCTACTTCTCTCATTTTTGTAGACATTCTTATGACTTATGAATGATTTTCAATTTGATTTAACAAGGTTGACCGCTACAAGGAGATCTACCGAGTGTTAAAGCATGGTCAGTATTTTGTCGCATATGAGTGGTGCATGACTGACCAGTACAATCCAAGTAATGAAAGCCACAAAAAAGCCAAGGCTAAAATCGAACTTGGTAATGGACTTCCTGATGTTAGAACTACAAGACAATGTCTTGATGCTTTGAAGCTTGCAGGGTTTGAGGTAAATAATAAATGTGGCTTCTTATATCCGTAATCTGTATAATCCCGTTGGCGATCATTTGTCTACTCATCATGTTCCCTTTTAGGTTATATGGGAGAAGGATCTTGCATCCGATTCTCCTGTACCTCGGTATTTGCCTTTGGATACAAGTCGGTTTTCGATAACTAGCTTCCGTTTGACAGCTTTTGGCCGATTTATTACCAGAACTATGGTACAATATTTTCTATTTTCTAGGTTTTGTTACATTTTAAATTGTGTTTTATTACAGTAGGTGTCATCCTACTTTGCAGGTTAAGGCATTGGAATTTGTCAGAATTGCCCCAGCAAGAAGCAACAGAGTTTCATCATTCCTTGAAAAGATAGTTGAGGGACTTGTGGCAGGAGGAAGGTAAATAAAACTTATCATGCTGTAAAATATATATATTGCATATGATGAGTAGTGTTGATGCCAGCCGGCTTAGCCAAAACTACTTATTATGTTATGCATTTTTTTCTTTGTGACAAATTATTAGATCTTATGCATTGGCACTGTCTTTTGTTCGAGTATTGCAGGATGAAGATCTTCACACCAATGTACTTCTTTTTGGTGAGGAGACCTCTTTCAGATCATTGAGAAAGACAACTATAAAGCATGTATTGAAAGACATAACTATGAAGCACTTAAAGTTCTCATTCTGCTGTAGCGTTTGGAAAAGTGTTATAAATAGTCAACAATGGAAGTCAAAACTTTTTAAGGTGTAAAATTTCCTTCTGCTTCAGTGTTTGCAAGGTACCATCGAACCTTTTCAAAATTATAAGCTCCATAACATCTTGTGGAAGAATCTTTTGATACTGATCTCATTCAAATTGGTTGTTTTCTTCTTTTCTTTTTTGAAATGTAAGACTATTTGCTTTGGATTGTGAGAATTGTCAACTCATGATGTTGGCAATTCAAGTCCTTTAAAGTTGCTTCACGACACCTCAAGACCCTCTCAACCTTTTCAATGTGCAATGTGCAACATGATCTTTTAATAGTTTGAAACACTCCAGTAATTTAGTTTGAAACACTCCAGTAATTTAAGATGGTGGCGGCGATTGACTAGAAGAGTAGGATCTGGTGGATTGCAACATCAAGAAAGCAAAATTGAAGACTGATGGTTTCATGATGTCTCTCTCTGTATAATGAAAATATTTGAACATTCGGGATATCATCTCCCTACCCGACGAGATCCCGAACATTCGGGATCCCGAACATTCGGGTCCTGACACTTGTCAGGTACGGGACCAGGAGAAAAATTGATTCTCAATTTTTATCCGGATGGGGATTGGGTAAGATGGTTACGGGGCGGGTCCCTACCCGATTTCACCCCTAGAAAAATCCTACGGATCGAATTTTATTACTTTCATGTTGGAAAGTGAGCCCCGAAGTTACTCAGAAGCAGTAAGCTCTTTTGATTGATCTCACTGGAGAGAGATAATTGCATCTGAGATAGAATCTATCTTGCAAAATCACACTTGAGAACTTGTGGATCTTCCTCCGGGAAGTAAACTACTAGGTTGTAAGTGGGTCGTCAAGAAGAAAATGAAGTAAAATGACATAATTGATAAGTATAAGGCCAGATTGGTAATCAAAAGATATTGACAACGAGAAGACCTTAATTACTTTGATACCTATTCTCCTGTATCGAGAATAAATTCCATTAGAGTATTGTTGGCTATTGACGCTCTCTGGAATCTCAACATATATTAGATAGATGTAAAGACAGCTTTTCTAAATAGGAATTTAGAAGAGGAAATCTACATGGGGCAACCTGAGGGGTTTTCTGTGCCAAGATAGGAAAATAAGGTTTGTAAATTGGTGAAGTCATTATATGACTTGAAACAAGCACCAAAGCATGGTATGAGAAATTTGATAATGTCATGAAGGAATGTGGATTCAAAATCAATGAGTGTGATAAATGTGTCTACATGAAAGTCACAGAGAACGACTACGTCATCTTGTGTCTATATGTAGATGACATAATTATCATTAGGAGTAATTATAAGATAATCAAATTCACTAAGGACATGTTGAACTCAAGATTTAACATGAAAGACATGAGCCTAGCTGATGTGATTCTAGGAATCAAAATTCTTAGAACAACAGAAGGACTTGCTCTTAGTCAGTCCCATTACGTGGATAACATTCTTGAGAAATTCACCAAAGATGATACTGCATTGGCACGAACGTCAATAGATATGAGTCAACATCTATCAAAAAATTGAGATGAAAGTATCTCACAGATAGAGTACTCTCGAGTGATTGGAAGTATGATGTACTTGATGAGTTGTACAAGACCAAACTTGGCCTACGCAGTAAGTAAATTGAGTAGATACACGAGTAATCCTGGTGTTGAGCATTGGAAAGGGATAACAAGAGTACTGAAATATTTGAGATATACTCTTGAATATGGACTGTACTATATGAGATAACCTGCTGTGATTGAAGGATACAGTAATGCGAGTTAGATATCTATAAAAAAGACTCTAAGTTTATGAGTGGATATATATTCATTTTGGGAGGTGCAGTCATTTCATGGAAATCTTCTAAGCAAATGGTAATAACTAGATCCACAATGGAATTTGAATTTATGGCTCTTAACAAATGTAGTGAGGAGACTGAATGGATACGGTAATTCTTAAAAGATATTTCAAGATAGCCGAAACATGTGCTAGTAATTTACATATATTATGATAGTCAATTAGCAATCGGTCAGGCACAGAGTCATCTGTATAATGGGAAGTCTAAACATATACGTCATAGACATAATACCATTGGACAACTACTCTTAATGGGAGTTATCACTGTTAACTATGTGAAGTCAAAGAATAACCAAGCAAATCCATTAACCAAGGGGTTAAATAGAGAGTTAGTTGCAAACTCATCACGAGGGATGAGTTTGATGTCGTTATCAATGATCAATGCAGAGAACACCCAACCAATGTTAACTAGAGATCTCACGTACTAAGTTCAAAGGGACAATCAATTTGCACTAACTAAACATACTGTGGAGGATAACCTAATAAAACAGCGAGTGGACTAAGGTAAATTGATGGACTTTTAATAATCAAGAAGAGTAGATGGTGACTCGTAAGGTACAATTCTTAGAGAACTGCTTCGAAGATGTGAGAAAAAAAGTGGCGCTGCTTCGAAGAGAATTAGAGGTACAATTCTTAGAATTTCTTACAGAACCAGACATATTCATGGCTAAGAACGAACATACTCATGAGAACTAAGTTGTATTAGGAAGAGTTTTGGGTGAGATTTGTTAATGCTTACATAGACGATAATACAGTTCAAGGACATCATGTCTGCTGTTAACAGTAAGTAAATAGAATTTCATAAGGGAAGGTTCAAAGGGTAAAACTTACCTATCTTATACTTAACTCAACTACTGCATACGATCACATACCTTATTTTCATTCATGTGGGAGATTGTTAGATATATGTGAATAGAAAAGAGGTGGAAGAGGCATGAAGCTTCATTATGAATGAGATTTTAGTCCCACATTGAAAATTTCAAGGCATATTAGTTTGTTTATATTGATTCACATGCATTGATGATGTGAACAAATGTATAGGGAGAGACTCTCTCTCATGCGTGAGTGTGTAGGGGGGTGCAAATTCAAGGTCCAGATTTACACTGAACCAAGTTGACTCGTGTGCGGGAACGACTTGCACGTGCCGAATGCTGAACTGTGGTTGGGGCAAAATTTGCCTAAGTAGAACAACTAACATTTTGCCACATGAATTATTTTTGCTATTCAAGAAAGTAACGGAAGCATTTACCATTGTTAATGGCAATTTCGTAACCTCCCGGATAGTAATGGTCGGCTATTGATGGTCGCCGACTATCATTAATCCTTGAGTATTGAATGGTCATTACTCGTCATTCAATGTTGGTAAGAGATGGTGCTCCTATATAAAGGGAGACCACGGTCTTGAGAAAGACACACAGAAAAGAAACAGTAGCTCTCCACCTCCGTTCCCCTTCTCCTTTTGTCGTACAACTCTTGCTGGCGGAGTGCTCGTGATAACAGACAGGTACTACTGTAAAATACCAAAAAAGGACGAATAACCATAAGAGAATTTTTTTAAATTTTTACAAATTTTCTGAGAATTTTTCAGAGGTCATATGGTGTGGGTTATGGGGATAATTATGGGGTCACGGAAAAGCCTGTTTAGGTTATCACATTTTAATGAGGAAAAGTTTGATTTTGTTTTTCTTTTCCTTTTTCTTTTTTTTTCTTTTCCCCTCACCTGTCCTCGTCCCATGCCCTTCTCTTTTCCTCTTCTTCTTCCCTAAATCGATCATCTTCATCTCCCCCAACCCGATCGACTTCCTCCTTCACTCTCTCACAACGTCGTCCTTTCCTTTCTCCTGACCTCTTCCTCACGTCGCCCACTGCTGACGCCCGCTCCGCACTCCTTCTCTTTCGTCCCTGGCCAAGTGCAGCCTACGCTCGAGCCATTGCCGGTCGAGCCCTTCTCCCGATCGCCTTCAGCCGCCTTCTCTCTGCCCTAGTGCCGAGCGCTTGGCACCATCCGAGGAGGAACCGTCGATCTCCTTTCCGTGCCCTTGAATGTCGATCGACGCTTATCACCGGTCGCCTATCCAAGCTGAGGTGTAACTTTGACACAGTGAGCAAGAGCTTCGATGCCCTTCAGAACTCCTACCGCCCTTCTTCTCGATCTGAGTCGGCTGAGACAACTCACTCCCGATCTCCCCTGCGCTAACACTGTGCCCTAGTTCCGATCCACCACCAGCACGCCTAAAGCAAGGGGGTATCTGCTCCGATCACCGTCAGAAGCTTGAGACGTTGCCAATAAACTGATCTGCCAGCCAGATCCTCTTTTCCTCACACGACCACCACAGGCGCATCACCGCTGGTTGCTTGCTGCCATTACTGATCTAGGGTTTACAATGATCAAATTTGAGGTAGGCTTTCCTCCTAGACTTGGATTTAGGAGTTTGGGTGTTGTTATGATAAAGTGGATAACCAAAACAGATCTGGGCAGGTGGTTTCCAGTAGCTACTCAATTTCGGCGACTGCCCAGCCCTACTTGGTTGAGGATCAACAACAGCGGCTGTGAAGTGAGGTAAGGGTAGCTAATTGATCTATGTTGTCGATCGTGGTTTGAATTGGATGTTGTAAGTAGTTGATCATGTGTAGAATTGTTAGATTTAGAATTAATCTAATGGAATGATTAGAGTTAAGGTAATTAATCCTAGTTAACTGTTGGATTTAATTTAGGTAGGCAAATGGTTATGTTGATTATGGTTTTCCCTAAATTAGTCTTGGAGATTTTATTTAGCTATTTAATTCTTATGAATTATAGCTAAATAAAATATATATATATATATTGATCGATGCAGGACTCTGATTCGAGACGAGCGTCTCGACGTTGGATTTGGCTTGATTGGATCTTCTATTTAAGGCGGGTATCTTGACTTATCTTTTAGACATTGTCATTTGATATGCTTAGTAGATTTTTAACAAGTAGTAATAATTATGTTTATATCTGCATCGGTATGTCACTATTTATTTCCGAGCCTGTTTTGTTTGTTACATATTTAGCATTTATGCCCCTGTTTATTCTTTATGTTATAGAGGTAGTGACATGTCATGCCTTACGATATATTGAACTAGTTAGATACCATACCCGACCTGTGTACCTAGATCATATTATTTTATCCACGTATTTCGGTATATGTTTTAGTGAGGTAAATATGGTCAGGATCTTCATGCTTAGTGTTATGCACCATCTCGCATGATTGCATGCTGAGCGATTGGCAGCTCCATTATTGTTGAGCACATCGCCAGTTACATGGATCTGCACACACAACCACTCATGGGTTAGTAGTATATCAGGCAGGGTGTGTGGCATTTATGCTCTGTTAGACTCCGCTGGTCCACTCATGGGTAGTGGTGACGCAACGTGGTAGCCGGTAGACAGATTTGCTCTGTATGGCTCCGTTGGTCCGCTCATGGGTAGTGTGATGCAGCGTGGTAGCCTGCAGAGATCCTTCCTCTGGATTGGTTTAGGGAGATTAGAGTATTGAGCTCCCCCACTTATGATTTGGGATAGGAGGATATGTGTACTCCGACAGCATCCTGTCCACTCGGTCACTCATCAGGAGCAGTGATGGCAGAGTGCACAGTTATCATAGCCCTACCCACTCGGTCTTACCATCGTGTGTGAGATGGTTGACTGACGTCAGGGGTGACCAGGACATGTCATTGGCATCATGTGCATGATTGCATTTATTGTTTGTGATTGCTGCACTTATTTGCTGCATATTGGATGGATGCATATGATTCACATGCATACAGGGACATGTTATTTTCGGTCTGACGACCTATCCTGATAGGAGGTTCTGGTGAGTACAACTCTCCCTTTTTCTTTCAGTTTTGCATTGTATATTATCTCAGGAGACTGTACGTATATTTATTACAATTAGTTATAGTTTACTATGCATGTCAAATTGGTATCCGCTGAGGAGTTGACTCACCCCATTAATATTACCATTTCAAGTTGATGCTGTCAGGAGGTTCCAGTCCCTAGTCCCTACTTCGCTTCGCGACAGATTTTCTACTTTGAACTTATGGTTTCGTGTTATGTATTTACATATATACGTGTGGTGTACAATTGTACTCGAGGATTTTATCGAGTTTGGTCTACTGCATTTGTTTTCCGTTGCGCTGTTTTCTCTGTTGTCTTTTATGTTTTCCGTTGTGTAGTGGAGTGGGCTGTTTTCAAATAAATTGCGTCGTTGTGTCAGCCAGAGACTGAGAATATATTAACTGCGTGGATTGTTTAGTTCTTTTATTATTATTGTTCCGGCCGTGTTGGCCGTGTATGAGTTGGTTTGTAGTAAAGTTTCATATTATTACCGGTATAGGAGAAATGCTGTCGAAATGTCTTCTGGCAGGGACTACCTGGGGCGTGACAACTACTCAGTTTGTCGTGACCACTAGTGCTTGGTAGGAATCACAGTTAATCGTTGTATCCCGGGAAACAGATGACTCGAGTAAACCTCGAAGTATAGCCGAAGGTGGACAAATTTGTTTCAAGAAAACTACGATCCTCGCATGCCTCGGTCCATTCACCCGTTCGTATTCTTCACCCACTCGGCTTGTTCTGTCGCTTGGGTGGCACTGTTGATGGACTACTCTTCCCGGTCGGTCGCTCGTCCTACTCAACTAGTGTGCTCTACTTGCTCGGCCACTCACCCGTTCAGCCATTCGCTCTCTCGGTCGCCCGCTCGGTCGTTCGTCCTCTCTACTCGCCTGTTGTTCAGTCGCTCTGTCGCTCTACTCAACTGGCCACTTGTCTGCTTCGCTCGTCCAGTCGCTTGCTCACTTGACCGCTCGATTTTTCTATCCAACCGGTCGAACACTCGCTCAGCCGCTCACTCGCTCGGCCGGTCGCTCGCTTGACCACTCACTCACTTGACTGCTCGACCGCTCGCTCGCTCGGCAACTTGGCTGCATATTTGCTCAACCTCTTGGACTGCTCAGTTTCATAACCCGGTCCACTATATTGCCCGCTCAGCCAATTTGTCGGCTCGACCTCTCTATCTGCTCGACCAATCTGCACTCAGTACTTAACAGAAACCAACCTATGCTGATAGCATGAAATTATCAGTTCAAGTCATCTCAATAGATAAATTTAATTTAATTTTGTGTATTTAAATTCGACTAATTCCTAAGTATCTTCGACAAATTATCCAACAATTTCTTCCCCTGGGACAATTGGCATCAGAGTTTTAGATCTATGGATGATCATCCTAGTCGAGGTCATGGTCATGAAAGACAGGTTCTGGCTGAGAAACTCTTAGATGAGGATCGAAGCATATCCTATGAGCTCATTGAAGATCTACATAGATAAGTCATGGATTTATCTCAGCATCTAGTGGTGCAAAATCTTGAAAATAGTGACGTGCATGGTTAAGGTCGTGATAGACAAATACCGATTGAGGAAGTCTAATAGTGTGATCGTAGTGTTTAAAACTTAAAAGTCGTAAGTTCTTTTATTTTAATTTGGATAAAATTTTATTGAGAAAGATATGGATGATAAAATTGAAATAGTGAATGATCCAATTTTCACTCTCCGGCAACAATATCTCCGACACAATCCCTACTCCGCTCAACAATTTGACCTCCCTACGCTACTTCGCTGCGGCAGGGAACCAGTTGCACGGGAGACTTCCTGCTGACATCGGAAGCACGCTCAGCAATCTCCAAGTTCTCCTCTTAGGAGGAAATAAATTCATCGGCCAAATTCCAGTTTCCATCACAAATTGCTCCGGCCTAAGAATACTCGACGTCTCGTACAACGATTTCAATGGCCACTTGCCGGCCAAAACTGGCAGATTAACATCGCTCACTGTATTTAGCATAGGTGTGAACCATTTTGAAGCGCAAACCGGAGAAGACTGGAATTTCCTGTCTTCGTTGATAAATTGTTCTTGCTTGCAAATGGTATACCTTGACCACAATTACAAGCTCGCTGTTGGCACGCCTTACAATACATTGTGAGGCCCAATTCCAGCAACAATCAGACGCTTGCAGAGCCTGACATACTTGGTGTTGTCCAACAATTTCCTCTATGGTGCCATTCTAGAAGAAGTAGCCAACTGAATTGTTTTGTCTTCTGATTTGGGAAACTTAAAAAACGTGCAAAACTTCTTTGTGTCTGGAAATAGATTACAAGGACAAATACCGAGCACACTTGGAGACTGTAAGGCGCTGGAGTACCTGGCGTTGGATGCCAATTCCTTCCAATGTAGTATACCTTCGGCTTTTGGCAACCTAGCAGGACTCAAAGGTCTAGACCTTACAGAATTTGAGCTCTTTATTTTCAATCGATCTCTCTTTCAATCATCTAGAAGGTCCGGTGCCAACCGAGGGCGTCTTTAGCAACATCACTCTCATGTCAATCGTTGGGAACGATGGGCTCTGCGGTGGTTCACAAAGTCTCCACTTACTTGCATGTCCCGCGCAACCTCATGGAAGAAGACGCTCCATAACAAAAAGGTAGATCCGCTATCTTAGCGGCCCTCCTAGTGCCGGCCCCATAGATATGGAGGGAGGTTCATGCAGGTACATAGGTCATAGGCGCATGGCGGGGTAAATCTCAGGTCGTCAGTTCCTGAGAATCGACCCCTAGCCATTATGCCAGAGATACCATGCGCCCACCGTCTGCGCTACGCCCTGGGGGCAAGAAGACGCTCCATAACGGTTCCACTTACGGTTGTGATTCCCACTCTCTGTTTTTGTTTCTTCTCGGCCATCGTCTCCGTTCTTGTTTATTCTAGGAAGAAACATAACAAAACTTAATTTACATCATCGACTTCTCCCTTCAGTGGGGTGTAAAGTCTGTAGCAATAAGAGCATCTCCAATGGAGAATATTTAGAAGGAATATTTCTTCAAATATTTTTCCTGTCAAATCTTCTATTGTGAGAGATATTTGAGAGGTGATTGAAAATCACCAGATATAAATTTGTGCTTCCTTTTTGTGGGGCCCACCAAAATGGTGGGTGTCATTATTCTTGTTTTTTTAATTGTTTTTTATTTAATTAAATCTTGTGGGCCCATCAAAATGGTAGGTGTCATATTATTTGTATGTTTGTTTATTTTTTTAAAATTTAATTAAATTGAAAAATTAAAAAATGAAAAACAAATCAAACGTTCGAAAAAATAAACGTTCAATTTTTTTAACGTTAGAGAGAAACGTTCATTTTTTTGAATGTTGGGTAACGTTCAATTTCTTCCTATATATACATCATTTCTTTCATCCATTTTCATTACTTCCATACTCATTGTCTATCAAAAAATTAGAGGGAAATGGATAAAAATTTTGGTCATTATTTTAGAGATTTGTTCAACTCTCCAAATATCAACAAAAATTCTAGTGAAGAAAGTTCTCGAGTCCGTCCTAATTTCTTCAATCCTCAATTTCTATTTCCCACTCAACATCCACCAAATTTCCAACATTTTTCATACCCACAACCATATTATCATAATTTTCAAAGTTATGCAAATTCTTTGAGTGACGACCCTCGAGCTCTGTTTTATACATGTCCTCCAGAATATTGGCAGAGTAGTCAGTATTTCATACAAGCCCCACCTCATGGAATTAATATACTTCAATCACCAGAGATTCAATCAAATGAATCGAAAAGAGCTAGTGTTGATGCAACTGACAGTGATAAAGGTACACTTTATGTAGTCCCCGATTCACAATTTCCTCCATTCTCATCTGAAATAGGGTTCGACGATATTATTCTCACTCAATCAAGCACCAGAGATGGGCAACAAATCAGATGAAGACCATAGCAAGCGAATAATATGGACAGTAGCAGATGATAAACTCCTTGCAGCGGCCTACATAATTAAAAGTGAAGATTCAGTAGTTGGTAATGCCCAGAAGAGTAAGTCATTTTGAAAATGAGTTATGACATACTTTAATACCAATAGAGCTAAGAGAGCTAAAAAGAGAACTGTGGAGAAAACAAAATCACATTGGGTTTCACTGAAAAAGATCGTAAATAAATACAATGGAATCTACAATAAATGATATAATGATCGGCCAAGCAGATGGAGTGACGAGGATTTGATGGTGTGAGCTCATGAAGAATATAAGAGTACTTTTAAAACTACTTTCCAATATGAGCATGTGTGGAGAATGGTGAAAGATAGTCTGATGTATGCTCCTCAATCCTCAGAGCGACGAACTACAAAGAAATCAAGAACATCAGAATCACCAGGTGCACATACTGACTCTTCTAATCCTAACACAACTGTTGATATAGATGATAGAGAAATCCAATCTTGTCCAATGGGACAGAAGGCAGCAAAGAGGAAAGATGAAGAAAGAGTAGGCCTAATTGATGAATTGAATCAGGCTATGCAACAATCAATGACACATTTGGAAGAGTATAATAACAATAAGAAAGTGGATCAACTCATCCAAGCACATCAACTCCTTGTAATGGACACACGAGGTATGACAGATGAACAACTTCAAAATCATCTAGCGATATGTGAATAACTGAAGAAAAAATTAAATCTGTAGTTAATCTCTATGGTTTATTTTATTCGTTGCATGTTTATTTTATTAATTATAGTTTATCATTATGTATTTTATTAATTTAATATGGTTTGTATATCTGTATTTCAATTTTAAATTTATAAAATATTTGTATTTGTATGAACTTAAATTTATATGTCTTTTATTGTATTTTTCTTAAAATTAAATTTAAGTTAATTAAATGGTCGTGGATCCCATTGGTTAGTGAGATATTTGATTGTGGAATTGAGGATATTTGAGAGTGAATATTTGATGGATGAGACCCATAAATATTTGATTGGTGGGGTATTTCATTTGTGAAAGTTGAGATATTTGAATAGTATGATATTTGAAGAATGATATGGAAATGGGGGTCACAAAACTTGGGAGAAATATCCCTAGCCATTGTGGATGCTCTAAGAGGGTACAGAGCCTCATGGGTGGAGGGTATAGAGTCTGTAGCCATAAAGGAAGCAGAACTTATAGCCGTAAAAGAGTGCAGAGCCCTATTGGTGGAGGGTGCAGACCCTATAGTAGTAAGGGGAGTCGTGCCCCTAATTTCTGATAGGGGAGTTGTGCCCCTAGTGTATGATTGGACAGCTGTGCCCCTAGTCTCTGATCGGAGAGTTGTACCCCTAATCTCTAATCGAGGAGCTACCTCTTAGTGTCTGATCGAGGATTTGGGGCCCTAGTTTCTGATCATGAAGTTTGACCCTTACTCTCTGATTGAAGAGTTGTAGTGGATTCTACTGTCGGAAGGGAAAATATAATATAATAGAAAAACTGAACCACTGACTGGCTGAAGATATGATTCGGTTTCTTGACTCCCAAATACCCGTGGAGTGAGGACAATATAATGTGTCCGTCAAAATCCACCAGTGTCATGATGATGGTAGAATTTTTCGATGTCGTCCATCTTCACGTTCTAGATTAAGCGAAGTTCCCAGAGAGGACGCTAAATATGATTCCATCCGGAAGCTAAGAAGATAGAACGATCGAAATAATGTTATTGAAATGAAGACTAAGTCGCCATCACCCCGGAAGGAGAAGGGGTGATGAGCTGCCTTCTATATTGACCGAGTCGTTAGAAGATCTCCGGTCAACGTTATCTGCAGACAGTGATCAGATTGCTCGGCCCTTGGCAACCTGATGCTCGAGGCAGATCTTACAAATATATAAGGAACAAAATAATAGTAGAATAATAAAATGAATAAGCCTAGGGGGTGCCTACTGGTAAACTAGTGAGCTGGTTATAAGGCTGATCAAGTCATCATGACCCGGAAGAGTAGGTGTGAATGTGACTCGGATGAGAAACTGGATTCAGAGGCATGACATGGAGTTGAATGTGGCATGGATCCGGAAGGTGGCACACAGCCGAAATACAATAGCGGCATGCAGGTCGGAATACGATAGCGGCACATAGGCCAAAATATATGTTGGGTTCGGAGCGCAGCGGAAGACATATAATAAATCATGGATCTTTCGTGGTACATATAGTTTTGCACAAAATTATATAAAACATACCTCGAGTCCTCGATAGGTGTGAATAATATCACGGACAAATAAGACAGATAAGAGCCCCACGTGTGACTCCTCTAGCGGTATCCACGCGCACTAGATCACGAACTCGACACGATCCGTTAGGTGCTAGCCACTTGGATCGACAAAGTCTTAGAAGCACTACCGATCTCTTCCGGTGGAAGACGAAGTTGACGAAGGAGAAACAGAGAGAATGAAATCCTTTCCTTGATTCTTTCCGAGGATGGCTATTTATAGCTTCCAAGGAATACGAAGAGTTAAATCTTCAATTAATTCATCATTTATGATCTTCATTAATAAGGAAGATGAAGAGTTATAGGCTCCATAAATTCTTCATTTATAACCTTCATTATGATAACTCTTCAAATTCTTCATTAATTATCATTATGATGACTTTTCGAATTCTCCATTAATCATCATGATTATGGCTATTCGAATTCTCTCTTTTTTGTATCAAATAAATCCATATTTGATCTTGATCTCGACTCGCTTCCGATACTCTTGTTCATGCAGGTAGACCCGACCCCGGGCCGGGTCTGGCCCGGACCCGGCCCGGGCCCGTAACTGGGTCAACGGGCCGGTTGCCCGTTGACCCGGTTCGCCGGGTCGAACCGGAACCGGCCCGGCAAGTTGCCGGGCCGGTTCCAGTTCATGGGCTGTAAACCTGGCGAACCACCGGTTAACCGGCGGGTTGAACCGGCGGTTCAGCCGCAAATAAATTTTTTTTTTTAAACGGCTTGAACCGGCGGTTAACCGGCGGTTAACCGGCGGTTCATAGCCGTTGGAACCGCCGGTTAACCGGCGGTTCGTAGCCGTTGGGAGGGTTTTTTGGGTATTTTTTTTCAACGGTTAGGATCATTTGATCATTTTTTTATCAATGACTATGATTTAGTGTCCGTTACTATCAAAACTCTATAAATAGAGAACTCATTTCATCATTTTTCACACACATCTTCTCTACTCTTAATCTCATTTTCGTATTCTCTAATCTCTACACGCTTTCGTTTTCAATTTTCAATTACAATGGAAGGAGGCCGCTGAGGTGCATCATCTCGAGCTGGGAGGAGGACTCCAACATTCAATCCACCGATGATGAGATCGAGCATCTTCCGAATCCGACACCCGAAACACAAGGAAGTACCGATGCAATTACTTCTAAGGTTCGGGAACTTCCTCCTCTAAAGTCTTCTATTTTTACTAAACATTTTGAGAAGGTCACTCTTCCGTCGGGAGAAATGCGTGCAAAATGTAAGCACTGCAATGCTTCCTACAAATTCCAAGCCGGCGGCAGCTATGGGTCGTTGAAACGACATGTAGAAACGAAGCACCCGACGGAATATGGACTCGACCGTTCTCAAACACAATTATCAAGATTTTCTTCAACTAGCGGTAGTACCGATTCCGGTTTATTTTTATATTCGGATAATAAATTAAGAGAATCATTAGCTAAATTTGTTTCCGTAGAATATCTTTCTTTTAGTTTTGGATCTAAATGCACATTTGAAGATTTTTGTAAAGAATCTCTTAATCCATGTGCTAAACGTGTTCCTAGGACTACACTTACTCGTACAATTAAAAAATTAGTAAAACAAGGAAAAAAGAATTTAATTGATGAATTTAGTAAATTAGATAATAAAGTTTCTTTATGTTCCAATATTTGGAGTGATCATTGGCAAACACATTCGTATATGGGTGTGACTTGCCATTGGATCGATAACTCTTGGAATCTCCAAAAAAGATTATTAGCTTATAGAGTTTTTGATGAATCACATAATGCTCATAATATCGCACAATTATTATGTTTAATTTTAGAAGAATATGGTTTAACTCATAAAATATTTTCAATATCATTAGATAATGCTAGTTCTAATACCGCTTGTATAGATGATCTAAAATTTGTTTGTCAACCTATTATTGGAGGTTTATTTTTTCATATTCGTTGTGTATGCCATGTTTTAAATTTATGTGTTCAAGATGGTTTAAAAATTTTAGAAAGTTATATTAAACCAATTAGAATTGCAATTTCTTATTTATGGTCTCATCCATCTATAATGAAACAATGGGGTAGGTTTTGTAAAATTAATGGAATGAGACCTAAAGAATTTCCACGTGATGTACCAACACGTTGGAATTCAACATACCAATTATTACAAGATTCATTTCAATATAAAGAATTATTATGTTCATTTTTTGCACAAAACACTAATGCTAATATATATTTATTTTCACAACAATGGAATATTTGTAGTAGTATTTGTGAAAATTTAAAAGTATTTAATGATGCAACCGAACAACTTTCCGGTGTTTATTATCCCACTGCTCAATTAGTTTTAGAAAATTTTTCTAATATAGTATTAGTTTTAAATGAACATATTAATAATGAATCTTTATCTCCTTGCATCTTAGCTATGAAAACTAAATGGGAAAAATATTTTATTTAATTCCTGAAATTTATTTAATTGCATTTGCTTTAGATCCTAGATTTAAATTAGAAGTTTTACAAGAAATGTTAACTTTATATTATGATGCTTTAATTCCAATTAAAGATTCTTCTTCCCCGATCCAATTAATATTATATATAATGTTAGAATTTATTTATATGATATTTATAATCAATATTATGCAAAATATGGAACACAAATTAATATTTCGAAATTCAACAAACTACTAGTAGTAATTTAAAACTTACAAAAGCACAACTCTTATTAAAAGAACGGACAAAACGTCACGGGGATCCTCAAGTTCCACACAGGAACTTGAGAATTATTTTACGACTTCTTTTGATTTTAATGAAGCGGATAGCGAAAACTTGATATCTTAAAGTGGTGGTCACAGAAGGCTCAAAGCTTTCCCGTTCTCTCCACAAAAGAAATTTTAGCTTGTCCAGTATCAACTGTTGCTGTGGAGCAGACGTTCAGTGCCGGCGGCAACATATTAGATGAACGACGATCAACTTTGTCTCCCGACTCATTGGAAGCTCAAGCATTACTGGACGATTGGACCAGAACGGAGAAAAGAATCCAAGGAATGCAACTTTCAGATGACGAAGTTGAAGATTTTGATACTGAAGGAACAAATACGAAAGGAACAGGAAATGGAAGTGAATGAAAATGTAAAAGGATAAAAATGTAAAAGAACTACGTGGGCTTTGATTCCCCTAAAGGGATACGTAGGCAACTTAAATAAGTGCAAGCCCTTTTTTTAATAAATTTTAATTTCTAATTTTTAATGTTTAATGTTTAATTTTTAATTTTTAATTTTTATTAACATATTAATCTTGAACCGTGACGAACCGTGACGAACCGTGAACCGAACCGTGAACCGGCGGTTCTGAACCGTGAACCGTAACCGTCTTGGGCGGTTAAGGTTAAGGGTCGACCTGCCTGGAACCGTCGAACCGGCGGTTCCGAACCGTCGAACCGTCGGTTCCGAACCCTGGTCAGGTCTACACCCAACGCGATAAAATTAATATCAGTCATAAACTGTAAACCACTATGAACCGATTACTGTGTAATTCAATCTCTTCATCTAAAGCCTACATCCCAATTAATTCGATACATTATGCATCATTATCAAATTAATTGTTTTACTTGATTTCCAAGATATAATAGACTCCTCTTGAATGATAAATCATTCCTCCCATGGCCATGGATTTTGAGTCACTAATATCTCTATCAAGCGGCCAGGATGTTAACTCCTAATCCAAGAGAGCGATGAATCCTCTATTGACTCAACACTATTCTCTCTACGCTTTGTCATACACCCAACTACCGTATTAATCACAATCCGATTAAAGACTGCTTTTAACGGCGTCAAAGCACATAACTACACGCATAGAATAAATGAAAGTCTCAAGTCAAAAGATCAGTTACACTCGTTCATAAGAGGAATAACCAATGATGCTTAATATGTGGTCTCCTCTTGAGCGGATCGTGTCCAGTGTACCTCTAAACTCAAGGCACCCCCAAGTACAACTTGGATATCCATCCCTCCGGTCTATCTCGACCTAGTCATACTCAGCGTTGATCTAGATATCCATGTCCCCTCTAGATATCTATCCGATCAAGGACTGCTTTCAGATTAATATACCCATTAATCTGTGGGACTTTATCATTAATCATATACGTACAGAAAAGTAAATAATTAATGATAAATTCTTGCCTTTATTAAATAATTATTATTTATCCACAAAATACATAAGTAGTGTCTTGGCACATAAGTGCATACACTAACAATCTCCCACTTGCACTATTGCCAAACACTACGGACTCTCAGTCCTAGGCTCCTCACATGCGTCTCATGTTTCTGTAGAGGTAAGGCCTTTGTAAGTGGGTCTGCGATATTCTCGCTGGTATCTACTCTGCTAACCAACACATCACCTCTCTGAACAATCTCTCTAAGGAGGTGATACTTCCTTAGTACATGCTTGGATCGTTGGTGAGACCTTGGCTCCTTTGCCTGTGCTATGGCCGCATTATTGTCACAGTATAGCACAACTGGATCAACAATGCTAGGAACCACTTCAAGCTCCGCTATGAAGTTCTTAATCCACACAGCTTCCTTTGCTGCCTCTGAAGCTGCTATGTACTCAGACTCAGCTGTTGAATCTGCAATTGTCTCTTGCTTGGAACTCCTCCAGCAAACAGCTGCACCATTCAGACAAAACACATAACCTTGTTGCGACTTCAGATCATCTCGATTTGTCTGAAAACTTGCGTCAGTATATCCTCTGACGACTAATTCCTCGTCTCCTCCAAAAACTAAGAACATGTTCTTTGTTCTTCTAAGATACTTGAGGATAGTCTTTACCGCAGTCCAATGACCCTCTCCAGGATCTGACTGATATCTACTCGTCATGCTTAATGCATACGAGACATCTGGTCGAGTGCATATCATAGCATACATTATGGACCCTATAGCCGAAGCATAAGGTATCTTGTCCATTCTACTTCTTTCCTCTTGTGTTCCTGGACACATAGCTTTGGAAAGATGCACACCATGTGACACTGGTAAATATCCTCTTTTGGAGTCCTGCATACCGAATCTATTCAGCATTTTATCAATGTATACACCTTGACTCAACCCTAGTAACCTGCTTTGTCTATCTCGGTATATTCTAATACCTAAGACATAGGTTGCATCTCCAAGATCTTTCATTGAGAAACACTCTCCCAACCAAGTCTTGGTAGATTCTAGGCTAGGGATGTCATTGCCTATAAGAAGTATATCATCAACATACAACACTAGGAACGTAATCTTGCTCCCACTAACCTTCTTGTAAACGCAAGGTTCTTCTGGATTCTTGACGAAAGAAAAATCTTTAATGGCTTCGTCAAATCGCAGATTCCAACTCCGAGATGCTTGCTTTAGTCCATAAATGGACTTCTTGAGCTTACATACTTTATTGGCGTTCTCGGATTTTATAAAACCAGGAGGTTGTACCATATATACTTCCTCCTGTAACCTTCCATTTAGGAAAGCAGTTTTAACATCCATTTGCCAAATCTCGTAGTCCTTGTAAGCTGCTATAGCTAGCAAAATTCTAATGGACTTAAGCATTGCAACGGGCGAAAATGTTTCATCATAGTCAATTCCATGACGTTGATTGAAACCCTTTGCCACAAGCCTAGCTTTATAGGTACTTATGTTCCCATCCATGTCAATCTTTTTCTTGAAAATCCATTTACACCCTATGGGTTTTACCCCAACTGGCACATCAACCAACTCCCAAACTTGGTTCGTGTACATGGAGTCCATTTCAGATTTCATGGCTTCCAGCCATTTCTCAGAATCATTTGAAGCAACTGCTTCCTCGTAAGTCGACGGTTCATCATCTTCGATGAGTAGCACTTCCTCATCTTGGGTTACCAGCCAACCATATCTGTTTGGCTCTCGATGTATTCTTGTAGACTTACGTTGATCTCGCGTTTCTTGAGCAGTCCCGGATGAAGGAGACACTTGTGCTTGTGGCACTGTCTCATTGTCCAACTGTTCATCTTCCAACCTGTTTGTAGAGTCTATAATTTCTTCAAGACTTACTTTACTCCCACTATTTTCTTTAGAAATAAATTCTTTTTCCAAGAAAGTAGCATACCGAGCAACAATAACTTTGTGCTCACTTGGGAGATAAAAATAATATCCCATTGTAGCTTTGGGATAACCTACAAACATACATTTTATGGATCTTGCTGCAAGCTTATTAGAATTTTCATTCTTCACATAAGCATCACAACCCCATATCTTTAGATAAGACAAATTTGGTTTCTTTCCAAACCATGACTCATAAGGAGTCTTATCTACTGTCTTAGTTGGAACTCGGTTAAGTGTGTATGCTGCTGTTTCTAAGGCATAGCCCCAAAATGACATTGGAAGACTTGCATGACTCATCATTGATCTAACCATATCCATGAGTGTGCGATTCCTCCTTTCCGAAACACCATTCCACTCTGGCGTCCTAGGAGGTGTAAGTTGAGAAATTATCCCACACTCCTTTAGGTAATCAATGAACTCTTGGCTTAGATACTTGCCTCCTCGATCACTCCGAAGGGCCTTAATCTTCTTACCAAGTTGTTTTTCTACCTCATTCTTGAACTCCTTAAACCTGTCTAGAGTTTCAGACTTATGTCTCATTAAGTAGACATATCCATATCTACTTAAATCGTCAGTAAAAGTCACGAAGTAGGTATACGCTCCTCTAGCTTGAACTTGCAATGGTCCACAAACATCACTATGTATGAGTTCTAGTAGTTCCTTTGCCCGTTCACCTATCTTGGTGAATGGCTTCTTGGTCATTTTTCCTTGTAAACACGCTTCGCATGTATCTATGGGCTCTAATTCAAAAGAGTCCAAATACCCATTATTGAGTAGTCTAGCGATGCGTTTCTGGGTTATATGACCAAGTCTACAGTGCCAGAGGTATGTTAAGTTTGAGTCATGTAATTTCTGTTTCTTACTTTCAATACAATAGATCGGTTCATCTAAGTTAAGAACATAAAGACCATTATTCAATGAACCATTCCCATAGAATATATTATTCAAATAAAAGGAACATAACTTGTCCTTGAATTGAAATACAAATCCCTTGGTGTCTAAACTTGACACCGAAATGATATTCTTTGAGAAACTAGGAACAAAATAACAATTTTCTAAGTTCAAAACAAGTCCGCTAGGCAAATTTATTGAATATGTTCCTACAGCTAACGCAGCAACTCTCGCTCCATTAGCTACTCGTAGGTGCATTTCGCCCTTGGACAACCGTCTGCAGTCACTTAGACCCTGCATGTTCGCACAAATGTGAGAACTACTTCCAGAATCTATGACCCATGATGAAGAAACAGAAAGATTGCACTCTATCATAAAGATACCTGAAGCATCCGCTCCACTGGGATTCTTCTTCATGAAAATATAGCAGTTTTTCTTCCAGTGACCTTTCTTGCCACAATGGAAGCATATTGCCTCCTTCTCATCAGATTGGGGTACCTGCATCCCTTTCTTAAGCTTCTTCTGAGCTTGATATTTAGGATTCTTCACTGTATTAGCCTTGAGATTGAACTTCCCGGTGCTTGGACGCTTGTTGGTCTTTCTGACCATCATTGCATGCAGTGAAGGATTTACCTTCATAGCCTTCTCAGCAGTTTTCAACATTATCATCAAATCAGTCAAACTCTTGTCCATGCTGTTCATGTTGAAGTTCAACACAAACTGAGAAAATGATGGAGGTAGTGACGATAAGACTAGGTCAACAGCCAAGTCCTGGTCTAACTTGGAACCTAAGCTCTCGAGCCTCTCTATGTACCCGATCATCTTGAGTACATGAGGCCCAACTTGGTTTCCTTCCTCCAGCATGGTACGAAACAGTGCTCGAGAGGTTTCATACCTCTCTACTCTCGCACTCTCTTGGAAGAGCTCACGCAAGTGCTGATCAATCTCCCTAGCACTCATGTTCTCATGCTGTCTCTGTAACTCGGGAGACATAGAAGACAGCATGATGCATTGCACATCCAGTGCATCTTCCATATACTGAGAATAATATGACTGATCTTCCTCTGAAGCATCGGGTGTAGGCTCTTTCAGTGGTTCGTCTTCAAGCACATAAATTTTTCTTTCATGTCTTAAGATGATTTTTAGTTTCCTATACCAATCTAGGTAGTTGGAACCGAGGAGGATATTCTCTTTCTCGAGAATGCTTCGCAACGATAAGGTACTTGTGTTTGCCATCTAAAATTTAAAGCAGAGTTTTAGTATTTGTGGAATTATTTAATAAAGGTCTTTTATAACTCCTATTATTTTATTCAAGTCCAACAGCCCTCACTGTCAGAATCGGGAATTAGTTGGTAATAATTCCTAATAGGACCGAAACCCTGAATCATATAGAATGCACACAGCTGAGCTGTACCTACATGCTACATTCATCAAGTAGGCCTTAACTTGCCAATCACAAATCTATGTGACTTTCGGTATATTCTTGTCGAGCCTTATATTCTCAACTCTCGCCCCTCAAATCAGTTAACCTTAGGTGAGCTAAACAAGTCAACAAATTTGAGTTAAGTCGACCCACTAATAATTATGATAAATTATAGATGTTGTGACACAAGCCCACAGCTGAGCTGTACCGACTTATGTAAAAACTCTAACTATCATCATAGTTATTAGTGGAGGGCATTTAACAAATCTTGACTTTAATATATTTAAGGGATTTTTGTAATTATTAAAATGTCTCACCATAATTAACTACTTGTGCATTTGCACAATCTCATTACGGGATTTATCTCCATTAATCCTTATAGTCTTTTAAGACAATAGGTCTCGGAGATTTTTAGCATGTTAATCTACTTATGCCATAAGGAATTTATATCTAAATTACAACATGAATTACTTCACATGTTTTTAGATAAAATTAATTTCTATCATGAAATGCTACGGCATATAACTTGAAATAAAGAAATTAAGATTTCTTTGAAATCTCTTGAAACATTGATTCCTCAAATAAATTTTGAAGAATCAGCTTCGTACTATATGATCCAACCACGAATTGCTCTGATACCACTGTTGGGTTCGGAGCGCAGCGGAAGACATATAATAAATCATGGATCTTTCGTGGTACATATAGTTTTGCACAAAATTATATAAAACATACCTCGAGTCCTCGATAGGTGTGAATAATATCACGGACAAATAAGACAGATAAGAGCCCCACGTGTGACTCCTCTAGCGGTATCCACGCGCACTAGATCACGAACTCGACACGATCCGTTAGGTGCTAGCCACTTGAATCGACAAAGTCTTGGAAGCACTACCGATCTCTTCCGGTGGAAGACGAAGTTGACGAAGGAGAAACAGAGAGAATGAAATCCTTTCCTTGATTCTTTCCGAGGATGGCTATTTATAGCTTCCAAGGAATACGAAGAGTTAAATCTTCAATTAATTCATCATTTATGATCTTCATTAATAAGGAAGATGAAGAGTTATAGGCTCCATAAATTCTTCATTTATAACCTTCATTATGATAACTCTTCAAATTCTTCATTAATTATCATTATGATGACTTTTCGAATTCTTCATTAATCATCATGATTATGGCTATTCGAATTCTCTCTTCTTTGTATCAAATAAATCCATATTTGATCTTGATCTCGACTCGCTTCCGATACTCTTGTTCATGTCTACGTGCTATGCGTGCGACCCTCTAGGTTTTATACACGAAGGCAGTGTAAATCCATACACAGACTAAGGTAACCGTCTAGCAACAGTTTTTAGCCACCCAACGCGATAAAATTAATATCAGTCATAAATTGTAAACCACTATGAACCGATTACTGTGTAATTCAATCTCTTCATCTAAAGCCTACATCCCAATTAATTCGATATATTATGCATCATTATCAAATTAATTGTTTTACTTGATTTCCAAGATATAATAGACTCCTCTTGAATGATAAATCATTCCTCCCATGGCCATGGATTTTGAGTCACTAATATCTCTATCAAGCGGCCAGGATGTTAACTCCTAATCCAAGAGAGCTATGAATCCTCTATTGACTCAACACTATTTTCTCTACGCTTTGTCATACACCCAACTACCGTATTAATCACAATCCGATTAAAGACTGCTTTTAACGGCGTCAAAGCACATAACTACACGCATAGAATAAATGAAGGTCTCAAGTCAAAAGATCAGTTACACTCGTTCATAAGAGGAATAACCAATGATGCTTAATATGTGGTCTCCTCTTGAGCGGATCGTGTCCAGTGTACCTCTAAACTCAAGGCACCCCCAAGTACAACTTGGATATCCATCCCTCCGGTCTATCTCGACCTAGTCATACTCAGCGTTGATCTAGATATCCATGTCCCCTCTAGATATCTATCCGATCAAGGACTGCTTTCAGATTAATATACCCATTAATCTGTGGGACTTTATCATTAATCATATACGTACAGAAAAGTAAATAATTAATGATAAATTCTTGCCTTTATTAAATAATTATTATTTATCCACAAAATACATAAGTAGTGTCTTGGCACATAAGTGCATACACTAACAATATACACGTAGACTGGATAATACCAGCAGTTCACAGGCCGTTACAGCGACATGAAGGCAGGAACATAGCATTGGCGCAAAGCCAAAACACAATATCGGGATAATGCAATGGTGACCTAAAGTTCGAATCGGCATCGGGATTGTACGACGGCCCAGATCAATTTAGTCGGGCGAAATCTTGGATCGCCGGAACAAACGTCGCTGCGCTAGCCATGGAATGGTGTCACATCGACTAATCAGATTCGACGGCAGGGGTGTTGGCAGATCGGACCTGACGGCGGCAGAGATCAGCAAACGGAAGCGACATATGCTTGTGGCAGTAGTGGGATCTCGACGACGGCGATGGCCGGAGGTGGCCTACAAGCTATTGCTCTCACGCGAGGCCACAGTGTGCTAGAGAGAGATGGGGGAGGAGGCCGTTGGCGTCGGTGTCGGTGACACCGAAGACGGCGTGGGGAGGCAACGTGCATAAGGCAGCGGTGGTGATGGAGGAAAGGGGCAGCCGGCCTCGGAGGTGGCCGACTTTGGAGGAGAGTAGAGGCGCGATGTCGGTGTCAACATTGACATCGGCGTGGAGAGGGAGAGAGCTGCTGGCATCGGCAGCATTTGGAAGCGGCTTGCATGGAGAGAGGACCACAGCAAGAAGTTGGTGGCGTTGGCAGTCTGCGTGGAGAAGGAGACGCCCTCCTGCGTGCGGCCGGCGGCCCATCGAACACCCAAAAAAACCCCTTGCATCATGAACAACATACCATTCAAAAACTCTAATAATAAAAAAGATTAAATTGCCCTGGCCTCCCTCCACGTGTCCTTTCATCTTACCGCATCAAATATATTGTTATCAACTCACATCAAATTGAAACTGAATTGAGCCTGAGAAGACGATATTAAAAAAATAGTCCGGTGTATTTTTAGAAGTTATTTTGATGATTTAAATATGTGATCATTCACACGATAATAATTTTATTATTATCCGTGGATTATCTCATCCCTTATTTGTACAATTATTGTTGGACGAATTTCACGCTAATTTACCTATTTATATAAGGGGAAGCAATGATATTCAACCCTGTCTAAAATGAACATTATTACGTCACATAATAATTTCATCGTTACCCAGAGCAGAGGGTATATATATATTCTCAAATTGAGAATTCTAAATCCCCCAATTGATCGCATGGTGTACAAGCCTGGTTAGAAGAAGCCTGGTTAGAAGAGACAAAATATCGGACCATTCCAGATTTCCACAAGTTCACACCCAGTGTGGAAATTGAAGATTGATACGTCCACAATCACAAGTCACGTCATATTGACTTAATAGTTTGTTGCGGATGGAACACGTTAAACTTTTCCCATTTGTGTATTGTATCCTTATATTAAAATGGCTCTATTTTATTAAATTTAAATAATTATTTTTTACTATATATTATATTAATTATTCTAAAAATTTTATTATCTTTAATTTTTTTCATTATTTTTCTATTCTTCCATTTGATGATTATTATTATATATATTTTCTATTTCATATGTAATATTTATTTTTATATTATCTAATATATATTTTTTGATTTTTTCATTTATCCATATTAAATAATATTTTAATATTCAAAGAACTATTGTTTATAAAATTTAAATTTATAAAATAACTATAATAATTAATGTAAAAAAAAATTTATATAAAATATAATATTTAAGATAAATTTTTTATTTAGTAAAATTAATATGGATGCTCACGGTGCATGCATCTTGTCGTTCTCATTCTCATTTCTTAATTTTTATTTTTAAAAATAAAAATAGGAGAACAGTTGGCATTTTCATTAAATTCTTAAATATTAAAGTGAGACAACGTTAGATAGGATTAGATCTGATTCAACGGACGCAGAGATATAATTAAATCGAACTCAGTTAAATTTTTAAATTTTGAGTTTATACTCATCTATAATTGAATCGAGGTCAGGTTTTATTTAATAAATACATTCATGATTTATAAATTTATTCAAATTTTTAATAAATCTAAACGAATTTAATAAATATAAATTATAAATTTAAATATTCATTAAAAATTAAATTATATATATAAATAAAATTATAAGATTCTTATTAAAATTTATAAAATAAATAAATTTAATAAATTTATCTATATTTTATAAATATAATGTAAAATTTATAAATTTAATATTAAAATTATTATTTTTTATTTAAAAGTTGATTCATGAACTTACTAATGAATATGTTCACGAGTTAACGTTATGAAACTTGAGCTTGATTTGTTTATCTTAACAACGCTTATTAAATGAGTTCAAATGAACTTTTATCGAATCAAGTTTCGAATAACTCATGAGTGGGTTAGTTCATTTACTCCCTTATGTACTATTTGATAATTTTAAAATTGCTAGTTCGACAGTTAAAAACAAGATTTAGAAGATTATCATTTTTTTTTATAAATTTATAAAATTATTTACTTGAACAATGATTATTAAGAATAATTACATAATAAAAAATTATTGATTAATTCTGTCTAGTATATCATCAAATAGGTATGTAAATGAACTAAGTCGTTCATGAGCTATTCGAAAATTAATTCGATAAAAGCTATCTTAAATGAGACTCATTAAAATAAACAAACCAAGCTCAAACTTCAAAATATTCAGATCGTTAACTCGTAAATATATTTGTTAAGCTCATAATTAATTTTTAAATAAAAAATAATAATTTTGATATTGAATTTATAGATTTTACACTCTACTTATGAAAATAAATATATTAAATTTATTTATTAAAATAAAATTATACATTTTAATAAGAATATTATCATTTTCTTTAAATATATAATTTAATTTTTAATAAATATTTAAATTTATAATTTATAATTATTAAGTTCGTTTAGCCTCTCATAAATTTATGAGTCATGAATATATTTATTAAATAAAATTTGAACTTGGCTCGATCATAAATAAATTAAACTCAAATATTTAATAATTGGACAAGTCTCGCCGGATTACACTTCTACCATCAAATTTATTTTTAACATCTATAAATGTTTTCTTTTTAAAAAAAAAACGTTACAGGATGCTTCGCACATAAGAAGATTATTGCAAGATTAGATTATGTTATTAACTACCAAAGAACTAAAGGAGTAAAGGTCATCATCACCTTCATCCAAAGATGAGACGCCTACCACTACTAGCTCTCATGATCTGGTTCTTGCTATTTGCATCCACTGCAGCGAAGGCAAGAATTATCCACCCGTCGTCGTCACTGCTGGACTCCGACGACGCGGCGGCGTTACTGGATTTCAAGGAAAAGCTCGGTGGCGGTGGCACCTCACTGTTGTCATGGAACGGAAGCACCCATTTTTGCACGTGGCAGGGAGTGACTTGCAGCCGTCGACACCCAGAGAGGGTCACGGCCATCGACCTCCCTGCCGGAGGTTTTGTGGGCCCCATCTCCCCAGCCGTCGGCAACCTCTCCTTCCTCCGAAGCATCAACCTCTCCTCGAACGCACTCCATGGCGAGATCCCTTCGTCGATTGGCCGCCTTCGCCGCCTGCAGTACCTCGACCTCAGCTCCAATTCCATCGGCGGCGAGATCCCTATGGGCATGAGCAACTGCTCGGAGCTAAGGTATATTGACCTATATGAGAATCTGATCGTGGGATCAACCCCCCCTTGGCTCGGCTCCTTCACGAGGCTGGCTGTTCTTAATCTCGGCAAAAACAATATCACCGGAGTAATTCCGTCATCCCTCACCAACGCCTCATCCCTCTTAACGCTGGTCCTCTACCGGAACCACATAGAAGGCATTATCCCGGAAGGCCTTGGTCACCTTACCAACCTCAGGTTTCTTCAAATCTCCGGCAACAATATCTCCGACACGATCCCTACTCCTCTCTACAATTTGACCTCTCTACGCTACTTCGCTGCGGCAGGGAACCAGTTGCACGGGAGACTTCCTGCTGACATCGGAAGCACGCTCAGCAATCTCCAAGTTCTCTTCTTAAGCGGAAATAAATTCACAGGCCAAATTCCAGCTTCCATCACAAATTGCTCCGGCCTAAGCATGCTTGCCGTCTCGTACAACGATTTCAGTGGCCACTTGCCTGCCAAAACTGGCAGATTAACATCGCTCACTCTATTCAACATGGGTGTGAACCATTTTGAAGCTCAAACCGCTGAAGACTGGAATTTTTTGTCTTCGTTGACAAATTGTTCCTACTTGCAACAGGTCTACCTCGACCACAATTACAAGCTGGGCGGGGTGCTGCCATCTGCTGTCGCCAACTTATCAGTAGGGCTCCAAGTGCTAAACGTGGGAGGGAATGCGATCTCCGGGAGCATACCATCGGGGATAGGAAATCTAGTTGGCCTGGAACGACTTGTGCTCTATGAGAATCATTTCACTGGCAACATTCCAGAAGGGATTGGCCGTCTCCGGCGACTACAGTGGCTGACCTTGGATGAGAACAACCTCTCTGGTAAAATCCCCCCCTCCGTTGGCAATCTCACGCAATTGTATTACCTCACTGCGCCTTACAATACATTGCGAGGCCCAATTCCAGCAACAATCGGGCGCTTGCAGAGCCTGACATACTTGGTGTTGTCCAACAATTTCCTCCATGGTGCCATTCCAGAAGAAGTAGCCAACTTAACTGTTTTGTCTGACACCATTGATTTGCGATTTAATTTACTCACAGGATCTTTGCCTTCTGATTTGGGAAACTTAAAGAACGTGGAAAACTTCTTTGTGTCTGGAAATAGATTACGAGGACAGATACCGAGCACACTTGGCGACTGTAAGGTGCTGGAGTACCTGACGTTGGATGCCAATTTCTTCCAAGGCAGTATACCTTCGGCTCTTGGCAACCTAGCAGGACTCAAAGTTCTAAACCTGACGAAGAACAACTTGACCGGTGAGATTCCTCAAACATTGAGCTCCATAGATGGTCTTCAAGAGTTGTATCTTTCACACAACGAGTTGTCAGGTGCTATCCCCGAGTCCTTACAGAATTTGAGCTCTTTATTTTCAATCGATCTCTCTTTCAATCATCTACAAGGTCCGGTGCCGACCGAGGGCGTCTTTAGCAACATCACTCTCATGTCAATCGTTGGGAACGATGGGCTCTGCGGTGGTTCACAAAGTCTCCACTTACCTGCATGCCCCGCCCAACCTCATGGAAGAAGACGCTCCATATCGGTTCCACTTGCGGTTGCGATTCCCACTCTCTGTTTTTGTTTCCTCTCGGCCATCGTCTCCGTTCTTGTTTATTGTAGGAAGAAACATAACAAAACCCGATTTACATCGTCGACTTCTCCCTTCGATGGGCAGTACCCTATGATATCATATGCAGAGTTGTTGAGATCCACCGCCGGATTTGATGCCGCGAATCTAATTGGCCGAGGGAGATTCGGCTCAGTGTACAAAGCGACTCTTGAGCATGACAATAGAACCGTGGCAGTCAAGGTATTTGACCTTCAGCAATCAGGCTCCTCCCGAAGTTTCTTAGCGGAATGCGAGGCTTTAAGCCGCATCCGCCATCGGAACCTCGTCAAGATCGTAACTTGTTGCTCTAGCATCGACTCCGATGGCGCCGACTTCAAAGCATTAGTCTTCGACTTCATGGCTAACAAGAGCTTAGATAGGTGGCTGCACCCCCAGCTCGAAGACGACAGCAGAGAGCATGAAGAAGTAAGCAATTTGAGCCTGATACAGAGGTTGAACATTGCTATCGACGTCACTGAAGCATTGGATTATCTTCATAATAATTGCAACCCACCCATCGTCCACTGCGATCTGAAGCCGAGCAACATTCTTCTGGACGAGGACATGGTCGCCCATGTTGGGGACTTTGGGCTCGCTAAGCTCCTCCCAGAGGCGATGAGCAGGTCATTTACTGACTCAATTACAAATTCAATTGGATTGAAAGGATCTATTGGTTACGTTCCTCCAGGTGAAATCACGATCTCGTTGATTATTAGCCTGTTGCTAATTTAGCCACAATGAAATTTTACTTTGACAATCCATTTTCTATCGCAGAGTATGCAGAAGGCAGCCCTGTTTCCGTAAGTGGTGACGCCTACAGCTTCGGCATACTTCTGTTGGAGCTACTTACCGGTAAGAGCCCAGTTGATGAGATATTCGAGGAAGGGCTAACTCTGCGCAGGTTTGTGGAGATGAGAGGAGCCATGGAGATTGTTGATCCAGCTTTGCTCTTGCATGACGATGGAACGATCGATTGGTGGAACAGCGTCGAAGAGTGTTCGACTTCCCTTGCAAGGATCGGTCTCGCGTGCACCGAGCAAGCGCCGCGAGATCGAATGGGCATGGGAGATATTGTTGCACAGCTACGCGCCGTCAAGAACGTGTTTGTCAAAAAGATCGAAACGACGGACAATGAAAATGGGAAATAACACGTAATGGTTCAATACTGCTAGGGGTGAGCAAATCTGTCTAGGGTTGGATATCGGTTTTTGGTATTACATTTCCTGATCTAACAGGGTCTGATAACTTTTATCCTAATAATTAAATTAATTCGATCCGTTATCATCCTTGTAATAATTACTGTCGATAAACTACTTTTAATTTGTTGGCACTATTAATTACTCCTGCACATCACACAGGATGAGTAGTGCAAAATGAAGAAGACAACCAACCAGACCTGCACATCATCAACGATTCCGATGAGAACACCAATACATAAATATTTTGATTGATTCACAAAATAGCTGAAATATATAGATTTGAATGCTTCATAAATTAACAACAAATAATCTTAACGAATATATATTTGGTAAGAACCACACCTACCACAAACATTGAAAATGTTCAAACTCATAATCTAAATGCTAGAGAAAACAAATTAAAACGTGCAAACTGATCTTGTTCTACTCCTAAAACTGATCACCACATCTTATAGGAGATAAGCCTACCTGTCACTTGACTAGAAATCACATTTTTGGACTAATTCAACCAACAATTTTGATAAACATAGTATAATATCTCATCCAAGTTCAATCCAAAATGGCATAACAAATTCTGTTTCAAACAAATTCTGTTCCTAATTAACTCGTATCAAAGAAAAAATGGATAATTATAGTTGCAGAACAATAAAATGCATAATTATGGTTGCATAAGTAAACAGAAAGAAGCATATCAAGGTAGCTATCACAAAGAAAAGAATGGAGAATCTGAGAAACTATTGATACTAGGATGTACAAAGGAAAAAAGAAAATTGCATCACTAATATTTGAGTATTGTTAGTTGAGCCTGATCATAAAGATAAAAACAAATAAAAAGGCTCAAAAATGCAGATTAAACAAATGAAGCACGAGCAAAGAAAATGTCATCTTTCAAATTGTCATACTGCTGTGAATCTTTCATCCAGCTAGGTGACATTTTAAAAATGATTCCTTAAGTCTTTTAGGTTCAACTGACAAGTTGTAAGATTTAGTATTATCCCCGAACCAAGAGATAGTTGGTGGAAAAATATCAAAGTAATAACACGGACATCAATGGATACATCATTATTTCAGAGTATGAAGCAAACTAGTAAAACTTAAACAGAACTTAACTAAATCAAAACTACATGATCACCGAGTCAAGGAAATTACATAAAATGCAATCATTGGCATACTCAATAACTTTGCTGTAAGTACAAAAGGACAAAAGGGCAACAGGACAATGCTAAAACAAACAAGCCCAGTAAAAAAACCAACGATTCAAGTTCTAGGTTCCACTATGGCAAACTAGACAGAAATGTATCTATCGTTTCCGTAAAGGAAAACAAGAGATGACAAAGACAAAGTTACGTACTCCCCTAAAATCTAAACAATCAGTAGTTTTTGGTTGCGACCATTGTTAGGATTCTGTGACCAATTTGATCCCTAAATATATCTCGGTCGGGGGTGGGCTTGACCAGGTGTCCATTGCGGCGAAGGATGAATGGAACCTTGATTCTAGTGCTCTGAGTGAAATCCTGCCCTATCTTTATGGTCACTCGACTGTATGTTATGACTCTGAAGGTCTGAGTGAAATCTTGCCCTGTTTTTATGGTCACTCAACTGTATGTTGTGACTCTGGAGATCTGAGTGAAATACTTATTGGGGATCTTATGGCCAGCTAGAAGGGGGTTGGATAGATGGTGCCCCCAAATCGATTGCTTCTTCTACAATGTTAGTGTGCAAGCGGAAATACAAACAAAGCAAATAGAAAGTTAAACTAAAGACAAGAATAAGAAAGCAAACCACTACACGTTGTTTAACATGGTTTGGAGATTAGGCCTCCTACTTCACGGCTGCCCATAAGGTGGACAATCCCTATTCGTCGATGGATTAGTCTCCGGAAACTTCGGCTAGCACAATCCTCCTTGTTGGTGAAGAAACCTCGCCACAACTCGACCAAGAACACACGGATTGCAACGTAGGCTTGGAGACTCTAATTAGACTTTAACCAAGTCCAATTTCATCAACCTTAACCAAGTTCCAAAGCCTTGGTAATATAGGTCACGAGTTGGAAAACTTCGCCTACCAGTCGATTGGTGAAAGTGCTAGTAGACTGCCCTCTGTGAAGATTCGACCGTTATATCCCAACGGCTTGACACCAGTCGACTGGTGAAAGTATCAATCAACTACTCCACACTGGCTGAGTGAACAGGGACATTCTATTCTCTCCCCAGTCGACTGGTGAAAATACCAGTCGATTATTACCCCGAGTACAATCTCACGCACTCGGACCCTCACCCTTACGACTCACTTGACTTTTCGTTGCAGCCTTGACCTCTTGCCTTCAATTCTACTTCCTTTGACTCTCCTCCCTCGGATGCACCCAGGCTCACAGCTCGTCCCAATGTTATCCTTCGTGTATGCCTCGAAGTCGCTTCCCTCGACCCTTATCCTTGCTGCTTTGTCCATGGTCCCTCGGATGCTCCATCCTTCACTGGACCTGAAGCCATCAAGCTAAGTCATATGTGTATCCTGCAATCCTGCACAACTTAAATACACATATCAAATACAAGAGTGAACCTAAATTAAACTCTTTGCCCAAACACCAAAACACATGGTCGCACGGACCATTGGGATTGCTCCAATAATCTTCCCTTTTTTGATGTTTGGTAATACATTTAAGTTAAGAAAAACATAATAGCAAATAAACATGCTAAAACAAATGGACTTATGTTGCCAAGGTTATACACTTGGACTTACACCGCTGAAAGGACTTATGTTGCCAAGGTTACACACTTAGACTTACACACTTGGACTTACAACGCCGAATGAACTTACGTTGCCAAGGCTACACACTTGGACTTACACCGCCGAATGAAAAATGTAAACATGCATGGAACCTATTCCAAGGCTCCCCCTACACATAAGCTTTCCATTGAGCTAGGAATTTTACCACAGAGCTATTTAAGAACCTATCACAAGGCTCCTCCTACACCTAAGTTCCTCATTGAGCTAGGATTTTCACCACCGCAAAGGTATTTCAGGTTTTCCCACTTAAACCTTACTTCCCCCCTTTGCCTAATATCAAAAAGCTCTAACAATATCCTAATTGTCGAAACTTATCATCCAAACTGACCCTAAACTCATGTATTTATTCCTATAAGGATCTCATACACTAATGCTAGTTGACCCAGTCATAAACCAATGCTGAAAACAGTTTCAGACTTGTATTAGTCGACTGCCAAAAGCATCAGTCAACTGCCCTTATCAAAACAAACCCATAGAATCATTCTTTGTTTGATAAACACTATTATCAGTCGACTGGTAACTACATCAGTCGACTGACACACTATTTTCAACCTAAACAACAATTTGAACTCAACTTCAAAAATGCGCCAAATATTCTACAGACATCCAAAAATCTCCAAATTTTGTGGAGAGGTCTGTTTTACTTGTGTCTACTTGAAAAAATATATTCAAAAATATATCTATCACCAATCCCAATATTGACACAAAATCCAAAACTATCTAAATTGTTCAATTGAACTATGAATTAAAGTCCTAGTTTTGGCTTGCTCTTGATGTATTTGCCTATACTAAACCACAATGCATCCCTAGCATTGGTTTATATGGTATCTATACATCCAAAATCAATTATCATGCAATATGACCTCGATGTCATATTTCTTGCATGAAACACATCTTATGTGTGCCAATTCCCTAGATTTGAGACTCAAATCCGTCTCCAAAACCACTTTGACACATTCCATTGCTCTTCTAGACTCCCAAGTAATACCCACCTGAGATCCATTGGCCATGGGACCCAAATTGACTTTTTGAGCTCCCCCTAGAGCTCTTAACCTTAGCCACCACCATAGGTGACTCATCTATTATGACTAAACCACAATGATACTCCTTAGAAGATTTCCCTATTTTCTTATTCTTGGACACATCATCCTTATAATAGTCATATGCAACCCTAGCATATTTCTTCTTATTGACTTTGGACGACTCTCTCTTGCCATGATCATTTGCCACCCTAGCATATGATCTCTCCTTGGCTTTAGAGGAACTAGATCGGTATCCCAAACCTGATCTATCATTATTAGGTTTTTGGCTACCAAACATCATACCTAATTCTTTAGATCCAACATTGAATCTCTTAAGGAATTTCTCTAAATTTTCAAACTTTGCCTTCAAAGCTTGATTTTCGCTTTCAAGGTTCCTAAACCTAGAGTCAACATGTCCACATTGGACATTCCTAGACTTACCCTTCCTAGACATGTGTCTCCCCTTCTTAGGATTAATGTCTTCATTCTTCATTACCTTCTTCTCCTTAGGTAGTGAGAATCTAACATGTCTAGGTTTATTATACATAGGTCTCCTAGAGTTATGATATACATTGATCCTATTTCTATCATGATATCTAAAATTAAAATTTTTCATTGCTATATAATGATTATCATTATTTCTCCTAACATGCATGTAAGAATGAAAATTTGAATTACAATTCAAATTTGGATATACCTCCCTTACCCTTGAAGCTCCCCCTCGACTTTTGCTTCTCTTCTTCTCCTATTTCTTCAAATGCTCCAACTTCTTGAGCTCTCCCTTGCTTAGGCATTTGGTGTGGTAGTGTCCTCTTTCACCACACGTGAAGCATATAATGTGTTTCTTCTCCTTCTTCTTCCTACAACTCAAATCAGATTCTAAAGGAATTGAATTGAGTTTAGGAGTTACCTCTTTCTTACCCAATAGATACCTACTCTTGTAGTGTCCCTTCTTATTACATCCGAAGCAAGTGATGTGATCCTTTGACTTCACTTCAGTGGAGATGCTCACTAGGTTGACCACTTTGAAGACCTCTTCTTCATCCGTCTTGCCTTCTTCTTCAACCTTTGTGGATATTGATGATGCTTCCTCATCCACACTAGCGGATGGTATTTCTTCATCCTTCTCCTCCTCGGATGTTGAACATTGCTCAACTTCCGATTGCTCCTCCTCTACTTGATCTTCTTCATCTGTTTCTTCGGATTTTTATTCTTCTTGTGTAGGCATGAGTTCTTTTCCTAGAACCTTTTTCACTTTGCTCCACAATTCGTGAGCGTTCTCGTATTCACCTACACAACTCATCACATTAGAAGACAACATATCTATTAATATTAATATTGATATTATCTTATCATTTATCTTCGATCGTGAGGTTTGCTCCTCCATCCAATACTGTAGTCAAAGTCTCTTCCTTTTTTTATCTCTTGGGACTTCGAACGGCTCCTTGACTACCATTATGGTGTCCCAATCCATATCGAAGAAGACTTCCATCTTCATCATCCAATACGTGATGTCCCATAAGCCTCCTCTTTCAAACTTCGGAGGTGCTATCAAGTCGGCCATCTTCTTATAGTTGCTCTTCTCGGTGGTTAGTCCGGTGAAATGCGTCCTTGGCTATGATACCAATTATTGGGGATCTTATAGCTAGTGATCCTGTCCGAACCAGGAGTCAACGAACGCTGGGGATGTGGCGCTCCCGGCTGGATCCTCAAGTGCTCCGGCCAACCTGCAACAAAACCGAGCCGGGAGGGGGGGGGGGGGGGGGTGTCCCGGCGACGGCCCTCCGACGATCAAGTCAGGCGAGGGAATAGATGAAAAAAGTGGCTGCAGGATGAGGACTCTCGTACCTCCGGTGAAGAAATGGAGACCTTATATAGACCTCTCAAGGGAGCCTGGGCGCGCCAATCAAAGCAATCACCTGCTTTCGACCATGCCCAGGTATGGGTCTGTCAGAAGGGCATCCATAAGGCCATACCGCTACTGTATCAACCTCTCCATGATGTGACAGCAAGATCCTTTATCGTGAAATCTTGTGTACGGCATAATCATCAGACTTGCCTTTGCTGACATCCCATATCCTGAGCCGAACGAATAGGCCGCTCGGCTAACCTTTGTATCCTCGCCCTTATCCTGGCCGAACGGACCACCCGCTCGGCCCTTCGGTTCCAGCCGGGCAGACACCCGCTCGGCCATTCAGTCCTCCCGCCTTGGCGTCGGAAACCCAAGCCTATGGCTGGGTTATCTCTGGCTCCGCTCGGACCTGCTCAACTGCTTGACGCGGCCATTACCCGCTTAGTCAGCCCTCCATCCGTCCTCAGGCTGGGACCCTTCAGGAAGTGGGTCCCCCATTCTTACCGTCGGATCACTTGCCTCCCCTTCAAGTCTAGTCGAAGGAGGCAGTGAGTCCGACTGACTGGACTATGTGTCCGAGCGGGCGGTCGTCGCCTTACCGTCGCTTATAATATCCCTTGAGCCGTTCGGCCCTTATGCCAAATTCAGCCGCTCGGCTCTTCGTTTTGGATGTCTTGGCGCTCAACGTGGATGTTTGCTTGTCTAAATCTTCTCGAAAATCACGCAAATCCTTTTCATTAAGTCGAAGCATGCGCGGTATGGGCGCATTAATTGCGCCTGGTGACAGAGCGCCACGTGGCTCTTCTCGCGTGGCGGTGATGATCCGTACGATGGGACGCCGATTGTTTTGAAATGGACGGTTAGATGATGACCTCGTCTCTCGTGACCTGCATCCGACGGACGAGGCTGACCAGCCTCGTTCGCATAAAGCCTTCGTCTTCGCCCTTACGCTGCATTCTCTGTTTAATTGCGCGTCCTCCGTCGAAGGTGCCCACGGCTGCGTCGTTCCGGCTGTCCTAGTTCTTGCCTCTTGGTGGTTTTCGGCTTTCTGGTGATCCTCTCCGTTCATCTTCCCTTAGTAAGCTTCTCCCTTCCTTTCGTTCGGCCTTTCCCTTTCGCGGGGAACTCCTTTCGTCCCCTTGCTTGCGAACTTTTATCTGTCCTCCGTTTCCGAGTTTCTTTCGGCTTCCTTCTTTCTTTTTCTTGGTACTTTAGTCATGGCGAGCACTTCCATACCCGCTGTTGAGGTTCATGGTCCCTGGTATATGACCATGGAGAGTAAATTTGACGAGGAGCGTGCTCGGTGTCTTGTTCGGACGTACGGGATCCCGGACGACCATGAAATAGTGGTAGCCGACCCGACCGACCGACCCCGTAACCCGCCGATCGGTACCATTTGTTTTTTTCTGGACCAATTCCAGGGTGGCCTTAGATTTCCTACCCATCCGTTTATTTTGGAAGTTTGTAATTATTTCCGCATCCCGTTCGGCCAACTTGTGCCGAATTCCTTTAGGCTACTGAGCGGGGTGGTCGTCCTCTTTAGGTTGCACAGTATCCCCCTCGACCCCAAGATATTCCACTACTTCTTCTACCCCAAACAATCCGAGTTGGGCACTTTTATTTTCCAAAGTAGAATAGGCTTCAAATTTTTTGATAATATGCCGACCTCTAACAAGCACTGGAAGGAGTTCTTCTTCTACATACGACTTCCCGAGCGGTCAGCATTCCGAACCAAATGGTAGACCGCTGTGCCGACCCAGCCGGAGCTCGGCAAATTCAGAAGCAATCCGGCCTACCTTCATGCGGCGAACTGGTTGTTCGGTCAGCGGTACAAAATCGACCAGTTGCTTCTCAAGGGGGTGTTGTACATTTTTGGATTATCTCCCGTTCGGGCCAATCTCCCCTACCGCATGAGTAAGGACTTTTTACTCTCTTCGTCTTTTTTGTCTAACTGATTTTAATTTCTTCCATTGTAGCTGAAGTCATGTGGCGCTCCAAGGCTACTGATCATCTGAAATTGAAAGCCGTGGAAATTGAGGCGACTACCAAAAAAGAACTCGCCGAGCGGGGTCTAATCCCCAGCCGCCCGGCAGCTACAGGAGAGGGGGGGACGCAGTCCGCCCCTGAAACAGAAGTTACCCAATCCGCTTCAACGGAGGTTGAGGCAGATCCTGTTTCCTCTGCTCCAGCCGAGTTGGGAGTCCCCTAGGCCGGGGATTCACCACTGGAAGTTCGGCGGAAACGTCGAAGAGACCCCAGCCTTCCGCCGACCCAAGAGGGCGAACCACAGGCGCCGATCGAGGTCGCTTCGCCGGATCGCACGCCGTTGCAGATCGGGACCTCAGTGGCCTCGCCCACCGCACAGCCCTCTGGCTCTCCTCCTCGGACTCGTCGTCGCTTACGACGGTTGGGCGAAACATCAACCATAGGGGAGTCCTCGGGCCAGGCGACTGCGGCTGAGGAAGTGCCGGCCGGCCACCCGACCGTCAAGACTACCCTTCGATTCCCATCGGAGGAATATTTATTGTTTGTCGATCGGCCATCAAGCCCCGTTCATGAAATAACCTTGACGGGTCCGCTCGCCAAACTTTTCGAGGACGCCCAGATTCGGGTGGCCCTCATGATGCCTAAGCAGCTCGGCAATAACCACATGCAACAGGCCACTCAGGTAGGTTCATTTTTCTTCTTGTGCCCTGCTACTGTTTGGTTCCTGATTTTATTATTTCCCTTACAGCATTGGGCCGAGCAAATCGCCACTAGCCATCGGCTAGCCGAGCTGGAGGATCTCATGGAAAAACTCCAAGTCTCGGGGGGTCCATCGGCCGAGCGGGAGAAACAAGCCCTCGAGGCCGAACAGAAGAAGTCCGCCGACCTGGCTACAGAGGTGGCCCGACTTGGAGACTTGGTGAAGAAGCGCGACGGAGACGTGAAGCGCGCCAGTAGCCGGAAGAAGCGGGCGATTGCTGATCTGGACAAGATGAAAGTTGAAGTCCGAGCCCTAGATCAGCAATCTAAGAAGCTAGAAGCCCAACTAGCTGCCGAACGGGATGAGCGCTCTGCTGAACGCACTAAAGCAGAGGTGGACCAAAAAGTTCTCCAAGATTCACTAATCGCCTCCCGAGCGGCGCTCAGAAAGTACAAGGAGGGGGAGCCGAGTCGCCTAGCAGCAGCGCGCCAAGAATACCTCCGCTCGGAGCGGTTCGGCGAAAAGTTCGGTGGCAACGTCTCCTCAACTTTCGCCGAGGCGGTCAAGGTCACCATGGCGTACTTGAAGAAGGGTGGCCACCTCCCGGCGGAAATGCACATTCCCGCCTCCGATCTGGCGACCATGATAGACGACATCCCGGACGGTTTCTTTAACTTTGAAGACCCGGAGTGAGGCGAGTTCTTCCAAGTACTTTCTGTATTTCATCCGCTTTGTGGATGTAAAATTTTTGTACGCGCCGTTCGGCATAGTTGTGTTCCTTTGCTTGTATTTTTGTTTGCCCTTCATTGCCCTTCTTTTGTCTATTTAGTGCTTATCCGTAGAGTCAGTTAAGCTCCACGTGTTTCCCACTAGACGACCGATCGGGTCAATCAATTGACTCGATTTCCTTGAAATCGTTTAGCGATTGGCTATACTGTTTGCATTCAGTGAATGTGAAGTATTGGCAAATCGATAGCCGATCGGACTTAATTAATTTAGTACTTGCGAACGCTCGTTATTTGGCGTCCTTAGTTCCATCCAGTAAGTTCACAGTCGCGGGTCCGACGTGGATATTTATAGCCGATCGGCGCGGCTCTCGATTTTTAACGACGGAGCTCGTCGGCGCGGATATTTATAGCCTGTCGGCGCGGCTCTCGATTTTTAACGACGGAGCTCGTCGGCGCGGATATTTATAGCCGGTCGGCCCGGCTCTAGATTTTTACCGACGGAGCTCGTCGGTCGTCGGTCTTCTGCTCGGGGAGTTTATAGACGCCGGCTCGTCTCTACGGTTTAACGTCTGGGCTAGACGGTCTTCCGCTCGGAGAGTTTACAGACGCCGGCTCGTCTCTACGGTTTAACGTTTGGGCTAGACGGTCTTCCGCTCGGAGAGTTTATAGACGCCGGCTCGTCTCTACGGTTTAACGTCTGGGCTAGACGGTCTTCCGCTCGGAGAGTTTATAGACGCCGGCTCGTCTCTACGGTTTAACGTCTGGGCTAGACGGTCTTCCGCTCGGAGAGTTTACAGACGCCGGCTCGTCTCTACGGTTTAACGTCTGGGCTAGACGGTCTTTCGCTCGGAGAGTTTACAAACGCCGGCTCGTCTCTACGGTTTAACGTCTGGGCTAGACGGTCTTCCGCTCGGAGAGTTTACAGACGCCGGCTCGTCTCTACGGTTTAACGTCTGGGCTAGACGGTCTTCCGCTCGGAGAGTTTATAGACGCCGGCTCGTCTCTACGGTTTAACGTCTGGGCTAGACGGTCTTCCGCTCGGAGAGTTTATAGACGCCGGCTCGTCTCTACGGTTTAACGTCTGGGCTAGACGGTCTTCCACTCGGAGAGTTTACAGACGCCGCCTCGTCTCTACGGTTTAACATCTGGGCTAGACGGTCTTCCGTTCGGAGAGTTTACAGACGCCGGCTCGTCTCTACGGTTTAACGTCTGTGTAACGACCCAATTTTCCTTATTTTAAGTTCTAAAAGTCCATAAAAATATTTGGAAATACTTTTAAAATATTCTAGAGATTTTTAGGAATTTTTAGAGCATTTTTATGCAAATTTTGGAGGTCGTTTAGTAGGGTCACAAAAAGAAAGAAGTTTAAAAAAAAAAAAAAAAAACGTTGAAGGGGAGACTCGAACCCAAGACCTTGACCCGAACCGAATCTCAGTCGAACCCAGCCCAACCAGCTGAGCTACAAGGTTTTTGTTAACCTTATAAGGAAAGAATTAAATTTATAGCATAGTTAAGCGATATTTTAGAAACCGAAAATAAACTTTATAAATAAAGAGGTGCGCGGATAAGGATTCGAAGCCTAGACCCTTGGGTTGGTTGAGAGCCGACTAACCAGCTGGGCTGCGCGTGTTTTATTAACCTAGCATGGAGAGAAATAGATTTAAGCATAGTTGGAAATCGAATTAAAACTAAGTTATAAAGGGTTAAGTGATTTTTCCGTGACCTAAACCTAAGCCTTTTCCTCTCTTTTTCTTTCCTCGACGGCACGATTCTCCTCTCGGGCGAAACCGCAGCCAAGGCGAGGGTTTCCTCCTCTCGACGTCGGCGAGGCGTTTTCGAGCCGGTCTCCACCCGTGGGTGACCTTTCCGGCAAGGAAAGCTTGGGGAACACAAGGAAAAGGGAGAAACCGAAGCTCTACCGAAAACCTAGGGCGCTCCTTGTGTTGTAAGTCCAAGAACCACCGCTGTAAGTGCTTCTCACCTGCGGTAGGAGTAGCTCTCGGGGTTTTGTTTTGCATTTTTGTTGTGAAATGAACAATAGCAACCTTTTCATTCTAGCATATGGATTAGATTGCAACCCTTGCTTTAACAATTCGGTTTAAGTTTTGGGTTAAGTCCTTTGGCCATTTTAATGCACGGACAGAGTTTTGATGTTTTCCTTGATTGTCACAGCATGCTTTTTGGATGTTTTTACCTTACATTTCAAGCATGTCTAAGTAGCTATGCTTCTTTCCAATCATGGCATGATTAAAGAATGGTTAAGATTCAAAAATGCTTAGTTTCACAAGTTTGTCATTTGAAACCTGTTACTGCCGTGAGCTTCCTAAGACCATGTGGGTTGTTAATTCTGATTGAGTTTGTTTTGGATATATCCAGATACTTATTAGTGGCATATGGTTTTAGAATCCCGTACATAATGTATATATGTGAGAAATACAAGCAAAGTAAGACTATGGTCACAAATTGATCTTGAATTCCAGAATTTAGAATCAAAGCACACTAAGTGCTTAAATAAATGCCAAGGCATTTTATTACAAGAAGTATTTAAAGAAGGATATAAAGAAAAGTATTTTACTTTTAAAAGGGCATGTACCGGACACAAGGTCCAAGGGATGGGCTCCAAGTTGCCCCTAGACATAAGGTCTAGAAGTGTCTTAATGGTTTTGGGATTAGCTACCTCAATTCTCATTAAGAAAGGCGCGCAAAGTGGTACAATGCCGGGCCCAAGTAAAGTTGAATATTATTTTTAAAGTATAAAAGTATTAATTTGGAAACAAACAGAACAAGTTCTTTTATCTAAGTTGCAAATTCTAGCAAGTTAAATTGTTGTTTTCCTTTAGAGATGAATGATGTAGTTCTATTTGCTATTTTCATGTTGAGCATGTACTCCCTGTTTTCTTTAATGCTTATGCATTCCTTATCGGATTTTGTGAGTAGAAAGCACTTACTAAGCTTTTAGCTTATAGATACTATTTACCTCCTACTGCAGATACAGATAAGAGTAAAGGAAAAGCTAAAGTGTTATAGAGGAAGGCGACAAGGAGATGTTGGTGGTGTGTGTGTGATGCCGGATATGGAAGCTTGGGACCTTACTAGAAGAGTTTAGAAATTGTATTTGCTGGTGTTTATGTTACTGTTAGAGTAGAATTTATTTTGCATTACTAATTTCGTTATCTTCCTGTCATTTAGTTGGAATAACTGTTAAGCTGAGAACATGTTCCTTTTTCCTTATTCTGGCTTAGTTTTCAAGTTTTGTGAAGTAAGATCATATCTGATTGGAGTTTGATTTTTTTATATAAGAAGTTCATATCTGATTTTTAGTTTGCAAACTTAGTTGGAAGTGTGAAGTGGTATGCTCAGTTGCTTTAGATTCTGTTATAGCATGAAATTTTCTGCAGTAAGATTCGTTTCCATGATCAGCAGGTTGTATTTCCGTAGATTGATTGGTTACTTCGTATTGTTGGAACATTTGCTTAGTACTGCTGAAATTTTCTTCCCATTACAATGGCAGCATGCATTATAAATTTTTCCCTTTATGTTGTTGCCTTAAAACTTAGGTATAGTGGTTTTAAAATCTCAGAACGAATCACAACATTCTTTTGATAGATATAGAAGCATGTTTTACATATGATCAGTAGCCCTTGTTTTATGGAAGGAAAACATGTGATGTTCGGATTACATCACATGCATTCTTGGTCTATGGAAGGAGTAGTAGTACATGTGATGTTCTGATATGCATTCTTGTAGGGATCGAAGCTTCACCGAAATGCATATCAGAACAGTAGCAGTTGCTTGCAGTGATGTTCTGATATGTCTTGTGATCGTTATAGTTGTGTTCAATAAATGAGCAGTAGGTTTAATTGGCCTTCTTTTATTTCTGTTCAGTTGTAGAATAAAATGAATGCAAGATATTAAAGGATGTAGCAAACAGTGGAGATACTTAAGCTTCATTTGTCTATATGTTATACTTGCTCGTTGATTCACTTATTTGCATGTTTGATAAAAAAAAAATAAAGGTATCATGAAATGGTATGCTGCTATCTAGAGACATGTTCTGATATATGATATGTTTTCCAATAGTTTAAAATATCTCTAGTCTTAAAGTAAGTAGTACAGTAGTTAGTAGAATCAGTAGCGGTCACTCTCAGAGTAGTAGTAAGGAGGGTGGCCGTTACAGTCTGGGCTAGACGGTCTTCCACTCGGAGAGTTTATAGACGCCGGCTCGTCTCTACGGTTTAACGTCTGGGCTAGACGGTCTTCCGCTCGGAGAGTTTACAGACGCCGGCTCGTCTCTACGGTTTAACGTCTGGGCTAGACGGTCTTCCGCTCGGAGAGTTTACAGACGCCGGCTCGTCTCTACGGTTTAACGTCTGGGCTAGACGGTCTTCCGCTCGGAGAGTTTACAGACGCCGTCTCTACGGTTTAACGTCTGGGCTAGACGGTCTTCCGCTCGGAGAGTTTATAGACGCCGGCTCGTCTCTACGGTTTAACGTCTGGGCTAGACGGTCTTCCGCTCGGACGGCTACCACCGGGCGGCACGCCTCTACGGTTTACGGTCTGCGCTAGACGGTCTTCCGCTCGGAGAGTTTATAGCCGCTCGTCTCTACGGTTTAACGTCTGGCTAGACGGTCTTCCTCGGAGAGTTTATAGACGCCAGCTCGTCTCTTCGGTTTAACGTCTGGCTAGACGGTCTTCCGCTCGGAGAGTTTCTAAGCTCGTCTCTACGGTTTAACGTCTGGGCTAGACGGTCTTTCGCTCGGAGAGTTTATAGACGCCGGCTCGTCTCTACGGTTTAACGTCTGGGCTAGACGGTCTTCCGCTCGGAGAGTTTACAGACGCCGGCTCGTCTCTACGGTTTAACGTCTGGGCTAGACGGCCTTTAAGGCTAATTTTGACACTTCCGTTCGGTGAAGCTTTTTGTCATCCTTTTTATCACCTTTGCTTCCTGCACTATGAGGATATAGGCTAACAGAAAATATACACAGAATTAGCGCCATATTACACCACTTTACTTCCCGCACGTGGCCTTCGGTTTTTGTGTCAATGCTTGGGTATCGTACGCCCGGCCGAACGGCACGGGGCCTTCAATCCTCGAGCGCTCGGCTCGACCAATTTACCTCCGGCCGAACGGCGCGGGGCCTTCGCTCATTGACGATGCCTTGTATTTCTCTTGGTTTTTCATTTCTGCATTTCAAGTATTCAGTCGAAAAAAGTACACAAGATGATTTACATTGGCACACCTTTCACCCCGCCCGGTAAGGCTGGAGGTGATTCGCGCTCCACGGCCTATCTAGCTGTCGACCGTCCTCGTCCTCCAAATAATACGCGCCCGAGCGGAGCTTTTCGATGATTTTGAAGCCTCCAGCTTGCCGACGTCGCCGACCGGCTTGACTTTCTTCCAGACAAGATCGCCGACCTGGAATGATCTGGGAATGACGCGCGGTTGTAATTTTGCTTCATCCGTTGACGGTACACCATCAGCCGAACAGATGCCTTGGCCCGCTCTTCATCCACCAAATCTAGCTCCATGTTCCTCCGCTCGGCGTTGCCTTCATCGTAACATTGGACCCGGACGGACTCGACGCCGACTTCAACCGGAATGACCGCTTCGCCGCCGTACACCAGATGAAAAGGTGTGACACCCGTTCCTTCCTTAGGAGTCGTTCGGATGGCCCATAAAACGCCCGGCACTTCATCCGGCCAACTTCCTCCCAGGTGGTCGAGCCGAGCGCGCAGAATACGGAGAATTTCCCGATTGGCTACTTCGGCTTGACCGTTGCTTTGGGGGTAGGCCACGGACGTGAAGTGTTGCTCGATGCCGTAGCTTTTGCACCAATCTTCTAGTACCTTCCTCGTGAATTGCCGCCCATTGTCGGAGACCAATCGGCGAGGGATGCCGAACCGACAGATGATGTGTTGCCAGATGAATTTTTTGACCATCTGCTCGGTGATCCTCGCCAGCGGTTCAGCTTCCACCCACTTGGAAAAATAGTCGACGACCACTAGCAAAAATTTCCTCTGCCCGGTCGCCATCGGAAATGGACCGATGATATCCATTCCCCATTGATCGAACGGGCATGAAATGGTGGATGCCTTCATTTCTTCGGCCGGTCGGCGGGAGACGTTGTGATATTTCTGGCACGAAAGGCATGTAGATACTGTCCAAGCGGCGTCTGCTTGCAAAGTTGGCCAAAAATACCCGACCAGGAGGATCTTCTTGGCTAACGAGCGTCCGCCCGGATGCCCCCCACTTCTTGGAGAATGTAAGCTGAGTCTTCTGAGCTCACGCATTTCAACAGCGGGCGAGAGAAAGCCTTTTTGTACAGTTGATCGCCGATGAGTGTGAATCGACCGGCTCTTCTCCTCAGCAACTGGGCTTCATTCCGGTCGTCTGATGTAGCTCCTGAGCGGAGGAACTCTATGATGGGTGTCCTCCAGTCGCTTGGAAATGTGAGGCTTTCCATCCGGTCGACGTGCACCACCAGCAGTACTTTTTCAATTGGTTGCTGAATGGCGACCGACGTTATAGAACTTTCTATTTTGGCCAACTCATCGGCTGCCTGGTTCTCCGTTCGGGGAATCTTCTGAATAAGAACCTCTCGGAAAGTAGCTTTAAGTTTTTCGAAGGCCTCAACGTAGAGTTTAAGCCGAACGCTGTTGATCTCAAAGGTGCCAGAAAGTTGCTGAGCGGCCAATTGTGAATCCGAATAGAGAGTCACCCGACCGGCTCCCACATGTCGTGCTGTCTGCAATCCGGCTATGAGGGCCTCATACTCTGCTTCATTGTTGGTGGATTTGTAGTCCAGCCGGACAGATAGGTGCATCTTTTCTTCTTGGGGTGAGAGCAGCAATATTCCAATCCCACTTCCGAGCCGAGTGGAAGACCCATCCACATATATTTTCCACATAGCTTCCGGCTCTGGCCTTTGCACTTCGGTCACAAAATCAGCCAAGGATTGCGCTTTGATCGCCGAGCGGGGCTGGTATTGGATGTCATTCACTTAGTTCTGTCATCCACTTGATGAGCCGTCCGGACGCTTCTGGATTCAACAGTACTCTTCCTAGTGGACTGTTCGTCCGGACGATGATGGTGTGAGCCAAGAAATATGGTCGAAGGCGTCGAGCGGCTAGAACCAGAGCAAAGGCCAACTTCTCGAGCCCAGTGTAACGAGATTCGGCATCTTTTAAAATGTGGCTCAGAAAATACACCTGCTGTTCCTCGCCTCTGGACCTACAGCATGCTCGGTTGAAGACAGATAAATATAAAGTGACTCACCCCCGATCGGCTTGGCTAGTATAGGCAGAGAATTAAGATATGTCTTCAATTCTTCGAATGCTCGGTCGCATTTCTCGTCCCAGTGAAATTTAGTGGCCTTGCGCAAAATTTTGAAGAAAGGGAGGCTCCGGTCGGTAGTTTTGGAGATGAATCGGGACAATGCGGTTATCCGACCGATCAAACGCTGCACTTCCCTTGCATTTCTTGGAGGCGGCATGTCTTGTAGAGCTTTCACTTTGCTGGGATTAGCTTCAATTCCCCGCTCGGTCACTATATACCCCAAGAAACGCCCTCCTTTTGCTCCGAACAGGCACTTCTGGGGATTTAACTTGACTCCATATTTGCGTACCGTTCGGAAAGTTTCTTCCATGTCCTTGAAGAGATCGGCCGCTCGGGCGGATTTGATAAGAGTGTCGTCCACATAAACTTCCAGATTCCGCCCGATCTGCTCCCTGAACACTTTGTTCATCAAGCGTTGATAGGTGGCCCCGACATTCTTCAATCCGAACGGCATCACATTATAGCAATATGTGCCATCGGCCGTTACGAAGCTTACTTTTTCTTGATCTTCCCGGGCGAGCGGCACTTGATGATAGCCTTGGTAGGCGTCGAGCATACAAATTAATTCGCAGCCGGCCGTAGAGTCCACCAGCTGATCTATCCGGGGCAGAGGATAAAAGTCCTTGGGGCATGCTTTGTTCAAGTCCCGAAAATCAATGCAGACTCTCCACTTGCCGCCCGGCTTGGAGACTAATACTACGTTAGCCAACCAACTCGGGAACTGTACTTCTCGTATATGGCCGGCCTCCAGAAGCTTCTCGACTTCCGCCCGGATGATGGAGTTCTGCTCGGCACTGAAATCTCTTTTTCTCTGCTTTATCGGCCGAGCGTCCGGTCGGACATGCAACTCATGCTGCGCTATGCTTGGCGAAATTCCGGGCAACTCATGTGTCGACCAGACGAATACATCATGATTTCGTCGGAGGCATTGGATCAGCTCCTCCTTCTGCTTATCCTCCAGATCAGAGGCAACAAAAGTCGTGGCCTCCGATCGGGTCGGGTGAATCTGCACTTCCTCTTTTTCTTCATAAATTAAAGAGGGTGGCTTTTCAGTAATGGCATTTACCTCGATTCGAGGCGCCTTCCGAGCGGAGTTGGATTCTGCTCGGACCATCTCGATGTAGCATCGCCGAGCTGCTAACTGATCTCCCCGTACTTCTCCAACCTTGTCTTCGACGGGGAACTTTATCTTCTGGTGGAAGGTTGAGACGACCGCTTGGAATTCGCCGAGCGCCGGTCGTCCCAAAATGACGTTGTAGGACGAGGGAGAGTCGACCACCACGAAATTTATTGTCCTGGTCCTCCTGAGCGGCTCCTCTCCCAGCGAGGTAGCCAGCCGGATCTGTCCGACCGGCTGAACTTCGTTTCCCGTAAAGCCGTAGAGCGGGGTTGTCATGGGAAGCAGCTCGGCTCGATCAATTTGCAGCTGGTCAAATGCCTTCTGGAATATGATGTTGACCGAACTCCCTGTGTCAACAAATATGCGATGAATAGTGTAATTTGCTACTACCGCTTTAATTAGCAGAGCGTCGTCGTGGGGCACTTCAACTCCTTCTAAGTCCCCGGGACCGAAAGTGATTTCCGGTCCACTTGCTCGCTCTTGGCTACAACCGACTGCGTGGATCTGGAGCTGCCGGACGCCCACCTTTCTGGCTCGGTTGGAGTCTCCTCCGGTCGGCCCACCAGCAATAACGTTGATCTCGCCCCGGGAAGTATTGCTCCTGTTTTCCTCTTCCCGAGTGGACGGTCGGGACCGTTCTCTGGACGCCCGGCGATTCTCCTGTCTTGGAGATCGGTGCCGATCGGGCGTCTGGTGATGTCGCCTCTCGGTGCGGGTCCGGTCGGCTTCATGGGTCCTTTGTCTCCTGTCAATGGGAGGAGACCGTCGTTCAGCATTCCTGGGAACGGGATTAGCCACGAAGGGAAGATTTCGACAATCCCTCGTGTTGTGCGTATCCGTCCGGTGGAAGGAGCAGAACATAGGGGTCCATCTCTTCTTTGGCTTGGGCCGAGCGGCAGCCACCTCTTGTACGTGTGATCTGGCGTGGGGGGATCGGATTGCTTCGGCCCTCGGTCCTCTGAGCGGCTGATGAGCGGCATGTTGTTTCCGTTCGACATGAATAGGTGCCCGCTCGGTTGGAGTTTCCTTTTTCCGGGCGGCTTGCGCTTCTTCCACGTTTATGTATTCGTTGGCCCGATGTAGCATGTGATCATAATCTCGGGGCGGCTTTCGGATGAGCGACCGGAAGAAGTCCCCATCCACTAGGCCTTGTGTGAAGGCATTCATCATGGTCTCCGATGTGGCCGTTGGAATATCCATCGCCACTTGGTTGAATCGCTGGATATAAGCTCGGAGCGATTCACGGGCTTCTTGTTTGATAGCGAACAGACTAACGCTAGTTTTTTGATATCGCCGACTGCTTGCAAAGTGGTGGAGGAAAGCCGTTCGGAAATCTTTGAAGCTGGTGATAGATCCGTCCGGCAGCCTCCGAAACCACCGTTGAGCCGATCCCGAGAGAGTGGTAAGAAAAACTCGGCATTTTACTCCATCTGTGTATTGATGGAGCGTAGCTGTGTTATCAAACTTACCCAGATGATCATCCGGGTCTGTTGTTCCATTGTACTCGCCGATCGTCGGAGGCACGTAATGCTTGGGCAGAGGGTCTCGTAGAATAGCCTCCGAAAATTGACGATTGATCCGCTCGGGAGATGAATCCGCTCGGGGGGCTTTCCCCTTTCTGTCATCTCGCCTAGGCATCTCGTCTGAAGAAGATCCTCTATCTCTTCGAGCTGGTACGGCTTCAGGGGTGCGAAATAAGGCTCGATGGAATGCGACGGTGGCCGGAGGTGCTTCCGCTCGGCCACCCGACGCAGACGTTGCTTGTTGCTCCGGCCGCTCGGCTGCTGCTTTCTGTTTTTGCTCCACAAGTTTGGCGGCCCTTATCTCGACCAGAGCATCGAGTTCTTCCGTGGAAAGCGTCACCGTGTGTTGTCGTCCAGCCTTGTCCATTGTTCCCGTTCGGATGCAGGAGTGTTCCCACAGACGACGCCAAATTGATCCTGTCCGAACCAGGGGTCAACGAACGCTGGGGATGTGGCGCTCCCGGCTGGATCCTCGAGTGCTCCAGCCAACCTGCAACAAAACCGAGCCGGGGGGGGTGTCCCGGCGACGGCCCTCCGACGATCAAGTCAGGCGAGGGAATAGATGAAAAAAGTGGCTGCAGGATGAGGACTCTCGTACCTTCGGTGAAGAAATGGAGACCTTATATAGACCTCTCGAGGGAGCCTGGGCGCGCCAATCAAAGCAATCACCTGCTTTCGACCATGCCCAGGTATGGGTCTGTCAGAAGGGCATCCATAAGGCCATACCGCTACTGTATCAACCTCTCCATGATGTGACGGCAAGATCCTTTATCGTGAAATCTTGTGTACGACATAATCATCAGACTTGCCTTTGCTGACATCCCATATCCTGAGCCGAACGAATAGGCCGCTCGGCTAACCTTTGTATCCTCGCCCTTATCCTGGCCGAACGGACCACCCGCTCGGCCCTTCGGTTCCAGCCGGGCAGACACCCGCTCGGCCATTCAGTCCTCCCACGTTGGCGTCGGAAACCCAAGCCTATGGCTGGGTTATCTCTGGCTCCGCTTGGACCTGCTCAACTGCTTGACGCGGCCATTACCTGCTTAGTCAGACCTCCATCCGTCCTCAGGCTGGGACCCTTCAGGAAGTGGGTCCCCCATTCTTACCGCCGGATCAGCTAGCTAGAAGGGGGGTTGGATAAAAGGTGCCCCCAAATTGATTGCTTCTTCTACAATATTAGTGCGTAAGCGGAAATATAAACAAAACAAGTAGAAAGTTAAATTAAAGACAAGAATAAGAAAGCAAACCACTACACGTTGTTTAATGTAGTTTGGAGATTAGGGCTCCTACTCCATGACTATCCGTAAGGTGGACGATCCCTATCCGTCGGTGGATTAGTCTCCAGAAACTCCGGCTAGCACAATCCTCCTTGTCGGTGGAGAAACCTCACTACAACTCGACCAAGAACACACGGATTGTAACGTAGGATTGAAGACTCTAATTAGACTTTAACCAAGTCCAATTTCGTTAACCTTAGCCAAGTTCTAAAGTCTTTGCTATATAGGCCACGGGTTGAAAAACCCCGCTTACCAGTCGATTGGTGAAAGTGCCAATCGACTACCTTTGTGGAGATTCGACCGTTACATCCCAATGGCTCGATACCAGTCGATTGGTGAAAGCACTAGTCGACTACTCCACACTAGTTGAACGAACAGAGATATTCTGTTCGCTCCCCAGTCGACTAGTACCCCGAGTACAATCTCACGCACTTGGACTCTCACCCTTACAACTCACTTAACTCTTCGTTGCAGCCTTGACCTCTTGCCTTCAAGCCTACTTCCTTTGACTCTCGTCCCTCGGATGCACCCAAGCCCGGGGCTCGTCCCAATGCCATCCTTTGTGTATGTCTCGAAATTGCTTCCCTCAGTTCTTGTCCTTACTGCCTTGTCCACGGTCCCTCGGATGCTCCATCTTTCACCGGACCCGAAGCCATTAAGCTGAGTCATATGTGTATCTTGTAATCCTGTACAACTCAAATACACATATCAAATACAAGGCTAAACCTAACTTATACCTTTTGTTCAAACACCAAAATATATGGTCGCACGAACCATTAGGATTGCTCTAACAATACTGTCCTGTATTTATGGTCGCTCGACTGTATGTTGTGACTCTAGAGATTTGAGTGAACCTATAGAGATAAGTCTATTAGGTTAGGGTAGTTCTATGACCGTCCACCCGTATACTTGGACTGAGTGCTTTTGGAGTATGAGTTGATCTCCAAGAGGCCCGACCAACCTCTTGGTCAGGCATCCATACGACTGGAGGCTGGTTTCTGATTACTGAGGTAATATCTCGAGCTATCTAAGTTCAGCCGAGTTTATGAAAGTTACTGTTGGAACCCCAAGGTGTTTTGATGTGATCAAACAAGCTAAGTTAGGTCCTGCGTTTGTTTAACCCTTGTGTCTAAGTGTGCAGGAGCTTAGGAACACAGGAAGTCGAGTGGAAGACGCGGCTAACGAGAAGGATGGCACGGGGAGAGAGCCGATGGGCTCGGTGCGTCCGAGGGACGAGGTGACCGCGGAAGAGTACACCGGCGGACGAGAAGAACGTGCGCGGCGTTCGAGGGACGAGAAACCGGGAAGGAAGGCTGCTCGAGTAGAAGGCCGGAACATGGGTTCGGGTGAGCCCTATTCCGGAAGGCCGAGATCACCCAAGCAAACGGAGCTGGAGCGAACAGACCCGGACCGAGATGAGCTGGATCGAGACGAGCTGAACCGGAGTCGAAAACTCAACCTATGTTGACCTTAGGGCTCCGGGCGCTCGGAACCATTCCGGGCGCCCGGAACCGACCGGGGCGCCCGGAATCGACTTTTCAACAGGATCGAGTTTTGACTCGATCCGACCGTTGGGGGATAAAATTTATCCCCCCCAGGGCGCCCGGAACCCTTCCAGGCGCCCGGACCAAGACTATAAATATAGCCTTGGCCCAGAAGCAATCATTAATTAAGAACAATTACTTGTAATCCAGTGCTTTCATTTGTGTTATTTCTTTCTGTGCTTTCAACGCTGTAAGAGGCTACTCTGCCCAGAGAAGAATCAATTAGTGCGCCTTCTTTGCCTTGGATTAGCAATCCTCTGATTGCAAACCAAGTAATTCCTCTGTGTCTATTTTCTATTTTAATTAGTCTCTGCCTTTTTAATTACAAGTTCTTTTAAGTTAGTTGAATATCCGAGAAGGGTTTTGGTTTTATTTTGTAGGCAATTCACCCCTCCCCTCTTGTCGGCCTCCAAAGGGACCTACAAACACATGGTCTCATAAACCATTGGGATTGCTCCAATACGAAGGACCAGAAATAGATGACCTCTGCACTGTGGTCTCTGAGTTGAATCTGGTGGATTCAAATCCGCAACAATAGTGAATTGATACTGGAGCCACCATACATGTGTGCTGCAACAAGGAGCTGGTCCACAACTTCGAAGAAATCAATGGAGACAAACATCCCATGCTGAGCGTGTTACCGCCTCAAGAGGTCAACCGAATCGGAAACTATTTATCCGCTAAAGAACTTTGGGAGAAGTTCTTGGAACTCCAAGGCAAGTCCGAAGCAAAGCTCGCTAGAAGGGCATCCTCCAACAAACCGATGAACATCCGTCTCGAGAAAGGTGAGAAAGTAGCTGGTTTACACGCAAAGGTAAAAGAACTAGTATTGGTCTCAAGAACCTCGGTGAAACGGTAACAAACCGGGACACAATACGCTACGCGCTCAACGAACTTCAGAATGGACATCAATCGTCGACGCCTACTACATCTCAAAAGACCTGGAGGTAAGCACTTTAGAAGAGTTGTTTTCTACTCTTGAATTGCATGAAACCAGGTATGCAGGAACGACAAAGGATACAACCCAGACTATGGCGCTGAACGCAACCCAGAAGGATGAACTCGAGTCAGACTCCGAAGACGATCAAGAAGCATACATTTAGTAAGAAATTTTAAAAAGTTTTTTAGATCTAATAAATTTAAAATGCAGAATAAAAGGAATCAAAAAGGTGGAAGAAAGGTGCGGTGCTACCAGTGTCAGAAGGAGGGACACCTAAGAGAAGACTGCCCAGAACTCAAAAAGGCCAAAAGGAAGTCTCCCAAGAAACACAACCTAAAAGCAACTTGGGACGACACTTCTTCATCCGAATCAAAAGCTCAAGAATATGCCGGAATAGCACTAATGACAAGCTACGATAGACAAAGTATATCAGAACCTAGCATCGATGAAGGGGGAGCGACCTCAGATGAAGGCAGCGAAGCAGGGGGAGATTCAGGCTTCAAGTCCGATATGGTAAGTGAGGTATGCCTTTTACCCCCTGATCAACTTTATTCTGGGATTAAGGCAATGACTAAATCTATGTATAAATTAGAAAATGAAAATATCAAATTAAAAGATGAAATTTTTGAAACAAAAAGAATTTTAGCAAAATCATGTCTTATAGAGGATTTTGATAAATTGAATATTGAAAATGAAAAACTAAAAGAAGAAATAGAAAGATTGAAAAAATATAAAAGTTCAAATATTTCTACTTTTAGAAATTATAGAGGTTTAAATTGGTATCATAGATTTCATCAAAGTCAAATTAGAAATATATCAAAAATCTATGTACCTAGGAAATACTTGGTTAACCCTGTAGGTAGGGACCTCTACTGGGTTCCAAAAACCTGTTTAATTTAAATTTAGACTTAGCATTTTCAGCAAGGAAATTAAACGACTAATTTCATTATGAGGCTTTGGCTAAGGAAGTGGTTGTTGCTCCAATAACCAAGAAGGCCTAGTGCCTCGCCACGACCTGGAAGCCAAATATCGAAATGAAAAGTTTAATTGACTAACTGAAAAAACATTAATTTAATTTACCTAATGCTTTAAAAGAGTTATTCAAGTTGTGTTAGAAAATATTTAAAATTAATTTATAATTAAAAAAAAAATTTGAAAATAAATTTTTTTTATTGACTTAGAAATTTTTCTATGAATATTGTCTTATACATTTTCCCTTGAAAATTGCCTTAGAAATCTTTTATGAAGAATAACTTAAAAAAAAAAATTCTGAATATTGACTTAGAATTTTTTTTAAACTAGATATTCTCTTACAAATTAATATTAATTGCCTTAGAATTTTTTTTTGTTTACCTTAGACTTGTTTAAAGAACCTCTATTTTTAATGTGATCAAAGGTGGAGAAGTATGTTAAGTCTAGGGGGAGGTACTATAATTTTTCAATTGAAAAATATTTGGACTTATTGAAATATAAATCATTTTTATTTGCATATGGTTACCCTAACTTAACTTGGGTTTCTCACATCAAAAAGGGGGAGATTGTTGGAACCCCAAGGTGTTTTGATGTGATCAAACAAGGTAAGTTAGGTCCTGCGTTTGTTTAACCCTTGTGTCTAAGTGTGCAGGAGCTTAGGAACACAGGAAGTCGAGCGGAAGACGCGGCTAACGAGAAGGACGGCACGGGGAGAGAGCCGACGGGCTCGGTGCGTCCGAGGGACGAGGTGACCGCGGAAGAGTACACCGGCGGACGAGAAGAACGTGCGCGACGTTCGAGGGACGAGAAACCGGGAAGGAAGGCTGCTCGAGTAGAAGGCCGGAACATGGGTTCGGGTGAGCCCTATTCCGGAAGGCCGAGATCACCCAAGCAAACGGAGCCGGAGCGAACAGACCCGGACCGAGATGAGCTGGATCGAGACGAGCTGAACCGAAGTCGAAAAGTCAACTTATGTTGACCTTAGGGCTTCGGGCGCCCGGAACCGACCGGGGCGCTCGGAACCCTTCCGGGCGCCCGGAATCGACTTTTCAACAAGATCGAGTTTTGACTCGATCCGACCGTTGGGGGATAAAATTTAACCCTTCCAGGCGCCCGGACCAAGACTATAAATATAGCCTTGGCCTAGAAGCAATCATTAATTAAGAACAACTACTTGTAATCCAGTGCTTTCATTTGTGTTATTTCTTTCTGTGCTTTCAACGCTGTAAGAGGCTACTCCGCCCAGAGGAGAATCAATTAGTGCGCCTTCTTTGCCTTGGATTAGCAATCCTCTGATTGCAAACCAAGTAATTCCTCTGTGTCTATTTTCTATTTTAATTAGTCTCTGCCTTTTTAATTACAAGTTCTTTTAAGTTAGTTGAATATCTGAGAAGGGTTTTGGTTTTATTTTGTAGGGCAATTCACCCCTCCCCTCTTGCCGGCCTCCAAAGGGACCTACAGTTACCCAGCCTATGTTGTAGGGATAAGGGTACCGAGGCCTATAGTTGATAATCCCTTTAACCCGGTTAGCCAAACATAGGAGTGCAGGAGAATGAACAGGAAGGCCCGCATGTTTGTGTGACCGTATATGCGGTTGTACCCCAAATGAAAAGTTGGATGGTTAAGGCCTGACCAAGTACTTCCCCGACCATCCTTTGCATCAACCAGGTCATGAATAGTGAGCGGTCGGATACACGAAGTGTTATAGTGCCTCTGTCCTTTACACACAACCAACCTTGAGATTGACTGCCCCTGAATCAAGGTACCTGAGTACTGGGCTAGAGGATAGACTCTTTTCAGGAGTGACCGTTTGATTGTCACCTCTCCTTAACTTGGACCTTCCATGTCAGCTTGGGATTAACTTTTAACACCCCATATCACTTCATAATTTGTTGTTATAGTTCTTTAGCATCTTTAGGGATAAGACGGTATGTCGGTTGGTTAGGCAATCTTGACCCCGGCACAAGGTCAATTTAGTGTTGAATATCTCTCATAAGGGGGAAGTCTTGGAGGAAGGTCTTCGCCCATCAAGTCAGCGAAGTCGGATAGAAGTTGCAGCACCTCAACTGGTAGATCCAAGCCTACCTCTATTAATTGCTTTCGCAAGGAAGCAATGCATATACCACATCTCCATGTTTCATCTCATTCAAAAATCTGAACATAGAAAGTAGTATAAAGTTATTGGCTACCAAATTTGAAGGGGTTCCTTCTGTAAGGATCTATAGCGTTAAATACACAGTGGAAAAACTAACTAGATCTTTTCAGAAGATCCATGCTAAGGAGAAAATCATATACTAAGTTTGTTAAAAGGGAGTTATACCTTTGTTGCATAAACATGAACTCTCGGCAGTAAGGATCTCAGCACGATCACATGTCCGTGCCTCTAATAATATCCACATGAACAAGCCTTTTGTCCTTCTCACGAACTCATGAAGTGGAGAAGAAAGCCAACCAAAGTTGTGCTAGCAACCACAGGGAAGATTTCGGCCAAAGGTGAAAAAAGAGAGAAGAAGATGCTCTCCCCAAAAATGAGATGAAAAAGGTCTTTTGTACTTCATCCAATGAATACATTTAATGAGCATTAATACTCCATTAAGACAAGAGTCTTTTGGTCTTCATTGAAGAATTCAAATCAACATTTCAAATTCTTTATGTGTGAATGGTCAATTTTGAAATTGACCATTCCTCTTCCTTTATGCAATTCGAATTCATTGAGTCACTATCTCATTAATTCAAATTGACTCAATGAGTCTAGTTTGAATTAGACTCAATCCAATAATTAGATCCGATTGAGTATAACTCAATAAGTCTAATTCAGATTAGACTTAATCCAATGATCCATTATATGAACTCATCTCCAAATCAACTTGTTCTTTGTGTGTGACCCAATAAGCTCTCGTAAAGTGGCAAGAATGTCAAGATCCGACTTAACCTTTCCATGTCTATTATCTTATATGACTCAATCCTTCTATCCGTGATATCTAGATTGATCAATGAGGCATAGACTGTATCATCCTCTTATCAATATTTATGTTTCTTGATATCTAAGTAGACGCACTCAATCAAATAAACTCAATATCGTATATTGACTCATTTGAGCATGACCATGCATTCTTATGTCCAACTAATCAAGGAGCCCACAGATATCGCTTCCGTCATATGGAAGAGTTAGATCTCATCCATATTACTCACATCCCTCTGCATAACTTATTGCATACCCAGTAATCGATTTTATAGTCTACCTTATTACATGTGACATTTGTCAATACCAAAGTACATAACTCCTTATCTAGAGAATCGTAGTGACTTCAGGTCTAAGGATTATTCATATCAATAGTCACTATGAGAATATTTATGACACTCATATACCGATCCATGAAATATCTTATAGTGGGCCAATTCAATACATATTCTTTAATATATACTCATGTGTCAACGTGATATCGCATATCCATGATTTGCAGAATTAAGTCATCAATGGACCTATATGCTAGTATCAACGTATTAATATTGCCCTTACATATTAATGTTTGACTAGAAATAGTTAAAAGTAGTGTTTTATATATCTACAATATCCTACTATCAATTCAACCAATTGATATATTGTAGACTAGAACCTCTTACTCTAGGATATTATTAACCAACTTTGCTTTTTATTAATTAGTAAAATATGATACAAAAGTACCCTTATCAATCATCTCATAATTCGTATTAGGGATAATACTAACACCTTCTCATCGAGGAGCCAATATGATGTTTCTCCCTTTAATGCTGAGGTTGTAATCATAATAGTACGTGGCATGCGTCCATTAACACAATATCAACCATACTGGGTCGTAATACTTGTTGCCAATAAAAAAAGATAAAAAAAAAAAACAACGTCTATCCATGGTTACCTCTCTTCCTTTGCTAAATCATGACAACTTGTAGGGTTTTAAATGACTATCTATCTTCAACTGTAGCTTTTGAACAACTTCTTCGGATACAATGTTTTCACAACTTCTACTATTAATGATCATTTTGCAAACTTTGTCTATAAATGTATAAGTTGTGTGAAAAATACTGGTTCTCAGCCAATCATCTTTCGATTCTTCCTTAGGGACTAGTAAACTCTTGCGTACGACAAAAGTCTCATAACCATCGTCATAAAGAACCTCATCATTGATATCATCGTCATAAATTGGCTCATCAATCTGTTCAGGTTCATCCTCCATATCTTCTTCGACTAGTAAGGTTTTGTTTTTTTTGATTTCGGGACCCTTTACAATATGAAGCTTGATGCCCCTGTTCACCATGTCGAAAGCACTTGATATAAGTCTTAGGGTTACCTTGTGGTGGCTGTTGGGAAGGGCACAACTTCTGAGGGCGAACAACTCGATTGGTTTGATCACTTCTATTTGTTGGTCTTCTATTTAACTATTTTTCAATGGTCAAAGCTTATTGATAAGCTTATGAAACAGTCCAGAGTGACTAGAGCCTTAGGGAATCTTATAAGAGTTGTCGTAATCCCCGTAATAATGCGTTACCGTCTACTCCTTAATCTTGAATAGATCGTTCCGAGCAATAAGTTGATAGAATTCCTCCATATAGTCGTCGACGGTTCTAACATTTGTGTGTATCCAAAGGGAAGAAAGCGAGCTCTCATCAGTTTTTTCAATTTGCCCCAATTGTTGATTTTGGATTTACCTTCTCTCTTGTGATCGTCGAAGTTGCTCCCACCATGCTGAGGCTTGACTTTTGAACTTGATAACAACCAATTTTATTTTGACATGATCAGGTATTTCCTGTACTTAAAATTCCTCTCTACCTCGTTGATCCAATCAATGAAGCCTCCTGCTTGTAATGTGCCAAAAAAAATTAGGAATATCAACTTGGAAACCAAAGTCCCCATATCGTTCCTTTCGACTACAGTGTTCCCGATACGTAATATGATGGTAATATGAATTCTCAAAAGTAGACTTAGAATTATGACCAGAGATCTCACAATTTTCAAAATCCCGTGCTGTAAGACATTGGGTTAACTATGCCACTTGCTTTTGCAAATCTTCAATCACCAATACATCCTGAATGTTACGACCATGGTGTTGGGCTTCCTCATTCGGAACCTGCCTGTTGCAACCATGACGACGTCCACGATAATCCTCCATTGTATCTTACTAAGCTTTGATACCAACTAACATCAGACAAAATATGGATTATTCTTGGACATAAAGTTTCAAAGGGATTAATAAGAAAATAGAGAGAAATAACAAAATAATTAAAAAGTAGCCCAAGCTAGGTTTAAAAACCTTCTTGAGAATATAAGAGTGAAAATAGAAGGAAAAAAATGTAACCGTAACGTAGCTTAAACGAAGCAAATTGACTCCATATCCAAAAAATTTATCTTAAACATCATCTAAGCATAAGTTTATATAACTCTCAAAACTCTCAAAAAAATCTAAATAGAAAATTAACCAACCAGACTTAGTTCATTTAGGATAAAGTAAGCAACAAAACTTAGTTCCCTAAGATTTAGGATAAAATTAAATATAATTACGAAAAAAGATGACCAATTAAAAAAACTCCAAAGATACAAATCTAAATACTTTGGATCCCCTCTTATATTAAGACCCTTTGCTGACTCGCTTACTGACGACTTTCTTGTTGGAGCAATCCCAATGGTCCGCGGGACTATGTGTTTTGGTGTTTGGGCAAAGGGTTTAAGTTAGGATTACCCTCGTTATTTGATATGTGTACTTGAGTTGTGCAGGACTGCAGGTGACACATGTGACTCAGGTTGACGGCTTCGGGTCCGGTGAAGGATGGAGCATCCGAGGGACCGTGGACAAGGCAGCGAGGACAAGGGCCGAGGGAAGCGACTTCGAGGCATATGCGAAGAATGGCATTGGGGATGAGCCGCAGGCTTGGATGCATCCGAGGGACGAGAGCCAAAGGAAGTAGGCTTGAAGGCAAGATGTCAAAGCTGCAAAGAAAGCGTCAAATGAGTCATAAGGGTGAGGGTACGAGTGCATGAGAGATTGTACTCGGAGTAAAATCCTAGTTTTAGGATCTTACTGTAGCGGCAATGTAGCAGTTACTGTAGCGCACTGTAGCAGTCGACTGGTGATGGATCAGTCGACTGATGCACTGTAGCATAGCCGTTGAAAGAGTCGTTGGGCTGGCACCAGTCGACTGGTGCAAGGACCAGTCGACTGGTAACGGGCAAATCAGGTTCTGATTTGTTCCAAGCTCTATAAGAAGGAGCTTGGTATGGCCGGCCAAGGTGACGAAATTAGACTTGGTTAAGGTCTAATTAGTAGTCTACAAGTGCTTAAGAGTTTCCCTTGTATCCGAGAGGTCTTGGTGAGTTTGTGGTGAGGTTTCTCCACCCACAAGGAGGTTTAAGCTAGCCGGAGGTCTTCCGGGGAGTAATCCACCGACGGATAGGGATCGACCACCTTACGGACACGCCGTGGAGTAGGAGCTTTATCTCCGAACCACGTAAATCGGCGCGTGTTGGTTTGCTTGCTCTTTCTTGTTCTTTGTATTTGTATTTAGCTTTCGTATTTGTGTTTGTATTATTTGTATTCCGCTGTGCAACTAATAAATACGTAGAAAGCGAGCGATTTGGGGGCGCCGTCTATCCAACCCCCCTTCAAGCCGGCCGCAAGATCCTCCAACAAGTGGTATCAGAGCGAGGCCGCTCTCCGTTGGACTAACCGCCAAGGAAGCACAAGATGATCGGCTTGATAGAACCGCCAAAGCTTGAAGGTAGAGGCTTATGGGACATCACATATTGGATGATGAAGATGGAGGTCTTCTTCAACACGGATTGGGACACCATGATGGTAGTCAAAGAGCCATTTGAAGTCCCGAAGGACAAGAAAGGGAAGAAGCTCCAACCACGACATTGGACGGAAGAGCAAACAACACGGTCAAAGGCAAACGATAAGGTAATATCAATTTTGGTAGATATTTTGCCTTCTAACGTATTGAGTGATGTAGGTGGATACGAGAATGCCCATGATTTGTGGAGCAAAGTAAAGAAAGTTCTAGGTAAAGAACTTATGCCTACACAAGAAGAAGAAAAATCCAAAGAAACGGATGAAGAAGCTCAAGTAGAGGAGGAGCAACCGGAAGGTGACGAGCACTCAACTTCCAAGGAGAAGGAGGAGAAGGATGAAGAAATGGCATCCATTAGTGTGGATGAGGAGACATCCTCAAAGGGTGAGGAAGAATCCAAGACAAGTGAAGAAGAAGTCTTGGAAGTCAACTTAGTGAGTACCTCCACCGAAGCAAAGTCAAAAGATCACATTGTATGCTTCGGATGCAATGAGAAGGGACACTACAAGAGTAGGTGTCCAATGGGTAAGAAGAAGGTAATTCCTAAACTCAATCAAGTTATTTTGAATACTAACATGGGTTGTAGAAATGAAGAAGCCCAAAGGAGGAGAATGTGCATTGCATGCTTCATGTGTGGGGAGAAGGGACACTACCACACCAAATGTCCCAAGAAGAGGGAAATCAAGAAGTTTGCACATTTAAAGAAATGGGAGAAGAAGAAGAGGAGCTTGAGTCAAGGGGGAGCTTCAAGGGTAAGGGAGGTATACCCTAATTTGAATCGTAATTCAAATTCAAATTCTTATGTTCCCATGCATGCTAGGAAAAATAATGATTATCATTATGTAGCAATGAAAAATTTTGGTTTTAGATATCATGATCGGAATAGGGTAAATGTAGATCATAACCCTAGGAAATCTATGCATGAAAAACCTAGAAATGGTAGACCTAAGGAGACCCAAGGCATTAATCCCAAGAAGGGGAGACACATGCCTAGAAAGGGTAGGTCTAGGAATGTCCAAGGTGGACATGTTGACTCTAGGGTTAGGAACCTAGAGAGGGAGAATCAAGCTTTGAAGTCAAAGCTTGATAATTTGGAGAAATTCCTTAAGAGATTCACTATTGGATCTAAAGGATTAAATATGGTGTTGGGTAATCAAAGACCCAACAATGATAGATCGGGCGTGGGATACCGATATAGTCCCTCCAAGGTCAAAAGGAGACCATGTGCTAGAGTGGCACATGATAAAGGCAAGGGAGAGTCATCCAAGGTCAATAAAAAGAAATATGCTAGGGTTGCATATGATTATGGCAAGGATGATGTGTCCAAGGTCAAGAAGATAAGGAGATCTTCTAAGGGACATCATTGTGGTTTGGTCACAATAGATGAGTCACCAAGGGAGGTGACTAAGGTAAAGAACTCTAGGGGAAGCTCAAAGAGTCAAATTGGGACCCATGGCCAATGGATCTCAGGTGGGTACCACTTGGGAGTGTAGAGGAGCCATGAAGTGTGCCAAATGGTTTGGAGACAGACTTGAGTCTCAAACCTAGGGATTTGGCGTCCATGGTTTCTGTTTCATGTAAGAAATATGACATTTGGGGGTCATATAACATAAAAATTGGTTTTGGATGTATAGATGCCATATAAACCAATGCTAGGGATGCATTATGGGTTAGTATGGGCAAATACATCAAGAGGAAGCCAAAACTAGGACTTTAGGTCAAGGTTCAATTGAACCATTTAACTAGTTTTGGATTTTGTTTCAATCTTAGGATTGGTGATAGATATATTTTTTAATATATTTTTCCCAAGTAGAAAAGGGTACAATAGACCTCTCCACAAAATTTGGAAATTTTTGGAGGACTAGGGAATTACTGGTGCATTTCTGAAGTTTGCCTGAAAAGGCTGATTTTTTCAGAAATAGGGTACCGGTCGACTGGTACAGATACCAGTCGACTGGTAACAATATTTTTGAGCACAGAATGTCTCTGTAAGCTCATTTTGTCGATACCAGTCGACTGGTGCCGATACCAGTCGACTGGTAACAGTGTTTTTCGACCACAGAATGGTTCTGTAAGGTTGTGTCGAAGGGGGCAGTCGACTGGCACTTAGGGCAGTCGACTGATACCAGTCTGAAATTGTTTTCAGCATTGGTTTGTGACCATGTCAACTCACTTAGATGTATGGGATCCAAGGGGGATTAATACATGAGTTTAGGGTCAGTTTGGATGATAAATTTTCAACAATTGAGATATTGTTGGAGAACTTTTTGGATGTTAGGCAAAGGGGGAGAACTAAGGTTTAGTTGGGAAAACCTTTGGTGCCTTTGCACAGGGGGAGCCTTGTGATAGGTTCTTAAAAAGCCTTGTGATAAAATCCTAGCTCAACGGGGAGCTTAGGTGTAGGGGGAGCCTTGTGATAGGTTCCAATGTTTGGTGCATTGTTTCGGCGGTTGCTAAGTGTGTAGCCTTGGCAATGTAAGTCCATTCGGCAGAGTAAGTCCAAGTGTGTAGGCTTGGCATCGTAAGTCCATCGTTTTTAGCATGTTTATTTGCTATATGTTTTCCCTAACTTAAACGTATTGCCAAACACAAAAAATGGGGAGATTGTTGGAGCAATCCCAATGGTCCGCGGGACTATGTGTTTTGATGTTTGGGCAAAGGGTTTAAGTTAGGATTACCCTCGTTATTTGATATGTGTACTTGAGTTGTGCAGGACTGCAGGTGACACATGTGACTCAGGTTGACGGCTTCGGGTCCGGTGAAGGATGGAGCATCCGAGGGACCGTGGACAAGGCAGCGAGGACAAGGGCCGAGACAAGCGACTTCGAGGCATACGCGAAGGATGACATTGGGGACGAGCCGCAGGCTTGGATGCATCCGAGGGACGAGAGCCAAAGGAAGTAGGCTTGAAGACAAGATGTCAAAGCTGCAAAGAAAGCGTCAAATGAGTCATAAGGGTGAGGGTACGAGTGCATGAGAGATTGTACTCGGAGTAAAATCCTAGTTTTAGGATCTTACTGTAGCGGCAATGTAGCAGTTACTGTAGCGCACTGTAGCAGTCGACTGGTGATGGATCAGTCGACTGATGCACTGTAGCATAGCCGTTGAAAGAGTCGTTGGGCTGGCACCAGTCGACTGGTGCAAGGACCAGTTGACTGGTAACGGGCAAATCAGGTTCTGATTTGTTCCAAGCTCTATAAGAAGGAGCTTGGTATGGCCGGCCAAGGTGACGAAATTAGACTTGGTTAAGGTCTAATTAGTAGTCTATAAGTGCTTAAGAGTTTCCCTTGTGTCCGAGAGGTCTTGGTGAGTTTGTGGTGAGGTTTCTCCACCCACAAGGAGGTTTAAGCTAGCCGGAGGTCTTCCGGGGAGTAATCCACCGACGGATAGGGATCGTCCACCTTACGGACACGCCGTGGAGTAGGAGCTTTATCTCCGAACCACGTAAATCGGCGCGTGTTGGTTTGCTTGCTCTTTCTTGTTCTTTGTATTTGTATTTAGCTTTCGTATTTGTGTTTGTATTATTTGTATTCCGCTGTGCAACTAACAAATACGTAGAAAGCGAGTGATTTGGGGGCGCCGTCTATCCAACCCCCCCTTCAAGCCGGCCGCAAGATCCTCCAACATTTCTTTCTCCCTTTGTTGGTATTTATGAGCAATTCTCATAGTTCTTCAGCCAAAGTCTTGCTCTCAATTAACCTTGACATCAATTCATGGATGGTCCATGGCTCACGATTTCCAGATGGGATCACCAGTATTTATAGAACTCATGATAATAAATATTAGGTGAGGCACTTTATCCATTCTTGTGTACATAAATTGAAATATAGTGAAGTCTGAGTTGAAATGTTTTAATTGTTGAATAAGTGAATGAAGAAGAAATGGAAAAGGAAAGAGGCTCCATTGTGAATGGGACTTTAGTCCCACATTGGAAGTTTCAAGATATTTTTGTTGATTTATATTGATTTACATACATTGAGGATGTGAACAGATGCATGAGGAGAGACTCTCTCTCACGCGTGGGTGCGCAGGGGTGGGGGTGCAAATCCAGGGTCCGGATTGCACTGAACCAAGTTGACTCGTGTGCGAGTGCGACCTGCGCACACGAATGTCGGAGTGCCCGTGGTAGCATTCAGGTACCACTCAGTTCGCCGTGACCACCAATGCTTGGTCGGATTCACGATCGGTCGTTGTATCCTGGGAAACAGATGACCCTGTAAGCCTCGAAACACAACCGGAGGTGGGCGAATCTGTTTCAAAGAAACTGTGACTCGTAGGCCTCAGTCAGCTCGCCCGGTTGGTCTCTTTGTCAAACCGACAGACTTCTCTGCCCGCTCGGTCAGCCAGTCTCTTTGACAACCCGACCTGTTTGCTTCACTCGGTCAGTCTGATCGACCCCGCAAACCTCTCTAACAGCCCGATTTGTCTGTTCGACCCGACCAGTCTCTCTAGCTCAGCCTGTCTGCCTCGTTTGACCAGCCTCTCCTGTTAGGTCTGTCTGCATCGTCCGACCGACCTCTTTGCTTGGGCGCTCTGCTCATTCATCCACTTGAGGTTGGCACTTGGATAAAAATCAGCCCCTACTGGCAGCTCGAGATCATCTGCTCAGGTCAGCTCAATTGTAAGTTGAACTTAAATTCTATATAATTTTTTAAATTCAACTAAGTCCTCTAAAAATCTCCGGCAATAGATTGTTTATATTCCAACAATCTTGAAACAGATTCGCTTCTGTTGAGATGGCCACAGAACGAAATGTTGAGGTGCAACAGACTCAACACGTGCATCCCCCTCCGTCCCGATTGGAACTATGCTAATCAGTCATGGGGAAAAGCCAGAGAAGTTCAGTGGATTGAACTTCAAGAGGTGGCAGCAGAAGATGCTCTTCTACCTGACCATGCTCAATCTGGCTCGGTTCTTGATCGAGGACCCTCCCAAGCATGTTGAGGATGTTGATGCGCAAACCATCAGTACAGTAGAGGCATGGACTCATTCTAAGTTTCTTTGCCGAAACTATATCCTCAACTGTCTTGTTGACTCACTGTACGATGTGTATAGCATGAAAAGAATGGTTAAGGAGCTGTGGGAGTCCTTGGACAAGAAATACAAGATGGAGGATGCAAGGGCAAAGAAGTTCATCGTGGGCCGATTCCTGGACTAAAAGATAGTTGACTCCAAGACGGTGATCAGTCAAGTCTAAGAACTTCAGGTGATCTTGCACGAAATCCACTCAGAAGGGATGGTTCTGAGTGAAACCTTCCAGGTGGCTGCTATCATTGAAAAGCTGCCTCCCGGCTGGAAGAACTTCAAGAACTATCTGAAGCACAAGCGGAAGGAGATGAATGTGGAAGAACTCATTGTTCGACTTCACATCGAAGAAGACAACAAGAGTTTGGAGAGAAAGCTGTTCTCTCAGGCTACTGTGAAAGCCAATGTCGTCGAGCATGGTCAAAGCTCGAAACAGAAGAACCCCAAATCTTCCAAGATGGGACCCAGAGGAGGCATCAATAAGAAGAAGTTTTCTGGGAAGTGCTTTAACTGTGACAAAGTGGGTCACAAATCTTCAGAGTGTAGAAAGCCGAAGAAGAAGCAAGAGACCAACCTGAACGAAGGACCAAAAAAGGACGACCTCTGCACTGTGGTCTCTAAGTTGAACCTGATCGGTTCAAACCCGCGATAATGGTGGATCGATACTAGAGCCACTAGACATGTATGCTGCAAAAAGGAGCTGCTCTACAACTTCGAAGAAGTCACTGGAGACAAACTGTTCATGGGGAACTCAGCAACCTCGGACATCATGGGCCAAGGAAAGGTGATGCTGAAGATGACCTCAGGCAAGGATCTCACTTTGAATAATGTGCTGTATCTTCCAGGGATTCGAAAGAATCCAATATCCGGATCACTGTTAAGCAAGCATGACTTTCGTATTGTCTTTGAGTCGGACAGAGTTGTATTGTCCAAGAATGTAGGAAGGGGCTATGTATCTGATGGACTATTCAAGCTCAATGTAATGACCATTAGACCCAAGATAAATAAAAATGAAAGCTCTTCTACTTATATGCTTGAGTCTTCGTGTTTGTGGCATGGTAGACTAGGACATGTTAACTACGATGCGTTGCGTAGATTAATAAACATGCAAAGCATACCTACATTCCACCTTGACCCAAAACACAAGTGTGAGATTTGTGTTGAAGTGAAAATGACAAGGTCACCCTTTCAACATATTAAAAGAAGTAACGAACCACTTGACCTAATCCACACTGATGTATGCGACCTAAAAGGTACACCAACACGTGGTGCTAATAAATATTTCACACTTTTGTAGATGATAACACAAAATATTGTTATGTGTATCTTCTCAAAAGTAAGGATGAGCTATAGAGAAATTTGCTCTCTATAAGAATGAGGTTGAAAACCAACTTAATAGGAAAATTAAGGTGGTTTGAAGTGACTGAGGCGGTGAATATGTATCACCATTTGCTGAGTTGTGTGCCGAACATGGGATCAGACACGAAACAATAGCTCTTTATACTCCTTAGCAAAATGGAGTTGCTGAGCGAAAGAATCGAACTCTAAAGGAGATGATGAATGCTCTTCTATTGAGCTCTAGATTGCCAGAGTCCATGTGGGGGGAAACTGTATTAATAGCTAATTATCCTTTAAATAAGGTGTCCTGGAAGAAAATAGATAAGATCCCTTATGAGTTGTGGAATGGAAGACAACCGTACTATAAATATTTACAAATATGGGGGTGTCCTTCCAAAGTGTTGGTGCTTGATCTGAAAAGGATTAAGATAGGATCAACGATTATTGATTGCATATTTATTGGATATGCACATAACAGCAGTGCTTATCAATTTTGTGTGTATGAGTCACACATACCAGAGATATACAAGAACTCGATAATCAAATCGAGAAATGTCTCGTTCTTCGAGCATGTGTTTCCGTATAAGACCCGAGAGGATGCTAGCTCCTCAAAACAGGCATATGAAACACAAGGCGAAGAAGATGATGTTGAACCAGTTGAGGTTGAGCTTAGACGGAGTAAAAGAGCTCGAGTAAAAAATCCTATGGATCGGATTTTATCACTTTCATGCTGGAAAGTGACCCCTGAAGTTACTCAGAAGCAGTAAGCTCGTCTGATGGACCTCACTGGAGAGAGGCAATTGCATCTGAGATAGAATCTATCTTGCAAAATCACATATGGGAACTCGTGGATCTTCCTCCAGGAAGTAAACCGCTAGGTTGCAAGTGGATCTTCAAGAAGACAATGAAATCAGATGGCACAATCGATAAATACAAGGCCAGATTGATAATTAAAGGATACCGACAACGAGAATGCCTTGATTACTTCGATACATACTCTCCAGTGTCGAGAATAACTTCCATTAGAGTATTGCTGACGATTACTGCTCTATGGAATCTCGAAATACATCAAATGGATGTAAAGACACCCTTTCTAAAAAGGGATTTAGAAGAGGAAATCTATATAGACCAACCTGAGGGATTTTCTGTGCTAGGACAGAAAAAATAAGGTTTGTAGATTGGTGAAGTCATTATATGGCTTGAAACAAGCACCAAAGCAGTGACATGAGAAATTTGATAATGCCATGAAGGAATATGAATTCAAGATCAATGAATGTGATAAATGTGTCTACATGAGAGCCACAAAGAGTGACTATGTCATCTTGTGCCTCTATGTAGATGACATACTTATCATTGGGAGTAATGATAAAATAATCAAATTCGCTAAAAATATGTTGAACTCAAGATTTGACATGAAAGACATGAGCCTAGCTGATGTGATTCTAGGAATCAAAATTTTTAGAACGACAGAAGGACTTGTTCTTAGTCAGTCCCATTACGTGGACAAGATTCTTGAGAAATTCACCAAGGGTGATACTGCATTGGCACGAACGCCGATAGATATGAGTCAACATCTATGGAAAAATCGAGGTGAAAGTATCTTGTAGATAGAATACTCTCGAATGATTGGAAGTTTGATGTACTTGATGAGTTGTACATGACCAGACTTGACCTACACAGTAAGCAAACTGAGTAGATACACGAGTAATCCCGGTGTTGAGCACTGGAAAGGGATAACAAGAGTACTGAGGTACTTGAGGTATACTCGTGAATATAGACTGCACTATACAAGATATCCTACTGTGATCGAAGGATATAGCGATGCAAGTTGGATATCTGATATAAAAGACTCTAAGTCTACGAGTGGGTATGTCTTCACTCTAGCAAGTGCAGTCATTTCCTGAAAATTTTCTAAGCAAACCATAATAACCAGATCCACGATGACATCTGAGTTTGTAGCTCTTGATAAATGTGGTGAAGAGGCTGAATGACTACGATAATTCTTTGAAGATATTCTACGATGGTCGAAACCTGTGCCAGCAATTTTCATACATTGCGATAGTTATGTTGGTTAGTCCTAGGAAAACGTACCGATTCCACTGTACAAATTTTTTTTTGTACAAGTGTCGAATCTTTCCTTAAATAACCTATTGTGTTCTTTAGAAGTTAAATTAGGAATCGCAGACGGAACTTAACATCATTGATTCCAAATTTAACTTATCTGTTCTTAATGGTTTAGATTTGAATCGCAAGCGGAACTTAACACTATTGATTCAAATCCACCTATGTTATTAATTCCATTAAATATTAATTTCCAAAATTGGCTTCCAGGACTGCATGGTGAGGCACATGGCCTTCTTGGATATGGGAGCAACCACCACCGCCTAGACAAAGTCTGTTAAGGAAAGCTAATATTTAATTTTCTTAAATAACTCTAGGTTAACCAAAAAGAACAATCGAATCATAAATTCAAAAAATAAAATAAAATAAACACAACTTCGAAACAAATCCGAAAACTCTAGAATCATATGCCTCTTGTGTTTGGTATTTCCAAAAATAACTATACAAAGAAAACTAATATGATGTGGAAAACAATTACTAGTTATACCTTTCTTTGTAAGCAAATAACCTCTTGATCTTCTACCGTATTTCTCTTCTTATCCCGGACGTTGTGTGGGCAACGATCTACCGAGATGATAATCCACCTAAGCCACCTTCTTCTCCAAGTAAGATTCAGCCACCACAATAACTCCATGAAAGGATGATGTTCGGCCACCACCAAGCTCCAAGGGATGCTAGGAAACAAAACCTCCTTTTTCTTCTTCTTCCTCAAGTAAAATCCGGCCACCAACCAAGCTCCTAGAGAAGTTACCACCGGCCACAAGAAGAAGAGAAGAGGGAGAAGTTAGGGCCGACCACCAAGGAGGAAAAGAGAGGAAGAATAGAATAGAGTCATTAGCCATGAAGGCACCTCTACCCCCTCTTTTATAATCCTTGGTCTTGACAAATAAGAAAATTTAAATAAAAACTTCCTTAATTCTTTTACCATGAAAAGGAAAATTTATTTAATTAAAAATAATTTTCTCTTCTCACATTACATGGCCGACCACATTAAAGCTATAAACAAGGAGAGTTTTAATTAATTAAAACTTCCTAATTTGTCTCCAATCAAGGAAATTTTAATTCACACAAGAATTAAAACTTTCTAATTTGCTTCCGGAAATTTATAAAAAATTTCTCCAATAATTTTTCCTTCATGGTGGTTTATAAAAAGGAAATTTTATAAATTAAAATCTTTCTTTTAAACATGTGGATGATTTCCAAAAAGGAAAGTTATCTCTAAAAATTAAAATCTCCATTCAATCTACAAATAAGGAAAGATATCAAATCTTTTCTTAATCTTTTGTAGAAACTAATAAAAGAGAATATTTAATTTTTAAACTTCTTTTAAATCATGAATATGGTTAAAAAAGGAAAGTTTTTTCAAAATTAAAATCTACTTTTCAATCTACAAATAAGGAAAGATTTCAAATATTTTCTTAATCTTTTATAGAAAGCTATAAAAGGAAAGATTTAAATTTTAAACTCTCTTTTAAAACCATGATATCCACATTAAGAAAAAATTTTAAGTAAAAATAAAATCCTTTTTAATATGATGTGGCCGGCCACATCATGCTTGGACTCCAAGCATTGGCCGGCCACCAACTTGGCTCAACCTTTGGGTCTTGGCCGGCCTTAGCTTGGGTTCCAAGCTAGCTTGGCTGGCCACCAAAGAGTGGGTAAGAAGGTGAGTATGTGGTGGGTATAAATCTCTATATACAAGAGGCTACGATAGGGACTGAGAGGAGGAATTAGTTTTGGTCTCCCGATGAAATTAAGTTTTCCGTGTTCGCCCCGAACACACAACTTAACTTTATCAATAATAATTCATACCACTAAAGAATTATTATTGAACTACCGCATCAATCCCAAATTACATTTTGGGCTCCTTCTTATTATGAGTGTATTAGTCTCCTTGTGTTTAAGATGTCGAATGCTCACTAATTAAATGAGTTACTGACAACTCACTTAATTAATATCTTAGTCCAAGAGTAGTACCACTCAACCTTATTGTCATGTAGGACTAAGTCCACCTGCAGGGTTTAACATGACAATCCTTATGAGCTCCTCTTGGGGACATTATCAACCTAGATCACTAGGACACAGTTTCCTTCTATAATCAACAACACACACTATAAGTGATATCATTTCCCAACTTATCGGGCTTATTGATTTATCGAACTAAATCTCACCTATTGATAAATTAAAGAAATAAATATCAAATATATGTGCTTGTTATTATATTAGGATTAAGAGCACTCACTTCCATAATAACTAAGGTCTAGTTCTTTTATCAAGTCAGTATAAAAAGAACTTACCTAAAATGGTCCTACTCAATACACTTAGAGTGTATTAGTGTAATTTATTAGTTAAGATAAACTAATACCTAATTACACTACGACTATTCCAATGGTTTGTTCCTTTCCATCTTAGTCGTGAGCAACTGTTTATAATTTATAAAGAACTAATAACACGATCTTCTATGTGTGACACCACACACCATGTTATCTACAATATAAATTAATTGAACAACTACACTTAACAAATAAATGTAGGTATTTGACCATTGTGATTCTTTATTTCTAAATAAATGTTTATACAAAAGCTAGGCTTTTAGTATACACTCTAACAAGTTAATTAGCAATCGGTTGAGCACAGCGCTATCTGTATAATGGTAAGTCTAGACACGTCGTAGACATAATACCATTAGACAACTACTCTCAACTGGAGTTATCATTGTTGACTATGTGAAGTCAAAAGATAACTTAGTGGATCCGCTAACTAAGGGGTTAAATCGAGAGTTAGTTGCAAGCTTATCACGAGAAATGGGTTTAATGCCGCTATCAGCGATCAGTGCAGAGGACACCCAACCTATGCTAATTGGAGATCCCAAGAACTAAGTTCAAAGGGACAACTAATCTGCACTGACTAGACACACTGTGGGGAATAGCCCAATAAAACAGTGATTAGACCAGGGTAAGTCGATGGACTTTTAATGATCAAGAAGAGTAGATGACAACTCTTGAGAGATCACCTATGTGAGAAAGAAGTGGGGTCGCTTCGAAGAGAATTGGACGCACAATTCTTAGAGCTTCTCACAGAATTAGGCGTGTTCATGGCCAAGAACGAACACACTCATGAGAACTGAGTTGTATCAAGGAGAATCTTGGGTGAGATTTGTCACTACTTACATAGACGACAGTATAGTTCAAGGACATCGTGTCTACTATGAGCCAATAAGCAACCAAATCTTCACAAGGGAAGGTTCAAAGGGTAAAACCTACCTATCCTATACTTGACTCAACTGCTGAATGCTATCACTTAAGCCCTATCTTCATTCATGTGGGGGATTGTTGAATAAGTGAATGGAGAAGAAATGGAAGAGGAAAGAGACTCCATTGTGAATGGGACTTTAGTCCCACATTGGAAGTTTCAAGGTATTTTTGTTGGTTTATATTGATTCATATACATTGAGGATGTGAACAAATGCATGGAGAGAGGCTCTCTCTCACACGTGAGTGCATAGGGGGGGGGGGGGGGGCACAAATCCAGGGCCCGGATTGCATTGAACCAAGTTGACTCGTGTGCGAGCACAACCTGCGCACACGAATAACGGATCAGTTGGGCAAAATTTGCCCAAGTGGAACAACCAACATTTTGTCACGTAGATCATGAGACGAATGCATTAAATTCGAGAATAATGCAGAATAAAATCGGCTGAGTAATAATGAGTGAAATGGTAGTCGTTTCACTGCTCGTCTAATAATGACCATTAAGATTATTAACTCTGCCCATTGATCCGAGCTCCTATATAAGGAGACTCTGATCGTAGGCAGAGAACACATAGCAAACAACGACCGACTGTGAATCCGACCAAGCACTGGTGGTCACGGCGAGCTGAGTGGTACCCGAATGCTACCACGAACACTCCGCCGAGCAAAAGATGCATGACAGAGGAGGAGCAAAAGATGCATGGGGAGAGGCTCTCTCTCACACGTGAGTGCATAGGGGGGGGGGGGGGGGGGGGGGGGGGACAAATCCAGGGCCCGGATTGCATTGAACCAAGTTGACTCGTGTGCGAGCACAACCTGCGCACACGAATAACGGATCAGTTGGGCAAAATTTGCACAAGTGGAACAACCAACATTTTGTCACGTAGATCATGAGACGAATGCATTAAATTCGAGAATAATGCAGAATAAAATCGGCTGAGTAATAATGAGTGAAATGGTAGTCGTTTCACTGCTCGTCTAATAATGACCATTAAGATTATTAACTCTGCCCATTGATCCGAGCTCCTATATAAGGAGACTCTGATCGTAGGCAGAGAACACATAGCAAGCAAAGCAAAGGCTCTCCATTTTTCTTCCTCCTCCTCTGTCATGCATCTTTTGCTCGGCGGAGTGTTCGTGGTAGCATTCGGGTACCACTCAGCTCGCCGTGACCACCAGTGCTTGGTCGGATTCACAGTCGGTCGTTGTATCCTAGGAAACAGACGATCCTTGTAAGTCTCGAAGCACAGCCGGAGGTGGGCGAATCTGTTTCAAGGAAACTGCGACTCGCAGGTCTCGGCCAACTCACTTGATCGGTCTCTTTATTAGACCGACAGACTTCTCTGCCCGCTCAGGATCTTCGCCCGGTCAGCCAGTCTCTTTGATAGCCCGACCTATCTTCTTCACTCGGTCGGTCTGATTGACCCGACCGACCTCTTTGACAACTCGACCTGTCTGCTTCGACCGACCTGTCTGCCGACCGGTCTATCTGTTCGACCCGGTCGACCTCTCTGACAGCCGAACCTGTCTGCTGCCCGGTCTGTCAGCTCGACCCGATCAGTCTCTCTTGCTCGGCCTGTCTGCCTCGTCCGACCGGCCTCTCCTGTGAGACCTGTCTGCATCGTCCGACCGACCTCTTTATGCTCAGACGCTCTGGTCATTCAGTTACTCTGAGGTTGACACTTGGATAAAAATTAGTCCCTGCTGATAGTCTGAGATCATCTGTTAATGTCAGCTCAACTTTAAGTTGAATTTAAATTTTATGTAATTTTTTAAATTCAATTAAAACCTCTAAAAATCTGGACAATATATATATTGTTTGTATTCCAACATTAATTACTGGGTTTGTTTTTAAATTTCAATACGTGAATCTCCTGCTCAAAGCTGCCTTGTGGGGAATTTGATTTCCACCTCCTTTCCATCACTATAAGCATAATCTTTAAATATTTTTTACTTGTGGAAGAAAATAGATACGTATTCATGACAAACGTATATCGCTAGCGAATATATATATATATATATATATATATATATATATATATATGTATATATAGGTTTGATATTGTGCGCGACTGTCCGCGTTGCGCACAATATCAACATTTTTTTTGTTTTTTTAATTTGTAAATTAAAAAATAATTAAAAAATTTCTTTACGATTTTATTTATAGGGTTCAGGCTTTGGGTATAGTGTTAAAGCTATTTTTTTTTTAGATTTGACCTATAGTGTTTAGGCTTTCCAATTAGGTTATAGTGTTTGGTTTAAAAAAAAATTAAAAGAAAATTAATTTAAGTATTTATTGAGTATTGTAATGTGTTTAGGGGATATATTTATATATTAAATTTTAAATAAGGAAATGTTGAATTTTTCAAATTCAAAAAATTTTAAAAAAATAAAAACAAAAAAACGCTGATATTGTGCGCGACGCGCACAATCGCGCACTGTGCGCGTCGCGCACTGTGCGCATCGCGCACAATATCAAACCTCTATATATATATATATATATATATATATATATATATATATATATATATATATATATATATATATATAATTTGGAGTTGATAAAAAACAAAATGGATAAAGATTTTTATTTAGGAAAATAAAAATTAATAGTTTTGGGTTCATTGATTGGGCTATCTGAGTTTGTTTTATCTACCAGGCTCGCTCCCATTGTTTAGGCTTCAAACTCCGGCTCCTTCAAGTTGCTTCATGAAACCACTGGTTCCGGCCCATGGAAAAGCAAAACAGCCCCCTGTTTCTCGGAGTGGAATGCCAAAACCAAGTGCTTCGCCTTTTTCTTCCATCCTACAAATTCCATCGCCCTGCCTGCTTCCAACCTGACAACGAAACCACTCCACTTGTTTTCACTACTCGAAGGCAAATCAGAGAGCTACGAGAGCTTAGAGCCATGGCAACAGTGAAGAAAGCGTCGGTGTTGGTGGCCGCCTGCGTCGGCGCAGTGGAGGCGCTCAAGGATCAAGCAGGGCTTTGCAGGTGGAACTACGCTATGAGGTCGCTGCAGCAGCACGCCAAGGGCAACGTGAGGTCGCTGTCTCAGGCCGTGAGGATGCATTCCTCCATGTGCGATGGGAGGAGCAGCGAGGAGGCCAAGCGGTCGGAGGAGTCGCTGAGGAAGGTGATGTACCTCAGCTGCTGGGGACCCAATTAGAGAGCTTGCAGATCGATTAATAAAGAGAGAAATTAAAGAGTTTGGCAACTGTACAATTTGTTCTTTGTTTTGCAAGAATAATAGATGGACAAATATTACGTACTTGACACTTGACAGAGGGAGGAGTGATCTATAAGGATAAATAAAAGAAAGGATGGATTCTAAAAGTATTTAATCGATGAGGTTTTTCCATGGAACTAAAATTTCTACGTGATCGCCCGGGGCAATTGTAGACTGTATAATTTGAATATCGTGTATCAATTAAAAAAAAAAAACTCAACAGGATCAAATTGGAATAGTTGAGCATTCACTTGCTCTTTTAGGCCCAATAAGGGCCCAAGATCGGAATGGCAGGCATAAATGGAGACATCAATTTTGTTCTGTTGTTACAACGCTTTTCATCTTATTTTATTAATGTATTGTTGATTCTCAACGTCAAAACTTTTATAAATTGTTATGTATTCATATTATTCTCATATTTTACTGAACCAGGTATTGACTTTTATTGATATTTGAATAACACTTCACATTTTCATATTTATCAAATCGTGTATTTTTTTTTCTAAAATGCTCCTCTCCTTATGTACAACACTTATCTAACACAGGGGCCAGAGCCAACTAAATCTATTTTAAATTTTAAAAATTGTCTACAATATTATTCTCTCCTTAAAAAGATTAAAAATATATATATAATTAAAATTTAGGAGTATATTAATTTTGCTGTGGATTGATTATGATGTGGATAATGTATGAATTTTGTTCAAAATTCATTAACTATGGTACAATGATCAGATTTTAAAATTTTGGGTATAGTCAAATTAAGTTTTAAGAGTCTCCAACATATATTTTGATATTATTGTTGAATGAATATGATAAACTTAGTTTAATAATAAATCATATTAAAATTATATTAATTAAGTTATCTAAATTTCAGAGACTCACTGTATATTATTTTGATTGTGAAATTAAGATTTGAGAGTACTAGGAGGCTCCTACGGATATATTATTTATAGTCTAATATTTCTATTGAACATAATCGGAAATTTTCTAATGGATCATGACAAACTACTCAACATCACAAATAATTTAAACTCCTAATACATCATGGGTGATGATCCTGTTCGAAAGCTGAGTCGGACGAAGGCTGGTCACGACGACCTGGTTGTTGACGGAAAGTCATGGGTGATTCGGCTCCCACGGGCGGCTGACGATGCTGCAGGATCCTGCACACACTCAGACGATCTCCCTCCTCACGTTAGAGACCAGAACCCAGGGAAAAAGTCCTCGGATCAGGCCCTCCGACGCTCAAGTCAGGTCCTTTTTCCCCAGAAAAAGCAGAGAGCCGAAAAGAAATGACTGAAAATGAAAAGTTGTGGAAAAATTCACCAGAGAGCGTCCCCGCGTACGAGGAATCCTCCTCTTTTATGCACCCGCCCCGCTTCTGGAACCTGCGACCTTGTCAGAAAACGTTAGACGCTGGGCTTTGTCGTGTAGTCCTGGACACCTGTCGTGCTGCTATTGGTTGTGAAAGCATCTTCTTGTTTATGAACCTCCGCCTTTACACATAGGTTTTGTCTTGTAATGAAGGACATCTGTCAGGCCGCTATTGGTCATGAGAGCATCTTCTCCTTTAGAAACCTCCGCCTTCGCACCTCTCAATGGTATGTAATGATTACCCTTGACGGACAATTGTGATCCTCCGACTTCTGCTCAGCTTAGCTCATCCGATCTATTCCGGCCTGCACCTGCCTCGCACCCTCCGATCGGATCCAGCCTCTAAGCGTCACCTGCCAGTCGGGCTGACTCCGACCAGCTCTGCTGCTTCCGACCTGTGAGTCGTGACTTGCACTTTCGGGTCTTTGAGTCGCAGACCTGCAGATCGAGCTGCCTCTACCCAGCTCTGCCGATCCCGACCCGTGAGTATTTGCTGGCCCTCGACCGTAAGCCTGTAGATCGGGCTGTCTTTACACAGCTTTGCCGCTTCCAACCTGTGATTTGTGACTTGCACTTCCGGGCATTCAAATCGCAGGCCTGTAGATCGAGCTGCCTCTACCCAGCTCTGCCGCTCCCGACCTGTGCCCGGTGTTCCGCCGGTCGTCTCCCTTTGTCTTTCAACTACTTTACCCCCTTGACCGACAAGTCTGCCTGACCTCTTACTACCCCATATGCTTGTCTCTGACTGCCTAGTCAGCTTGACTATTGACTGCCGAGTCACCTTGACTATTGACTGCCGAGTCACCTTGACTATTGACTGCCAAGTACTCTTGACTTTTGACCGCTATATGGCCTTGACTCTTCTCACCCTTTCCTCTAGGGCCCCTCCATTACCAACCGTATCACAAGCCTCCCTCACAAGTCTAGTCGAAGGAGGACGACAGTCTGACTGACTAGACCTCAGCACATCTCTAAGATCTTAGCATATCTCCGTCACCTCAACATATCTTTATGACCTCAGCCTATCTCTGTGTCTTACCACACCTCTGCACGCTCTGCTTCCTGCCTCACACAGCAACCTTTGTGTCGCGTCACCGGGGATGCCATGCCTCCTTAATTGCTTTGCCAGTCGCTTGGGGTACCGTGCCCACGTAGTTGCTTTGATTTGGCTACCCATCCTCTTTATAAAGAGCCTTACGGTCACTTCTTTATTCCATCCTTCTTCTGTCACGCCTTCCCACTTCCTTTTGCTAACCCGCATTCCACCAGCTTTTTCCCCACGCGATGCATTCTCCTTTTTCTGAGGAGGTTGATCAACCACCTTCCCAAACGCGGATAGATCAACTCACCTTACAACTTGCCGAGAAAGAACGTGAACTGGAACGTGTATCCAAGGATCGAGCTCGTCAGCTAGCTGCCCTGCACTCCATGGAAACCCAGTATCGCGTTGCGAAGTCTTGCGTGCATGCTGAGAAGGCGAGGAAAGAGGAATGCCAGGCTAGCCTGCAGCGCCAACTCAGCCTTCAGAAACGCTTGCAGCAAGAGCATGAAACGGAGCTATCTCTCCTCCGTGCGTATCTCGACGACAAGCAAGACACGATCGCTCGGCAACAAACAGTCATCAACTCCTTACACGCGGAGCTGGCTCGAGCCTTGAACGCCCAGAGGCTCCTGAGTCTCCAGACATTTCTTCACACGGCAGTGCTCATTCTCCATAACCAATCCTTTCCCCGAGTTAAAACTAGTTCAGGCCATAGTTGTCTCAGTGGCTCCTTTGCCGCAAAACGTTCCCTCTTGTAGCCTTGGTTGTATCGCCTGCTTATTGAACTGTGCTGCTGTACTTGTATATCTGTCATTTTCCGGCATAGTCTTTCCTGCTCAATTTTCATCTAGCAAGCATTTTTAGAAACTGACCCGTATGTAAGAGCCAAGAGTTGCATCATGACTCATTTTTATGTATGAATTTTGGATAATAAAACCAACATAGTGCTTGAAAATTAAAACTGCAATGAAAGTGCAAAACCTGATTCCGCAGTTAATATTGATGCTTTAGGGGTAGGGTGGATGGCCTCCCGTACTCCGTACCTTGCATATTTGCTGCATATTTGCAATTTGCATAAAGGAACTAAAACAAGACCAGATGTAGTTAACCTGATTATTGGGAGACGTTCCGCTCATCGTGAGGCATATCTATCTGAAAGGTAGTTAGGCGTGGGCGCCGAGCTCGCTTATGATTTTCGCAGGAGAGATGATTTTTGATTCCCGCATGGGGGCCGACTTAAAAGGTCGTTGGACGTGAGGACAGAGCTCACTTTTGATTCTCGCATGGGAGCCGACCTGAAAGGTCGTTGTGTGTGAGAACAGAGCTCGCTTATAACTCGCACTGGGGCGAGAGTTCGCGACCGAAAGGTCGTTGGGCGTGAGCGCAAGGCTCACTTTAATTCCGCATGGGAGCCGACCTGAAGGGCGTGAGAACAGAGCTCACTTATAACTCACACCGGGCGAGAGTTGGGACGACCTAAAGGTCGGTGGGCGTGAGCGCAAGGCTCACTTTTAATTCTCGATGGAAGCCGACCTGAAAGGTCGTTGGACGTGAGAACAGAGCTCACTTATAACTCGACCGGGCGAGAGTCTAACCCAAAAGGTCGTTGGGCTTGAGCACAAGGCTCACTTTTGATTCTCGCATGGGAGCCGACCTGAAAGGTCGTTGGGCGTGAGAACAGAGCTCACTTATAACTCGCACTGGGGCGAGAGTCTGGGACTACCGACCTAAAAGGTCGTTGGGCGTGAGCGCAAGGCTCACTTTTAATTCTCGCATGGGAGCCGACCTGAAAGGTCGTTGGGCGTGAGAACAGAGCTCACTTATAACTCACACTGGGGCGAGAGTCTGGAGATACCGACCTAAAAGGTCGTTGGGCGTGAGCACAAGGCTCACTTTTAATTCTCGCATGGGAGACGACCTGAAAGTTGTGCGTGAGAACAGAGCTCACTTATAACTCTGTCGGGCGAGATGGGACCGACCTAAAGGTCGTTGGGCGTGAGCACAAGACTCACTTTTAATTCTCACATGGAGCCGACCTGAAAGGTCGTTGGGCGTGAGAACAGATCTCACTTATAACTCGTGACCGGGCGAGAGTTCTGGGACCACCGACCTAATAGGTCGTTGGGCATGAGCACAAGGCTCACTTTAATTCTCGATGGGAGCCGACTGAAGGTCAGGCGTGAGAAGAGCTCACTTATAACTCGTGACCGGGCGAGAGTCTGGGACTACCGACCTAAAAGGTCGTTGGGCGTGAGCACAAGGCTCACTTTTAATTCTCGCATGGGAGCCGACCTGAAAGGTCGTTGGGCGTGAGAACAGAGCTCACTTATAACTCGCACTGGGGTGAGAGTCTGGGACACTCCGGTCCGAGACCGGTGGCGATGGTGTTGGTCTGAGACCAGTAATGATACTCCGGTCCGAGACCGGTGGCGATGGTGCTGGTCTGAGACCAGTAATGATACTCCGGTCCGAGACCGGTGGCGATGGTGTTGGTCTGAGACCAGCTGGACCCCAAACGGCGAAGGCATAGATGCATTGCTCTTCTCCGCCTTCATCCGTCTTGCCTATGCCGACCTCATTGCTTTGGTTGATCTGGTCGTTATTGCTAGCTTTGGGCTTACTCACTCGCGTCGCGTTCCTCCCTGCAATTGCATTATGTATGGTATAGAATTAAGAATAGAGAAGGGGGCGTAAAAACCTTACTCAACCCTTGGGCCACAGTGCCCTTGCAGCTTATGATGACCCCGCAGTTCTCGCGATGCGCTTGGTTAGCTGATCGGATCAGGGGATGCCTACGCAGAGCTACTTGCTCGGGTGATCCGAGCAAGCAACACCCCCACAGGCCCGCTTGATACTTCTCTGATCTGACATTCACTTCTGTTGACCTGCCTTGTCTCATTCGCGACCCTTTTGAATTGCTTGGCTTCTGCAGCTTTATGAAACTTCCCGCCTAGCCTCGGGTCTTTCATGAAGAATGCCCCTTTTTTGGGGCCATGCCCCTTCATGATTATCTTGCCATGTCAATCTTTAATGCGCTTCCTCTCGCGATGACACTTGTCCGGCGCCTTTATTGCTCACGCCTCCTGATGCTAGCTTTCGACCCTTTTTCGCACCCTCCGGCGCTTACTTCCCATCTGACGGCGCTGGGGCGTATTACCCAAAAAGATACTTGGCTCGACTCTTGATGTTTCCTAGGAATGAATGGGCTTTATAAACCCTAAAGGCAGTCCGCCGTCTTCACTTCGACGCTTCGCTATCCTCTTTCTCTTGTTCGTGGCCGCTTCTGGTAGTGCAACTTCTCGTCTTCCTGCTTGCGCCCGACCTGTGACCCCTCTTGTCTTCAACCTCCTCCTTTGCTTACTTCTCACAATCATGGACGGTAAGTGATCCTTCTGGTATTCATGCTATATCTCTGATCTGGACCATCACGACTTGTCTTTACTGCAATCCCATTTGAAATTAGATTCCTCGTATGAGCTTCATCTCCCTTTGCCCACTGAACACCCCTCTTCTCCTCCCGAAGGTTTTGTCACCGTCTTTAGGGACCAAGTCTTAGGCAGCCTTCGCTTTCCTTTACACCCTTTCTTCTCCGAGCTGTGTCAGTACTGCGGCCTCAGCATTTCTCAGTTTTCCGCTAATGTATTCCAAGCCGTCTGCGGAACCATCATCTTGTGCCACATTTATCACATTCCCTTGACCGCTCGATTATTCCATCATTTCTATTCCTTCCGGCGGGCCGAGGAGGGGTATTCAACGTTCAGGCCAAGCCGGGCTATAAGTTTTTTGATGACTTACCTTCTTCCAATAAAGGCTGGAGATCTCGCTTTTTCTTCCTCAAGCCCCCGTCCCCTTAACCGGGCCTTCCCAATGGCGTCCCATCCTTGCTTCAGACTTCCCTTCTCATGCTCATGAGCCTGCCTGTTCCGCAGATGCGGACAAGCTGAGCGGTGTTGTTGTTCACTTGTCTGTATTGATGCTAGAAGGCATTCTGTACGCTTTTGGTCTTAGTCCTGTTTCCACAGAAATCGGAGCTCCTTTTGGTAAGTTGTTACTTTTTATATGTCGCTCTTCGCTAACTGAGGTGCTTTTTCCTCTTATTCTTGTAGTGGCTGCCATCCTCCGCTCTTTTGCCAATCAGGAGACACCCTCGGTGGCCGTTCTGCAAGCTCTGAACGAGGAGCTAACACAAGGCCTATCTTCTGACCCCGCTGCTTCCGCCGGTCCACCGCCTTCGAGACCCCGAACCTCAGAGACGGTAGCCGCCTCGGCGCTTATTGAGCCACCTGCCCCCAGCCTTGCAGACTCAGCCCTACCCCGCATCTCTGATCAACCTGCATCTGAGCCATCGCCAGCAGGACAAGTGCCTTCGCTCCCTCCTACTATGAAGCTGCACCTTACGTGCAAGGGCAAGAGAGCGGCCCTGGTCACCGCAACTTCTCCTCCACCTCCTCGCCGTCAACGTGTAGTGAGTATCTCTTCCCCCTCTAGGTCCTCGGATACGAGCTCGACCCAGGAGACAAGTTTGGCCCGGGAGAAGGCCTCTGATTTGGAAGTGGCAGACCCGTCATTGGACCTGACAGCTCCGGTACCAATCCAGAGTGTATTCCTTGCCCCGCCTTCATCCTCTGGCGATCAACCCCTAGGCTTGCTGACTTCCCCAGCCCCTCCTCTTCTTGCGCCTATGAGCTCAGCCATGCCGACTCTGAACCTGCCTTCCGTAAACCTAGCTTTCGAGGCTTCCTGGAGCCTTCCTTCAGAGACCGACCCGGCTTACGCGCCCGCTGCCGACCTATCTTCTATCTTTGGTAGGGTCGATTTCTATGGGGACTTGTCTACCACCTGGCAATCAGCCAACCGCCAATTCTGGGAGAGCAGTTCCCCTTTGGAGGGGTTTGATCAAATTGTTCGTTCCTTGGTAGCGGTAAGCTCCTCTTCTTCCTCTTCTGGGTATTCATATGCTTCTATAACCCCCTTTCCTTTCTTATGGCCACCTGCAGACCTGTTCCGCGAGTCTGAGTGCCGTTCAGCGAGCGGCCGAGCTTTAGCGAGAAAACGCGGTGCTCAAGGCATGTCTTCAGGAACTAGAGCCCCATGTGGCTTGCTCAGCTCCTCCTGAGCCTTCCCTTAGAAGCTTGGATGCTTATCTGCGTGCCGCCGCGGAATCTCCGGCCTCTGCCCGAGCCATTTCCCATGTCGCCTTCGACAAACTCCAAAAGTTGGAGGCGGCCTTAAAGACAAGTGAGTCTTCCTTGGCTTCTGAGGCGGAGTGTCATCAAGCGGCAGTTTCTGAGTTGAAGGACAAAGAGGCAGAGCTGCTCTCCCGATCAGCGGAGTTGAGATTGCTACGGCAAAGTCAGGAGCTCCTGCAAATGGGGTTGACCGATGCCCAGGCCCTGGCTAGTGCTGCTGCTAGCCGGGAGGCAATCGTGCGGACTCAGTGGGAAGCTTGCCAAAACACTCTTCTATCTTTGCAAGCGGAGCTCTCGCAGGCCCAGGAAGCAGTGTCTCAGGGCCAGAGCGATTTATCTGTGGCTCGCGCTGAGGCTGCCAAAAACAAGAACAGCCTGGAAGTGTACCAGGCCGGTGAACCAGGGCGGCTGAAAGCCTACAGACTGGCCTATGTCAACTCTTCCTTTTTCCTCCAAAAGCTGGGGCGCTGGATGGTCTTGTTGCTGTGTCACGGGGCCGCGGGCGGGGTCAAACAGGCCTTCGAGCAAGGCTTTCTATGCTCGGCACCTCCGCAGGAAACTTTCCCTTCCTTCGAAGCGGATGATGGACTCTTCTTCCTGTAGGCTCCTCACCCTGCGGCCGATCCGGCTCCCGTGGATATTTCTGCCCAGGCCCTTCCTGTTGCTGCTCCTGAAGCGTCCGCTGATCCTGCGTCTTCCGCCCTAGTGCCAGCCGACCCCGGGCCCCTTCCGTTGGCTTCCAGTGACCCTGCCCCTTCTTCCTCGGATGTTGTGTGATTGGCGACATGTTGTAATGTTAACTTCCATGTGCTAACGCTGAATCTTCCGTGATTGTATTTATTCGCGTGGTCCTATTGAACTTTGGATGATTATACTTATCTGCCTTTATGTCTGGATAATCGTATGGCTTCCCCTTCATGTGTCCTTAGCTTGCTTCTTTTCTTAGTAGGTCATCCGTGGCTTTGGTTGATCTCTGCTAATCCGCTTGCCCTTGCTTATTTTGCTCAGCTACGTCGCTCTTCCTCCGATAGTTGCCTTTATACCTAGCCCGGCCAGGGCTAGACTTTATTTTGCATGTCCCTGAAGCCCGCTGATTTGATCTACCCACCTTCCTCGTGGCCCCTCCGTACACTTTTGTCCTGCTTGGAGCAATCACCTTAGGAGGCGCTTCGTATCTCGAGCCCCTACCTTTCCCATAATGCCCCTGGTTATACTCTCGAGGACCATCACAGGGCGTTCCTTGTCTATCTCCGCCCCTGCATCAACCATCCGTTGCCAACTTACGAAAGTGTCCTTCCTCCGCCATACCTATAAGTATCTTCGTAATCTTTCCCTTCTGCTGTGATTCGCCATCACCGCGGAATACTCAAACATCGCCGCCACCGACTGACTTTCTCGGGGACATTGCCGCGACCCTCCCTTTTCTCCAAACCTCTTTTTTTCGTTTGCTCTTCCTATCTTCTGAGATAATCTCTTCTGCAACGGCTTCTCCTTCTTAGATCTCCTTGTTGGCAGAGCACTTCCCAGGCGCTTCGACTTTCGCTGAGTTGGATTGGGATGACCTACGGTACACTTACGAAATCCCTACTAGCTTTCGCCCCATCATCCCTACTGGTGTGAACTTGTACTTCGATCCTCCGCCTGGTTCTTGTACTTTCTTCACTGAGCAATTTGTATCTGGCCTTCGTCTACCCCCGCATCCTTTTCTGTCTGGAGTGTGCCGCTACTTTAAGATCCCCTTAGGTCAGCTAACACCCAACTCCATAAAGATTTTATGTGGCTTTGTAATACTCTGCGAAGTTTGCGAGGTTTCCTGGTCCGCTCCCCTCTTTCATTGCTTCTTTGCTCTTGCTCGGCACGCCGATGGTCTTTTTTACTTCCAAGCTCACAGTCATACTGCTTTCTTCTCTCCTCTTCCTCCTCCCAGTGCTAACTGGAGGGAAAAAAATTCTTTTCTCCGATTTCCCGAAGAAACAGGCTGGCCTATGCACTGGCAGTCTGAGCTCCCTCTAACTCTGGCGCTGGACGAATTCCACATGGACTTCTCCTTTGCTGCGGCTGCAACCCAGATGGAGGATTGGCGCTTGAATCTGACAAGACTGCTATATGAAGACCTACTTTCCTTTTTCCGGCTGAGCCCCGTTTCCTCTGAAACACTGCGCTCCTTAGGTAAGTTCAGGCTGAGCCCCCCTCCCCCGCTTTCGACCATTTTATTTGTGAGAATGACCTTTCGTATTGGTGCCTACAGCGGAGGTTCTGCATCGCGCCTCAGAGGTTCTGCCTTTGCCCCTCGATGATCTGGAAAAACTGCGACGCGGTCGGGTGATCTTGGATAGGAGGCTACTCCCTCATCTTGGATCCACCTCATTTAGGGCAGCGACTCAGCCCGCTTCCAACCCCGCCTCGCACACAGCTTCTCCTTCACATGCCGCCCCGAACCGAGGCCGGGGTTGTGATTAAGCCAGTCGTCCGACCAGCCGCGTCTTCTGAGGAGCCCCCCGGGCCTCTAGACGTGGTCGCGCAACCCTTCATCGCGCGGGTCGAAGCTCGTCCGGGCGAGACGCCACAGACAAGGGTGCTGCAGCCTCTTCACAGGGTCAGCCTCACTCTGATGACTTTGACTCTGACGACCAGCCCCTGCTTCACAGGCGGCGTCGAAGACCAGGTCCGACTTCATAAACGCTTAATCCTGTTCCTTTTACTGCCATATTGCCCCCTGCTGCCATCGTGGCTGACTCTGACCCCACTCCCTTCTTCATTTTTGTTTCGTTTATCTGGCAGCCTCCCCCAACCCTTACAGGGGAAGACCAGCTGTATTCCACTCTGCCCCCACTCATGCTGAGGAAGACAGCCCAGGCGATCGTCATGACCCTGTGCCAATTGAGCCCGTTCCCGAGCCACCTCCTGCTCCTCCTGGTTCTGACGCCGACCCTTCTCGACCTTCCTCCTCCGCCCGCCATCATTACAGGACCACTATCCCCTCTGAAGCTGCTCTAGCTCGTCGACACGACGCCCCCACGAGCATTCTGATGATGAGAGTGTTGGAGTGTATACTGAAAGCCTAAGCTTTTGTAAACATTTGTCTTGAATAAAGAATCACATTTGGTCAAATTATCTACATTTGTTTGTAGTTGTTCAATTAATTTATATTATAGATAACATAGCATGTGGTGTCATATGCAGAAGATAATGTTATCAGTACCTTATAAATTATAAACAGTAGCTCACGACCAAAATATAAAGGAACAAACCATTAGAAGGTCGTAGTGTAATTAGGTATCAGTTTATCTTGACTGTATAATTACACTAGTACACTTAGAGTGTATTGAGTAGGACCATTTGAGGTCGTTTCTTTTATACTGATTTTATAAAGAAACAAAGACCTCGGTTATTATGGAAGTGTGTGCTCTTAATCCTAATATAATAACAAGCACATATATTTGATATTTATTTCTTTAATTTATCAATGGGTGAGATTTAGTTCGATGAATCAATAAGTCCGATAAGTTGGGAAATGGTATCACTTATAGTGTGTGTTGTTGATTATAGAAGGAAACTGTGTCCTAGAGATACTAGGTTGATAATGTCCCCAAGAGGAGCTCATAAGGATTGTCATGTTAAACCTCGCAGTGGACTTAGTCCGACATGACGATAAGGTTGAGTGGTACTACTCTTGGACTAAGATATTAATTAAATGAGTTGTCAGTAACTCACTTAATTAGTGGACATTCGATATCTTAAACACAGGGAGACTAACACACTTATAATAAGAAGGAGCCCAAAAATGTAATTTGGGATTGGTGCGGTAGTTCAATGATAGTTCTCTAGTGGAATGAATTATCATTGATAAAAATAAGTTGTGTTCGGGGCGAACACGGGATGCTTAATTTTATCGGGAGACCAAAACCAATTCCTCTTCTCGGTCCCTATCGTAGCCTCTTATTTATAGAGTTCTATACCCACCTTCTATACCCACCCAATTGGGACGGCCAAGCTAGCTTGGGAACAAGCTAGGGCCGGCCTAGGTATAAGATTGGGTGGCCGGCCCTAGCTTGAACCCAAGCTAGTAGGGCCGGCCAAAATAAATTAAAAAGAATTTTAATTTTAATTTTTATTATGTGGAAGAAATAATTTATTAAAGAGAATTTAAATTAAATTATCTCTCTTGTAAAATTTACAAAAGATTAAAGAAAGAGATTAGATCTCTTTCCTTATTTGTAGAATGGTGAGATATTTTATTTTCTCTTTAAAAATTATTCACATGTTGTAAAATTAAAATTATAGAAATTTCTTTTATTAACCATGTAGAGATTTTTAAAGAGAAATTTTAATTTTAAAATTTCCGGAAACAAATTAGGAAGTTTTAATTGTTGATTGAAACTTGTCCAATTTGTTCTCCAATGATGTGGCCGGCCAATGTAGATTTAATTGAAAAATTTTATTTTATTTTCTCAATTAAATCATGTCAAGGAAATTGAGGAAATTTTATTGTAATTAAATTTCCTAATTTGCCTAGGCCAAGGAATATAAAAGAAGGGGTGAGGGTGCCTTCATGAGACACAACATCTATTATTTCTCTCCCTCTTTTGTTCCTTGGTGTGGCCGGCCATCCTCTCCCTCTCTTCCTCTTGTGGTGGCCGAACCTCTCTCTCCCCCTTGGAGCTCTTGTGGTGGCCGGATACTACTTGGAGAAGAAGAAGAAGGAGAGAAAGCTAGCATCTCTTGGAGCTTGGTTAGTATTTTGGTTTTTCTCCTTGGTGAAGTTTTCCTTTGTGGCCGAACCTTGCTTGGAGGAGAAGAAGGTGGTTGGTGGTTTCTCATCTCGGTAGATCGTTGCCCACACAACGTCCGAGGTTAGAAGAGGAATACGGTAGAAGATCAAGAGGTTTTTCTACAAGGTATAACTAGTAATTTTTATTTCCGCATCATGCTAGTTATTTATGGAAATAATACCAAATACAAGAGGCTTACGTTCTAGAATTTCGAATATGGTTTTGATGTCGTGTTCTTTTGTTTTTCTTTTCCTTGTGATTTGATTGTTCTCTTTGGTTAACCTAAAGTTATTTTAGGAAATTAAATATTAGCTTTCTATAAAAGGTTTTGTCTAGTCGGTGGTGGTTGCTCCCATATCCAAGAAGGTCATGTGCCTCGCCACGTCAGTACTGAGAACCAATTATGGAAATTAATATTTAATGGAATTAATAACTTAAGGAGACTTGGGTCGAACGTGTAAAGTTCCGCAGGAGATCCAAGTCAAAACCTAAAAGAACAAATAGATTAAGTTTTGGATCAAACGTGTTAAGTTCCGCAGGCGATCCAAAATTTAATTTAAAAGAACACATGGTAGCTAGGAAAAGGTTCAGACCTTTGTACAAAATTTTTGTACAGTGGAACCTATAGGTTTTCCGAGTAGCAACCAACAGAGAGGCTGCCTTGGCAGTTTGTGGGCGGAGAGCATGAGTCAAATGGATAGCGCGTCGCCATTAGTTCAGATGGATAGGTTCTCGAAGTCCTGGGCTAAAGTAAGTACTCTTCACCTTACACTTGGTATTAGTTTGCCTTAACTGAGGGTTATATCTTCCATCCAGACTCATGCAGAATCTTTGGTGTTGAACCAATCCTTCCACGCCCTCCATCACGAAAGCAAAGAACTCTGAGAGAGAGTCTCTGAATTAGAGCTGCAACTGAATGACCTCGCCCAAGCCAGTTATGCATTGCGAGCAGAGATCCAAGCCTTAACTAATCAGACCGTCCGGCAGAAAAGTTCCCTGATGCAGGTCAAAGATGAACTCCGAGATATGAGGGAGGAAAGAGCTGCCTCTGAGGCGAGTATCAGCAACAACTAGCCCACCAGGCTCAGGAAGCACAGTCCAAAGATACCCTTCTGCAGGAGAAGAACAATAGACTGGAGGTTCAGGCAGCTCAGTTGGAAGCTCAAGGAGCTGAGCTGAGGGCCCTGAGGGAGGAACTATCCCAGTCTCGGGCGGCTTTGACGGGAGTATCCGCTGCCCTGGCGATCTATCAAGAAGGAGAGGAGGATCGTTGCCTGCGAAGTCAAATGTCCTATCTGACCTCCCCTGAATTTTTATCCCAGGCTGGGGCACGCTTTTCCGCGACCATACCATACACGGCGACTGGGGTTATCCGACAGCTTCACGCGCAGAATTTCTTGAACTCCATCCCTCCCGCAGACTTTTTGGATCAAGACAAAATCATTCAAGGCTTTCCGGATGAGATTTTTGCTCCTTTTAAATGATCTGTACCAACCGCTTAAACTGAGGAATTTTTACATGTACATATGCGTCCTCGGATTTTTACTTGACTATCCTACTGTCTCCAGACCCCTCGCCCGACCCGGCTTACACCAACAAAGTCAGCCCCCTTAAATCCGATAGGGCCGTAGGTAGTTAGCACTCTAAGGTCGATCCAGCTTCCTTCCTTGAGCGTCCTGCAAATAATAGGCTCCCGATGCCAATTTCTTGATAACTTTGTATGGTCCGTCCCATTGAGGCGCCAACTTCGTAACTTCCCCTAAGGGTTTCATCTGCTTCCAGATGAGGTCTCCTTCTCCGAAGAATCGGGGGATCACCCTTCTATTATAGTTTTGTCTCATCCTCTGTCTATAGGCTTCCAACCTGGCAGCTGTTTGTTCACGAATTTCGCTGATAAAATCTAGTTCGGCCAGCCGTCGCTCTGTGTTCCCTTGGTCATACATCATTCTTCTCACGGACGGTATCCCGACCTCCAGAGGTACTACTGCTTCATTACCATACACTAAATGGAAGGGTGTCAGACCTGTACTTTCTCGGGGTGTCGTACGATAGGCCCATAAAATGCTCGGCAGTTCGTCCACCCAACTGCCTCCCGTGTTATCCAGCTTGACTTTGAGCCCTCGCACTATTTCTCGATTGACTACCTCTGTCTGACGATTGCTTTGAGGATGAGCCATTGAAGTAAAGGCCTGAGTTACGCCGAACCCCTTGCACCAATTTTGTATTTTGCGTCCTTGAAATTGTCTGCCATTGTCTGACACTAACTTATGAGGCAGGCCGAATCTGCAAAAGATATTCTTCCACAAGAACTGGATCACCGCATCTTCAGTGATTCTGGCCAGGGCTTCCGCTTCCACCCACTTGGAGAAGTAATCTACTGCTACCAGCAAGAAACGTCTTTGCCCCGTAGCTATCGGGAAAGGTCCTACGATATCCATACCCCATTGGTCAAATGGGCAAGACACTATAGAAGTTCTCAGCAGCTTTGTGGGTCGGTGCGTCAGGTTCTGATACCTCTGGCATGACAAACAAGTATTCACCAGCTTCTGTGCGTCCTTCTGCAGGGTAGGCCAGAAATACCTGGCCAATAGTACTTTCCGGGCCAGCGTTCTTCCACCTGCGTGATTGCCACAGCACCCCAAATGTATCTCCCGCAAGGCCTGATCTGCTTCTTCCGTATTCAAGCACTTGAGCAGAGGTCTGGAGAAAGACTTTTTGTACAATTGATCTCTGATCAGAACATAAGAATGGGCCTGTCTCCTGAGCATACACGCCTCTTCTAAGTTGGTGGGTACAATTCCTTGTTGGAGGAAGCTTATTATGGGCGCCCTCCAATCAATTACTTCTCCCAAGTTATTTTGCAAATCTATCTGAGCTATAAGGAAGGTCTGTGCTATAGATCTGTCAAGCGCCCAAGTGGTCAGGGAGCTGGCCATTTTAGCTAGTTCATCCGCTATTTCATTTTCAGCCCTGGGAATCTTAGTGACTGTGACTTCTTTAAACTCTTCCTTCATCTTTTCATAGGCTTCCTTGTAAACTCGCATCTTTTCATTGTTTACCTCAAAATGCACGGTCACCTGCTGAGTTACTAGCTGGGAATCTGAATATAGTATAACTCGGCTGGCCCCTACATGCCGAGCTGCTTGCAGACCTATTAATACGGCTTCATATTCTGCCTCATTGTTGGTAGCTTTGAAATTTAGCCGTACAGCCAGCTGCATAATGTCTCCATGCAGAGATATTAGAAGTGCACCTACACCACTTCCATGATGGGTAGCCGACCCGTCTACATAAATTTTCCAGACCTCCTCCGAGTCTGCTTGATAAACCTCTGTCAAGAAATCCGCCAGAGCCTGTGCTTTGATCGCGGTTCGGGGCTTATACTGTATATCATATTCCCCTAGCTCGGTTGCCCATTTGATAAGCCGACCTGCTACCTCCACCTTGGTGAGAGCTCGACCCATTGTACTGTTTGTCAGGATGGTGATGGGATGCGCCAAAAAATACGGTCGGAGGCGCCGAGCCATGAGAACAAGTCCGTAAACCAACTTTTCCAGGGCCGTGTACCGAGACTCAGCCCCCTTCAATAGATGGCTGAAAAAATACACTGGCCGTTGTACATTGTCCTGCTCTTTAACCAGCACGGCCCCCACGGCCTCAGGGGTGGCTGACAAGTAGACCCAAAGGGGCTCTCCCACATCAGGCTTAAACAGCGATGGCAAAGACTCCAGGTATTGCTTTAGCTCCTCAAAGGCATGTGTGCATTCTTCCGTCCACTGAAACTTGGCTGCTTTCCTGAGCACTTTGAAGAAGGGCGCGGCTCGATCTGCAGATCTGGAGATGAATCGGGACAGCGTTGTTATCCTGCCGACTAGCTTCTGTGTTTCCTTCAGATTCTGAGGGATCTGCATGTTCCGAAGTGCCTGAACCTTCTCAGGATTGGCTTCTATCCCTCGTTCAATCACCAGATACCCCAGAAACTTCCCTCCTTTGGCCCCAAACAAGCATTTCAGAGGATTCAGCTTTACACCATATTGCCTTAGAGTCCCGCAGGTTTCCTCTACATCTCTTATGAGATTGGACGCCAGGGGGGACTTGATTAGGATGTCATCAACATAGACTTCGACGTTCCGCCCAATCTGACTTCGAAAGACTTTGTCAATCATCCTTCGGTAGGTAGCCCCAGCATTCCTGAGTCCAAATGGCATGACCGTATAGCAGAAAGTACCGTCAGCCGTTATGAAGCTAACCTTCTCCTGATCCTCCCTAGCCAAGGGTATCTGATGATATCCTTGATAAGCGTCCATCATGCATATCCTCTCACAGCCAGCAGTTGAATCCACCACCTGATCGATCCACGGGAGAGGATAACAGTCTTTGGGGGTGGCTTTGTTGAGGTCACGAAAGTGTATGCACACTGGTGTCAGCCTTTTAGCATGTCACGAGGCACTCCAAATTAATTAAAATTGACACTCATTAAAATTAAAACAATATGTTGTAGTAACGAGTCCCAAGTCGTATTTTTCCAAAGAGCACTAGTAAGTGTGTATGAATTCTAGAATTGGTTCCAATCAACATCTAATTCCAACTAGGTCAAGAATAGCATCAAAGAGAATCCATTCTCATCTAAACATGATCCATTCCCTCCTCATCAAATAAACATCAATTAAATTCGGATTTAAATGCCTCATTGAATCAATAGATCAATTATTATCTTTTCAATTCAAAATCACAGTAACATTAAACTCAAGATCTCACTACACTTCTAGATACCGAAATAGCATCTAAGTCACAGACACAATCAACTTCACAATTAATTCAATCACCAAATCTCCAATTCTTTCCTTCAATCAACAAAGTGATAGATAGGTAAACAATGAAGAACATCAAATGATACATTCAACATCTAAATTAATTCACAGGCATTAAGATCAAGAACCAAATTACCACTGATAAAGTAAAACCAAACTAGTATCTAAAAAATCAAGGCAAAACATTAGCTAAACACTTGTTAGTAACTAAACATTAGCTGGGTTAAACTGAAATAAGAAATTCAAAATAAGAAATAGATTGCAGAGCTAAGTTAGTAGTTGAATATGGGTTTTGATTGCAGGAATTAAACAAAATCAGAATTGCAACAAAAAATCAGAATAAAAATTGCAGGAAAGATAATTCAAACAAAACTAAATTGCAAAGAAAATAATCAGATCATTAGATCTGAGCAGGTTCAAGAACTAATCAAAAGAGCAGATAAAGAAAATTAAACCCTAACACATTCCTTAATCCGGATCCAAGCTCAAACTCCAACAATCTGCTGTAAAACCAACAGAAATGCTCTCGGAACCCCTATAAGCATTCAACAACAATCAAACAAGCTTCCAGCTATTTCCATAGGGCACTCACAGCTCACGGAAACCTCCGTTCAAGCTCCATCCATCTGGAAACCTCATCGGCCGAAGAAAAGAGCATGAATCTGTGAATTTGCAAACCGGATCGAATTGGCCACATCGTCCAAGTATTGCAGAATGAGAAATCTCAAGAGACCTCCCTTAAGCATCCGTTGATGCGAATCGCCGATCTGAAACCTCCTCAACCGGATTGCGACGATGAACAGACCAAAATCGCCATCCGAGACCTCCTTCAAGCTCTCTGATCACCGGAAGATGAACGCCGGCAGCTGGATGATTGTTGTCGTTGAAGAAGAAGAAGCACCGGATCTGGAAATCGGAATGGGAGCAACGGCGCCGCAAGGAAGAAGAAGGAGGAACACTGTAGCAAAATCGCGAACACGCCGAGCCCAGCTACTGTAGCTTCTCACGCAGGTTTTTAAACCTCCTCAGTTCAGATCCAACGGCTGAGATTCATTTGGGCTAGATCAACGGTGGAAAGTCATCCAAAATCCGATCTGAATGTACTGATGTTGATCTAGGGTCTGGATCTACTCTCCTGTAGGTCGGATCGATCAGATCATCACTGGATGGTCCAGATCAGCCCAGTCTTCAATGAACGGTCCAGATTAATCCGGCTGGATCAATGGCTGGATGAACTCAGATCTGGATCAAAACTTCTGGATCTTCATAAATGGCTCAGATCTGCTCCCCTTTAAGTTGGATCGGCCAGATCTTCAACGGATGGCTCAGATCTACTCAATCTTGGATGAACGGCCTATAATGCTCCGAGGCTTGATCTTCTTGTTTAGCCCTTGATTTGAGCCCAAATGCAGCCTGATCTGATCGGGTCCATGACCCTTTTGATGCCTACAAAATAATAAGCAAATATTAGCATCAAATACCATGAAAATAGACTAATTTGCAATTAGGTCCAAAATTGATACAAAGTATAAAAATGTAGTGTAAATGTGGATTCTATATATGAAAACTACATCAAACCATGATTGTGTGAATGAGAATAGTATAGTAAAATCATGGTTATCAAATTCCCCCACACTTACTCTTGAACGTCCCGTGAAAGTAAAGAAAACTAAAAATCATCTCCATAGAAAATTCCCTAGCAATACCTAAAAGATAGTAAAAAGAATTTAACTACGATCATCTTAAAGATCACAACAATCATGAATACAATCCAAACAATAATCAGTAGGTATGATAGTTTCAATCCAATTGAAAAATAAAGCAAGTTGCATTCTCACAAGGTATTCACCTACTCTAACCCTCACACTCAAAAATGCATATAAGTGGAGTTCACTCAATGTCACTCACAACATTTCACTACCATAAGCTTGCTTATTTTCTAATTCTCCACCACCATAAAACATAGCATACATGAATCAAAAGGATTTCATCAACTAGAATTGAAATGAAATCAAAAAGAACAATGAAAGTAGATGAAATGGCAAAAGAAAAGAATTCAATGAAGTATATGAGAAGATAAGAGTATTGGAGAAATATACTTGATGAGTTGACCATTTTGATATGAAAAGAAATGAATACCATATGTCATTACCACTTCAAAGTATCAAGCTAACCTCCCCTTCAATTTGATGACAAACAAAGAATCTTGATACTCTATCTTCCACTTGATACTCTCTTGATGTGCCATTTTTCAATCTCACATCAAATTAATGAAGAACTCCCCCACACTTAAACTATTGTCCGTCTCGGACAATGAAAAACCACATGTATCCAATGTATTAACACTCTTGAAGCCACCTTTTCTCATTCTACAAAAATTCTTTTTCTGTTTCTGCTCTCGAACCAAAATCCAAATATCCAGCAAAACTACAGAAAACAGCAAAACTATATAATATTCCTGCAATTCTACTTGTGTCCATTCTTCATTCTGTAGACCTCTGTTCTGAGGTGTTTTGCAAGTTCAAGTTTCCCACAAAAAGGTTTCAGAAATTTGAACAAAGAAATCACTTCTACATAATAACACCATTTGATTTAGCTATAAATATAGCTACTGGAAGAACAACTTCAACAGCAGAATTGAAATTACTAACCAGTTTAAGAATTTGCTAAACTTCCATTCCAATTCTGCAACTCATGTTCCAGTAATAAAATCTAAAGAATTAAAACTGCCAGCTGAAAATTTTCTGAAACATAATTTCAGAACTCAGACAATGAAGAACAATATGAATCCAATGAAGAACAATGAAGAACATCATGAATCCAATTGACTTGATACTCATCTTGTCACTCTTCTTCTTTTCATTCTGCAGGTCTTAATTTCTCTCCTTCCTCCATTTCTGTGACAATCTGAACGTATTCTGCAATAAACTTCTCTTGCTTTGTATTCAAGAACAGCCTCATTGATAATCTACATCAGCCTTTATTAAGACATTCCAAAAAGAATTGACACATGATATCACAAATCTAAGATTCTGATATTGAACTCTTAATTCCCGAATTTTACAGCTTGTATCAGATTTTTCTTACCGATGATTAAGATTCAGAAATTTGGACAAAAGGATCAGCTTCAATGGATAAATTTCAGCATACATTGCTGAATGCTGCAAGGGCTATTATTGTATTAAAGAAGTACCAAATCAAGACTCCATTGATACTACAATTTCATAAATGAAACTTGCTGTAATTCAGTTGCAGTTTATACAACTTCAGCTTCAACATTTGCACATCAGCTTCATTTATGTGCCTTTATATACGCTCCAACATCTTGCTTCAAATTAAGATAATACCAAGCAAAACAACACCTGATTTCTGCCTTATAGACATCCATACACCAAGTAAATGCTTCCACAAATTCAAGCTTGAGACATACTAAAATAGTTTCATTTCTTTGACTTCTATGTAATTTCTGCATGAATTTCAGATTGGTCAACTGGATTCTAGCCATGGCTTGTTCTGAAAACAGAACAGCATTAATGCTATTCTGCATTCAAAGATTTAAATCCAGCTAGATTTACAGCAGTGAAGTCCTTCATTCCTGCTTCTACATTTAGCATAAGCCTTCATTTGCTATCACTTACAGGTCCGAATTTGAATTGCCAGAATTTAATTTCAGAATCAGTCTGCTTTTGTTTGTCAGAAATTCAGCATCAATCAATCACAAATAGCAGCTTTAAGAATTCAAATCAAGCATTCACTTTGTTTATATCACCTCTGAAATCGCTTTGAGCTTGAAAATTCTGCAAATTGTATAAAATTCCAGCATTGCGACGAAGCTATACAGTTTCAGCATTCATTTGTTCTTGTTTCTTATACTGCTGCTAAAAGGTCTTAGTAGTTGTATGCATGCCTGCTCTCACTGCTCAATATCAGAACTAATTCCCAAAATTCCAGAATTTGCAGAAATGGGCAATTTTGACACTTAGTTTTCAGAAATGAACACAATGTCTGCATATCATTGTTCTTCACAGCAGCACAAAAGGAAACATGGCACAAATAACTCACAAAATGGCACACTTGTAACCCTGATATATCCCTTGTATCTGATCTTAAAATGCAGAATTTTCAGCATCATTGGTAGCCATCAATCCTGCCCTTACATTTAGCATTCATCTTCAGCAATCCAATTTCAGCAGGGGTTCTCCAGAATTCCAGATTCCATTATCCCAGCAGAATTCAGTTACAATTCCAGCATTTTAACAAATTGGGCAGATTAAGTCAGCAACTTCCAATAGCTTGGTCAGACTTCAGAGTTTCTGAAATTCCCATATTTCAGACTGCATTTTTCCTCACTGATTTGTGCTACTGATACTTACATATTCAGTCCAGCAGGTTTGTGAAGAACTGGAAATGGTTAGCATGGAAATGATCTTAATTTGTGTAAATATCAGCAATGCAGATTCAATTCTGCACTCTAAATTCTGTCATTCCAGCAATCAACTTCTTTTGTTTCCATTTGTTTCCTTCTAAAGCTTACACTACAATCATTGAATGAGTATCACTTCACAACTAGAGAGCCTTCACTGCCTTCTTTTAATGTCAATGGTCCTCACTGCTGCGGCTTACACCATTTCTTCATTTCTGCATTGCAAAATTCAGAATCCAATTCTTGCACTTGTTTCCTTCTTCAGCAACTTCAAAAATCAGAAATCAGATTAAGTATCAGCTTTTGATATCTAGCAGCTTCATCATATGAATCTGGATCTGTCTTGCTTTAGTTTCTCCAATAGCTCACCAATGACAACCATTCCTCTGATTTTCCAATTCCAGCAGATGTGTAGTGTAGTACCAAAAGACAGTTATCACTAAGTTCTGAATTTTCAGATTGGTACACTCAATTGCTAATTCATATGCTACTGCTTCCTTGCTTCAAGCTTCATCAGATTATTTTTATAGGACTGCACAATTATTTCATCAGATACTAGCTTGATTTTCATCCTATTTCAGCTTCATAACATCAAATAAAATGTTTAGTGCGATTCCAGAATTCCAACATATTCCTACACATTTCTGCCACTTCATCAAAACTAATTTTCTTAAGCTGTACAAGAGTTTCAAAAATTTCTGTTATCAGTTTCAGATTCAAGCTGATGTATTCCTGCATCTACATCAAGCAGCAATCAGCACTCTTTCTTCAGCAATAGAACAGCTCTTAATAAAATTTCCCTTGACAAATTCAGCATGTAAGCTTTAAGGATTCAATTTCTGAGCACTGATTCCAAAATGCTGCAAATTTGGCACACAACAATTTCTTCAAGTTTGTTAGCTTCTGAAAATTTCTGCTAAAATTCTGCTGCTGTATTTAAAGAATCTGAATGCTCACTTTAAACTCTGCATTTTTTTTATCACAGAATCAGAATATCTGCAACTTACAGTTCCAGTTCCAAATTCAGCATTACCATTTGTAATATCAACTCAGATTATAAGCTCAAAGATTTACAACTTCCAAGTGATTCATGGCTTAAGAAACAAATTCAGATTCATGTTCACTATAGGTTTGTCATGTTCAGAAAACTGCTCAAAGAGTTAAGCACACCACATATTTCAATTGGCACACAACATCTAACTTCTGATATGCCCTAACAACCTTATTTTGAAAGTGTGTTCCTCATTTCAGCAATTCAATTTCTTGTAATCGATACTCCTTGGCACAAAATCCTGCATCTTCAACAAATCATTCTTCCAAAACTCCATCATTGGCTTGAATTTTCCCATCCATTAACAAATGAATCCAAGCATTCAAAATCACTACACCCCTCCCCCACACTTAATCCTTTATCATCTTGCAAAATCTAACTCATCAAGTATTCAACCAAAACACTCAATTAAAGAATGACAAGCAAAGAGAATTAAGATTTAGAATGCTAGATGAGAATGTTTCAAGAAAATTATGAGGAAAGGAATTGGAAAGTATGGGGAACAAAATTGACAAAATCCTCAATTTCCATGCATACTTATGATATTGTGACTTTGAAAAGAAACTAAACAAGTTCTAGAGTTCAATTGTTATGAGAACATGCCACACAATATAAAATAGTGTTTAGGCTTAAAGTGGTCCTCTCTAGGTAATATTCACACAATCATGCCTAATTGATCAAATTGGAATCCACCACCAAATTAACCAATATTATGCAAGAAAAGCATCCAATCATGTAAATGACCTAAAATTGATGATCAAATTTAAGAAGCTTTTACCATCTTAAAAATATTACTTAGAAAATTCCATGGAGGGTTTTATTCAAATGAAATGCTATGTATACTAACAAAATGCAAAGTATGAAAGCAAAGTGTGGAAGTAAAATGCAAATATAGGAAAATGATACTAAAGGAATTTATAAAAGGAATTTATTAACAAAGCATGAATTAAAATGCAAAAGAAAATGAAATTAGAACCAACTCCCCTTTCATTCCGGTGGTCGAAGAAGATTTAGCAACAAAATCCACACCGGAAATGGAGTATCTTTGTTTGCGATTAACTTCTTTTTATTGACCATTTTTCCATTGCAAATTCTCTCTGGAGGTCTAAGGCGGTTCAGTGTAAGCATCCACTCCGGAAGCTTATGTTCTCCTACAACATCAATCAAAGTAAACATCTCCCACACGCATGTGAGGTAAAAAGAAGATAGGAGAATATTAGTGTGGTTATAAAATTTATCAAGAATTGAATCACAACTAATGAAATCAACAATTGGTACCTCAATTAAATTTTCTGATAAATCACAAGAAATACTCACCTTGTTGTGTTGAAAGGTACCTGGAGTGATGATTTTTACCTCTTCTTCATCATGTTGTGGCTCAAGCTCTTGTTCAAGTGATGGTTCAGGTGAATGTACATCCTCATGTAGTGATTCTTGGGTGCTTGGCTCCATAGCACAAGTCCCTACACTTACATCTTCAACTTCATCACATCCAGGTGATTCTTGAGGTAATGCTTCCAGTAAGCATTCCCCTACACTTAAATCATCTTCAAAAACATGTTCAGAACCTGAATCACTAACAACATCTTCAACAACAAAATCATTAGGATTAGAAATTTGCATAATTACATAATCATCACAAAAAATATTAGAAAATTCGTGTGAAGTAATGGGAGTAGGGTCAGGCCTGACAGAATCGCTACTTTCCATCTCTCCACTGGAATTTTGTGCTTGCGGCTGATTAATAGATGATGTAATTTGATCTAACTGAATCTATAAGTTCTGTATCCTTGAAAATTGCTGCTCTTGATGTTCGATCATTTGTTGCATCATCTCCCTGAGTTTCCATGTTGACTCATCCATCTGAGGATTGTTTTGTTGAAAAGAATATGGTTCAAATGATGTTGAAACTTCTTGAAATCCATATGAACTCTGGAAAGCTGGATATGACTCAATGAATTGTCCTTGTGCACTTTCATACCTGAAACATGAATTATCCACCCAATTAGCATTAAAACCATTAGAAAATGACTCATACCTATTTTGTTGATCCATGCTTGGGTAAAACTGATAATCAGGCTGAAAGTTCTGATTTTCCATTCCACTTCCAAAATTCTGAAAATATGGATCCATGCTTAAGAAATCTCCTGTTCTTCACTACAACACTAGAAATCAATGTTAGAAGACTCAAATGCATAAAGTTTCAATCACATAAAAACATGAACAGTAAAAGCATTTAAAAATTCAAGAATAATCCAACATGAAAATACAAAAAAGAAATAAGCAATCAAATCAATCAACATGTTAACAAATAAAATCAATCAATGCATCAATCTAAAATAAACACACACTACTAATTAGTTGCTCCCCGGCAACGGCGCCAAAATTTGGTGTCAGCCTTTTAGCATGTCACGAGGCGCTCCAAATTAATTAAAATTGACACTCATTAAAATTAAAACAATATGTTGTAGTAACGAGTCCCAAGTCGTATTTTTCCAAAGAGCACTAGTAAGTGTGTATGAATTCTAGAATTGGTTCCAATCAACATCTAATTCCAACTAGGTCAAGAATAGCATCAAAGAGAATCCATTCTCATCTAAACATGATCCATTCCCTCCTCATCAAATAAACATCAATTAAATTCGGATTTAAATGCCTCATTGAATCAATAGATCAATTATTATCTTTTCAATTCAAAATCACAGTAACATTAAACTCAAGATCTCACTACACTTCTAGATACCGAAATAGCATCTAAGTCACAGACACAATCAACTTCACAATTAATTCAATCACCAAATCTCCAATTCTTTCCTTCAATCAACAAAGTGATAGATAGGTAAACAATGAAGAACATCAAATGATACATTCGACATCTAAATTAATTCACAGGCATTAAGATCAAGAACCAAATTACCACTGATAAAGTAAAACCAAACTAGTATCTAAAAAATCAAGGCAAAACATTAGCTAAACACTTGTTAGTAACTAAACATTAGCTGGGTTAAACTGAAATAAGAAATTCAAAATAAGAAATAGATTGCAGAGCTAAGTTAGTAGTTGAATATGGGTTTTGATTGCAGGAATTAAACAAAATCAGAATTGCAACAAAAAATCAGAATAAAAATTGCAGGAAAGATAATTCAAACAAAACTAAATTGCAAAGAAAATAATCAGATCATTAGATCTGAGCAGGTTCAAGAACTAATCAAAAGAGCAGATAAAGAAAATTAAACCCTAACACATTCCTTAATCCGGATCCAAGCTCAAACTCCAACAATCTACTGTAAAACCAACAGAAATGCTCTCGGAACCCCTATAAGCATTCAACAACAATCAAACAAGTTTCCAGCTATTTCCATAGGGCACTCACAGCTCACGGAAACCTCCGTTCAAGCTCCATCCATCTGGAAACCTCATCGGCCGAAGAAAAGAGCATGAATCTGTGAATTTGCAAACCGGATCGAATTGGCCACATCGTCCAAGTATTGCTGTGAAATGGGGATTGGAAAGAAATCAGTAGCTTCCAGGAGACCTCCCTTAAGCATCTGATGGATGCGAATACGCCGATCTGGAAACCTCCTCAACCGGGTATGCGGCGGCGGAACAGACTCAAAATCGCCATCTGGAGACCTCCTTCAAGCTCTCTGATCACCGGAAGATGAACGCCGGCAGCTGGATGATTGTTGTCGTTGAAGAAGAAGAAGCACCGGATCTGGAAATCGGAATGGGAGCAACGGCGCCGCAAGGAAGAAGAAGGAGGAACACTGTAGCAAAATCGTGAACACGCCGAGCCCAGCTACTGTAGCTTCTCACGCAGGTTTTTAAACCTCCTCAGTTCAGATCCAACGGCTGAGATTCATTTGGACTAGATCAACGGTGGAAAGTCATCCAAAATCCGATCTGAATGTACTGATGTTGATCTAGGGTCTGGATCTACTCTCCTGTAGGTCGGATTGATCAGATCATCACTGGATGGTCCAGATCAGCCCAGTCTTCAATGAACGGTCCAGATTAATCCGGCTGGATCAATGGCTGGATGAACTCAGATCTGGATCAAAACTTTTGGATCTTCATAAATGGCTCAGATCTGCTCCCCTTTAAGTTGGATCGGCCAGATCTTCAACGGATGGCTCAGATCTACTCAATCTTGGATGAACGGCCTATAATGCTCCGAGGCTTGATCTTCTTGTTTAGCCCTTGATTTGAGCCCAAATGCAGCCTGATCTGATCAGGTCCATGACCCTTTTGATGCCTACAAAATAATAAGCAAATATTAGCATCAAATACCATGAAAATAGACTAATTTGCAATTAGGTCCAAAATTGATACAAAGTATAAAAATGTAGTGTAAATGTGGATTCTATATATGAAAACTACATCAAACCATGATTGTGTGAATGAGAATAGTATAGTAAAATCATGGTTATCACACACCCTCCACTTGTTGTTATGCTTTTTTACCAATACAACGTTAGAAAGCCAGGACGGGAACTGCACCTCTCGAACATGTCCTGCCTTCCTGAGCTGATCTACTTCAACTCGGATAATTTTATTCTGGTCGGCAGAGAAGTTTCTCTTCTTCTGCTGGACTGGCTTGGCTTCGGGCATTAAATGCAGCTTGTGCTCGGCTACCTCTGGTTTGACTCCAGGCAGCTCTTCTGGTGACCAAGCAAAAACGTCCTTATTACGGCTCAGACACTGTATCAGCTTCGACCTAAGCTCCGGTGGTAAGTCGCTGGCAATGCGAGTGATGCTCTCTGCTCTGTCACGGTGCAACTGAATCTCTTCCCAAGGGATAGGCTCCTCGGCAATAGGCAGAGGCTCCTCTTGGATAGCGTGTACACCACCATCCTGCGTCCTCCGGCTTTTGCGCACCTCCACCCGGACCATATCAATGTAGCAGCTGCGAGACACCTTCTGCTCTCCCTTGACTTCCCCGACCCGCTCGCTGACCGGGAACTTGATCTTCTGGTGAAAAGTGGAGACGGCAGCCCGGAACTCATGCAGAGCTGGCCTTCCCAGGATGACGTTGTAGGAGGAAGGCGAATCCACCACTATAAAGGTGCTCCTCCGGGTGCACACCAGTGGCTCAGTGCCCATGGAGATGGCTAGCTTGATCTGACCCATGGGCTTGACTTCGTTGCCTGTGAACCCGTACAAAGAAGTGGTTACGGGTTGGAGCTCAGCGGCATCAATCTGCATCTCCTCGAACGTAGCTCTAAACAAAATGTTGACCGAGCTCCCGGTATCCACAAAGACCCGAGCCACTCGGCTATTAGCAAAAACGGCCTTGATTATGAGAGCGTCGTCGTGGGGCAGTTCCAAACCCTCCAAGTCTTGGGGCCCAAAGCTAATAATAGGGTCGGCCGCCTGCTCATGGCTGCATCCCACGGCTCCCACATATAACCGCCGACCATGTGAGTTACGGGCTCGGCCTGAGTCCCCGTCAGTGGGCCCTCCTGAAATCATGCCGATTTCTCGCACAGCAGCGTTGCCTCGGTTTTCCAGCTCTCCGGCATCTCTTCGATCTTCCTCGGGACCGGCTTGGTTAGAAGGACCGGCTAGGTCGGGTCGGGTCTGACGAGCACGTCCAGCCGCGACCCGTTCTTCCTCCATTCTCTGTATTTGGGGCGCTAACTCCGCGGGGGGCGGGCAGCTCACCTGGAATCACGAGCGAATTGGAAACAGTTACTGAGATCATGCGTCTTGGACCGATGATATGTGCAATATGGTGCTCCCCTTGGTCCAGGCTTGGGCGCGTGTATGGCAGCAACTCGTGGGGCTGGTCTGACTCCCTGGGCGGGCTGAGGGGCAGGCCTGGGTTGAACGCGCTGAAAGGGCTGAGCTGGTTGGGGTGCTCTCCTTTCAGGTCGGTTGCCAGGAGCCACCATCTTTTTAGCCTTCCTCCTAGCGGCCTGAGCTTCCTCCACCTTGATGTAGCAAGAAGCTTTCTCCACCATATCGTCAAAACTCTGGGCGGGGTTTTTGATGAGGTCCCTGAAGAATTCCCCTTCTCGCAATCCGTGGGAGAAGGCGCTCATTAATATTTCTGAGGTGGCGGAGGGGACGTCATTGGCCACCTGACTGAACCGGTTGATGTAGCTTCGCAGAGGCTCGGTTGGCTCCTGTTTAAGAGCGAAAAGGCAATGGTCGGTTTTTTGATACTTACGACTACTGGCGAAACGACGTAGGAAGGCCATTTTGAAATCCATGAAGCAGTTGATGGACTCTGGGGGCAATCCATCGAACCACTTCTGCGCTGACCCTGATAGGGTATGTAGGAAGACTCGGCATTTGACGACATCGCTGTATTGATACAACATAGCCGCGTTCTTGAACTTCCGCAGATGCTCTTCCGGGTCCTTGCTCCCATCATATTCTCCGATGTTTGGAGCTCGATAACCCCTTGGCAGGCTTTTCCTCAAGATCTGAGCCGAGAAGGGTACCTTATCATCCGGATCTTCAGGCAAATCTCTGACAGAGATTATAGCCTTCCCCTTTCCTGAATCCCGGGGTGGATGTAAAGAGCTCTCCGCCACCGACGCCGGCGGCTCTTCTTTCTTCGGACTATGCTCTCGAGGTCCAGATCGATGATAGTTGCGGCGAGGCTCTCGGAATGAAGTACGAGGGAGTTCTTCCGGTTGCTTTCTCTTTGAGCTCCTGTCGGAAACAGGAGTTGGTTCTTTGGACGCTTCAGGTGCTAGGCGAGGTCGTGAAACCGTGCCTTGTTTTTCAGAGGCGGCTCGCTTTCTGACCTCCTTGAAGAGCTCGTACTCCCCCGCGGTCATGGTAACGTTAATCCTCCTGCTGGAGCTTCGACCAGAGTCCTCCATCTTCACGCTTCGAATCAGGTTGTTGTGTTTCCCACAAACGGCGCCAAATTTGATCCTGTCCGAAAGCTGAGTCGGACGAAGGCTGGTCACGACGGCCTGGTTGTTGACGGAAAGTCGTGGGTGATTCAGCTCCCACGGGCGGCTGACGATGCTGCAGGATCCTGCACACACTCAGACAATCTCCCTCCTCACGTTAGAGACCAGAACCCAGGGAAAAAATCCCCGGATCAGGCCCTCCGACGCTCAAGTCAGGTCCTTTTCCCCAGAAAAAGCAGAGAGCCGAAAAGAAATGACTGAAAATGAAAAGTTGTGGAAAAATTCACCAGAGAGCGTCCCCACGTACGAGGAATCCTCCTCTTTTATGCACCCGCCCCGCTTCTGGAACCTGCGACCTTGTCAGAAAACGTTAGACGCTGGGCTTTGTCGTGTAGTCCTGGACACCTGTCGTGCTGCTATTGGTTGTGAAAGCATCTTCTTGTTTAGGAACCTCCGCCTTTACACATGGGTTTTGTCTTGTAATGAAGGACATCTGTCAGGCCGCTATTGGTCATGAGAGCATCTTCTCCTTTAGAAACCTCCGCCTTCGCACCTCTCAATGGTATGTAATGATTACCCTTGACGGACAATTGTGATCCTCCGACTTCTGCTCAGCTTAGCTCATCCGATCTATTCCGGCCTGCACCTGCCTCGCACCCTCCGATCGGATCCAGCCTTTAAGCGTCACCTGCCAGTCGGGCTGACTCCGACCAGCTCTGCTGCTTCCGACCTGTGAGTCGTGACTTGCACTTTCGGGTCTTTGAGTCGCAGACCTGCAGATCGAGCTGCCTCTACCCAGCTTTGCCGATCCCGACCCGTGAGTATTTGCTGGCCCTCGACCGTAAGCCTGTAGATCGGGCTGTCTTTACACAGCTTTGCAGCTTCCAACCTGTGATTTGTGACTTGCACTTCCAGGCCTTCGAATCGCAGGCCTGTAGATCGAGCTGTCTCTACCCAGCTCTGCCGCTCCCGACCTGTGCCCGGTGTTCCGCCGGTCGTCTCCCTTTGTCTTTCAACTACTTTACCCCCTTGATCGACAAGTCTGCCTGACCTCTTACTACCCTATATGCTTGCCTCTGACTGCCTAGTCATCTTGACTATTGACTGCCGAGTCACCTTGACTATTGACTGCCAAGTGCTCTTGACTTTTGACCGTTATATGGCCTTGACTCTTCTCACCCTTTCCTCTCGGGCCCCTCCATTACCAACCGTATAAGGTGAGATTGAAATTCACATTACCTAAGGAATCATTTCATTGTTTACTACCATAGTCCCGAGAGCATGAACCTTATATTCTTGAGACCTGCCCTCAAATCTTGATTCCACCCGTATTCAATCCATTATGAGATTTCAAATTATCTTTTTTTTATCCTTTTTTAAAAATAGACACTACAACAAAAATGATTTTTCGCAACGCGTCATCAACAACATGCATTAAAAGTACGCTGCAAATACTACTTTCTACGGTGTGCACACATATGTGCACTGTTAATATTATTGCACTTGACAAAAACAATGGCATGTTGCAGATACTACTTTCTATGGGAGAAAATTATGATTTTGGTCTTGTAACTTGCGTTTTTTCCAATTTTCGTCCTGTTAAAAGTTCATTTTCACTTTTAGTCCCGTAACTTGTAATATTTTTCAATTTTAATCTTTTTTTTTAAATTAAAATTTTTAACCGGTAATAGCTTAGTTGGCGATCATTAATTGCTTACATGGAAAAAAATACTGAGAAAAATAAAACGACGCTTCTCCCTAACTAGTCAGCATTTCACATGAAAAAGAATGTCAAACTTAAACCTACGCTGATCCTCCTCCTTAGGGCTGTAAACAAGCCGAGTTGAGCCAAGATTTGAGGTGTTCAACCTTGTTTGATAAGATAACCAAGCCGAGTCAAGCTTAAAATGAACCAAGCTTTTGAAATGAGTGTTCAAGCTTGGCTTGGTTTATTTTTTATGAGTTTGAGCTTGTTTGAAGCTTCGTTTGAGCTTGGTTCATTTAGATGTTATTGATAAGCGCTAAAATCTATATTAAATGTCACAAATAGGCTTATCAAATTAACAATGTATTATATTCACTGAACCCCTTAATTTCAAAATAACGTTGTAGTAACGAGCCCAGGATCGATCCCGAGGAACCAACGGTAGGATGTAATCTAGGATTATCTTTTTATTCCTATTTTTGGGGGTTTCACTATAAAAATGGAGTTGGGGGGATTTAAACTTTAAATCTAAATCTAACAAATTAAAACACAGCAATTAAGAAATTATTCTAATGCATAAATAAAACCTACCTATGTGCCAACAATCAAACCTTAATGCATTGTCACTCCTACATTGAGATTAAGTCATTGACACACAATTAAACTAAGAATGAGATAACAAGACTCAAATTAAACCTAATCTAAAGCATTGAAATCTTAACTACAGAAATTAACCTACTGAACAGTGATACAAATTAAGCTAAGCAAGATTAAGAACAATTTCAAACTCAATTGAACCTAATTAACCAAGACACTTGAATTAAAACAATTAAGCTAAAAACTATGATTACTGAATCAAAATATAATAAACTGAAATGGAAATCTATCAATAGTAAAAAGAATGCAAAAGTTAAACCCTAAACCATCTCTACACCAAATCAATTCTCACGGCAACTTCTTCTTGCCGTCACACAAGGAAACAACAGAGAACACTCCAACTATAATTGGGGAAGACAACCTCAGTAGCTACACTTAGCTCAGCCTTCACCAGCACCATCGGAGACCACTCCAAACGAAGCTAATGAAGATCGGTGCAGCCCAACTCCAGAAATCTGTAATTCTTCTGTGCTGGAAACTCTAAGCTGTGGTGGAGTCGATGGTGGATCGAAGATCGTCGGAAGGGTTCAGGTACCACCGGAGGACCACCGCCGGTGAACAACTGTGAAGCGGAGCCACTGCATCGGAGGAACACCGCCGAGCAGGGTAGAAACAGAGTCGCCGAAGCAGAATCGTCGCCGCAGGACCACCTTGAAGCGATGCTCAGATACGGAAGCTGGATGCCAGTAGAAGGAAGTGTCAACGCCAATGAAACTCGCCGAGAAGTGGATTTGAAGTGGAGATGGGAGCGTCGGCGGAGGAAGACGAAGCTACAGTGGAAAATCGCGAGCCAACGCCGAGCTGAGTACACTGTAGCTTCTCAAAGCTTTTATACCCCTTTCAAATCTGATCGGATGACTGCGAATATTTTGGGCTAAATCAATGGTGAAAGCTTGCCCAAAATCCGATCCGAATGTACTGATGTTGATCTAAGGTCTGGATCTACTCTCCCGTAGGTCGGATCGATCAGATCATCACTGGATGGCCCAGATCTGCACAGTCTTCAGTGAACGGCCAGATTAATCCGACTGGATCAATGACTGGATGAACTCAGATCTGGATCAAAACTTCTGGATCTTCATCAATGGCTTAGATCTACTCCCCATTAAGTTGGATCAGCCAGATCTTCAACGGATGGTCTAGATCTATCCTATTCTTGATGAACGGCCCATAATGCTCCAAAGCTTGATCTTCTCTTTTCAACTCTGATTCGAGCCCAATTTCGGTCCAAATAGATCCAAAACCAAGATCCTTAGATGCCTACAAAATAAGAATCAAATATTAGCACCAAATAATATAAAATAAAGTAATTTACAATTAAGTCTAAAAATATACACAATGCATAAAATGTGATGTAACCATGATTTTAACCTATGAAATCAACATCAAACCATGCATATATGAATCAAAATAATGCAATGAAATCATGGTTATCAAATCCCCCACATTTAGTCTTGAACGTCCCGTTCAAGTAAAGAAAACTAAAAATCATCTCCATAGAGATTTCCCTAGCAATACCTAAAAATGATAAAAAGAATTTAACTAAGACCATCTAAAGATCACAAACAATCATGAATATAATCCAAACAATAATCAGTAGATATGGTAGTTTCAATCCAATTGAAAAATTAAGCAAGTTGCAATCTCACAAGGGATTTACCTAATCTATCTCTCACACTCAAGCATGTGTATAAGTGGAGCTCACTCAATGCAACTCACAACATTTCACTACCATAAGCTTGCTTATTTTCTATTTCTCCACCACTATAAAACATAGCATACATGAATCAAAAGGATTTTATCATGAAAAATTTAAAAATGGAGCAATAAGAACAATTTAAGTGAATGAAGTGGCAAAGGAAAAGGCTTAAATGAAGAAAATGAGAGAATGAGAGTATGGGAGGAATATACTTGATGAGTTGACCATTTGATGTGAAAAGAGATAAATACCATTTATTTTTAACAATTCAACATATCAAGCTAACCTCCCCTTCAATTTGATGGCAAACAAAGAATCTTGATACTCTTTTGATACACTCTTGTGATGTGCCAATTTCCAAATTTTTCTTCTGTTTTCACTGGATTTTTCACTTCCACTCCATCACTTGAAAGCTTAAAAACAAACTCACATTAGCTAATGGAAAATAGCTCCCTCCCCCACACTTAAAGCATTGGCCGTCTCGGACAATAGAACACATAATAGAAACAAACAAAACAATCAAATTTGTAAAGTGCTGTTGCTTCAGTAAATGGAATCTGAATTCTAACATTTGCTGCAACAAAATCAGAAAAGAAGATCTTATGAGGCTGCAAAGGCAGTGCCAAATCCAAACTCCATTGATACTTCAATTTCAGAAACAATGTTTGTAGTATTTAGTTGCAGTTTCTACAACTACAACTTCAAAACCTCACTGATCAGATTTTGAATTCCGGAAATCAGCAATCTAGAATTCAATACCAGCAAAATTCAGCTGCAATAAGCAAGCTCCAACAACTCCAAGCATAGCAGCAGTTGTGCAGTACCACAACATCACATGGTGAAAAGAGTAAACATCAAACAGATTTCAGCATAAATCTGAATTCTACACTGCAATTCCAGCAGACCGGAATCTCATTCCAAAATTTCAAATATCACAACAGTCCAACTCACTGATTTCAGCTCTAAAATGCAGCTGGCCAATTTCCAGGAATTCTGCAGAATTTATTTTTTTCTTTTCTCTGTTTCTATGCCAAACTGATTGGGCAATTTTAGGAATCCAATGCAAGCTTCCAATTTCAGAATTTTGAGTTTCTAAACAGCTCCCCAATTCAATTTAGAATGCATTGCTTGATTCTTAAATCTGTAGCTCAATTTCAGAACCAGGAGTTCAAAATTCACCTTGCTCCTGATGCAGTTCATCAATTCCAGAAACGTACAACACAACATTCAAAATTCAGATTCAGAATTTCAGATGTAGCATTTACATTATGAATTTCAGAATCAATGAATCCCCACCTCTGAATTTTGATACTTATCCAACTCTAGTTTTAGAACTTGCTTGACTTTCAATTCCAATTCTGCAACTCATAAATTAGATTTAACAATCAGACTTGACCAGAAATCTCTGATTCTGCAGAAATTTTTTAGTTTAGATTCTGGATTCTGGAATTCAACAACTTAGAATTTAATTCCAGCACTAGCAACTACAACAATCTCTCATCAACAAATGAAGAAGAATTCCCTTGAAATCCCATTTATCAGAAACTTGGACAAAAGAATCAGCTTCACAAATTTCAGTTTCAGCTTCAGAAACTGGAATTCAAGGAATCCTTTCCTTCTTTTCAGATCAAATGATACTTCCTTCCAATGCCTCATAAGTGAAATGATGCTCCCCCAATCAATCTCGAATCCTGCTCCCTTCAAAATCTGCAGCTTCAAATTCAGAAAATAGCAAAACTGCATAATATTCTCTGTTATGTTCTAGTTTCTGTAAACTGCCTTGACAAATAGAAGTCCTGCTCTTATACGTCACACATCAACTAACAATTCCTGCATTTTAATCCCTCATGATCTCTGTAATTTCAACTTCATTTCCAGCAAAACATAACCTGTCTGTTTACATTTTTTTACATCTAGTATTCAACTTCATTCGTTCCTTCACTTTGTCAAACTCATTCTACTAATTTAGTGCATTGCAGTGCAGCTAGATGATAACCATGATTTTGCTACATTATTTTAATTCATAATGCATGTTTTTATTGGACTATTCACAGCATAATCTCACATTTAGATTACATTTCATAATTTGCATGTGATCTTGGACTTAATTGTAAATTAGCCTATTTTCATGGTATTTCGGTGCTAATATTTGTTTATTATTTTGTAGGCATCAAAAGGGTCATGGACCCGATCAAATTGGACCACACTTGGGCTCAAATCTAGGGCAAGATGAGGCGATCAAGACCTGGATCGATTTGGACCATCCGTTAAAGATTGGAGAGATCTGGGCCATCCGTCAAGCATCTGGTCCATCCGACCTAATGAGGAGTAGATCTGGACCGTAGATGAAGATCAGTACTGTTGGATTGGATTTTAGGTTATTTTCCACCGTTGATCAAGATCCAATTATTCTCAGCCGTCGGATTAAATTTGAAAGGGATATAAAAACCTCGCGAGAAGCTACAGTGTTCGGGCTCGGCTTCGCGATTTCTTGCTACAGTATCGTCTTCTTCGCGCGACGGTCGGCGCTCCCATTCCCTCATTCCAGATCCGTGAGCAAATTTTCTCCATCGCCGGAGATTCCCGAGCTCCGGCGATCTTCGTCCGAGGCCATAGAGTGCGGTCGAGGGTGTTTCCCAGTCCGCAGTGTTGGTTCTGCTCCGCCGCAATCCAGCTCGAGGGTGTTTCCCAGATTTGGATCTTCATTAATCACCGGAGGACGAGGGCGGTTCCCAGTAGCTCCGGATTTCCTTTCATCACCATTTCATCAGCTGCATTTGACTGGATCTGATCAGCCAATCAAGTGTGCACAATTCCAGATCCAGCCTCTGTTTTCTCGTGCGTTGAGGATTCCAGCCGGTTGTGAGCCCGAAGGATGTTTTCCGGAGGCTATGAACATTCATCTGGATGAGTAGGAAGCTCTAGATTCAAAGGTGGTTGCCCGAAGGATGTTTTCCAGAGGCATCTCTGTCTTTTCGGCAGAATGAAGAAGGTTTTGCTACGGATTTGGATGTGGAATGCTTAGGGTTTAGTTTTTATAATCTTTGTCTTTAAATTGTTCATCACATTGCTCAGATCTTGTGATCTGATTATGTTTCTTTGCAATTTCTATTTTGTTTCATGTTTCCTTATGCAATTCTGTTTGTGATTTCTTGCTTACAAACCCCACCCTTAGACCTAATTCTGATTAGTTTTTGCAATTCTGATACTAACAGTTTGTAGAGTTTTAAGATTTAGTTAGCAATTCAATCTTTGTTTCTATAATTTTGTTTAAGTGTTGGAATGTTTAATTTGATGTTTAGATTGCTACCTCTATTCAATTTTATTGTGACTGAATTCTTGAAATGGTTGTTGAAGTGATTGAAATTAAGGATTGTATGTAGTTTGGTCAATTAATGATTTTATGATTCTTGATTGCTGAGAATGTCTAATAACTTTGTCAATGTGAGAAATCAATTTTGAATCAAATCTAAAGTTCACACATTTTGCTAGTAACCCTTGGAAAAAATACGACTTGGGACTCGTTGCTACAACGTTTATCTTTATGTTAAATGAGTTTCAATTTTAATTAATTTGGAGTGCCTCGTGACATGCAAAAAGGCCGACACCACTAGACGATTCCAGGTTCTGTCTCTGAATTACTTCTGTAATTATAGCAAACAAATTCAAAGATCTAAGGATTCAAGTTCAGCAATTGAACATGCTCATAATCAGATTCAAGTTGTTCTCTTTAGCAGCTACAAGGTCTCCGAAATGGAGTTAAGCCATGCAATTCATGAATTTTCAAGATTTTCAACTATTGAAACTTGAATACCATTTGTCAATGAGAAATAAAGATCTTCATTTGCATCATTTACTGATTAGATGGTTACAAGAAGAACTTGGCACACAATTGATACTCTAAATTCAGAATCTTCTCTGCAATTTCCAACATGTTTCCAGCTCCATGTTTCTGTATTCATCCAATTCTCAGTCTTAAATCTTGTAAACTATAGAAAAGCAAGATCAGCATATAACAAGACTCTTGAAACAGCTAGCTTTCAAATTTTTTTTTTTAAATGAACAGTTGCCTATAACCTCCAAATACCACAGTTAAGTACAGATTTCAAATTATCTGTGCAGCTTCCTGACTTCATGTCAACTAATCATCATTTAGCCATTAAAAATTTCAATTCCTTTTCATTTAGATTCTTAAGATCCTTATCAATTCTTCCTCCAAAGATTTTCAGATTTTAGCAACTCTAGCTGGTCATAACTCTTATTCCAAAATTGCACAGAAATTCTTCATGTAATTGCTGCATTTTCTTCTTTTCTGATCTACTTGGAAATTCCGGCCAAACATTAAAGCTTTAACCTCCAAAAGACTATCCTCATAGCATTCAATCACAATTAGCTTGCCCTTCAATTCCTTCCAATCGAAAAGTTCATTACATACTCTAGTACATCCCTGCACATTAACTTACATGCATTTCTGCTTTGTAGAGATTCTAGCTTCATACTTAACACCATTTCTTTTCTACATTTGATCCCACCTGATCTCTGGACTACAACTTCATATCCAGCAAAAATGACCTGGATTCCATTTTAATTCTTTGCATTCTTTTAAATCAGAATTCCAGTTTTCTCAAAGTTGAATAATTTAAAAATTCAGCAATCTGAATTCTCTCCTGCTGCTCTTGCTCCAAAATCCAGCAATGCTTCCATCCTTAATTAAGAAATCTCTATATTGAATTGATATCTGTAACTCAAGAATCTGATTTCAGAATTATGGATTTGATTTCTGGACTTCAGTTTCAGAAATCAAATCCCAGTTCCAAGAATGACAGTTTCAGCTTACTCAACAGGATATCAAAATTTTATATACTTTTAATCTATTCCCATCTACAGCTACACTTCAGTTCTTCAATAACCAAAGAATTGCAATAAAAACTTGGCATTCTTATTCGTGCAGAATTCAATGAAGTTACAACAATTGAATTAAGTCCTTGATAAACAGAATTTCACTGCATTTCAACATTAAAAACTAGCACAGTCAGCAGGTTTCAGATTTCCAAAAATCTGAACATAGAAATCAGATTCGGAAACACTCAATTCCAAAATATTGAAGCTTGCTCTTTCCATCAATAAACTCAAAGAACGATTAGATTTAGCATTCAATCCAAGGAGCCATTTCATTCACTTCCATTTCTAATTCCTGCAAATCAGCTTCAAAATTGGCACAGCAGCTTCATTTATGTGCCTTTATACAAGCTCCAACATCCTGCTTCAAATTAAGATAATACCAAGCAAAACAACACCTGATTTCTGCCTTTCAGACATCCAAACACCAAGTAAATGCTTCAACTCCAGTTTCAAAACTTTGAATTCAAGGATGTTCTGGCTCAAATCATCAAGAATTCAATTGGCACTGCAATACAGGAATTTTAGTTCAAGTTGGTTCTGGTTAAAGACATTAGCAGGTTCGACTACATCTTATTCATTCCAATTTCAGAATTTTAAGTTTCCCACAGCTTTTCAGGATTTGTAGTTAATACTTCAATTTCAGAATTGATAGTTGCTGTAAATGAATTGTAGTTCTGCAGAAATTCTTCAGAATTGATAGCAGAGAACACTCATCCTTAAAGTAGCTTAAAAATTTCCTTATGTCCACTCAGATAAAGAACCAAATTCAAGGAGCAGATCCAAGCTTGACACATACTAAACAGTTTCATTTCTTTGACTTCTATGTAATTTCTGCACAATACAATGTCTAGAATTCAGCCATTCCAATCTGCACAGCCTCAAAAAAAAAAAAAAATCCAGACTTACACAGTTTTTGCATCTCACAGAATACTGAATTTCAGATTGGTTCACTAGATATCCTCATCTGATGTTACTGCTTTCTCCATTGGCATTCTTAAATATATGCACATGTCGCAGCAAACTTTTAATTTCTACACAACAACAACCTCTAAATCCAACCATGGCTTGTTCTGAAAACAAAATAGCAGTAATGCTAATCTGCATTCCTGTTGTTGAACATATTCTTCTTAAAGGCTATAGCACAACTCCTAATCAGCACTTCCAACAGTAAGTCAAGATTTCAGCATTTCCAAATCCTTCTTACTAAATATGTCTCTACAGTTTTAAATGTATTAACATAGTATCAAGTCTCACAATCAAAAGTAATTGTAGCTTGCTCTTGTCATGATAAAACTCAAGAAATGAACTCATTTAGTATACAATCTTAAGAGCACTTCAGATTTTAGCTTGGAAAGAATGGCACATCCTTTTGTTATTGAGCATACAATACATTTGCTTCAATTTCTCAATGATTTGAGAGTTTAAAGAGAAAGTTGGCACAAAAGTGGCACAAACCAGTGTACACAATTTTCAACTTCAAAATTTCATTAAACAACTCATAATCAGTTGATTTTTCGCCAAAATTTTGTGAATCCTTGCGACATTCTTCAATATTTCCAAAAATTATCATCTCATCATCCGTCCCCCACACTTAAAACATTGTCCATCTAAGTCAAGCTAACTCATCAAACAATTAATCCAAAACTCTCAACGAAATAAAAGAAATATGACAAGCAAAGAGAATTAAGAATTAGAATGCTAGATGAGAATGTTTAAAGAAAATTGTGAAGAAAAGAATTGGAAAGTATGAAGAAGCAAGAATGATAAATATCCCTCATTTCCATGCATACAAATGCTATCGTGACTTTGAAAAGAAGCAAAGCAAGTTTTAGAGTTTCAATTGTTGTGAGTACATGCCACACAAAAGGAATTAATGAAATATAGGCTTAAAGTGGTCCTCTCTAGGTATTTTTTTTTTTTTTATACAAGCAAGCTCAATTGATCAAATTGGAATCCACCACCAAATTAACTAATTTCATGTAAGATAAGCATTCAATCATGTCACATGACCTAAACTTGATGATCAAATTTAAGAGACCTTTACCATCTTAAAAATATTACTTAGAAAATTCCCATGGAAAATTTTTATTCAAATGACATGCTATGTATACCAAACAAAATGAAAAGTATGGAAGCAAATATGGAAATAAAATGCAAAATGTAAAAACAAAGTGCAAATGCAAAGTACTAAACCAAAGAAACGTATACGAATTCATTAACAAAGCATGAATTAAAATGCAAAAGAAAGCTAAATTAGAACCAACTCCCCTTTCATTCCTGGTGGTTGAAGAAGATCTAACAAAAGAAGTCACCCCGGAAGTGGAGTATTTGTGGTTCCATTCAAATTCTTCTTATTACTCATTTTTCCTGTCAAAATTCTCTTTGGAGGTCTAAGTCGGTTCAGTTTAAGCACCCACTCCGGAAGCTTATGTTCTCCTACACAATCAATAAAAGAAAACACCTCCCACACACATGTAGGATTAAAAGAAAATAGGAGAATATTAGTGTGGGTAAAACATATATCAAGAAATGCATCACATCTAATAAAATCAATAAACAGTACCTCTATGAAATTCTCTAATGTATCACAAAAAATACTCACCTTGTCATGCCAAAAGGTACCTGGAGTGGTGATTGTTACCTCCTTATCATCAAATAACGACTCAACCTCTTGTTCTGGTGAAGGTTCAACTTCATGTAGTGATTCTTGGGTGCTTGGCTCCAAAGCACAAGTCCCTACACTTACATCTTCAATTCTTGGTGGTTCTTGAGGTAATGCTTCCAGTAAGCATTCCCCTACACTTAAATCATCTTCTGCAATAAGACTTGCATCATTCACAACATCTAAAGCAACAACGTTAGTAGAATCAGAAATTTGAACAACTACATCATCATCACAAATTAAACTAGAAAATTCTTGTGAAGAAATAGATGTAGTGTCAGGCCTGACAAGAGCTCCACAATCCATCTCTTCACTGGCGCTTTGTGTTTGCAACTGGTTGATGGATGATGCAATCTGATCTAACTGACTCTAAATATTCTGTATCCTTGCAAATTGTTGCTCTTGATGCTCTCTCATTTGTTGCATGACTTCATTGCATTTCCAAACTGACTCTGTAAATTTTTCTTGTACTTCCTCATACCTATTCCGCTGCTCCACAGGTAGGTAGTACTGTCTATCCCTCCAATCTCCAAAATACGGATAATATGGATCCATGGTCAAATAAATTTCCTGTTCTTACACTGAAACACTAGCAAATAAAATCAGAAGACTCAGGAACAAATAAAATCAACACATGAATATATAATCATGAAAGCAATCAAAACAACAATCCTAAAATTACTAAACATTGCATATTACAATCTCCCCGGCAACGGCGCCAAAATTTGATATAGCGAAAATCTGTCACATCCGCTAATCAAATTGTACAAATGTATTTTCCACTAAACCCCTTAATTAAATGATAATGTTGTAGTAACGAGCCCAGGATCGATCCCGAGGAACCAACGGTAGAATGTAATTTAAGATTATCTTTTTATTCCTATTTTTGGGGGGTTTTCACTATAAAAATGGAGTTGGGGGGATTTAAACTTTAAATCTAAATCTAACAAATGAAAACACAGCAATTAAGAAATTATTCTAATGCATAAATAAAACCTACCTATGTGCCAATAATCAAACCTTAACGCATTGTCACTCCTACATTGAGATTAAGTCATTGACACACAATTAAACTAAGAATAAGATAACAAGACTCAAATTAAACCTAATCTAAAGCATTGAAATCTTAACTACAGAAATTAACCTACTGAATAGTGATACAAATTAAGCTAAGCAAGATTAAGAACAATTTCAAACTCAATTGAACCTAATTAACCAAGACACTTGAATTAAAACAATTAAGCTAAAAACTATGATTACTGAATCAAAATATAATAAACTGAAATGGAAATCTATCAATAGTAAAAAGAATGCAAAAGTTAAACCCTAAACCATCTCTACACCAAATCAATTCTCACGGCAACTTCTCCTTGCCGTCACACAAGGAAACAGCAGAGAACACTCCAACTGTAATTGGGGAAGATAACCTCAGTAGCTACACTTAGCTCAGCCTTCACCAGCACCATCGGAGACCACTCCAAACGAAGCTAATGAAGATCGGTGCCGCCCAACTCTAGAAATCTGTAATTATTCTGTGCTGGAAACTCTGAGCTGTGGTGGAGTCGATGGTGGATCGAAGATCGTCGGAAGGGTTCAGGTACCACCGGAGGACCACCGCCGGTGAACAACTGTGAAGCGGAGCCACTGCATCGGAGGAACACCGCCGAGCAGGGTAGAAACAGAGTCGCCGAAGTAGAATCGTCGCCGCAGGACCACCTTGAAGCGATGCTCAGATCCGGAAGCTGGACGCCAGTAGAAGGAAGTGTCAACGCCAATGAAACTCGCCGAGAAGTGGATCTGAAGTGGAGATGGGAGCGTCGGCGGAGGAAGACGAAGCTACAGTGGAAAATCGCGAGCCAACGCCGAGCTGAGTACACTGTAGCTTCTCAAAGCTTTTATACCCCTTTCAAATCTAATCGGATGGCTGAGAATGTTTCGGGCTAAATCAATGGTGAAAGCTTGCCCAAAATCCGATCCGACTGTACTGATGTTGATCTAAGGTCTGGATCTACTCTCCCGTAGGTCGGATCGATCAGATCATCACTGGATGGCCCAGATCTGCATAGTCTTCAGTGAACGGCCCAGATTAATCCGGCTGGATCAATGGCTGGATGAACTCATATCTGGATCAAAACTTCTGGATCTTCATCAATGGCTTAGATCTACTCCCCATTAAGTTAGATCAGCCAGATCTTCAACGGATGGTCTAGATCTATCCTATTCTTGATGAACGGCCCATAATGCTCCAAAGCTTGATCTTCTCTTTTCAACTCTAATTCGAGCCCAATTTCGGTCCAAATAGATCCAAAACCAAGATCCTTAGATGCCTACAAAATAAGAATCAAATATTAGCACCAAATAATATAAAAATAAAGTAATTTACAATTAAGTCTAAAAATACACATAATGCATAAAATGTGATGTAACTATGATTTTAACCTATGAAATCAACATCAAACCATGCATATATGAATCAAAATAATGCAATGAAATCATGGTTATCAGTTATCAAGCTCCCAATTCAAGCTTGGTTAGAGCTTGGCTTGAGTTTGGTTCGAACTTGGCTTGTGCTTGGTTCGAGCTTGGTTCATTTAGATGTTATCAAGCTCTCAATTCAAGCTTGTTTGATTGTTTGAAATGTTTTAGTTGTTTGATTGATTATTGAGCTTGATAATTTAAATTTATTTATTTTATTATTTATTTAGCATATTGAAAAGAGTTTTACTAATGAATATGGTTCGTGAACATTGTTCACGAACATTGTTCACGAACGTTGTTTACGAACGTTAACGAGCTGAACACATATGTGTTCAAGCTTGTTTATTTAGCTTAACGAGCTATTCAAACTTGTTTGTTTAATTAATCTTATGTATATTGAACGAACATAAATAAGCTTTTACCAAATCGAATACCAAGCTTGTTCACAAACGTTTGGTTCATTTACAACCCTACTCCTCCTATGCCGATCTCCGTTCTCCCTTCTCCTCCTCTCAATCGCCCCCCCCCCCCCCCCCCCCCCCCCCCCTTAGACGCGACCTCCCCATCAACCCCCACAGGCTCCTTCTTCCTTCTCCTCCTAACGAAAGGCCCTTTTCTTCCACTGGCCCCGTCGACGTCCCGACCTTCCGTCACCTCCCCACCAATGCTCGCAGGCTCCACTCCAGCGCCCGCTTTGGTTGCTGCAGGGTCGACTTCCGTGCGACCTGGCAGTGGTGTTCACAGCAGGATCGACATGTTCTCCCTTTCCCTCGACGGTATCTCCTCTCCTTTTCTACTTGTGATAATTTTCCTTGTTTATTTTATGGATGATTTTCCATCCACCAATTAAAATGAAGGTAAAATTTGAGTGATTAGGCTCAAACATCACCCACTTCTACAAACCTAGTAGTTGTGTCAAATAGAATTGTTAACTTGCTTGATTGGTTGGAAACCTCTATTTACATATGGATCGGGCTTTTGGCAAAAAATAAATATATGAGAAGGACAATTATTTTACTATGTCTAATCTGATGGAAGCTTGAGCTTAGTGTATTTTTTTTTTCTCTTCTGTGTATTTTTATTTATTTAGAATGGTGTAGTATACTAACTTTCTTTCCATATGCACCTAATGAAGATTAAATGCACGAGAACTTGAGTGAAGAAAGTGACTATGCAGTGGAAGAGAATATTAGTTTAGAGAATGAAAATGGAAGCGTTGAAAGCACAAATGATGATGATAATGATCGATGCTAATGTGAATTTTAACAGTGAGTGGTGCAATAAAAATAATTGCTCGGAAGGTGCCCTAAAAATATATATGGGCAAGGATTCAGCTAGGGATGTAAATGAACCAAACGGTTCACGAGTTATTCGGAGCTCGGTTCGATAAAAAGCTCGTTCAAGTTCGTTCGTTTATCTTATCGAGCCGAGCTCGGGCTTGATTTCGAGCTCGACAGTTTTATCGAGCCGAGCTCGAGCTTAAGGATATTCGGCTCATGAACTCGCGAACATGTTCATTTGTAAGCTCACGAGCCAAAAAATGAGCCTTAAATTGAGTCAAAAAATGAGCCAAAAAACGAACCTTAAAACGAGCTTTAAAACGAGCCCAAAAAAAATGAGCTCTAAAATGAGCCCGAAACTGAGACCAATTTCGCTTAACGAATTAGGCTCGTTAACTATGATAATCGAGCTAATAAGGAGCCGAGCTCGAACTGTTTGCGAGCTTGATAATTCCAAATTGAGTCGAGCTCGATCCTTTTAATAAAAGTTCGATTCGAGCTCGAGCCGAGCTCGAGCCCGAATATAACTTAAATGAGTCAAGCTCGAGCATAATATTGTTCGACTCAGTTCAGCTCGTTTACATCCCTATATTTAACTGAGGAGCATTTAATTGACAATGAGGATGAATATAGGAAAAGTGAAGATGGATTGAATATAGAAAATGATGCAAAGGAGTTATTTCCTTCTTTTAATTATGTACAACAATATGATCCAAATTTTGAGTTGGAAATGATGTTTAGCAACAAGAAGGAATTGAGAGATGTAATACACTCACATGCTATAAAAAATAGAAGAAGTGTTAACATTATCAAAAATGACAAGATCAGAGTATATGCTAAGTGTGCCGCTGAGGAGTGTAAGTGAAAGCTTCATGCATTGAAGCTTAGTGGAGAATACACTTTTCAAATCAGGAAGTATGTGCCTGAACACACATGTGTGATGAATTTGTATGTGAAAAATCTGAAATCAACTTGGTTGTCTAAAAAGTATATGAGTAAGATCAGATCATACCTGAAAAGAAATATGAAAGGCTTTAGTACTGATGTTATGGAAGATGTTAGATGCATCGTTTCAAAGTCTCAAATTTATAGGGTAAAAGCAAAAGCAAAAGTAAAAGCAAAAGCAAAAGCAACTCAATTAGTTGAAGGACAAACTTATGAGCAGTATGCACTGATTTGGGATTTTGCAAATGAGGTGAAGAGATCGAACCCTGGGAGCACTGTTGTGATTGGCACTAATGATGAGACCGACGAAAATAGGTTTGACAGGCTTTATATGTGTTTGTATTGATTGAAAGTTAGATTTTTGTTAGGATGTAGGCATTTTATTGGGGTCGATGGGTGTCATTTGAAGGGACCACATGGTGGGGTGTTACTATCAGCTGTAGGAATTGATCCGAATAATAGTAACTTCCCAATTGCTATTGCCATTGTGAATAATGAGTCATGTGAGACATGGGGCTGGTTTTTGAGTTTGTTGAAATTAGATTTGAATATTGAAAAGGATTGTGAATGGGCATTCATGTCTGACAAGCAAAAAGGGTTGATCCAAGTATTCAATGAAGTATTCCCAAGGGCTAACCATAGGTTTTGTCTTAGGCACTTGCATGGGAATTTTAAAACGACTTGGTTTAGAGGTGAAGCATTTAAAAATGCATTGTGGAAATGTGGCACAACTACAACAGTGAATGAATTCAAGAAAAAAATGGCAGAAGTGAGGGATATTGATTCAAGCGCTGCTGATTGGTTCAATGACAAACCTCCAATGCATTGGAGTAGATCACACTTCACAACCAACTCTATATGTGACTTTTTATTGAATAATTGTTGTGAATCTTTTAACAACAGTATTTTGGATGCAAGGGAGAAGGTCATATTGTCAATGCTTGAATGGCTTGTTGAATAATTTATGACGAGAATGCAAGTTAACAGGGATAGGGCCGAAGAAAAGTGGGAAGGATTGTTTTGTCCTTGAATAAGATAACTAATCGAGAAGAATTTGACAAAGACTAGGGATTGCATACCAATTAAAGAAGATAGCTTTTATTACCAAGTTTCATGCTATGATGGCAGTAAGTACAGTGTAGACCTAAAAGAATGGGCATGTGGTTGTAGGAAATGAAATTTGAGTGGAATCCCATGCAACCATGCTTTATCTGCTATTTTAGCTCAACGATTGGATTATTTCGATTACATGCATAAATGCTATAGTTTAGCCACATACAAATAAGTCTATTCTGTAAGTGCAGCGGAGGCCGACAAGAGGGGGGTGAATTGCTTCAAAAAAAAATATGTAACGACCCAATTTTCCCTATTTCGAGTTTCAAATGTCCATAAAAATATTTGAAAATGCCTTTAAAATATTCTAGAGATTTTTAAAAATTTTTAGAGTATTTTTACGTAATTTTTGGAGGTCGTTTAGTTTGTTTACAAAAAGAAAGAAGTTTTGACAAAAAAATCGTTGAAGGTGGGACTCGAACTTGTGACCTCGGGTCGGATTGACCCAACCGGACACAGCCCAACCAACCGGGCTACGGGCGTTTGGTTAACTTAAGAAGGGGAGAAGTATATTTAAGGTATAGTTATAATTATAACCCGAGGATAAGAAAAGAAACTTAGGTTTTTATTTTCCGGGAAAAACCTAAAGATTTCCTCTCGAAATTCCTCTCCTCCTCTCGTTCGCGTGCGGCGGCTGTGCGGGCGGAGAGCACACCGAGGCGACGGCGCTAGGGTTCCTCTCTGGTGCCGGCGAAAGGACTCTTCCGGCCGATCTTCAAGCTTCACCGTGCGTGATCATCCCAACGGAAGGAGCTCGGAAGCACAAAGGAGTTGCGGAGAAGCTTCGCCCGAACCCTAAAAGCCTCCTTCCTTCCTTCTCGGTTGTAAGTGCAGGAAAACCCTAAGTAAGTACTACTCACCTGTGGTAGCAGTTGCTCCGAGTTTCGATTTTCTTCCTTGCTTCCGGATTTCACAGTGCCGAGTAGAAATACATGTTAGGGCTTTCTTCCTTGCTTCCGGATTTGGTTGTGCCGAATTTCTTGTGTTAGGGATATGGTTCCTCTTGTTTAGGATCATGTTGTGCAGAATTTTCTTTACCAAGGTTGTTTCAGGTCTATTGTACAATTGGGATCCGAAGCTGTGGGTAACAGCTTTCTATAGTTTTTCCTTGCTTTGTACAGAATTTTGGAACCTGGCATAGTAGATTTACTTCTTGTACATGATTAGCTTGCAATTGATAAGCCGTGTAGCCCTAAAATGTGTGCTCGGTTTGTATTTGGCTCTTTGCTGTGGACTGAACAGTATCAACCCTTCAAATTCCCTTTTTGCTGCCGTGAGTCCTTATAGGAAGTTGAGAAGAAGCTTTAAGTAATTTGAGTAGTTTCCATTAGCAATTAGTTGAGCATGTGTAATTTCCCTTGCTGCTATGATACTCAAATTAAATTGTTTAGTTTTCCTTGCCAATTAATGAGCATGAACAGATTCGAATCTGGGTTATCAATGATAATTTTCTTTTGTTGGTTAATTTCTTTTTTTTGCTGCCCTAGCTTGGTTAATCTACCTTTGCTGCCATGGGTTTGTTAAAGAAGAGGAGAAGGAAATTTGAATGAGTTTAGCATGTTGTTTAGATTTTTCCTATGTTGTTTAGATCATTCCCTTGCTGTTTAGTTTTTGTTTGCTAATAGTAAAGCATGAGCAATTATCCATTGCTAATAATTAAGCAAGATCAAATTAGTTTTCTGTTGCTCCATTTTGTAGCATGATTAGTAAGGTTAGATTAGCTTTCTTTTGCTTTTATCACAGCATGTTTAGGAAATCTAAATAAGCTCTCTTTTGCCCTATTTTACAGCATGTTTAGTAAGTCCGAGTTAGTTATCTTTTTGCCTATTTTATAGCACGTTAAAGAAGCCTGAAGTTGTATTCTTTTGCTACTTATAGCATGTTTAGAAAGTTTAAAGTAGCATTCTGTTGCCTATTTTACAGCATGTTTAGAAGGCTCAAAGTTGTTTCTTTTGCCCTATTCTATAGCATGATTAGTAAGGTTAGATTAGCTTTCTTTTGCTTTTATCACAGCATGTTTAGGAAATCTAAATAAGCTCTCTTTTGGTTTATTTTACAGCATGTTTAGAAAGTCCAAGTTAGCTTTCTTTTGCTCTATTTTACAGCATGTTTAGGAAATCCAAATTAGCTTTCTTTTGCTTTATTTTATAACATGCTTAGAGAGTTCAGATCTGCTTCCCTTGTGTTATTTTTATATAGCATGCTTGGTTAGTTGTAATCCTATACTTGTTAGAAATATCTACAGGATTCTAATAAACTCTAACAAAGGATTATAAGAAGCATGAGTAAAGAAAAAGACTAAAGTCTAGTTAAAAAGAGATAACAAGTAAATTAAAGTAAGAGGCTAGTACCCGACTTCCGAGGTTGTCGTTAAACAAATCCAGGTGACCAATTCCGAGGTCTTGGCCCTGGTAAGACCGAGGTCTTTATCCTCATAGGGCTGGAGGCTCGCTACCCCAGTCACTATTAGAGAGCGCGCAAAACAAAGATGGTACTAAGCCTGGGCCCAAAGAAGAAAAGAAAAGTTAAGTAAAAGAAAGAAAGAAGAAGAAAGTAAAAGATAGAAATTAAAAGATTAATTTCTATTACAAGGATATAAGAAAATATAATAAGTTTTATGCTTAGAATAAATAAAAAGTTAGTTTCTTTAATTCTAAGCTTACAGTGTTCATTTCTTATTATCCTATTAGATAGTGAGCATGTTTAGTATTCAGTTTCATATTCTGTATACCATGAGCACATGCAGATTTGCTTTAGCATTTCAGTTTCAGTATTATTGCATTTCTTTTATGCGCTTCGAGTTTTTGTGAGATAGATTAGTACTTACTAAGCGTTTTCGCTTATAGATCTTTTGTTTTTTTTCCTCCTACCGCAGATAAAGGAAGAGCTAAGATATGAAGGGAGACGACAGGATGGTGGTTGTGATGAAGGTGTGTGATGTTTGGACTGTGGAGAGATCCAGGATTAGCTGACAAACCTGTTAAGACCTTCTATTTAATTCTTTTAGATTGCCTTAAGTGTTATTTTGAGTTGAGATTGTATTTAAGTTATTCCGCACTTGTATGTAGGTCACTTGTATTATTCGTGGAGTGATCTAGTTGGTTGCTTACTAGAATAGTTTCTTTCTTTTACTGTTGATTTATTACTGCGTGGTTATGAATAAAATGTGTTCCAGCCGCCTGTGGCTGCGTATATATTGTTTGTATTATGGATTTGGTCACCGGTACAGGGGAGACTCTGTCGAAATTTTTCGGTAGGGTTTCCATGTGATTTTTAATCATACCGGTTAAGTAGAGTTAGTAGTTAAGTAACGGTCATCCTTAGAGAATAGTAGTAGTAAGAAGGGTGGTCGTTACATGGTATCAGAGCAGTGTTCCATTCTCCAGCATCACACACACATCAGCATCATCCTCGCCGTCTCCAAGTAAGAAAGTATTTAAATTCTTTCTTTATTTTGCTTTCCTTATTATTAACTGCAGTACAGAGTAATTTCTTATGAGTACTTAAGTAAGATAGAAGTTATTGTTTCTCCTTTCTTGATCCATATATGTATGTATGTTTAGGAAGGATAGAGAAGATAGCAAGTCTTTTTATTTGCATAATTAGATGTTAAGAAAAAGGATGTCCCCGTACTGTTCGTACCGAGAACCAAGATCAGGAGAACGAAGAGCTTAGATTAACTGAGCACAATCTCTCTGAAGTTGTTGCCTAACTCCAGAGACAAGTAGCAGAGCAGCAGCAAGTGATTGCTAATCTGATGGCAAACTAGCCAGCAGTTCCTCCCCCAACCATTAATGTGGAGACCCCAGTGGTGACTGAAGTTCTATCGGTTGCCCTAGAAGTCGCCACAACACCTAAAAGACAAGAAGCATACCTCATCCAGTGGCTGAAGTTGAAACCAGAGAGCTTCTCAAGCACGACTGAGCCCTGGGATGCCCAGGTTTGGTTTAAAACACTAGAGAGCACTATGGAGCTTCTTGACTGGCCAAAAGTCGAGAAGGTCAAGTGTGCCTCTTTCTGCCTGTCTGGAGATGCTCGTATGCGGTGGGAGAGGATGAAGACCAAGAGAGCAGTCGATAAGATGAGCTGGGCAGATTTTCAGTTAGAGTTCTATGAAGAGTTCTATCACCAACAAGCACTATGAGGAGTTTATAGAGTTCAAGCCAGCGAAGATAGAAGACAAGACAGTAGGGAGCCCGGAGCCCCAGTCAAGTAAGTGCAGAAGAACAGAAAGAAGGTAAGAAAGAGGGGGTTCGGGTGGTCTGTGAATATCCCGAGGTATTCCCAGCAGATCTACCTGGACTACCTCCCAATAAATGAGTGGATTCGAGATTGAATTGGTTCCTGGAACCGGTCCAATTTTAAAAGCTCCGTATCGCATGTCTCCAGCAGAGCTGAAGGAGTTATAAGAACGACTCCAGGAGCTACTTGACAAAGGCTTCATTCGCCCCAGTCACTCACCTTGGGGAGCTCCTGTGTTGTTTGTCAAGAAGAAAGATGGATCAATGCGGATGTGCATAGACTACAGAGCTTTGAATCAAGTGACAATCAAGAACAAGTACCCCTTCCCAGGATCGATGACTTATTTGATCAGTAAAGAGGAGCAACAGTGTTCTCAAAGATAGACCTACGCTCTGGGTACCATCAGCTGAAGGCGAAAGAAAGAGATATACCCAGAACGACATTCAAAACTAGATATGGACACTACGAGTTTGTAGTTATGCCTTTTGGAGTGACCGATGCACCTGCGGTCTTCATGGACTTAATGAACAAAGTGTTCAGAGAATATCTTGACAAATTGGTCATTGTATTCATCGACAACATTCTGGTATATTCAAGGACTCCAGAGGAGCATGACACGCACTTGAGGATAGTACTGCAGACTCTTCAACAGAAGCAACTTTATGCTAAATTCTCTAAGTGCGAGTTCTGGTTAAATCAGGTGGCATTTTTGGGTCACATAATTTCTAAAGAAGACATTCAAGTGGATCCAGCCAAAGTGGAAGCGGTCAACAATTGGAGTAGACCCAAGAACGTCAGAGAGATCAGAAGCTTCCTTGGTTTAGCAGGGTATTACAGGAAATTCGTAGAGGACTTTTCCAGGATAGCTTCTCCACTAACAGCCCTCACCAGAAAGAACAAGAGATTCGAATGGTCAGATAAATGTGGGCAGAGCTTCCAAGAGCTAAAGAAGAGATTGATTAGTGCTCTCATTCTGACTGTTCCACAGAGCGACAAGAGTTTCGACATCTACAGTGATGCTTCCAAGATGGGCTTAGGAGCTGTACTCATGCAAGAAGGAAAAGTCATAACTTATGCTTCCAGACAACTCAAAGATTATGAGAAGAACTACCCTACTCATGATCTTGAGCAAGCAGCTGTGGTTTTTGCACTTAAACTCTGGCGACATTATTTGTATGGAGTTCAGTGTAGAATCTTCACAGATCATCAGAGTCTTAAGTACTTCTTCACTCAGAAGGACTTAAACATGAGACAGCGCAGGTGGCTGGAGTTGGTCAAAGATTACGACTGTGAAATCCTCTACCACCCAGGCAAAGCTAACAAAGTAGCAGATGCACTTAGCAGAAAATCTAGTGCATCCCTGATGTCTTTGTCATCATTAGCCCTGCCACTGCAGGAGTTGTCAAATTTTGGACTTGAAATTATCGAAGGATAGCTCTCTGCATTGACCTTAGAGTCTACATTGCTTGTGGAGATACAGAGAAAGCAAAATGAAGATTCGGACATCCAGAAGATCAAGCAGGGGATACAGAAAGAAGACAACTCAGAGTTTAGAGTAACAGATAGCGGAATTCTTTATCAAGGGAATCGCATTTGCGTGCCCTATGATGAAGAACTAAGGAAGAAGATCTTTGAAGAAGCTCACAGCACACCATACTCCATGCATCCTGGTTCTTCCAAGATGTACCAAGATGTGAAACAGAGGTTTCGGTGGTCAGGACTCAAAAGAGACGTTGCTAAATATGTCAGTACCTGCTTGACATGCCAGAGGGTCAAAGCAGAATACCAGAGACCAGGAGGAGTTCTTCAGCCTCTTCCAATACCAGAATGGAAATGGGAAGACATATCCATGAACTTCATAATAGGTCTTCCAAGAACCACCAATGGATATGATGCGATATGGGTAATAGTAGATCGATTGACCAAGTCTCCTCACTTCCTAGCCATCAAGGTGTCCCATTCCATAGAGCAGTTGGCCCAGCTATATGTTAAAGAGGTAGTCAGACTTCATGGAGTTCCTAAATCTATCATTTCTGATAGAGATGGGCGCTTCACCTCACACTTTTGGGAGTGCGTTCAGAATGCACTAGGCACCAAACTCAAGTTCAGCACAAATTTCCATCCACAGACTGATGGACAGACAGAGCGAGTGAATCAGATTTTAGAAGATATGCTCAGAGCTTGTGCGCTGGATTTCAAGGGAAGTTGGTGCAAGTATATGTGCTTAGCTGAATTCGCCTACAACAATAGCTATCAGGCCACCATCAAAATGGCACCTTATGAGGCACTATATGGCAGGAAATGCAGATCACCCATATGCTGGCAAGAAGCAGGAGAGAGAAAAGAAATGGAAGTAGAGCTGGGTATTCAGACAGAGCTGATAGACGAGACCACTCAAGCGATCCAGAAAATCAGACAGAGAATTGAGACTGCCCAAAGCAGACAGAAGAGTTATGCTGACACACGCCGTAGGCCACTGGAATTCCAAGTAGGAGATTCAGTTTTCCTCAAGGTCGCTCCTATGAAGGGAGTGATGAGATTTGGCAAGAAGGGCAAATTAAGTCCTCGCTATGTAGGACCTTACCTGATCATAGAGAGGATTGGGAAAGTAGCTTACAGGCTGGACTTACCACAAGACATGTTAGCAATACATAATGTATTTCATGTCTCCATGCTAAAGAAGTGTCTCCATGACCCGAGCCAAGTGATTCAGCCTCAGTCAGTGCAGATCCAAGAGGATCTTAGTTATGAGAGCAGACCTACACAGATAGTGGACAGAGCAGTCAAGAGATTAAGAAACAAAGAAGTACCACTAGTGAAGGTCGTCTGACAGAACCAGAAGCACGAGGAAATCACTTGGGAGCGGGAGGACAGTATGAGACAGAAGTATCTAGAGCTATTCTAAGTTCGAGGACGAACTTTTTATAAGGTATGGGGGATTGTAACGACCCAATTTTCCCTATTTCGAGTTTCAAATGTCCATAAAAATATTTGGAAATGCCTTTAAAATATTCTAGAGATTTTTAGAAATTTTTAGAGTATTTTTACATAATTTTTGGAGGTCGTTTAGTTTGTTTACAAAAAGAAAGAAGTTTTGACAAAAAAATCGTTGAAGGTGGGACTCGAACTTGTGACCTCGGGTCGGATTGACCCAACCGGACACAGCCCAACCAACCGGGCTACGGGCGTTTGGTTAACTTAAGAAGGGGAGAAGTATATTTAAGGTATAGTTATAATTATAACCCGAGGATAAGAAAAGAAACTTAGGTTTTTATTTTCCGGGAAAAACCTAAAGATTTCCTCTCGAAATTCCTCTCCTCCTCTCGTTCGCGTGCGACGGCTGTGCGGGCGGAGAGCACACCGAGGCGACGGCGCTAGGGTTCCTCTCTGGTGCCGGCGAAAGGACTCTTCCGGCCGATCTTCAAGCTTCACCGTGCGTGATCATCCCAACGGAAGGAGCTCGGAAGCACAAAGGAGTTGCGGAGAAGCTTCGCCCGAACCCTAAAAGCCTCCTTCCTTCCTTCTCGGTTGTAAGTGCAGGAAAACCCTAAGTAAGTACTACTCACCTGTGGTAGCAGTTGCTCCGAGTTTCGATTTTCTTCCTTGCTTCCGGATTTCACAGTGCCGAGTAGAAATACATGTTAGGGCTTTCTTCCTTGCTTCCGGATTTGGTTGTGCCGATGTGTTAGGGATATGGTTCCTCTTGTTTAGGATCATGTTGTGCAGAATTTTCTTTACCAAGGTTGTTTCGGGTCTATTGTACAATTGGGATCCGAAGCTGTGGGTAACAGCTTTCTATAGTTTTTCCTTGCTTTGTACAGAATTTTGGAACCTGGCATAGTAGATTTACTTCTTGTACATGATTAGCTTGCAATTGATAAGCCGTGTAGCCCTAAAATGTGTGCTCGGTTTGTATTTGGCTCTTTGCTGTGGACTGAACAGTATCAACCCTTCAAATTCCCTTTTTGCTGCCGTGAGTCCTTATAGGAAGTTGAGAAGAAGCTTTAAGTAATTTGAGTAGTTTCCATTAGCAATTAGTTGAGCATGTGTAATTTCCCTTGCTGCTATGATACTCAAATTAAATTGTTTAGTTTTCCTTGCCAATTAATGAGCATGAACAGATTCGAATCTGGGTTATCAATGATAATTTTCTTTTGTTGGTTAATTTTTTTTTCCCTAGCTTGGTTAATCTACCTTTGCTGCCATGGGTTTGTTAAAGAAGAGGAGAAGGAAATTTGAATGAGTTTAGCATGTTGTTTAGATTTTTCCTATGTTGTTTAGATCATTCCCTTGCTGTTTAGTTTTTGTTTGCTAATAGTAAAGCATGAGCAATTATCCATTGCTAATAATTAAGCAAGATCAAATTAGTTTTCTGTTACTCCATTTTGTAGCATGATTAGTAAGGTTAGATTAGCTTTCTTTTGCTTTTATCACAGCATGTTTAGGAAATCTAAATAAGCTCTCTTTTGCCCTATTTTACAGCATGTTTAGTAAGTCTGAGTTAGTTATCTTTTTGCCTATTTTATAGCACGTTAAAGAAGCCTGAAGTTGTATTCTTTTGCTACTTATAGCATGTTTAGAAAGTTTAAAGTAGCATTCTGTTGCCTATTTTACAGCATGTTTAGAAGGCTCAAAGTTGTTTCTTTTGCCCTATTCTATAGCATGATTAGTAAGGTTAGATTAGCTTTCTTTTGCTTTTATCACAGCATGTTTAGGAAATCTAAATAAGCTCTCTTTTGGTTTATTTTACAGCATGTTTAGAAAGTCCAAGTTAGCTTTCTTTTGCTCTATTTTACAGCATGTTTAGGAAATCCAAATTAGCTTTCTTTTGCTTTATTTTATAACATGCTTAGAGAGTTCAGATCTGCTTCCCTTGTGTTATTTTTATATAGCATGCTTAGTTAGTTGTAATCCTATACTTGTTAGAAATATCTACAGGATTCTAATAAACTCTAACAAAGGATTATAAGAAGCATGAGTAAAGAAAAAGACTAAAGTCTAGTTAAAAAGAGATAACAAGTAAATTAAAGTAAGAGGCTAGTACTCGACTTCCGAGGTTGTCGTTAAACAAATCCAGGTGACCAATTCCGAGGTCTTGGCCCTGGTAAGACCGAGGTCTTTATCCTCATAGGGCTGGAGGCTCGCTACCCCAGTCACTATTAGAGAGCGCGCAAAACAAAGATGGTACTAAGCCTGGGCCCAAAGAAGAAAAGAAAAGTTAAGTAAAAGAAAGAAAGAAGAAGAAAGTAAAAGATAGAAATTAAAAGATTAATTTCTATTACAAGGATATAAGAAAATATAATAAGTTTTATGCTTAGAATAAATAAAAAGTTAGTTTCTTTAATTCTAAGCTTACAGTGTTCATTTCTTATTATCCTATTAGATAGTGAGCATGTTTAGTATTCAGTTTCATATTCTGTATACCATGAGCACATGCAGATTTGCTTTAGCATTTCTGTTTCAGTATTATTGCATTTCTTTTATGCGCTTCGAGTTTTTGTGAGATAGATTAGTACTTACTAAGCGTTTTCGCTTATAGATCTTTTATTTTTTTTCCTCCTACCGCAGATAAAGGAAGAGCTAAGATATGAAGGGAGACGACAGGATGGTGGTTGTGATGAAGGTGTGTAATGTTTGGACTGTGGAGAGATCCAGGATTAGCTGACAAACCTGTTAAGACCTTCTATTTAATTCTTTTAGATTGCCTTAAGTGTTATTTTGAGTTGAGATTGTATTTAAGTTATTCCGCACTTGTATGTAGTTCACTTGTATTATTCGTGGAGTGATGTAGTTGGTTGCTTACTAGAATAGTTTCTTTCTTTTACTGTTGATTTATTACTGCGTGGTTATGAATAAAATGTGTTCCAGCCGCCTGTGGCTGCGTATATATTGTTTGTATTATAGATTTGGTCACCGGTACAGGGGAGACTCTGTCGAAATTTTTCGGTAGGGTTTCCATGTGATTTTTAATCATACCGGTTAAGTAGAGTTAGTAGTTAAGTAACGGTCATCCTTAGAGAATAGTAGTAGTAAAAAGGGTGGTCGTTACAAAATACCCTCCTCAAGACTTTCAACTCAAAATAATAAGCAACAGTAAAATAAACAAAGAAACAGACTCAGTGATTTACTTGGTTACAACCAAGACGGTTGTTAATCCAAGGCAGAAGAAAAGCGTTCTGAAAATATCTCCTTCTCTGAAAGCGGAGAAGCCTTTTACACAATGGAAAGCTCAGACAAGTTGCTACAAATGACTACAGAGTTGAAAGAATAATTGATGAATAATTCCTAGCTCCAGGGGTCGTTATATAGCCTCTGGAAATTCTATCTCGGAGGTCCAAGGCGCCTCCAATAGAGGTCCAAGGTGCCTCCAAGGGAGTGAGCAGATATAACTCTATCCGTAGCGCAAACGGTCATTTTGACCAGATGAAGGCGCCTTCATCAAGCCTTGAAGGCGCCTTGAGCTGCCTTTCCAGCTCGTTTTCTTCTTTGCTTCAACTTCCGAAGTTCCATCCTTTTGGTTGATTCCGACCAACCGAAATAGGGCTCACCCGAACCCAGTTCCGGCCTTCTCCTCGAGCAGTCTTCCGACCTGGCTTAACGCCTCTCGAACGTCGCGCACGTTCTTCTCACCCACCGGTGTACTCTTCCGCAGCTCTCTCGTCCTTCAGACGCACCGAGCTCGTCGGCTCCCTTCCCGCGCCGTCCTTCTCGCTAGCTGCGTCTTTCGCTGGACTTCCTGCGCTCCTAAGCTCCTGCACACTCAGACACAGGGATCAAACACAAAGCAGGACCTAATCAACTTGGTTGATCACATCAAAACAACCACGGGGTCTAATATATTCTCCTATAGTGATGTCACTAAATGGTAGGAGTGAATGGCAACCAACAGGAGTTATTCCAGTACTTCCACCAAACTTTGGGAGACATGTGGGAAGGCCCAAACGAGCAAGAAGAATGGAAAGAGACAAAGCTGAAACAATAAAGACAAAATGAAAAAGCAAAATAAAGACAGTAAAAAATGATCACAAAATGAGGAGGCAGCAATGAACAGTGACATGTAGCATTTGTGGTGTTAAGGGCCATAATAAAAAAGGTTGTACTCGATCTAAACTAGTAAGGCCAGCGAAATCTAAACAAATTGAACAGTCACAAGAACATCCTTTAAGTCAGTTGATTGAAAAGCTCATAAGTCAACCACCATCAAAGTTACAGGTATGTGTTTCTATAGTAACTTTTCTATTATTATTTTTCTATAGTAATTTTTCTTACTAATGTTGTTTCAGGTGAGGAGGAATGCGAGGTTTGATGTCAATACCGTTGGAGAAAATTTTTTAAAGAAATCAAATATCTATCATGACAATAGTAGTTTAAGCTAATGTTTTATTTTGTATTTAGTAGTGTATTTCTCTATAGAAATATTTTATCTAAAAAAATCACTTGTCACATGGGAAATGTTGGTGCAACCTTAGGTCAAGGTTGACCCGACTCGAGTTGACTTGACTCGAGTTGTATTTTGATGTTTGACTTGGGAAGATTGTTGATGCAACCTTAGGTCAAGATTGACCTAGTTGAGTTGCATGTTGATGTTTGACACTCGTGGAAGAGTTGTATTCTTGATGTGAGACAAGAATAGATGGTTGGGAGATTATTGGTGCAACCCTAGGTCAAGGTTGACCTGGTTGACCTGAAAAGTCCAAGTATGGAGACTTGGCAAACGGAAAAGTCCAAGCAGGGAGCTTGGCACGCGAAAAGTCCAAGTATGGAGACTTGGCACTGGAAAAGTCCAAGTACGGAGACTTGGCACGGGAAAAGTCCAAGCGGGTAGCTTGGCGGAAAGTCCAAGTATGGAGACTTGGCACGGGAAAGTCCAAACAGGAGTTTGCACGGGGAAAAGTCCAGTGAGTGAAAGGCGGATGGAAAGTCCCGTGAGTGAAGCCAGGCGGTTGGAGAAAGTCCAGTGAGTGAAGCCAGGGAAAGACCTAGTGAGTGAAGCTAGGCGGTGTGACGGTGAAGCAGGCGGTGAAAATCCTAGTGAGTGAAGCTAGGTGAAAGGGAAAGTCCCGGTGAGTGAAGCAGGTGAAAGTCCCGTGAGTGAAGCCGAGGCGGGGAAAGTCCTAAGCGGGATGTTAGGCGGTGGAAATCTGGTGAGTGAAGCCGGTGAAAGTCCTGTAAGTGAAGCCGGGCAAGGAAAATCCAGATGGATCGAGGATGATCGGACATCGGTGTTGAGGAAAGTCCAAGTAGGTCAAAGGATTGACTGGACACTTGGCAGAGGAGTTACAGTCAAGGGAGTGACCAGATGCTAGGATGAAGTACCAATAGGTCAAGGTTGACCGGATATTGGTTTGGAAGTCTTGGGACTTGGTTTGGGCCAAACCCAAGCTCTGGATCGGTCACCGATCGATACCTTGTTTGCTCTGATCGGTCCGGTGACCGATCGATACAACAGTCTCTGTTCGGTTATTGATCGGTCCGGTGACCGATCAGCAAGAAGAGAGGCAGGCTGATCGGTCCACAGACCGATCAGGCCATGTCCTGATCGGTCTGGGGACCGATCAGAGACAATGTCGCTGAGAAAGCAAGGGTTGGGATCGGTCTGTGGACCGATCCAGCTGTGGCCTGATCGGTCCACAGACCGATCAGAACCCGCACAGAAGGTGGGCAGCTTTCTGTGAAGAAAGCTGATCGGTCTGGGGACCGATCAGAATAGGTCCTGATCGGTCCCCTGACCGATCCAGGCACTAGCCGTTGCGTCGCAACGGCTAGATTTCTTCTGTAGTTTCTTCGCTGTCTTCTTCGCAGGTATAAAGGGGTCGAAGGCTGCTGCTGCGCGATAACTCTTCTTCTCTCTTCCTGTTCTAAGTGCTGCTGTGCTTGAGCTTTGTTGAGCTCCTCTGAAGCTTCGCGTGAGTTTCATTCTACGACTGGGTCAGCTGCTGCTGCTCGCTCTTCCGTGAAGTTGCTGCTTCGTCAACGGAAACCAGTCGAAGGCAAGCTAGCGTTTGTTTTTACATTCATATTGCTCTTGCTTCTTGCTGTATTTCTTGTACACTTATCTTGCTGTTGCAAGAGACTTTGTGGTGAGGTTTCTCCACCCACAAGGAGTATATTATTAGCCGGTTCTCCGGGGACTCATCCACCGACGGATTGATAGGGCTCGTCCACCTCACGGACACGCCGAGGAGTAGGAGTTCATCTCCGAACCTCGTTACATCCATCGAGTTTGAGGTTTGATTTCTTTCTTTGTCGCTTCTATTGTTTTATTTCCGCTGCGCTAACTCGACATTGTAGAAAGAAACGATCGATTGGGGGCGGCTATTCACACCCCCCCTCTCTAGCCGTACAAAGGATCCTAACAAGTGGTATCAGAGCGAGGCCGCTCTTCATCGGATCAACACCCGTGGGAGCAAAGCTAGAGATGGATCTCTATGGAGAAGATGTCACGATTCAACCCTTCTACGAGTCTCACGACAACTTCACATATTGGAAGGTAAGGATGATGTATTTTCTTAGGACTAATATGTTAAATTGGTTTTGTGTACAAGAAGGGTTTTCCCCACCGATGGATGAGGAAGGAAAACCTATCAAGAAGAAGGAGTGGACGAAAGAGCAAATCCACCAATCCACAATCAACGACGAGGTAACGAAAATCCTTGAATCTTCATTACCTAGTGATATCTTGCATAAGATAGGTAGATACAACGATGCCAAGGAATTGTGGAACAACTTGGCAAAGTTCCATGAGGATAGCTCAAGTTCAAGCCATGAAGAGGAGCTAAGTGAGCCAAGTAGCTCACATCATGGAGGGAGCGAATTGGGAGTTGAGGGCTACTCAACATCCAAGGAAGAAGAGGAGGAGAGTTCCTCTTGTTCAAGTTCGGAGCAAGAAGAAGAGGCATCTACCTCCGGAAGGGATGAGGAAGAGAGCTCACACCCATGCCCAAACCTAGGTAACTCAAGCATTTCAATTTCAAATAAGTTACATATAATATGCTTTGAGTGTAGGGAGTGTGGACATTACAAGAGCAAATGTCCAAAGAGAGTTAAGAAAGACTCCACCGGCGCCAAAGGTCAAGGAAGCCGGAGTCCCGAAACGCAAGGGCAAGGAGCACATCGTGTGCTTTCAATGCAAGCAACGGGGACACTATCGGAGTCAATGTCCAAGGGGGAGGCAACCTCACAAGGGCAAGAGACCGGGCACATTGATAGGGGGAGCTAAGGCAAACCCTAAGGTAACATTTAAGTCTCATTCTTGCAATTCAAATAGAACACATGCTAGTAGTTTTATTGCAATTGTCAAGAATGATAAGCATGATAATCTTAGGAATCGATATATGTGCTTAGGTGCCAAGCATGTTAGTCTAGGTAAGGATAACACTAGAAACACCAACCCTAGGATTAACGCTTCTAAAGTTAAGGAAAACCTAGGTAGAAATCCCAAGAAGACGAGACATATGCCTAGGAATACCTCAAGGAAGAGTGATAAATCAAAAATTGAGGTATTAGAAACGGAGAATCAAGTCTTGAGGTCAAGGCTTGATACCCTAGAAAAGGCCCTTAAAAATTTAGAGAAGTCAACTCTAGGGCCTAAGGGTCAAATGTTCAAGGACAAGAAAGGTTTGGGTCACAAACCTAAGTCCCAAATGGTCAAGCCCACCTATCATAATGTTCCATTCGATTATGGAACAAAACCTAGGGCTAGGAAGACCATTACCAAGGTTACAAGGGGAGTCACCCCTATAGTTGACCTTGATGAGACCCAAATGACCAAGGCTTCAAAGCCTAAGAGGGTCATTAGGAGGGTTGCTAGGGAAGTTATCCCTAGTGAATATTTAGTGAACCCAATGAGCTCTAATAGGTATTGGGTTCCTAAGAGCATCTTCTCTACCCCATAGATGGGTTAGAGAGTGTCAACTCCAATAAGAAGGGTAGTTAACCCAACTTTGAGGAAATTGACACTCAAGGAGCATTTTCAAGGTTTTTGGGAACCTTTGAAAATGAAATGGAATAATCTTTATCATTCACTCCTTGGAAGAGTAAGTTGTGCCAAAGTAAGAATATATTAATCTTACTTTAAATTGACACAATTTGGAAAAACCTAGAGAAATATCGAATTGGGATTTTGATATTCTCTTAGGCCCGGGCCTTAACTTAGAAGTGCTACTCTTGTAAAATCTTAAATGGTATAAATCAAACAAGAGATCAAGAAATGCCAATTTGGGTTTTGACATTTTCTTGGAGCACTTTGGGCAATCTAGGGTTAGATTTTAAGTTAGCAAAGTGGTTAAGGATACTTAGATAGGTAATCTAGGTATATTTATCTATGCTAACTTACCATGATTGGTTGCCATATGTCATGCCATGACATCATATTTATCTTATTATCATTTGAAATGTCATGATAATGCTTAGGTTATCTATATGTCATGTGTTAGTTTAGTTTCAAACTTTATGCCATGACATCATGACATTGGCACATGTTTTCATTTATGATACCATTTTATGCCATGTCATCATCTCTTGCATTAATAATCAATTGAATTGATTTAAGGACAAACATATAATTTGATATTGAGATCAAATTGGTGTTTAGAAAATGCATGAGAACTTAGCCTAAGTTGACCTTAACCCATATCTCACATCAAAATTGACTTGGATGTGTTTGATACACTTTAGATGTGTGTGAGATATTAGGATCATGAGTTAGGATCAAGGTGCATAGGTTTTGTACCTAGATGAGCCTAATTCAAGAAAATAGGGATCATAGGAAAGCTTGTGTACAAGTCATGTACATTTAGCCCTAAGATTATGGTCCTAAATTCAAATGGTTTTAAAAGCATTTTAAAATTGATTTGAAAAACCTTGATGAAGCTTTCCTAGTGATAGCATTCTTCATTGAGCAAGATGATACAAAGATGACTTAACTTTGAACTATTTCAAAGTTTTCGAATTTTGTATCAAGATTTGAAAATGGAAACTATTTTCATAGAAAACTATTTTCCATGATAATGTATGTTATGAGGAATGTATCCTCAAAATTTCACAATTTTTGAATTTTGGAATTTATTAGGGTTTCGAATTTCGGAGAAGAAAATCGAAATCCGTGATCGATGTTTGGATCGGTCATTGGACCGATCCGAGGGCTGGATCGGTCCGGACCGATCCAGTCTTGTGGATCGGTCGGTGACCGATCCGGTCTCGATAAGCGTGCCATGTCTTGAAATTCGATCGCATGTCCGAAATTTCGGTGACGTTAGTTTTAGATTTATAAAGGTTTGAAACTCTCCAAGACATTGTTGGTGCAATGGTCAAGGGAGTTGGCTTTTAGGGGAGTTTTTACTCCTTGAGGATTAGTGATATGGGATTATCATTAAGTGGATTGTTGAGCTTAGTATCAAAGGGAAAATAAGAGTTTCAATGAAAGGTATGGGACTTTCATTAGGAAGAAACTCTTGACCTTGATACTCTCCTTTTTCTTTTGATGTGTGTCAAAAGGGAGAGTGTTCATTGGAGAATTATTAGAGAACCCAAGTTAGGTTATCGGTTTAACCTAAGCTAGGGAAAGAATGTCAAGGAATGTTCGAGGAAGAACATTGGAATACCTTTGATGTGTGTCAAAAAGGGGGAGAATTATTGGAGAACCCAAGTTAGGTTATCGGGTTAACCTAAGGGGAAAATGTCCGGAGAATGTTCAAGGAAAGAACATTGGACATTGGAAGATGGTTGGAAAACCTAAGTTAGGTTATCGGGTTAACCTAACTTGATTATGATTTTGTCAAACATCAAAAAGGGGGAGATTGTTGGTGCAACCTTAGGTCAAGGTTGACCCGACTCGAGTTGACTTGACTCGAGTTGTATTTTGATGTTTGACTTGGGAAGATTGTTGATGCAACCTTAGGTCAAGATTGACCTAGTTGAGTTGCATGTTGATGTTTGACACTCGTGGAAGAGTTGTATTCTTGATGTGAGACAAGAATAGATGGTTGGGAGATTATTGGTGCAACCCTAGGTCAAGGTTGACTGGTTGACTGAAAAGTCCAAGTATGGAGACTTGGCAAGGAAAAGTCCAAGCGGGGAGCTTGGCACGCGAAAAGTCCAAGTATGGAGACTTTGGAAAAGTCCAAATACGGAGACTTGGCACGGGAAAAGTCCAAGTATGGAGACGGGAAAAGTCAAGTATGGAGACTTGGCACGGGAAAGTCAAACAGGGAGTTTGGCACGGGAGAAAGTCCCAGTGAGTGAGGTGTGGAAAGTCCGGTGAGTGAAGCTGTGAAGCTGGAGAAAGTCACGGTGAGTGAAGCCGGGAGAAAAGACCTAGTGGTGAAGCTAGGCGGTTGGAAAATCAGTGAAGCAGGCGGTGAAAATCCTAGTGAGTGAAGCTAGGTGAAAGGAAAGTCCGGTGAGTGAAGCCGGTGAAAGTCCCAGTGAGTGAAGCCAGGCAAGGGAAAGTCCTAACTGGGATGTTAGGCGGTGTGGAAATCTGGTGAGTGAAGCCGGTGAAAGTCCCGGTAAGTGAAGCCGAGCAAGGAAAATCGATGGATCGGGGATGATCGGACATCCGGTGTTGAGGAAAGTCCAAGTAGGTCAAAGGGATTGACCGGACACTTGGTGGAGAGTTCTAGCAAGGGAGTGACCGGATGCTAGGGATGAAGTACCAATAGGTCAAGGTTGACCGGATATTGGTTTGAAGTCTTGGGACTTGGTTTGGGCCAAACCCAAGCTCGGATCGGTCACCGGACCGATCCAGTGATACTTGTTTGCTCTGATCGGTCCGGTGACCGATCGGTCTCCTGAATACCCTGATCGATCGGTGGACCGATCAGGGAAAGATCAGCAAGCAAAGAGAGAGTCGGATCGGTCGATGGACCGATCCAGCCTCTTCTGATCGGGCTGCAGACCGATCAGTGTCTGACAAATCGAAAGTTCAGGATTCAGTAATCTGAGATTCGAAGAAGTTTTAGGGTTTCTAAACACTGAAGATTCAGAACTGAAGAAGTTCAGAAACTTCCAAATTCATAACCTAGATCCTGAAGTTTCTACAAACATAATTCCCGAAAGAAGGCTTTGGTGCTTGCTTCTTCTTCCTTCTTCTTCCTTCTTCCTGTTCTAAGTGCTGCTGTGCTTGAGCTTTGTTGAGCTCCTCCGAAGCTTCGCGTGAGTTTCATTCTACGACTGGGTCAGCTGCTGCTGCTCGCTCTTCCGTGAAGTTGCTGCTTCGTCAACGGAAACCAGTCGAAGGCAAGCTAGCGTTTGTTTTTACATTCATATTGCTCTTGCTTCTTGCTGTATTTCTTGTACACTTATCTTGCTGTTGCAAGAGACTTTGTGGTGAGGTTTCTCCACCCACAAGGAGTATATTATTAGCCGGTTCTCCGGGGACTCATCCACCGACGGATTGATAGGGCTCGTCCACCTCACGGACACGCCGAGGAGTAGGAGTTCATCTCCGAACCTCGTTACATCCATCGAGTTTGAGGTTTGATTTCTTTCTTTGTCGCTTCTATTGTTTTATTTCCGCTGCGCTAACTCGACATTGTAGAAAGAAACGATCGATTGGGGGCGGCTATTCACACCCCCCCTCTCTAGCCGTACAAAGGATCCTAACAGGAAAGACAACAATATGTCTCAACCAATAGCTCAACAAACTACACCAATGCCCCCATCGAGGTCTACGGCTCCCTTATCTATGTATGAGCAATTTAAACAATGTCAAATTCCCTCAAATATGGCCAATGTAAGGGTACCTATACCATTTTTTAGAAGAACCTACATACAAAGTGTTGAACCATGCAAGTCAATTGTACAAGGAGGGAAGAAATTCATGATAATGTCCAGCATAAATACTTCGGTATCTGAAAATGAATGTGGATTGGGAGCTAAAAAGAAGAAAAGAAATGATCCTCATAAGTGAAGGCGAATGAAGTGTGAACTTTTTGGTTGCCTTTTGGCAAAATTTTGTTTAGTACATGAATTATGAAACATTGTTTCAGTTATAGTTATTTTGTTTAGTACATGAATTATGGTTTCTCTCTTATATTCTTCAATGATATGATTTGCATGTTTCTATTTGTTTCATCTCTTCTACATCTATGTGATTTTTGTGTATATGTTTGTTTCATCCCTTTTTATCTGTTATTTGTTCATTATGTTAGGTGGATAAATGAGTTTCTGTATATGTTGTTTTATTTTGTTTCATGTCCTTCTGTATCTATTTTGTCTGTTTCTGTATTTGTATGTATTGTTTGTTAGGATCGTTCGTACTCGGCTAGAGAGGGGGGGTGTGAATAGCCGCCCCAAATTCTCGCGTTCTTCCTACAGTTAGGGTTAGTCGCAGCGGAAATACAAGGAAGAAACTGAGGAGAAGAAAAATAAACCGATGTAATGAGGTTCGGAGATTAGGGCTCCTACTCCTCGACGTGTCCGTAAGGTAGACGAGTCCAGTCAATCCGTCGGTGGATGAGTCCCCGGAAAACCGGCTAATATGAACTCCTTCTGGGTGGAGAAACCTCGCCACAAAACTTGCAACAACAAGAAGGAGTACAAGAAATACAAGTAGAAAGACAAGAACAATGTACAAACACTAACTCGCCTTCTCGTCGACTGCCTGTGAAGCAACAACTTCTCGGACAACAGCAGCAGCTGATCGAGCTCAACAAAGCTCAGAACCTCAAAGCACAGAAGCGAAGCTTCAATCCAAGGAAGAAGAAGTAGTTCACAATGTAGAAGCTCTCGGCCTCCTTTTATACCTGCGGAAGAAAACGAAGAAATCTAGCCGTTGCGTCATGGCAGCTGCCCGATGCATGGACGATCGGGGAACCCATCGATCGGTCCGCAGACCGATCAGGAACTTCCTGATCGGTCCGGGACCGCTGATCGGTCCCCAGACCGATCAGCCCCTCTTGCGCCTCGCTCCTGTTCGGCTTCTGATCGACTCCTGATCGGTCACCAGACTGATCCAGGTTTAGAGCTCTCAGCCCTAAATCCTACCTGGTCCTGAGACCGAGCTACCGAGCTACCGAGCTCTCTCCGACTTCGTCCGGAGACCAAGCTACCGAGCTACGAGCTCCCGAGCTCCCGAGCTACCGAGCTACCGAGCTACTGAGCTACCGAGCTCCCGAGCTACCGAGCTACCGAGCTCTCTCCGACTTCCCGTGCCAAGTCTCCAACTTGGTCTTCTCCGTGCCAAGTCTCCATACTTGGACTTTTCCCGTGCCAAGCTCCCTGCTTGGACTTTCACCAGATGTCTGGTCAACCTTGACCCATCTGGATTTCCCTACAGCTTCACTCACGGGACTTCCACCGCTTCACTCACCGAGATTTCCACCTCTAACATCCCAGTTAGGACTTTCACCTGCTTCACTCACCGGGACTTTCCAACCGCCTAACATCCCGTTAGGACTTTCCCAGTCACTGGCTTCACTCACGGGACTTCCACTACCTAACATCACTTAGGACTTTCTCGCTTCACTCACCAGGACTTTCAATGCCTAACATCCAGTTAGGACTTTCCCTTCCCAGCTTCACTCACGGGACTTTCCACACCGCCTAACATCCCTTAGGACTTTCTCATTGGTGGCTTCACTCACGGGACTTTCCAACCGCCTAACTCTCATCAGACTTTCCCACTTCACTCACCAGGACTTTCCACACTGCCTAACATCCCAGTTAGGACTTTCCCACTGCCTGGCTTCACTCACCAGGACTTTCCACCTGCCTAACATCCCAGTTAGGACTTCTCCGTGCCAAGTCTCCATACTTGGACTTTTCCAGTGCCAAGTCTTCATACTTGGACTTTTCCAGTGTCAAGTCTCCATACTTGGACTTTTCCCGTGCCAAGTCTCCACACTTGGACTTTTCGCGTGCCAAGCTCCCTGCTTGGACTTTTCCAGTGCCAAGTTCCCTGCTTGGACTTTTTCCGTTGCTAAGTCTCTATACTTGGACTCTTTCCCGGATCAGGTCAACCAGGTCAACCTTGACCTACGTTGCACCAATAATCTCCCAAACATTTGTCTCATATCAAGAATACAACTCTTCCACGAGTGTCAAACATCGTCAAACATCAAAACACAACTCGAGTCAGGTCAACTCGAGTCAGGTCAACCTTGACCTAAGGTTGCACCAACATTGTTTACTAATCTGTTTGTTTCTATCATTATGGTCGAAGAGGCAATGTTTTGTTAATCTTTATAGACTATTGCTCAAGTTATGGTCATCCAATCTCTTTGATCGAGACAACACATAGCTTATTATTATAATTAACTATACTCGAAACAAGATTGAGGAAAAGATTGAACTTGGTTTTTTAGGAACTTAGTGCCTTTTGTAGCTGGATTAAGTTCGGTGTGGCCAACCTAATTGAACTTTGTTTTTCCTTTTTCCTAAAAAAATAAAAGATCTATGAAATGATCAAAATTCTTCCATAAAACTTGCAATTCAAACAAGAGGGAGATGAAATAACAAGAGGAACAAAATCAAGAGAATGCAGAATTATATCAATAATCATGAGTAGATGTGACAACAAATGGTACACGCCAAAGATCAAACCGTTGTGCCAAGACCACCAACAACAATTCTGAAAAAAAAATTAAAGCTATTGCAGCGACAGTCATAAATAGAGCATCTCTGTTGTCTATTCTCCTCTTGCCCCTCCTCTGCTTCTGTACTCCTTACCAGCTCCCATCCTTCAGTCCACCAACCCAAATCTCCTCTATTCCATACCAATTCTCTCATTCTTTCCCTTAAGCATGTGGGAGTCGCACGAAGGCCGACCCCGCAGTAACCGGAGCTAGCGCTAGAGTGGAACCTGCGAATGTCGAAGGGGAGGCGACAGCGGTGGAAGGTTGAGACATCGATGGGGCCGGTGGAAGAAAAGGGCCTTTCGTTAGGAGGAGAAGGAAGAAGGCAGAGACAGGGAAGGAAAGCATGATCGGCGCTTGAGCACAGCCAGTGGGGAGGTGGTGTGGGGGGAAGGGTGATTGAGAGGAGGAGAAGGAGATCGGTGTAGGAGGAGGATCAGTGTAGGTTTAGGTTCCGCATTTTTTTTCATGTGAAATACTGACTGGCTAGGGAGAAGTGCCGTTTTATTTTTCTCAGTATTTTTTTCCACGTAAACAATTAGACTGCATTTGGTAGGGGGTAATCTGCCTTGTAATGTAATCCAGATTACATTACAAGGCTGATTAATTTGTTTGGTTTCATTTTTAACTTGTAATGTAATGTAATCTGGATTATAAAATGTAATGAAGTTTTGTAATCTGGACTACAAAACAAACACATTGTAATCCGATTACATTACAAGGTCATCGTTTAACAAAAATTTAAATGTCAAATATACCCATAATCTGTCGCTGTCCATCGTCGTCAGTCGCCGGCCACCGCCGCCGGTGGGCGGGCGGCGGCGACCGACGGCCGGCGAGCGGTGGACGGCGATCGGCGACCGGCCGGCGGCGACCAGTCGTCGGCCGCCGCCGCCGACTGGCGGCGACGACGCCCGACGACCGGCGGTGGCGGTGGCCGATGACTGGCGGCGGCCGACGACCGGCGACGACGGCGGCCGACGACCGGCGACGGCGGCGACCGACGACCGGCGACGGCGGCGGCCGACGAGCGACGACGGCCGACGACTGGCGAACATACACGCTATTTCCTAAATGAGAAAAGAACGAAAAAAGAAAAAGCCCTAACCCTTCGCCCATGCAGCTCGTCGCCCTTCTCACCTCCCATCGCAGACCGCCATGCTGCCTAAAACCAAATCTTCGACAATAATAACATAGCCAGAAAGGGCGTGAGTACTCTCTTCTCTCTCTCTAATTTGTGGAATCACTGAGAACCCTTCTGCACCGATTGCCCATCATGTTCTCGCGTATTGCGACCAAGTGCCTCTTGGAGATTTGCCGGGTGCTGCGTCCGTCATTGCCAGGAGGGTTTGCCTTCTTTGATTTTGTCTCACGAGCTCTTTGTGGATTCCTAATGTCTTGGATTTCTTCCAGCTTTCTTCGCCCGCTTCTACTATCACAAGATCCTTTTCCACAACCCTGAACTATATAAGCCTTTAGAAATCACAAGATCTATTATATGGATATACGATTTTTTTTTGCTAGGTTCTTGGATTAGGCTTAGAGCTGCTAAAGATTCAATTTTGCATTTTGTTTTCAGCACATTGATTCATCGGATAACAAGCCGAATTCACCATGGGAATTTACTGCCACGAATATGAAGAGGGTATGACAATTGAATCCAATTGTTGTTTGCATCTTGTGAAACACTGTGAATGATGTCGAATCTAATATGAGCGTGATTAAGATGTTATTCTGATTATTTTCAATTTTCTCTTGTTCAGTGTTATTTTGGATATTTTTGTTGTGATTTGGATTTGTTGATTACTCTCTTTTTCCTTCTTTTAATTTCCTAGCATTTCTCAAAATTGTGAATCATTTAGTCTTTTGGAGCAGGATGAAATAAACATATCATTGTTTTTGTAGGTGAACTTCCTCTTTAGCTAGCATTCATCTTATTACCGCCCAAACTTCAAATTCTATCAGGAAATGCTAATCTTATAGATATTTGATCTTCTCTTTATACATAGTTTGCCTGATTAATGACAGTCGCTTTTGTATATTGATCTTCATACTTGAACTTGTTGAGTTCTTGTCGGCTTTGGAAGTGTTTCCATAGTTAACTTTGTATGCTATAGATTGAGTTCAATATTTTACATCCTCATTTTTTACATGGGAATGAATGGCAATCCATTGAACCAGACAATCTTACTATCTTATCATTATATAGAAACTATGGAATTTTTATGATGCTAAACATGAAAACTCGATAGTTCACATGTCTCAAATTTCAGCATTCAACAGAAACAACTACTTGCTGTGCTTCCTAACTCTTCAGTGATGGTTATAAAGATGTTATTTTTATCTTACTATTGAGCTCTATGTGGTGCTAAAATGTTTTCAAGGTAACACCTTATAATGCAGTAAGTACAATTAAGATTTATTTGAAAGTGTTTTACAATCATGAAAACTAATCCTATGAGAAGAAAAGACAACAGAAACATTGTTAGTATTTACTAGCTAGGGCAAATAATATTGGCAATTTCATTTGATTTGTTTTTAAGCTCAAGCTAATTTCGATAAACCATAACCTCAGTTTGTTGTGATGTCTACGTATATGATCTTATAGACTGCATATCTAGTCCTGCATACTGAAGCTGATTGTATATAGGGGATCACAAAATCTCTATGTTAGGCGTCCGCTTAAGCTTCTTTCTAGGACTGACATTAGCACTACTTCTAACTAGTCATCTTATTAGGCATTATTTCTAATGGTAAACATATTTTTCAATAACAGATATTGTATTGTATTTATTTTCTAGAATTTATAAGACCTATTTACTATGACATTTTGACAAATTTTGAATATTTTGGCATGAGGACATTCAGGGCTGATTATAATTTGGACCAATACCTATGGGAACTTGAATTCACACTTGCAGGCAGAAAATACAAACATCCAAACTTGGAGGAAAATACGGACATGAGTTGCCAAAAAATTTTCTGTCGTGCTTGATAAAAATTAGAGAATTCAATGCTAATAAAGATAATCATTTGTCTCAGTTTCCTATCATGGTACCTAGCAGGAAATATTACGACTTTTGATGGCAGATGCCATGTTGCAAAGTTGTGCATTGTGTTTCTTCCTCTGCTCACTGCAGCACTCATGCCGATTTCTTGAGTGGATGATTATTGGCATCATTAGCGAGACATATTTGTAAGAGGTTGTTAGTACCACAAGGTAGTTTTGATATGATCAACCAAGTCAGGTTAGATCCTGTTGGCATTTAACCCCTGTGTTTAACTATGCAAGAGCTTAGGAGCACAGAAAGTTAAGCGAGAGACACAGCTAGCGAGAAGGATGGCACGGGAGAGAGCCAACGGGCTTGGTGCATTCGAAGGATGAGGTGTTGTGGAAGAGTACACCGATAGATGAGAAGGATGCGCGCGATAGTCCGAGGGACGAGAAGTTGGGATGAAGACTACTTGATGAGAAGGTTGGAAAACAAGTTCGGGTGAGCCCTATTCTGATTGGCCGAAATCACTCAAGCGAGCAGAGCAGCGGAAGAGCCAAAGGAGAAGTTTGGACCTCAGTAGTAACTGCTGAAGGCACCTTCAATGGATTGAAGGCGCCTTAAATGGATTGAAGGCACCCTCGCAACCTTTTGGTGGAAGGCACCTTCAAGCCTTCATGGAAGGTGCCTTTAACACTTCATGGAAGACATCTTCAATCACTTGGACAAAAGATAAAATTTTATCCTTTGTTGCCTCGCTAGAGGCGCCTTCCAACCTGTTGGAGGCGTCTTCTAGCCCAGGATAAGATTTTTCAAGGGTTATAAAAAGACTCTTGGACCTAGGAAATAGAACACAACACTTGTGATTGATCCTTCTTGATTCTGTTCTGTAATTGAGTGTTTCAACTGCTATAAGAGGTTTCTCCGCCTGAAGGAGAGTTTACTGAGCTTTTCATATTCTTTGGATTAACAATTTCCCCGGTTGTAACCATGTAACCCTTTTGTGCCTCTTCTGTTTAGTCTTTAATTTTGTTTATGCAAGTGTTGATTGTTATTACGCTGTAAAGTTCGAGGAAGGTTCATTTTATTTTTGCAAAGCTATTCAACCCCCTCTAGCCGGCCACCAAGGGTCCAACAGAGGTTTCCTAAGTTTGTTTCAGAACCCAATTGGTCATCGAGAGCCTCAATTGCATGCCAAAGTTCTTTGTGACTTCTTTTTTAATTAACCTGTTTACACTTGTGCAGGATTGGTCGTAGCTTCATTTTGTTACCTGCAATTTTTCCCTCCCCCATACAACCTACAAGGTACTGACTACTGTTCAGTTTCTTAATTTCCTATTTCAGGTCAAGTGATAATTTAGACTTGTGGCTGTGCAGGTTGGTTGCCCCATGCGTACTTGCAAGCAGTGTCTGACTATCTGATGCCAGAGGCAATGCGCCATTGTAGGCATTTACTGCCAGCTCCTTGCGCACAAGGCCTTCTGAGGTTGAAAGTGTAGATGTTGCATCTGGACATCAGGATGGGAGCTACGCGAGAAACACAAGCACAATTCTCGACTTCATGGAAGCTGGGAGGAGAAATAGACCCCGAATCTGGATGCAAAATGGATTTTGAAGATAGATATAGTATTCCTTCTTGGGTAGCTTGTTCTTAGCGGTTAGTCATACTTGCTTGTGGAATATTTGTTCTTCTATCATTCCTATTCTCACTTTTTGCTATTAGTAGTTTAGCTTGAACGGTGAGTACTATACTGAACAGAATTGCTATAGTTGCAGAAATGATGCATTTCCAATGTTGACAGCGATGGCAGTGGACAGCAATTAAGACAATAAAATTCAATCAAAGGATATAATTTGTTGTAAAAAATTTGGTTTATCATTGTCGTATGAAATTGATTTTTTAATCTATAATGAAATTAATTTTTCATCAATGAAATCAAATGAAATTGATTTTAACGGCTTGTAAACATACGCTGTAGAATAATATCAACAGTTTACATGTTATAGAAAATACATTCTGCAGTATGCATTGTACGCTATGGATATTATTATTCACGACATGCAATACATCCGTAGTGCACAGTGCGTGCTGCAGAATGCGTTTTCCACAACGTGTATATGCATGCTGTCAATAACCTAATACTTTTAACAACTTTTAATTGTGCATTTTATTGTAGTGAGAGAAATAGTATTTTTAAAACCCACTACTATGTAATCCATTTTTAAAATTTTTAAACTTCAAGCCAACCATGCTAGCCACCATCATAAATGTAGGTTCTGCTCAGAAATTCCCGAGTTCCGGTGGTGGGGGCATATCCATCAACGACCCAATCAGCCAAGAAATGAGAGAAACAATCATAATAAAAATATAATGGAATTTCTATCCCTTATTTGAAAAGGACATTTTATCAAGGAAGATGACCTTCATCCGAGCCTGGCAGATGAAAACCTCTGGTTTGATTTTCTTAGAGTAGTAGAAATAGTGAAAAATACAAGAATTGAGAGGGAGGCAAAACAATTGGAAGAGAATCACAATCTCACAGAGCAATTGGATGGAATTGGGCACTAGCTGTTAAAGGGAGATTCAAAAGTAGTAAGAAACCTCTAAGAAGAAGAGGCGGTGAGGAGAGCAAAGACCGCCTAGAAAATGATCTTTGAACAAAGCGAAGAAACATGTGTTGGGACACTTCGGAGCTACAGGGGGTGAATAGCTTGCTTGCTTCGCTTCAATGATGATATGCAACGGAATGGACTCGAAGCAATGCTAACAAATAGATTTATTTGGTATCCACCTTAAGAAAAGGTAACTAATCCAATAATCCACGCCGAGCACACTCTCCACTATGAAATACACTCATTCTCGGAATAATCCGGAGGTGGAGAAACCTCTACAACTCAAGAACAAGAAATATAACTTGAAACAAAAAGTAAATACATAAATACAAATGAAAAACCTTTTTGCTTGATACATAAATACAAATGAAAAACCTTTTTGCTTGTGAATGCCTCTTGTAAGTTTTGAAGTGCAGCAACACTTCAGCCCTAAGCTTCCAAGAATTGGTGGAGAAGATGGAGTGAAGAGTTCTGTTGAACAATGCACGCGAACACCTTTTCTCGGATTACCGTTAGCATCATAATCGATTAAGAGTCACCTTAGCCTAATCGATTAGGAAACTCTTTATGCACTCATGAAAACTGCTTAATCGATTATCATAATCAATTAAGCCTTCCTAATCGATTATACTAATCGATTAGAAAGCTCTCTGTGTACTCGTGAAAATTGCTTAATCAATTATCCTAATCGATTAAGCATGTTGTAATTGATTAACCTAATCAATTATGACCCTTTCTATTTTTGTGATCAAATGGCTTAAGCGATTAGCATAATCCTAAGCTGTGATAATCGATTAGCCTAATCAATTACCAAACCTTAAATTCCAAAACTAAGTCTAGGGTTCCTTGCCCAACATCTGGTCAACCGTGACCTATTGGGACTCATCATTGTCTAACATCCGATCACCCTTGACTTGCTGGGACTTATTGACTAAATGTCTAGTCAATTCTTTGACTCACTTGAACTTTTCTCCTCATGCCAAGTGTCCGGTTAGCCATTACCCACTTGGACTTCCAATCACTAGGTGTCCGATTAACCTTTGAACCACCTGAATTTTTAACTACCCGGCTTCACTCACCAAGGCTTCCTCTCTGCCTAACTTCACTTACTAGGGCTTTTCACCTGGCTTCACTCACCAAGACTTTTTATTACCTAGCTTCACTCACTAGGACTTCCTCACTGCCTAGCTTCACTCACTAAGGCTTTTCACTTAGCTTCATTCACTATGACTTTTCATTACCTGTCTTCACTCACTAGGATTTCCATCTGTCTAGCTTCACTCACTAGGGCTTTTTTACCTAGCTTCACTCACCAGAATTTTTCATCAGTTTAGTTTCACTCACTAGGGATTTTTACTTGGCTTCACTCACCAGAATTTTCATCTGCTTAGCTTCACTCACTAGGGGTTTTTACCTAGCTTCACTCACTAGGGCTTTTCACTTGGCTTCACTCATCGGGTTTTTCCATCTGCCTAGTTTCACTCATTATGATTTTTCACTTAGCTTCACTCACCGAGATTTTCATCTGTCTAGCTTCACTCATTAGGACTTTTCAACTGCCTGATTTAACTCACCAGGACTTTCACACCAAGTGTTCGGTCAACATTAACCCACTTAGATTTTCTTCTTCTACCAACCTTCTCGTTGGTTCTGCCTTTTCCTAACCTCTAGTTAGGACTTTCCAGTCAAGTATCCGATCAATCTTGACCTACTTGACTCTTCTTCACATAAAACTAGTCAAACCTTGACCAGAGGAGAATTACACCAATAATCTCCCCAAATGAACAATTGCACCTGCAATCTTCATATATTGTCAAACATTAAAACACAAACATCAAGACTCAAGTTTGAGCTAACTCAATCTTTGTCAAACTGGTCAACCTTAACCTAGGAGAATTACACCAACAACATGGAGGAGGTAAATGGGGTGGTCATTGGTGTTAGATCGAAAAGATGCTAGAGGGGGAGTGAATAATGTTCGTTGTTTTTTAGAAAACAAGAAACATAAAAATTCAAGCACTAACACAAGTAATTTTTTACTTGGTTTGGAGACTTCGATGACTCTTACTCCAAGACCTGCACGTGAGAGTGATTTCGATAGGCAATCACCATCAATTTGAAATGGATTTATAAGTTAAGTACAAATAGATAAAATGCAAATGTTACCGACAAATAGAAAGGAAATTGAAAGAAGTATTTGTTCTTCAAACTTCGAAGCAGCCTTTCGATGTCGTCAGATCCTCTTCGGAGTAGTGCGTGAATATGAAAGTTGTAGCAGATGATTGTTTAAAGCTGATGGTCGAAAGCCTTTATATAAACCTATTCTGGGCACCTAGAACCCCTCCAGGTGTCTGGACCATTGCTGACGTGGTGATCTCTAGTCGAAACTTGATCTGTCAAATTTATCCACCTCTGGGTGTCTAGACCGTTGACGTGGGTTCGATAGTCGTTGTACTCCAACTTAGCTTCTGGATGACTTTTCTGGTCCGAACGCCTGGACCTGCTCCAGGTGCTAGGACCGCCTGGGAGCCTGGCTAGGCACCCGCCCGGTGAAGCTGATCCGGGTGCTTGGACCAACTCCAGGATCCCCTTCCGAGTGCTCGGACACTATTTTTTAACCACTTCTTTCTTGTAAAAAAGAGTTAGTTCAGGCATAAAAATTGTCCTGCACAACAGAGTAAGCACAATAAGAATATGATCAAATTATGACTTAGATCCTGTCCACCAGACCAAGATCTAGTCAGGTTATCAATTTAAGTTTCTGAAATAGACCTAAATTGGGCCAACGCCTACTGCCCCTTTAATCAGGATTCATCCTCACTTAGTCACTCTCCTCCAGTGACTTACTTATTAGGATATGCTCGATGTGGGTGTGTGCTAGAACACATTTCATAAATATGCGTAGCAAAAAATAAAACAATAATAATTTCTAATTATTACATCACACACACCACACGCATATAAGGATACAACATGCCAAACATGATTACATAATTAAATTTTTTTACGGAAAGTAAATTTACGTTAGGTATACCTTACGGATGACCTGTAACAAGAGGGCATCAATCGTAGCGACGTTGTGGAACCTCACCTCTATTTGTATCCACACCGAGTTGGATGTATACTATAAGTCTAGCTTTCTTATGAACATCTGTTTTGAAATATTTTGAAATAAGAATCACTTTGGTCAAATGTTTACATTTTATATTTATATATATGTTAATGCAGTTGTTTATTTAATTTATATTGTAGATAACATGGTGTGTGGTGTCACATAGAAGATCATGTTATCAGTTCCTTATTAATTATAAATAATAGCTCACAACCAAGATGGATTGGGATAAACCATTGGAACGGTTGTAGTGTAATTTAGTATTAGTCTGTGTTGACTATAAAATTACACTAGTACACTATGTGTGTATTGAGTAGGATCGTTTGAGGTTGCCCGATTTGTACTGACTACATAAAAAATAGAACCTCTATTATTATGGATGTGCGCCCTCTTAATCCCTATATAATAACAAGCACGTATACTTAGTATTTATTTCTTTAACTTATCAATGGGTGAGATTTATTCGTTAAATCAATAGGCCCGATGAGTTGGAGAATAGTATTGTTTATATGATGTGTTGTTGATTATAGAAGAAATCTGTGTCCTAATTATTTAGGATGATAATGCCCCCTTGAGGAGCTCATAAAGATTATCATGTCAACCCTGTAGGTGAACTTAGTCTGGCATGATAATAAAGTTGAGTGGTACTACTCTTGGAATCATAAGTTAATTAATTGGGTTGTTAGTAACTCAATTAATTAACGGAGATACGATATCTTAAACATAGGGAGATTAATGTACTCATGATAAGAAGAAGCCCATATTGTAATATGAGATTGGTACGGTAGTTCAATAATAACCCTTTAGTGGTATGAGTTATTATTGATGTACTTGAGTTGGGTGTTCGGCTGAACATAGGAAGCTCAAGCCCATCAGGAGACCTAAACCAATTCCTCCTCTAGGTCCCTGTTGTAGCCTCTATATAAAGCCTCGTATCCACCCATCCGATTTTCGTTTTGGTTTTTCTCTACCTTCCTAGGGCCGGTGGCAAGCTTATAAAAGGAATAGGTGGTACCCCCTAAAACCTAATTTCCCACAATTCTCTTCTCTCCTCCTAGGGCCGGCGGCACACATCCTCCTCCTTGTGGCCGGCGCCCCTCACCTCCTCCCTCCTTGTGGTCAGCGCCCCTCCCCTCCTTGCTTAGGGTTGGCGCCCCTCTCCTCCTTGCATAGGGTCGGTGCCCCCTTCTCCCTATTGGTTAGTCCTAGGAAAATGTACCGGTTGCACTGTACAAAAATTTTGTACAAGTGTCGAACCTTTCCTTAAATAACCTATTGTGTTCTTTAGAAGTTAAATTTGGAATCGCAGACGGAACTTAACATCATTGATTCCAAATTTAACATATCTGTTCTTAATGGTTTAGATTTGAATTGCAAACGGAACTTAACACTATTGATTCAAATCTACCTAAGTTATTAATTCTATAAAATATTAATTTTCAAAATTAGCTTCCAGGACTGCATGGAGAGGCACATGGCCTTCTTGGATATGGGAGTAACCACCACTGCCTAGGCAAAGCCTTTTAAGGAAAGCTAATATTTAATTTCCTTAAATAACTCTAGGTTAATCAAAAAGAATAATCGAATCACAAATTCGAAAAAGAAGAAAACACAAACTCGAAAAATAAATTCGAAAAACTAGATCTAATTGCCTCTTGTATTTAGAATTCTTACAAAAAAATAACTAGTATGATGCAAAAGAAAACTACTAGTTATACCTTCTCTTTGTAAGCTAATGACCTCAAGATCTTCTGTCGTATTCCTCGCCTCGCCTTGGACGTCATGTGGGCGACGATCCTCCAAGATGAACACCACCCAAAAGCTTCTTCCTCCTCTTCAAAAATCCGGCCACCACCACCACCAAGGAGAAGAGAGCAAAAGGGAAAAGAGAAGGGAGAGAGGCGCCGACCACTTGAGATCTCCAAGCAAAAGAATAAGAGTTGTGTCTCATGAAGCCTCCTCACCCCTTCTTTTATATTACTTGCTCAAGGTAAATAAGGGAAGAATTAAAATCTTCCTCTAATTTTTCTTTTCCCTTTTAATTTTTCCTTTTCTTTTCACTTGATTAAATCAAACACCAAAATTAATTGATGATGATTTTAATTATGGCTGGCCCCTTGCTTGGGCACCAAGCAAGGTGGTCGGCCACCTCATCAAGGGAAAAAGGAAATATATTTTTTTTTTATAAAATTTTACAAGAAAAACTCTTATAAAATTTTCCAAGCTCTCTTTCCTAAAGTAGGAGTTTAAAAAGGAAAGTTCTAAAAATTAAAACTATGTTTTAAAATTTAAAACTTCTCTTATAAAATTTCCTTTTTAATATGATGATAGAAAATTTTAATTTTAAAACTTATCTTCCTTTTTTTTCTTAAACCATGAGAATGGTTAAAAAATGAAAGTTTTAAAACTTTTTAAAACTCTCTATTAAATATGTGGCCTAATTCAAATAAGGAAAGTTTTAAAAATTAAAATCTCTCTTTTAAAACTTATAGTTTTCTACAAAGAGAAGATTTTAAAAATTCAAAACAACCCTCCCCTTTTGATTTATTGTGGTCGGCCCCTTCATGCTTGGTCACCAAGCAAAGGGTCGGCCCCTATGGAAGAGGATGTGGCCGACCCTTGCTTGGTCACCAAGCATTGGACCGACCCACTTCTTGGACACCAAGAAGAGTCTTTCATTTGGATGGACTTGAGACTATAATGAGGCTACGACAGGGACCTAGAGGAGAAATTGGTTTTGGCCTTCCGATGAGCTTGAGTATCCCATGCTCACCCTGAACACACAACTCAAGTTCATCGATAATAACTCATTCCACTAGAGAGTTATTATCGCACTACCGCACCAATCCCAAATTACATTATTGGCTCCTTCTAATTATGAGTATGTTAGTCTCCCTGTGTTTAAGATAACAAATGTCCACTAATTAAGTAAGTCACTGACAGCTCACTTAATTAATATCTAGCTCCAAAAGTAGTACCACTCAACTTCATTGTCATGTCGGACTAAGTCCACCTGCAGGGTTTAACATGGCAATCCTTATGAGCTCCTCTTGGGGGCATTCTCAACCTAGATAATTAGGACACAGATGTTGGTTGCTACTTAGAAAGCCTAGAGGTTCCACTGTAAAAAAATTTTGTACAAAGGTCTGAACCTTTTCCTAGCTACCATGTGTTCTTTTAAATTAAATTTTGGATCGCCTGCGGAACTTAACACATTTGATCCAAAACTTAATCTATTTGTTCTTTTAGGTTTTGACTTGGATCTCCTGCGGAACTTAACACGTTCGACCCAAGTCACCTTAAGTTATTAATTCCATTAAATATTAATTTCCATAATCGGTTCCCAGTACTGACGTGGCGAGGCACATGACCTTCTTGGATATGGGAGCAACCACCACCGACTAGACAAAACCTTTTGTAGAAAGCTAATATTTAATTTCCTAAAATAACTTTAGGTTAACCGAAAAGAACAATCAAATCACAAGGAAAAGAAAAACAAAAGAACACTATATCGAAAACAAATTCGAAACTCTAGAATCATATGCCTCTTGTATTTAGTATTATTTCCAAAAATAACTAGTATGATGCGGAAAGAAAAATTACTAGTTATACCTTTAAGAAAAACCTCTTGATCTTCTACCGTATTCCTCTTCTAACCTCGGACGTTGTGTGGGCAACGATCTTCCGAGATGAGAAACCACCAATCACCTTCTTTTCCTCCTAGCTAGGTTCGGCCACAAAAGAAAAAGCTTCACCAAGGAAGAAAATCAAAACACTAACCAAGCTCCAAGAGATGCTCGCTTCCTCTCCTTCTTCTTCTTCTTCTCCAAGTAGTATCCGGCCACCACAAGAGCTCCAAGAAAAGAGAAGGGTTCGGCCACCACAAGAAGAAGAGAAGGAAAGGATGGCCGGCCACACCAAGGAACCAAAAGAGAGAGAGAAAATAATAGAGGTTGTGTCTTGTGAAGGCCCCTCACCCCTTCTTTTATATTCCTTGGCCTAGGCAAATTAGGAAATTTAATTACAATAAAATTTCCTTAATTCCCTTGACATGATTTAATTGAGAAAAATAAAATAATATTTCCCCAATTAATCTCTAATGGCCGGCCACATCAAGAGGAAATAAATTAGACAAGTTTTAATCAACAAATTAAAACTTCCTAATTTGTTTCCGGAAATTTTAAAAATAAAATTTCTCTTTAAAAATCTCTTCATGGTTGATAAAAGGAAATTTCTATAATTTTAATTTTATCAACATGTGGATAATTTTAAAGAGAAAATAAAATATCTCACCAATCTACAAATAAGGAAAGAGATTTAATCTCTTTCTTTAATCTTTTGTAGATCTTTTACAAGAGAGATATTTTAATTTTAATTCTCTTTAATAAATTATTTCTTCCACATAATAAAAATTAAAATTAAAATCCCTTTTTAATTTAATTTGGCCGGCCCCCACTAGCTTGGGTTCAAGCTAGGGCCGGCCACCCAATTTTATACCTAGGTCGGCCCTAGCTTGGTTCCCAAGCTAGCTTGGCCGGCCCCTTATTGGTGGGTATAGAAGGTGGGTATAGGTGGGTATAGAACTCTATAAATAAGAGGCTACGATAGGGACCGAGAGGAGGAATTGGTTTTGGTCTCCCGATAAAATTAAGCATCCCGTGTTCGCCCCGAACACAACTTAATTTTATCAATAATAATTCATTCCACTAGAGAATTATTATTGAACTACCGCACCAATCCCAAATTACATTTTTGGGCTCCTTCTTATTATGAGTGTGTTAGTCTCCCTGTGTTTAAGATAACAAATGTCCACTAATTAAGTAAGTTACTGACAACTCACTTAATTAATATCTAGCTCCAAGAGTAGTACCACTCAACTTCATCGTCATGTCGGACTAAGTCCACCTGCAGGGTTTAACATGACAATCCTTATGAGCTCCTCTTGGGGACATTCTCAACCTAGTATCTCTAGGACACAGTTTCCTTCTATAATCAACAACACACACTATAAGTGATATCATTTCCCAACTTATCGGGCTTATTGATTCATCGAACTAAATCTCACCCATTGATAAATTAAAGAAATAAATATCAAATATATGTGCTTGTTATTATATCAGGATTAAGAGCACACACTTCCATAATAACCGAGGTCTTTGTTTCTTTATAAAATCAGTATAAAAGAAACGACCTCAAATGGTCCTACTCAATACACTCTAAGTGTACTAGTGTAATTATACAGTCAAGATAAACTGATACCTAATTACACTACGACCTTCTAATGGTTTGTTCCTTTCCATTTTGGTCGTGAGCTACTGTTTATAATTTATAAGGTACTGATAACATGATCCTCTGTGTGTGACACCACACACCATGTTATCTACAATATAAATTAATTGAACAACTACATTTATCACAAATATAGACATTTGACCAATGTGATTCTTATTTCTAGATAAATGTTTATATCAAAAGCTAGGCTTTTAGTATACACTCTAACAATCTCCCACTTATACTAAAAGACTAAGCTGCCATATCTGCTGCCATACATCTGATTCCCATCCCTTCAACATGCCCATCAAAAGCTCTTGCCTTAAGGACCTTAGTGAAAGGATCTATAGGTCATCACCTGATGCAATCTATGCGGCAACAACTTCTCCTCGTTTATACGATTCCTCGTATTGGGTGGTACTTTGCGCTCTATTGTGTTTACTTGCCTTATAGACTTATGGTTTCTTCGAGTTTGCTACTGCACCAACATTATTACAATAAATTGTAATAATTTTTGGACAAACCAGAAATCATATCTAAGTCTATCTTGAGGTTATTGAGTCATTCAGCTTTTATGGCTACCTCAGAGGCTTGCCATATACTAAGCTTCTATGGTGGAGTCCAGAAAAAACACCTATGCTTATCACTCTTCCATAGTTATGACTTTACCTCCTAAAGTAAACACAAAACCCCGAGGTTGACTTATTATTGTCCTTATCCGATTGGAAGTCAAAATCCATGCAACCCACAAGGACTAAATTAACTGCCTTGTAAGCTAGCATATAATCTCTAGTGCCTCTAAGGTACTACAATATATGCTTTACTGCAGTCCACTGTCCTTGTTCAGGGTTACTTTAATTTCTGCTAACTATGCCCTTGGCAAAACAGATTTCTGATCTCGTGCATAGCATACATTAGGCTTCTAACACCCATAGCATAAAGAACTGCCTTTATTTCCTTTATCTCCTTTGAAGTCTACAGAGACATATCTTTAGATAAAGTTACTCCATCCTGAAAAGGTAAGAAACCTTTCTTGGAGTTTTGTATGCTTAAAACGAGCAAGGATTTTTCCGATGTATGAAGCTTGGGATAAGTAAAATATTCTTTTCTTGCGATCCCTTATTACTTTGATCTCAAGAATATATACATTCTCCCAAGTCCTTTATATCGAATTGTTTGGACAACCATACCCTTACTTCTGACAACATTTTGATATTGTTTCCAACTACCAAAAATGTTATCTAAGTATAGTACAAGAAATACCACCACGTTTCCATCACATCTTTTGTATACACAAGACTTATCCGGTTACTAAATCCATAGATCTGGATTACTTTGATAAACCGGATGTTCCAAGACCTTGAAGCTTTGCCTCGGTCCATAGATGATTGAGCTTACACACAAGATGCTCTTAGCCCTTTGCAATGAACCCTTCTGGTTGCTTTATATGGATGTTTTCTTCAAGACTTCCATTAAGGAATGCTGTCTTGACATCCACTTGCCAAATAGATAAAAGAATCCGGATAGACTTAAGCATGACTACCAGTGAAAAAGTTTCCTTTTTCATCTAGCCTTGCTTTGAGAGTTTCTACCTTCCTGTCTATCCCTCTTTTCCTAATATAGACCTTTTTACACCCAAATGCTTTTATACCATTTGGTGGTTCTATAAGCTTCCAGATTTTATTAGAATGCATATATTCTAATTCTGTTATTCATTACTCTTTGCCAAGATATTACATCTTTATCTTGGAGTGCTTCGTCATATGTCCGGAGATCAGGTTCATGTCTTCCAGGGATCGAGTCCAAAAACTCTCCCAAAACATAAATCTTTTTAGGTTGCCTAACAACCCTCCCACTACGATGAGGCACTTTCTTCAATTGTGTATCATTTGTGATACGTGTTGCAGTTTCCTTGTGGTATCTCATCTTGTACAGTTGGTACTAGATTAGACATGTCTTTTATTATTTCCTTAAGAATAAATTTTCTTATGAGCATGAGGTTTATTACATAGTTCTTTTCTAAAAATCGATCATTGATGCTAATAATGACCTTCTGATTTTTAAGACTATAAACCTACTTTCATTTCTCTAGGATAACCCACAAACAAGTGAATTCCTGTCCAACTTATCATTGTCTCTCTTCAGCATATGTGCTGGACTACCCGAATTCGAATATGCTTCAAAATAGGCTTACACCTATTCAACAATTCTATATGAGTAGAGAGTTCTGACTTTGGAAGTTACTATGTTCACTTCCGTTTCCAGAGTATATCCTTAAAATGAATTTGGTAATTTTCTAAATAACTCATCATCAATCTACTTATTTCCATAAGAGTCCTATACCTTCCTTTTTCTACACCATTCTGTTGGGATATACCTAGGTGTAGTTAGTTGGGATTGAATCCCTACTTCTGATAAGTGACTCCTAAATTCTCCCAAGAGGTACTTGCCACTACGATCTCACCGTAGTGTCTTGATACTTTTACCTTGACATTTCTCCACATCAGCCTCATGCTCTTTGAACTAATCAAAGCACTTAGACTTGTGGCACATCAAGTAAATGTATCCGTATATCAAATAGTTGTCTATAAAATAGACGAAATATTTGAAACAACCTCTTGCTTGGATAGTCATAGGATCACACAAATCAGAATGAACCAATTTCAACATATCTTTGACTCCATACCCCTTAGACTTGAAAGCTTCTTGGTTATTCTTTCAAGTAAGACTCGCAGGTTGGAAAGATTTCCACTACTAATGAACCCAAAAGTTCATCAGCTACCAATGAATCATACTCAAGTTAATATAACCTAGCCTTAGATGCCAAAGATATAATTGGTTCATTTCCGAATGTTACTTTCTCTTAAAGTTAGAAGATGTGTTACTAATTTCCATTTGTTGCATCATGAGAGTTATTGGATTTATAAATTGCCAACCAACGTACCAGAACAGATAACTTCCCTCTTTTTCTTAATAACAACTTTGTTATTAAAAGAGACAGAATATCATGTTCTTTGAATAGTTTAGAAACTGAAAACTAGTTCTTTCTAAACTTGGTGCGTAAAGACAATTACTTAAAAAAATCCATGTTTTATTTTTATCAAAAGATAAACATCTCCCACTGCAACAGCTGCCACTTTTACAGCAGTGCCCATGTGGACGGTGTTTTTATTTTCATTTAGTTGTCGGGTTTCCTGGAACCCTGCAATGAATTGCGGACATGATTAATGGCATCTGTATCTACACTCCAGGTTCTGGTAGATAACACTACTAAACATGTTTCAACTAATGAATAAAATACACCTATATTGTTCTTAGTTCTAAGAGAACAGTCTACCTTAATGTCCAAATCCTATTTCCAATCAATTATAATTGGGACCACTAAGTCTATCCTAAAGTATATCAGCTAGGGATTGACCATCATCCTAAGAATCACAAAAATATTTGGTTAAGACCAACTCCTTAAAAATCCCCATGAATTTTGTATGCCACGTTAGTGTGGACGTATACAAATTCAAAGAGGAAATTTTATCATTTAATTTTATTATCTCGTCAACCTTACTTTATAACGAATAAAATTAATAGTTGGTCTATCTTTAATCAAATATTTGGTCAAGACTTCTAAATTTAAAATAATATTGATTCCTCTAACAATACTATTTAAATTTACCAACACCTCAAAACACCGTGAATTTTGCATGTCACGTTAGTGTGGACGTATACAAAATCAACATTTGTAAGAGGAGGGTTTTACCCATTAACTATCTTGTCAACGTAACTTTATGACAAATAAAATTATCTCAAACACCGTTAATTTTGTATGCCACGTTAGTGTGGACGATACAAAATCAATCATTTGTAAGAGGGTTTTAACCCTTTAATTTTATTATCTTGTCAACCTAGTTTTATGACAAATTAATAGTTGGTTTCATTTGGTCACACAAATAATAACAGTGACTCCGATGGGGAGGATACTATTAGATGTGTCTAAGTGTATACCATTACTTGACACTAAGTCCATTAATAAGATTATGCCCCTTCCGTTGGGGAAGATCACACGCTCTTAATTAACTTCCTATAGTCATCCAAAAATGGAAGTCTGTTTTAGTGATCCGCAAACAAGCTCATCCGTTATGGAGGAAGGCACTCAGAGCCAACGCGCAAGCTTGTTTGCATCACTTACAAACCAGTAATGGAGACCATGGGATTTACTTAAAAAATCCCTCTCCCACTTAGTTATTTATTAATGAGGAATTTTAACTATGCTAGCCTACTAAACTTGTAAACTAACATGCACACACAGCACAATATAAAAGCAATAAATAGAAAAATCTAATTTTCAACTATTATGGCTTTTATCTCTAGTTGTCCTCCGTGTGTTGTCATCCCAAGCTGCTGCCATATTTGGCCACCGCCACCGGGTCTAGCTGTCGCATCCATCTTGCTCCTTGTTCCGCTGCGCCTCTGGTCCTTAGAAGGTTCCACGCTTTGCAAGATTCGATCCGTGACATAAATAGAATTTTACAATTTTGATCCTATATTCCATAAAAGGAATGTACATGTATCTAGATCAAAATAAAATCCTAATAAAACTAAATACAGCTCCTGCTGTATTTTATAATACAATCATGCACACACATATAAATGCCCTTGACATGTCCAAGGGTCCAATCACACACATAAAACTATAAGCCATAATAGTTGGATCCTGCATCCACAAAGTTAGCACATCCTACTATTATCCTGCCTAAATTATGTATGACATGTGCATAATTAAACTAATACTAAATACACAGAGGCAAAACCCTAGCTCTGATACCAATTGTTGGTTGCTACTCGGAAAATCTAGAGGTTCCATGCAAAAATTTTGTACAAAGGTCTGAACCTTTTCCTAGCTACCATGTGTTCTTTTAAATTAAATTTTGGATCGCCTGCGGAACTTAACACGTTTGATCCAAAACTTAATCTATTTGTTCTTTTAGGTTTTGACTTGGATCTCCTGCGGAACTTAACACGTTCGACCCAAGTCACCTTAAGTTATTAATTCCATTAAATATTAATTTCCATAATCGGTTCCCAGTACTGACGTGGCGAGGCACATGGCCTTCTTGGATATGGGAGCAACCACCACCGACTAGACAAAACCTTTTGTAGAAAGCTAATATTTAATTTCCTAAAATAACTTTACGTTAACCGAAAAGAACAATCAAATCACAAGGAAAAGAAAAACAAAAGAACACTATATCGAAAACAAATTCGAAACTCTAGAATCATATGCCTCTTATATTTAGTATTATTTCCAAAAATAACTAGTATGATGCGGAAAGAAAAATTACTAGTTATACCTTTAAGAAAAACCTCTTGATCTTCTACCGTATTCCTCTTCTAACCTCGGACGTTGTGTGGGCAATGATCTTCCGAGATGAGAAACCACCAACCACCTTCTTTTCCTCCTAGCTAGGTTCGGCCACAAAAGAAAAAGCTTCACCAAGGAAGAAAATCAAAACACTAACCAAGCTCCAAGAGATGCTCGCTTCCTCTCCTTCTTCTTCTTCTTCTCCAAGTAGTATCCGGCCACCACAAGAGCTCCAAGGAAAGAGAAGGGTTCGGCCACCACAAGAAGAAGAGAAGGAAAGGATGGCCGGCCACACCAAGGAACCAAAAGAGGGAGAGAAAATAATAGAGGTTGTGTCTTGTGAAGGCACCCTCACCCCTTCTTTTATATTCCTTGGCCTAGGCAAATTAGGAAATTTAATTACAATAAAATTTCCTTAATTCCCTTGACATGATTTAATTGAGAAAAATAAAATAATATTTCCCCAATTAATCTCTAATGGCCGGCCACATCAAGAGGAAATAAATTAGACAAGTTTTAATCAACAAATTAAAACTTCCTAATTTGTTTCCGGAAATTTTAAAAATAAAATTTCTCTTTAAAAATCTCTTCATGGTTGATAAAAGGAAATTTCTATAATTTTAATTTTATCAACATGTGGATAATTTTAAAGAGAAAATAAAATATCTCACCAATCTACAAATAAGGAAAGAGATTTAATCTCTTTCTTTAATCTTTTGTAGATCTTTTACAAGAGAGATATTTTAATTTTAATTCTCTTTAATAAATTATTTCTTCCACATAATAAAAATTAAAATTAAAATCCCTTTTTAATTTAATTTGGCCGGCCCCCACTAGCTTGGGTTCAAGCTAAGGCCGGCCACCCAATTTTATACCTAGGTCGGCCCTAGCTTGGCTGGCCCCTTATTGGTGGGTATAGAAGGTGGGTATAGGTGGGTATAGAACTCTATAAATAAGAGGCTACGATAGGGACCGAGAGGAGGAATTGGTTTTGGTCTCCCGATAAAATTAAGCATCCCGTGCTCGCCCCGAACACACAACTTAATTTTATCAATAATAATTCATTCCACTAGAGAATTATTATTGAACTACCGCACCAATCCCAAATTATATTTTTGGGCTCCTTCTTATTATGAGTGTGTTAGTCTCCCTGTGTTTAAGATAACAAATGTCCACTAATTAAGTAAGTTACTGACAACTCACTTAATTAATATCTAGCTCCAAGAGTAGTACCACTCAACTTCATCGTCATGTCGGACTAAGTCCACCTGCAGGGTTTAACATGACAATCCTTATGAGCTCCTCTTGGGGACATTCTCAACCTAGTATCTCTAGGACACAGTTTCCTTCTATAATCAACAACACACACTATAAGTGATATCATTTCCCAACTTATCGGGCTTATTGATTCATCGAACTAAATCTCACTCATTGATAAATTAAAGAAATAAATATCAAATATATGTGCTTGTTATTATATCAGGATTAAGAGCACACACTTCCATAATAACCGAGGTCTTTGTTTCTTTATAAAATCAGTATAAAAGAAACGACCTCAAATGGTCCTACTCAATACACTCTAAGTGTACTAGTGTAATTATACAGTCAAGATAAACTGATACCTAATTACACTACGACCTTCTAATGGTTTGTTCCTTTCCATTTTGGTCGTGAGCTACTGTTTATAATTTATAAGGTACTGATAACATGATCCTCTGTGTGTGACACCACACACCATGTTATCTACAATATAAATTAATTAAACAACTACATTTATCACAAATATAGACATTTGACCAATGTGATTCTTATTTCTAGATAAATGTTTATACCAAAAGCTAGGCTTTTAGTATACACTCTAACAACAGATTCCTTCTATAATCAACAACACACACTATAAATAATATCATTTCTCACTTATCGGGCATATTGATTTATCGAGCTAAACCTCACCCTTTGATAAGTCAAAGAAATAAATATTAAATATATGTGCTTGTTATTATATTAGGATTAAGAGCACACACTTCCATAATAACTAAGGTCTAGTTCTTTTATTAAGTCAGTACAAAAAGAACTTACCTAAAATGGTCCTACTCAATACACTTAGAGTGTACCAGTGTAATTTATAAGTCAAGATAAACTAATACTTAAATACACTACAACTATTCTAATGGTTTGTTCCTTTCCATCTTAGTCGCGAGCAACTATTTATAATTTATAAAGAACCGACAACATGATCTTCTGAGTGTGACACCACACTCCATGTTATCTACTATATAATTAATTGAACAATTACATTTAACAAATAAATGTAGATATTGGCCAAATGTGATTCTTTTATTTCAAAAATAAATGTTTACAAAAGCTAGGCTTTTAGTATATACTCTAACAATCTCCCACTTATACTAAAAGACTAAGCTGCCATATCTGTTGCCATACATCTGATTCTCATCCCCTCCACATGCCGATCAAAAGCTTTCGAAGGAAGGGCCTTAGTGAAAGGATCTGCCAGGTTATCTGCCGATGCAATCTTGGCGACGACAACTTCTTCTCACTTGACGATGTCTCGTATCAAGTGGTACTTGCGCTCTATATGTTTACTTGCCTTATGGGCTCGCGGTTCCTTTGAGTTTGCAACTGCACCACTATTATCACAATAAATTGTGATGATCTTGGGCAAACTAGGAATCACATCTAAGTCCATTAGAAAGTTCTTGAGCCATACAGCTTCTTTGGCTGCCTCAGAAGCTGCCACATACTCATCTTCCATGGTTGAGTCTGAGACACATTTCTACTTAACACTCCTCCATGCAATGGCTCCACCTCCCAGAGTAAACACATAGCCTAACCTAGACTTACTATTGTCCCTATCTGTTTGGAAATCTGAATCCGTGTAACCCATGGGGAGCAAATTGTCTGCTTGGTAGACTAGCATATAATCTCTAGTCCTTCTCATGTACTTTAATATATGCTTCACAGCAGTCCAATGTCCTTGTCTAGGGTTACTCTGATATCTGCTAACCATGTCTACGGTAAAACAGATATCAGGTCTCGTACACAGCATTGCATACATAAGGCTTGTTACAGTCGAAGCATAAGGAACTGCCTTCATGTCCTCTATCTCCTTTGATGTCTTTGGAGACATCTCTTTAGATAAGGCTACTCCATGCCTGAAAGGTAAGAAACCTTTCTTGGAGTTTTGCATGCTAAAACGAGCAAGGATTGTATCTATATATAAAGCTTGGGATAAGGACAACATTCTTTTCTTGCGATCCCTTATAACTTTGATCCCAAGAATGTGTGCACATTCTCCTAAGTCCTTCATATCAAATTGTTTGGACAATCATATCCTTACGTCCGATAATACCTTGACATTGTCGCCAATTAACAAAATATCATCTACGTATAGTACAAGAAATACCACCACGTTTCTGTTACACTTCTTGTATACACAAGACTCATCCGGACACTGAATAAATCCATATGACTGGATTACTTCGTTAAACCGGATGTTCCAAGATCTTGAAGCTTGCTTTAGTCCATAAATAGACCGATTAAGCTTGCACACTAGATGCTCTTTGCCCTTTTCAATGAACCCTTCTGGTTGCTTCATATGGATATTTTCTTCAAGACTTCCATTAAGGAAAGCTATCTTGACATCCATTTGCCAAATCTCATAATCCATATAAGCGGTAATGGATAAGAGTATCTGGATAGACTTAAGCATTGTTGGGATCCTTCGTACGGCTAGAGAGGGGGGTGTGAATAGCCGACCCCAATCTTTCTCGTTTCTTCCTACGATTAGGTTAGCGCAGCGGAAATACAAAGTAGAAAGAAAACAGGAGAAGAAAGACAAACCATATAACGAGGTTCGGAGATGAACTCCTACTCCTCGGCGTGTCCGTAAGGTGGACGAAGCCTACCAATCCGTCGGTGGATGAGTCCCCGGAAACCCGGCTAATAGATACTCCTTGTGGGTGGAGAAACCTCACCACAATCTTTGCAACAGCAATAGGAGTACAAATAGGAACAAGAAAACAAGAACAGAAATGTAAACAACACTTGCTTGCCTTCTTGAAGTCAGCAGGAACCCTGGTGAAGCAGCAGCTTCTCGGATCCAAGCCTAGCTAGAAAACCAGCAACAGGAAGAAGCTTCACGCGAAGCTTTAGCACCCAACGAGCTCAACAAAGCTCAGCAGAAGAAGCAGCAGCAAGAAGAAGAGTACTTCCGAGAAGAAGAAGAAGATGGAGAGCTTCACCAAGTCCTGTAGCCCCTTTATACCTGCGAAGAAGAAGAGAGAACTAGCCGTTGCTACGCAACGGCTAGGACCTGGACCGATCGATCTGATCGGTCGCGGGACCGATCAGGCCCTACGATGGTCCCAACCGATCAGAAGGCTTCACAGAGTTGCCCAACTCTCTGGAATCTGATCGGTCCTCGGACCGATCCAGCTCCCTGATCGGTCCCGGACCGATCAGCTGCCGATCGGTCCCCGCATCGATCAAGAAGCCCAGCTGTTTTTGTTATCGATCGGTCACGGCACCGATCGATACACAACGTATCCTTCAGATCGATGCAGACCGATCCGAGCTTGGTTTTGCCCAAACCAAGTCTCAAACCTTCCAAACCAATATCCGTCAACCTTGACCTATTGGTACTTCATCCCTAGCATCCGGTCACCCTTGACCGCTAGAATTCCTCAAGTGTCCGGTCAATCCTCGACCTACTTGACTTTCCTCAACACGGATGTCCGATCATCCTTGATCTATCTGGATTTTCCCTGCCCGGCTTTACTCACCGGACTTTCCACACCGCCTAACATCCCGTTAGGACTTTCTCACCGCCGCTTCACTCACCAGACTTTCCAACCGCCTAACATCCCAGTTAGGACTTTCTCTCCTGCCTGCTCACTCACTAGACTTTCCAATCGCCTAACATCCAGTTAGGACTTTCCCACCGCTTCACTCACCAGGACTTTCTACACCGCCTAACATCCCGCTTAGGACTTTCTCGTGCCAAGCTCCTTGTTGACTTCTCCGTGCCAAGTCTCCATACTTGACTTCTCCGTGCCAAGTCTCCATACTTGACTTTTCCAGCCAAGTCTTCATACTTGGACTTTTCGCGTGCCAAGCTCCTGCTTGGCTTTTCCAGGCCAAGTCTCCATACTTGACTTTTCACGTGCCAAGCTCGCTTGGGCTTTTCCGGGCCAAGTCTCCATACTTGGACTTTTCGCCAATCGTCAACCTGGTCAACTTTGTCCCAATTCTAGTTCAGTCAACCAGGTCAACCTTGACCTAGGGTTGCACCAATAATCTCCCAACTATCTATTCTTGTCTCACATCAAGAATAGAACTCTCTCACGAGTGTCAAACATCAACATGCAACTCAACTAGGTCAACCTCGACCTAAGGTTGCACCGACAATCTTCCCAAGTCAAACATCAAAATACAACTCGAGTCAAGTCACCTCGAGTCGGGTCAACCAGGTCAACCAGGTCAACCTTGACCTAAGGTTGCACCAACAATCTCCCCCTTTTTGATGTTTGACAAAACCCATAATCAAGTTAGGTTAACCCGATAACCTAACTTAGGTTTTCCAACCATCTTCCAATGTCCAATGTTCTTTCCTTGAACATTCTCTGGACATTCTCTCCTTAAGTTAACCCGATAACCTAACTTGGGTTCTCCAATAATTCTCCCCCTTTTTGACACACATCAAAAAGACTTCCAACCCTAGCTTAGGTTAACCCGATAACCTAACTTGGGTTTCTCCAATAATTCTCCAATGAACACTCTCCCCTTTTTGACACACATCAAAAAGAAAAAGAAGGGTATCAAGGTCAAGAGTTTCTTCCTAATGAAAGTCTCATACCTTTCATTGAAACTCTTAATTTCCCCCTTGATACTAAACTCAACAATCAACTTAGTGATAATCTCATATCACTAATCCTCAAAAGTCTTAAGGAGTAAAAACTCCCCCTAAAAGGTGGTCACTCCCCCTAAAAGTCAACTCCCCCTTGACAATTAGGTAAAACTCCCCCTTAAAGGTCAACTCCCCCTTGACCATTGCACCAACAATGTCTTGGAGAGTTTCAAACCTTTAGAAATCCACAAAACCCAACTTCCAGCTGAAATTTCAGACCAACAGCTGAAAATCAGAAACTGGCACGCTCTGATCGGTCACCAGACCGATCAGGATCCCATTGGATCGGTCCCTAGACCGATCCACATTCACTGGGATCGGACTGCCTCACTGCCTCTTACTAGATCGGTCTCCGGACCGATCCACACCTCCCTGGATCGGTCCAGTGACCGATCCACTCCTTTCTGGATCGGTCCAGTGACCGATCCAAGCTCCCTTATCAGAATTCCTGAATTTCCTTTACCCGAAGTTCAGAAACCCATAAATAATTCCAGAAAATTTCAAAAATTATGAAACTTTGAGGATACACTCCTCATAACATATACAATCATGGAAAAATAGTTTTCTATGAAAATAACTTCCATTTTTCAATCTTGATACAAAGTTCAAAAACTTTGAAATAGTTCAAGTTTTAACTCAACTTTGTATCACAATGTTCAATGATGAATGCAATCACTAAGATGACTTCATCAAGGTTTTCCAAATCAATTTCAAAATGATTTTAAACCTTTTAATTTAGGACCACAATCTTAGGGCTAAATGTACATGACTTGTACACAAGCTTTCCCTATGATCCCCCAATTACTTGAATTAGGCTCATCTAGGTACAAGAACTATGCACCTTGATCCTAACTCATGATCCTAATATCTCACACACATCTAAGGTGTATCAAACCACATTCAAGTCAATTTGATGTGAGATATGGGTTAGGGTCAACTTAGGCTAAGTTCTCATGCATTTTCTAAACTACACTTTGATCTCAATATCAAAATGTGTTTTTATCCTTAAATCAATTTCATTGATTATTAATGCAAGAGATGATGACATGGCATAAATTATATCATAAGTAAAAACATGTGCCAATGTCATGATGTCATGGCATAAAGCTTGAAAACTTAAATAAAGCACGACATATAATAACCTAAGCATTATCATGACATTTCAAATGATCATAAATTAAATATGGTGTCATGACATGGCATATGGCAAACAACCATGGTAAGTTAACACAAATAAAATACCTAGATTACCTATCTAAGTATCCTTAATCACTTAGCTAACTTAAATTCTAATCCTAGATTGCCCAAAGTGCTCCAAGAAAATGTCAAAACCCAAGTTGGCATTTCTTGATCTCTTGTTTGATTTATACCATTTAAAATTCTACAAGAGTAGCTCTTCTAAGTTAAGGCCCGGATTGCCTTGATTACCTAAGAGAATATCAAAATCCCAATTTGATATTTCTCTAGGTTTTTCAAAATTGTGTCAATTTAAAGTAAGATTAATATATTCTCACTTTGGCACAACTTACTCTTCCAAGGAGTGAATGACAAAGATTATTCCATTTCATTTTCAAAGGTTCCCAAACACCTTGAAAATGCTCCTTGAGTGTCAATTTCCTCAAAGTTGGGTTAACTACCCTTCTTATTGGAGTTGACACTCTCTAACCCATCTATGGGGTAGAGAAGATGCTCCTAGGAACCCAATACCTATTAGAGCTCATTGGGTTCACAAAATATTAACTAGGGATAACTTCCCTAGCAACCCTCCTAATGACCCTCTTAGGCTTTAAAGCCTTGGTCATTTGGGTCTCATCAAGGTCAACTATAGGGGTGACTTCCCTTGTCACCTTGGTAGTGGTCTTCCTAGCCCTAGGTTTTGTTCCATAATCGAATGGAACATTATGATAGGTGGGCTTGACCAATTGGGACTTAGGTTTGTGACCCAAACCTTTCTTGTCCTTGGACTTGGGTTTTTGACCCCTAGACCCTAGAGTCAAATCCTTAAGAGCCTTTTCTAGAGAGTCAAGTCTTGACCTTAAGGCTTGATTTTCTTTCTCTAATACCTCAAGTTTTGATTTGTCATTCTTTCTTGAGGTGTTCCTAGGCATGTGTCTAGTTGATTTAGGGTTTCTACCTAGGTTTTCCTTAACCTTAGAAGTGTTAATCCTAGGGTTAGCATTCCTAGTAGTATCCCTATCTAGGTTGACATGTTTAGCACCTAAGCACATGTATTGATTTCTAGTGTTAACATGCTTATCATTATTGACTAATGCAATAAAATTACTAGCATGTATCCTACTAGAATTGCACGAATGAGCCTTAAAAGATACCTTACGGTTTGCCTTAGCTCCCCCTATCGATGTGCCCGGTCTCTTGCCCTTATGAGGTTGCCTCCCCCTTGAACAATGGCTCCTATAGTGTCCCCTTTGCTTGCATTGGAAGCACACGATGTGCTCCTTGCCCTTGCGTTTCGGGACTCCGGCTTCCTTGACCTTTGGCGCCGGTGGAGTCTTTCTTACCCTCTTTGGACATTTACTCTTGTAATGTCCACGTTCCCTACACTCAAAGCACATAATATGTAATTTAATTGAACTTAAATTGCTTGAGTTACCTAGGGTTGAGGGTGGATGCGAGCTCTCTTCTTCATCCCTCCCGGAGGTAGAAGCTTCTTCTTCTTGCTCCGAACTTGAAGAAGAACTCTCCTCCTCTTCTTCCTTGGATGTTGAGTAGCCCTCAACTCCCAATTCGCTTCTTCCATGATGTGAGCTACTTGGCTCACTAGGCTCCTCTTCATGGCTTGAAGTGGAGCTCTCCTCATGGAGTTTGGCCAAGTTGTTCCACAACTCCTTGGCATTGTTGTACCTATCTATCTTGCACAAAACATTATTAGGTAAAGCAAATTCAATAATTTTTGTTACCTCGTCATTGATTTCGGATTGTCGGATTTGCTCTTTCGTCCACTCCTTCTTCTTGATAGGTTTTCCTTCCTCATCCATCGGAGGGGAAAACCCTTCTTGTACACAAAACCAATTTAACATATTAGTTCTAAGAAAATACATCATCCTTACCTTCCAATATGTGAAGTTGTCGTGAGACTCGTAGAAGGGTTGAATGGTGATGTCTTCTCCATAGAGATCCATCTCTAGCTTTGCTCCCACGGGTGTTGATCCGATGAAGAGCAACCTCGCTCTGATACCACTTGTTGGGATCGTTCGTACTCGGCTAGAGAGGGGGGTGTGAATAGCCGACCCCAATCTTTCGCGTTTCTTCCTACGATTAGGTTAGTGCAGCGGAAATACAACGTAGAAAGAAAACAGGAGAAGAAAGACAAACCATATAACGAGGTTCGGAGATGAACTCCTACTCCTCGGCGTGTCCGTAAGGTGGACGAAGCCTACCAATCCGTCGGTGGATGAGTCCCCGAAAACCCGGCTAATAGATACTCCTTGTGGGTGGAGAAACCTCACCACAATCTTTGCAACAGCAATAGGAGTACAAATAGGAACAAGAAAACAAGAACAGAAATGTAAACAACACTTGCTTGCCTTCTTGAAGTCAGCAGGAACCCTGGTGAAGCAGCAGCTTCTCGGATCCAAGCCTAGCTAGAAAACCAGCAACAGGAAGAAGCTCACACGAAGCTTTAGCACCCAACGAGCTCAACAAAGCTCGGGGAAGAAGAAGCGAAGCTTCAGTAAGAGTACTTCGAAGGAAGAAGCGTGCGGCGAAATATTCACCAAGTCCTGAGCCCTCTTTATACCGCGAAGAAGAAGAGAGAACTAGCTGCTACGCAACGGCTAGAACTGACCGATCGAGCTCACCGATCGGCTTTGCCCGATCGGTCGCGGGACCGATCAGGCCTACGCTGGTCGACCGATCAGGAACTTCACAGTTGCCCACTGAGTGGAATCTGATCGGTCCCTGACCGATCAGTCCTGATCGGTCCCGGACCGATCAGTTCTCCAGATCGGTCCGATGCCTTACAGAACCCTTCTTTTTGTTATCTGATCGGTCACCAGACCGATCAGATACACAAACGTATCACTGGATCGGTCTGCAGACCGATCCAGAGCTTGGTTTTTGCCCAAACCAAGTCTCAAACCTTCCAAACCAATATCCGGTCAACCTTGACCTATTGGTACTTCATCCCTAGCATCTGGTCACTCCCTTGACCTGCTAGAATTCCTCGCCAAGTGTCCGGTCAATCCCTTTGACCTACTTGGACTTTCCTCAACACCAGATGTCCGATCATCCTTGATCTATCTGGATTTTCCCTTGCCCGGCTTCACTCACCAGGACTTTCCACACTGCCTAACATCCCAGTTAGGACTTTCTCACTGCCTGGCTTCACTCACCAGGACTTTCCAACTGCCTAACATCCCAGTTAGGACTTTCTCACTGCCTGGCTTCACTCACCAGGACTTTCCAACTGCCTAACATCCCAGTTAGGACTTTCCCACTGCCTGGCTTCACTCACCAGGACTTTCCACACTGCCTAACATCCCAGTTAGGACTTTCTCTCGTGCCAAGCTCCCTGCTTGGACTTCTCCGTGCCAAGTCTCCATACTTGGACTTCTCCGTGCCAAGTCTCCATACTTGGACTTTTCCAGTGCCAAGTCTTCATACTTGGACTTTTCGCGTGCCAAGCTCCCTGCTTGGGCTTTTCCAGTGCCAAGTCTCCATACTTGGACTTTTCGCGTGCCAAGCTCCCTGCTTGGGCTTTTCCAGTGCCAAGTCTCCATACTTGGACTTTTCGCGTGCCAAGCTCCCTGCTTGGACTTTTCCAGTGCCAAGTCTCCATACTTGGACTTTTCAGGTCAACCAGGTCAACCTTGACCTAGGGTTGCACCAATAATCTCCCAACTATCTATTCTTGTCTCACATCAAGAATAGAACTCTCTCACGAGTGTCAAACATCAACATGCAACTCAACTAGGTCAACCTCGACCTAAGGTTGCACCGACAATCTTCCCAAGTCAAACATCAAAATACAACTCGAGTCAAGTCACCTCGAGTCGGGTCAACCAGGTCAACCTTGACCTAAGGTTGCACCAACAAGTATGACTACCGGTGAAAAAGTCTCCTCATAATCGATTCCCTCTTTCTGAGTATACCCTTTCGCAACAAGCCTTGATTTGAAGGTTTCTACCTTCCCATCTATCCCTCTTTTCCTTTTGTAAATCCACTTGCATTCAATGACTTTTACACCATCAGATGGTTCTACAAGCTCCCAGACCTTATTAGAATACATAGATTCTATTTCGGAATTCATTGCCTTTTGCCAAGATACTACATCTATATCTTGGAGTGTTTCGTCATATGTTCGGGGATCAGGTTCATGTTTACCTGGGATCAAGTCCGAAGACTCTCCCAAAAACATGAATCTCTCAGGTTGCCTCACAACCCTCCCACTACAACGAGACACTGTCTCTGGCTGTATATCATGTGTGACACGTGTTACAGTTTCTTGTGGTACTTCATCTTGTACTGTTGGTATTAAACTAGATGTGTCCTCTCTTATTTCTTCTAGAACTATTTCACTCATGGGCTTATGGTTCATTACATAATCTTCTTCTAAAAATCGAGCATTGGTGCTAACAATGATCTTCTGATTTTTAAGATTATAAAATAAACCACCTTTCATTCCTTTAGGATATCCCACAAACAGACAAACTTCTGTACGTGATTCCAACTTGTCAGTATCTCCCTTCAGCACATGTGCTGGACTACCCCATATCCGGATATGATTCAGACTAGGTTTATGCCCATTCCATAATTCTATGGGAGTAGAGGAATTATTTTAGAAGGTACCATATTCAGAATGTACACTGTTGTTTCCAGAGCATATCCCCAAAACGAATTTGGTAATTCTGAATAACTCATCATCGATCTAACCATTTCCATAAGAGTTCTATTCCTTCGTTCTGCCACACCATTCTGCTGGGGTGTACTAGGTGCAGACAATTGGGATTGAATCCCGACTTCTGATAAGTAATTCCTAAACTCTCCAAAGAGGTATTCGCCACCACGGTCAGACCGTAGTGTCTTGATACTTTTACCAAGACGTTTCTCCACATCAGCCCTATATTCTTTGAACTTGTCAAAGCATTTAGACTTGTGGCGCATCAAGTAAATATATCCGTATCTTGAATAATTGTCTATAAAGGAGATGAAGTATTCATAACCACCTCTTGCCTGGATAGACATAGGACCACACAAATCAAAATGAACCAGTTCTAATGCATCTTTGGCTCTATACCCCTTGGCCTTAAAAGGTCTCTTGGTCATTTTACCTTCCAAGCAAGATTCACATGTTGGAAAGTTTTCCAACTCTAATGGACCCAATAGTCCATCGACTACAAGCCTTTGAATCCTACTTAAGTTAATATGACCAAGCCTTAGATGCCAAAGATATGTTTGGTTCATTTCCGAAGGTTCTTTTCTCTTATTAGAGTTAGAATATGTGTTATTAATTTCCATGTTTTGCTTTGTGGGAGAAATTGGATTTAAAGTATATAAATTGCCAACTAATGCACCAGAACAGATAATCACTTTATTTCTCTTTATAACCACATTATTACTAAAGGAAATTGAATATCCATCCAAATATAGTTTAGAAACTGAAATTAAATTCTTTCTAAAATTGTGTACATAAAGACAATTTTTTAAAATCAAATTTCTATTCCTATCAAAAGATAAGTAGACGTCTCCCACTGCAGCAGCCGCCACCTTAGTAGCATTGCCTATGTAGACGGTTATCTCTCCTTTAAATAGTCGCTGGGTTTCCTGGAACCCCTGCAAAGAATTGCAGACATGATCAGTGGCTCCCGTATCTACACACCAGGTGCTGGTAGATAACACCGCTAAACATGTTTCAACTACTAGAGCATGAGATATACTTTTATTGTTCTGATTCCTATGAGGATAGTCCGATTTCCAATGTCTAGACTGCTTACAGATGAAGCACTTGCCCTTCGGCTTCTTCATTCCAGCTTTCTATCCTGTACCCTGAGGTTTATTCACCTTCTTCGCTGAAAAGACATGTTTCTTCTTCTTCTTTCCTTTCGACTTAGAAGTAGAACCATTTTCAGCATAGTGAATCTGAGAACTATGACGAAATATTCCTTCTGCTGCCTGTAGTTCTGTCAGAAGTTCCTCCAACGTATACTCTCTTTTGTTTATGTTATAGTCCAGGCGGAACTACTCAAAATTTCTGGGTAGCGTTTGGAGAATTATATCGACTTGGGTGTCTCCATCGATTTCTCCTCCAAGGACTTGTATTTCATTCAGATAAGCCATCATTTTGAGGATATGATCCCTTACGGGTGTCCCCTCAGACATGGTGGTTATCATTAGCTTTCTCATTGCCTCTTACCTAGCAGTCCGACTCTAGTGCCCAAAGAGTTCTTTGAGATTGTTCATTATATCATAAGCTGTTGGTAAATCTTGATGCTGATGTTGCAATATATTTGACATTGATGCCAAAATGTAACACTGCGCCATCTCATCAGCTTTTCCCCATTTCTTATGATACTCAATCTCCTCTAGGGTAGAGTCACCGTCAGGTGCATCAGGGCAAGTCTCGGTCAGTACAAACTTATAGCTTTCAGCAGTAAGAGCAATGCCCAGGTTTCTTTTCCAATCAATATAGTTTAGACCAGTAAGTTTGTTTTCTTTCAGTATAATGGTCAGTGGGTTGAAAGTCATCCTAAGAATCACAAAAATAAACTTTGGTCAAGACTCTAAATTTAGAATAATATTGATTCCTCAAACAATACTATTTTAAATTAACCAACACCTCAAATCACCGTCAATATTGCATGCCACGTTAGTGTGGACGTATACAAATTCAACATTTGTAAGAGGAGGGTGTGACCCATTAATTTTATTATCTTGTCATCCTAACTTTATGACAAATAAAATTAATAGTTGGTTTCACTTTGGTCACACAATACAATAGCAGTGACTCCGTTGGGGAGAATATTATTGAATGCGTCTAAGTGTATACCATTACTTGATACTAAGTCCATTAAATAGGATTATGCCCCTTCAGTTGGAGAAGATCGCACGCTCCTAAATAATTTCCTATAACCATCCATTAAGGAAATTTGATCTAGTGATCCGTAATAAACCCATCCGTTGTGGAGGGAGGCACTCAGAGCCAACACGCAAGCTTGTTGCATCACTTACAAACCAGTAATGGAGACCATAGGATTTATTAAAATCCCTCTCCCACTTAGTTATTTAAAAATGAGGATTTTAACCTATGCTAGCATACATCACATGCACATAAACATCACAGTAAATAAAAGCAATAAATTTGAAAATTAATTTTCCAACTATTATGACCTTTTCCTTCACTATCTTCAGTATGCTCCAACCCTAGCTGCTGCCATCATTAACCACCGCCATTGGGTCGAATTGTCGCATCTATCTTGCTTCTTATTCCGCTGCGCCTCTGGTCCTCCAATAGCACCACGCCTCACAAAGATACGATCCGCGACAAATATAGAATTTTACAAATATCGATCCTATATTCCATAAAGGAATATACATGTATTCTAGATCGAACAAAAAATAAAATTCTAAAAAATAATACAGCTCTTGCTGTATTTGATACATACAATCATGCACACAAAATAATGCCCTTGACATGTCCAAGGGTCCAATCACACACAATATCTAAATGTCATAATAGTTAGAGCCTGCAACCAAAGAGTTAGCATATCCTACTATTATCCTGCCTAAATTATGTATGACATGTGCATAACCTATTTGAATTCTAAACACACAGAGGCAAACCCTAGCTCTGATATCAATTGTTGGTTAGTCCTAGGAAAATATATCTGTTCCACTGTATAAAAATTTTGTACAAGTGTCGAACCTTTCCTTAAATAACCTATTGTGTTCTTTAGAAGTTAAATTTGGAATCGCAGACGGAACTTAACATCATTGATTCCAAATTTAACTTATCTATTTTTAATGGTTTAGATTTGAATCGCAAAAGGAACATAACACTATTGATTCAAATCTACCTAAGTTATTAATTCCATTAAATATTAATTTCCAAAATTAGCTTCCAGGACTGCATGACGAGGCACATGGCCTTCTTGGATATGGGAGCAACCACCACCGCCTAGGCAAAGCCTTTTAAGGAAAGCTAATATTTAATTTCCTTAAATAACTCTAGGTTAACCAAAAAGAACAATTGAATCACAAATTTGAAAAAGAAGAAAACACAAACTCGAAAAATAAATTCGAAAAACTAGATCTAATTGCCTCTTGTATTTAGAATTCTTACAAAGAAAATAACTAGTATGATGCGGAAGAAAACTGCTAGTTATACCTTCTCTTTGTAAGCTAATGACCTCAAGATCTTCTGCCGTATTCCTCGCCTCGCCTTGGACGTCGTGTGGGCGACGATCCTCCAAGATGAACACCACCCAAAAGCTTCTTCCTCTTCTTCTAAAATCCGGCCACCACCACCACCAAGGAGAAGAGAGCAGAAGGGAAAAGAGAAGGGAGAGAGGGGCCGACCACTTGAGATCTCCAAGCAAAAGAATAAGAGTTGTGTCTCATGAAGCCTTCTCACCCCTTCCTTTATATTACTTTCTCAAGGCAAATAAGGGAAGAATTAAAATCTTCCTCTAATTTTCCTTTTCCCTTTTAATTTTTCCTTTTCTTTCTTCTTGATTGAATCAATCACCAAAATTAATTGATGATGATTTTAATTATGGTCGGCCCCTTGCTTGGGCACCAAGCAAGGTGGCCGGCCACCTCATCAAGGGAAAAAGGAAATATATTTTTTTTATAAAATTTTACAAGAAAAACTCTTATAAAATTTTACAAGCTCTCTTTCCTAAAGTAGGAGTTAAAAAAGGAAAGTTCTAAAAATTAAAACCATGTTTTAAAATTTAAAACTTTTCTTATAAAATTTCCTTTTTTAACATGATGATAGAAAATTTTAATTTTAAAACTTATCTTCCTTTTTTTTCTTAAACCATGAGAATGGTTAAAAAAGGAAAGTTTTAAAACTTTTTAAAACTCTCTATTAAACATGTGGCCTAATTCAAATAAGGAAAGTTTTAAAAATTAAAATCTCTCTTTTAAAATTTATAGTTTTCTACAAAGAGAAGATTTTAAAAATTCAAAACAACCCTCCCCTTTTGATTTATTGTGGTCGGCCCCTTCATGCTTGGTCACCAAGCAAAGGGTCGGCCCCTATGGAAGAGGATGTGGTCGGCCCTTGCTTGGTCACCAAGCATTAGGCCGGCCCACTTCTTGGACACCAAGAAGAGCCTTTCATTTGGATGGACTTGAGGCTATAATGAGGCTACGACAGGGACCTAGAGGAGAAATTGGTTTTGGCCTTCCGATGAGCTTGAGTATCCCGTGCTCACCCTAAACACACAACTCAAGTTCATCGATAATAACTCATTCCACTAGAGAGTTATTATCGCACTACGCACCAATCCCAAATTAAATTATTGGCTCCTTCTTATTATGAGTGTGTTAGTCTCCCTGTGTTTTAGATAATAAATGTCCACTAATTAAGTAAGTTACTGACAACTCACTTAATTAATATCTAGCTCCAAGAGTAGTACCACTCAACTCCATTGTCATATCGGACTAAGTCCACCTGCAGGGTTTAACATGGCAATCCTTATGAGCTCCTCTTGGGGACATTCTCAACATAGATAACTAGGACATAGATTCCTTCTATAATCAACAACACACACTATAAGTAATATCATTTCCCAACTTATCGGGTATATTGATTTATCGAGCTAAACCTCACCCTTTGATAAGTCAAAGAAATAAATATTAAATATATGTGCTTGTTATTATATTAGGATTAAGAGCACACACTTCCATAATAACTAAGGTCTAGTTCTTTTATTAAGTCAGTACAAAAAGAACTTACCTAAAATGGTCCTACTAAATACACTTAGAGTGTACCAGTGTAATTTATTAGTCAAGATAAACTAATACTTAATTACACTACAACTATTCTAATGGTTTGTTCCTTTCCATCTTAGTCGCGAGCAACTATTTATAATTTATAAAGAACCGACAACATGATCTTCTGAGTGTGACACCACACTCCATGTTATCTACTATATAAATTAATTGAACAATTATATTTAACAAATAAATGTAGATATTGACCAAATGTGATTCTTTTATTTTAAAAATTAATGTTTACAAAAGCTAGGCTTTTAGTATACACTCTAACACTCCCTTGGTGGGTGGTGGCTTGAAGATAGAAAGAAGAGGAAGAAAAGGAAGAAGAGGAGTAGGCGCCCCATCCTAGAGATTCCTTGGTGGCCGGCGGTTTGGAAACAAAGAAGAGAAGAAGGGTGGTGTTGTCTTGGTAGATCATCACCCACACGACGTCTAAGAAGAGGAGAGAAATACGGCAGAAGCTCAAGAGGTCTTTAACTACAAAGGAAGGTACAACTAATTCTTTAATTCCGCTGCGTAATTAGTCGAGTTTTCTTTGTATCGATTTTGAATTCCAACACAAGAGACCAGCGATCTTGTACTTTGATCAAGGTGTGCTTTGATCCATCAAGAACTTGCTTGATTGATCAAACATATGTATGATCGAATATGTGGGTTGCTAGGAAAAGTTCTGTACTTGTACAATTTTTGTACAGAGAAATTTAAACTGAACGGAATTCCAGCGCCTTCACACCGATCTCTTCAAGACAACTCTTTGAGTACAAGTCTCTCCTTTGGAAGTTACTAGTCACGAGTGAAGAAGAGAGATCAAGAGGAAGAAGAAGAGAAGCACACAAGGGAGAGTTTTCTCCATTGTGGTGGTCACGACAACAAGAGGGAGCACCCTCTTGTTAGCCGAGGGAGAGAGAGAAGATGGAGAGGAGGATTGGATTTCCAAAAGTCAATCAACCAAATAATGAAACTTGTATCTAATTCTCTTCCAATTACATTTATATATAATCATCTTTAATGAGTTGAATTAGAAAGTCTAAATCCAACCAATTATCCCTTAACCAAAAATTAACTCATTAACTCCTTGGTTTGGTTAATAACTAAACCAAGTTGGTTCATGACTAATTCATAATTAAACCAAATATGGTTCAACTCTACCATAAGATATGTAGCTCATCTGCGCTTCCATTATGACAAATATTTCGATATTTGTCTTATGTATGGTCCAACTAAATATTTATCTCTTGATCTAAGAATCTTATTCTTTAACTTATTTTATGTCTTTTAAAGACTCATTAGTACATGTGACCCAATATGTTCCCAGTTCATCTTGGTCGTCCATAATTAATTACTTAATTATAGAACGATCATGAGTGACACCTAGTAGTACATCATGATCTCTAATTACTCAAAAAATCATAGTTAGTCTTAGAACTAATTCTAAATCCTTCAATAGCTACAATGAGTCGTGTCTTGTTCCTTTCACTCGTCTTATACCTACTTGGTTCAGGAAATGGTCTATGTGTCTGCCCCCACTAGACTATCTACGTCACACCTAGTCCAAGTAATACTTTCTCTTTCTATAGATTCAAATTACTCGTACATGTGTACAAGAGTCTCATACTCTTAACATGTGATGTTTTAGCTAAAGACTTTGAGTAATAATCCTAACGAGTGACCATTGGGTATACGTCTCCTCGCAAAGAGTGGTGAATTCTCTATGGGCTATCCAAACATCTTTAGGCATTTTGATTTATACCCAATCATCCCGGGTCCACACCTCAATGAGGTGCTTGCTTAAGATGTCAAAGTATAAGTCTCTATGACCAAGATGACTTGTATACCACAAGTCGAAAGAAACTTGCACTCTAGCTGTAGTAAAAGCTTCACAGACATGTCCATATATATAGATAACTATATGAAATCTTACAATGAGTCACTCCAATGAACTAGTTATTATAAGTAGCATCCACGTTTAACTCTCGACATCCCAATGTCTCCATCCGGTTAGAAAATAGCTCCTTGGTGAACCAAGGAGTATAACCCGTGCTAGTCTTACAAAATTGATGATGTTCGAATGCATCAATTCGATGACTAGGGAAATTCCAATACGTTAATAATTACACATGTAGAGATAATCACTAGTTGTGATCCAATCATAATTTCTCTCATCCTATAAATTGTATTACTGAGATTCAGTAAATGAGTTTAAGACAATTAAACATATAATATGCACTCAAATAGTGAATCTATATTTAGTAAAAATCATAAGGAGATTACCTTAGGACATCCCTCAAAATATAACACTCCCACTTGGCCTAATATCAATCGTCACGGTATCCTAAACCGTAAACATAGACGTGGCTCTCAAACTTACTTTGTGGTAGAGTCTTTGTAAAAGGATCTGCTAGGTTCCTTTTAGTGGAAATTTTGTCGACCTGTATTTCTTTTCTACTAATGATCTCCCTAATCAGATGATAGCAACAAAACATGTGTTTTAATCGCTGATAAGACCTAGGTTCCTTTTCTTGTGCAATGACTCTAGTATTGTCGTAGTAAATGAGTAATGCTTCAATAATGGATAGAACCACTCCAAGTTCAGTAACGAACTTCTTTATCCAAACTGCTTCTTTTGCTACTTCCGAAGTTACAATGTATTCCACCTTACAGGTAGAATCTGCTACTATATCTTGCTTGGAACTTTTCCAACTAACTGCGCATCTATTTAATATGAATATGAATCCAGACAAGGACTTAGAGTCATCCTTGTCTGTCTGGAAACTTACATCTGTATATCCACGTATGATCATATCACCATCTCCATATACTAAGAACATATCCTTAGTTCTTCTCAAATACTTAAGAATCGTCTTGACAGCCGTCTAGTGATCCATTCCTAGATTAGACTGATATGTCCTCGTAACACTCAAAGCATACGATATATCAGACCTTATATATAACATAGCATATATGATAGATCATATTGCGGACGCATAAGGTATCTTCTCCATGCAAATCCTCTCGTCTTCTGTGTGTGGGCACATAGACTTTGAAAGGTTAATTCCATGCCTCATAGGTATGAAACATTTCTTGGATTTAGACATGCTAAACCACTTTAGCACTATGTCTATATATGTCAACTATGAAAGACCAAGTAACCTTTTCGATCTATCTCTATAGTTTTTCATCTCGAGAATGTAAGTTGTTTCTCCCATGTCTTTCATGGTGAACATTGTGGATAACCAAAGTTTAACTGACTGTAAAACTGGTACATCGTTTCCTATAAGCAATATGTCATCAACATATAATATTAGGAATACGGCGACACTCCCACTAACATTTTAATACACACAAGGTTCGTCTAGATTTTGTGAGAAATCAAATTCTTTGATTGTCTCATCAAAATATATATTCCAACTCCTGGATACTTGCTTCAATCCATAAATGGACCGCTGAAACTTGCATACTTTATTCTTGTTAACGAATGTGAAACCTTCGGGTTGTATCATCATATACACATCCTCGAGCAGATTTCTATTAAGGAAAGTTATTTTCACATCCATTTACCATACTTATAATCATAATGAGCCGATATGGCCAGGAGTATCCAAATAGATTTAAACATGGCTATGGATTTAAGCATGGCTACATGTGAGAAGGTTTCGTCATAGTCAATGCCTTGTCTTTGATGATAGTATTTCGCCACCAACCTTGCCTTGTAGGTAGAGCCGTCAATTTGGGTTGGGTTCGTCGGGTTGGCCCACCCCGCCAAATAATTTAAATGGTTGGTTTGGAATTTTATCAACCCAAACCCGCGGCGGGCCGACTCGCCTAGGCCTACGACCCGCGCGGGTCGGCCCGCAATGGGCTTGGGTTGGCCTGCGGGTTAAGAAACACATGTAAATGAGGTTTTATGCCAATTTATTATTGATCCTGTCTGAGAAGCTAGACAAAACGGAGAGCCGGGAGAAAAAATCCACTGCTGATGAAGAATAATACCTGTGGAATACCGATCCAAGAAACCCAAAGCGGATCTAGGAGAATGAAGTCACAGGGTGCCCTCCTTGCGTGAAGATCTAGTGACGAGAGAGAAACCCGACTTAAGAAAACCAAGATCTGGAGCTTCCAAGGCTTCCTGCACACAAGAGACCAACCAACACTATCGTCAGTGACCTAAGACCGGGGTGGGAATCCCTGGCTAGGCCCTCCGACGCTCAAGTTAGTGATCTCTCTCAGTGTGGAAGAAGGAAGAGGAAGAAGATGAACAATAGTTGAAAACTAGAATTATGAATGTGAGAACCAATGTGAACTTACCTTGCCAACGGAGAGGATTCCCCTTTTTATACCACTTCATATAACCTCTGTAGTCATGAAGTAGACCCCGGTTTGTTAGAGTTTGTTATGAGATGATGTAAGCGGTGTACTTGCACAAAATAGCTTTTAAGGAATCTTTTTTGTACCCCAGATGTACCTTCTTTGTCGTTTAGCACCTGCAAGACAACCTGAAAGCATATTTCCCGCCAAAATATATAACATCTGTCATGGATTATTTTATTTGACATATTCATTTATGATCCTTCCTCATGCGGCTTCTATTTGTATCCTTGTTCTGTTAAAAATAATAATAAGTTGCATTTTATTCAACATGTTTCTAAGGTATTGATTGAATGACCTGTGTTAGCTCTCCACTTGAAAGAACATTCCCGACCGATATTAACCTATCTTTATTCTGAAGGTATGTCCCGGCCGATATTGGCCTACCTTTACTTTGAAGACATGTCCCGACCGATATTCGTCTATCTTCATCAGGAAGGTATGTCCCGGCCGATATTGGCCTACCTTTACTTTGAAGACATGTCCCGGTCGATATTAGCCTGTCTTCATCCGGAAGGTATGTCCCGACCGATATTGGCCTATCTTTACCTTGACGGTATGTCCCGGCCGATATTGGCCTATCTTTACCTTGACAGTATGTCCCGACCGATATTGGCCTATCTTTATCTCAACCAATATTGGCCTATCTTTATCTCGACCAATATTGACCTATCTTTATCTAGACCAATATTGGCCTATCTTTATCCCGATCAATATTGACCTATCTTTATCCCGACCAATATTGGTCTATCTTTATTTCGACCAATATTGGCCTATCTTTATCTCGACTAATATTGGCCTATCTTTATCCCGACCAATATTGGCCTATCTTTATCTCGACCAATATTGACCTATCTTTATCTCGACCAATATTGACATATCTTTATCCCGACCAATATTGACCTATCTTTATCCCGACAAATATTGGCCTATCTTTATCTCGACCAATATTGGCTTATCTTTATCCCGGCCAATATTGGCCTATCTTTATCCCAACCAATATTGGCCTATCTTTATCCCGACCAATATTGGCCTATCTTTATCTCGACCAATATTGGCCTATCTTTATCCCGACCAATATTGACCTATCTTTATCCCGACCAATATTGGCCTATCTTTATCTCGACCAATATTGGCCTACTCCCCTAGATTCTATTATCTCCTTTATTTTTTTCACCAGGGACCTACTAAACCTAACCCATATCACTAGCCTTCCCTCCAAGTCTAGTCGAAGGAGGTGTCAACCGACTGACTAGACATGAGTTTTTATTTTTTCTTATTCTTCTCCCATCTTTCTTTATTACACTTGGTAAACTGCGCACTTTTTCCAGAACTTCCTTGATTATGATTGGTTTTTCAACGGTAAGAAAATATTGGAGGCGCACGACGAGGCGTCACCCACCCTTACATGATTCATTTTATCTCACGACAAGGAGTCACAGTCGTCAAGCTGTTGTTGTAAGTGTTTTTAATTATATGTTATTAACTTCTTATCACTCCCTCTAACCGCATTATTATTTTGTTTAGTTCCTTGCCTCAAGTCTTCATTTAGACCAGCTGCTCATTGCTCTGGAAAGGGATAATAGTAAATTAAGGGCCCAAATAGAAGTTTTGAAAGCTATTCTTCCTCCTTCCCACAATGATCTCCCTCAATTACGAGAAAAAATAGCCTTACAGAATCAACAATTGGGAGTTCTGAAGAAAGAACTGTAGCATCGACACCAATTATTATAAAACAAAGAGCTTGAGAGGAAAACCTTGGAGTTACAAGTGGATCGATTAAACTCCAGCCTCCAGGTGGAAACTACTTTGAAGGACAAAGCTATTTCAGATGTTTCTCATAAAAACATTGTCTTAGAGAAAGTAGAGAGACTTCATAATATTTTTCTTTCTGAGCAGGTTCAAGATTTATCATCAAAAGAATTTGCTCTTCTACAAGAGCAAGAACAAAGAAAGGTTTAGGATGCAGAGATATCCTCACTCCAAAAAGAACTAGAACAACTTAAATTGGAAGGAGACATTTTCAGAGATGAAAATACTAAACTACAAGCCGAATATCAGAGTTATAAGGAGCATGAGGAAGACCGATGGGAGGACAAGCGTTTAGCCTATCTGAGGTCTTCGAAGTTTAATGATGAATATGTCCGCCGTATAATAGGGACTTTAAATCAATCCGTGACAGGGGGTATTCAACAATTAAGGGAAGGTGGTTATCTATCTTGAGAACTCTCCTCTCTATTCATAAACCATCGCAGACTTAATCAGGAATTGCCCGAAAACTTGACAAGCAATTTTGAGTAAGCATGATTATGTATATAAAAGACTTGTAATTAAATACTTGCATTTTTGTAAAAATTTGTACTTACCTACTTTCCTGACCTTTGTTATCTTGCTACTCTTCCTTTGAGATGTTCGTGAGAATAAGTACTATCTTGTTCAAGAATTCTTTCTTATTTCTCGAAGTTAAGCATTATTTTGATAAAACTCCTCCATTTGCGGTATCTTAATTGATCATATGATTTTGAACAATAAGACTTTCCATAAACTCCTTGAGCTTCAATCAGGCATGACTATATATATATATATATATATATATATATATATATATATATATATATATATATATATATATAAGATTCCATCCATATTCCAGAAGGGCGTATAATCCCGAGCAACTTTATGTGAAAAATTCCCTAGGATTTATGCACTCCGATGGGGAGTATAACCTCGAGCGATTTTAGATAAAGAACTCCATATGATTGTAACTTCTGATCGGGTACGTGATCCTGAGTAGTAATATATAAGTAAATCATACAAATCTCATAAGACTACGAATTCTGACCGGGAGTATAATTTTGAATGATTATACTTAAAGAACTCCATATGATTGTAACTTCTGATCAAGTGTTTGATCCGGGAGCATAATTTTGAATGATTATATATAAAGAACTCCATATGATTGCAACTTCTGATCAAGTGCTTGATCCTGAACAGTAATATATAAGGAAATCATAAGAATCTCATAAGACTATGAATTTTGACCGGGAGTATAATTTTGAATGATTATATATAAAGAACTTCATATGATTGCAACTTCTGATCAAGTGCTTGATCCTGAGCAGTAATATATAAGGAAATCATAAGAATCTCATAAGACTATGAATTCTGACCGGGAGTATAATTTTGAATGATTATATATAAAGAACTTCATATGATTGCAACTTCTGATCAAGTGCTTGATCCTGAGCAGTAATATATAAGGAAATCATAAGAATCTCATAAGACTATGAATTTTGACCGGGAGTATAATTTTGAAAGAATTCCCACTGAATTTTGAATCCTGGTCAGGAGTGTAATTCTGAGTGGCAAAGAAATCTAGATGCCTTTGAATTTCGGTCGGGCGTGTGATCCTGAGTGATTCGGGTCCACAAATTATTGTGTTGTATCAATCTCGCATGCTTTTACTCATAATAGTTTAAAGTCTCCGGTTCCTCCCATGAAGACCTGTCCAAGTTACTTCATGAGATTTCCCGATCGACTATGCTTTTATGATAGTTTAAAGTCTCCGGTTCCTCCCATGAAGACCCGTCCGAGTTACTTCATGAGATTTCCCGATCGACTATGCTTTTATGATAGTTTAAAGTCTCCGGTTCCTCCCATGAAGACCCGTCCGAGTTACTTCATGAGATTTCCCGATTGACTATGCTTTTATGATAGTTTAAAGTCTCCGGTTCCTCCCATGAAGACCCGTCCGAGTTATTTCATGAGATTTCCCGATCGACTAAGCTTTTATGATAGTTTAAAGTCCCCGGTTCCTCCCATGAAGACCCGTCCGAGTTACTTCATGAGATTTCTCGATCGACTAAGCTTTTATGAAAGTTTAAAGTCTCCGGTTCCTCCCATGAAGACCCGTCCGAGTTATTTCATGAGATTTCCCGATCGACTAAGCTTTTATGATAGTTTAAAGTCTCCGATTCCTCCCATGAAGACCCGTCCGAGTTACTTCATGAGATTTCCCAATCGACTAAGCTTTTATGAAAGTTTAAAGTCTCCGGTTCCTCCCATGAAGACCCGTCCGAGTTACTTCATGAGATTTCCCGATCGACTAAGCTTTTATGATAGTTTAAAGTCTCCGGTTCCTCCCATGAAGACCCGTCCGAGTTACTTAATGAGATTTCCATATCGACTAAGCTTTTATGATAGTTTAAAGTCTCCGGTTCCTCCCATGAAGACCCGTCCGAGTTACTTCATGAGATTTCTCGATCGACTAAGCTTTTATAAAAGTTTAAAGTCTCCGGTTCCTCCCATGAAGACCCGTCCGAGTTACTTCATGAGATTTCCCGATCGACTATTATTTGAGGGAAACTAAAATACTTGCACCAACCTTGTGATGTTTTTAATGTCTTTGAGAATCCTTAAGGAAGCCTGGTCGGTTTCTACTTAAAGCCCCCAATTGACAGATACTTGAGCGGACTTTGCTGCCTGGGATATTGCTGTTAATAATAGTTTCGCCTTTGATAACGATCCCTATTTACTTTCTTATTTTTCAAAACAAAATAGTCTTCTGTATGATGGTTGTTGGTCTTGTGATAAGTGCACCATCTTCTTGGTGCTTCTTGCTACATCTCCACATGTTGTATTGCTTGTGGACAATATTCTGGATGATGATGGGGTGGGTGCATTACTCTAGGTCCTCTTGGTGGAGGAACAGGAGCAGGAGTTTTCTCCTTAATAGGAGCAGGAGAAGAAGTGGTATCTTCTTTTCGGCGTGCAGCCTGAGCTTCTTCGACATTAATAAACTCAGTAGTACGTTCAATTAATAAGTCAAAATTGACAGGAGGATTTCTCACCAGATATTTAAAGAAATCATTATCATTTAAGGCTTGAGAAAAGGCACTTACCAATATCTCAATGGTAGCATTGGGCACATCGATGGCTACCTGATTGAATCTCTTAATATAGGCTCTAATAGACTCTTTAGATCCCTGTTTAATTGAAAATAAGCTCCAAGGAGTTTTATGATACCTCTTGTTGTTGGAAAATGATGCAAGAAAACCTTCTTGAAATATTTAAACCTTCGGATAGAATTCCCCGACAAACTTTTAAACCAGCGTTGAGCTGCTCCTCCGAGTGTTGTAAGGAACATCCGACACTTTAATCCATCAGAAAATTGTTACAATAATACTACATTCTCAAATTTTAATAGATAATCTTCTGGATCTGTGGTTCCAGAGTATTCACCGATCTGAAGATTTTGATATCTCTTAGGAAGTGGATTGTCTAGTACACTTTGAGAGAACGGAGAAATAACTCTCTCTGGTGAGCTATCACTAGCCACCATCATTTTAGCTCTGCGCTTTTCTTTGTCTGGCGCCTCGCCAGAAGATTCTTGGAATACATGCCTTCGTCCTCCCTGCCCCAAAGGAGTTCGAAGGAAAGCTCGAGGATGCCGCGTCGGAGAAACTACAGCTGGAGGAAAATATGCATGTTCCTCTTCTTCCGGCTCTTTTCCTTTTCAATGCTTAGTAGTTTAAATAGCTGGATTATGAGTTGTTGGCAGAGTAGCTCCAGTATGAGCTTGAAGTTCTTGTTGTTGTTGTTGCAAGGCTTTCTGGACATGAGAATTAATGAGGAAATCCAGATCTTCATGACTAATGGTAAGTAGATTTGATTTTCCAGCCTCTTCCATCTTGTAGTCTCAGATTCAGGTGAAGTTCCCACAGACGGCGCCAAATTTGATCCTGTCTGAGAAGCTAGACAAAACGGAGAGCCAGGAGAAAAAATCCACTGCTGATGAAGAATAATACCTGTGGAATACCGATCCAAGAAACCCAAAGCGGATCTAGGAGAATGAAGTCACAGGGTGCCCTCCTTGCGTGAAGATCTAGTGACGAGAGAGAAACCCGACTTAAGAAAACCAAGATCTGGAGCTTCCAAGGCCTCCTGCGCACAAGAGACCAACCAACACTATCGTCAGTGACCTAAGACCGGGGTGGGAATCCCTGGCTAGGCCCTCCGAAGCTCAAGTTAATGATCTCTCTCAGTGTGGAAGAAGGAAGAGGAAGAAGATGAACAGTAGTTGAAAACTAGAATTATGAATGTGAGCACCAATGTGAACTTACCTTGCCAACGGAGAGGATTCCCCTTTTTATACCACTTCATATAACCTCCGTAGTCATGAAGTGGACCCCGGTTTGTTAGAGTTTGTTATGAGATGATGTAAGCGGTGTACTTGCACAAAATAGCTTTTAAGGAATCTTTTTTGTACCCCAGATGTACCTTCTTTGTCGTTTAGCACCTGCAAGACAACCTGAAAGCATATTTCCCGCCAAAATATATAACATCTGTCATGGATTATTTTATTTGACATATTCATTTATGATCCTTCCTCATGCGGCTTCTATTTGTATCCTTGTTCTGTTAAAAATAATAATAAGCTGCATTTTATTCAACATGTTTCTAAGGTATTGATTGAATGACCTGTGTTAGCTCTCCACTTGAAAGAACATTCCCGACCGATATTAACCTATCTTTATTCTGAAGGTATGTCCCGGCCGATATTGGCCTACCTTTACTTTGAAGACATGTCCCGACCGATATTCGTCTATCTTCATCAGGAAGGTATGTCCCGGCCGATATTGGCCTACCTTTACTTTGAAGACATGTCCCGGTCGATATTAGCCTGTCTTCATCCGGAAGGTATGTCCCGACCGATATTGGCCTATCTTTACCTTGACGGTATGTCCCGGCCGATATTGCCCTATCTTTACCTTGACGGTATGTCCCGACCGATATTGGCCTATCTTTATCCCGACCAATATTGGTCTATCTTTATCTCGACCAATATTGACCTATCTTTATCTCGACCAATATTGGCCTATCTTTATCCCGACCAATATTGACCTATCTTTATCCCGACCAATATTGGCCTATCTTTATTTCGACCAATATTGGCCTATCTTTATCTCGACTAATATTGGCCTATCTTTATCCCGACCAATATTGGCCTATCTTTATCTCGACCAATATTGACATATCTTTATCTCGACCAATATTGGTCTATCTTTATCCCGACCAATATTGACCTATCTTTATTCCGACCAATATTGGCCTATCTTTATTTCGACCAATATTGACCTATCTTTATCTCTACTAATATTGGCCTATCTTTATCCCGGCCAATATTGGCCTATCTTTATCCCGACCAATATTGGTCTATCTTTATCCCGACCAATATTGGTCTATCTTTATCTCGACCAATATTGGCCTATCTTTATCTCGACCAATATTGACCTATCTTTATCCCGACCAATATTGGCCTATCTTTATCTCAACCAATATTGGCCTACTCCCCTAGATTCTATTATCTCCTTTATTTTTTTCACCAGGGACCTACTAAACCTAACTCATATCAATTATCTTTCTTTGTTATCATTTTGAAATAAAAATAATATTTTTTATTCAACAAAATTACTCATTTATGTCAATTTATATTTAAAATACATGTTTATGGATACATTTGATTGATGAAACCTTTTCGAAGTAAAACTTTGAAGATATGAAACATTTTTTAAATTTTTTAAAAAAAAATTGATGAGCCTGCGGGTTGGCCCGCCAAACCCGCAACCCACCTTAGATTGGGTTGGGTTAAAAATTTCCCAACCTGCCAAGTTGACGGGTTGGCCCACCCCGCCCTGCCAAATGGTTGGCCCGCCACAAGCCAACCCGCCCCACCACAGGTTGACCCGTCTGACAGCTCTACTTGTAGGCAATTACATTACCATCCATGTCGGTTTTCTTCTTGAAAATCCACTTGCACCCTATATGCGTAATACCTTCAGGTGGGTCCACTAAATTCTAAACTTGATTTTCATACATGGAATGCATTTCCGATTTCATGGCTGTAAGCTACTTGTTCTTTTCTGAACTATTTAGAGCATCTTTGTAATTAGTAGGTTCCTCATTCTCAATGAATAACACATCATTCGATTCTCTTACAAGAGATCTATATCTCTCAGGAATATTATGTGTCCTACCTAATCTATAAGAAGATTGTATCATAATTATTTGTGGTTCTTGACTAGGCATCTCGTTAATGTTTATTGGAATCTCTTGAACTTCATCAAGTTCAACCATACTCCCACTTGCTTCCTGTAAAAGAAATTCTTTCTCTAGGAAGGTAGCATGTATTGAAATAAACACCTTTTGTTCCAAGGGGTGATAGAATTGGTAACCCTTAGTTTCTTTAGGGTATCCAATAAATAAACACTTATCAGACTTAGCATCCAACTTGTCTGATATAGTCCTCTTCACATAAGCAGGACATCCCCATATCTTCAAATAAGATATGAGGGGGTTCTTACTAGTCCATACCTCATATGGAGTAGTTGAGATTACCTTCGTCGAGACTCTGTTTAGCAAGTAAACAGTTGTCATGAGTACATAACCCCAACAAATTTTGGAAAGATTTGCACGATCCATCATTGACCAAACCATATCCAACAAAATTCGGTAATGCCTTTCCGATGCACCATTATTTTTGTGGCGTATATGACGAAGTCCATTGAGACAATATACCATTATCCCTTAGAAAATCTTGAAACTCTTGGCTTAAATACTCACCACCTCGATTGGATAGAAGTATCTTAATATTTTTTTTACCAAGTTGTTTCTCTATTTTATTTATGAATTCTCTAAACTTTTCAAATGCTTCAGACTTGTGTTTCATTAGATATGCATACCTATAATGAGAGTGATCATCAATGAAAGTAATGAAGTAGCTATAATCTCATAGTGTATGAGTTGACATTGGTCCACATACATCGGTATATATGAGCACAAGCAACTCATCAACTTGTTTACCCTTTCTAGAAAAAGGCAACTTTGTCATCTTGCCTTTTAAACATAAATCGCATGTATCAAATGTATCTAATTCAAATGATTTGAGAACTGCAATCTTTTGCAATTCGGGCATGCATTTCTTATTTTGAGGGCCAAGGTGACAATGCTACGAGTAAGAAGTTAATTGATTATCTAATCGGGCGTGTTTATTACTCGTATCGATATTGAATGTGTCACTAGATGTATCTAACGCGTAGATGTCATTACATAAAGTTCCAGTGCCATAAAGAACAACATTCAATGTTACATAACAACAATTATTACTAAAAGTCAAATGGAAATCTTTTCTATTTAAGAAAGAAATAGAAACAATGTTCTTTGTTAATGCGGAAACAAAATAACAATTATCTAGTTCTAAGACAAGTTCACTAAGAAGCTGTAACAAGTATGTTCTGATCGCGACTACAGCAACCTTTGCTCCATTCCCAACTCGCAGACTTGTTTCTCTCTTGACGAGTCTTCTGCTATTCCTTAGCCCCTGTATGTCATTACATATATGTGAGCCACACCTAGTATCCAATATCTAAGTGTCTGAGGAAATAACATGATAATCAATAATGAAAATACCTAAAGAGGATGGGGCATCAGATGTCTTATTCTTCTTCATGGACTTAAGATAGATCTTGCAGTTTCTTCGCTAGTGTCCCATTTTGCCACAATTATGGCATGGACCCTTTTGTGCTGGTTTTACTATCTTGGCACTTTTGCTCTTCCCTTTAGCTTGATGTTTTGGTTTTCTCTTAGAACATTTCTTGGAGGAGTCTACTAACATCATAGTTTTCTGTAGTTCAGGAGTCATAGCAGCTAGCATGATATAACTTGCAAGTACAGAATCATCCTTATATTTATGAAGGGCCAACAATTAGTCCGCAGTTACATCGACATCAAGAGTTATGGGAAGAGACTGATCAAGGACATAAGCTAGTTTCTCATCTTTGAGAACAATTCTCAAATTCCGAAACTAGTTCAAGAAGTTTGGCCCAGTCAGTTTATTCGAGTCCAAAATTGAACGTAGATTAACAGAAGCCATAATTAAATGATTAACCTATAAATACAAAAATGAGAATGTATTAGAAACATGATATTATATATGTAAACAATTTACATAAAAACTCACTTATTTATCAAATTCAAATATCCTTTTTTTTTAATTCGGGAGATGGTAGGTTTTCTCTAAATGGATTGATATCTACTATAGATAAGAATAACTTTGACTTTGGCAAACAAGTCATTCTTAGCTATAGCAGTAGGTAACAAGTTTACTGATTGCATATTATTTATATGCAACTATCACATTATGCTAGCAACTGATTGATCTTCGCATAAACATCGGGTTGTTAACACATTAACAAGTATACATCAAATGCATATCACCCAACTTCACCTCTATTCACATTGATCATGACTTTAGCACAACAAATCAAACTTTAAGTTTAAAATTAATCCGTTAATCATGAGATTGTATCTCTATGGTTTGAACATATTTAATTTCAAGTTTAAGCTTGACTTTGGCCAATAACTCAAATAAGAACTTAAACTCTGGTTCTTACCATATTAACGTAATGTGTAGATTTAATATTGAGTAAGGGATTTAGTCCATCTACATCATGCAAATATTCTATCTACATGACATTACACGCATGACATAAATGATGACATGGCAGGTCGCACGCATGGCATAAATGATAACATAACGCATCGCACGCATGACATAGCATGATACATCACACATATGGTAATATCTACTCACAACACATGCATGCCAAAATCTAATTATGTCATAATTAATGCATCTACATGACATACAATATGGTATGAACATGACATAAATTTATATATGTTATAATTTTATTTTAAAAATAAAAATAAGTTATAAATCTGATTTTAATAAATCAATATTTATCTAATCAAATAATTAATTTCTAAATTTAATTAACATATTTCATCTAAAATATTTTTATTAATAAAAAATCTTTAATTATTTTAAAAATAAATTTCCAAATTAATTTCCTAATAATTTAGAAAATAAATAATTAATATTTTTTAATTTATTACAGAATAATTTAAATCTAAATTTTTTTATGATTTTTCAAATCTTTCTAAATTTGATATTTCCTAACCATTTAGGAAACTTTCCAAAAAAAAAAAAAAAAGAATATTTTAATAAATCTGAAATTTAAAAAAAAATATTAATTCTATAATTTAATTTAAAATATCTCAAATCTAGATTTTTTAATAAATTTTCAAATCTTTCTAAATTTGTATTTCCTAATAATTTAGGAAATTTTCTAAAAATAAAATATTTTAATAAATCTGAAAATTCCATAAAAGATTAATTCTATAATTTAATTTAGAATATCTCAAATCTTTATTTTTAATGATTTTTCAAATCTTTCCAAATTTGGTATTTCTTAATAATTTAGAAAATTTTCTAAAAATAGAATATTTTAATAAATTCAAAAATTCTAGAAATGATCATTTCAAAATTAAAAGAATATTTCTAAATTTAATTTTCTAAAATTATATCAGAAACTTTCTAAACATAAAATTTCCTAATAATTTAGTAAACTTTCAAAAATAGAAAAAGTCTTAATAATTCTAGAAAAATTCTAAAATTAATTACAACACTGATTACGAACCGTAAAATAATTATACGATCATGTCGAAGCACGATCAGTCTCTGATACGGTTGTTGGGATATGTCCGATGCAGGTGCGTGCTAGAACACGTTTCGCAAATATACGCAGTGGAAAATAAAACAATAATAATTCCTAATTATTACATCACACACATCACAAGTATACAAGGATACAATATATCAAACATGATCGTATAATTAAAATTTTTACAAAAAGTAAATTTGCACTAAATATACCTTACGGATGACCTGTAACAAAAAGGGCATCAACCGTAGCGACGTTGTCAAACCTCGCCTCTATTCATATCCACACCGAGTTCCTCAAGATAACTCCTTGAGTACAAGCCTCTCCTTCAGAAGTTATTAGCCATGATCGAAGAAGAGGGATCAAGAGGAAGGAGAAGAGAAGCACACAATGGAGAGTTTTTCTCCCTTGCGGTGGTCATGGCAACAAGAGGGAGAGCCCTCTTATTGGTGGCAGGAGAGAGAGGAGAGGGAGAGGAGGATTGGGTTTTCAAAAGTCAATCAACCAAATAATGAAACTTGTATCTAATTCTCTCGTAATTACATCTATATATAATCCTCTTTAATGAGTTGGATTAGAAAGCTCAAATTCAATCCATTATCTCTTAACCAAAACTTAGCTCATTAACCCTTTAGTTTGGTTCATGATTAATTCATGATTAAACCAAATATGGTTCAACTCTACCATAAGAGATATAGCTCATCTGCGCTTCTATTTGTTAGAATTTGAGGGATGCCCTAAGGCAATCATCTTATGATTTTTTCTATTTATTTGATAAGTATAGATTCACTATTTGAGTACATATTATATGTTTGATTGTCTTAAATTCATTTACTGAATGCCCGTAATATAAGTCATAGCATGAGATAATTTGTGATTGAATCGCAACTAGTGATTATCTCTACATATGCAATTATAAATATATTAAAAATTTTCTAGTCGTCGAATTGATGTATTCGGATACCATCAATTCTATAAGACTAGCATGAGTTATACTCTTTGGTTCGGCCAAGCAGCTGTTTTCTCACTAGCTGGAGACATTGGGATATCGAGAGTTAAACGTGAATGCTAGTTATGGTAACTAGTTCACTGGAGTGGCTCACTATAAGACTTCATATGGTTCTCTACATATATATAGATATGTCTGTGAAGTTCTTACTACAGTACGAGTACAAGTTTCCTTTGACTTGAGGTATACAAGTCATCTTGGTCATAGAGACTTATACTTTGACATCTTAAGCAAGCATCTCATTGAGGTATGGACCTAGGATAATTGGGTATAAGTTAAAATGTCTAAAGGTATTTGGATAGTACACAGAGGATTCACCGCTCCTTGCAAGGAGACATATATCCTATGGTCACTCGTTAGGATTATTACTCAAAGTGTTTGGCCAAAACATCACATGTTAAGAGTGCGAGACTCTTGTACACATGTATGAGTAATTTGAATCTGCAGAATAAGGAAGTATTACTTGGGCTAGGTGTGACGTAGTCAGCCTAGCGGAGACAAGACACATAGACCATGTCTTGAACCAAGTGGGTATAAGATGAGTGAAAGGAACGAGGCACGACTCACTATAACTACTGAAGGATTTAGAATTAATTCTAAGATCAACTATAATTTTTCGACTAATTAGGGATCATGATGTACTACTAGGTGCCACTCATGATCGTTCTATAATTAAGTAGTTAATTATGGATGATCAAGATAAACCAGGAACTTATTGGGTCACACACACTAACGAGTCCCTAAAAGATTTAAAATAAGTTAAAGAATAGGATTCTTAGATCAAGATATACATATTTGGTTGGACCATACATAAGACAAATATAGAAATATTTGTCGCAATGGAAGCGCGGATGAGCCACATCTATTATGGAAGTGTCAGAACATATTTGGTTTAATCATGAATTAGTCATGAATCAACTTGGTTTAGTTATGAACCAAACCAAGGGATTAATGGGCTAATTTTTTATTAAGGGATAATGGGTTGGATTTGGGATTTCTAATTCAACTCATTAATGAGGGCTATATATTGATATGATTGAGAGAAAATTAGACACATGAGATCACTAATTGGTTTGTAAGATTTTTTGAAAACCTTAACCCAATTTCTCTTCTCCTCTCCCTCTTGTTGTCATGACCACCACAAGAAATCTCTTCCTTGTGTGTTTCTCTTCCTCTTCCTCTTGATTCCTCTTCTTTGCTCGTGGCTAGTAACTTCTGAATGAGAGGCTTGTACTCAAGGAGTTGTCTTGAGGAGCTCGACGTGGATATGAATAGAGGAGAGGTTCGACAACGTCTCTACGATTGATGCCCTTCTCATTACAGGTCATCCGTAAGGTACATCTAGCGTAAATTTACTTTTCATAAAAAATTAATTATGCGATCATGTTTGACATGTTATATCCTTGTATGCGTGTGGTGAGTGTGATATAATAATTTAGGAATTATTATTATTTTATTTTCCGCTGTGCATGTTTACGAAACGTGTAGTGGGTAGAATCCATGATGATTACCGTGATCGTTCCACTACTATATTCAAGATACTTTGAGACAAATATTTTTTTACCGTCTTATTTGAATGTCTTATATAGTTATATTTTTAACCGTCTTTATTAGGTGTCTTATTTAGTTAAATTTGACATAAAATCTTAAATATTGTCTTAAATTTAATGTCTCCATTTAAAATTTTAAGACATCTATTATTATTGTCTTAATTACTTAGTATTTGAAATGAATTTTGTCATTGTCTTAAAATTTTTGTCTCAAAAGCCTCGTTTCCTTGTAGTGTGTGGTAGTTAAAGTCCAGAAGGAGTCAACTTAAGCGGTCTAGCCTTGAGCTAGCCCATAAAGACTAATCAGAAGGATTAACCTAACCCCTCAAAAAGATAGAAAGGGTAAGGGGATAATCCCTTGAGCTAGCTCTGGTTTGACATTCAAGGAAGTCCACTGTAATAGCCATGGGAGGTCACATCTCCAAGTGGGAGGTCACATCTCCAAGTCTTCCGACGAGCTAAGGAAATGTTTCCTTGTACGTCTCTGAGTGGATGCTTTTCAAAGGTTGACCCTTGGGTCTGATGGACCATACCTCTCTTCTCATATCTGAATGAACTTCTTAGCTGAGTAGATGGCAACCACCAGATAGATTGAGTCATCAAAAGTCATCTAAATCGTATTGGTACTCAGTCCCCCTTATCCGATCAGACCTGATTGTGAGTGAGGACGATCGGATATAGGGGTTAAGGTCGTTGTAGGAGCATCACTAGAGCCCAGCAAGGCCTAAAAGCCTCGAAAGGCCCACCGTTATGGGATTACAGCTCGTCAGCCCACGCGGCCCATCAACCCGATATCTCTTTTAATGTCACGCATAATGGCTATCAGAGAATCATTGGAATATTCCCTGTGTAACTAGTACTATCGACGCTTCCACCATCTCTGTGCAAAAAATGGTTGGTATAATTTAGACAAGATGACAATGTGCAAATATGGCTTGGCCTTAAAATAGTAGTACAATTCATTATGCGTGCTAAGAAAAATAACACTATATAAGGGGTTCATTCCTCACATGCAAGGGAGACCTCCTGTTCAAGGTCTTCTTGCGGTCAGTGTGTACGTCATCTCATCAGCTGTCCATTTTCACGGACCGCAGACATGAACAATTAATATTATTGTTGAATGAATATGATAGACTTAAGTTTAATAATGAATTATGCTAAAATTATACTAAGTTATCGAAAGACTCACTATATATTATTTTTATTGTGAAATTAAGATCTGAGAGTACTCAAGAGGCTCTAGCTATTGGTATATTATTTCTAGTATAATATTTCTATTAGTTTTGATACCTTAGACTTATTATATTCTATCTAAATCAAGAGTAATTTTTCATCAGTTACTAGGATAAATCAATTAGGAAATACAGATGAATTCTAACGGACGCCTGAACATCACAAATAATTCGAACTCTTAATATACGATATTCGAATTCTTAATATACGATAGATGAGATTCAAATTCGCATTACCTAGGGGTCATTTCACCGGTTATCATTGCATCATAGCCTCAAAGACAATAATATCATATCCTTGAGACTTTACTTGAGTGTTCTCCTATCCTCAAATATTGATTCCACCACGTATTCAATCCGTTATGAGGCTTTAAATTATCTTTTTTTAAAATAGAGAAATAGTATTTTTAAAACCCACTACTATGTAATCCATCTTTAAATTTTTTATATATATTTCAATGACTTAGGTGTGTCAACTAAATGCGTGTCTAGAGGGAGAAGTATTTTACAAGGAAAATTTTGTGTGATTTAATAAATATTAAAGTGTGGTATATATATGATTCTTCTACTTTGTTCAGCTAATTAATGATTTTTGTTGCTTCACTATTCCTCGCGAGCTAACCTAACCTTTGACTCATCAGTTAGTCTTACTCTTTACATTGGCCATTGCATTTCTTGAATTATATAAGCACATGGTGCATTCATATATGTTTCTGATAGCATATAGTTGGCCACCAATATCAACCATGGGAACTCCCAAAAATTCTCTGATTTGGAGATTCATCATAAAGTATAAGTGTCAGCTATCAATTTTGATGCTCCTAGCTACAAGTAATCAACCCCATTGTCACCTTTTCAATTTGAATTTTGCCAGTAAATTTCATTCAGTCAACAAAGCCAAAAGGTTCAAACTAGTTACTAGCATATGAAGGAAACACCAGCAAATAAATTTCTTCATCGATTTGTTTACCTTCGATCTAATAGGTCAGAGTTTAATTTTGCCATCACCATACTGTATATGCTAGCCCTTGTTTGATTGAATTACTGTGTCTTCGTTATGAATTCAAAGTTGCACAACAACACGCAAGTTGGAAATCGATTAGACTTTCTTGCACAAAATGCATTATCTGCAGCTTTTGATATTAAATAATAAAAAGAAACAAGTCACCATCTCAAAACTCCTCAGTTCTTCACCTTAATCACCTATTTCTTTTTTTTTTGTTAATAAAATAATATTAATCCGTACAATGAAGTGTGTGATGAGACAGCCACAGTAATCCCTGAAGCAAAGTCAATCTTCTCTTTTACTCTTTCATTACAGCTGATGGCAATGCTACTCGATAGTTTAATTTGACTCTCAAATTAACTACTCAGTGATTAGTTCAGCTCAAGTCGATCTTTTATTGATTAATTAAATTAACAGTCATTATATTAGGCCTTCAAATCAAATCATACACCAGTGCACTGAATTCCAAACAACAGTGAAGTTTTCAAGTCAAACCTAAGGCATCTCATTCCACTGTAGTGAAGGACACCTCACGAGCAGTATTAACCACCCCGAGAAGGAGTCAACTTGAGGACGTACTATATGATATAAAACCAATTTGGGCAACCAAATACGGCAGCAAATGCTGCAAATTCTCCATGTAATCACCATGCTCATGCTAATAATTGAGTTTTCTTTCTTTTCTTTGTTTTTTTCTTCTTTTTTTTTCTCTTGTTTGCTGATCTAAAACATGGCCCCTGCTCTCATTGCGCGATTCAATTTCAGTGTGAATATTCAGGAAAGGTTCCTGCAGGCTGCAGCTTCTCATATTCAGGAAACTACCTGCCTTGCAGAAACCTTATCTGACTGAGTGGAGATTATAAAATTGGATAGCAGATATAGCAGAGAGATTTGAGTACCTACTATAAACTATTTTCTACTCCGATGATGATGCTTTTTCTTATGGTCATTCATTGACTATAATTTTATCAGGGTTGCTCCCATGCAATGAGGCAGGGCAATGCTGTGGTTGGGAAGAGGTATGAATGCACACGTCAATCATAGCTGACGACTCAGCTCTTGATATATGTTCATCTCTCTATTATATGAAAATATAGAAGGAGATAAATTATAAAGTTAATTTATAATCGATTATTTAACTAATAAATCCATCAAGAAACATAAGAGGGGGCTAGCCTGAGCTTTAGCCCAAGCTACCCCTCATGCGTATTAAGAATCTATTAATTTTTTTTTTTTGATATTTAAAAGGATGACATTCGAACAAATTTTAAAAGAATCATCACTAATAATCTTTATAATTTCAAAATATCAATTTTTTTAAGTTAAAAGAAATAAAAAAATGTAATGGATTTGTGAAAAAAAATTTATTTTCTTACTACGAAGTTCGGTTGACTTAGAGGTGAAACAAAAGAGGCTAGTCCCTCTTTATAGAGGTATATTATCTAATTCAAATATTAAATCTTATTATAAATTTTTTAACTAGCTCAATATATCCTCATTTCTATACCAAGACTTTAAATTTAATTCAAATTCTAAAAGTCCAAATATTTTCTAACTAACCCAGATGTTGAACCCATAATAAATGAGTTTGATGTCAATAAATTTAATTTATTATATTTTTAGTGTCTTGTAGGATTATTTTTTTTATAGTCTTTTAATCTGTGTTTATTTTTTAATTATTTATTTATATTTTATTGAAATATTATTATTATGATATGAAAGATTTATTAATAATACATTAATTTTTATATGAATAAAAAATTTTCATATAAAAAAATAATAATTTATTTTAAATTTAGTTCATCTTAAAATAAAATCATGATTTCGCCGTCGTCAAGAATTAAGCTATACTAAAGATGTCACCGTTTAATAACTGGGCACACCATGAGCTTGCTCTATCTATTTATTTATATATAGATATATCATGAATATATTTATTTTGTCAATAAAGGCGGATTGTCCAAGTTTGATGGGCAAAATGGGAAGAGGATAGTTGGGTTTGACTTTGAGACGTTGTTTAGGCAACAAATGATTGGTTGAACCGGTGACAAAGTCTTCAGTTTGACCAATATTTATCGATTTACCATGCAATTTTCATCCCGAACGTTAAAGGGAAAGATGAAATGTTTTGATAAAGAGTCTATTCTAAAAGTTATAAAGACAAGTTATTGTTTCTCTTACGAAAGACTCTGAAAGACAATAAGAAGAGATTAAGAGAAATGCAGAAAAGGAGGCCATTTTTTTGACTGCAACAAACATGTTCACAAATCCAAATCAGTACTATCCATTAAAGAACTGCAAAATATGGCTGAAGTTGAACATTTGTGTACAGACCGTGACAAAATATAAGTCAAGGGATGTTAAGAAGAAATGTGGTGAGAGAGTTCCCTGTGTGGCCTACACTTTTCAAAAAAAAGCTGTAGCCTTGGAGGACTTTGCATGCAATTAATAAGCCTCCCTTATCATTGAGACCTTGAAAGCTACTACATTAATTTCAGCTAGCAGTAGAATATGCTCCATTTTTTTTTGGTTTTCGGTTCCATGCGTTTCGCACGCTGTGATAAATTACAGATGAACTCAAGTATGTTTCATGAGTTCTTAGAAGAGAGATCCATAGCCGACAAAATATATATACAGTATTTAACCCTCCCCTCAGGTTTGGTATATGATCAGATTAACTCCCTACAAACCAACATGCACTAAGATTTCCCCCACAGATTTATCCTGCGTCACAAGATCCTCCAATATATAATTAAGAGCTGATGGATTTCTTATCTGAATTAATTAACAAATCACAAGGCGGACGTCGGCACATGTGTCATGGAGGAGGAGCAAGTCTTGCAGCGAGAAGGCCGTGAATGAAGAAGGTGAAAAGAGCCTGCACTGCACTGAACTGCACTGCAATGCGATGCGTGTTTACTATACGTGTCGGATTTTGGCCTTCCTGTCCCCCTCCAATTGTCTTAAGCCATGTCATGTGTGGCTCTCCGGCTGAGAGATGCGGTGGTTAAGACACGTCGCGAGTCGCGACTGTGATAAATAAGGGACGGCACCGAATCCGTTTGACTTTATTTACTCCCTTCTCTGCCATTCGCCTCTGTTTTCATTCTATATAAACCATAAACACAGTTCATCCTCCTCTCCTATCAGATAGTACTTTGTTCTATCCCTTAATTTAATTTCAACCTCTCCTTAATCCTTATCTATCTCTTCTCATTTCCTCAAACCAACTTTTCTTGCTCGAGTTGAGCCTTTGCGGTGCTGTTTATTGAGATGGGGAGAGCACCTTGTTGCGATAAAGAAGGTTTGAAGAAAGGTCCATGGACGCCGGAAGAGGACCAGAAGCTCGTCGACTACATACAGAAGCACGGACAAGGAAACTGGAGATCTCTTCCTAAGAAAGCTGGTATGTATGTATGTATGTATGTATGTATGTATGTTGCTACTTAAGTAAAAGCATGAGATTTATGGGATAAATATTGTTTGACTAATTCATGAGCGCTTGCTTAATTCATAGAGCTCGCAAGGTGTGGCAAGAGTTGCCGGCTCCGGTGGACGAACTACCTCCGGCCGGACATCAAGCGAGGAAGGTTCTCCTTTGAAGAGGAAGAGACCATCATTAAGCTACACAGCATGTTAGGCAACAAGTAAGAGGAGTCAACTCTCACAATTTAAGAAATTTAAAAGGAAGATATTATAATTAAAGCAAGTATTTACCGTAATTGCTTTTGATTTCTCTGCTTCAGATGGTCGGCGATTGCGGCGCGTTTACCGGGAAGAACAGACAACGAGATCAAGAACTACTGGAACACGCATATCCGGAAGAGGCTGCTGAGGATGGGAATCGATCCGGTGACTCACGCTCCTCGGCTCGATCTCCTCGACCTCTCCTCGCTCTTTTCTTCCTCTTTCTGCAACCCGTCGTTGCCGTCGTTGCCACCCTCGCAGCTCGACTTGTCGAGGCTATTGGCTGGCCTCGACGGCGATCTCCTCTTGATGGCCACCAACCTCCTCTCGTCTCAGTATCCGAATCCCAACCTCGCGCTCAGTGGTCAAGGCCTGCCGCACCAGGATCAGCAACAACTGCTTCAATTTCCAGCTCAACGGACCTTGGACGACACTCAATGGATGCAGAGCGCTAATGCGAGCCAGTTACAGTCCGATCATGTGGTCACGCTGCCGCAGACTTACATTGGAAATAATTTGATGCATGCGCCATCGGCGTTGACGCAATGGGTCAACGGCGGCGGCGGCGCCTCCTGCGTGGAAGGTGGCGGCGGGAACTACAACTTGATGTCGGTTTGGTCGACGCCGGCGTCGTCGAGCCTGACACCGCTGAACTCGCCGTCCACGACGACGCACGTGAACAGCAGCACGGAAGACGAGATGGAGAGCTACTGCAGCAGCCTCTTCCAGTTCCATACCCCTGCTGACATCAGCAACCATGTCATGTAAACCAGATTATGTCGATTATTTTTCTTTTTTCTTTTTTCTTTTTCCTAGCTGAGAAATGAATGACTAGTGCACTACAGTGGCTCTTATCTCAGCCGTATTCATATGATGTCTCATGTGTTGATATATATGAACAATCATGTTTTGGCCAAAAGCGAAAAAGAAAAAGAAAAAGGAAATTGTCTTATTGATGTTGCCAATTCAAACACAATTCTATTATCTTATTAAAAGTGCACTTTTAAAGCAATGTTTTAAATATAAAAGTAATGTAGAATATATAGCTAGCTAGGTTGCAGAAATAAATCTATAATATGGTTAGTAGAGTTGTTTTTATATTCATAGCTCTTGTTGCATCCAGTGCAACACTTTAAATAATTCTACTAGTCACTCTTGCAACAGTGTTATATTCTTCTTCCATATCTCAATTACAACACTTTGTTCAAAAGATTACAATTTAATAATTAACACAGGTAGATGTTTATTATCAAATTCGCTCGTCTTAATTTTTCAAATTAATATAAAGCATGCTGCATATATCCGCCTAAATGAAATCATCAAAATACTATAATTAAATATAATCATCAACAAACACATTATCCCTAGCAAGAATATTTAAATATCAGCTGCAACATCTCCCACTTAGAGCGTTGACATCCATCCAGGCGAGTAAATGCGTACGTGTACCGATTGGGTCCACTGAAGACTTCAAGATTCGTGTTCATGATTGATGGAGGGGTCCGACTGCCTACGCCGTGAGTGCAGGGTCCCGCGTGAGACTCTCGATGCACTAGCGAGATGCGACTTTGTCCGATATCAGCCGTTCATCGTCGGCATCGTCGGACGCGTGGCCGACGATGTGGACGGCTCCGATTTCTTTCACGTGACGATGATTGTATCAATTATCGATACTGATGGGACCTTAACATCTGCATATTTTAGACACGTAACGCCAGCGTTGACATAATTTTTCTCTTTCTTTTTTTTCCTCTTTGGTTTTTTGGTAATTTTAATTTTCTTTTGTGTTACGCTAAAGTTTCCTCAAACAGGTTAGTTTACAAGATGATCTATATTACTCAAAAAGTCCAAACAATGTATTTCGAAAAATCAAATAATATTTTCAGAAAGGAGCTTTTAGATCTTTTGCGCTTGGATTATTCATTCGTACCAGATTAGTGGATGAAATCAAAGGCTTCTCTCAGAAGAGAAGAACAAGAAGAGTGAGCGGTTGTATTCCCACCAGCCTGAAGAAAACAAGGACGAGTTTTCCCCGATGTGATATATATTTTCCACCCTGAAATTCTTATAATTCCCATAATTTTCGCATCACCAGCACATCACCGAGACGTGGAATTAAGAGAAGAAGGGAGAGATCTGGAGCAGCTTTTGCCTTTTGGTTGGCGACGTCTCCTTCAAGCAACTTTGTGTTTTTCTCTCGCCGGCCGCCGACGACGACGACACTTTCAGAGCCGCACTTTTGGTGGGGTTCAGTTCATACTGTGTTAGTTGCCACCATTTTCATCGTCTTGTCGTTCGATGACCGACAACAAAGAAAGGGCCAATTTTGTTGCATGCAGGTCGCTGTTAGAGTGAATGAGTGGCGTTGCAAAGGTCTGACTTTGTTTGGTCTCTGGAACTTGAAGCCTCCCCATGTATTTGGAGTAGACATTTACTTTACCTTACATAGTTGTGCTACTGACGTGAATCGAAAAATAATTTATGCCACATTCAAAAAGAATCAAACTTGGAAATAGTCTTAGATTAGAAATAGTCTTATTCCTTCGTACATAATTACTCATTCAGTTACAAAGATTTAGCAACCTTTCAACTACACATTTATGCAATATTATCTAAACCAACGCATTCAATTCAGGCCTCCCACTTGCATTGAAAAAAAAAATCATTTAACAAATGTATGTAGCTTTCACCTATTAATACAACATTTATAGCTTCAAAATAGTTCATTTATTCATGTTAATGGAGAAACAACAGCTAAGTAGCATAGGCTCTGTATTTTGAAGTCTAATTTACAAGTTAGCTATTTGTTCTGCACCACTCTGTAGTTCAAGATCAAGTCTTCTGGCTTCTTCCATATATATGCTCGAACTGTGGCCAAACTCATTTCTGGTAAGAGCACCTGCGTTCATCAAACGAGTAGAAAATGATCAGAGAAACAGAAGAAAAAAAATGACATTTACATATTGAAATGTGAAATTTAAAAAATAAAAAATAAAAAGGCCTTGTGGAACCTTACCTGGTTGTTGCATAAGATTTCGATGCTTGGCTTTATCTTTTGCCAGGCCTTCATCCCTGATCGTAGTGAGACATCTCCTAGTGAAGAAAGTTGAGACTGTCCTGTGCTCAATCCCAAACCAGATGACCCATCGGAGCTTCCACCATCCAATGGTTTGTCAAGAACCATCTTTTCCAAGACATAGTTTATTACCTGTAAAATGAAACAATGCAAAGAAGTTATTAGGACAACTAACATGTATCTATAAATATCTCATGAATGTTTGTATGACAAGGTTTAAGGCCACATTAGATGGAAAATTTCACAATTAAGAAGCTAGAAATTAATGGCTAGGTTTAGTGTGTTAAAATTGTAAAATTGGCATAACATGATCAGAAACAATGTCTAATATCCTAACTTTTGCAACAAATTACATTTTTTTTAATAGGTATTATATTAATTAACTGCATTTTAACTTGAAAGGAAATTTAGGTAAAAATGATCCAAGTAGAAATTTATGATATCGTGAATATAGGAGTGACTGTCGTGCACACAAGCACCAAATTAGAGCCTACAACACGTATTAGATTACAGAAACTTCATGCACAAAACATTATAGTAGTAGCATACCTCATGCAGCAATCATGTATTTCTGAAGCGTGACAAAGATTAACTACTTAAAACTATAACTTACTTTGTTAATCCTCAATATCCGAGGCGCACTCAATTTGCCTTGTGTTATTATTTGCACATTTGAACCTTCACAAGCTTGCAAATGAAAGCTACATCTAATAATGAAGAACAAAAGAAATTCAGAGGTAAAAAGGTAATTGAGATAAACAAAACAACCTACAAATCATCTTATGCACCCATGTCTATGATCTTATTAACTGAGCTGCAAAGGAAAATAAATATAGAACTTTGGAGGTAAAACAAATAGAGAAAAATTCATTCCACAACTAACTTCAAACATAAATTCCATGTGATCTGGCTATCAACTGTAGTAAAACAAATGTATAGCAAAGTACGAGGCAAATGTAGCAGTTAAAATGCAACCTTTTATCAAGAAATTATCTTATTCAGCTATGATGAAAATTTTGACTATAGCTTGCCAACAGTAAATAGTCACATAGGAGAATAGCAACTTTGATTGTCATATTGTCTCATGGTCTTCGGATATGCCATTGCAACTTCTACAACTTAGTGGTTTGGACAAGGAAAGCAAGCCTCCTTTATTTCTTGAACTTGGAAAGAGAACCAAACATAATAAGAACTAACTGCATAGCAATATATTTAACTACAATGGGGAGGAAAGAAGAAAAGTCAAACTTACAATGCATGAACTTATATTTAAGTATTGAAGCAAATAGAAGAAATTTAATGGGACAAAAAAGTGGAAAAGAATGAAAATTTTGTAAGCAGAAGACAGAAGAAAAGTATGTGTTACTTTGTGTTTTCTCTTGCAGGTAATCGGCTATTTAAAACACATTCCATACTCCACCAAGGAAGATCCTTCTCATCTTCTGTTCCATCTAAATCCGTGATCTTCTTTCTCCAAGGACCTCCATGTGAACCCTCTGTAACTATCGATGGAGGTGAAACTGTTGAAAATTCAAAAGAAGGGAGGGCAGAGAAATTGCTGTTGTCTGAACCATCATCCACCTCAATTTTCGAGTGTGGATGATTTCTGACAATATCATGTGTAGATGCAACATCTCCATTTGATGAAGTGTGTGACCCAGATCTATGCCTTCTTTTAGCCATCCAGTGGACCAACAAACCACGAAGTGTCTCTTGAGCTAGGTTTATCTGAAAAATTCAAACATGAGATAAGCCCAATAGGATGCAAAATTGAAAAAAAGACATACTTTGGCAACTGCAAACTTTATATCAGCTGTCCACCATTTAGCATATACACATCTAGTCTATTAGATCTAAGTCACTCTATTTTCATAGATATCAAGCAACAATTTCCATTCGGCACAAGGTGGTTGCTTTGAGAAGCTAAAGTTAGTTTCAAAAATACAAAAAATGGTTAAATGTTTTACCTTGAGATCCTCTGGTGCTCCTACCATATTCAAGTCCACGGCATACATCTCAGCAGAAAAGCATTGAGGAGTATCCAAATGGACAGACAAACTTCCAAGTCGCGTATCCATTGTAAACCATGCAGGTATACTCACCTTTGAAGAATAAACATCAAAAGGTTTCTTAGATGTTGAAGATAACATGAGAAAATGAACAGTGACATCAAACATGATCCATGCGTGAAAATGTACCATTTCAAATAGCTCTTCCTTCTTTTCGTCAAAAGACACCTGCTGAGTGTGGAAAAATTGCAGAATAGTTTAGATAGATTTCCTGTCAGCGTACTATAGCCACAAAAATATGTTCTCAAACCATCCATACAACATATGGTATATTAACTTTAAGTACGAAAGAACCTTGCCATAGTCCTCGATCACAACACCCTTGGTAATCTCCCACAATTTAACAGAACCTACCGTATCCTGTAAGAATATGTTACAAGCTTGCAAGGTTAAAATGGAGGCATAAAAGTAAACCAATGATCAAAATAATTAAAACCAAGAGTGCAAAGAAAATTTATAAGACAGGACATCATATTCACCTTGGTCAACACATGTCTTCTGTTATTCAAGATTTCATATTTTACAATTCCTGGGATTCCAGAAATGGTGAAAGATGGTTCTTTGTATACAGGTACCTACAAAAGGAAGGGTTTATTCAGATCTTTCAGAAAGATAATTAACCTCCAAAGAATGGGACTGATAGTTAAGAACAATTCTCGGGAATTAATTCCACAAAATTGAAGTAGGGACTTAAATAAATTGTAACACAATCAGTACCAGAGATTGTTGAACTGACATGAACCTATTACTCATAGAAGTTTATGGAAATTACAACTTACAGGGGCTGATCCTTCTAAAGAAGCTCTTGCCCTTGTGAAAGACAAATTTCCTGCTAAAAAAGAACCACCTCTTTCAAGAACTTTTTGTGGATTCTGTCCTTCAGCTGGCAACCTATGTACAGATGAATCTGTAGTCGCAATCCATATACTATCATCTTGTAACACCATCTGTAAAATAGGGTGTTCTTCTTTTGTGTAAAGCAAAAGGCTTTCTCTGGTAGACAAGTCTGTCAGGTACAACTAATAAAAACAGAATCAAACAACATGTGCAGATTAGGGAACAGATAAATCCATCTTTATAAAGGGCGGGTGAGGATAATTACTATACTTACAGATTGGTCTCTCCCACCACTATAAACATGCGTGAATGCTGGATTACTGGCGAGAGCCCATACAGAATCGGTATGGACAGCATAAGAATGCACGCATCGTTGCTGACCAAGATCCCATAGACTACAGAAAACAACAAAGGCTAACTAAGGATAAAGCACAAAAATTTATTGATAGATAATCCATGAAATGAAAAAAAAAAATGAAATGAGTTTGATGCTTGAAATCCAAACCAAATTGCAAGAGTGTTTAGTATGAGGATATTTCTACCGGATCATTGAATCAGATGACCCTGATAGGCAGAACCTGCAATGAAGATTAATAAACAAATTTTCATAATTGATGGCAAACAATAATTCTTGAAACAAGAGAGTAACATCAAGTGTCTCCAATTACATAAAAAAAAACAAATTAAAACTAGTTGGAAGTTTGGCTACTAAAGTGAAATAGATACAGTACTTTTTACAAATTCCAGAAAAAAAGAGTTTCCTTGCATTGCAATAGCATGAATAATTGGACTTATAAGAGATCGTAGAGTAGAAGCCAAGTATCATAGACGCAATCTGACATTAGTATAGTTTAAGAAAATCTAGAAGAAAATACCTGCAGAAATGTATTAATGCATATTCTAGTTACTGTTGGATGAAACATTCACATGAATCCAACTGAAATGCATAAATCAATCATGACACCAGAGCAAAAGGATGAGAAACATAATTTTGTTGATCATAGCAGAGGGAAAAAAAGTATACACCTTCCTGTGGAATCGAGAAGCAAAGCCCTGATGTTGTCAGTATGCCCTCTAAGCTTCAAAACTTTTGAACCAGATCTTGAGTCCCAAACCCGTATAACCTATAGAAAGTCAATAGGTAGGTAAATAAATATTACAATATTCACATTTGGAAAAGTCTCTTTTCCATGATTTAGATGTGCAATATGTGGATTCAGAATTTGAGCACCTTCTCAGTTCCACCAGAAACAAGCAAGGTCCCACTATCATTCATTGCTAAGGCATAAACTGACTCCTTATGGCCTTTGGCAGCAATTGGACAATATCCACTAGACTGATTGTTATGAAAAGCTATGTCGTTTCCCACATTAATACCCCGTAGGCTTGACATTGGAGGTCCCGCATTCCCATTAGAATGTTCATCTTCTTTTGAATCAACAGATTTTGCAACTGGAAGGAGAGCTGCATCAATGTCCCAAATGAAAACCTCCCCACCAAGCCCCGCAGAGGCAACTATATTGCCCTAACACAGTTAAAAGGTAGAAATGAATCAGATACTTCAATACGGGACTATATGAAACAAATATATATATATATATATATATATAACAACTAAAACACCAACATACATAAGATCCAACAGAAAACGAACTAAGCTATTTTCACAGTTAAAAAAAAAGTTAAATGGAATACATTTTGCTCAGCAGCAGCAAGACAAATGACATAGTCAGAATGTTGACGAAGAGTTCTTGTGCAAACACCATCAGACAAGGGGTTCCATATCTGTGGAAAAAAGAGAAGGACGAGTTAAAATAGACTAATCTCTCTGCATCAGTAATAACCATTTCTAAATGAATAACCTTCAGGGTAGTGTCTGAAGAACATGAGACAAGGTTGCTACCAGCCATAACTGCATCATTGACCTGTATAACAGCTGCAGATTAAATAAAGGTAAAGTAAACTAAAATAACACTATGAGATTTTGTTTAAATGTTGAAAGAGAATTGGTTAAATTGCTAATTGCATATTTTCCCTAGTGCAAATAGAAACTAGAGCTTTTACACAGATTTTGCGTTACAGATCTACTAAGCTATTCCTACAATCTCACTGCAGATTTCAACAGTGATAAAGTATTTGTATGATATACCTGAATTGACTTTATATACACCAAAGGTATACTAATACCGCTATGGTCATATTAATTACTACGATAATAATCAAATCCACATGCCTCTGATGTATTAGGAACGATTGTACCAGTTCTATAACAAACTGACACATGAAAAGTCTATATAACATAGAATTCAATAAAATGCAAGTGAGATTAACTACACAATTCCCTTTGGCAACAAATACGGCGGAGTATGTGGTCAAATTCTTGGTATTTGCTTTTTTTATGAGGTTATCTCGGAGCAGTTAGTCAGTTCATTATTTAATGCAACTAAAGAAATCTTAAGGACCAACAATGTTAGTATTGGTTTTATTGTTATTAAGGTAGCCAGTTTTCTAAGGAAAAGATGAGATAGATATGTTACAAGGAAAAAAGAAAAACAAACAATTAAGTTTAATGGAAAATACCCAATCAACATGGGACTCAAATGTAGCCGAATAGGTAACATCATTTTTGCTTAAAGCCCATCTTTTCAATGTCCCATCTCTGCTCCCCGTGAAAAGATAATCACAAGGAGTTGTGGATTTTAGGACAGCCAAACAATTAATACCTGCACAATGCTGCATACAAATGCAATAATTTGAATGAAACAATATTTTTGATGTAAAAATACAAAATATATCATGGAACAGCAGATCAAGAACATCATATACTAGTTGTAAGGACAACAAGAATCTAATGGAGACCTTTGTGCTATCTGCATCATTCAGTACATATGTCAAGCGTTTCTCCTTCCGAGGACGTGATGAATTGGAGGTGTTACCTGCACTGCCCACACGGTGCATTGCAGCTTCAAGCTTTCCTGTAATATCTTTCCAATGTCTGATGAGATTATCACACTTCATAAAATTGCTAAGAAATATAGCATCAACATACTTGCATCCACTATAACATGTTCAGGAATGCTTATAATATTGCATAAAATGTGAAACCACATATCATCTTTGGTCAAAATACAACATGTCACACTAATATATTGCATCAATCATGATATTAATTTATTAAATTAAAAATGGAAATTTAGGGGCAGACATTATATATACAGCAATTTTCTGCAAGGCAATATATATACTTCTAATAATCATCATCTTCTTCATCAAGTTGGGTTGTCTCAATCATTTGGGGACAGCTATGGTTTACATGAACCTTATCCTTCCATTTTGAGTTCTATACAAAGCAATCTAACTAGTACCTTTAAAATCAATTATATCATTTCTTTTATTACATTAACTAATGTTTTCACTCTCTACCCTTTCCACTTTTTTCTAATAGGTTCAACTCTTACTAATGTTTTCATTGATCCTCCTCTGCCCTTTCCACCCTTTTCTATAACAGATTCAACCCTTCTAACAAAAAAGAAAACAGAAGGGGAGAAAGGAAATCTAATCGGTACAACTTTAAACACTGATGCTAGATTAAGGATTAGGCGTAGACAATTGGATGCCATTCACACATCTTGATTGTGGCAGTTTAGAGGTTGTATTCAATACGAGAAGTTTATGAACACAGCATTTACAATTTCCTGGTGACGAACGGATAATTGAAGTGTTGCAAAACTTACCACCCTCTTTTCTCCTTGTTTACATGTTCGTATTGTCATTAGAAGAGGGGGAAAAGAACTAAACAAGGATTGATCCTTGTAAATCAGCTAACACAAAACCAGGAATAGAATCAACGTCAACGAATAATATTTACTAATCACTACCCTAAGATCTGCAGTAACAGAACCTAATGAAGTTCCATTCCTTTTCCTTAAATCTTCTTCTGAACTCACTAACAATATTCTAGGATCGAGGAAGGATGATCCTTCCCACAAAATGATTATCAATTCTGATTTAAAAAGCACGACAGCACACGTCGGTCCAAATCCCATATTCATAATAATTAAATCATGATTTAGGAGAAAAGGATCCTGCGTATCACCTAAACGCAAGGGCAGACTCACGTCGAAGAAAATGACGGGCACAGTAAATCCAAACAAGACGAAGAGGGGCAGATCTTACCTGCACCGAGCAGGGTGGCTTCCGATGGTTTACTGCTCGCCGGGGAGCTCACTCGACGGGCTCGCTTCCGTTCTGCTGCAGAAACCCTCGTCTACTTCCGAACCAAGAAAGGGCGCCGGGAGAGACAGTCCGTCGGAGGGAGAGAGAGAGAGAGAGAGACCGAGATTGACCCGAGGTGAACCGGCCGGGCCTGGCAATTCTTCTTCCCATACCGCGGGGTGGGCCCAATTTGAAGAAAATCCGGACCAGCCCAACAGAGCCCAAATCTGACTGAGAGTCCATCATTGATGATCACCCAATTGCTACCATTTTGTATCTAATAGTCCTGTTTATTAGAGAATATTTTCTTTGTTAAGGAATATTTTCTAATTTATTTATTTATTTCTTAGTATTTTAGGTATTTTTTCTATTTTATACTTGTAATAGTATCTATATACTGTACACATCATTAAAAAAAAAGATTGTGTATTCGACTCTCAATATGATATCATAGTACTAAATTTAACAGTAAAAATTTTTCTCTCTGTAAACGCTAGTCACGAGCCGCTATAGCCACCACCCACAATGGCCACCGACTATGACATCACCTACTGACCACCTCCCGTGAGTACTCCTGATTCGTCTTCCGATTTTGTAGTTTTTAAAGTCAATGCTCATGGATCATTGAAACTCACCATCTCCAATTATTCTGCTTAGCGCTTACAGTTTACATCTCTTCTATTCGAGTACAACTTATTGGGATTTGCTAATGACTCATGTCTCTGCCCCCTGTGCAAATAATGCTTACAGATGTCACACTATCTCAGACAAATCCTGATCATATTCTCTGGCTCTGCTAGGATCAACTTCTCCTCAATGTTATTGTTCGATCGATGTCTCCTATTATTGTACAGCTTATTTCTACATCCACTTCATCTAGAGACGTGTAGTAGACGCTAGAGAGAATCTACGTTGTTCTCTCACATGGCAGGATTATAACTTATCGTCAAAACCTTGCCATCCCTCACTATGGTAATAGATCTATCACTGATTATATACAAGACAATAACAACAACAACAATCAACCAACCCTTTTCCCACTAGGTGTGGTCGCCTATATGAATCCTTTTACGTCATTGAGCTCTATCTCCTATTATATCATCATCTATATTTAAATAAATTTTATCCTGTTTTATTGTTACTAACCAAGTCTTTTTTGGTCTTCCTCTTTCTCGTTTGATATGTATGTTTATCATAGTTTCACATCGCCTAATTGGAGCATTTATTAGTCGGCTAAGTACATGTTCGTATCATCTTAAACGTGTCTCTCGGAGTTTTCCCTCAATAGATGCAACTCCGACTTTCTTTCTAATGCTCTCATTTCTTATTTTGTCCATCTTCGTATGTCCACACATCCATCTTAACATCCTCATCTCTGCAACTCTCATCTTCTGCTCATATGCATAAGTCATAGCCCAACATTCAGCTCCATATAACATAACAGGTCTAACTGCAATTTTATAGAACTTACCTTTAAGTTTAAGAGGTACTTTACGATCACATAAAACACTCGACGCTTCCCTCCATTTCACTCATCCTGCTTGTATTCTATGTAAGACATTTCTCTCAATCCCTCCATCATTTTGTAAAAATGATCCTAAATATTTAAATCTCTCGGTTTCGGGCAACTCGTCCTCTTCTATCTTAACAATTGTTTTATTACTTCTAATATTACTAAACTTAAATTCCATATATTCTGTTTTTAATCTACTAAGCTTAAAACTTTTCCCTTCTAATGTTTCCCTCCAAGATTCTAGCTTAGCATTTACTCCCTCACGTGTCTCATCTACCAAAATAATATCATCTGCAAACACCATGCACCACGGTACTGTGTCTTGAATGTGCGCAGTGAGTTCGTCCATAATTAGTGTAAAAAGATAGGGAGTTAGAGTTGATCCTTGATGTAACCCTATCTTTATTGGAAATGCTTTAGTTACTCCCCCTGAAGTCTTTACTCTGGTCGTTACATCCTCATACATATCCTTAATTAGTTCAATATATGCTACGCTAACACCTCTCTTTTCTAAAATTCTCCATATAATTTCTCTTGAGACTCTATCATAAGTTTTTTCTAAGTCAATGAATACTATGTGTAGATCTTGTTTTTGCTCCCGATATTTTTCAATTAATCGTCTAAGAAGATGTATAGCTTTTATTGTCGACCGTCCAGGCATGAACCCAAATTGATTTTCTGTCATTGTGGTCTCCTTCTTTAATCTTTTTTCTATTATTTTTTCTCAAAGTTTCATAGTATGACTCATTAGTTTAATACCCCTATAGTTTACACAATTTTGTGCGTCTCCCTAATTCTTATATAAGGGAATTAGAGTACTTATCCTCCATTGATCAGACATTTTTTTCGTTTTCAATATCATGTTAAATAATTTTGTAAGTCATTCAATACCTTGTTTCCCTAAGCATTTCCATACCTCTATCGGAATATCATCTGGTCAAACGGATTTTCCATTGTACATCTCATTTAAAGTTTATTTTACTTCTGAAGTTTGAATTCTACGATAAAAATTAAAATTTCTATGCTTATTTGACCTAATTAAATTACCTAAGTTAAGTTGGTCGCATAAACCTTCATTAAAAAGTTGATGAAAATACTGCTTTCGCCGCTCTTTTATTTCTCCATCGTTTACTAATACCCTATTACATTCATCTTTAATACATTTTATTTGGCTAAGATCTCTTGTTTTTCTTTCTCTCACTTTAGCTATTCTATAAATGTCTCTTTCCACTTCTTTTGTATCCAATTTTTGATATAACCGTTCAAAAGTTTCATTTTTTGCTTCACTCACTACTTTCTTAACTTCTTTCTTGGCTATTGTATATTTTTTCAAGTTTTCCTCGTTCTTACAGATATATAATTCCTTATAAGCTATTCGTTTTTCCTTCACTTTCTCTTGTACTTTCTCATTCCACCACCAAGATTCTTTACTTAGTGGTGCATGTCCCTTTGACTCATTGAGTACACTCTTAGCTACTATTTTCAACTTTAATACTATCTTATTCCATATTGTATTAGAGTCATCGTATATTTCACCTAATGCTTGTACTTCTATCTTCTCCTTAAATATATGTTGTTTCCCATCCTTTAACTTCTACTACTTAATTCTAGGAATTGTATATATTTTCTTTCTATTTATACTATGTTTGAGGCGTATATCCAACACTACTACCCTATGTTGGGTAGTTAAGCTTTCTCCAGGGATGACTTTACAATTTTTACAAAACTTTCTATCCTTTTTCCTAACCATAAGAAAGTCAATTTGAGATTTATTATTCCCACTTTTGAATGTGACTAAGTGTTCTTCTTTTTTCTTAAAAAATGTATTAGCTAATATAGGGTCATATGCTATCGCAAAATCTAATATAGTTTTCCCTTCCCCATTCCTCGTTCCAAATCCATAACTCCCATGTATTCTCTCATATTCCTCATTTTTCACTCCGACATGCCCATTTAGATCACCTCCTATTAAAATCATTTCATTTGGTGGAATATTTTGTAATATTTCATCTAAGTCCTCCCAAAATCTTGATTTGGTAGCTTCATCTAATCATACTTGTGGTGCATATACGCTAATTATGTTCATAGTTTCTTTTGCCACTATTATTTTAAGGGCTATAATTCTATCTCCTTTTCTAACTACTCCTAGAACTTCATCTTTTAACAAACTATCTACAATAATACCCACTTCATTTCTTGCTTTACTCATTCCAGTGTATCATAACTTAAAACCCGAGTTCTCTATCATCTTTGCCTTCTCACCTATCCATTTTGTCTCTTGTACACACAAAATACTAATTTTTCTCCTAATCATCATATTTACTACCTCCATTGATTTACCAGTGAGAGTTCCTATGTTTCATGTTCCAAATCTTAGATTATTAGTTTTCCTATCATATTTGTTCTTATCTAATCTATGGTATGAGAACTCTTGCCTATTTAACACTACACCCAAGTTCTCATGGAGATGTAGCGGTCCTTGATGAGACATTACAATCGGACCCTGTAACGCGAACTCTTGCATATTTATCACTACACCCGAGTTTTAGAGATGTAGCGGTCCTTGCCGAGACGTTACAGTCGGACCCGGCAATGCGTTCCTTCTGGGGAACAACCTAGCATTAGCACAATAGTTTAATGGATTCATTCATTGAATATTTGTTATAGTTTGACGCTGGTTGGCAACCTAATGCAACTCTCCTCCTTTATCCGGGCTTGGGACCGGCCATGACTGGTCATCATGGGCTGAGTTGATTATATATAAGACATCAAAAAAATATTGATACTCTTGTACTTATGAATATCAAAGTTGACTTTGATGAACTCTCTATTCACGTCTGAATGGTCTTAGTCAAGACTATTGAAATATTTTACATGCCTTGCAAGTTTGTGATATCCCTATTACCTTTTGACGAGCTCTTCAAGCAACTCCTCGACTATGAGACCTAGTTAAAAATCTCGACACCATGTCCATCTTCGACACCAATGACCGCTCTTGTGGCTCCAACAGAGAATTCATATGCCCGGTAATCAAATTCTTGTGGTGGTCGCCAACAGACTTCTAATTCAAACTTTACGTAGCCACAGGAGTGAGAAATTTTGTCAATGTCTTATTAGCCACACTTGCATGCCCTGGTGATGCCTGCGTGCCTATACAATCGCCTATGTCCGGTCCTAATCACTATCTTGAGTATTGTCAAATCTATGGTGTCACAGGTCACTCTGCTCATCAATGCGGTTATATGACTACCTCAATGCTAGCCTTTCTTCCACTAGCTCTGTTGTGTGCTCCATGTCCCACATACAGTGCACCATTTGCTCACACTACCGTTCATTTTGCCCCTCTATCTGATCATCGAAAATGGGTGGTTGACTCTAGTATCTTTTACCATGTTATTACTGATTTCACTACTCTTTCATTGCATGAGCCTTACTCTAGAAATGATTGAGTTATTATCGGTGATGGTTATCGACTACCTATTACCCACACTAGTTCTTGTTGGTGCAGTCAGTACTAATAATCAAATTCAGGTCTTGATGTATGACAAAAGGTTAAAGTTAGACTGTGTTATCTAATGTATTTACCAAGTGTGCAAACTGAAAGACTTAATACGTCTAGAGGATAAAAAATTAGGTTGGAGTTTAGTTAGGTCAGGAGGACTTGATAACTGGCAAGAAGCCTAGATAGGTTAGAGAGGGCCTAATATCTGGTAGGAAGTTCAATTAGATCAATAGGACCAAACAATTGACTGAAGTCTAGATGGGGCGTCTAGAAGGAAGACCTAGTGGGTCAAGAAATTAGACATCAAGTAAGTCTGCAAATGGCAAGTGGGAGTAAGCAACTAGAGGAGAGAGATTCAGTGAGGATAAGTCCCAGTGAAACTATAGGTGTTGGTCCAACTTAGATCCAACTTGAAAATTTAAGTTAAAACTAAGAATAGATCTTGATCTTGGTAAAACATAATTTAATTCATAAATATATAAACTACTCATGTATATATTTTTTCTAACTCTATATTGTAGAGATATATATAGATCTTTGAATTCTACATGCTGGTCACCGACAGAGCCTGATTCTGAGTCCCGAGTCAAAAGTTATGGCCTTCGGAAGATTATTGTATCGAACTAGTGGATTGGAGGTGCCCTAGTTGTTTGGAGGTGCATGGAACTGAGGCACCCTAAGTTAATCATGTTGGTGCAACCTTAGGTCAAGGTTGACCTAGGTGACCCGACTCGAGTTGACCTGACTCGAGGTATATTTTGATGTTTGACAAGAATAGAGAAGTTGTATTTTAATGTTTGACAAGAATAGGAACTTGGGGGATTGTGGGTGCAACCTTTGGTCAAGGTTGACCGGACTTGAGTTGACCTGATACGGAAAAAGTCCAAGTATGGAGACTTGGCACGGAAAAGTCCAAGCAGGGAGCTTGGCACGGGAAAAGTCCAAGTATGGAGACTTGGCACGGAAAAGTCCAAGCAGGGAGCTTGGCACGGGAAAAGTCCAAGTATGGAAGCTTGGCATGGGAGGTCAGAGAGGGCTCGGTAGCTCGTTCTCTGGACTGGATGGAGTCGGATAGGGCTCGGTAGCTCGTTCTCTGGACTGGATGGAGTTGGAGAGAGCTCGGTGGCTCGTTCTCTGGACTGGATGGAGTCGGAGAGAACTCGGTAGCTCGTTCTCCGGACTAGGTCAGAGAGGGCTCGGTAGCTCGTTCTCTGGACCGAACGTAGAGTCGGAGAGGGCTCGGAAGCTCGTTCTCTGGATTGGACGTGGAAGTCGGAGAGGGATCGGTAGCTCGTTCTCCGGACTAGGTCAGAGAGGGCTCGGTAGCTCGTTCTCTGGACCAGGAAGACGTTAGGGTTTAGGGCTGGGAAGCTCTAAAACCAACAAAGGCATTGGATCAGCTTGTTGACCGATCCAGTGATACTTTGGCTGTCTGGATCGGTCTGTCGACCGATCCAGTGATACCTTAGTTATCTGATCGGTCTCGTGACCGATCAGTAACCACACAGTAGCTCTCTGTGGGTTCCGATCAGTAAGAAGCGATGTGATTCAGAACAATAGGGACCGATCCACCTATGGCCTGATCGGTCCACAGACCGATCAGGAATCGACAACCCCTCACTGTGAAGAGTTGGGATCGGTCTGGGGACCGATCAGACTAGGGCCTGATCGGTCCACAGACCGATCAGGGATGTCCTGGACCGATCAGGCTATGGCCTGATCGGTCCAGGCCTAGCCGTTGAGACACAACGGCTAGATTTCTGTCTTCTTCTTCGCAGGTTGAAGTTATATAACGAGGTGGAGGGCCTCTACAGAGTTGCTGCTGCTTCTTCTTCTTCTTCCTCTTTGCGATCTGAGCTTTGTTGAGCTCTCCACTGCTGAAGCTTCGTGTGAGCTTCCCTCGGCTGGACTCCAACTGATCAATTGCTGCTGTTGTTGGCATCCGTGAAGTGGTTGCTTCATCACCAGTCGACGAGAAGGCAAGCAAACTAGTGTTTTTACATTCATATTATTCTTAACTTCTTGCTTTATCTTTGTACTCCGATCTTGCTATTGCAAGAGAGATTGTGGCGAGGTTTCTCCACCCAGAAGGAGTTGTTATTAGCCGATTTTCCGGGGTCTCATCCTCCGACGGATTGATAGGATTCGTCCACCTTACGGACACGCCGAGGAGTAGGAGTATCATCTCCGAACCTCGTTATATTGTCGCGTTTGAGGTTTGATCTTCTCCATTTTCGTTTCTATCTTTTATTTCCGCTGCGCTAACTAAAATTGTAGGAAGAAACGTGAATTTGGGGTCGGCTATTCACACCCCCCTCTCTAGCCGCGTCCGAAGGTCCTAACAAGTGGTATCAGAGCGAGGTCGCTCTTCGTCGGATTAACACCCGGGGGAGCACAAGCTAGAGAATGGATCAACTTGGAGAAGACGTCACGATTCCACCCTTCTACGATCGCGATGACTTCGCGTATTGGAAGGTAAGAATGAAGTATTTTCTTATGACTAACCTAGTAAATTGGAATTGTGTACAAGTAGGTTTTATTCCTCCGGTGGATAAAGAAGGAGAACCTCTCGAGAAGAAGAAGTGGACGAAGGAACAAATCCACCAATCCATAATCAACGACGAGGTAACGAAAATCTTTGAATTTTCATTACCTAATGAAATCTTGTGTAAGATAGGTAGATACAACAATGCCAAGGAGTTGTGGAACAACTTGGCTAAGTTCCATAAGGAGAGCTCCAATTCAAGTCATGAAGAGGAGTTAAGTGAGCCAAGTAGCTCACATCATGGAGGTATGGAATTAGAAGTTGAGGGCTACTCAACATCTAAGGAAGAAGAGGAGGAGAGTTCTTCTTCAAGAATGGAGCAAGACGAAGAAGCCTCTACCTCCGGAAGGGATGAAGGAGAGAGCTTACATCCATCCTCAACCCTAGGTAACTCAAGCAACTTAATTTCAAGTAAATTACATAGAATGTGCTTTGAGTGTAGGGATTATGGGCATTACAAGAGTAAATGTCCAAAGAGGATTAGGAAGACTCCACCGGCGCCAAAGGTCAAGGAAGCCGGAGTTCCGATACGCAAGGGCAAGGAGCACGTGGTGTGTTTCCAATGCAAGCAAAGGGGACATTATAGGAGTCAATGTCCAAGGGGGAGGCAACCTCACAAGGACAAGAGACCAAGCACATTTATAGGGGGAGCTAAGGCAAACCCTAAGGTATCCTTTAAGGCACATTCTTGCATTTCTAATAAGACACATGCTAGTAGTTTTATTGCAATTGTCAATAATGATAAGCATGATAACCATAGAAACCGATACATGTCCTTAGGTGCCAAACATGTTAGCCTAGATAAGGATAATGCTAGAAATGTCAACCCTAGAGTTAACTCATCTAAGGTTAAGGAAAACCTAGATAGGAATCCCAAAACAACTAGACATATGCCTAGGAATACCTCAAAGAAAAATGGAAAATTAAAGCTTGAGGTATTAAAGAAGGAAAATCAAGTCTTGAGGTCAAGACTTGACACTTTAGAAAAGGCTCTTAAGAATTTGGAGAAGTCAACTCTAGGGTCTAAGGGTCAAAAATCAAAGCTCAAGGACATGAGAGGTTTGGGTCACAAACCTAAGTCTCAAGTGGTCAAGCCCGCTTATCATAATGTTCCATTCGATTATGGAACAAAACCTAGGGCTAAGAAGACCATCACCAAGGTCACAAGGGGAGTCACCCCTAGAGTTGAACTTGATGAGTCCCAAATGACCAAGGCTTTAAAGCCTAGGAGGGTCATTAGGAGGGTTGCTAGGGAAGTCATCCCTAGTGAATATTTAGTTAACCCAATGAGCTCAAATAGGTATTGGGTTCCTAGGAGCGTGATCCCTTCACGCTAGATGGTTTAGGGTGTGCCAACCTTAATTGGATAGGTAGTTAACCTACTCATGGCAAAAGGTGGCATTTTAGGAATTTTCAAGGTGTAATCAAGTCTTAAAAATGAAATTACAAATTATTCCTAAGGTGATTAGGATGTTCCAACTACATTTGAGGAGTTTTCTAAGGTCAATCTAATTGGCACATAGTGATCTAAAAATCTTTAGTATATGATTTTAGGTCTATTACACTTAGGAATATAGAATTTATGGCAAAATGATCAAAATTATCAAAAATGGCAACTAAGGCTAGAATTAGGTATTTTCTATACCTTTATATGTTATTTGTCATACATTGTTTGTCATATGTCATGTCATGACATCATATTTATTTTATTATCATTTGAAATGTCGTGATAATACTTAGGTTAGTTATAAGTCATGCCTTATTTAAGTTTCATACTTTATACCATGACATCATGACATTGACACATGTTTCCACTTATGATATTATTTTATGTCATGTCATCATCTCTTGCATTTATGATCAATTAATGTGATTTAAGGATAGAAACACAATTTGATATGGAGATCAAATTGTTGTTTAGAAAATGCATGAGAACTTAGCTAAAGATGACCTAAACTCATATCTCACATCAAAATTGATTTGGATGTGCTTGATACACCTTAGATGTGTGTGAGATATTAGGATTATGAGTTAGGATCAAGGTGCATAGTTCTTGTACCTAGATGAGCCTAATTCAAATTTGAGGATAGGAAAAACTTGTGTACAAGTCATGTACATTTAGCCCTAAGATTGTGGTCCTAAATTGAATGGTTTAAGATCATTTCAAAATTGATTTGAAAAATCTTGATGAAGCTTTTCTAGTGATAGCATTCATCATTGAGCAAGTTGATACAAAGATGGATTAACCTTGAGCTATTTCAAAGTCTTTCGAACTTTGTATCAAGATTAAAAAATGGGAGTTAGTTTCATAGAAAACTATTTTTCCATGATAATATATGTTATGAGGAATGTATCCTCAAAATTTTACAATTTTTGAAATTGTCTGTAATTTTTTAAGGGATTCTGAATTTTGGGAGAAAAATCAGAAATCCTTATCAGAGAGTCGTGGACCGATCAGAGGAGATTCTGATCGGTCCAGGGAAGTCTGGAACGGTCACTGGACCGATCCAGGGCAGTGTGGATCGGTCTGGTGACCAATCCAGTGGAGTCCTGATCGGTCTGGTGACCGATCAGAGCGTGCCAAAATGATGATTTTCGACTGTTGTCTGAAATTTCAGCTGTGGAAGTTGGTGTTTTAGATTTCTAAAGGGTTGAAACTCTCCAAGACATTGTTGGTGCAATGGTCAAGGAGGAGTTGACCTTTAGGGGGAGTTTTACCTATTGGTCAAGGGGGAAATTAAGTGTTTCAATGAAAGGTATGAGACTTTCATTAGGAAGAAACTCTTGACCTTGATTCACTCCTTTTTGATGTGTGTCAAAAAGGGGGAGAATGTCCAGAGAATGTTCAAGGAAGAACATTGGAGTTTGGGGAGAATGTTCAAGGAAGAACATTGGAGAACTATTGGAAAACCTAAGTTAGGTTATCGGATTAACCTAACTTGATTATGGTTTTTGTCAAACATCAAAAAGGGGGAGATTGTTGGTGCAACCTTAGGTCAAGGTTGACCTAGGTGACCCGACTCGAGTTGACCTGACTCGAGGTATATTTTGATGTTTGATAAGAATAGAGAAGTTGTATTTTGATATTTGACAAGAATAGGAACTTGGGGGATTGTGGGTGCAACCTTTGGTCAACGTTGACCTGGTTGACCGGACTTGAGTTGACCTGATACGGAAAAAGTCCAAGTATGGAGACTTGGCACGGAAAAGTCCAAGCAGGGAGCTTGGCACGGGAAAAGTCCAAGTATGGAAGCTTGGCATGGGAGGTCAGAGAGGGCTCGGTAGCTCGTTCTCTGGACTGGATGGAGTCGGAGAGGGCTTGGTAGCTCGTTCTCTGAACTGGATGGAGTCGGAGAGGGCTCGGTAGCTCGTTCTCTGGACTGGATGGAATCGGAGAGGGCTCGGTAGCTCGTTCTCCGGACTAGGTCAGAGAGGGCTCGGTAGCTCATTCTCTGGACCGAACGTAGAGTCAGAGAGGGCTCGGTAGCTCGTTCTCTGGACCGGACGTGGAAGTCGGAGAGGGCTTGGTAGCTCGTTCTCTGGACTAGGTCAGAGAAGGCTCGGTAGCTCGTTCTCTAGACCAGGAAGACGTTAGGGTTTAGGGCTGGGAAGCTCTAAAACCAATAGAGGCATTGGATCGGTCTGTTGATCGATCCAGTGATACTTTGGCTGTCTGGATCGGTCTGTCGACCGATCCAGTGATACCTTAGTTATCTGATCGGTCTCGTGACCGATCAGTAACCACACAGTAGCGATCGGTCCGGTGACCGATCGGTAAGAAGCGACGGACAGATCAATAGGGGGATCGGTCTGTGGACCGATCCACCTATGGCCTGATCGGTCCACAGACCGATCAGGAATCGGCAACCCCTCACTGTGAAGAGTTGGGATTGGTCTGGGGACCGATCAGACTAGGACCTGATCGGTCCACAGACCGATCAGGGATGTCCTGGACCGATCAGGCTATGGCCTGATCGGTCCAGGCCTAGCCGTTGAGACACAACGGCTAGATTTCTATCTTCTTCTTCGCAGGTTGAAGTTATATAACGAGGTGGAGGGCCTCTACAGAGTTGCTGCTTCTTCTTCTTCTTCTTCCTCTTTGCGATCTGAGCTTTGTTGAGCTCTCTACTGCTGAAGCTTCGTGTGAGCTTCCCTCGGCTGGACTCCAACTGATCAGTTGCTGCTGTTGTTGGCATCCGTGAAGTGGTTGCTTCATCACCAGTCGACGAGAAGGCAAGCAAACTAGTGTTTTTACATTCATATTATTCTTGACTTCTTGCTTTATCTTTGTACTCCGATCTTGCTGTTGCAAGAGAGATTGTGGCGAGGTTTCTCCACCCAGAAGGAGTTGTTATTAGCCGATTTTCCGGGGTCTCATCCACCGACGGATTGATAGGATTCGTCCACCTTACGGACACGCCGAGGAGTAGGAGTATCATCTCCGAACCTCGTTATATCGTCGCGTTTGAGGTTTGATCTTCTCCATTTTCGTTTCTATCTTTTATTTCCGCTGCGCTAACTAAAATTGTAGGAAGAAACGTGAATTTGGGGTCGGCTATTCACACCCCCCCTCTCTAGCCGCGTCCGAAGGTCCTAACAAATCAGAGGCACCCTGGATCAGAAAAATTATCAAGATGATAACACACGATTACATCAGATCGGATAACCTTCATTAGAGGCGCCCTGCATCATTGGAGGCGCCTCCAATGCAGTATAAAATGAATCTACGACTAGCACTCTTAAAATCACTTCATAACAAGCTTTTTCGATCATTCTACTGAGTTGTCTCTTTGCTACTACTCTACTACGACTCTGTTATGACCAGCTACTATAGTCAGAGCGATACCAACCTCGAGCTACGATCTTTATCTATTACAAGTATCGATAAACGTTAAGTTTATTTTCAATTATTATTATACCTGCATAGGAAAGTGTAGGTTGTTACATATTCCTCATTTGTGTATTTGACTTCTCTGTCCATAGATTTTTCGGAGGAGATTTTAGTGGATTACCTGATCAGTACGGTCCAAGGGATCATTGACTTTTAATTACGGTCCACCCTTGTTTTTGCTTACTTGTTATGCATTCCATGTTAGTACCCACCTGATTATATGCTTATAGAGGTAGTGACATAACCATACCTTATTATGTTCAGGACCTAGGTTCTTATTGTTAGAGTGTATACTAAAAGCCTAGCTTTTGTATAAACATTTATTTAGAAATAAAGAATCACTATGGTCAAATACTTACATTTATTTGTTAAGTGTAGTTGTTCAATTAATTTATATTGTAGATAACATGGTGTATGGTGTCACACACAGAAGATCATGTTATCAGTTCTCTATAAATTATAAACAGTTGCTCACGACTAAGATAGAAAGGAACAAACCATTGGAATAGTCGTAGTGTAATTAGGTATTAGTTTATCTTGACTAATAAATTACACTAGTACACTCTAAGTGTATTGAGTAGGGCCATTTTAGGTAAATTCTTTTTATACTGACTTGATAAAAGAACTAGACCTTAGTTATTATGGAAGTGTGTGCTCTTAATCCTAAATATAATAACAAACACATATATTTAGTATTTATTTCTTTGACTTATCAATGGGTGAGATTTAGCTCGAAAAATCAATAAGCTCGATAAGTTGGGAAACGATATTACTTATAGTGTGTATTGTTGATTATAGAAGGAAACTGTATCCTAGTAATCTAGGTTGAGAATGTCCCCAAGAGGAGCTCATAAGGATTTTCATGTTAAACCCTGCATGTGGACTTAGTCCGACATGACGATGAGGTTGAGTGGTACTACTCTTGGACTAAGATATTAATTAAGTGAATTGTCAGTAACTCATTTAATTAGTGGGCATTTGACATCTTAAACACAGGGAGACTAACACACTCATAATAAGAAGGAGCCCAAAATGTAATTTGGGATTGGTGTGGTAGTTCAATAATAATTCTTTAGTGGTATGAATTATTATTGATGAAGTTAAGTTATATGTTCGGGGCGAACACGGGAAGCTTAATTTCATCGGGAGACCAAAACCAATTCCTCCTCTCGGTCCCTATCGTAGTCTCTTATTTATAAAGTATTATACCCATCCATATCCACCTTCTTACCCACCTTAAGGTAGTCGGCCAAGCCTAGCTTGGAGCCCAAGCTAGGGTCGGCCAAACCAAGGTGAGTTGGTTTCATTAGGTGGACGACCCTAGCTTGAACCTAAGCTTGGTGTTGTCGGCCACAATAAATTAAAAGGTTTTTATTTTTTAAATCTTTCTTATGTGGAAGCCATGGTTTTAAAAGAGAGTTTAAAATTTAAATTTTTTCCTTTTATAGTTTTCTACAAAAGATTAAGTGAAAAGTTTGATATCTTTACTTGTTTGTAATTAAAAGGAAGATTTTAATTTTTGATAAAACTTTCCTTTTTTATAACCATCCTCATGATTTAAAAGAGAGTTTTAAAATTAAATCTTTCCTTTTATAGTTTCTACAAAAGATTAAGAAAAGATTTAATATCTTTCCTTATTTGTAAATTGAAAGAAAGATTTTAATTTTAGAGAAAACTTTTCTTTTTGTAAATCATCCACATGTTTTAATAGAGATATTTTAATTTATAAAAGTTTCCTTTTATGACCAACTATGAAGGGAATTTTCAAAAGTGACATTTTTATTTAAAAATTTTCGGAACCAAATTAGGAAGTTTTAATTTTATGTTTAAAATTTTCCTTATTTGGAGGGATTAAGGTGGCCGGCCATATATAGTTTGAAAGGAAAATTTTATTAAACTTTCCTTTCATTGGCAAAGAGAATAAGGAAGTTTTAATAAAACTTTCCTTATTTGCCAAGACCAAGGAATATAAAAGAGAGGGTAGAGGTGTCTCACCTCATAACAAGATATCTTCTTTGGTTCCTCTCTTCCTTGGTTGGTGGCCGGCCCCTCTCTTCCTCTCAATCTCCTATTCTTCGTCATTGGCCGGCGGCATCTTCATTTCAAGGGTTTTGGTTGGTGGCCAGATTTTTATAGAGGAAGAAGGAGATATAGGAGGCTTTGTTTCTAGCATCCCTTAGAGCTTGGTGGTGGTGGCCGAACCTCATCTTCTCTTGGAGTTCTTGTGGTGGCCAAAACTTGCTTGGAGAAGAAGCTTCTTGTGGTGGCCAAAACTTGCTTAGAGAAGAAGGAAGCTTGGGTGGTTCTCGTCTCGGTAGATCGTCGCCCACACGACGTCTGAGATAAGAAGAGGAATATGATAGAAGATCAAGAGGTTGTTGCTTATAAAGAAAAGTATAACTAGTAATTCTATTCCGCATCATACTAATTTTTTTTGTATAGATTTTGAAATACCAAACACAAGAGACATATGATTCTAGGTTTCGAATTTGTGATTTAAGTTTGTGTTCTTTTGTTTTTTTTTCGATCTTGTGATTCGATTGTTCCGTTTGGTTAAACCTAGGGTTACTATAAGAAAATTAAATATTAAATTTCGTTGAAAGGCTTTGTCTAGGAAGTGGTGGATGCTCCCATGCCCAAGAAGACCTAGTTGTTGGGACCTTTGTGCCCGCTAGAGTGGGGGGTTGAATAGCGTTTCGTCACGCTTGCTCGTTCTTGCTTCGTCTTGATAATGTGCAGCGGAATACAAAGACAAAACAAAACACTCACAACGCTGACACCTAGGGTTTACTTGGTATCCACCTCAAGATGAGGTGACTAATCCAAGGATCCACATGACACGCCTATCTCCACTATGAAAACCTCCTTCTCGGTCGCAGCAGGAGGTGGAGAAGCCTCGTACAACACTCACACACAACACAACACAGATACAACAAGAAGAAACAAAAATACAACTCAATACACTCTTCTTCTTGCTTACTTGTTGTTTGTCGTGGCCTCTTGAACCTTGGGGATGCACCCCAAGAGCCTTCAAGAACTGGCGGAGAAGCTCGGAGAAAATCACTGTAGATCGCAGTAAGCTTGCGCAAGAAAGTTCGCAAAGAACTGCGGAGAAAATGCTCCGCAACGGCTATATACAATGCCTCCAATCGATCCAAAACAGCTCCAATCGATTGCCACGTCAGCTCTGCACAATCCCAGCTGTCCATCGCCTGCAACCTGCGCAACGGTCAAATTCCCAATCGATCGGTGGATCGATTGAGACCATCTGAATCGATCGACTGATCGATTCGGACCCATTCTGTGCTCTCTGGAAATAGCTGGATCGATCGGTCGATCGATCCAGCTGTTCTCACAACTCCTCGCGTGAGAACTCCAGGTCCCAATCGATCCACCGATTGATTGGGACTCCCAATCGATTGCCCGGTCGATTGGGATGTCTTCTGTGCTCGCGAGTGATGCTCCCAATAGATCGACCGATCGATTGGAGCCATTCTACACTCGCACCACACTCCAATCGATCGACCGATCGATTGGAGCCTTGTTCAATCGATCGCCCGATCGATTGAACAACCTGGACTTGACTCAAACTCATGTCCAAACTCTCCAACCCAACTCTCGGTCAACCGTGACCTGTTGGGTCTCCATGCCTAGCATTTGGCCACACCCGACCAACCTTGAACTAGCCTTTTAGCCTCCTCTATCAGCCTTGCGTCTCTCGGATATCTCCCATCCTTCACGACTTGCCTTTAGGAGCTTCCTTCGGCCTCATCCTAGTTGTCAGATTATACACCACACTCGATCAACCTCGAACTAGCCTTTTAGCCTCCTCTATCAACCTTGCGTCCCTCGGAAATCTACCCATCCTTCACGCCTTACCTTCAGGAACTTCCTTCAGCCTCATCCTAGTTATCGAGTTCTCCTTGTCAAGTCACATTAGGACTTACCTTACCAAGACCACATGCTTGGACTTCCCAATTGCCTGGCTCCTTACCAGGGCTTTCTCCTTTGCCAAGATCACACTTAGACTTTCAACCTGTGCCAAGATCACACTTGAACTTTCCAAATGTCTGGCTCCTCACCAGGACTTTCCTTTTGCCAAGATCACACTTGGACTTTCCAGTTGCCTGGCTCCTCACCAGGACTTTCCCTTTTCCTAGCCATACTAGGACTTTCCAATTGCCTGATCTCACTTATCAGGACTTTCACCACCAAGTCTGGTCAACACTGACCTACTTGGATTTTCACTCTTGCCAACCTTCCTGTTGGACTTACCTTTGCCTAATCTCCAATTAGGACTTTCCCAGTCAAGTCTCCTGTCAACCTTGACCTACTTGACTTCTCTCTTGCCTAACCTCCAGTTAGGACTTTCCCATTGCCTAAACTCCAGTTAGGACTTACCCGGTCAAGTCTCCGGTCAACACTGACCCACTTGACTTGTCTTCTCATCAACCTGGTCAATCCCTTGACCATCTCCACAATCGGATGATTGCTCTATCAATCTCTATATATTGTCAAACGGGCGATTGCCCTAGCAATCTCCATATATTATCAAACATCAAAACTCAAATCCCGACTCAAGCTTGACTCAACTCAAGCTTAGTCAAACTGGTCAAACTTGACCTAGGGAAATTGCCCCAACACTAGTGCCTCGTCATGTTTAACCTGGAAGTCAATCTCTTAAATTAATATTTAATTAAATTTGTAACATGGGTAGATTTGGATCAATAATGTTAAGTATCGTTTGCGATCCAAGTCTAAACCTCTAAGAACAGATAAGTTAAATTTGGAATCAATAATGTTAAGTTCCGTTTGCGATTCCTAATTTAATTTCTAAAAGAACACAATAGGTTGTTAGGAATGGTTCAGGACTTGTATAAAATTTTTGTACAGGGGAACCGATACGATATTCCGAGTATCAACTAACATTAAGGCCTTTTGCGAGTGAACAGAGAGTTACAGAATCGATTAGGTAATCAATTAAGGCTCTCTGAATCTATTGGGATGGTTCACCAATTGATTAAGGTTCAAAAAAAGAGTCGTTCTACAAGTGTTGGATGGTTGAATAACATGACAATCAATTAGGGAAAAGCCTAATCAATTAGAGGTGTCAAGTAAACCCTAGAAAAGGGTTTTTTCGCTAAGGCTTAAAGACAACTCTCTCTCTCACACACAGTTTCTCAACCACAAACAGCAAGTTCTTCGAGACTTAGAGCGAAGTGCTGGTGCACTTCCAAGTTGATCAAGAGGTGGTTCTAAGCAAGAAGAGAGCAAGTTAGGATTTCATTGTTATAATCTTATAAAATTTCATTTATATTAGCTTCTCATTCTCTTCTTCTTGTATTCCTTTGTGTGTGAGCTTGTATGAGACTTTTCCACCTCCAGATTATTTCTGAAAAGAAGCTCTTTCATAGTGTATATGTGAGAGAGGATCGGATCCTTAGATTAATCACCTCAAAGAGGTGGCTACCAAGTTGTTAGAGTGTATACTAAAAGTCTAGCTTTTGTATAAACATTTATTTAGAAATAAAGAATCACAATGGTCAAATACCTACATTTATTTGTTAAGTGTAGTTGTTCAATTAATTTATATTGTAGACAACATGGTGTGTGGTGTCACACACAGAAGATCATGTTGTCAGTTCTTTATAAATTATAAACAGTTGCTCATGACTAAGATGGAAAGAAACAAATCATCGGAATAGTCGTAGTGTAATTAAGTATTAGTTTATCTTGATTAATAAATTACACTGGTACACTCCAAGTGTATTGAGTAGGACCATTTAGGTAAGTTCTTTTTGTACTGACTTAGTAAAAGAACTAGATCTTAGTTATTATGGAAGTGTGTGCTCTTAATCCTAATATAATAACAAGCACATATATTTAATATTTATTTCTTTGACTTATCAAAGGGTGAGGTCTAGCTCGATAAATCAATATACCCAATAAGTTGGGAAATGATATTACTTATAGTGTGTGTTGTTGATTATAGAAGGAATCTGTGTCCTAGTTATCTAGGTTGAGAATGTCCCCAAGAGGAGCTCATAAGGATTGTCATGTTAAACCCTGCAGGTGGACTTAGCCCGACAAGACAATAAAGTTGAGTGGTACTACTTTTGGAGCTAGATATTAATTAAGTGAGTTGTCAGTAACTTACTTAATTAGTGGACATTCGTAATCTTAAACACAGGGAGACTAACACACTCATGATAAGAAAGAGCTCATAATGTAATTTGGGATTGGTGCGATAGTGCGATAATAACTCTCTAGTGGAATGAGTTATTATCGATAAACTTGAGTTGTGTGTTCGGGGCGAACACGGGATACTCAAGCTCATCGGAAGGCCAAAACTAATTTCTCCTCTAGGTCCCTGTCGTAGCCTCATTAAAGCCTCAAGTCCATCCAAATATAAGTCCATCTTGGTGTCCAAGAAGGGGGCCGGTCCAATGCTTGGTGACCAAGCAAGGGGCGACCATATCCTCTTCCAACAGGGGCCGACCCTATTGTTTGATGAACAATTTATTAGGGACCGGCCACATTATTCAAATAAGGAGGGGTGTTTTGAATTTTTAAAATATTCTCTTTGTAGAAAACTATAAGGTTGAAAACAGAGATTTTAATTTCAAAAATTTTTCTTATTTGAATTAGGCCACATGTTTTAAAAGAAAGTTTAAAAGATTTTAAAACTTTCCTTTTTTAACCATCCTCATGGTTTAAGAAAAAAAAAAGATAAGTTTCAAAATTTAAATTTCCTATCACCATGTTAAAAAAAGGAAATTTTATAAGAGAAGTTTTAAATTTTAAAACATGGTTTTAATTTTTAGAACTTTCCTTTTTTAACTCCTACTTTAGGAAAGAGAGCTTGTAAAATTTTATAAGAGTTGTTTTTCTTGTAAAATTTTATAAAAAATTATTCCCTTCCTCTTATAGGGGTCGACCACCCTTGCTTGGTGCCCAAGCAATGTGGCCGGCCAAAACAATTAAAATAAAATCATCATCCAACTAATTTGGTGATTAATTCAATCAAGAGGAAAGAAAAGGAAAAATAAAAGCGAAAGGAAAAACTCTTGGAAGATTTTAATTTTTGTAAAAAATCTTCCCTTATTTGCCTTGGACAAGTATTATAAAAGAAGGGGTGAGGAGGCTTCATGAGACACAACTCTTATTCTCTTGCTTGGAGATCTCTTGGTGGTCGGCCCTCTCTCTTCTCCCTTTCCCTTTGTTCTCTTCTCCTTGGTGGTGATGGTGGTCGGATTTTAGAGGAAGAGGAAGGAAGCTTTTGGGTGGTGTTCATCTTGGAGGATCGTCGCCCACACGATGTCCAAGGCGAGGCGAGGAATACGGCAGAAGATCTCGAGGTCATTAGTTTACAAAGAGAAGGTATAATTAGCAATTGTTTTCCGCATCATGCTAGTTATTTCTTTTTGTAAGAATTTCAAACACAAGAGGCATTAGATCTAGTTTTTCGAATTAGTTCGAGTTTATATTTTCTTCTTTTTTGAATTTGTGATTCAATTGTTTTTTTTTTTGTTAACCTAGAGTTATTTAAGGAAATTAAATATTAGTTTTCCTTAAAAGGCTTTGTCTAGGCAGTGGTAGTTGCTCCCATATCCAAGAAGGTCATGTGCCTCGCCATGCAGTCCTGGAAGCCAATTTTGGAAATTAATATTTAATGGAATTAATAACATAGGTGGATTTGAATCAATAGTGTTAAGTTCCGCTTGCGATTCAAATCTAAACCATTAAGAACAGATAAGTTAAATTTGAAATCAATGATGTTAAGTTTCCTCTGCGATTCCTAATTTAACTTCTAAATAACACAATAGGTTATTTAAGGAAATGTTCGACACTTGTACAAATTTTTGTATAGTGGAACCGGTACGATATTCCTAGGACTAACCAACACAAGTAAATCCTTCTATTAGCATTGGAGAATCTTCGCTTAAAGTTTTCCACTACAAAATAATCTTCATTGATGTCACACTCCGAGGGAGTCCCTGCCAGAGGAAATTTCCGTAGCATCTCCCCTGTACGAGTGACAATATGAAAGTCACTATAAAGCCCTCGGGGCTCACAAACCTCGGCCAACATGGCCGGAATATATATAATGAAATAAGATAAGCATTCCACGCAGTTTATATAATTCAGCCTCCGGCTGACACAACCACGCAGTTATAATGGTAAAAACCTACTCCACTACAACGAGGAAAACACAACACAATGGAAAACCTTCGCAGCGGAAACATGGGCATCATACCCGAAGCACGATATAAAATCCAAAGTACAAAACACATACATCATAAGTATGTAGTTCACTAACAAGGAAACACAAGTCCGATAATATAAAACCACCTCGACACCTAGTGGGGATTAGCAACTGGAACCTCCTGACTGCTTCAACCTGAAATAGAAAATATATCAACGAGGTGAGTCCAACGCTTAGCGGATACCAAGCTGACATGCATAGTAGGAAATAACCAATAGTAATAATTATGCGTACAGTCTCCTGGAATAATAATGGAAAATGCAAAACTGAAGGAAATGAGAGAAATTGTACTCACCAGGACCTCCTATCAGAATAATGTCATCAAACTGAACATGTCATATCTCCTGTATGCATGTCAATCATATGCATCCACCAAATATGTAGTCAATAAAGTGCAACAAACACAATCAATAAATGCAATCATGCATATCATGCAAATGACATGTCCTAGTCACCTCTGACGCCAATCAACCATCTCACACACGATGATGAGACCGAGTGGATAGGGTTATGACAACTGTGCACTCTACCATCACTGCTCCTGAGTGACCGAGTGGGCAAGATGCTGTCGGAGTACATCTATCCTCCTACCCCAAATCATAAGTGGGGGAGCTCAATGCTCTCATCTCCCTGAGCCAATTCAGAGGAGGGATCCCTGTCCTGCTACCACGCTATGTCACGCTACCCATGAGTGGACCAGTGGAGCACTGACAAAGCAACCTACTGCAACACACCCTGCCTGAATAAAAACCACTAACCCATGAATGGTTGTGTGTGCAGATTCATGTAACTGGCGATGTGCTCAACAATAATGGAGCCGACAATCGCTCAGTATACAATCATGCGAGATGGTGCATGACACTAAGCATAAAAATCCTGACCATATCTACCTCCATAAAACATGTACCAAAAATAAATGGCTCAAATAAGAAGATCTAGATACACGTATCAGATATGGTAAATGTCTAGTCTGATATATCATAAGACATGGTATGTCACTACCTCTATGAGAATAAATAATCAAGAGGGTAATGGATGCAAAGCAGGTAATAAATAAGCATACTGAAGGAATCAAGTAATGACATACTGATACAGATATAACATAATGATTACTACTCATTAAAATCCACTATTCATATCAAATGACAATATCTAAAAGATAAGTCAAGGTACCCACCTCAAAACTGAAGATCGTATCTGAAATAAACTTCACGTCGAGACTCTCATCTCGAATCAAAGTCCTGTAACAACATGCATATAATTTTATCCAATTTCAAATGCAACTAGCTAAACTTAGTTCTCAAAACCAATAAGGTAACCCACCATCGCAATGATTATCAGTCAACCCTAATCATTGGTTTACCTCTGTAAAATACCGAAAAAGGACGAATAACCATAAGAGAATTTTCCAAAATTTTTAGAAATTTTTCGAGAATTTTTCGGAGTTCGTATGACGAGTTTACAGGGATAAATATTGGGCCCCGGGAAAGTCTGTTTAGGCTACCCCATTTAAGCGAGGAAATGTTTGATTTTTCCTCTTTATTTTTCTTTTCCTTTTTCTTTTCTCCCCCGTCGAACCCCATGTCATGCCCTAACCTCCTCGCGCCGAGCGGTTTCCCCCTCCCTCGCGATTAAAGCTGTGGCCAAAGGGAAGTCAGGCATTTCTTTTCCCAACTGATTCCCTTCTTCTTCTCCTCGCCTCATGCGATGCCGACCGCCTCCTCCTCTTCCCCGAGCCTGATCCTCATCTTCTTTCCCCTCTAAGTCATGCCCTAGTTTCCTTGTGCCGCTCCTTTTCAATGCCACCAACCATCACAGCCGACGTCTGCCGCTCTGCCCATCGCCCGATTGCTAATCGCCTGTTTCCCCTCTTCTCACCGTTTCTGCCCTAGGTGTCGACGTTGATCCCTTCTTTCCTTTGCACCGTTGCCAACCACCCCGGATCCACGACGAGTCATCGCAGCCTGAAGCCGACTACCGTTCAGTGCCGAGCGTATGAAATTCTCTGTTCGTCGTGCCCTAGTTCCCGATCTGTGATCATTGGGGGTATTCGGTTGCTCCGACACGAACTGGTAAGTAGATGTTCTGCCCTAGATTTTTGATTTGGGAATTAAGCCTCTATATGGTGTTGCCTTGAGATTATTTTTGGAAGGTAGAGGTTTCCTTCGATTCCGGCAGCGAGGGAAAAACCTTCTTAGCTGCCAAATCTGAGGTAAGCGTTAACCGTAGCCTCTAAAATAGGTAATGCAGTGATGAATTGCTAATTTTCGGGCATTTAACCATGTTGGATAGCAGTATCGCAGCTTGTACCTCCAACATCGACTAACCAAGGAATCCCTATATCTTGGTGAGTTTTAGAAGGGATAACTATTTGGATTTGACTAGAGGAGGAATTTTATCCTTGCTGTGGTATACCTTGTTTCCAGCTAGCAATCAGCTCATCTTATTCTGTGTTCAACAACGGCTGAGCTTGAGGTATGGTGTAGGAATTTGGATACGTATTATAGTTAGATGATCATGTGTAGATTAATTCTTATAGGTAGGATGATGATAATATGATTAGAACTTTACCCTAAATTAGTCGTGAGAATTTTATTTAGCCATTCATTGAATATTAGCTAAATAAAAATGTATATATTGGTGATGCAGGACTTTGATTCGAGGCGGTGTCTCGACGAGGGATCTATTTCGGATATGATCCTCTTATTGGAGGCGGGTACCTAGACTTATCTATTTTTAGATATATTATTTGATATGCATAGTAGTTTTTAGCAAGTAGTAATAATTATGTTTCTTATCTGCATTGGTTTGTAACTACTGGATACCTGTTACATGCTTGTTTTTGCTTGTTATGCATTCCATGTTAGTACCTACCTGATTTTATATGCTTATAGAGGTAGTGACATAATCATACCTTATTATGTTCAAGACCTAGGTTCTTATACCTTATCTGACCTGTGTACCTAGACCATTGATTCGATTCATTTGTCCTATGGTACACATTATGTAGAGATGGATAGGATCAAGATCTTCATGCTTAGTGTCATGCATCATCTGCATGATTGCATGTTGTGCGATTGTTGGATCCATTATTGTTGAGCATATCGCTAGTTACATGGATCTGCACACACAACCACTCATGGGTTAGTGATTTTTATTCAGGTAGGGTGTGTTGTAACAGGTGCTCTGTCAGTGCTCTGTTGGTCCACTCATGGGTAGCGTGACGCAACGTGGTAGCACGTCAAGGATCCCTCCTCTGGACTGGCTCAGGGAGATGAGAGCATTGAGCTCCCCCACTTATGATTTGGGATAAGAGGATAGGTGTACTCTGACAGCATCCTGTCCACTCGGTCACTCATCAGGAGCCTAGCTTCTTGAGGATAGGTGCACTCTGACAGCATCCTGTCCACTCAGTCACTCATCAGGATAGGTGTACTCTGACAACTAATTCCTCCTCTCGGTCCCTATTGTAGCCTCTTATATAAAGCCTTATATCCACCCAAAGCCTAGCTTCTTGAGGCCCAAGTTAGGGTCGGCCAAGCCTTGCTTGGAGACCAAGCAAGGGGTCGGCCAAGCTAAGCTTGGAGCCCAAGCTAGGGCTGGCCAAGCCTTGCTTGGTGCCCAAGCAAGTGGCCGACCACATCATGAAGAGAAGGAAGTTTTATTTTGTAAAATCTTTCCTTTTATAGAGATCCATAAAAAGGATTTAAAATGATGATTTTAATATAAAACTTTCCTTTTTTAGATCGGTTATAAAAGGAAATAAAAGGGAGTTTTTATTTTGTTAAAAACTTTCCTTTTATGTTGGTTTTAAAAAGAGAGTTTTAAATTTTAAAATTTTTCCTTTTATAAATTTCTACAAAGGAATAAAAGAGAGAGTTGAAATCTTTGCTTGTTTGTAGTTATCTATAATGTGAAAGAAAGATTTTAATTTTTGATAAAACTTTCCTTTTGTAACCATGTTTTATTTTAAATCTTATCTTTTATAGATATCCATAAAAGGATTTAAAAGAGAGAGATTTTAATTTATGAAACATTCCTTTTTTAACTATCCACAAAAGGGATTTTAAAAGAGATATTTTAATTTTGTTTAAAATCTTTCCTTGCTTGGAGAATAAGCATGTGGTCGGTCATGTCATAGATAAGAAAGGAAGTTTTATTTTTTATTACAAAACTTTCCTTATTTGCCAAAACCAAGGAATATAAAAGAGAAGTAGGGGTACCTCACCTAAGGACACATCTTCTATTCCTCTCCTCTCTCCCTTGGTGGTGGTCGACCCTTTGCTCTTCCTCTTCTCTTCATCTTTGTGGCCGGCAGCATCAAGACTTGAAGGTTGGATTGGTGGTCGGTTCATGCTTGGAGAAGAAGGAGAAGGAGGTATTATTTCCTAGCATCCCTTGGAGCTTGGTTGGTGGCCGAACTTCATCATCTCTTGGAGAAAATTGGTGGCTGAAACTTGGAAGGAAGAAGAAGGCTTGGTTGGATTCTCGTCTTGGTAGATCGTCGCCCACACGACGTCCGAGATAAGAAGAGGAATACAATAGAAGATCAAGAGGTCTATAAGCTACAAAAGGTATAACTAGTTATAAGTTTCCACATCATAACTAGTGCATCCTTTTTATATAGATCTTGTAAAACCAAATACAAGAGGTTATCGGTTTTAATTATCATTTTTGTTATCAATATTTGTTTCAATTTCATGTTTCGATAATATGTTTATATTGAGGTCTCTGTAGTTAAACCTAGTTTACTGTGTTAAGTTTAAATATCCGATTTCTTCGAAAGGCTTTGTCTAGACAGTGGTGGATGATCTCATACCCAAGAAAGCCTAGTGTCTCGCCACGTTTGACCTGGAAGTTGATCCTTGAAATAGATATTTGATCAACTTCTGTAATATGGTTTAACTTAGGAAGATCACATCGGTTGAACTTGAAGTAAGAATGTTAAGTTTCGTTCCCAATTCAAGTTTAACTTCTAAAGGAAAAAATTTGGATTAATAATGTTAAGCATCGTTTGCAATCCAAATTTAACTTTAGTAGAACACATGGGTAGCTAGGATAGTTCTATGTTTGTACAAATTTTTTGTACAGGGGAATTAGGACGGTATTTCGAGTAGCTACCAACACAGGTAACTTCTCCTGAGAGGGGTAGTGAGGATGTGTTCCCCGAAGAGAGAATGGTAGGTGTCAGTGTTAGGATGTATACTAAAAGCCTAGCTTTTTGTATGAACATTTATTGAATGAACATTTATTTTATAATAAGAATCACATTGGTCGAATGTCTGCATTTAGTTAAATGCAGTTGTTCATTTAATTTATATTGTAGATAACATGGTGTGTGGTGTCACACAGAAGATCATGTTATCAGTTCCTTATAAATCATAAATAGAAGCTCACAACCAAGATGGATTGGGACAAATCATTGAAATGGTTGTATTGTAATTTGGTATTAGTTTATCTTGACTATAAAATTACACTAATACACTATGTATGTATTGAGTAGGGTCATTTGAGGTTGTTCCTTTTATACTGACTGCATAAAGAATATAACCTCTGTTATTATGGATGTGCATACTCTTAATCCCGATATAATAACAAGCACATATACTTAGTATTTATTTCTTTAATTTATCAATGGGTGAAATTTTTTGTTAAATCAATAGGCCTGATAAGTTGGGAAATAATATTATTTATATGGTGTGTTGTTGATTATAGAAGGAAACTGTATCCTAGTTATCTAGGTTGATGATGCCCCCTTGAAGAGCTTATAAGGATTGTCATGTAAATCATGCAGGTAGACTTAGTCCAACATGACAATGAAATTGAGTGGTACTACTCTTAGAGCTAGATATTAATTAAGTGAGTTGTCAGTAACTCATTTAATTAATGGACATTCAATATCTTAAACACGGGGAGATTAATGCACTCATGATAAGAAGGAGCCCATAATGTAATATGAAATTGGTGTGGTAGCTCAATAATAACTCTTTAGTGGTATGAGTTATTATTGATGAACTCAAGTTGGGTGTTCGGGTCGAATACAGGAAGCTCAAGCTCATCGAGAGACCAAAATCGATTCCTCCTCTCAATCCCTGTTGTAGCCTCTATAAAGCATTGTATCCACAAAGTCCACTTCTTACCCAAGTAATGGGTCGGGCACATCCTTGCTTGGTCCAAGGGGGTCGGCCAAACATTAGCTTGGAGCCCAAGAGGTGGTCTGCCAAGCTTGGTGCCCAAGCAAGGGGTCGGCCACATAGGATTAAAAGGAGATATTTTATTTTTTTTGTTAAAATATTTCCTTTTATAGCCATCCACATGATTTTAAAAGAGCGTTTTAAATTTTAAAATCTTTCCTTTTATAGCTATCTACAAAGGTTTAAAAGAGAGATTTTAATCTTTCCTTTTTGTAGTTATCTATAATGTTTAAAAAGAGAGATTTTAATTTTGATAAAACTTTCCTTTTTTATAACCATGATTTAAAAGAGAAGTTTTAATTTTAATCTTTCTTTTTTTTGTAGCCTTCTACATTGTTTAAAAGAGAGAGATTAATTTTAAAACTTTCCTTTTGTAGCCATCACAATAGGAAATTTAAAAGAGAGAAATTTTAATTATTATTAAAATTTTCTTTTTTTACCATGACCAAGGATTATAAAAGAGAGGTAGAGGGTGCCTTATGAAACATACACATATCTCTACAATTTCTCTCCTCTCTTTTCCTTGGCGGCCGACCTCTCTCCCTTTCCTCTTCCTAAGGCCGGCGGCACCTTGTTTCTTCTCTCTCTTTCTTCTTTCTAAGGTTGGCACCCATCTCTTCTTGGTGGTCGAAACTTGAAAGAAAAGAATGAGCATTTGGTGGTCGGTTACTTGAGAGGAAGAAGAAGAGAAGAAAGTTTCCTATTTTGACATTCCTTGGTGGCCGAAATTTCTTGGAGGAGAAGAAGTGGTTCTGGTGGATTTCATCTTGGTAGATCCTCGCCCACATAGTGTCCAAGAGGAGGAGAGGAATACAGCAGAAGATCAAGAGGTCTTTGTTTACAAAGAAAGGTATAACTAGTTCCTAATTCCGTAGCGAAACCTAGTTTTTCTTTGTATAGATCCTGAAATACCAACACAAGAAGCTAGCGATTTCGTGTTTCATTTTTTGTGTTTCGATTTAGTGTTTTGATCTTGTGCTTCTATTGGGGTCTCTGTAGATAAACCTAGGGTTACTATAAGAAGTTTAAATATCCAATTTCTTTGAAAGGCTTTGTCTAGGAAGTGGTGGATGATCTCATACCCAAGAAGGTTAAGTGTCTCACCATGTTTAACCTGGAAGCCAATCCTTGAAATAGATATTTAATCAACTTCTGTAACATGGGATGAACTTGGATTAATAATGTTAAGTATTGTTTGCAATCCAAGTTTTAACTGCTGAAGAACACATGAGTTGAACTTGTAGTAAAAATGTTAAGTTTCATTTCTAATTCAAGTTTAACTCATGAGGAACACATAGGTTGTTAGGAAAGTTCTGTGCTTGTACAAATTTTTGTACAGGGGAAGCAGAACAGAATTCCAAGTAGCGGCCAACAATTGGCATCGGAGCTAGTTTTCTGCCTCTGTGTGTTTGGTTTTCAGTTAAATTGTGCACTGTTCATATATAAATTTAGGTAGGATAATAGTAGGATGTGCAAATAGATTAACTTTGTGGTTGCAGGCATCCTAGTTCCAACTATTATGGCCCTATTGTGTTTGTGTGTGATTGGACCCTCGGGCATGTCGAGGGCATTTTATGTGTGTGCATGATTGTAATTATTAAATACAGCAGGAGTTGTATTAGTTTTAGGATTTTACATTCTGTTCGATCTAGATTACATGTACATTCTCTTGTGGAATATATGATCGATAAATGTAAAATTTTATTTTGTTGCGGCTTGTCTCCTTGCTATGCGTGGTGCTATCTTGAGGACCAGAGGCGCAGCGGAAAAGGAAGCAAAATAGACGCAACGAAATGACCCGATGGCGGCGGCTAAGGTTGGTGGCACATCAAGGATAGCTATGGATGAGGCTATAATAGTTGAAAAATTATTTTTCAAATTTATTGCCTTTTTATGTTGTTTATATGTGTTGTGTGTGTGTGTGCATGTTAAAATTCCTCGTTTTAAATAACTAAGTGGGAGAGGAATTATTTAAATTCCACGGTCTCCATTTCTGGTTTGTAAGTGATGCATTCAAACTTGCGCGTTGGCTCTGAGTGTCTTCCTCCACATCGGATGAGTTTGTTTACGGATCACTAGATCAAACTTTCTTTATGGATGATTATAGGAAATTATTTAGGTTTGTGTGATCTTCTCCATCTGAAGGGGTACAATCCTATTTAATGGACTAAGTATCAAGTAATGGTATACACTTACGCGCATTTAATAGTATCTTCCCCATCGGAGTCACTGCTATTATTTGATTGACCGAAGATGAACCAACTATTAATTTTATTTGTCATAAAATTAGGTTGATAAGATAATAAAATTAATGGGAAAATCCTCCTCTTACAAATGTTTGAATTTGTATACGTCCACATTATCGTGGCATACAAAATTCACGATGTTTTGAGGTGTTGGTGAATTTAAATGATATTGATTGAGGAATCAATATTATTTTAAATTCTAAAGTTTTGACCAAATATTTTGTGATTCTTAGGATTTTAAATGGCTTTCAATCCTCTTGTTGTTATATTGAAAGAAAACAAACTTACTGGACCCAATTATATAGATTAGAAGAGAAACTTAGACATTGTCTTAACTGCTAAAGGCTACAAGTTCGTACTTTTTGAGATATGTCCAAGCTTGCCTAATAGTGATTCTAGTGAAGGGGAGATTGAGTGGCATAAGAAATGGGTCAGGGCAGATGAGATGACGCGGTGTTACATTTTGGCTTCTATGTCAAATGTACTGCAACATCAACATCAACATCAGGTCATACCTACTGCTTATGACATGATACGCAATCTCAAGGAACTCTTCGGACACCAGAATCGGGATGCTAGGCAACGGGTTATGAGAAACTTGATGATGACCACCATGACTGAGGGGACACCTATAAGGGATCATATCCTCAAAATGATGGCTCATTTAAATGAGATAGAAATCCTTGGGGCTAAAATCGATGGGGAACCCCAGGTTGATATCATTCTCCAAACATTGCCTAAAAGTTTTGAGCAGTTCCGCTTGAACTACAACATGAACAAAAGGGTTTATTCATTGGCGGAACTTCTAACAGAACTTCAAGCAGTAGAAGGGTTATTTCGTCAAAGCTCTCAAATTCACATTGCTGAAAATGTTTCTGCTTCTAAACCGAAAGGTAGAAAGAAGAAAAAGAAACAAGTTGGTTCAGCAAAGAAAGTGAATCAATCTCTAGGGATTGGACCGAAAGCAGGTGTGAAGAAGCCGAAGGGCAAGTGCTTCACATGCAAGCAATTTAGACATTGGAAGGTGGACTGTCCTCGTAGAAAGGAGAACAATAAAGGTATATCTTATTCTCTAGTAGTTGAAACATGTTTAGTGGTGTTATCTACCGGTACCTGGTGTGTAGATACGGGAGTCATTGATCATGTCTGCAATTCATTGCAGGGGTTCCAGGAAACTCGGCAACTACATGAAGGGGAGATTATCATCTACATTGGCAATGCTACAAAAGTGACGGTTGTTGCAGTGGGAGATGTTTATTTTGTTGGTTGCTACTCGGAAAACCTAATGGTTTCACTGTATAAAAATTTTGTACAAAGGTCTGAACCTTTTCCTAGCTACCATGTGTTCTTTTAAATTAAACTCGGATCGCCTGCGGAACTTAACACGTTTGATCCTAAGTTTAATTTATTTGTTCTTTTAGGTTTAGACTTGGATCTCCTGCGGAACTTAACAAGTTCGATCCAAATCACCTAGGTTATTAATTCCATTAAATATTAATTTCCAAAATTGACTTCCAGGACTGCATGGCGAGGCACATGGCCTTCTTGGATATGGGAACAACCACCACCGCCTAGACAAAGACTTTTAAGGAAATCTAATATTTAATTTTCTTAAATAACTTTAGGTCAACCAAAAGGAACAATCAAATCACAAGGAAAAGAAAAATAAAAAAACACAACATCGAAAACTAATTCGAAATACTAGAATCGCATGCCTCTTGTATTTGGTATTTTTACATGGAGATAAAACTAACATGATGCGGAAAACAATATTTGTTATACCTTACTTAGTAGATAATGACTTCTTGATCTTCTACCGTATTCCTCTTCTAATCTCGGACGTTGTGTGGGCAACGATCTTCCGAGACGAGGACCACCAAGGCACCTTCTTCTTCCTTCCTTCAAGTTTCGGCCAAGCATATCTTCTAAAGGATGAAGAACTTTTTTCACCAACCAAGCTCCAAGAGACACAAGCTTTCTCTCCTTCTTCCTCAAGCTAGATCCGACCACCTCCTCCAAGCTCCAAGAGATAAAGGATTTCGGCCACACAAGAGGAAGAGAGAAAAGGAGAAGGGTCGGCCACACCAAGGAAGAAAAGAGGGAGAAAATAGAATAGAGTCATTTGTTATGAAGCCTCCTCTACCCCTCTTTTATAATCCTTGGTCTTGGCAAATAAGGAAAATTTAATAAAAAACTTCCTTAATTCTTTTGCCATTGAAAAGGAAAATTTATTTAATTAAAAATAATTTTCTTCTCATCAATTATAATGGTCGGTCATATTAAAGCTACAAACAAGGAGAGTTTTAATTAATTAAAACTTCCTAATTTGTCTCCAGAGATTTATAAAAAAATTCTCCAATAATTTTCATCCCTTCATGATTGGTTAATAAAAAAGAAATTTATAAATTAAAATCTTTCTTTTTAACATGTGGATAAAAAGAAAGTTATCTGTAAGAATTAAAAACTCTTTTAATCTACAAATAAGGAAATATATCAAATCTTTTCTTAATCTTTTTGTAGAAACTTATAAAAGAGAATATTTAATTTTTAAATTCTCTTTTAAATCATGAACATGGTTAAAAAGGAAAGTTTTCTTAAAATTTAAAATCCACCTTTTAATCAACAAGGAAATATTTCAAATTTTAAACTCTCTTTTAAACATGTAGATAATTTACAAATAAAGAAAGTTTTTACCAAAAATTAAAACCATCCTTTTAATCTACAAATAAGGAAAGAGATTAATCTCTTCTCTTAATCTTTTGTAGAAAGCTATAAAAGGAAATTTTTAATTTTTAAACTGTCTTTTTAAAACCTTGATATCCACATAAGAAATAATTTTAATAAAAATCCTTTTTAATATTCTAGTGGTCGGCCACCTAAGCTTGGGGCCCAAGCTTTGGCCAGCCACCAACTTGGCTCATCCACTTGGTCTTGACTGGCCCTAGCTTGAGTTCGAAGCTAGCTTGGCCGGCCCCATTGGATGGGTAAGAAGGTGGGTATGTGGTGGGTATAAATCTCTATATACAAGAGGCTACGATAGGGACCGAGAGGAGGAATTGGTTTTGGTCTCCCGATGAAATTAAACATCCCGTGTTCGCCCCGAACACACAACTTAATTTCATCAATAATAACTCATTCCACTAAAGAACTATTATTGAACTACCGCACAAATCCCAAATTACATTTTGGGCTCCTTCTTATTATGAGTGTGTTAATCTCCCTGTGTTTAAGATGTCGAATGTCCACTAATTAAGTGAGTTACTGACAACTCATTTAATTAATATCTTAGTCCAAGAGTAGTACCACTCAACCTTATCGTCATGTCGGACTAAGTCCACCTGTAGGGTTTAACATGACAATCCTTATGAGCTCCTCTTGGGGACATTATCAACCTAGATCACTAGGACACAGTTTCCTTCTATAATCAACAACATACACTATAAGTGATATCATTTCCCAACTTATCGGGTTTATTGATTTATCGAATTAAATCTCACCCATTGATAAATTAAAGAAATAAATATCAAATATATGTGCTTGTTATTATATTAGGATTAAGAGCACACACTTCCATAATAACTGAGATCTTTGTTCTTTCATAAAGTCAGTATAAAAGAAACGACCTCTAATGTGTTAAGATCGATGGTCGCGGCTAGAGAGGGGAGGGTGTGAATAGCCGCCCCAAATCGTTCGTTTCTTTCTACAGATCAAGGTTAGCGCAACGGAAATAAACAATAGAAATGACAACGGAGAATAGCAAACCTCAAACTCGTCGATGTAACGAGGTTCGGAGATGAAACTCCTACTCCTCGGCGTGTCCGTAAGGTGGACGAAGCCTATCAATCCGTCGGTGGATGAGTCCCCGGAAAACCGGCTAATAAGAACACTCCTTCTGGGTGGAGAAACCTCGCCACAGAAACTTCTTGCAACAGCAAGAAAGGTGTACAAAAATACAGCACAAAACAGAAGACAATATGAATGTACAAAACAAAGCTTGCCTACTGTTCTTGTCGACTGGAATCCGAAGCAGCAACTTCAGGAAACTCACAGCAGCAGCTGATCAGTCGAGGAAAGCTCACCCGAAGCTTCAAGAAGGAGCTCACACGAAGCTCAGTAAGCTAAGAGCTCAGCCAAGCTCGATCACAGTCAGGAGTAGGAAGTAAAAGAGCCAGAGAGTCGCCCTCGATCTCCTTTTATACCTGCATCCACCTGCGAAGAAGAAGCCAGAAGACAGAAGACCGTTGCGAGCCAACGGATAGTTCTGGACCGATCAGGCTTCAACCTGATCGGTCCAGGGCACCTCTGATCGGTCCCCGGACCGATCCCACCTCTCTGCAAGAGAGGTGGCTGCGTCTCTGATCGGTCGTGGAGACCGATCAGACTCCCTTCTGATCGGTCCCCAGACCGATCAGTTCACTCACAGAAAGTTGGCTTCAACTCCTCTGATCGGTCTCCAGATCGATCAGATGACTTACAGAACCCTTCTGTTTGTTATCTGATCGGTCACCATACCGAGTGATACTGAGTGTCATCTAATCGGTCACCAGACCGATCCGTGGAAAGCTCCAACCCTAAACCCTAAATGGTCCCGAGAACGAGCTACCGAGCCCTCTCTTGACCTAGTCCGGAGAACAAGCTACGAGCCCTCTCCGACTTCGTGGGTAGAACGAGCTACCGAGCCCTCTCCGACTTTCCGTGCCAAGTCTCCAACTTGGTCTTCTCCGTGCCAAGTCTCCATACTTGGACTTTTCCCGTGTCAAGCTCCCTGCTTGGACTTTTCACCAGATGTCTGGTCAACCTTGACCCATCTGGATTTCCCTTGCCTGGCTTCACTCACCAGGACTTCCAAACTGCCTGGCTTCACTCACCAGGACTTCCAAACTGCCTAGCTTCACTCACCAGGTCTTTCCCCTGCCTGGCTTCACTCACCAGGTCTTTCACCTGGCTTCACTCACCAGGAACTTCTCCAACTGCCTGGCTTCACTCACCAGAACTTTCACTTTCACCTAGCTTCACTCATTAGGATTTTCACCTGGCTTCACTCACCAGGATTTCCTGACTGCCTGGCTCCACTCACCAGGACTTTCCGAACTGCCTAACATCCCAGTTAGGACTTCCCAATCAAGTATCCGGTCAACCTGGACCTACTTGATTCTTCTTCATCCAACCTGATCAGACCCTGATCAGTATCTCTCCGCATGGACAGCTGCACCTGCATTGTCCATGTCTACATGTCTTTCTGTATTGTCAAACATCGAAACCATGACCAAGGTTTACGCTTGGTCAACTAGGTCAACCTTGACCTACTGGAAATTGCACCAACAATCTCCCCATTTTTGATGTTTGACAATACCTTTAAGTTAGGCTAATCCAATAGCCTCAACTTTCTTCATGCCACTAGGTAATGAAACATAAGTTACAACCTTACATTCTCCTTCTAAGAAGACAACCTCCTTCTTAGATAATGAAGGCCTAACTTAAACCCTTCATTCTCCCCCTATTGGCACACATCAACAAACTCTCCCCCTGAAGAGTAAGTTACCGTTGTTTACAACTTCACTCGTTGTGATCAACAAACTCTCCCACTAACTCCAATGTTCTTCCTTGAACATTCTCTAGACATTCTCCATTCTCCCCCTTTTTGACACACATCAAAAAGAGTGAATCAAGGTCAAGAGTTTCTTCCTAATGAAAGTCTCATACCTTTCATTGAAACCCTTAATTTCCCCCTTGATACTAATGTCAATAGTCAATTTAGTGATAATCCCATATCACTCATCCTCAAAAATTTCGACGAGTAAAAACTCCCTCTAAAAGTCAACTCCTCCTTGACTAATAGGTAAAACTCCCTCTTGACCATTGCACCAACAATGTCTTGGAGAGTTTCAAACCTTTAGAACTCTAAAAACACCAACTCCCAGCTGAAATTTCAGACAAAACAGTCGAAAATCAGCATTTGGCACGTCCTGATCGATCACCAGACCGATCAGGCTCCCTCTGGATCGGTCACAGTGACCGATCCAGGCTCCCCTGGACCGATCAGAAACCCTTCTGATCGGTCCACAAACCTGATAAAGGTCTGATAAGTTCTAATTTCTCTCCACGAAATTCAGAAACCTCTAGAAAATTACAAAAAATTCCAAAAATTATGAAATTTTGATAATACATTCCTCATAACATATACTATCAAGGAAAAATAGTTTTCTATGAAAATAACTTCCATTTTTCAAACTTGATACAAAGTTCACAAGTCTTTGAAATAGCTCAAAGTTAACTCATCTTTGTATCACTTTGCTCAATGATGAATGCTATCACTAGAAAAGCTTCATCAAGGTTTTTCAAATCAATTTTGAAATGATTTTAAACCCTTTAATTTGGGACCACAATCTTAGGGCTAAATGTACATGACTTGTACATAAGCTTTCCCTATGATCCCCAATTTAGAATTAGGCTCATCTAGGTACAAGAACTATGCACCTTGATCCTAACTCATCATCCTAATATCTCACACACATCTAAGGTGTATCAAACACATTCAAGTCAATTTTGATGTGAGATAGGGGTTTAGGTCATCTTAAGCTAAGTTCTCATGCATTTTCTAAACATCAATTGGATCTCCATATCAAATTGTGTTTTTGTCCTTAAATCAAATTAATTGATTTTAAATGCAAAAGATGATGACATGGCATATAATGATATCATAAGTAAAAACATGTGCCAATGTCATGATGTCATGTCATAAAGTATGAAACTTAAATAGAGCATGACATTTAACTAACCTAAGCATTATCATGACATTTCAAATAATAATAAATTAAATATGATGTCATGACATGGCATATGACAAATAATATATGGCAAATAACATGTAAAGGTATAGAAGATACCTAATTCTAGCCTTAGTTGCCATTTTTGATAGTTTAGATCATTTTGCCATAGGTTTTATATTCCTAAGTGTAATAGACCTAACATCATATACCAAAGATTTTTAGATCACTATGTGCCAATTAGATTGACTCTAGACAACTCCTTAAATATGATTGGCACATCCTAATTATCTTAGGAATAATTTTCCCTTTCATTTTCAAGGCTTGATTAGACCTTGAAAAATCCTAAAGTGCCACCTTTTGCCATGATTAGGTTAACTACCTATTCAAGTAAGGTTGGCACACCCTAACTAATCTAGCGTGATGAAATCACGCTCCTAGGAACCCAATACCTATTGGAGCTCATTGGGTTCACTAAGTATTCACTAGGGATGACTTCCCTAGCAACCCTTCTAATGACCCTCCTAGGCTTTGAAGCCTTGGTCATTTGGGACTCATCAAGATCAACTCTAGGGGTGACTCCCCTTATGACCTTGGTGATGGTCTTCCTTGCCCTAGATTTTGTTCCATAATCTAATGGAACATTGTGATAAGTGGGCTTGACCACTTGGGACTTAGGTTTGTGACTCAAACCTTTCATGTCCTTGGGCTTTGGTTTTTTCCCCTTAGACCCTATATTTGACTTTTCCAAATTTTTAAGGATCTTTTCCAAAGTATCAAGTCTTGACCTCAAGACTTGATTCTCCTTCTCTAATACCTCAATTTTTAATTTTTCATTTTTCTTTGAGGTATTCCTAGGCATGTGTCTAGTTGTCTTGGGTTTCTACCTAGATTTTCCTTAACCTTAGATGAATTAATCCTAGGGTTGGTATTTCTAGTGTTGTCCTTATCTAGGCTCACATGTTTGGCACCTAAGTATGTGTATCGATTTCTAATGTTATCATGCTTACCATTATTAACAATAGCAATAAGGCTACTAGCATGTGTCCTATTATTATTGCAATAATGTGCCTTAGAGATTACCTTAGGGTTTGCCTTAGCTCCCCCTATCGATGTGCTCGTCTTCTTGTCCTTGTGAGGTTGCCTCCCCCTCGGACATTGACTCCTATAGTGTCCCCTTCGCTTGCATTGGAAGCACACCACGTGCTCCTTGCCCTTGCGTGTTGGGACTCCGGCTTCCTTGACCTTTGGCGCCGGTGGAGTCTTTCTAACCCTCTTTGAACACTTACTCTTGTAATGCCCTAATTCCCTACACTCAAAGCACATTATGTGTAATTTGCTAGAAACTAAATGGCTTGAGTTACCTAGAGTTGAGGATGGATGAACGCTCTCTCCTTCATCCCTTCCAGAGGTAGAAGCTTCTTATTCTTGCTCCGAACTTGAAGAAGAACTCTCCTCCTCTTCTTCTTTAGATGTTGAGTGGCCCTCAACTTCTAAATCCATTCCTCCATGAAGTGAGCTACTTGGCTCACTTGACTCCTCTTCATGACTTGAAGTGGAGTTCTCCTCATGGAACTTTGCCAAGTTGTTCCACAACTCCTTGGCATCGTTATATCCACCTATCCTACACAAAACATCATTAGGTAAAGAAAATTCAAAAATTTTCAATACCTCATCGTTGACTAGGGATTGGTGGACTTGTTCCTTGGTCCATTCCTTCTTCTCTAGGGTTTCTCCTTTCTTGTCCATCGGAGGCTTGAAACCTAATTGAACACAACTCCAATTTTCAAGTTTAGTCATAAGAAAGTACTTCATTCTTACCTTCCAAAACGCGAAGTCGTCGCGATCGTAGAAAGGTGGAATTGTGACGTCTTCTCCGAATAACTCCATTCTCTAGCTCGTGCTCCCCCGGATGTTGATCCAACGAAGAGCGACCTTGCTCTGAAACCACTTGTTAGGATCGATGGTCGCGGCTAGAGAGGGGGGGTGTGAATAGCCGCCCCAAATCGTTCGTTTCTTTCTACAGATCAAGGTTAGCGCAGCGGAAATAAATAATAGAAATGACAACGGAGAATAGCAAACCTCAAACTCGTCGATGTAACGAGGTTCGGAGATGAAACTCCTACTCCTCGGCATGTCCGTAAGGTGGACGAAGCCTATCAATCCGTCGGTGGATGAATCCCCGGAAAATCGGCTAATAAGAACACTCCTTCTGGGTGGAGAAACCTCGCCACAGAAACTTCTTGCAACAGCAAGAAAGGTGTACAAAAATACAGCACAAAACAGAAGACAATATGAATGTACAAAACAAAGCTTGCCTACTGTTCTTGTCGACTGGAATCCGAAGCAGCAACTTCAGGAAACTCACAGCAGCAGCTGATCAGTCGAGGAAAGCTCACCCGAAGCTTCAAGAAGGAGCTCACACGAAGCTCAGTAAGCTAAGAGCTCAGCCAAGCTCGATCACAGTCAGGAGTAGGAAGTAGAAGAGCCAGAGAGTCGCCCTCGATCTCCTTTTATACCTGCATCCACCTGCGAAGAAGAAGCCAGAAGACAGAAGACCATTGCGAGCCAACGGATAGTTCTGGACCGATCAGGTTTCAACCTGATCGGTCCAGGGCACCTCTGATCGGTCCTGGGGACCGATCACGCCCCAGTCTGATCGGTCCCCGGACCGATCCCACCTCTCTGCAAGAGAGGTGGTTGCGTCTCTGATCGGTCGTGGAGACCGATCAGACTCCCTTCTGATCGGTCCCCAGACCGATCAGTTCACTCACAGAAAGTTGGCTTCAACTCCTCTGATCGGTCTCCAAACCGATCAGATGACTTACAGAACCCTTCTGTTTGTTATCTGATCGGTCACCAGACCGATCAGATACTCAGGCGTATCGCTGGATCGGTCACCAGACTGATCCAGGTTTAGAGCTCCAGCCCTAAACCCTAAATGGTCCTGAGAACGAGCTACCGAGCCCTCTCTTGACCTAGTCCGGAGAACGAGCTACCGAGCCCTCTCCGACTTCGTCCGGTTCAGAGAACGAGCTACCGAGCCCTCTCCGACTTTCCGTGCCAAGTCTCCAACTTGGTCTTCTCCGTGCCAAGTCTCCATACTTGGACTTTTCCCGTGCCAAGCTCCCTGCTTGGACTTTTCACCAGATGTCTGGTCAACCTTGACCCATCTGGATTTCCCTTGCCTGGCTTCACTCACCAGGACTTCCAAACTGCCTAGCTTCACTCACCAGGTCTTTCCCCTGCCTGGCTTCACTCACCAGGTCTTTCACCTGGCTTCACTCACCAAGAACTTCTCCAACTGCCTGGCTTCACTCACCAGGACTTTCACTTTCACCTAGCTTCACTCACTAGGATTTTCACCTGGCTTCACTCACCAGGATTTCCTGACTGTCTGGCTCCACTCACTAGGACTTTCCGAACTGCCTAACATCCCAGTTAGGACTTCCCAGTCAAGTATCCGGTCAACCTTGACCTACTTGATTCTTCTTCATCCAACCTGATCAGACCCTGATCAGTATCTCTCCGCATGGACAGCTGCACCTGCATTGTCCATGTCTACATGTCTTTCTGTATTGTCAAACATCGAAACCATGACCAAGGTTTACACTTGGTCAACTAGGTCAACCTTGACCTACTGGAAATTGCACCAACATAATGGTCCTACTCAATACACTCTAAGTGTACTAGTGTAATTATATAGTTAAGATAAACTAATACCTAATTACACTACGACCTTCCAATGGTTTGTTCCTTTCCATCTTGGTCGTGAGCTACTGTTTATAATTTATAAGGAACCGATAATATGATCTTTTGTGTGTGATACCACACACCATGTTATTTATAATATAAATTAATTAAACAACTACATTTATCATAAATGTAGACATTTGACCAATGTGATTTTTATTTCTAGATAAATGTTTATACCAAAAGCTAGGTTTTTAGTATACATCCTAACATATTTATCTTTTGATAGGAATAAAAGATTGATTTTGAGAAATTGTCTTTATGTATCAAGTTTTAGAAAGAACTTAATTTCAATTTCTAAACTTTTTATGGATGGATATTCTGTTTCTTTTGATGACAAAGTAGTTGTCAAAAAAAATAGGGAAGTTATCTGTTCTAGTACATTGGTTGACAATTTGTATACTCTAAATCCAATAACTCTCACGATGCAATAAATGGAAATTAATAACACATCTTCAAATTCTAATCAAAGAAAGCAACCTTCGGAAATGAACCAAATATATCTTTGGTATCTAAGGCTAGGTCATATTAACTTAAGTAGGATTCAAAGGTTAATAGTTGATGGACCTTTAGGTTCATTAGTAGTGGAAAATTTTTCAACCTGCGAATCTTGCTTGGAAGGGAAAATGACCAAGAGACCTTTTAAGGCCAAGAGGTATAGAGCCAAAGATGTGTTGGAATTGGTTCATTCTGATTTTTGTGGACCTATGACTATCCAGGCAAGAGGTGGTTTCGAATATTTTGTCCCTTTTATAGACGACTATTCAAGATACGGGTACATTTACTTGATGCGCCGCAAGTCTGAGTGCTTTGATAAGTTCAAAGAGTACAAGGCTGATGTGGAGAAATGTCATGGTAAAAGTATCAAGACGCTACGGTCTGATCATGGTGGCGAGTACCTCTTAAGAGACTTTACGAGTTACTTATCAGAGGTCGGGATTCAATCTCAACTGTCTGCACCTGGTAGACTCCAACAGAATGGTGTGGCAGAATAAAGGAATAGGACTCTTATGGAAATAGTTAAATCAATGATGAGTTATTCAGAATTACCAAATTCATTTTGGAGATATGCTCTGGAAACGACAGTGTACATTATAAACTTGGTACCTTATAAGTCAGTACCCTCTATTCCCACATAATTGTGGAATGGGCGTAAGCCTAGTTTGAAGCATATTCGGATTTGGGGTAGTCCAGCGCATGTGCTAAAGGGAGACACTGATAAGTTAGAATCACATACAAAAGTTCGCTTGTTTGTGGGTTATCCTAAAGGAACGAAAGGTGGTTTATTTTATAGTCCTAAAGATCAAAAGGTCATTGTTAGCACCAATGCCCGATTTTTAGAAGAGGACTATGTAATGAACCACAAGCCCATGAGTAAAATTGTTCTTAAAGAAATAAGAGAAGACACGTCTACCTTAGTACCAACGGTACAAGATGAGATACCACAAGAAACTGCAACACTTGTCACAAATGATGCACAATTACAAGCAGTGTCACGTCGTAGTGGGAGGGTTGTTCGACAACCTGATAGATTCATATTTTTGGAAGAGTCTTCAGATTCAATCCCTGGTAAACATGAACCTGATCCCTGCACATATGATGAAGCACTCCAAGATAAAGATGCAGCATCTTGGCAAAGTGCAATGAACTCTGAAATAGAATCTATGTATTCTAATCAAGTCTGGGAGCTTGTAGAACCACCAAATGGTGTAAAAGTTATTGGGTGTAAATGGGTCTACAAAAGAAAAAGAGGGAAGACGGAAAGGTAGAAACCTTCAAAGCAAGGTTTGTTGCAAAAGGGTATATTCAGAAAGAGAGAATTGATTATGAGGAAACATTTTCACCGGTAGTCATGCTTAATTCTATTTGGATTCTTTTATCTATTGCCACTTATATGGATTATGAGATTTGGCAAATGGATGTCAAGACAGCTTTCCTTAATGGAAGTCTTGAAGTAAACATCCATATGAAGCAACCAGAGAGATTCATTGCGAAGGGCAAAGAGCATCTTGTATGTAAGCTCAATCGGTCTATTTATGGACTGAAGCAAGCTTCGAGATCTTGGAACATCCGGTTTAATGAAGTGATCCAATCTTATGGATTCATTCATTGTCCAGATGAGTCTTGTGTATACAAGAAGAGTGATGGAAACGTGATGGTATTTCTTGTACTATACGTAGATGACATTTTGCCCATTGACAACAATGTCAAAGTGTTGTCAGACGTAAGGGTGTGGTTGTCCAAACAGTTTGATATGAAGGACTTGGGAGAATGTGGGCGTATTCTTGGGATCAAAGTAATAAGGGATTGCAAGAAAAGAATGTTATGCTTATCCCAAGCTGCATACATCGATACTATCCTAGCTCGTTTTAGCATGCAAAACTCCAAGAAAGGTTTTCTACCTTTTCAGCATGGAGTACCTTAATTTATCTAAAGAGATGTGTCCTAAAACATCAAAGGAGATAGAGGACATGAAGGCAGTTCCTTATGCTTCGGTTGTAGGAAGCCTAATGTATGCAATGCTATGTACGAGACCGGATATCTGTTTTGTCGTGGGCATGGTTAGCAGATATCAATGTAATCCAAGACAGGGACATTGGATTACCATAAAGCATATTTTAAAGTACCTGAGAAGGACTAGAGATTATATGCTGGTTTACCAGGCAGATGATTTGTTCCCTGTGGGTTACACGGATTCGGACTTCCAATCAGATAGGGACAATAGTAAGTCAATCTCAGGGTATGTGTTTACTTTGGGAGCTGGAGCCATAACATGGAGGAGTGTTAAGCAGAAATGTGTTTCAGACTCCACCATGGAAGCTGAGTATGTGGCAGCCTCTGAGGCAGCCAAAGAAGCTATATGGCTCAAAAACTTTTTAATGGACTTAGATGTGATTCCTGGTTTGCCCAAAATTATCATAATTTATTGTGATAATAGTGGTGCAGTAGCAAACTCGAAGGAACCACGAGCCCATAAGGTTAGTAAACACATTGAGTGCAGGTACCACCTGATACGAGACATCGTAAAGCGAGGAGAAGTTGTTGTCACCAATATTGCATCAGAAGATAACTTGGCAGATCCTTTCACTAAGGTCCTTCCGGCGAGAGCTTTTGATAGGCATGTTGAGGGGATGGGAATCAGATATATGGTAGCATAGTCTTTTAGTATAAGTGGGAGATTGTTAGGATGTATACTAAAAGCCCAGCTTTTGTATGAACATTTATTGAATGAACATTTTTTTGTAATAAGAATAACATTGGTCGAATGTCTGCATTTAGTTAAATGCAGTTGTCCATTTAATTTATATTATAGATAACATGGTGTGTGATGTCACACAGAAGATCATGTTATCAGTTCCTTATAAATTATAAATAGTAGTTCACAACCAAGATGGATTTAGACAAACCATTGGAATGGTTGTATTGTAATTTGGTATTAGTTTATCTTGACTATAAAATTACACTAGTACACTATGTGTGTATTGAGTAGGACCATTTGAGGTTGTTCCTTTTATACTGACTGCATAACAGAACATAACCTCTGTTATTATGGATGTACGTATTCTTAATCCCGATATAATAACAAGCACATATACTTAGTATTTATTTCTTTAATTTATCAATGGGTGAGATTTTTCGTTAAATCAATAGGCCCGATAAGTTGAGAAATAATATTATTTATATGGTGTGTTGTTGATTATAGAAGGAAACTATGTCCTAGTTATCTAGGTTGATGATGTCCCCTTGAGGAGCTCATAAAGATTGTTATGTAAACCCTGCAGGTAGACTTAGTACGACATGACAATGAAATTGAGTGGTACTACTCTCGTAGTTAGATATTAATTAAATGAGTTGTAGTAACTCATTTAATTAATGGGCATTCGATATCTTAAACACAGGGAGATTAATGCACTCATGATAAGAAGGAGCCCATAATGTAATATGGGATTGGTGCGGTAGTTCAATAATAACTCTTTAGTGGTATGAGTTATTATTGATGAACTTGAGTTGGGTGTTCGGGTCGAATACAGGAAGCTCAAGCTCATCGAGAGACCAAAACCGATTCCTCCTCTCGGTCCCTGTTGTAGCCTCTATAAAACCTTGTATCCATAAAGTCCACTTATTACCCAAGTAATGGGCCGGACACATCCTTGCTTGGTGCAAAGGGACCGGCCAAGCATTAGCTTGGAGCCCAAGAGGTGGCCGGCCAAGCTTGGTGCCCAAGCAAGGGGCTGGCCACATAGGATTAAAAGGAAAGATTTTATTTTTTTTGTTAAAATCTTTCCTGTTATAGTCATCCACATGGTTTTAAAAGAGAGTTTTAAATTTTAAAATCTTTCCTTTTATAACTATCTGCAAAGGTTTAAAAGAGAGATTTTAATATTTCCTTTTTGTAGTTATCTATAATGTTTAAAAAGAGATATTTTAATTTTGACAAAACTTTCCTTTTTTGTAACCATGATTTAAAAGAGAAGTTTTAATTTTAATCTTTCTTTTTTTTAGCCTTCTGCATTGTCTAAAAGAGAGAGATTAATTTTAAAACTTTCCTTTTGTAGCCATCACAATAGGAAATTTAAAAGAGAGAGATTAATTTTAAAACTTTCCTTTTATAGCCATCACAATAGAAAATTTAAAAGAGAGAGATTTTAATTATTATTAAAATTTCCCTTTTTTGTCATGACCAAGGATTATAAAAGAGAGGTAGAGGGTGCCTTATGAAACATACACATATCTCTACAATTTCTCTCCTCTCTTTTCCTTGGTGGTCGGACTCTCTCCCTTTCCTCTTCCTAAGGCCAGCGGCACCTTGTTTCTTCCCTCTCTTTCTTCTTTCTAAGGCCGGCACCCATCTCTTCTTGGTGGCCGAAACTTGAAAGAAAAGAAGGGGCACTTGGTGGTCGGTGGTTTGAGAGGAAGAAGAAGAGAAGAAAGTTTCCTATTTTGGCATTCCTTGGTGGCCGGAATTTCTTGGAGGAGATGAAGTAGTTTGGGTGGATTTCATCTTGGTAGATCCTGGCCCACACGACGTCCAAGAGAAGGAGAGGAATACAGTAGAAGATCAAGAGGTCTTTGTTTACAAAGAAAAGTATAACTAGTTCTTAATTTCGCAGCAAAACTAGTTTTTCTTTGTATGGATCTTGAAATACCAACACAAGAGGCTAACGATTTCCTGTTTCATTTTTTATGTTTCGATTTACTGTTTTGATCTTATGCTTCTATTAAGGTCTTTATAGTTAAACCTAGGGTTATTGTAAGAAGTTTAAATATCCAATTTCTTTGAAAGACTTTGTCTAGGAATTAGTGGATAATCTCATACCCAAGAAGGTCGAGTACTTCGTCATGTTTACCCTGGGATGAATTTGGATTAATAATGTTAAGTATTATTTGCAATCCAAGTTTTAACTACTGAAGAACACATGAGTTGAACTTGAAGTAAAAATGTTAAGTTCCATTTCCAATTCAAGTTTAACTCATTAAGATCATATAGGTTGTTAGGAAAGTTCTGTGCTTGTACAAATTTTTGTACAGGGGAAGCAGAACGGAATTCCAAGTAGAGACCAACAGTCTGTTCGACCTAGGATTTCTGGAGGAAATCTGAAGTCAGAATCGGGCAGTCCGGAGACTGTCAAAATAACTTATTATTTCATATTTTATTGTACTAACTCTATTTTGCAGGATATATTTTATATTTTGGACTAACGCATCTTGCAGGGAGAGAAAAAGTCTTAAAAGCCTCGGATGAACAGTTCCCGAGATGCCCTCCATGGAGCTTGGAGGCACCTCGAGTGCCCAGAGGAGTCTCTACCGATAAAATTTCGACAGCATCACCCCTGTACCGGTGACAATATGAAGCAATATACATACACAAATAACATAATAACATATTCAACATCCCACACGGCTGGATATAGCACAACCACGCAGTATAATAAGCTCACACGACTAAAAGTAAATACACAACCACGTAGTATAATAACAGCCCGCATGGCTTAAAGTAAACACACAACTACGTAGTATAATAACAACCCATACGGCTGAAAGTAAATGCAGCGGAAAATCATAAAATAATACGAATGCAAAACCAACAAAGTCACTAACTAAAATACCTACAACCACCAGACTAGACTCCAAAATCCACATTGACTTATTGGAAAACAAAATATGCAAAATCAACATACCACCTAATCAGTAATAAAACCAAAAAGAAGACTATCCTCGAGTGTGATGTGGGACTGGCAGCCGGGACTCTTCAAGCATCCATGACTCATCTACTTGCTACCTGGCAGAAAAATCATTTTGTGGGGTGGTGAGTATTGAAACTCAGCCAGTAAGGAAAGATAATGCATGAACATAATATACAAATAGAGAGTGAACCAAGAGTATACAGTTTCATAAGAGAAATAGCATATACTAAAATAAAATCATAATAAATGTTCATACCTGAAACCATATCCTAGGCTAGTAATAGAAGGTCAGAAGTAGTACTAATATGCTACAGTACTGCTCATAACTACAAAGGAAATATGTAAGGTATATACAAACTTTCAATAAGTAAACCAAGGACTAAACACCTACAATGAGGGTATATCTCAACATAAGCAAGCATAGTAGCATAAGTGAGCAACAACAGTAAGCAACAACAACATATGTAAACAGCAACAGCCAAAGTATAACAACAGCGTATGCATGGATGGTCACTCCCGCCCACCTCTCTGCATCATGACCCCTGTTTGGTCGAGAGGCCCGGTTAGTGACAGACTATACACCACTCCAGCTACCACTCTCTCGAGTGGCCGAGGGGACAGTTGTATAGTACCTAACTAGCTACATCTGCGATGGGGGTCCCTGCTGCTCGGAACTTCAGTTATCACTATCTATGAGTGACCGAGTGGAAGCACGACAAGATAAGCGACATCAACTCCAACTACCACTCTCTTGAGTGGCCGAGGATGCGGCCCTAGTCAACGACTCTCTCGACCGCAAGGGAGAATTGGTCGTTGACATGCATGTCATGATATGATGCGCCAAATGTAATAGTCTTCATATAAATATAAGTAGAAATTAAGTATGCAACATGAAGCCAACATGCTCAATACGGTACATAAACAAACAACAGTCATCATACCAATATAAGTAAAAATTAGGTATGCTACATGAAGCCAGCATGCTCAATATAGTACATAAATAAACAACAGTCAAAGCATACAAACATGGTATCTAGTATCTGCTACGTACTTATCATGGGCAACAACAAGAAACTGTATAGATGTGGAAATGAATATCTCAAAGATCACGTGGAAGTATCAAGCGCAGGAAAAATAAGAGTGGAGTCAAGGTAACAACAGTTTCTTATCCAAAAGAGTTCATGCACCAAGGTCAAAGAACTACAGAATCAAGGTAAGAAGTACCCGCCTTTATACGAAGATCATGTCAAACCAATCCCATGTCGAAACGCTCACCTCGAATCAAAGTCCTGCAAGTATGTGACACGAAGCTGATCTAAGGATCTATAAATCATTTAATAACTAATTAATTAATCCATGATTCAAGTATCTCTTGCTCCAACAATTCAAATACCTCTTATCAATTTAATTGATTAGGTATCAACTATTAGTCACCCTACAAATGATTAAGACTTTTATAACATAAATTCCCTTCTATTGATTAGTTCAGATCTAATTCACATCCTAGTTTATCATTTATATACTTGGTTTATATTAGATCCTTAATTACTTTTAATCCTTCCCCAATTGCTTTAGATGGAATAATCCTAAACATTCCATAATAAATCCTAGATTACGTTTAAGTATGATTCACCTCTCAACTTCACCCAAACACAACAATTCAAGTTCAATCCCCTAATCAGATATCAATTTGGTTTCAAGAATCCATCTACATACTTCTACTGATTAACCACTAGCCAAAACTTCCACTAACCGGATCAAGAAAACAATCCAAACACTATGTTAACTAACATTGAGTAATTACTCTCATTACCTCTTCTGCAGTGGTTGGTGGTGACACAGATCCAACGAAGTTGGCTTCAAGATGTTGGCGATGTGGTGGCCCGACTCAAACGAATCCACTATCTCCCAACAATACCCCCAATTCAATAATCATCTTACTGCTTGTTCCTGTCGGAAGCTCATTGCTTCTTCTTTGTATCTGTCGGAGGAGAAAACTAGTTGCTCACCGGAAGGGAGGGCAGCATTGGTGGCAACGGTCAAGCGTGGAGAAGAAGTACCAATGGCGGAGACCTCACTATGGCAGCAGCATTAGCATCAACAACAGTTGTTGCCCTATGTTCGTTGGCATGAGATGACGGTAGATCAGCTCTCCAACCGCGTCTCAAGTCTTCAACGGTGATTGGAGCGAAAGAAGCCCCTTGCCCTAGGTGTGCCAGTGGTGGTTCACATCGATGGTGAGGAAAGGAGAAGATAGCGTGCGATCGAGGAAAGGGGAAGAGGAGATCGTCACATAGTGGCAGTCGTCACACAAGGGTTGCCCAGCAAGGGAGGTGGCTCGGCGATGTGCAGGTGGGTCGCACGGTGGTAAGCGAAGGCAACGTAGAGGGGAAACGGGAGAGGATGACGGCAACTAACAGTGACTCTCTCACTGCCTATGGCTGGATCTTCGAAGGTGTGTGGGCGGTGGCGGCTGAGGAGGGCGTCGGGGAAGAGGCAGAGGAGAATCGATGCGAGAGGGAGGGGATCGGGTGGAAAGGGTTCGGCGAAAGGGCTTAGGGCACGGTAAAGAAGAGAAAATGAAATATATAACTTAGGGATTTTCAATTAAACCCTAGGTTAACATCCTCAAACAACTCCCATTTTTGGGCATTCCAAACAGACTTTCTCTACGCTGAATAGCTTTATCCCCTTAACGGCTCATACAAACTCTGTTTTAAATCCTAAAAAATTTCTAAAAATTTCAATAAGATTATTCGTCCATTAACTTTATTATTTAATTATTATCTGAGTATCATATTTTACTACTGCACAGGAAGCAGGGCAGAAGGCGCCTTCTAAGGATGCTGAAGGTGCCTTGAACGTTGGATGGAGAGCGCCCTCCATGGAGCTTGGAGACGCCTTCGGGTGGATAAGCAACGCATGCATCAGAGCTTATCGACACTACGGAAAAGGGGATAAACCTTAGCTGGAGGTGCCTCCTATAGAGGTTGGGGGCGCCCTCAATGGCTTACTTTAACCTGGTTCGAGCAGAGGCAAAGATCGACTTGATTTTAGCAATCTTTCTACTGCGCACGGCTCAAAGGACGATCCGACAAAGCCGTAACTCAACTTCGACAGCAGGAAGCCTTAAATTCTCTTTTCTTACTTGTCTGTATACTTTTATTTATTGCATTTAAAGTGTACTTTGATTTGTAAATTTCCGAAGCTATAGTGATTGTCCATCAAAAGCACTCTTACGTGCTGGCCTTGGAGTAAGAATCGCCACAGGCTCCGAATCAAATAAAATCTTTGTATTTGATTTTTATTATTCTGCTGTGTATCTTTGATCGATTATTTCAAAACGAACGAATTAGTCACGAACGTTATTCACCCCCCCCCCCCCGCCCCCGTTAGTGCTTTTCGATCCTACAATTGATTGTCATATTATTTCCTCAAATACTTGGATATTGGATACTGGGTGTGACTCGTATACATGTAATGATATACAAGGGCTAAGGAATAACAAAAAACTAGTCAAGGGAGAATCAAGTCTGCGAGTTAGGAATGGAGCAAAGGTTGCTACAGTTGCCATTAGGACATTCTTGTTAAATCTTTCTAGTGGACTTATCCTAAACTCAATCATTATTATTTTATTCCTACATTAATAAAGAATATTGTTTCTATTTCTTACTTAAATAGAAAAAGTTTCTATTTGACTTTTAGTAATAATTATTGTTATCTAACTTTGAATGACGTTATTTATGACACTGAAACTTTATGCAATAGCACCTATGCATTAGATGTATCTGGTGACGTATTAAATATCTAAACGAGTAATAAACGTACTCGAATAGATAATCAATTAACATATTACTTGTGGCATTTTTCCTTGGCTATATAAGCAGCAAATGCATGTTCGAATTACAAAAGATTAGAGTTTTTGAATCATTTGAATTGGATGCATTTGATACATAGATTCATGTTTAAAAGGCAAGATGACAAAGTTACCTTTTTCTAGAAAGGGTGAATAAGTTAATGAGTTACTTGAGCTTATACATACCGATGTATATGGACCAATGTCAACTCACTCACTAGGAGTTATAGCTACTTCATTACTTTCATTGATGATCACTCTCATTATGGGTATGTGTACCTAATGAAACACAGGTCTAGAGCCTTTGAAAAATTTAGAGAATTCAGAAATGAAATAGAGAAACAACTTATTAAAAGTATTAAGATACTTCAATTTGATTGAGGTAGTGAGTATTTAAGCTAAGTGTTTCAAGATTATATAAGGGACAATGGTATATTATCTCAATGGACTCAGCCTTACACACCACAAATGGTGTATCAAAAATGTGTAATCGAACCCTATTGGACATGGTTAGGTCAATAATAGATCATACAAATCTTTTCAAAATATTTTGGGGCTATACACTCATGACAGTTGTTTACTTGCTAACAGAGTTCTGATGAAGGCTATCTCAACTACTCCATATGAGATATGGACTAATAAGAAACTCCTCATATCTTATTTGAAGATATAGGGATATTCTGCTTATGTGAAGAGGATTATATCAAACAAGTTGGACGCTAAGTCTAATAAGTGTATATTTATTGATACCCTAAGGAAGCTAAAGGTTACCAATTATATCATCTGATAGAACAAAAGGTGTTTGTTTCAAGACATGCTGCATTTTTAGAGAAAAAGTTTCTCTTGCTGAAAGCAAGTGGGAGTATAGTTGAACTTGATGAAGTTCAAGAGACTTCAATAGACACTAATGAGATGCCTAGTTAAGAACCACAACCGATTATAACACAACTTTCTCATAGATCAGGTAGGACATATAATATTCTTCAGAGATATGAATCTCTTGTAAAAGAATCGAATGATGTGTTACTCATTGAGGATGAGAAACCTACTAATTACAAAGAAACTCTGAATAGTTCAGAGAAAGCCTAGTGGCTTATAGCCATGAAGTTAAAAATGAATTTCATGTACTAAAACCAAGTTTAAAATTTGGTGAATCTACCTGAAGGCATTACGCTTATAGGGTGAAAGTGGATTTTCAAGAAAAAAATTGACATGGATGGTAATGTGATTATCTATAATGCAAGTTTGGTGGCGAAAGGCTATCGTCAAAAGCAAGATATTGATTATGATGAAACCTTCTCACCTATAGTTATGCTTAAATTCATTCGGATGCTCCTGAACATATCAGCTCATCATAATTATGAGATATGACAAATAGATGTGAAAATAACTTTTCTTAAAGGAAATATGCTCGAGAACGTATATATGATACAACCCGAAGGTTTCACATTTATTAATAAGAATAAAGTATGCAAGCTTCAATGGTTCATTTATGGACTAAAACAAGCAATCAGGAGTTGGAATATTTATTTTGATGAGACGATCAAAAAGTTTGATTTCTCGTAAAATCTAGACCAACCTTGTGTAGAAAAAGTTTATTAGAAGTGTAGTCGTATTCCTAATATTATATATTGATGACATATTACTTATAGAAAACTATGTGTCAGTTCTACAGTCAGTTAAAGATTAGTTGTCCACAGCATTTTCCATAAAAGACATGGGAGATACAACTTATATCCTAGGGATGAAGATTTATAGAAATAGACTGAAAAAGTTACTTGGTCTTTCACAGTCAATATATATAGACAAAGTGCTAAAATAGTTTAGCATGTCTGAATCCAAGAAAGATTTCATACCTATGAGACATGGAATTCATCTTTTGAAGTCTATGTATTCACGTATAAAGACGAGAGAATTTACATGGATAAGATACCTTATGCGTCCGCAATAGAATTTATCATGTATGTTATGTTATATACAAAGCTCGATGTATCGTATGTTTTGAGTGTTATGAGCATATACTAGCTAGATCCAGGAATGGATCATTGGGCGGCTATCAAGACAATCCTTTAGTACTTGAAAAGAACTAAGAATATGTTCTTGGTATATAGAGATGGTGATATGATCATACACGGATATATGGATGCAGTTTCCAAATGAACAAGGATGACTCCAAGTCCCAGTCTGATTCATATTTATATTAAATGAAGGTGCAGTTAGTTGGAAGAGTTCCAAGTAATACACTATTGCATATTCTACCTGTGAGACGGAATACATTGCAGTTTCAAAAGCAGCAAAAGAAGAAGTTTGGAACAAGAAGTTCGTTACCGAACTTGGTGTGGTTCCATCCACTGTTGAAGCATTACCTATTTACTTCGACAACACTGAAGTCATTACACAAGCAAAGGAACCTAGGTCTTATCAAGAATACAAACACGTGTTTCACCACTAAAATCTAATCAAGGAGATCATTAGTAGGAAAAAATACAACTCAAGAAAATTTCCACTGAAAGGAATATAGCGGATCTTTTAACAAAAGCTCTACCACAAAGTAAGTTTGAGAGTCATGTCCATGCTTAGCATTAGGTCAAGTGGGAGTGTTAGATTTTGAGATATGTCCTAAGGCAATCGTCTTATAATTTTATTATTTATTTGATAAATATAGATTCACTATTTGAATACATATTATATGTTTGAATAGTCTTAAACTCATTTACTGAATGTTCGCAATATAATTCATATTATGAGAGAATTTGTGATTGGATCACAACTTATAATTATCTCTACATGTGCAACTATGAATGTATTGGAATTTTTCTAGTCATCAAATTAGTGCATTCAGACATCATCAA